>NC_044032.1:238728181-241128181 GCF_901765095.1 Microcaecilia unicolor | reverse complement strand
CATCCCTGCTCCTCCAGCCCGATTGGCTGGCGCCTCCTGCTCCAATGTGCTGGGCGGGCATGGCATCCCGCCACCCGGCAGCGCAGTTCCTTGCCATTCTGAACCTTTATGTGGGGAACACTGTGTGGCCTCCTGTGCTTTCTCTATGGAAAACCACTCCTTGTCTTCACCTGCCTTTCTTCCTGCATTCTCCTTTAAGAGGCAGCTCCCTGCTGGAACATCTCCACTTTCAGTCCTTAGCCCTGCTGCAGGCTGATTGGCTGGAACATCCTGCTCCTCAGAGCTTTGTGGGTGAGGCCTCCCAGGCATTTTTTCCTTGCCGTCTGCTCCTACTACAGGCAATGGGAACAGGACAACCTCCTCTTCTCCAGGTAAGTTCTCTGTTTCAACTTCCACCACCACTTCTGTGGAAAAAGGTCTCTCTCCTGAAATTGCAGCCTCTGTTTCAACAATGTGAAAAGTCTTAGTGTTAAAGTTTTTTTCCTGTTCTGCTCTCCCACACTCAGGTGCTCTCAATGAGGCTTCCACAGCCCCACCTTCAGTCCTGCTTACTCCAGAAGCTGCCTGCAGAGGCCCTGACTGACTAGCAAGGTATTGCATGAATTTCAATGTATTTTGGGTGCTAGTTCCTGGCAGCTCCCCTGATGCTTCAATGTTCTGGGGTCCAAAGCCTGGGCTGATTCCTTCCTGCTCTGTTTGTTGCTTCCACTGTACCGAGGCTGACGGGGCCTGTCCCCCCGAGGCCATCCTGTCTCTGTTGATATAGAGTTCTCTCAGAGGATTTCCAGGGCCTTTCCTCAGGGCCCTCAGCAGCTGTTCTTTTCTCTGGAGAAGCCTAAGCAGCCTGGTTTCCTCTTTCATATAGGTTTTGCGATGCTCTGCTGGGGTCAGCCTGCTCAGGGCTTTTGCCATTTTGACTCGCTTCCCCAGGTCCACCACCTCCTTCTCCGTACTTTTAATTCTCTTCACCACTTTAATTATGCCACTGGCCGGGTCCTCTGGATCCTGGCAGTAGTCCACAAGCTCTTCCTCCTCTAGATCGTCACTATCCTCACTGCTTTCCTCCTCCACCTCCGGCAGGGCCTCTTGACAGATCTCCATTACCACTCTTTCCTTCTCAGACCAGCTCTTCTCTAGGGTCTCCGCCAGCTCTCTCTCCCCCTCACCTGCTGACGTCGTGCGGCCGCGAGGGGGGTACCAGTCCGGCTTCCTCCCTTGGAGTCTGGCCCTCTTCTATCCACAGGGCTCCTTTCCCTCCTCCCTGCGGCACTGCAAGGGAGGAGACCGCTTTTCCTGACCCTCTGGTCCCTGAGCCCAAGAGGCCCCATGGCCTGGGCCTGTCCTGGGGAACGCTCCCCAGAGGCCCTCCACATCCTTGGGGAGGGAGTTAGGCCTCACTCTCCTCCCACTGGAAGTCTGCAGAGCTCTCTGAAACACGTCCTTCCACCTCAGCAGACTGGATGGACCGTGCAGGTCTTTTTCTGCTGTCATCTACTATGTTATGTTACTAATGTGCATCACTTTGCATTTGTCCACATTAAATTTTATCTGCCATTTGGATGCCTAGTCTATCCTAAGGTCTTCCTGCAATTTTTCACAATACACATGCGTTTTGACAACTTTGATGTGTTAGGCAGGGAGAGTCTGATAGGTACGGGCAGAGAGAGGGATCTTGGGGTGATAGTATCTGAGGATTTGAAGGCGACGAAACAGTGCGACAAGGCAGTGGCCGTAGCTAGAAGGTTGTTAGGCTGTATAGAGAGAGATGTGACCAGCAGAAGAAAGGGGGTGTTGATGCCCCTGTATAAGTCATTGGTGAGGCCCCACCTGGAGTATTGTGTTCAGTTTTGGAGGCCGTATCTTGTTAAGGATGTAAAAAGAATTGAAGCGGTGCAAAGAAAAGCTACGAGAATGGTATGGGATTTGCGTTACCAGACGTATGAGGAGAGACTTGCTGAACTAAACATGTATACTCTGGAGGAAAGGAGAAACAGGGGTGATATGATACAGATGTTCAAATATTTGAAAGGTATTTATCCGCAAACGAACCTTTTCCGGAGATGGGAAGATGGTAGAACGAGAGGACATGAAATGAGATTGAAGGGGGGCAGACTCAAGAAAAATGTCAGAAAGTATTTTTTCACGGAGAGAGTAGTGGATGCTTGGAATGCCCTCCCGCGGGAGGTGGTGGAAATGAAAACGGTAACGGAATTCAAACATGCGTGGGATAAGCATAAAGGAATCCTGTGCCGAAGGAATGGATCCTCAGAAGCTTAGTCAAGATCGGGAGGCGGGGCTGGTGGTTGGGAGGCAGGGATAGTGCTGGGCAGACTTATACGGTCTGTGCTAGAGCTGGTGGTGGGAAGCGGGACTGGTGGTTGGGAGGTGGGGATAGTGCTGGGCAGACTTGTACGGTCTGTGCTAGAGCCAGTGGTGGGAGACGGGACAGGACTGGTGGTTGGGAGGCAGGGATAGTGCTGGGCAGACTTAAACGGTCTGTGCCAGAGCCGGTGGTTGGGAGGCGGGGCTGGTGGTTGGGAGGCGGGGATAGTGCTAGGCAGACTTATATGGTCTGTGCCCTGAAGAGCACAGGTACAAATCAAAGTAGGGTATACACAAAAAGTAGCACATATGAGTTATCTTGTTGGGCAGACTGGATGGACCGTGCAGGTCTTTTTCTGCCGTCATCTACTATGTTACTTTGTAACTTGAACCACCTCATGCATCATTCTAATTTCCAGATCAGTCATAAATATGTTAAATAGCACCAGTCACAGTACAGATCCCTGCAGCACTACACTATTCACTCTCCTCCATTCAGAAAAATGCCCACTGAAACCTACTTTCTGTTTTCTGTCCAGTAACCAATTCTTAATCCACAGAAGGACATCCCCTCCTACCTGTGACTCCTTAATTTTCTCAGGTACTCTGTCAAAAGCTTTCTGAAAATCTAGATACACTACTTTAACTGACTCACCTTTATCGACATGTTTATTCTCGCCGTCAAATAAATGAAACAAATTGGTGAGGCAAGACCTCCCTTGGCGGATCCCATGCTGACTCTGACCCATTAAACCATTTTTATCTACATGTTCCGTAATTTTATTCTTTATAACAGTTTCCACTATTTTGCCCAGCACTAAAGCCAGGCTTACTGGTCTGTAATTTCCCAGATCATTCCTGGAACCCTTTTTAAAAATTGGCGTCACATTGGCCACCCTCCAGTCTTCAGGTACTACAGATTATTTTAATGACTAGCAGCAAATCAGCAATTTCATGTTTGAGTTCTTTCAGTACCCTGGGGTATATACCATCCAGTCCAGGTGGTTTTTCACTCTTTAACTTGTCAATTTGGCTCAGTACATCTTCCAAGTTCACTGAGATTTATTTCGGTTCCTCTGCATTGTTACCCCTGAAAACCATTTCTGGTATAGGTAGATCTCTTACATCTTCTTCCGTAAAGATCGAAGCAAAGAACTAATTCAGTCTCTCTGCTTTGGCCTTGTCCTCCCAGAGTGCTCCTTTTGCTCCTTCCTGATCTAACGGTCCCACAGATTCCCTCGCAGGCTTCCTACTTTTGATCAGGGCTTTTTTTGAGGGAGTACTTGGGGGTACTGTGTACCGGCACCTTTTCCATTGTCTGCTAAAACTGACCCATGGTCCCCAAGTTTTAATGAAAGAGCTCAGGCTCTACACACCAATTCTGTCTTGTCATAGATTCTGTGACTAGTTGCAGAGGGCCTGGCTATTGTGGGGTGGGTCCCTTAGTGATCACGGAATTTGAGTACCGGCACCTTTTTCACTAGAAAAACTGCACTGCTTCTGATAAACCTTAGAAAACTGTAACTATGAGTTTTCTTCTCCATGGCAAGTTTTTCTTCATAGTCTCTTGTGGCTTGACAGTGCTTATGTTGTTTTTTATTTTCTTAATTCGGATCCTTTTTCCATGTTTTTAAGGATGTTTTGTCTTTAATAGCCTATTTCACTTTGAGGCTTATTTTCAAAGTACTTAGCCTCCCAAAGTTCCATAGAAACATATGGAACTTAGCCTCCCAAAGTGCTTTGAAAATATGCCTCTTTATCTTTTAACCATGCTGGCTGTTTGCTGTTTTTTTCCACCTTTGTTAATACGTAGTCTGGGCTTCCACGATGGTATTTTGAAACAACGTCCACACCTTATTTAAAGTCCTAACCTTTGAGGCCAATCCTTTCAGTTTCTTTTTAACCATTTTCCTCATGTCATAGTCGCTCTTTTGAAAATTAAAAGCTGCTACATTAGATTTTCTCAGTGACTTCACTCTAGACATCATCTCAAATTTGATCATGTTATGATCACTGTTTCCAAGTGGATCCAACACCGTTACCTCTCGAACTATGCCTTGCATTCCACTAGGGAAGAGATTCAAAATAGCTGCCCCTCTCATTTGTTCCTGGACTAGTTGCTCCAAGAAGCAGTCATTTATTATATCTAGAAATTTTACCTCCCTAGCACTCCCTAATGTAACATTTATCCAGTCAATATTAGGATAATTGAATTCACCCATTATTATAATATTGCCCAATTTGCCAGCTTTCCTAATTTCTGTAAACATACTTTCATGTGTCTGTTCATTCTGGCCTGGCGGATGGTAGTACATCCCTACCAGATTCCATGCTGCTGTTTCATGTAGAATGTTTTTTTTTTTATTTGACTCAATTCCCTCTTTAACATATAGCACCAGGAGCGGCTCAAGGGAAGATGCCACCTGAGGTGGAGCTAAGATGCCTCCCCCCAGGGCTGAGATGCTGCCCCCTTCTTTCCTCCACCCTGTTCACAGTGTTTACTTTATTTCATCACATTTTAAAAGCTGCCAGCGGCAGCAATTTCCATATGCTGCCCTGCTGCCGGTACCTGCCTCTTCTCTTTACTGTAGCAGCCTTGGACGAAACAGGAAGTTACATCAGAGAGGCAGCCACAATAAAGGGAAGAGGCGAGTGCTGGCAGCAGGGCAATATATGGGAATTGCTGCTGCCACTGGCTTTTGGATCATGACAAAACAGGTAAATGCCGCGAACGGGGTGGAGAAAGGAAGAGGGAGATGCAGCTCCCCACAGAGTGCCACCTGAGGCCCCTGCCTCAGGTAGCCTAATGGTCAGGCCACCCCTGTATAGAACAACCACCCTCTATTTGATCCGCTCTATCATTGCAATATAATTTGTACCCTGCTAGCGTAGTGTCCCATTGATTGTCCTTCTTCCTCCAGGCCTATGAAATGCCTATTATATCTGTAGCATGATATTTATTTATTTTATTTATTTATTGCACTTGTATCCCACATTTTCCCACCTGTTTGCAGGCTCAATGTGGCTTACAAAAACCTGTCGTGGCATCACCATTTCAGGGTACAAAGATACAATTGGTGTTATAAGCATAACAGTGTTAACAAGACTAACAGTCGATTTAGTCAAGTGATTACAGAGAGAGACGATCATAGTGAGGGAGGAGTGGTGATGTGTTGTAGTTGGTTATGGATTCTTGTGGTAGGCTTTGGTGAAGAGATAAGTTTGTTATATCGTTAATTGTGCTCAAATGGTTTGGATGAGTGTTCCACATCTGCGTGCTCATGTAGGAAAAGCTGGACCCATGTATTAGCTTGTATTTTAAACTTTTGCAGCTGGGGAAGTGTAGATTAAGGAAAGTGCGGGCAGATCTTTTGGCATTCCTGGGTAGGAGGTCCACAAGGTCAAGCATGTAGGACGGGGCGTCTCCTTGAATGATTTTGTGAACAATTGTGTAGTTTTTGAATGTGATCCGTTCTTTAAGTGGGAGCCAGTGTAGTTTCTCTCTCAGGGGTTTTGCACTTTCATATTTTGTCCTTCCAAATATAAGTTTGGCTGCTGTATTTTGGGCGGTTTGAAGTTTTTTGATAATCTGTTCTTTA
Source organism: Microcaecilia unicolor (assembly GCF_901765095.1). NCBI lineage: Eukaryota > Metazoa > Chordata > Amphibia > Gymnophiona > Siphonopidae > Microcaecilia > Microcaecilia unicolor. The sequence continues at coordinate 241,122,260 of NC_044032.1, read as the reverse complement.
CAGCCAGCGTAAAGTGCATTGTAGTAGTCCAAGTGACTTAGTACCAGTGACTGTACCAGGTTTTGAAAAATGGCCCTGGGAAGTATGGTTTAATTGTCAGAGTTATTGATTTTGCCGGATCAGATACAAATGTAAAATATACAGCTGCAAAGACTTATTGGAACAGGATCAGATAAATTGGTCTGACCATCACTCTCCCTTAACAAAGGCTAGCCAGGTGGATACTTACAGTTAATCAACACAGCTCCAAAGAACAAAAGTCTGTATATTGAGAGCAATCAATGACTCAGAGACTGAAAAACCCATCTACCCATCTAATCTGACAAAAGAAGCCCCATCTATGCCAGACTCTTTTAATCCTGTCAAATATGGATGTGTATCTACCAGCAGATGTCCAGACAGAAAGTCTTATGATGTAATTAAACATGTGACCAGTTACCATGCTCCATCTCAAAACTAGATAAAACCAGTTTTTAGCTATCCCTGAGATTTCATTGGATCGTGTACACCCCACCTGACTTCAGTCTATGGTCCAACAAGAGATTATAAAAAGCCTGGGACATTTTCAGTTCACGCTCTTCTCTCAGCCTCTTGCCTCTCTGTTATTCTACTACTACTACTACTTAACATTTCTAAAGCGCTACTAGGGTTACGCAGCGCTGTACAATTTAACATGGAAGGACAGTCCCTGCTTCCTGATCTGCACCTCCATGGACCTTGCTGGACTTCACACACATCCAAGATAAGTCTCTCTCCAGGCGCCAGCAACAACTCTGCAACAAAAAACTTTTCCCGCAAGGATCTCCTTCACTCCAACCAGTAGCCTCCATCATCAAAGTGAGCTGGTACCATTAATCCAGCCTAATTTATAATTCAGACTTGCTATTTTGAAAAGCACATTCCCCTTGTGAAAGATCTCTAAAAACTGCCTCTCTCTTGTAACATTCTTACATTTCCATGTTTTGTAAATAAACATTTTAAAGTTCAATATATGGTCTTTATGTTCTGAGCACATGTCCTGAAATCTTACAGTGCAGGTTAATGTAATTCAACAAATATGTTATTTAATTTCCCCCTTTTCTTACATATTCTTATTCTTATCATATTACATTATATTTAATTGGTGGAGAATAGAATATAATTATATTTTACATATCTACTTCTTCATTTCGTGCTATTACTCCAATTCTCCTATCTTATTTTTATGGGTGCAGGGGAGAAAACACAGTCAAGGAAAGTAAAATGGAAAGAAGCAAGCAGTGGCGTTCCTTGCCTGGATGGCACCCGGGGCGGAGCGCCGATGCACCCCCCCCCCCACTAAATTACACCTTCCCCCTCCCTCCGGCGAAATGACACCCCCCCCGGGTGCACGCAGCTGGGGGGGGGGTGCCGCGGCGCGCGCCTGCTCTGCGTTCGCTAAACTTCTTTGCTCGTTCGCTACAGCTCCCTCTACCCCGGAGCAGGAAGTAACCTGTTCCGGGGCAGAGGGAGCTGCAGCGAACGAGCAAAGAAGTTTAGCGAACGCGGAGCAGGCGCGCACCGCGGCAGCCCCCAGCGGCGTGCACCCAGGGCGGACTGCCCCCACCGCCCCCCCTTGGTACGTCACTGGAAGCAAGATAAGAAGATAGGGGAAGAGCAGAAACAAGTACAGCCTGTTGGGGCAGGAATGGAAGAAAAGTACTTTTCAAAGTGTTAAATTCTTGTACATACTGTGCATTTAGACCTTAACATGTTAACAAAAATAATGTAAGGTGATACATTTCTTGACGAGCTTTTGGGAGAAATAATATGTGGTGCTGCTCTACTTTTTTTTTTCTTTTTAACTTGCAGTTTTTGGCCTATTTTTCAGTGGAGGGACATCCACTCACTGTAACTTTACCCCTCCCCTCTAAATTTTCCTGCATCACCATTGCAAATTGGGATGACTGCCTTGTATGCTGCCCCAGTGCTCATATAACCAGGGCCTCTATTTGCATGTATTTGACTGTCAAAGTCACTCCTATACCTAGCAGCTAACAGTGTGGGATCCAACCTTAGAATGGAAGCTCTGCTTCTACTCTCCCTGTGACTCTGGGCAAGTCACTTAACCCTCCATTGCCCCAGGAACAAATAAGTAACTGTATATACTATGTAAACCGCTTTGAATTTAGTTGCAAAAACCACAGAAAGGCAGTATATCAAGTCCCATTTCCCTTTCCCTTCCCCCTTTAAATAACCATAATATTTTAAATTATTATTTTTTTTCTTGTTGAAGAAGAAAAATACACAAAAAGACCATACCATTTTGTTGTAGCTATCCTAGAAGGAAGAGACTGCAATACAGAAAATAGTTTGCATAGGAGTGGATAATCAGAACAGTCTGGACTACATATAAGATGATAAGTAACATATCTATAAATTCCCCCTCCCCCAATATTCAACGCTATTTAACCATTCAGGAACGGCTCCTGGCCGGTTAAATAGCACTTAACTGGCTATCCATGAATATACAGCGGGAGATAGCCAGTCAGCACTTACCCCAGATTCTGTATAGTGCGCCTAGAGATCTGCGCTGAAATCCAGGCATATTCTATAACAATGTGCATAACTTAATTGGCTTAACAAAACAATCTTTAACAATAACAAACAACTCTTAAGAAACACTAATGAGCACTAATTGGCAATAAATAGAATTTACGCACACAACTTGCTAAATGTGTTCTGTAATGAACTGCGCCTAAATTCTAATGTGCGCAGTTCAGAAAGGGCACGACTATGGGCGTTCCCAAATTTACATGCGTTGTTATAGAATATGGCCCAGTGCTTGTAAATCTGCATGCAGGGATATACGCCGCATTTTCATTGGTGTAAATAGAGGTACGTGCTTTTAGGTGCTGGGTTATCAACTAAGTGTATTCTATATATTACACCTAAATCTAGGTGCCGCTTATAATATACTTAGGTGGAAATGTTTACTGCATAGATTTTTTAGGTGCCTTATATAGAATCTGGCCCTTAGTGACTAACATCTAAACTTCAGGCAATCACTAAAAACCAACCTCTTCAAAAAGGCTTACCCCCTCGATCCACCGTAAATCCTCACACCCAGCAACACAGCATAACCTATGATCGTACTGGACAATATACAATCCTCATTCCCTTCGACCTTCAAGGTGTCATACACACCTACCTCATTAGACCACAATGTAATCTTGTATTTGTTATCAACCGACTTGACGAACGCCATTATGGTACCATGTAAGCCACATTGAGCCTGCAAATACGTGGGAAAATGTGTGGTACAAATGTAACAAATAAATAACCAGTTATAGCTCACAATATAGCTGGCTATCCGCTAATATTCAGCAAATCGCCTTCTAAGTTTGGTGGCTAAATTGGGTCACCAAAATAGCAGGCCTATCGTTGGCCAGTTTCAACTTAACTGGCCAGTGCTGAATATTGGCTTGGCCAGTTAATTTTAAACCAGCCAAAATTAAATTGGATATTCAATGCTGGTCACTGGAAATGGCCTGGAATTGAATATCCAGTCTCACTGCTGACCGTGGGAGATAGCCCAGCTGCCTCCCACTGTCTGAATATTAGCCCCCCCAATATATATACTACTCTAGTGACATTTTCAATCCACCAATAATGAAAAATGCAAACCCCCCAAGGCTTTAAAGTGTGTAGTAAGAATCAGATTCAGTAAACAGAAACATAGAAACATGATGGCAGGTAAAGGCCTAGTGGCCCATCCAGTCTGCCTATCCTCAGTAACCACTAACTCTTCCTTTCCTAAGGGATCTCACATGCCTGTCCCACACTTTCTTAAATTCTGACACAGTCCTTGTCTCCACAACCTCCACCGGGAGGCCATTCCACACATCCACCACCCTTTCCATGAAAAAGTATTTTCTTAGATTCCCCCAAGCCTATTTCCTCTTAACTTCATCCTATGCCCTCTCATTCCAGAGTTTTCCTTCATTTGAAAAAGGCTCACCTCCTGCACATTTGTTTATTTATTTGTTACATTTGTAACCCACATTTTCCCACCTATTTGCAGACTCAATGTGGCTTACATAGTACCGTAAAGGCGTTCGCCAAGTCCGGTAAAGGAACAAATACAATGTGATGTTAGGGTCAAATAAGGTAGGTATGTTTCAGGCACATTAGGGGGTCGAAGATAGGGAGGGTTATATATAGGCATATTTTCAAAGCACTTAGCCTCCCAAAGTTCCATAGAAACCTATGGAACTTAGCCTCCCAAAGTGCTTTGAAAATAAGCCTGATAGTGTCCAATACGATCTTTGGTTTTGCTGTGTTCTCGAGTTGAGGCATTTATGTTGGGTCGGTAGGGTGCACCTTTCTGAACATTAACGCCACTGATGTATTTAAGCATCTCTATCATATCCTAAGCCTGTCGCTATATGTTTTATGACCGAGACCACTGACCAATTTTGTAGCTGCCCTCTGGACCGACTAAATGGTGCTAAAGTTAGTCGCTGTTGTGATCTGCGCTAAGATAGTATTCTGTAAATGGCGCTCTGCACTGAGCACCTTTTAAAGAACAGTATTTTGGTGCACTTCCCATGCTTACATTTGGCCGTGAGTACTTATGCTTGCCAAAAGCTGGTATAAATTCTCACACCCAACTGAAGCGCACGAATCCGATTATTCTATAACCATACCTAATTTCTAGGATACTCTTGACCCACCTATGCCCCTCTCATGGCCAAGCACTCTTTTGAGTTGCACGCCATGAAATTTAGGTGCATACTATAAAATAGGGCAGATGTGTGTAATTCCTAATTAGTGCCAATTAACTCCGATAAGTAATTGTTAGCACCTAATTAACTAATTACTTTATGCGTGCAACTATGATCTGTGCCCAAATTTGGGTGACCTATACAGAATCTGGGAGACAGTTTCTATCTATATACTTTTGTATATGACGAGTGCTGACCTCCCAGGATGCGTGTATTTATCAGAGCAAACCTAATCCAGACTCGCGATACACAGATTTCAACCTGCCAGATATAACAGCGAAAATTCAAACTATCTGCTTTTACTTGGATGTTTCTTCTCAAACTAATTTATTCTATGCTCTCTGCTCTCATCTAGACTGGGATTACTGTAATCTACTCCAGCATTCCTCAATATCTTTTTAAATATTTACAATAAGTTCCAAATAACAGCCATATATTCTTTGCTATTCTAACAAGTTTGACCATGTGACTCCACTCTACATGCATCACCACTGGCTTATCATTTATTCATTTGATATATTGCCTCTTTCGTACACGAGTCAACGCAGTTTACATAAAATTCTAAAACAACATAAAAACATGGTAAAAAGCTATTGAAAAGAATGTAATTTTTGATAGGGCAGAACAACACACACAACAGACGCCTGACCCTTACTCACAAAGTACTTTATATGTCAGTTCCTTCTTACTTTTCTTCTCTCATAATCTCCTCTGCCCCTTCTAGGTGTCTTCGTTCTTTAAATGATAACCGTCTGAATATTCCTTCGGTTTCAAGGTAAAATTTCATTACAACCAGAGAGTGTGCTTTCTTTTGCACTGCTCCATCTCTCTGGAACGCCTTACCTAAATCCCTTCACCTTTAACAGTCATTCCCTAAGTTTAAAACAGCCCTCAAGATGTACCTATTCAGAGAAGTCTTTGGTGTTGTTGGGTCGGGCTAGGTTTCTCCCGCCAGGACAGAAGATTTTACGTATGTAATACTCTGGCCGTTCCTTGGCCCCTGATTTTAAACTACTTTATTTCCTCGTCCTTTCAATTTATGGTGTTCCTTTTCTTTCCTTTCATATTTGTTCTAAACCATTTTGTTATCTTCTTATGAAGAACGGTGTATTAGTTAATAAACCATAAAGAACTGAAAAAAGTACGGTTTGTTGAAATAATCCCAACCACAAAATGCAATAAACAGAGAGAATATACTGTAAAGTGCAAAAATAACTCTCTGGAAAAATGGGCCTCCAAACCACAGTGGGTAGCACCCACAAGGTTTTCTCCAATTTAAATTTTTCTCCAATATCATTTTTTATTGAAATGAGGGGAATTATCAGTATACTATCAAGTGCTCACTGGCACTTAACGAGAACCGACAAATTGTGAACCAGGTGAAGTTCTACTTGTCTGTCTCTTAATTTCCCTCATAATATTATTTGCATGTTAATAAGCCATAGTTAGTGCTACTACACACTGTGATAAGTGTACCATAAAGAAAGGAGTTTCAAAATGGCCCCAAACGTGTTAAAAAAATACATGCATTGTCCATAATATTAAACCAATCAACTTATCTGTTTCGCCTCTCAGTAAATACACGTTGTCCGACAAGGTGCTCCATTTCAGTTTCTTCATCAGGAACACTATAGCGATTTCGTAATCTGCCGGCACACTTATGCAGCGAATAAATTCCAACTGTTGTTACACTAGAATCACTAAGGGGTCCTTTTATCAAGCAGCGGTAAGCACTAACACATGCTTCCCACGTGCCAAGCTGCACTACTGTGGGGTGCAGTCAGGCACCCTGCGGTAGTTCAGGCATCTGTGCACACTTCCCCGGCTCGGGGTGTGTTTTGCAGGGTGAAGAATAGGCGTGCCCAGCGCGAATCGGTCAGTGCAGCTGCATTGCCGCATGGCAACCGAATAGTGCACGGTTAGCGTGTGAGACCTTTCTGTCTATTAAATAGGTGTCGGTAAGGGCTCGTGTGCTAACGGCCATGCGCTAATTAGGAAATTAGCACCTGGCCATTAATAGGAAAATTGGAAACGTATCCATTTTATTGCTGTGCTAAAAGTGGCCTTAGCTCTAATTATAGTGCAGGCCACCTTTTAGCACAGCTTAGTAAAAGGGTCTCTGAAATTGGAAGAATCTGGAAGAAGAAATCAATGGTGCTACCAGTAATAATTAGGGTTTTGGGAACATTATCATGGAGTCTTACGAAGAATTTAGAATTGCTTAACCTGGAAGGGCTACCACCTTATCGGCTACAAAAGTTGTAGCCTTGTTCAGAACTGCATATGTTCTACGATGATACCTCTACAGTTCTTAGGTCCTACAGTGTGTGTGTGTGTGTGATAGGGATCATAACAGATGCAACAGGGAATAGAATCCAACAGTGGTGAAAATATTTTCAATGCAAATTCTACTTATCATTGCTCTACTGAAAATAACTTGGTTCTGGCCTCCCCTTAAAAAACAAAACAAAACAAAAGGAAGATAGCTGGACAGCTAATATCTAGAAAAATTTCACTCACCACAGAATAGTGTAGGGCTTAAAATAAGGGAACACCTTTTTCTGACAGCTAATTAACACAGACCCATGGAAATGATCTTGATATTTTTAAGATGCGTAAAATTCTTTACCCCCCCCCTTTCAGCCTGTCCCTGCAGCCCATCACCACCACTCTCACCACCTACCTACATTATCTCTATGCTTTTGCCCCTCTTCCATTCTGAATACACCCTCTCTTTGCACCTAGCTTGACCTCACCATTCTTTCAACCCTCTCTTGCCTCAGTCTGTACTTCTGGTCACTTTCTTTTTTTTTTTTTTAATTCCATGCTTCAACACAGAAGCCTCTCTCCAACTGTGACAGTCACCGGACAAAACGATGTCCCACTGCTATACCTGTTTTGTGGTAGTGCGGCAGCCCCTTTCCCTTTCAAGCTTGCTCTCTCCCAGTCACTGTTCCCTCTAAGCTGAGCGGGCGTCCTCCACCTACAGTCCTGCCAGTGGGGGGTGCTGTTTCACTATCATATTTTCAATAGTGAAGGACAGGCAAGCCCTGCAGGACTCCAGGGAACCTGCCTGTCCCTAGCAATTGAAAACACAATATTCAAGCACAACCCCCAGGGCCGGTCCTAGGGTCTCTGGTGCCCCCCCTGCAGACTATTAGTTGCCGTCCCCCACCCCCATCTAGCATCTTCTTTCTCTCTTCATCCCTGGCTACTCCCTTCTAAGCATGTGACACTGTAGCCAGTCGCTCTGGAGCTCCTATGCTGATTGTCTGCTCATTCGTCATTTCCTGTGGTTTGTGTCTATTTTACTCATCCTCTGTGTCTAAGATCACAGATTGAAACATCATTAATAACAAGGCAGAATATGTCCAGTGCTCTGTACTCAGATGTAATCCAAATTCCCCTTAATGCAGCCTTGCAATACACCCAAATCCTGCCATGCCCATGCAGTACCCTCTGCCTTTTAAGTTCTGAGAATCTCAGGTCTACCAAAGCACCTTTCTCCTTCCCTTCAGTGCCTCCTATTTCAGTAGAACCCCCCCCCCCCCCCCCCCACACACACACATACATATGCACAGCTCTGCAATGCACCTTACTCCTGCCCTGCAGCATTCTCTATTATTCCAGTACTGAGGGCCAGACCCTCCTCCCTGCACCCACCAGCTCTGATAATGCACCTCACTATTCCAATACAAAGATCCTATGTACACATAGTTCTGCCAATGCACCTTAATCCTCCTCTGTAGTGCCCCCTGTTATTCCAGTACTGAGAACCCCTCTTCACACACACACATGTGCAAGCTCTGCAAATACAACATACTTATGTCCTGCAGCATTGTCTGCTATTCAAGTACTGAGAGCCCCCTCCTTCCAACCAAGCTTGTCAATGAATGCAATTCACTCCTGCCATTCCAGAACTGAGACCCCCACACACAGCATGCCGACCGGAGGACTCAGAGTCAGAGACGAGACGCTTCAAGCAGGGCCGCAACCGGAAGGCACGCACTGGCGCGCCCAAAGGTGCTGCAGGGGGAGGAGGCGTCGTCGCGATGTCAAGAGTGGAAGGCTGGAAGGAGACAAGAGGCAAGAGCAGTGCCGCGTGCAGTGTAACTTACAGGAAGTGGGAAGGCACTGGGCATGGGCAGGCCAGAGCAGAGGACCTGTTGTCGAACAGCTGAGTGGGCCGCGGGAGGGAGGCGCCCTTGAAGGCAGGTGCCCCCTGCGGTGTTTACCCCGCTTACCGGGTTGGACCGGCCCTGATAACCCCTACTGGCAGCAATGCAGTTGGAGGACTCCCACTCAGCTTAGAGGGAATAGTGCTCCCAGTATCAAAGACTAACTATAGAAAACAGCATGGTGCCCCCTTTGACCGGCTTGGTGCCCTGTTTGTGATGCTCATGCCTAGTTTGTATCTGCTTGTTATGGGTTCACTACGTAGCTTTCAGGAACTAAGCTGTGTGATACCCATAGTTCTGCAATATTTTCAGAGACTTAATTATTTATTTATTTTATTACATTTGTATCCCACATTTTCCCACCTCTTTGCAGGCTCAATGTGGCTTACAATATGTCATGAATAGTGGAAATATGTAAAAATTAGACATTTGGTATTACAGAAGGATCTTGGGTAACATGATAATGATAAAACATGATAGTAGAATAACAAGTAAACTTTGTAGGACAGTTCTGGGTACATGTGTGGAAGTTCACATGTGTTGGTCGTTGTGGTATGACTTAACTTTAACCATTACTACAAGAGTGTGGGCCTATGGGCAGATTGAAGCTGAAGCTTACTGAGTGCCTTGTGGTGCCTGTGATGTGTGTGTGCGCACGTGCGCACATGTACACGCACTCCCTTATCAGAACCTTAATGGTGCCATATATAATGCTGCATATCAACACCACACATTGACAAGTCACCAATGCTCCACTGCTGTGGAAGAGTACAGAGTGTCTGCAAAGAGGAGCAGAAACTCTCCGATTCTTCAGGATGACTGGAAAATTCTTCAAGAGGGTGGTATTTTGCACAAATTCTGTAATGCTGATCAGAGAATTCCCCAAGGAGTAGTTATCATTAGTAAACATATCAGAAAATGGAAGCAGTCCTAGAAAGAAACTCAGACTAAGTTATGTGTAAGGCATTCTGATATTGGAATGGTGGACAAGTACACTGAGAGGGGCATAATCAAACGCAAACGCCCATGTGTAAGAATGTCCATCTCCGAGAACGGGTCGTGAAGGGGTGGGCCGAATTGTATTTTCGAAAAAGATGGACGTTTATCTTTAGTCTCAAAAATACGGTTTGTGCCAGGCAAATGCATTGGATGTGGGCGTTTTTGAGATTTGCTCGTTTGTTTGAGCTGGGCGTTTTCGTTTTTCAGCTATAATCGAAACCGAAGCGTCCCAGTTCAGAAACGACCAAATCCAAGGCTTTGGGTCGTGGGAGGGGCCAGGATTCATAGTGCGCTGGTCCCCCTCACATGCCAGGACACCAACCGGGCACCCTAGGAGGCACTTTTAAAAAATAGGAAAAAACATTAAATTAGCTCCCAGGTGCATAGCTCCTTTACCTTGGGTGCTGAAACCCCCAAATCCCCCCCCAAAACCCACTCCCCACAACTCAACACCATTACCATAGCAATTAATGGTGAAGGGGGGCACCTACATGTGGGTACAGTGGGTTTTGGGGGGGGGGGTTAGAGGGCTCCCATTTACCACCACAAGTGGTACAGGTAGGGGGAGATGGGCCTGGGTCCGCCTGCCTGAAGTGCACTGCATTACCCACTAAAAGTGCTCCAGGGACACGACTTGTTGCTGCTGTATAACCTTGGCACAGCAGTTCACATCGTAAGACTAATCTCGCTGAAAACATCCTTTATTTCAATAACCGCGTTTACTCACAGTTAACTGCAGATCAGAGGTTGTGCCCCACTGGCAACGAGTCTCCCTGGTACTAAGATTAGCAGTAGGTCAGACCTGGCAGAATGGTGTACAATGCCCTCTTTCAGTAACATTCAAGGTAAGAACTAAGTTCTGTAACGTGGCTAACACACGAAAGGGATCTAAAATGGACTTACAAAAATGGCCACTACCTCGTGGACTACCGGAAACAAAACAGGGCACACTCTGACCCAGTAAGAAGAGGGAAAAGCACCATGGGAGAAGAGCCTACCAACTACCAACATCGTGAGACTGTAACACAAGCTAGTGAAATCACGGAGCCCAATACCCTACACCCACCACAATGCAATGCTGATGTGACCCTGCAATGTACCCGAGAGCCACATCTGACCCAGGGAAAGGCTGTGAGAGGATCGAACACATTCTGCTGTCATGGAGGTGGGTACGGAATTTGAGGGTGGCATAGAGGCTGGGAAATAAGGTTTTTGCAAGTGTTTTTTTTTGGTGGGAGGGGGTTAGTGACCACAGGGGGAGTCAGGGGAGGTGATTCCCGATTCCCTCCGGTGGTCATCTGGTCATTTAGGGCACTTTTTAGGGAACTGTTTGTGAGAAAAAAGGGTCCAAAAAAAGTGTCCTAAATTCTCGCTAAAAACGCCTTTCTTTTTTCCATTATCAGCCGAGCGCGCCCATCTCTGCTCGTCCGATAACCACGCCCCAGTCCCGCCTTCACCACGCCTCCGACACGCCCCCATCAACTTTATTCATTCCCGCGACAGAGTGCAGTTGAAAATGACCAAAATCGGCTTTCGATTATGCCGATTTGGCCACCCACGGGAAACGGACGCCCATCTCCCAAACATGGACGTGTTTCTCCTTTTGAAAATAAGCAGGTGAGGGGCTCATTTTCAAAGCACTTAGACTTTCAAAGTTCTATAGGTTACTAAAAAAATACTATAGGTTTAAAAAAATATGCCTCTATGTAATTTTGTTAATCTTAGGCCCCCTTTTACTAAGGCGCGCTCACGTTTGTAGTGTGTGCTAAAATTGTAAGCGCGCTAAACGGTAGAGATGCCAATACATTCCTATGGGTGTTTATAACGTTTAGCAGCACCTACAATTTTATCGCGTGCTAAAAACGTGAGCGCTTCTTAGTAAAAGGGGGCCTAAGCGCTTTGAAAAATACGCCTCCGAGTCAGAGATCTTCCAGACACCAGCTTAGGTGCCCGGTATATGAGGCTTGGAGAGGCTAAGCCTCCCCCCTGCTGCAGCAGAATGGATCAGCTGTGGAGTCCAGCTGCTCTGAGGGGATTAAATTGTTGATTTACCTCTATCCTCACAGCAGGAGCTGCAGTGAAAGCCCTCTAGCAGTTGTAGAAATTGGTTTATGGTTTGTTTACCTTACTGCTGGGAAAGCAGGGGGGGGGGGGGTTGGCTGGAGGTGTCCTGGGTTGCCAGGGAGATATTTAACGAGGATGACTTCCTGACCTGCACTGAAGACAGATAGCAGCAGAATCGGATACTGGCCAGCATGATCAGAAAAAGTCACCAGACAACAAAGGTAGAAAAGATCATTTTATTTTCATTGTAGTGCTCAACATTAAAAGTTTATATTTATTTACTTATTTATGGCATTTTATCCCACATTAAACATGAATTAGGGTGTTTTGTGGCTGTACATGAGAATTGTGATGATATGATCCCTTGTTTCATATTGTTGACGGTCTGCATTTTCCGTATGGGTGGTATATTGGTGTATTAGGTCTGCCCAGTGTAATATTTATGGTACAGTAAGGTACTGAGTGTGTTTTTGGACAAAGTTGTGCATAGTTTTGCAGTTGAGCGATTGTGGTTAGAATATGCTTTGAGCAACCACTTTATTCTTTGACATATGATACATATCTAATATCTAAATTTAATAAAAGGTATTAATTGTGACTTTTATTTTTATTTATTTATTTTTTCTGCATGTTATCAGACAATTATGGATTTAAGCTCCACTCCTAACCCCGCCTCCTTTAGCCTCCCCAAACAGTTGGGCCACCGACCTAAGGACACCAGCCAGAGTTGATGGAGGACAATCAAACTCATTGACCATCTGTACTGTGTTTTTTGATGCTGGGGCACCCTATGACCAGGAAAGGCCAACTGGGTATGGGGAGCTCCAGCTTCTAAATCCCCTTGGGACATTCAGTGCAATCTGCAGAGTTTAGATTGAAGGGGAAACTAGATGTGTCAAATCAGAGATCCAGAGGGTCCTTTTCTACCTCATTCCTAGCTTCTCCAGTGAACTGCAGAACCCTCCCCCCCCCCCCCCCCAGTATTAATGCTTATAATTTTTGTTAGTACTGCTATAGAATAGTGATAAGTATTGTGATACAGTGTATCCCTGCCCAAATAACTTACAGACTGAGGTGATAAATAAGACAATGGAAAATTAAGTGAGTTACCCAAGGTTACGAAGAGAGTCACTGGCAGAAGTAGAATGTGAATTGGATTTCAGTTAATTGCTTTAACGGCTAGGCCACTTCCTCTCTCTAAAACATAGAAAACGATAACAGAAAACAACCATATGATCAAGCTAGTCTGTCCAGCCACACTAACTGCTCAGCTTTCTTCAATTCAGATACCATCAGGGCTTATTTTGAGGGGGTACTTGGAGGTACTGAGTACTGGCACCTTTTCCATTGTCTGCTAAAATTGACCTATGGACCCCAAGTTTTATTGGAAGAGCTCAGGCTCTGCACACCAATTCTGCCTTGTCATATATTCTGTGACTGGTTGCAGGGGGCCTGGCTATTGTGGGGTGGGTCCATCAGTGATCACCCCACCCCTGAAGGGTGGCCTATCATTTGAGTACCAGCACCTTTTTTGCTAGAAATAACACACTGGATACCATCATCATCATCTTCAATACTTCCATTGGGAGGATTTTCCTAGCACCAAATGCCCTTTGTGTAAATCCTGGATTACTCCTGAGTGTTTCCCCTTTCATTTTCCATTTATGACCCCTTGTTCCAGAGCTTTCTTTCTGTTGAAGGAGGACTATCTCCTGTGCATTTTCAGTTTGGAGAATACTTTGCAGTTTATAGGCTCAAAGTAATTATGACACAAATTTCTTTATTGCTGTGAGAATTTGAAGGCCAAGACCTTATAGTGGGAAGGGAGTTTTACCCGGTACATGGTCCAGGCCTAGATGAATCTCATAATCATAACAAGGAGAGGATGAGCCCTACCAAAGGGATCCCCTTAGTCTGTGATCTCTTGAATTTATTAGATGTTTGGCAAGCTTGCATCCAACTGAATGTGATTATACACATTTATCACAAGCATACTCCACTTAGTCATTCATAGACGATATACTGGTTTCTAGCTCCTTGTTTGGCTGGGTAACCAAAGTGATTATAGTTCTCTCAGAGATATCAGATCATGATATAGTGTAGGTGGATATAGAGGTGATGGTCAGGGAGCCTGGAGGTTTTCATGCCAATGGTATAAGAGAACTTTTAGGGAAGGGGTGGGAAGGGTTATGAAGTGTTTATATATAAATATCTTTATTGTCACAACTCTATAAGTAGTAAGAACAAGAGCATGATATGTGTACTACAGCAAATGCAGCAAAAGTGACAACATTTTAAATTAGTTCCCTCCACCCATCCCCTCCCATTCCCCTACCTCAAGCAAACGAATAATTAAATAAATAAATAAATAAATAATCAAATAAATAAATAAAATAAATGTAACAATCAAATGTCTGGGTCATTCAAAATGATTGACACAGTATTTAAGAAAGGGGACTACAATGTGAAGAAATTCCTCTGTGCTTTATGACCCCTAGTATCAACAGACAGTCTCCAAAGGAGTAGAGGATAAACCACTGACTTCCACACAGGGAGTGTTGCCAAAAGTGTTCTTTATTAAGGCACTATAAGAAACCCAACATGGGTCCGTGTTTTGGTGGAAACATCCACCTGCCTCAGGGGTCAAATACAACAGTACTGTAAAAACATAAAATGATATATAATACAAATAATCACCAAAGTGAATCACAAAACATATCTGTGATAGATTAAAAGTATAATACAAGTAAAAGTTATAAATAAAAAAATTACAAACTTTAAAACATGATAAATGACTGTTAAGACATTAACTGTACATACAAAATGTGATAATATAAAGTCTATATAAAAAGATGTAAGCCATGAAATATTGTATAAAATGGACTAAACCTTAAATGAGAGTGAATAAATTATATAACAGAAACAGGTAAAAAAGTAAATACATAAAAAAAACCCAGATGTGATACATAAGTACGTAAGTATTGCCATACTGGGAAACACCAAAGGTCCATCGAGCCCAGCATCCTGTTTCCAACAGTGGCCAATCCAGGTCACAAATACCTGGCAAGATCCCAAAAATGTACAAAACATTTTATACTGCTTATCCCAGAAATAGTGGATTTCCCCCAGTCCATTTAATAACGGTCTATGGACTTTTCCTTTAGGAAGCCGTCCAAACCTTTTTAAAACTCCGCTAAGCTAACTGCCTTTACCACATTCTCTGGCAAAGAATTCCAGAGTTTAATTACATGTTGAGTGAAGAAATATTTTCTACAATTCGTTTTAAATTTACTACAGACGCTTCACATCTACCTGTTCCACTGCACTCCACTCATTATTTTATTAGCCGTTGAGCCCGTTAAAACGGGCTAGTATGGGGTTTTTCCAAGGCCCCCTCCCCTCGCCGCTGCAGGGCCCCTCCCCTCGCCACTGCAGGGCCCCCGCCCCCCCAGGTCACCGCTACCGGTCCCCCCCCCGGAGTCGCTGCCGCCGCCACCCCTCCACCCGGGCCGGGCCCTCTCTTCGCTATTGAACTTACGTTGCCAAAACACAGCATGCAGATCAGCAGAGCTCCCGTCAGCCTTCCTTCTCTGCCTGTGTCCCGCCCTCGTGTGACGTAACGTCGGTGAGGGCGGGACACAGGCAGGGAAGGAAGGCCAATGGGAGCTCAGCTGATCTGCCTGCTGCGTGTCGACGATGTAAGTTCAATACTGAAGAGAGTGCTCGGGCCGGGTGGAGGGGGGTGGCGGCGGCGACCTCGGCGGGGGGGGGGGGGGGGGTACAGTAGCGATGTTGGCGGTTCCCTCCCTCCCCTTCGCGCAGTTTCCCTCTCTGTCCCGCCCGCATCATCACGTATTGGCGCGGGGGCGGGACACAGAGGGAAGTCTCTACTGCGCATTTGTGGGTGAGTACGGTCACTCGCCATTTATATGTTTGATAGACCTCTATCACATCTCCCCTCAGCCGCCTTTTCTCCAAGCTGAAGAGTCCTAGCCACTTTATCCTTTCCTCATAGGGAAGTTGCCCCATCCCCTTTATCATTTTGTCACCCTTCTCTGCACCTTTTATAATTCCACTATATCTTTTTTGAGATGCGACAACCAGAATTGAACACAATATTCAAGGTGCGGTCGCACCATGGAGTGAAACAAAGGCATTATAACATCCTCATTTTTGTTTTCCATTCCTTTCCTAATAATACCTAACATTCTATTTGCTTTCTTAGCCGCAGCAGCACACTGAGCAGAAGGTTTCAACGTATCATCAACGACGACACCTAGATCCGTTTCTTGGTCCGTGACTCCAAACATGGAAACTTGCATGACGTAGCTATAATTCGGGTTCCTCTTTCCCACATGCATCACTTTGCACTTGCTCACATTAAACGTCATCTGCCATTTAGACGACCAGTCTCCCAGTCTCGTAAGGTCCTCTTGTAATTTTTCACAATCCTCCCTCGATTTAACGACTTTGAATAACTTTGAGGGGCATAATCGAATGGCGCTGGCCAAATAGATGGCCGGCCATCTATTTGGCCGACGCCGCAAAGAGCACTCCCGAACCGTATTATCGAAAAACATGGGCAGCCATCTTTCGTTTCAATAATACAGTTGGAGCCAGCCAAATGTCAGAGATGGCCGGGTATGAGATGGCTGGCATCGTTTTTCACCAATAATGGAAATTGAGGCCGGCGATCTCAAACCCGGCCAAATCCAAAGCATTTGGTCGTGGGAGGGGCCAGTATTTGTAGTGCACTGGTCCCCTCACATGCCAGGACACCAACTGGGCACCCTAGGGGGCACTGCAGTGGACTTCAAAAATTGCTCCCAGATGTATACCTCCCTTACCTTGGGTGCTGAGCCCCCCCAACCCCCCCCCCCCCCCCAAACCCACTCCCCACAATTGTACACCATTACCATAGCCCTTAGAGGTGAAGGGGGGCACCTACATGTGGGTACAGTGGGTTTTGGGTTTTTTTTGGAGGGCTTAACATTTACCACCACAAGTGTAACAGGTGGGGGGGGGGCCTGTGTCCACCTGCCTGACGTGCACAGCACCCACTAAATACTGCTCCAGGGACCTGCATACTGCTGTCAGGGAGCTGGGTATGACATTTCAGGCTGGCATAGAGGCTGGCAAAAAAAAAGGTTTTTTTTGGGTGGGAGGGGGTTGGTGACCACTAGGGGAGTAAGAGGAGGACTTCCCCGATTCCCTCCAGTGGTCATTTGGTCAGTTGGGGCTCCTTTGTGAAGCTTGGTCGCGAAAAAAAGGGACCAAGTAAAGCCAGTGAAATGCTCGTCAAGCCTGGCTTTCTTTTTTTCATTATCGGGCGAAGTTGGCCATCTCGAGGGCACGCCCCTGTCCCGCCCCATCCCGCCCCCGTCCTGCCTTCACTACCCTACCGACATGCCCCCTTGAAGTTTCGCCAGCTCCGCGACGGAAAGCAGTTGAACCCGGCCAAAATCGGCTTTCGATTATACCGATTTGGCTGGTTTGAGGAGATCGCCGGCCATCTCCCGATTTGTGTCAGAAGATGGCCGGGGATCGCTTTTGAAAATTAGCTGGATAGACTTGGTGTCAGAGAGTAAAGTCCATAAATCTTTTTGGGGGTCTTTTACAAAGGCATGCCAGCATTTTTAGCGCATGCTAAATGCTAGAGATGCCTATAGGAATATATGGGTGTCTCTAGCATTTAGCACATGCTTATTTTCAGCGTGCGCTAAAACGCTAGCGTGCCTTTGTAAAAGGGGCACTCAAAGAAAATCAGTTGGTGGGTGCCACTACACTTGGAATATTCTGAAACTCTTCAGCTGCAGAAAGTTTCAAGGAAATAGGCACAGGAACCAAAGTCTTTTGTGTAGGAAAAGTTTCAGTTGAAGCTACAACCAGGAGGGAAGAAGCAACAGCCAACTCAAAGGCCGATGCACAAAGCTTACTGAGCTTGCAATGTTTGCTTTAGACCAGTTGTAGCTGGTCTAAAGCAAACGTTATATAGCAGCTTACTGAGCTTGCAATGTTTGCTTTAGACCAGTTGTAGCTGGTCTAAAGCAAACGTTATATAGCAGCTTACTGAGCTTGCAATGTTTGCTTTAGACCAGTTGTAGCTGGTCTAAAGCAAACGTTATATAGCGTCTAATGCACAAAGGGGTTTTCCATGGCTTTAACCGTTTGCCATAGTAGCTACCGATAACCCTATGCAATTGTTTTACAAGCAGCTCATTAGTATTCTAATGAGCACTCAATGTGATGCACAGAAAGGAGCACCAAAAAACAACAAGGCAAACGATCCGCCTTGGATCTATGCTGGGGTTTCCCACTATGGTTTAGTTCATGTTCGACTTTTAATATCCTATGTTGGAGTGTAGTACACAGCTTCTAACAAGCTTTTGACAGATTTCAACATAGCCCCTGACGCAGTCCTGCTGGGCGAAACACAGCTTGTGTCGGGCAACATTTTAGTCTGCAATTCTACTATTAAAGTTTGTTTATCCACTACAGAAAGGAACACCTACGTTTAATGAACTAGATTTTATGGCAGCTCTGGAGGTGTGTGAGAGGAGC
Source organism: Microcaecilia unicolor (assembly GCF_901765095.1). Classification (NCBI taxonomy): domain Eukaryota; kingdom Metazoa; phylum Chordata; class Amphibia; order Gymnophiona; family Siphonopidae; genus Microcaecilia; species Microcaecilia unicolor. The sequence continues at coordinate 241,103,713 of NC_044032.1, read as the reverse complement.
TCTCTGGCAGCTCCAGGGCTGACCCTCTTTCTCAACCTCTACCTCCCAATCACCCCACATTTAACAGCAAACAGTGGTAAGCGAAGTTGTTAAAAAGCCCAAGCAGTCCATGGTATGATGATTTAACTGATATTTCATCCTGCTTTACTCAGCATCTGAGGCACAGAGCAGGCAGACACGGAGTTGCTGATTAAAGCATGGCTCAGTTCAGCTTCTGAGGCAAACAGAAGGCAAGCACAAAGTTGCTGATTTCCTGCTTTTCTGCATGGCTCTGTTGATCTTCCGAGGCTTGGAGGTGCCAAATCAAACACAGGCATGGAGGTGCCAAGTTAAACACTTTGGCAGAGCTCTATTTCGCCTCCTGTACACAGACAGCAGGCACCGAGGTGCTGAGTCAATGGTTGCTTCTAAGACTGGTAGTGAAACAATCCTGTTCTGCGCATGTGTTAGGCGCCCGGGTTGCAAACAGCGACTGATGCACAAAGGGATTTCCATCCATCTCATTTGCATGCCATCCCCTTTCTGCATAGGTCGCTGTTTGCAACTTGGTAAGTTCTCCAGCAGCAGCCATATTTAACAGCAACCTTTGTGCATCTGGCCCTCAAACTTCAGAGCAGCTACATCCAGTGATGTGCTGGAGCCGGCTCGCACCGGCTCGCAAGAGCCGGTTGTTAAATTTTCTTCTGGCTTGCGAGCTGGTTGTTGAAAATAGCGAGCCGGCTCTGGCTCTCCGCCCTCCCTCCCTCCGGATCCGCCTCACCGCCCGCTTGTTTTTTAAATTCTTCGCTTCCAGCGCCGAGTCGCCGACTGTCCTGAGCCCTCCCTTGCCGATTTGCACTTTAAAAATGGCCGCCGAGACTTCCAGAGGCGGCCTCGCGAGACTTCGGCTGAAGTCTTGGTGGCCATTTTGAAGCGCGAATCGGCAAGGGAGGACTCAGGACAGTTGGCGACTCGGCGCTGGAAGCGAAGAATTTAAAAAACAAGTGGGCGGTGAGGGACCGGATCGGGAGGGAGGCGAAGAAGAATTCACAAAACAACTCGGGAGGGGGTGGCAGGGGGGAAAAGAGAGTCACTGCTGGGCATGGGTGGATGGAGGGCGTCGCTGGACATGGGTGCATGCAGGGCAGGGGAGAGGAGGGTACACTGCTGGACATGGGTGCATGCAGGGGAGAGAAGGGTCACTGCTGGACATTTGGGTGCATGCAGGGCAGGGCAGAGGAGGGTCGCTGGGTATGGGTACATGCAGGGCAGGGGAGAGGAGGGTCACTGCTGGACATGGGTGCATGCAGGGCAGGGGAGAGGAGGTTACACTACTGGACATGGGTGCATGCAGGGCAGGGGAAAGGAGGGTCACTGCTGCACATGGGTGCATGCAGGGGAGAGGAGGGTCACTGCTAGACATCTGGGTGCATGCAGGGCAGGGCAGAGGTGGGTTGCTGGGTATGGGTGCATGCAGGGCTGGGGAGAGGAGGGGAGAGAGAAGAAATGCTGGACATGGATGGAGGGGAGAGAAGAGTGAGGAAGGAGATGAGATGAAGGAAAAGGAAGAGAGGAGAAAAACTGCACATGGATGAAGAAAATAGGCAGAAGCTGAGGACCAGAAATGAAGAAGAAAGGAGGAAAGAAATAAATGGAAAAGGAAGCCCTGGAAACGGAGTTAAGAGGACAGATAGCAGCAGAATCGGATACTGGGCCAGCATGATCAGAAAAACAGTCACCAGACAACAAAGGTAGAAAAAAAATCATTTTATTTTCATTATAGTGTTTGGAATATGTTCACTTTGAGAATCAGGTGCTCAACATTAAAAGTTTATATTTATTTACTTATTTATGGCATTTTATCCCACATTAAACATGAATTAGATTGGAACCTGGGATCATTTAATTTTTTTTCCTGGAGAGAGTAATGCATTGCCCCCCTCCCCCGCTATAGCCAGCTCTGCAATTTTGGGGGGGCGCAGAGGTGGACCGGGGGGGGGGTGCAGTGGTGGATGGGGGGGGGGGGGGGGGGGCGCTGAGGTGGACCGGGGAGAGAGCCTGTTGTAGCCAGTGGTGTGCTGGTAAATTTTTAACATCACTCACTTTACCTTTAGTCAGAGGTAAAGGGGGGTTTAGAGGCTGACCAAATTTTGGTTTCGGTTACAGTGCCGAAACTGGCCCAAAAATAATGTTTCTGCCTGATTTCAGTTTCGGCTGAAAGTCTATGGCCATGGTTTGAGTTTCGGCTAAAACTGACCATGTTTCCTGTGGAAGCTGAAAGTTTGTGCTTTGTCCTGTTTGTCTCCCTTCCTCCCCCTCACTTCTGAACAGGCATTTCCTCTCCCCTTGTTCTCCTGTAGATGCCCCTCTCAGACATTTCTGACAATCCCTGGTGGTCTAAGGTTATGTTATACAGGACTTCTATTCTGCAGATACCTATACAGTTCTATGCGGGTGTAGTCAGGGCAGGAGTGATCCCTGGTCACCCCTGCCCATGCTTGCTTTGCTCTCAAAATGGCTGCCATAATCTCTAGTGGCAATTTCACGAGACTGCCGCAAGAAGTCATATTAAGAGTAGAGTTGACATAGGCAAGAATGAATGGGGGATCAGTCTTGCCCTGACTACAACACTAACAACACTAGACTACCATGGACTGTAAGGTAGTCTGGAGGGGGGCTACACTTTGCATTTGTGTGTGTGTGTTATATGCTTTTGATACAAATGTTTAGCAGGAATTTAAGTACACTCCAAATGTGGTGCATAGTTGTAAAAGCACTATGGCTTTTAGTTTCAATTTTCATTAGCTGAGATCCATGTGTGTGGAGGTTGTTTTGCTTAGAGGTAAAATATAGTATTTCATTATTTAAATTATTATGTATTTCTGGCTTGGATACTATTTAGGTAATTCTAAAGAATTTCCAGGCTCTGTTGGGTACGATGAAGATGCAGCATTTTAATCAAACTTGTGGCATGCAGAAGCTAGATTCTAGAACCCTGATGGCGAACCTATGACACGCGTGTCAGTACTGACACGCGTAGCCATTTTTGGTGACACGCGGCCACATGTGGCCTCATACAGAGAAGCAGCGGCGTTCCTTGCTGACACCCAGGGCTGATCGCGCGACCTTCCCCCCCCCCCCCCACCCGGTGCATGTTTACCCGCTGGGGGGGGGGGGGTGCCATGTGCGCTTCTATTGGCTCCCTCCGAGTCCTCCGCTCATTCCCTCCCTGCTGCTCCCTCTGCCCCGCCTCCTGCACGGCCGTTAGGGGATCTTTGACCTCACTTCCGGCCGGCGGAGCAGAGAGCAGCGGAATGCCGTGGGGGACGCATCTCTGTGATCGCCATTACCAGCAACCACATAACCACAGCAACCATCATCCAATCTACTGTTCTGGGGTGTCGTGGATTTCTAATTGACCATCATTACTGAGATAGGTGAGGGGGAGGCTGGGAGAGGCGAGGGCATGTGCTATGGGTGCCGTTTCCCGCCTTTAGAAATAGCGGCAGCCATCTTAATTTACATAAGGTGGTCAGTTAGGCTAGTTAACCCCTAATTGCCTGCAGGGCTAACAGGCTATCTATAATTCTATCTTCTGTCACTGCCCCCCTGATGGAGAACCCAAAAAATAAAAAACCAAGGTTAAGTAAAGGAAGTGGTAGTAGCAGTAGCCGACCCTTTCAAGAGACATGGACCGAGATGTATGGCATTATAGAAAAAAATGGCAGATCATTTTGCGTTCTATGTACTGAAACGGTAGTAAGCAGAACGTGGAATATAAATAGACATTTTGAAACTAATCATTCCCAGCTCTTGAAAAAAAGTGAGGATGAAAGGAAGGAATACATTTCCAGGCAGCTACACTTTTATAAGAGCCAATCTAATTCCATCCTTACATTTGTAAAAGGTTCTACAAATTTAACATCTGCAAGTTTGAGCATTGCTCACTCCATAGCTCAGCATGGAAAAGCACTCAGTGAGGGAGGATTTATTAAAGAAACTCTCCTAAGATGTGCACCAGTTCTATTTCACGATATGCAGAATAAAGATGCAATTATTAAGAGAATATCTGAGTTACCACTCAGTAGAAATATCAATTGAAGATTTAGCCAATGAAATTCAGCAACAAAAAAGTCACTAATAGGCAGATTAGTTAAAGAATTCCCCCTCCCCCTCACTTATCTTAGTTCACGGCACCCCACAAAAGTTAAATAATATCAAGACCAACAAAAGAAACCGACTGACAGATGAACAAAGAAGTCACTAAGCAGGTAAGTTAAATAATTAGTTTTTGGTTTATTAAATACAGTTATATATTACAATTATACATTTTTGTTATTTAAACTATAAATATCGCGAAATTATGTTTTTTTTCTCGAAGTGACACACCACCCGAGTTATGCTCGGTTTTTTGGCGAATTTTGACACACCAAGCTCAAAAGGTTGCCCATCACTGTTCTAGAAGAAAGGAACCTGCAGTGATTGTTTTCAAGCATAAGTACTGGTCATCTTATAGTGTTAATAGGGAAATGATATTACAATGAAATTAAGGGCCCTGTTTACTAAGCCACGCTGTAGGCGCACTATCTTTTTAGCGCACGCTAAAAATGAGTGCACGCTAATACAAGAGACACCATGGGTGTCTTTAGCATTAGCACATGCTAATTTTTAGTGCACGCTAAAATGTTAGCGCACCTACAGTGCTGCTTAATAAATAGGTCCCTAAGTTTATATTTTAGAAAATAATTTGAGAAGTGTATTGATTGTAATTTTTCAGAGCATATAGTCCTCAGATTCAGCAACAATGGGCTTTTTTTAATTCTGGATTGTGCATCACGCTGGTATAATGTCTGCAGTGTAGACCAGTATCTGGACTCCTTTACCCTATTTTAGGAAGAATCTATATCGTGCTTGTCCTTAATCAGTTTTATAACCAGTGCGTTTTTTTCTAGCAAAAAAGGTGCCAGTACTCAAATGTCAGGCCACCTTTCAGGGGTGGGGTGATCACTAAGGGACCCACCCCACAATAGCCAGGCCCCCTGCAACCAGTCACAGAATCTATGACAAGGCAGAAATGGTGTGTAGAGCCTGAGCTTTCATTAAAACTTGGGGTCCATGGGTCAATTTTATCAGACAATGGAAAAGGTGGCGGTACTCAGTACCCCAAGTACCCCCGCAAAAAAAGCCCTGTTTATAACTAAATATAAAATGGGAAACATCTTAATGCTACTTTCTCTTGTTACTTGTACACAGTTTGGATAAGTATAAAATGTTGGTAAGCATGATTTTTTTTTTATACATTCTCACAAAGTTCCTGTCTCGGAGGATATTTAAATAAACCTGCAATGACTTGGGAACCTAAACATGCCAGACTTGTTGGCAGGCCCGCCAAGAGAGGGGGCAAGATTCCCTAGGCCTGGGCCCCTCCACTTTGGGCTCGATCCTCCCAACTGCAGAACTTGAATGGCTGGCGAGGATGCCCAAGCCCTGCAAAACAGCTCTGTGGCCAGAACCTCCTCTGGTGTAAGGAAGTCGGCAGCATGCTTTCTAGCAGCCGATGCCAACACTCTGCGTATGTTCGGTTCACGGGTGTGAACGGAGCATGTGCGAGGAATGCTGGCATTGGTGACTAGAAAGCATGCTGCCGACTTCCTTACACCAGAGGAGGTTCGGGTCGCAAAGCTTTTTGGCTAGCAGGGCTTAGGCATCCCCGCCAACAAAGGTGACATTTTTAATGGGGGGGGGGGGGGGGGGGGAAGCTGGGGAGAGAGTAGAAAAGAATGGGTGTCTCCAAAGTCCCTCCCATCCCCTCCATGACTGATAGTGTGGTGGCGGCAGGGGGCCCCCTAAGACTGTCTGCCCCGGGCCCAGCTTTGTCTCTCAGTGTCCTCGATTGTTGAGAAGTCCTTGTTAAAATAGGTCTCTCAGTTGTTAGCCTGTGCTTGCAGTTTCTGGTACTGGAGAGTAATAATCTCCTGTGGGTTTAGCAGAGGTCTGAGGACTGCAGGCTCTGATGACCCCCAGTGGACCTCATTAGTTCACACACACACAACCAAACTTCTGTTTTTCTGTTTGGCAGAAACCAGGTGATAAGTTTAAGTTGCAGTTTCAATTTCAGGGAAAGAGTTTAGACGGTTTCAATAGCAATTTCAGTTTCGGCCTCGGGGGGGGGGGGGGGGGGGGGGGGTTCTGTTTATAGGCCCCTAATGCAGAGGAAGACAGACTAACATCAAAATATGAAGATGTTACCATTTGAGGAGTGTGCAACACATGCTTACCCATTTAACCAGCACTTAAATCTCCCTTTTCTTTTCCCCATTACAAACAAACAAAAAAGTCTCACATTTCAAACAGCCGCACTATAGGTGCTGAGGATTATATTCTCACGCGCTGGTGCACTGACGTCAGGCTGGAGGAGTATTGAAACAGCTCCAAAGATGTTCATCCTGTGTTCCAGGCTCCCCTGACTGGCTCTCTGCCTGCAACTGGCATTGCTGCCTTGTGAGTCTGTCTTCTTCCCCTTGGATTTGTTTTTAATGTATATTTGGGCAGGTTGAGGCTTCAGCATAGGTGCAGACTGAAGATCCTGCATTGCCTCTGTGTTATTGCTGCTGGCTGCCACAGATCCCAGGTGATGTGGTTGATATATACGGTAGACATGAAGCCCCGGACAGAGATTAAGTGTAGGGACTGGCTGATAGCTAGGGAGGGTGAGAGAGTGCTGCTGCCATGTCCCAATAGGGTCCTTACCATAGGCATGAGAATGGAGGGAGCCAGGCACCACCAAAATAGTGAGCACAATACAGTACCTCCACCCCTCCCTGCCACTGCTCCTCCTGCTCTTTACCTATATCAGGCGGCAGGCCAAGGCAAGAAGCACAGCATGCAATAGCGCCAGTAGCAAAGCACAGTCTAAAATGGAATGGTACTAAGCCATGCAGACTATTGCAACAGAATCTATGCGGGATGTAAAGAACAACTCGCAAAGAAACTCCAGACCGCTCAAAACACAGCAGTCAGGCTGATATTTTGTAAAAAACGATTTGAAAGTGCCAAACCCCTCCAAGAAAAACTGCATTGGCTCCCAATTAAAGAACGTATAACCTTCAAGATCTGCACCCTGGTCCACAAAATTATCTAAGGCGAAGTCCCAGGCTACACGACAGACCTCATAGATCTACCAACCAGAAACACAACCAGATCATCACGAACATACCTAAACTTCCACTACCCAAACTGCAAAGGACTCAAATACAAAGCAACCTACACATCCAGCTTCTCCTATATAAGCACAAAACTATGGAACTCACTGCCAAAAGCTGTGAAAACAACCTATGACCATCTAAACTTCAGGAAATCACTAAAAAACAACCTGTTCAAAAAGGCATACCCTACCAACCCAACGTAAATGCCTACACTCTGCAACACAGCAAAACCAAAGCTCGTAATGGACACTATATAACCTCTCCTCTCTTCGATCCCCCTTAATCGACCACAACATCACCATGTATTTGTTTCTCTACCGGACTTGGCGAATGCCTTTTACGGTACTATGTAAGCCACATTGAGCCTGCAAATAGGTGGGAAAATGTGGGATACAAATGTAACAAATAAATAAATGAATAAATGCACATAGCCGCAAACACCACGAAACCTCTTCTGACCTGAGGTTTGTAGAACTCTGTGATGGCTCATCTCCCAAAGGAAGTGCATGTCAGAAGGAGAGTGGGAGTATGGATTGAGGGGGAGGGGAGACAGGAGGAGAGATAAATAGAGATGAGGTTTGAGATGGAGCTTGGCCTCCCCCCCAAACAAAAGGTATTCCACTGCCCCTAGCCCTTACTCAGTCCCCGGAACACTGAGAGTTCTCTACTCTCAATTTCTTCTTGTGCCTCCTCCTCCCTTTCAAGACTCTTGAAGGATACCTCTTTCCTTGGACCACAGCTGAGTTAGTTCAAGATGGGTCTCCTCTCTCTCAGCCTTCAGCATGGCTCCAGCCACAGTCCTCTGTCCCTGGGCTTCTCACTGGATCTGGATGGCAGGAAAATCTTCGTAGGGAAAGCCTCCAGACTCCTGGATTCTTTAGTCAGGTGAATCTTAGCAGTGCTCTCCTTTTCTCCCTTTTGTTTGTCTCTGGCCTTGCCCAGCTCCAGAGACCCCACTGTTTCAGACTTTGGGTGCCAAGTCAGCTTAGCAGAAAGGAGCCACCACTGATCAAGGCCTGGCAGAGCACAGGCCATCTACAAAGATTAAGCATGGATGAGCAAAGGCCTTTCGCCCCTCCAAAACAGGACCTTTTATAACCTAGGAAACCACTCACCTCCTCCCTCGGGTTCCTCCTTGGAAAACCAAGCTAGAAAATTCCTAGGGGCATATTTTTAATGCTGCTTCCAGGGCAAAGTCCACCCCAGAACAAGCATCTAAAAAAACTGTCCCTCCAGCTGTGAGGGTGCAGTGATGCCCAGGTCATGCTTGTGTCTTATAAAATACACGTGTACATGCATAAATTACATGTACATTTTATCACCTGCTTTGGAGCAGTTGTTAAGTTGTACAAGAGTATTTGTGAGCTAGTGGGGGTCATTGTGCAGCTTATTTTGAAAGGAATAAGTACTTATGTTGCATTTATACAACAGGTATAAAATAGGTGATTTTTGCACATTTCACATAGACAGCTTGTAATGAAATGACCTTCTTTATGTCAATCAGATACAGCTCTACCACATATAAGTTACTCAGAAAATAATTTCCTATAGGAGTAGTTTTTGCAAGAACAATAAACAAAAGCCAAGGTCAAACACTTGATAAAGTAGGTGTTTACCTATCACAGTCTGTGTTTACATAAGACCAACTGTACAGTAATTGACCTATTATTCAGCCACAAACTATTCAATTGGCTGTATTAACTGTTTCAGTGGCTGATGTTTTGAGATTCAATAAGTCCAGCTAACTGGCCCACATCAGCTGCCATGTTTGGATCTCAGAGGCCACCGTCCTCTTCTCTTCTCTGCCTTGAGTCTGCCGCTGACTTGAAGATTTCAAACTTTCCACTTACTGGAGATTCTCAGATGGTTGGATGGATAACACAGAAGGGAAAGTCTTTTAGATTGTAAGCTCCTTGAGCAGGGACTGTCCTTCCATGTTAAATTGTACAGCGCTGAGTAACCCTAGTAGCGCTTTAGAAATGTTAAGTAGTAGTAGTAAATTCCCTAGCTATTTGGTGCATATAATTCTCACACCTATTCCTAAGAATCTGTTTGATACGCTATCAGTGGTCTCTAATCAATTCCCTTATTTGCTAAGTTGATGGAGGCGGTGGTCACTTCGTAACTTACAAGTTATCTTGATACCTTTGATATTTTATATCTATCACAGCTGGGTTTTAGGAAGGATTTTTACCACAGAGACAGGTCTTGGTACATTAATTTCTGAGTTTAGAGCCTGGTTAGGTAGAGGTTGTTAGGTCATATTGAACCAATTTGATTTAGCGGCGGCATTTGATGTTGTAGATCGTCATGTTCTACTATATTTGTTGGAGGACATTGGGATTACGAGCCCTGCACTAAACTGGTTCCGTGGTTTTTTAATATCCAGATCTTATAGAGTGAAAATGAATAATATGTGATCGTTTATTATTTATTAAAAAATCCTTCTATTCCACAATTATCACAAAAGTTCTAGGTGGTTCACAATTTCACATACATAATATGCAATATATGACAATAAACAAAATCAATCAGAATAGACCATCACAAGAACATCTAAATTTAAATTCTCAGATACCTGTTGTTACTGATTGCTGAAATATTTATATAGTTCATACTTCCTGAAAAATATTTTAGGTCTTTTAAAAAAATCCTTACAATTTTGGATTCCTCTTAATTCCAAAGGGATTGTGCTCCATAGAACCAGACCTGCTATGTAAAAAATTGTGTTCCTATATTCTTCTAATTTGACCAATTGGTAGGAGAGGACATCAAACAAACATTTTTCTTCAGACATCAATGATCTAGGCTGAAAAATATGTAACTTAGATGCCAACAATGATGAAACCTGACCATTAAAAACCTTAAACATTAGGCAGAGGATTTTAAACTTTACCCTGTAGCAATAGGGAGCCAATAAAGCTCCTTTAACACAGAAGAAATATGGTCATACTGATTCTTACCAGTGAGAACACTCCCAATGGTGCTCTGTGCAACTTGTAAGACCTTAAATGGATTTTTCTTCACCCCAAGCAATAAGCCAGTTTGATAGTTATGGGATTCCGCCTATTGGCTTGCCTGGTTCTTCTGTGCATGCTGGGCTAGTTGCGCCCCCCTTCTTCCATTGGGTCTGTAACAGTTAGACTTCGGTATTCTCCTCTGTGAACTGAATCTGACTATGCTGTACGACCCCCTGCAAGCTACTATAACACTATTAAGATTTCACCAGTATAAAAGTATACACTGCATTACTCTCAGCATGTTGTTGAATTCTTCTCAGCTTCTCTCTTGGAGAGAGAGAGAGAGAAAGATGGTTGAGAATAGACTCCCAGTCTTGTCACATCTGAAGTGTAAGCCATTTTTTCCTTGTTTGATTACTGCGTTAAAGAAGATTTTGGTTCAAGGTTCTGAGTCATATCATAGTGATGTTCTATACTCTGGTTTAAACTGCATGCCTTTCACACCTGACTATAATCAGAGAAGAAAATAAGGGTTCTAACATTGATGATATTATCTACCTGGGCACAAATGATCTAGCCAATAATACCTTGCTTGTAGCACAGAGTTTTTTTCAGGAGTTGGGGGAGGAGTTAAAACTTTTGGTACAGACTGTAGCTTTTTTTTTTTTAAGTTCTACCTAGGAGAGGAAAGACTACAAAATACTGAGAACTTCAAAAAGTGGCTCAAAGCCTGGTGTTAAAAAAAAAGAAGATTTTAGGTACATAGGAGGGTGAGGCAATACATGGAAAAACAAAAGACTATATTGTAATGATGTGTTGTATCTCCCTGTGGCAGGAAAAAGAATTCTTGGTGTGTCTAGCAATTAACTTCTTAGCAATATCACAGTAGGTGAGACTAAAAAAAACCCCACACAGAATATGAGACTGCCACTGAAATGTAGCTGTAAAGCAATGACCACAAATGCTCGCAGTCTAGGCAACAAAGTTCATGATCTGCAATCCTTGATGACAGAGGCAGATTTAGATGTTGTCACTATCATGGAGACATAGTTCAATGATTCTCATGATTGGGATGCAAACATACCGGGCTACAATCTATTTAGAAGGATAGAGATGATCGAAAAGGTGGAGGAGTAGCTCTGTATGTCAGAAACAATATTAAAGTGACTGAAATGCAGGGGATCTGGGGAAAGGAAGAAGCAATATGGATTGCCTTGAAAAGTGAAGACAGAACATTTATCCACATGGGTGTCTACAGATCTCCAACACAATCGGAGCAGCTAGATAAAGATCTGGTTGCAGATGTCCAAAAGTTGGGAAAGAAATGGAAGGTGCTGTTACTGGATGATTTCAACTTGCCGAATGTAGACTGGAAAGCTCCATTTGCAGAATCGGAAAGAAGTGGGGAGGTAGTGAATGCCTTTCAAAGTACTCTGCTCAGACAAATGGTGATGGATTCAATGAGGGAAGGAGCGATGCTGGATCTGGTGCTCACAAATGGGGAAATTGTGTCTAATGTCAGAGTAGGTGCCCACCTGGGCAGTAGTGATCATGGTTTGATATAAAGGCTAGAGTGGAGGGCAGCCACTCAAAACTCAAAATGTCCTGGATTTTAAACTGACTTTAACCAAATGGGGGCGTACCTGAAGAAAGAGCTGAGGGGATGGAAAGAAATTTGAGAAGTGGACAGACAATGGTCCTGGCTGAAAGGAGCTATTAAAATGGCTATTGACCTTTACATGAGGAGAGTAAATAAAAGCAAGAAGAAAAGGAAAACGATATGGTTCTCCAAACAAGTGGCTGAGAAAATAAATGCAAGAGAGGTGGCATTCATGAAATACAGGAAAACTCAAGGATAGGAACACGGGAAAGTATACCGGGAGAAGCTGAAAGAAGGCAAAAGGGAGATACGTCTAGTGAAAGCAGAGGTGGAAGAGCAAATGACTAGGAATGCAAGGCGGGGAGACCAAATTTTTTTCAGGTTATTAATGAAAGAAGGAAGGCTAGAAATGGAATTGTGAGACTGAAAGATGATATGGACAGCTATGTGGAGAGTGATGATGAAAAAGCAAACGTGCTAAACAAATACTTCTGTGTTCATGGAAGAAACTCCTGGAGAAGGACCACGATCGGCTAGTAAAGGTATATATAAGAATGGAGTGGATATCACACCATTCACAGAAGAATGTGTTTATGAACAACTTGAAAAACTGAAGGTGGACAAAGCTATAAGGCTGGATGGGATCCATCCCAGGATATTGAGGGAGCTTAGAGAGATTCTGGCGGGTCCTCTTAAAGATTTGTTTAATAAATCCTTGGAGATGGGAGAGGTTCTGTGGGACTGGAGAAGAGTGGTTGTGCTCCCTCTTCACAAAAGTGGTGACAGAGAAAAAGTGGGAAATGACAGGCCGGTAAGCCTCACTTCAGTTATTGGAAAAGTAATGGAAGTGTTACTGAAGGAAAGGTTAGTGAATTTTCTGGAATCCAATGAGTTACATGAACCAAGGCAACATGGTTTTACGAAAGGTAAATCGTGTTAAACGAATTTGATTGAATTCTTTGACTGGGCAACCAGAGAATTGGATCAAGGATGTGCGCTAGATGTAATCTACTTGGATTTCAGCAAAGCCTTTGACACGGTCCCTCATAGAAGGCTCTTAAATAAACTTGAAAGACTGGAGTTAGGACCCAAAGTGGTGATTTTGAATAGAAACTGGTTGACAGACAGGTGCCAGAGGGTGGTGGTCAATGAAATTCACTCGGAGGGAGGAAAGTTGAATAGCGGAGTGCCTCAGTGACTGGTGCTAGGGCCGATTCTGTTCAATATATTTGTGAGTGACATAGCCAAAGGATTAAAAGGTAAGGTTTACCTTTTTGTAACAGATTTGTAACAGAGTGGACATCCTGGAGGGATTGGAAAACATGAAAAGGGATCTGCAAAAGTTAGAAGAATGGTCTAACATTTGACAACATTTAATGCAATAAAGTGCAAAGTGATGTATTTGAGGAGTAGAAACCCAAGGGATCTGTATGTCCTAGGAGGTAAGAGGCTGATATCATGAACGGGGAAATGGACAAAACAGAAATAAAAGTGAATAGAGAGTGGGACATACAGGTGAGGGAAAATCCAAATTTTCTTTTAACTTTCAACACTAAAATAACACTTCAAGACACAGAACTATAATTAAATATACTTTTATCTTTCTTAGGGTGACCTGACTGGATCCAGTTTACAAACTATTTATAACAAGACAGAAAAATAAGAGAAAAACACGTCAGATAAGTATCTTATCCTCTTCAACCTTCTATCAACTGAAATTTAATATTGGCAACAAAGTATGTAAACAAAGGATTGATGCTTTGTGTCAACTTTTTGTTTTTCTACCGCCAATTACCTTCCAGGACTCCAGTCTTTCAGTTAAGTATTATTCAGTTTTGGATAATGTTTATCTGGCTTTTGTCACCTCATTCTCTCTGGTCTTTCTTGTTTCTCTTCTTTTCTTCTCCTTTCTTTAAATGATGGAGCTCACTTCACCTTTTCTTTTTTTTGTACCCTATCCCCTATCTTTACAAACTCAAATAGGCAAGACCCTGAGCTTTCTAAATTAGACTTTTTTTTCCTAATCAAATTGAAACTTGTCTTAACTTTCCCTAGCTGACTAGTGAAAGACAAGGATAATACATGTCCCTTGTAAAAACCCTACCCTCAAAAATATTTCCCCATACAACAGTCACATACATCCAGTACTTTTTGTTTGACAAAAGCAAAAACAACAACAACAACAACAAACCATGTAAGCACAGTACTAGCACAGACCAGCAGTGCAGAGCAGGCCTTTGTTGATCACCTCCTCCTGTGACAGTCAAAGTGCTTCACTTTTATCCTTCATACCTTTGCTCTCTACTATCCCATCTAAAAATGTATTTTTAAAATAGGAGCATCTCCTGAGCAAGGTTACACACCCTAAACACTGTCTTTTATTAGAATTTATTTTCCAATGACAGTGATGTTACCTCTTTGAGGTAGAATCAAAATTAAAGACAACACTTGTCAGCACTCTCCTCCCAATAGCTCTCTATACCTGGCAGTCTGGCTATTGAACTGAACACACAAATTTTCCTTTCAGATTTTTTTTTTCCCCAGAGTGAAAACATATTATAGGGAAAATAATCTTATTCTCAGAATTCTGTTCATCATTCACTGACATACACACTTCCCCTGAAGCCAAAAAAAACTCATGTGGCTTCTTAATTTAACTAGAACTAACCACTCCTGAACCACAGAGACCAAACCTCTTTTTCTTTTTTTAGAATTCCATTGAAATGTAAAAAAAAAAAAGAAACCTCTTCTTTTCACAGCACACCTTCAAACAACCACTTTCTTTAATGCTTTCCTCCCAACTGATTCCTCAGACCATTTAGAAACCTGTCCTAGGATTCCATCAGCTTGCTGCATAGTTCATGCTGCACACACAAATCCTCCACTCTGCCCCATTACCCCCAACACAAACCCAAACTCTGGTGAACTCAAACAAAACGACCCTACTACCTTTGTCAGGATCTTTTCTTACAATGTCACCATGTTCCCAATGCACTGGAATTCCTTCTCTGCTCATGAGCCTGCGGCTCTTCAGACACAAGGTCCTGCACGCACACACACACCGAAACACCAAAGTCCTCAGGAGGCTCTCTGGAGCGCTGAACATGCACTCCAGAAATTGCACCTGCCTTCCTTCTTCTGGCACCGGCCCATCTTCCAAATTGGGCCAGAATCGCTCAGGCCTGAAATCCCAGTGCTGCTGTGCATTCGCGGCCTGTCTGATGTCACTGCCTCAACATGATGACATCAGACACCAACACGGCCCGGACAAAGCTTTTCTCGGACTTCCGCTACCTCCTGCCTGATTCCTGCCTCTGTCCGTGAACACGGCCCAACACCCCGCTAATCGCAGCAATCTCCGGTGCCAAGCGTTCCAGCCCCGCGGCACCCGCAGACATCAGCATCACCTGCAGCAACATTCTGGCTTGGGCCCTGCTCCACCAAGAACCACAAACCTAGATCGAACAGCCCCGGAAACCCCGATGTCGGCTAGGTACTTTATTTTTTTTTATTCTCTAACCCTATTGGGTTACATTCACTCCAAGAAAAAAAAAGTTTGCAAAATGTTTTTTACAATTTAAGATTAAATTTACAGTTCCGTAGGAACACCTCAGGACCTGTGTTCAACTCCTCGGGATCCCCGCAGACCTGGAGGGGATCCCTGTGGGAGTCCTATGGGAACAGCAAAATTCCCCCTAACCTCATTCCTATGCAGCTGTCTACTTCAGAGGGGACATTAAATTATCCCAGTTTCAATAAACAATTCTCCTTTACACACTTAATAGTTTACACCAGCCCTTTGCTGATTCAAACATTTTTTTTAATGCAGAGCAGTGAAATAGGGTTTCCAAAGTCATCAATCAGAATTAGATTGAAACCCACAGTAACACCTTCATTATCTCTTCGGTCATACACTGCTCCATCGTTAGTAACCCAATTATGATTCTCCACAGGTGATCAATGTTGCCCAGGTAATTATATCCAAAAGCAGGTCATTTCTGTCTCCCCAAAAGTCCAAAATCCTCTCATCACTCCCACAAACCACTGCATGGACTTCTATTCAATTCACATTTGTAATCCAATAGTTTTGGGCTGAAAAATAAAGAGGCTTCAAATACTTAACCACATCCCTGCTTAAATGCTACTTGCTTTAAAGACGATCATCAATAATAGTACAGATTCACTGTATACAAAGTTTATCTCTCTGATGAAACTCCCTGAGAATTCTGCTCCACTGTTTTAGAAGGTTCCCAGAGTCTGTTGCTCCGCATTAAGTTTTGTGCATTTTGGGCTGAGGTATAATAATGCCCCTCTTCTTTGTATATTATTTTAAGTGTAGCTGGGTATAACAGCACAAACTTGATGTTAGCTCTCACCAACTTTGTGCAAATTGGAGCAAACTCATGACGCAGTCCAGAGACCCTGCTAGAATAATCTTGAAAGCATAGAATTGTTTTCTCTTGATACATCAACTTATTGTCTCCTCACAAAGCTTTTAAAATTTCCTCCTAATAGGCATAGTTAAGGAAGCAAAATATAACCACTCACGGCTTTAGATTAGAGTCCCGCCTGGGCCCAATCCTGTGCACCCTCTCGATCCATAAAGGTCCTGCCAGTCCCCGGAGCTGAAGACATTTTGCCACCCATGATTCCAGAAAGCCTTGCAGCTCTGCATCCACAATTGTTTCAGGCAAACCCACCGATCTCAAATTATTCCTACAGCTTCTGTTTTCTATATTTTTCTAGTTTTTCCTCCATGGACTGCACTTAGGGTTGAAGTTGTTTATTTTCTTGAGACACCTGCTTTACATCTGCCTTGAGGGATCCATGTGGTGAGCCACCAAGTGCAGATCCTGACTCATGCTTTTAATTTATTTATTTGTTGCATTTGTACCCCACATTTTCCCACCTATTTGCAGGCTCCGCTCAATGTGGCTTACATAGTACCATCAAAGGCGTTTGCCCAGTCGGTGGATAACAAATACAAAGTTGTATAGTGATCGTATGAGGTATAAGTGGAGGGTCGGAATGGATGAAGATTGCGTGATGTCCTGTTCGATCATAGTCATGCTGTGTTGGTAGGTGAAGAGGGTTACGTGGGGTCGTTGGGGTAGGCCTTTTTGAAGAGGTAGGTTTTTAGTGATTTCCTGAAGTTCAAGTGGTTGTGGATTGTTTTCACAGCTTTTGGGAGCCCATTCCATAGTTGTGCACTTATGTAGGAGAAGCTGGCTGCGTAAGTTGTTTTGTATTTTAGTCCTTTGCAATTTGGGTAGTGTAGGTTTAGGTAGGATCTTGATGGTCTGACTTTGTTTCTCATTGGTAAGTCTATAAGGTCTGTCATGTATCCTGGGTCTACGCCGTACATGATTTTGGGACTAAGGTGCAGATTTTGAAGATGATCCGTTTTTTGATTGGGAGCCAATGCAACTTTTCTCAGAGGGGTTTGGCACTTTTGAAGCATGTTTTGCTGAATATCAGCCTGGCTGCTGTATTTTGGGCGGTCTGGAGTTTTTTTTAATGAGTTGTTCTTTGCAGCCCACTTAGATTCCGTTGCAATAATCTGCATGGTTTAGGACCATTGATTGTATTAGGTATCGAAAAGTTGCTCTTGGGAAGAAAGGTTTTAATCGTTTGAGCTTCCACATTGAATAGAACATTTTCTTTGTTACAGAGTTTACTTGGCTCTCGAGGGTAAGGTTGCGATCTTCTCATCCACGCTGTTAAGTTTTTCCATAATCTGATGAAACTGACTTTGACGAGAAGGTAGTAGCAAACACAGCCAAGAGAAGGTAGTAGCAAACACAGCGAAGGTGACACCAAACAAAAATATAAGGCTAGATAATATATAAAGCAAACAAGATTTTATTTAAAACATCCAAAGACTCGAAACGAATTCTGTTTTAGTCACAAAGGCCTGCCTCAGGAGTCTTCAAAAGTGGATGTCCTCTAGTACTCTATTTTTTTTCAAATCTAGCACTAGAATACACCTTAAAGCATGCAAATGGTATCGCAAACCTTGTTAACTTTTGAGTGGACAAACAATGATGACTACGTTTTGCGGTACCATTTGCAGAAATTGTAGAAATTCTTTAGCATCATATCTGTGTTAGTTGAACATTCTAATGTATGCTTAGTAGGTGTATCATTAGTATTATGCTGACATTGTATTATATCTCTGGTATTTGAATTCTAGAGCTGTTAAATGTGTATATTTTTGATACTGGGCACGGTAGTTCTATTATTAGGTTTCAATCTACTATTTCCAAGTTTACCTAATTTATTTTATTTATGTTTATTCTTGGTTATTTTACTATTGTTATGCTGTTAACAAAATTGTAAGTTTTATGTTAAACTGTACCTGCTGTAAACCGCCTTGGGTGAGTCTCTTCATAAAGGTGGTTAATAAATCCCAATAAATAAATAAATAAATATGTCTTGTGCCACATTTTTTAAAATATACCCATATGTTTATTACCTGCCTCCCCTTGTATTACCCTACCTAGTAGTTTGCTTTTAGTTCCACCTTTTTGATCGTTTTTTTTAGGCTTACCTCACTTGCCTCCATTTGATTAGTCTACAGTGCAGCCTGTTTTTACTTTGTACTTTTCCTTTAGTTTTTAAAGCAGTACAGCTAAGGTTTATCTGCTATTGTGTTGTATCTCCCTCTGCATTTGTTGTATTTTACTATTGTACTACATACCCTATGAGTCCTGTTTACTAAGGTGCACTAGCGCTAGAGATATGGGTGTCTCTAGTGTTAGCATGCATTAATTTTTAGTGCACACTAAAAAGGTTAGTGTGCTTGTAGCACAGCTTAGTAAACAGGACCCTATATGTTTTATCAGTACCTTTTAGCAAACCCATTATGACACACGGGGCCCTGTTTACTGAGCCGTGCTATAGGCACTGTAGCGTTTTTAGCGCGCCCTAAATAGGAATATATGAGAGTCTCTAGCATTTAGCATGCACTAATTTTAGAACGTGCTAAAAAAAGCTAGCACACCTTAGTAAACGGGGCCCATGATTCTCTGTTCTCCTTTGTCAGTTTGCAGTACAGTCACATTTTTACTGATTTAGAGCCCTGTTTACTAAGGTGCGTTAGTGTTTTTAGCATGCCTACACTTAGCATGCGTACTAACCATGTAGGTACGTATAGGGATATTGTAGGCATGTACATGGTTAACGTGCATTACAAATGTTAACGCGCCTATAACGCTGCTTAGTAAACGGGGCCCTTATTCTGTGCATCAGATATTTTCCTGCTTGTGCATTTTGAGGTATGTGCATCATATCTGCTTTTATATGATGTTTTTATATGCTGCTTTAGTGTTAAATTTGTATATCATTATATTTATGTGTGATCTTGCATTTTCTGTCATATATTTTTACGTTTTTCCTTTTAAAAGATCTCTTTTATGCTTATTTATTAAGATGATATCATGAGAATCAACATACCACATGAACGTTTTTTGAATGTTTTTTTTTTATTATTATTTTATCATTTATACATTCTGTTTATGTTTTAAGTAGTCAGATTTGTGACCCTAACATAGGTGGCTGCACCCACCGAAACACAGCCGTGTCAGGTCAGGATTACTGGTGCTTCTAATAAAGATTTCCTGACTTCATCCCCACAGCTGATCATCTCGGGTGTCAAACTATTTCATCATTTTGACTTCAAAGGTCTTACATTTCTGGATTGACTTAAACTTTCTTTTTAGTATGCTTTCCATAAGGTCATTGATGCAGTGTTATGGCTTTGTAAACTGCTGTCCCACAGAGGTGGCATCCTTGTTGGCATTGGAATGTTTGTGTCTATGTAAACTGAGGCTCTGGCTTGTTTCTCCAATATAGCACCCTTCTTCACACGTTTTGCATTGGATGATATATACCACATTTGAGGGTGAGCATGTGAAGGATCCCCTTATACTGAATGTTTTCCATATGTGAGTGATTGTGGGATCCTGTGAGATGTGTTGGTACAGTTTACAGCTAGGTATATTGCAAGGACGTGTGCCATTCTCTTCTTTTTGAGCTTGTATTGGGAGTTTGCTTTTCACTCATTTCTGTTTCAAATTAGATGGCTTTCGGAAGGCTAGCACTGGTGGGGCTGGGAATATCTTTTTCAGTAATTTCAGTATCCCATTATAAACCATAAAATTATACTGCTTTGTCACTCTCTTATCAACTATCCATCTCTCCTTGTCTCTCACCCACCCAGCTCTCCGTTTCTCATCTGACCCACACCACCCTCTTCCTGTGAGTCTGTCATTGAAATGCTTTTGTGTTTCACTTATATAGTTTGATATTTGTCAACATATGCTTATTTCTGATCTGAAGAAGAAGGGTTACCTTTGAAAGCTAATCAAAAAAATGTATCGTTAGTCCAATAAAAAAGTTATCATCTTGTTTTCTTTTCTATGTTTTGATGTATTTCTATTTATTACCTTTAAAAGTGGACTAACACGGCTACCACACCACTTTACTTAAAATAATAGAGAAATTGTGAATGTTCTGACTTGGATGTTCCAATTTCTACCTAGATGGCATATGCAAAGTGGGACTTTTTGTCTTAGACTTAATCAGTTACTCTACACTAGGTGTGCTTTTTACCTTTCAAGTTGCACCCTCTCCTGTTTCCTAGTACTTAAAGATCTAACCATCCCAGGCTAGACAGAAGTCACTCCTCCTTACTGAGGAGACTGCACCACCTGGAGGTAAGAACATGGAACTGCTCTTTGATGCTATCCTTAGTGAATACTGCAAATTTCAAAGAAAAGGATTGCCCTAAACTGCCTCTTTCAGGGAATCCAACCCTATTGGAATTTTTAAGCTCAAGTTCATCAATAGAAATCAAACAAAATAAAACATGGAAAAGAAAATAAGATGATACCTTTTTTTATTGGACATAACTTAATACATTTCTTGATTAGCTTTTGAAGGTTGCCCTTCTTCGTCAGATCGGAAATAAACAAATGTGCTAGCTGACAGTGTATATAAGTGAAAACATTCAAGCATTACTATGACAGTCTGACAGGGTGGGAGGATGGGGGTGGGTCGGAGGTATGCATGCATTGATGTCCCCATGCATACCTCTGACCCACCCTCATCCTCCCACCCTGTCAGACTGTCATAGTAATGCTTGAATGTTTTCACTTATATACTCTGTCAGCTAGCACATTTGCTTATTTCCGATCTGACGAAGAAGGGCAACCTTCGAAAGCTAATCAAGAAATGTATTAAGTTATGTCCAATAAAAAAGGTATCATCTTATTTTCTTTTCCATGTTTTATTTTGTTTGATTTCTATTGATAACCTTAAGAGTGGACTAACACGGCTACCACACTCCTCTACTTAAGCTCAAGTTCAAAACAATTAAAACATTTTATTTTCAGGTCTCCATTTTTAATCTTCCAGTAATATTGCCTATGGAGATCCGGAATTTGTCACATCTTGGAAGCTAAGCAAAGTCAGTCCTAGATGGAAGTCTAACTGGGAATATCAGGTGCTGGTGGTGCAACAGACAATGACAAAACCCATAGCAGTATCCTGCCAAGAACGAGTGTGTCATGTGGTGAACTGTGATCACCTGATCTTTAATGGTCAAAGTATTTACTGCCACCATATATCTGCCCATATGGATTGCAGGCTTTTGTATCTGGGTTTCATTTGTCATTATTCAGTCAAACTCTTCTTTAGATATCCTTTTGTACTTATAATCCCTATTATAAATTACTCATGCCCTCTCACTTACTTTCATTTTCACATACATGCAGACAGTTCTATAAAGTACGTGCAGTTATGTACTATGTGTGTACATCAGTAGAACAATGGCGCATGGGTGATTATATCCCAAACTCTGCTTAAGCACTATTTTGTAAATACACATCTATCTTATATAGGGCTGCTTTTACCAAGCTGCAGTAAACGTGTAGTGTATGCTTACCACAGCTTAAAAGGGTTTACTGTGGGGCATGCTCAGGCGTCCCACAGTAAGTTCCAAATGTGCATGTGCTACCCACATGCTACAAAATATTTTTATTTTTTCACTGGGGGGCAGGGAGTTGGCATTTTTGCGCAAATCAGATAGCACTAATTGATTAGGACAGGATTAGCATGTGAGCCTTTGCCTCCCACAAAACAGATGGCAGCAAAGGCTCAGGTGCTAATCATTTTTAATGACAGTGATGATTCTCCCAGCAACTACTTGCTTAAACCAGTGCAGTAGCAAGATCAAAAACATTTCCAAATATATTCAAGGATTTTTCAAAATATTTTCAAACATATTAATAGTGTTGATATAAGGGTCATCAGAGTTCACGGCATCAACGTCGCTATCCAAAATTTAAAAGCAACGATGTGCAAATCTTCATTGAGCCATCATTTTAAATTATATATTTACTTTTTAGTTAGCTTTTTGTTAACTTTTCTTAAAAACAGTCCAAAACTATTCAAAAACTTTTTTTAGTGAGGTAACACCACTTAACTTGCAGCTGTTTTCAACACCTTGAGAACCTCCACCGACATGGCCAGGTTTCGCAACTTCCTCAGTTCCTCCAGAAAATGGTGCTAGTCTTCCAGCAGGACACAGTCTTTATATACACCCATGTACTGGCACTGGAGCCGTCTGATTGGGTAGTTCATATGTGTCCATGACAACTTACTGGCACTGGAGCCTTCTGATTGGGTAGGTTTCATGTGTCCATGACAACTTACTGTTAGGTGCAAACTCCTCCTGCATAACCTCTCTAGCTCTAACCTGCTGGTGGGAAACGCTACCACTTTTGAATGAATCCCATTTTTTTACATTTCAAGCAGAAGACAGAAAAAATGTCCAAAACAGCACAAAAGCATGGCAGTTTCACACCTTGTGTCAATTTTAAGCCTGGGCAATATTTTATGTGTATGCTGGCTGCCTTGTCTACTTACTCACTGCCAGAGCACACACAGTCCAGGTATGGTTCACTTTACTTCTGTATTTAACTCCAGACTGTTATTTCCAACTTTTGCCTCTCTGCCTAGTACGTGCCTAGGATAGGAGCAAACCCACTCATAAACAGCAATTTGTTGGTTTGGGACTAGAGCCGGAGACTTGCATGTACCAGGAGATCAGATGCAATTACCACATAGGCAGTATTCTTCTCTCAATAAGACAGACCACTACAGTAAATGTGTTCTGAACCAACTTTTGTCAGGGGTGTAGCCAGACAGTAGATTTTGGGTGGCCTAGACAAGATGTGGGTGGGCACCAAGTGTTCCCCCCCTACCTTGTCAATTAAAAAAAATATCTCAGCTGGTGAGAAAACACTGCTCTCCACCTCAGCAGTCTGCAGCAGGTAGGTGCTGAAAATTGAGCATGCACAGGTGCCGGTGTCCGCAGCTTAGGAATCTCAGACTGCTGAAGTGGAGAGCAGCGTTTTCAGCACCTACAGGGGGAGGTCTTCAGCTGGAAAAACTTGGGATCCCCACCAGCTACTGCTAAGTGTGTGCCTCTGTTGGGTGCAGGGGCGTAGCCAGACCTTATGGTGGTAGGGGGTCAGAGCCCGAGGTTGGGGCACATTTTGAATGCCGCCCTGCCGCCACCCCCTCACCACCACGCTTTGCACCTTCTCGCACCCCCTTCGCCTCCTCGCACCCCCCTCGCCTCACAAATACCTTTGCTGGCAGGGGTCCCCAACCCCGTCAGCTGAAGCCTTCCTTCAGCGCTGTCTCCGGCGCAACTGTGTTCCTGCCCTGCTCTTCTTGCTCCTCCTGTCCTGTGCACACTGATGCTCCTTCTCAGTTTCACGTAAAGGAGCGTCAGCGTGTACAGGACAGGAGGAGCAAGAAGAGCAGGGCAGGAATGCGGCTGCGCCGGAGACGGCGCTGAAGAAGGCTTCAGCTGGCAGGGGTTGGGGACCCCCACCAGCCAAACCAGGGGCCCCCCATAGCTATGCCCCTAGTTGGGTGAGCCCCGGCCCACCCAGGCCCCCCTGTAGCTACTTGTGTACTAAAGTCTTTGGCAGAAAAATAAATGGGACACAATTAACTGTGGCAGTTACTTTGGCAGAGGTATTAGGCAAAATTATTTACAAGCTATCTTTTCCTTTTTATATATTTGACCTTGATTGAAATTCTATCAAATTAACACAAGCAAATAAAGTTGCTACAGAAAATAAATCAGATCGGAGAATTGACTAAGGTTCAAAATAAAATAGGAAACAAATCACAAAGTATCTTTTCTCCTTCTGTTAGATATTCCTCTTTGTGAGAATATATGAATATTCTCTACGCAACTCTCTTTCACAAACTGTTATCACTTAGTATCAGGTAGGTATGCATCAAAGAGAATTGTCTCTTACAGTCTTTGAGATTATCAGCGCCTGGGAATCTCTGTGTTCCTGAGATTCTGAAACCGGTTGGACAGCATGCCGGTCTTGGGTATGCCCAGGAGGCTGATTGCTATAAGTAGTTCCTGTGTTTCCTTCAGTCTCTGAATGTGGTTCCATGACCCTAAGTGTTGATATGGAAGGTCTTGGGAGAGCAACTTCTCTCTGACTCCCAAGCTCTAAGAGTAGGTTCAGCAGGTTCCCTGTTTCCACTGTCTCTCTTCTAGCAACACTGCAGGTGTACCATCCCAGACGTATATTACGATCAGAAACTACTATGCGTATTTCTGTTGATGCAGTAATGCAATTGCGATATGCTGATACAAGAGCTTCAGCTTTTCTGACAGCTGGAATCTCCTTGCGGAATGAACTTATCTGGCCAGCTTCGGCGATGCTCTGACCTTAAGCAGTTTAAAAAACTTTTGAAAACAAAACTGTTTGTTTCTATGTTTTGGTAATTATACATGAGTCTGCTGTTTGATGCTGAGCAATGTTTTGTATTTATGGTTGAATATGAATGTTTTTATGGAAAACATAAGTACATAAGTGCATAAGTATTGCCACACTGGGACAGACCAAAGGTCCATCAAGCCCAGTATCCTGTTTCCAACAGTGGCCAATCCAGGTCACAAATATCTGGCAAGATCCCATAAAAGCTCAGTACATTTTATGCTGCTTATCCCAGAAATAAGCAGTGGATTTTCCCAAGTCAATTTAATAATGGTCTATGGACCTTTCCTTTAGGAAGCCGTCCAAACCCTTTTAAAACCCCGCTAAGCTAACCGCCTTTGCCACATTCTCTGGCAACGAATTCCAGAGTTTAATTACACTTAGTTATAGGTGGTATGTAAGTTTTTTTAAATAAATAAATAAACAGCTATTTTTCCTTAAATACAGTTTGAGTATTTTCCTTTCTGTACTATGCTTGCAGAATTTACTAAAGATATGTAAAAAAAACCAACCTCCCCCCCCCCAAAAAAACAAAAAAAAACAAAAACCAGAGATACAGATCAAGGGAGGTTTGTGAAGACAAAAGTCCAGTAAGAGGAGCTGGTTATACTATGGATAACTGGATGCCCTTCTGACGGCAAAGGTAGAAAGAGAACAGAATCAGAGCTGTGAGATGGAGCTGCTAACCAAGTACATCCTTGCTTACTACTGGGATGACCTTAGTATTGAGTCAGGAGGGACTTGTCTCCAAGGTGCATCCCTCACCTCCTAGTCAAAGAGTTTATGTTTTTCTGGTGTTTTATTTTTTTATTTTTTAAACTTGCACTCTTGGAGAGGAGAGCAAGTGGGTTCCCTATGCAGATCTCTACACAGGTGATAGAACCCTTAGTAAATTAGAGGGAGCGAAGGAGCTTGGTATTTATTGTCCAGAGCACTATTACACTGGATGTATTCCGATATCTGAAGGTGAAGCTACAGGAGAGAGTTAAGAGGGACCTGGGGATCAACAGAGAAGTGAATCAAGAAATATAGAGTTAGGGAGTACTTCAGGTCCAAGGACTTTGAGCTACAATTTCTGCTTTTTTGTTTTGTATTGTTTTTACCTGATATTATAAGACTGTTTATGAGTTATTTTGGGGGATCACCTAATAAAGGTGTTTTACTTAAAAATTCTCTTTGTGCCTTTCTGTATATTAATTTTTTCTCCAGATTAGGCCTTGAGCTCTGCCTCTCCTATGTTCCCAGACCTTTTATTTTACATTTTGGTGCATTGGCTTACTGTTTTTCAACCTCTCTCCCTATTTAAAGCAACAGGCATACCCTATACATTTCTTTTGTGTAGGACTGTTTGAGCTATTCTCGCCCCCTAATGAGTGGCCAGCTACATGTGTAACTTAGATCAGTGAACATATGATCAGAACTTCATACAGATAATTACGGTGGAAGGATCTGTTAATATTGAGGCTTTGTATTCTGAGAAATTGAGAGGAGGACTCTTTGGGACAGAGCTGAATATCTCCTGAGTCAGCCTGAATATAATGTTTTTCAAAAGAGGAAAAAAAAACCATCTGGCCCTTATGCCTCAAGTGTTTAATTCATTCATGCTGTTCTGGAATTTTGCAGAACAGAAGCAACTGTTTGTGGTAAACACAGTTAGGACTGGTGTGGTTTAACCATTAGCTCCTATATCCTGAGTCTCTGTTAAAGGAGTTTTAAAATTACTCATTTCTCTTGCAGTTCAACATGAGATTGTGTACAGTGTTGATTGCATTACAGGAAAAGATTAATGTAAAAATAGTACACAGTGAACTCGGTCAGCTGCTGTATGAATGGATTACATGGGAGGGTCAGAGCAGAGAATCAATGTTCAAGCACACAGTAAGATTTTCTGGTTTGGACTAAGTGGAGTGTTTTAATCTGATATGTTTTTTTTAATATATAATACATTTAACCATCAAGTTAAGGCAGAGAATAATCACACATTATGAGCAAGTACGTTCCCTGTACCTAAAGGCAGGCCGGTCTTAGGCAGGGGTGACAGGGGCAGTCGCAAATGGCCCCATGCTCCTAGGGCCCCCGCATCTCTGCTTACCAACCTGGGCTAGAGATTGGGCCCATAGTCACAGGCGCCGACTCCGTAGGTGCTGTGGGTGCTCGAGCACCCCCAATATTTTCACCTGCAAGTCGGAACCAGAAGTTCCCTTTGCCAGCCCGACCTGCCTGGTGCCCATCCACTTCTCCCACAACAGTCCTCCGCTGGTCCGCCCTCGCCTTCCTGCGTGCCGCACAGAATTTTAAAAGTCATCTTACCTCGGGGTCCCGGCAGCAGCAGTGAAAGGTGAGCAGGCTCGGCGCTTCAGCCTTCCCTTCTCTCTCAGCTCTGGTCCCGCCCTTGCAGAAACAGGAAATGAGGGCAGGACCAGAGCTGAGCCTTAGAGGATTGTGAAAAATTACAAGAGGACCTTATAAGACTGGGAGACTGGGCATCAAAATGGCAGATGACGTTTAATATGAGCAAGTGCAAAGAGATACATGTGTGAAAGAGGAACCTGAACTATAGCTACGTTATGGAAGGTTCCACATTAGAAGTCACCGACCAGGAAAGGGATCTAGATGTCACTAGATGTCATTGTTGATAATACATTGAAACCCTCTGCTCAGTGTGTGGTGGCATCTTAGAAAGCAAATAGAATGTTAGGTATTATTAAGAATGGAATGAAATAGTGGGAGGAGGAGGGGAGGGAGGGGGTGGAAGGGTTGGGTAGGGGGAAAAATACAATGTTGATTATCCAGCTTATTTTCGAAAGAGAAAGACGCCCATATTTCGACCCAAATCGGGAGATGGGCATCTTTCTCCCGTGGGCAAACAAATTGGTATAATCGAAAGCCGATTTTGGTCATCTTCAACTGCACTCCGTAGCAGGAATGAACAAAGTGGACGGGGGCGTGTTGGAGGCGTGGTGAAGACGGGACTGGGGCGTGGTTATTGGCCAAGGAGAGATGGGCGTCTTTAGCTGATAATCGAAACAAGAAGGGCGTTTTGGACGAGAATTTGGTCCGTGTTATTTGGACCCTTTTTTTTCAGGTCCAAGTCCCCAAAAAGTGCCCCAACTGACCAGAGGGAATCAGGGATCACCTCACCTGACTCCCCCAGTGGTCACTAACCCCCTCCCACCAAAAACAACCCACTTTACACACTTTTTTTCCCAACCTGTATGCCAGCCTCAAATGCCATACCCACCTCCATGACAGCAGAATGTGTTCTATCCTCTGACAGCCTTTCCCTGGTTCTGACATGGGTCTCAGGTGAGTGTGACACCTTTTCTGTTAAGGGCACTGCAGAGTCACATCAGCATGCATTGTGGTGGGTGTAGGGTATTGGGCTCCGTGATTCCACTAGCTTGTGTTAAATGCTCACGATGTTGGTAGTTGGTAGGCTCTACTCCCATGGTGCTTTCCCCTCTGCTTACTGGGTCAGAGTGTGCCCTGTTTTGTTTCCGGTAGTCCATGAGGTAGTGGCCATTTGTGTAAGACACTTTTAGATCCCTTTCATGTGTTAGCCACGTTACAGCACTTAGTTCTTACCTTGAATGTTGCTGACAGAGGGCATTGTACACCATTCTGCCAGCTCAGACCTACTGCTAATCTCAGTACCAGCGAGACTCGTTGCCAGTGGGGCACAACCTCTGATCTGCAGTTAACTGTGAGTAAACATGCTTATTCCAATAAAGGATGTTTTTGGAGACATTAGTCTTCAGGTGTCAACTGGTGTGCCAAGGTTATACAGCAGCAACAAGTCCTAGAGGCCTGCGTGTATGCAGGTCCCTGGAGCACTTTTAGTGGGTACCGCAGTGCACTTAAGGCAGGCGGACCCAGGCCCATCCCCCCCCCACCTGTTACACTTGTGCTGGTAAATGGGAGGTGTCCAAAACCCACTGTACCCACATGTAGGTGCCCCCTTCACCCCTAAGAGCTATGGTGGTGTTGTACATTTGTGGGTAGTGGGTTTTGGGGGAGGGGGGTTGGGGGGTTGGGGGCTCAGCACCCGTGGTAAGGAACCTGTGCATGTGGGAGCGTTGACTGAAGTCCACCGTACTGACCTCTAGGGTGTCCAGTTGGTGTCCTGGCATGTCAGGGGGGGCGAGTGTATTACGAATCCTGGCCCCTCCCAAGACCAAATGGCTTGGATTGGGACATTTTTGAGCTGGGTGTTTTTAGTTTCCATTATCGCTAAAAAAAACAAATGCCCAGCTCGGAAACAACTAAATCCATGGCATTTTCATCCGTACAAACCATACAAACGAAAGATGGATGCCCATTTTTTCAAAAATACGGTCTGACCCACCCCTTCACGTACCCGTCCTCAGACATAGACGCCCATGGAGATGGGCGTTCGCGTTCGATTATGCCCCTCTATGTATTACAGATGACTTTGAGGAATTTTGGAGAGTTGGTAGCCTTGTGGCTGCAGTTGCGTGTATTGTATGATTTTCTTTATTGAAATGTTGAATAAAAACAATCTTAAATAAAAAAAAAAAAGAACGGAATGAAAAACAAAAATGAGGATGTTATCATGCCTTTGTATCGCTCCATGAATATTTGCCTATATACAGAGAAGGGCGACAAAAATGATAAAAGGGATGGGACAACTTCCCTATGAGGTAAAGCTAAAGCAGCTAGGGCTCTTCAGCTTGGAGAAAATATGTCTGAGGAGAGTTATGATAAAGGTCTATAAAATAATGAGTGGAATGGAACAGGTAGACATGAATCGCTTGTTTTCTCTTTCCAAAAATACTAGTACAAGGGGGCCTACAATGAAGCTACAAAGTAGTAAATTTAAAACGAATTGGAAAAAATATTTCTTCACTCAATGTGTAATTAAACTCTGGAATTCGTTGCCAGAGAATGTAATAAAAGCAATTAGATTAGCAGGGATTAAAAAAGGTTTGGATAGCTTCCTAAAAGAAAAGTCCATAGACTATTATTAAAATGACTTGGGGAAAATCCACTGCTTATTTCTAGGATAAGCAGCATAAAATGAATTGCACTGTTTTGGGATCTTGCCAGGTACTTGTGACCTGGATTGGCCACTGTTGGCAACAGGATTCTGGGATTGATGGACCTTCGGTCTGTCCCAGTATGGCCAGGGCTGTGCCTAGGGTCTCTGGTGCCCCCCTGCAGACTATCGGTTGGCGCCCCCCCCCCCCCCCCCCCCCGTCCAGCAGAGCAGGAACAGAAGGGAGCAGGCAAGTAAGCCGGACCTCAGGAAAAAATAGCACTGTAACATAGTAACATAATAGATGACGGCAGAAAAAGACCTGCATGGTCCATCTAGTCTGCCCAAGATAAACTCATATCTTGAATTTGTACCTGTCTTTTTCAGGGCACAGACCGTATAAGTCTGCCCAGCAGTATTTCCTATCTCTCATTGATAAGTCTCTGACTCTAAAGTTTAGCAATTTCATTAAAGCAAAATGTATTTTCACATATCACATCCTATCCAAGGAGAATGTTTTATATATGTCACCCGTCTGTGGTAAAACTTCACACAGTATCAAAATACCTCTAATATGTAGTCGTGCCAGCTGAGGAAACTAACTGTGCTCAGCTCACAAGAGACAGGGTGAACATAAAATAAAACTTCATCCTTAAAAGATAATATCAGATGAATGCATGAAGGTGAATATGAATTCCTGTGAATGGAATCAATTTGATTTACAATAAATCCAGATACTACTCCCTCATATATATAACAAAAAATTATTTAAGTGGAATGGAATTATTTGACTGTACTGGTAAACAGAAAGAAATACTCTATTGCATTCTAATCTCCTTTGCACCAAAGGATATAATTCAGATCAAACATTTATCCCTGATCAACTATCTCAGATCAAATATTTATTTCAGATCAAATATTAAGGTTTCCTTGCTTACAGTCACTTAAATCTACCTAGCCTTTATATAGCTTACAGGATTTAAACACTCTTAAACTGAAATTCACCCTTTTCTATTCTTCATAAACTTCAAGTAATCCTGAAATATTCAGATCCTTTTCTCACTAGAGAAACTTCAATCGCCACCAATCTCTTTTCACTTATATTTTCTCATTTACCACAATCAGGCATTCTTTTAAAACTTCAGTCAACAAACACAGGAAGTCACAGCTGGATGTCTCTCTTGGCAAAGGACAGCTCTCACTCTGTTCACTTCCCGGGCAGATTTCTTAACAGACGCTGATCATCCAATCAGAGAGCTCTATTTGAATGCAGATTAACATACAGACACTCATGGGAATGTTTAGTGAAAAACACCGGACTAATTTGCATATGATTTAAACAAATCTGAGCATATGACAACCAAGTACAGACTCCCAGCACCTGAATTCTGCAATTAGATTTAAGGCAAATACTTTTAAAACTTATTTTTAGCACTTTTAAAATTTCAGTTTCTCTTTAATTTGAATGCTGTTTCAAGCTCTGAAACTCACCCTGACTGAGGAGCTAGCCCTAAACCGAAGCATAAATAGCAATCTGGTTGTATTCTCACGTAACTTGAAGAACGTGCCTGCCTCAATTAATACTGCTCCCTTGCATGAAAAGGGGCGGGCAGTGGAGATAGGAGAATCACAAGTTCAGGTGAAAGATTTTGCAAGATGGACGGTAGGGCAGTGGCGCCCCTCGAAGGCAAGCGACCCCCTGCGGCACTTACCGCATCAGCACGGCCCTGAGTATGGCAATACTTATGTACTTATCTAAAAGGTTCAAAGAAAGGGGACCAAAATGATAAAGTGAATGGAACTCTTCCTATATGAGGAAAGGCTAAAGAGGTTAGGGCCCTTGGATGGCTGAGATGGGATATGTTTGCGGTCTATAAAATTCTGAGTGTTGAAGAACGGGTAAAAGTGAATCGCTTTTTCACTGTTTCAAAAAGTGCAAAGACTAGGGAACACTCAATGAAATTACATGGAAATACTTTTAAAACAAATAGGAGGAAAAATAAAAGAACAGTTAAGCTCTGGAACTCACTGCCGGAGGATGCGGTAACAGCAGTTAGTGGTTTGGACAAGTTCCTGGAGGAAAGGTGCATATTCTGCTATTGAGATAGACATGAGGGAGCCACTGCTTGCCCCGGGATTGGTAGCATGGAATGTTGCTACTAACTGAATTTCTGCCAGCTACTTCTGACCTGGATTGGCCACTGTTAGAGACAGGATACAAGGGTAGATGGACCATTGGTCTGACCCAGTATGGTGATGCTTATGTTTTTCTCTCCAAAAATGAATGGAGATGTGAAAGCTTTCACAAACAAAGGCTCCAGAAAACCTTACATTAGAAAGCCTTCATCCAACTGAAATTTCAAACTTTGCCACATTTAATATTCTACCAGACATGTATCTTTAAATATGATAGAAAGAGGCAAATATTATAAAGGTTGGAGACCATCTATTTACTCTGGGGTGAACTTGGTAATGGGGGGCTAAGAGATGCTACTTCTGCTACTAATTATTATTTCTATAGTGCTACTAGATGTACACAGCACTGTACACTGGACATAAAGAGACAGTCCCTGCTTGACAGAGCTTACAATCTAGTTAGGACAGACTAACAGGACAAATAAGAGATAAGGGAATTACTAAGGTGGGAATGATAAAACATGGATACTGAACAAGTGAGTAAGGGTTAGGAGTTAAAAGCAGAATCAAAAAGGTGGACTTTTAATCTAGATTTGAAGACAGCCAGAGTTGGAGCTTGACATACCAGCTCAGGAAGTCTATTCCAGGCATATGGTGCAGCAAGATAAAAAGTGCGGAGTCTGGAGTTAGAAGTGGAGGAGAAAGGTGCAGATAAGAGAGATGCAAATGCTTATTAAGCCTCATGTGGGGCTAATCATTGAAAGCAATCATCTCCCAAAATATATCATGTCACCACCTTCACCGCTGCCTACCACTTGTCCCAGGAAAGTGATGCTGAACACCACTTTATCTCATCCATGGCACCTGCTTACACAGGCATTGGGGCTGCTCGCCTGCCATGTCATTGGGGGAAGAAGCTGATGCCTCACTTCTTCTGATTTCCACTTTTCTGTAGCTTTCTTGCCACTGCAACTTGTGGAGCAGGATGACATTCTGTTGCTTTTTATTGAATCAATCCTTGCAGACACTTTACACCAATGTGGGCAATTGAGTGTAGCATCCTTCATGCACCTGCCCTGTAGCAGGGTAATTCTGAAAATTCCAATCATGCTTGATTGAGAAGATCCACTAGATGGCAGTGTTCCCTGCCCCACCGTAGGAAGAGACAGAGTACTATGGCTCACTCACATCTCAAAATTCACCTCTGGAAGTTCCATATGGTCATTTCTGAAAACAGGAAACATAGCAGAAGATTATGAACCATTTCACAAAAAAAGTACCCATAGTTTTTACCTACAGCAGAGGATAGAGCCAGGAATGAATATTAATACTACTTACTTCTCCTTTCTATAGCGCTATTAGACATATGCAGCACTGTACACAACATGTAAGAGACAGTCCCTGCTAGACACTGTAACATAGTAGATGACAGCAGATAATTCTTTTCTTTTGGTGCTGTAAATTGCACTGCACGATAATTATCCAACAGGTTGGGCATCCCTAACACTCCATTCTGTTTGTGCATATACAGAACCTTCCTAGGCACCTGAGGTGGCCTCCACCAAATGTACCTTAGGAACTTCCTCTGGAAGCAGGTAGAACAGTTTTGGCATCAAGCCCATTTTCACACTTGTTATGCTCTCTACCCATAACAAATGATAATTTCTTCACCTCTCCATTTCTACTACTACTATTTAGCATTTATATAGCGCTACAAAGCGTACGTAGCGCTGCACAAACATAGAAGAAATACAGTCCCTGCTCAAAGAGCTTACAATCTAATAGACAAAAAAAAAGTAATCAAATCAATTAATGTGTACAGGAAGGAGGAGAGGAGGGTAGGTGGAGGCGAGTGGTTACAAGTGATTACGAGTCAAAAGCAATGACTCTCTAATTCATTTAAAAACCTTTCAGTAGTTTAGCTGAAATAGCTCCTGAGGTTTTCTGGTATTCTAACTCCTAAGTATTTCACTGCCCCTTTTGCCCATTTAAAGAGGAATGCGCCTTTTATTCTTTCAGCCTCCATCTCCTCCTTGGACTTACTGTATCATAATTTACCTTGAAACCTGATACTGTACTATCTCATTGATAAGAATTAGCATGGATAACACAAGTAATGTGTGTGGCATGTTTCAGGCCCTCTACCACCCTATGTGGAGGATATGTTGAAGTTTCACCCTTTGAGGCACAGGGTATTCCTGTGGGTGCATTTCCAAACTTACCAGTGACAAAGACTTTGCTTAAATTAGGGCTGCGTTCATTTGTAATCTGCCTTTATGGGTTTTTTTTTGCTATTGATTTATAATTTCTACTTTATACTATATGAAAAGCTTTATGGTTTAAAAAAGCAGGCTAAGCTATATGATTAATTTATGGCCATATACGGCCTGTATTGTCTATGAATGCATGGCGGAATACTGTTTGTCTGACTAGGAAGTAGAAAGAAATTGCTGAAGTTAAGAGACTGAGCTTTATGTATAAAGAGGATTGAATTTGTTTTTTGTTAAAAGGGACTATTGGGCTCATTTTCGAAAGAGAAGGATGTCCATCTTTCGACATAAATCGGAAGATGGACGTCCTTCTCCCAGGGACGTCCAAATTGGTATAATCGAAGCTCGATTTAGGATGTCTTCAACTACACTCCGTCACAAGGATGGCCAAAGTTCAAGGGGGCATGTTGGAGGCATAGTGAAGGTGGGAATTGGGCTTACCTAACGCTTGGATGTCCTTGACCCATAATCAAAAAAACCAAGGCTGTCCCTGACGAGCGCTTGGACATTTTCACACGGATTTGTTTTTCTTATGACTAAGGCACAAAAAGGTGCCCAAAATGACCAGATGACCACCGGAGGGAATCGGGGATGACCTCCCCTTACTATCCCAGTGGTCACTAACCTCCTCCCACCCTCAAAAAACATCTTTAAAAATATTTTGTGCCAGCCTCTATGCCAGCCTCAGATGTCATACTCAGGTCCATGACAGCAGTATGCAGGTCCCTGGAGCAGTTTTAGTGGGTGCAGAGCACTTCAGACAGGCGGACCCATCCCCATCCCCCCTTACCTGTTATGTTTGTGGAGGAAACAGCGAGC
Organism: Microcaecilia unicolor; assembly: GCF_901765095.1. Taxonomy (NCBI): domain Eukaryota; kingdom Metazoa; phylum Chordata; class Amphibia; order Gymnophiona; family Siphonopidae; genus Microcaecilia; species Microcaecilia unicolor. The sequence goes on along the minus strand of NC_044032.1, from coordinate 241,068,930 downwards.
CCTCCAAAACCCACCACAAACCCACTGTACCCACATCTAAGTGCCCCTCCTTCACCTGTAAGGGCTATGGTAGTGGTGTACAGTTGGGGGTAGTAGGTTTTGGGGGACTCAGCACACAAGGTAAGAGAGCTATGTACCTGGGAGCATTTTATGAAGTCCACTGCAGTGCCCCCTAGGGTGCCCAGTTGGTGTCCTGGCATGTCAGGGGGACCAGTGCACTACAAATGCTGGCTCCTCCCATGACCAAATGGCTTGCATTTGGTCGTTTTTGACATGGAAGTCTTTGGTTTCGAAAATCTCCGAAAATCAGAAACGTCCATTGCTAGGGACGTCCCTGACGGTATTTTCAAAACGAAAGATGGACGTCCATCTTGTTTCTAAAATACGGGTTTTCCCTGCCCCTAGATTTCACCGTTCTGCAAGGACATCCAAATTGCAACTTGGACGTCCCTTTCGAAAATGCCCCTCCACGTATTGTATTTGTTAGACCTGGAGCTGGAGCTTGGGTGGTGTGTGTGTGTGGGTTTTACAATGTTATATTATATTTCTGTTCGCTTGTTTGCTTTTTGTCACCTCTGTTTGTAGAAATAAAACGTTTAAACTACAACCCCCCTCAATACCTATGTTTTAATGAAGCTTCAAACAATTATATTCAAACTACTAAGCTATGCCTTTTGCTGAATTCCTGTATGGACTTTTCATTTTCAATAACAGAAACATATATTATGGTATTATCAGGTATGCTTTACCTACACTGGACACGGAGAACTGAGGGAAGTAGATTTGATTCCCACTGACGTTCCTTGTGACCCTGGGCAAGTCACTTAACTCTCCAATAGATTGTGAGCCCATTTGGGAACAGAGAAAGTACCTGTATGTAATATATGTAAACTGCTTTAGTTGTACCACAGAAAGGCAGTGTATCAAGAATCTAATAAACATAGACATAAACATCTCATTGATCATAATTGGCGTGAATAACTGGGGTTGACCCACTGTGAAGAGGATATCAGCAGCGTATAGGACAATCTTTGATTCTATCAGACCTAATGCTATCCCCTGGGTTCTATATATGGCGCCCAGATTTGCACACACAAATTTATGCACATACCCTAGATCCGTATGCAGATTAATTGCTTAGTAAGTTCAAGGGCATCACTTTTTGGGTGCTAATAAGCAATTTTTGATGTTAATTGGCACTCAATATTTGCACATGCATCTGGCTGTGCGCTCTTTTATAAGACAGTGCGCCTAACTCCCATAGCACATATCTTGAAAGGGGGTGTGGCCATGGGAGAAGCATTGCATGTGCACTTATAGATTACTGCAGTGATTCCCAAACCTGGTCCTGGAGGCACCCCAGCCAGTCAAGTTTTCTGGATACCCAAAGTGAATATTCATGAGAGAGATTTACATGCACTGCCTCCACTGCATGCAAATCTACCTCATGAATATTCATTGTGGATATCCTGAAACCTGATTGGTTGGGATGCCTCCAGGACCAGGTTTGGGAACCACTGGGTCACTGTGCCTAACCTGGGTGCAAGTTAGGCTCATTTATACCAGGCAGGTTAGGCTCGTTTATACCAGGTTATAGCAGGCATAAGTCTGGCAAGAGATCCATTTTTAAGCGCTATGGCTATTCTATGAAGAGTGTAAGCCCTTTACCAAATAATGCTTAGCTCTGATTTTTGATGACACCTAATTTTGAGCGCCCTTTATAGAATCCAGCCTTATGCCTTTAATATCTGTGTTCTGCCTAACCACTTCTGCTAGAGGCTCTGCCATTAGGTCAAACAAGAGACGAAAACATGGAGCAGGCCTGTCTAATGCCTCTTTCTAACAAATATTTCTTAGAATAGCTCCCATTGATCAGTACCCTTACCTGGGGCCTGGCGTACATAGCTTTGACCCAATGACAGAAATGATTCCCATTCTCATTTTTCGCAAGGTAGCAAATAGAAAACTCCAGTGCACACAATCAAATACCTTCTCAGCATCAACTACAAGCACTAGGGGTTGGTACTTTCTGTTTATTCACCTATCACATTAGGTTGAGGATTCCGCTCATGTTATCCTGCTTCATATGTTCCACACATGAAGCCTGCTTGATTTTCATGGATTTGGGCATAAAATGTGCCAGCCTTTTTGCCAGTATTTTAGACTAAATCTTTAGGTACAAATTTAACAAGGAGATCTGTCTATATCTCGCCCCCCTCCTTTTTCAGAAGCACACCTGTCCCAGTTTTTTCATTGCTGCTCTCAGTTCTTCCTCTTGTGGATAGAGTTAAACAGTTTTATCAAGTGTGGCCCTAACTGATGATGAAACCTTTCATAAAAACCTCCTGACAATCCATCTAGCCCTGGTGATTTCCTTGTTTTCAAGACTCTAATGATCCACTCCTCTTCCCTGGTATTTTCCTATCTAGCTCTTCTGCCTCCTCTCCTCCTAAGACCAGCTACTTGCATTGCCCCAAATAATTATCTATCCAATCTTCCCTAATTAATTTATCTTCTGTATATAATTCACAGTAGAACTCCTGGAAGCATTTCTTATATGAGGTCATCATCATTACTTTTTGTGGGTCCCTAATTTTCAATATGGGCACCTTACTTTGTTTAGCTTTGAGCTTATTGGCTAAGAGTCTAGATGCCCTATATCCATGCTCAAAGTATTGCTGCTACATCAAATCAAATTGTTGCATTATATTGGCTGTTTTCAGAGTTTCCAACTCCTGTCCTGCCCCCTCAAGAAAATTGTACACCTTTTTGGACCTGGTCCGCTTATGTTGCTTTTCTAATGAGTCAATCTCCCTTTGAAGTGCCTCATCCTTTTTTACCTTTCTTTTTTCTCATGGGTTGCAAAGGCTATAAACACCCTCCTATATCACTGCCTTCATGTCCTTTCACACCATGGGCCTCACCACTGGCTGTCATCATTCACCAGAAAATATTGCTCTAGTTCCCTCTCTGTACACCGCCGCACTCATGCCTTCTTCAATAAGCTTTCAATCAGCTACTATACTCCCTGTCCCATCCTCTGCCCACCTATTTTAAAAATCACCCACATCACCACATGGTCTGACACCCTGATAGATTCCACCCCTACCTCATAACTTGGTGCCTCCTATACCTCACTATTAAAAAGTAGTCCAATCTAGAATACATCTCATGTGTCTTTGAGCAATATATATGTTCATGGGCATTCTCCTCCTTGTAGCCCAGACATCTGTGATTCCTTACATGTCCATTAACCCTTTGAACTGTCTTCACTCTACTTGTTGGGCCCCTCTATCCCTCCTGGAAGTGTCTAATATGAGACGGAGCATAACATTTAACTCTTCCCCACCCCCACCCCACTAATATTGCCACCCCTTCTCCTCTGTCTTGCAGTTTGGCCTCCAGTTCAGCAAAACAATTATAATAGGGGGGCAAAATGTCTGCCTCAGTTTGGGAATCTAAAATGGGATTTTCCACCGAAAGAATAAATTTATTTTATTACATTTGTACCCCACACTTTCCTACTCATGGCAGGCTCAATGTGGCTTACATATTATATACAGGTACTTATTTGTACCTGGAGCTATTAGATTGTAAGCTCTTTGAGCAGGGACTGTCTTTCTTCTATGTTTGTGCAGCGCACGCCTTGTAGCGCTATAGAAATGCTAAATAGTAGTAGTAGTAGCAATGGAGGGTTAAGTGATTTGCCCAGAGTCACAAGGAGCTGTCTGTGCCTAAAGTGGGAATTGAACGCAGTTCCTCTGGACCAAAGTCCACCACCCTAACCACTAGGCCAATCCTCCACTTACTTTGTTAATGGAAATAGATTGTTTGAGTCCTCCTTTCAAGGACCAGTGGTAGATTGGAATGATTTAGTTAAGTTGCCTAAGTAAATAGTTTGCACTGAATTTCATGCAGCAGCATTATTTGAGTATTGTAATGCACAGAGGATTCCTAGAGGTGTTAGGCTGTATAAAGAACCTAGGTTTCTAAATGATCTAGAATATGTCACCAAATGGAATGATTTGATTTCTACATATGCACGTGATTTAATGCTGTTAACTAGAGATAAGCTTAATAAGGTAATTGAGCAACAGAAAATTAGATATAACTCTAAACTGAAAGTGTTGAAACAATCTGTACCTGTTGCTCAATTTGAACTGCAAAATAAGGAACACCAATTGTTAATAGATAAATACAAGGATGAAATTAAACCTCAAAAAAATAGCTAAACCTAAACGTGATCCATCCTTGGGCTATTTGTGCCCAAGGATGGATCGCAATAGACAGTCCAGAGAAGAAATCGTAAGAATAAAAAAGTAACATTTTTTAACTCATCTGGTGATTCATCAGACAGTGGTTCAGAGAGAAGAGTTAGTTCATGTCCTATGTCTACTTCTATTTTACCGATAGCTCCTGCAGTAGTCAATCAGGGAGCATCTATGAATGGTGCGGGGGCTAGTCCCAAACATCAGACCAAGAAAAATTAATCCCAGTATTTAATTTGTCATCTCGAGTGTTGACGCATAATCAGTTGACAGTGCTATCTTTGGGTTTGTCTTTTGTAACCACTCAGTTTTACGACTTTTAAGATCAGAGTATACTTAAATAAATTTTTTCGTAAGTTGCATTTACGACAGTATTTTGGTACTCAACAAAATCATACTAATAGTACAGAGACTGCTTTTACTTTTTTTTTTTTTTTACAGAAACATCATTTGCCCTTTTCTTGGGTTCCACCGGGTACTATTGACTCTGTAGTGGAAACTTTTCAGTGGTTAGTATCTACTATAATAAAACTCACCCTCAACGTTCTGAAGACAACGTTCTGAAGTCACTCAGTCACTCACTGAAGGATTCATGGATTCATGGTGGTGAAGCCACAACACTGACCATGTCTCTCTGCCCTGCCCTCGCATGACGGACCAATCAGAAAAAACACCCTCAACATTCTGAAACACAAAGGACCATCACAATACCGTTCCCAGGCAACACTAGGCAACGTAAGACGGACCAATCAGAGGAAACTACGTGACAATAAGGGAGGAGCATTCCCCTGCAGAATGGCTCATTATCTGTGCAGCACGGAGAGCACAGAACCACCGCTGGAACGAGAGAAGAATATTCCTGCTGTGGGTATGTGCAAAAATAGACCGGGGGAGGGGGGAGAAATTTTTAAATGCCTAATGCCAGTACTGAAGAGTGTCAGAGGGCCTATAACACAGACTATATTTGGGATCGCTTGACATGGAGTCAGAGGAGCCGGAAAACAATGTGCCCGTCACCATCTGGGACGTGGGCGAACAGGACAAGCTGCGGCCCAGCTGGAAGGATTACCCACGACCAAGGAAGGGGGAGGAGTACTCCTTCCCTGCCTAGGAATCGCTGGAGACTGGCTGCCAAACTAACGAAACAACCGCACACTGACGCACCACCTCCATCATTCGAAAGGCATCCACTCTTTCTTCAACAGAAATGCAAACTAATAATACAAAACAAACAAAGAATACATGGTTTCTCAGGCGGCTGCAGGTAACTCCCCACCCCCTTCCTCTTCCCCTTTTGCCAAAGCGGCCAAGGACGTGCCCAACCATCCCCAGCCTCAGGCAAGCTGTCTCCCACCTCGGGGATTCCCCGAGCACCCGGAAAAAGACGGCGCTGATTCTTGCAGCGCATAAATGTTCCAGCATTCCCCTGCAGCCGGCCTGAAATGGACCAAACATACCGGATCACCCCCCGACGGCCCGAGACCGTGCTCTTCTCCCTTCTGCCAACTTAAAACAACCATCCCCGTCCTCAGGCAAGCCGTCACCCACCTCCAGGATGCCCAGAACCCCAGCCCAATGGAAAAAGATGGCGCTGCTTCCAACAGCACATTTCTCTTCCAGCATTCCCCTACAGCAGCCCTGAAACGGCCAAAAAATACCGACAGACAAAGAACGTGCTCCTCTACCTTCCGCCCATCTAAAACAACACTGCTGCCTCAGCACAACACAAAAAAAAACAACACTCAACAAAGGCTGACCCCCTACAACCACATTTACATTTCACCAACAGAAAGACCCCCCTCCACAAACCTCCTTGACAGACAAAACCACACACACAATACAACAGAAACACACCCTCAAAGCCACACACCAATCCAACCCACTTTGCCAGCACAGCACATCCCCCAACCCCCAAGCAAAAAACAAAACAAAACAAAAAAAGACACACATCAACAACCTGCACACACACTGCACCCTCACACACTCATACACACACACACACACACACACATACACACACACAAAATAACTCTGTGACACATACACACACACAAAAAAAACCCCACATACTAGCGCCCGTTTCATTGGTTTCGGAAACGGGCCTTTTTTACTAGTTGAGGAATATTACTCAGATTGAGAGTAATTTGGGGTTTGCTTGTAATAATCTACAGTAATTAAGGTACAACGACAAGCACTAATGGATTTACAGAATTATCTATTATCATTCTTAGAGCTGAGAAGGGGGGTGAGGTGGTGACAGAAGCGTACCAAGGGTGGGGCAGTGGGGGCGGTTCATCCCGATTGCCGGCAGCAAGGGGTGCTTAGAGTAGGCATGAGGCTGTCGGCTCTGCCACTCCCCTGCCACCTCTGTTAGTTCCTGTTCAGGGCCAGGGGACTGGCAGAGCTGGGAGGAAAGGTCTGGTGATGCGCCTCGTGGGGAGCAGTGGCGACCCACCCCGGGTGATGAACAGACTAGGAATGCCATTGGGTGGTAATTCAACATAGGAGTGATTATATAGCTGAAGCTTTGTCTCAGTTGATGAATCGAGAATGTTATTAAGATCTAATGTATCTCAGCTTTACAATTGATTGAGTATACTTTGAATTCACTTTCAATTTCTAGTGAATTAATTAGTTTATTAGTATGGCTCATTTGATTATTAAAAAGAATTATTTTTCTTTTCAGGATGTTTTTTATGAACAAATAAAGGGAGTGGCTATGGGAGCCATGGTGACTTGCCTATATATGGCAGAGTTTGAGGCTATATTTGTATATACTTACAGGCAGTTTCATTGTGGCATGGAAGCAGTTTATAGATGATATATTTTTGATCTGGTCAAAGTGTAATGAGGAATTGCAACAATATTTTAGTTATCTTAATTGTTGTGATTCTAATCTCAAGTTTACAATTCTTTAGGGGTTTTCAAGTGGAATTTCTGGATATTTCAATTCATCTTTTTCAGGGCCGTTTATTACAGATGCTTACAGAAAGCCTACTGATCATAATATGCTTCTGCATTACATGGAGTGGCATAATCGAACGCGAACGCCCATCTCCATGGGCGCCTATCTCCGAGGACGGGTACGCGAAGGGGCGGGACAGACCGTATTTTAGAAAAAGATGGGCGTCCATCTTTTGTTTCGATAATATGGTTGGTGCCGGGCAAATACATCGGAATTTGGGCGGATTTGAGTTGGGCGGTATCGGTTTTCAGCGATAATGGAAACCGAAGGCGCCCAGCTCAAAAACGAACAACTCCAAGGCATTTGGTCATGGGAGGGGCCAAGATTCATAGTGCACTTGTCCCCCTCACATGCCAGGACACCAACCGGGCACCCTAGGAGGCACTTGTAAAAAGTAAAAAAAAAAATTTAAATTCCTCCCAAGTCCATAGCTCCCTTACTTTGGGTGCTGAGCCCCCCAAATCCCTCCCAAAACCCACTCCCCACAACTCTACACCATTACCATAGCACTTATGGCTGAAGGGGGGGCACCTAGATGTGGGTACAGTGGGTTTTGGGGATGGTTTGGAGGGCTCCCATTTACCAGCACAAGTGTAACAGGTGGGGGGGATGGGCCTGGGTCCACCTGCCTGAAGTCCACTGCACCCACTAACAACTGCTCCAGAAACCTGCATACTGCTGTGATGGAGCTGGGTATGACATTTGAGACTGGCATACAGGCTGGCACAAAAAGTTTTTTAAAGTTCTTTTTTTTTGGTGGGAGGGGGTTAGTGACCATTGGGGGAGTCAGGGGAGGTCATCCCAGATTCCCTCCGGTGGTCATCTGGGCAGTTGGGGCACTTTTTGGGAACTTGATCGTGAAAAAAAAGGGTCCAAAAAACCGTCCCTAATTCTCGCTTCTGCCGCTCTTCTTTTTTCCATTATCGGCCAGCGCGCCCATCTCTCCTCGGCTGATAAACACGCCCTAGTCCCGCCTTCACCATGCCTCCGACACGCCCCCATCAACTTTGTTCGTTCCCGCGACAGAGTGCAGTTGGAGGTGCCCAAAATCGGCTTTCGATTATACCGATTTGGGCGCCCATGGGAGAAAGGCGCCCATCTCCCGATTTGGGTCGAAATATGGGTGTCTTTCTCTTTCAAAAATAAGTTGGATACTAATACAGTAAATGACGGCAGATAAAGACCTGCACAGTCCATCTAGTCTGCCCAACACGTGGTATGTGTTACTTTATATGTATACCCAAGTTTGATTTGTCCTTGCCTTTCTCAGGGCACAGACCGTAGAAGTCTGCCCAGTACTGTTCTTGTACTAAGTTCTGAAGCTAACGTCGAAGCTCCTTAAAATTTACACTCCAGCCCATCCCTATCTATTCACACGATCAGGGCATAGACTGTAGAAGTCTGCCCAGCTCACGTTTTGTTTCCCCAATTACCGGCGTCACCACCCAATCTCCGCTAAGATTCCATGGAACCATTCCTTCGAAACTGGATTCCTTTATGTTTATCCCACACACGTTTTAATTCCATTACCGTTTTCATCTCCATCACCTCCAGCGGGAGGGCATTCCACATATCCACTACCCTCTCTGTGAGAAAATACTTCCAGACATTAGTCCTGAGTCTGTCCCCCTTCAACCTCAATTCATGTCCTCTAGTTCTACTGCCTTCTCGTCTCCGAAAAAGGATCATTTGCGGATTAATGCCTTTTAAATATTTGAATGTCTGTATCATGTCACTCCTGTTTTCCTCCAAGGTATACATGCTACACGAGCCATCATCCAAAAAAATTGAAAAATAGTATACCTACAGGGCAATTCATGAGGTTAAACGGCTATACACGTTTAATGTTCATTATAAACAACAAGCTTCACAGATGTACACAAGTTCAGGAATAGGGGTTATCCCAGAAAAGCAGTTAGGCAGGCATTAAAATGATTAATAATGCTCATAGGAGCATTAGTTACTCTATCCTTTGAGCAGCCCCACTGATTCTAGGATAAGTTGCATATTGCCATATTATGATCAGGCATTAGCAGTTCAATGCTCTTTTCTTCAGTATTTGCCTTTGTTGTCATTACATGAGGGTTTTGAGCAACCCCTGCAATTCGTTTACACTAGAGGTCCTAACTTAGGGGGATTGCTGTATAGAAAAGGTCCAAAGGCATGCTCTAATGCTGAGCAAGGGGGTCACAAGGCTTGCGGACATCGTGTCTACTGTAATCATGCGTTGGTCACTAATAAACTTTGGGTCTCTAAGTTGGGCAAATATTTCTTTTTCAAATATGGATTGCAACTCATCACGAGTTGTATGTGCCATTCACATATCCTTGTGACGTGATATATCCGTGAGACCACAAGGAAACTCAAGGCACATATAGCTCAACATGTGAGTAACTTTTGGTTACAGCACATTGACACCCCGTTGGTGGAACATTGGGTTCAGTATAAACATCAAGTAAGTGAGCTGGGTTTTGTAGTATTGATGTAGTTAATCTGTGGTGGAGATATTAGAAATAAATTATGTTTAAAGAATAAAAGTTCATTTTTATGTGGGACATGGTTGTGCCTAATGGGCCTGCAGTACTGGGAATGCTCAGTACCCACTGGCACCGAGAGAGCTAGCTCCTATGCCTTAGCATCCCTTTTTGCCCTCTTGGTCCTGGGTGCCATTTTCTGTATTGGGAGCTTGTACTCTGTCACAAGGCTCTGCCAGTATCACTGTCCTTTACAATCCCTTTTTTGGCTAAATAGTGTTCTTGTTCATGGTACTTTCTTGTTACCAATCCCCTGGATCCTGAGGGCTGTTTTAGATTTGGGTCCTATTTGTGGAGACTTCTTACTTCTGTTGTGTTTCCAAGCTCACTCTTCATAGTCCATTTCCACAAAAGACCAGTCACCCCAGTGATAGGGTAAAAATGTTATTTACTAGACAGAAAAACTTAACAGCTTATCTGTTACTCCACAGATAGAAAATAAGATGACAGACTCGGGATGGGAGGAGGGGGGAGGTAGTTATTTTGCTGCGTTATGGCTATACAATATGTTATTTGACCCTTAAATGCAAGTCTTAGTGCTGTAATTCTGTGTTTTTCCGTTCACTGCAGGGTACATAGTAATGAGATGAAAAGCATCTAAATGCATCCAAAAACCTCATTACTATGTAAATTCCATAGCAGGGCTTGTGGTGAGCAGTACAATCAAAAATGGAAAACAAAAAACTGCCACAAAACAGGGGTGGAAGAGAATATAGCATCAAGATGATACTGTTTTGTGAATAACATTTGCTTTTATTCAAATGATCTGTATATGCAAGTCGCATCCAGGTGAACTTAACACAGACTGTGTTTTGGCTTGTCAGCCTTCATCAGGCGTCAACTGCTGAGGTTCTCCCGAATACAAATCTTGATATAATATTCTTGTTTTAACCAGTATTCTGTAACCAAAAGGCTTTTGAAACAATTCCAATATTACCGCTAAGCAAAGAATTCCTTGTGATGAGCACTGCAAGTTGCATCATAGCTGAAAGAAATAACCCCACTATAAGCTGGGGCTATTTAACCATCCCAGAAGCATTGGGCCTCTAAATTGTGGCCCAGTGCTCCTGGGCCACATCTTAAAGGGGCCAAGCAAAGGTAAAAGAAGCTGTCCTCTGAGCTCCCCCATCAGAAGCCCACCTCCCAACGGCACACTATGTGAAAGCCCCCTTCCAAAGCACACCCCCCAAGTCAGGTTTTCCTAAGTCAAGATTCCTTCAAGTCAAGACCCCCATCTGGAAGCTCCCTCTGAGGTTAGGCCTCTCCTAGAAATTTTCCCCCAAGTATGCAGTGCCCCCCAATAGCCCCTCCCTTGGTCCTACCTTTCTGTTTCCCAGGGTCCTAGAGTGGGTACAAGAAATCTATAGTCACTTACTACTACTACTACTACTACTATTTAGCATTTCTATAGCGCTACAAGGCGTACGCAGCGCTGCACAAACATAGAAGAAAGACAGTCCCTGCTCAAAGAGCTTACAATCTAATAGACAAAAAATAAATAAAGTAAGCAAATCAAATCAATTAATGTGAACGGGAAGGAATAGAGGAGGGTAGGTGGAGGCGAGTGGTTACAAGTGGTTACGAGTCAAAAGCAATGTTAAAGAGGTGGGCTTTCAGTCTAGATTTAAAGGTGGCCAAGGATGGGGCAAGACATAGGGGCTCAGGAAGTTTATTCCAGGCGTAGGGTGCAGCGAGACAGAAGGCGCGGTCTGGAGTTGGCAGTAGTGGAGAAGGGAACAGATAAGAAGGATTTATCCATGAAGCGTAGTGCACGGGAAGGGGTGTAGGGAAGGACTAGTGTGGAGAGATACTGGGGAGCAGCAGAGTGAGTACATTTATAAGTTAGTAGAAGAAGTTTGAACAGGATGCGAAAATGGATAGGGAGCCAGTGAAGGGTCTTGAGGAGAGGGGTAGTATGAGTAAAGCGACCCTGGCGGAAGACGAGACGGGCAACTTCTGCCCTTGTTAGCACTGGGTTCAAAATGGTGCCAGCAACCCCTAGTGGCTAGGGGTCAGGTTTCCATAAAAGGCCCTTATATGGAAACCTGCCCCTGCCCCTAGGGGTTGCTGGCACCACTTTCTTTTTGGCATTAGCAAGGAGCAACTGGGGATCTCTTCTGCACAGATCCCACGAAACCCCAGGAAAACAGAAAGGAAGGATGGGGGAGGGCCTATTGGAGGGATATGTTGGATATTGGGGGGGTATTTCTGGGGGAGATCTGACCTTGGAGGAAGCTTCCAGATGGGAGAGAACATCTGGGTAAGTGGTCTTGACTTGAGGGGGGGAGCTGACTTGGGGGAAGCTCATGGGCGTAGTTTGACCGTTTCATTTGGGGGAGCAAAGGTGTGGCTTGGCATGTTAGCATATTCATTTGCATATATATATATCTCATAAATATTAATTATGGTTACTTAAAACAACAAAAACAACAACACACACACACACGCACTAGACTAACATAGACAGACCCTTACATGATACAAAATAGGGACCCACAAAATCTAAAATAGAGATTTCCTCAAGAAAGTCAGACTTTCTAAGCAGTGCAAATATTGGTAAAAGAGAAACAGAAATGTATTTTTGCTGCACTCTGTAAAATACAAAAATAGAAAAAAATGTACATTTCACAAAGCAGGAACATCTTAGTCCTTAAAAAACATTAAATAAAAATGTTTTATTTTCTACCTTTGTTGTTTGAGCATTTTATTTTTCTAATTGGGCTGGTTCCAGTCTCTTTTCCACTTTCCATGTGTCAGTCATCTCCTAAATTCTTTTCCAGGTTGGCTTTTCCATTTCTTCTCTCGCCTCTTGTTTTATTCATTTCCTTCTCTACATATCTTTCATTTAATGTTTTTTTCACACTTTTCTTTTACCTCATCCCCTTCTCCCATACCCCTTCCCCAGTATACCCATTCCTTTTCAATGCCTCTCATCCTCTCTCCAGCCTTCCAGGTCATTGACATTGTCTCAACCTTTCCTCACATCATCCCCTTTTCTTGTCCCTCTTCTCTTATCCCTCATTTCACATCCTCACTCATTATCCCAACCCATCAATATACCCCCACATATCTAAAACTGTCAAGTATTCACTAGCCCCTCAAATTCCTACTCCATTTCTCTGATCCATAATTTCCTGCTCTCTTCCTCTTCCTCTCCCCTCCATCCACACCTCCTAGCCCCATCCATATTCTGTTCTGTTCCCCTCCCCTCTACACATACCCCCAGTCCCATACATCTCCTGCTTCTCCCCCCACACCCTAGCCTCACCCATCTCCTGCTTCTACCCCCCCACACCCTAGCCTCATCCATTTCTGCTTCTTCCCCCACACACACCCCCTAGTCTCATCCATTCCTGCTTCCTCCCTCACTCAGTACGGTTCAGCGTTCCCCTCCCCTTCTCCTCCCCCCTCCCACTGCGATCCAGTGTTGCTCTCCCGTCCTCTCCTCTCCCCTACCCCCCCCCCTCCAGTCTGCAGTCTTCAAGGTGTCTGGACCAGTTCAGGACTGCCGGCAACATTAGCAATGTAAGCATGCTGCTTTCAGCCTGCCCGATAGCTTTCTGTCTGCAGCAACTTCCTGTTCCCGTGTAGGTGGGATGCTGCAGAGAGAAGGCTTCTGGGACAGGCTGAAGGCAGCATGCTTACATTGCTAACGCTGCCGGCGGCCCTTCACCGGTCCAGATACCTTGAAGTCTGCAGACTGGAGGAGGGGTAGGGGAGAGGAGGAGAGGACAGGAGAAGAAGTGCTATTATGCTTTTATTATTATTTGTTACATTTGTATCCCACAGTTTCCCACCTTTTGCAGGCTCAATGTGGCTTACATATAGCCGTTAATGGCGTTAGCTGATTATAATCTGAACAAATATATGGTATGAATGAATACAAAGTGATATTGTGGTATAATGAGGTACATGTATGGTTGGAACAGTTGGGGGAAACTTAGAGAGGGAAATGGGGAAGAAGAGTCAGGTAACGTCTGTTACGGTCTTTGGTTATATTGTGTTGCAAGTGACCAGGTATTTTTATGTTGGGTCGGTAGGGTATGCTCTTCTGAACAGGTCTGTCTTTAGTGCTTTCTGAAAATTTAGGTGGTCGAGCGTAGTTTTTACTGCTTTTGGCAGTGCATTCCATAGTTGTGCGCTTAGGTAGGAAAAGCTGGTTGCATAGGTGGATTTGTATTTGAGTCCTTTGCTGCTTGGGTAGTGGAGGTTTAGGTATGATCATGCAGATTTTGTAGTGTTTCTGGTTGGCAGGTCGATGAGGTCTGTCATGTATCCCGGTGCCTCACCGTAAATAATTTTATGAACAGTTGTGCAGATTTTGAAAGTGATGCATTCTTTGATTGGTAGCCAATGCAGTTTTTCTCTGAGTGGTTTGGCGCTGTCAAAATGTGTTTTTCCAAATATAAACCTGGCTGCTGTGTTTTGGGCGGTCTGGAGTTTCTTTATGATTTGATCCTTGCATCCCGCATAGATTCCATTGCAGTAATCTGCATGGCTTAGTACCATGGACTGTACCAGGTTACAAAATATTTCCCTTGGGAAGAATGGTTTTACGCGTTTGAGTTTCCACATTGAGAAAAACATTTTCTTTATGGTGGATTTCGCTTGGGTCTCTAGTGTTAGGTTGCGATCAATTGTTATTCTGAGAATTTTCAGGCTGTCTGAGACAGGGAGAGTGTATCCTGGGGTGTTAATGTTTGTGGGTTGGTATGTATTGTATCGGGATGAGATGATGAGACAGCATGTTTTTTCTGTATTGAGTTTTAGTTGGAATGCATTTACCCATGAGTTCATGATGTTTAAGCTTAGCTTGATTTTGTTGGTGATTTCCGCCAGATCATGTTTATATGGGATGTATAATGTAACGTCATCAGCGTAGATAAATGGGTTGAGGCCTTGGGTGGATAGGGTCTTGGCTAGTGGAGTCATCATGAGGTAGGTTGACAAGGATCGGTGATAGTGGAGATCCTTGCGGTACTCTGCAACTTGGTTTCCACGGTGACAATATATTAGTTTTTGATTTCACGATATGTTCTTGTGGTTACAAAACCCTTAATCAAGTTGAGAGTGCCACCACTGATTCCGAAGTAATCTAGGAGTCTTAGCAATATGTTATGGTTAACCATGTCGAATGCACTTCACATGTCAAATTGGAAGAGAATGCTCTTGCCTATTGCTATTTCCTGCTTGAATTTGGTTAGGAGAGTGAGTAGTACTGTTTCGGTGCTGTGTAGGGGTCAGAATTCTGATTGTGACTCATGTAGTATAGTGAATTTGTTTATGTAGTCATTGAGTTGTCTGGGCAGGGAAAGGGGTGGAAGGAGAGAGGGAGATGCCACACCACTTGGGTCAGGAGGTGGCAAGTTGTTTGGGGGGCACTGCCCCCCTTGCCCACCAAACTATGCCCATGGGGAAGTTTTGGAAAGGGGACAGCACATTTTACCTTTGTCTGGCCCCTTTAAGATGTGCCCAATGCTCCTGTGATGGTAGAAGAGCACTGCTTGTTAGATGGGGACTGTTTTTCTCTTTCAGCTGATATTTCAATGTATGTTCTTGACTGTGAAATTTAGTGTGTTCACTAAGTTTTCAGATATTGAGCTACAGAGTAAACTTTTAGAAAGGACGTCCAACTCAGAATATGGACATTCAAGTCTGTACATCAGATTTGGATGTCCATTTCTCATGTAGTTTAAAACAGGATCTGTTGACAAACAGCCTGTTCTAAAATACACGAGAAATGCATTTCCAAGTGTTGGCTTTACATAAGTATTGCCATACCGGGAGAGACCAAAGGTCCATCAAGCCCAGCATCCTGTTTCCAACAGTGGCCAATCCAGGTCACAAATACCTGACAAAACATTTTATACTGCTTATCCTAGAAATAGTGGATTTTCCCCAAGTCCATTTAATAACGGTCTATGGACTTTTCCTTTAGGAAGCCGTCCAAACCTTTTTAAAACTCCGCTAAGCTAACCGCCTTCACCGCATTCTCTGGCAACGAATTCCAGAGTTTAATTACACGTTGAGTGAAGAAAACTTTTCTCCGATTCGCTTTAAATTTACTACATTGTAGCTTCATCGCATGCCTCCTAAGCCTAGTATTTTTGGAAAGCGTAAACAGACGCTTCACATCTACCCGTTCAACTCCACTCATTATTTTATAGACCTCTATCATATCTCCCCTCAGCCACCTTTTCTCCAAGCTGAAGAGCCCTAGCCGCTTTAGCCTTTCCTCATAGGGAAGACGTCCCATCCCCTTTATCATTTTCATCGCCCTTCTCTGTACCTTTTCTAATTGCACTATATATTTTTTGAGATGCGGTGACCAGAATTGAACACAATATTCGAGGTGCAGTCACACCATGGAGCGATACAAAGGCATTATAACGTCCTCATTTTTGTTTTTCATTCCTTTCCTAATAATACATTTATTCTTTGTCCAGCTTGAACATCCATTTCACAAACTGAGGGGCCCTTTTACAGAGTGGCAGTAAGCCCAACGCGGGCTTACCGCTCACTCTTCCGGATCTACCGCCGCTGCCAGTGGTAGTCCTGCCCTGAGCACGCACCATTTCCAGGGGAAAAAGAAAACCCCTGGAAATGGCTTGTGTGACAATAACCCAGTGGTAATCGGGCATCGCTGCACACCTGCCCAGTTACTGCTGGGTTAGCACAAGAGCCCTTATCGCCACCTCAATGGGTGGCAGTATGGGCTCCCTGCCACATGGCCACGCGGTAAGATTTCTCTCACCACATGGCCATGTATGCTGGGGGCTTTTTTTACCCGCTGCGATAAAAAGGGCCCTGGCACGTGGGAAAAATGGCCCTCGATGCTAGCACAGGGCTCTTTTTCCTGCAGCTTGGGAAAAGGACCACTGAAACATCTAAACTATGACCATGGCAAACAAGGGCCATGGATGTCTTCGTGGTACCATAGGAACGTCCATAGTACAGCACTGTCACAGGGACCTCTGTGTGGAGGAATAACCTAATGGTTTGAGCATGTGGGAGAGAAGCACAAGTCACAGGTTCAAATCCCACCATGGCTGTTTATAATTTTCTTTTCTTTTTTTAAATTGTGAGCCCTCCAGGGACAGAAAAACAGTTACTGTAACTTCTCTTAATCCCTCCAGTAGTGAACTGCTCAATCGGAGCACCTTTCTGTAACCTGGTTGTGCCAAGTACCAGGTCTAAATAGCAATGTCCATCTTTTTAAAGGTCCCTTCCCCTTCTGTGGGTTGGACATCCATATTTTGGTCCCTCCCTAGCCCAACTGAAAGCATGCTCAGGTCACGCAGTTTTAGACCTCCATATCCTGCCTTTATAAAATTGAGATTTGAACATCCATGCAATACAGATGTCTAGATGCCAGTTTTCAGGTGTCCAAAACAGGAATAGTGCTTCTAAAATAACCACCATACTGTGAAATATTCTATGGTAATAAATGAAGAAACTCTTGACATTTAAGCACAATAGACTCAACACAGTCCTGTGTTTTGGCACATCAAGTGCCTGCCTCAGAAGTCAAAGTAATTCAGGTGTGTTGATAACACGGGAGTAACAATCAATGATTCCAAAATACTACCACTTGATAATTGATTTGCACTGTTGTACACTGACGGTGCTACAGTTGTTTCCGTATTTTGGATCCATAGATTGTTAGTCACGTGTTATCAACACACGTGAATTACTTTGACTCCTGAGGCAGGCGCTTGATGTGCCAAAACACAGGACTGTGTTGAGTCTATTGTGTTTTAGATGTCAAGAGTTTTCTTTTATTACATGTAAATAAACAAGTACCCTTGTGTTGGTACTCAATTGGTCAACCTCAATTTTTTTGTTGTTGTCTCTGTTGGTGTGCTTGGGGCTTCTTCTGCTTTTTGTTGATAATAAATAAAGAAAATAATTACTTTAATTTCATCTGTTGTACTTTACTTCTCTGCATGCATTGTCTAGCTGCCCCAAACTGATATGCAACCACTAAAAAAATACTGACAGTAGTGTAAAGGTGGACGTGCTGGGTACTATCTTTTAATTTAGATGTAAATAAAACACTATGAAAAAAAATCATTGTTCAGATTTCCTTCACCTTTGGTATGAATGAACAATTATCTAACTCATTAGTTACAAGTATCCTAATCCAAAGTACACAATGATTAGCAACGTTTTGCTAACAAATATTCACATATCTACTACCTTATTGAATAATGATTTACTGTGGTATCAAAAGTTCATGAAGCCAAATATGAATGAACTATGATTTTTCACCTTTTGGACCTCAGCTGAATATACTGCCCAGATAGCTGCAAAATCAATAGGTATTTTATACCCACGGACTTTGCACCATGCAAACCTTCACTTTCAGTATCCATAAGACATAAGCATCGCCACACTGCGTCAGACCAAAGGTCCATCTAGCCCAGAACCCTGTCTCCGACAGTGGCCAATCCAGGTCACAATCACCCGACAAGCTCCACGAAGCAAAGCATTTTCTACTGCTTGTCCCAGGAATAGTGGATTTTCCCCTACGTCCATTTAATAACATTCTATGGCCTTTTCCTTCAGGAAGCCATCCAAACCTTTCCTAAACTCTGCTAAGCTAACCGCCTTAACCACATTCTCTGGCAATGAATTCCAGATTCGAATTACGCGCTGAGTAAAGAAAAATTTTCTCTTATTTGTTTTAAACTTACTGCACTCCAGCTTCATCGCATGCCCCCTTGTCCTAGTATTTTTGGAAAGTGTAAACAGACGCTCCTTATCTGTCTTTTCCACTCTACTCATTATTTTATATACCTCTATCATATCACCCCTCAGCCGACTTTTCTCCAAGCTGAAGAGCCCCAGTCGCTTTAGCCTTTCCTCATAGGAAAGTCATCCCATCCCCTTTATCATCTTTGTCGCCCTTCTCTGCACCTTTTCTAATTCCACTATATCTTTTTTGAGGTGCGGCGACCAGAATTGAACACAATACTCTAGGTGCAGTCGCACCATGGACCGATACAGTGGCATTATAATATCCTCACTTTTGTTTACCATCCCTTTCCTAATAATACCTAACATTCTATTTGCTTTCTTAGCCGCATCAGCACACTGAGCAGAAGATTTCAACGTATCATCAATGATGACTCCCAGGTCCTTTTCTCATTCCGTGACTCCTAACGTTGAACCTTGCATGACCTAGCTATAGTTTGGGTTCCTCTTTCCCACCAGCATCACTTTGCACTTGCTCACATTGAACGTCATCTGCCATTTAGACGCCCAGTCTCCTAGTCTCACAATATCTTCTTGCAACTCTTCCCGCGATTTGACGACCTTAAACAACTTTGTGTCATCAGCAAATTTGATAACCTCGCTAGTTACCCCTACCTCCAGGTCATTTATGAAAATGTTAAAAAGCAACGGTCGCAACACAGATCCCTGAGGGACCCAACGAACTATCCTTCTCCATTGCGAATAGTGACCATTTAACCCTACTCTCTGTTTCCTATCTTTCAACCAGTTTTTAATCCATAACAATACACTACCTCCGATCCCATGACTCTCTAATTTCCTCTGGAGCCTTTCATGAGGGACTTTGTCAAACGCTTTCTGAAAATCCAGATACACAGTATCCACCGGCTCACCTTTGTTGACGTGTTTGTTTACCCCTTCAAAGAAATGCAGTAGATTGGTGAGGCAAGACTTCCCTTCACTAAATCCATGCTGACTTTGTCTCATCAGTCCATGCTTTAGAATGTGCTCTGTTATTTCGTTCTTAATGATAGTCTCTACAATTTTGCCCGGCACCGACATCAGACTCACCGGTCTATAATTCCCTGGATCTCCCCTGGAACCTTTCTTAAAAATCGGTGTTACATTAGCGACCCTCCAATGTTCTGGTACCACGCTCGATTTTAAGGATAAATTACATATCAACAACAGTAGCTCCGCAAGCTCATTTTTTAGTTTCATCAGTACCCTGGGATGAATGCCATCTGGCCCAGGAGATTTGCTACTCTTTAGTTTGCAGAACTGCCCCATTACATCCTCCAGGTTTACAGAGATTTCAAGAAGTTTCTCCGACTCATCAGCCTCAAATACCCTGTCCGGCACCGGTATCCCAACCAAATCTTCCTCGGTGAAGACCGAGGCAAAGAACTCATTTAATCTTTCCACTCTTTATCTTCCCTGAGTGCCCCTTTTACTCCCCGGTCATCCAGTGGCCCAACTGATTCTTTTGCCAGTTTTCTGCTTTTTATATACCTGAAAAAACTTTTACTATGTGTTTTTGCCTCTACTGCTATGTTCCTTTCAAAGTCCTTCTTAGCCTTTCTTATCAGCGCTTTGCATCTGATTTGACATTCCTTATGCCACTTTTTATTATCTTCAGTCGGTTCTTTCTTCCATTTTCGGAAGGATTCTCTTTTTGTTCCAATAGCCTCCTTCACCTCTCTTTTTAACCATGCTGGTTGTCGTTTGGTCTTCTGCCCTCCTTTACTGATACATGGAATATATTTGGCCTGGGTCTCCAGGACGGTGTTTTTGAACAGCATCCACGCCTGTTGTAGGTTTTTTTACCCTATCCTTCGCTCCTCTAAGTTATTTTTTTACCATTCTCCTCATTTTATCATAGCTCCCATTTTTGAAGTTAAGCACCAACATATTTGACTTCCGTTGTCTACTTTTTTGAAAGCAGATTTCAAAGCTGATCATATTATGATCACTGTTATCAAGCGGCCCCCGCACCGTTACCTCCTGTACCAGATCATGTGCTCCACAAATGACTAGATCTAGAATTTTTCCTTCTCTCGTCGGCTCTTGTACTAGCTGCTCCATGAAGCAGTCCTTGATTTCATCAAGGAATTTTACCTCCTTGGCGTGCCCCGATGCTACATTAACCCCATCTATATTGGGGTAATTGAAATCATGCCTTATAATAAGAATGAGTGCCTTTTCAATCATAGGTCTCCAAAAAAACTCCACATCAAATCACTTCATGAATTACTGTCCATTTACCTTCAACAACCTCATAAATGAAGGCACAATTGAACATATAAACTGTAACAATCAAAGTGTTACTTATCTTGGATGACAACTCCACGTTAGAAAATCTTCCTCAATCTTCAGCAGGTAAAAATTGCTATATTCATACTTCTAAATCCTGCATCCTCACAATATCCCGACAGGGAGATCCTGTTTCGTCAGCATTCGGCTGCATCAGGGGAAAAAATTGGGGAAACAAACACATCCTTTTCCCCTTGACACATGGAATTTCGATCCATAATGATTCCAAAAGGTCGTTTGTTTCCTATAAAATTTTTAGTCTATTTGATTCAATGCCCTCGTTAATATACAATGCTGCTCCTCCCCCAATCCGGTCCACTCTATCACTGCGATACAATTTGTATCCCGGTATGACAGTGTCCCACTGGTTATCCTCCTTCCACCAGGTCTCGGAGATGCCTATTATATCTATTTTTTCATTTAGTGCAATATATTCCAATTCTCCCATCTTATGTCTTAGGCTCCTAGCATTTGCATAAAGACACTTCAAGTTATTCCTAGTCACATTATGTTGATTACTTGACAGTATTAATTTACTATCTTCTGCCTGATTTTTATTATTTCAGTTTACAGACAAATCTATTACGGTCGCCTTTGCAACCTCACCATCAGGAACCCCCATCCTCCCTGTTTGGGCAATATCTTTACAAGATACCTCATTGCGAATCATACGCTGTTGTGCGACTGTTGGCCTTCCCCTCGTTTCTAGTTTAAAAGCGGCTCAATTTCTTTTTTAAATGCCGATGCCAGCAGCCTGGACCCATCCCGGTCAAGGTGGAGCCCATCCTTTCGGAATAGGCTCTCCCTTCCCCAGAATGTTGCCCAGTTCCTAACAAATCTAAATCCCTCCTCCTTGCACCATCGTATCATCCACGCATTGAGATTCTGGAGCTCTGTCTTTCTCTTGGGCCCTGCGCGTGGAACGGGTAGCATTTCAGAGAATGCTACACTAGAGGATCTGGATTTGAGCTTTCTACCTAAGAGCCTAAACTTGACTTCCAGAACCTCTCTCCCACATTTTCCTACGTCATTGGTACCTACATATACCAAGACAGCCGGCTTCTCCCCAGCACTATCTACCACAAACACCTTGCAGCTCTTTTTTTTCTATGGGTACTTTTTCTGACTAAACTATTATGTACTTTTGGAAACATGAAAGTCAGCACGTTGTTGGAATTTCTTTCTTAATCCCATCCCCTGTATGGCAGTTTTTAAATAGCCCATTACTGTGAATAAAACTTTAACCTAGAGGATTGGCTGAGCGTTTTTACATATTGTATATTGCTCTCTTGTATAACTGGCAGAATCCATCTGTTCTGGCTCACTCTCATGTTATGGTTTCATTTTAAGTGAGATGTTCCATAAATTGCAAAGTTAAAATTTTTAAATCCGTACTTTTTTGGTTTAGGTTTTGTAGAAGTTTTCATAAAGTTTAATAAGAACCCAAATCAACCTTGTGCTTTGCAGTAATGTATGAATCACAAGCAATACTTTGCAGCAGCTCCGCCTCTAACCAATGTTCCTGCTAAGCAGTTTCAGCAGCAGTTCTGCCAGTGGTGGATGATGCAATGATATTGTCTGGAATCTGCCTGTTTCTCTCTCATGATTGAAACTGAGATATTTTAGTTCCCCCACCATCCACTGGCAGGACCACTGGCAAAGGATTCCCACTTAGCACAGAGATCCTTAGTACTAGTAGGAATACTGGTTCAAACTTGCAGTTACATTATTAGCATGTACATGTTTAGAATAATAATAATAAAGCATGTAATTGTTTAGAATAATGGCACATATGTGTGTGTGTGTGCGCACACATATGTGTAGATTGAAAGTCCAAACAGCTGCTGCTCCACTTCTGTGAAGAAAACACTGCGGAAGTCATCTTGGATGATCAGTTGCGCTATCCGAGCTAAGTCTTTCCTTGTCCCTGGTTAGCTGTTTTATGTCACTACCCCTGATGCAGCCTTATTGGCGAAACGTGGCCTTGTCGGGTCTGTATGAATAAACTGTTTGGACTTTCAGTGTCTGCTTTCTGTTTTTCTCCTCTGTCGGTGCAAGACACTCAGAGCCTCTTTACTATTCCAGTCCATATATGTGTACATGCCAACTAGGAGCTGTTCTACCTTTTGCCCAAGATCACAAGATCACAAGAAGCATCAGTGGGATTTGAACTGGGTACCTTTGGACATCAAGACAATGGCTTTAACTACTAGGCTACTCCTCCATGCCACTATCTAGAATCATTCTGTCTAACATGGTGGAGTGGGAGTACATGGAAGAACCTTACAATGTACTGTAGAAAATGTATCAAGAAATTCTGCTCACACCTCTAAGAGGTATTATGGGGCCCTTTTACTAAGGCACACAGGAAAAGGCCCTATGCTGGTGTAGGCATGTGTTTTGGACACTCACAGGTCCATTTTTCAGCACGCCTGCAAAAAAAGGCCTTTTTTTAATGGCTGAAAATGGACGTGTGGCAAAATTAAAATGAGCGCACGTCCATTTTTGGCATGAGACCTTACTGCCACCCATTGACTAAGCAGTGAGGTCTCACGCATTAACTGGGCAGTAATTGTCAGCGCATGTACACTGCCGATTACTGCCAAGTAAGTGCCACACGGTAGAAAATTTATACTGCATGTTTTGGACGCGCGTCAAAAATGGAATTACCACCCGGGGCATGTAGTAGAGCTAAACTATCTGTTTAGTGAAAACATATTTTTCCTCCTATTTGTTTTAAAAGTATTTCTATGTAACTTCCTTGAGTGTCCCCTAGTCGTTGTACATTTAGAACGAGTAAAAAATTGATCTACTTCTACTCGTTATACACCACTCAAGATTTTGTAGACCTCAATCATATCTCCCCTCATCCGTCTCTTTTCCAAGCCGAAGAGCCCTAACCTCTTGTATTTGTGTATCTTATGATCAGTTTGTAACTGTTTTGGTTTTCCTTCTTTACATGTTGCCTTATTCATGCTGTGTTCATTTCTAAAACTAGATTACTGTAATGCTATGTATGCTGGCATTACTCAAAGATTGGAGAGGCTTCAGTCTCTGCATAACACAGCAGTTCACTTTCTCTATCAGGCTGTCTGTGGTGACTATTCCATACGTCCCAGGTAAACTTTATGCTCTTTTAATGATCATCATTTAGTTCTTCCTGTCCCACACCATGCAAGTTTTGAGTTTACACATCATTCAGCATTCTTTTTTTCTGTCTCCTAAATTGTGAAATAAGTTGCCTTTTTATTTACGAACTGAGAAATCTTTTCCTAATTTAAGACTGGCTTAAAAACGTATTATTTTCAACAGGCATTTGGTGTCCAGCTACCTTAGGGGTCCTTTTACCAAACTGCAGTAAAAGGGGCCCTGAGATGGCATAGGCAAGTCTCTTCCTCTTCTTTAACTGTATTGTTTTATATGTTCGTAATTAGTATGCTTGGATCTTATCCTATCTAAATTTTGGTTTTCCTATCTTATCTTTATATTTTTCGTATTGTAAACTGCTCTGACTTGCTTGTCAGGTAGAACAAAATAGGAAATTTTAAATAAACATAAACATAGAAACAGAACAAGAGAGAGGGGAGGAGGAATGTTCCTTGAGCTGGGAAGTGGAGAGAGGGGAAAGAAGGAGAGAACAAGGGATTTTTCATACTTATTTGTTATATTATTGGATATTATTTGATAGTTGGCTACTTTGAAATGCTTTTGTGATTATTAAAAAAAATTCTGTGAGTTTTTAATAATTGATTGCAATTTTATTCATCGTTTCTTTAAAGATATTTATTGTTAGTGTGGTTTCATTATTATGATATTTTATTTCTTGATTTTGAAATTGTATGACATATATACTGTATTTATTATGCTGTACATGGTTTAATTTTATGTTGTGGAATGGCGATGTTCTTGTTTTTTTCAGTGTTGCACTGCATACAAATTCTGGCTTCTTTTGGTTTCCATTTCAGCTTTTATCTGCCTGTATCAATTTATAACTTTTCTGGTCACTTTGGGGCCCTTTTACTAAGCTGCAGTAAAAAGTGGCCTGTTCTAGTTTGGACACATAGTTCATGCCGGGCCATTTTTTACTGTGATCCTATCTTTGCCCCTTAGGTATCCAGAAACACGCACTGAATGTCGGCTGGCACCCCCATAACTTCCAGGTCTGAAAAAAAAAAGATATTTAATGCTGGTGCCGGGCATGACCCTGCATTAAGTATCTTGGTTTAATGCAGTCCGTGGCAGGCAGCAGCTTTAAAACCATTGCCTACCATGGGCGGAATATCGCTCCCACAGTGATTATATGGCCAAAGTTTTTTATATACTGTATGTGACCTGAGTTTTTTTAAAGGACTTATGCAATTACCACTGCTGCTAGCTGCATGTGCTTTTATTTGCTACTAGTTCAGTCTCTCCATATACATCCTAGCATCCCTCTGGCTCTGGCCATTGCCTTGACAAAGTGTTTTTCTACCTTTCCTGCTTTATGGACAACGGTATCATAGGGAAAAGCCAACAGTCATTCAGGAAAGCATGGTTCGGAGGGAGGTATCATCAAAGGATACTGTTAAAACAGGGAAATTAGAGCGTGTTTAATTTATGTGAAGCTGGCAATCCATATAAGAACAATGAAAACTAAAGTTGAAAAATAAAGGGAAAAGGACAAAGCTAAGTTAATTCAAATGAATTTAAATAAAGCACGGCCAAAAAAGGGGCCCTTTTACTAAGCCACATATGCGTCTAAGTTACCGCCCGGCTACTGTGTGGCTTTTGTGGTAATTTCAATTTTGGCACGTGTCCGATACATGCGTCCAAAAAATAATTTTTATTTTTGGACGCGCATATCGGACATGCACCAAGTGGAATTTGACACGTGTAGGTCATTACCGCACGGTTACTGCGTGAGACTTTACAGCTAGGTCAATGGCCGGCGGTAAGGTCTCAGACCCCAAATGGACGCGCGCCAATTTTGAATTTGCCGCACGTCCATTTTCAGCAAACATTTTTAAAAGGCCTTTTTTACAGGCATGCTGAAAGATGGACCTGTGTGTACCCAAAACCCACACCTACACTACTGCAGGCCATTTTTCAGCGCACCTTAGTAAAAGGACCCCTAATGATTCCAAATTATCTGAGCTGACTGCTACTAATAAGCAGGTTGTAAACAGAAATAGAGGAAACAATGTTTAGGGATCCAGAGACTGCATGAAGATATACATCCATGTTATCCATATATATCTGCTACTATCTATAACTTTATGCCTTGACTCCAGAACACCTACAGCCTCTTCTCTTGATACATAAATACATTGGATATATGTTGATATCTGCAGCCAAAATTTGCCTGCTAGGAATTCTAAGTAGAAACACCTTTGTGGCCACATGTGATACAGGCTAGATACATTAATTGTTTTTGAAAATCAGTCACAAAAAGATTACTTTAGGTATCCAAATGCAGATGTCAAAAGTCTTAAAATATAAGCTCAAAGATTTATTATGTAATGCACTAAATGAAAATATACACATAAAATTAGGCATCTCAGAGACCTGATTGAAAGAGAATAATATAATCAATGGGACAAAATGATAACAATGTAGAAAATATATTAAAAAGAGAATAGTTTGAACTGGTAGGGAGGTGGAACTATATGTTAAAAATGGCCCAGACTCAACAAAGACAGAAGATCTGCAAGAAACAAAACAAAACAAAAATACCCATACTGCACTTTGCAATCTCTATAGATAAGGAAGAGTACAGCAGTGAGGATATACTACCATCTGTTTGACAGGATGATGAAACAGACTATAAAACTCTATCAGAGATTAAGTGGTTTACTGAAATTAGGAGAATAATCATGTTAGATTCATATTACCTCAATATTGATTGGGTAGGTGGCTCATCAGGTGATAGGATGGAAAACTTAATAGATAAAATACATTACTGTTTCAGAGTGCAAGCTGTTCCTGGAATTGATAAGAGTCGCTATTTTAGATCTCAGTGGAAGGACTTGGTACAAGACATGGTGATGAGCTCATTTGGTAACAGTGATCATGATGCAATAATTGATCTTGATATCACTGGAAGGACAAATACTCAACTTCAAAATACCTTTGGGAAGTATTAACTCCCCCTGAAATCACAAGTCAGGAATCTTGGGATACTGCTAGACTCACCACTCACTCTGATCCCACAAATTCAAACAACCTTCAAAAATTGTTTCTATCATCTACGGCAGCTACGAAATCTCTCTCCATATATTGAAAAGATGGTCTGACTACAGTGGTCCATGCCATGATAACATCACGACTAGACTACTGTAATGCCCTGAACACTGGCCAAACCAAAAAGAGTTTGTATCAACTCTAATTCAGAATGCTGTGGCACGACTGATAGAAGGCTGCAAGTGGCGTGATGACATCATGCCCTTCCTGCAGAAGCTATCGGTGCACAAGGCTGCAATGAGCACATCAAACTCAAACATAAAAAGCACACGTGGTGCACAAGATAAACGCTGATACTAGAGAGCACTGGATACTGCAGTCACCCTGGGAGGGGAGCGTTGCTGGTAGAAAGAAAAAGAATGGAGATCGTGAAGTAGCCAAAGTTGGATGCGGCAATGACTCCAAAACATAAACATTGAAATATGAGCAAATAAAACTGCTTCCTTAAAAATGGGATAACATAAAAAGTTTAAATCATGATGAAAATATATCTAAAGCAATGAAAGAATATCTAATAGTGACAAAAGAATAGCTAAAGCTTGGCGCTGATTATGGTAAAATGTGGGGACCATGATGTAGCCAAAGCTAGATGTTGCTGCTACTCAAAAATATACAAATATAATAAGCAAGAAAACTACTTCCTTAAAACGTCTTACGAGAGAGCTAGAACAGAAGATGTTAAAATCACTAGCGACAAAAGAAACATCTTACGTAAATGCCTCTAATTTTCGATGAATTAATTATATCCATGTAGCATTTTTAGGTTTGTATTGGCAATTCATTTTTTACATGTTTCATACTTTTCAATTTCATTGTTTTAATGTTTTTATATATAATTATATTTTTATTCATTGTTTTGTACTGTCACATAAGATATTTATTGAATGTGGTATGTGTTTTTTTATTGAGTGGTACTTATACTTATGTATTTATATTTATATTCATACTTTTATTTTTGATATTTATTACATTGATTATTATTTTTATGTACAGAGTTGTGACTCCTGACGTAGGCAGCCATATCTGCCAAAACATGGTCCTATGTCGGGTCTCTACTCTGGTGAATGGCTAAATAAAGACTTTTTTTGGTTCTCATTCCCAGGTTGGAAATCGCTGTGTCCGTCTCCACTTCTTTTGTTGCTTAATGTATAGGTTAACATATGTTAAGTTTTTTCACATACAGAATTTTTAAAGTATGCTAATGAACCAAATCTGTGCTAACAAATGGACATCTGTAGGTAAAACAGATTAATAGGGAACAGTTATTTACTCTTTCAAATAGTACTATTGTAAGGTCCTGCCTCTTACCTGAAGATATCATTATGGGCCTTTGGAACTTATTAGTCCTTTTAACTCTATGAGCTGCAGTTACTGCTGGCAGCCATCTTGTTTCTTGCCTAGGCTACATGTGGCTCTAGCCCTCTAGTATCTAAGAATATTGATCCTGTAGAGTTGGAAAAAATAGTATTTTACAGATTACAGCAAAGGTAGGTGGTACTGCTGTGTTAATCTATTGCTGAAGTGCATGTAGTTGTATTTCTCTATTTTTACTTTTATTTTTATTCTTATGTAGAATTATTTTAAAATCATCAGTATAAAACTGAAGCTGAAGAATTTCATTACAAAAGATAAACTGGTATTGGAAGGACTATGTAACAGCCAAAACATGAGTAAATGAACTGCAGTGGTTAATGAATACACACTTGGACATCGCTGTGCATCCTTCCGGTTTATATTTTAATCAGTTTTAATGATAGCTTTGTCCTGAAATATGTTGTCTTCTGTCACAACACGGTTCTCAATTGCTTCCTTCCCACGTTGTTTTGCGTTTTAACTTCAGACATTTACACAAATGTGTTTGCAGTGGGATGAAATGCATTACAGATTTATGTACAGGACATTTCAATATTGATTGTATTGCTATGCCTATTAAGTAGAATCCATTGTTTTAACAGAAACCATTGTTTTAAGCATTTGTTTGCACTCTTTCAAGATTAAGGGGGATGATTTCAACATGTGCTACTGTTAAGATGGGATATTTTACTGTTAATCCTAGTTATTAGTAACCAGGTATCATTGTATAAAATGGGGACTGTGCTATAATAACATAAAATAACATGTCATAATGGTAGCCTACATTCAGGGACGGTCTTAGGCAGGGGCGACAGGGGCAGTCGCACAGGGCCCCGCGCTCCAAGGGGCCCCGCATCCCTGTCTCGGAACACCTCCCTGCTCCATACCTTAATGTGCTTCCGCATTTCAGTAGAGGGCATCAGGCAGTGGCAGCAATTTTCATATCCCATCAGCTGTCGAGCCCAGAGCCGTCTCACTGCTGCGTCCCACACCCTTTTGATGTCACTTCCTGCTTCCGCAAGTGCAGGATGCAGAATAATGGAGGCTCTGGGCTCGGCAGCTGACGAGATATGAAAATCGCTGCCACTGTCTGTTCTTCTCTACTGAAATGTAGCGGATGCACATCAAGGTATGGGGTGAGGTGGGGTTCCAAGAGCTCTAAACCTCCTTTTAAATGCTGATAAATTATGGCTTATGGTGGCAGGGGGCACGGGGCGTGGGTGGGGAGCCCCACTGAACTGGTCTGCACAGGGCCTCGCAGTTGCTAAGACCGGCCTTGCCTACATTGATAACTTTCCTTCTAAATATCTAAGTGAATGCTGTGTGGCCAAATATTAACTGCACTGCCTGCCACCTGCTGACTATCGGGGGTGTGGGGCAAGCCTTTTGCTCTTATTTGCTTCGCAGTAACATAGGGACATGCAGTTGTTTGAAATGCCTTAGGATATATTCATAACATCCTATGTTGTTTAATGTCATTTTTAAAACAAAATGCCAGAAAAGAAAAATGAAATTTTGAATGTTTGTTGTGCATCAAAATCTTACATTAACTGTAGGGCCTGTTAACCAAAGTATGTTAAACAGGGGTAAATTCAAGAAAAAGCGCCAAATTTAGGAGCCAGGATGATATACGCTAAACATGAATTCTATAATGGAAATTCTGCGCAGAACAGTCATTATAGAATATTAGTGTGAGCCTGTAGTTTTGCACCTAAATTTAGGTGTGAACATTTATGCCATGTCACAGGCTAGTATTGTTACAAGGAATTAATTTATACTTGGGGATAGCTAGAGCACTCACTATTGTTTATAATTTTTAAAATATATATTTATATTGAATAATTCTCCACCAGTTGCCGATTAAAGCAACAAGAGTCACAATTGCCACGAATTAAATATATATTGGATTACATTAACCTGCATTACCAGGTTTAAAGAACAAGAACACTATATATTTAGATTCAAAAGGTTTATTTAAAGTTACAATTATAATACAATTGCAGCGATTAATGTGGCAGCAAGAGGTAAGGGTCTTACAGAGAATCTGCACTTAAAGCCAGGTAGCAGATCTAGATCAAAAGTTATGTTACTTACAAGTCCTGGTTACAAAGTATGAGCAGCTTGAGGTAAGCACATGATTAGGAGAGGTCCTCATAGCAGGGAGATTTCCAAGAGCAGATTCCCAAGAGCAGGCAGGTCCCAAGAAGCTTTTTGAGCTGGGCCTTTATACAGTCTGTTTGCAGGGAAATATGAGTGCATGTCCTGTGTGCATTTTCTTCCTGGTTTGCACACGACCCTGAGTAGTTGCAAAGCATACTTGGTGTAAATCCCAACGCTTAAATTAGGCGCAGAGTAGGTATGTTGTATAACAATGTACAACTATACAACTTAGAGTCTAGATGCACCACATCACAGAATACGCTTTGTGAATTGTGCATGTAAATCTTAATGCCAATTTAGTGCCGATAATTGCTTTTTAACAGCATTAAGTTATGTGCATTGTCATAGAATAACCTTCAATCTCCATGCGGAAATTAAGGCACAATATATAGAATCCCAGATTCGGCGCAAAACTTCCAGAGACTTAAGATGTCGTATTGAAAATGCCCCTTCACGTAACAAGTTTAAGTGCTTTGAAAATACGTCTTATGACCAGCTATGGAACTTTGTAAATAAGTGCTTTGAAAATGAGCTTGTTAATGAACATATCAAGGTAAGGTATACACAAAAAGTAGCACATATGAGTTTATCTTGTTGGGCAGACTGGATGGACCGTGCAGGTCTTTTTCTGCTGTCATCTACTATGTTACTATGTATCTTGGTCTCATGTCTTATGACATCACAAGACTTGCTGACAAATGGTTTATTGAAGTGCAAGGCTTCCTGCTTGAATCTCTGTGATAGATACTCCTCTGATAAGATTTGTCTGGGGCGGCCAGCAGGTGTCCTTTGTCTTTAGTAGCTGGATTTTACACCTTTCCCGCCTGCCTGTCTCCTTGTCTCTTTGATCTTTGTTGTGTTGATCAGCCAGGCTTTTTGATCAGAGGAAGAGAGTAAATTTAAAACTTTAAAACAGTCTCTTACTTGTGAATAGTCTTTTGTTAAAGGGGGAGGAAGGGGGAGCACTGAGTCCTCTGTGGTAAGTGGTTTATGGCTTCTTGTTAGGTGGGAGGAGAAGGAAGCTATATCCCAGTACCTTTTGTCTCTGCTAAGTGTTTGTAATTGACTAGCCCTGCTATCAAAGCCAGTTTCTGCTGCAGTTTCAAATATATTTTTAAAGCTGTATTTTTGTATCTGATTCAGCATAATCAATATTATGCTACACATTTCAATAATTCTGCTGCATAGTTAATTCTGACAATTGAACTGACATCATGCTACAGTATAAGTGGTCATACATGTTAACAGTTAAGTATGTAACTCTAGGAGTAGCCTAATGGTTAGCAGCCTGGGTGACTGGGTTTGATTCCCACTGCAGCTCCTTGTGACTCTGGGCAAGTCACTTAACCCTCCATTGCCTCAGGTACAAAATAAGTACCTGCATATAATATGTAAGCCACTTTGATTGTATCCACAGGAAAAAAATCCCTCCCTTTCCCTAACCTCCTGACCCTCCTTCCCATGTCCATACCTCCTAGAAGTTGTGTGTGATAGAATTGAGTGCACAACTTCTAGAATTGCATGTGTAACTGACCTTATTCTATAAACTGCATGCACAACTTTGTGTGCTTAGAGTAAAGTTGGGTGCCCAATTGTATAGAATTAGGGGGTTATGTGGACTCGAACAAATGGCTATCATACCCTAAAATAGCTAGCACGGTAAAAAAGCTGTACTAATTACTTACCCCTTCCTGTTTACTAAGCTGCTCTAATATTCAGCGTGAGATAGCCAGCTATCTCGACTGAATATTAGCGCTTAGCATCTGGCCCAGTCATTGGCTGACCAGCTACATTTAGTAGCCATATAGGCCCACATAAACAGCAGGTCTATCTTTGGCCGCTATAGCTTAGCTGGTCAACTTAAGTGGTTTATGTGCATAACAGCCTAAAAAACCCTGGAGATGTAATGCTGATTGCTGGATCATAATTACTCTTAATTGATGCAATTTATATCCCATTTTAAAATATTTTGTATAAAATTATTTTGTATTCATTTACTCACTGATATATAGACTAAAGAAGATTTTTGATTATCCAACAATTGGGCAAACATTCTCACCGGTGTATTATATTACACTGCAACACCTGAGTTATTTTCAATTCTATACTTTATATCACTATGAAAAATATTTTTTTAACATTCATATTTAGGTTAATAATTTATGATTAAGTTTTAGAAACATATTTTATGACTTTCAGTGTTATTATCTACATTGTATTCATTATTTTCTGTATATGGTACTTGCATAAAAATGTTTTATTGTGACCCCCTTTACTATTCATGTGTATACATATTAATGATTGTTTATTTCAAAAACATTTTCAATTTATTCATATGCATTTTACTCCATGCGTTCTAACAGTTTTAATGTTTTCCATCATTATAAATGTTTTGTTTGAGGTTTCACACTGTGTTTTTCAACTTATATTTAATAACATGAATTGTCAGTTTTAATTTTCATTTATGTAATTATTTATTATTATTATGTCTTCATATAGATTTATCAAGACCCCTGAGGCAGGCCTTAGGGCCGAAACATGGCCGTGTCGGGTCACTTTTTAGGAACCCAATAAAAGTTTTTTGGTATCCTCCTTGGTTTCTCCTCACTATTTTGTTCTACATCTCACGGCAGTGTGAGGTCTATACCTCCTTTTTTTTGGTTACTCAGCTGCTTTGCTGGATATGGCCCGGCGTTAAATTTCGAGGTTTGCCACCAACCACAAGAGGCAGCCTGGCTAACTCCTGTGGTCTGAATATTGCCCCCCCATCCAGCCTGCATCAAGCAAAGAATTAATTTTTTGTAGTTACATTTCTAGGTATGAGAATTATGTAAGGATGTGTTTGTGCTTTTTCGTGCTGCCTGCAGAGTCTCTAATCACGGTCAGCACTACTTACACAAATGCAATCCCCTCGACCTCGGTACCTGTAAAAAACCAGACAACTGGTAGCACTATTTAGACTGCAACAAAGACAAAAAGAGACCAAGGAAGCGCTTCCTGGGGTTAACACAGGTTTATTTAATTATCCAGAGATTAGGATAAAAAAAATAAGAAAATATTCAAGTATAGTCTAGTATAGAAAAGAGGAGAGAAAACATGAAAGGACAATGGAAAATGATCAGGTCAGGCTCTACATCCCCTGGCATGGGGCAGAGTGCACTAGACACTGACCAACTTCTTATCTGGCAAAGACATAATATATAGAGTTTCTTTTCCCTTACAAGACAAAAAGGGAGCACAAGGGGGAGGGGTTGTCACACCCCCTTAGCACCTTACAGTCAGTCAGGATCTCCTGTCAATAAAGAAATACATAGCATCTGTTTTGAGGAAAACAAGTGGTCTGTTTGTCCATCTTTACAGCTTTTCTCAAACAAGGATATATTTCTCAGAACCTATGATCTAACTACTGCTTCCTTATAGAGGTAGGTGTTATTTCTTTCTTGCCAGTTTATGTCATGTTACTGCCTGTCATAAAACCACCACCACTTGGTTCCACAGTGTTTGTTTCTCAGAGAGAGACACAGTGTTTGATCTCTTCTGCAAGGTGTTTACCTGCTATGTCTCCACATAGTTGAAAAGAAGGTAATTCTCTCCTGGATTGAAGAAGCCTTACTTCCAAGGGGCATGGGAAAAGAATTCTGTCACTTGAATTTCCCTGAGACCAGTCACACTTAATGGGTGAGATTGGGGGCAATTCAGATTTACAATTCACCTGGCTTGGCAAGAGGGGGGAGGTAAAGTGTAATTGCTATTCCAGCAAGCTCTGTTTCTCATGATTTGGAAGGAGAGAAGCCTTCATTCCTCTCTGTCCAATATGAGAAAATTAATTCTGTATATTAAATATTTGGAGGCCTTCCACCTCTATATTAAATATTTGGAGGCCTTCCACCTCCTACAACAATCCTACAACAGATGACACTAGAATCTTAGGGTTACAGGAAAACTTGCTCTTACCATGAATTTGACCTGATGCCAGAAGGAATTAAGCATCAAAATGTACTTAACGAAAGAGCTTATGAGATCAACCTCTGTGAGCTGTTTTTGTTTGAACATCCCAGTGGGCCCAGTTTGTATATTAACTAATTTTGTTGGAGTTCAACCATAATTATTTCCTCACCGTTTAATGTTTTACTGTTGATTTTGCATAATTTTACTCAACCATCTCATGTGACTCCATGTCTGGTAAGAATTGTGGCTACTTTTTGAACACATTCAAATCTTTTCCAGTGGTAAAAGATATGACATAGCTGTGAGTTTTTCTAACAGCTGGTCATATGAGGCTAATTCTATAAACTGGAGATTACATGTCAATTATGTGCATAAATGATTAGAATAATGGCACATATGTGCAAAAATGGCAAAAGTGTGGGCAGTGCATGGGTGGGTCACACACACACAAACACACAACTTCTAGAATACTATAAGATCCGTGAGTATCTCTGGCATTTAGGCACAGACACACACCAGTGTAATGATGATTTAAAAATCAGTTGTTTACTGTTTCAGAAGTCCAAAGACTAAGGAACACACCATGAAATTACTAAGTAGTTAATTCAAACCAAATCAGAGAAAATATTTGTTTACCTAAACTTAATAACTGGTTGCACCACCGTATAA
Source organism: Microcaecilia unicolor (assembly GCF_901765095.1). Classification (NCBI taxonomy): domain Eukaryota; kingdom Metazoa; phylum Chordata; class Amphibia; order Gymnophiona; family Siphonopidae; genus Microcaecilia; species Microcaecilia unicolor. The sequence goes on along the minus strand of NC_044032.1, from coordinate 241,033,765 downwards.
CAGCAAAAATTGCAACCAAATGCTTCCCACAATTTGATACGTCTTTCATATTGCTGTTGAGGAATCTTACTCCACTCTTCTTTGCAGAACTGCTTTAATTCAGGCACATTTATAGGTTTTCATGCACAAACTGCTAATTTGAGTCCCTGTCACAGCATCTCTATTGGGTTCAAGTCAGAATTTGACTAGGCCAGTCCAAAAACAAAAGTCAGATGTAGACTTGCTTTTTGTATTTTGGATCATTGTCTTGCTGCATAACCCAATTACACTTCAGCTCCAGCTCATGGACAGATGATTGGACATTCTCCTTAAGGATTTTCTAGTACAGTGCAGAATTTGTGCTTCCTTCCATAATGGTAAGCTTTCCAGATCCTGAAGCAGCAAACCATCCCCACACCCACACAGTACTATTATCATATTTGACTGTTGTTATAATATTGTTATTGTGGAATGCTTGTATTTGCTTTATACCAGACATAATGGGATCTGTGCTATCTAAAGAGTTCCACTTTTGACTCATCTGTCCAAAGGCTTGGATAGCAGCGATTTCTGCATCGCTACTCTGTCATAAATCTTATTGTGAAGTCATGAATACTGAGGCTAGAGAGGCCAGTAGTTCTTTAGTTTTTCTTTTCGGATGTTTTGTGACTTCTTGGATGAGCTGACATTGCACCCTTACAGTAATTTTGGCATGATGGCCACTCTTGGGAAGATTTACCACTGTGGCTCTCACAGTGGTTTGGTGGAGCCCCAGAGCTTTAGAAGTGGCTTTATAACCCTTTCCAGATGGATAAATTTCGACAACTGTTTTTCTTATCTCCTTTTAGAATTTCAACTTATTCTTGCTTCACTCTCATGGTAAGGTTTAATATACTGAGGTTTAGATTCAACAGGGATGGCAACATTCAAGCCTGGCTGGGTTCAATCAGCTAACTCTAATTATCAAAACAATTAAATTTAGTCAATAGGGGACAGTTACTTTTTCACATGGGTGATACGAGTGTTGGGTAACTTCGTTCCTTAAATAAATGACATAACAGTATAAAAACTGTGTTATGTGTTTACTCAGGTTCCCTTTGTCTAATACATTTTGTTTGAAGATCAAAACATTCAGTGTGACATAGATACACTAACAGGGAACATCGGGGCGGGAGGATGGGTAGAGATGGGGAACTTTTTTACATCACTGTAGATGAAAGAATGATAGAAAAGAAACAGTGAAGAGTAGTAACATAGTAAATGACAGAAGATAAAAGCCATAAGGGCCCATCAAGTCTCCCTGGTTGAGGTTCATCCAGTTTAAGTAGATTGTATATATATATTTTTTTTTTGGGGGGGGGGGATTTGATATACTACCTTTCTGTGGTTACAGTTAAAAGAGTTTATACATTATATATTGTAACCAGGTGCCTCTCTTGTGCAGCCAAGGATAGAACAATCTCCTCCAGCCACAGGCTCACGGCACAATGAAGAAATAGACGTCCACCAGTAACTTCAATCTTAAGGACTTTTATTCTATGCAGGTTTCTAGTACACAGTTCCAACAGCAGCATAGCACATACCAGGAATCAATACAGGCTTACAGGCTCCAGTCTGGGCTCTTTATCCAGTGCACAATAAACAGTAATTCAATTCCCAAGACAAACAGTTCTTTCAGTTCATCATCACAGTTCAGTCACCAAGCAGCATTTTCTACCTTCTATCCTCTTTACCTTCAGGAGAGTTCAATATTTTAGGGACTCCTTCTACCCAAGGGTTTTCCCCTGCATCAGCCTCATAGTGAATTCAATACTTTTGGGACTTCCTCTCACCCAAGGAATTTCAGCCTGTTTCAGTACTTTTAGGGACCTCCCTGCCCAAGGGTTTTCAGCCTGCAACTGCTTCTCTCTCCTGAACTGAACTGAACTCCTGAGACTCCTTCCCACCTGCCTAATCAATCCCTGGCTTCTGCCTTCACAACCAATCATTCTCCACTCATTAGCTTCTCTACACACCCATACCAGCTGAGTTGAGCATGAGCCTAATGAGGAGCTCCTGCACACAGGGTTTCCTAGCTCTCTTTCCCCCTAGTGGCAGCCACTCTACACAACCTGCCAGCTTACACCCATGTCTTCCCTGATTCCAGCTAGGAGTCCAGTCCAGGTTCTTCATCTCACCCTCTGGCTCCTTGCCTGCAATGCCTTCTGGGACTTGTATTTCAGACTGAAACTGCCTTAACCCAACTATCCTGGAGGTGACTTTATCACAATATACAAGTACTTATTTTGTACCTGGGGCAATAAACTACTACTACTACTGCTTATTTCTATAGCGCTACTAGACGTAGTCAGGTTTTAAGTGACTTGCCCAGAGTCACAAGGAGCTATAGTGGGAATCAAACCTGGTTCCCCTGGCTCTCATGCCACTACACTAATTATTAGGCTACTCCTCTACTCCATGTGCATCCCAATACCAGAAACAACAGGGGAATCATGGGATAAGCAATGGGAGGGCTGGGTGATAGAAATGGAAAATTGTAGGTAGATGTAGGGAAAAAAGGAAGACAGGACAGTAAGAATGCATGAAATCTAAGCAGACTGAGGCAGAAAAATAAAAGGAAGAAAGTTAAAAAAAAAAGATTGAAATCAGAGATGCATGTAAGCAAACAGGGGAAGAAGATAAGAAAGGAGAGAAGGAGTGGCAGATGAACTGGAGACACTAGAAAGAGCGCAGAAAAGACACAAGAAAGCAGAAACTGGAGACTGTGACAAACATGAATGATATGGGCAGAGAACAAAGGTAGAATAAAGAATTGTATTTTTAATTTTAGCAAATGGAAACTGTCAGTTTAACAGTAGAAATCTACATTTACTTTCTTTATATTTTGCAATGTAAATAATATTTTTGTATGGTGAGTTGTATGAGGAAATGTCCTAGCTCCATTATTGGGAACTGTGATGTGTGTTTCAAAACTAGAGGTTCAGAATTTATACTGAGATTCTCATGGCTGCCAAATTACAACAGAGAGATTTTAGGCTATTTCTGGCTTTCTGACAACCCTATACTGATGCATTATAGGACCTGCAGCATGGATTTCAGTGAGTAGAATCAGGGACTACAACTCTTACACTGCTTTGGGGTGTAAGTTCAAAACCAGGTTTGGTCATGTCTCCCTCCTGGAACTAGGTAAATGGCAAAACTAGATTCTGGTCTGTTTTGTTTGGAATCCATATGTCACTTCCATATAGAAGAATTTGTGAAATAATGCTATCATTTTCAATGGGTTTGGATGGGATTCTTTATACACAGACGTCCCTTGGGACTTATAGGTGTCAATTCTATAAATTGGTGCCAAGATGTATATGCCCCAATGTCATGTGTTTATCACCGATTCAATAACGGCATCTTGGCACCAAGATTCCGTTATAGAATGTTAATGTAAGCTGGCATCAGTGCACCTAAAGTTAGGTTATGCCAAGTCAATGGCAGTTCTAACTACTGGTGCCTAATTGTGCCCTGAAATATGGGTAACTTATAATATTCTATAAATTACAGGCATATTTCAGAGACACTCCCATTACCTGCCCATATTCCGCTCATTTACATGCTAAGCGATTTTGATGCGTATCTTATAGATTAGCATCTAGCAGTTACGGGCGTAATTGTCAGTTAGTGGCGCCAATGAAGCGCATAAGTGCTATTATTCTGTAACATAAGCTCACAACTAACACCTGTCTTTAGGTCCCAATTTATAGAACTGCTCTTATTGTGTATTTAAAGCTGATTTAAAGGTGTAGGTAGGGGATAATTATGATGTGTGGAAAAGTCGCTTTGGCTCCCCCCCCCCCCCCCCCCCCCCCCACATACCTGGCTTGCTTCCCTGATGCCACTCCAAATATTTCTGTCTAAAGACACCACCGGTGATGGTGGGGGGTGAAGGAAGCACAGGTCACAGGCCTATGTCTTCTATTAAGCATGACTGTTAGTGTGCCAATGTGTTACTGGTATTCATCACAGTGGGCATAACAGGAAGTTAGCCAATCAGTGCATATATCAGATGGCTTCCAAAAGACAGGTGTGTAATGAGGCTGTAATGTTTGGCAATTATCCCAGAAGCTGAGTGAGCCTGTATTGTTCATGGAAGACCACATGTAGCAACCTCTGGCACTGTTATCATTCTATGAATGATGTGATGAGTAGATGTACATACAACACTGTTCATGGGTCTGTATAGGATCATGTGTGTTAGAGTACTGCTGCCTACTGGTGTTGATAGGTGTATGTGTGCATCGAAATGGTATAGCGTGGAAGCTGTGCGTTGTGGCCCTGCATCTGATATGACAGACGTGGCAGGGATTCTTGTCAGAGTCTTGTTTATTTATTTTTTTGGATTTTGCTCACACCTTTTTCAGTGGTAGCTCAAGGTGAATTACATTCAGGTACTCTAGATATTTCTCTGTCCCAGGAGGGCTCACAATCTAAGTTTGTACCTGAGGCAATGGAGGGCTAAGTGACTTGCCCAAGATCACAAGGAGCAGCACTGGGATTTGAACCGGCCACCTCTGGATTTCAAGACTGGTGCTCTAACCACAAGGCCACTCCTCCACTCCACTCCACTGTTTTGATAGCTGACAATTCACAGCATCTTGGATGGCAGCCTTGGAGTCAGGGCTATAAATAAACATATAGAGCTATGTTACACACTATTTTTAGTGTACCTCTGTGGTAGCTGGTCTAGGTGCACAACAAACAAAGTAGTGTGAGGCCAGGGGGTTGGCACACTAGCATGAGGGTCCATTTGTCGGGATGTGAAATGTCTGACACCTGCTTAACAGTTAGATGGGGGATTATGAAGTTTGGTGTGCATGCTACCCATCTTCGACAGCAATCTGCTGTATGTCATTCTTTGTGCTGCACTAGTGTGACATGTCAGCACAGCCTTCCTCCTCCCACTCATCATAGCTGAAGTACAGGGCATGTTATACAGTAACAAATGTAGTATGGCAACTAACTGTCACTCCAGTTCAAGTCCTGTGGAATGATTGCATGGCCAACAGTAAGTACAACATCACCACGGTTCATGAATTGCTCTGGCAAATGAGCGAAACAGGAAGTTTTGTTTTCTGTGTTAAAACGTTGTCATGATTAAAAGTTAATCCCTGAGGATATTACATCTGAGAGGATACTATAAATGGTTAATGAATGCCCTGTAATTGCTTCCATCACTTCTTGTCCAAAGGCCACATCATATCAGAGTGTATAAAGCCTTGAACAATGTTGATATGAAAGATAGTCCCAGCAGAAGGTTTGAGTCATGGAGATTTGTAAATATATCCTTGCTGTTGTTCGCATCTCTCTGCTCCTAGCTGGTTTTTCCTTTGTGTGCCTGGGAGCCTTTTATGTGTCTACAAGCTACGGCTGTGACTGCAAAACAGGGAAGGCCCTTGCGTACTCTCTGTTACCCTCTGGGTTTCTTTTCCTTCTCACTGGGATTTTTTGGAGCACATATCATGAAGCCAACCAGAAAAGCATTTTCCATAACATAATAAGGCAAATTCCCAGATCGAGAGAAATGCACATCAATACCATAGACAGGTATGTACTGTATCGCAGCAAGCATAACACTAAATATGCAACTTACAGAAACTGATAGCAAAAATGGCATGGAAAGGAAATCAGCCCAATTGGTTGATACTCTATCACTTCTATTTTGCCCATACACAGTAACCAATTGCAAATTTCTGTATGCAATGATATAATTAAGATATATCTCTCAGCAAACAGTAGCATGATATAATAAAAATAAATAGTACTGCAATGTGTTTCTGCCATATATGATTTTGGAAAGGTGTTAGTTGTAAAGTAAGGGCCTAATTCACACAGACCTTTTTTTTTTCCCTCATTCTGTACATAAAGGGAAAAAAAGGTTTAGTGAATCAAGCCCTAAATGTTGTAATATTTAAGTGCTTGGCTCAAAATAAATAGTGTGTTGGAATTTGCAGTCATTCACAGTGTTTATTGGTGAAATAAAGCCATTGGAATGATTCGCAGTCCTTTGCTTGATCTATATTTCAGACTCCTATGCCGTATCCATTTTACTGAATGGATACTGAAGCAAATATTTTACAGTAGACAGTTTCTTAAACTACTGCACATTGCTTTAGGTTGTTAAATGTATTGTTTGTAATTTCAGGCCAGACTTCTATCCTCCATCCTATGAAGAAAGTATGAACCAGGAAAACCTACACAATTCAGGCCCAAGCATTCAAGCCATAAGGGAGGAAGAGGCATACAACATCCCTCCACCACTGTATACTGAAAGCAGCTTGGAAATTGTAGATGAAAATGAAGCCCATGAAGACCTGCCACCTTCATATGAAGCATCTGTGCAACATTTCAGTACCAGTGCCACCTCTAATTCTAGTTGCCTCTCCAGGCCGAGTGAAACATTCATTCTGGAAGTATGATTATGACAAATACTGTATCAAGCAGTTTCGAACAGCAAACTCTAAGGGGCCAAGAGGGTCATGGACTCGATATACTGCCTTTCTGTGGTACAACCAAAGTGGTTTACATATTCTATGCAACTACTATATTGGTTGATATCAGTTATTCCAGATGAGTAACTGAGTGTGACAGAAGTGGCAATAGATGGGATGCGGTAGTGTTGTATCCTGGTAGAGGTCGTGTACAATTTAGGTACTAACATTGACCAATAATGTGGTAACATCAAGGTTGTCCAAGAAGGTTCAGGACTCCAGTGCTCCAAGAAAGAGTTCCTAGGATTTGCAGGCTTATGTTTATGAAAAACAAGGGTGTCCAGTCTTACACGGAGCAAAAATGCTCAGTTGTACTGTACTGTGGTAGAGGTGAGGCAAGTTGTTTACATAATTTAATATTTATCTTGATCTTGTGTTTATACAAAGCAACATCAAACTCATACATAAACTCAGTCAAATTATATGGACTGCAGGCAGCCAACTCAAAGGATTATACGAGGTGCAGTGGTAGCATACCTGGCAGATCATGCATCTGTAAAGCTCCAACAGTTTTATTTCTACCTTCTCTGGGTTTTGTTACAGGGATTTTTACTTTATTTTGCCAATGTGTCAAATAATTAAACATCTTATGCTAGGTGTCTTCTGAGCCTGTACTGCGACCTGAAGATTCCATTAATGCTACAGGAAAAATGCTTATGATTATGGGACATAGCATCAGAAAATCATTTGCACTGTTCAGTAGGAGGGGATCAAATTATAGCGCAGTTTTTATATAGCATGACTTTTTTTTTGCTGTATATTGTGTCATTTCATTCTCCATTTTCACTGATATGTTTAAATAAGCCTTGAAATGTTTAAGACTAAAATATATAGTAATCCCCTGACTGCTTACAGAAGGCACAGCTGACTTAGCACCCAGTTTCTAGGTGCAGATCTGATGTTTTGTTAACCAGATTTATATGCGTATTGTCCATCATAAAGGTCTTTCTCAAGACTATTAGACTGATTCATTTTGAATATATCAATTCTGAAGATTTTTTTAAATCCTTTTATCAAGAAGACTCCTGATGCAGGCCGTTTGGGCTTAAACACAGCGTTATGACAAGTCCTTGATCAATCAATCTTCTCTAGTACAAGACTGCCCTTTTTTTCTCTCTGGAATCCGTGGTCCTTCTCCCACTTCCCTCTCTCTCCAGTTATCAAGGGCAGCTAGAAGGGTTTTATTAGGCAGCACATTCCTGTAATATGTACAGTGTTCTTCCTTAGCTGTTTTTTTCCCTGTGTTGATGGTTATTGATACTTGTCAGATATATAGTATTTTGTTATTTTTGTAATGTGTTTTGTTTTCCAATAAAATATATTTTTTTGTTCAAGCAACAAGTCTGCTTTTCATTATTTCAGGGGAAGAGATCCAGAACACTTAGGAAAGGCTGTGTAACACCTTGAAAATTGTTTGTGCTGTTGCATGTGCTAACGCATCCTTGTATTTGTCAGATATTATACAATTGGTCCCTCTGGTGGGTTGATGTAGACCATCGCCACCATGCGTGGCTGATAAGCTGCTCTGTAAACAGTATATCTCAGCGTCTACCAATACAATTATTTTATTAAGATTTATGCTGCAGCCTCAGTATGGCCATTTCATCATTACATTAACACTCTCTCCTTTCCCAGATTGCACAGGTTATCAATCAAATGATAGTATCATTCTCTAACCACGGCTCAGACCCTGTGCTTACATCTCAGCCAAGAAGAAGCCAAAAGTCAATTTCTTTGTCAAACGTTTGCTGAGGAGGTAAAAGTAAAGCATACTGTTAAAACTTACTGTTACAACTCAGTCTCTCCCTCCCCATAGCCATATACATATTCAGAGTACATAGAAATGTAGCCATAGCAGGACCACCAAAATGTGCCACAAAGAGAAACAGTCTGGAAATCCTGCTCCTAATCTAACCCTTTTTGTAGTAATACGGTTATAGAGGATGGATTTGTTTGTCAGTCATTGGGCTGGAGTCCTTCATTTGGGAGGGAAGTACAAAAACACCCTGTAGCATGGAGCAGAAGAGGTTAACGTTATGCACCTGGGTGTTACACAGCCAGGCATAGGCACCAGGTATAAGAGGCTTAGGGAAGCTGAGCATCCCCAGCCCGAACCATGTCCTTACCTATCTCCTTTCAATGCCACCTCCACTGCTGCTGCTGCTGTTTGTGGGGGTTACAGCATCTATGCCAGGGGTGCTCAATGTCGGTCCTCTGCAACTCGGTTGGGTTTTCAGGATTTCCACAATAAATATGCTTGAGATCTATTTGCAATGGAGGCAGTGCATGCAAACAGATCTCATGCATATTGTGAGAGGGACCAGAGCCTGCCACAGGACAACCGTGGAATCAAAGGGGAGAAATTCCTGGCTCAGCTGTGGTTTAAAGGAAGAACCTATATGTCCCTTTAAAGGTTGGGATGAGAGGAAAATCTGGTAGGGATCCCTAGGAGGGAAGTAGGCTAAAAACAACCCGGGAAACCTCCGGGTTTTAGGAAAGTCCTGGGAAGGGGGGGAACCCTGGGCCAAAGTCTCAATAAACCTGAGTTCTTGGAGGGGGAAAAGCCTGAGCCAGGATGGCATGTGGCAAGGATAGGCACCATTCTAGAAACTTCTTGCTTAGGGTATAAAAACACCAGTCAGACAGGGGGAGGAAAAGGAGAGATAGGAGTCTCATAGCCTGAGAGGAATTTCCAAGAGAAAAGCCAGAAACTGAGACCTGAAAGTATTATGGCAGAGAAGCTCCACAAAGAAGCTTGTTTCCCCACAACCAAAGTAGATTTTTGTACTGTGAACCGATAAATGGGAAAGAACAAGGTACTGTTATTTTTCAATGTAAAGGTTACCTTAGTGGGGGAAGCCAGCAAGAGGAATTGACTAGCATTTGTGTTTGCAGAGGGGAAGAGGATAGGATGAAAATCATGCTGAGTGATGTTCTATCCAGGGTGTGAAGGCTGTTTTAAGCCTGTGCTCAAATTGATAAAACAAAGAAGCCAGTCTTAGTTTTGAGTGTGATAGTGAACCCCCCAAGTCAAGCTCAGTTGTCTAAGGAGCAGAGTGCTGAGGAAGCTTAATTTACACATTTTCTAGTTCCAGCCAGAGAAGGAGCTGACTTAATGTACAGCGCTGCGTAACCCTAGTAGCGCTTTAGAAATGTTAAGTAGTAGTACTCCAGTGCATGCTGGGAAAGATGTTCTTTGTTGTAAGAAGTGGGAACATATCCTTAATCCACATATAAAGTACATGAGGAAGAAATGATTGTGACAAAGTTACTGTTCCACATTGGCGATAATGACATATCTCTCCTGAGGGTACAAGATACAGAGAAGAAGGAACGGACCGGTTTTGGGATTTTTTTTCATGGATTGTTACACTGTTTAATGGCATGGTGCATGGCTGTCCTGATTTTTTCTCAAGCTGCGACATGAAGCTTCAGCCTGCCAAGCAGAGTTCTGACTCAGTGCAACACTTCTGTAGAAGCTCTGGTGTGACATTACTTATTGGAGAAATCCTCAAACCTTGACCAGTATGGAGCACCTCTGCTCTCTATATATGGCTACAGTAAGTATGGAGATAGAGGGTCTGGTCCTGAGAAGCAGAAGAGGTTGGGTGCTGGTGGGGGTAGAAGAAGGTGGTAGAGAAACATAGGAGAAAGACACTGTCTGGACCTGAATATGACATCTGAGGCTGGCACAACATATTTTTAAAGATGTTTTTGAGGGTGGGAGGAGGTTAGTGACCACTGGGGGAGTAACGGGAGGTCATCCCTGATTCTCTCTGGTGGTCATCTGGTCATTTGGGGCACCTTCTCGTGCCTTATTCGTAAAAAAAACACGTCCAGGTGAAAACGTCCAAGTGTTCGTCAGGGACATCCTTGTTTTTTTCGATTATGGGTCAAAGACGTCCAAGTGTTAGGCACGCCCAAGTCCCACCTTCGCTACGCTTGTGACATGCCCCCTTGAATTTTGGACATCCCTGCGATGGACTGCAGTTGGGGACGTCCAAAATTGGGTTTCGATTATATCAATTTGGCTGTCCCTGGGAGAAGGCTGTCCATCTTCCAATTTATGTTGAAAGATGGACGTCCTTCTCTTTCAAAAATGAGCCCAATAGGGTCTCTAAGGGAGTGATAGGGAGAGTAGACGGCATGGGTGGGCAGACCGACTAGGCCATATGGTCTTTGTCTACATTTTTCTCTGTTTCTACAGCACTGTGCTATGGAATTGCCTCCAAAATGCCAGGCTTATAAGTGGCATTTTCATAACTGGATGCCACAAATTAGGTCCCTAGATTCTCATGCCCCTCCCCTGTGAATGCTCCCTTGTATTTACAAGCATCTGAGTTGCCCGTGTCATTTATAGAATAGTGCTGAGTGCTCACCTAGCACTTACACATGCATGTGTACACTTACCCATGTATACATAAGTACATAAGTAGTGCCATACTGGGAAAGACCAAAGGTCCATCTAGCCCAGCATCCTGTCACCGACAGTGGCCAATCCAGGTCAAGGGCACCTGGCACGCTCCCCAAACGTAAAAACATTCCAGACAAGTTATACCTAAAAATGCGGAATTTTTCCAAGTCCATTTAATAGCGGTCTATGGACTTGTCCTTTAGGAATCTATCTAACCCCTTTTTAAACTCCGTCAAGCTAACCGCCCGTACCACGTTCTCCGGTAATGAATTCCAGAGTCTAATTACACGTTGGGTGAAGAAAAATTTTCTCCGATTCGTTTTAAATTTACCACACTGTAGCTTCAACTCATGCCCTCTAGTCCTAGTATTTTTGGATAGCGTGAACAGTCGCTTCACATCCACCCGATCCATTCCACTCATTATTTTATACACTTCTATCATATCTCCCCTCAGCCGTCTCTTCTCCAAGCTGAAAAGCCCTAGCCTTCTCAGCCTCTCTTCATAGGAAAGTCGTCCCATCCCCACTATCATTTTCGTCGCCCTTCGCTGTACCTTTTCCAATTCTACTATATCTTTTTTGAGATACGGAGACCAGTACTGAACACAATACTCCAGGTGCGGTCGCACCATGGAGCGATACAACGGCATTATAACATCCGCACACCTGGACTCCATACCCTTCCTAATAACACCCAACATTCTATTCGCTTTCCTAGCCGCAGCAGCACACTGAGCAGAAGGTTTCAGCGTATCATCGACGACGACACCCAGATCCCTTTCTTGATCCGTAACTCCTAACGCGGAACCTTGCAAGACGTAGCTATAATTCGGGTTCCTCTTACCCACATGCATCACTTTGCACTTGTCAACATTGAACTTCATCTGCCACTTGCACGCCCATTCTCCCAGTCTCGCAAGGTCCTCCTGTAATCGTTCACATTCCTCCTGCGACTTGACGACCCTGAATAATTTTGTGTCATCGGCGAATTTAATTACCTCACTAGTTATTCCCATCTCTAGGTCATTTATAAATACATTAAAAAGCAACGGACCCAGCACAGACCCCTGCGGGACCCCACTAACTACCCTCCTCCACTGAGAATACTGGCCACGCAATCCTACTCTCTGCTTCCTATCTTTCAACCAGTTCTTAATCCATAATAATACCCTACCTCCGATTCCATGACTCTGCAATTTCTTCAGGAGTCTTTCGTGCGGCACTTTGTCAAACGCCTTCTGAAAATCCAGATATACAATATCAACCGGCTCCCCATTGTCCACATGTTTGCTTACCCCCTCAAAAAAATGCATTAGATTGGTGAGGCAAGACTTCCCTTCACTAAATCCGTGCTGACTTTGTCTCATCAGTCCATGTTTTTGTATATGCTCTGCAATTTTATTCTTAATAATAGCCTCCACCATCTTGCCCGGCACCGACGTCAGACTCACCGGTCTATAATTTCCCGGATCTCCTCTGGAACCTTTCTTAAAAATCGGAGTAACATTGGCTACCCTCCAGTCTTCCGGTATTACACTCGATTTTAGGGACAGATTGCATATTTCTAACAGTAGCTCCGCAAGTTCATTTTTTAGTTCTATTAATACTCTGGGATGAATACCATCAGGTCCCGGTGATTTACTACTCTTCAGCTTGCTGAACTGACCCATTACATCCTCCAAGGTTACAGAGAATTTGTTTAGTTTCTCCGACTCCCCCGCTTCAAATATTCTTTCCGGCACCGGTGTCCCCCCCAAATCCTCCTCGGTGAAGACCGAAGCAAAGAATTCATTTAATTTCTCCGCTACGGCTTTGTCCTCCTTGATCGCCCCTTTAACACCATTTTCGTCCAGCGGCCCAACCGACTCTTTGGCCGGTTTCCTGCTTTTAATGTATCTAAAAAAGTTTTTACTATGTATTTTTGCTTCCAACGCTAATTTCTTCTCAAAGTCCTTTTTTGCCCTCCTTATCTCCGCTTTGCATTTGTATGTGCTAGTAGTCTAAATTTACATGCACAAATGGTGCTTAAATTCAGGCACCAAGTTATAAAATGAAGGGAATAGAGGGCACTTCTACTTCTGCACCACCTACTTTCCTTTATAGAAAGCTAGAATTAGGTATATCCACATGTATACACTTAGGTACAAGTACTGTTATGCCAGCCATAGAGCTGGTGTATATGCATGCCAGGGCTGCAGAGAGACAGAGCCGGGACTGGGGCAGGGTCGCTACAGCTGCTGCCACCCCCCCCCCAACTCGGGCCACTGCCACCCCCTGTTTCCTCACCCACTTGGGCAGCCACTGCCCCTTATCCTCCTTACCTTCCTGAGTCTGCTCCTCCCTCGGTCTGTCACTCTCCTGCTCCTGTGTACTGTGACCTGGGTTACCGCATTAATGCAATCACCTGGGTCCCGACACACAGAAGCAGTAGAGAGACAGACCTCAGCTCCAGGCCCCCCCCCCTGGAGGCTGAGCCGGGGGGGGGGGATCTTGCCCCCCTGCCTCCCCTCTCGGCAGCCCTGATGCCTAAATACCCGAGATGTGTGTAACTTATAGTATTCTACAAGTTACACATGTAAGTGCGAGTCTTGCCCACACTCCTTTCAGACTCTGGGTATATGTAAGCCTCTCTGTAATATACACACTATATAAGATATGTACGTATGAGTGGTGTAAAAGAGCAGATCACACAATGAAATGCTGCTTTAAAACATTTTATTCATGTGAGGTCTAAAATTAAAATAATAAGCCTGATTGAATTCTGTAGCCCCTGAGGGTTTGAATATGGAGATTGAATGGATGACAATGGTTTAGTCCAGGGCTCAGTTCATTGGACAATGGGAGTCAGGTGACAGGAAGAATTATGTATTAAGGGTAAAAAAAAAAAAAAGCCGCGGCCATCTTGGAGTGATTGAGGGATCCAGTCGGAAGGGTATAGTTGGCATGTTAAGGTATGCTTGGTTAAGATCTTTTTATTTAGTAGTGAAATGCTTTAATTTTCTAGCATTTTAATATAATGCATTTGCAGCTTGGTGGGCAAGACATGTCAGATGTATTCCCCTGACTGATTGAGAAAGATGTTAAAAATCTTCATTATGACTTCCGGTGACGTCACGATCAGCAATGGCGAGCTGAAGACAGAGCTCCTGGTTGCCAGCCGAAAAATTAGCTAAAAAAATAGAGTCACCGAGGCCCGAAGCGAAAAAATAAGTAATAGCAGGGGCGGTGAAAGAAACGCGAACCTGCAAATGGCAAACTCGAAGCTCAAGACGGCAGATTTAACTGCCTTCGGATTTCGCCAGCGCGACCACGTGGCAGGGAAACAGGCCGACAAACAGGGCGGCCAGGGCAGTTCTGGAAACCCACGCTCTCCAAACACTCAGAGAGCGCACGACGAAAATAGCGAGAGCGAGATAGCGACAGATAAATGGGAGCAATTAAGCACGTGGCTGCTAGATATAAAAAAGGACATCAAAGAGATGAGGCGAGATTTTGCACAATTAAGTGCGGACTTAAGAGAAGAGATTAAAGATTTGGGGAATCGAGTCAATGAGACGGAGGCTGGATTAGAGCAACATGCAGAAACCCTGACAATGGTTGAACAACAAATAACGGACCAACAAGCAGACATGAAATTTCTTACAGACAAGGTGGAAGACCTTGAAAATAGAAGTCGGCGGTCTAATATCCGGGTGCGGGGCCTACCGGAGCTACCAGAATTTAACAACTGCGAGAAGGTAGTACAAGATATAGCGGCTCACCTGCTATCCTCCCCGGATCATACAATAGCGCCAGACACAATCCGGATAGAACGCGCACATCGGGCACTCGGATCAAGAAAGGCCAATGCCCCCAAAGACATAGTGGCCTGCTTTGCAGAGTTTAAAATTAAAGAGGAGATCATGCGTCAAGCGAGAGCAGCCAGTCCTATCACGTGGGAGACATACCCCATTGAATTATTTCAGGATCTGGCGGCCACCACTCTAAAGAGAAGAGGAGCTTTGCGCCCACTAACGGAGAAGCTTCGAGAAGAGGGCATTAAATACAAATGGCAACACCCATTTGCCCTAGTGTTTTATAAAGAAGGCAAACAGCGCCGGGTGATATCGCCTGAGGAGGCTCAAGAATTTTTGGAGCAGGAACAGACGGGAACAGAGTCCACCATAAGAGGGTCGACAGGTCCCCCAAGACAGAACAGGCAGAAATGGCAGCGAATATCACAAGGGCGAGGACGGCTGAGACGCCAGGCATCAGATCGTACCCTGGCAACTGGAAAGGGCCTATGAGGAAACAAAACATCCCACCTTGGAATATAAAAGACACAAGATAAAGATTTGCCCATATAGAAATCTGGGCCAAGCGGAACTTTAATAACATACAACAAAAACTTTGAGCAACTGAGCAGGCTGGTAACGAATAAGGAAACGGAAGTCCATATCCTAATAGACATGCCTTCACAGGAGAAGGAAGCATGTCTCTTCAGGTTACGGGGAAGGGAGGGGGGGGGAGGGGGATAGAGGGGAAATGGTGGTGGACAAATAGCAAGCTGCTTGCGTGTTATTGGGTGATAGGATGTTCAAATGTGTAACCTTTAATGTGCGGGGTCTTAATTCGCCTATGAAGCGCCAGCTAGCATTCAAAGAAATGATTCGCCTGCGAGCTGACATGGTGCTCTGGCAGGAGACACATTTAAAAAAATGCCATGAAAAGCTGGTGTGTCACAAGCAATACCCCACTATACTGTTTTCATCGAGTATAGATAACTCAAAACAGAGAGGGGTACTGATAGCGCTGTCGGGGTCTCTCCCATGGCAGGTACAACGTACCATAACGGATAAAAATGGTAGATTTTTGATGATAATAATCTCATTGTTTAATGTGCAATATACAATTGTGAACCTGTATGCACCAAACACAGGACAGGGAATGTTTATCGAGGAAATAGAACAAAAATTGCAAAGATATCAACAGGGGCACCTTCTGCTAGGAGGAGATTTTAATGTCACAATACATCCCCCACTAGATAACTCTGCGGGTCAGGCAGTGTATGCTAAAGTAGATCGGAAAAAATTGAAGGGATTTCTGGCAAGATGGGGACTGATAGATCTATGGCGGGCTAAACATGGGGAAGAGCGAGACTATACCTACTACTCTTCTACATATGGGTCATATTCCAGAATAGATGGATGGATGGGAGATGTGGTAGTGGCAAGTAAGGTGCATGAGACACATATTGAACCACGCATCTGGTCAGATCATGCCCCGGTGGTGCTAGAAATACACGCAGGCACACGGCAGGTGGGCATACGATATTGGAGATTAAATGAGGCAATCCTATTGGACACTAAAAATATCCCAGTGATAGGAAAATACATTGAGGAATACCTTGAATTGAATGATGTGGGAGAGACCCTCCCGGAGCACTTGTGGGAGGGTCTCAAAGCAGTCCTACGCGGACAATTGATTGCACTGGGGGCACACATAACCAAGACACGAATAGAGCAAGAAGAGAACATCAGAGCAGAGATACTAAGATTGGAACAGGAACACAAAAAAGACCCCAAAAATACCCAAGGACAAGTAAAAATACAGGAGCTGCGGTCCAAACTTAACGAACTACAATTGCCAGAATTAGCCGCCAAATTGCAAATGACACAACAAGAATATTTCGAATTTGGAGATAAGGCAGGCAGACTACTAGCATGCAAACTCAAAAAATTAGCACAAAGAAACCACATAGGAAACATACAAATAGCAGGGGGGAACATAGTCACACAGGTGGAGCAAGTTCAAGAGGCATTCCTTGAATACTATACAACTCTATATGGGTCAGAACAGGTCATAGAGAAAGACAGAATGGAGCAATACTTGAGAGAAGCGGATCTCCCACGGGTGGGGAAGAAGGGGTCTGAACAGTTGTCGGCCCCCATATCGCTAGAGGAGATCACGTGGGCCATAACAGATATGGTGAGTGGTAAAGCCCCAGGCCCAGATGGGTTCTCCCCCAGATTTTATAAATTGTATAGTAAATACCTAGCTCCAGTCTTACAGAGAGTGTTTAATGCACTGGCTGACTCACAGGAATTGCCTTATACCTGGAGATTGGCAGCGATAACCCTAATACCAAAACCAGGGAAGAACCCACAGCTATGTAGCTCCTACAGGCCGATTTCGCTCCTGAATGTGGATTACAAGATATTCACTAAAATCCTGGCCCGCAGATTACAAAAACAGATACCAGAGTTAGTACATGAGGATCAGGCGGGCTTCATAACAGGACGCCAGGCGTTTGATAACCTCAGATGTCTGATGCATGTCATTCAGCAGGTAAGAGACGACCAGGCCCCAGCGATATTGCTTTCGATTGATGCAGAAAAGGCATTTGATCATGTGGACTGGTCGTTTCTATTCACGGTGCTACAGTGGATAGGGATAGAAGGGAAATATCTGAAATGGCTACAGCTACTATATCAGGCCCCATTGGCTACATTAAAAATTAATGGGATGTATACAAGAACATTTAAATTACAAAGAGGGACTAGACAGGGATGTGCGCTGTCGCCACTCCTTTTCGCTCTATCTTTAGAACCTTTAGCATGTATGCTTCGCAAGGACCAGGAGGTAAGGGGAGTGGTGAGAGGCTGGAGGGAACACAAACTGATGTTGTTTGCCGATGATATATTGCTGACTATAACGAAACCGGATACATCGGTGAAGAAGATAGTGGAACATCTCACACAATATGGGCAATTATCAGGGTTTAAACCTAACTTGGAGAAATCAACCTTTTTAAATCTCACAGTGCCTCCCAAGGAACTGTCGACTCTTCAGACAGAGTTTCCCTTTGTGTGGGCGAGCAAATCTATTAAATACTTAGGTATCCAAATAACACCACAGTTAGAGGGACTATTTGCAGCTAACTTCCCCCAGAAAGCGGAAGAGCTATTTAGAGAGTTGGATAGATGGGAAGGGCTTAATGTATCTTGGAAAGGACGTATAAACGCCATCAAGATGATGCTACTCCCAAAACTATTATATCTATTTATGGCAATCCCGATACCAATTCCTGCTAGTTTCTTTACAAATTTGAATCGCAAAATGTTCACATACATATGGAGGAAACGTCCACCTAGAGTGAGACGCTCAATGATGTTTCAAACATGGGAGAGAGGAGGTATGGGGGTCCCCAATCTATATCTTTATTACCAGGCGGCCCAGATTCGCGTTCTGGCGGAATGGGCCCCCGGGGCGACCAAGAAATGGCTGCACTGGGAGAGAGCCTGGCTAGGCAGACGTGAAATAGAGGATATTTTGTGGATTCCAGGGGAGGAGCTAGTGCCCATAATCAAAAAAATGCCCCTGGGATTAAGACACCCTATGTGGACATGGTACCAAGTGAGAAGGAGGCTATTCCCGGAGAGGCGATATTATCGGCAAACAGCAATACGTTGGGCAAAGGGATTTCCCCTGGGGAAAACTGAGAAAGTGTTTGGCACATGGGCTCAAGCAGGGTTGCGCACGCTGGGTCAACTATGGAAGGATGGGGTAATGTTACACTTTTCAGACCTGCAGGAGGAATATGGCCTGGAGGAGAGAGATCTTACATACTACTGCAATCTGCGCAATTTCATTAAAAAGAAAGCGCAAGACGAGTTGGATCTAGCTGAAACAGCCCTAGAAATAGCAATAAACAGGGGGGGAGGCAGGGGAGGAATCACTAGGATATATTTAGCCCTGTTGGGAAGGACAGACCCTCAGGTATTTTACCAAGCTAAATGGGAGAAGGTGTTACAAACCACTTACTCAGAAACAATGTGGAGGGGAAATTATAAATATCTGCTTAAGCCATCCATGGCCCAAACGGTAAATGAAAATGGTTTCAAGATGTTTTATTGGTGGTACTACACCCCCGACCGGCTGCAAAAGTTGTACCCAGAAATGTCAGGGCAATGCTGGCGGGAGTGTGGTCACAAAGGCACATTCTATCACATTTGGTGGGCCTGTGAGAGAGTTGAAATGTATTGGAAAGATGTAATGCAAATGGTTAACACAGTTCTACAGAGGACATACCTATGGAAGGCAGAACACTGCCTACTACACTTTAGACCAGCAGAAATACCGAGCTGGCAGCATAGACTGGCGACTCAATATTTTGTAGCGGCAAGATTAGGACTTGCTCGTGCCTGGCGGCAAGTAGAACCACCATCACTTCAGGCGGTCACCAGAAAAGTGGAGCACCTTTACCAGATGTCAAAACTAACAGCTATGCGAAGAGGATCCGTGCTAGTCTTCAACAAAATTTGGACACTTTATGAACAATATAAGGAACAGCAACACACACCACCGGGATAGGGAGGGAAGGGAGGGAAACTACAGTTGGGGATAAGCATAGGTTGATATAAGAAGCAAGATGTCAATGTGTAATGGAAAATCTGTTAAGATGTATCTGTGAATCAATAATAAAAAGATTTTAAATAAAAAAAAAAAAAAATCTTCATTATGAGATGAGTATTGATTAAGTATTGTTTGTAGTTTTACATAAAAGTGAAAGCGAAAGTTATATTTGTTGTGAAAAAATTTAGTGGAGATAAGTATTTAAATAAGGAACGTAGGGAGACCTGTGACGAGGTGGGTGTGTAAAGCTTAAGGGCAATGAAGTATTGAGCCTTTGAGTGACATCACTGAGGTCCTATGATAAAACAGAGAGAGAACAGCTAGCTTATACACAGAGTGATTATTCTAATAAGAACAGAAGAATAGCCATACTCGGCCAGACCAATGGTTCATCTAGCCCACTATCCTGTTTCCAACAGTGGTCAATCCAGGTCACAAGTACCTGGCAGAAACCCAAATAGTAGCAAGATTCATGCTACCAATCCCAGGGCAAGCAGTAGCTTCCCCCATGTCCGTCTCAATAACAGACTATGGACTTTTCTCCAGGAACTTGTCCAAACCTTTTTTAAACCCAGATATTTTAACTGCTGTTACCACATCCTCTGGCAATGAGTTTCAGAGCTTAACTATTCATTGAGTGACCCCTGTTTGTTTTAAAAGTATTTTCATGTAACATCATTGTCACCTGGTCTTTGTACTTCTTGAACCAGTGAAAATCGATCCACGTTTACCCATTCTACACCACTCAGGATTTTGTAGACCTCAATCATATCCTCCCTCAGCTATTTCTTTTCCAAGCTGAAGAGCCCTAACCTCTTTAGCCTTTCCTCATATGAGAGGCGTTCCATCCCCTTTTCATTTTTATCGCTCTTCTTTGAACCTTTTCTGATTTTGCTCTATCTTTTGTAGAACCCCCGCCCCCCACGGTGATCAGAATTGAATGCAATACTCAAGGTGAGGTTGCACCATGGAGCGATACAGAGGCATTATAATATTCTTGGTCTCATTTACAATCCTTTTCCTAATAATTCCTTGCATCCTGTTTGTTTTTTTGGCTGCCACCACACACTGGGCAGAAGATTTCAGCATATTTTCTACATTTATATCTATTATCAATGAGTAAATTGTAGACCTATTTTGTAGAACCCCCGCCCCCACCCATGGATTGTATGTCCAGCATTTTACATGTAATAACAAACAACACTTAGACATGTAGTGATGTACCAAACATAAGTTCCTTTTCTAAACTGACCTCCTATTCTTTAATGCTAATAAAGAACCGGGACTACAGTTTTATTAAGGGATAGGGGACGGGATTTGATACTGTCTTTCTGGGGTTACAATCAAAGCGGTTTACATATTACATATTATATACATATCTCTCTATATAAAAGGCACCACCAACGTTCTAAATGAAGCCTCCAGCCGGAAGTGTGAAGGGGGAGAGATATCCGGTTTCCCCATGAGTGTCTGCCCCACCCTCGCTCTCTCTGTAACACAGACAGTGAAGGAAAACACAGCAAAGCACGAAATCAAATCGCTCCCTCTGTAACAGTGAAGGACTCAGAGGGGGGAGGGGAGAGAGGGCAGAAGCCCTCACTATCTCTGTAACATAAACACAGCACAGCAGGAAACTTAACACTGAAGGACTCAACTCCGAGGGGGGAGGGGACAGAGAGGACAGACAGCACAGGGGAAGAGAGAGAGGGCAGAAGGCAGGGACACACACACTCCCACATGCACACAGAAGAAAACCTTGCTAGCCCCCGTTTCATTTGCATCAGAAATGGGGCTTTTTTACTAGTTATATATATATTTTTGCACCTGGGGAAATGCTCTCTTCTCTCAGGCTCTCAACTCTTGAAATTATTTTCTGTCTCAGGCTCTTACCCTCTTTTCTCTCTTATTTTCTCAAACTTGTCTCATTCCTCAATCCTCTGCTTCTGGAAGCAGCATATGCACAGACACAGCCAGAAGGGCAACAAAAATGATAAAGGGGATGGGACAACTTCTCTGAGGAAAGGCTGAAGCAGCTAGGGCTCTTCAGCTTGGAGAAAAGATGGCTGAGGGAGATATAAAATAATGAGTGGAATGGAACAGGTAGACATGAATTGCTTGTTTACTCTTTCCCAAAATACTAGGGGGCACACAATGAAGCTACAAAGTAGTAAATGTAAAACAAACTGGAGAAAATATTTCTTCACTCAACATGTAATTAAACATTGGAATTCATTGCCAGAGAATATGGTAAAAGCATTTAGCTTAGCGGGGTTTTAAAAAGGTTTGGCTATCTTCCTAAAAGAGAAGTCCATAAGCCATTATTAAGATGGGCTTGGGAAAATCCACTGCTTATTTTTAGGATAAGCAACATAAAATGTATTGTACTGTTTTGGGATCTTGCAAGGTACTTGTGACCTAGATTGGCCACTGTTGGGTTCAGGATGCTAGGCTTGATGGACCTTCGGTCTGTCCCAGTGTGGCAACGCTTATTTTCTTAGGTCTTTTCAGATGTTGTGGGAACTTCTTAGTTCCCAGGCTCTGTACTGCTCTCCCCTCCTTTGAACCTGTGGCTTTAGGAGAACAGCAGAAGTACAGGGTCACAAGCAGTCCATACAAGGGGCTCTGCAGTTATTCCACCTTTTCCCTCGTGTGCTTCTTTTTTTAGACAGGAAAGGTGTATGTATGTTTGTGTGTGGGGAAGAGGGGGGAGGGAGAAGCAGATGCTGAGCCTGTAAATGGTCTGCCAGTGCCTCTATGCTGCTCTAGGCATTTTGCTACTGGTGCCACCACCAGAGGGAAGGAAGGGCAAGACTACAGCAGGTGTGTGAAGCGCTGCGTACGACTGGTAGCGCTATAGAAATTATTTGTAGTAGTAGTAGTAGGTGGGGATGGAAGTTGGAGGAGTCTTAACTGCTATGGTCCTCTTGGAAAGCTCTAGGATCCTGGGTCAGTACATTCCAGCAACTCATGCAGTACAATTTTAAGCTGTGTCTAGTTGAAATCACTGATTACCCCAGGTCATGGCTTTTTTTTATCTGCCATAATTGCAAAACTGTTGACCCCTGTCTATTTTACAGTACTGTATTAAAATTGCATATAAAATTTTGCAGATACATATTCTTGGAATTATTCAGAAGAAAATTCCATATTTGGCCACATTTTATATGATTGCTTTGTATAGTACACCTTTCATTAGAAGTTTCCTCATGAAAGGCATTTAATAAAAATAAGAACATAAGAAAAGCCAAACTGGGTCAGGCCAATGGTGCATCTAGCTCAGTATCCTGCTTCCAACAGTGGCCAATCCAGGTCACAAGTATCTGGCAGAAACCCAATTAGTAGCCACTTCCCTGCTACCAATCAAACAGTGGCTTCCCATGTCCGTCTCAATAACAGACTATGGACCTTTCCTCCAGAAACTTGTCCAAACCATTTCTAAAAATGCTGATATCATAGCTTAAGGTATCATGAGACTGAAAAGTTAGAGGAGAAACCTTTTCCCTCATATAGCTGTTTAGAGATGTTTCAGTATACACTGATAATCTCTGTACCTCCAAGCTGTCATTTTTTATTCTTTACAACTCGGTGTAAAATGAAAAGAATTATATAAAAGGCATCAACAAATATCTGTCTGTCCCTCTAGAGACAAAATAACTCTGAATATTAAACAGAATGAGAAGACATTTTGGAGGAGAAAAACCAGCAAAAAGACTCATTGACTGAAAATGGGTCTGATCTGACCAGGGGTTCCAGAGAAATAAGCCCCCCCCTCCCAATGGTCCAATGAATTTTTATTGTACAGTTCCAGCTTTTGCATCATAGAAACTAAAATAAAGTGAAACATAGTAGTTAGGGAATTGCTCGTTTCAAACTGCCTCTCCTTGTTCTCACCCAGTGACTACCCCCTTGCAACTACCCACTCAACTGCCCTACCCCACACTGGTCCCACTACTCAAAATTTCCCTCTTAGAATCCCCTTGTAACAGCCACAATACTCTAAAAAACATCCCTCTTGCCCCCCAAACCCTAAAACTATCTCTAGCAAATCTTGCAACTGCTCCACCACTCCTAAACTGCTTCACCCCCTTAAAATACCCCAACTGCCCCATTACTAAACAAACCCTCACAACTGTAGCCCAACCTACCCCATCCCCTAAAACACTCTGATAAATGCCTCACCAACCCCCTAATTGTCCCACCTTCCACAACTACCCCCAAAGTGTCCCACGCTCTAACTACCAATTGCAACTGCCTCAACACCCCCAAATTACCCTCCCTACCTATACCCCCACAACTGCCCAATCCCTAAAGTACTACCCCATCCCATATCTATCCACTACAACTGCTCCCAACCTTCCAAATTTTCCCTACTCCTAGAACTATCCTCACAATTGCCCCACCAACCTCCAAACTGCCCCAGTCTTCCTAAATACCTCCCTAAAACTGCCCTGCCATCTCAAAACTTCCCAACCTGCATAACTACCCCTACAACTGTCCACCTCCTCCAAGCTGCACCAACAACCACAATTACCCCCACAACTGCCCTGACCCTACTAAAATATCCCCTTAAATGCACTCAGTTCCCCAAAGTGCCTCCTAACTGTTCCCGAACCTTAAACTGACCCCACCCTCAAAACCACCCTCCATAATTTTTCTAACACCTAAACTGCCCTATCCCTTCTAAAATACCCCTCAACTGCCCCACCCCACAATTACCTATTACAACTGTGCCAATCATCCCAACTGCCCCACTCCATGAAACTAGACCCCACAACTTACACATATTTATTTACAAACTCGTATGGAATACATCATATCACACCCACCAACCCACAGGCAACACAGACATATATACACCCCCATACATCATAGTGGGGTTGGAAATAATTCTGAGCCATGCTCCACATGCTTTCCCAACTTGTATTAGGATAGACAAACTGCCAATATGACTTCTGAAATGTACAAACATTTTAACACAAAGAAATACATAATTCCACTTTATTACATACTAAATATACTTTTGACAGAAGTGTAGAAAGAAACAAAACTGATTTCCTTTGTTGAAACATTACCTAAATTGCACTTAACCCTCACAATTGCAATAATCTGTAATCTGCCTGCAAACAAATTCATTGCACAAAGCCATTTGGAGAAATGGTATGAGAAGAAACCACACTGTTTGCAATGGAAAAAAAAACACACTGGTTGAAATAAAGCTACAGGTACAAATATCCTTCTTCAGTACAGTGTACAACCAGGGGGAACAAAGCTGCAAAGCCATTTCAGAGTAGGAAAGAAAAGAAGTGACATACTGTGTATATGTACCTGCACATATAATTAGATTCTCTTGAAATGCATATATAAAATTTCTACTTTTACAAGTTATAATACCAGATATTCTCTTTTCCCACCATTTGCATGGCACATCAACAAATCAGAGAATTTTTGTAGTTACTTGGAATTGTCTTTAATTCCACACATTTTCAGCTTTGATATCCCATATTTCTTTACACTTTTGCAGTTTTTTTGTGTGTGAATTTTGGTTGTCAATGGTGTTAGATAGACATCACTGGAAACTCAATCCCTCCAAGGGCAGGTATGCCACAGGCAGCTGCAGTGCTACCAGCCCCCACAGTCTCTCCAGAAAAGAGTGGAGAGATACTGGTAGAGCAATCTCCATCATTAAGAAGATAATATAGCTTCCTTGCCAATGAAATACCTGACTTCTCTGCTTAGGTTGTTAGTTGAGGGGTCCTTTTACTAAGGTGTGCTGAAAAATGGCCTGTGCTAGTGTAGGCATGTGTTTTGGACGCACGCAGATCCATTTTTCAGTGTGATTGTAAAAAAGGTCTTTTTTTGGGGGGGGGGGGGCAAAAACGGATGTGTGGCAAAATAAAAATTGGCGCGCGTCCATTTTTGATCTGAGACCTTTCTGCCACCCATTGACTTAGTGGTAAGATCTCACGCATTGTAAAATTAAAAAACTATTTTCCAGCATGTGTATCGGACGCGCATAAAAAATGGAATTACCACCTGAGTCACACAATAGCCAGCAGTAGATCCAAATTGGCGAGATTTGACGTATGTAGGGCACTTAATGGCTTTGTAAAATGGCCCTGAGTGTTTTTATTTATTTATTAGAATTTATTTACGGCCTTTTTGAATGAATTCACTCAAGGCAGTGTACAGTAAGTATCAGGGGCGTAGCCAGACCTCGGCGAGAGGGGGGCCAACGCCCGAGGTGGGGGGGCACTGTTTAGCCGCCTCCCCCCCACCGCAACCGCAACCCCCCTGCCGCACCGTGCCCCACCCCCGCATCAGGTACCTTGTTTGCTGGCGGGGGTCCCCAATCCCTGCCAGCCGAAGTCTTCTTCAGTGCCGGTCGACTCCAGTGCCTTCGTTGTGTGATCTTCTGTTTCGGATGCCTTACGTCCTGCACGGGGCTGCATGCATGGTGCAGGACGTAAGGCGTCAGAAACAGATGATCACACAACAAAGACTCTGGAGTCGACCGGCGCTGAAGACTTTTCTGTTGGCGGGGTTTGGGGACCCCCACCAGCAAAAAAGGTACCTGATGCAGCAGCGGCGGGGCAGGTGGGCGGGGGCGGCGGTAAGATGTAGAGGGGGCCGGGGTGTAATCTGTGGGGGCCCATGCCCCCCATGGCCCCATGTAGCTACGCCCCTGGTAAGAATAGATCAAACATGAGTTCAATGTATCATTGAACCCAAGTCTCTAAAATAATGGGTTTTAATTGCTAACTTGTTTAATCTTGGCCATAGAAAAGGTTTAGAGGCCGTTTTACTACAGTGTGGTAAAGTTTTGCACTTATTGAAAGTTAGAGGATAATTCTATAAAGTATGCACTAGCAGTTACACACTGATTATGCGTGTAAATCATATGTATGCCTACCTGTAAATACAAAGGCAAGAACCAACCACAGTGGAAATGACCAAATGGGCAAACTAGGGGCCCTGTTTACTAATGTGGGCTAGCATTTTTAGCGTGCGCTAATGTTAGAGACACCTATAGGAATATATGGGTGTCTCTAGTGTTAGCGAGCGCTAAAAATTAGCATGCGCTAAAAAAGCTAGCGGCCCCTGGGTGAGTCGATACTGAGTGGCTTTTATTATAAAACACACAAGGTCAGATGGAGTATCTGAATGGAGAACTGCGTTAAAAATGTTTAATTTTAAAATACTGGTTGTATTCTGCATTATTTCTAATGTTTCTGTAAATTGTGAAGTATCACAGAGGTTATGAATTGCACGTAGCTGGTGGAAAACTAGTTTGTCAAGTGGGATATCTGTCTTAAAAAAAAGAAAGTGAGGAATCGAGAATAATACCTAGATAATTAAAGGCAGATACTGGTGTAATAGATGTGCCAAATAGAGTGATGGGGGATGAAAGAGGGAGAGTCGAACCAGAGAACCAACAGGCAACTGCTTTTTTTCCAGATTTAGCACTAATTGATGATTGCTTAGCCATCTAGCAACTGAGACAAGACAGATCTGTAAAGGAGTAAGGGAAGGAGAGGAAGAGGTGACAGGAAAGAGCAGCAGAATGTCATCAGCATAAAGATAAGTGGAGATTCTGAAGGATTGTATGAGAGCAGCGAGGGGACTCGAGAAGAAATTAAAAAGAGGAGAGCGTATAGACCCTTGAAGTATAGCCCGATGTAGTTCTCTCCTCTCAGATGCTGTGTCAGAGAGAGTGACCTGAAATGTGCGATGAAATAGAAAGAAAGTGAACCAAGAAAAAACTGTATCAGTGATGCCTAAGGAAGATAAATGTGAGAGTAAGAAGGAATGGTCAACTAGATCAAAAGTGGCAGAAAGTTCTAGTGAGACTGTCAGTACCTTTCTATGTTGGTCCAAGTGGAAATGAAGTTCATTGATAAGCGCTGCCATGATGGATTCTGTACTGTGCTGAGACCTGAAGCCAAATGGGGATGTATAGCAAAACGTTTCTCGGAAAAGGATGTGGGCAATTTTTTCTACCACTTTTGACATATAACAAAGATTTGAAACTGGGCTTTTTTAACATGCTTGCTTCCAGAGATCAGGGACTTGGCCTGAAGAGAGGCTGAGATTAATCAAGGACAGTAGAATGGGCAATAAATCTAACTCCGGTACCTTAAGCCAGGAAGAGGGAAAAGGATCACATGGAGGGGCATTTTTGAAAGGGACATCCAAGTTGCGATTTGGACGTCCTTGCAAAACGGCGAAATCCAGGGGCGGGGAAACCCAGATTTTCGAAAAAAGATGGACGTCCATCTTTCGTTTCGAAAATACCGTCAGACATATCTAAAGCCTTAAATTTGGACGTCCCTAGACATGGACATTTCTGACTTTTGGTGATTTTCGAAACCAAAGATGTCCATGTCAAAAACAGCCAAATGCAAGCTATTTGGTCGTGGGAGGAGCCAGCATTTGTAGTGCACTGGTCCCCCTGACATGCCAGGACACCAACCGGGCACCCTAGGGGGCACTGCAGTGGACTTCATAAAATGCTCCCTAGTACTCAGCTCCCTTACCTTGTGTGCTGAGCCCCCCCAAACCCACTACCCATAACTGTACACCACTACCACATCCCTTACGGGTGAAGGGGGCACCTAGATGTGGGTTTGTGGTGGGTTTTGGAGGGCTCGCTGTTTCCTCCACAAACGTAACAGGTAGGGGGGATGGGGCTGGGTCCGCCTGTTTGAAGTGCACTGCACCCACTAAAACTGCTTCAGGGACCTGCATGAATGGTCATGGACATGAGTATGACATCTGAGGCTGGCATAGAGGCTGGCACGACATATTTTTTTTTTTTTTTTTAATATCATTTTTATTAATGACCAAAAGATACAGGTGACAATAAAGTGGAAAAAAAAACATTGCATTACAAGTGTGTTCCAATAATCTAATTACATCCATGGTCAACCTGGTCATTTATAATTTTTGCTTTCATAATGTGCCTATCTAACCTCCCACCCTCCCACCTCCCACCCACCCTCCACCCTGCAAGCTTACCCATTCAGAATTCTACTGCGAGCCATGGGAGTCAAGGTATCCCAGAACAGTAACCAACATTGTAATAGTCGATCTCCTTTTGGGGATGCTAAGTCATTTATTTCCCTACGTTCTAGGGCTCCTAGAGAGATCATAAGGGATCGCCACCGTGGCATGGAAGGGGGTTCCGATGAGATCCAATTCAATAAAATCGTTTTCTTTCCCATAGCAGTCGCCCTGCGTAGGAACGGTAACATACCCCTCCTTCGGTTCCCTCTCACCTTATATTTGTCAAATAAAAGGGTAGGTAAGGGGCACCACTGCAACCCCCAGATACTCGAGACGAATGCACAAAGCTGTGTCCAGAAGACACGGACCTGGGGGCACAACCAGAACATATGTCCCAAATGCGCCCCAGTTCCCGCACACTTAGGGCAGTCATCCAAAGGTCTTAAGGCAGCTCTAAACGCTCTATGTGGCGAAATGTACATTCTCATGTTAAATTTATATTGGGATTCCTGCAGTGTCACCTCTCTAAAGGTCTTATACCCCATTGCCAAATTAGCCTGTACCATCACTCCAGTAATAGAACAGCCCAAGTCTCTAGTCCAGGCCCCAGCAATCTGATCATATGATATCTCCGGGCAAAGCTCTTTGAGTTTAAAATGATAGAATTTTAGAGGAACCGAAAGCTGCGCCTCCAAATCTAGCAAATCTGTAATTTGTCTTCGTCTCTGCGAGGTCAACGACGCTCGGGGGAGGGAGGCAATGTAATGGCTCAATTGCAAGTAGGAAAGGGTAGCCTGTGCTGGAAGTCCAACATTCTCACACAAATCCTTGAAGGACTTACATTTGCCTTCTTTTGTTAATACTTGAAACAGGAATATTATCCCCCCCTCCCTCCATGTCTGAAAAGTCTCAGTATCCGTGCCCACTGAAAAATCTACATTGCCACCAATCGGTAGGAAGGGGGAAGAGTGGCACTCGAACCCTCCAGCTTTGCCCAGCCATCGCCATGCACGTCTCAGCGGCGTGAAAAGAGGAGCATATCCTTTGGCGGTGGGTGCTTTGCCAACTGGTGCATGTAACCAATAGCTAAAGTGATATTTGCTCACTAGTTTAGTTTCAGGAGTGGGAAAGGAAAAAAAGGATGTGCCCCTAAACCAATCCGTAAGATGTCTCATGCAACCCGCCACTGACATACGTTGAATGCTGTGTACACCCAATCCTCCCTTTTGTATTGGAAGGTATGTTTGTTGTAGTGTAGCCCTGGGTCTCTTCCCATTCCATAGATATCTAGCTAGTAATCTGTGTAGTTTCCGCTCGTCTTTATATAAGAAGAATAGAGATAGCACCTGGACCACATATAGCCATTTCGGAACCAGGACCATATTGTACAGAGCTGCACGCCCCCACAAGGACAGGGGAAGGCGCTGCCACATTTCTAAAGTGTGTTGAGTCTCTTTCCACAAGGGGGCTAAGTTGATTTTATAAAGTTGCTTGAGCGATGCTGGCAATCTGATCCCCAAGTAGACCAAGTAATCAGCGGTCCACTTCAACGGGAACCTTCCCTCCCAGCGCTCCCGCACGGAGAGAGGTATTGGTAGCACCTCGGACTTCTGTGAATTAAGTTGGAACCCCGAGTAGTATCCGAATTCTGCTATGTGATCTAAAGCTATTGTCAACGATGTCTGAGGTTGTGTCAGCACTAGGAGAATGTCATCTGCATAAGCCAATACTTTAACATGAAGCTGTGGTAGCTGAACTCCCTCCACCTCTGGGTCTTTTATAATATTGCGCAGCAGGGGCTCCAAGTATATCAAAAACAGAAGTGGAGACAGGGGGCAACCCTGTCTCGTGCCCCGTCTTACCACAAAACGTGGAGAACACATTCCATTCACTAAGACTCTGGCTCCAGGATCTGTATATAGTGTATCAATTGCATGCAAATACCACCCGGACAACCCTATGTATTTAAGTGTTTGAAAGAGATAGTCCCAATTCACTTGGTCAAATGCTTTAGTAGCGTCCAGGCCTGCCAACATTAAGGGATGACCCGTGGCTTCCGCATACGCCACTGCCATCAGGGCCCTACGGACATTGAGACCTGGGTGTCTCCCCCGCACGAATCCCACCTGATGGTCCCCTACTAAAGCCGGGAGATGTATAGCCAGCCTGTCAGCAAGGACTTTAGCTAAAATTTTTACATCTACATTAAGAAGAGATATTGGCCTGTAAGACCCTGGCAAGTCGGGTGGTTTACCCAGTTTCGGGATGAGAACAATTAAGGCTTCATTCGAATCCCTGGGCAGCCTCCCCACTCCCACAGCTGCTTCAAGGTGAAGTGTCAGGGGAACACTCAGTTGGGTCGACAATAATTTATAGTATTCTGTAGAGAAACCATCCAGGCCCGGAGATTTTCCCAAGGACAAACCCTTGATCGTTTGTTGAATCTCTCGGGCCTGGAGGGGAGCATTCAACTGATCCCGGACCACCTGTGGCAGTACCGGGAGGCCTGCGTCTCTCAAATAATCATCCAATTTTGGTCCCCCCTGCTGCGCCTCCGGTTGGTATACTCGGGAAAAATAATCTCTGAATATGGCCAATATATCCTTAGGACAAGATTTACGGGAACCATCAGGTGCCAACACCGTAGAAATAAATGTCTTCTCTGACCAGGCCTTTGCAACTTTAGCTAGTAATTTCCCAGGTCTATTACCATATTTGAAATAGTGATATTTACGGCCAAAAGCTTGCCTCTTGGCCCGTTCGTGGAGTAGTGAGTCTAGGGCCACCTGTGCCGCAATCACATTGTCATAATTGGTCTGGGTTCTACATCGTATGTGCGCACGTTTAGCTTGTTGGTATTTACGCTCCAGTAAAATTATGCCTTGGGAGATCTTTTTATTTCTTGCGCTTAAGTATCCGATGATTTCCCCTCTCATAACTGCTTTAGAAGTTTCCCAGAACAATGTCGGGTTGTCTTTGTGGGCTACGTTATCAGATTCAAACAATTTCCATTTTTGTACTAGGAAATTGCCAAAGTCTCCATCCCCCGCTAAGTAGGATGGGAACCTCCATGACTTAAATCTGTCTACATTTTGTCCCAGTGCTATATCAGCCCAGACTGGGGTATGATCTGATATCGCCATTGTTGCCATATCTGTCTTAACTACCCGAGAAAAAAGCGATGTGGAAACTAAAATGTAGTCTATACGGGACCAGGTTTTGTGGGCCTTCGACAGATGGGTATAGTCCCGCCTTTGCGGGAATAGTAACCTCCAGGGATCTACTAAGTCCATTAACTTACAGAGATAAGGTAATCCTTTACTGCGGGGTAGTGCGCTCCATGCCCCGACCGTCGAGCGGTCGAGGTCCGGGTCAAGCACTTGGTTAAAATCTCCCGCCACAATCCAAGGGACCGTATCGTATTTGAGACCCAGATTTATCAATGTCTGGAAAAATTCTGCATCATAACCGTTTGGCCCATAAACAACACATAGGTAGTATTCCTGTCCCATAATATTGAGATGAAGTAGGACGTATCTTCCCTTAGGGTCTTTCCCTATTAATTTAGAAGTGCATGGGAGCCCTTTCCTAATCAATATCGCCACTCCTCCCCGTCTAGCCCCGGAGGAGGAGTAATAACACTCCCCCACCCATTGCTGGCGCAGCTTTCGGTGTTCCTCGTCTGAGAGTTTGGTCTCTTGTAGGCATACTATGGAAGCCTTTAGGCGGTTCAAGTGTGTTAAAATTTTTGATCTCTTAATTGGAGAGGTAATCCCCGCCACATTCCAGGTCACTAATCTCAAATGTTCAGTCAAAGCAATCTTCTAACTTCGTCAATTTAACATATAGCAAACCTAACTTAACGCCCCGGTTGCCCAGCCTCAACCAAAGGCTCCTTATATCAACCAACACACAATCATACCATGGTTTACCCAAGCCCACAGCTCTTCTTTGTGTCCCTTCATCAATCTGCTCGCTTCTGCTTCCATTCCCTCCCTCTCCCTCCCCCTTCCCCTGTATCTCCCCCCCTTGTCCTCCCCCCATCTTCCCCCCACTAACTATCTGGCCTGTCTTACCAATCTCACTGCGTTCAGTGAGTGTAGCAGGCAGAGGTCTAGATGCTATAGGAGCCCTACCCTTCTTTCATATCAAAATAAATGTATCATAGTTAGTGTCTCACATAGCCCAGAAAGCCACCAAGATCACACCGTCAGGTATTCGAACAGCTTTCCGCTCCAGTCCATTCCTGAGCCATTCCGCCATATGTCTCTGGTCTACCATCTTGTTCACCCAGCCATTCGGTCTCACTCTTTTTCACAGTCAATTTTCGCCGTTAGCAGCCCAACAAGAACTTTCTAGAACTCAAGCAAAGTAGTAATCCAACCGGCAACTGCCAACCAAGAACTCCATCAACATATTGTGTGGTTAAACCATCTGTGGAATATATTGGCAATCTCCCCAATGTCAGGTCTGGTGGTGATTCAACCACTCCGCTACAGCATCTGGTTCAGTATAAGTTGTCCAGGTTCCATTCGCCAAGATTTTCAAGGTTGCTGGATATTGCAGGGTGAATTTGAACTTTTTTTCCACTAGACAGGTGCAAACCGTGGAAAAAGCACGGCGTTGTGCTGCCAAAGCCGCAGAGTAATCCTGAAAGATACGTATTAAGGTTCCATCATACTTTGTAGTTTCCCTGCAGCTTTTATACTGTCGCAATATTGCCGCTTTTTGGGCATAACAGTGAAATTTTGCTATCACCACTCTGGGCCTCGATTCTCTTGTCGGCCTAGGTCCTACACGATGTGCACGTTCAATTCGGATCGTACGGCCTTCTCCAGCCTCCGGGAAATGTGCCTGAAGCCATGTTTCCAATGTGCGTTTTAAGTCTTTATCTGCCAAGGATTCTGCAAATCCCACAAAGCGGAGATTATCGCGGCGCGAGCGATTTTCCAAATCTTCTACTCGCTGCACATTCTCCTGGACCAGGCGTTGTAGTCTTTCTATCTCTCCCGAGTTATTTTGTTGACCATCTTCCACCTCCGCAACCCGGGCCTCCAGCTCCCCAGTCCGACGGGAAAGTTCTGTCGTGAGCGCCGACAGCCCCGTTATCTGGGCAGAAAGCTGATCAAACTGGGGGGCCAATGCGCCCACCACTGCTTCTGTAAGTTCTGGCAGCGTGAAATCAGAGGCCGGGCGGGAGGGTGAATTCGCCGGCGAGGCGGCCGCCATCTTGGATTCGCCAAGTCTCGGTTTCTCCTCTTTTTTCTTCGTGTTTTTTGCGGTTTGCGCCATCGCCGATCGCGTTAAATATTTGTCCATATACTGGGAGAGCGTGTGCGCCTTAGATTCTCTACTTTCTGGGGTCGGAGACGTCTTTAAAGGTTCGAATTTCGGGCAGGGCTCCCAGCAGCCGAAAATTCACTTCCTTCCCAGCTCACAGCATCACGTGACCTCCGGCACGACATATTTTTAAAGATGTTTTTTAGGATCGGAGGGGGTTAGTGACCACTGGGGGAGTAACGGGAGGTCATCCCTGATTCCTTCCGGTGGTCATCTGGTCATTTCGGGCACCTTTTTGTGCCTTAGTCGTAATAAAAACACGTCCGGATGAAAATGTCCAACTGTTCATCAGGGATGTCCTTGTTTTCTTTGATTATGGGTCAAGGATGTCCAAGTGTTAGGCATGGCCAAGTCCCGCCTTTGCTACGCCTCCAACACACCCCCTTGAACTTTGGCCGCCCTTGTGACGGACTGCAGTTGGAGACGTCCAAAACTGGGTTTCAATTATACCGATTTGGGCATGCCTGGGAGAAGGACGTTCATCTTCCGATTTATGTCGAAAGATGGACGTCCTTCTCTTTCGAAAATGAACCCAATAGTTTTCATGGAAGACATGATTTCATTTTTTTTTTAGGGAAAACAGAGTTTGAATTTCAAAAGAGGACCAGGTAGAGGAGCCTGTATATGAATTTGTTAACGAAGGTTCAAGATAGGAAGGGGGTTCAGCAGGAGGTTTCTGCTGAGGGGGGCTGTATTTGTGCTGAAGCTTTTGTTATTAAAATAATCATATTTGTTTTTATATTGTTGTACTGTAGTGCAGTCTAGCTTCTTGCAGTATTCAATTTAGGTTTTTTTCTACATTTCCATTCCTTAATTGTGGTCAATTATTCTGTATTGGACCACATGCCTGGAATTGACCTGAGTAACTATGTCAAGCTCCAACCAGTCTTCAAATCTAAGCTAAAAGCCCACATTTTTGAGGCTGCTTTTAACTCCTAACTCCTATTCACTTGTTTGGTACTCATGTCTGTTTTATCATTCCCACCTTAGTAATTCCCTTATCACTTATTTGTCCTGTTTGTCTGTCCTAAGTAGATTGTAAACTCTGTCGAGCAGGGACTGTCTCTTCATGTTCAAGTGTACAGCGCTGTGTATGTCTATTAGCACTATAGAAATGATAAGTAGTAGTAGTAGTAGTTTTCAGGCTGAGTGAGGTATTTGACTAGCATGTATTGTAGCTTGTGAGGATCTGGAGCAATAAGGGCTAGTTGTTTTTCCAAAAGGTGATCTTCTGGTATTTTAGGGCCTATAATAATATTGGCAATGTTGCCTTTTGCTAGGTAGCAATAAATAGTGGTATAGTCCAGTTTAAATTTTCTTATATCCACTTGAACTTAAGAGATAGTACTAAATTTTTATAACAACGCGATTTATAGCAAAAGAACTTCAGCAAAAAAGATTAATCATATATATTTCTCTTGAACCTCAGTGATGTAAATCGCCATCCTTTAAATAGGGTCGATTTGATAAACATCAGATTCTTCACTGGTTCTTATATGTTTTTATTATATATATAGAAATTTTTAATTTTTTAATCTTTATATTTTTATAGATTTCACACTTATCTTTTCAAAGTCTGTCGGACCCAGGGGGTCAGTTGTCCGACATGCACGTTTCGCCCATAGTGGGCTGTCTCAAGGACATTCCCCTGCAATATAGATGGAAAATATAAGTAAGAGATTTTATTAGTGATCTCTCCAAATATTGGTAGTAAACTGACGTTCAGAGAGAATCAAACAAACTAGAAAAAACTCACCCCGTGCTTCTTTTAGCGTCAGCTCAGCAAAAGTTATAAGCCAAGATGGCGCCAGTTTTTTTAAAAACTGATTAAATAGGCGTTACGTAATGACGTCAAAAAGGTTTACAAGTTTAAGATTTGAAAGCCCCGCCCCCCAGAAGGCGTTCCACCGGCAGCAAAAAAAATATTGCTACCGGTGGAGAGCGGGAAAGATTCAAATAAGAGATGTCCATTCAATTTCAGCATTTAATCCCTTAGGAGAGACAGTTTGGAGCATATAAATGTTAAATTGCTCTCTATAGTTTAACAGTTTTTTAATTGACCCACCCTCCTCCCGATAGTCTAAGCATTCAACAATCCTCCATCTAATATCCTCCCACGTGTGCTGTTTCTGGAGCCAGTGATCTACCAGAGGGGCTTGTACATTTTGCGTTTGAATTTTTGATTTATGTTCATTTAGACGTGTTTTAATGGGTCTAGAGGTTCTACCAATATAGACTAAATCACAGGGACATAGAATTGCATAGACCACATTTTTACTTTCACAATTAGTTTTAACAGTACTTCTCATAGTTCTATCTCTGTCAGGCACTAACCAGCTTTCCCCGGTTATCGAAGACGAACACCACTGACAGTGTCCACAGATAGTTTGACTGCCTTGTAAATCAGTTATAAGGCACTTTGTGAAGAATTTATTTTTACTGAGACGTTCTCCTAGTGTTTTGCCCCTAGTGAAAGAAATCAGGGGCATATCTTCAAAACAGGAGTGCAATCTCATAATGTGCCAATGATCTTTGATAACTTTAGCTATTTTTTGGCTGGTCTCAGTGAAAGGTAAGATACAAGTAAGACAGTCCTCTTCCACTTTAGCAGTTTATTGTATCAGAAGTGGTCTCTGCGCAAATCTTGCTCTGGTGTATGCTCCTTTTACAGCCCGATTTGGATAGCCTCTTGCCCAAAATCTTTCTTTCAACTCTCTAGCGTGCTTTTTGAACTCAATAAGAGAGGAACAAACTCTCCTAATACGCAAAAATTGGCTAATAGGGAGATTAAACTTCAGATGAAAAGGGTGATAGCTGTTGAACTGCAGCAGAGTATTTCTACTAGTTGGTTTCCGATATAGAGAGGTACAAAGTCTCTCTCCTTCTTTGTAAACTAGAAGATCCAAAAATTCAATAGCTGTTTCCCTAACAGTCATTGTAAATGTAATATGAATATCTATAGTATTGAGCCAATCCAAAAATTCCTTTAGGGCAGATTTTGAGCCCGTCCATAGAAAAAAGATATCGTCCAGAAATCTTCTCCAGAGTTTCACATGTTTAAAGTATGGGGATGGATAGATCGATTCAGACTCCATCTTTGCGATATATAAGGTAGCTACCGAGGGAGCTAGCGTAGCTCCCATCGCTACTCCCTGGATCTGTAGATAGAACTGTTTATTAAACCAAAAATAATTTTTGCAGATAACCAATTCTGACAAGCTCATAATGAATTCTGTAGAAATTCTTTGCCCCCCTGGGCGCATCTCCAGAATCTCCCTTATAATTCTTAGAGCACCAGTCTGTGGAATCTTAGTGTACAAAGATACAATATCTAGCGTAACCAGATATGTATTTGACGTCAGACCATCAAGATCTTCAAGATGTCTAAGGAAATGGGAAGAATCTTTAATATATGAATCCATTTTCTTTACATGTTCCTTAAGAAAGTGATCAATAAAAATTGACAAGGGCTCCAAAATCGATGATTTTGTGGATACTATAGGTCGCCCAGGGGGAGTAGACAATCGTTTATGAATTTTCGGTAAAAAATAGATTTTTGGAGTTTGAGGAAATTCTTCAATTAAGAACCTCCCTTCTTTTGCCGTAAGCATTTTACTTTTAAGTGCTTGAGAAACTAGTTCCTTTATTTCTTTTTCTAATTCATTCAAAGGATCTTGAGGGAGCAATTTATAGGAGCTTAAATCAGTTAGTTGGCTTTCTGCCTCATCCATGTATTGTGTTCTATCCCATACGACCGTTGCTCCTCCTTTATCAGCTCTTATAACGATAATAGAAGGCTCATTTATTAAACTGTCCAATGCCATCCATTGTTTTACAGTCATATTCGTTTTAAGGGAGTCCGAACTTGAATGTCTCTCTATTTCTTCTAGCTCACGAAAGATTAAATTTTTAAAAGTTAATACTATAGAATCAATTGGACCCGGAGGGTACCACCTCGAGGAGGGTTTCACAATCGAGATATCCGGGGAGGATGGTTGGTCAATAAAGAAAATTCTACATTGTAGTTTCCTAAAAAACTTATATAGAGCCACTCTCAAACGGAAAGGATCATGACGAGTAGTAGGCACAAAACCCAGACCAAGGTTTAAAACATTTAACTGTTCTTCAGAAAGATGAAATGATGATATGTTAACTACTGTTTCCGGGTTTTGCGTCCCCTGTAGTCCCCCGATCGATTTTGTCCTCTTAGTTGTTGTTGTTGCTGTCTCTGTTGCGTTTTAAACGTTCTTGTTCTTATATTACCATGGTCTCGAAGATCATATTGTTGTTCATCTATCTGGGGATCTTGTTCACGCTCACTCCCAGTGCTCAATTCACCGCTATCCTCAGAGGATTCTTCAAAAGCGACTCTTCTTTTATTAGAAATATTTCCATAGTCTTTTTTATGCCATACATAGATTCTACCAAGTTGGTAATCTCTTTCATCCCTTTTTAGTTTTTTGATTTTCGTCTGTTTTATAGAATCTTTCATAGTTTGCATCGTTTTCTTCAAATCCTCCATCTTTTTATCGTAGATTTCCACAGTGTCTAAAGCCTTCAAATTTTCTTCCGTACTAGTGATCTCCGTCCGTAGGTCCGCTTGCACTTGAATGGTTGTTTCCACAATCAAAGCCATGAGATCACGGCTACATTTATTCAAAATTGCTGACCATTTCTCAACAAAGACTTTATCAGTCACGAATATTTTAGGTTCCTTAATTATACGTAGTCCTCTGGGGATCCAAGATTTTTTAAGATATTGTGCCAAAGTACTCGCATGTAATTCCGCTCTCACTAATCGTTTATGCAAATTTTCTAGATCCACCCAAGAACCATGGGGGTCGGGGCTTTCTTCCTCATCCAGCAGCATAGATTGCTGTAACAACTTCTGAATCTGGTCTTCTGTATATCCTTCAAATGCCATAGTCATATAGTGTAGCACTCCACAACAGGCAAAAAAACAGGTTTATCAATTTTTTATAACCGGATTATCAGCAAAGTAGCAATAAATAGTGGTATAGTCCAGTTTAAATTTTCTTATATCCACTTGAACTTAAGAGTAGCCTTTTGCTAGGTAGTCATGTTGCTGTCTGCTGCAAGCCAATCCTGTTTTGGCAGGGCAGGTTGCTGTGTAGGTTGCGTATTTTTCAGGCCTTTTTTTTGTAATATAGAGACATAGTAAATGACAGTTAAAGACCATCATGGTCCATCACCAACTGCTACGTGCAGGTTATTCCACTCTGTTGGGTTTGTAACTGTTTCTATTTTTTTTATTACATGACGTGAATCAACCACAGTTCTAATATTCCTATTTTTCAAAAATGAAACACCACTAGAAAGGGAAAAAATTGGCAAGTGCACCACCGAGTAAAAAAACAAAATATGCACTAAAAAAAAATAGTATCAAGAAAGGGCTCTTTGTTATAAAAAAGATATTCATTGGCCCTGATATTCAGATTGCGGGAGGTGGCCGGGTTGTCTCCTGCAGTCCGCACTGAACCCGGATATTCAATGCTGGGCTGTTTCCGGTGACCCGGCTTTGAATATCCAGATATTTTTCAGCTGATTTGAAGATTCTGCTTCAGGCGACTTCATTAACAATGTTTTCATAGTATGTCTTTGTTCTGCCAAAGTCAATTCCAGTTGTGCTTTTCTCTTCTGATATTCAGCACCAGATGGCTTTTTAAAAAAAAAAAAAAAGGTCCGTAATTCACATTCGCTAAACTTGGTGGTAAACGATGCAGCGAGGTGTTGTGCAGAAGCTGTTACTTTCTTTGATACAGCGCAGCACCTTTTTGTCTTTCGCTCATCTCCACAACGATGGGACATAATCAGGCAGCATGTAAAGTGTCTGTCACTGAAGGGTGGAAGCAAAACCAGATGGGCCAGTTATATAGAAGCATTAAAACCAATCGGATACCAAAGGAAGGAACTTATGCAGGCTTTACACAGCTTGCTGAGTCAGCCAGAAAATGTGACAAAACAAACAGCCTCAAGAAACAGATCAGAAACAAGTTCTCTATTAGAAAAAAAATGGAAAGCTTCAAATTTATTCGCTACCTGGTTCTTTTTGCTTCCAAAAGCGATTCGATTTCTTTCAAAACTATAGAACGGAAGAAAAATGTAAATGTGTGTTAAATGATGCAAAAAAGTTGGAAACACGGCCAGAATTTGAGCAGAAAAGAAAATGTCGCGGAAGAAGGATGTTTGATTATGAGCATGTAGATGCTGGATTATGAGCATGTCCACAATTTTAAAATCCACTTTTTCAACACTGTTTTAGACAATGCAATACAATCATCCAAAGACAGATTAGAACTCATTTTCAGAAGCAGGGGTCACTAGCAATGTAAATTGAAGATAGTTACTTTTGATTTTTGTGGATTACTACAGCTGCTATCTTCTTATTTGGTTGAACGTGGAAGGAATAAATAAGCAGGACAACTTTTATAGTAACCAATAGGCAATCGGATCATGGAACAGAAATATTTGTTTTCTTGCAAGACTAGGAGCACATCTAGAAAGGTTTGTTTTCAGGGGCTCAAAGATTTTCCTGACCTAAGTAGTTATACACAGCATACATGGAAGAAATTTCTGGCAATGAGACAAGAGGCTCTGGATTTAGCTGCCCATTTCCTTTTGAAAAGGTTACTACTTATCTGGTGTTTTTATTTGATACCTCGAGTTGAGGTGCCTATTTCTGTTACCAGGCTAGAGCTTTCCAGGATCTGATGGCTTGTGTTTACAAGAGTGAGCCTCGTTTTAGGTTTAATTTGTCTATTTGGAATTTGTTCTGTAGAGTTTTGTTGGTTCATAGTATTGTGGATTGTATAGTAATATTTCTTTAGGTTTGTTTCCTTTTTCTTATGCACTTCTATCTGGGTTACAGGAGCTACACATGTTGTTGTTGTTGTCCCATGGATTTTTTTTTTTTTTAATTACTGATGGAACATTTCTAGTTACAACTCAAGAAATGTCAGCAGAAGGAAGTCTTCTTTTACACAGTAACATAGTAGATGATGGCAGATAAAGACCTTGATGGTCCATCCAGTTTGCCCAACAAGATAAACTCATAGTATAAGATATGATACATATACTTGATCTTGATTTTTCCTTGCCATTTTCAGGGCACAGACCATAGCACTGACTTTGCTTCCCAGTTACTGATGTTGCCATCTAATCACTGCTAAGCTTGTTTGGTTCGTTGCCTTCTATGCAAGATTCCTTGTGTTTATCCCATGCGTTTTTGAGTTCCATTACTGTTTTCATCTCCACCGCTTCCCGAGGGAGCGCATTCCAGGTATCTACCACCCTCGCTGTAAAAAAAAAGTACTTTCTGACATTATTCCTGAGTCGACTCCCCCTGCAACCTCAGTTCATGCCATTGAGTTCTACCACCTTCCCGTCTCTGGAAAAGGTTTGTTTGTAGATGAATACCTTTCAAATATTTGAACATCTCTGTCATATCACCCTGTCTCTCCTGTCTTCCAAGGAATAAATCAGGCTTGGTGTATTTCATAGGAAGATGTTATTAGTATTATTAGCTGTTTTTGGCATCATTGAGCTAAGCACCATTTTGTAAAGCTTAGAATTGTGAGCATTGCTGTAAGCTGTTTCTGTGAGTAGAAAGTTGAAGGAATTTGAATTTGTCATTTATTGAATCATCTGAGCTGACCTATTTTGTTAGAGAAACAAGAAAGAGAAATTGGAACACTAATGTTTTTGAAAGAAGAACCTGTGCAAGGGGTGAAACAGCAGCCTCCGCTGATTTCAGATAAGGGTTGGTGTCTTCAAAAATCAGCTCCACATAAGGAAAAATAGAGCGCTGAAGACTGGCATAGCGCAGTCAAAAGGTGCAGATATTTTAATTGAGCACATTTTTGGCACTAGCAACACATTATTAAAAAATGAGTTTTTTTTAGACCAATGAAAGATAAGTGAACTGATCATAGAAGGACTTTTGATAGCGAATCTGAGGTCTTTTTTCCTTTCCATATAATGGTGGGTTTCAATTCACTTCAGCTATAAGAATCAGGTTTCTTGTTGTCTTTCTATGTTTCTTTGTACCTAATAAAGGTAAATATTCAGCCATTGTTAAATACAAACACCACTGTTTGTTCTTATATTTAGCACCACTATTTGAATGGGTAGCAGTGCTGAAAGTATGGACAGTGTAGATGCCACATTGGCATTTCCTTCTCCCCCACCCCTTTCCACTATCTCTTACTCTCTTCGCTTTTCCATGTCATCTTGACCCCCTCTGCCAGAGATGATCCAATCAGGAGAAAGGAACACAGCTTCTTTTCTTCTTTATATATATACTAGCCGTTAAGCACGTTAAAACGGGCGCGTATTGGAATGTTTTTTTTCCCAATGCCCCCCTCCCATTGCAGCTGCAAGGCCCCCTGCCGTCCACCCCCCTTCCCAGCTGCAAGGCCCCCTGCCCTCCCTCCCTCCCAGTTCCAAGGCCCTCCCCCCAGCTCCCAAGGCCCCCTGCTCTCCCTCACAACTGTAAGGGCCCCCCTGCCCTCCCTCCCAGCTCCAAGGCTCCAGTCCTCCCCCCTTCCCAGCTGCAAGGCCCCCCCGCCCTCCCAGTTCCAAGGCCCCAGGCCCTCCCCCCCAGCTCCCAAGGCCCCCTTCCCTCCCTCCCTCCCAGTTCCAAGGCCCCAGGCCCTCCCCCAGCTCCCAAGGCCCCCTTCCCTCCCTCCCAGTTCCAAGGCCCCAGGCCCTCCCCCCCAGCTCCCAAGGCCCCCTTCCCTCCCTCCCTCCCAGCTCCAAGGCTCCAGTCCTCCCCCCTTCCCAGCTGCAAGGCCCCAGGCCCTCCCCAGCTCCCAAGGCCCCCTTCCCTCCCTCCCTCCCAGTTCCAAGGCCCCCTGCTCTCCCTCACAACTGTAAGGGCCCCCCTGCCCTCCCTCCCAGCTCCAAGGCTCCAGTCCTCCCCCCTTCCCAGCTGCAAGGCCCCCTGCCCACCCTCCCTCCCAGTTCCAAGGCCCCAGGCCCTCCCCCCAGCTCCCAAGGCCCCCTTCCCTCCCTCCCTCCCAGTTCCAAGGCTCCAGGCCCTCCCCCCCAGCTCCCAAGGCCCCAGGCCCTCCCTCCCAGTTCCAAGGCCCCCTGCTCTCCCTCACAACTGTAAGGGCCCCCCACCCTCCCTCCCAGTTCCAAGGCCCCAGGCCCCCCCAGCTCCCAAGGCCCCCTTCCCTCCCTCCCAGTTCCAAAGCCCCCCCTGTGCCTTCTTCCCAGCCAGCTGGAAGGCCCCCTTCAGTCCAGCCCTCCCAGCTCCAAGGCCCCCCCTCCTTCTGAGACCTCCCATGTCCCCTCCCCCCCCAAGGTAGCCGCTACCGCCCCCCCCACCCTGGAGTCGCCACCACCCCCCCTTCACCCGGCCCGGGCCCTCTCTTCATTATTCAACTCACAGCAGCGCCAAAACAGCAGCAAGCAGCAGCTCCCGTTGGCCTTCCTTCACTGCCTATGCCTCGCCCTCGTGTGACGTCACTTCGGCGAGGGCGGGGCACAGGCAGGGAAGGAAGGCCGACGGGAGCTGAAGCTGAGCTGCTTGCTGCTGTTTCGGCGCTGCTGTAAGTTGAATAACGAAGAGAGGGCCCGGGCCGGGTGAAGGGGGGGGGCGGTAGCGGCTACCTTGGGGGGGGAGCGGTAGCGACGTCAGCGGTTCCCTCCCTCCCCTTCCGCGCAGTTTCCCTCTGTCCCGCCCCCCTCGCCCCGTCATCACGTCTTGACGCGGGGGCGGGACAGAGAGGGAAGTCTCTACTGCGCATTTGCAGGTGAGTCGGTCACTTGCCATTTATAGGTTTGATATATATATTTCAAACTGAATTAAACATTTCTATTTTTTTCTGATTTTAATTATATGTAGTATATTTGTGCAGCTCATATCCCCAGATTGGCCCCAAGGTAGGGGCAGGAAGTGGGAGAGGGCACAAAAGTTAGTCCAGGGTGCCACAACCTCTTGAGCCGGCCCTGAGCGCTGCAGATGATCTGGGACAGCCTGCCCTAGGGACTGATCGACTGAAGGACTGTGCTTGTCCCTTAAATTTAAAACCTAAAGAGAGAGGATGGATACTTTGAGCTGACTATACAATTCTGACACATTGTTAATTATATCATTTGAACGATGTTATTTTACTTTGTTTAGCTCTAACATTTTTAACGAGCAAAAATCGCTAGGTAGTAATGCTAAAATGTCAGTAACATCAACATAGCTTAAGATAATTAAATGTTGTTTAATAGTGATAAGCAAATATAATGAATAAATACGCACGTAAAATTTCTCGTTTAAATTTAAACTGGTTGCTGAGAATAACAAATAAATAAAACACGGTAAAAAAACTCTAGGGGGGGTTACTTTTTTTTTTGCCTCACCCTCTATATCAGGTTGATAACGTCAATAGGAATTTCTGATTGAGTTTCTTTCATTTTTCCTTCACATCACAAGGAAATTACACTTGGTTTATCTCACAGGAAGTTATTAGTGTTTGTGGACTCCTCATGAAGGCAAAACGCTGAAACCTGGCCCGTGTGGAGTCCTTGGCCATTTACCATCTGAGATTCGTATAGTACTAACCATCTGAACCTTGTACGTTGTTTTATAATAAAGGACATTTGGTGTTGAATCACCTGGTTTGTCTGTTTGGTCATTCCCACTGTGGTCGGTTCCTCCCTTGGTGTTTCGTGGGATTTCTTCTTTGGTTCTTCCCCTTTTTTGTGTACTTGTAAATACCTGTATATCTTACAAAGTGAATATTGTACATGTAGGCGTATACATTGGTCGAATCTATGCAGAGCATGGGTGGGACTCCTTATAGAATACTGTAATTTATGAGAATATCATTGGAACTTAGGTGCACACACTTAATGCCAGCTCTCCAGCTGGTGTAAATGCTGATTCCTAAATTATAGGTGCCTGTTATGCTACTACTCTCTAAAGTGGCCCTACCCAGTCAGGAGTTCCCCCAAGGAATATACATGAGATCTATTTACATGCACTGTCTCCGTTGTGTGCAAACAGATCTCATCCATACTCATTGTGGAAATCCTTAAAACTTGACTGGGTTGCGGCTCTCGGGGACCGAACCCGAGCAGCCCTGCTAAAGGAAAGTAGGCACAAATGTTCCTTATAGAATAGGCGCCTACCATACGCCTATTGGTGCCTATTTGTAGGTGCCCAGTAATAGAATTATCTGCTAAGTGCTCAGATTATCACACAGTATG
The DNA here is from genome assembly GCF_901765095.1 of Microcaecilia unicolor. NCBI lineage: Eukaryota > Metazoa > Chordata > Amphibia > Gymnophiona > Siphonopidae > Microcaecilia > Microcaecilia unicolor. The sequence goes on along the minus strand of NC_044032.1, from coordinate 240,988,870 downwards.
TGCAAAGCCTCTGCACTTACCTTATAGAATTACCCCCTAAAGGTGCCACGAACACATATATAAGTGACCAGAGCAGGCTTGTAGCCAGACCTCACGGTGGGAGGGGGCCAGAGCCCGAGGTTGGGGGCACATTATGAGTGCTGCCTCCCCTGCAAAAACATACCTTTGCTGGCGGGGGTCCTCAACCCCCGTCAGCAGAAGCCTTCTTCAGCGCCGGTCTCCAAGCGTCAGCGTGCACAGGAGGAGCAAGAAGAAAGAAGAGCAGGGCAGCAAACGCGGCTGCGCCAGAGACCGGCGCTGAAGAAGGCTTCGGCTGGTGGGGGTTGGGGATCCCGCCAGCCAAACCAGGGGCCCGGATGAAATCTGCAGGGGCCCAGGCCCTCGTGACCCGCTGTAGCTACGGCCCTGGAACAGAGTACCGGCACACACGTAAATGTCAAAGTTCTAGCTGTGTGCTAGTCAATAGAACGTCATGTAACACAGTTTGAAAGTGGGCATACGTATGAGTGGACTCGGGGAAGAGCATGAACAGGATGCATAGTTAGGCACATAAATTATAAAATACTAGGCGGTATTTACACCAGACCTATGGTTGGTGTAAGTGGTCATGTTTAAGTTATATGCATGCATTTTAACTGTTACGCTAGAGTTCTCTGTAGGTACATAGACACTTACCGTACTGTCTGCATCTAATAGGCACCCCTTATATGAAAACTAGTGTAACAATTAAAATATGCGGTATAACTTATGCATGACCATAGAGCTTGTAAATGCCTGCACCTAGACTGTTAAAAAATGCATGTAAATTATAGTATAAAACTATCTAAGTGCTAGGGGAGTCCCCAGCATGTTCTCATAGAGTTACCACACAGAAAAATACTTTACTGCATAATGGAGGCTGTATCCACGCTAACTGCACCAGTGACAGTGAACGGGAAATGACTATGCGCTTACTGCAGGGCACAGTCTGCACCCATTCTCCATTCATTTCACAACCCATAACATACTATGCAGTTAGCACATGAATTAGCATTTGCTGTCATATCAGTGTGATGGCAGTTACCATGGTGGAGTGTGCTAATTACTTAGTACATCTGCGTAAAAGGGTCGCTTTGTATCATAATGGATTTTGGTCACTTGTGGCCTGAGCTGAATTTGAATCAGCAATTTAGAAGGTAATGGGTTCTGTAAGCCTTTGCCAAGCCACCAAGCTCCCCAGTCTCAATTCGACATTGATTCCTCACCGTGTGACAGTGACACATCAACACTGTTCCAAAGACAGAGGTCCCATGATATTACCCATGGCAACACAAAAAATTAAAATACTGTTAACCAGCACTTGGTAATTCCTCTCCATCACTTCAGGGATTTTAACACAAATTACTGGCAGCTAATCCAATGATGATTCTCTGGTCTTTTTGAAAGGTTCCCTTCAAAATGGGTCCTACTTCCTATAGAATTTTCCCATCATACGAGTGAACAAGACCCAAAGAGAGTAATCCCTCCATAAAACTGTAAGCTGTGTTTGTGTGTCAACAAAACAAAAAACAAAGTTTAGAGATATTTCTAGATAGCTCTTTGGTAAAGTATTGATGCAGTAGGAAGAAATAAAGATAAATGTAGAGGCCAACCGAATTTTGGTTTCAGTTACGTGCCAAAACTGGCCCAAAATCCTTTTGCGGACCGGTTTCGGTTTTGTCGAAAAGGCTACCACCATGGTTTCGTTTTGGCTGAAACTGACCGTGTGTTTTTGGTGGAAGCCAAAAATGTGTGCTTTGTCCTGTTTTTCTCCCTCCCTCCCCCTTCTGAACAGGAGTTGCCTTTCCCCCCTGCCCACCTGTAAGTGCCCCCTTGGGCCTATCTTACAATCCCTAGCGGACTAGGAGTGTAGTCAGGACAGGCGTGATCCCCAGGTGCTCCTTCCCATGCTGGCTCTGCTCTCAAAATGGCTGCCATGACCTCTATTGGCAATCTTGCAACACTACCACAAGAGGTCATGGCAGCCATTTTGTGAGTAGAGCTGACATGGGAAAGAACAACTGGGGATCACTCCTGCCATGACTACACTACTAGAACACAAGGGATTGTAAGGCAGTCTAGGGGCAGGGGAACAACTTTTTGCATTCTTTTTTTTGTGTGTGTGTAATGTTATTGCAAGTAATGAACTTATGATCTTGCATAGTAGTTTATATGATAAATAGAGTGCTCCAACTGAATGCTTTTGATATAAACGTTTAGCAGGAGTTTACGTCTCTAAATTTGGGATAAGTTCCAGAGGAATTAGCCTCTCTTTGGAGATATGACATCAGCTGTCACTCCAAAATGTGGCAGTGTAGACCAGTGTCTGGACTCCCTTACCCTAGTTTAGGATGAATCTATATTTTGCTTGTCCTTAATCAATTTTATAATTAAATACACAACATGAAACATCTCAGTGCTACTTTCTCTTGTAACTTGTATACAGTTTGGGTAAGCATAAAAAGCTGGTAATCATTTTTTTTTTACACATTCTCACGAAGTTCCTACCTCAGAGGATATTTTACCACATCTACATTGACTTGGGAACCTAAACGTGCCAGACTTGTTGAGAAGTCTTTGTAATAATGGCTCTCTCAGTTGGCAGCCCATGTTTGCAGTTCCTAGGACTGGAGGGTAATAATTTATAGGTTTAGTGGAGGGCTGTGGACTGCAAGCTCTGACAATCCACAGTGGGCCTCACTAGTTCACATTCACACTAACTTAGTATTTGGTTTTGGTCAAAATCAGGTGATGAGTTTCAGCCGAAAGCGTTTAGACAGTTTTGGTATCTGTTTTGGCTGAAACTGAAAAAAGCAGTTTTGGTTGGCCTCTAGATATACATGCCACAGCAACTCTATTTACAAATAAACAAGCTTGGCACTACAGTTGAACTCAAAGCAGAAATAATATGTGGTCTAAAAGCCTAATCAGGCCTGTGTGGGTGTAGTGCAAACAATCAGGGCTGGCCTAGCTACTAGGCAGATACATGTCTGCCTAGGGTGACAGAATTTATAGGATAGTGGAATGGTTCTTGCTGCCAGGACTGCTGCTGCTGCCCCCTTATCCCCTCCTTGGCTAGCCTGAAGTTTAAAACCGCATGAGCAGTGTACAGGGAAGCAATGCCTCTCTGAGGCAGACTTTGTGTCAACTGTGGGTGGGACAAAGCAATACTTCAGCATGAGTCTGTGCTTATAGGCCTGCACAGAACTGATGCTTCTTTAATCTTTGGGCAGGCCTGGGAGCAGGTAGGGGAGGCTGCAGCAATGAGAAGGGAAGGAGGGAGATAAGAAGTTAACCAAAAGCAAGACGGGGGTGGGGGGTAGATGGGAAGAGGAGATGCTAGCCACCTGGGGGGGAAGTGGGTAAAAAGGGGAAGGGGAAATGTTTGACTGTGGGGGAGGGGGGCCAGGAGCAGCACAGCTGAAGTTTGCCTAGGGTGTCTGATACCCTTGGGCCACCCCTGCAAACAGTTCAACTTACACAACTTCTTCCCTTCTCAACTGAAACTCATCAAGACTAGACTTACATTTCATCCTGAAAAACTCAATGTCATTTTGACACAAAGAATATTTGCTGGCTTTGTTTTCAGGGAATTGTTTTTTTTTTTGTTCTTTTTAATTTTACTTATAATCAATAAAATATATCACAGCTCTGTCAAACATAATAAAATACAGTTGATTTTAGATGTTAATGTAACTGAATACATGTCAAAGCTTTCCTTTTGGCTTCATAAACTTCAGAAAAGGTCATACTAGGCATAAACCACTAATAAGGCACCAGCAAGGTCAAAGGAAGGTTTCTCCTTCTCACGCTCGCTTTCTGCTCTGAGTTAGTGAAGATTTACTGTTCAGGTGATGACAGTGGGTCCCTTACGGCCTGTCCTCTCATGAATCTGAGAAAGTTTCAGTGCAATGGCGATCAGGGGACCCAGAACGGCCTGCAAAAAAGAAAAGATTTCAAGTAATTAATCAGGAAAACAAAAGACAAATGATCATTTCTCCAAATCTAGAAGACCATCTACCTGCTACTTTACATTTCAGTGCATAAACTGTTACAAAATTTAAAAGTAAGAAATAATGTTGGGGAAGAACGACAGTCGCTCAAAAGTGCAAGGCTCAGAACAAGGTATCTTTAAAAGGTGTATCACCAAAACATAGAAGGTAAGGCATCCCTATAGTGAGGTTGCAATTGAAACCATAGTAGATCAGGTGTCAGAAATGGTATTGAATGCTGACGAGTCAAAGAAACTGAAACAAATCCTTGTAAACATGGAAGATATAATGGAGCAATTTGACAGTAGCAAATCACCTGGACTGGATGTTATACATCCCAGAGTACTAATAGAATTGAAAAAATGAACTGGCACAGCTATTGTTAGTAATATGTAATTTATCTTACAATTAAGCATTGTAGCGGAAGATTGGAGGGTGGCCAATGTAATGCAAATTTTTTAAAAGGGTTCCAGAGTTGATCTGGGAAATTATAGACCAGTGAGCCTGACAAATGGTAGAGACTATTATAAAGAAAAAAATTACATATACATTAGCATGGATTAATGACACTAAGCCAACATGGATTTAGTGAAGGGAAATCTTGCCTCACTGATCTACTACATTTCTTTGAAGGAATGAATAAGCATCTGGATAAAGGTGAGCTGATCGATATTGTGTATTTGGATTTTCAAAAGGCATTTGACAAAGTACCTCATGAAAGACTCCTGAGGAGATTAGAAAGTCATGGGATAGGAGGCAATGTCCTATTTGTTGGAATGTAATTGTATTTTACATGCATTGCCTGTCACCTATTATTTCTCTGTGATTACTCTGTGACCTCTGATGTGAATTGTTTAGAGAGGTCACACAGCTATGCAACTTCCTGTTGGGGGTCAGATGCAGCACATGCAGCACATGGAGCACATGGAGCTCATGATCTCTCCTAACCTGAGAGGATCTATGGTGGTGTGAGCATCCATTACCATCTAAGCACATGGAAGGAGCTGATAATACAAATGTATAGTAATATGTATATATAAGCCTGTCTGATTATAATCTAACTACAAACTGTGAGTAAACAGATGTTTTGTTACTTAAACTTTAAAGTGACTCAGCAGTGAATTATTCAGGGGTGAATGAGAGAGAGATGAAGAAAGAAATTAACATTTCTAAAGCTGAAGCTGTGTGTACTAAAATCTGCTAATTATTTACTACAAATAATCCAACAAAAGGGTTATGGGCCCAGGGCCAGGAATTGAAAAAGAAGAGAAATATTACCAGGCAGAAAAAAAGGCCACATTTTTCTCTTAAGTCTTAAAGGAAAGATTCAGTCTGTCTCTCTCTCCCCCCACACAGCAGACAGAAGGCTAAGAAAATGGCTGAGGGAGGAAATTCACCATTTTTCTATTCTCTCAAGGTGCCTAAATTAACTGAGTTTAATTATCAGCAGTGGGAACTAAGATTCATATGTCTCCTTCGAGCAAAAAGATTAAATATATGCTTAGATCAAGACAGAACAGATGAAAATATGGCTGAATGGGACAATGCAAACTATTATGTGAAGTGCATGTTTTTGGAAGCTCTCTCAGAGAAACAAGCCATATTAGTGGAGGGAAAAGATACACCAAAGGACATTTTATATAAACTGAGAACTATGTATGCAACTACATATGCAAAGCAGCAACCAATTTGGTTGGCAGAGTTGAATGAAACCAAATTAAGGGATAAAAGTAAATGTAATGATCACATTATGCATCTTATGTCTTCATTTCAAAAGCTAGAACTTTCTGGAATTCCCATGTGTGATGCATTGAAAAGAGCATTTCTTTTTACCTCACTATCAAAAAAGTTTGATGTTTTTAGGTCTGTAAATGAGGCCATTGAAGGGCAATCTTTTGAACAGGCAACATCAAAACTAAGGCAGGAATGCATAATAAATGATTCTGAGGAGATGTGTTCTCAAAGCAAGTCAGAGAGAAATGAAACAAATTTCTTGGCAAAGAACAGAGGAAGGCGGAGCTATGGGAAAACTCCACCCAAGGGCAAGCTGATTTGCTACTCATGTGGAAAGGAGGGACATGTATATAAATGGTGTAAGGAAACACAAAACACTCCCTCTAGCTCACCTAAGCCAATGGAACTAAAGAATTTTCAAACCAGGAAATGTATGAAGGACAAAGATAAACACAAGGGTTTTCTAATGGCAGAAAAATCTTTGACTATGGTAAATAATAATTCAAATGAAAGTACTTGGATTTTGGATTCAGGGAGCACATGCCATTTAACCAATTGTAAGAATTTCTTTCAGGAAATGTGTCCAGAGGAAGGTATTCTTAAAACTGCAAACGCAGGGACTGCTAAGATCCAAGCAAAAGGTATTGGATTCTTAAAATGCAAAGTGTCTAATGAAGTTAAAGAAATTCCTGTAAGTGATGTCTTGTATATTCCCCAAGCAGTTTGCAATATGCTTAGTGTATCTACATTAGATAAGAAGGGATTTGCGATTCATTTTGAAAACAGTAAGTGCACAATCTCTAAAAATGATGAAGTGTATGCTGAAGCTTTTATGCATAATGATGTTTATAAGCTGAACATTTCAGGTGAAGCCTCACATATGGCGCAAGTAAGGAAGAATGATGGTAAATGTAGTCTGGAAATCTGGCACCGCCGCCTGGGACATCGTGATTCTAAGGTGATCCAGGATCTTCACAGTGGGCAACTAGCCACCGGCATTCAGATAAGTGCAGATGCTGGTAAAATGGAGAAATGCATAGACTGTGTTACTCAAAAGGGTGTGAGACCCTCATTTCCTGCATACACAGGAAATAGGAGTAATAAAGTGCTGGACTTAATACACAGTGACTTATGTGGACCGTTTAATATCCCATCATTGGGAAATAACAGATTTGTGCTAATATTCTTGGATGATTTCTCTAGATATTGTGTGGCCTATTTGCTGAAAGAAAAAAGTCAAGTCACAGACATGCTGAAGAAATACGTAGCCATGGTGAGCAATAAATTTGAAAGAAAACCAAAGGTTCTTCAGACCGACAATGGTGGTGAGTTCACTTCACAAAGCATGCGCACATTTCTAGAACAAGAAGGCATTCAGCATATCACAACAGTAGCTTATACACCAGAGCAAAATTCTGTTGCAGAGAGAAAATTTAGGTCACTTGTGGAAATGACCAGGTGTATGCTGTCAGATAGCAATCTCCCTAAAAGACTATGGGGGGAAGCCATTCTCACAGCAGTGTACCTACAAAACAGAATGCCAACTAAAGGCGCTGAGCGCACACCACATGAGACATGGCATGGTAGGAAGCCAAACCTGTCACACATAAGAACATTTGGAAGTACAGCATATGCTCATGTACCAAAGCAAAGAAGGCATAAGCTGGATTCCACAACAGAAAGGGGCATTTTAGTTGGCTATGCTCCAGGACACAAAGGATATAGAATTTTGAATCTGAAAACTGGCATTGTTGGCATAAGACATGTTACATATTTTGATGAAAACAAAAGGGTTGATAAAGGCTGGATTATCCCAGATGAGCCTTATCATCCAGAATATGAAACTAGAACCATAATAGACATGCCAGTGTATATAAATGCCATACCAAGGCAGATATCTGAAAGCAACTCACCTGTATCTAACGAGGAACAGGCAGAGGAAGCAGACACAGAAAGGATCATTGAAGAAGACAGTACAGTTGGAGAAGGGGAATCAATTGGAGAAGGACTCTCAGATTTAGAGGATGCGGAAAGGTCAGACCAACCTGTTGTCAGACGCTCATCCAGGGAAAACAAAGGTGTTCCACCCCCAAGACTGTCTTACCTAACAAAGTCAGCAGAAGCTCAAGAGCCCTTAACATGGGATGAGATTGAGAAAATGCCAGCAGAAGAAGCTGCTGAATGGCGTAAAGCTGCACAAGAAGAAATTGATGCATTGGATAAAAATAATACTTGGATTCTTACAAAATTACCTCCTGGCAAGAAAGCTATAGGATGCAAATGGGTATTCAAGTTAAAAAGGAATGCACAAGGAAAAGTGGAAAGGTATAAAGCCAGATTAGTGGCAAAGGGATATCTTCAAAAATATGGAGAAGATTTTGATGAAGTGTTTGCACCTGTAGTGAAACACACGACAATCAGAACACTTCTGAGCATTGCAGTCTCAAAAGGCATGCAAGTCAACCACATTGATGTGAAAACAGCGTTTCTTCACGGAGATATAACTGAAGACTTGTACATGGAACAACCAACAGGTTTCATAAATACAAAACAAAGACAGCTAGTGTGTAAATTAAACAAAGGTCTTTATGGATTAAAGCAAAGTGCAAAATGTTGGAATGAAAAATTGCATGAAATATTGACAAATTTAGGATTTAAGCAAGGTGAAGCAGATAAATGTTTGTACACTAGGTGCACAAATGGACAATATGCATACATTTTAGCTTTTGTTGATGATCTGCTCATTGCAAGCGAAAGTGAGCAAGAGTACAAGGACATTGTAAAGTGTTTAAACCACAATGTTGAGATAAAAGAACTTGGTAATGTGTCATACTATCTTGGTATAGAAATTGAGAAACAAAATGATGGTTCTTATCTTCTAAGCCAGAAGCAGAAAATAAATGAGCTTATTGAAAGTTTAGGTATGCAAGATGCCCAAGTTGTAAGCACTCCCATGATCACTGATTTTCTGAAGGATGAAACAGTAAGAGAACCTTTACCAGATAACATCCAATATAGATCAGCCATAGGTAAGCTTTTATATCTAGCTACCACATACAGGGCTGATATAGCAAATGCAGTAGGAATTTTGAGCAGAAGGGTCAGCTCACCTACCAAATCAGATTGGACTGCAGTTAAAAGGATGGTAAGGTATTTAAAGGGTACCATTGATTGTAAATTAAAGATTTCAGCCAATAGTAATCCAAAACTAATATGTTACTGTGATTCAGATTGGGCAGGGGATCATTCTGATTATAAATCCACAAGTGGATATGTGTTTATGTATGGAAATGTACACATTTCATGGGCCAGTCATAAACAAAGTATTGTGAGTTTGTCTTCTACAGAAGCTGAATACGTGGCTGTATCGGAAGCGTGCAGAGAACTGATGTGGATTGAAAAACTTATGCTGGATTTTGGAATAGCTGAAAAGAGACCAATCCAGATAATGGAAGATAATCAGAGCTGCATCCGACTGTCACAGAATGACAAGGTTCAGTCACGCACCAAGCACATCGCAACGAAATACCACAACGTGCGAGAGTTGGCGAAAGAAGGGGTCATCAGTCTACACTATTGTCACACCAGTGAGATGACAGCTGACATCATGACCAAACCATTACCCAGAGAACATTTTGTGAATCTGCGTATAAAGCTTGGACTTTGTATGAATAAATAATTGCATGACAGTTATGCATGAGAAGGGGTTTGTTGGAATGTAATTGTATTTTACATGCATTGCCTGTCACCTATTATTTCTCTGTGATTACTCTGTGACCTCTGATGTGAATTGTTTAGAGAGGTCACACAGCTATGCAACTTCCTGTTGGGGGTCAGATGCAGCACATGGAGCACATGGAGCTCATGATCTCTCCTAACCTGAGAGGATCTATGGTGGTGTGAGCATCCATTACCATCTAAGCACATGGAAGGAGCTGATAATACAAATGTATAGTAATATGTATATATAAGCCTGTCTGATTATAATCTAACTACAAACTGTGAGTAAACAGATGTTTTGTTACTTAAACTTTAAAGTGACTCAGCAGTGAATTATTCAGGGGTGAATGAGAGAGAGATGAAGAAAGAAATTAACATTTCTAAAGCTGAAGCTGTGTGTACTAAAATCTGCTAATTATTTACTACAAATAATCCAACACTATTGTGGGTTAAAAACTGGTTAAGAGATAGAAAACAGAGGGTAGAGTTAAATGATCAATATTCTCAGAGGAGAAGAGTAGATATTGGGGTTTCCCAGGAAGTCTAAACTGGGACTGCTGCTTTTTAACATATTTATAAATGATCTAGAGATGGGAATAACTAGTGAGGTAATTAAATTTGCTGATGACGCAAAGTTATTCAAATGTGTTAAATCGCAAGAGGATTGTGAAAAATTGAAAGAAGACCTTTAAGACTGGCAGACTGAGCATCCAAATGGCAGATGACTTTTAATGTGAGCAAGTGCAAAGTGAAGCATGTAGGAAAGAGGAACCCAAACCATAGTTAAGTGATGCAAGGTTCCACATTAGGAATCACCACCCAGGAAAAGGATCTAGGTGTCATCGTTGATAATACGTTGAAACCCTCTGCTCAATGTGCAGCGGTGGCTAAGAAAGCAAATAGAATGTTAGGAATTATTAAGAAAGGAATGGAAAACAAAACTGAGAATGTTATAATGCCTTTGCATCACTCCATGGTGCAACTGCACCTCAAATAATCTGTGCAGTTCTGGTCACTGCATCTCACAAAAGATATAGTGGAATTAGAAAAGATACAGAGAAGGGCGAAGAAAATGATAAAGGGGATGGGACAACTTCCCTATGAGGAAAGCTAAAGCAGATAGGGCTCTTCAGCTTGGAGAATAGATGGCTGATGGGAGATATGATAGAAGTTTATATAAACCTAAGTAGAGTGGAACAGGTAGATGCAGGGCCGCCGAGGGGGGGGGGCAGGGGGGACAAAATTTCCCAGGCCCGGGCCTCTAAGGGGGGCCCGGCGCCATAGTCCCTGGTCTCACCCGCCCGTCCTCGGCTCCGTCGACAGCCCCTCTTCGTCCGCCACCGGGCCCCCTGCATTCAAATTGGCAGCGCCTCACCTCCGTGTGAAAGCGCAGCAGCAGGTCACCTCCCTTTGGGCCTTCCCTCCCTGTGTCCCACCCTCGTCTGATGTAACTTCCTGTTTCCATGAGGGCGGGACACAGGGAGGGAGGGAAGGCCCGAAGGGAGGCGATCTGCCGCTGTGCTTTCACACGGAGGTGAGGAGCTGCCGATTTGAATGCAGGGGGCCCAATGGCGGACGGAGGGGGCTGTCAATGGGGCTGGGGGTGGGCGGGTGCAGACTGGGGACTGCGGCGGCGGCCTTGCCCCGGGCCCAGCTCAGTCTCTCGGCGGCCCTGGGTAGATGTGAATCGCTTGTTTACTCTTTCCAAAAATACTAGGACTAGGGGGCATGCAAAGAAGCTACTAAGTAGTAAATTTAAAACAAATCGTAGAAAATATTTCTTCACACAACAAGTAATTAAACTCTGGAATTTGTTGCCAGAGAATGTAGTAAAAGCAGTTAGCTTAGCGGGGTTCAAAAAAGGTTTGGATAATTTCCTAAAAGTCCATAGATCATTATTAAGATGGACGGGAAAATCCACTGCACATTCTGAGATAAGCAGCTTAAAATCAAGCCGAACCAAAAAGGTATGTTTTCAAGAGAGATTTAAACTTTTTCAAAGACATTTCTTTCTTAAGGGAACTGGAAGAGAATTCCAAAGACTTGGAGCAAGGTAGAAATATGTTGAACTCTTTGCTGATTCCAAATGAGTTTGAGCGGGAGAGGGAAGAATTAAATGCTGTTCGTGACGATTTGGGAATTACAGTAGAGTCAGGGCAGAAAAATAATCAGAACAGCTTCATACACTGTCCTTTGATCTAGAACCAGAATCTTAAACTGATACTGAAAGTGAAGAGGCAGGCAATGCAATCTGATCAAAAGTGGGGAAATACTGAAAGTGCTGGTTTTATGTGATGCCTGTTATGTTAGGCCAACTGAGACATAAGCAAAGACAGGGGCAACATATGGAAAGTCTGAGAATCCAAGCAACTCCATACAGATTGAAGCTGTTGAAGTACTAAAAATCTTGCTTGAATCTCAGATGACACATGGGCCTTAAAGGACAATTCAGAATCAAAAACAATCTCTAAAAAGATTGCATAATAGACACTTACGAACCCCATAAGACCAGTGAGGTAGAAGAAGAACAAAGATGACATGTCACCCAACAAGCTGGTGTCACTACAACCATTCATTCATCTTACTTACGGTAGACAACACTGTAAAAGTGTAAAATCAGGAGACAACAACAAAGTGTAAAAAAAAAAAAACTTATAAAAATATCACCTGCATAAAAATAAGTGCTAACACCACATTCCTGAATTTAAAAAGCCAATGGACTAATAAAAATATTGAACAAAACAGGAGATAAGATGTGAATATAATACTCTGTTTTCATGCATATGTGAACCAAATGTTCCAGCTTCACACTATTCTGTAGCAGGTAACTGGGTAGAACAAATAGAGAGGGTAATACAGCATACATAGAAAGTATACAAACAAAAAAAAGCAACACTGGGCCTTCAAGACTGGGACAACAGGAGTTCTTTATTGACAGGTGACCTGACAAGTTGTATAGGTCCAACGCCTCAACAGATGGAAGGGTGTCGGTTGAAAATGATCACCGCAATGCGAAGATTAGGCTCCTGTAAAAGCCTTCTCGTTTGCAAAAATAGCTTTCACCAGCTATTTTTGCAAACGAGAAGGCTTTCACAGGAGCCTAATCTTCGCTCACCCAACTAAGGGGTCCTTTTACTAAGGCGTAATAACAGATTTAGTGTGCGCTAAATGATAAGATACCCATAGGAATATAATGGGTGTCATCATTTAGTGTGCTAAATCTGTTAACGCACCTTACTAAATGGACCCTTAAATAAGCTAAATGGAATTTAAGGTGCCATCGGGCACATATATACGTTCATAATGGAGTTACTGTTGGCAACACAAAAGATCACCTTCACAAAATGACAGGTATTTAACTAATGCAAAATTGTAACCTGCAACAATCTGAGGGCATTTCTTTTATATTAATTGAACAAATATTCAATTCATATAATAGAAATGCCCTCAGATTGTTTCAATCACTACTCATATATTATCTACCAACGGACACCTCAAAGGTGAATATATATGGAAGTGTACATCACCGGGTCATTTTCAACCACCACACCAAAATTCAATAAACAGTGTTCAAGTGTCCAAAATCAAAATCATTCATAATATTGCAACAACAGAAGAAAGTACTGTTATATGTAAAAGAGGAGCACTGAAAAATCACTTATCTTATAATGCACTGTGTGTCAGAGTAACATTTTCAAGCCCTCTAAACAGAGTTTTATTCTCTCCAAACTCTCATATCGATGCCCCTTCATTTATCATGGAAATCGCCCAACCGCAGGGTTTCATCTCAAAAGATTGTATCAAGGACTACAAACTTCCAAAACTTGAGCCTTCTTCAACTGGCTTCACAGTACATGGGCTATCGACAACAGGGCACTAGGTTTTCCTACTGAATTTTGGTGTGGTGGTTGGAAATCACCTGGTGATGCAGTAAATTTGAGGCGTCCCTTGGTGAATACTATATGAGTGACTGGAACAATCTGAGGGCATTTCCTTTACATGACTTGAATATTTGTTAAGGGAGTACTGGTTACAATTTTGCAATAGTGAAGTACCTGCCATTTTGTGAAGGTGATGTTATGTGTACAGACTGGTATGATTTAGAACTATCGTATTGGTAGGTTTGGGAAAACAAAGGAGACATTCTGGTTGGGAGGGAATAAACTTTGAACCATGCTTCAAAACTACAAACTACATATGCACATTTCAATAAAAAAAAAATTATCAGTAATCATTGACTGCAGAATGGTGAGGGCCACCGGGGTCATGGTCTTAGCAATATCTTGCACAACACAGACAGCTTCAGCAACTAGAGAGCTTGGAGGTGAAGCCAGAGATTTGTTTGTTTGGCCCCTTCAACCAAAATCATGTTCTGCTGCACCTGCACTAATACACATATTTTATGCCATAGGGATATAAATTGTTAATATGTACATTAGGGATGTCAACCATATGGCCTGTGGGCCAGTGACATAGCCAGAAATAAATGTTTTGTGGGAGGTTGGGGAAAGGGGGGGGGGGGCAATGATTAAGAGCGACAAAAATGATAAAGGGGATGGAACTCCTTCCATATGAGGAAAGACTAAAGAAGTTAGGGCTCTTCAGCTTGGAAAAGAGACAGATGAGGGGAGATATGATTGAGGTCTACAAAATCCTGAGTGGTGGAGAACAAGCAGAAGTGAATCCATTTATCACTCTTTCAAACAGTACAAAGACCAGGGGACAGTCAGTGAAATTACAAGGAAATACTTTTAAGACAAATAGGAGGAAATATATTTTCAAAGAATAGTTAAGCTCTGGAACTCGCTGCCAGAGGATATGATCACTGACGATCCTAGGTCGGCTGGCACCCGGGGTGGATCGCCGATGCGCACCCCCCCCCCCCCCGGGTGCAGCATGACACCCCTCCCCGGCACAATGACCCCCTCCGGTGCATCAACCCCCCCAGGTGCATTTTTAGCTGCTGGGAGCAGCCGCATGGCTCTCGGCTCCCTGCTCCCTCTGCCCCGGAACAGGAAGTAACCTGTTCCAGGGCAGAGGGAGCAGGGAACCAGTGGTGCCGACAGGCGCGCTACTGCTCTCTGCACCAAGGGCGGACTGCCCCCACTGCCCCTCCCTTGGTACGCCGCTGGATATGGTAACAGCAATTACTGTACCTGGGTTTAAAAAAAGTTTGGACAAGTTCCTGGAGGAAAAGTCCATCGTCTGCTATTGAGATAGACATGGGGGAAGCCAATGCTTGCCCTGGAATTAGTAGCATGGAATGTTTTATTAGATTGTAAACTTCTCAGAAAGTTCGCTTATGAGCGGTATATCAAGATCTAAATAAACTTGAAACTTACTACTATTTGGGTTTCTGCCAGTAACTCGTGAAATGGATTGGTCACTCTTGGAAACCGAATATTACATTACATGACATGCATTCTTATATTCCGCAAATACCCAATCAGGTTTCATGCGGATTAAATAATGTGAGATCCAGCAATATCTGGAGAATAACAATCAAACATCAGCATGTAAATACATTTATAAAAACTGTTGGAAGCAGGACACTGGGCTAGATGGACCATTGGTCTGACCCAGTGTGGCTATTCTTATGTGGACACTACGCATCGAGCACCTCATTTTCACTGATTCCCTTTGCTTTTCTCTTCTCCCCCCACCCCCCCAAAAAAAAATCTAAATGTAAAATACCTTAGCTGGTGTCCGCTCTGAGTATCTGTGGTTCAGAGATGAAGTGCAGCAGTCAAGGGCATCACTTTGAGCCAATCTCAATTGCACTATGAGTACCGGTGGGCTAGCACTCTCTAATGCTGATTTTGTGAGATCAGCAACAGGAAGTCCTCCCAAGAGAACTGAACATCAGCAGCATAAAGTGTTCCCGTTGACTGCTACATTCATCTCTGCACTGTATTGCTGACTCAGTGTGTGCTCCAGATTTTTTCAGCTGGTGGGGTACAGGGATTCCCTCCAGTTACACCAACAGTGCACCCGGCAGAAACATTTCACTCCTGAGGGTGAAGATCAATTAACAGGTAGTCCCAATTGACCTGAAAGTGTGGATGTGGCATCCAGGGGTCCACTGGTCAAGGCTATCTATAGATGTCATAGTCAACTAATCATCCCTGTCATCTCTATCTGCCATGGGCTGGCCACTGGTGATAGGCAGGTGCTTTCTCCATGGATTGACCACTGGTGATTGGCAGGTGCTGTCTCTATGGGCTGGCCACTGGTGATTGGCAGGTGCTCTCTCCATGGACTGACCACTGGTGATTGGAAGGTGCTCTCTCCATGGATTGACCACTAGTGATTGCGAGGTGCTGTCTCCATGGATTGACCACTAGTGATTGACAGTTGCTGTCTCCATAGACTGACCACTAGTGATTGGCAGGTGCTCTCTCTGATCTGCTTCTCTAACCAGGGAAAGAAGAAGTTTTATATGTAGCATGTCTGGGGTTCTCATAACTCTTCCCCATTCAGATAGCTTCCAAGGTTGACACGAATACCCTTTTCTGTTCTCTGAAAATGGCTTGCACTGAGACCTTGTGATCAATACCTTGTGGCAGCTGCCTAGGCTCCTAACTTCTACCTTTTACAGAAAGATGCTGCTTTACCCAGGTCAAGATCATGGTTGAGCCTCCTCTGCCAAAAGCTCCGATGCACTTATTGCTCACTTATTTTATGGTTTTTAAAATGAATTTTGGTTGGATGATGTTTGGCGCACCGATTGCAGACTGTACTTGACCCTTTGTCCTCTCAGTTGTAAGCCAATACAAAAGAAAATTTATACATATTTTTATAATGTTGATATAATGGTTGCACAAGGTATGTTGACAATTTTCTTAGGTACAGTTCAGATCTAGTTACATAGGCGTATTTTCAAAGCACTTAGACTTATAAAGTTACACAAAGTAACCTTTGGGATTTTGTAAGTCTAAGTGCTTTGAAAATGAGCCCCTAAATCTATGCCGTCGTTGAAGTGAGTTTGACCCCCCCCCCCCCCCCCCAGTCAACGTACGTGGATACCTTGGGCTTTAAAACTGGCTGAGGCTGTGTGAGGTAAAGAGTATGTGCGTACACTGCTCATTAGGTGTCCAATATACTGCAGTTCAGCACAATGGATTACAGGTTAAACAGGAAAATTTAATTGTGCTGATAAAGAAGTTCAAGGTTCTAGACAAAAATAACTCTGTGCCGTTCATGGTCACTTAACCAAGTGGAACACTGTCCTGGCAAGAAACTGTGCCTAGCATTGTGCAACATAGTTAACAGTTCATTCCATTTATTTACATTTATAGACATAATATCTCATAATAGTGTACTGTACAGTTCTACAGCTAAATACACCTAATGAACACAGAAATCAACAGCATACAAGACACATTAAAACAATATTTTTTTTTGTTACATTTGTACCCCGCACTTTCCCACTCATGGCAGGCTCAATGTGGCTTATATGGGGCAATGGAGGGTTAAGTGACTTGCCCAGAGTCACAAGGAGCTGCCTGTGCCTGAAGTGAGAATCGAACCCAGTTCCCCAGGAACAAAGTCCACCACTCTAACCACTAGGCCAATATTGACACACTACACTAATCATATGATATATAAATGTCTTAAAAATAAATGATAAAACCCCACCTTCAAACCCTCAGACTCAAAGGTTTTCAGAAATGAAAGCCCTTCAGTTGATTTTGACAGGGCTGGATTAACACTATATTGGGCTCTTGTGGGTCCCCCTACCCCACCATCATTTCACCTCTCTAGACGTAGCAGGGAAAAATGCAGAGCCTAGCTGTGGGTATGATAGCAGTAATAGTTTGTGAATGAGGATGGGGACTATGCAAGCCCTAAGCCCACCCCCAAAATGCCCCCTTGTGATTTGGGTGCACTGAAGATGAATTGCATAGATAAATGTCTGTAAAATAGGTTTTGAAAACACCAATTTGGACGTTTTGAGAAGAAATTCATCTAAATGCTGCTTTATGACACATTTTAATATTTTTCTCTTTTGAAAATGAGCCCCCCAGTCAGCCAGCCAAGTACAGACAGTATGTTTGGTGACGGGAATCCCTAATCTGTTAGGATTGAAGGATATAAAAAGCTGGGAGGACTTCCTAGGAGGTTTTGTATGCTCTAGATAATATGCCAAAGCACTCTTGCAATCTAAGATATGCAGTGCTGCTTCTCCAGAATGAGAGTGTAGCTCAGGGAAGCACAATAGACTGATTTAGGTGGAACTCAGATACCACTTTAGGGAGGAATTTGGGGTGGGTTTGTAGCACAACCCGGTCGTGGTAGACAGTGCCGTAGCGAGGGTGCCTGACACCCGGGCGGGTCGCCGCTGCGCACCCCCCCCCCCCGGTGCAGGGCACGGCGCCCCCCCCTCCGGAGCACCCCCCCGAAACGCACCCTACCTTTCAGCGGGGGGCAGGCGGGAGGGCCGATCCGCCCCCAGTGCACGTCACTGGGAGCTGCGTCGGCTCTGCTGCTTCCCTGCTTTCTCTGCCCCGGAACAGGAAGTAACCTGTTCCGGGGCAGAAAGAGCAGGGAACCAGCGAGCCGACCCCCCCCCCCAGCGCGTGCACCCTGGGCGGACCGCCCCACCGCCCCCCTTTCCTACGCCACTGGTGGTAGAACATGGTGTAAGGTGGGTCTGCCACAAGGGCTTGAAGTTCGCTGACTTTTCTGGCAGAAGAGCTATTAAGAACACTACCTTGTATGTGAGGAACTTCAGAGAATGTGAATGAAGTGTCTCAAATGGAGGATTCATGATATCTGTGAGGATGACATTAAGATCCCACACCACTAGAGATGGTTTGATAGGAAGTTTGGCATGAAAATAAACTTTCGTGAATCTATCTATCAAGGGATGGACGGAAATTGGCTTATCAACTCTAGAATGAAAAGTGATAATGACACTCAAATGCACTCTGACTGAGTTAGTTTTGAGGCCAGAATCAGAAAGATGGAGAAGGTATTCCATAAGGGTAGGACGAGAGCACTTAACAGTTAAGTGCTCTAGCTGTTCAGCAAAGGGAAAATCTTCTCCACTTGAAATGGTAGCACTTCTGTGTAGAAGGGTTCATAGAGGCTAATAGTATTCTAGAGACTTCTGGAAGATTTAAAGAATGTAAGTCTATTTCATCAAAACCCAAGCCATCAGATCCAGAGAACAGGGGTCTGGATGGAGGAGGGATACCTCGTTTTGTGTTGTTAGGGTTGGAAATGGATCTAACCTCAATGGTTCTTTGGAAGAACTCTAGGAGAAGAGGGAACCAAATTTGGTGTGGCCAGTAGAGAGCAATTAGGATCATGGTTCCTTGGTCTCGACATAGTTTGAGAAGAGTTTTCCCTATGAGAGGCAGTGGGGGAAAGATGTATAGAAGATCTGTACCACAGTGGAGCAAGAATGCATCTGGAGATGTACAGTTGGAAGCATATATCCTGGAACAAAAGCAGGGAAACTGCTTGTTCTGAGAAGAAGCGAAAAGATCTATCACTGGGGTCCCCCACTGCTGGAATATTTGACGATCTACAGAGATGAGGGACCATTCATGAGGTTGAAGGACTCTACACAATTTGTCTGCCACAGCATTCTCTTTGCCACCTAGGTAAACAGTTCTTATAGAGATGTTTTGAGAAGCTGCCCCATATCTGGATTGCTTGCCAACAGAGGTTGTAAGAACCTGTTCCTCCTTGTTTGTTCAAGTAAAACACGGCAACCTGGTTGTGTGAGAGAATGAGTATTATCTGATTGAGAATGCAGTTTGAGGGCGTTTCAGACCGCTCGCAATTCCAAGAGGTTGATATGTGGTTTTTCCTGTGGGGACTAAGAACCTTGTGTGTGGAGACCATCGAGGTAAGCACCCCAACCAACCTTAGAAGCATTCATGGTGAGGACCTTGTGATGCGGACTTCGTGATGCTGAAACAGAAAACCTGGGTGAGATTCTGGGATACCATCCACCACTGTAGAGAGTGGCGTAGCCGTGGAGAGACTCGAATACAGGCTGAGAGCAATCCCATGACTTGGGACAATAGAGAGGAGAGCATCTACTGAGAAATTTGGAAATGGAATCTAGCCAATGGCATTACATGGACTGCTGAAGACATGTGACAGAGTAGGTGGAGCATCTGACGAGAAGATATTTGAGTGGATTTGAACACCTGAATAGTGAGATGCAGTATGTTGTTTGCTCTCAGTTGAAGAAGGAAGGCTCAGCCCTGAGTAGTATCACGGAGAGCCCTTATGAACTGTAAGGTCTGAGCCAGTTGAGGATGTAATTTGGGGTAACTGATCACAAACCCGAGGAGTTCTAGAGCCTTAGGGTGGATAGAATGGAGGTATGTGCTGATTCCTGGGTGGCTGCCTTAACTAGTTGTCGAGGTAGGGGAAGATGTGCATGCCCCACCTGTGAAGTGTTGCAGCTACCACTATCAGGCATTTCATGAAGCCTCGAGGAGCCGAAGCCAAGTCAACCAGTAAGACCTTGTATTGATAATGCAGAGTTCCTCCGCTTTCTCTGTGGAACTTTCTGTGTGCAGGGAGAATAGGTATATGTGTGCCTCCTTGAGATCTAGAGAGCAAAGCTAATCATTGAGGTGTATCATGGGAAGTAGTGATCCCAGGAAAACCATGTGAATTTTTTCTCTGAGTAGAAACTTGTTTAAGTCTCGCAGATCGAGAATTGATCGTAAATCTCCTGGTTTTTTTTTCGGTATGAGAAACTATCTGGAATAGAACCCTCAACCCCTGTCCAGTGAAGGAACTGGTTCTATTGAATTCTGATGGAGGAGGGCCAAGAGCTCCTCTTGAAGTACTGTCATTTGGAAGGAGTTGAAATGAGACTCTGTTGGTGGATGGTTTGGCTACGAGAGTGAGGGGTGGAGAGAGAGGGAAGATGTTTAGCTACAGGAGTGAGGGGTGAAAAGAGAGGAATGTTGAGCTATAAGGGTGGAGGTGGAGAGGAGGAGAGAGAGAGAAGATGCTGGGCTGCAGAGAGAAGATGAGAGAGAGAGGAGATGCTAAGTTACAAAGGTGGAGGGAGGGGAGATGCTGAACATAATGGACCATGCAGGAGATGCCATGGAGAGCTGTCAAGGAGATGAGTGAGAGGAGGATGCTAAGTACAGAGGGTAAAAATGTGGTAATGGAGAGTGGGTGACAGAAGGGAATAGAAGAAAGGGGACAGAATGAGAGTGGAAATGAGGTGGTGAACTGGAGGATGAGATAGAGGGTGAAATTTGAGTGAACAGAAAGGCAGAAAAGAAATGGAGGAAAAGAGGTAAAAGGGAAAGATCAACATTTCAGAGACAGTGTGAGGGAATAGAAAACTGGAGGAGTGAGTAGAAAGGATGAATGGACAATAGTCACTGAAGACTTAGCAGAAGAGGGACAGGAAAGAGAAGAAAGAAACTCACTGGGACCAACATGATTGGAAAAAACAAAATGCCCAGACAGCAAAGATAGAAAAAAAATTTTTATTCTGAATTTATGAACCGCGATATGTTAGTTTTGGAAAATATGCATTGTGGATGTTTTTGTATTGTGTTAAGTACAAGAGGAAATTAATTTGTTTTTCTCTCTAGTGTTGTGGTAAATGCCAATTTTGACTTCTTGGGGGTTATCAGTTCAAGTTTTGTTTTCATATTTTTGTTTCTAATTTGTGATCTGTATTTGGTGAGGGTCTATCTGTGCATAGGTGCCAAAGATTCAAAATGATTGTTGGAGTCAGACATAATACAATGAAGGAGCTTGTTCAATGTTAGGGATGCTCAGCACCCTCTGGATTCACAGAGCTGCCTCTTATGTGGCTGTTTTGCTGACCAGGGTACGGTATTCTGTTTGCATGTAGTTTGTGTTGCATCTATAGCAGTCTCATTTGTTCTATATTTGGTGAGGGTTTGTGTTTTGCGTGTGACCGAGGTGCAATCTGTATGCATGTAGTTTGTGTAGAGGTCTATATCAGCCCCATTTGTTCTGTTTTACCAGTAGTAGGTGTACTGGTGTTTTAAGGCCCAGTGTAATATTTGTAGTGCTGCCTATTCATAGGTAGGGTTCTTGCTGTTTGATTCTTAGGAATTAGTGCTATTGTTGTATGATGGGCTTACTACATGTATGATGAGGTGAGATGTTTTTTTCAGGTTTGTATTTCACAGTGTGCCTAGTACTGGAGAGAATTTTGTTGCTATTGGTCAGATGGCTTGAGGATTAGAATATTTTTTGTATGGTGATTTCCAAGGAGAAATGTCCTACCAGTTGTTGAGGGAAGATTGGTGCAGATCATGTTTACATTTTAGTCATAAGAACTGCTGTACTGTGTTAGACCAAGGGTCCTTGAAATATTGACGTTATATTTAGAATATTATATTTCTTATTGTTTTCATTTTTCATATTTGTAGATATCATTATTAATAAATCAGTTAATGTTAAATTATACAATTTTTGCTCTGGATTATACATTTACTTTAGATATCTATGCATCCCATACATATATGCTGACGACGTAACAATATATATCCCTTTCAAACAGGACACTACAGAAATCCTCAATGAAATCAACCAAAGCCTACAAATCATGAACACCTGGGCAAATGCATTTCGATTAAAACTGAATGCAGAAAAAACTCAATGCCTGATACTTACCTCCCAATACAACACTAATGAATTTACCGCAATAAACACACCAAACCTAAACCTTCCAATCTCAGAAACCCTAAAAATCCTTGGAGTCACTATCGACCGCCATCTAACACTCGAAACCCACGCAAGCAACACAACCAAAAAGATGTTTTACTCCATGTGGAAACTGAAGAGAATAAGACCTTTCTTCCCAAGATCCGTCTTCCGCAACCTAGTGCAATCACTCGTACTCAGCCATCTCGACTATTGCAACTCACTATACGCAGGCTGCAAAGAGCAAACACTGAGGAAACTTCAAACAGCCCAGAACACAGCAGCCAGACTCATCTTCGGGAAACCAAAATACGAAAGTGCGAAACCACTACGAGAGAAGCTACACTGGCTCCCACTCAAGGAACGCATCACTTTCAAAGTATGCACACTAGTCCACAAAATCATTAATGGTGAAGCCCCAGCCTACATGTCTGACTTAATAGACCTACCACCCAGAAATGCCAAAAGATCATCCCGAACTTTCCTTAACCTCCACTTCCCAAATTGCAAAGACATAAAATACAAAGTGATGCACGCATCAACCTTTTCCTATATGAGCACGCAATTCTGGAATAAACTACCACGAAACTTAAGAACGACCTACGAACTAACCAACTTCCGCAAACTACTAAAGACTCATCTCTTTGAAAAAATCTATCAAAAGGATCAAAGCACATGAAGTCCACAAACACAGTTGGCAATGCATCAACACATTCTCATAATACTCTTATCCCCTTAATTCCACTACACCCAGCCTTTTTCTCTTCTCCATGTTCTTTCCCCCTTATTGATACATGGACACTGTTTTAACTCTACTCCTCACAATGTAACTATAATCATGTTATAACTTATTGTATTTCCATCGTTACAATGTATTGTAAGCCACACTGAGCCCGCAAATAGGTGGGAAAATGTGGGATACAAAAGCAATAAAATAAATAAAATTTGTAGAGATAGAGTGGGTTTATTTATAAATGACAGAAAATCTTTTAATACTGTGCAGTATTCCTCTGCCCCACCCAGCTACTCCTTCATGCCACCAGACTGTCAACATTTTCTGGGGAGAGCAATGTGGTATCAAAAGTGCAAATGTTGAGAAAAACACCGATTAGGCCAAGATTTTGCTCATAATGTGGCAAAAATGTACTACTGCTATTGATATTCTGTAAACATTTTAAAATTAAATATATGAATTTTCTAAGTATATGCACATTCCAGCTTCCTTACTATTCACAAATGAAGCCTTGTGCGTGTAGGAGTAAGTTCATTTTCAGTCCTGGCCCTCAGTTCCAGTTCATTTTTTTTCTAAAAATTAAGCCCTGAAGATGAATTTAAAAAAAAAATGAAAATGCCCTAAAATGCTCCGAGTCAGATTTGCAGTTAATGGGGTCCTTTTACAAAGCCGCGGTAAAACTTGTCCTGCGGTAGTGTGGGTGCATCTTTTAGGTGAGCGTTGGGCCATTTTTTAATGTGGCTGGGATAAAGGTTATTTTTTAATGGGATGGGAAACGGGCCTGCGCTAATATTAAAACTAGTGTGCACCTATTTACGGTCTGAGCCCTTACTGCCACCCATTGACCTAGCGGTAAAGGCTCATGCGCTACCCACGTGGTAACCATGTAGCGTGTGCCAACATGCGCACGCTTTTGATTACCGCCAGGAATGCCCCCACAGTAGAAAATAGAATATTATTTTCTACTGTGGGATTCGGCATGCGCCAAAATCGGAATTACTACTACTACTACTTAACATTTCTAGAGCGCTACTAGGGTTACGCAGCGCTGTACAATTTAACAAAGAGAGACAGTCCCTGCTCAAAGAGCTTACAATCTAATAGACAAGTGAACGGTCGGTCCGATAGGGGCAGTCAAATTGGGGCAGTCTGGATTCACTGAACGGTAAGGGTTAGGTGCCGAACGCAGCATTGAAGAGGTGGGCTTTAAGCAAAGACTTGAAGACGGGCAGGGAGGGGGCTTGGCGTAAGGGTTCAGGAAGGTTGTTCCAAGCATAGGGTGAGGCGAGGCAGAATGAGCGGAGCCTGGAGTTGGCGGTGGTGAAGGGTACTGAGAGGAGGGATTTATCCTGTGAACGGAGGTTACGGGCGGGAATGTAAGGGGAAATGAGGGTAGAGAGGTAGTGAGGGGCAGCAGACTGAGTGCATTTGTAGGTAAGAAGGAGAAGCTTGAATTGAATGCGGTATCCGATCGGAAGCCAGTGAAGTGACCTGAGGAGAGGGGTGATATGAGTATATCGGTTCTGGCGGAATATGAGACGTGCAGCAGAGTTCTGAACAGACTGAAGGGGGGATAGATGGCTAAGTGGGAGGCCGGTGAGGAGTAAGTTGCAGTAGTCCAGGCGAGAGGTAATGAGAGCGTGGACGAGAGTTCGGGTGGTGTGTTCAGAGAGGAAAGGCGTACTAATCCCCAGCCCTGGCTGACCCCTTGCATCCGTTACCTTTGCTCCTGCGCCCGATCTGCTGAACGCCTCTGGAGGAAATCTCGCACCCATTCAGATTTCCTTCACTACAAATTCATGCTATCCTCCTTCCAGTCCTCACTATTCCTTGCCAAACAGGACTATTACACCCAATTGACTAATTCTCTCAGCTCTAACCCTCGTCGTCTCTTCGCCACCCTTAACTCCCTCCTCAAAGTGCCCTCCGCTCCCACCCCCCCGTCACTCTCTCCTCAATCACTGGCTGACTACTTCCGCGACAAGGTGCAAAAGATCAACCTTGAGTTCACTACCAAGCCACCTCCTCCTCTTCACCCTTCAACCCTCTCCCTCAACCAACCAACCCAGACCTCCTTCTCCTCCTTTCCTGATATCTCCGAGGAGGAAACCGCCTGCCTTCTTTCCTCCTCAAAATGCACCACTTGTTCCTCTGATCCCATCCCCACCAACTTACTTAACACCATCTCTCCTACTATCACCCCCTCCATCTGTCATATCCTCAACCTCTCTCTCTCCACTGCAACTGTCCCCGACACCTTCAAGCATGCTGTAGTCACGCCACTCCTCAAAAAACCATCACTAGACCCTACCTGTCCCTCCAACTACCGCCCCATCTCCCTCCTACCCTTCCTCTCCAAGACACTTGAGCGCGCAGTCACCTGGTAGTGCTGATGGGGCACATGGTACCTGCATATTAGCCCTCCTGAGCCTTTGTAACAGGGCCCCCACTGTGCACAAAAGTCCCACATTAAGCTGTTTAACTCCAAAACTTAACACATTAGTAAAAGGGCCTCTTTATTTAGCTAATGTAATTATGTCATTTGAATCTGCTGGGTTAACACTTGTTCTTTTCTGTTTCAAGAAGGTGCTGTCCTAGGCAATTGCCTAGTCTTGCCCAATGGGCCAGCTTTCCCTCGTTGATAGCTGATTTTCCTACAACAAAAATTACTAAGATATAGAACAAGCATGGAAAATGCTTAATATACAAAAATATTTTAAATTATTAAATATGCAAAACATTTCTAATGTATGTGTGAGTTGTATAATTGCAACAGAATTTTAGAAAGTATGTCACAAAATTTACTCGAGCTTTAAGTAAAAAAAAATCAGGAATTGGGGTGGGAGGGTGTAGGGTAGAGAGGTCTACATTGATGAGACAACCAGCACTTTATCTATTTATTTAATTATTTATACATACAAGCAGTCTAGCTGGCATGCTTCCCTCAACGAATCCTTTTACACACTGAATGAGATTTTAGCAAAGGAAATGTTTTAAGAAAATATTACTTGGTACACTCAGCTTTTGCAATCAACTTGTGCAGTCATGGCAGACAGTTTCCTAATCTAGGCCAGAGCTTCCCAAACTGTGGTCAGGATACCAACTGGGGTCACAAAACTTGTAAACCTGTGTTTGAGGTTGTGACCTAGGTGGACTCTCCTTAGGTGCGTTGGCAGGAGATGGGAGCCAAGACAATTTAGGGAGCCTGGAGTGGGCTTATATACTCAGAGGGGGGTTACTGCTGCCACTAGACCCTACCCCCGATTACCAAAAGGCACTCCTATGCTTCTACCAACTTCTATACTGTTCTGTACAGCTCCTTTCCTTTCTGGAAGCTTCTGGTACCTTGCTGGTGCCTTTCCTGACAGGTGCGGGAGGCCACAGTTGGCCTTAGGGATGCTAATCTGCTGCTTAAAAAAGCAGACAACTTTTTACTATTCCATTAAAGGGGTCAGCAGTACAAACACTGACATGAAACAAAATTTGGGAACAGCATTAAGAATTCAGATACGTCTTATACTGCTGAATTTCTTATGATGTTACACAGGCAACAACCATAAACCCAAAAGTGACCACTGCAGTATGAGTTTGAACACTCTGGAACCAGCTGAGGCTTTGGGCATATTCATCACTAGAGAGTTTTATGTGAGACTATGTGCTGGGTATTGCTTCCTAATTTTAGTTGATGTAGTACAGCTTTTTTACTTGTTTCCCAATTGAGAACTGAGTTGTTTCAGTACTATTTTTTTCAAAATATATGATAAATATTTAATGAAGTAAAATATTTCCACCTCAGAAACTCATATCACATACTTTTGTTCTAGAATTTTCTCTCTCTTGAAACAAAATTTAATTATTTTTGTTACATTTGTACCCCATGCTTTCCCACTCATGGCAGGCTCAATGCGGCTTACATGGGGCAATGGAGGGTTAAGTGACTTGCCCACAGTCACAAGGAGCTGCCTATGCCAGGAACTGAACTCAGTTCCTCAGGACCAAAGCCCACCACCCTAACCACTAGGCTACTCCTCCACTGTCTCTCCTTGTCTCCATGTAGGGTACCGGTTTTAGCTCTGATCAGTTACACTATAGGTAAAATGGATGCTTTCCCAGGGATAGCAAACTTATCTCTATGCAAATAGATTATTTTTCTCCTAATGAAGCAGCACTGGGAATTCACTAGATTTAAATTTTACAGTGTTAATGGGATTAGGAAGCCCAAATTCACAGAGGGGAGTGTCAGGACTGCATGTCTGAGATTGGACATGCCTCTGAGACGCACATCAACATGACTTCTTATTTATTAACTAAGTGGCTAACAGTTCAATGCATTCCGGAAAGATTACTGACAATCTTTTGTCAGAGTTTCTTTCCGAATTATTTATTGACTTAACTGAGAGTTCATGGCTAGGTAAAGTAACATTTATATGTCAAAACTATTTTAATATCCTTTGGCAATTCAACAGCAACTTCCTACTTAGGTCAGAGCAAACCTATGTAAATCTGAAAGCAGATTTCTGGCGGCATCTGAGTACATGGTAAGGAATAAAATGTAACAAAAGAGAGGGTCCAAAATTACACAAATCAAGACAACAAAAAAAAGCGCAAAAAGGGCCTCCAAGGCTGGAACAATGGTACAATCTTTAATGAAATGGACCCAACACGGGCCGTGTTTTAGCGCACAGGGGCGCCTGCCTCAGGGGTCAAAGCAGCAGATTGTACCAAAGGCTTCTAAAAGTAGCAGATGATTCCAATGATCCACCCCCTCAAAGTATCTGCTACTAATTTATTTATTTTATTTAATTTATCGTGCAAATCTAGTCATATTCTGGATTTCAGCCCGCAATTTAATTAAGCCAATCAGTGCCAATAATTACCACTAAACAAGCAACTATTGATACTAATTGGCATTAATAAGAATTTACATGAACAACTTGCTAGGCCTATTCTGTAAAATGGTGCACGTAA
This sequence comes from Microcaecilia unicolor, assembly GCF_901765095.1. Classification (NCBI taxonomy): domain Eukaryota; kingdom Metazoa; phylum Chordata; class Amphibia; order Gymnophiona; family Siphonopidae; genus Microcaecilia; species Microcaecilia unicolor. The sequence continues at coordinate 240,961,030 of NC_044032.1, read as the reverse complement.
ATTCTAATGCGCCCTGCCTAAAAGGGGGTCTGGTCATGGGCACAGAATGGGCGGACCATGGACATTCCAAAAATCTATATGCAGGTTATAGAATAAACCTGCTCCGTGCCTAACTTACGCACCGGTATTTACTTGGCGTAAATGGATGCACCTAGGGATATGCGCAGGCACGGCCGCTATGATTTAAAGAATACGCTTAGGTGGAAATATTTTCGGCGCCAATTTTTCAGGTGCCATATATAGAATCTAGTCCTTTGTGTGTTGGGGGGGGGGGGGGTTGTTTGCCAATAATAAAACACACGCTTTCAAAAATGTGTGCTCTGCAAGGGGGGTGTGCTCTTTCGAAAGAGTACGCACTTTTTTCCCCAACAGTGCACCCACTCAAACCATTGTGCATGCATGAACCATGGTGTGGAGCGGGTGGAGGTGAATCGATTTTTCACTCTTTCAAAAAGTACAAAGACCAAGGGACACTCAATTAAATTGCATGAAAATACTTTTAAAACAAATAGGAGGAAATATTTTTTTCAGTCAAAGAATAGTTGCCGGAGGATGTGGTAACAATGGTTAGCGTATCTGGGTTTAAACAAGGTTTGGACAAGTTCCTGGAGGAAAAGTCCATAGTCTGTTATTGAGATGGACATGGGGAAAGCCACTGCTTGTTCCTGGAATCAGTAGCATGAATGTTGCTACTAATTGGGTTTCTGCTAGGTACTTGTGACCTGGATTGGCCATTGTTGGAAGCAGAATAGTGTGCTAGATGGATCATTGATCTGACCCAGTATGTTCACTACCCATGAGTGGGTAATGCACACTTGGGTGCACTATTGGGAAAAGAGCATACACACTGAGTGTGCCCTTTTGCCAAATAGTGTGCACACTTTTAAAAGAACATGCAATCAACGACTTTACACCCATGATGACAAATGGTCAAACAAAAATAAACAAAACGAACATTACCTGGAAATGACAGGGGAACAACACAAAATGAACATGTTCTGTCTGCTTATCCCTACTGTGAAGGATGATCTACTATAATAAAACGCACCCTCAACGTTCTGAGGACAAAGGTTCTGAACTCAAAGCACAACGATAAAGGGTTCGTAACTTCAAGGTGGTGAAGCCATCCCACTATGACTTTGTGCCCCGCCCTCACGTCAAACATCATGACGACAAACGAACCCTTTAACGTTGTGCTGTGACTTCAGAAACTTGGCCCACAGAACGTTAAGGGTGACAAAGAAAGAATCGCAAACAAGCAGGGGGAGGAGTAGGGAAACACTTCCCTACTCCTCCCCTTGGATGTCCAACACCCACCCCACGCGCCGCCCCCCACCCAAAGACAAGCACGAAAAAACACAAAAAACAAGAAGCCCCGCTCCAACATGCTGGAGGTGCAACACCCACCCCCGCGCCGCCCCTCCACCAACCCACCCACGAAAAACAAGGAAACAAAAAAAGCAAAGCAAAACCCACCCCCACCCCTACCCACCCACTCACCGACGTATAGTTTTGCCGCCGGGGAACCCGAAACCCCACAAGAACAAGTCCTGTCTTCTGACTCCGGGGTGATCTTCAGCATTACTAGCCTCTGCAAGCAGGGCTTCTGTGCGTCTGACGTCCTGCACGTGCAGGACGTCAGACGCACAGAAGCCCGCCCTGCACAGGCTACCAATGCAGAAGATCACGTCGGAGTCAGCACAGCACCCAACAGAGGAATTCTGCTGGCAGGATTTCGGGTCCCCCGCCAGCAAAACTACAAAACGGTAGGGTGGGATGGCGGCGAGGCGGCGGCGGGTGCCTCGCACGGCGAACACTCCAACGAAAACCTTGCTAGCGCCCGTTTCATATGTGTCAGAAACGGGCCTTTATAACTAGTGTTTAAAGAAAAGAAATGAATCTTCCAAATCTGTATTTCCCAACCAAAGTTGCCATCAGACCTGAATGGATCAGCCATGGAGAAGTCACCAATGAATAATGCTCAGGTCCAGACCAGCAACTGGGCACAGCTCTCAGCATCCTGTGGCATCAAGAGACAGCAGTGGTTGCTCTTAAATATGCAGGAGCTTGTTTCTGGGGCATAACCTTTCCTTCTTAGCCACAGCATGAGCTCCGGAGCAGGAGAATTAATGAGCAGCATGTGCAGGGTAAGAATAGTCAGTCCCATACACAGACAATACACAAAGGGGTAAATTCTATAAGTGGCACCTAAAAAGTGGCAATGAAAATTTCACGCGTGGAGCACTATTCTATACAGGGTACACGTGCTTTATAGGATAGCATTTAAGGCGTAAACCGTGCCTAACTTTAGTTACCAGCAATTACACCTGCTGAAAGCTGGTGTAAATGCCGGAACTTTGTAATTCGTCCAAACTCTGTATTTGTGCGCATAAAATTTTGGAACACCCCCCAAGACACGCCCTCCCAAATTTACACGTGGATCGTTATATAATACAATCTGCGAGTAAATCCTAATTAAGGCCAATTAACGCCAATAATTGTGGAGGAGTGGCCTAGTGGTTAGGGTGGTGGACTTTGGTCCTGGGGAACTGAGGAACTGAGTTCAATTCCCAGCACAGGCAGCTCCTTGTGACTCTGGGCAAGTCTCTTAACCCTCCATTGCCTGCCGCATTGAGCCTGCCATGAGTGGGAAAAAGTGCGGGGTACAAAAATTAAAAAAAAAAAAAAAAAATGTATTTATTTGCTGCATTTGTATCCCACATTTTCCCATCTCTTTGCAGGCTCAATGTGGCTTACATTATGCCGCAATGACAATCGTCATTAATGGTATCAGAAGAACAGAGTATTGTTACAATTAAGGTACATAAGATATCAAGAAAGTAAGAGCAAAGAAATTGGCTGTTAGCATGGGTACTGATGCCTTTGACTGAGATGAGCAGATGGGGCAAAGAACTGGAGCTGGCAGAACCCTCCCTGCTCCACTGACCAAAGGGAAGAAACAGCACTGAAAAGAATATAAGGAGAGAAAAAAACCCCAGAAGAGAGTGTGGAGGGGAAGAGAAGGTTGGATATGGTGACGCCAACAGAATGAGAATAAAAGAAGATCAAAGAAACACTAAGTAAGGCAAACTAGAGTCAAGCAAGATGGACCAAAGTAAAAAGATATCTATATATATAAAAGGCAACCCCAACGTTCTGAAGCCTCCACGGAAGTTGAGGCGCCCGAGATATCCGGTGTGCCCTGGAGTGTCTGCACCGCCCTCGCGTGCAACCCCAACGTTCTGAAGCCTCCACGGAAGTTGAGGCGACCGAGATATCCGGTGTGCCCTGGAGTGTCTGCACCGCCCTCGCGTCAAAACGTCATGACGCGTCAAAACGTCATGACGTCGAGGGTGGAGCTATTGACACTCGCGGGCCGAAATGGCCCACAGCGAACAAGGCAAGTAGCTTCGAGGGTCGGAGGGAGGGGGCCCCTTGCTAGCACCCATTTCATTCCGCTCAGAAACGGGCATTTTTTCCTAGTTGGTAAATAAGAGAGAGAGAAAAAAAGAGCTAAGGGTACATTTTTCATATTTGGTGATCCCGTGTGCTCTTACAGCCTTCTTGGAAGGGTGTGACGCTTTTGATCTCACAAGCTTTGGGTACTTTCTTTTCATGTGAGCCCAAATTTTGTGCAACTCCAGGGGGAATAAGTGGCAGGGTCAAATTGGAAGGATTTGTCTTACAGAATCAAAATGTGAAATTGCTATACATTGGAAGAAATCTATTGGCCCCACATTGCAACAGTGGGCGACTCGAGTTCGAGACTTGGAGCAGTTGACTGATTGTCATCATGGTCATTTTAATCCTGACCAGCAAGAATGGCTGCAAATCTCTGCTGTGCTTTCTTCTATACAAGACTTATTATGCGGTTTGGGGGGAGGGGGATGCGGGGTTTGTTTGGTGCTCTTCTGTGGGCAAGGGGGAAGGATAGGTGGGGTGGATTTGGGAATTATCCCCTGGATTCTATATAGCGCAACAAATTGCGCAAATACAGTTGTATTCTGGATTTGCTTGCACAACTTAATTAGTTAACAAGCCAATTGGCATCAATAATTGCCACTTAACAATCAATTATTTACACTAATTGGCATTAATTAGAATTTACACGCATTACTGCCTTGGAGGGGCATTTTTGATATGATGTCTAAGTCCGAGTTTGGACGTTTTGCAAAACACGTCCAGAATCTGAATAGGTAAAAAGTCATTTTCAAAAAAGAAAAACGTCTATCTTTTGTTTTTGAAAATACATGGTTTTGTGATTTCGATGGTTTTTTTGGTCTATTTTTGAAAAAAACACGTCCAAGTGCAAAACGCACAAAATCAAGCCATTGGGATGTAGGAGGAGTCAGCATTTTTAGTAGATTGGTCCCCCTGACATCCCAGGAAAGCAGTAGGGTATCCTAGGGGGCACTGCAGTGAACTTCATAAAATGCTCCCAGGTATACATCTCACCATTGCTCCCTTACCGTGTCTGCTGAGCCCCCCAAAATCCACTACCTCTAACTGTACACGATCAAGACACAGACCGTAGAAGTCTGCCCTGCACCAGTTTTACTCTCCAAATACCGGCGTTGCCACCCAATCTCCGCTAAGATTCCATAGATCCATTCCTTTTAAACAGGATTCCTTTGTGTTTATCCCACGCATGTTTGAATTCCATTACTGTTTTCATCTCCACCACCTCCCGCGGGAGGGCATTCCACGTATCTACCACCCTCTCCGTGAAAAAATAGTTCCTGACATTACTCCTGAGTCTGCCCCCTTCAACCTCAATTCATGTCCTCTAGTTCTACCACCTTCCCGTCTCCGGAAGGTCAAATATTTGAACATCTGTATCACGTCACACGTTTCTCTTTTCCTCCAAGGTATACATGTTCAGGTTGGCAAGTCTCTCCTCATATGGTTTGCAATGCAAATCCCATACCATTTTTGTAGCTTTTCTTTGCACCGCTTTTCTTTGTCCTTGATAGAGTATCGTTAATCTTCCAAAAATTAAATTAGTTAAAAAGAAGCCAGCAAAGTAATTGGGTAGAGAAGATACCTTTACAAAGTTAATGAATGTTTCGAGATGTGAACCTTCTAAGGCTGCCAGCTGGCTCCATTTCTGCTTTGTCCTTGCATACCTTTGGAAAATGGAATGGAAAGACCCAATAATACTTGCGCCGTTCTGTGATGAACAAAGAACAAGTACATGCGTGTTGTTTTTGAAATGGCAATTTTATATATAAATACATGCATGTACATATTTTATGCTGTGTTCAGAGTGCACATGTGTTACTGAGTCTTTTCATGTTACCCTGAAAAGCCTGTAAGGACAAATCCATCTGTAAAAAGGATACTCACAAAATACTCTCTCCCAGGTCCTCACTTCGACTTAAAACCCTAGGTGGATTCTCTGATGAGGGGAAGGGATACATCCTTCAAGACTCCAGGTGTCTCCTTATGCCAATAATTCCATAGAGCTGCTTGTAGGGTCCTTTAATAATCACAATGAGGTAGTCATTTCTTAGTTGTACAGTCTGCTGACTACTGTTCTGTTCTCATAGTTCGAAAACTGATCCCTTCGCCCATCCAGGGCCAGCCCAACCATTAGGCAAACTAGGCAGTTGCTTAGGGCAGCACCTTCTTGGAGGATGCAAGGAGCCAATCAGAAAATAAAAAAGACGGCAGAACTATTACCAAACCATATAAAAACAGAACGTTCTGCTTAAAGCACATAGCTGATTATTATCAGTAGCATAGCCAGACCTCAGTTATTGGGTTGGCCAGGGGGTGAACCGGGTAGGAATGATCCGCATTTCCTCTCTGTCTGCTATGCCCCCTCGCCTGCCCCTGCAGCATTAAAAATAAAAACCTTGACTGACGGGGATTCCTGGGCTCTGCCAGCTGAAGAATCCCAAGCTGTCTCATCCTCATGGCTATTAGCAGCCCATTTGCAGTTGCCGACACCAGTGCTCATGCATGCTCAATTCAACTAGTATCCTCCATGCACGCATGAGCGGGGGTGCCAACTGAACTGAGCTTGTGCAGGAGGGGTGACTGCCGGTGTCGGTGGATGGAAATGTGCTGCTGACTGCTCCAGGGATGAGACTGACAGGGGAGGAAACTGTAGAGAGGACTCTTCAACTGGTGGGGCCCGGGGATCCCCACCAGCTACACTAATGATGTGCACTGCCACTGGGTGGGCCCGAAGCGAAACTGGGTGGGCCCCCCCCCCCACCCACCTGGGCCCACCCATGGCTACGCCACTGATTATTATACCATGCGAAGACGTTTGATCATGTTACTCCCTTGCTTAAAAGGAAGCACTGGCTTCCTGTAGAGCAAAGGATTATTTAAAAGGTTCTAGTTACCACTTTCAAGGCATTTTAAGATGGGTTCCCTGGATTATCTGGCTGTTTCCACAATTCTGCATACATAGCCTTGTGCGCTTCGTTTCACTCTTCAAACAAGCATGACTAGAAACCAGTGCATTTTTCCTAGCAAAAAAGGTGCCGGTACTCAAATGCTAGGTCAGCCTTCAGGAGTGGGGTGATAACAGACCCACCTGCAACTAGTCACAAAATCTGACAAGATTAAATTGGTGTGTAAAGCCTGAGCTCTTTCATTAAAACTTGGGGTCCATGGGTCAATTTTAGCAGACAATGGAAAAGGTGCCGGTACTCAGTACCCCCAAGTACCCCCTCAAAAAAAGCCCTGCTAGAAACTATACAGCATAGTGCCTTTTATTTTTTTAGCTCCTGCAACCTGGAATAACCTGCAGTTACATCTCCTCATTGAAGGAGTTTAAAATAGCCATTAAGAGCACCTGCTTCAGGACCAGAAGGGAGCATTTGCTGCCAGTGATAGTGGGGAAACCTTGTTACTGCGTAAATTATGCCTGGTAGCTCAAAAGCGTATTCTTAAATTCTGGACACCTGCAGACACACCGTTCTTCTGGCATTGGAGAAATCAAGTTCACCAACTTGCCATGTGGGAAGCAAGTGCAGCCGGGGGGGGGGGGGGGGGGGGGGGGGGTTTGAAACGGAAGAAGACCTTTTTAATGGTGTGGGGAGCTTATCTGCATAGTTTGAGACTGAGAGGGCGCAGTCTGTTACTTAATTCCGTATAAGATAGTCTTTTTTTATTTTGTTTATTTGTTCGGATGGGGAGTTCCCTCAAGGGAGCGTCTGTTTGTTTGAAGTAGGGTGCGGGGTCTTTATCTTGGTTCACCCTTGGGATACAAGAGTCAGGGTTCTCGGACTTCTGTTGGTAACTGGCAGTTTGTTGGGGGGTGGTAGGGGGAGGATTTTGGTTTCTGTGTGTTCTGTTTAGATTGGGGGTGAAAACTTATAAAACTTATTTTCTGTCCTTTATATGGGTGGTTTTTCTATTGGAACTTTGTATATTTTGCAGTTCATTGTGTCATCCATAAAATTGTTGAAACATAAAATAGCCATTAAAACCTGGCTCTTCTGTCAAGCCTTTGGTAATTGAATGATTGTTCTCTCTCTCAGGAGTTGTATCTTTGGTAAGATATTTAAATTTTAATACTGCTGGAAATTTGTTATGATTGACTCTATTCCTTTGTGTGGATGTATTTGTGTCCATTATTTTTTTTTGTAGTTCGTTTCTATTTCCATATTTTTTTAAATTTTATTTATTTATTCACCCAAGGTGCTGTACAGTAGGTACAGTTTAACATCAAACTTACATTTTGTTAACTGCATAACAATATTACAATGAGCAAGTAAAGAGATAATTTTGTTAGATTGTGCATCGCTCAGCTCTGCCTGTCAGTAAGGGTGGTATAGAGAATGTTAAATAAACTCTAAACTAATTGAAACAATCAGCCATAAACTTTTACCAAAAAATGGGGGGGGGGGGGGGGGGGGGGGGGAGGGGAGAGAAAGGCCCTCGGTGTTCAAATCCCCACATTTCAAATGGTAAAAACAATTGAACATGTACAATCATAGGACCAAACCCCCACCCCCCCATGAAAATTCATACAACATAGGACACAAAGCAGTTTTAAACAATGTCCATTTCAAAAATTTAAGCAACTGTCCATTTTAATGTCCCACTATATTGTAAACTCAAAATTCAATGTCTCAAAAGGACTCTGTCAGTGAAAAATTCTGAGAAATAATCACTTTTTACATCTGAAGAAGAAAATCCTAACAAGGAATCCTTGTCTTGCCATAGCTGCGCGAGGGGTCCCTGAGAAAAGACCTTACCCCTAACACAGCTACAACTAATACCCATAAATGCTTATAGTCTTTCATATTTCTTACTCATGCTGCAAAGAGCTATTTTGGTTGTTTCTGGAAAAATTTCAGATCTGTCTCAGAGTTTATTTCTCTGGGTAATATTTTTTTCAAGGCCCTGCATCTTTCAGGAGAGCCAGGTCTTTGACTTTCCTGTTAGTTCGTTATCCACATTCTGGGGGATTCTATATATAACGACTAAAGCTGCATGCGCAAATCAGCACACATTGCCGATTTGCGTGTGCAACTTGATTAATGAACCAAAATTGGCATACGTCCATTTTGGGTCTGAGACCTTACCGCCACCCATTGACTGAGCAGTAAGTTACTGCCAATTACCGCCCGGTTAGTGCCTGCGCATTAGAAAATAAAAATTATTTCCCGACACGCGCACTGGACGCGTGTAAAAAATGGAATTACCGCCCAGGCCATGCGGTAGCCGGGTGGTAGTTCCAAATTGACGCGCGTTGGAAGTGCATAGGCGCCTACGTGGCTTAGTAAAAGGATCCCTAAGTTAGGCACCCTAACAGGTCTTAATGATCAACAATGAGCACTAATTGGGAATAATTAGAATTTATGTGCACAACTTCCTAAGCACATTCTGTAACGTACTGCACCTAACTTCTAATGTGTGCAGGCAAAAAGGGGCATGGTTATGGATGGGAAAACAGGCATTTCATGGGTGTTTTGAAATTTAGGCATGCAGTTATAGAATATGGCCCTCTGTGCCTAAATCTACGCACTGGGATCTACGCTACATTTTCATTGGTGTAAATGGAGGTGCGTAGTTTTAGGCACTGGGTTATCAACTAAGCATATCCTATATAATAATTTGGACCTCTGCACATCCGTCTGGCTGCATGGGTTCGTAACACAGTTCTTATTGGCCCACCATGGGGATGACGTTACAGGGCGGACCAATGGGAAGTGAGAGGGAAGGGAACCCAGCAGCAGGCAACAGAGGTGAGTAAACAATCGCCCCCCTCCCTCCCCCCCTCTGTCCTCCCTTTCGAGTTGCAGGAGGACCCCCCTCCCCTTCAAGTTGCAGGACGCCCCCTCCCCTTCAAGTTGCAGGATGCCCCCTCCCTCCACTCCCCACCGAGTTCCACGCCCCCCCTCTCCTCTGAGTTCAACGCCCCCGCGCCTCCCTCCCTCGAAGTGCAAGCAGGACCTGTCCTCCGGCAGCCCATCGCCTTCCTGCGTGCCGGCTCTAATTTAAAAATTGTTACCTCGGGGTTCGGCATCAGCATTGAAGGCGAGCGGCACTTCACACTGCCTTCCCATCTGTCTGAGCTCTGCCTCTGGTCCCGCCCTTCCGGAAACAGGAAATGAGGGCGGGACCAGAGGCAGAGCTCAGACAGATGGGAAGGCAGTGTGAAGCGCCGCTCACCTTCAATGCTGACGCCGGACCCCGAGGTAACAATTTTTAAATTAGAGCTGGCACGCAGGAAGGCGAGGGGTTGCTGGAGGACAGGTCCTGCTTGCACTTCGAGGGAGGGAGGCGCGAGGGCGTTGAACTCGGAGGAAGGGGGCATGGAACTGGGAGGGGAGTGGAGGGAGGGGGCGTTCTGTAACTTGAAGGGGAGGGGGGTGTCTTGCAGCTGGAAGGGGAGGGGGCCTCCAACTCGAGGGGAGGGGGCCATGGAACTTGGAGGAGATGAAGGGAGGAAGGGGGGGCTGGAACTCGGACGATAGAGAGGGACAGAGGGAGGGAGGGGGCCATGGAACTTGGAGAGGAGGGGGGCTGGAACTCGGACGACAGACAGGGAGGGAGGGAAACAGGGAGGTAGGGAGGGGGGCGTGGAACCTTGCTAGCGCCCATTTCATTCCTATACGAAACGGGCCTCTTTTACTAGTTCTATATATAACGTGCCTAAATCTAGGCACCGCTTATAGAATACGCTTAAGCGGAAATGTTTTCTGCATGGAATTTTGGGCACCCATATATTGAATCTGGCCCTTAACACTATTCTATAAAGGGCGTGATCCTTTATAGAATAGCACTCAGTGCTTACATTTTTCAGCACTGATTTATGGCTCCATTTATGGAATTTAGTCCATTCTGCACAGCAGAGGATGTAAGGGTGATTTATGTACAGCATGTGGCAGCACAGGATTGCACAAGACGGTTCCAATATTCTAGCAGGACTGCCAGTTTTGGGTTTCAAGTGGTTATGTCCTTGTTAATGTGCTTCACACTGCTCTGTTACTTAGAGCTGTGAGCATTCCCATTGTACATATAAAGCCTTGTTTTCTTGGCACCGCTTAGTCCAAGAAGCTTACATTCTAATCTTGCCACCATGGAAGCAATTTACACGTATTCCATGTTAGCAGTGTGGCTACACTGTTGAGCCTTGATACAGTGCCAACAGCTCACATGGAAAAAAAATAAATAATCAATACATATTAGAGTTATAGTCCTGTAATTTCTGAGAGCACAATGACTGGAAAAGTGGAAAGATCTCAGGAGGCCTAGACTTACATAATGAGCACACAAGGCTGGCCCTTGCCACTAGACGGACTAAGGTATCCCTCTAGGGTGGCAGATTTTGGAGGCAGTATCATGGCTCCAGTGTATGTGACAGCCTCCTCCCTGCTGGGTCTGCAGCTGCTGCCCCCCTCTCCTCATGCACCAGGCCTGAACTTGAAGAAAGAGTGAGTGCTGCCCAAGCCCTCTATGCACAGGCTCACGCTCAAGGGTTGCCTAGTCTCACCGCCCTCTGAGGCAGACTCCCACCCTGTCAGAGGGGGTAGGACATGGCAGTGCTTCAGTACAGGCCTCTGCAATGCTTAGTGTTCTTTAAGCTTGGGGCTGGTGTAAGAGGAAGTGGGGGGGGGGCCGAGGGAGAGTGGCAGCAGCCCAGAAGTGAGAAAGAGTGGGAAGATAGTGGAGATAAGATGATATCCTGGTCAACCGGGGGGGGGGGGGGGGGGGGGGGGGGGGGGGGGAAAGAGATTAAGAGAGAAGAGGAGCTGCTAGCAACTGAGTTGGGTAGAGAGAGGAAGGAGAGATGTTTGCCAACTTGGAGGGTGGGTACAGAAAAGTTGAGATGCTGCTTATGGGGGAGACTTGGGCAAAAATAGAGAAAGTTAGGGGAAGTAATGGCCACTGTGGTGGGGGTAGTAGAGAGAGGGTCTATTCAGTGAGAAGGTAGAATGGAAAAGGAGAGATGCACCTACCTAACCCTTGACTACCCCAATTGCAAAAGGTATAAAATACAAATCTTCACATGCCACCAGCCTCTCCTTTACAGGCACACAACTTTGGAACTCACTACCCAAAGACTGGAAACTCACAGAAAACTACCTACAATTCAGAAAAAAACCGAAAACACATCTTTTCAAGAAGTCTTTCTCCCCTGGATCTGCCTAATCCCACACCCATACATCACGAAAAGTTCAGAAATGGAAAACAATAATATTAACCTCTCTCACAATATGCTAATATATCAACCTAAGCGTTTATTGTACTTCTGTATTATGTACTAGACTTCTACAAATCTAAATTTTGTAACCACCTTTTTAGCAATATGTAAGCCACATTGAACCTGCCGTATGGTGGGAAAATGTGGGATAAAAATGCAATAAATAAATAACAGGGAGGAGAAACGGGAGATACTGAACTATGAGAAGGGTGAATTGGTAGTCAGGAGCCGCCCCTGGGTTGGGGGAATGGCTGAAGCTTCACCAAGGGTGTCTGATACTCTTTGGACAGCCCTCTCAGTACTTGGTAGTGAGAAGGGGAAATACATGGCAGCAAACATTAACAAACCACTTTTTTTTTCCATTGTGAAAGGGCTGCCTGCCCCTTTCACAAAACTAGTGATCCAAGATGTATGCTTGTCGCTTTCAAAAAAATATAAATAGGCTAACGTGAAAGAAATATGCCTTGGTGCTAAATACAGGAACACGCATCATCACAAATGGGGAAGATACATTTCTTTGGGTTTGTGCACTGACCCTGGCATTGGTGCACCTAGGGATCCAACCACCCCCCCCCCTCCACTTTCATGCAAACACCAGTCTAACAGGATCTATGAACAGCTTATGACAGCATCAACCATTATAATCCTTTCACCAGATGCCATCAATGAGAAGTGTGTGTGAAGCCTGGTGCCCATCACAGGAAGTCTGATCAAAGTTTCCACACAGTTTCAAAATGGCCTCTACGTGCATGATACATATCAGCAAAACTAATTAACATCTTGCATTTCCTTGACAAGAAAATTTTAAGATTTCTGTAGCCAAGATGCAAGCTGCTGCTGCTGGTGCTGTAAGGTAGCAGCAGTTCACAAATGCACCTGATCATAACTTGTAGAACGGAGGCCTCCTGTCACAGGTCCTAAAGATACGGAATTCTCCAATCAATCTCATGAGCACAGTAAGGAAGCATGGGTGACACCAATAACCTTTAAATCAGTGTTTCCCAAGTCCGGTCCTGGAGTACCCCTTGCAAGTCAGGTTTTCAGGATATCCACAATGAATGTGCATGAAAAAGATTTGCATATAATGGAGGCAGTGTATGCAAATCAAAGTTCATGCATATTCATTGTGGATATCCTGAAAACCTGACTGGCAAGGGGTACTCCAGGACTAGACTTGGGAAACACTGTTTTAAATAACTTACTTTCAGGCTCATTTTCGAAAGGGATCGCTGGCGATTTTCCGACACAAATTGGGAGATCGCCGGCGATCTCCTGATCCCTGCCAAATCGGTATTATCGAAAGCCGATTTTGGCTGGCTTCAATTGCTGTTTCGTCGTGGCGCCAGCCAACCTTCAAGGGGGCATGTTGGTAGGGTAGTGAAGGTGGGACGAGGGACGGGACGGGGGCATGGGTACGAGATGGCCGGCTTCGCCTTATAATGGAAAAAAAGAGACTGGCTCGAATGAGCATTTCGCCGGCCGGACTAGGTCCATTTATTTTTAGGACCAAGTTTGGAAAAAGTGCCCCAACTGACCAGATGACCACCGGAGGGAAGCGGGGATCACCTCCCCTAACTCCCCCAGTGGTCACCAACCCCCTCCCACCCCCCCCACCCCCCAAAAAAAAACCTAAAACTTTTTTTGCCAGCCTGAAATGTCATACCCAGCTCCTTGACAGCAGTATGCAAGTCCCTGGAGCAGTTTTTAGTGGGTGCAGTGCACTTCAGGCAGGTGGACCCAGGCCCATCCCCCCCCCTACCTGTTCCACTTGTGGTGGTTAATGTAGAGCCCTCCAAACCCCCCCCAAAACCCACTGTACCCACATGTAGGTACCCCCCTTCACCCCTTAGGGATATGGTAATGGTGTAGAGTTGTGGCGAGTGGGTTTTGGGGGGGGGGGATTTTGGGGGCACAGCATACAAGGTAAGGGTGCTATGTACCTGGAAGCTATTTTTAGGTTTTTTTAAATTTTATTTTAAGTGCCCCCTAGGGTGCCTGGTTGGTGTCCGGGCATGTGAGGGGGGCCAGTGCACTACAAATTCTGGTTCCTCCCACGCCCAAATGCCTTGCATTTCACCGGGTTTGAGATGGCCAGACCCGGTTTCCATTATGGCTGAAAAACGAAGCCGGCCATCTCATATAAACCCGGTGATCCTTCTCTAAACCCGGCGAGCGATTTGGCTGGCGCCAAGCATATTTCGAAAATACGCTTGGCTCCGCCCGCTTATGGCACTGGCCCCGAAGATGGCTGGCCATCGATTTGGCCGGCGCTGTTTGATTATGCCCCTCTTTGGTGACTAAAGTTGTGGACGCAAATTTGGCAGTGCGGCCAAATTGTACGTGCAACTTAATTGGTTAACAAGCCAAATGGCACTGATAACTGGCCAGTAATAAGCAATTGTCAGGACTAATTAGAATTTATGCACAAAACTATCTAAGCGTAATCTGTAAAGTGGTGAATGTAAATTCTAATGAATGGATCTCAAAAGTGGGCATGGCAGTGGGAGTTCCTAAAAATTACACGCGCTTTTATAGAATATACCCAATCTGTACCTGTCAAGCACGGTCATTTACACCAGGTTTTAGCTGGTGTAAAGTTGCGCCTAAATTTTAGTCAAGGGAATGGGTGCTACGTGTCTTCTATTAACCGCACCTAACTTTGTGTGTTTTTTTGGTACCATATATAGAATTCACCCCTTAGTACACTACCTCCCATTTGCAATAAGAAATGAGAGAAAAAAGGGTAGAATAAGAGGAAAGGCAAAAAAAAAAAAAGAGCCTACAATCACTGTAAAATGTCTTCCGTAGGTATACTTGGAGATATATTTCCTAGAACATTCTAGCTTAGGAAAGCAGACAGTGATACTCTATTAAATATGGCTGACTGTAATTTTAAGAAACACGGAGGGCAATTTAGATTTGACATTTAACACATGGAAACAGTATATCTGGTGTCAGCGATGGTATTTGTCAGACATGCTCTCATTAAGATTTCATTCAGCACAGTAGCTTAATGGAGTGAGCTTATATTACCTGTGGCTCCTTATTGTGCTTGCTGGGATCCTTCTCATAGCTTTCAGCATAGATCCTCAGGATAGTTCCTGTGCTGCCTGACGCGCTCAACCTGAAGATGAGCCTGGAAGCGTCAGAGAAGATAATCCTCAGGCCCTGAAAGATTTAAACAGACGAGTACATTCTGAATAAGATCCCTGAGCAACCAACATGCCTCAAAGAGCGATGAAATAAAGCTTGGATTAAATGAACAGCAGGTACAAAAAATACTGGATATCTTAGAGCCTGCAGAGAATTAATGGTGCTGTTGGTTGGACAAATGGAATCAGTTGGATGTTTGCCCACAGGCACAGGAAAAAAGTTTGTACTGTTTACTGAATTTAGTAACTGTACCTATCAGTATTTTTAGCCAACTAGTGATTCCAGCAAAGGAAAGACTTGAGTAGGAATGTTGCTACTATTTGGGTTTCTGCCAGGTACTTGTGACCTGAATTGGCCACTTTTGGAAACAGGACACTAGGCTAGATGGACCATTGGTCAGACCCAGTATGGCTATTCATATGTTTTTATGATCTGCCCAATGGTCAAGCACGGAAAGGGAAATGAGACTTGATATACCGCCTTTCTGAGGTTTTTGCAACTACATTCAAAGCAGTTTACATATATTCAGGTACTTATTTTGTACCAGGGGCAATGGAGGGTTAAGTGACTTGCCCAGAATCACAAGGATTTACAGTGGGAATTGAACTCAGTTCCTCAGGATCAAAGTCCACTGCACTAACCACTAGGCTACTCCTCCACTCCAGCTTCATAAGGGGCCCTTTTACAAAGCTGCGGTAAAAGCATTAGCAAATGCTTACTGCAGCAAAAAAAAAAGGCGTATTGCAGGGTGAGCTGAGGCATCCCACGGTAATTTCAGGATGTACGCATGCTACTTAAGTACTAAAAAAGAAAATATATTTTTTGTGGTGGGGACATCTGGGGCGTAGAGTGGGCGTGTTGTGTGCTAATCGGTTAGTGCAGCTACATCGCTGTGTACTAAACGATTAATGCGTGCTTAGCGTGTGAGCCCTTACTGCGTATATAATGAGTGGCGGTAAGGGCTAACGCGCTAATCTGTTTTATTGGTCACACTCACTAATGGCAAAAAATCATGGCTATTAATACAACAAAATAGGAAATTTGGCCATTTTACCTTGGTGGTAAAAATGGCCTTAGCATATTGGAAAACCCTGTTTAAGGGTGCTCTAAGGCCACTTTTTACTGCCGTTTGGTAAAAGGGTCCTTAAATTTGCTCAGTACATTTTGAGGAAGTAAACCCTGGTTTCTAAGTAAAAGGAAACAATACTCAGAGGAAGACACCAGGAATGGGGGAGAGAGTAAATAGTCAGACTGATTTAACTGGCCAGGAGAGCCTCCTGCCCAGTTATATCCCAGTATGCAGGCCATTCTTGGATTCTTCAGTGGCACTTAATTGCACAGTGCTGCTGAATATCTGGGTGGCCAGCAGTGCCGGGGCAGAGTTGGAGCACTGCCAGGATTTACCCAGTTAGCAGAGATATTCAGTCTTAAATCTGAGCGACTACTTGGGCACCAACCTGAATATTGCCGGTACTTGGATTAATGGCAGCAGATGACTTGGGCAGTCAATGCTGGATTAGGCTTGGCATTGAGTTTCTGGGTCAAATTCAGCTGGCAATGGCCAGTACCCTTGAAAACATTGACCACTGCTGGCTGAATATCAGAGGGAATGTCTCTTGTTGCAAGGTGAAATAACTCGAATGCATATTTCCTATACAACACCCATATAGAGCCCAATATAATTGGATTACAAATGGACTGGACAAAAGCTGGAAAATAAAGTAAGTTACTTATCCAGGTTAGATAATCAAATTTCTATTCACTTCACTTCACTAAAAATGTGGCCCATAATTGGCTCCTAGGCACGATTTAGAATTAACTGAATGCTAGAGATGGGCCAGTTTCCAAATGCATACTTGTGCCTCTGGGAACCAGAGTGGTTAGCAATATCATTAAGCCTGGCTGTGGGAAGCACTTAATTCTCTACATTCTTTTAATAGTGATAAAATGTAATTTAATTTGAACAAGCCATGATAATTCAGGATATAGACACTCGGAAGGTTAAGAGCCTACAAAAATTCAGGCAAAAAATTCTCACAGCCCCTCATTCAAAAGATTTTTTCAAAAGGCAGAGGAATAAGAGAAAACCTTTTTCCAAAAAAGTCCCTCAGTCTTCAATCCTTGCTTTACATCTCTTTCTTTACGAGTAAGTTTGCATAATGTTTGCAACCTCATTTCTTTAGCCGCACCTAAACGTGTGTCAAAAAGGCTGCAAAAGATCCACAATACGGCAGTTCGATTAATCTTTTCACTTAAAAAAATCTGATAGCATTTCATACTATTATATTGTAGTTGATCCTTTATTTTCATATCAAGCCGCCAAGCATGGAAGAGAAATAACTGATATTATAAGGGTTTCTTCTAGTTATTTAGATTTTAGAAAGTGGATAAAAACTTTATTATTTCATAGATATGTTTTAAAATCATGTTGAATGTCATTCTGATGTAACATAGCTCCCAGATTACGTCTGGTTATCTTTATTGTAACTCACTTAGAACTATTTAGGTACAAGCAGGCTAGAAGTCCTAATGTAATGTAATTTTTTGTGCAGACAAAAGATACCTAGACAAAAATGGGGCAAAGCTGGAAGTGTAGTAAGGACAACCTGATAGAGACATGTTGCGGGCAAACTGGTCCTCACAGGCTTAAAGATATCTGAATGATATTTACTAGAAATTCAGCTGAAATCTTACTCAGATAAGTCAAGTGGTGGCTCTACCATTAGGCCAACTGAGGCCAACTGAGGCTCTTTGTGGAGCAGCATCCCCACCACACTGGCTGCAGTCTGGTATCTCCCCCTGCCCCTCCTTCCTCAACCCCCTTCCCCGAATCTACCTTCTTTTTTCATTTTCTAAAAGTCATCATTGGCAAAGATTCCCATAAGCTGCCCGACTTCTGGCACCGGCCTGTTCTCTCTCTACTGAGGCCTGCCTCTCTGATGTAATTTCCTGTTTCCTCAGAGGCAGGCAGCAGTAGAGAGAAGAGGCCAGGGCCAGCAGCAGGGCAGCCTATGGGAATTGCTACCGCTGCCACCTTTTGAAAAACAAGAAAAGATGGTAGATTTGGGGAAAGAGGTTGAGGAAGAAAGGGGGGAGATGCCATATCGTGGCCGGGGGGGGGGGGGAGGGAGTTAAGAGGGAAAGAGTGTGAATGGAGAAATGTTGAACTCGGGGGCGGGGCGGCATCTCATGCCTCACCTCAGCTGGCAGACTGCCTCGGGCCGCCCCTGGATAAGTCTCTCTCTAATTGGCTTTTTTCAAAATGAGGCTCATCTCTCTCATAGAAACATAGTAAATGTCAGCAGATAAAGACCCACATGGTCCATCCAGTCTGTGCAGGTTCCATTTCTTCATGATTAAACCCTGGAATTATAAACAGGGCAGTAGGCAACTTGTCTTGCCAACCTCATATGAGCAGCTATATGATACAGGCTTGGAACATACCACCACACTACTGTTTTCAACCAAAAGAATGTGTTCCCCTCCCCCACCACTGATTAGCATCACTATTCACTAATATCAACTTTATAATCTCTCTCGCTCTCTCTCTGCATAAAAGAGGGATATTCTATAAAGAGCAACCTAGATTAAGGCGAAAAGAATGCGCAAGAATGCCAATATTATAGTCATTTACATGCATATATCAAGATATAAAAAATATAAACGGTAAGTGACCGTACTCACACGCAAATGCGCAGTAGAGACTTCCCTCTCTGCCCCGTCCCCGCTTCAATACGTGATGATGGGGGCGGGACAGAGAGGGAAGTCTCTACTGGCATGCTGCAGACGTCGGAACCGCTCCCCCTCCCCCGGAGTTGCCGCCGCCCCTCCATCTGGCCCGAGCACTGTGAACTTACATCACCACGCAGCAGCAGGCACATCAGCAAAGCTGCCGTCGGGTTTCCTTCTCTGCCTCTGTCCCGCCCTCGCTGACGTTACGTCACACGAGGGCGGGACACAGGCAGAGAAGGAAGCCCGCCCCAACGGCAGCTTTGCTGATGTGCCTGCTGCTGCGTGCTGATGTAAGTTTACAGTGCTGCTCGGGCCGGGTGGAGGGGCAGCAGTGACTCCGGGGGGGGGGGGGGGGGGGGGCTCGGAAACCCCCCCCATTCCAAAAGTAGCCCGTTTTCATGGGCTCAACGGCTAGTATGTACATAAATGACCATTTCCAGCTGTAAGTTTGCATCTAGAAATGAGGGTGCATACTTTGAGAGTGGGTGATCAAATAGGTGCAGTTTGGGAAGAGGATGGGCAGGACAAACACCTATGCACGTTCTTTAATAATCTAGGTGCGTCCATTTACATCAGCTCTACGGCTGATGTAAGAGATCATGCCTAAAATATGGGTGCAAATTTTACCTATATGCTAGAATTCTACGAAGAAAAGTAGATGCCTATTTTAATTTATAGAAAAAGCTCCAAATAGGCATGTTCTTAGTGCCTAAAAATAGGCCACCCCCTTATAGAATTACCTTCCTATTGGACAAACATACTAAAACGTTGAACTGGCACAAGGGGTGGGGGTGTTATTTATTTATCTGGAGGGCTGCAAGGTGGAGATAAAACCTTTGGTTGGTCTGCAACTGCTGGAGAGATTATTGGTGTTTCTTTCCACTTATTTTTATTCAACTGGTATTTCATATACTGCTATTAACTAACAAAGGGGGCATAGTAGATTATTTATTTATTACAACATTTATACCCCACATTTTCCATGCATGTGTTGGTTCAATGTGGCTTACAATGCAGTTTAATACAAAAAACAAACATTACTGAAATAGAAAAGAACTACATTGTTGGATAGGAGAAAACCACTCTTACATGACAGGGACAATAGCTAAAGTTTCCAGGTAGTGCTGCCAAATATCATACCCCCCAACCCAATCGGGTGGTAAAAGCCTGCTGAAAGAGTCAGGTTTTCAAAGCTATTTTGAAGTGCTTAAGGGACAACTCACCATTAGTCTGTACAGGCGATGAGTTCCATAAATAAGGAGCCATAAAATAAAAAGCACAGTTTCTGGTGCTCTTTAATTGAGCAAGATGGGGACCCGGGAGAAACATCCGATTATCATTTAAAGATTTGAGAACACAGGCTGAGGAGTAGGGAATAGTAAGCAACGATGGGGAACCTAGATGGAATGCTTTAAAAGCTAATAAAAGAAGGTTAAACTTTATACGGTATTAGATGGGGAGCCAATGGTATTTCTTTAGGACTTGGGAAACATGATCAGATCGATGTAAATTACATAAAAGACAAATGGCCATCTATAATTTTTTAAGGATTGATTTAATGGCTGCTAAGTATATGATATTACCGTAGTGAAATCTGGTGGTAAAGAGTGAGAGAATAAGAGAATAAAATGTATCATGGTCAAAAAAAAGGTCTAAGTGACCGAAGACGCAATACAAAAAAACCTGATTTACTTACAGAGGAAACATGAGATTCAAATGTAAGATGAGAGACAAGTATGACCCCTAAATAACATAAATTCTGTACAGGAGAGATAGTGATGTTAAATAAATCAAACTACGGGGGAACAAAACATCCAGATAGCCAGAAAGCAACTGTCTTGTTGTGATTCAAGACAAGATGATGATTGCGAAATCAAAGTGCAACAGAGTTTAAACAAGTTTGTAAAGGTGACATTTCAACATCGTTTGGCTCAGTATGGTAAAGAAACAATATATTATCTGCTTAAAAATGACGGGAAATTCCAGACTCCTGAATAAGTGTTGCCAGCAGACTGAGAAAAAGATTAAATAAGATCTGCTGGGTTGTTTATAGTCCTCCTGAATGTGCTAAGAAGTGTCTTATTACTGGTGAAACTGCCTCCAAATGTGGAAATGGGTGCCCATTAGTGGCCATAATTTGGATGTGTTTTTGCTGGCTATGGAGCCCTTGGGTTTGACTAGCTGGTCCTTAAGCTGACCCATGTGAAAGGTCGCATATTGAATTTAGTCTTTCTACTGGGTTTAGTGGGTAGAACTACAGAATTGGAAGCTCTAGTTCTCAGATTATGTTAATTAGGTTTATTGTGGTAGAGTGCAAGATGGGGGGGTCATACAGTTTATATATATGAGCTACAGAAGGATATGGACATTTAAGAGTCAATGCATTGTGATTTAGCACGGACAAGGGGGAGGTGTTGGTTGACATCTGATATTCTTCACTTTCAACCATGGTTATGCCTAGCATTATCTTGCGGCTTAGGTAGTTCATGGGAAGAAAGTAAGTCCTTGGTATACACAAAATATAGTGGGATTAGAAAAGGTTCAAAGAAGGGTGACCAAAATGATTAAGGGAAAGGAACTCCTCTCATATGAGGAAAGGCTTGTTAGGGCTCTTCAGCTTGCAAAAGAGAAGACTGAGGGGGGGGGGGGGGGGATATGATAGAGGTCTACAAAATCCTGAATAGTGTAGAATGGGTAAGCGTGAATTGATTGTTTATTGTTTTGAAAATCACTAAGAGTAGGGGACACTCAATGAAGTTACATGATAATACTTTTAAAATTAATGGGAGGAAATGTGTCCAGGATGGACTTTGGACCTGATTATGCCATTAAATATGAACTCGGCTGCCTTCTCTCACATTTCAATTCAACCCCAACCCTGATCAGACCATTTCCTTCTACTTTTTAACTTCACAACTCCCAATTAATTTTCTGCTCCCTTAAAGAGAGTATCATCTTCTACAGATCTTTCGAAAATCTCTGCATCCACCCTTTCTGATAATTTATGTTTGGACATTACTTCCTTTACTACTTTACCTCTTGTTTTGTGGGATCAAGACTTAACTAGAGTCTATAATAAACTTGCCCCCCCTTGTAGAATCTACTGCTTCCTGAAACAAGCGTCATTTGGAACCCTGGTACTCGACTGAACTACGTCTCATAAAACAACAACTCTGCCAAGCAGAAAGAAAATGGATATGTATGCCCTCTAACCCCTTTCAAGCAAATTACTGGCCCAATCTTATAAGAAAGCTATTCTTGCAGCTAAAAAAGCGTATTACTCTTCCCAAATCACCAGGGCCCCCAACACTGCAACCTTATATTGTACCCTCAAGCGACTAATGACCTTCAAAGGCTCTTCCTGCAAAATTGACAAACCTTATCCACCAGCTCAATTGCTGGAAACCTTTTTTCAATTGAAAATAGTAACACTAGATGACAGTCTTAATACTAACCACATTGCATCTAATCCCTCCACTCCCGTTATTTCAGTCCCTATTCCCTGCACATCATCATCTTGCAGCTCCCTATCCTTATCTGAACTAGCCAGAACTCTCTCTGAGATGCAATCTTCATTCACTTCTTCAGACCCAATGCCAACGTTTCTGGTAAAAAAAAATACCAAATGATTTTTATCCGTTTTCTTCACTCTATGGTCACACAATCTATGATATCTGGACTTGTTCCTCATTTATGGAAGAATGCCATCATCTTTCCTAAAATCAAAGATCCCAAACAATCCCCTACTGATCCCTCAAACTATAAGCCCATTGCTAATCTGCCCTTTCTTGCAAAGGTTGTCAAATCTACTATTAACTCACAGCTCACTGCTTTCATATCCAAAACCAGTGTTTTACACCCAAACCAAACTAGCTTTCGTCAAAACCACAGCACAGAAACATCTTTATTAGCATTTCTGAACATAATTCGTTATTTTCATGATAAATCTCGGTCTGTATTACTTCTCTCACTAGACCTCGCTGCCGCTTTTGACCTTATTGACCACACAATACACAATAAGACATTTTACTAGACAGCATAGGGTGTAAGCAAAGGCGAAATATATAGTTAGATAAGATAGAGTAACAGGAGTAAGAAAATAAGAGACTAGTTTAAAGAAAGTTGCAAATGAGGTCAGAAAGGTGCTTGAACATTATCTTAGCTAGTGCAGGAGTGGATAAACATGTCCTGCTGTAGTATGTGCAGCCGGTGTCACTTACTTCTTCCATTAAAGGCCTGGTTGAAGAGCCAAGCTTTCACCTGCTTCCTAGTATATATACATAAGTACATAAGCATTGCCATACTGGGAAAGACCAAAGGTCCATCAAGCCCAGCATCCTGTTTCCAACAGTGGCCAATCCAGGTCACAAATACCTGGCAAGATCCCAAAAAAGTACAAAACATTTTATACTGCTTATCCCAGAAATAGTGGATTTTCTCCATGTCCAAACCTTTTTTAAACTCCGCTAAGCTAACTGCCTTTACCACATTCTCTGGCAATGAATTCCAGAGTTTAATTACACGTTGAGTGAAGAAAAATGTTCTCCGATTCGTTTTAAATTTACTACATTGTAGCTTCATCGCATGCCTCCTAAGCCTAGTACTTTTGGAAAGCGTAAACAGACGCTTCACATCTACCCGTTCAACTCCACTCATTATTTTATAGACCTCTATCATATCTCCCCTCAGCCGCCTTTTCTCCAAGCTGAAGAGCCCTAGCTGCTTTAGCCTTTCCTCATAGGGAAGTCGTCCCATCTCCTTTATCATTTTCGTCGCCCTTCTCTGCACCTTTTCTAATTCCACTTTATCTTTTTTGAGATGCGGTGACCAGAATTGAACACAATATTTGAGGTGCGGTCGCACCATGGAGCAATACAAAGACATTATAACATCCTCATTTTTTTCCATTCCTTTCCTAATAATACCTAACATTCTATTTGCTGTCTTAGCCGCAGCAGCACACTGAGCAGAAGGTTTCAATGATCATCAACGATGACACCTAGATCCCTTTCTTGGTCCGTGACTCCTAACGTGGAACCTTGAATGACATAGCTATAATTCGGGTTCCTCTTTCCCACATGCATCACTTTGTACTTGCTCACATTAAACGTCATCTGCCATTTAGACGCCCAGTCTCCCAGTCTCGTAAGGTCCTCGTGTAATTTTTCACAATCCTCCTGTGATTTAACGACGTTGAATAACTTTGTGTCATCAGCAAATTTAATTACCTCACTAGTTACTCCCATCTCTAGGTCATTAATAAATATGTTAAAAAGCAGCGGTCCGAGCACAGACCCCTGGGGAACCCCACTAACCACCCTTCTCCATTGAGAATACTGATCATTTAACCCTACTCTCTATTTTCTATCTTTTAACCAGTTTTTAATCCACAATAGAACACTACCTCCTATCCCGTGACTCTCCAATTTCCTCAGGAGTCTTTCATGAGGTACTTTGTCAAACGCCTTCTGAAAATCCAGATACACAATATCAACCAGCTCACCTTTATCCACGTGAGCTCCATTAACAACCCTTGAATGCCTCAGGTAAAAATTTAGATTGTGAACCCTCCAGGGACAGGGAAATACCTAGAGGGGCATAATCGAACGCAAATGCCTATCTCCATGGGCGTCTATGTCCGAAAACGGGTACGTGAAGAGGTGGGACAGACCGTATTATCGAAAAAATGGACGTTTTTCAGCTGGGCGTTTGTTTTTTTTAGGGATAATGGAAACTAAAACGCCCAGCTCAAAAACGTCCTAATCCAAGCCATCTGATCATGGGAGGGGCCAGGATTCGTAGTACACTGGCCCCCCTGATATGCCAGGACACTAACTGGGCACCCTAGAGGTCAGTGTGGTGGACTTCAGAAAAAGCTCCCACATGCATAGCTCCCTTACCACGGGTGCTGAGCCCCCAACCCCCCTCCCCCCAAACCCACAAATGTACAACACTACCATAGCTCTTAGGGGTGAAGGGGGCACCTACATGTGGGTACAGTGGGTTTTGAAGACCTCCCATTTACCAGCACAAGTGTTACAGGTAGGGGGGGATGGGCCTGGGTCCACCTGGCTGAAGTGCACTGTGGTACCCACTAAATGTGCTCCAGGGACCTGCATACACGCAGGCCTCTAGGACTTGTTGCTGCTATATAACATTGGCACACCAGTTGACACCTGAAGACTAATCTCTCCGAAAACGTCCTTTATTGGAATAAGCACGCTTACTCACAGTTAACTGCAGATCACAGGTTGTGCCCCACTGGCAACGAGTCTCCCTGGTACTGAGATGAGCAGTAGGTCAGAGCTGGCAGAATGGTGTATAATGCCCTCTTTCAGCCTCATTCAAGGTAAGAACTAAGTTCTGTAAAGTGGCTAACATGTGAAATGGATCTAAAACTGGCTTACAAAAATGGCCACTACCTCATGGACTACCGGAAACAAAACAGGGCACACTCTGACCCAGTAAGCAGAGGGGAAAGCACCATGGGAGTAGAGCCTACCAACTACCAACATCGTGAGCATTTAACACAAGCTAGTGGAATCACGGAGACCAATACCCTACACACACCACAATGCATTGCTGATGTGACTCTGCAGTGCCCTTAACAGAAAAGGTGTCACACTCACCCGAGAGCCACATCAGAACCAGGGAAAGGCTGTCAGAAAACATTCTGCTGTCATGGAGGTGGGTATGGCATTTGAGGCTGGCATAAAGGCTGGAAAAAAGTTTTTAAAGTGGGTTTTTTTGGTGGGAGGGGGTTAGTGACCACTGGGGGAGTCCGGGGAGGTCATCCCCGATGCCCTCCAGTGGTCAACTGGGCAGTTGGAGCACTTTTTTGGGACTTGTTCGTGAAAAAAAAAAGGGTCCAAAAAAAGTGACCCAAAATCATGGTCAAAATGCCTTTTTTTTTCGATTATCAGCTAGACACCCATCTCTCCTCGGCCGATACCCACGCCCCAGTTCCGCCTTCACCACGCCTCCGACACGCCCCCGTCAACTTTACCCGTTTCCGCGACGGATTGCAGTTGGAAACGCCCAAAATCGGCTTTTGATTATACCGATTTGGGCGCCCACGGGAGAAAGACGCCCATCTCCCGATTTGGGTCGCAATATAGGCGTTTTTCTCTTTCGATTATAAGCAGGCTAGTATACCTGAATATAACTTGCCTTGAGCTGATACTGAAAGGTTGAGAACTAAATCCAAATAAGTTACGAACAAAGCCGAGGGCACGCTCACAGTTGCTAAAACTGGATCAAAATCATTGATAGTCCAGGGCTTCCACAGCCTAACCACATTCCTCCTCCATATGCATAGCCACACTACTGGCTGTAAAAGTTTCTGATCATAGGATAACAGCAAAAAGGTCTTATTTCAGATTCCGCTGGGCCTGGACACAAAAGCTGCTCCTGTATGTGTTCCCCGTGCTATTTTCCACCTCTTTGCTTCTACATTTGGCTCTTGCTGGTGACAGCTGCCTGACTACTGAGCACACAGAATCACACAGACACAAGGGCGCACACACCCACATCCACCCACCCACCCACCCACGTGCACAAGGGGGAGGAAATGACAGCTGATATATTTCTAGAGGGCTGGAATTCTTGCTGCACAAAACCACAGCTGAGAATACTTCGGATAGAACAAGCTGTTCAACTAAAACAGCACTACAGGACATGGGAAACTCATTTGCTAAGGTGACAACATTAAGGGAGCCTGTCATTGCCTGAGGAAATGAGGATACCAGAGTTGAACACTTGCCTCTCTAAATTTTTAGTTTCATTTGTACCCTGCGCTTTCCCACTCATGGCAGGCTCAATGCGGCTTACATATATAGGTACTTATTTGTACCTGGGGCAATGGAGGGTTAAGTGACTTGCCCAGAGTCACAAGGAGCTGTGCCTGAAGTGGGAATCGAACTCAGTTCTGATATGCTAAATAAATATATCCAATGAAAATTAAGATACTATTTGAGCAGTGGGACTTACATGTATAAATTATATGGATTACAGCTGAATATCGCAGCTTTCCATACAAGTTTTTGCTCTGCCCTAAATCCTGCCCAATTTAGACTGCACAGCTTTGGCTTTATACAGCTTTATATCCCTAAAAGCTGTCTGTTACCCACAGTATAAAATTGAAAGCAAAATACTTACAAAGTCAGCACCCACTACTGCTGAAAAGTGTCTCCAAGTGTTTATGCTTTTCTCTAGCTATTCCTGTTTTCTCATTTTTTTTTTAGCTCAGTCAGAAGCTGTGCAGGGATTCTAGTACCACGAAAT
Organism: Microcaecilia unicolor; assembly: GCF_901765095.1. Lineage (NCBI taxonomy): Eukaryota > Metazoa > Chordata > Amphibia > Gymnophiona > Siphonopidae > Microcaecilia > Microcaecilia unicolor. Next base: position 240,934,188 of record NC_044032.1, on the reverse strand, counting down.
TTCATATACAACTTGGCACCTCTGTGGGAGGCAGTTCCAAAATATAATCCAGCAGATATTCAGCTGGCGGCAGTCAGAATTTTTTTAAACACTGACTTGCTAAAATTATCCAGGATATTCAGTGCCAGGCCATGTCCAGGTACTGGCACTGATTATCCACGGCTAATTATGGATGTTCTGGCCACCACAGCTTAAGTGGATCCCGGTAGATACTCCTGCCCAATTTTCCCCAGGGTACAAGGTACTTCTCCAAGTAAGGTGGGGGGTGGGGAAGAGCCTATGGAGATGAGTGGGGGGATGGGACAGTTTTATATTTTCTTCGGGGGGGGGGGGGGGGGGTGAGGAATCGTAAGCAGGGCCCACCAGACACTATTTTAGTTTAACCAGGGAGGAGAGAGAGACAGAGACAGAACTGGGGGGGATGGGAAGAGACTCTGGATAGGATGGGGGAAAAAGAGAAAGAGACACAAGATTGGGGGGGGGGGAGAGAAGGGGCTGCAGGGAGAGATACTGGCCCCAGGGTGGGGGGGGGGTGAGAGGAAGGGAAGAGCGGGATGGGATAAGGGAGACAGAGAAGATGCTTGGCATGGAGGGAACATAGGGACAGAACTTTGGTTGTCCCCGCGACAGAAAGCGGTTGAGGACGCCCAAAATCGGCTTTTGATTATGCCGATTTGGGCAACCCTGGGAGAAGGACGCCCATCTCCCAATTTGTGTCGAAAGATGGGCGCCCTTTTCTTTCGAAAATAAGCCTGATAGTAACCTATAGAACTTTGCAAGTTTAAGTGCTTTGAAAAAGAGCCCCCAATAGCTTAGTTAGAAAATATACAAAGGGCAACCAAAATAATTAAGGGGACAGAAAGACTGTTACATAAGGAAAGGCTAGAGTGGTTGGGGCTTTTCAGTTTGGAGAAGAGATGGCTGAGGAGAGTTATAACAGAGGTCTATAAAATCATGAGTGGAACAAGTAAATGAGTAAACATGAATGGATAGTTTACTCTTTCAAAAAGAACAAAGTTACAAAATATTATGGAGGAAAAAACTTTTTTTACTTAACACATAATTAAGCTCTGAAACTCATTGCCTAGAGCATGTGGTAAAAACAGTTAATGTAGTAGTGTTTAAAAAAGGCTTGGACAAATTCCTGGAGGAAAAGTCCATAAACCACTATTAAGATAGCCCTGGGGTAGCCCACAGAGGTTTAATGAACAGAAACGGCATGAGCCTATCTGGCCCATTATGTGGACTGAAGCCAGTAGACGGAGGTCACACTATCAATTGCATTGCTTTGGGTGTACCAAGATGGCAGCAGCTACATTGGGGAGAATTAAAACCTCCTTGGGTGGAGACTGGCTTCAGCTTTGTGACATCATGCCGTCTCCTGTCATTAAACCTCCTTGGGAAAACCAGTGCTCATTCCTGGGGGTAAGCAGCACGGAAGTTTGGCTATGTTTGGTATCAGCCAGGTACTTGTGACCTGGATTTGCCAATATTGGAAACGATATACTATATGACTTCTCTATCCACAAAAGCAAAAGCAATGATAAGCTGATATCTAGTCTTTGGTAAACATTTAACATAATATTATACGGTTTTAGATCAAAGTTCACAGACCAAACTAGTATGGAAGGAACAGGAACAAATCCAATGGCAGTTCTATTATTTTAAAAGTATTTTTTTCACTTTTTGAACAGCAAAACAATCAATTACACTATCCCAATTGATAGAGTCAGGTACTGTATGTTATGCTCAGCTGACAAAATTGTGAAGTTAGACAAATGTGTTTGGCCCATCGATGACCTAAGGTAACATTTTACAAGCTTCATCTTGCTAAAACTATGTTCACAAGTAGCAACAGTGACTAGAAATTTTAGAAAAATTCTAAGATTAATCTCTACAGTATATTAGGATATGCATGTTTTAAGGAATATGTATGTATGGATAATTTGCAGGTCAATCATACTTTCTTTGCTTACATCAGCAATCAGCAAATTTGCCTGAAATTTGAACTCAATTTCTGACACCAGTTTCAGCATATCCAAGTCACAATCACTTCCGACCTAGGTCAGCTACACAAGTTTTGGATTCTTCCACTAAGAACGTTTGCAAGAGAATTTCCGGTGAGGAATTCAAAGGCAGAAGAAATCTCTGCTAGTGTTTCAAAACGCCACTGCATTTGTGTTATAAGGACATCAAAAACCATGTTGCATTCTCTCTTAAAATTATTTTCTGCTGTAAGCAGATTGCCGTCACATTTGCTCAGACACAACTATTTTGCCTTATGTCACCGCTTGTTTGTAAACACTGGCTTGATGCCAATTTTTTGAGGAGTTATTCTTGATGCATCAATTATTTCTGTTATACCTTTGTCAAACATGTACTGTGCCTGCAACGACAAACCTTCAACTTGGAGAAAAGATGGCGGAGGGGAGATATGATAGAGGTCTATAAAAAAATGTGTGGAGTGGAATGGGTGGCTGTGAATCACTTGTTTACTCTTTCCAAAAATACTAGGACTAGGGGGTACGCAATGAAGCTACAAAGTAGTAAATTTAAAACAAATCAGAGAAAATATTTCACTCAAAGTGTAATTAAACTCTGGAATTCGTTGCCAGAGAATGTGGTAAAAGCAGTTAACAGCAGGGTTTAAAAAAGGTTTGGATAGATTCCTAAAAGAAAAGTCCATAAGCCACTATTAAGATGGACTTGGGGAAAATCTACTGCTTATTTCTAGGATAAGCAGCATAAAATATATTTTGGGGATCTTGCCAGGCACTTGTAACCTGGATTGGCTAATGTCAGAAACAGGATTCTGGACTTGATGGACCTTTGGTCTGTCCCAGTAAAAATTAGTGCACACACCGGGTGTCTCTATTGTTAGTGTGAGCTAATTTTTAGCACGTGCTAAAAAGTTTGTGTATCTACAGCGCGGCTTAGTAAACAGGGCCTTTAGATAGGCAGCAGTTGCAATCATATGAAGATAGAAAATGATCAGTAAACTGGATGTAACTGAAATGAAGGGAAGAGAAGGAAATCAATATATATAAAAGGCGAGTGTCGTACTCACTCGCAAATGCGCAGTAGAGACCTTCTCTGCCCCGCCCCCGCATCAATACGTGATGATGGGGGCGGAACAGAGAGGGTCTGTACTGCGCATTTCTGAGGGAGGGACACCGCTGTCTAACGCTCCCCCCACCCGAGTCGCCGCCGCCACCCACCTTCTACCCGGTCGGGCCCTCGCTCCACTATTGAAACAGCGAGGGTCCGGGAACGCAGCACTGAGCTCTGCTGAGCTGCCGACATCGCCCTTCCTTCTTCTTCTCTGCCTCTGTCCCGCCCTCGACGACGTTACGTCACATGAGGGCGGGACAGGCAGAGAAGAAGAACGAAGGCCGACGTCGGCAGCTCAGCAGAGCTCAGTGCTGCGTTCCCGGACCCTCGCTGTTTCAATAGCGGAGCGAGGGCCCAGCCGGGTGGAAGGTGGGTGGTGACGGCTCGGGGAGGGGGGGTGCGAATTCGGAGGGGGAGGGGCAGCGGCGAACTCGGCGGCGGGGGCGGGCCTTTCAACCCCCCCCCCCCTTCCTATAATAGCCCGTTTTTACGGGCTCAAAGGCTAGTAAATAAATAAAATAAAAAAAGAGCAACCTTTGATGATGAAATGTGCTCATGCTGTCTTACCATACAGATGTTCTTGTAATAGCTCAACATGTTTCGGCAGCAGATTGTCTACATCAGGGTATCACCTTATATTTTCTTTTTTTATTAATCTATATTTTTGTGCATTCAGGTGGACCAACACAACAACCACACCACTTTTCGCAAGAGAGCAGACACAGTGATTTCCTCCCCCTTCCACTTTGTCACCTAGATTTAGCAGATGCCTTAGGTAGGTCTTACTTGTTTCTTGGTCACAGTGCCATCAACAGGGTCCACATACTCATAGCTGTCGGCTTTCTCCACACCGTAGACATTGTTCCCCACAGCAAACTGTTGGCCCTTGAAGGGTTTGTCCGTGATCAAGGCCTCCAGATCCCTCATGATGAAGAATGCAGCTCGAGGCTCCAAGCCTTCATAATCAAATCTTGTTCATGAAAATTGAAAACAAAAGACACAAAAGCTAAAAAAAAAGCAATAAAGTAATTCTTCTACCAACATACATTTCCCACTAAAAAACTCTTAAGAAAACAACATATTCATCTTTGATAAACAGCACTTAGAAAAACCGAGGGGCCCTTTTACTAAGCTGCATAAGAGTCTACGCGCGCCCAACATGGAGTTACCGCATGGCTCTTGTGGTAATTTCATTTTTGGCACGCATCCGATAGGTGTATCTGAAAAATAATTTTTATTTTTTGATGCTTGTATTGGGCGTGCTCCAAGTGGCATTTGATGTGCGTAGGTCATTACCGCCTGGTTACCACATGAGACTTTACCGCTAGGTCAATGGCTGGTAGTAAGGTCTCAGACCCAAAATGGACGTGTGCCAATTTTGATTTTGCCGCATGTCCATTTTCGGCAAAAATTTTTAAAAAGGCCTTTTTTACAGGCGAGCTGAAAAATAGACCTCTGGCGCCCAAAACCCGTGCCTACACTACCGCAGGTCGTTTTTCAGTGCACCTTAGTAAAAAGATAGAAGAAAAAATTCTAGACCTAGTCCTTAGTGGAGCGCATGATCTGGTGCGGGAGGTAATGGTGCTGGGGCCGCTTGATAACAGTGATCATAATATGATCGGTTTTGATATTAGCTCTGAAGTAAGTATACATAGAAAATCATAGTTAAAAAGGAGGACGGAAGACCAAATGACAGCCAGCGTGGTTAGAAAGTGAGGTGAAGGAAGCTATTAGAGCTAAAAGAAAATCCTTCAGAAAATGGAAGAAGGAACCGACTGAAAACAGGGCCAGTCTTAGCAAGTGCGGGGCCCTATGCAGACTAATTTTATGGGGCCCCACCCTAGCCCTGCCCCCATCCTAACTCCGCCCCCACCCTAGCTCCACCCCCACCCTAGCTCCAGGGCCGGCCACCCCTCCCTCCGAGCTCCCGGGCCGCTCCCTCCGAGCTCCAAGGCCCCCAGCTCTAGGGCTTCCCCCCCCTAGGGCTCCCAGCTCCAAGGCCCCCCTCCCTCCCTCCCTCCCGGTCATTTTTTAACACCCCCCTCCAAAATCCAGTACAAGGTATGCCGAGAATACAAAACACTCAGGACCTATAGAGCAATTCTACCATATCATAAGCAGTCATTTCTACAAATCACACAAAGAAAAGGAAAACATCTTAAAACACTACAGTGAGCACTAGAACATCAATTCACCTATTGTAAAATGAAACCAGACAGAATAGTACAGATCGTTGATCCCAGGGGCGTATCTGGACTCGGGCGGTAGGGGGGGCCAGAGCCAGAGGGAGGGGGCACATTTTAGCCCCCCCCCCGGCGCCACCGATCCCCCCCCCCCACCATTTCCGGACCCCCCCCTCGTCACCAATGACAGCCTCCCCCGCTGCTGTCACTTACCTTTGCTGGCGGGGGACCCCAACCCCCCGCCAGCCGAGGTCCTCTCTTCAATGCAGGCTGCGCCGCTGCAAGTTTCAATGCTTCCTGTTCTTCTGAGTCTGACGTCCTGCACGTACAACGCACAGGACGTCAGACTGAATTCCAAATTCTGAGTCTGACGTTCTGCACGTTGTACGTGCAGGACGTCAGACTCAGAAGAACAGGAAGCGTTGAAACTTGCATCCTGCACGGAAGAGAGGACTTCGGCTGGCGGGGGCTTGGGGTCCCCCGCCAGCAAAGATCGGCGACGGGTTGGTGGCGGGCGGGAGGGGGAGTGGAGAGGGTTTGTGGTAGGGGGGTCCAGGGCGAAATCTGCGGGGGCCCAGGCCCCTGTGGCCCCACGCAGATATGCCCCTGGTTGATCCTGCAGTCAATGCCAACTGAAAGCCATGTCTTTTTCACAAACACAGATACACCTTAATCCACTATAGAATAAGTAGTAATATTTAAACTTTCTATTTAGACAAAAATTAAACTGAACCTCCAAGATGCCAGACTCTGCATACAATGCAACATCACAGAAACAGAAAATGTCCCCTAGTACTGTGCAAAATATAAAGACAGCAGATGTAAATTTGAAAAAAAAACAAACAAATACCAATCACCACTTTACAAATTAACAAATAGAAATAAAACAAATATAGAACATAAAATAATACCATTTTATTGGACTAATAGATTTAGCTTTCAGAGGCCAAAACATCCTTCCTCAGGTCAATATAGTATAGTATAGTATAGTACTGTTACAGTATCCTATCCTGACCTGAGGAAGGGGGTTTTGTTCTCCAAAAGTTAGCCAAAATGTATTAAAATTAGTCCAATAAAAAGATTACCTTGTTTACATGTTCTATTATAAACATTTATTAACACATCTACAATACTACTTTATCCTAGAGCAAAAAAATAAAAATATATATTTTATTTACAGTTTGTTATCTCTGGTTTCTGCTTTCCTCATCTTCTTTTCACTGTCTTCCTTCCATCCAGCATCTGTCTTCGGTCTCTCTCTGTCATCCAGTGTCTGCCCTCTCTGCTGTACCCTCCATCCAATGTCTGCCCTCTCTCCCTGCTCCTTCCATCCACATCTGCCCTCTATCTCTGCCCCTTCCATGATCCATCCACCATCTGCCCCTGTCTGCCCTCACTCTCTCCCCCATCCATTCACTGTCTGCCCTTTCTATCCCTTCCATCCACTATCTGCCCTTTCTCTCTGCCCCTTCAATCTGCAATTTGCCCTCCCTCTCCCATCCATCCAGGGTTTGCCCTCCCTCTCGCTCCCCCATCCAGGATCTGCCCCTCTCTCCGCCCCTTTTTTCAGCCCCCAGTTCCAGCCCCACTATCCCACCAGTCCCCCATTTCAGCCCCAGCCCTTTTCTCCCACCAGTCCCGAGCTTCAGCCCCCCAGCCACTTCTCCCTGTTCCCTTTTCAGCCTCCAGTCCCAGTACTAGTCCCCTTATCCCATCTACCCTCCTTTTCAGCCCCCAGTTCCAGCCCCCTTCATCCACATGCCTTGTATTATGGCCCCCCTTTTCAGAACCATTCTTCCACCTGACCCACGCATGCCCTATTTTCCCAGCAGCCCCAGGCATGGCCCCCATTTTCCCATATGGCTCCTTCTCAGACCCCAGTGCCAGTCCCCTTCTCCCATCCAAGAACCCCAGTCCCCTCCCCACCCGTCCCCTTCAACCATCCAAGAACCCCCTCCCCACCCCCTTCTCCCATCCGTGAACCCCCTCCCCACCTCAGTCCCCTTCTCCCATCCGAGAACCCCCTCCCCAGTCCCCTTCTCCCATCCAAGAACCCCAGTCCCCTCCCCACCCTTCCCCTTCAACCATCCAAGAACCTCCTCCCCACCCCCTTCTCCCATCCGTGAACCCCCTCCCCACCTCAGTCTCCTTCCCATTTGAGAACCCCCTCCCCACCCCACCCTTCCCCACCTGAGAACCCCCACCCCACACCCTTCTCCCATCTGAGTCCCCCCCCCCCGACCCACCTACCAGCTCCGTTCTCCTGCTGCCCACCACCATCACTGCCTTTAAAAAAACAATTTTGAAGCACCGGAGTGACAGGCAGCGCCTCGTGTCTGCCCTGCTACTAAAAATCTCTTCGACATCGTTGGGCCTTCCCACATTGAGTCCCGCCCACCCTCGCGGTAATAGGAAGTTACCTCAGAGGAGGGCGGGACTCAATGTGGGAAGACCCAACGACGTCGAAGAGATTTTTAGTAGCAGGGCAGACGCAAGGCGCTGCCTGTCACTCCGGCGCTTCGAAATTGTTTTTTTAAACAATTCTTCCTTCCACACTGAGGTCCAATGCACAAAGTTTACCATGCTTCAACGTTTGCTTTAGACTGGTTGTAGCCAGTCTAAAGCAAACGTTATTTAGTGTCTAATGAACAATGGGATTCTGCGTCCCTTTTACCGTTCCCCTTAGCAGCTACCGATAACCCTAAACAAATGTATTACAACAAGCTCATCATTATTAAAATGAGCATTCCGTGTGATGCACAGAAATGTGCAAAACTTAGCTGCAGATCTGGAGCTGTCGTTTTGCACAATATCCTTGGTGGTCCATTGGACCCCTCCTAACCTTTACAACCCTGAAGGTCCAGCGGACCCTGACCCCGACCCCCCCTCAACCTTTAAAATTCCCTGGTGGTCCAGTGGATCCCAATCCTGACCCCCCCCCCCTCATATTTCTATTTTAGTTTGTGATTACTTAGGCTTAGCGAGGTTCTTTCAATTCACTTACCCCTTCCTATTCCTTTCCCTACAGCTCCACTCCCAGCGCATGTCCCTATTACCCAGCTCCCCTCCCCCTACAGCTGCTGTCTGCCACCTCCAGCACTTCAAAGCAGTATTCTGTCCCCCAGCCAGTAACTCCTATCAAACCCCTTCACCTCTTCCTATCCCCTGTATTCCTCTCCCTGAACTTCTCTGTCCTTTTTACCTTAATTGCTCAACAAATTATTGTGGCAAACACATGTAAATGCAATTAAAGTTACATGACTCAGTCTTCTTCCAATGTCTATCTGTTGCTGTTTAAACTATTCTAGTCTGTGATTTCTATTCCACCTATGTCCTCTGGATTCAAGGCGGATCACAAATAAGAGATCCCTGACATTACAACCAGTTTAAAAATAATTAAACAAATACGAAAACATTCTAGCCATCTGTTGAAAACAGATGTGTCTTTAGAAATTTACGAACTAATAAATAAGAAGAAGCCGATCTTACTTCTAATGGTATTTCATTCCACATATTTATACTCTGGTAATCGAAAGAATGTTCTAGAATAGATTTATATTGAATCTTGTAAACTGTGGGATACTTTAATTTTAAGAAAGGGGATGTTCGAGCTGGTAGATGAAAGGGAGTATCCCTTACTGTCCCCTTTACTGCTAACATAAGTGGAGCCCCAACCCACCTTGGCCTCCCCAAACAGTGGAGTCACCCACAGCCTATGGTGAGGTGGACTAAATTGGTGGGGATGAGGTGAGGGACATTCAGTGCTTCCCTGGCTCTGTTTTTAATCACATGCCCTTCCAGTGTGTGCTCTGCATCTAAATATGGCCTGGCCAGATGTGCCCATGGTCCTACCATACTCTTTTTTCCTTTTTACAGACATGATAATGTGTGCTGAGTTGAGCATCCCCAATCATTTTGAAAAGTTGGCTCCTATGGACTTCCAGTCAGTCCTGACTGATTGACTGACTGCCAGCAGTCAGGGCCAGCCAGACTGAAACTGCTGTTTTTTTAAGTTTCAGCAAAACCGTATGAAAGCTTTTGGCCAAACGGAAACTGCAATCGTCATCATTACCTGGCTTTGGCTGAAACTGAAAACTCAAGTTTGGTTGTTTGAATGTGGACCAGAGAGGGCTGCTGACTGTCAGACCTTGTCGTCTGCATCCTTCTGCTAAAGCCACAGTATCCCAGCCAGAATATAATAATTTAAATAATGAAAGACCATATTTTACCACCAGGTAAAACAACCTCCACACGCATGGACTGCAGCTAACGAAACAAACTAAAAGCCCAAATACTTTTACAGTGGTTGATTTTGTGCCACACTCAGAGCAACAGCTGACCTCTTAACCCCACAGAGAGGCTAATTTCTAAGGAGCTCATGATCCCAAATTTAAAGACTTAAATTCTTGCTTATTTGGAACAGTCTATTCACCTGTAGAAGAAATAGCTGAAGTTATTTTGTTGCAGCTACACTGTATTTTGGAAAAACTGCAATAAATTATCACACGTTCATATTTCTTTTATTGACATTGATCTGTCAACTCCTGAGGTGAGCCCTTTTGCGCTGAAATGCAGATCTGAGTTGAGTCCGTTCACTTTTAAGCATTTGCATTTTTAAAAATGTCAATAAATCTATTTTTTGTACCATTGTGTTGGTATTGGACTGGTCCTCCCACACTGCTTTCCCTAGTTATACATGTCTCCACCACATTTAGGTGTCCACTCATACACCAGGTCCATGGCTGGCATAAGTGTGAATTCCTAAAATTTAGGCACCTCGATACCAGATTACACTAGAATTCTATAACTGAACCTAGGCTCCAAGGGCCAGATGCACTAAACTTAATGAGCAAGTAGTAAACCCAGGCACGCACTAAACACTTTTTTCCGACAACGGTAGCAGCTAACGAAAATGGAATGCATAACGCTGGAAAATCTAAGAGTGCTTGTCCTTTTTTTTTTTTTTTTTTTTTAAACACAGCTATTAATGGGATTTGAACCTGCCACCTCTGGATTATAAGACCAGTGCTTTAACCACTTGGCTACAACTCTACTTGCTTTTATTATTGCAGGGTTGAATGTCCAAAAAAGAGCCTACAGCATCAGAGCCTGTTTGATTTTTTTAAATAAAGCTTTTCAAAAAACCCCCAAAAGTCCATTTTGGGCGGCCTCTCCCCCCCCCAATAATAAAAACGTCCTTTTTGGCCGTGCTTCACTCAGCTGAGAGACCTGGAAGTAAGGGAGGGAGAGCCAATAAAGTACAGTTGTGGTCCAGTGGTTAGAGCAGTGATCTTGTAATCCAGAGGTGGTGGGTTCAAATCCCACTAGCACTTGGATTTTTTTTTCCACTTTTTTAAGTTGTATGAAGTCTTTATTGAACATTTATCAACACAGCATAACAAAATACAGTACTCCAAGTAATAGCATAACTGATCAGCTCCAGGTCTCTCTCAGCCAATCCCAGCGCGTTTAGTTGTTACCAGTATCAGCTAAACGCACTGTGATTGGCTGAGAGAGACCTGGAGGGAGGGACGTCCAAAAAGTTTTGATTTCTGTCCTCTGACGTCCCGATTTTCTGGGCTGGAAGGCTTCTCCCTATCGTCAGGTTAGTTTTTATTCTCTTGCCTCTGAACCAGTGGCGTACCTGGGGTATTTGACACCCGGGGCCGATCATTTTTTAACACCCCCTCCAAAATCCAGTATTATACATACTGAGAATACAAAACACAACAAATGTCATTCAGGACCTACATTGCAATTCTACCATATCTTAAGCAGTAACTTCTACGAGTCACACAAGAGTGTACCTAGGAAAAGGCAGCATCTTAAACATTGCAGTGAGCAATAGAACATCAAACATCTATTGTAAAACTAAACCAGCAAGAATAGTACAGATCATCGATCCTGTATAGTCAATGCCAACAGAAAACCATGTCTTTTTCACAGATACAGATACACCCTAATCCACTATAGAATAAGTAACCACAAACTGGTTTTAATCATTGTGAACGCCCAAGACCTGCTAGTGAGCATTAGCAGTATAGAAATTTTTAAATAAAATATAAACAATATAAATATTTAGACAAAAATTAAACTGAACCCCAAGAAGGCAGAGTCTGCATACAATGCAACACCACAGAAACAGTGATAGTGATGTATGTCCCCTACTACTGTGCAAAATATAAAGATAGCAGATGTAAATTTGAAAAAACTAGCAAATACCAATCCTCACTTTACAAATTAACAAATAGAAATAAAACAGGAAAACAAGACAATACCATTTTATTGGACTAATACATTTAGCATTCAGAGGCCAAAACCTCCGTCCTCAGGTCAATACAGTATACTGCTATTACAGTATCCTGTCCTGACCTGACCTGAGGAAGGGGGTTTTGGTCTCTGAACGTTAGTCAAAATGTATTAAAATTAGTCCAATAAAAATTACCTTTATTTCCATTTTCTATTTATAAACATGTATTAACACAGCTACAATAGTACTTTAACCTAAAGCAGAAAAAAAATAAAAAAAATCTTTTATTTACCTTTGCTGTCACTGGTTTCTGCTTTCCTCATCTTCTCTTCACTCTCTCCCTTCCATCCACCATCTGCCCCTTCCATCCAGTGTCTGCCTTCTCTCTCTCCCTGCCCCTGTAATCCAGTGTCTGGCTTCTCTCTTTCTGCCCCTCCATCCAGCATCTGCCCTCTTTCCCTTCCATCCAGTGTCTGCCTCCTCTTTCCCTTCCATCCAGTGTGTGCTCTCTCTGTCACTGCCCATTGCATCCACCGTATACCCCTGTCTGTCCTCTCTCCCCGCCTTCCAACCATTGTATGCGCTCTCTCTTGCTTCCATCCTGGATCTGCCCTCTTTGTCTCTGCCCTTCCATCCTCTGCCATTTCTCTGTCTTCCATCCAGGGTCTGCCCTTTCTCTCTCTGCCCAATCCATCCACTATCTGCCCTTTCTCTCTCTCATCCATCCATGGTCTGCCATCCCACCCTCTCCCTTCCATCCAGGATCCCTCCTCTCTCTGTTTCTGCCCCTTCCATCTGCCCTTCCTATCCCTTCCATCCAGAATGTGCCCTTTCTCTCTCTGCCCCTTCCATCTACCATGTGCCCTTTCTCTCCCATCCATCCAGGATCTGCTCTCCCTCTTTATCCCTTACATCCAGGATATGTCCTCCCACACCCCCATCTATCCACCATCTGTCCTTTCTGTCCATTCCATCCAGGGTCTTTCCTCTCTACCTCTCTTTCTCTCTCTGCTCCTTTCATCCACCATCTGCCCTTTCTCTCCCTTCCATCCAGGATCTGCTCTCCCTCTTTCTCCCTTACATCCAGGATATGTCCTCCCCCACCCCCATCTATCCACCATCTGTCCTTTCTGTCCATTCCATCCAGGGTCTTTCCTCTCTACCTCTCTTTCTCTCTCTGCTCCTTTCATCCACCATCTGCCCTTTCTCTCCCTTCCATCCAGGATCTGCTCTCCCTCTTTCTCCCTTACATCCAGGATATGTCCTCCCCCACCCCCATCTATCCACCATCTGTCCTTTCTGTCCATTCCATCCAGGGTCTTTCCTCTCTACCTCTCTTTTTCTCTCTGCTCCTTTCATCCACCATCTGCCCTTTCTCTCCCTTCCATCCAGGGTCTGCCCGCTTCCCTCTCTCCCCCTCTCTCTGCCCCATGTTCCATCCACCATCTGCCCTCTCTATCTCTGCCTTTCAATCCACTGTCACAGTCTGCCCTCTCTATCCTTTTTACCGGATCCATTCACCCCCCCCCCCCCCCGATGCTGCTCCTCCCGCTTCAAACTATTAGAAAAAAATAATAAACCAAGATCGCGGGGCCTTACCTACTCGTGGCTGCCGACTGTGCTCCAGAACTGGAAATGACGTCAAAGGGGCGGGATCGGCAGCCACGGGTAGTTTAAACCCAAACCCCGCAAGCTTCCTGCTTTTTCTACCGCTACGCTACCGCTGCTAGTCTGCTGGGTGAGAACGAAGCAGCAGCAGTGGCGGTGTTAACACACAGGGCTAGAGGCTGTTGGAGGAAGGCGCGGGACCGCCCTGCCAGAGGAGATGGAGAGGCAATAGCGGCAGCAATTTGGCATGGGTGGAGCAGAAGAAGGGTGCGCCGCGCGGAACTAGCCAGAAGTGAGGCAGGGTCGACGGCCCAAATGGAGGGACTGGAGCAACATGAGCAGAGCACCCTCCGCTGATTTGCACCCGGGGCGGACCGCCCCCACCGCCCCCCCTTGGTACGCCACTGCTCTGAAATGTACATTAGCTTGTAGCCTGTAAAAAGAACGTCTTTTTAGAGGGAGTTTTTTTTATAGTGAAGGACGTCCATAAAGGACGTCCTTGGCATGCGCAGAGCAGCCAACATAATGCTTGGCTGCTCTGCGCATGCTCGACCGGCTGACTATCCGACTGTTTAACGACGGAATAGAGAATGCAAGTACGCTACAACAAGCAGCTCATTTGCATTCCTATTCCTTGATGCATGCCCATTCCTTACCGATTTGCTAAGGGAATCGGTAAGGGAAGGGCTCTAATGATTGATTAGTGCATCTAGCCCTTGAAGTTTCCAAACTCAACACAGAAAAAACACACTGTCTCATCCTCTCATCCCAATACAATACGAACAAACCCACAAACAAACACCCCCAGATTATACCCTCCCTATCTCAGATAGCCTGAAAATTCTCGGTGTTACAATCGACCATAACCTCACACTAGAGAACCAAGTGAAATCTACAACAAAGAAAATGTTCCACTCAATGTGGAAACTCACACGCGTGAAACCATTCTTCCCGAGGAAAACATTTCGCAACTTGATACAATCAATGGTGCTAAGCCATGTAGACTACTGCAATGCAATTTATGCGGGATGCAAAGAACAAATTATAAAGAAACTTCAGACTGCTCAAAACACGGCAGCCAGGCTTATATTTGGGAAAACGCGATTCAAAAGCGCCAAACCCCTCCGAGAAAAACTGCACTGGCTCCCAATCAAAGAACGTATTGCTTTCAAAATCTGCACCTTGGTTCATAAAATTATCTACGGCAAAGCCCTGGGATGCATGGCAGACCTCATAGACCTACCAACCAGAAACACAACAGGATCAACACGAGCATACCTAAATCTCCACTACCCAAGCTGCAAAGGACTCAAATACAAATCAACCTATGCATCCAGCTTTTCCTACATAAGCACACAACTATGGAACGCTTTAAAAAAAGCCGTGAAAACAACTTATGATCACCTAAACTTCCGGAAATCATTAAAAACTAACCTGTTCAAAAAGGCATACCCTACCGACCCAACTTAAATGCCTGTACCCTGCAACACAACAAAACCAAAGCTCATAATGGACATATAATAACTCTTCCTCTCTATGATTCTCTTCTTCTCTATGATTCTCAAATGTGTCTGTACACACGAATCTTATTCTACCACAACATTACTGTATTTGTTCATACCGGAATTGGCGAACGCCTTTACGGTATTATGTAAGCCACGTTGAGCCTGCAAATAGGTGGGAAAATGTGGGATACAAATGTAACAAATAAATAAATAAATATTGAATAGGCTCCCACATGGCTTGCAGGGCACCTAAATGAAGGCACCCAGTTATAGAATTGCTCCCATGGTGGGTGGGACAAGTATTTGGAGACATAGCGGTAGTGGCCCAGTGCTGCCAACTGCCAGGCCACCACTGGAGAGGATCTTTTCCACTGGTAGGGCTTGGGGACCCCATCAACCACAGCAGCAGACTGTGCCGCAATTTTGAAGGGGTGGGGCAGGCTCTCCTGTGGCTGCACCACTGCCTGCAAGTCCCATCGGCCATGCTAGTGTCAGACTGTAGAGCTCCAGTGCCAGAGCTGTTCTGAATCTTGAATAAAAAACAGTTAGCAAGTCCAACAATGTGGTAGTAATTTAATATAATCCAGCTTCTGCTAACGTCCTATGGGACTGTGTTTATCATTTTTCAGGGCCCAGGGATTTGAGGATCAATGTCAGTAACATGGAGCCCTGGCATGCGAACAATCAGTGGCACCGAAGGTTGCAGACAATCTCAGGAAGGAGAACAGCGTTACTTATATTTCCTTTGTTTCCCCTATGAAAGCATTAGTGAGTTTTATTTCCTGAGAAGGTGAAAATTACTATCCCTCTTCACGTAGAACTCAATAGAGCTTATTATTGGCATGGTTTAAAAATGCAAACCCTCAACCTCACCTGCAGTAGTAATGGCGTCCAAATTTTGTCCAGTGATCCCTGACAATTTCCTCCACACCCTGCTTCCGTGCCGCTATGATTGAAAGCCAAACCAGCACAGCCCAGAGCCCGTCCTTCTCTCTGATGTGGTCAGAACCTGAACAACCACAAACAGCAGAAATGGGTAAATCGGTAGGAGGTCATAAAAAAAATATACATCTATAAAAGATATTCAGCAGCAACCATTAGGGTATTTAAATATGATTTTACATGCAGGGAAGTTAAATTGTTGTTTTTAGACATTGTACAAATGGGATACAGTTTTTGCCTGAAACTAAAACTCTTTGCATTACACTTTTGTTTGATGGGAATATTATATCAACATAGAGGGTAACAATGGGGTCAATATTCAAAGCAATCCAACCAGCCAGAAATGCCCCCCCCTGGTTATATCACCTGTTCGAGGCTAACCATTATTTTTCAGCCGCAGTTAACTGGTTAGTGCCGCTGAACATAACCTGACAATTTTGTAGGCATTCTGGGGGTGGAATCAGCACTTGGCTGGTTAGTGCCGATATTGAGAACTTAACCTCCCAGGTTAAGTGCATAACAGGGCCGACGAGAGGGGAGGGCAGGGGGACAAAATTCCCTGGGCCTCCAAGGGAGACTCGGCGTCGGGGTCAGGCCGCCGGCACTGCAGTTCCCGGTCTCATCTGCCTCCTCCTCGGCTCCGGGCCCCCTGCATTTGAAGCGGCAGTCACAGATCGCCTCCCTTCAGGCCTTCCCTCCCTGTGTCCCGCCCTCGTGGAAACCGGATGTTACATCAGGCGAGGGCAGGACACAGGGAGGGAAGGCCAGAAGAGAGGCGATCTGCAACTGCCGCCTTCAATGCAGGGAGCCCAGAGCCATGGAGGCAGGTAGGTGAGACTGTGGACTGCAGTGGCGGGGGGGGGGGGGGGGGGGGGCGGAGGCAGGGCGGCCTTGTCCCGGGCCCGGCCTAGTCTCTCGACGGCCCTGGTGCATAAAAAGGACTGCATAAAAAGTCAGTCCTGTCTTCATGTGGTAACCCATAGCCGGTTAAGTGCTGAATATTGCATGTAACTGGTTATGAGTTAGCTGGCTCCACAAACCTGGAAATTCAGTGCTGAAGCCCGGACACTGCATGGCATTAAATTTCTGGGCATAAAGCCGGAGGCAGTCAGCAAAATGCTGATCGCCACTGGCTGAATGTATTTATAGAAAGATCAAGAAATATGGTGAGACATTGTTTACTCTTGAAGGAAAACAAACCAAGGAGCAACTTTTCCGTATGCTTGTACCCACAGCAACATTTCTCAGTGTGTAGAAAGACCCCAAAAGTTTTCTCTAGATTTACAATGGGGGAGTCTCTGCTCCTGAGTGTTATGGCACTTAAGGTGATGTAATGGAAAATGGGCCTAGGTGCCTATCATAGTGAGAGTTTATTCCCTAGCTGAAATTGGAGGGAACAATAAAAGGTCCTGTATCATGGGGGGTAAGGAAAGTCCTTCGCCACTGCTGAGCAAGGGCTGCTGTGGACCTCAGGGAGCTGCCTTTTCTGCATGGGTTGCTAGGCCTTGAAAGACGCAGAGATTCCTTAGGCTAGCTTGGCCTAACAGAACAGAATAGATAGATGAGGGGTAGAAACCTACGGAGGGTCTTGAGAGGCGTACCAACTGGGAATAACTACTGAAGCAGCCAAGGTCATAAGGGGTTCAGTTAAGTATACGAGAAGTGTGGCTACAGGAGTGAATTTTGTGTACCTCAGGAAGTTGGTGGGACCTGGGGGGCGTATTCCACATAACGTCCTGGAAAGTCCAGACTGCAGTGTAAGGGACTGAGCTATGGTGCATCCCCAGTGCCAAGCAACAAGTGGTTTAGAGAAATTTTAGGGCCTGATCTTCATAAAAAGCTGAGCTCCTAAATTTAGGCCTTTGAATATCCTGCCCTATGATTTTATGTACAGTATAATAAAGTCAAACTGTTTTTTAGATACAGTGTACTATTCTTTTCTGCAAAACTAAAATTCTGCACATCATGCTGAGAGATTTTCATTTGGTATGAAAAGTATTAGACCATTAGTCAGCAACAATGTATTAAAGAAGGATCAAGAAATCTGGTGAGAAAACATGTCCACATCTGTAAAGGAACAAACCAAATAGCAACATTTCAATGTGTGCATCAAATTCTACAGTCTTTTTTTTTTTTTGTACAACAGAAGTGGACTGAGAGCTGGTGTAATATTAACGCACAGTCTCTTGAGCATTTCTGCTAACGTAACTTCTAGCCTTCTTAGCTAGCTTGGGACAGTGATTTATTGAATACTTATAGTATGCTTTAATGAACCAAAATAGTCTATTGACTGACAGGCAATAGTACTTCCAGAATGAGCTCAATATCCTGTGCTTCATATTGGCAAAGGCTCAGCTCATAAATCTTCACAAACTGGGTTAAGTGGTAATGGATACGCCATTCCACAGGTCAATTCAAGAACTCCTGATTCCACAACAATCTCTGCTTAGCCTAGAAAATGAGGTATTGCCATCTATGAAATGGAATGCCTATATGATGAAGTAAAAGGAGAAAAAAAAAAGATATTTGAGTAATAGGTGGTTCTCCTTATTTCTACAGTCTTGAGCGTGATCAGTGTAGTCTTGCCAGTAAAGGAAGAAGGAAGAGAACCCTGTGTGTACCAGGGGCATAGCTATGGGTGGGCCTGGGTGGGCCCAGGCCCATCCAATCTCAGCTTAGGCCCACCTAGTTTGTCTGATCCACCAATTGGCGCTGATCTTCTAGGCGCCGGTTAAGCTGCACAGCTTTTTAGTTCAGCTGCACAAGCCTGGAGCGTTAAGTCCTACCTGCCTAATTTGTTTTCTTGCAGTGCTCGGGTCCAGATCACTCAGGGAGTATTAAGTCGGTAGTGGAGTTAATTTGCGGGAGCTGGACCTACTCTGACAGGGTAGTTTAGCAGCTCATAGCTGACTGCATCGCAGCTACTAATGCCGCTGCTGCCATAGTGCTTTGTCTGCACTCTGCAGCTGCTCTCACTGGTGCCTGATGCCCTGTCCTCTCCAGGCCCCGCCCGGCGTGAATGCGACTCGTCGGGCCCGGTCTCTTCCAACTGTGCCTGTGTACCACTGCCAGCACTGAGCTCTTCCTAGGACCCGTCCTGAATCTGGGTCGGATCCTAGGAGCTCAGTACTGGCAGAGGAACACAGGCACAGTTGGAAGAGACTGGGCCCGATGAGTCGCATTCACGATGCGGGGGGAGGGGGCGTGTGGGAGACAGGGCAGCAGGCACCAGTGAGAGCAGCTGCAGAGTGCAAAGCACTATGGCAGCAGTGGCATTAGCATCCACGTGTCGCGTGCTCGCGGACCTTGGCATACTGTCAGGCTTCTTCCCCGGGAGCACTGGGTTCGTGAGCCCATGGGCCACTACCGTGGAGCGGCAGTGGCAGGCAAGATCACCTCCAAGGTAGAGATGAGACAAAACTGGACCAGAACCCCGGACTGGAGTTCTACACCGGAATACACGGAACTGGAACGCACCGGACGGGTGCGCACTGGAGTGGAGCCCGCTGGACTGGAACACACTGGAGGGCCCCACAGGACTGGAACATACAGGAGTGAAACCCGCTGGACTGGAACACACTGGACCTAGGCTTCACCTACGCTTGACCACCTTTCCCCGAGAGTTGAGCCCTCAGGTTCTGGCAGCCGGTAGGACTTACAGGAAAACCCGGAACTGGAACTTGCAAGCAGGAACAGCAGGAATGAAGATCCAGGAGTGCCCCCTGGCACCTAGGCGCAGGCAGGGCCGACAGGCAGGGACTGTCCGGGTTCTGGCAGTCGGCAGGTTTAAACACAATGACTAGTAAACTGTACCTAGGCTAATAGAAACGCTATACCCAGGCAAACCAGTCATACACAAGAAACATACACAGAGCACACTCAGGAGACTTGAAAGCTATACACCAGCTAACAACCAAGCTGTGCCCAAGCTAACAAGTCATGCACTGGAAACAAACACAGAGCACTAGCAAAGCTATACACAGGCTAACAAGCCACACGGTGCCTAAGCTGGCTAGTCTAAACAAACACAGAGCACTAGCAAAGCTATACACAGGCTAACAAGCCACACGGTGCCTAAGCTGGCTAGTCTAAACAAACACAGAGCACTAGCAAAGCTGTAAACAGGCTAACAAGCCACACGGGGCCTAAGCTGGCTAGTCTAAACAAACACAGAGCACTAGCAAAGCTATACACAGGCTAACAAGCCACAAGGTGCCTAAGCTGGCTAGTCTAAACAAACACAGAGCACTAGCAAAGCTATACACAGGCTAACAAGCCTCACGGTGCCTAAGCTATCTAGTCAAACATAGAAACTCACAAAGAGCAAACACTGAAACAGTGTACAGAGCACTCTATACACCAGGGCCCTAAATGAACAATGCAAAGGCCAGGGCTGTAGTCTCTAAGTGATTAATAAAGCCCTTCCACACCACAGACACAGCTGCAGCAATCACCTTGCATCCAAACAGAGGCTTGACACACAGAGCAGTCAGCCCAGCGGGAGCCATCTTGAATACTGGCATAGAGGAGTCGGCGGCAGCCATCTTGGAAAAGGCATAGCCCACACAGGTGAGGTTCAGTAGGGCAATCAGCACACAGAGCCAGAGAGAAACTAAGACAGAGACAGAGACAAGCAGAAGCCAGCACAGCCACTGACTCCCAGAAACAGGGTAAGTCTGAGGGTGGTCACGGCCACAGACGTAACAGTACCCCCTCCTCAAGACCCCCCTCTCGGTCTCCCTGAGGAGTTCAGGTGTCCAGGGGTAACTATGGTGAAACCTTCTGATGGGTCTCAAAAGCCAGACATAGATCACTGGATTGGAAGTCACAAGGAAGTTCAGAACTGGCAGACAAAAGTAGCACCTGTGACCAGGAGGCTCCTTCGAATCACCACGGGGCAACCTCAGGAACATGGATGCATCAAGAGGAACAAAATTCAAAAGTAACCCTTCCCAGAGGGAACTCACAATGTCCTGGACCTCTTGGCAATTCCGTGTAATGGCAAGAGCAAGGCTGAAGCCACTACCCCAGCTGACATCAGAAGCTGGGCTGGGGCCCAAAGTGGCATCCCAGTCTTGACAGGAACTAGAAGTCTGAACAGAAGCAGATCTGGAACTGAAACCTGGGTTGGCATCCAAAACTGAGCCGGGATTAGGACCCGGACTGGAATCAACCCCTTGATTGTAACTGGAACTGCAACTCGATCCAGACTCAGCATCTTGACTGGAACCCCAACTCGATCCAGACTCAGCATCTTGACTGGAACTGCAACTCGATCCAGACTCAGCATCTTGACTGGAACTGCAACTCGACCCAGACTCAGCCTCTTGACTGGAACTGCAACTCGATCCAGACTCAGCATCTTGCCTGGAACTCCAACTCGATCCAGACTCAGCATCTTGCCTGGAACACCAACTCGATCCAGGCTCAGCATCTTGCCTGGAACTGCAACTCGATCCAGACTCAGCATCTTGCCTGGAACTCCAACTCGATCCAGGCTCAGCATCTTGACTGGAACCGCAACTCGATCCAGACTCAGCATCTTGACTGGAACTGCAACTCGATCCAGACTCAGCATCTTGACTGGAACTCCAACTCGGTCCGGGACTACTAAGCCACCTTCTTTCAGCTTGGGCTTCAGGAGTATCCTGTAGGGTTGGCTCCGAGAGGAGTTGGAAGCGGTAAAAGAACAGCTTGGTAGAGGGATCCATAGCAGAAACTGGGTTTTCTTCAAACCCAAGCCAGGAGACACGCTTTCTCTCTGCGGCAGCTTCAGGGGTATCCTTCAAGGCTGGATCAGACAAAAGGGCAACCCGGTACTCCTGGAGCGTCATAAACAGATCCAGCTCAAAAATGGGGTTGGAACTGGGATCCACACTGGTACTAGGAGACTCCGTAGACAGCGCCACTTGAACTGGACGCAGAGACTTGGCTTGAAGCGCTGCTTGGACTGGAATCGGAGACTCGGTCAGAAGCATCCCTCGGACTGGACTCGGAGACTCGAATGGAAGCGCCACCTGAACTGGGATAGGCGGCTCGGTCAGAAGCGTCCCTCGGACTGGACTCTGAAGCTTGGCTGGACGCGCTGCTCGGACTGGATTCAGAGGCTTGTCTGGGCGCGCTGCTTGAATGGGACTGGACCCCTGCTGGGCCCAGAGCATGGAATTCCCAAGACGTCTCCTCTCAGCGACAGCTTCCGGAGTATCCCACAAAGCTGGATTCAGGACAAGGCTGCGGCGATATTCTGAGAGCGTGATGAAAGGGTCCATATCTGAAACTGGGTTTTCAGTGATTCCAAGCCACCGGACACGTTTTCTCTCAGCTGCCGCTTCAGGGGTCTTCTTCAAAACAGGATGAGACAACAGTTTCCCACGATACTGACGAAGAGTCATAGAAGGATCAAGCACAATGACGGAGCTGGACCCCAGCTGGGTCGGCTGGGTGGGGGTTCTTGCCGGGCTCATGGCCTTTGCATTCTGTCGCGTGCTCGCGGACCTTGGCATACTGTCAGGCTTCTTCCCCGGGAGCACTGGGTTCGTGAGCCCATGGGCCACTACCGTGGAGCGGCAGTGGCAGGCAAGATCACCTCCAAGGTAGAGATGAGACAAAACTGGACCAGAACCCCGGACTGGAGTTCTACACCGGAATACACGGAACTGGAACGCACCGGACGGGTGCGCACTGGAGTGGAGCCCGCTGGACTGGAACACACTGGAGGGCCCCACAGGACTGGAACATACAGGAGTGAAACCCGCTGGACTGGAACACACTGGACCTAGGCTTCACCTACGCTTGACCACCTTTCCCCGAGAGTTGAGCCCTCAGGTTCTGGCAGCCGGTAGGACTTACAGGAAAACCCGGAACTGGAACTTGCAAGCAGGAACAGCAGGAATGAAGATCCAGGAGTGCCCCCTGGCACCTAGGCGCAGGCAGGGCCGACAGGCAGGGACTGTCCGGGTTCTGGCAGTCGGCAGGTTTAAACACAATGACTAGTAAACTGTACCTAGGCTAATAGAAACGCTATACCCAGGCAAACCAGTCATACACAAGAAACATACACAGAGCACACTCAGGAGACTTGAAAGCTATACACCAGCTAACAACCAAGCTGTGCCCAAGCTAACAAGTCATGCACTGGAAACAAACACAGAGCACTAGCAAAGCTATACACAGGCTAACAAGCCACACGGTGCCTAAGCTGGCTAGTCTAAACAAACACAGAGCACTAGCAAAGCTATACACAGGCTAACAAGCCACACGGTGCCTAAGCTGGCTAGTCTAAACAAACACAGAGCACTAGCAAAGCTATACACAGGCTAACAAGCCACAAGGTGCCTAAGCTGGCTAGTCTAAGCAAACACAGAGCACTAGCAAAGCTATACACAGGCTAACAAGCCTCACGGTGCCTAAGCTATCTAGTCAAACATAGAAACTCACAAAGAGCAAACACTGAAACAGTGTACAGAGCACTCTATACACCAGGGCCCTAAATGAACAATGCAAAGGCCAGGGCTGTAGTCTCTAAGTGATTAATAAAGCCCTTCCACACCACAGACACAGCTGCAGCAATCACCTTGCATCCAAACAGAGGCTTGACACACAGAGCAGTCAGCCCAGCGGGAGCCATCTTGAATACTGGCATAGAGGAGTCGGCGGCAGCCATCTTGGAAAAGGCATAGCCCACACAGGTGAGGTTCAGTAGGGCAATCAGCACACAGAGCCAGAGAGAAACTAAGACAGAGACAGAGACAAGCAGAAGCCAGCACAGCCACTGACTCCCAGAAACAGGGTAAGTCTGAGGGTGGTCACGGCCACAGACGTAACACCACGATGCTGTGTCAGTTCAGCCTCAGACAGGCCTCAGCACTCCCCCGCTGCCACAAACAGGGCCAGGTGCAGGATCCAGCGCAGTCTGCAGTGCTCTGTTCCACACACTGACTGCATAGTGTGCATGACTGCAGTCTTTTGAGAAACAACAACATTCAAGCCCAGGTAAAAACAAATGTTTTAATTTTTATTATGTGTAATGCTGGACTGCTGGTGGGTTTCAAGGTGGGGATAGGCTCAGTGCCCAGGTTAAAATAAAATTTAAAAAAAGGTTGTAGATTTCATCTTGGTGTGGATGGTCTCTTTTTTAATATTAATTTTAACCTGGGCACTGCAGAGCCTATCCCCACCTAGAAACCCACCAACATTAAATACAAAAACGTTTTAAAAATTATTTTAACCTGGGCCTGAGTACTGCAGAGCACAGGATTAAAAAAAAAACAAAAAAAAAAACGTTTTGTATTAATATAGGTGGGTTTCTGGGTGGAGGTGGGCTCTGCCATGCGCAGGACATTAAAATACAAAATGTTTTATATTTAACTAGTAAAAAAGCCCCGTTTCTGATGCAAATGAAACGGGGGCTAGCAATGTTTTCTTCTGTGTGCATGTGGGAGTGTGTGTGTCCCTGCCCTCTGGCCTCTCTCCCCTCCCCCCTCTGAGTCCTTCACTGTTACAGAGCCAGCGATTTGATTTCGTGCTCTGCTGTTTTCCTTCACTGACTGTGTTACAGAGAGGGCGGGGCAGACACTCATAGGGAAACCGGATATCTCGCCTCCTTCACAATTCTGGCTGGAGGCTTCATAGAACGTTGGTGTTGCCTTTTATATAGAGAGATGCTAGTGTGCTTTAAGGTGGGATGGGGGTGAGATTAGGAAGGGCAGGGGAGAAGCAAGACGGGGGATGGGTAGGGCTTAGGACAGGGCTGATGTTGGGCTACAGGGAGGGGTGGGGGTAGGGTAGGGCTAATGCCTAGCTACAGGATGGATGGTGGAGATCTTGTCATATGTTGAGGTGTTTGCCATTATAGTAGACTTATGTCTGGTCAAGTTTAAGATACGGGATTATCAAGCTCATTTTCAAAGCACTTAGCCTCCCAAAGTTCCATAGAAACCTATGGAACTTAGCCTCCCAAAGTGCTTTGAAAATATGCCTCAATGTAACTATATAAAAATATTGTTTTTTTCTATTAAGTATGTATGTGGTTTTTGTTGATGCAGGGCAGCTGTTGGCCAGACTACTTAGAAATTCATGATCAAATGCATTCTAAGGCATTATTTTGTAGTATTCCAAGAAACACTACTCATACTTATATACATAGTGCCCACCCATATTAGCTTTGGGCCCACCCAAAATGTCAGGTCTGGCTACATCACTGGTGTATACTTACCCACCATTAGCAATACTGTTCTACCTTTCCATGAAAATACAGGAAAAACTGCAACCTATTAAGTTATAACTTGTAGATTACAAAATGAGCAAAAAGATTAAGTTCTTTGGGAGGGGTCTCTGAGCGCCAAATTATGCAGTGGTCCCCTCATTAGTTGGAGCTGAGGGTTACCCTGGAGGTGGGTACATAGCATTGTCGATGGCAAAATTTATGCTTCCCTCTTAACTCATGGCACACAGAGACTATAAAGTGTCCCCTTCTAGTGAGCTAATAGCTTTAGGATTAAAATGTTAATAATACACCAGAGGTGGACAACCATTCAAAAGTTTTATTGAAATGAACCATGGGGTTAAAAAATTTAATCGCACATAGCGTCCCCCTCACATTTCCTCCTGTACAGTGCAAAATATAGACAGCAGATGCAAATTCTCAAAACTAATATATTTCAATTACTAAACTGAAACTAAAATCATTTTTCTTACCTTTGCTGTCCAGTGATTTTATTTTTCTGATCATCTTGTTCCCTGTCTCTGGTTCTGCTTCCCTCTGTCTTTTTGCTCTGCTTCCAGGGCCTCCTGTACAGTCACTATTTCACTTCCTGCCCTCCCTTTTTCTTCACTTCCTGCCCCTATGTCCATCTTTCACATTCAATTTTCTTCCATTTTACTTTCTCCTCAAATCTGGCTGCCTCTCCCCTTCCCTTCCCCTGAACTCATTTCTCACGCTCCTCCGCCCCTACCCCTCTACAGTCTGCATCTCTGTCTCTCTTTTTCACAAAGGTCCTGGCATCTATGCTCTCCTCTTTCCTCCTTCGCCCTGTACCCTGCACTCCAGCATCTCTACCTGCCTCTTCCTACCTTGAATTCAGGGCATCTGACTAGGGTTACCACACATCCGGATTTCCCTGGATATGTCCTCCTTTTCATGGGACTGTCTGGGGTCTGCACTATTTTTTTTCCCAGCCAGCCCATTTGTCCAGGTTCCTGGGCTGGCTAGCTGGTGGGTTGGTTGGCAGGTGGGCTTGCCTTCACCCCCCCCCCCCCCCCAGCCTACCATAGCACACCCTGGAGGTCAAGTGGCCTCCTGGGGCAGGAAATAACTCACCGACACTGACCTCCCCACTACCGTTGCTTCTTGAAAATAGCTGCAGAGACTTCAAGTGGAGACAGCTATTTTTACTGCTCCTAGACAAGCCCCCCCCCCCCCCCCAGCACACTGCACACAAGAAAACACTGGATGTATTTGAGGCAGATGTTAGAAAAGTCCCTTCAGCATTGAATGACATGGGCATCACCCTTTGGTGGTTTCTGAGGTCTCTTTTCTCCTGTAAAAATTGTTTTAAGCACATAAATTGATAGTTTGGTCATTTGTGGAAAGGGTGTACCTTGCAAAACTGTTGCCCTGCTCTAACAAGAAGAGTAGTCCCTTTCAGGGGAAGAGGAAAGGGGGGTGGAGAGGAGAGAAAGCCATGCTGGACCACAGGGGAAGGAGAAGGGAAAGGGGGGGGGGGGTGGAGAGAGAAAGGGAGAGAGATGCCAGACCACAGGGGGAGGGAAAAAGGGTGGAGAGAGGAGGGAGAGTTATGTCAGACCAAAGGGGAAGGAGGAAGTGAGAGCAAGGATGAAGTGGTGGGGAAGAGAAGTGGACAGGAAAGGGGGGGATGCTTAAGGGAGGGGAGACTGGGAAAAAGCTAGATCTGGGGGGAGGGGAGAATAAGATGCAGTACTATGGGGCTGTAGGATAAAGTAGTATTGTAGCTGTGGTAATTCATAGAAAATGAAAATAAGGTGAACTTTTTATTGGATTAATTTTAATATATTTTTGACTAACTTTCAGAGACCAAAATCCCCATCCTCGGGTCAGGACAGATTACTGTAACAGCAGTATACTATACTGACCAGAGGAAGGAGGTTTTGGCCTCTGAAAGCTAAATGAAAAATGTATTAGTCCAATACAATGGTATTATCTTATTTTCCATTTTTTGTTTTATTTCTATGTATTAATTTGTAAAGTGGTGATTGGCAATTTACAGGTTTTTTTTTTAATTTACATCTGTTGTCTTTATATTTTACACAGTTCTAGGGGACATGCATCACTGTTTCTGTGGTGCGCTGTATGCAGTATCAGGCTTCTTGAGGGTTCAGTTTAATTTTTGTCTACATATTTCTATTTTTAGTTTGTGGTTACTTATTCTATACTGGATATGGATGTATCTATGTTCTATGTTTGTGAAAAAGTCATTGGTTTCTGTTGGCAGGATCATCTTTACTAATCTGCAGTGGCGTAGGAAGGAAGGGGCGGTGGGGGTGATCCACCCCGGGTGCACGCTGCTGGAGGGTGCAGAAAGCAGCCAAGCGTCTGTCGGCTCCGCTGGTTCCCTGCTCCCTCTGCCCCAGAACAGGTTACTTCCTGTTCTGGGGCAGAGAGAGCAGGGAGCCAGTGCAGCCGACAGACGCGCGGCTGCTCTCTGCACCCTCCAGCAGCCAAGAATGCACCCGGGGGGGGGCGGGGCTTGATGCGCTGGGGAAGGGGGTGTCATTGCGCTGGGGGGGGGGGGGTTGTCATGCTGCACCCTGGGGGGGCGCTGCTGCACCCGGGGGGGGGGGGTCCGCCCTGGGTGGCAGCCGACCTAAGAACGCCACTGCTAATCTGACTTTACTTTTACAATGGGTACATTGATGTTCTAGTGCTCACTGCAATGTTTAAGATGCTGCCTTTTCCTAGGTACACCCTTGTTTTGTGACTCATGGATTATTACTAAAAATAATGAGGGGGGTGTTAAAAATGATCGGACCTGGGTGTCAATATGTTAGTTACGCCACTGGACCCTATAATTGGAATAAACTCCCGGGTGAGCTCAGACAGAATCTGAATCTTCTCTTTTGCAAAGGTTTAAATACATTTCTGTATCCTGATATAAGATAAATTTGTCATTTGGTCTTATCCATGTATTATTGCTATGAATTTTGTCCTTTCTTCTTTTCTCTCTTTTTCAGATTGCAATTGTTTCATTTGTGGTGTAAGTCATTTTGAATGATTACACGGGTTCTCAACAACCACTTGGAATTTCAATGTGAAATTTTAGAGTTTCATTTGTTGTTAATATCTACGTTTATGTCCCGAGTCTGATCTCTAAACAGACTTTGTAGCATGACCATCCAGTGATTTTCACACATTCAAAAATGTTTGCATTGTAAGACTACCATTATATGAACCCCCTCTTCCAAAAAAAAACAAAAACGGTGTACCAGCTTACTGTTAATGATGTCACAGTGATGTAGACTTTTGTCTATGGAACAATGTTGGAGGCCTATCACAAGCTCCACCCAAACCCACAAACAATCGCTGAACTCAAGGAAGTGCTGCAGATGATCTGGGACAGCCTGCCACAGGAACTGATGGACAAGGCTGTTAAGAACTTCCCAAAGCAACTGGAGCGCTGTGACTGCAAAATTCTGACACATTGGGCCCTGTTTACTAAGGCATGCTAGCGTTTTTAGCACGTGCTAATGCCAGAATCACCCATATCTTCCTATGGGTGTCTCTAGCGTTAGCACGCGCTAAAAACACTAGTGCACAGACAAGCGTGGCTTAGTAAACAGGGTCCATTGTTAATTGTATCATTTGAATGATATTATTTTACTGTGTTTTAGCTGAAAATGTTTTAACTCGCAATAATTGCTAGGTAGCAACACTAAAATTTCAGTAACATCAACATAGCTTAAGATAATTAAATGTTGTCTAATAGTAATATGTAAGTATGATGACTAAATAAGTACATATAATTTCTCACTGAAATTCAAAATGGTTGCTGAGAAAACAGCAAAAACACTCTAGGGGGCTATTTTTTGCCCTCTCACCCTGTAGTCAAAAAAAAAAAAATTGATATAAATACCTACAGAAAGAAAAACTAAAGAAGGAAGGGAAAACAAGTGGCTAGTGCAGAAATGCAGTGGGAAATACGTGGATCAAAACATGACTGCTTAATGAGAGGAGAACTGAAATCTAAGGATGAGAGATAGTTGCAGCCCAGAAACAGTGGCTTATGGTTATGGATGAGATGGTTCACAACAAGCGTAGAAAAAACTGTTCCAACAGACATCTATAGAGTCTGTAAAAGAGTTGGAAACAATCACTCGTCTTGTAGCTGGCTACAAAGTGCTGATTGTGGAAAATGTCTGCACAGAAAGGCACAAGGTGGTAAATCATATCCATTGGAAACTCTGTAAACATTACAACATTCTTGTACTGGCAAAGCACTGGGATCATGACTCAGAGAATTGTGGGGTCAGTGCAGCGCATCCGGGGTCATTCCTCATCATACCCAAATTACTAATGTCTTGAGGAGTGGAGGAGTGGCCTAGTGGTTAGGGTAGTGGACTCTGGGCCTGGGGAACTGAGTTTGATTCCCACTTCAGGCTGAGGCAGCTCCTTGTGACTCTGGGCAAGTCACTTAACCCTCCATTGCCCCTTGTAAGCCACATTGAGCCTGCCATGAGTGGGAAAGCGTGGGGTACAAATGTAACAAAAATAAAATAGATACTATTGGAGATTCTACATGGAATCCACTAGCAACATTCCTTGTAGAAGGCTGCGCAGGCTTCTGTTTCTGTGAGTCTGATGTCCTGCACATACGTGCAGGACAGCAGAAGCCTGTGCGGCCACATTGGTGATCTGCAAGGGCTGACTTCTACATGGAATGTTGCTAGTGGAATAGCAACATTCCATGTAGAATCTCAAATAGTAGCAACAATGGAGGAGTGGCCTGGTGGCTAGGGTGGTGGACTCTGGGCCTGGGGAACTGGGTTTGATTCCCATTCCCACTGCAGGCACAGGCAGCTCCTTGTGACTCTGGGCAAGTCACTTAACCCTCCATTGCCCCAGGTACAAATAAGTACCTGTAGCCCCAGGTACAAATAAGTACCTGTATATGTAAGCCACATTGAGCCTGCCATGAGTGGGATGGGAAAGCGCGGGGTACAAATGTAACAAAAAAAAAAATTGCAGCAGCCAGTGACCAGGGTTTTATGATGAGTTGCCGAGGGAAGGAGTGGAGCCTGGAAAACTCAGCCCTGTGAGAGGGCTTCAGATCTTCCTCTCCTTTTATAGCAAAAGCACACACAACAACATAAAAAAGGCTTCTGTTAAAAAAAAAAAAGAGGTTTGCCCTTATGTCAGAAGTGTACAGCTGGTTTGTGTTACCTAGCCCTGTGACCTACAAAAGCACACAGTTTGAAAGGCTGTAAACCTTGTATATCTTTACTGTATGTCAACGTTATTGAGAAAGAAAGTTCTCATTTCTATAAAGCTTAGAAGCCAGTTAAATCACAACTTGGGTCATTCAAGTCTTCATTTATGTTCTCTGCTTAACAGTATATTCATATGGATCTCAATGCAGTAAACTTACCGAACCACAAGCACGACCAGAGAGTTGGATAAATTCAGCCTGCATTTTTTTTCTTTAATAGAAAAATGATATTCAAGCTGTATCTGCCATTCAGAGCGTGCATGACTCCGAGGATAAGTTTCACCTGAGTAAAAATTTGGCATGAACACAGGGCAACAATTTTTGGTTTGTTTGGCTTTTTTCCTGATTTTTGGTTCGTTTCACAAATTTTAATAAATAAATTTTAATGCATGCAGATGAACATGCATTAAATCTATTTTGTGTGTACTAAGGGGTCTGTTTACGAAGCAGAGCTAGTGCATGGTCAGTCGCTAGCGCAGCTTAGTAAACCGGAGTGTAAATTTGTAAGATGCACTAATGAACCAAATGCAGGCTAACAAAATACACATCCTGAGTAAATACACTGTCTGAAAATTGCCTACCTTGTAGATGAGTGGGAGGCAGGTGCAGTTGAGGTCACTGCTTCAACTCTTAGCAGCATTTTGAATCAGCACTGGGAGCAAGACAGGTCTACATCCGCCTAGGCAAGAAAGAAGGGGCTCTATGCTGCCCCGAAGAGGCCACTAGACCACCAGGACACTACAATAAGGTACAGGAGGGGAGGGGAGGGGCAGTGAATGAAAGGAGTGATGTGGGTGGAGGGAGGTGGGAAAATTGGAGAGGGGATATACATGGGGGGAGAGAGAGGGAATCTGGCTTTCTTTGGGGGGATCAAAGTGACAGGGGGTGGGGTGTTACAGGGGCGGGGTGGGGTGCGACAAGGGGCAGGGTGGGGTGTGACAAGGGGCAGGGCAGGAAGTGACAGGGGGGCATGTGTCCTCTTTTTCCTTAGGGCAAATATGGTAACCCTAAGATCTAACAACAGAGCTGCTCTCTCTGGATCGCAATGCCGTCGACTGTAGTCCCAACAGGGACAAATTTCCTTGCAGTACCAGGAGGCAAGTCTTAATCGTGTGGAAATAATAGTGCATAATATTTAATTTTCTAGCTAATAATGTAAAGTAAGGATTCAGCATCTTCCATGTTTCTGTCACTACATCAATGTATGGAAAAACAATGTCATTACTGCACCTGCACCAAAGCTTTCCTCTCCACACAGTGAGCACCTTCCCGAATCCATCAGATTAGCAAAGAACCTCCAGCCAGTTGGGGTTTCATAGACAGGAATTTTCAGAGACTTTGCCACCCTACAAGAAGAAAAACATAAAAACAACAATCACTGCAACTATTCATTTGATTTTAGTGACAGAAATCATCAGGTTATGAAAGCAAGATCTTGCAATTATATTCAGAAGGTCTCTGGACAATTCTTTCATCAGAAGCATCATGAGGCAACAGCTTAGTGATGCCTGTTCCAAAAGAAAGTGAGCTGACGGCCATTTCACATTGCAATAAAGATGGTACAAGCAGTGGAATAGCTAGGACTGAAAAATTGAGGAGGCCCCCCCCTTTAACACCATCACTCCCTAAATGGTAGAGATGGGGAGACCGGGGGAGGAGGGGGGGGGGATGTACATTTCATGAAGCTGGCATATTAAAGTTAATAAATTAAGAAGAAAATACCAAGAACGGATTCCGCATGGCAGGTGGTGGCAGCTCGTGGGAAGAAGGTTGACAAGAGGGCTTCCTGATAACCACAGGGAGCGGGAGCGGAGACGTGAATGCTGAAATTACAAGGACACTGAACATTTGTAATGGTTTGTGAAGAGAGGAGTGTAGGTGGGAATGTAAGGAGGTGGCGATTAAGGGTAGGTAGGGGACGGGGGGAACTTAAGGGTCATTAGGAATAGGGAGGAGAGGATGGGATTAGACGTAGAAGGGAATGCCTTTGTTGTCTGAGTAACTCTTTGGTCCTAGTGTCTCTCTTCTACTTTTTTCTTAAATCTCTCCAGATTCACTCTGTATGTCCATCATTCATCTTTCCTGTGTGTCCCTATCCATCCTGTCCCATGTCTCCCCCCTGTGTCCCTGTCCCTATGATTCCTCCATGGCCAGCATCTCTCTTCTCTCTTCCCTTCCTGCTGCACCCCCACCCTCTGTGGTGTGGCATCTCTCTCTCTACCTCCCTCCATTGGTCCAGTATCTCTACCCCTCTCTCCCCTAATCCACTCTCTCCCCCTCCCCCCCAGTTCAGTATCTTCCCCCTCACTTCTCTGTCCCCTTTGGTCCAGGTCTCAGTCTCCCCCCCCCCCCCCCCCCCCCCCCCCCCCCGCAGTCCAGCATCTGTCCTCTCTTTTCTCTGTTCCCTTTGGTCCAGATCCAGGTTTTCGTCTCTCTCTCTCTCTTCCATCTGTTCTCTACCCCCCTTAGTCCTGCATTATTCCCCTTTTGTTCTCTTCCCCCTAAGCTCTCTCTCTCATTCCCCCTCCCCTCAACTCTGTGGTTTCTCCCCAGTGCTGCGGCGGATGGCCAGCAGCAGCAGCCCTGAAAACTGGCTGAATCTGGCTGGTGCAGCTTTCCTCTGCCGCGTTTCATCTCTGTGATGCAACTTCCTGTGGGCAGGATGCAACAGAGAAAAGGCCCTGCCAGCTGGCGCTGCCAGTCACCTGCCATAGCACCAGAGACATAGGATGGAGCCAGTCGCAGGGGAGATGGAGCAATGCTGGGCCAACTTGAGCCATTCTGGGGTGGGGTGGGTTTGGAGCAATGCTGGGCCAGTTGTGGTGGGGGGGGGGGGGGGGAGAGAGAGAGGAAAAGAGGAAGGTATGGATGCCGGACATGTGGGCCGGACATGTGGGCAGGAGCAGCTTCAGGTGGCCCCTACCATGGGTAGCTCTGGGCATTTTGCTGGGCTATTCCAATGGTAGCTACACCCCTGGGTACAAGTCATGGGTTTGATATACTGTCTTAATGTGGTACAGTTAAATAACTTTAAGTTGGCTGGCTGGTGTCTGTCTGTCCCTAGAAGGACCACAATTGGCTGACAAAGGTACATGTGAGAATGAAATAGATATTGCACTGTTCATGGAAGGAAGTATTTATGAACTTGAAAAACTGAAGGTGGACAAAGCTATGGAACCGGCTGGGATCCTTCCCAGGATATTGATAGAGCTCAAGGAGTTCTGGCAGGTCCAATAAATCTTTGGAGATGGAAGAGGTACTGCAGTATCGAAGAAGAGCTGATGTGGTCCCTCTTCACAAAAGTGGTGACAGAGAAGTACAGTACAATCTCTACTATCTTTGCTAATCCAACCATCTGGCATATCTGATAAACACCCAGTTGATATCATTACATTTATTTCTATTAAAAATCTTTGTTTTAGAACAATTTTTGAAAATCAGGACCTCTGTGCCTTTGTTTATGCATTGTTCGAGGGGTTTATGCAGTGTTTTCTGAATTATCCAACTTTTCATTTATCCGACAACGGGTCAGTCCCGTTTACGTTGGATAATCGAGACTGTACAGTAGTGGGAAACTAGAGGATGGTAAGCCTCACCAGTCATTGGAAAAGTAATGGAAGTGCTGCTTAAGTAAAGGATAGTGACTTTCCTGGAATCCAGTGGGTTACAAGATCAGAGGCAATATGGTTTTACCAAAAGTAAATTGTGCCAAACAAAGCTGATTGAATTCTTTGACTGAGTGACTAGAAAATTGGATCGAGGATATGCACTAGATGTAATCTACTTGAATTTCAGCAAAGCTTTTAACACGGTTCCTCATAGAAAACTCTTGAATAAACTTGACAAGTGGTGAACTGGATTAGAAACTGGTTGACAGACAGGTATCAGAGGGTGGCAGTTAATGGAATTCACTTGGAAAAAAGGAAAGGTGAGTAGTGGAGTGCCTCAAGGAGTAGTGCTGGGGCTGATTCAAGTCAATATATTTGTGAGTGACATTGCAAAAGTGTTAGAAGGTAAGGTTTGCCTTTTCATGGATGATATCATGATTTGCAACAGACTGGACACTCCGGAGAGAGTGGACAACATGAAAATGGATCTGCAAAAGTTAGAAGAATGGTTTAATGTTTGGCAGTTAAAATTTAATGCAAAGAAATGCAGAGTGATGCACTTGGGGAGTAGAAATTCAAGGGAGCCATATGTACTAGGAGGTGAAAGGATACTATACACAGACAAGGAAAGTAACCTTGGAGTGACATTGTCTGAGAATCTGAAGGCAAAAACAGTGTGAAAAGGTGGTGGCCATAGCCAGAAGGATGCTAGGCTGCACAGAGAAAGAACCAGCAGAAGAAAAGAGGTGTTGATGCCCCTTGCACAAGTGATTGGTAAGGCCCCTCTTGGAGTATTGTAATCAGTTTTGGAGGCCATACCTTGCTAAGGATGTAAAAAGACTTGAAGCAGTTCAGAGGAAGGTGACAAAAATGGAATAGGGATTGCGCTATAAGACATATGAGAAAAAACTGGAAAACCTGAATATGTATACCTTGGAGGAAAAGAGGGCTAGGGGAGATATGGTACAGACATTTAAATACTTGAAAGGTATTAATATAGTAACGTAGTAGATGACGGCAGAAAAAGACCTGCACAGTCCATCCAGTCTGCCCAACAAGATAAACTCATATGTGCTACTTTTTGTGTATACCTTACCTTGATTTGTACCTGTCTTTTTCAGGGCACAGACCGTATAAGTCTGCCCAGCACTATCCCTGCCTCCCACCACCGGCTCTGGCACAGACCGTATAAGTCCGCCCAGCACTATCCCCACCTCCCACCCACCAGCCCCGGCACAGACCGTATGGAAGCAAATCTTTTCCAGAAAAGGGGAAATGGTAAAACTAGCAAACATGAATTTGAAGTTGTGGAATTGTAGACTTAGGAGTAATGTCAGGAAATTCTTTTTCACAGAGAAGGTGGTCAATGCCTGGAATGCTCTCCTGAGGGAGGTGGTGGAGACAAAAAATGGTAATGGAATTAAAAAAAGGCATGGGACGAATACAGAGGATCACTAATGAATGGTATAAAAACAAAATGTAAATGTCTGCATATGTGTTAATGTGTTGAGTGGTTGCTTAGAAGGTGACTCCACCTGTGAAGAAACTAAGGCCAGTGCAGGATGGTCTTCTATGGTTTGTGTACCGTATATGGCAAGACAGTTTAGGATGGGCTGGAGTGGGCTTTGACGGTAACTCCAACAGTTGGAATGAAAGGACATTGCCAGGCAGACTTCTATGGCCTATGTCTCAGAAATGGCGAAGGAACACCATGATCAAATATTTTATTCCACATTTATTGTTGGTTTAATCATGAATTGATGAGCGTGACTGTTGGGCAGACTGGATGGACCATCTGCTGTCATCTACTATTTAGTATGTTGCTATAATGCCCCTTCAAGATTCCAGTCCCCCTAAAAGTTTCATAGTATCCTGGGTTTCCAGTAAAATAACATCCATCATTCAAAGCTTTAAAAAAAATCTGTTGAAAGGTTTTTAAAGATTCCCAAATGTACTACTCCTTACAATAAAATGGATGCAAATACAAGCAAAGTATAATAGCCTTTGGATTTTTTTAAATTTAATTAAAGAGAAGCACCATTCTCAAAATACAGCATGTTATACACAAAAAAGGAGACCTATGATTTGTGATGTTTTTAAAATTTACTTGCAATGGTGAAATTCACTGCAAATTTCTGAAAGAATTGTGCACCATGGATCACTATGGACAAATGTTCCTTCATATCTTGCACTACTACTAACAGAAGCTGTGTTTTCTTAATACGAATTTATTTATTAGGATTTATTTACCGCCTTTTTGAAGGAATTCACTCAAGGCGGTGAACAGTAAGAAAAGATCAAACATGAGCAATAGGCAATTACAGCAGTAAAAATATTCAACTAACAATACAAAGTATGGCATGGTATACTACTTGCAATGTCAACACAATACGTAATAGAACATTATAATTGATAGTGAAGGGTAAGGCAAAGTTGTAACATAGATGGGTAAGAAAGGAAGAGTTAGAAAGTAAGGTGACTGATTTAAAGAACGTTGCATATGAGGTCAGAGAGATGGTTAAATATTATCTCAGCTAGGGTAGGAATGGATAAACCTGTCCCGCTGCAGTATGTGCAGCCCGAGTCACTCCTTGTGTGTGTGAGTGAGACTAACAAGTTAGTTACTTCTTCCATTAAAGGCTTGGTTGAAGAGCCAAGCTTTCACCTGCTTCCTGAAGTAGAGATAGTCTTGTGTTAAGCGAAGCCTTTCAGGCAGTGCATTGCAGAGTGTGGGGGCTACTCCGGAGAAGGTTTGCTTGTGGGTATCACATTGTGTAATGTCTCTTGGAGATGGTGTGGTTAGTGAAAGTCCTTGGGAGGACCTTAGTGTCCTTAGCGATGTGTGGAGGATCATCCTAGTCTTCAGATCTCAAGGCCATTTCCTTTCAGGGCCTTGAAGACCAGACATAAATTTAGCCCTGTATTGTACTGGTAGCCAATGAAGTTTTTGCAGAAATGGTGTGATGTGGTCATGTCGCTTGAAACCTTCTATGAGTCTTGCTGCTGCATTCTGAATCAATTGGAGCTGGTGCCACCCCTTCTGGAGGAGTAGCCTAGTGGTTAGTACAGTGGACTTTGATCGTAGGGAGCTGAGTTCAATTCCCACTGCAGCTCCTTATGACTCTGGGCAAGTCACTTAACCCTCCATTGACCCTGGTACAAAATAACTACCTGAATATATGTAAACCGCTTTGAATGTAGTTGCAAAAAAAAAAAAAAAAACCCTCAGAAATGCGGTATATCAAGTCCCATTTCCCTTTCGCTTTGTAGTCAGACCATTGTATAAAGTGCATTGCAGTAATCCAGTCTTGATGTTAGCATGGCATGTAGCCACTTTAATTCCTACTGCAGTGGTTCCCAAACCTGGTCCTGGAGACACCCCAGCCAGTCAGGTTTTCAGGATATCTACAATGAATATTCATGAGAGAGGTCTGTATGAGGTGGAGGCAATGCATTCAAATATCTCTCATGAATATTCATCAAAAGAAAATGTATTGTTATGAATATTTATAGAAAATTGAAGAGTTTGAAAGCCTAATACGAGGATTGTATAAATATTCATTATGGATATTCTGAAAACCTGACTGGCTGGGGTGCCCCAGGATCAGGTTTGGGAATCACCGCCCTACTGTATAAAAAGAATGCATCTGAACACACTGTATATATAAACTGATGGTCTCCAATGACGTGCAGGCACTGTAACAGTGAACATATCAAACAGTATCTCCATGGGTTCTCCAGAGGCGACCATAGGTCCTGATTCACTAAGGCTTTCTTCCCCATTCTGTGTCTATGGGGGGGGGGGGGGGGGGGAAGCTTAGCATATGCATCCATCACCATTGTCCACTTTGATATGTCTTTACTGAGTCACAATTCCTGAGCTTCCTGGAAGTGTTGGAATGAAGTTACAGATTCTCAGCTGTTAAGATTTTGCAAACTAGCACCTCTTCCTTTCACTTGAGGGCTGCCCAGCAGTTACAGTAATTTAGTCAAGCCATTTGGCTCCCACACAGGGTATGCAACGTGTCTGAAAGATTCAGCAGCTGTGATCTGTGCATTCACTCAATTTACATATGTGTGGAAACCACACATATGCTGGACCCATGGGGGGGGGCAGGATGAAGAGAAGAGAAAGGGGCACTTGCTGGAACCCCAGGGAAGGGGGCAGGAGGGAGGGAAAGATGTTACCCCTTAAGGGGTGGGGATAGGAGATAAGGAAAAGAGATACAGGCCCCCAGAGGTGAGGGTGTTACGTCTGTGCTCACCTCGCCCTCTGGTGGCCAGAACCGGTGGCTGCTGTGGACCGTCACCCGTTCCAGATTTCAGCCCAGTCCGGTCCAGATCTTCCGGGCTGACAGACTTGCTTGCTCGGATTGAACCTACACAGCACTCTTAGTTTCCTGATGATGGTTGCAGCTGAGCTCCAGGTGCTGCTGGGCTTTTTAGCCATTCTGAAACCTGGCTGCTTGGCTTTTGCATTGCGTCTTAGGCCCTGGTCGTGGGTGCTTGTGCACTTCTGCTTGAGAGACTTTGTCTGGACCTGTTTCTGTGTTTGCTAGTTTCCTGCCTTTTGAACCTTGCCTGATCCTGGACATTGCTTTGCTTGCCGCCTGCCTTTTGAACCTTTGCCTGGACCTGGACTTTGTTTTTGCTTGCAGCCTGCCTTTTGAACCTTTGCCTGGACCTGGACTTTGTTTTTGTTTGCAGCCTGCCTTTTGAACCTTTGCCTGGACCTGGACTTTGTTTTGCTTGCCGCCTGCCTTTTGAACCTTTGCCTGGACCTGTCTTCTGCTTGCTGGCTGTCCGCCAGAGACCTTGCCTGGATTTGCCGGTACGTCTGTTCTGCCTTGCTTCTGGTGTGGGGTGGTTTTGCCTGCCACTGCTGCTCCTCGGCAGTGGCCCAAGGGCTCACAAACCCAGTTCCTGTTTAGTGAACGTGACAGAGGGTGGGGACAGGAGGGAAGGAAGAAAGATGCTAGCCCCTAGGAGTGGGACAAGGGGTAGGGGCAGGACTGGTTTTAGACACGCTGGGGCCCAGGGAAGAAATTAAGGAGGAGGACTCTGATCCCCTCTCCTCCTTGCCCCTCCCCCAGTCTCCCCATCTGCCTTTACTACCGTACATAAAAACAACTTTAATGACATCTTCACATACAAAACAAAGACAGACCTTCACCAAATACAGAACAAGGGATCACAAATAGAAATTGAACTAGGAACCCACCTCCCTTGCTGTGGCTAGTGGGGATCCTGAAGCCCTGCCAGCTGAAGACCACCTCCTCCAATCTCTTCAGCTAGCAGTGTCCCTGAGCTGCTGGCCACCAGACTGGAAGAAGAGGCCTTCAGCTGGGCTTGGGGATCTCCACCAGCTTAAGCATATATATTTTGCATTTGGGCAAAGGACATGATGGAAGGCAGAGAGACCATTTGGTGCCCATCCACTTTGGTCCCCACCCACTTTGAGCTCAGGGCCCCTGCCCCCTCCCATCCATCAGCTGTCCAGCTAAGCCACTGAACACAATACAAAGATCTGTGATGCACACAGCCCAAAGCTAACGTTCCAGTTAATATATTCAAAATAAAACACTTTTTTCTACCTTTGTTGTCTGGGCATTTTATTTTTCCATCATGTTGGTCCCATTTTGTCTCTTCTGCTTTCCTGTGTCTTCTGATAATTCCCTTTCCAATAATTGCTGTCCATTTGTCTTTTCTCCTCTCTCCTGTCTTGTTTCATTCCCTCAATACACCTGTCTCTGATATACTGATCCTTCCTTTTTAACTATTCCCTCCCTTTTCTTTCTTTTCTGCCTCTCCATCCACTCAAATTTCACCCTCTTTCTTACCGTTCTCCTTCTTTTCAATTTTCAGCTACCTTACATCTCCCTTTCTCATGCTCTAGCTCTCCCATTTCCCATCTCACTCCTTCCCCAGCCTCCTATTCTCTTCTATCTTTCATTTACTCGTTACCACATTTCTACCTCTGTACTCACTATCCTCCTCTCTAACATAGTAGCATAGTAGATGACAGCAGAAAAAGACCTGCATGGTCCATCCAGTCTGCCCAACAAGATAAACTCACATGTGCTACTTTTTGTGTATACCTTACCTTGATTTGTACCTGTCCTTTTCAGGGCACAGACCGTGTAAGTCTGCCCAGCACTATCCCCGCCTCCCAACCACCAGTCCTGCCTCCCACCACCGGCTCTGGCACAGACCGTATAAGTCTGCCCAGCACTATCCCCGCCTCCCGCCACTGGCTCTGCCACCCAATCTCGGCTAAGCTCCTTAGGATCCATTCCTTCTGAACAGGATTCCTTTATGCTTATCCCACGAGTGCTTGAATTCTGTTACCGTTTTCATTTCCACCACCTCCCGCGGGAGGGCATTCCAAGCATCCACTACTCTCTCCTTGAAAAAATACTTCCTGACATTTTTCTTGAGTCTGCCCCCCTTCAATCTACTCCATCATTATCACATTTCTATCTCTGTACTTACAATCCTCCTCTCATTCATCTTCTTGCCACCCCCGCCTTTCCCACATGATTCCACAATTTCTAGTATATCCCCTCCCTCCATTCTTGTAGCCCTGCATCTCCTCTGCCTCTCCCATTCATGGACTGGCATCTCCCTGTCCTTTTTCCTCCATCATTTTCCTTTCCCATCTCTCTTCCCTCCTGTTCCTCCCCCAACAGTCCATCATCTCACATCTTCTCTCTCCTCCCCCTCATGGTCCAACATTGCTCCTACTCTTTCTTGCTGTTCTTCCCTCCTTTCACCCCATGATCCAGCATCTATCCCTCCCTCCTGCCTGCTCCCAGGTCCAACATTTCTCCTCCTCTCCCTCTCTCATTCTCTGGTCCAACATATCTCTCTTTCTTCTTAACTGCCCTTCCATCCAGCATCTTTCCCTCCCCCGGGTCTGCCTCCCATATGTCCAACATCTCTGCCATTCTCTTCTCTCTGTCCATCCCATTGTCCACCATCTATCTATCTCCCTCTCTCTCTCTCCCTCCCTCCCTCCTCTGTTTCTGGGCCCATCATTTCTTTTTCTAGTCCCCTCCCCCACCTCCTTCATCCCTCCCATCCCCTGAGCTAACTTAAAAAATTAGCACGTGCTAATGCTAAAGACGCCCATATGGGTGTCTCTAGTATTAGCATGCACTAATTCTTAGCAGGCACTAAAAAGTTAGCGTGCCTACAGTGCAGCTTAGTAAACAGGGCCCCTAGCTCAAAGATCATTTTCTGTTCCATTTTAATGAGTATCTTATCTATAGCTCCTCCTCTCCAAGGAGTTCTAGGTTTATGTAGCACAAAAAAATCTGTAATCCTCAAAACTATGATTCATTTTAATTGAATGCTCGACCAGAGATTTCTCGATTTTCTTCCTATTAATAGAATTAATATGTTCAATAACTCTACTATTCAGTGGACATCTTGCCTTTCCAATATACAAAACATTGCAAGGACAGTAACAAGCATAAATTACTCTTTCACTCTTGCAATTTGAAAAATGTCTCAACACATCCCAGTTACAGATATCTTATAAATCTGGTGAGAACATTGACGGAGCACACAGAACAATTCCCACAGGGATAAATAATGTCCCTGTGGGTTTGTGGATTTCATAGTTGGGTTACTCATGAAAGCTGAAGGCACTAAAATATCTTTCAAATTTCTGCCTCTTTTGCAAGCGATCATTATTAGTTCCTTATCAGAGAATGTATCCATAGTGGTTATCAAATGCCTATGCTTGCTTAGGATTCCCACAATATCATTAGATGAATGATTACATTCCAGTGCACAAACAATCGCCGCATTTAAAAAAAGATATAGTGGAATTAGAAAAGGTACAGCAAAGGGCGACAAAAATAAAGGGGATGGAACAACTTCCCAATGAGGAAAGGCTGAAGCGTCTAGGGTTCTTCAGCTTGGAAAAGAGGAGGCTGAGGGGAGATATGGTACAGGTCTATAAAATAATGAGTGGAATGGAACGGGTAGACGTGAATCGTTTGTTTACTCTTTCCAAAAATACTAGGACTAGGGGGCATGCAATGAAGCTACAAAGCATTACATTTAATATGATTTGGAGAAAAGTTTTCTTCACTCAACGTGTAATTAAACTCTGGAATTCGTTGCCAGAGAATGTGGTAAAGCTGGTTAGTTTAGCAGGGTTTTAAAAGGGTCTGGACGGCTTCCTAAAGGAAAAGTCCATAGACTTGAGAAAATCCACTGCTTATTTCTGGGATAAGCATCATAAAATGTATTGAGCTTTTCTGGGATCTTGCCAGGTATTTGTGACCTGGATTGGAATCTGTTGGAAAAAGGATGCTAGGCTTGATGGACCTTTGATCTGTCTCAGTGTGGCAATACTTCTGTACTTATAATCTTATTGTCAATATGTTTATTAGATTTAGTAAAGGAGCTCCTTCCTATCTCTGTCTTTTGCTCTTTGAAAGCAATCAATCATCAATATATTTCTCAGGGTATCCTCTCTCCAAAAATTTAGACTTAAGGTCTTTTGCTCTTGTCTCATGTATGGTACTTTCTAAACACACACGTTTAATTCTCAGAAATTGGTTGTATGGTAAAGTTCATTTCAGAGCTCTGCTATGACAACTGTCATAATGTAGCAGCTTGTTTGCATCTGTAAATGTAAACCACTCTGGCTGTACCACAGAAAGGCGGTATATCACATCCATAACCCTTTGCCCCTTTATAATACAATGACTGATAAGTCCCCTAGGCTTCCAAGTGTGACCCCTCTGAAAAGTGCCTCTGCCCTGGGCAGAAGGTAGGAGGATGTCTTCGGGTTCACTGTGGAAATGGGGGATGCAGCCACTGCCCCTGTGGCTGGAGATGGAGAGTCCCAGTCCTAGTGGGCAGGGGTGAGGAGGAGATAAAAGGGGTTGTATTTGTAGAAGTGAGATCTTTGGTTGCCAACCCCTTGCCAAGACCTTGACCGCTGAGGGGGAAGTCCTGGAATGGAGGGGGTCAAAAACCTGTGGCGACTGGTGGGCGGGATCCTTGCCCAAGGGAAGAAGGTGCCTATAGTCAGTTCCTCAGTATGGGAAGCCTTAAAGGAAGGAGGGCCTGGTGAAAAAGGATACCACAGAAAGGACAGGAATGGGAGCAGAGGAGTCTCATTCCTGGCAGGATGCTGCCAGTGCACAGTAGTGACCCTAAACTGGGATGGGTGAGAAGAATGGAACTTTAACTGATTTGACTTGAGACCTCTATACGCACCTGGCTTATATAGATTAGACTGTGTTTTCATGAACTTGTTTTGAGTTGGTTGTTTAGTAAAGGAAAGTTGAAGTTACTTACCAAGACTGCTGATTACCTTTACTAAGAGTGAACTTTTGAGTATTCTAGGGGGAAAGAGCCCTTCGGCCTACCAGGATTTAGCTCGGCCCACCCAGCTAAACTTAAGTACAATCTTCTTTGTGAACCCTGGTCCTGGGAACCTGACTTGGGGAGCTTAGCCAGCAGCCAGGGTTACAAAAGGTTTTTAATTTTAAGCAAGACTAATTTTAAAAATATATCTTTACTTTTATTGTATTTTGCAAAGTATATAAACAGCTTCCCTGTGCCTCCAGCTGAAGATGGAGGGGGGGGGGGGGCTATGACTAGGAGGAGTATTCCTTGGAAGCTGAACATTTCTTTATTAGAATTCCCACATTACCGTAAGGAAATGGAGCAGGGGCGTAGCTACGGGTGGGCCTGGCTGGGCCCAGGCCCACCCAATTTCAGCCCAGGCCCGCCCAGCGCCAGCCCCAGCACCCATTGCCGGCCACTGCTGCTTTTTCTGTTGAGCAGCAGGGCCGGCGCTACAAAAAGAAGAAGCGCTAACGGTGCTAAGGACGAGAAATGTTAAAAAAAAAAAAAAAAAAGTGCGGCACCGGCAGGCACTGTCTCGGCAGCCTTGAGGCATTGGCTGCTGAGGCATTGGCTGCTGGCTCGCAGGCTCCTCCCGCAGACGGGAGGAGCCTGCGAGCCAGCAGCCAATGCCTCAGCAGCCAATGCCTCAAGGCTGCCAAGACAGTGCCTGCCGGTGCCGCGCTTTTTTTTTTTTTTTAAACATTTCTCGTCCTACGGTCCTTAGCGCCGTTAGCGCTTCTTCTTTTTGTAGCGCCGGCCCTGCTGCTCAACAGGAAAAGCAGCAGTGGCCGGCAATGGGAGCTGGCGCTGGCATGCAGGGCAGGCCTCGTCGAAGAAAAGAGGGAAAACATGGAAGGATGGGGAGAAAATGAGGGAAAACAGATGGAAGGATGGGGAGAAAGAGGGAAAACATGGAAGGATGGGGAGAAAAGAGGGAAAACAGATGGAAGGATGGCAGAGAATGAGGGAAAACATGGAAGGATGGGGAGAAAGAGGGAAACATGGAAGGATGGGGAGAATGAGGGAAAACATGGAAGGATGGGGAGAAAGAGGGAAAACAGATGGAAGGATTGCAGAGAATGAGGGAAAACATGGAAGGATGAGGAGAAAGAGGGAAAACAGATGGAAGGATGGGGAGAAAGAGGGAAAACATGGAAGGATGGGGAGAAAGAGGGAAAACAGATGGAAGGATGGGGAGAAAGAGGGAAAACAGATGGAAGGATGGCAGAGAATGAGGGAAAACAGATGGAAGGATGGGGAGAAAAGATAGAAAACAGATGGAAGGATGGGGAGAGAAAGAGGGGAAACGGATGGATGGGGAGAGAAAGAGGGGAAACGGATGGATGGGGAGAGAGACTCTGGATGGAAGGATGGGGAGAGAAAGGGGAGAGACTGGAAGGATGCAGAGAGAAAGGTGAGAGACTGGAAGGATGTGGAGAGAGAAGGGACACTGAACAGAAAAGGGTAGAGTGATACAGAGACACT
The DNA here is from genome assembly GCF_901765095.1 of Microcaecilia unicolor. NCBI lineage: Eukaryota > Metazoa > Chordata > Amphibia > Gymnophiona > Siphonopidae > Microcaecilia > Microcaecilia unicolor. The sequence goes on along the minus strand of NC_044032.1, from coordinate 240,889,659 downwards.
GGTTAGAAAGAGGGAGAGAGACATTAGATGGAAGGATCAGGAGAGAGGATAGATGGATGGAAGGATGGGGAGAGAAAGAGGGAAGACGCTGGATGGAAGAGTAGGGAGAAAGAGGTGACACTGGACGGAAGGATGCAGAAAGAAAGAGGGGAGACTACTGGAAGGATGGGGAGAGAGAGGGAAGACTGGAAGGATGGGGAGAGAAAGAAGAGAGCTGCTGGATGGAAAGGAGAGTAGTGAAAGACTGGAGAATAAGAGGAAGGGGCATGGGGAGAACAAGGGTGAGAAAAAGATGAAAAGCCATAAGTAGATGAAGGAAATTAAAGAATGGATAGTAAGAATTAATTAAATCAGGACAGAGAAAGAGAGAGGCAGAAAAATATTGAAGAAAGCAAAGAAAAAGGAGAGAAAAATGACAAATGGCCAGGAAACCGTGGCAGAAGAGTTAAGCGAAAACGAAGGAAAGCAGAATCTAGAGACTGGGAGCGACACAATGAGAAAAAGTAAATGGCCATACAAGAAAGGTAAAGAAAATAATTTTATTTTTAATTTAGGATAAAGTAATATGGTGTTAATAAAGTTTCAGAGACCAATACTTCCTTCCTTAGGTCAGGAGAGGATACTGTAACAGCATTATACTGACCTGAGGCAGGAGGTTTTGGCCTCTGAAAGCTCACTGAAAAGGGTGTTAGGCTATTAAATAAATTTTCTGAAATCTGATGCACTGAAAAGCAGCACTTTACCCTGTGTGACAAATGCATCTGATTAGCGTGACTAAATTTTGCTGGGGGAGGGGGGTAGAGAGAAAATTTTGTGCCCACCCACTTTGGGTTCAGGCCCATCCAAAATTGGCAGTCTGGCTACGCCACTGAAATGGAGTAAATACTGCTTGACTACTTTGAGAACAATGATACAGATGATGGAGCAAGACTAATTTTAAGCAAGACTACAAGTCCAGTTTAAGAAACAGTTGAAAGCCTATCTTTTTGTTAGAGCTTTTGTTATGATTTTAATGTGTTTTAGTCAATATTGTTTGTCTAGTAAGAGGTGCATGTAATTGCTGTGTGTGTATATACTGTAACCTGCCTAGAATTGTGGGATAGCGAGGGACATAAAATCTTAAATAAAATAAGTCCATGCATGCAGCAGGTTAAACTAAGGACTGGATCAACTCTGTCAAGCAAACCTAAATCCAGCTGGCAACCTTAACACGCTTATTCCTGAAAGACAGCCATTCTATTTTATGCCACAAATAGTGATGAAGGGACTTGTGAATGTCTACGCTTCATCTTCTGGATTCAGACTGCTTTGGCAGTCACAGTCTAAAAATAGCAACATTCGCATGGCATTTAGTGCATATCACTCTCTTGACTTTTCCAACCTGCACTTGTCAGCAATGCATATATTTAAAAAAAATTGCTGGGGAATTAAGAGCCTGAAACTGCTTCTGGAAAATGTACTTTAGCACCTTGCTGATACATTTTGTTGCAATGTTCAAACACAGTGCAATTCCGATGAACATCACAGCAAGTTAGTAACTCTCTACTCAAGACTGTCTTCTTTTGTGGAAAGTCATATTTCGCTAATACATTCTTCAAAAAACATGCTGTAAAGTTTTTTTCTTTTCTATTAAATCTGAGGAAATCTAATGTCATAAATTTGCTAGCCTAAATTTTTCAGTGTGGAAAAGAAAGAGAAGCAGACCTTATGAAGAGAAATACAGTCTTTATTGGTTCTTCAATACTCTCAGGATTTACAAATGGATGCCTGACATGGCCATGTTTCGCTAAACTGTGGCTGCGTCAGTGGCATACAAAACTCATCCTCTGACTCATTGTAGGGGACAGAGAAGCAGTTGGTGACCTCCACAGAATGTTTATCAACTGTACCCAGCAAGGTGTTGATCCCACATTCCACATCCTCTTTATGCCGCTTGTAACTGTCCACAACAGATGAAAGTACCACTGGGTGTACTTTTACCACCGATATATTCAGCACCTAAATTTTTGCCTGTTTCATTTCTTTTCTACATACCACGTTGTACAGTCACAGAGACTTCAGTTAACACAAGACCATCTCTAATTCAGGAAGCAGACGAAAGCTTGGCTCTTCATCCAGGCTTTTAATGGAAGAAGTAACTAACTAGCTAGTCACACATACACACACACACACACACAAAAAGAGTGACACCAGCTGCACACACTGTAGCAGGACATGTTTATCCACTCCTACCATAAAATAATATTCAAGCATCTTTCTCACCTCATTTGCAACTTTCTTTAAATTAGTCCCCTTATTTTCTAACTCCTGCTACTCTGTCTTATCTATCTATGGGGCTAATTTTCAAAGCACTTAGACTTACAAAGTTCCACAGGTTACAACCAGCGGCAAAATCAGAAGAGAAGGACGCCCATCTCCCGATTTGTGTCAGAAGATGGGCGTCCTTCTCTTCTGATTTTTCTCTCAGGGTTGCCCAAATTGGCATAATCGAAAGCTGATTTTGGGCGTACTCAACTGCTTTCCGTCACGGGGACAACCAAAGTTCAAGGGGGCGTGCCGGCAGTGTACCGAAGGTAGGATGGTTAAGAGATGGGCGTCCTCGACCGATAATGGAAAAAAGAAGGGCGTCCCTGACGAGCATTTGGATGCCTTTACTTGGTCCAATTTTTTTCACAACCAAGCCTCGAAAAGGTGCCCGAACTGACCAGATGACCACCGGAGGGAATCATGGATGACCTCCCCTTACTCCTTCAGTGGTCACCAACCCCCTCCCACCCAAAAAAACAAAAATTAAAAAACATTTTTTGCCAGCCTCTAATGTCATACCTAGCTCCATCACAGCAGTATGCAGGTCTCTGGAGCAGTTTTTAGTGGGTGCAGTGCACTTCAGGCAGGCAGACCCAGGCCCATCCCCCCCCCCCCCCCCCGCCTGTTACACTTGTGGCGGTAAATGTGAGCCCTTCAAAACCCACTGTACCCACATGTAGGTGCCCCCCTTCACCTCTTAGGGCTATGGTAGTGATGTACAGTTGTGGGGAGTGGGTTTTGGGGGGGGTTGGGGGGCTCACCACCCAAGGTAAGGGAGCTATGCACCTGGGAGCAATTTCTGAAGTCCACTGCAGCAGTGGCGTACCAAGGGGGGGTGGTGGGGGCGGTCCACCCTGGGTGCACGCCGCTGGGGGGGGGTGCCGCGCGCCTGTCGGCTCTTCGTTTTCATGCTCCCTCTGCCCCAGAACAGGTTACTCCTGTTCCGGGGCAGAGGGAGCATGAAAACGAAGAGCCAGCAGGTGCGCGGCACCCTCCCCCCAGCGGCGTGCACCCGGGGGGTTCTTTCGCCGGGGGGGAGGCGTTGCGCTGTTCCGGGGGGTGGGGCGCTGCACCCGGGGGGAGGGATGCATCGGCGATCCGCCCTGGGTGTCAGCCCCCGTAGGAACGCCACTGCACTGCAGTGCCCCCTAGGGTGCCCAGTTGGTGTCCTGGCATGTGAGGTGGACCAGTGCACTACAAATGCTGGCTCCTCCCATGACCAAATGGCTTGGATTTGGTCGTTTTTGAGATGGTGTAATACATGGGATTGAGGGTCAGCTGGGGATGGAATGAGTGGAATGTTTTGGCTGTAATTATGTGTTGATATTCTCTATGGGAAACAGGCTAGTTGTTTAAGGGATGCCAGCACGTATGGGAAAGGCACCTTCAGCCTGTGCAGGTCTGGGGGAGTTATTCTCTGTTATGGGAAACAGGCTGGTTGTTTAAGGGATGCCAGCTTGTGCAAGTCTGGGAAAGGCACCTTCAGCCTATGCAGGTCTGGGGGAGTTATGAGCTAGCTCATCTTCACACGCACAGTTGTTTGTTTCACACTATAAAAGAGGGGGGAGCACGGGACTTTCTTTAGAAGCTTGCCTGGACATAGGGACGCCTTGTTCAGTGAAGGGTATTTCCCTGCAATCTCTGAGGAGAGCCAGTGCTTCCCTGGTGGTCTTCCCAGATGCTGACTGAATTGCGGGTGCTGTAAGTATCTTGGTGTATGTGTTCACATATGTATCACCAATAAAAGCGATATACCGCATATTGTGTCTGGTGGCTTTTGTGTTGTCATAAGCACAGCGCCCCCTAGTGTTACAGATGGGCGTCCTCGGTTTCCATTATTGGCAAAAACCAAGGTCGCCCATCTCTAAAGTCGACCATCTCAACATTTAGGTCGCCCATCTCTAAGGTCGACCATCTCAACATTTAGGTCGACCATCTCTAAGGTCGACCTAAATGTTGAGACTTGGGCGTCCTCGACTGTATTATCGAAACGAAAGATGGACACCCATCTTGTTTCGATAATATGGGATGCCCCGCCCCTTCTCGGGGACGTCCTCAGAGATGGGCGTCCCCGTTCGAAAATTCCCCTCAATATGTAACTTTGTAAGTCTAAGGGGTCCTTTTACTAAAGGGTTGCTGTGCAGCAACACATAACTACCGCCGGCCCAACGCGAGTGCCGGCGGTAGTTCCACCCCCAGTGCATGCAATTCCATCGCTAGCGGAAATATTGAAAAAACATTTCTGTAGGAGGTTACCACCAGGTTACTGCGGGAGCCCTAATCGACACTTCAGTGGGTGACAGCAAGTGCCCCCCCTGAAACAGCCGCATGGCAAGTGCAAACTTACTGCACGGCAATTTCATTTTTGGTTATTTTCACCCGCTGCAGTAAAAGGGGCCCTGGGGTGCAGCAAAAATGGCCCCTTTTACCACAGCTTAGTAAAAGGGCCCCTAAGTGCTTTGAAAATACGCCTCCACGTGTCATCTTTGCTCACACTCTATGCTGTCTATTAAAATATTTTATTGCGTATTGTGTTGACATTATAATGTAGCATATTATACCAGACCTTGTATTGTTAATTTTTACTGATGTAAATGTCTACTGTCTATGTTTGACGTGGAGGGGCATTTTCAAAAGGTCGTCGAAGTATAAATTGAAAAACCCCAGCCCCAGCACAGAGGACCATGGGGTGGAACCACAGAACCCAGCAGCAGCAGCAGCGCCAGCTCTCCCTCCACCACCCACTGCAGAGGCTCTCCCTCCACCACCTGCAGCCTTTGCCAATGGTGGCACTGAAGAAGAAGACGCAGAAGAGGGGGCACCTCCTCAGCAGAGGCCATCCAGCCAGAGAAGGCAGCTACTACGCCTCGCCACACAATTGCTGGGCCAGAATGTGCACATGGAAGACTACCGGCGCCAGAAATTGGAGCTGCAACGGGAAGTGCTCCAGGTGCAACAGGAAGCGGTAAAGGCCCAACGTGAAGTGGAACAGCAGCTCCAACGGCTGGAGCACAGCATCGAGGGCCTACGCCGTGACCTGAAAGCACCTAGTACAGTCCTGATGCAGCAACAAGTGGCGTCTACTTCCACCACTGCACAGCAACCACCCGTTAAGAAGAGGAGCTTGAGATCCTCAGCCTCCCCAGCCACTGGTCCAGCAGCCACCATACCAGCTCCCATTCTGGGTCCTGTGCCCAGGTTGCAGGGCAAGCCACAGACCACAAGGTGGCCGGACTTTCACAGGGCAGCCGAGGCAGCAGGCTGCCTTGTAGACACAGAGGAGGAGAGTGGGAGCTCATCAGAGGACTCTCAACAGAGTTCCCCTGCAGCACCAGCTGCAAAGGAACACAGTGGGAGGGGTAGGAGGGGACGGGGCCAGGGGAGGGGGCGGGGAAAGTGATGGGAAATGCTAGGAGGGTGGGGGGTGAGGGTTGGAGGGAGGGGAATATGCACAGAGCGGGTGATGGTGATGGGAGGAGTGGTGGTGGTGGCGGTGGTGGTGTGTAAATACTATGTCATAGAAATAAATTCAACTTACTCTCACACAAAACTTGTCTTGATCAGTCTTTGCCTGGCTCTGACCCCCAGCTGGTGTGCACTCTGCTCTGCGAGCGGGAGGTGGAGAGGGCTCCTCATCCTGTTCATCTGGGGCCTGCTGCTATGGTGGCTGTGGCTCTTCTGGGAGGGCCTGTCCTCTGCACATTGCCAAATTATGTAGCATGCAGCAGGCCAGGAATATCTTTGCCACCTTTTGGGGGCTGTACAGGAGCTTCCCTCCAAAACGGTCAGACATCGGAACCTGTTCTTAAGTTGTCCGAAGCAGGGGCGTAGCTGCTATGGGGCCACGGGGGCCAGGGCCCCCATAGATTTGGCCCTGGACCCCCATGCCAACGACCCTCTCAACCTCCCCCTCCTGCTGTCAACCCGCCGTCGCCATCTGCTACCTTTGCTGGCGGGGGACCCCAACCCCTGCCAGCCAAAGTCTTCTTGCTTCGTTTGGTTTCTGAGTCTGTCTGACGTCCTGCACGTACACAACGTGCAGGACATCAGACTCACAGAAACAGAACGAAGCCTTGCGATCTGCAGGGCTTTGTTCTGTTTCTGTGAGTCTGACGTCCTGCACGTTGTACGTGCAGGATGTCAGACAGACTCAGAAACCAAACGAAGCAAGAAGACTTCGGCTGGCAGGGGTTGGGGTCCCCCGCCAGGAAAGGTAGGCGACGTCACGGTGATGGCGGGCGGGTCGTCAGCAGGCGGTCCACAGTTGTTGGAGGTGGTTCCGCCGGCGGCGGGGGTGTCGGCAATGGTGGGCAGGCGGCGTTGGCAATGGCGGCGGGGGGGGGGGGGTCATTGGCACCGCCGGGGGGGAGGCTAAAATGTGCCCCCTCACCTCTGGACCCCCCTAACGGCAAAGTCCAGATAGGTCCGAAGGTGCGCCCCTGGTCCGAAAATGCGCTCGATGATGCCACGGGTGGTCCAATGTCTACTGTTGTACTTCTCCTCTGACCCTGTGGGTGCACTATGGGGGTCATGAGCCAACTTTGCTGTGGATAGCCTCTGTCACCTTTGGGTAGAAGCAGGATGAGACAGATGAGTGTGTATAAAGGGTTGCCCGGTGGAGGAGGTATAGTTTGGGCAGATCCATGCTGCACTTACCTAGGAGCCATCCGCTGGTGATCTCCCCTCGCTCAAACCTGCGGAAGATTCTTGAGTGCTGTAATATATAGGCGTCATGGGGGGAACCTGGGTATCGGGCACACACGTCTAGAATCACCCCCTGGGCATCACACACAACTTGTATATTGGGTGGGTGGAATGCTTTCCTGTTCCTACAAGTGGCCTCTCGTATCCGGTGGGGGGGGGGGGGGGGGTCTGAGTGCGACATGTGTGCAGTCAATGGCACCTATGACCGAGAGGAAGCAAGCTATGGCATAGAAGTCAGCCATGTTGTTCTGCAGGGCCTTGGGGTTGGTGGGGAAGGTGATGTACTCAGAGGTGTGGGTAAGGAAGGCATCGAGGAACTGGGTGAGGCAGTTAGAAATGGAAGCCTGGGTGAGACCCGTGTTCATAGATAGGACAGACTGGAAACTCCCAGTGGCCAGAAAAGATAGAGAAGCAGTGATCTTTAGGTGCACGGGGATGGGGTTGTTCCTAGCGGTCCTGGGCTGCAGGAGGGGTTAGAGCTGGTCACAAAGGTGCTGAATGGCAGCCCTATCAAAGTGGTACCTAGTGAGACACTGCAGGTCAGTGAGGTCTAGGAAACTGCTACGGGGCCTGAAAATTCTGGGGCGTGAGTACCTCCTGTGGTGCCTCCCCCTCTTCCTCCAACATGTAAGCCACCTGTGCATTTAGTGCCTCCATTTCCCCACACTACAGGTGCAATGCAGTGCCACCAGTGCTCACCTTTCCCTACCAACTTGGTGAAACACAGCAGCAACAAACAGAAGCTGACACTCACTCTCCCACCACCGACAAACAATGCGGTCACACACAGCAGAGCCACACTGCAAGCACTCTCTGATCCACTACAAACTCTCCAGCCACACCCTCTAACCACTCACTCTCCAAGCAGCAAACGACAGTCTTTACAAACATGCTGCAGCAGTACACAGGACAAAGAGACAAACAGAGACTACAAACAGGTAAGGGAATGAAATATGAACTTGGGGACAGTGAATGGAGAGGGAGAGGGGATGGGGGAGATAGAGGAAGGAGTAGTGTTGTCTGGGTTTGGGGGCTAGAAGGGGTAGGGAAAGCTGAAAAGGTAAAACACAAATGAGGCAGGTGAGGGTGAAAACGTTCCGACTACGGCACACAGACAAAGGTAACAGGTACTGAACAAACTCTCAGCTTTCTCTGCAAACAATTCAGCTTTTTCTCCCAACAACGCTGTCGCCACTCTCCAACTGCACAAAATCGCTAATGGATCTAAAGACGACTTCCCCCTTACCCTGGTCGCTTTTATTTCAGGTCTAACTAAGGACGCCCATGTTCCCACCCATGTGAAACTATTTCGCTAGCAGTTATACGCTGGGGGCGCCCATTTCGTAACGTCGCTCATAACACGCCCCCTGTGGGGATGACCATAGATGGGCATCCTTATGGCCCTGTTTCGATTATTGAATTTGGGCAACCTTCTTTCACGGGGACACCCATGTGCCTTTTGTGTTGCTTTTTGGACGCCCTTTTCTTTTGAAAATGAGCCTGATAGTGTTGTTGTACACCGCTTTGCGTGAAATTCTTCAAAAAGGCGGTACATAAATCCTATTAAAAATATAACACTGAGAAATAATGTGACACACAAAAAAAATCCCTGCTTATATCTTGCAGGCATACACGAAATTTAATAAGACCCCTCTAACTCCCTCACAGCATTCAGGGAAACAGTCTCTTTTTGAATTTTGGAACCCACATAGAACTGTTCAGGTATTTGCAGAATAGAAGTCTTTTGTAACATAACAATACTAAGCTGTAAAGTAAAAGCAAAGAAAAGCTGACAACCAACAGAAAGCAAAGGATTATTTCAAGAGTGAAGTCTTTGTACTTTCAAGACAGTACTATAATAAAAAAAAAACATATACGTGAGAGCTTTAAACTACTGTATAATATATTTATGAAACACTGCAGAAATTGTAATAGAGATAACAATGGAATACCTTCCCTCATTTAACGCCTCAGATCAGTATTTTTGCTCGTTAGCTGTTTAATGTTATTTTTAACACCAGGGCCCTGCTTTGGAAGACAATCTGCAGCCAGCGGTCTATGTGAAGTGGATGCTTTCTGCTGGTTGCTGTTTTCAGTCAACCCAGCAACACGTTCCCTTAAAAGGCCTCAAGTGTGTACACTGAAATCGGAGCAGAACTAAACAATGGCTGGTCCCATATATGGTCAAGTGTTAAAAGGGTGCCACTAATTTATGAAGAGGAAAAGCAGTAGAATGCCAGCCAGCTCTTACAGAGATAAAGCCCTGGCTTCTTTAGTTGTCTTAAGCAAATAAGGAGCCAGCATTTGAGGACAAGACTACTTTTCTGTCCTTCTAGGAACAAAAGGCCAAGTTAGGTTACTAATAGAAGTTTCAGCACCCAGCAACTATTCTGTACCAGATATGAAGAGAAAAAAAGATCGTCAAGCATCAAGAAATGCAGAGACCAAGAAAATGTGCGGAAAGATAGAAAAACAGTTCCACCGGCCTGGTTAAAAAGAACCATGCCTTTAAACGTGAATTGCAGAAGGAGGCTTTCTTTAGCGCAGTGCAAATATGCAGTAAATTTAGGAGATGGAGACTGTATCCAACATGCCCTGGCTTATGAGTAAAGTTCACTGCTATCATGGTATAAGCAAAACAGTTTGCAAATGCTGCCCCCTCTGAAATCCGTGCATGTTCTGATTAAGAGGTACAAGAAACAAGAATGCTAGTCATCATATGTGCCCATTTATAGGGTGACCTTCAACATGGTGAACTCTCATTTCAGTCACCATGAGAAAGGAAAAAATGAATTTGGAGGCAGAGTATCCATTCCAGAAAAAAATATATAAGCAAGTAAGCAGGCAAATGCAATATTTATCAAGTGTAGTTATGCAGATGACAATAGAAATATGGCATGGAAATGGAATTTGTGCATAATCATTATGGAGTAGGCAGTTCCATAACATGACATCAATATTTAGGTACCACAGTGAGCGGGTTGGTGTTCACGTTTACGCCAGGTGCATGGCTGTCATAAATGGGCACGGCAAAATGCGGCAGTTTTGATAGCTTACAGATTTCAGTAAAGGCCCACATAAATGGCCCTGCCTCTAGCATGCGCATGCCCCTCCCTTGAGAACACCGCTTGCATTTATGTGCTATGCCAATTTAGCATGTAATTATAGAATAGCGATTAGGCACGCTACTGCCATTTACACACGACACCCGGAATCGCATTTAACTTTAGGCATGGCCATTTGAACAAGGATAGCCTAACACAAACATACAAAGTATCTAACTTATAATAAAACAAACATTCTACATATCCCCCATCTCACAGAGAACTGTCAAATAAGCCACCTCCATCACGTTCCAGAAAGACCAAAGGCCACCACAAAATAAAATTTTTAAAAAGTCTTTAATAATGTTTTAAATTTCTTCAGGGCTCTTCAGCAAAAATGTCAGTGGGGAACTGGTTCCAAAATGAGGGTGCATTTTTACAGGAATGCTCTGGAAAAGGTGGCATTGAGGGGATCATGGCGTAGCTAGGTGGGGCCACGGGGGCCTGAGCCCCCCAAATTTCATCCGGGCCCCTAGTTTTGCTGCAGGGTTGCCGAAGCCTTCTTCAGCACTGGTCTCTGGCGTGCCACGTTCTCTGCCTGCTGCTCTTTCTTCCTCCTGATGTCTTGTGCACATTCCTTTAAGTGAAACTGAGCATGCTCAGTTTCACTTAAAGGAGCGTGCACAGGACGTCAGGAGGAAAAAAGAGAAGCAGGGCAGCGAACGTGGTGGAGACTGGTGCTGAAGAAGGCTTCGGCTGGCAGGAGTTGGGGACCTCCACCAGCAAACGTATTTGCTGCTGTGGGGTGCGGCGGGGGGAGTGGTGAGGCGGTGTTGGGAGGCGAGATGGTGGGGGGGTGAGGCAGTGGGACGGCAGACTAAAATGTGCCCCCCACCTCGGGCTCTGTCCCCCTCCCACCGCGAAGTCTGGCTACGCCCCTGATCATAAGTATAGAGTTGATTAAAGTATCAGGGGGATGCTTAGGTAATTGAAGGAGGCACAAAGCTGAAGATTCATCTAATACTCTTGCACTAGCCCTGAATCCGTAATACCTTACAAACATGCATATATCGTCATAAACCAAGAGGGGAAGGTATTTAATAATGTCCCAAGGGCAATGACAAGTAGGAGTGCCAGTTTCCCAAGAAGTGGAAGACAGCACTTGTTCTAAGTATTTCAAGGAAGGAAAGAATCCTATCCTTGAAGCAGAGGAGTTCCGGTTTGGGTTGTCCACAAGAAGTCTGCAATCCACACAGCAATCCACTGTGATTTTTACAGAAGAAAGTAGAAGTATCCTGATAGGTCCAAGGGTCCAATCAGGGATGGATTCCCATGCGGGCCTACTGGGCCCAGGCCCAAGGGCCCAAAGGTCTGGGAGGCCCTTCTCATTATCTAGGTAGGCTTTGCCTAGCAGCCTATCTATAAAGTCAGGTGGTTGTATTTTTCAGGAAAATGATAAATCTATTTATAAACTCTGCTGAGGAGCACAGGAGCTGTATGCTTTCCTTACTACAACAAAGTTCTGGAGCTACTGTGGATTTTGGGCTGTATCAACAGGTTGTGGAGGAAACCTGAACTGTAGCTGAAAGATGCAAGGTTCCACATTAGAAGTTACCAACCAGGAAAGGGGTGAAAGTGTCATCGATGATGATACTGTATGTTGAAACCCTCTGCTCAGTGTGTGGCAGTGGCTAAGAAAAAATACAATGTTAGGTATTATTAGGAAAGGAATGGAAAACAAAAATGGGGACATTATAATGCCTTTGTATAGCTCCATGGTGCAACCGCACCTTGAATACTGTGTGCAATTCTGGTCACCGCATCTCAAAAAAGATATAGTGGAATTAGAAAAGGTACAGAGAAGGGTGACGAAAATGATAAAGGGGATGATTCTGTAAAGGAGGTTTGCACAAGAGCTGCTGTGCATGAAAGCTGTCCCAAGTATGAATTTCCCAGACTGTGAAGGCTTAAGAACCTCTTTTCCCTCCTTAATGCAGGGAAAGTGAAATCACTATGACTTTGACAGCAGAACCTGCCTTGGGATTTGTACCCCCAGAACTGGGATGATAAAGTAGATGCCCTAACCACTAGGGTACTGCAAAGTGTTACTATGATAAAGTAGTATTTAATATTTTACTTACCTGAGAGTTTATTCACCCACCCCCCCCCTGCAGTCCTAATTTAAAGGCTTCTTCAGTAGGTTGACTTATTTGATACAGAAGACGCATTCACTTTGAATATTAATGTAAAGGCCGCAGATAAAAGATAGTACAGACGTTACACAGTTATAAAATTAGCTGGCCCTCCCTGCAGCATGGGATGCCATGTCTTGCTGTAAATGTGAGTTTTGGTCATTATTTATTTATTTTAAATACGTGAAGTCATTCCTTTGACGACATCATCTGGAAGCGGGGGGGGGGGGGGAGAGGTTTACTGAGGAGGAGGGGAAGGGAAGAGGAAACACATTGAGCCTGCTCAAGGAGTGACATCAATGTAAAGAAGACAAAATTTCTGTCATATCCTCTGTAGTACCTACAGATCTCTGCTTCATAGGATACAACAGGGAGAAAAACCAGAACCAAGGACACCACCTGAATCTGCAGTGTTCTAAAGACTATGTACAAACTTCTTTGATTATGTCTTTGGCAGTGCTCATCAGAAAGAGTTTGGAGAATATTCTCAGGTCCTGGCTCGCATAACTATGGCTCTCTTATTTTGCTAAATTCTTTGTCAAGCAACTTTAATTTACAATAAAGAATAGCTGCAGGAGTCCAACAAATCAACTGTAAGTTGCAAATCATTGTCTGAAGACTCTGTTGAGTATTCTAGCACCAGCCATGCCTATCGCCGTACAGAAAAGCAATTCAAACAATAAATTAAAAATAAGACCCTCAGGAGGAACCAGACCATTTCTCTCATAAACAGCACACAGCCTTTCTTTGAGATGTAGACACTGCATTATATTTCTAAATTGCTAGCAAGACCTGCATAGCTAAATCAACCTCAATGACATTTCTTTCAGCAAAACCAAAGAGATCTACAAGCTTTGGGATGAGAAACTATGGTGAATTCCTGACCCAAGCTTCTCCTAGACTAAAGCTCTCAGGTGACTGCCTCATTAAAGAAGCTCTTGTATCTGTGGAGCCCTCTATTTACTTTGCTGTATTTCCCTCTCGATTTTCTCAAATCATTATTCTCTTGGCCTTCATGCTGCCCGTCTTCTCTTGGGCCAAAGCACCTTCACTCTCAGGTGATATGCCTCATTATCAAAGTTCTTGCATCTCTGGCATTATGCCATCTTAATGTCAAAGAGACATCATTAAGGAGCACAGCATGTTCTTTTGTATGGTCCTTTGTACACATTTTGAGGATGAGCTAAGGTCTCCTGCATTTAGGGCCCTGTTTACTCAGTTGCGCTATAGGCGCACTAGCATTTTTGGCGCAATCTAAAAATTAGCATGTGCTAAACGCTAGAGACACCCATGAGTGTCTCTATCATTTAGCACACACTAAAAATGCTAGCGTACCTTAGTAAACAGGACCCTTAGTTAACAGGCTATCAAGGCTGTAATCTTGACCTTAATTTTCAAAATTTAAACACATACATCTACCACATACAGACTTGTCAATATATTTCTTGAATTTTTGAAAATTAATGTTCAAAATCACAAAGGGGTCAATTCATCTATTTCAAGATAGGAGGAGCTGGGCAAATAGGCTAATAATGAGCAGTGAGAGGGTAATTTTCATCCTTTTCCATGGGTAAAACCAAGGTGGTTTAATAAGACAGGAGATGGCCTGATGTCACAAGGCTGAAGCCATCTCCCTCTTGCAGCCACCATATTGGTACAACCAAAACAAACTATCAGCTGCTGCATCCACGTTGTCGTTGTTCATTGTTATTTTATCTCAGATTTAGAAACATGCTGGCTTGTGCAGCATATGGGTGTACACAGAGGAACTATTTATTTATTTATTTGTTACATTTGTATCCCACATTTTCCCACCTATTTGCAGGCTCAATGTGGCTTACATAGTACTGTAAAGGCGCTCGCCAATTCCGGTATGAACAAATACAGTAATGTTGTGGTAGTATAAGGTTCGTGTGTACAGACACATTAGGGAATCGTAGAGAGGAAGAGAATTGTATGTCCATTACAAGCTTTGGTTTTGTTGTGTTGCAGGGTACAGGCATTTAAGTTGGGTCGGTAGGGTATGCCTTTTTGAACAGAAGAACCTTTCATTGGTTAGAGTAGTAATTAGCTCTAAATTGTAATCATTGTGTCATTTGGAGGTGCTGGCTATAGGGACACCCTAGTAGGCGTTGTATTGGTGCTGAGATTTTTTTCACCTAGTAAAGGGCCACCAAAACAGACATCATGTTATGAGAATCAGGTGCTCAACATTCAGAGTTTTTATTTTTAAGTACAAAGGTTTTTTTTTTTTAAACCTTAATTAGCTTGAAACCTGAGAGCATTTAAAATCTTTTTCCTATGCGTAGAACAACCATCTCACATAGTGGGATCTTCAAAATGGAGTTAATTCGTTATTCCTTCTCTCTTCACTTTAGAAAATACCATTAAACACATGGGACTGACTAATTGTCTCTTAGATCCTCTTCCCTCTAGTTGGATAAAACATAAATCGTCATGGTCTAACTCCACTTTTTCTTCATTTACTTTCTTCTAGCTTAACTTCAGATTTTGTCTCCTCCATTTGGAAAAAGGCCATTGGTAAGCCTTTAATTAAGGGACCTGCTTTAGATCCATCTGTTCCGTCCAATTATAGGCCAGTTTCCAATTTAAGCATGGTTTCCAAAATTACTGAAAAAGTAGTTTCTGATCAGCTCTTTCAAAGAATTGATCAATTATCTGTTCACCAACAACAAACGGGCTTTAGGTCTCATCATCGTACAGAAACTACTGTCACGGCACTTGTCAGTGATCTTCACTCTATTTTGGATACGGGGTAACATTGCTCTTTTAGTATCCTTAAACCTTTCTGCAGCCTTCGATACTGTGGACCATACTCTATTCCTTGCATGCCGCCACGATATAGGGATTGAAAGGACACCGCTTGCCTGGTTCGCATCATTTTTAACTGATCGTTCATTCTGTTAACACTTCTACATCTGTGTCTCCTAACATTTCTATACACTGTGGAGTTCCAGAAGGCTCCATTTTGTCACCACTACTTTTTAACATCTTTATCAGTCCCTTAGCTATGCTGTTGCAGGATCTTAACCTTAATTTTTATATTTATGCTGATGATATTCCTATTATTTTCCCCATGTCAGGATTAGTCCCAGACTTAACCCCATTGCAATTAGCAGTTCTTTCAGTTTTGGAATGGCTTTTGTTACATAAGCTTGTTTTTAATCCTGCAAAAACTACAATTTGTTGGATTCCTGGGGCCCAGTCTACGCCTTTTATAGTTCCTTTCCTATTTGGTCTTTCAATCCCGGCAGTTGATTCTTTTAGGTATCTTGGTATTATCACAGACACTAGTCTTTCTTTTAATAGGCAGATTTCACGTCATCAGGACAGGATTTTTTTGATTATGCCATCTTCATTCTCTCTTGTACTACACTGATTCTACTTCTCTTCGAACTCTGATTCATGCATATGTCATATCACAGCTAGACTACTGCAATACAATCTATAATGGCCTTCCACAGTTTCAAATACATCTATTACAGACTTTGCTGCTAGATTACTCTGTAAAATAAAGACATTTGACCATAATACCCTTTTCTTAAAACAACTCCACTGACCTCCAGTAAAATATCGGACTTAATTAAAAATTCTTCTTTTTCATATGGTTTTGCATACAGCTAAACCCCCTTGCTTATCCACTGCAATCATCCCTTACACTCCAGCTTAGGGGCTCCGATCATTAGGCTCCAATCATTTGGTCTTCCCTTCTCTTAGGGTTGCACGTCATGAATCCACAAGGACAGCAGCTTTTTATTTTTTGGTGCTTTTCCTATGGAATAACCTACCTTCAGACCTTAGATCTGAACACTCATTATCACCTTTTAAAACCCTACTGAAAACCTATTTCTTCCAATAAGCTTTTAATGACCATTCGGGTAGAGCAATTTTGCTGTTGTTTCTTATGAAACACTGTAAGTGCAGCTCATTTATAAAAAATGGCAAGCATTATATTGTTTTATATAATGTGACTGAAACTCTTATTGAGAGTGCCTTTCCTGTCATAAAATGGAGTTCTTTTCCATGCTATGCTTTTAGTATTGTAATTGAAAACCACTTTGACCTTAGGAAAGGCAGTATATCAAGTACCAATTAAACATAAGGTACTGAATAATGAAGGAAGAGCTACCTCCATGCAGAAGATCTGTCTAGAGTCAGTCTAAATGCGCAAATATTTTCCAGTTCTATCGTGTGTATATATATATATATATATATATTCTTAAAGTCTGTTTGGATGTAAATGACATTTTCTTTTGCTTCTTCTTTTATTTTTTTTAATCTTTGCCTTCCGGCTGTGTGTTTGTATATAGATGAGTCCTGTAAAATGTATTCACATGTTTAATTGCCTTTTTGAAATGTCAAGCTTACAAGGCTCCATTGCAAGCAGCAAATATAGCTGATAGGAATATGGAATTCCCTGCACTGCTCTTCCCACCCACAAATAGAAGTATGGCCCAGGGCCATCTCAGCTTGGACTTGGGCTGGATCCGATGAAGGGGATATCTCCCACCTCCACAACATTGTTTGGGCTCTCCCAGGACTTAGATTTCAAGCCCATCTCCTTCACAGATCCCTCCAGGAAAATACTCTAAATTCTGTTTCAGTAGTAGCCTAAAGCAAACACCTGTCAAGAGCCCCCTGATGGAAGTCCATTTTACAAACTGTATGGTCTTATACAACGTCTTTGAAGGCATCCAGACATGGAAAGTCTATGTTAGAATCAGTTTATAAAACTAGATATCAGGGTTTTATAGTTTGGACTGACAGTTTGCTGATGCTCTATGACTTCCTGTTTGGTAAACATGAATATCAAATGAGATACCTGTGTGCCTTTAAAGTAAGCCAAGATCCAGTAGGAAATCACATGTTTTTGGTAATTAGAGCTGTGGCAGAAAAATATTTGCAAGTGCAATTTTATTATGCAGGCCAACAATATACTTCCAAAATACAAAATAGCAAGCAGCACACTATTGGCCGCCAAGTTCACACAAAGTTAATTATTTTCGGTGGAAATAAATCTGTTGGCTGCCTGCTATGTGAATATTTCATCAGTGTTTCATTATTGCTACCAAGTATTGCATATTTGGGGCATTTGCTTAAAACTTTGATGATTTTAATTCATTTATCCAGACCTTATATGCACATGGTATTGCTTTTTAAACCCAAAGGCAAAACCTAAGGGTGGTTGAACAATTAGGTATAAACTGTGTTGTTTCTGACTTCACTTCTTTTGGACTACTTTGGGTCCTACTGATCTGTACATCTGCTGTCTAGAATTTTGGAAAATAGAAATGAGGAAATAAAAATTAAGTTTTGGATGTACTCTGTAGAAGTTGTTGTTTACTTTTGCAATTTGTGTATGGATGCCTGTTCTGGTGTCTGAATGTGATAATCTTTGAATAAGTCTATACTTATGGCTACAATTTCTGAACAAGCAGAATCATTAAAGGACAGAATTTTAAATGCCCAGTTGGGTATATGTGCTAATTTCAAGTTTGCTAAATGTTTCAGACATATCCATCTACTTGCTCCCATGATGTTACTGAATTCTACTATTCTGTATCACTGTATTTTCAAATGTAAGCCACATTGAACCCGAGTTTGCTTGGGATAATGTGGGATATAAATATATTTTTTAATTCTTTTATCCTCTACCTTTTAAAGCACTGCCTATTCAACTGAATGGTGATGGCACAAGGACAGCAAGTTTGATCCAGTGAAGACTAACTCAACCTGTTCCTTAGCTGGGCTCTAGTATTACCATAATGCAACTATACCATGCCTTTGTGGTTATGTACCACTAATAAGTTAAATGATTAACTGGTTTTCTTGAAATGATTACATAACCTTTGGATGTACCTCATATATAGCCACAAAACAACCTTTTAGGGTGAATAGTGTTCACAATGAACTCCTTTTAATATCCACCAGAAAGAAAAGATACGAATTTTCAGTTTTGGCACAGTAAAAGTCATCACAAGAACAAAATCTAAGAAAACCAATGGACTGCATTATGGGTAGACCATTTAGTTATGTTTAAACAAATGAGAGATCTACATGAAACAAAATAATTATTTTTATTATTTTGACTTATAAAACCACTTGTCCCTGAAACATGCTCAAAACAGAATAATCCATTTGTGTATCTAAAATGTAAACTTCTACAAAAGAGATGAAGTAAAGATGTGATTCCATGCACCCCAGTGAAAGGAGAGTTTACTTTTAGTTCCATTTAATTTCAATATATTCCATCTTTATAACACCAGGCTTCCCAAAGCAGATTACAACAACAGTTAAGATGAACCCATCAGGAAATGATATCCTTACTGAAATTTGGCCACGTATTACTGTATTCTATAGAACAGTGTAGAAAAATTAGCACAAAATACAGAGTTTATTGGTGCTCTTTCTACCAGCTACAATGATTTTTTATGCTGTTTTAGGGCCCTATTTCGCTAGCGTTTTTAGCGCACACTATAAATTAGCATGCGCTAATGCTAGAAACACCCACAGGAATGTATGGGTGTCTCTAGCATTAGTGCGCTAATTTTAAGCATGCTAAAAATGATAGTGCACCTACAGCATGACGTGGAGGGGCATAATCGAACGGGGCGCCCAAGTTTTCCTGACGGCATCCTCGCAGGTTGTCCCGCGAAGGGGCGGGGAAACCCGTATTATCGAAACAAGATGGGCGTCCATCTTTCATTTTGATAATACGGTCGAGGATGCCCAAATCTCAACATTTAGGTCGACCTTAGAGATGGTCGTCCCCGGTTTTTGGCCATAATGGAAACCGAGGATGCCCATCTCAAAAACGACCAAATCCAACTCATTTAGTCGTGGGAGGATCCAGCATTCGTACTGGTCCCCCTGACATGCCAGGAGACCAACTGGGCACCCTAGGGGGCATTGCAGTGGACTAACTGATGCACTAACTGAACGGAAAAAGCCCTTCCCTTACTGATCCCTTAGCGATTCGGAAAGGAACGGGCATGCATGAAGGAAATCGCATGCAAATGAGCTGCTCGCTGTTAGCTCATTTGCACACGATTTCCTTCCTAAGGAGGGGAAGCCAGTGCAGAGCAGCCAAGCGTTATGTGGCTGCTCTGCGCATGCCAAAGACGGCTTCATACACGCAGACAAGCTGTGTGTATAATAGCCGTCTACAACCTTAAAAAGAAAACGTCCAAGTGCTCGTCAGGGACGATTTTTTTAGTATGGGTGAAGGATGTCCAAAATGTCGATGTTTCTGTGAGAAGGACATCCATGCCTTTGCTATGCCTCCAACACCCCCTTTATTCAGATCACAAGTAGCAGCAGTGGGATTTGAACTGGCCACCTCTGGATTGCAAGACCAGTGCTCTATCCACTAGGCCACTCCTCCATTCCCTTGAAATTTGGCTGTCCCTATGGGGGGGGGGGGGGCAGTTCAGGACATCCAAAATGTTTGAAAGAAGGACATCCATGCCTTCGCTATGCCTCCGCTGACACACACCCTCCCCCCCTCCCCCTCCCCCCAGGGACCTGCATACTGCTGCAATGGACCTGAGTATGATATTTGAGGCCAGCAAATAAAGTTTTTAAAGTTGTTTTTTTCAGGGTGGGAGGGGGTTAGTCACCACTGGGGGAGTCAGGGGAGGTCATCCCCGATTCCCTCTGGTGGTCATCTGGTCAGTTCGGGCACCTTTTTGAGGCTTGGTCGCAGTGGCGTAGCCAGACTGCCAATTTTGGGTGGGCCTGAACCCAAAGTGGGTGGGCACAAAATTTTCTCTCTACCCCCCTCCCCCAGCAAAATGTAGTCACACTCAGATACATTTGTCACACAGGGTAAAGTGCTGCTTTTCAGTGCATCAGATTTCAGACAATTTATTTAATAGCCTAACATCCTTTTCAGTGAGCTTTCAGAGGCCAAAACCTCCTGCCTCAGGTCAGTATAATGCTGTTACAGTATCCTCTCCTGACCTAAGGAAGGAAGTATTGGTCTCTGAAACTTTATTAACACCATATTACTTTATCCTAAATTAAAAATACAATTATTTTCTTTACCTTTGTTGTATGGCCATTTACTTTTTCTCATTGTGTTGCTCCCAGTCTCTAGATTCTGCTTTCCTTTGTTTTCGCTTAACTCTTCTGCCAGGGTTTCCTGGCCATTTGTCATTATTCTCTCCTTTTTCTTTGCTTTCTTCAATATTTTTCTGCCTCTCTCTCTCTCTCTGTCCAGATTTAATTCATTCTTACTATCCATTCTTTAATTTCCTTCATCTACTTATGGCTTTTCATCTTTTTCTCACCCTTGTTCTCCCCATGCCCCTTCCTCTTATTCTCCAGTCTTTCACTACTCTCCTTTTCCATCCAGCAGCTCTCTTCTTTCTCTCCCCATCCTTCCAGTGTCTCCCCTCTCTCTCCCCATCCTTCCAGTAATCTCCCCTCTTTCTTTCTGCATCCTTCCATCCAGTGTCACCTCTTTCTCCCTACCCTTCCATCCAGCGTCTTCCCTCTTTCTCTCCCCATCTTTCCACCCATCTACCCTCTCTCCTGATCCTTCCATCTGATGTCTCTCTCTCCCTCCTTCTAACCAGTGTCTATCTCTCTACCCTTTTCTGTTCAGTGTCCCTTCTCTCTCCACATCCTCCCAGTCTCGCCCCTTTCTCTCTGCGTCCTTTCATCCATCTCCCCTCTTTCTCTCCCCATCCTTCCATCCAGTGTCTCTCTCCCTATCCATCCGTTTTCCCTCTTTCTCTGCCATCCTTCCGTCTGTTTTCCCTCTTTCTCTCCCCATCCTTCCGTTTTCCCTCTTTCTCTGCCATCCTTCCGTCTGTATTCCCTCTTTCTCTCCCCATCCTTCCGTTTTCCCTCTTTCTCTGCCATCCTTCAGTCTGTTTTCCCTCTTTCTCTCCCGATCCTTCCATTTTCCCTCTATCTGTTTTCCCTCTTCTCTCCCCATCCTTCTGTTTTCCCTCTTTCTCCCCAGTCCCCATCCTGCCATCCGTTTTCCCTCTTTCTCTCCCCATCCTTCTGTGTTCTCTCTTTCTCCCCAGTCCCCATCCTGCCATCCGTTTTCCCTCTTTCTCTCCCCATCCTTCTGTTTTCCCTCTTTCTCCCCAGTCCCCATCCTGCCATCCGTTTTCCCTCTTTCTCCCCAGTCCCCATCCTGCCATCCGATTCAGGCCCTCCCGATTCAGGCCCACACGATTCAGGCGTGCCAGCCCCAGCTACAAAAAGAAGAAGCGCTCAGCTGATTGAGCTGAGCGCCGCCACCAACGCTAAAGACGAGAAAAAAATGTTTTAAAAAAAGCGTGGCACCGCAGGCAGCCTCGAAGCATTGGCTGCTGGCTCTGCAGGCTCCTCCCGTCTCTTACGTCACTGCCCCTGCTTCGCTCCAGGGGCAGTGACGTAAGAGACGGGAGGAGCCTGCAGAGCCAGCAGCCAATGCTTCGAGGCTGCCTACAGTGCCGCGCTTTTTTTTTTTTACATTTTTTCTCGTTGTTAACATTGGCAGCGGCGCTCAGCTCAGTCAGCTGAGCGCTTCTTCTTTTTGTGGCGCCGGCCCTGCTGCTCAACAGGAAAAGCAGCAGTGGCTGGCAATGGGAGCAATGGGAGTGGGCGGGCCAGAGCTGAAATTGAGTGGGCCTGCACCCATAGCTATGCCCCTGCTTGGTCGTAAGAAAAAATGGATCAAGCAAAGTCAGCCAAGTGCTCATCAGGGACGCCCTTTTTTTTCCATTATCGGTCGAGGACACCCATCTGTTAGGCACGCGCCAGTCCCACCTTCACTACGCCTCCGATACGCCCCCGGGAACTTTGGTCATCCCTGCGACGGGAAGCAGTTGGGGGCGCCCAAAATCGGCTTTCGATTATGCCACTTTGGGCGACCCTGTGAGAAGGACGCCCATCTCTCGATTTGTGTCGAAAGATGGGTGCCCTTCTCTTTCGAAAATAAGCCTATTAGTAAACAAGGCCCTTAGTGATTTTCAATTTTACTTCATGATATATATCTACATATGGGAAGCTTTCAAATGAAAACAAAACGTCAAATAAAACAAAATCCTTTATCTACCACCTTTTAGGGCACTGCCTATCCAACTGGAACAGCTTTAGACATTTTACAGATAGACCACGCATAGGTAGTCCCTTTTCTCTACTAAGCATTTCCTATTGTTTTAATAAGCATTTGCTGTTGTTTTGGATGACTCAATGTGGCGGCAAGCTCCACCTACTGCCTTCAACCCACAGAATGGGCCAAGCATGCTCCTGCCATCTCCTGTTTTATTAAACCTCCTTCCTTGACTCATGAAAATAGACTTATACAAAACGGCCTGTCCTATCTGCAAATAAACCTATTCACAAATTGTTCTCTCTAAGCTGAGCAGGATTCTTCTACTTACACTCCTGCCAGTGGGAGGTGCTGTTTCACTATCACATTTTCAATAGCAAAAGACTGGAATGCTCTGAAGGGAGTAACTAGTGAGGTAATTAAATTTGCTGGTGACACAAAGTTATTCAAAGACGTTAAATCGCGGGAGGATTGTGAAAAATTACAAGAGGACCTTACGAGACTGGGAGACTGAGCGTCTCAATGGCAGATGACGTTTAATGTGAGCAAGTACAAAGTGATGCATGTGGGAAAGAGGAACCCGAATTATAGCTACGTCATGCAAGGTTCCACGTTAGGAGTCACGGACCAGGAAAGGGACCTAGGTGTTGTTGTTGATGATACGTTGAAACCTTCTGCTCAGTGTGCTGCTGCTGCGGCTAAAAGAGCAAATAGAATGTTAGGTATTATTAGGAAAGGAATGGAAAACAAAAATGAGGATGTTATAATGCCTCTATATTGCTCCATGGTGCAACTGCACCTCGAATATTGTGTTCAATTCTGGTCGCCGCATCTCAAAAAAGATATAGTGGAATTAGAAAAGGTGCAGAGAACGGCGACAAAAATGATAAAGGGGATGGGATGACTTCCCTATGAGGAAAGGCTAAAGCGGCTAGGGCTATTAAGCTTGGAGAAAAGGCGGATGAGGGGAGATATGATAGAGGTCTATAAAATAATGAGTGGGGTACTGCGGACTGATGTGAAGCGTTTGTTTACACTTTCTAACAATAACAGAACCAGGGGACACAAGATGAAATTAGAACGTGGTAGGTTTAAAACAAATCGGAGAAAGTTTTTCTTTACTCAGCACGTAGTTAGACTCTGGAACTCATTGCCGGAGAAGTTAGTGACGGCAGCTGGTGTTGCTGAGTTTAAAGGGGGTCTGGATAGATTCCTGAAGGAAAAGTCCATTGATCGTTATACAATTTTGGGTTTTTGCCAGGTTCGTGGGGCCAGGATTGGCCGCTGTTGGAGACAGAGTGCTGGGCTGGATGGACCTTTGGTCTTTTCCCAGCGTGGCGGTGCTTATGTGCTTATATGTGCTTATATGTGCATATAAGTAAATAACAACCTTTTTCTAAGGGACCATAAAAACATACATATTGTTTCTTATGACACTATCTATTTCAAATTCCATATTTCTGCGTATGTTTTTTATGGACTGCGGCTCATCTCGATTCACCAAATCAGATCCTTTTTTAATAAAAGTGCATTGGCTTCCAATAAATGCAAGAGTTACCTTTAAACTATAAGGCTTATTTTTGAAAGAGAAGGACGCCCATCTTTTGACACAAATCGCGTCCTTCTCACAGGGTCGCCCAAATCGGCATAATCGAAAGCTGATTTTGGGTGTCCTCAACTGCTTTCCGTCGCGGGGATGACCAAAGTTCACGGAGGCATGTCAGAGGCATAGCGAAGGCAGGACTGGGGCGTGCCTAACACATGGGCGTCCTCGACCGATAATGGAAAAAAGAAGGGCATCCCTGACGAACACTTGGACAACTTTACCTGGTCCTTTTTTTCTTATGACCAAGCCACAAAAATGTGCCCTAAATGACCAGGTGACCACCGGAGGGAATTGGGGATGACCTCCCCTTACTCCCCGGGTGGTCACTAACCCCCTCCCACCCTCAAAATGTAAAAAAAAAATATTTTTTCCAGTCTCAAATATCATACCCAGCTCCATGACAGCAGTATGCAGGTCCCTGGAGCAGTTTTAGTGGGTGCAGTGCACTTCAGGCAGGCGGACCCAGGCCTACCCCCCCTACCTGTTACACTTGTGGTGGTAATGTGAGCCCTTCAAAACCCACCAGAAACCCACTGTACACACATGTAGGTGCCCCCCTTCACCCCTTAGGGCTATGGTAGTGGTGTACAGTTGTGGGGAGTGGGTTTTGGGGGGCTCAGCACACAAGGTAAGGGCGCTATGCACTTGGGAGCAATTTCTGAAGTCCACTGCAGCGCCCCCTAGGGTGCCTGTTTGGTGTCTTGGCATGTCAGGGGGACCAGTGCACTATGAATGCTGGCTCCTTCCATGACCAAATGGCTTGGATTTGGTCGTTTCTGAGATGGGCGTCCTCGGTTTCCATTATCACTGAAAATCAGGGACGACCATCTCTAAGGAAGCCCATCTCTAAGGTTGACCTAAATTTCGCGATTTGGGCGTCCCCGACCATATTATCGAAACAAAAGATGGACGCCCATCTTGTTTCGATAATACGGGTTTCCCCGCCCCTTCGCCAGGACATCCTGCGAGGACGTGCTCTGGAAAACTTGGGCACCACTTTCGATAATGCCCCTCCACGTGTACTTGTTTATCACGTTATATGGTCTTTCCTGACTATATGTAATACTTGTTAGAATTATGTTTACATAATGCTCATCTGATGTCAAAGACTATCTTCCCCTCCATTTTCTGTATTGTAAAAATCTTCGTTACAGATCTATTCACGATGCAAGCTTTACATATTAAGCTACTAGGAAATGGAATTCCCTACCAAAGTCACTCAGATATGTTACTGACTACTTGAATGTTTGTAAATTGTTGAAAGCATTCTTATTTAGTGATTCCTCGCCACTGTTGGTGATTTTTATTTTTAGTTTAATTTGTTATTTCAAAATGAGATCTTACTGCTTGGATGTTTTTACCTATTACTCTTTGGTAATTTCCTTTAAAAACTTGATGTAAGCCACATTGAACCAAAACTTGTTTGGGATAATGCAGAGTACAAATGAAATCAATAAATACATATTTTAAGATCATCGTGTTTTATGAGTGAAGGATTTTATGTTTGTATTATATTTTTATTGTAATCTTCTCTGATGCTTTGCAAATAGCAGAATAATAAACTAATAAATCAAATCAGACAGTGGCTGAATATCAATGATACCTAGATTTGCAGTTCCTTCTTTGCTTTGCCCTCCCTCTTCCCCTTCACTACACTGATAGTAATGAGCTGGTTAGAAGGATTTTAAGCCTCACACTATCCATACTGTGACCAAAACCTGATGGATAAGGAAGTTAAATGTTCACCGGCTGCTGGAGAATTTATAGATTTCTTTGAATACTAGCCTGGCTACTTTTAAGAACCGTACAGTGCTGGGGATGAAAAGGCCTGAAGTTAGCTAGACCTGCCAGTCAAGGCAGAAAGCAATCAGCCAGTGCTCTTAGAGGAAAACGCAGAAAGCTACCACGAGCTTAACCAAGCAGTTATCGCAGGTTGTATGTTCACATTGCTTGCCGAGAGGTGCAGAGAAGGAGTACGCACAATTATTAACGTGCATGGAAGACAAGGCTGCACACGCCATTTAAATGGAAGGCAATGAAGACATTAGTGTTCAATTACAATGAACAGAGGTAAATAGTGGATTTTGACATGGGTACAATGTAGAAACATTTTTGCAAGGTCTAGTGAAGAGTAGAAACTAAGGGTTGGTTGAGGGGAGGGAGTGTCTAGCCGCACCCTCTCCCTTCCCCCAATAGCTTTTTGCATCGGTCCCTGATGTCTGGCAGCACTCCTTCCCTCCCCCCAACCTGATCTTCCCTGCCCTGGACAATAGTGGCATCTCTCACCCCCTTACAATATAAACAAGAAGGATAAAATCAACAGTGGAGTGGAAAAGTGAGGAAAAATGGAGGAAGTCCAATCTAATCATGAATATTTTAAATAAATAGATGCTATCTATCTTCATCCATAAAAGTCCATTAAACAGAAGCAAAGGATTCTTCAATCATAAATATCTTTAATTTATAAATACTGTGTTCATCTACAAAGATCTGTGGCACAGAAATAAAGAACTCGACACGGCCATGTTTCGGCAAACAATGCCTGCATCGGTAGTCATAGAATTTTTTTATGCCTATCAGTACTTTATAAAAGACCACATACTCCTGAAAATGACTTTAAAATTGTTTGGGATCTACCACGCATCCATTCTTATTTGTGTTAGTCTTCTGTGGTCCTATTCCTGGCCCCTAATCTGCCTGCAGGTCAAAAGGAAAGCTGAACTGGACCTAGCTTTTCTCAGCTCCTGTTTCAAAGAACTCTGTGAGTTTTTCATTAGGAGACTGAGAAATCTCTACAGTAGCTTTCATGAGGTGTAAACTAAAACCCCGGCTTTCAGCCCTCCCACTCTCAGATGACAGCACTTTCCACGGGTTCTCTAAAACCAGCTAGAAAAGCTAAGCAAACCACCAATCACCAGGCCAACCCCTCCCCCAGGCTCTGCAGACCCCTGTACCTTGAAAGAGGCAAAAAACATTTTTTTTATTACATTTGTACCCCGCGCTTTCCCACTCATGGCAGGCTCAATGCGGCTTACATGGGGCAATGGAGGGTTAAGTGACTTGACCAGAGTCAAAAGGAGCTGCCTGTGCCTGAAGTGGGAATCAAACTCAGTTCTCCAGGACCAAAGTCCACCAACCTCACCACTAGGCCACTTCTCCCACTTGCCACTGCTACCATCTTTCAAAACAATACTTGACACATCCACCTAGCCTACACGCTAAGGGGAAAAAATCCCTTCTTTGGCAGACTGTCCCTACTCGGTGCATCCCAAGATGCAATACATGGGGGTCAGGTGCTGCCATTTTGAACGATGACAGCATCAAGCCAGAAGCAATTGGGCATCTCTCCTGCCTCTTTCAAGGTAGGGGGTCTGGGGGGGCTTGGGAGAGGGAATGGAGTGGAAGATGCCACTAGACAATAATGAAAGGTATTTTTAAGTCAGAGGGTCAAGTTGGGGGTAGGGAAGGGTGCCACTTGATAGCGGGGTGTTTTTGTAAAGTAAAGGGGAGGAAGGGAGAGAGTCAGGCATGTGAGGAGGGGAGGAACTGTTAGACACCATGGATTTTTTTTTTAATATCATTTCGGGGAGGGTGGTCAGGGTGCAGTGGGTGCCATTAGAGGCATTGTTTCGGGGGAGGGGGCGCTTACAGAGCCAATGCAAAAAAAATATGCTGCTGGTTTGTTTTTAAATGTCACGCTACTTGTCAATGCATGAGCCAATCACCGCTCACATAATGAAAAGCAGGGTGACATTTTACAATGAGCTGTGGATTATTGCTGCATAATTTGCATGCTCACTGAATACTGTATCCCATGGCCAAATTGTGGCAGAAGCTCACGGTAGAAGCCGTGTGGTCAACAGCTCTACGGTGCAGCTTTCTACATCACCATTAGTGAGTTAGGCGGTATTTTATTTTTCACACCTTAAGGTAGGGTGCATGCTGAGAGGACCTTGGTAAATAAAGAAAGCTCCAGGCTGGGGGAACTCTGAATCCTGCCTAGGCCCAAAAACTCTCCTCAAATGAGGATTGAGAGAAAAAAAAATAAAGAAGTACTATGCCAACAGATCAGCTAATGAGTGGCAGCTGCTTGGTGTATCATTTTTGTTTGACAGGAATAAGCAGGAAATGTATTTGTGTGTTTTGGGCACTATTGGCCCCTCCTGTCACCAGCCAACAAACAGCTGCATGTCATCATTTCAGTTAACACACAATTATCCTGCCCCTGGGGATCACACATACTCTGCTGTGCGCAAATGACAACTGGTACCATCTTCTGCAGGGCAGGTTTACATTCCACTCTTTATTTTTAAGCCTTAATTTATTATACAAGGCCGAGGGGTCAGGGGAAAAAGCAAAGGATCTGACATCCTGAGGTTCTATTGACCTTTGAGAGCTGAAAATGATACAAGCATGCTTAGGACTGACTTGGAGGAGATGGAGAAGAGGCAGAGTAAAAGGAATGAGGCGCCTGGCTGTTCGACTAGGCATGCAAATGCATGCGCTCATCTAAGCTAGAGGGCCAAATAGGGGCTGTATCAAATCCAGCTTTCACTGTGCAGTGGTACAGATGCATCAAACACCCTAAAAAAAAAAAAAAGAGGCAAGGTCAACCAATATACAGTGGTAGCAAGGTTTAGCTCCAATGTCAGATGTAACCAGGAGGAGGTGGCAAGATTCCTGGCACTAAGAATAAAACAAGACATAGCAAGATCCTTTTTGATGCTCAAGTTCATTTTTAGTTTGATATACAACCTATTGGGGAACACGGCTCAGAAGTGTACACATAATATATAGGATAGCACAAAGAGAGATAAACGTGGAGGAGGGGAGGATAATAGGTAAAGAGATTACAATACAAGATCCTCTGCTATTACTAAATGTATATTTTCTATGTAATTCTTATATATTTCTTAAATAATTCTTATTATGTTTGCTTGTTAAAATACTATCATGTTTTATCATTATCATGTTACCCAAAATCCTCTGTTATAACTAAATGTATACTTTCTCATGTATTTTCACTATTCATGATGTATTGTAAGCCACATTGAGCCTGCAAAGAGGTGGGAAAATGTGGGATACAAATGCAACAAATAAATAAATAAATAGGAAAGTATGGAAGTCTGTTTAATAAGGAAGTTGTTGAAGGATCTTTACTGAGAGGATTTTTCAAAGAAATAAGGGCCTGATATTCAGCTGGTGGCAATCAGCATTTTGCAGATCGCTGCCGGCATTAAATTGTCACTAAGCACATTGGACTAGATTCTGTAAACGGCGCCCAAATTTGGGTGCTGAAAAAAAATGTGCGCTGAGTTCTATTCCATAAATGGTGCTCCCAGTTTTCCAGAATAACACATGGCACCAGGATCTGCACCCCACTGAAACCTGGTGTAAATCCCTGATTGTCAGTGGCTACTTACTGGCGCTAATTGGCTCATTACTCAATTAAAATGCACGCACAAGTGGGGTGCACAGCCAAATTTTTGTGCAATTTCTAGCAACATATGTACAACCCGGAGGCTGTGAATTGTTAGATAAACAAAAAAATGCTATGCATGTCTGAGCTGTTTCCTATTCCCCTCTCCTATTCCTTTCTCCATCTGTTTTCAGCCTGAGAAATCCCAAGTTCAGTGGCGTATTCATCCACAATCCCTAAAACAGATTCTAAAACAATTTCTTCCTCTTCCTTTCCTGCCCAAAAAAGGACATAGTTTTGACCCATCACAATGTGCAGGACAAGAGAAACCTGAGTTATGTTTAATTAATAATGAAAAATATACCAAAATGTTAATACTGAATGTAGAAGGACTTCTAGTTATAGTCTGTCCACTTATTGTCTGCCCATCCAAGTTAGTTCATTGGCCATGGTTTGTACATGCACAAGCAAAGTTATGCCTATGGAGATTTCAGTTGTAGAACAGTAGGGGTCAGTGGCTTAAGTTAGAGAGTCAAGGGAAGTCACCTGCTCCTCCACCTGCTGAAGAAGAGGCAGGATCTGAGGTGACATGACTAACTGGCAACCAGGCTGAGAGGTAGGAAGGGAAGGAAAGTAGAGGGCCAGTTTAATTACGAGAGGAAATGGAGAGAGTGCAGGAAGGAGAAAAGAATACAAGGGAAGGGGAAGGGAGAGGCTGAGTCATATATACACAGGGCCGGTCTTAAGCCGAGGCGACAGAGGTGGCCGCATAGGGCCCCGTGCTTAGTGGGGCGCGGCATGCCTCAGTCAGCCTCTTCCCGGCCGCAAGGATCTTCATTTTCCTTTTAACTTTACCCTCTGTCGCCGCCTCACCGGAATCCGAGCGTCACTGAAAGCGCTCCTCCTCTCCCGAGTCCCCCCGACGTCTCTAGCAGAACGCAGCAGAACTGGAGCTCTTCCTGATTCGTTCATTCTCAGTGTCCCGCCCTCGAGGGTGGGTCACTGAGAATGAACGAATCAGGAAGAGCTCCAGTTCTGCTGCGTTCTGCTAGAGAGTGGGATTCGGGAGAGGAGGAGCGCTTTTAGTGACGCTTGGATTCCGGCGATGGAGGCGGGTAAAGTAAAAAAAAAAACGAAGAGCCATCCTTGGTTGGGGGGTGAAAAAGAGGGCGCCAGGGCGGGCAGGCAGTTGAACGTGGGAGCGGGAGGGTAAGGGAGAGAGGACCTGGACATGGATGGCAGGGCTCAGGGAGAGAGGGTAATGGCTGGATAGGGATGATGAATGGAGGGGGCAGGGGAGAGGAGCATGGATGGGAGGGGGCTCAGGGAGAGATGGGAATGGCTGGATAGGGATGATGAATGGAGGGGGCAGGGGAGAGGAGCATGGATGGGAGGGGGCTCAGGGAGAGAGGGGAATTGCTGGATAGGGATGATGAATGGAGGGGCAGGGGAGAGGAGCATGGATGGGAGGGCAGGGCTCAGGGAGAGAGGAGAAATTGCTGGACATGGAGGGCAGGGGAGAGAGGAGAAATGTTGGGCAGGAATGGAGGGAAGGAAAGACAAAGGAAGGAGATGCACATGGAGATGGTAGACAGGACACATAAGGACACAGGAGGATGGTGGACATGGTGAGAGAAAAAATATCAAATGGAAAGAAGACACTGCATAAAACAGAAAACACTGGGACCAAAGCGAATAGAAAAAAACAAATGATCAGACAACAAAGGTAGAAAAAAGTATTTTATTCAGAATGTATTAATTGGAATATGTCAGCTTTTGGAAATGTGCATCTGTGATATTTTGCATGTAAGTTTCAATTTTTCTAGTATTGCTGCATGGTGAGTATGACTTCTTGAGGTAACTTTCCAGTTTATTTTGCCTTCATATCTGTTGTGTCATGTGTTTTTCATGCGTGATCAAGGTGCAGTATCCTGCTAGCATGTAGCATTTGCAGCCCTTTTTGTTTTGTTTTTTTCACAAGGTAGTATATTGGTGTTTTAGAGCCTGGTGTAATTACAGTGCTGTCTTTCCACGCATAAGGTTGTAGCTGGTCCTGTCCTTGGAATTAGTGCTGTTATGATTTGGTAAGGTTATGAGTGTGTTTTTGCATAAGTTTGTGTATAGTGTTTTGCAGTGGAGAGATTGTGTGTCCGCACCTCTGACCCCCCCCCCCCCCCCCCCCCCCCCGGGGTTATGAGAATTGGAACTACTAATTGTAGTGGACTTGAACTGAATAATTTCTGGGGGGTTTCATGATAGCATTGTGCTTATTATTTCAATCAGTTTTTCTGTACAAGTTTAGCTTGGGCTGGGGGCGGGGCTAGGATGGGGCCCCACCAAATTGGTCTGTATAGGGCCCCGCACTTGCTAAGACCGGCCCTGTATATACATATATCCACACACACACAAACACCCCTACACTGACTTCTCCTTCAACATCCAGTACCCACAACCATACAGTTCTCCCACTAACCACTCACTAAGTACCCACCACTAATTATTAATCCCAGTTACCTCACTGTCTTTCCTTCCCCCATAATTTCCCACTCACTCCCTGACTCAAGGACCTGACTATTACTCCACCATTCACTCACTTTCTCAGCCCTCTTTTCAGTTATCATCTATACAGTCCATGGAGTTTGCTTTTGGGAGTTTTTATTGCAAACGTCTGTGGCCCTACCAGAGTTGTATATTTTCCCATTCACTTATTATTACATCAGTAGTTGTTGGGAGGAATAGTGCTTTGTCTGTAGAGTGTTCAGCAGCTTCTAGAAAGGAGAAGGATCCCCTAGCTCAACAGGAGAGGACTAATGTGGACAGTCATTCTGTTTGGGTATCACAGTTGAATATTTGTCTCTGATTTCTAGCCTCTCTAGCACTGACCATATGTTCTACTAAGGGAGGGCCACATTCAGCCTGAGGATCAAACCATCTAGACCCAGTGTGGCTAGTGGTTAGAGCGAAGACACAAGAACAGGGAAGCCAAGGTTTGAGTCCCACTTCCACTGCTCCTTGTGACCTTGGTCAAGCCACTTTATCTCCCATTGTGTCAGGGAACCACTTGATTGAAGCTCTCTGGGGCAGGGACATTTGTACCTGAATGCTTACTGCCAGTGTACAGTGCTACATACACCTAGCAACACTAAACAAATCATACTTAAACATGCTGAGCTGGCCAATGCCACTGAATATCAATTCTAACAGTGAGGGCAGTCCAAGAAGTTCTGCAGGCACCAGTATGCATACTTAAGTGAGCAAGTTGGATGACAAATAGCAGTCCTCACTTTTCCCGGTTAGTTATGGGGGTAAGGCACTGAATATTGGCTGTACCCACCAGGGGAGTGGCTACTATTGAGTAAGCCCAGCACAAAGCCCAGGGCCATTTGTTGTTGAACAACCCCTCTCCCTTTGCAAGTTCAGAATCCATCCTTTCCTCTCCCCCCTTCCCCCACAGTGGATCTGACATCTCTTTCTAGGCCCCGCCTCTCCCCCAGACATCTTCCAAACTTACAGTGGGTCACTGGCAACAGCAATGATAAAAGCAGTCTGCTTCTAGCTGGGCCCGCCAGGACCTTTCCTCTGACCATCTTGCCATGAATTTGAAGAATGGCTGGGGTGGGAGTGGAGGACTAGCAAGAGATGCTGTGGTGGGGGGGGGGTGAGATGGTGACATGCTGAGGGGGGGAGACAACAGATGCCGTACCTGGGGGGAAGCAGAGGGAAGAAGCGGGGAGAGATAGAGGGAGAGACAGAGGGACACAGAGAGAGAGATCCAGAGCAAATGTGGAGGAGGGGGGAGAGCAGAGGGAAGAAAGAAAGATGGGAACAGGGAGAAAGGTGGAGAGATGTTGGAATAGTGGAGGGAGGGAGAGAGATATGGATCATGGGAGAAGGGCATCAGTGTGACAGAGGAAGAGATGCTGGCTCCAGGGTAGGGGTGGAGATAGGGGCACAAGGGCAGCAAAGGATAGAGAGAGAGATGCTGGCTCCAGGGTAGGGGATATAGGAGGAAATGGTGGGAAGAAGTTGGACTTGGGAAGGGACAGACACAAATAAGAGATGTTAAGCATGGAGGGAGCAAAGGCACAGGGACACAGAAGGGAGATGCTGAATATGGTGAGAGGATAGGGACATTAAGGGCCCCTTTTACTAAGCGGCAGTTAAGCCCAACATGTGCTTACTGTTCGCTATACAGGAAGTACCGCCAGGTTACCGCAGCAGCCCGGTGGTACTTCCCACCCCTAGCATGCCATCATTTCCGGAACTACAAAAATGTACTTATTTTTGTAGTGCCAGAGTGTACCCGGTGGTAATCGGGCAGTGCCACGCGCTGCCCAGTTACCACTGGATTAACGTGGGAGCCCTTACTGCCACCTCAATGGGTGGTGGTAAGAGCTACCCTCCCCCCCAAAATGGCCGTGCGGCAAGTGCTTTACTTGCCGCCCGGCCATTTCCTGTACGAAAGCAAGACTTCCCTTTTATCAGCTGCAGTAAAAAGGGACCTCGGCGCATGTAAAATATGCACCAACACCAGCCCCCTTTTGCCGCAGCTTGGTAAAAGGGGCCCTAAGAGAGGAGATGCGACATATGGGGAAAGACAGACACTGAAAGGGCATGTGCTGAACAAAGGAGGGAGGATAGGACACAGAGGAGAGATGAATGATGGACAGAGAAAAAGAAACAATGTCAAAAGGACAGGAGCCCCTGGACACAGAATTAAGAAAGAAAAACCAAAAGAAAAGCAGAAAAGAGACACTGGGACCAAAGCAACACTCAGACAAAAAGGTAGAATAAAGGTTTTTTTCAGAATTTATTAATTATAATACTTCTGAATGTATTAACTATAATATCAGGCTTATTTTGAAACAGAAGGACGCCCATCTTTTGACACAAATCGGAAGATGGCCGTCCTTCTCCCAGAGTTGCCCAAATTGGCATAATCGAAAGCCAATTTTGGGCGTCCCCAACTGCTTTCTGTTGCGGGGATGACCAAAGTTCATGGGGGCATGGAAAAAAGAAGGGCGTCCCTGATGAGCACTTGGACGACTTTACTTGGTCCTTTTTTTGTTACGACCAAGCCACGAAAATTTGCCCAAACTGACCAGATGACCACTGAAGGGAATCGGGGATGACCTCCCCTTACTCCCCCAGTGGTCACTAACCCCCTCCCACCCTCAAAAATCTTTTTAAAAAATATTTTTTGCCAGCCTCTATGCCAGACTCAAATGTCATACTCAGGTCCATCGTAGCAGTATGCAGGTCCCTGGAGCAGTTTTAGTGGGTGCAGTGCACTTCAGACAGGCGGACCCAGGCCCATCCCCCCTACCTGTTACACTTGTGGTGGTAAATGTGAGCCCTCCAAAACCCACCACAAACCCACTGTACCCACATGTAGGTGCCCCCCTTCACCCCTTATTGCTATGGTAGTGGTGTACAGTTGTGGGTAGTGGGTTTTGGGGGGGCTCAGCACACACAGTAAGGGAGCTATGCACCTGGGAGCAATTTCTGAAGTACACTGCAGTGCCCCCTATGGTGCCCGTTTGGTGTCCTGGCATGTGAGGGGGACCAGTGCACTACGAATGCTGGCTCCTCCCATGACCAAAGGGCTTGGATTTGGTCGTTTCTGAGATGACCAAGTCTAAGGACGACCATCTCTAAGGTTGAACTAAATTTCCAGATTTGGGTGTCCCCGACCGTATTATCGAAACAAAAGATGGACGTCCATCTTTTTTCGATAATATGGGTTTCTCTGCCCCTTCACGGGGATGTCCTGCGAGGACGTCCTCAGAAAAACTTGGGCGTCCCTTTCAATTATGCCTCTCTATGTCAGCTAGGGAAATGTACATCTCTGATATCTTGCATTTCAGTTTCTATTTCTATTACTATGACAGCTTTCCTATGTACGTCTGGAATGTGTTTGCTATTTGTACGATTTGTTTGCTGGAGCTCTGAAGGGATTCCTCCTCCCCTCTAGCTACCACTATTTTGGGAGGGATGGTGTTTTAGGGGGCCCATCTTAATTTTTCGGTGCCACGGGTACCTGCATAACTTCCAGGTTCACCACAGACCCAAATATTTAATGTCAGTCCCAGGTATGGCTCAGCACTGAATATCTGGGTCTATTTTAACCTACAGTGCTCACTGCATAAAATACTGCTGACCTCCAGTAGTTGAATATTAACCCGATTATTATTATACATGGACATAAGTTGACTTGCACAAGGTCATAGCAAATGTCTATAGGTGGTCGGTGGCTCAGCTGTCTGGGGAGGCTAAAGTGGGTGGGGCTTAGGCGGGGACAGGGTGGAGCCTGAGTCCATAATCTTCTGATAACATGCAGATAGAAGGGTGAGCAAAATAGTTGCAAGTAGTACCTTTTATTAAATTTAGATATTAAATATGTCAAAAAAAAGTGGCAAGAAAATTAAACCATACAAACTTCAGTAGGAATATATAGGTCTCCTAAGCAATTCAATTAAGGCAGATTGAAAAAAGTCTGCTTCTCTTATCTCTTACACATCTCACTTGCCCTTAGCCATCAGATAATGTCTGATGTTAGGACAAACTAAAATTATATTAATGTTTTGATGTCACCTCAGTAAGGCCAACACACAATCCCTCCATTGCAAAACACTATGCAGAAGCATGTGCAAAAACACACTCAGAACCTTACCATACCAACACAGTACTAATGGGATTCAAAGAGCAATATATTTATATGTGAAAAGGCAGCACTGTAACTACTACATCAGGCATTACAACTCCAACACACCATCTAGAAAGAAAACAGAACAAACTGGACTGCTACAGATCTCTACACAGAAACTACATGCTAGCAGAATACTTCACCTTGGACACAAACGTAAAACACAGACAGACCCCTCACCAAATAAGAAACAAGGGACCACAGATCAGTAATAGAGATATGAAAGGGAAAAAAGAGAGAACTGGAATCCTCAAGGTCAGACTCTGCATACAGCGATACTGTAGAAAGAAAATCTTAAATGCAAATGATCAGAGATGCAAATATCACAGCATCTTAGGGAATGCCAAGACTCCGAGGCAGCCTGCTGTAATCACTGCACTGTCACTATTACTACTGGCAGCGATCAAGGGAGAAGAAGAGATACCAGAAGCCTGAGGCCATGTCTGCACTGAGGTGAGAGTCGGGGAACCACTGCAGAGAGAGAGAGAAGATCCTCTCAGGTCCTCCAAGTTGACAGTTGGTGGTTGGCGATTGCTGGGCTGGGCTGTCACTGGATTTTAACTTGTAGAGGCTAGTTGCACTTGCAGCTAAGTCTCTTATATGGGTACCCATGCAAATGTCTGTAACAAAAAACATGATTTCAGCTCAAATTTCTTGGTTCCCAGATCACTGTTCCAGCTACTAGACCACTGCCTATCCACATTCCCTCTGAACTCAGAATGGTTTGCCCATCCAGAGATTCATGCAACTGAGGTCACCCAGTCAAAGAAGTAGATCTGTCAGACTTAACCTCCCTCTGCTAGGGTATAAGAAACTGTATACAAAACACTACAGAATAAATCCCAGGGAAAGTTTAGAATCTTATGAGAACTGTAGTGCATGGTTCAATGTTGAAATCCAACTTGAGCTCAGTCACGCTAAGATTTCCCCTTTGAAGCCCAGGATGCTAATGTTAGAAAGTCATTTTCATGTGCATGCGGCCTCTTAGAAAATGCGGACTGGAATAAAAAGTACACCCTAAGAAATGATGGCATGTACTTTGCTGGTTAGCATCTACAGGGCAGAGTTTGGGCAGAACATGGGTGACCTCCGTAAGTATGCACATAAATTATAAAATACACTAATTTACATGAATAATGAGTAAAGGTCATGGATTTGATATACTGTCGTACAACCAAAGAAGTTTACATTTATTATATGCAGGTATTTTCTCTGTCCCTAGAGGGCTCACAACCTAAGCTTTTGTACCTGGAGAAAAGGTGGTTTAAGGGGCCCTTTTACTAACCTGTAGTAAACAGTAACACGTGCACTCAGGTGTCCCATGGTTTGGTTTCCGCTACCCATGCGCTAAAAAATAAAATTTCTTTTTTAGGATGGGAGCGTGTTTGGGGCAGTTAGTATGTGGGCATTGCCACACGTTAACTAATTAGCACAGGATTAGTATGCGAATCCTTACCGCCTACAAAATGGGGAGATTAGCGTGTGGTCATTATCAGAAAAACAGAAAAATGTGCCTTTTCCCTTGCAGCACTAAAAGTGGCCTCAGTGTGTAGGAAAGACCTGCTTTCCAAAATACTAGGACTAGGGGGCATGCAATGAAGGTACAATGTAGTAAATTTAAAACGAATTGGAGAAAATATTTCTTCACTCAACGTGTAATTAAACTCTGGAATTCGTTGCCAGAGAATGTGGTAAAGGCGGTTAGCTTAGCAGAGTTTAAAAAAGGTTTGGACGGCTGCCTAAAGGAAAAGTTCATAGACCGTTATTAAATGGACTTGGGGGAAAATCCACTATTTCTGGGATAAGCAGTATAAAATGTTTTGTACATTTTTGGGATCTTGCCGGGTATTTGTGACCTGGATTGGCCACTGTTGGAAACAGGATGCTGGGCTTGATGGACCTTTGGTCTTTCCCAGTATGGCAATACTTACATACTTATGTACTGGGGCTACCACAGGCCACTTTTTAGCACTACTTGGTAAAAGGGTCCCTAAGTGGCTTGTGTCTGGAGTCATGGGGAGCCACAGTACGAACCAAACCCCACTTCTCCTCATTCTTTAACCAGTGCACTAGCTATTAGGCTACTCCTCAAGGCCTGAGCAATTACACCCACTTGAGAGCAGTCTGTGCCTGCAAGGCAGGCACGATTTCTGCCACTTATGCTAAAAAATTATAGAGGCCCTTTACTAAAGCTTAGAACACACTAACTGAATTAGTGCACCTTCAAAAAGAGTCAGTTCAGAAGGTGGATATGAAAACGGTCATTGGTCACCATCATAAAGTGTACGGGGTCAGACTTAAAGATCTCAATATGTAAACTCTGGAAGTAAGGCAGGAGAAGGGAGATATGATAGAGACATTTAAATACCTCCATAGCATAAATAAACAGAAGAGTCTCTTTCAACTGAAAGGATGCTCTGGAATAAGGGTGCATGAGGTGAAGGTGAAAGGGGATAGATTCAGGAATAATCTAAGGAAATTCTTCTTTATGGATGCATGGAATGGCCT
The DNA here is from genome assembly GCF_901765095.1 of Microcaecilia unicolor. Classification (NCBI taxonomy): domain Eukaryota; kingdom Metazoa; phylum Chordata; class Amphibia; order Gymnophiona; family Siphonopidae; genus Microcaecilia; species Microcaecilia unicolor. The sequence continues at coordinate 240,851,098 of NC_044032.1, read as the reverse complement.
CCTTGATGCCAGTGCTTACATTAATAGATAAGGAGATGAGATCTGCTTTCTGTGGTTACAATCAAAGCAGTTTACATCTTACATAAGTAGTGCCATACTGGGAAAGACCAAAGGTCCATCTAGCCCAGCATCCTGTCACCGACAGTGGCCAATCCAGGTCAAGGGCACCTGGCACGCTCCCCAAACGTAAAAACATTCCAGACAAGTTATACCTAAAAATGCGGAATTTTTCCAAGTCCATTTAATAGCGGTCTATGGACTTGTCCTTTAGGAATCTATCTAACCCCTTTTTAAACTCCGTCAAGCTAACCGCCCGTACCACGTTCTCCGGCAACGAATTCCAGAGTCTAATTACACGTTGGGTGAAGAAAAATTTTCTCCGATTCGTTTTAAATTTACCACACTGTAGCTTCAACTCATGCCCTCTAGTCCTAGTATTTTTGGATAGCGTGAACAGTCGCTTCACATCCACCCGATCCATTCCACTCATTATTTTATACACTTCTATCATATCTCCCCTCAGCCGTCTCTTCTCCAAGCTGAAAAGCCCTAGCCTTCTCAGCCTCTCTTCGTAGGAAAGTCGTCCCATCCCCACTATCATTTTCGTCGCCCTTCGCTGTACCTTTTCTAATTCTACTATATCTTTTTTGAGATACGGAGACCAGTACTGAACACAATACTCCAGGTGCGGTCGCACCATGGAGCGATACAACGGCATTATAACATCCGCACACCTGGACTCCATACCCTTCCTAATAACACCCAACATTCTATTCGCTTTCCTAGCCGCAGCAGCACACTGAGCAGAAGGTTTCAGCGTATCATCGACGACGACACCCAGATCCCTTTCTTGATCCGTAACTCCTAACGCGGAACCTTGCAAGACGTAGCTATAATTCGGGTTCCTCTTACCCACATGCATCACTTTGCACTTGTCAACATTGAACTTCATCTGCCACTTGCACGCCCATTCTCCCAGTCTCGCAAGGTCCTCCTGTAATCGTTCACATTCCTCCTGCGACTTACATATAAGTGACTTGCCCCAAATCATAAGGAGCTACAGTAGAAATTGGCCTGAAAACTATTAGTCTACTCCTCCGCTCAGCTCTGCTATATCTGTAGTCAGTGCTCCTGAATACATGTGGTAAATTTTGAGTACCACCGTTGCTGTTTTTGCAGGCCTTTTTTTTTTTAATTCAATTTCTTTATTGTCAAGAATAAGCAAAACAAGTGATAACCTTGTGAATTAACAGAAATCAACATTAACCATAAGGTTAAATAGATCAAATAAAACAAAAGGAAGCCCCATCAAAGTATAACTTTCAAAATCCAGCTGTTATTAAAGTAACAGAATTATTATACTTAATGGACCAATGTTATTTTCCAACAAATGTTCCTGTAGGGAATGCACTGAGACCCTGTTCCATATTACAACTTCATTACATAATCATTCTGCACCTATGGATGTCTCTAGCGTTAGCAGGTGCTAATTTTAGCTTGCACTAAAAACACGCGCCTATAGCGTGGCTTAGTAAACAGGGCCCTAACTTTTAGCTTGTCTAGATAGAGGCTAAAAATCACTGCCTGCTGGATAGTTCTGCTGCTCATCTCTTCCTCCACTCCTCCATGATGTGGAAAGTGTTGAGGAAGTTGAGCCTGGCACATGAAGAGTAACTCTATTAAGTTGCACCAAAATTTAGGAGCCAGTTTGGATCCTATTCCATAAAGGAAAATAGGCACCTTAGCTTTATTGCCATGTCAGCTTTAAGGGTGGCCCTTGGCTCCTCAGACTACCTTAGGTCCATTATCTTCAGACAGCTCCCTAGCCACTCCAGAGCTTCCTGGCTCAGCCTTTTACTTTGTGGTCCTCTCTTGCCCCAGGTCAGAAAGACTGTTTTACTCCTAGCTAACCTTGCTCTGAGAGGGACTCTACCGCCTCCTCTCTCTCTCGAGGCTCTCCTCCATCTGTGCTGGAGCTCTCCCTTTTCCCTGTTTGCCCCCACACTTTCTTTCCCTCTCTCTGGCTGCTGAGTCCTCCAACCCCTCCCTAACAGGCCATTCCTTTCTTTGATGGACAACTAGGGACTGAGGGACCCTAGAAACTCCTCCCCTCAGGTAGGCTCCCGGTTTCCTACAAAGCCCATGCTCCACCCCTGCCAAAACCCTCCCAGCAGCCTCAAGAGCTGTGTTTCCCAAGTCTGGTCCTGGAGTACTCCTTGCCAGTCAGGTTTTCAGGATATCCACAATGAATATGCATGAAAGAGATCTGCATATAATGGAGGCAGTGTATGCAAATCAAGTTCATGCATATTCATTGTGGATATCCTGAAAACCTGACTGGCACGGGGTACACCAGGATTAGACTGGGGAAACAAAGCTCTAGAGCCCCCAGGTATAGCTGCTGGGTAAGGCAACTCCCTTCCACTTGACTGGATTCCATTCCAGGTTTCTCTCCCCACCTGGAGCTCTAAACCCTCCTGAAGCTCCTTGCCAAAAACTAAATGAAAAGAAAACCACTTCTGGGGCACCAAGGTCACTTAACCACCACAGTATATATATTACATTAATTTAATCTGTTTAGGGCATTCTAGTAAGTAGAATTTCAAATAGAAATAAATAGAATAATTCTACACCAAAAGTAATAGAGTGTCTGCATCTCCGAGTAATACCTTAACCTATACCACAGATTCTAATAGTTTATTTCCCAAAGACAGTGAAAACAGTATATTGTATTAGTCTGACAAACATACAGAAGTTTAAATGACCACTTCTGTAGCACAGAATTCCCCCAGGGCTAGCTTTATCCCTTGTCATGTAACAAAGCTTCCTTGCCAATATAATGAATGCCACTCTTTTTCAAAAACAATATATTATCTTGATGAAAGTTTGGTGAACTCCAGTCCCAGTGTTCTCTGGCTACAAAACAAGTCCAATAATGAAGCAAGAGGGATTGCCGGGGTGGGGTGGGGTTATCCCACTGCATCAATCCTGTTGATATTGGATCAGGTTAAAGCAGATGTTTCCTGTCAACGGCTGATCTCTCTCCCCAAAGTACACATCAGTATATTCAAACAATTCTCAGCATCCAAACATATGTCAATAGCTTCTGCTTAAAACATCTTAACTGAATTAGTCTTTAATCCAGGGGTTCTGTCTGTTAGTACTCTATTCCTAAGCAACATCAAATCCTTCCAGCTCACTGCTTCCTTCTGGAGAAGTCCGATAATACACAGTGGAAAGCTATTAAAAATACAACAGCAAAAGAGAAGTTTAGCACTATGTCAACTACTGACGCGACCGAAATGTAAAATAGTCCTGGAAACTCACATTGATACTTTATTTTTAAAAAACAAACAATTATACCATTGTTGTGGAAAAAATTCATTCAAAATGGTTTACAAGTAAAGTAAAATAATAAAAGTGAGAACAATTAAGCATCAGAATAAAGCAAGAAGAAAAACACATCACCAGTATGGATTCCCATAAGCTTGAATGAACAACATTTGTCTTCAGTCTCCATCTAAAGGAAAGTAATGATTGTTGGACTTTTTTTTTTGTTACATTTGTACCCTGCGCTTTCCCACTCATGGCAGGCTCAATGCAGCTTACATATACAAGTACTTATTTGTACCTGGGGCAATGGAGGGTTAAGTGACTTGCCCAGAGTCACAAGGAGCTGCCTGTGCCTGAAGTGGGAATTGAACTCAGTTCCCCAGGACCACAGTCCACCACCCTAACCTAACAGACTGGGTGAATCCATTTAGGGTCCTGTTTCAAGACAAATCCCTCCTTTCAGTACCCATCTCCACCACTGCCAACTCCAGGCTCCGCCCTTTTTGCCTCGCCTCACCCCCATGCTTGGAATAAACTCCCTGAGCCCATACGCCAGCCCCCCTCCCTGCCCATCTTCAAATCCTTGCTCAAAGCCCATCTCTTCAATGTCGCCTTTGGCACCTAACCACTATTCAAGAAATCTAGACTGCCCAACTTGTCATTTCGTCCTTTAGATTGTAAGCTCCTTTGAGCAGGGTCTGTCCTTTTTATTAAACTGTACAGCGCTGCGTAACCCTAGTAGCGCTATAGAAATGTCAAGTAGTAGTAGTAGTAGTAACCACTAGGCCACTCCTCCACTTTCATGTCCTGAGTGAGTTGGCTCCAGTCTTCTGGACTTATACCGCTAAAGAACTGCCTCCACTACTGAACAAGCCTCACATCATCCCAACTCAGTATCTCAAAAAGGTGTGTTTATACATTCACTAGCATGTTAGCAACATTACAGGAAAATGTTTTATCAAAACCCACCAAAGCAACCATCTCACTCCCATGCCTTCAGGGGGTTACAAAAATAGTCCACTATAGTTTAATTAGTGGTCTGAAAAATTATATTTACGTTAAAAACAAAAAGAGAGATGGGAAGTAAAGACAGGTTAAGACCTGCTAATGTTTTGCTGAGTTTCGGCAATTTATTTTCAAGAAAACCGCAGGTAAAAGCAGAAATCTTAGGTGTTTTGGAGGACATCTAATGCTGCACCTCGATAGGACCTATATACGAACCAATGAGCTGACAAGAGTGATTGCAGGAATGAAAGGGGCCTCAGTGGCAATGGTGGTATACTCATCCACCATTAAACAGTCATCCAGGCCTAGATGCTCTCTCCCAGTCATGGTTCTCTGGGAGGATGTGTTTCTCTCCTTGAGCAGGGTTAGTCTGCTCATTCCTCTACTGCTTCAGGCTGAAGGGCCCATTAGCATCAGCAGTGCATTCATCGACACACCAGCTAGTGCTCCGTCAGTAGACTTCAGACAGAAGTTACTGGAACTGCTGCTCACTTGGCCTTGAGTAATTTATGAAAAGTAGAAGTACAAGTTATAGATCTCAGATTACTAGATAATACATTCCATAAAACTGACCCAGCCACAGCAAACATACAATTACGGTTATCATCAAGACAAATCTGATGGAAAGAAGGAACATCAAGCAAATTCTAGTCTTCTGGATAGTTTGTAATTTGACATAGAATTCAAGTCATGATGGGAATATGGATTTAGAGTGTTATGTCCTGCCTTCCATCTTCGTTTTTTTTCTTTTGTTCCAAACTTTACTGAAGAGTAACTTACCTTTCATTTTATAAAATCATTTTATACAAAAGGCAAACATCTTAAAGAAAGTTACTCTGCAAGAAATCATAACAATCCACCAAAGTCAGACATAACATACATTTTCTATTTGTTATATTTTTTCTTTCACACCCCCCCTAACCTTTTAAATGGCAGACTTTCGCCGGCAGCGAGCAGCGACTGGTGCACGCTGCTCGTGTTGGCCCCGCAGCCTTCCCTCTGATGCAACTTCCTGTTTCCGCATAGGTGGGAACACATCAGAGGGAGGACTGGGGGGCCGGTGCAGGCGGTGTGTGTCGGTCGCTGCTCGCTGCGGGCGAGGGTCTGCTATTTACAAGGTAAGCAGGAGGGACAGTTGGGAGTTTTCGGCTGGTGGGGCTAGGGGATCCCTGCCAGCCACATCATAGGTGTGCTGCTACTGGGTGGGCCTAGGCCCAAAGTGGGTGGGCCTGGGCCCACCCTTGGCTACGCCACTTATTTGATTTACTGTGTGCTGCCCACACAGTCCGTTCACTTTGAATGAACTCTGTCAGCACTACCGGGCAGCTTAGTAAACAGGGGTATTAGTGACTGCAACCTATTTGCTTCCATTTTCATCTTTATGTTTGAGAGTTACTGTTGCATTAAGACATAGGGAGACTATGCCTGATCAGAAAGGTCAGTTCTTCTAATCTAACATGTTATAATTCAAAGAGATGAGCAAAATCTGTTTTGCCTGTGGAATTAACTCTAGATACAAACCAGGTGATGTTCCACTTATTTGATTTACTGCGGCCTAAATTGTTTTGTTAAATGATCATCCTGTTCAAACTTCTTCTACTCACTCTGCTGCTCCCCAGTATCTCTCCACACTCGTCCTTCCCTACACCCCTTCCCGTGCACTCCGCTCCATGGATAAATCCTTCTTTTCTGTTCCCTTCTCCACTACTGCCAACTCCAGACTTCGCGCCTTCTGTCTCGCTGCACCCTACGCCTGGAATAAACTTCCTGAGCCCCTACGTCTTGCCCCATCCTTGGCCACCTTTAAATCTAGACTGAAAACCCACCTCTTTAACATTGCTTTTGACTCGTAACCACTTGTAACCTCCTCTCCTCCTTCCTGTACACATTAATTGATTTGATTTGCTTACTTTATTTTTTGTCTATTAGATTGTAAGCTCTTTGAGCAGGGACTGTCTTTCTTCTATGTTTGTGCAGCGCTGCGTATGCCTTGTAGCGCTATAGAAGTGATAAATAGTAGTAGTATATTGAACTTGCAGTAAAAGGCCCCAAAATGATACAGCAGGATCCAAGACAGAAATAAAGTAACCAAGAAAAAAAAAAACAAAGAAAAAAAAACAAATATTCAAATAAATATAAAGAACCTAAAGCACTTTACCAGTTTCAACAACTAACAGCACCAATAAATATACAAAAATATTAACTTTACTTGTAGACCTGTTACCAGCAGTAATCTGTAACTTATTATCAAATTCAGCCCCATCACCTGAAGACTGGAAGGTGGCCAGTGCAACACCAATTTGGCTCTAGGGGATATTCGAGAATCTACAAACCAGTGACCCTGATGTCAATGTTGGATAAAGTCATAGAAGCTATTCTTAAAAACAAACAGGTCAATAGTCAGCTGATCGCAGTAGGTGTTTTTTTTATACGCTGAACATTGCTGGGTAATTTAGACCCAGATATTTAATGCTGGGCCCAGCACTGAATGTCCAGATGTGATCATACTTCTCCTGGATGCTGATACTTATGCGGGTCCCGGCTGATATTCAGCTGGGCACCAAGAGTATCTGGTCAAGTTCCCCACCCTCCGATCCCTCTTCCCTACCTCCCTCCCCCACTCCAAGAGCAAGGTTCTTCTCAATTCCGATCCTCCTCCCCTCCTTCCCAAGAACAAGGTTCCTCTCTATTCCAACCTCCTCTTTTTCCTTCCTTTTCCCCTTATCCTCTCCCTCAGAGCAAGCTCACTCTTCATTCTGATCCCTCTCCTCCTCCCTCCCCACCCCCCAAGAGAAAGCCCTTCTCCATTCTGATCCCCCTTCCTTCCTCTCTTTCTCTCCCTCTTGATTCTCACACCACCTCTGCCTGTAGCCCCCCCCCCAGGCCTATCTTTAATATCCCAGGTAGTCTAGGGTCCAATGGGTAGGAGGAACAATCCCCGTTTGCTCCCTCCCTGCAGCTCCAGCTTCCAGATGGCTGCTGCAACCTCTAGCTGCAGTATCAGTTCATATTAGAAGGGGTCAGGTGGAAGTGGAGACCTCTGCATGCTACTGACCAATACCTGCTAGCTATGTGGGGGCTGATTGATATTTAGTGCTGGCACTTGCAGAGCTAAGTGGTCATAGTTAGGACCGCACAAAAAGTAGTCCTATCTGCCTGCTCACCTATGTGGAACTGGAACTGAATACCTCCAGTACCTGCATAATTGTTGGCGCCTCCTCAACTCTGCCCCTAGACTGTCCCTCCACTGCTACTGATATTTAGTAGCACTTGTAAGGTCTCCACCACCAGGAGACTCTTGGAAAAGTGTCCTGTACCGGGAGACTCTTGAGGCCCTCGGTCCCTTTAGGTGAGCTGTGTGCTGTAATCCACTGCTAAAGAGCACAAGGCAATCCACAAGGTCAGATCATTATACTTTATTGTAATTCCTTTGTGTCAACTGCTCCTCCAAAGGTAGTTCCCACCACAGCATTTCTCAAGAAGCATAGCAGTTCAACAGCATAGTATTCAAAACAAAAACAAAAGGTTCCAAAATCTCAGCAGTTCATATAAAGCAGTTATACAAGGCAATTCTTCAAACAAAGTTGCTCAAAAAGGCTCAAAACTCCCAGCAGTTCATGTATAGCAGGTATGCAAAGTAATTCTCCAAACACGGTAGCTCCAGAAAGGGTTCAAACCCTCCCCAGCAGTTCATATAAGCAGTTAGGCAAAACAATTCCCCAAACACAGCAGTTCAGAAAGGGTTCAACTCCCAGCAGTTCATGTATAGAAGTTATGCAAAGTAATTCTCCAAACACGGTAGATCAAAAAGGGTTCAAACTCCCCAGCAGTTCATGTAAGCAGTTATGCAAAACAATTCCCCAAACACAGCAGTTCAGAAAGGGTTCAAACTCCCAGCAGTTCATGTATAGCAGTTATGCCCAAAACCACCACTCCTCCTCTCTCCCTTTCAAAAGAAATCAACCTAGGGAGAGTGGCGTCCCTCCCCAACCAGGCCAGCATTATACCCTGACCACCACCCGCATGACCCTTCCATGGTAAACCTGTTCTCTCAGCTCCCCTTGTGGGATAGCCACCTTTTCCCTTCTTCTACCAGGCTCTCCTCCCGAGCAGCCCTCTCCTGTTTCACCTCCTTTTCTTCCAGTTTAGTCAGAGCAGCAATCTCCATCAGCTCTTGCTCCTCCCCCTTTTCTTCCCCTTGCCAGCCAGTCCATAGGTTCCTCCCCACACCCATTGCTCAGCTGCTCTCCATTTGCTTGATTGGGCAGGTTCAGAACTCCCTCCCTTATCCTGACTCTCTAGGACAGGTTTTTCCAATTCCCTTCTCTTGCCCTTCTCCTGTCCTCCTCTGGGGGCTGTTGGGGATTGAAGTCCCTGTTTCTACCATGGGACCTACTCAGGGGCTGCTGAGAATTGTAGTCTTTTCCTTTTCTCCAGTCCCCCAGAGGAAAAGACTCCTTCCTTTCTCTACCCAGTCTCCCTCCCTCTCGAGCCTCCTCGTTCCTCCATGTGCTTTCATTCTCCCTCTCACCCTCATATTCCTCACACACTGCCCATATAAATGTTGCTGAATATCAGTGGCCAGCCCGCTCAGCACAGTTTAAAGGTGCTGGACACTCTCCTGCCCACTTAAATCACACTGAATATCTACACCAAAATTATTAGCCACATGGACATCTAAAACATGAATATCACTTCTAAAATAAGCACCACAGTAAACCTGGATTTTCACAAGGATTCACTGAAGACCTTCAAACTAAATTTCAAATGGCTGTCACAAACATAAGAATCAATACTTTATTCATAGTCTATTGGTGGACAGTACCTCATTCAAATGTCAAGCCAAGAAGAACTACTGCGGGGTCAAAGGGTAGCTGAGTCCTCAAAATACAGTATATCTCAGATAATTTTAGACCAGTACATCTCAATATTCTGGCATGTCTGGCACTTCCTCCAAAGCTATCTCAATACCTATCCTTAGAGGAGAGATCCATCTTGGTTAGTGACTAATGACGCATAGAGAATTATCCTTGATAATACTTTAAAAAAATGTTTGATTGTTCCTTGTCCCACATTTCACTGACATCTTTCACAGATAAATAACTACTTTCAAGGGATCCTATGCTTCCTCCATTAATCCCAAGATCAAACCTTTGACCAGAAAAAGGCCTAAGGCTCCATTTTCATAAGATAAGTGCTCACCTCCCAGAGTTTCAAGTAGACACTAGTAAGCAACCTCTCCAATTGTAAGTAAATATTGAAATATTGGGGTTTCATTATGCTGTAGGTCATGTTTAGATCTCTGAATAGAAATGAATTTGCCCTAATCAATTAATTGCCCCATGATATAAGCTCCAAGTTCCACTCAATATCAAATTACATCTTATAAATACACTAGAATGTTCTGGTAACCCCACAAGGGAGATAATGGCAGACAGAAAGAAAAGATAGGTGCGGTTTGTTTATTCAGTTCTTTTTCCAGTGTGTAGGATAACCCCAGTATATGGGTGCTGTCCAAGGTACCAACTTGAAAGAGAGAAAGACAGGTGAAATCTGTTTCTATACCAATCCAGTAGCTTTCTTTAGGATAATTATACAAAGCAATAGCACGCTTCACATCCTAGTACTGCTGCCATTTGATAACAATGAAAACTGAGCTGTCCCAGCCCTCTCAACTCATTTTTCTAGGAGCAGAGACTACACTCAATGCAATTTTGATCTTTTTCTAAGTGTATGAATTTTGATCGTATTGAGTTTAACACTTTAAGGAATCAGTCTGGGTTCTTGATTGGTAATAACTCTCTGTAAAAAAAAACCTTTTTATTTAGAGACATTGTCAAAAAGTATACAACCAACATAATTTGTAAAGCGAATACGGAGATCAGCCATTAAGCCAACTGAAAAACAGTATTCAGAACAAGACAAAAAAATCAGAATCCATAGAAAAAAAAATCTAATATCCCCTCCAACCCCCCAAAAAAGAATAGAGAGGATCCAATGGAACACGGGGAAGATGTTATACACTCAAACAATCAGGTAAAGTAAGAAAAAAAACGAACAAACACAAATGTACAGACAGAGAGAAAAAATCCCACACAGACAAGAAATCTAAACAATTAAGCACTTGAACAGAATGTTTCCATCAAGAATACTCTTAAATGATGTTTGTCAGAAATGGATATCTTAAGGAAAATGCTCCCCTCCCCACCCCAGTCAAATCTTTCAGGTGCATTTCAGAAAACTGCTTAGATCTAATCTGAAATTGTTCACATAATGGGCCCAATGCTGAGCAAAGGGATCACTATTCTAAGTTAAACCCCAGTACTTTACCTGATACTGCAACATTCACCTCTTTCAACAGGAAATGATGTCTTGAGTTCCTCTAACCAACACTTTCGCTCAGCCAGAGAAATGTGATGGAAACTCCAAATAGTTCTTTCTCTCTTTCAACAAGAGATAACCATGTAGCATTCCCTCTCTCAACAGGAAGTGCTAAGGAACCTAAACCGTTCCACAAGAAAAGAATCTACAGGCACATTTTCTTTCAATTATTTTGGCTCCCTTTCAAAGTCAAAGTCAATCTGCAAAGCTCCCATTTTACTCAGGGTGAATAATCATAAAACATTTGTTATTTTATCAACATCCCCCTTCTGAAGCCTTCCCCAGTAACAGGTCACAGCTCTGTTACCCTCCTTGCACTACCTGACGTTCCATCTGGAGAACACCACTTGAGAAACAGGCTTCCCAGGATATGCAAATTAACTATTCAGAAGGCAATCTTCTCTCATGGGCTACACTTTAATTACTCTGAAGGGGTATTCTTCTTGGATCAAACACTTTAACAAGCACTCTTGAACTGGGCCCTCCACTGGGGAATGTGTGGGTCAGTTATAAAATACTCGGTTAGACAGCTCCCTGGATATGCAAATGCACCATTCTAAATGCAAATCCACTCCAATTAGCTTCTACTAACCACTCTGTAGGGGTTACTCTTCTTTCAACAAACAATTCATTATACTCTCTTCAACTGAGCCCTCCACTGGGAGAGTCTCAGATAAAAACCACCACCACCCCTTGGACAGGACTTCACTTCAGCTTTACAATCCAGTCCTCCACCCCCAGCTGTTGATATTAGAGTCTTATTTCAAGGTTCACAGTGTTACCTCCACACTGTAGCCAAATCAGCGTTCCTTATCCTTCCCATTATTCTGTACTTCAGGTAAGTACCTTGTCTTTCTTTAGAGATCCTTTCTTTTGGGGTCCAAGCTCCGGGGCTTCCAGCCCATCTTTATGGATCCTTTCCTTTGGTGTCCAGTCATCCATTGCTTGGCATCCTTCCCCTTCTTTTTGGAGGGCCCCTTCTCTCTTCACCTTCTCTTCTTGGGAAAAGGCATTTTTTTTAAAGGGCTGCTTCCTACCAACCCCACCCTTCCAGGGCTCCTTCTGTATTCTAGAAAAGGTACAGAACCTTATCCAATAGGCTTGTCTTCTGAAGGGAACTATTCCTATCTTCTGCCAAGGGCCCTCCCCTTTCAACTTAGCACAAGGATAACCTCTGCCCCTCCCCCACCTCCCTGAGTGGAGGAGTAGCAGCCTAGTGGTTAGTGCAGCGGACTTTAATCCTGGGGAACTAGGTTCTATTCCCACTGCAGCTCCTTCTGGGCAAGTTACTTAACCCTTCGTTGCCCCAGGTACAAATAAGTACCTGTATATACTATGTAAACTGCTTTAAATGTAGTTGCAAAACCCACAGAAAGATGGTATATCAAGTCCCATTTCCCTTCCCATCTATGTCTGGGCTATCGTTGAGGCAGGGCTCCCCTTAGTGGCCTCTATCATTAGAATACCTTCCAGTGATCACTATCCATCTAAGCAGGCTTCTTCTACTCCTGAGCTCACTTTAGTGGCTCCCCCTGAGCTCCCTCTGGTGGCTAGGTCCTGGCATGTCCTATATTTATCACAATGCATATATTCAGACTCTCTCTCTTTCTACCTGTATAGTTAGTGGCACAGAATGTACAGATAATGTGGTCACCATGCTGGTACTATCTGTTTAGCTTAAGTCTGCTATTCAGGAGGCCAATTCTAAATGTATGTTATCTAGAAGGTGGCTATTTATCATTATCAGGATAATTTTTCAGCTTGCCCTCATTCAGCCCCCTTTTATACAGGTGGAGGGGCATTTTAGAAAGGATGTTGTAAGATATAGAGGTGAAAGTATGGTGTTTGTTGTTCTGTTGGACATAGATTTGTAGATTATATGGAGTTTCGTTTTGTGTACGACTTCCTTAAATATGTGGTGTTTTAAAGTCACTGATGGCACCAGTTTGTAAACTGCCTAATAATCAGATGCAATTCTATGGTTTCTTTGTACCTATTGTAGCTACAGGTCCAATAAAGATGTGTTTAAAAAGGATATCCAATGCAGAATGTGGATGTCCCAGTCAGTACGTCCATCTCACATGTATTTTACAACAGGATACAGCCTATTCTAAAACAGATGTGAGATGGAAGTCACTGGAAACATCCAGCATGAACATCCATTTTAACAACTGAAACGTCCAAATTATGAACAGGGCAAAACAAGGGACATGGACGAATGTGGCAGCAGAGGAACATCTATATTATAAAATAGCCACTCAGATCTTTATGTGGAGGAATAGCCTAATGGCAGCAGAAATCCAGTGGTTGCCAGTTCAAGTCCCACTGCTGTGTTTCATAATTTTTGTTTCCTTTTTTTAAAAATTGTGAGCACTCTAGGGACAGAAAAATACCTTCTGTGCCATCCTTTATCTCCATTCAGTGGAGAATTTCTCAATCAGAGCACGTTCCTGTAATCTGGAGTGCCACGCATCAGGTCTAAATACAGATGCCAATCTTTTTGAACATGGATGTCCCTTCTCCTTCTGCAACTGGAGCTGGATGCTGATATTTTGGGCCCTCCCTAGTCCCACACAAAACATGGCGGGACCACTCCCCCTTGCCATAAGGTTATACTGTAGTGTTAGACAGTTATTTATTTATTAGGATTTATTTATCGCATTTTTGAAGGAATTCACTCAAGGTGGTGTACAGTAATTATATCCTGTCTTTGTAAAATTGGGATTTGGATGTCCATGAAATACGGATCTCTAAATGGCAGTTTTCAGACATCCAAAACAAGAATAGAACTTCTAAAATAACCACCATAGCATCAGGCCATTTAGTCAGATATTTGGATAAATACCATCTGTATAAAAGTTTCAAAAACTTATGGATAGTGAAGTTATACATTCATCAGCTGCCAGTGAATATTTTACTTCTTTCGAATATCGGGCTGAAAATTCTTAATACAAAAAAATAACTCAGTATTTTATCAAACTCGAATATGAATAAAATCAATAGAGTGGTTTGGGCAACTGCACCACAGCCTTTTGAAGGGAATGTAAAAGATGTTATGCAATGGAGGAATTGCTTCTACAAGCAGTGGAAGGAAGCCGAGGAAAGTTCAAAACCTTTATTTCAAAGATCTTGAATTTTTTTTCCAGCATCCCTAATTTATGATGAATACAGAACCTGTCTATCATTGAAAAAGCACTGGAGGCAGCAAATTTCCATATTTCCAGACTGCTCACCCACCATCCCATTCACCTTTGCAACCTGCTCAACAAAGGGAAGAAGGAATTTTCCAAGCCATCTACTTGATGAACTGCACTTCCAAGCACTGTAACATCCAGATAGTTTCTAGAGAAATCACAACTGGTCTTACCAACATGGAAGCCCTAGCTAACACAGAAGCCAACTCAATCTTCACTTCTTGTCTCCCTCATGACTCCAGCTCAAGAGATGACAAGGCTCATCTAATCCATCTCCCCTCCTCCAATGGCACCAATGTGGAGACAAGCTGGCAAAACTTCACCGGCTGTTAAAGTGTCAACACTTCCTCTGTGATACTCCTCAGCTTGAATCCTCCTATTTCAGTGGCAGCCAACACTGTCAACCTTACTCAACAAGTTGATGGTTCTCCTTACATTTATCAGAGCCCTGTCATCACTTCATAATATCTGTTTGGTCTCTATGTATCATCAGCAAGTAAACTTGTACATCTACTATTAATCATTTTTAAAGCTCTACGAAACATATACAGCTAAAGCGGCTGGGGCTCTTCAGCTTGGAGAAAAGACGGCTGAGAGGAGATATGATAGAGGTCTATAAAATAATGAGTGGGGTGGAACAGGTAGACGTGAAGGGTCTGTTTACGCTTTCCAACAATACTAGGACTAGGGGGCATGCGATGAAGCTACAAAGTAGTAAATTTAAAACGAATCAGAGAAAATGTTTCTTCACTCTACATATAATTAAACACTGGAATTTGTTGCCAGAGAATGTGGTAAAGGCAGTTAGCATAGCAGAGTTTAAAAAAGGTTTGGACGGCTTCCTAAAGGAAAAGTCCATAGACCAATATTAAATTGGACTTGGGGAAAATCCACTATTTCTGGGATAAGCAGTATAAAATGTTTTGTACTTTTTTGGGATCTTGCCAGCAGTATTTGTGACCTGGATTGGCCACTGTTGGAAACAGGATGCTGGGCTTGATAGACCTTTGGTCTGTCCCAGTATGGCACTACTTATGTACTTATTGTATGAATCTTACAATCTGGTCAATGTACATAGATGAACATGACTTGCTGGAACTTAACAAAATGGACTCTTTGAAAATGAAGGTTTAAACAAGCAAACTTGTTTGATTTTCTTTCTTGGAAAATGATTAATCATACCGCTTCATTTTTAAACTCACAAGAGGCAGGTTATTCATGTAAAGCAATTTCAAAAATGTGCCTTAATTCTAAAAGAAAATGCAAGTCAGAACAGTAAGTAAATTCTGCTGTGAAGAGATTTTGGTGGAAAATAATCAGGCTAAAATTCTGGATAGCTTCAGGGATTTCATGTTATTTGTCCTCTCACGGTTAACAGTGATAAATTCCCTACTGTATGCAACAGAATACAGTATATAAGACATGAGATCATTCTTTCCTGCAGTGTCAGCGTTAAAATATCTGCTACAGCTTTCAACTAACTCAAGTTTCTTTCCTCATGTGTGAACTCAGTCATTTCTATCTTAAGTAGTACAGTAGGATCCATTTTTGTCCAGTAATAATAGTAGAACAGCCTTCTAGATAGTGGCACAATGTCACAAATGCACATTAGAAACTGTCAGCATAAACAATAAAATTACAGACTTCAAAATATAAAATAACACATAAAGGACATGATCTTTAAGACACTATTTCAGAGTTTATCAACTGGAGGAGTCACCTGGTAGAATGGCAGGCTCAGACCCATAGAGATGAGAGTTCAAATCCCACCAGTGGTTCTAGTTGTGTAACTCACTATACGGTCTGTGCCAGAGCTGGTGGTGGGAGGCGGGACTGGTGGTTGGGAGGCGGGGATAGTGCTGGCAGACTTATACAGTCTGTGCCAGAGCCGGTGGTGAGAGGCGGGGCTGGTGGTTGGGAGGCGGGGATAGTGCTGGGCAGACTTATACGGTCTGTGCCCTGAAGAGGACAGGTACAAATCAAGGTAGGGTATACACAAAAAGTAGCACATATGAGTTGATCTTGTTGGGCAGACTGGATGGACCGTGCAGGTCTTTTTCTGCCGTCATCTACTATGTTACTATGTTAGTTGTGTAACTCACTTCACCCTCCATTGCCTCTGGCACAAAACTTAGACTGAAAGCACTCAAGGGCATGGAGCTAGCTATTGTACCTGGATTCATGTCAGGTTATGGAAAGGACATAGAAAGAGCTATGCTGAGTCAGATTATAGATTCAGTGAGTCCAGCATCCTGTCTCTGGCAGTGAATTGTCTGCCTTCTACATAATTGACAGATTCAAGAAAGTAGATCTAATTTCTCATAGTTCATTTCAAGGGATAAGTGAAGGCTTGCATACCTGGTTAATAACATTTGACAATACTTTTCCTCCAGGAACTTGCCAGTTCCTCTTTTGAAACCCTTATGCTAGTTGCCTTCACCACATCCTCCAGAAACAGATTACACAGCTTGGCTACATGCAGGGGTTCCGATTTTAGTTTTTAACTGATAAACACCACATCTCCTAGGTCTGTGACCACTTCCCTGGCTTGTCTTGTATCCTCGGCTCAGATTTTGTGGCTTTTCTGAGCTGACAATTCATAAATGACACAAACGTACATATTTGATTCTACTGGAATAGGTGTCCAGCAATAGCACATGTGTGTGAAAACACAATAATTACTGATTCTTGTTTATACTCTCAAGGAGCCCCTAATTAGTTGGAAAATAAACACCAAAATATACAATTCACAGACACTCTAATTATATGCACTGTGTGAAAAATAATTTCTACAATTTGCTTTCAATCTGCTGGTCACTATGGAGTGTCCTCTTGTTTCAATAGGTTATACTATTGTTCCCTGTTTAACTGTTCCATCCCATTCATGACTTTATAAACTATCATATTTCCTGTCGTCGTCTTTCCTCCAAGCTGTGGAGCCTTAACCTGCTTAGTATTTCCTCACAAGGAAGACGTTTCATCCTCTGTCATTTTTGTTGCCCTCCTCTGTACCTTTTCTGCTTCTGCTATATCCTTTTTGAAATGGGGTGACCAAAACTGCACACAATACTCTAGGGGCCTGAAATTCAGCGCTATTTAACAGGAGCGACTCCTGGCTGGTTAAATAGCGCTTAGCCAGCTAAGCACTAATATTCAGCGCAAGACAGCCAGTTATCTCCACTGAATATTAGCGCTTACCCCCGAATTCTATATAGCGCGCCTAGCGATTTGCGCCAATTCTATTACAATAATGAGCACTGATAACAGCACTTAACAAGCAATAACGAGCACTAATTGGCACTGATTAGAATTTAAGCACACAAGACCCTAAGCATATTTTGTAATGATGTGCGCCAAACTTTTAACGCAAAAAGGGGCATGATATGGGTGGGGAAGTGGGCGTTTCATGGGCGTTCTGAAATTTATGTACTTAGTTATAGAATATGGCCCAGTGCACCAAAATCTACGTGCAGGGATTTACAACAAGGTTAAACTAGACTTCAATTCTCGGTGGCCATTTTGAATCTCGCCGAGACCGTCAGACTCAGGCAGCAATGCATACAGGAGGATGGAGAGCAGCGCGCTGGGCAGGAAAGAGGGAGCTCTTTCCTGCCCCGACGTCACTAGACCACCAGGGAAGATCGTGTGAGTAGGGAGAAGTGGTGACAGGGCCGGGGGGAGGGCGATCCCGAACTCGGAGGGAGGGCGGGCGGCCTGCCAGCCAGCCAAATCTCTACCTTCGGACTATAAGACGCACCCCCCATTTTCCTCCCAAATTTGGGGGGAAAAAAGTGCGTCTTATAGTCCGAAAAATACGGTAATAATTAAAAAATGGAGGAAAAAAGGGCCTCAGGTACTCTACCCTAGCTGAGCCAATATTTAACCATCTCTCTGATCTCATGTACAACTTTCTTTAAATCAGTCACCTTAGTTTCTAACTCTTTCTACTCTTACCTATCTATATATTCCATCTTTGCTTTACCCTTCACTATCAATTAAAATGTTCTATTATGTACTGTGTTGACATTGTAAGTAGTATACTGTGCCGTACTTTATACTGTCATTTGAATATTTTTACTGCTGTAATTAACTATTGCTCATGTTTGATCTATTCTTACTGTACACCACCTTGAGTGAATTCCTTCAAAAAGGAGGTCAATAAATCCTAATAAATAAATAAATAAATATTTTGTGACAAGAATGGTGCAAAAGTGGTGTGACAGGTACTATGTACAATGAGATGGAGAATTGCAGCAAGAAAGAATATTTCCCTTGTGCATTTAGGGCAGGGATGCACAACCTCTGTTCTCAAGGGTGCAACCCAGTTGCCAATGAATATGCATGAGATCTATTTGCATGCACTGCCTCTATTGTATGAAATAGATCTCACGTCTATTCATTATAGAAATCCTGAAAACATGACTGAGTTGTGGCTCTGAAGGACTGAAGCTGTGCTCCCTTGACTTTGTAGAAATTCTAAGGCTGAGAATTGCTTTCTAGCAAAAAACGAATACAGGTTTAACTATGTAAATCACAACTTAGGATGATCAACTGCTCCCTAGTTTTACCATATTTACCATTTCATTCAAACTAAACAAAAGGAATAATGTTCATCACACTAAAGCCTGTTTTTGAAATCAAATGATCAGATGTTTGAGCCTGACCAGGAAAGGAATTACCTGTTTAAAAAAGGTTTGGATAACTTTCTAAAAGAAAAGCCCATAATCCATTATTAAGATGGGCTTGGGGGAAATCCACTGCTTATTTCTAGTGTAAGCAGCATATTGTACTGTTTTGGGATCTTGCCAGGTACTTGTAACCTGGATTGGTCACTATTGGAAACAGGATGCTAGGCTTTCAGTCCAGTGGCGTAGCCACAGGTGGGCCTGGGTGGGCCGGGGCCCACCCACTTAGGGCTCAAGCCCACCCAACAGTAGCACACGTTTAGTAGTGGCTGGTGGGGATCCCAAGCTCCGCCAGCTGAAGACTTCCCCCTGAGGGTAACGAAAACGCTACTCTCCACGATAACGGCACCTGCGCATGCTCAGTTTTCAGCGCATGCCTGCTGCAGACTGCCAAGGTGGAAAGAAGCGTTTTCCCACCAGCTGAGATATTTTTTGGGTGGTGGTTGATGGGGGGGGGGAGAACACTTGGTGCCCACCCACTTCTTGCCTAGGCCCACCCAAAATCTGTTGTCTGGCTACGCCCCTGTTTCAGTCCGTCCTAGTATGACAATGCTTATGTTCTTACATTATTCTGACAGCGCAACAGTAATCTTGCAATGCTATCTTAAATCACAAACATTGTACAACTCAGTCTTCTTTAGAAACGGTCATATCATTTGTCATTTATACACAGTCCTGCTTCAGCACAACTACAGTCCATAAGAATTATTACAAAACAGCCTCTGAGGAGCAGAGGGTACATCACAATTCACATATGAAACAAAATTCAACAGAACTGCCCATTTTCAGAAGGGTGCTGAAAAATTGTTTCTTGCATTCACAGTCCATGGGAAAGCAATCTCTCAAAGCAATTAATACTTCACAAACTCATTTCCACAGTGTGCTCACTCAGGAAAACTTCACAGCAGCTAGTCATGGATAGAAACCACTGTTGTCCAGTTCATCAGCAATAAAGAATAAACATATTCAGATCTTCAGGAAATCATACAAGCAAGCTACATCAAAAAGTGTGATAACTTAGTGCCTTTGGTGTCCTTTTACTAAGCTGCACTAACAGATTTATGGTATAACATTTTTATTGATGACAAATTAACAAATACACGTAGGAAACATTGTCTTGAGAAATACAAACTCAATTGTCTGATAATAAGAGATATATATTGTCATCAAGCTTTTAACATATAATCCTCCTCTCCCCCCTTACTTCCTAGCCCTTCCCCTCCAATAATGAAATGCTGAGTCCTACTATAAAGTTCCAATATCAGGCATGTCATAGGCACAGATCTCAATTCAGCATGATGACCAGGACATAATGATTGCTCACTCTCCATCCCTAACCAAAAAAACCCCAAAATGCCCCCCCCCCTCCAAATATGACCCCAACAAACAGTTACGTGAACCAATCAAGGAGCGAGGAACTTGGGCTGCACTAACAAATTTAGCACACGCTAACAATTAGAAATAGAGTGCTAGATTCTACATATGGCGCCTGAAAAATCCGCGCAGTACAAAAATATGGCTAGGCGTATTCTGTAAAGTATGCCTACATTTTATAGAATAGGCTTAAATTTCTGTGCAGTATACAAAATACACTGAGCGCCTCTCCACGCGACCACATTTTAGGCGCAGAACGGGTGTATTCTATAATAATGCGCATAGATTTTAGAAACAGCCATTCTACGCCCATAACCAGGCCCCTTTTTCAACTCTGTGACTTGGAATTTACATGCACCAAGCTACAGAATATGCTTAGCGGGTTGTGTGCGTTAAACCATAATTCATGTCAATTAGTGCTGATAATTGCTTGTTAACATCCAATTGAAAGCACTGATTAACTAGTTAAACATTTGTCATGCAAATTGTTATAAAATATGCTTCAATTTCCGTGCAGAAATCAAGGTGCGATGTATAGAATTTGGGGTATAATGGGTGTCTTATAATTTAGCGCACGCTAATCGTTAGCACATACTAAGTCTGTTAGTGCCCCTTAGTAAAAGGACCCCTTTCTCTAATAAGGCTGTGACACAGTTTTGTGAGCTAAAATAGCTTCTTATTTAATAAATGTTTTACTTCCCCGGAGTATGCTTCTGTAAGACTGGTGAGCTTAAGGGAGAAGTGCTCTGGCATCCAGGAGAGGATGGGGGCTCAGGAGAATCCCACAAGAGGATCTGGAGATCAAGTAGACTGGAGGTGATAAGAGTAGAAGGTGAGTTAGTCCCAAACTCTTTGTTTTGACCAAAGAGTTATCTCAAGGGATTGAGTGGATTTAGTAGCTGGAGAACAGAATGAGCTATAGAATTGCTGTCTAAAAGAAGTGAAGCAGGAGCGCATCGGCAGAGGATTCAGAAGTATTCCAGTTCTTTTAACTGAAGTGGAAGTCTGTGTCAGGCTGCATAGATACTCATATGGGGAAAAGCCAGGGTGTGACCATCTTCAAAGAGTGCCTTAGCCAAGGAGGAGATGGGGAAGAAAACCCCAGTGTCTGCAGATTTCCATTGACTTTGTGCTATATACTGACTTTTGTATTCTGCATGGATTACACCATTCTTAAATATACTGTCTTTCAAATCATTCATCCATATCAAATACCCCAGTAAACTATATAATTTAAGAACAACTTCACCTGGAAGGATTGCATGATTTTATGGTTTTCCTAGGAGGTGCCTGCTGGTTTCCACAAGGCCAAGGGTTTTGAAAGACTTTCCCTTATCAGGAAAGGACCTGGGGGTGTCAGATGGCTGCTGAGTTCCTCAAACAGAGCTAGCCATTCACTAGGCTGACTAGTTGTCCACCTAGGGCAGAACAATTTGGGGAACAGGACTGGTGCCTATGTGGCAGTCAGCATATATAGAAAATCTTTATAGGCAGCACAAGGCCTTGAGAATCTGCACATGCTCAAGGTCTGTCTGGTTCCACCCCTCTGAAACAAAGTTCAGAAGGGCAGAAGCCAGCAGGCGCTCAAGGCTGACTGCCATGTTGCTGCCCTAGAGGGAAGTAAGCCACTGACACCTAAGGTTTTATGGTTTTCTGTGTGAATATGAACTGGTGCTATTTGAATCCTTGAATTTTTTAATCCATGCTTCAACTCTAAGTAAATCTGTTTCTGTTGAACTGGATTTGCATAACAATGTTGCTGAGATTCCCGTGTATGAGAGTAGGTGGTTAGCTGTTTGCAAGTGCTTTTTGGCAAAACTTCAAGTTCAGACACACTGTTACATATCTTTGGTGATGAACCATGCACAGCGCCAACTTCTCCGCTGCTTAGATGGCATAGGGGCCTTGGACAGCGGATCTCTTCTGCTGGTAAGGCTTGGGCATCCCAGCCAGCCATTGCAATAGCTGCCATAATTTTGGGGGTTCCGTGCCCTCCAGTGGCTATGCCAATGGTTAGAAGTAAACCCTCTGTTTCAGAACTAAAATTTGGCCTGGCCTTGAGTGCCAGAGGAGTGTGGAGTGAGTGGATCTGGTGTGCCTCCCAGCACAAGCTGGTCTTGGACCTGATCTCCCTATAAAACCTTCACATTTTATTAAAAGTAACACACCTCATTTATCTGGGTGACACTGCACTGAGTGTGTATCATGGAACTGCAGGTACAAAGGAAAAGTTAAAAAATATGTTTCAAAGGCCCCTTACTTCTGAAATGCTTGTAAAAGTGGCATGCAACCAACAAATGTGCTACAGATCTAGATAGTTGACTCAAGTCATCAAATATCTAAGTAGGATGACTGCTACCAAATACAGCTACATCAGCAAGATTGTGTCTACTCTGCTGGGTAAAGATACTCCAGTTGCAAAACTTCAGAATAAAGACAAAATACTGCCATTGCTATCATTTTATTAACCAGACCTCTTTTGATATCATCAATGCATCAGTATGTTAGCAAACCTCTTTTTTTTGTTTTGTTTTATATTTTTATCAAGGTTTCTCAAACATGACACGGCAGTTAGCAAACCTTAATGAGGCACACATATTTATAGTTTATAAAATCTTATATACCGCCCTACATAACAAGATATCAAAGCAGTTTACAATAAGATCATTATAATAAAAAGTTAAAAGAAAGGAAATACAATGGTAGAGGAAAGGCCAAAACACTCAGAACAAACATTCCAAAAGCATCCTATAAGATAAGAATCAAAAGGCCCTTAACTAATATTAGGGAAAGCCAGTGAGAACAAATACGCTTTTAACATCCGTTTAAAACGCTGCAAGCAACATTCTGTCCACAACATTTACTGACTGCACATGACCAATGAAAACAGATACCTCTTGTTATATAAATACCAGGTGTAAAGAATTATATTCCATCAGAAATTCAGATGAAAGTCAGAAGCTATTTCCAGACTTCCCAAATTACCTAGTTTTGGGAGGGAGATCTTAGACCAGTCCTAGATTTTTGACAACCCTATGCTGGTCCACCTTATAATTGCAATATCCACCTTATAATTGAAAGAGAAAAACACCTAGATTTCGACCCAAATCGGGAGATAGACGTTTATCTCACAAAAACGAATAAATCGGTATAATGGAAAGCCGATTTTGAACGTTTTCAACTGCACTCCATCGCGTAAGCGTACAAAGTTGACGGGGGCATGTCGGAGGCATGGCGAAGGTGGAACTGGGGCGTGGTTATCGGCCGAGGAGAGATGGGCGCCTTTCGCCGATAATGGAAAAAAGTATGCGTTTGTAGCTAGAATTTAGGGCACTTTTCCTGGACCCTGTTTTTTCACGAATAAGGCCCCAAAAAGTGCCCTAAATGACCAGATTACCCCCAGAGGGAATCGGGGATGACCTCCCCTGACTCCCCCAGTGGTCACTAACCCCCTCCCACCACAAAAAATGATGTTTCACAACTTTTTATTTTCACCCTCAAATGTCATACCTACCTCCCTGGCAGCAGTATGCAGGTCCCTGGAGCAGTTGTTAGGGGGTGCAGTGGACTTCAGGCAGGTGGACCCAGGCCCATCCCCCCCTACCTGTTACAATTGTGCTGCTTAATGCTTAGTCGTCCAACCCCCCCAAACCCACTGTACCCACATGTAGGTGCCCCCCTTCACCCCTTAGGGCTATAGTAATGGTGTAGACTTGTGGGCAGTGGGTTTTGAGGGGGATTTGGGGGGGCTCAACACACAAGGGAAGGGTGCTATGCACCTGGGAGCTCTTTTACCTTTTTTTTGTTTTTGTAAAAGTGCCCCCTAGGGTGCCCGGTTGGTGTCCTGGCATGTGAAGGGGACCAGTGCACTACAAATCCTGGCCCCTCCCACGAACAAATGCCTTGGATTTATTCGTTTTTGAGCTGGCCACTTTCATTTTCCATTATCACTGAAAAACAAAAACACCCAGCTCACAAATTGTTGAATAAAACATGGACGTCTATTTTTTTCGAAAATACAGTTCGGTCCGCCCCTTCACGGACCCGTTCTCGGATATAAACGCCCATGGAGATAGACGTTTTCGTTCAATTATGCCCCTCCACGTCTTCTGCAACACTTATTTCAACGGTTAGGATCAGGGATACTGCTTTGGGAAGTAAGTTTAAAACCAGGACTTGTCAAAAAGTCTCCTTCCTGGAAAAATTTAGGGGCCTCCTTTTACAAAGCAGCGCTATCTCTTAGGGTGCGCTGAATGCAAAGAAGGCCATGGCAACTGAATGGCCTTCTTTGCATTCAGCGTTCCACTAATTAGTAGCACAGCTTTGTATAGGGAGCCCTAGGTAACTTGGCAGCTCTCTGTGAGTATCCCAGTATCATTTCAGGAATCTCTCATAGATAAGTGTCACTCAGGAAGACATCAAGTGAATTTTTTCAAGTTATATAACAGTTTTACTAAAATGTAAACTCATGTAAGTGAATCTTAAAAAAATAAATTCTAGGCATGTAATTATATACTGTCAAATATGACTCCCGCAATCTCTACTTTTAGGGAATAAACATTCTCTCAGATCTCCTAGATCATTGGACTTTCAGTACAACCAATCACTACTTCAGATCTCTACCATTATATCTCCCCCTTTCAAAAGAACATTTTCAAACCTCATTTTATTATTTTAATATAGTCTAATCAAGTAATTTCTATTCCTTTAATACTAGCCATCTGGTTCATCACTGATAGGTGTTTTATCTATTCAATTGATTCACTTCCTACACCATCTAATCATCGAAATGCTCCAGGCAATGTACAACATTAAAACAACAATCATAAAAAGACCAACAATAAAAATCCTAAAATGTAATAAGATCAATAAATACAAAAGAACCATAAATATGTGAAAGCAATTCTATAAACATGCACCTAGAATTACATGCCACTTACACGCATCATGAGCACCAGTAATCACCAATGATTCACTATAAGGTAAGGCTGCCAAATGGACTGGATCCAGATTCACAGGACAGGATTGATCTGGTCCTGGGTTTACCCCGTTGCATGCAGGGACTTGTAGTTCCTGGTTTCCTCATTGCATGCCCTGAGAAAAGCAAGACTACAAGTCCCAGCATGCACAGGGGTTTGATTTGATTTAACTTAATATACCACATTACACAAAATGCATCAAAGTAGTTTACAATTAAATAATAAAAATATGAACAATACATTACAAAGTATTAAAATTAAACACAACATATCATTACTCCTCAACTACCTACAACAATAAACTTCCATGAAACTAAATTTCCAAAACTTCACAACATCAAAAACACTCAATTTGCCAATGTTTTCCAACATTACAGAAAGACTAAAATGACATTTTTCACAACTGTCCAAATGAGCTCTAGTAAAGCCATGTTTTCAAGGCTTTGTGAAACATTAAATAATTATGAATGCTTCTCATTTCTTCTGGGATAGAATTCCACAGATGAAGACCAGAGTAACAGAAAACATGATTCATAGTGGAAAATAGTTTAACCAAAGATAACGGAAGGAGTACCAGCAAAGTTTGATGAGAAGAATGTAGTTGCCTTGTGTGAGTATACCTCTTAACCACATCAGAAAGAAACTTTGGAACTCCCAGACATAAAGCTTCGAACACCAGGACTGAATTGACTCTGTCCGGCGAATCTGGATCCAGATGGCAGCCTTACTATAAGGTAGCACTTAAGTCACTGGTTCCCAAACCCTGGTCCTGGAGGCACCCAAGTCAGCCAGGTTTTTCAGGATATCCACTTATGCCAGTCATTGACCTAGTGTAAGTGATTACACCTAACTTTTGGTGCATCAACATAGCCGCTGAGAGGGGGGGGGGGCAGGGGGGACAAAATTTCCCGGGCCGGGCTTCCAAGGGGGGCCCGGCACTGCAATCCCACCCACCCTCCGTCGTCGACCGTCTGCCCCCTGCATTGAAATCGCAGTCTCACCTTCGTGAAAGCAGCGCTGCAGGCAGCAGAACACCTCCCTTCGGGCCTCCTTCCCTCCCTGTGTCCCGCCCTTGTCTGACGTAACTTCCGCGAGGGCGGGACACAAGGAGGGAAGAAGGGCCGAAGGGAGGCATTCTGCTGCCTGCAGCGCTGCTTTCAAGGAGGTGAGACTGCGATTTCAATGCAGGGGGCCTGGCCCGGTGGCGGACGGAGGGGGGGAGCGGCGGCAGTGACCTCGGGGGGGGGGGAGGTGGAGGGGGGAACAGTGGCTGTGGCGACCTCGGGGGGGGGGTGGAGGGGGGAGCGGCGGAGGCGACCTTGGTGGGGGCAGGGCGGCAGGGGCAGGACCCCGGGGGCGGCCTTGCCCCAGGCCCGGCCAAGTCTCTCGGCGGCCCTGTGCATCAAAGTGGGATTTTTGCTAGTATTCTATAATGATTTAGCCATGCCTAAGTGTTGTTATAGAATCGGTACTAAGTGCGCCTCATTGAGATAGCTAAGTTGAGATGCCAAGTTATAAAATTGCTCTAAAGTATTCTATCCTACGTTAAAATTTGTTTCCAATGAAAGGTGCTACATAACCAAGGGATCCTCTTAGTAAACTGCGGTACAAGGGGGCCTGAGCTAGCATTAGAACATGTTTTTGATGCGCACTGAGGCCCCCTTTCACCGGCTCAGGTAAAAGGCTGCCTTTTTTTTTGTTGAAACGAAATGGCCGTGCGGTAAGTGAACCACTTACCATGCGGCAATTTTGGGGGAGAGCACTTACCGCCACCCATTGAGGGCTGCCATGCTAAAGCCCAGCGGTAAACTGTGCAGCACGTGGCGCTGCCCGATTACCGCCAGATAAGCTCCTGTGCTAAAATGGCGCACGCTGGGGGTGGAAACTATCACCGGGCTCCTGCGGTAGTTTTGGATTGGTGCAAAAACTGCAGCATGCCAACCCTTTTACTAAAGGGTTGGCGGCAAAAGGGGGCCTCAGCGCACGTCAAAAACATGTGCTGATGACAGCATAGACCCCCCCCTTTTTTTTTCTTTTTTTATGTTTCAACAATTTTTATTAGTGATCCAACATGTTAAACATTGCCAACAAATTCCATATTACTTCAAGTAAATATCAGAACATGCTTCAGAGTAACATAATAAGAATATCCATCGCCAAAGTTTTTCCATTTTTCTCCCCTCTCCCTCCCACTTCTCCCGAACTATGTGAAGGATACCAAACAATTACAGCGAATGATACATACCTGTAGCAGGTGTTCTCCGAGGACAGCAGGCTGATACCGATGCCGTCGAAGTCGACGTCGAAGGGCCAGCGCAAGTTCCAAAAAGACGGTCCCGTAGAACTTGCCTCGCCACCTGTGTCCGTTTCCGTAAACCGAGACACAAGGTGCACGTCTTGGTATCGTGCTCCGGCCTGAGGCATTGGAGGCACCAAGCGTGAGTGTCGGTCTGCGAGATATGCCGGCCGCACCGACCACACTTCTTAAATCCACTCGGGACCTTCGAGGACATCGACGGAAAAATCACGTCGGCAAAGTCAAAGTCGTCGATGGTGGCGGTAAAATTCACACCTCGAAAAATAAATCGACCGCGCGGCCACAAGGCCGCAACGAGACGCCCCCGCTAAAAAGACGAGAGAAAACAAGTTTTTTCTCGTTTTTTTTTTTTTTTTTAACAAAATAAAACAAAGAAGCAAAGAAAAACTCAACGAAGAAAATGTCGCGGCGAAAGCACGATCCGGTTTCCGGGGCTGACAGAGAGAGAGAGACGAACGCGGCTCTCTCCAGCGCGGAAAAGAAAAGACTGAGCAGGAACGGTCGCGCATGGGCGGGAAGACGGCCGCGCATGCGCGGTGGGCGTGCCCTGCGTGCGGGACCGCCCGCAAAGTTTTGTTCCGGTTGGTGGGGGCTGCCGTGGACGTCAACCCAGTCGTGAGAACAAGCAGCCTGCTTGTCCTCGGAGAAAATATGATATATCCAAGTCATACCCATATACCTCTACATCTCTTCAACCATTTGACATATTACATAATAATCACAAACTTCTGTATTTTAACTCTCCTCTCTTTTTCTGTCCCCTCTCCCAACTCTCTATTCAGCATATAAGCCTCCAATGGCCAGTCCCCTTCCCCAGCGCAGACCCCCTTTTACTGCAGCTTACTAAGAGGACCCCTTAGTTATGTAGCACCTTTCATCTGAAACAAATTTTATCATAGGATAGAATATGTGGAAGCAATTTTATAACTTGGCACCTCAACTTAGTTACCTCAATGAGGCTCATTTAGTACCAATTCTATAACAACACTTAGGCATGGGTAAATCATTATAGAATACTAGCAAAAAATCCCACTTTGATACTCCAAAAATTAGGTATAATCACTTACACCAGGTCAATGGCTGGCATAAGTGGATATCCTCAAAACCTGGCTGGCTAGGGTGCCTCCTAGGAACCACTGACGTTAAGAGCTACCTTATAGTAGCCCCTGAATTAACTACAGAAATAACTTTGTGGCATTAAGATAGCACTGAAAAGGGTACGTGAACAGATCCACTCACTTGTCCAGTGCCATGCTGGTAGGCATACTCCTCCCAAATCCTCGCATACCCATCTGACGGAAGTAAGGAATACAAGAGAGGTTGGCAGCAATTATTGCCAGAGAATCAGAAGGGTTCACAAAGAAACCATTCTGACCCAGGATCATGTAACGGTCCTGGAGAAGACAAAGAACAGAACAGAATGTTTAATAAAGCACTATGACATCACAGAGGTTTATTAACTGAACATCAATCATTATAGCATTATGACTGAAATCAGATCAGCGGCAGGGTGCACATTAGTAAGCAAGGCAGTCGGGTTTGGTACCAAAGCCCAATTTCTGTTCCTTGGGTCTCATTAGGACTGAGGATGCTGTGCAGGCAGTATCCCTTAAGTAGGGGAAGGGAGCCCCAGTCATCACATGTACCGGTCATATTCAGGGGATGTTGCAGTGTGACCCTAGTTGTAGCTGCAGTGGTTGGGGACAGGTAGGAGGATATTTTACAAATGGAGAAAATCTCCAGGCTCAGAGCACCATAGTCCCAGGAAAGACCAGCTCCAGTGGCGGCACAGGCTCAAAGCTTCAGAGGGAAACTACCAGGCAAAGAAAAAACATATGGGAAAATTAGGTTCTTACCTTGGTAATTTTCTTTCCTTTAGTCATAGCAGATGAAGCCATTACGTATGGGTTATGTCCATCAACCAGCAGGGGAGATAGAGAGCACTCAAACTTTCACAATGCCCTCTTGGCCAGCTAGCTCCACTGCCTCTTCAGTATTTGAAGCTTCCAAAGCAGTATGGCAAACCGCAATGGGAATCACAAGAGCTTTCCTCACAGCGAACGATGGCCCATCACAAGGGCATGAACTCATAAAGGAGGGAATGCACATCCTCCTGGAGGGAATAAACTCATCCTCCTTATTGTATAAGTGGAGAGGAACACACGCGCCTCCTGGAGGGAATCACACATCCTCCCAACACACTGGAGGGAATGAACTCATCCTCCTATTTATAGAACTGGAGGGGAACACACGTGCCTCCTGGAGAGAATCAACACATCCTCCAAAAAAAAAACATGCTGGAGGGAATGAACACATCCTCCTAAATTTAAACTGAACATGAATCCTGAAGATTGTTTTCCAATTTTCTCCCAAGGAAGGAACTTCAGGAAATTAGAACAGAACCTGAAAAACAGATTTACAGCATACAGACAATCATACAGGGAGGGCTCATGGCTTCATCTGCTATGACTAAAGGAAAGAAAATTACCAAGGTAAGAACCTAATTTTCCCTTCCTTGTCATCAAGCAGATGAAGCCATTACGTATGGGATGTAACAAAGCAATCCCTAGATAGGGTGGGAACAAGCCACACCACGCGCTAGCACTTGTGCACCAAAACGCGCATCCCTCCTGGCAGCCACATCCAGCCTGTAATGTCGGGCAAAGGAGAGCTTAGAAGCCCATGTTGCTGCACTGCATATCTCTTGAAGAGAGAGTGCTCCAGTTTCAGCCCAAGAGGAAGAAATCGCTCTAGTAGAATGTGCCTTAAAGGCTACAGGCGGAACCCTGCCGGCCAGCAGATAAGCTGAAAAGATAGTTTCTTTGAGCCAGAGGCCAATAGTGGCTTTAGACGCTGGAGACCCTCTGCGAGAACCGGATAGCAAAACAAACAGATGATCAGAAGTCCTGAAAGAGTTAGTAACTCGCAGATACTGCAGCAGAGTCCTGCGCACATCCAAAAGGTGCAGCTGCCCAAAAGATTCTGGAAACTCTTCCTCTGAAAAAGAGGGCAAGAAAATAGGCTGGTTTAAGTGAAAGGCTGAAACCACCTTAGGCATAAAGGAAGGCACGGTCCAAACCGTGACTCCGGACTCTGAAAATTGCAGAAATGGGTCTCTACAGGACAGCGCCTGGAGCTCTGACACCTGTCTCGCCGAGGTAATGGCCACCAGAAAAACGGCCTTCAGTGTCAAGTCTTTCTCCAATGCTCGCCGAAGTGGCTCAAAAGGAGATGCCTGCAGGGTTTTCAAAACTAGCCCCAGGTTCCAAGCTGGACAAGGTGTTCGCACTGGAGGTCGGAGCCGAAGCACCCCTCTAAGAAACCGTGCCACATCTGGGTGAGCAGCCAAAGACACGCCTTCCACCTTACCACGAAGGGAGGCCAACGCTGCCACCTGCACCCGCAGGGAATTATAGGCCAAGCCTTTTTGTACACCTTCCTGCAAAAAGTCCAGAATCGGCGAGACAGGAGCCCGCATTGGAACAATGGCTCTGGAAGCACACCAAGACTCAAACAGGCACCAAATCCTGGCATAAGCCACGGAAGTGGACCGCTTGCGGGCTTGCAGGAGAGTGGAAATAACTTTATTGGAATAACCTTTATCCCTCAATTGCGCCCTCTCAATAGCCATGCCGTAAGACCAAAGCGGCCGGCGTCCTCCATGGCTACCGGTCCCTGAGTCAACAGGTTCGGTACCAGAGGTAACAGCAGAGGAGCCTCCAGGAGCATCTGGCGGAGGTCTGCATACCAAGGTCTCCTTGGCCAATCCGGGGCGATGAGGACCACTTCTCCTGGGTGCAGCCGAATCCGCAAGAGCAGGCGCCCTATCAAGGGCCATGGGGGAAACACATAAAGTAGACCCGGAGGCCAGGGTTGAGCCAAGGCATCCAACCCTGCCGAGCGAGGATCTCTCCGTCTGCTGAAGAAGCACGGGACTTTGGTATTGGCACTTGTCGCCATTAGATCCATCACGGGCTTGCCCCATTTGGCACAGATCTGCAGGAATACTTCGTCTGCCAGATTCCATTCTGCTGGATCGATCTGATGCCTGCTCAGATAATCGGCCTGCACATTGACCTGCAATATGAGCTGCCGACAGACACTGAAGATGCAGCTCGGCCCAGTGGCAAATCAGTTCGGCCTGCGCGGCTAGTGCTCTGCACCTTGATCCGCCTTGTCGATTTATATAGGCCACTATTGTCGTGTTGTCCGACATCACTCTGACAGCCAATCCTTCCAGGGTCACTTGAAAGGCCAGAAGCACCTGAAACACCGCTTTCAACTCTAGGCGGATGATGGACCACTCCAACTCCTCGGGTGTCCATAGACCCTGGGCATGCTTCCCCTTGCAGTGTGCGCCCCAGCCCTTCAGGCTGGCATCTGTTACCACTAGGCACCAAACGGGGAGCGTCAGCGGCATTCCTCGCCGCAGCATGCTGTCCGAGAGCCACCACTCCATGCTGAGACGGGCCGCAGGGAGCCAAGTAAGTCTGCATTGGTAATCCTGAGAAATAGGAGACCATCTCCGGAGTAGGGAATACTGTAGAGGTCTCAGGTGCGCTCTCGCCCAGGGTACCACTTCCATCGTGGCTGTCATCGATCCCAGCAGCTGGACAATGTCCCAAGCTCGCGGGCGGGGCATCCTCAGGAGCAGACGGACCTGATTCTGAAGCTTGCACCGCCTTAGCTCGGGTAGGAACACATAGCCCGAGACTGTGTCGAACCTGGCCCCCAAAAACTCTAGAGATTGTGAAGGGGACAGGTGACTTTTGGCCATATTGACGACCCAGGCTAGAGATTGCAATACTGAGACCACTCTGGCTGTAGCTTGTAAGCTCTCTGTTGCAGAGTCTGCTCTGATGAGCCAGTCGTCTAGGTACGGGTGAACCCTGATACCTTCTCGCCTGAGAAAAGCAGCTACTACCACCATTACCTTCGAAAAGGTTCGGGGAGCTGTGGCGAGGCCAAAAGGCAAGGCCCTGAACTGGAAATGTTTTCCCAACACCGCAAACCTCAGAAACTTCTGGTGCGGGGGCCAAATCGGTATGTGCAAGTAAGCTTCTTTCAGGTCTAGAGACGTGAGAAACTCTCCTGGCTGAACCGCCGCAATGACGGAGCGCAGGGATTCCATGTGGAAATGCCGCACTCTCAGGGACTTGTTCACTTCTTTTAAGTCCAGAATAGGGCTAAAGGACCCACCTTTTTGCGGCACCACAAAGTAGATGGAGTATCGGCCGCAGCCTTGCTCGGCGGGAGGCACCGGGGTCACTGCCCCTAACTGAATCAGACCTTGTAAAGTCTCCTCCACCGCCGCCTGTTTGACGGCAGAACCGCATCGGGACTCCACAAACACGTCTCTTACTGGGGCGTTGAATTCTATTCTGTATCCATCTCTGATCAGGTCCAGAACCCACTGATCTGAGGAAATCTTGACCCACTCCTCGACAAAGAGGGAAAGCTGTCCTACGATGACAGGCATCGAGGAGAGGGCCGGCGCACCATCATTGGAGTGGACCGCCTGGCTCTTAGAGGAAGGCCTCTGCCTATCTTCGGGCAAGCGCTGGGGTTTTGGATCACCCAGGCCTTTCACAATTTTCTCTAACTCCTCACCAAATAGGAGAAGTCCTTGAAAAGGCAACTTCACCAACCTTTGCTTAGAGGCCATGTCCGCTGCCCAGTGTCGTAGCCACAGACGACGGCGAGCCGCCACTGCTACTGCAATTTGTTTAGCCGAAGCTCTGACAAGGTCATAAAGGGCATCAGCCAGAAAGGACGGCCACCTCCATCCGCGGAGCCACATCCAAGAAGGGCTCCGCTCCATCTCCGGGCTAAGCCACTGCCTGTTGCAGCCAAGCTAGGCAGGCTCTCACAGCATAACAGCTGCATGCAGACGCCCGAACAGTGAGACCTGCAATTTCAAAGGACCGTTTCAACGCTGTTTCCAGCCTACGGTCTTGAACATCCTTCAGGGCAACACCTCCTTCAACAGGAGGGTAGTTCTCTTTGTCACCGCAGTGACTAGGGCATCCACTGTAGGCATTTGAAAACGAGCCATATGTCCCTCACGCAGAGGGTATAACTGCCCCATAGCCCTGGAAACTCTCAAAGGTCCCTCGGGGTCAGCCCACTGAGCCGAAACAAGCTCTAGGATGGAGTCATGCAAAGGGAAGGCCCGAGCAGCTTTCTTGGTACTAGCCATCCTGGGATTACCCGAGGAGACCATGCCACTGTCAGGATCTTCAATCGAGAGGGCCTGCAGGGTATCTGAAATAAGCGCTGGCAGCTCATCACGGTGGAAAATCCTCACCGCGGAGGGATCATCCAGATCCTGTGGTAAATCCGCACCTGACTCTGGTTCCTCAGACCAAGAACGTCTGTCAGAGTTCTCCGAATCCTCACACCCCGACCACGGGGGGGAAAAAGGTGCACCACAATCTGAAGGGGAATTAACCCTTCTGCGCTTATCTTTAGGCCAAGCATCCGGGAAAAAAGCCTCACTGGGCAGTCCCAGGCCAGAATCCATCGGGGGGGCAACCAGAGGAGCCTCAGGCGACCCTTGAGGAAGGGCTCTTTTCATCATGTATGCTTTATGCAGCAAAAGCACAAAATCCGGGGAGAAAATCTCACCCTGGGCACCCAAATCCTGTCCGGTGCTAGCCACTCCTGAAATAACCTCATCTCGAGGTGCCCCACCCGGCTCAGGTCTCTCCGTGTCCACGGAGGCCGCGCCATGCGGTGTAAGCAAAATAGCGCCCGCTGCCAGCTCAGAGCGGGAAGAAACATCGCTCGCCATGCTCGGGCCGGCTCCTAAGCCAATACAGCATGATTTACAGAGCCCTGCTGCTGATTTGCGCTTGCCACAAGTGGAACAGCGCTTTACATTGTCCGCAGCCATCACCGAAAAACGGCGGTAAAAACCAAAATGGCGGTTTCGCGCCAAAATCGCCCCGATCGCGGGCCCACCCTGGAGGAGTTGGAAAACACTCTTACCTCAAAGGATCTAGTGTACAACTACGATCCTGCTGAAAATCAGGTCAAAAACCTCTGTTCCAGCGTCTCTGCGTTTAAAAACACGACGCGACTTTTTTTTTTTTTTTTTTTAAGCTGTGAGGAAAGCAGAGGTATTGAAGACTCCGGAGGCTCAGATGAGTGGGAAAGGCAGGGAAAGGGCGAACCTATATGTCTGCATCCACTGTTGGTGGGTAAGGACAGGGAAAGCAAGGCAATATGTCCACATCCACAGAGGTATGGGTAAGGCAGGGAAAGGGCTAACCTATGTGCCTTTAAAGTGAAGCTGCTATAGCCTCCAACACCCCGGTTAACAACTGGCAAGCCAGGAACCACCTCCCGGCAGATTCTTCTGGAGCTCGAACAAGCTGCAGCCACCCTGCTAAGGGAGATAGAGAATACTGAAGAGGCAGTGGAGCTAGCTGGCCAAGAGGGCACTGTGAAAGTTTGAGTGCTCTCTATCTCCCCTGCTGGTTGATGGACATAACCCATACGTAATGGCTTCATCTGCTTGATGACAAGGAAATATATTTTAATAAAAATAGCTCAAAAATATGTATTTTGGCACCTAAGCGAAGTACTGTATTAAGTTCTGTTTCTTGATGAACCATGTAAAGGGAGAGGAAGAGAACTGCAATCATCATTGCATCCTAGAATTAACATGGCAACAGAATAAATGACAAACAATAAACCAAATGTCTTGCTCTTAAAGCTTGAGAAACTGTGCCACAGATATAATTCTTCTTAATAATACAAGTCTCAACTGCCCCAGGATGTCATACTTTTATACATAATAACCCTATGGGGCCTACACTCATCGGCTCACTGGCAAGTTGTAAAAACCATAGTGGGAAACAACTCCTCAAAGGAAGAAAAAAAAACACTATTAAACCAACTGTCAGTAATATTGAAAAAATATAACAGAGGCAACTACTTTACTCAACTTTTAAAGTGTTTGAAGTTAAACTATCTACATCAGTTTCAAAACCCGAACTGAGCCACTACATTTGCATATATAGCTTTAAATACAAGCATTTAGCAGTCTTAATCCTCAACAAGGGCCCCCTTGTTTTGCGAAGCTACGTCAGGAGGTGAAACTTATTCCAAAATCATGGAAGCAAAAATGGCAAGAAGGAATTTAAAGACACTCAGAAATCTTTTTTCTTTTCAACTAACTTTATTGCACTGAACATCTATTGACCAATCAGAAAAAGGCATTCCACTCTATTGGTCCGTTCAAACCACGTGGAATTATCGTGTCATAATAATAGATCAAATGCTGCTTACGTTGCTGTAAAATTCTTGATATATCTCCCCTACGGCCATTGTCTGATATATGCTCAATGGCCATGCATTTAAGTTCTTCAAACCTATGACTGAACTCTATACTAAAGCAGAATGACCAATGGCAAAGTCCAATTAGCCCTTCTAGTCTTTCCAGCATAAGCTTTTTTCCTGGTATTTTCCTCTTGCTCCTTGGCTCTTCTCACACAACCAGAAACTGTTTCTACTAAGGGTTACAGTAGCACTACCAGCCTTCATTCAAAGCTATCCAAGGGTTCTCACCATTTTTAGCCCTCTTCCCCTCTTATCTAGCCCAGTTAATTCATTTCAGTCATTGAACTTCTAACTTGCCTTTTCTTTAGGCTACTCCAAGCAAAGTACAACCATTTATACAGTAGCTACAGTTACATTCAATAACACTACATTGTAACTACTAACACTGTAACACACACACACAAAAAAATATCCATAATAAATAAGTAAATGAGTGCCCACAGCTTCCTCTAGAGCAGAGATTCTCTAACCCAGTCCTTGGGACACACCTTGCCAATCAGATTTTCAGGATACCTACAATGAAATATTTGCATACCATACCTCACTGTATGCAAATTTATCTGAGGACTGGGTTCAGAGACTCTGTTCTAGAGCCAGTAGCTGTGCACCCTGAGCCTGGCCCATTGGTTCCCAAACCTGATCCTGGAGGCACCCCTGCCAGTCATATTTTCAGGATATCCACAATTAATATTCAAGAGATAGATTTGCATGCAATGGAGGCAGTGCATGCAAATCTCTCTCATAAATATTCATTGTGGATATCCTGAAAACCTGACAGGCTGTGGTACATCCAGGACCAGGTCTGGGAACCACTGACCTAGCCATTAGGTGTCACTACCTCATGGTGAGAGAAACTGTCATCTCAGGGTCTTACAAATTCTGCTTCTGCAACATCTCCAGCACCTGGTGGCCCCAGGCCAGAAGCAGATCTCAGAATCAAACTTGTATGGCAAACTGACCCTGAAATTGATCTTCTAACCCCCAGCCCAGCCCCTTTCCCCTACAGTGACTTTTGGGATTTACTCCAGGATTACCATGCCAATGCATGAATCATACCATACTGCTCATTCCAAGACATGTGGAATCTCCTTCACACAGTACCATGTTGTCCATCTCAATAGGATTACAGATCACAGGGGCAGCCTAGTAGTCATTAGACTTTAAACAACGGCACCCAGGGACAAATCCCACCATAGCTCCTTTATTTTGTATTGTGAGAACTCCAGGAGCAGAATTAAAACTTACTGCACCTAACTGTACATCATTACAATCACCTTCCACTCTGCAGGTGTCTCCTATATTTAGGTACAGTCATGGGCGTAGACTGGGGGGGGGCGAGGGGGGCAATGCCCCCCCAAACGACGAAGACGACGAAAACAACTTAATCTTCTTTCCCGCAGCGGCGAACGAGCAAGTGTAAAAACAGCAAGCAAGCGCAGCCAGGCTCCGTCCTTCGCTTTCTGAATCCTGACCTCTCAGCGTCCCGCCTTCCTCTGATGTCATTTCCTTTCGGGCGGGACGCTGAGAGGTCAGGATTCAGAAAGTGAAGGACGGAGTACTTGAGCCTGGCTGCGCTTGCTTGCTGTTTTTATGCTTGTCCATTCGCCGCTGCTAGAGAAGAGAAGCATTTATTTAAAAGTAGATGGGTTGGGGGGTGGAGAGGAGAGCTGCCATATTGGTGCGGGTGAGAGAGAAGGAAGCTGGTCGATGGATGGAGTATTTGAGAGAGAGGGAGCTGCTGGATTGCAAGTGCTGGTGGGGAGGCTTGAGAGAGAGGACAGTTATTGGAATGGGGGGGTTGTTTGAGAGAGGGAGCCACTGAATCACAGGGGCAGGAGGGGTTAAGAGAGGGGGAACTGCTGGATCACACAGGCTGGGAGTGATTGAGATAGGGGGAGCTGCTGGATTACAGGCACCTGGGGGGTTGAGAGAGAGGAGAACTGTCGAATTGGAGGGGGTCAGAGAGAGGGAAGCTGCCAGATCAGTGGGGGGGGGGGGGGTGAAAGGGGAGAAGCTGTTGGACTAGGGAGGTTGAATGAGCTGAATCACAAGGCTGGGGGGGGGGGGGTTGAGAGAGAGAAGGCCTGCAGAATCAGGAGGTGAGAGGGAGAAGGATGAGCTGCTGGACAATTGGAGGACAGTTGAGAGAGAGGCCAGCTGCCAAACTGCAGAGGAGGGGATGCTTGAAAGAGAGGGAACTGCAAATTAAGCATACATATCATTTGCGAATAGAGAAACTAAATGATCAGACAACAAAGGTAGAAAATAGTATTTTATTCAGAATTTATTAACTGAAATATGTCAGCTTTTTGAAATGTGCATCTGTGATATTTTGTCTGTAAATTTCAATTCCTTCCTCCATATTAGCATATTCATTTGCATATGTATATATGCAAATGAATATGCTAATATGCTCCGCCCCATCCTTTGCCCCCCCCAAATGAAACAGTCAAACTACGCCTATGGGTACAGTAGAGAATTTGGTGGTTTTGGAGGATTCAACACAAATGTAGTAGGTAGAGTGGGATTTGGACAACTAGGCTACTCCTGGAAGCTGAATGCTGCTGTTGGGTATGCCCATAATATCGCAGTTGTCATACAGCCTGGTATCCCCTTTCAGTTTCACTTCTTAGGGTGGGTAGGAGAGGTCAGTATCCTCTAGAGGTCACGTCTTAATCTCTTTAGATGCCAACTGGTCAGAGTACCTTTTTGTAATGGGTCTGGATAAACACGTCCTTTTTTTGCCCTGGGCATTTCTTCCTGTTCCATTATCAATGAAAGACATCCTAATTTTGGGCCTGCCCTAGTCCTGCCCAAAACACACCTCCAACATGCCCCCTATTTGGAAGAACTGCAGTGAAACACGTCCTAATTTTGTGTTTCAAAAATCGCAATTTAGATGTTTTTGACAGATGAACTTTTTTGGCCATTTTGAGACGTCTATGTGCTTTGAAAATGAGCAACATAGAAACATAGTAGATGATGGCAGATAAAGACCTGTAGGGTCCATCCAGTCCACCCAATAAGATAAACTCATAGCATGTGTTGCAATATAATATACATATTCTTGATCTTTATCTTTTCTTGCCATTTTCAAGGCACAGACCATAGAAGTTTGCCTGGTATTGACCTTATTTTCCAATTACTGGAATTACCTCTACGCACCACTAACAGGCTAACAAATCGGGAGATGGGCGTCCTTCTCCCAGGGTTGCCCAAATCGGCATAATCAAAAGTCGATTTTGGGTATCCTCAACTGCTTCCCGTCACAGGGACAACCAAAGTTCACAGGGGCGTGTCAGCACCGTAGCGAAGGCGGGACTGGGGCATGATTAAGAGATGGGCGTCCTCGGCCAATAATGGAAAAAAGAAGGGCATCCCTGACTTGGATGACTTTACTTGGTCCATTTTTTCTTGTGACCAAGCCTCAAAAAGGTGCCTGAACTGACCAGATGACCACCGGATGACCTCCCCTTACTCCCCTAGTGGTCACCAACCCCCTCCCACCCTAAAAAAAACAAAACTTAAAAAATTTATTTTGCCAGCCTCTATGCCAGCCTCAAATGTCATACCCAGCTCCATGACAGCAGTATGCAGGTCCCTGGAGCAGTTTTAGTGGATGCAGTGCACTTCAGGCAGGCGGACCCAGGCCCACCCCCCACCTATCTGTTTCACTTGTGGTGGAAAATGTGAGCCACAGTGGGTTTTGGGGGGCTCAGCACCCGAGCTATGCATCCACTGCAGTGCCCCCTAGGGTGCCCGGTTGGTGTACTGGCATGTCAGGGGGACCAGTGAACTACTAATTCTGGCTCCTCCCACGACCAAAGGGCTTGGATTTGGTCATTTTTGGGGCTTGGATTTGGTCATTTTTGAGATGGGTGTCCTCAGTTTCCATTATGACCATCTCTAAGGTCAACCTAAATGTTGAGATTTGGGCGTCCCCGACCGTATTATCGAAACGAAAGATGGATGCCCATCTTGTTTCGATAATACGGGTTTCCCCGCCCCTTCGCGGGGCCGTCCTGCGAGGACGCCCTCATGAAAACTAGGGCGCCCAGTTCGATTGTGCCCCTCCACGTCTTGTTTTGCTTCCATTCTCTTTCCATACAGGAATCCTTTGTGTTTATCACACACATTTTTGGATTCTGCTACTGTTTTCATCTCCACCACCTCCTGCGGAATGGCATTCCAGGCTTCCACCACCTTTTCCATGAAAAAGTACTTCCTGACATTATTCCTAAGTTGACCCCCTGCAACCTAGTTCTACCATTTCCCCTTCTCTAGAAAAGATTTGTTATGTTATCGGGTAACTGTAACCTGCCAATACTTTCAAATATTTAAATGTCTACATCATATCACCACATCCCTCCTTTCATTTCCTCAAGTCTCTTGTCCAAACCCCGTATCATTTTTGTTGCTTTTCTTTGAACCACTTCAAGACTTTTTAAATAATAAAGTTGCAATATTAAAGTTAGTCACATGAGGAGAATACAAAGAATCTACTGTTATTTCCCCAATCAGTGTAGGGGTCCCCTGTGTTTTATTCGGTAAAAAATATGCTCTCTTAATAATGGGTATCTGATCCAAAGATAAATAAAGAGACTTCGTACAATACTGCTTCACCGGCCCTTAGCATCACAAGGAAAGTTATGTTAGAATGTTTTTATTTGATTTTTAAACCTATGGACAAACTCAGTACCATTAACAAAAGAATGTGATTAGAAACAGCTGACAAGGAAATGCTAAAAACACAATAAGAATCACATATCCAAACTGAATAATCTCATCCTGAATATACTCGCCCCTCCCAAACCTTCCCCCCAAGTCCCCTGTGACCTAAATCCCAAAGCTTAAAGAGATGGTGACTGGATCATCTAAATTTAAAAAGCAGGGTCCCATAAAGTGACAAATTTAAAGTTGTAAAAATGCAGAGCGCACATGCATTGGGAGGGTGTGCATATACAGAGTCCACAACCTTAGAAAACTCTTCTGAGCTCTACAGCCCTGAGAGTCCATTGATAGGTCTTTCCATCCGAAGGAGCTCCTGCACCTGATTGCCCCACTGTGTAAGTTAGATGGGGCATCCTGTATCCACTGCAGTAACAGGCAGCACTTTCCAATCAAGGAAGCCTTGCGTGAGAACAAACCAGAAACTGGAGTGACCTGCGCTATATTGGCAACATCATCAAGTAAACAATACTCAGGGGTCACCTCCCACTGTTTGTTATAAGGCCACCCAAACAAGACCAAACATTATTCCAAAATTGATGAATGCCTGGGCAACTACATACTCTCCAAAAGCTGCAGCCCAGCTTGATTTTCCAAAGAGTAATGTCCAAAAAATCCTTGGAGCAATGGTCTATAATCTTTTGCAAGACACTCAGGGTCATTTGCTTCTTAAAGCCTTCAGAGTAGCACCCAACTAGTCCTTTGGTCACTGCAGGATGGGGTCAGAATTCATCAAAGTCAGATTCAGAAAAATCCATAGCATATTTTCAGAGAAACGGCTAGCTATGTCAGAGCTGCAGGTGGGCACATCAGTCTCCAGAGTTCAATTGTAAAACAGTCTTGAAAGTATTAAGAGACATCATCACAGGTTCATCATCTTCTAATGCATGATGAAGGAATGATAAACCTTTAGTGGCCCACTGGAGGAAGCAGCCACCTGTCATTCCCGGGGAGAAATTAGAATTGTCCATTATGGGTAAATATTTAGACCAAGAGGAGTGCAAATCAAATTTCCTCCGGAAGGATGTCCATGCCCATCTCACTGCTTTAAGCAAGAGATGGTTCTTTAAGTGCTTGGGAAGTTTTCCAGCCTCAACATGGACCAGATAAGCAAAAGTCAAGTCACCCCCCCCCCCCCCCCCCGGCACATTTAAAGTTTACATCACAAAAATCTGATGAGTCAAATATCTAGTGTTTGAGATAGTGCATATGACAAGCAATATAAACACAGAGATCCGGGAATCCCAAGCCACCATCCCTGTGCAGCGACTGCAGCTGACGCAGTGAGGCATGGTTTCCTCGATCCACACAAGAATTTTCTATTGACCCCATTACAATATTTCAAATCACAAGGCTTTAAAGGGAAAATGTTGCACAGGATAGATCCATGTAGGTAATAGTACCATTTTTATAGGTGAAACTCCACTCCATAATGAAAGCGGCAAAGAATGCTACTTGCTACAGAGCTGAAACGTTATAATGGTAAAGGCAGGACAAGTGTCGAGGAATATAGAAGCCTAAATATTTCAGTTTATCACCAGCCCAACTTAGGGGAAAGGTACCAGGCCATCTCCACTCCAAGCCTTCTGTTAGACATGAAGCTTCAGATTTATCAGTATTGATCCATAAACCCAATATCTGTCCAAAATTTGATAAAATATCCAGAGTTCTCTGCAAAGAGGTGGGGGGGGGGGGCGTAAAAGCAATGAGAAGGTCATCTGCAAATCAGGCTATTTTAAACTCCCATCTGCCTATAGGAATGCCCCTAATATCAGGGTCATCTTGAATCTTCAATGCTAAAGGTTCCATACAAAGTATAAAAAGAAACCAGCAAGCAAATAAAGGCAACTAACAATAACTCTCCCCACCTCCCACCCAGTGGCATACCAAGGGGGGGCGGTCTGCCCTGGGTGCACGCCGCTGGGGGGGGGTGCCACGCGCCGGTCAGCGTCGTTTGTTTCCTTGCTCCCTGTGCCCCGGAACAACCTGTTCCGGGGCAGAGGGAGCATGGAAACGAACGACGCTGACCGGCGCACGGCACCCCCCCAGCGGTGTGCACCCGGGGGGGGGGGCTTTCGCCGAGGTGGGGGGGTGTCCCTTCGCCGGGGGGGGGGGTCGTGCTGCACAGAGGGGGTGGGGGGGCGCTGCATCCGGGGGGCGGGGCGCATCGGCGATCCGCCCCGGGTGTCAGCGCCCCTTGGAACGCCACTGCTCCCACCACCCAACAAAGTCCCTAATATGCATTTTACTTGTAGTGAACAAGCTCCTACAATTCTTACAAACTCTCCATTATGAAAAATTCTGTGCAATACCAGAAAATACATTCAGATATTTTCAAGACAACCACTACATGAACCGCAAAGGTGATAACCAGTAGTCCCAACAAGTCCCAATCGTGAATCAACATCCAGGAAACAATGAAATATTCAGGCAACGCCACAACTGCAAAGGGCACAAAAAGGGCTCATTAAACTCTACTTGAATTCTCCACTGATTGGTGTTTGAGGTGATTGCTGTTCTCCAGAATACGCTGCCAACATGGAGGTTGAAGGAACACTGCTGGGCCGGATTCTGGCTCAGGTTGTTTCCACAATCCCACTCTTCGCAAAACAGTACGAGTTCCACCGCAGTTTTCACACAATGCGTTTTCCCGCTGATGAAAATAGAAAGGTCAAAGGGAAAGAGCCATTTGTATCTGATTTTCTCCCTTTTTAATAAGGCAGTAACATCTCTAAAGTCCCTTGACTTCTGCAAGGTAGCTGTGGACAAGTCTTGGAAGATTTCCACATGTTCACGTCGCTAGGTCACAGGGCTTCCTTGCGGGCACTTTGTAGTAGTTGCTCTTTTGTAGTATAAGAGAACAGACCACAATGTCTCTGGGTTTATTCACATGTGAGGGGCGGGCCAAGGGTTCGATAGGCTCTGTCCAGCTGGATATCACCAGTCGAAAGGGACTCAACAGAACCCCTGCTTATAAGTTTATGGCAAAGCTAATGAATGATGGCCCCACAATCCTTATCTCCTTCCGACTCTGGGACACCCCGGAACCAGAGGTTATGGCAGTGAGTCTGATTTCCTAGGTCCTTGAGTTCTTCAGAGAGAGTGTCTATGAGCTCATATTGTATTGTATTTTAATCCATCATGTAGATAAGTAGGTGGCATTTTATTATGTGCTTTGGTAAGTGGCTGATTTTATTTTGTTGTTGATACTTTTACTTGTTTTGTGATCTATTTTAAACCCTTTTTTGTTATATAAACAGAAAATAATTGTCTGTTTCAATTAATGGAGTTGGATCAGCCACTGATTCTATTCTACCATAGGCCCCCATATTGAAACGGTAAAAAAATACTTACTCCATCAGCATCAAAAGCAGCTCCAAACCCATATTCTCCTCCTTTCATAGCCTCTAGGAGAGTAGTGGCATACGTCAGGTTTGGGTCCGGGTGCTGCCCACCAAAATCTTCAAGTGGAACACAGTTTATAGCAGAATTTGCAGGTGCTCCTAGCTCATCACAGAGAATCCGCCTTACATAGGGTCCCATCACTAGAAAAAGAAAAATCCTTCTTACATACTTTTACAGAAACGTACATTTCTGCAACTGGAATCCATGCATTACATTAGTGTCTTAATGCTATTATTATTTTATAATTAAATGTTTATACTGCACCTTTCTTGTGGGACTCAAGGTGCTTTATAAACCACACAGTTAAAAAAAAGCATCATTCTAACATCAACAATTTCAAATATAGCGAATGCTACATACCTGTA
The DNA here is from genome assembly GCF_901765095.1 of Microcaecilia unicolor. Lineage (NCBI taxonomy): Eukaryota > Metazoa > Chordata > Amphibia > Gymnophiona > Siphonopidae > Microcaecilia > Microcaecilia unicolor. The sequence goes on along the minus strand of NC_044032.1, from coordinate 240,806,986 downwards.
GAAGGTATTCTCCGAGGACAGCAGGCTGATTGTTCTCACTGATGGGTGACGTCCTCGGCAGCCCCTCCAATCGGAATCTTCCTAGCAAAGACCTTTGCTAGCTCTCGCGCGCCCGCGCGCACCGCGCATGCGCAGCCGTCTTCCCGCCCGAAACCGGCTCGAGCCGGCCAGTCCAGTATGTAGCAAGACAATACACTTCAAGGGAAGACTCAACTCCAAAGGGGAGGCGGGCGGGTTTGTGAGAACAATCAGCCTGCTGTCCTCGGAGAATACCTTCTACAGGTATGTAGCATTCGCTTTCTCCGAGGACAAGCAGGCTGCTTGTTCTCACTGATGGGGTATCCCTAGCCCCCAGGCTCACTCAAAACAACAACCATGGTCAATTGGGCCTCGCAACGGCGAGGACATAACTGAGATTGACCTAAAAAATTTACCAACTAACTGAGAGTGCAGCCTGGAACAGAACAAACAGGGCCCTCGGGGGGTGGAGTTGGATCCTAAAGCCCAAACAGGTTCTGAAGAACTGACTGCCCGAACCGACTGTCGCGTCGGGTATCCTGCTGCAGGCAGTAATGAGATGTGAATGTGTGGACAGATGACCACGTCGCAGCTTTGCAAATTTCTTCAATAGAGGCTGACTTCAAGTGGGCTACCGACGCAGCCATGGCTCTAACATTATGAGCCGTGACATGACCCTCAAGAGCCAGCCCCGCCTGGGCGTAAGTGAAGGAAATGCAATCTGCTAGCCAATTGGATATGGTGCGTTTCCCTACAGCCACTCCCCTCCTATTGGGATCAAAAGAAACAAACAATTGGGCGGACTGTCTGTGGGGCTGTGTCCGCTCCAGATAGAAGGCCAATGCTCTCTTGCAGTCCAATGTGTGCAGCTGACGTTCAGCAGGGCAGGAATGAGGACGGGGAAAGAATGTTGGCAAGACAATTGACTGGTTCAGATGGAACTCCGACACGACCTTTGGCAAGAACTTAGGGTGAGTGCGGAGGACTACTCTGTTATGATGAAATTTGGTGTAAGGGGCCTGGGCTACCAGGGCCTGAAGCTCACTGACTCTACGAGCTGAAGTAACTGCCACCAAGAAAATGACCTTCCAGGTCAAGTACTTCGGATGGCAGGAATTCAGTGGCTCAAAAGGAGGTTTCATCAGCTGGGTGAGAACGACATTGAGATCCCATGACACTGTAGGAGGCTTGACAGGGGGCTTTGACAAAAGCAAACCTCTCATGAAGCGAACAACTAAAGGCTGTCCTGAGATCGGCTTACCTTCCACATGGTAATGGTATGCACTGATTGCGCTAAGGTGAACTCTTACAGAGTTGGTCTTGAGACCAGACTCAGACAAGTGCAGAAGGTATTCAAGCAGGGTCTGTGTAGGACAAGAGCGAGGAGCTAGGGCCTTGCTGTCACACCAGACGGCAAACCTCCTCCACAGAAAGAAGTAACTCCTCTTAGTGGAATCTTTCCTGGAAGCAAGCAAGATGCGGGAGACACCCTCTGACAGACCCAAAGAGGCAAAGTCTACGCTCTCAACATCCAGGCCGTGAGAGCCAGGGACCGGAGGCTGGGATGCAGAAGAGCCCCTTCGTCCTGCGTGATGAGGGTCGGAAAACACTCCAATCTCCACGGTTCTTCGGAGGATAACTCCAGAAGAAGGGGGAACCAGATCTGACGCGGCCAAAAAGGAGCAATCAGAATCATGGTGCCTCGGTCTTGCTTGAGTTTCAACAAAGTCTTCCCCACCAGAGGGATGGGAGGATAAGCATACAGCAGGCCCTCCCCCCAATCCAGGAGGAAGGCATCCGATGCTAGTCTGCCGGGGGCCTGAAGCCTGGAACAGAACTGAGGGACTTTGTGGTTCACTCGAGATGCGAAGAGATCCACCAAGGGGGTGCCCCACGCTTGGAAGATCTGGCGCACCACTCTGGAGTTGAGCGACCACTCGTGAGGTTGCATAATCCGGCTCAGTCTGTCGGCCAGACTGTTGTTTACGCCTGCCAGATATGTGGCTTGGAGTACCATGCCGAGACGGAGAGCCCAAAGCCACATGCTGACGGCTTCCTGACACAGGGGGCGAGATCCGGTGCCCCCCTGCTTGTTGACATAGTACATGGCAACCTGGTTGTCTGTCTGAATTTGGATAATTTGATGGGACAGCCGATCTCTGAAAGCCTTCAGAGCGTTCCAGATCGCTCGCAACTCCAGGAGATTGATCTGTAGACCGCGTTCCTGGAGGGACCAGCTTCCTTGGGTGTGAAGCCCATCGACATGAGCTCCCCATCCCAGGAGAGACGCATCCGTTGTCAGCACTTTTTGTGGCTGAGGAATTTGGAAAGGACGTCCCAGAGTCAAATTGGACCAGATTGTCCACCAATACAGGGATTCGAGAAAACTCGTGGACAGGTGGATCACGTCTTCTAGACCCCCAGCAGCCTGATACCACTGGGAGGCTAGGGTCCATTGAGCAGATCTCATGTGAAGACAGGCCATGGGAGTCACATGAACTGTGGAGGCCATGTGGCCCAGCAATCTCAACATCTGCCGAGCTGTGATCTGCCGGGACGCTCGCACCCGCGAGACGAGGGACAACAAGTTGTTGGCTCTCGCCTCTGGGAGATAGGCGCGAGCCGTCCGAGAATCCAGCAGAGCTCCTATGAATTCGAGTTTCTGCACTGGGAGAAGATGGGACTTTGGATAATTTATCACAAACCCCAGTAGCTCCAGGAGGCGAATAGTCATCTGCATGGACTGCAGGGCTCCTGCCTCGGATGTGTTCTTCACCAGCCAATCGTCGAGATATGGGAACACGTGCACCCCCAGCCTGCGAAGCGCCGCTGCTACCACAGCTAGGCACTTTGTGAACACCCTGGGCGCAGAGGCGAGCCCAAAGGGTAGCACACAGTACTGGAAGTGACGTGTGCCCAACTGAAATCGCAGATACTGTCTGTGAGCCGGCAGTATCGGGATGTGTGTGTAGGCATCCTTCAAGTCCAGAGAGCATAGCCAATCGTTTTGCTGAATCATGGGGAGAAGGGTGCCCAGGGAAAGCATCCTGAACTTTTCTTTTACGAGATATTTGTTCAGGGCCCTTAGGTCTAGGATGGGACGCATCCCCCCTGTTTTCTTTTCCACAAGGAAGTACCTGGAATAGAATCCCAGCCCTTCTTGCCCGGATGGCACGGGCTCGACCGCATTGGCGCTGAGAAGGGCGGAGAGTTCCTCTGCAAGTACCTGCTTGTGCTGGAAGCTGTAAGACTGAGCTCCCGGTGGACAATTTGGAGGTTTGGAGGCCAAATTGAGGGTGTATCCTTGCCGGACTATTTGCAGAACCCACTGATCGGAGGTTATGAGAGGCCACCTTTGGTGAAAAGCTTTCAACCTCCCTCCGACTGGCAGGTCGCCCGACACTGACACTTGGATGTCGGCTATGCTCTGCTGGAGCCAGTCAAAAGCTCGCCCCTTGCTTTTGCTGGGGAGCCGCGGGGCCTTGCTGAGGCGCACGCTGCTGACGAGAGCGAGCGCGCTGGGGCTTAGCCTGGGCCGCAGGCTGTCGGGAAGGAGGATTGTACCTACGCTTACCAGAAGTATAGGGAACAGTCTTCCTTCCCCCGAAAAATCGTCTACCTGTAGAGGTAGAAGCTGAAGGCTGCCGGCGGGAGAACTTGTCGAATGCAGTGTCCCGCTGGTGGAGAGACTCTACCACCTGCTCGACTTTTTCTCCAAAAATGTTGTCCGCACGGCAAGGCGAGTCCGCAATCCGCTGCTGGATTCTATTCTCCAGGTCGGCGGCACGCAGCCATGAGAGCCTGCGCATCACCACACCTTGAGCAGCGGCCCTGGACGCAACATCAAAAGTGTCATAAACTCCTCTGGCCAGGAATTTTCTGCACGCCTTCAGCTGCCTGACCACCTCCTGAAAAGGCTTGGCTTGCTCAGGGGGAAGAGCATCAACCAAGCCCGCCAACTGTCGCACATTATTCCGCATGTGTATGCTCGTGTAGAGCTGGTAAGACTGAATTTTGGCCACGAGCATAGAGGAATGGTAGGCCTTCCTCCCAAAGGAGTCTAAGGTTCTAGAGTCTTTGCCCGGGGGCGCCGAAGCATGCTCCCTAGAACTCTTAGCCTTCTTTAGGGCCAGATCCACACTCCAGAGTCGTGAGGCAACTGAGTGCGCATCAGCTCTGGGTCCCCATGGATCCGGTACTGGGACTCGATCTTCTTGGGGATGTGGGGATTAGTTAAAGGCTTGGTCCAGTTCGCCAGCAATGTCTTTTTGAGGACACGGTGCAGGGGAACAGTGGACGCTTCCTTAGGTGGAGAAGGATAGTCCAGGAGCTCAAACATTTCAGCCCTGGGCTCGTCCTCCACAACCACCGGGAAGGGGATGGCCGTAGACATCTCCCGGACAAAGGAAGCAAAAGACAGACTCTCGGGAGGAGAAAGCTGTCTTTCAGGAGAGGGAGTGGGATCAGAAGGAAGACCCTCAGACTCCTCGTCAGAGAAATATCTGGGATCTTCTTCTTCTTCCCACGAGGCCTCACCCTCGGTGTCAGACACAAGTTCACGGACCTGTGTCTGCAACCGCGCCCGGCTCGACTCCGTGGAGCCACGTCCACGATGGGGGCGTCGAGAGGTAGACTCCCTCGCCCGCATCGGTGAAGCTCCCTCCGCCGACGTAGTCGGGGAGCCCTCCTGGGAGGTGGCCGCAGTCGGCACCGCACGCGGTACCGACGTCGGGGACCTCACCCCGGGCGATGGGCCAGCCGGCGCAACGCTCGACGGTACCGGAGGCGCAAGCACCGCCGGTACCGGAGGGGTAGGGCGCAACAGCTCTCCCAGAATCTCTGGGAGAACGGTCCGGAGGCTCTCGTTCAGAGCGGCTGCAGAGAAAGGCATAGAGGTCGATGCAGGCGTCGACGTCAGAACCTGTTTCCGGGCGTGGAGGCTGTTCCGGGCTGTCCAGAGTGGAGCGCATCGACACCTCTTGAACAGAGGGTGAGCGGTCCTCTCGGTGCCGATGCCTGCTGGGTGCCGAATCCCTCGGCGACCCAGAGCTCTCGGTGCCGACGCGGGGAGGGGACCGGTGTCGATGCTTCTTCGACTTCTTCCGAAGCATGTCACCGGAGCTCCCCGGCACCGACGAGGAGGACGTAGAATCCATCCGTCGCTTCCTCGGGGCCGAGACCGAAGAGGGTCGATCTCGGGGGGGCTGTACCGCAGGAGCCCTCAGGGTAGGAGGAGACCCACCCGAGGGCTCACCGCCACCAGCAGGGGAATGGACAGCCCTCACCTGCACTCCACTCGATGCACCACCGTCCGACGACATCAGGAGACGAGGTCCCGGTACCACCGACGTCGATGCAGCTATCCGATGTCTCGGCGCCGATGCAGAGGGCCGATGCCTCGATGCACTCGATGCACTGGCAGCCAAGGATGAAGGTCTGGACGCTGATGACGTCGATGCACACGATGACCCCGGTGCCGATGCCGACGAAGAGCCCGAGAACAAAACGTTCCACTGGGCTAATCTCGCCACTTGAGTCCGCCTCTGTAACAAGGAACACAGACTACAGTTCTGGGGACGGTGCTCGGCCCCCAGACACTGAAGACACGAAGAGTGCCTATCAGTGAGCGAGATTACCCGGGCGCACTGGGTGCACTTCTTTAAGCCGCTGAAAGGCTTCGATGTCATGGGCGGAAAAATCACGCCGGCGAAGTCAAAATCCGAAATGACGAATTTGGAGCACCAAAACTTTAAGGGAGAAAAAATCTCGACCGAGGCCGAAAAGAGGCCTACCCCGACGATGAAAGAAAACTTAACGGGGCAAAACTGGAAATACGGGAAGGGGCAAACGAAACCCAAGGGGGTTTTCGGAGCACTTTCCGAACGAAAATACAACTTTTCCGAAGAAAAACACGTCGATTAAGATAACGGACGCGCGAGGTCGACTCTCCGGGGCTCGACACGACAAAACACAGCCGTACCGAGTGCGGACGAAAGAAGACTGGCCGGCTCGAGCCGGTTTCGGGCGGGAAGACGGCCGCGCATGCGCGGTGCGCGCGGGCGCGCGAGAGCTAGCAAAGGTCTTTGCTAGGAAGATTCCGATTGGAGGGGCTGCCGAGGACGTCACCCATCAGTGAGAACAAGCAGCCTGCTTGTCCTCGGAGAATAAACATATAACAAAGTCCCAATAGCTTCAGGCATATAACATCACTGTCAATAAGAACTAAAGCAAAACACCCTCAAATTAAGACAACCTTTATTTATCCTGGTAATTATTAAAAACCAATAATTTTGAATGGGCAGAGTCTCTAACAAAATTTTAATTTTACAACATCATGGTATATAACCACATTTTTAACATTTAAACATAATCTGTCAATAAACAGATTTCACTGCACAGGAGGCAATGTCCTACTATGGTTAAAAGATAGGGAACAGAGTAGGGTTAAATGGTCAGTATTCTCTTTGGAGAAGGGTAGTTAGTGGGGTTCCCCAGGGATCTGTGCTAGCACCGCTGCTTTTTAACATATTTATAAATGAGGGAGAGGGTCACGTGATTCAGTGAGCAGAGTGTGGTTTTACAGCTCTGCTCCAGGACACCCCTGAAATCACCCTTTCTGCTTCGTTGATGGAGGATTTTTCTGGAACAATCACACCCTAAACACTAGAGAGCTATATGGACAGATTTGTGGTAAAGGTTGGGGGTAACACAGTGGTGTGCTGGAGCCGGCTCACATGAGCCGGTTCTAAAACTTTGCAAGCCAGTTCTTGATGGAGCCAGGCAGCCAGTACACAAACATCTGGGGGGGTGTTTCTGCTCCTCTCTCCCTCTTCCCCTGGCCCCCACCCACGAGTCCAGCATACTTCTGTTGGATTATTTGTAGTAAATAATTAGCAGATTTTAGTACACACAGCTTCAGCTTTAGAAATGTTAATTTCTTTCTTCATCTCTCTCTCATTCACCCCTGAATAATTCACTGCTGAGTCAGTTTAAAGTTGAAGTAACAAAACATCTGTTTACTCACAGTTTGTAGTTAGATTATAATCAGACAGGCTTATATTTACATATTACTATACATTTGTCTTATCAGCTCCTTCCATGTGCTTAGATGGTAATGGATGCTCACACCACCATAGATCCTCTCAGGTTAGGAGAGATCATGAGCTCCATGTGCTCCATGTGCTGTGTCTGCTGCATCTGCTGTATCTAACCCCCAACAGGAAGTTGCATAGCTGTGTGACCTCTCTAAGTAATTCACATCAGAGGTCACAGAGTAATCACAGAGAAATAATAGGTGACAGGCAATGCATGTAAAATACAATTACATTCCAACAAACCCCTTCTCATGCATAACTGTCATGCAATTATTTATTCATACAAAGTCCAAGCTTTATACGCAGATTCACAAAATGTTCTCTGGGTAACGGTTTGGTCATGATGTCAGCTGTCATCTCACTGGTGTGACAATAGTGTAGACTGATGACCCCTTCTTTTTCCAACTCTCGCACGTTGTGGTATTTCGTTGCGATGTGCTTGGTGCGTGACTGAACCTTGTCATTCTGTGACAGTCGGATGCAGCTCTGATTATCTTCCATTATCTGGATTGGTCTCTGTTCAGCTATTCCAAAATCCAGCAAAAGTTTTTCAATCCACATCAGTTCTCTGCACGCTTCCGATACGGCCACGTATTCAGCTTCTGTAGAAGACAAACTCACAATACTTTGTTTATGACTGGCCCATGAAATTTGTACATTTCCATACATAAACACATATCCACTTGTGGATTTATAATCAGAATGATCCCCTGCCCAATCTGAATCACAGTAACATATTAGTTTTGGATTACTATTGGCTGAAATCTTTAATTTACAATCAATGGTACCCTTTAAATACCTTACCATCCTTTTAACTGCAGTCCAATCTGATTTGGTAGGTGAGCTGACCCTTCTGCTCAAAATTCCTACTGCATTTGCTATATCAGCCCTGTATGTGGTAGCTAGATATAAAAGCTTACCTATGGCTGATCTATATTGGATGTTATCTGGTAAAGGTTCTCTTACTGTTTCATCCTTCAGAAAATCAGTGATCATGGGAGTGCTTACAACTTGGGCATCTTGCATACCTAAACTTTCAATAAGCTCATTTATTTTCTGCTTCTGGCTTAGAAGATAAGAACCATCATTTTGTTTCTCAATTTCTATACCAAGATAGTATGACACATTACCAAGTTCTTTTATCTCAACATTGTGGTTTAAACACTTTACAATGTCCTTGTACTCTTGCTCACTTTTGCTTGCAATGAGCAGATCATCAACAAAAGCTAAAATGTATGCATATTGTCCATTTGTGCACCTAGTGTACAAGCATTTATCTGCTTCACCTTGCTTAAATCCTAAATTTGTCAATATTTCATGCAATTTTTCATTCCAACATTTTGCACTTTGCTTTAATCCATAAAGACCTTTGTTTAATTTACACACTAGCTGTCTTTGTTTTGTATTTATGAAACCTGTTGGTTGTTCCATGTACAAGTCTTCAGTTATATCTCCGTGAAGAAATGCTGTTTTCACATCAATGTGGTTGACTTGCATGCCTTTTGAGACTGCAATGCTCAGAAGTGTTCTGATTGTCGTGTGTTTCACTGCAGGTGCAAACACTTCATCAAAATCTTCTCCATATTTTTGAAGATATCCCTTTGCCACTAATCTGGCTTTATACCTTTCCACTTTTCCTTGTGCATTCCTTTTAACTTGAATACCCATTTGCATCCTATAGCTTTCTTGCCAGGAGGTAATTTTGTAAGAATCCAAGTATTATTTTTATCCAATGCATCAATTTCTTCTTGTGCAGCTTTATGCCATTCAGCAGCTTCTTCTGCTGGCATTTTCTCAATCTCATCCCATGTTAAGGGCTCTTGAGCTTCTGCTGACTTTGTTAGGTAAGACAGTCTTGGGGGTGGAACACCTTTGTTTTCCCTGGATGAGCGTCTGACAACAGGTTGGTCTGACCTTTCCGCATCCTCAAAATCTGAGAGTCCTTCTCCAATTGATTCCCCTTCTCCAACTGTACTGTCTTCTTCAATGATCCTTTCTGTGTCTGCTTCCTCTGCCTGTTCCTCGTTAGATACAGATGAGTTGCTTTCAGACATCTGCCTTGGTATGGCATTTATATACACTGGCATGTCTATTATGGTTCTAGTTTCATATTCTGGATGATAAGGCTCATCTGGGATAATCCAGCCTTTATCAACCCTTTTGTTTTCATCAAAATATGTAACATGTCTTATGCCAACAATCCCAGTTTTCAGATTCAAAATTCTATATCCTTTGTGTCCTGGAGTATAGCCAACTAAAATGCCCCTTTCTGTTGTGGAATCCAGCTTATGCCTTCTTTGTTTTGGTACATGAGCATATGCTGTACTTCCAAATGTTCTTATGTGTGACAGGTTTGGCTTCCTACCATGCCATGTCTCATGTGGTGTGCGCTCAGCGCCTTTAGTTGGCATTCTGTTTTGTAGGTACACTGCTGTGAGAATGGCTTCCCCCCATAGTCTTTTAGGGAGATTGCTATCTGACAGCATACATCTGGTCATTTCCACAAGTGACCTAAATTTTCTCTCTGCAACAGAATTTTGCTCTGGTGTATAAGCTACTGTTGTGATATGCTGAATGCCTTCTTGTTCTAGAAATGTGCGCATGCTTTGTGAAGTGAACTCACCACCATTGTCGGTCTGAAGAACCTTTGGTTTTCTTTCAAATTTATTGCTCACCATGGCTACGTATTTCTTCAGCATGTCTGTGACTTGACTTTTCTCTTTCAGCAAATAGGCCACACAATATCTAGAGAAATCATCCAAGAATATTAGCACAAATCTGTTATTTCCCAATGATGGGATATTAAACGGTCCACATAAGTCACTGTGTATTAAGTCCAGCACTTTATTACTCCTATTTCCTGTGTATGCAGGAAATGAGGGTCTCACACCTTTTTGAGTAACACAGTCTATGCATTTCTCCATTTTACCAGCATCTGCACTTATCTGAATGCCGGTGGCCAGTTGCTTACTGTAAAGATCCTGGATCACCTTAGAATCACGATGTCCCAGGCGGCGGTGCCAGATTTCCGGACTACATTTACCATCATTCTTCCTTACTTGCGCCATATGTGAGGCTTCACCTGAAATGCTCAGTTTATAAACATCATTATGCATAAAAGCTTCAGCATACACTTCATCATTTTTAGAGATTGTGCACTTACTGTTTTCAAAATGAATCACAAATCCCTTCTTATCTAATGTAGATACACTAAGCATATTGCAAACTGCTTGGGGAATATACAAGACATCACTTACAGGAATTTCTTTAACTTCATTAGACACTTTGCATTTTAAGAATCCAATACCTTTTGCTTGGATCTTAGCAGTCCCTGCGTTTGCAGTTTTAAGAATACCTTCCTCTGGACACATTTCCTGAAAGAAATCCTTACAATTGGTTAAATGGCATGTGCTCCCCGAATCCAAAATCCAAGTACTTTCATTTGAATTATTATTTACCATAGTCAAAGATTTTTCTGCCATTAGAAAGCCCTTGTGTTTATCTTTGTCCTTCATACATTTCCTGGTTTGAAAATTCTTTAGTTCCATTGGCTTAGGTGAGCTAGAGGGAGTGTTTTGTGTTTCCTTACACCATTTAGATACATGTCCCTCCTTTCCACATGAGTAGCAAATCAGCTTGCCCTTGGGTGGAGTTTTCCCATAGCTCCGCCTTCCTCTGTTCTTTGCCAAGAAATTTGTTTCATTTCTCTCTGACTGACTTTGAGAACACATCTCCTCAGAATCATTTATTATGCATTCCTGCCTTAGTTTTGATGTTGCCTGTTCAAAAGATTGCCCTTCAATGGCCTCATTTACAGACCTAAAAACATCAAACTTCTTTGATAGTGAGGTAAAAAGAAATGCTCTTTTCAATGCATCACACATGGGAATTCCAGAAAGTTCTAGCTTTTGAAATGAAGACATAAGATGCATAATGTGATCATTACATTTACTTTTATCCCTTAATTTGGTTTCATTCAACTCTGCTAGCCAAATTGGTTGCTGCTTTGCATATGTAGTTGCATACATAGTTCTCAGTTTATATAAAATGTCCTTTGGTGTATCTTTTCCCTCCACTAATATGGCTTGTTTCTCTGAGAGAGCTTCCAAAAGCATGCACTTCACATAATAGTTTGCATTGTCCCATTCAGCCATATTTTCAGCTGTTCTGTCTTGGTCTAAGCATATATTTAATCTTTTTGCTCGAAGGAGACATATGAATCTTAGTTCCCACTGCTGATAATTAAACTCAGTTAATTTAGGCACCTTGAGAGAATAGAAAAATGGTGAATTTCTTCCCTCAGCCATTTTCTTAGCCTTCTGTCTGCTGTGTGGGGGGGAGAGAGAGACAGACTGAATCTTTCCTTTAAAACTTAAGAGAAAAATGTGGCCTTTTTTTTTTTTTTTTTTCTGCCTGGTAATATTTCTCTTCTTTTTCAATTCCTGGACCCTGGGCCCATAACCCTTTTGTTGGATTATTTGTAGTAAATAATTAGCAGATTTTAGTACACACAGCTTCAGCTTTAGAAATGTTAATTTCTTTCTTCATCTCTCTCTCATTCACCCCTGAATAATTCACTGCTGAGTCAGTTTAAAGTTGAAGTAACAAAACATCTGTTTACTCACAGTTTGTAGTTAGATTATAATCAGACAGGCTTATATTTACATATTACTATACATTTGTCTTATCAGCTCCTTCCATGTGCTTAGATGGTAATGGATGCTCACACCACCATAGATCCTCTCAGGTTAGGAGAGATCATGAGCTCCATGTGCTCCATGTGCTGTGTCTGCTGCATCTGCTGTATCTAACCCCCAACAGGAAGTTGCATAGCTGTGTGACCTCTCTAAGTAATTCACATCAGAGGTCACAGAGTAATCACAGAGAAATAATAGGTGACAGGCAATGCATGTAAAATACAATTACATTCCAACAACTTCAGCTTCCTACCCCTTCATATCCTCTTGCAGGTTCATTCCCCCTCATCACTGTCTGTCAAACATTACTCTTCCAGCAGTGCTAGTGGTAACAGGCTGCCTGGCCAACCTGAAGCCATTTCTCTGTCAGATCCCGCCCTTGTGGAAGCAGGAAGTTGCATCAGCGGGGCAGGACATGGCAGAGACAAGGCTCCAGGTTGGCCAGGCAACATGTTCCTGCTGAGCTGCTGGAAGAGTAAGATTTGAAGGATGGCCGGTGAGGGAATGGATCATCTTGGAAGCTGAGAGAGGTATGGACTCACAGGGGAGCAGGAGATGATTCTGTGTTTGGTTGAGAACAGGAGATGGCATGAAGTAAAACAAAAGTTGAAGCTAATTAGGTTAGTCTGTTTCCCCTTCCCGTGCAGCTGTCTTCACTGTAAACTCAAAACATAAACAAGAAAACCTATCATCCACGTTGTCATTCTTTATTGTTGGTAGCATTTTAATTTAATCTCACTTTTATTGTCAAACATGCCAACTTGTGCAGCATATGGATGTACACAGAGTTCAGAGGAAGAATAACAGAATAACTTTTCATAGAGTAGTAATTTGTTATAAATCGTACTCAGTGTGTCATACCTAGAATGTGTTATATTTGTGCAGAGATTTGTTTTTACTTTTGGTAAAGGGCCACTAAAACAGATATCATGTTATAAGAATCAGGTGCTCAACATTCAGAGTTTCTGTCTATCTATTTATTTAGTTAGTTACTTATTTACAACATTTATACCCCACATTAAATATGAATTAGGTTGAAACCTGGGAGCATTTAAAATCTTTTTTTTTTTCCTGTGCCTAGATCGAAAGAGAAAGATGGTTTGTGGGAACTTGCTTCTTTTGTTTTGTTGGAATGCAGTGGTATATTATTATAGAAAAGCACTTAATATTGTTTATTACTACTTTTTAAAAGAGAGAGATTGAATAATGAGAGCAAAGCTACCTTCATGCAGAAGTCCCGAGTCAGTCTAAATGTGCATGAACTTTGGATGTCCATGGTTATGGACATATCATTGGAGATGGGGGGGGGGGGTTCTTAAATTGACTTACAGCCCAACGTTTTGGGCAGTCATTATTGGACTCATTTGATGAGATTTTTCTGTTTTTGTTTAACATCGATAGTACTGGATTATGTGGTTTGGGTGGTTTGTGTGGAAGGAATGAATGGTATGAGTGAGTTTGTTATGATATCATGCACATGTTTTATACTTAAAAAACATTTCTTATTATATATGTAAGTGGTCTGGAGTATATTTGTTAGAGTTATTGTAATATCTACTCCAGTTTACTTGTGAGTATCCCATGAATTTGAATTAATATATAAGTGAGAAGAAGAATTGTCAGATTATGGAGAGGGAGGAAAGGGGAGAACTGCTGGAACTGAATGGGAGGAGAGAGGAGAAGAGAGATGCTGGACATGTACCATAGGAGAGAGAGATTTGCAGGTGCCACTCTGATGGACTGGGGGTTGAGGGGAGGGGGAAGGAATGGGATAGGATGGGTGGATGGACAGAGAGGCAGATATTTGGGGGGAGGGAAAAGATACTAGATAGAGAGGGGAAGAGCCATTGGAACCCAGGGTGCAGAGAAATTGGACCATGAAGCACTGGTGGGAACTGAGAGGGAGAGATACTGGCACCAGGGTAGGGGGTACAGGAGGAAGGGAAGAGAAAGGGGAGGGTCAGGGAGGCAGAGAAGACATGCTGAGCATGGAGGGAGAATAGGGACAGGGACACAAAAGGGCAATCCTGGACACAGAGGATAAGGACACACAGGGACAATGCTGTACATGGAGGGGGATAGGGACATAGGAGCAATGTTGATTACAGGGGGAAAGATAGGGGGAATGGAGGACAGTTCAAGATAGGAACATAGAGGGTAGATGCTGAATATCAGGGAGTATATGCTAGACATGATGAATAGGGACGCAGAGGAAAGATGGATGCTGGACATGGAGAGAGAGAGATGTCAAATGGACAGGAGACCTTGCACAAGTAGGAAAAAACAGGAAAACAGACAAAAAACACTGGGACCAAAGCGAATAGAAAAATAAAATGATCAGTCAACAAAGGTAGAAACAGTATTTTATTTTGAATTTATTAATTGAAATATTTGCATCTCTGATAATTTGCATTTCAGTTTTTCTTTCTCCAGTATCACTTTATGCAGAGTCTGACCTTCAGGTTTCCAGTTCTCTTTTTTTCCCTTTCATATCTCTATTACTAATCTGTGGTCCCTTGTTTCTTATTTGGTGAGGGGCCTGTCTGTGTTTTACATTTGTGTCCAAGGTGCAGTATTCTGCTAGCATGTAGTTTCTGTGTAGAGATCTGAAGCAGTCCAGTTTGTTCTGTTTTCTTTCTAGATGGTGTGTTGGTGTTGTAATGCCTGATGTAGTAGTTACAGTGCTGCCTTTTCACATATAAATATATTGCTCTTTGAGTACCGTTAGTGCTGTTTTGGTATGGTAAGGTTCCGAGTGTGTTTTTGCACAAGTTTGTGCATAGTGTTTTGCAGTGGAGGGATTGTGTGTTGGCCTTACTGAGGTGACATAAAAACTAATATAAATTTAGTTTGTCATAATATCAGACATTATCTGATGGCTGAGGGCAAGTGAGATGTGTAAGAGATAAGAGAAGCAGACTTTTTTCAATCTACTTTAATTGAATTGCTTAAGAGACCTATATATTCCTACTGATGTTTGTACTATTTAATTTTCTTGCCATTTTATTTTTTGGCATTTGATGCATATTTAATATCTAAGTTTAATAAAAGGTATTATTTGCAACTATTTTACTGACCCTCCTTTCTGCAGGTTGTCAGACAATTATGGAGTCAGGCCCCATCCCGGCCTGGCTCAGCCCTGCCCACTTTAGCCTCCCCAAACAGCTAAGCCACTGACCGCCTATGCTTTTTGAGTCATTTTTTATTGGCCAAAACAGGAAAAATCCTGAAAATTTTGGGGTTTTGTCCTGTCATAAGTAGTGTTCACTTTTCACACAGAGTGTACTCTCACTTGAAACAAATAAATAAATAATATAAATAAAAATTTCCATAAACATGTGAAACAAAGCAAAATGACAATTTTTGGGCTGCAGACACCTAGGGCCATGTTTACTATGGAGCGTTCTAGGCAAGTTAACATTTTTAACGTGTTAACCATGTACGTGCCTACAATATCCCTATAGGCGCCTACATGGTTAGTGCGCGGGCTAAGTGAAGGCGTGATAAAACACTAACGCACCTTAGTAAACAGGGCCCCTAGTGGCAACTAGTTAAGTGTTTTAGAAAATTAACCTATATTTTAATATCTAATTCACTAACTATATGAGAATCAATTACTAACAGTAAAGGCTGGCTAACACTTAGCATTTGTTATCATCTGCCCCCTCTCAAGAAGCTGCCTCGTGGCTAGGCCAACCCTGAATTCTGCTTCTATAGAAACAGTTTAGAAACTGGAATGCTCTGGAAACATTTAAAAAATCCATTATCTTGAGCTGGTGAGTTTGGCTGTCAGGATCCACAGGAACCAGTCCTGCTGCAGATAATGGGGACCTTTTACTGTATAAATCTGTAGTCAATAAGATGGTGGACCACTGTGCAACTCTTAAGATGCCTTCCTTTTTTTCTAAGGAGCAGAGTTTGCCCAACTCTGTAAAACAGCAAGGTAAGGTCAGACAGTATTTCAGTATAATCTTATCTTAATATTCTACTTGCAAGCACAGCAACGAGGAGGGGTGAAGGAGGTTAAGCCCTAGGACTATTCTGTGCAAAGATTTATGGTTGGAGGTCTTGAGACTGGTTTTGCTGGAACAAGTAAATCAAATGTTTTTAGATAAGGGGGCCATCAACTGATACAGCAAGAGCTAAAACAGCAAACTGAGAATTGTCAGGTAAACATAGTTAGAAAAAGTATAAAAGGAGTGCTTAATTGCTACAGAGGCAGGAATCTTGCGAGCTCTGCTTAGTGCTTTTTTGCTCCAGGCTGGTAAATTCCTCCACTGGAACATAGAAAGGAAAAAGACTATTTGTATGTACTACTTATGAATTGTAATTGGCAAGGCAGTAATTAGATGTCTATTTTCCTATCTGTAATAAATAAGCTTCTATGATAAATTTATGATTGGCTAATGGTTTATCTCTTCCTGTGTTCTTTAATCCAAATTATTTTATCCAGGGAATAAATGTCTGAAAGTTTAGCCTTGCATCTTGCAGCCTGTCTGACAAGTGGGCATAGGTATAAGGTTAAACACAGCCAAGGAGTTTTTCTCCAAGCAAAGAGAACTTCTCTAAGGCCGAAGTGTAGTCCTCACCCAGGGGCAGGGGTCGGTATTACATTACCAAGCCATGCTAAAAAGTGGCTGGTGCTGGTCTCAACATATGCGTTTTCCATGCGTTGCTGCCACCTTTAGCGTAGCGGTGAAATGGTTGCATTTACATACTTTTTTGTAATGGCCATGTGCTAATTTTCCAATTTGCATGTGACCATTAGTGCTGGAGCCCTAACCTAGAAGGCGGTAAGGTCTCCCATTCTAATCCTACGCTAATTGGTCCATGCGCGATAATATACCTGCACTTCCTGATAACACAGGGCATGCCTACTCTCCACCCCCAAGAAAACAAAGGGGCAGACGATCTGCAAACTCCAAGATGGAAACTGTACAAAGTAGATCGTAGATAAACCAAAAAATATATATTTATTGATATAGTAAAAATCAAAATAAAATATGCATACAGTGGATAGCCCGACACAGGCCGTGTTTCGCCCACCTGGGCTGCTTCAGGGGCTTGTCAAGATGTCCAATGAATTTTCAGCCTCCTGGATCCCTGAATGCGGAGTCCCTCAGGGTTCCCTGATATCATCAATATTATTCAATGTCTTGATGGCTCCACTTGGCAAGAAACTATGCCTCTCACTTTCCCGGGCTTTCTGAAAAGAATTTAAAGGGCTCGATCGAGCAGCCCAAGGAGGTTGGATAAAACAGGAGACGACGTTGAAACCAATTAGGTAACAGGCAGCAATCATCCCCGTACACTCAAAACAAAACAAATCTGTAGGAAGCTTTCAAATAAATTAAAAAGTTGCCCAATAAATACAAAAAAAATAAAAAAATCTTTTGTCTACCACCTTTTAAGGTATTGCCTATCCAACTTGAACAGCTTTAGACTTTCTTTTACGATTGTTTTGGGTGTACTAAAACCGCGGCAAGCTCCGCCTACCGGCTTCAGCTCTTGACAAGCCCCTGAAGCAGCCCAGGTGGGCGAAACACGGCCTGTGTCGGGCTATCCACTGTATGCATATTTTATTTTGATTTTTACTATATCAATAAATATATATTTTTTGGTTTATCTACGATCTGCTTTGTACACTCTCCACCCCCAGACATGCCTCCCACGCCAAAAAATTTTTGTTAGTGCAGGAGTAGCGCACGCTGATGGCCAACCTACCGCAGGATGCCTCAGTGCATCCTAATGTGCTCCTTTACTAAGCGGTAGATACATGCTAGTGCCTAGCACGGCTTACTACAAGGGCCGCAATGTATGCTAACAGTATTATTATGCTTTTGCCATTATTAAATAACTCTCACGGGCACCTATTTGCAATAACTCCACGTAGAAATGCTGAGTCCACAGATGCAAACTTGTTGTACCTGCTTTATCGCCACTCCTGACACATATTTACATTTTCAAAGTATGCATAAAATGCAAGAGACATTTCTGCATTAATATCTGTATATAACCAAGGTTATCCCACTTTGAGGGTTATGGTGATTGCAAAAGTAGAGAAAGTTTTACTTGAGCAGTGGGCACTGACTCTTACCTCCATGCATGGCATCAATCTTTATTTTAAGCTGATCGGGTCCAGTCAGCAAGCTTTTGATTGCATTAAAGTCGAAGAGACCACGAAGCAAATTGAAGTAAACCTCCACTGAATCCACTATTTCCACTGTGGTTATAAAATAGAGAACATCACTGCCTGGAAATCTAGATATAAATAAATACCATGGTCTAAAAAATACATAAAAATGTCCAAATGCACCTGCAAATAACTGGCAGGATATAACTGGTGTTGTCTGATTGTAGACACCCCATTGGAACCTCATGCGACCTCAAGCCCGCGATTCATATAAACAGTCAGGTCTAAACTGGTACATAAGGAGGAAGTGATCCACTGTACTTCGGTTCACTTCCTCCTTGTCAGGGGAGCTCAGTCAAGGAGGGGAAGAGAGAATAAGCAAAGCCATTGCTGTGGCTGAAAATGAGGAGGGGCCAGAGAAAATGTGAGTGTGCAGAGGGGTACTGGGGGTGGAGGTAAAGGGTGAATCATGTGCCATAGTGGGGGACTGGGGCAGAGTAAAGGGGCGAATGTGCCATGGGGAGATTGGGAGCAGACTAAAAGGGTAAATCATGTGCCAAGGGGGGGGGGCATATGATTCCATGGGGAGGACTGGGGCAGAGTACAGCGGTGAATGTGCTATGGGAAGTTTGAGGGCAGAGTAAAGTGGTGAATGTGCCATGGGGATGGGAGCAGCAAACTAAAGGCTAGCCATGGGGGATAGGGTGGGGGGAAAGATGCAGAGATAGCTGGGGGGAAGTTTGGAGAAAGACAGACACAGGCACAGACAGACATACATACACACAACATCCACCTTTCTCCAGCTCCCTTGCCAGCAATGACAGACACAACACACACTATCGCTTTCCTCCAACCCCCCCACCCATGACACACAATCCACTTTTCTCCAACCCCCAACCCTCCCCCTTCCTTGGCACAGACCACCCCATCCACCTTGCTGCAATCCTCCACCCACCCATGGTATACAGACCCCCACCATGGCATATACCACTCCATTCAGCTTTTTTCCAGGCACACCCATCCCTGTCCCCCACACGGCTTCCTCCCTGCATACATACCATTCCAGCTGCCAGACACCAAAGCATCAGAGAAGGTGGAAGCAGCCCAATGTGCAGCTGAGCAGCTTTTCCTCTTCCCACGCTGAAGTGGTATGTGTGCAGGGAGGGAGGGAGGGATGGAGACATCCAGAAACAAAGCATCTGTGCCACACTGCACTGCAGCAGCGGACTACACAGAATTCTGTGCAAATTCTGCATTGCATTGCCTCTGGCCCAGAACCACTTCCCTCGTTTCATTCATAGTTCCCTTAACCCAAACTGCATGAAGTTACAGTCTTCTACATCAAATGATATATGTTCTGCACGATATATATAAAGCGGCATGTATTCAAAATATACAGTACCTCGGAAAGGCTTGAACTTGTTCTCCAGATCAAAGTCTTGCCTTCCAACCCTGGAGAGGTCAATTCTGAGATCAGGACAAATGGCAAACTCCTCAAGAGTTCTACTGATCTGATGAATTTTATCTGCAACAGCATCAGGGGCAGGGCCTGAAAAAAAAAAAAGAAATGATTAAAAAATCCATCATTATGCCTCCACACTTATTAGATTGCATATTTAATGCAGAATCGGGTCTTGAATGATGAGAAGATCCATCTGATAGGGAAATCTCATGTAGAACATCTGAAAAAGAGACCTGGTGATCTCAGTACACAATAATATCTTTGCATTATGTTAAAAAAACCACTAGAATGTGTTATTGCCCTCTATACAACATCATCAAAATCCAACCCTTCCTTTTTTACTTTATTATAATTTCTTTTTGCTGCCTGCAAGCCATCAAGGCAATGTACATTCATGTAAAGTAGGTATTTTTCTGTCCTTGGAGGGCTTGAAATCTAATTTTGTACCTGAGGCAATAGAAGGTTACGTAACTTGCCCAGAATGGCAGGGAGAAGCAGTGGGATTTGAGCTGGGCTTCCCTGGTTCTCAGCCTGCTGCTCTCACCATTAGGGTACTGCCAACACCCTTACCGTGTTACTTCCTCTCTAGACTACTGCAACCTAATCCTCAGAGGTCTCCATCTATCTCTGCTATAGTCTAATCAAAATTTCAGCTGCATGACATCTTCTCCCAGTTCTCTTATGACTACATAACCAGTCTTCTCAAATGTAACTTTATTTTAAACATTAATAGACCCATTTTCAGATTAAAGAAAATCAACCCAAAGCATTGTACAGTAGCTTATTCCATCAGTTCCTTAGCTGCTTCTGTATACAGTTCAAGATTTTTTATATAAATACCTTCACTTTGAGGCACCAAATTGCTTTTCCTCTTTCCCCCATGCCCCTCCTCTTGACCTGAGGTCTTTGGGGAAACTGCTCTTATTTCTGCTTTTTTTCCTGCATTTACAACTCTCTGCTCTGTATATTACACCCCATTGTACCAGATGCCTGAGTCAGTGCAACATGTCACCATTCTGATCATATTCAAATCCTAGAAAATGCCATACTTTTTGGAGGTTGCCTTTAGAACCTAAACCCTAGCTCTTCCTGAACTCAGTCACAGTTACTGTAAAGAATAAATATCCTGAGACCTTATATTTGTCTTGTCTTTACCTTGACTGAACGATTAGACCCTCAGATTAGGGACTATTAACTTATATATGTACAGTGCACTTGGAAATAATGTGAATTATTAGCAGCATTTCCAGGAAAGAATTCACTTTTTTCAAGGGCTCAGTGTGGCTACAAGAACCCAGCACTATCTTCACTTCAGAGGTAGCAAAAAAGTTCAGTGACCACACTTTCTTCCCTCAAATAATTTAAAAAAATTCAAGGAACATCTGTCGCTATGTGCTTCTGCATTAATTGGTATGGTATCTATTGTGAATTTTCAAAGAAACACTTATGCTTATAAAGATGACACAGAACACCATAAAATTATGGACAGGGCAAAACTAGGGACAGCAAAACTGTGTGGCAGCATAGAAGCCTCCATCTTATAAAATGGCCACACAGATGCCCATGTAGAGGAGAACGGTAGTGCAATGGCTGAAAATCAAGGAACACAGGTTCAAATTCCACTTCAGCTGTTTGTGTGCTTTAAAATTATGAGCCCTGCAAGAACAGAATATACCTGCTATACCTGAATGTATACCACTTCAGTAGCCTTCAGGTTTGCAGGTGTCTTGTATAATAGGTATTTTTCTGACCCTGGAGTGCTCACAGTTAAAAAAAACAACAAGAACTGACATGGGATTTGAACCTGAGTCCCTTGGGTCTCAATCCACTGTAGTGACCATTAAGCTACACCTCAGCTCTGCAGCCACTTGTTGAGAATGCCCATAGTACATGAAGCTGACAGAGCCAGTTTCACTTTCAGGGGAGAGGGTGCAGGATAGCAACCACTGGGGGATTAAGGACCTGCAAGTACCAGATCTAAATACAGACATCCATCTTTTTAGACTTGGACGTCCCTTCCCCTTCCATAATCGGAGCTGGATGTCCATATTGTGGGCACTCATTAGTCTTGCCAAAACATGCCCAGACCACGCCCCCTTGCCATACTATAATGTTAAACAATATTACAACTAAAGGACTTCAACAACATTCAGGCTCCTAATGGTAATCTACATCAAAATTCACTATAGGGTCTCACTTTAAATTCCAAAATTATATATTCACAATGATTAACATATTCAATAAAATACAAAATTACAAAATCTTACATTTCTACATAACCACTCAAGTGATTAAATATTTTATACTCAACTGCATGATGTACTTCTTTTGATACTTTATATGATCTCATATCCTTAACAATCATGTCTAGTATTCATCACCAGTTCCAATATGTTAAGAATGTTCTTCAAGTTCACTTGAGGCTTTGAGAATAAGTTAAAAATCAAGGTAGAATACTTTGTTGTTTTCCAATGACTGTAATATCTCAAATGAACAATACATCACCAATCAATGACTGCTGATTAAATTCCACAAAATCTATCCTATATCTTCCATTTCAGTCAATCAGACAGAGTTCTTCAATAATTATTCATTGGCTCTCAAATGTGTCAAACACAGAGTTTGACTGATGCTCACAACTGATCAGATTGTAATCAGCACCTGCGTAACTCCTGGCTGTTCCCAAACTGCCTCCTGTACCGCCCCTGACCCAGGGGCGTAGCTACGGGTGGGCCTGGGTGGGCCCAGGCCCACCCAATTTCAGTCCAGGCCCGCCCAGCGCCAGCGCCAGCTCCCATTGCCGGCCACTGCTGCTTTTCCTGATGAGCAGCAGTGGCCGGCGCTACAAAAAGAAGAAGCGCTCAGCTGACTGAGCTGAGCGCCAACGCGTCGCTAAGGAAGAGAAAAAAATGTTTTTAAAAAAATGCGGCACCGCAGGCAGCCTCGAAGCATTGGCTGCTGGCTCTGCAGGCTCCTCCCGTCTCTTACATCACTGCCCCTGTAGCGAAGCAGGGGCAGTGACGTAAGAGACGGAAGGAGCCTGCAGAGCCAGCAGCCAATGCTTCGAGGCTGCCTGCAGTGCCGCGTTTTTTTAAAAACATTTTTTCTCGTCGGGTTAGCGTTGGCGCTCAGCTCAGTCAGCTGAGCGCTTCTTCTTTTTGTAGCGCCGGCCCTGCTGCTCATCAGGAAAAGCAGCAGTGGCCGGCAATGGGAGCTGGGGCTGGTGGGCCTGAATGGGAGAGGGAAAATGGATGGCAGGATGGGGAGAAAGAGGGAAAATGGAAGGATGGGGAGAGAAAGAGGGAAAACAGATGGCAGGATGGGGAGAAAGAGGGAAAACAGATGGGAGGATGGCAGAGAAAGAGGGAAAATGGAAGGATGGGGAGAGAAAGAGGGAAAACAGATGGCAGGATGGCAGAGAAAAAGGGAAAATGGAAGGATGGGGAGAGAAAGAGGGAAAACAGATGGGAGGATGGCAGAGAAAGAGGGAAAATGGAAGGATGGGGAGAGAAAGAGGGAAACAGATGGGAGGATGGCAGAGAAAGGGGGGAAAATGGAAGGATGGCGAGAGAAAGAGGGAAAACAGATGGGAGGATGGCAGAGAAAGAGGGGAAACGGAAGGATGGGGAGAGAAAGAGGGAAAACAGATGGGAGGATGGCAGAGAAAGAGGGGAAACGGAAGGATGGGGAGAGAAAGAGGGAAAACAGATGGGAGGATGGCAGAGAAAGAGGGAAAATGGAAGGATGGGGAGAGAAAGAGGGAAAACAGATGGCAGGATGGCAGAGAAAAAGGGAAAATGGAAGGATGGGGAGAGAAAGAGGGAAACAGATGGGAGGATGGCAGAGAAAGGGGGAAAATGGAAGGATGGCGAGAGAAAGAGGGAAAACAGATGGGAGGATGGCAGAGAAAGAGGGAAAACGGAAGGGTGGGGAGAGAAAGAGGGAAAACAGATGGGAGGATGGCAGAGAAAGAGGGGAAACGGAAGGATAGGGAGAGAAAGAGGGAAAACAGATGGGAGGATGGCAGAGAAAGAGGGAAAATGGAAGGATGGGGAGAGAAAGAGGGAAAACAGATGGCAGGATGGCAGAGAAAGAGGGAAAATGGAAGGATGGGGAGAGAAAGAGGGAAGACGCTGGATGGAAGGGTAGGGAGAAAGAGGTGACACTGGATGGAAGGATGCAGAAAGAAAGAGGGAAGGAAGGGGAGAGAGAGGGGAGACACTGGAAGGATGGGGAGAGAAAGAGGAGAGGCTGCATGGAAAGGGGGAGTAGTGAAAGATTGGAGAATAAGAGGAAGGGGCATGGGGAGAACAAGGGTGAGAAAAAAGATGAAAAGCCATAAGTAGATGAAGGAAATTAAAGAATGGATAGTAAGAATGAATTAAATCTGGACACAGAGAGAGGCAGAAAAATATTGAAGAAAGCAAAGAAAAAGGAGAGAAAAATGACAAATGGCCAGGAAACCCTGGCAGAAGAGTTAAGCGAAAACGAAGGAAAGCAGAATCTAGAGACTGGGAGCAACACAATGAGAAAAAGTAAATGGCCATACAACAAAGGTAAAGAAAATAATTGTATTTTTAATTTAGGATAAAGTAATATGGTGTTAATAAAGTTTCAGAGACCAATACTTCCTTCCTTAGGTCAGGAGAGGATACCGTAACAGCATTATACTGACCTGAGGCAGGAGGTTTTGGCCTCTGAAAGCTCACTGAAAAGGATTAGGCTATTAAATAAATTGTCTGAAATCTGATGCACTGAAAAGCAGCACTTTACCCTGTGTGACAAATGCATCTGAGTGTGACTACATTTTGCTGGGGGGGGGGGGGGGGTAGAGAGAAAATTTTGTGCCCGCCCACTTTGGGTTCAGGCCCACCCAAAATTGGCAGTCTGGCTACGCCACTGCCCTGACCTGACCACTTCAAACATGGCTGGTCAAAGCCGATATTCAGTGGCGCTAACCAGTTAAGTGCTACTGAATATCAGCGGTTAGATGACCACAAGCGATTTAAGTAGGTAAGAGCCTCTCCTGCCCATTTAAATTGCTCTCAATATCAACTGGTATTTTTTAGTTCACAAAACTATAATATTATGTTTCTTGACCTCAGTTACCATCTTACCTAGGTCCAAATATGTCCCTGATGCCCCTCCTGACCCAACTGGCTTCAGTATAAGCTCCTTTGCAGCTGGTCCAAAGCACACCCTCTCATGGTGGGTCCTCCAGACACTCTCACAATTGAGGCCCTGGCTTCATTTCGGGCCTACCAGAGCTCCGGAGCCTCTTCCACACATGCACAAAATCTCACACATATTCCATAGCTCTGGCAGCTGGGACCAAACACAGCCCCAGTCCCTCCTAGCTCTGGCTCCCAGCTCACTAGTGCTCCTTTGCACATTTACATGTGTCTTCTCTGTCGGCTGCCTCAATACATTCCTGGACCCATTTGGTCCAATTCCAGCCTCACCTGGACCCAGACTGAAGCTGGCTCAGCTCCACATCCACACTGTCTCAGCACCAAGCCTAATACTGGCCCCAGTAAGATAAAAGAAAACTTTTTATATTAACCCTTGTGTTATGCACCAGTTCCTGAATAAAGGGTTCACATATTTATTCACACAAGAATGCTTATTGTTGAATAATCAAACCCATCCTTTTTGAGTTATTTATTCAAAGGTGCCCTCTTATCAGAATTTAGCTTGGGTATAATTATTCTTTTGAGTATCAGCTGTGCTAAAATACAGATCATCTAGGATGATTCATAAACTTTCTCAGCATTGCAAGTTGTCCAGAAGCAACATAATCTTTCAATTTTCAGATAGCCCAACTTGTGTAGAGCAATTCTATAACAGAGCAGCTAGAGGGCACCTGACTAGAACCTATCAAGGAAAGTAGGTACCCATTTTCTTTCATAAAATACTAGCATAATTAAGTATATGCACACATATATAGTTAGCTGGTGTAATGGCTTGCGCTAAATGCTGGAAATACGTGCATAACTTATAATATACAATAAGTTACACACCCATGCTCTGCCCAGACTCCACCCTTGAGTACACTCACCTGTACATATGCACTATGTAAAATATATGCATATTTATAGAATAGCACAGGAAGCAAGTCTCTCTAAGTTGAAATGAAGCTCTGGAACAAGGGGGCATAGAATGAAGGTGGAAGGGGATAGACTCAGAAGTAACCTGAGGAAATACTTCATAGAAAGGGTGCTGAATTCGTGAAACGGCCTCCCAGTAGAGGTGGTGGAGACAAAAACTGTATCTGAATTCCAGAGAGCTTGGGATAAGTGCACAGGATCTCTGAGGGAGTGATAGAGAGAGAGTAGATGGCATGGAATGGGCAGACTGGATAGACCATATCTGCCTTCATTTTTCTAGGTTTCTATCTCCAGATCAACGCTGTCTCATCTGTTTTGTAGGTTTGTTCTACAGTTAGGTTACTCTCAGAGTCCAGCCAAGCAAAATTTTCCACACGTCTCTCTGCTGGCTCATGATTTGCACACAGTTTTTCACCAGCTGATCTGAGGCAACAACACCAAAGCAAATCTTAAAACTTTTTAGGAAGCCAAACAATTGAATAGTCACATGTACTTTCAATCTTCATTTCTGTATGAAAATATTGCTTTTGGCCATTAACATAGACTTCTCTACACAGGCACTGCTTCAGAGTAACACCAGCTGAACCGCTCATGCAGAGAGCTGTCCAAATCGGAATTCTGTGGCCCTGGTAAAGTTTAGTCATTCCTATTAAAGACTCATTTGCAACATTAAATGTTAGAATGTTGCATTTCTATAACTTTAGATCATAGAACTTTATTTGACCAACACCATATCCTGTTGGAGTTTACCAGCATTTACTGAGTGATGACATTTTTTGTGCAATTCATATTTCTATTAAATCTATATAGTACACACTACAACTTTTTCACTCCTAGATTTTTCCCTGAAGAAAATATTTTTGGATAGCAGATTGTGGGGCCTTTTTACTAAGCCACGTGCATGTACTATGTGCGCCAATTTGGAGTTAGCACCTGGCTACTGCGAGGCTCAGGTGGTAATTTCATTTTTTGTGTGTCCGCTATGCACGCCGGGAAATTTTTTTTATTTTCCTGTACACGGTGGAAACGGGCAGTAATCGTCATTCTACGCGCATAGATGATTACTGCACAGTTACCATGTGAGACCTTACTGGTAAGTCAAGGGCTGGCAGTAAGGTCTCAGACCCAAAATGGACGCACATCCATTTTCGGCAAAAATTTTAAAAAGGCCTTTTTTATGGGCGTGCTGAAAAATGGATCTGCGCACACCCAAAATGCATGCCTACATTAGCCAGCCCATTTTTCGGAACACCTTAGTAAAAGGACCCCTTAGTGCAAAACTTACACCCTTTCCTGCCATGTTCATTGCTTGCAAAATTCAGTGTCGAAGAACTGATGTCTTTAGAACAACCTTCCCTTCGCTCTACAAGCAGAATCTTCTCATCAGGGATTTAAATCAAGCTTGAACACACACGACCTAGACATATCACTTGACTGTTTAACCTCTTTACTACTAGTGAACAAGCACTATCACCTCAATCCTTATGTCGAACATGGTCTCTCCATAATCAACATCCTAATGAATGTTATAATCCAATTGTCACTCAGGAAACTTCATGCAATACCATAATGTATTCTTCTTTACCATGTACAGTATGTTATGTTCCATCTATGTTACCATGTATGTATGCACCTTAACGCAACACCACTTGTATTCTGTTACCCGGAAATGGCAACCGCCATTACGGCAAATGTAAGCCACATTGAACCTGCAAATTGGTGGGAAAATGTGGGATACAAATGCTACAAATAAATAAATAAAACTTATGACTCAGCTTAATTTGGCCCTGGCAGCATGATGCAGCAGATGACAAGTTACTCACTAAGAAATCCTTTTACCCTGTTTCTGAATTTGGAAATTGCTTTTGAGCTTATCCGATATACACCACTTAGATGATTTTCGATTTGCAGTATAGAAAACTAAATAAACTGAGAAACTTGGGGCCTGATATTTAGCCAGCGGCAATCAGTGTTTTGCTGACTGTTGCTGGAGTTATACCCGGAAATGCAATGTATAAATTCAAGGTATAAATATTGGTTCTGAATGTGAAAGCTATTTTAATTAGTCTCTTTGTCTGCATGGTTTCTTTCCTATTCATTTTGTAGTTCTTTTCTAAGCTTTTTGTTTATTTGTAAACCGCTGCGACCTGTACATCAGTTTTGGCGGCAAATCAAGACTTGAATAAATAAATAAATAAATGTCCAGGCTCCAGCACTGAATTTCCGGGTATATGAAGCTGGCAAAAACAAAGCCAGTTAAGTGTGATTGTTGGCACTTAACTGGCTATGAAGAACTGCATAAGGATAGGATATTTTTTGTGGCCCTGTTTTATTTATTTAGATTTTGCTCACACCTTTTTTCCAGCAGTAGCTCAAGGTGAGTTACATTCAGGTATAGTGGATATTTCTCTGTCCCAGGAGGGCTCACAATCTAAGTTTGTACCTGAAGCAATGAAGGGTTAAGTGACTTGGCCAAGATCACAAGGAGCAGCAGTGAGATTTGAACTGGCCACCTCTGGATTGCAAGACTGGTGCTCTAACCACTAGGCCACTCCTCTCCATGGGTAAGACAATAAGGAAAGTCAGAAGTAGGATAACAGAACATCGAGGTAACATAGAAGGGGCAATACAAATGTCCCATTATTCCAACACTGGCAATCCTTGGGCCATACATTAAATGATCTAAAATTTTCTGTCTTTAAAACTTTCAAAACAACATGGCGTGGGGGTGATTTTGAGAAAATTATGCTGCAGAAAGAGCAACACTATATCTTTGAATTAAATACAGCTATCCTGGCAGGTTTAAATAATGAGATGGACCTTTCTGTTTTTTTTTATTTTTAATGACGTGATATTTTATGTAGCTGTCTTTTTATGAATCATCTTTCTGTATTTATGTTATATGATTACCAATATAATGATTTGAGCAGGATGAAATATTATGTAGGTTTGTGTGATTATCTTAACCAGTTGAGTGCTAAAAATCAGCACTTAACCAGCTAAGTGCCAACTCCGCCCCCGGAATGCCCACAAAATAGCTGGTTTTGGCTCGGGCTCTAACTGGGCATTTTCAACGACACTATCCAGTTAAGTGCCGCCTGGTTAGTCTCAGAGAGATGATTTAAATCATTTTGAATATTGGGCCCTTGGATATGCATTTAAGTGTCATTTTGTAATAGCACGCACTAGCTTGTTTAGGGGTCCTTTTACAAAGCTGCGGTAAAAGGGGGTGTCGGCACACAACAAAAACACGCGCCAAGGCCCACTTTTACCGCAGCAGGTAAAAGTCAGGTCTTTGTTTTTTTTTTTGAGAAATGGCCGTGTGGCAATTTACTGCCACCTAAGGGCTCCTGTGCTAACCCGGCAGTAACCGGGCAGCATGTGGCACTGCCCTATTACCACTGGGTGCACAGCGGCGCTACAAAAATTGAAATACTTTCGCAGTGCAGGAATTGGCACGCACTGGAGGAGGGAACTAATGCCAGGCTGCTGCGGTAGCACGGCAGTACTTCCCTAGTGAGCACTAAGTGCATGCTTATTACAAAATGGTTTGCTCTATTTCATAAAAGCCCAATGCTATTTTCTTTCAGTAGATGCTATTATAAAATACTGCATGAATGCCAAACGAAAACCAAAACTGAACAGCACAAAATGATTTTTTTTCTGTTTCCACACCCCTAGTAAGTGCTACTGACCTACCATGGCTACATCTACACATGAACAACTCGTGAGCAAGGGAGGAATAGGTTGAGTTGCTAGGTGATAATGCTGATGCACTGCCAGATAATAAATGTTTCTGCAGATAATGGATGGGCCCAAGGACAGTGATTTTTCCTGGATACTGAGAGTTTTGAGATAATGGAACTTCAGAAAGAAGTGCCGCACTATATCTATGCAAACTGTCTTGCACTTCATACCATTCTGAGCTTGTCACGTGTCAGAAAGCACCTACCTCCATTGGCAATATTAAACTTAATTCCAAAGTCTCCTCCTGGTCCTCCGGGATTGTGACTCGCTGTCAAAATAATTCCACCAATGGCTTTAATTTTTCTGATAATGCATGAGACTGCTGGGGTAGACAGGATGCCATTCTGTCCAATAACCAATCGCCCGATCTATATCAAACAGAAAATAAAGAAAGTCACATTTGTTTTATTTTGGATTTTTAGGTGATCGTCGTATTTCAGCTTCACTAAAATTTCCAAATGATATCCGTACATCTGGATAATTCTGCAGAGTAGCAAGTATATAATTAATACTGAAGTTCTTGGTAACCATGCCTTTGACACGGTCAATCAAAATAAGCTAATTGTTATGTTATCATAATTAGGTTTCACTGAACTGTGCTTCAATGGTTCTATCTATAATATCTATATAAACTCACTTGGAAAGGTTAAACTGGAGACTGGTGTGAAATTCTTTGTTCTATGCAGATTATATATTCTTGTTGATTTCGGTAGACTTATCCTAAAATATTACTTTTTCTAGAATCAACCACTGCATGGAGAAAGTTAGACATTTGTCCTTTTCTGTTAATACAGATAAGACAAAAGTTCTTTGGTTCAGTATAAATGTAGATAATATTCCCAGCTATATTTTTTGTTCAGATGGTTCTCAGTTGACGGTGAATAGAACTTCAACAATTTTGGGGGTTATTCTCGATTCCACTTTAACAATGAATGCTCAGATTAAACATTTATTTCAGTAGGTTTTCTTCAAGTTGAAACAACTTCGATTACTTCATTCTTCAAGTTGAAACAACTTTGATTACTTCAATCTTATTTTATTCCTAATCATTTTAAGGTGCTAGTGCAGTTTTTATTTCTATCACTACTGGACTACTATAATTCCTTGTGTATTGGAATTAATCAAAAAGTAATTACACAGCTTGGAGTTGATTCAGAACACAGCAGCTAGGCTTATGTTTCATAAAGCCAGATTTGATCATGCGTCTCCTTTGTGGATTGGTCTGCACTGGCTCCCGATGAAAGCACAAACAGCTTTCACAATATGCTGTCTTGCTTTCAAAATTTTAGAGGGTCACTGACCAACTGATCTGACATCACTAATTACTTTGTTGGTTGACTTTAGTGATTAACGGACTTGTGCATATCTCATGTTACAATTTTCCTCCTTTAGAGGTGTTAAATTGAAAAGTTTTCAGGAGACGTCTATTAAATTCCAAACAGCAAAACTTTGGAATATGCTCTCAGTAGAAGTTAGATTATATCCTTCCTATATTCATTTTCATAAACAGTTGAAATTGTATTTGTTTTCAAAATTTTTGTTATGAAATTAGTCATTTTTTCTGAGTTATAATTATTTATCTTTGTAGCTCTGGATTGATGCTGTCTGTTTGTTGTAGTTGTTAACCTGCTCTGAACCTAAATTTAGGGATTGAAGCAGGGTATAAGTATCCATCAGCAGCAGCACCAGTACCACAGTTTGAAGGTAGATTGATAAAATATTTATCTTCCCTAAAACACTAGAACGTCAAGGTGGTTAGTTAGAGCAGAAGACTAAGAGCAAGAGAAACCAGGGTTCAAATCTGACATCTCCCATTGTTACTTCTTGTGACTTTGGCCAACTCACTTCACCTCCTGTTGCCACAGAACACTGTACTAACCTGTGATAAATACTACAAGTTAGCAGCCATCTATTGTGATCAACTGAAATAGATAAGGTGATGCCTCGCACATCTGATAAAAAATCTAGACTCCTCCCAGATCACTCACCCCTGTACCTATTAGTGCTCTTTGATCGGTAGCGTGAGGCCAGTCCCATTGCAATACCCCTAAGGGAAGTACATTCAATTTTTCAAAAGAAAATGATCAGGTGGGTGGGGGAGGGGGGCATACTACTACTTATCATTTTTAAAGCGCTACTAGACGTACGCAGTGCTGTACCCTTGAACATGAAGAGACAGTCCCTGTTTGACAGAGCTTACAATCTAATTAGGACAGACAAACAGGACAAACAAGAGATAAGGGAATATTAAAGTGAGGATGATAAAATAAGGGTTCTTTATCTTCGAGGAGACTGTGCCTAATGCAAAATAAGTGGCCAAAGTGGGATGCCATTTATTTTTAATAAGGGTTGGGGATTAGGATGAGAAGGCCATTGGAGGGCCTACTTATGTCTGTACAGGTACTGGGGGGTAGGGAGGCCAATTGTGATTTTTAACACACAGCCCCTTCAACTTGCTCCCAGAAGAAAATTCACACCACCTCTAGAGGTACTGTTAACTCTCCATGAACAATGCAAGCTGCCCTATTCATTTTGCAGAATAACAACTTTCTTTGCATGCATTTGCACGCAATACCACTCATTTTTATACATTTGTTGGGTCAGTTTTTTTGCATGCTATTGTGAAACATTTTGCGTTAAGCATAAGTAACACGTTATATGGTTTCAACACACAATATTGCCATAATATAGCTTAGAAGATAGACTTCTTAAACTATAATCCTTTTTATGTAGGGATATACTTAATACTACTGTATCTATCTATATAGGAATGCCTTTGTATCCCTCCTTGGTGCAACTGCACCTCGAATATTTTGTGCAATTCTGGTCACTGCATCTCAAAAAATATATAGTAGAATTAGAAAAAGTACAGAGAGGGGCACCAAAAATATTAAAGGGGATGGGATGACTGCCCTATCAGGAAAGGCTAAAGCAGCTAGGGCTCTTCAGCATGGAGAAAAGACGGCTGAGGGGAGATATGATAGAGGTCTATAAAATAATGAGTGGAGTGGAACGGGTAGACGTAAATCGCTTGTTTACTCTTTTCAAAAATACTAGGACTAGTGGGCACTCAATGAAGCTAAAAAGTAGTAAATTTAAAACAAACTGGACTCTAGAATTCATTGCCAGAGAATGTGGTAAAAGCAGTTAGCCTAGCAGGGTATTAAAAAGGTTTGAATAACTTCCTAAAAGAAATGTCCATAAGCCATTATTAAGATGGACTTGGGGAAAATACACTGCTTATTTCTAAGATAAGCTGCATTAAATGTATTGTACTGTTTTGGGATCTTGCAACTTGATTTGGCCACCGGTGGAAACAGGATGCTGGGCTTGATGGATCTTCGGTCTGTCCCAGTATGGCAATGCTTATATAGTAAGCCATGAGGATTGTTTATTTACTTTAAACACTATTGGGCTCATTTTCGAAACAGAAAAATGTCCAAAAAGTGGCACAAAGTGGCCGATGGATGTTTTTCTTGCAAAAACGTCCGAATTGCTATTTTTGAAACACATTTTTTAGACATTTTTCTATGCTGTTCATCTGCAGTGCATCCAAATCACAAGGCGGTATGTCGGGGGTGGGATTTGGGCGTTCTCACAACATGGACATTTTTCTACCATAATGGAACAAAGCAAAAACGTCACAAAAAGGTGCCCTAAATAACTAGATGACCAATGGAAGGATTAAGGCATGACCTCCCCCCCCTTAATCTCCCAGCAGTCACTGATCACCTCCCTCCCCCTAAAGATGTGAAAGAAACAGTACATATAGCATCAGATTTAATGGTCATTCCTATTAAAGCAGCAAGCAGACCCCTCGAGTAGCCTAGTGGTCAGCTCAGTGCACTGGAGAGAGGGGGACTCGGACCCAGATCCCACTCTAACTGGTACACCAGTGGTAGAAAGTGTGAGCACTCCGGGGCCCACCAAGAACCTACTGTACCCACATATAGGTGCCACCTGCAGATATAAGGGTTATTATACAGGTGTATAGTTGGGTGCAATGGGCTTTTGGTGGGTTTTGGAGGACTCAGAATACAATACAAGGGCATAATGGTGAGCTGTGTACCTGGGACCTTTTGTGTGAAGTCCACTGCAGTGCCCCCTAGGGTGCTCCACTGCTCTTCTGGGATGTGTGTGTGGCTAGTCTACTAAGAATGCTGGATTCCCCTACATTCAAATGGCTTGATTTTGTGCATTTTTCACTCGCATTTTATTTTTTTTTTAATGGTCATAAAAGAAAAATGCACTGAGCACAAAACATCTAAAAATGACTAGGAAATGGCCATTTTCAAAACAAAAAGATAAACATTTTTCGTGTTTGAAAATGGCCCACTTGACTTTTGGATGTTTTCAGCTGGTGGGTGCGCACATGGGTAAAGTATGGAAAGTGTGTACAAATACATGTGGCGGGGAATAATCGAAAGGGACGTCCAGGTTTTGATGAGGACGTCCTCACAAAATGTCCCCATCCAGGGGCGGGGAAACCTGTGTTTTCGAAACAAGATGGACATCCATCTTTTGTTTCGATAATACGGTCAGGGACGCCCAAATCCTTAAATTTGGTCGTCCTTAGAGATGGTTGTCCCTAGACTTGGTCATTTCTGATTTTTGGCAATACTGGAAACCAAGGACGTCCATCTCAGAAACGACCAAATGCAAGCCATTTGGTCATGCGATGAGCCAGCATTTGTAGTGCACTGGTCCCCCTAACATGCCAGGACACCAACCGAGCACCCTAGGGGGCACAGCAGTGGACTTCATAAATTGCACCCAGGTACATAGCTCCCTTACCTTGTGTGCTGAGCCCCCCAAAACTCTCCCAAAACCCACTACCCACAACTGTACACCATTACCATAGCCCTTACGAGTGAAGGGGGGCACCTAGATGTGGCTACAATGGGTTTGTGGTGGGTTTTGGAGGGCTCGCTGTTTCCTCCACAAACGTAACAGGTAGGGGTGATGGGCCTGGGTCTGCCTGCCTGAAGTGAACTGCACCCACTAAAACTGCTCCAGGTACCTGTATACTGTTGTGATGGACCTGAGTATGACATCTTAGGCTGGCATAGAGGCTGGCACGACATATTTTTAAAGATGTTTTTTGAGGGTTAGTGACCACTGGGGGAGTAAGGGGAGGACATCTCCGATTCTCTCCGGTGGTCATCTGGTCATTTCGGGCACCTTTTTGTGCCTTGGTTATAAGAAAAACACAACCAGGTAAAGTCATCCAAGTGTTCGTCAGAGGCGTCCTTGTTTCTTTCGATTATGGGTCAAGGACGTCCTAGTGTTAGGCACGCCCAAGTCCCGCCTTCGCTATGCCTCCGATACGCCCCCTTGAACTTTGGCCGTCCCTGCGACAGAGTGCAGTTGGAAACGTCCAAAATCGGCTTTCAATTATACCGATTTGGACGACCCTGTGAGAAGGACGCCCATCTTCCAATTTATGTCGAAAGATGGGCGTCCTTCTCTTTCGAAAATGAGCCCAATAGTATTCTATCATTTATGCATGTTTTGGTTAACATCTAAACATGGAGTAGAACCAGAGGGAGTAAACAACACAACGTCAAAAAAACAACCAAAAAGAATAAAGTCAGTCGGGTGGTGAGAAGGAAGAGATTTCTAGCTAAACATTGTGTTGTTTATTCCCTCAGATTCTGCTCCATTCCTAGCTACTCAAAACTATTAGTGAAAAACTGACCACAAATTTCTCTCCTCAACAACCTGTGTGAAAGTGGAATTTATTTTTAAAAATTCTGTATACAAGGCCAGCCCAAGGGTATCTGATATCCCAGGTGCACCTTTTGCTGTGCATACCCCCATGCCACCCTCTTGTGGTTCAACATCTCCCCTTTTCCTCCCTGCAACTTCTCTCTCTCTCTCTCTCTCTCTCTCTCTCTCTCTTTCTACCCTCCCTCAAAGAGGCCAGCATCCTATGCTCCCTTTCCTACTACATCCCAGTCCAGCATCTCCCCTCCTCTCTTCCAGGCCACTGCTGACCATCTTATCTTCTCCTGGTCTGGCCCAAAGCCTAAATAAGGCTGAGTGCTGCATGGACCTTATAAGTACAGGCCTGCAATCAAGCATTGCTGTGTCTCACAGGCTTGTGCTTAAAGAGCCTACACAGCTCTCAATCTTGTTTATGCTTCAGGCCAGACCATGAGGAGGTGGCAGGCGGACGGAAAGCGAGGGAAGGTTCTCTCAATTTCCAGAGCCACA
Organism: Microcaecilia unicolor; assembly: GCF_901765095.1. NCBI lineage: Eukaryota > Metazoa > Chordata > Amphibia > Gymnophiona > Siphonopidae > Microcaecilia > Microcaecilia unicolor. The sequence continues at coordinate 240,771,512 of NC_044032.1, read as the reverse complement.
TCTCTGCCCCCAAATTTCTGTTGCCCCAGGCACATGCCTTGTCCGCTAGAGGCAGGGCCAGCCCTGTCTGTATATAAATCTCTTGATTTCATCAAGGTCACTGCCACACACACCCATGTATGAAGAAGGATCTGTCAACCTCCAAAAGATAACGTGCTATGATATCTATATCTAAAAATGCTTTTCTTGGTTCAGTAAGAATTTCAAAGCCACTAAAATATCCAACAGTAATTGTCACAATAGCTATTCATTTAGAGCCTTAAGAAATGTTTGGAGTAGGGGTCCTTGGTCTGGATTCGCCTCACAAAGAAAAGAAATATGCAATAAACAATTTCAATAAAATGCTGCTTGGAATTCAAGACATTCCCTTTTAAGGCGCCTCTGGAAGCGTGCAGCTGCTTTCAAGGAGGACTCGCCTTCTCTCCACATGCTTACAATGTTTTTTGTCATTTTGGGGATGTTGCCAAAATACAGCAAAGAAGAAAATACAACCAAACCCTCCTCAACAATACAGTGCAATGCAGCATATTTGGTGCAAGCTGATTTCTGTGCATTTTCTAAAGCATGCTCATATGTTGTCTGAAATATCACTTTAAATGGCATAATTTTTCTGCTTATTCAAGCTTTTTTATCCTGTCAAATACTGAAGCCTACGCAGAAGCTGCCCATCTATGGCAATGATTCTAAGCTATCAAGAGAGTGCCAATGTTTATAGATTGATATGAGTGACAGGGAATTCCCAGCATTGTACACTACATGCATGTGTAAATAGCAGGCCAACTCTCAACTCTGTGGTGACCATTACAGAATCTCCTTCCCACCAAAGAAGCTGGCCTGCCTACTTTCCTCACCATTATGGAATCCACAACTTCCAAGTTACCCAGTTCCAGGAGGGAGATTTTAGGCCAGTCCTGGATTTCTGCCAACCTCATCCTGATGCATTACAGGCCCTGTAGCACTGCTTTGGACATGGAGTAGCAGCCTAGTAGTTAGAGCATTGTCCTTACTATCCAGGAAGCCATGTTCAAATCCCACTGCTGCTCCATGTGATCTTGGGCAAATCACTTATTCTTCCTTTGTCTTAGGTACAAATTAAATTGTGAGCTATCCAGGGTCAGGGATATACCAGGCATACTGTAATGCAATTCACCTTTAGCTACTACTGCAAAAGGTGTGAGTAAAATCCAAATAACTAAAAGTGACCAAAAAGCATCCTTTCTGGAACTGGGTAACCCTGAGGATTTACCCTTCTCACTGCAGAATCCTTCTGCCTACACTATTCTCCTCCTCCTCTGATACAGTCACTTTCTTCTGTTTTTCTCCCTCCCCTAGCAGAATACTCCATTCCTGCTCCTTTTTCTAATATAGAAACTTCTCTTCCTGCTCTACCCCAGCTGTAGAATCCTTTCTTCCTGTTCTGTTCTCCTGCAGAAGCCTCTTTTCCTGCTGCATCCCATCATAATGCAGTCCTCACTTTCTTCCTGCACCTCTCCCCTCCCTCAATAAGTTATGGAATACCTTAGATCAGTGTTCTTCGTTAAAAGGCCTGGACATCAGTGGTACTTCCCACTGACTGTAAATGTGGACCTCCGACTCTCCCCAAGACACTCTGTACCCCACCTTCTCTGGAGGCTTGCTACTGGCGCCAACATTCCCACTAAGCAGCTTTGAGTTGCGCGAGTTTTCCGCCAGCGCTCCTTCCAGTGGGAGATGATGCTATGTTATTGCAAATTGGTATCGTATCAGTGTGTTAGAAACCAGAAGGCATTTCAACTTTCTTCATTTGTGTGGTGCTGTCCGTGCTCACTGGCATGTTCGTGTACGAGGGCCTGCTTTGGAATGAAATGTCTTCTTTGGGGCATGAAAATAAACTATTATTCTTGTACAGCCTCTGAGAGGGGAAAGTAATGAATTTTTGTCTGTAAGATGCTACCTAACTAGTGGGACACCGGCATGGGTTTGGGGCACCTTCTCCAAAAATAGCCACGAACACCACAAATTAGAAGTTTTCTTAAGCATTTAGTAGAAGAAAAAAAATGTCCATAGGACACTGAAACAGGAAGAAACATTCAAAGTTTTATAAATCTCTGCCTTGACATATTTCAATGCTGTTTCATAGATACAAAACATTTAATCACAGCTTCTTAATATCAGCTGTCATAACAAAAATGACATTCCCACACTTTGCATATGAGGGTGCACCCTGGAAACGTTTCTGGGTACACTTTGAAATATTAGGAAATATTCTAATGTTGGAATCTAAGAACTATTGATTCATATGAAGAGAAAAAAAAATCTCTGGACACTGTTCCTGTCCGGTTCCAAGACAAATGTAACAAGTAGGGTAGTTCTCAAAGTCACTATATTCAATCAGGATTCTAAAAACACAGTCAAATTAAGACCAGCAGTAGATACTCCAGCATGAGAATCAAAATATTCTAATCTTGGAACCTGAGAACAATTGATCCATATGACGAGAAAAAAGAATGTTCTTGTCCGGTTCCAAGGCAAATGTAACACGTAGGGTAGTTCTCAATGTCACTATATCCAATGAGGATTCTATAAACTGCGACAAATTAAGACTAGCAGTAGATACTCCATGATGAGCTTCATCTTCTCTAGATCTAGATAGAGTTAAATATTGAGCTCTCACAGTTGGTGGTAATGCTTCCGATGGTACTAACAAAACCTCTTTCAGATATTTCCTCACCATATCAATTGCTAGTATTAATGGTGATTTTGGGAAGTTTAAAAATCAAGTATTCCTCCTAGTTTGATTCTCCAAATATTCCATTTTTCTTGACATAAAATTCTTACCCTTGACTAAAGCATTACACAATTCCTGCAGCTTAGTTACATTAGAATCCAATGTAGATAGTTTTATATCTTGTTAGTTTGCAACTTGTACTTGAGCAGTCAATGTTCCATTTAAATTTACTAATTCCTTGGAAAAATTATCAACCACCTTGACCAAGGAGAAATTTAAAGTTTGTATGGTATCCCAAATTGAATCTATAGTGACTACAGCTGGCTTAGAAAGCACAGACACTGTAGCAAAGGAAGCTACCTCCCTCAAAGACTGAGGGGTACTCAGTGTTCGATGATCCTGTGCTCTCAGCTCTTCCCCAATCGATGGGCAAACTTTGGGGTAGCATGTCAGAGCCAGGAGTTCCTCTGTGTGAAACTGAACCCACCTTCTGTGCAGAGACGTTCACTACCCAAACCAGTTCTCAGTAAGATTCCTGGTTGCAATGGAGCCAGCACAGTTGCAGGGCTCAAACCTCATCAATACTGCTGCCTAAAGATCCCTACTGTGTCAAGATTGAAGAGACTATAACTCCTGAACCAAGAGGGGCTCGGAATTCCTGCAATGTAGTTTGCTTCAGAAGCGGGGTCAAGGTCAGTGGCAGAGGCTACTGCCTAACCTTCCCCCTTTGTTTCCCCATCTCAAAGATGTTGGGAACACCAATCGAGCAACTTAACGGAGGTAGGAAACAAAGCTCCTTCTCAAACATCTGTTTAAGTCGCCATCTTGGATCCTGAAAAATTTACTATTCATAGCTAGTAAACACCATGTGGTTTACTTAAAATATTTTTTTAGGATTGTTTTGTGAGGTCAGGGCTGGGACCAGTAAACTGGGAGGCCAAAAGCCAATACAACTCTGCTCATTCAATGCTCTCCTTCCACCTAATAACTCAGTCCAAGCCAGAAGGTGCAGTTCCATCCAAAAGGGTTGGGCTTTGCTTAAATTTGGATGACAAGAGGAAAAGTAGGTTCTCAGTATAACTATATAGAGGCACAAGTATTGTTTTATATTTGTTTCACTTTCAAGGTTTTCTTGAAAACAATGCAGTAGTATAGCTAGCTGAATGCATGGTACAGCTAATACCCTATGCTAATGCACAGAATGCGTGGCCAGTAAAGCCTCAAAAGTGTTTTCCATGTTTGGCTCACAGAGCAAGAAGCAGAAACTGGCAGGAGCACAGGATCCGTTTCCTGCAAACACTTCCATTTATCGTAAGCAGCTCGTTCACTCTGAGACCCCTGGCACACTGTGAGCGATCACGCTTTATTAAGAAGAAAATGTATCACTTTTATTTATCACTCTGTGTTCCATGGCTCCTTTTTTTTCCCCCATAACAGGACTCAGCATGCTTTACCATCACAGCGCAGCTCCTAGAGGCAGACTGGCTGGCCATGCATCTCCAGCATTCAGAGTGCAAGAAGCCAGGAGCATCCTGAGCAGAGAGGCGCCCCTGTGTGTGGCACACCCCCCTGACCTGCCCAGTGTGTCACAGACAAGCAGGGAAGGCAACGGATGGCGTAAAATTTTAAACAACAAAAGAAGTGCCAAGAGTCTTCACAAGCGGGACAAAACCTTTTATTTGCACACTATGTGTCACGTATGTAAAACTTGTACTATGACCCGACACAGGCTGTGTTTCGGCGCGAAGCGCCTGCGTCAGGGCTGAATCTGATTAGAACTAAACTCAAGTCTGCGCAAAACAGCATGCGCAATCTGCCTGCTAACTATACACAGGATCATCGCATCCTTTGCACTTGCATGCTGTTTTGCGCGGACTTGAGTTTAGGTCTAATTGGCTTCAGCTATCAGCGGGTGTCCTCATTTTTGACAATCAAAACTGAATGACCCCTGATGCAGTCATAGCAGACAACTTTTCAAAATTATTGGGGGTGCTAAGCCCAATGGAAATAACCCCTCCCTGGACACATACAAGGAATTTTCTCAATATTGGGGATGCTCAAGCAACTAGAGTCGGTCGGCTCCTATGGACGCTGGCGCTTTGCGTCGAAACACAGCCCATGTTGGGTCATGGTACAGGTTTTACATACATGACACAGTGTGCACATAAAAGGTTTTGTCGCAATTGTGAAGAGTCCCGGCACTTCTTCTTTTGTTGTTTGGGCCTTGGTTTGTGCTTTGAACCCTCTCTTTGTTGTTGCCAGCATTAAATTTTGGCTTCACCACTTTCCTTGCGCCCTGTGCAGCCACATATACCTCACTTGAGTTCCATGGAAACTGAATAAGTTTGTTGATAATATATGTACCTATATTGACAATAATTAAAGTGTTAATGTTTAAGTACCATTGGAGTACTTTTGTAGTAGATTGTACTCCTTTTTCTGGAGCCATATGGTAACCCTAGGTAACACCCCCAACAGTTATTGCAGAGGCTCTGCAGTTACCACACAATAATTTGGGTGCTTACCAAACTAACTACAAAACTGTACTGCACTCTAGTATAAGGGCCTGAAGTGATTTACACATCCTTCCGACAATTTACTGGACTCTGCGTCAACTAGCAAGGCATTCAGCCAAAAAATGGGGCATAAAAAATGATGTTACTGGCACTGTACACATACACTTAACATTTGATTCTAAACTTACCAACTGACTCCCCATTTTTTTCAGAGTTCATTGATCCAGGTTTGGTTTTAGCTCCTCCCAAATCCCACCTGGGATTTAGACCTCCTTTTCCCAGGGAAACTTGAACTACAACTCCATGCATGTAACAGGACGATATTATGGCTGGCTCAAGCTGTCCTGGGAAAAAACGGAACCAGTTGGTCACACTCCAGTCAACATTCAGCCTGCGGTGGTCAGTGTTTTTTAAAACACTGACTGCTGCAGGCAGAATTAGCCCTAGATATTCAATACCAGGCCATGTCTGGGCACAAACATTGAATATCCAGGACTGATTCGGCATATGGAAGCCACCGGAGCATATGTGGATCTAATCAATATTCAGCCGGGACCCACATAAGGCTCTCTCACCCACTCTGACCATCTCTTCCCCCAATCCTGATCCCCCTATCCTCATCCTAAAGCCAGTAAACCCCAGACCAGGCCAAACCACGCCCCACCTCCTCCCACCCCAACAGACCTCCTCCAGGCCTACCTTTTCTATCTCTGCTGGTCTAGAGGGATTCTAGAGGCAGAAGCGATGCCTCCTCACTCCTGCTCATTGCTGCTCCTTTCTCAAAATAACCAATGCGACCTCTAGTGGCAACCTACCAAATAAGTGAACTTTTCCACATTTGGCAGAATCACCCTGCTTGGTGCATCCCAGGATGCACTGAGTGGGGTCAGGTGCTGCCAGTTTCCAAGATGGCAGCGCTTGAGGCAGGAGTGAGTGGGTATTGCTCATGACTCTTCAAGGTATGCCTTTGGGGAAGTCTGGGGAGATCAGGGGATAAGAATGCAGCTAGACACCAGGTGACTTTTATTTTAAAATCAAGAGGTGGAGGGGGGGTCAGGTCAGAGGTGGGGGATGCTGCTAGTTCAACATACAAAACATCCACATCATCATTCACAAGAAAGCAGACCTAACGATAAAATCTCACCATATTTTCCAATATTCATTCTAAATTAGCTAATCCTGCCAATTCAATTGGACTGTGCAATTCTCCAGTTAGTATTCAGAAATTAAGTAAGATTCATTAAGGAAGTAACATGAGGGACAACTAATCCAAATTCTAGGGTTAACACAGGGAAGCAGGCAAATTAGCATTGGCTCAGAATTCATGTTGTGTGATGCCAAGAAGGTCTGCATCTGTCTTCAAAGGGTTGCTGCTTGTGCTGCTGCTGTGGGCCTACCTGGAATCCTTTTTTTTTTTTTGCTCCATCCTCCCCTCCCCCCTCCCAAATCTGATGCAACTTCCTGATTACAGCTTGGGAGGAATGCAAAAAAGGGAAGGCTTCTGGGTCAGCTGGCAACAGCAGCAACTCTTACACGCTGCCGGCGACCCTTTCAAAGATGCTGAATGGGGAGGGGGAAGGAGAGAAGGAAAATTGTTGGGCATGGGTGTGGAGGTGATGGAGAGAAGGAGAGATGCTGCACGGGGGAGGGTAGAAGAGAGGGATAAATGTTGGACATGAGGGGAGATGAAGGGTGAGATGTTGTATAGAGGGGAGAAGAAGGAGAATTGCTGGATGTATGGTGGGGTGGGGTGGGGATAGAGAAGAAGAGTTGCAGCACTGGAGAGGTGAAGGACAAGAGAGAAAGAAATGTTGAACCTGGGAGGGAGAGGAAGAAGGGAGAAATTCTGCACAGGGGAGAGAGGGATGAGAGAGGGAGAAAGGGAGAAATGTTGGCTATGGTGGTGGAGGGGATGAAGAGATGTAGAGATGCTGTGGGGAGGAGGGGATAGATATTAAACCTGGAATGCAAGGGAGACAGTGGTGGACAATGGAAGAGAGGGAAAAGGAAAAAGAAAGGGAACGATGTTGGACATGAGGGTGGAAAAAAGAAGAGATACTGCACAGGAGGGAGAGGAGGAGGGAGATGTTGGATCCAGGGGCACAAGGGAGTGAGGGAGAGATGCTGGACAATGGGTGGGAGGGAAGAGAGAGGGAGAAGTGCTGGACCACGGGGGAAGGGGCAGGAGGGAACACAGAAGGGACAGGAAGATGCTGGGGGGTACAGTGGAAGGAAGAGGGAGATGTCAGGCTACGAGGGAGGGGAGAGGAGAATCGGGAGCAGATGCTGGTCTAGAAGGAAGGAGGGAGGGAGGTGTGGCAAGCAAATGAATGAGAGGAGGATAGTGATTACAGGGAACAGAAATATGGTAATGGGGAGTAAATTGAAGGTGGAAGGGAATGGAAGGCTGGGGAAGGAGTGAGATGGGGAATGGTAGAGCTAGTGGTTAAAAGAAAGAGATGGAAATTTGATAGGTATCTGAAAAGCAAAAGGAAAGGGGTTAGAAACAGAAAAAGCTAAAATGGAAAGATCAATATGTCAGAGGCAAGTGTAGTGTGGGAATGGAACAAGAGAGGTGACAAGACAAATGGACAGCAGCTGCTTGAAGGAGAATTAGCAGAAGAGAGAAAGGAAAGTAGAAAAGATAAACTGGAACCAAACATAATGGAAAAATAAAACGTCCAGACAGCAAAGGAAGAAAAGGCATTTTATTTCAATTTATTATCTGAAACATGTTAACTTGAGAAATGTGCATAGCGGATGTCTTTTTATTGTGTTCCAGTAGAAAAAGAAATACATTTCTATTTTTATTTCTCAACTGTTGCAGTACATGCTGAGGTTCCCAGTTCAATTTTTGTCTACGTATTTTTTTTTATTTCTAATTTGTGATCCCTTGTTCTATATTTGGTGAGGGTTTGTCAGTGTGATTGTAATGACAGGTGGGGAGGGGAGGCAAGGAGAAGAGGGAATTTGGGGAGGGGACTTCTTTATTGTCTGCCCTGAGCCCTAGCATGTCTAACACCAGCCCTGACCCTTGCTGTAGATGATGGGGATTCCCAAGCTCCATCAACTGAGGACTTCCTCTGAAGGTGGCCAAAACTTCCTTCTACTACGCTTGGCAGATGGCAGCAGCATCCTTGAGCCACTGACAACTACACATGCGAGGAGTGGCAGCATCGATCATACATAAGTACATAAGTAGTGCCATACTGGGAAAGACCAAAGGTCCATCTAGCCCAGCATCCTGTCACCGACAGTGGCCAATCCAGGTCAAGGGCACCTGGCACGCTCCCCAAACGTAAAAACATTCCAGACAAGTTATACCTAAAAATGCGGAATTTTTCCAAGTCCATTTAATAGCGGTCTATGGACTTGTCCTTTAGGAATCTATCTAACCCCTTTTTAAACTCCGTCAAGCTAACCGCCCGTACCACGTTCTCCGGCAACGAATTCCAGAGTCTAATTACACGTTGGGTGAAGAAATATTTTCTCCGATTCGTTTTAATCAAGGAGTTGCTACTGCTGCCTGCTAAGCTTGGTAAAAGGGAGTTCTAGAAACAGAGAAAAATGTAGGCAGATAAAGACCATATGGCCCAGCCAGTATGCCCACCCATGCCATCTACTCTCCCTATCATTCCCTTAGAGATCCTATGTTCTTGTCCCAAGCTCTCTTGAATCCAAATACTCGTTTCGTCCCCACCCCTTCCATCGGCAGGCCATTTTACAAATTCACCACCCTTTCTTTGAAGAAGTATTTCCTCAGGTTACTTCTGAGTCTATCCCCTTTTACCTTCATCCTGTGCCCCTCATTCCAGAGCTTCCTTTCAATTGAATGAGACTTGCTTCCTGTGCATTTATGCCATATAGGTATTTAAATGTCTCTTTCATATCTCCCCTCTCCCACCTTTCTTCCAAAGTTTACATATTGAGATCTTTAAGTCTGTCCCCATACTCTTTATGATGAAGACCACTGACCATTTTAGTAGCTGCCCTCTGGACTGACTCTATCCTGTTTATATCTTTTTGAAGGTGTGGTCTCCAGAACTGCACACAATATTCTAAATGAGGTCTCACCAGAGTCTTCTATACAAGGGCATCATCACCTTCTATTTCCTAGTGACCATTCCTCTTCTTATGCACCCAAGCATCCTCCTAGCTTTCGCCATTGCCTTTTCTACCTGTTTGGCCACCTTAAGATCATCACGTATGATCACATCCAAGTCCCTCTCTTCTCTCATGCGCAAAAGTTCCTCACTCCCTAAACTGTACCGTTTCCTCAGTTCTGGCAGCCCAAATGCATGACCCTGTATTTTTTAGCATTAAACCTAAGCTGCCAAATTCTAGACCATTTCTCTAGCTTCGCTAAGTCCTTCCTTACGTTATCCAACCCATCAGGAATGTCTACCCTATTGCAGATTTTGGTATCATCCGCAAAGAGGCAAACCTTACCAGACAGGCCTTCAGCAATATCATTTTTTTAAAAAGTTAAAGAACCAGCCCAAGAACTGAACCTTGCGGCACACCACTGATAACATCCTTTTCCTCAGAATGAGCTCCATGTACCACTACTCTCTGTAGCCTTCCACTCAACCAGTTCTTAACCCAGTCAGTCACTTTAGGGTCCATACCGAGGGCACTCAGTTTATTTATTAGTCATCTATGCAGAACCATGTCAAAGGCTTTACTAAAACCACATCTAGCACTCTCCTTCCATTCCTGTTTGTGTTTGCCTTCTATGGTCCTGCTCCCGGCCCTTTAGCTGTGAACACAGAACAGAAATATTTGTTAAGCAATTCCACCTTATCTTTATCAGCTTCTACACATTCCTCCCCTTCACCTTTGAATCTCACAATGCCATTTTTGCACTTCCTCCTATCACTAACATATCTAAAAATGTCTTGTCCCCTCATTTTACTGTATTGGCTATTTTTAATTCCATTTGCATCTTTGCTTTCCTGACTTCTCTACAAGCTTCACTTAGGTTTTCCAGATATTGTTGCCTGTCTTCCTCTTTCTGCGATCTCTTGTATGAAGTCTTCAGCTAATAGAACTTGGGAATCCTGATGAGCTAACCTATTTACATTTTGCGTTGGGAAGTGTCATGGGGGGAGGGAGGGTGCGAGGACAGAGAGAAAATGTTGCACCCACCCACTTTGGGCTCAGGCCCACCCAGATTTGGCTGTCTGCCTATGCCACTGGTCCAGAAGGCTGGAACAGAGTTAAATGAAGGAACTGGTATGAGGATTTGACTTGAAGAGCAACTTCTTGCAATGGGTTACAGCTCTATACTGGTCCTCAGCTCCAACAGTAAGGGTAAATGGGTTTTCCCCAAAACCTTAATTCCTGAACCCTCAGTTTCTCTTCCCCTCCCCCTCTCCTTAAGGGGCTCCTAATAATTTTTGTACAATTCCTGCTAATTCTCCCTCCCTTGATGACAACCAGGTATCTTCATTTGTCTGGTTGCTCCTCCTCCTGCTCAGCCCTAGTGCTGTTAAGGGCTGATATTCAGCTGCCAGCAGGCAGAACAGTTAAAGCCCGCTGCTGGCGCTAAACCTGGAAATTCAATGCCACGCCATATCCGGGGATCAGCATTGAATTTCCAGTTTCATTTTGGCCACCGCAACTTAACTGGTTAAACTGATATTCAGCACTAACCAATTAAGTTCCTAGAGGTTAATGATAGGACTGCTATTTATGCAGTTCCATTTAACCGCTAAACCCAGAACTGAATATCGGTGCTAACGGGCTATATCACAAGATATAGCCAGTTAGCCGCTATGCACTAATTGTGAATATTCAGCAGAGATAACTGGTTATCTCCCACTGAATATTCACGGTTAGCTGGTTAAATGCTTTTTATGCGGTCAGTAGCCATTGGTGACCGGTTAAATAGTGCTGATTATCAAGAGGTGGGAGTCTTTCTGCAATAGGGCCACCACCTCTTCCATCCCTCTGTGGCTTTTACAGTTCATACATCAGTTATTTGAATCATGAGACCCTCTGTATCTGTGGAAACCAAACAGCTGACGTTTAGAGACCACAGGATGAGTACAAGAGGTGTTGGGCCTGTTCCAGCAAGAGAGGCAAATAAAGGCACCTGTCAAGCTATGGGGGTCAGCAGGAGGAGCACAGCTTTTTCCTGTTATATTTGGGTAACATTACAGTTTCTCCCCCCCTCTCCCAAATCTGTCTATGCCTTCCTTTTTCTGTCAGTGTGGCCATGTGCTTCACAGATCGTCAGCTGTTGGAATCACACTGTCCCCATGTAGATATACCAGCCGCAGGGTTCAAACAGCTGATGATAGATAACTGCACAGCTATACCAATAGGAAGAGGAAGGACAGAGACAGCAGGCCAGAACAACAGCTTTGGTGCGTGGCATACACCCTTTTTGTACTATCGTACACTACCAGTATGGACTGAGTCTACCTGAAGATTGCAAGAGCTTTTTCTCCATGAGTCCTCCTGCCCTCCAAAAGCAAAATGGAAGGGTTAAATTACAGATAACTCAAAAGTTAGTTCTTGCTGGGCACAAGGTGATATTAGCCAAGTGGAGATGTATAAGATAGCTGAAGCTAAGTGACTGGCTCAGAAAAATGGGAAAAGTGATGGACATAGAACTAGAGAAAGCTAATATTAAGAGTACGGGATTGAAACCCCACAAACTCTGGAAATCAGTTCTTAAATTTTGGAAGCTAACAAAAGGAAATAAAATGAATGCATCTGTGGTAAGCTATGGCAAAAGGAAATGCTAAATATTATCCGTGTGAGGAGGGGCAAGGACAGGAGAGAAACGGAAGAGAATGTGTAAGAGGTTCCAGTGTGTTTAGATTTCTGATTTTTGTATGGTTCTTCATGAGGCATTATGGCTGCTGAAAATATCAATAAAACACCCTTCAAAGGTCTGTATAGGCTGACATACTCGAGGGGCATTCACGTGAGCCAGGGAAGAGCCCTAACCTTTTTAGCCTTTCCCTGCAGGGGAGTCTTTCTGTTCCCTTCATCATTTTGGTCGCTCTTCTCTGAGCCTTTGTGACCAGAACTGCAACTGAGAGGGCTTCTGCACCCCTTCCCATACCATCTTTTTTCAAATTTTATTATTTTATTCTACTTCTTTAAACACAAGAAGCAAAATCAAGACATCAAACTGAAAAATAAAATGTGCTGTAGGCAAAATCAAGTCTGAGTATGAAATGTCTGCCTCCTTAATCTAAGGAATGGCAACTGCACGATGGCACTCCAAACACACAATAAAGTAGACACGGTGGCTTCAAGGATAAAATATATACAGCCTTCAGAACAATGATAAATGAAGGAAGCGAGTTCAATGGCTACACCCATCACAAGAAAAGAGCAGGTCTTTGGAAGCAGAGCTATAAAATCAAACTGGCTCTGAGTTCCTTCTGACCTGCCATCTGTAAAGCACCATTTTTTTTTGTTACATTTGTACCCCATGCTTTCCCACTCATGGCAGGCTCAATGTGGCTTACATGGAGCGTTAAGTGACTTGCCCAGAGTCACAAGGAGCTGCCTGTGCCTGAAGTGGGAATTGAACTCAATTCCTCAGGACCAAAGTCCACCACCCTAACCACTAGGCCTCTCCTCTTCAACCTGAAACCTCTCAATGCCAGAAAATATCATCAGTACCTGTATGATGCATTTTCCAGCACTCTGCATGTGTTATTTGCCATCATTTTATTTTGATTAATAACTTTATCCTACTTTCAACTAAAAACAAAATTGCCCTCTAGGGCTAGGACACTATCTGCAGCTACATGAAGTTTCTGAACCCCAAACGCACATTGAGTATAACGTTATAAGAGGACATGTATGTGGAAAATCCAAGACAAGATAGGCACCTATATACCTTTATAAAATAAGCTTCCAGAACCATCCTCAACTGTACACAAATTCAAATATACATAGTTACACTTGCTCCAAATCTATATAGTGTCAGTTAGTGTTTAAAATAGGTTGAAACTCGCCTCTGCTCTGCCCAAACTCCGCCCTCAGGAATGCCAACACGACTTTATAAAGGTAAGCACACTTTCTCCATGCATCTACTGTTTATGCTCATATGAGATCGTGAAATTTTATACAAGTTCTTTGCTGCATTCAACACTGTACATGAGGAACAAGCTTTATAAAATGACTCCCATCATGTTATGACTTTCCCCTTCTCGCCTAGCCAGGGACCACAGACTGCAGCTCCTTCTGCTCCCTGGTACCAAGGTTGCCATCTAAGCCAGTTGAACTTTGAGAGGTTGATCCAGTTCTGGGTTCTCTCTATTAAAGGAATGGATAGAGAGAAAGGGTTAAGACCAGGACGGGATCACTCTGTTGATATTCTCTTGAGTCAGTTGGCAACCCTGTGCAATGCAGAGACTCAAGTCAAACAGAACTACAGAAATATAGAAGCATTAATGACATCTGCAGCTTCTGGGTCCATTCAGTCTATCCATTATCACTGCCTGGCCTACTCCGTTCCTTGCCTCACCACTAATGTCTCTTTGTAATGTCTGTTAGTTTTTGTCATGATAAGTGTCTGCATTAAGTGTTAGCTGGGATTCCCTGTAGGTGAAGAAGAGGCGTAGCTAGGTGAGGTGCAAGGGGTGTGGACACTCCCCCAAACACATTTTGAATAAAGTGGTGTCAATGCGTATCAGCCCTTCAGCTTCACACTGATGCCTATTTTACAAAAGATCTGCTCCCTCTGATATAAAAACCTGGCTACACTCAGGGATGTAACCAGACACCCAACTTTGGGTGGGCCTGGACCCAGGATGGGTGGGCAGAAGAACCCCTCGCTGTCACACAGGTGATTTGGTCTCTCCTTGTCTCACCTGCATGCCATCTGCTATTTACAAGGTATGCAGGAGGGACAGTTGTTGGGAGTTTTCAGCTGGTGAGGCTAGGGAATCCCTGCCAGCCACACCATAGGTGTGCTGCTACTGGGTGGGCCTGAACCCAAAGTGGGTGGGCCTTGGCCCACCCAGGCCCACCCTTGGCTACACCAGTGGCTACACTTCTGAAAGATGCATGAATACTGCATCTTCAGCAGCCTCAAGTCCTGCTAGTGACAGGAGTTGGGAGTTGGGAACTGAACCCAGTTCTCCTTAGCAGTGCCGCTATGTCATGAAGCCAGCAATACGTTTGTTAAGGAAAAGGCCTGGTCTCTTTGCCACACCTGGCCAGGTGGCTCCATCCTGGTTTTAACTCTGTTGCATGCATGGACTTCTGTTTCTGTTTTTTGTTTGGGGGGGGGGGTTTCAGGCAACTTAGGCCCATGCGTACTACAGAATAAAACAAGGACTCAATCTCCCTCTCCTGAAAAATGAAACCAGTTCTTCATCCTTCCCTTAAGCCTTGCTGACGGTAGCCAAACCCATGAAGTACTTTGAAAGTAAGAACTTTGACAGGTGCTCTGGCTGGAAGATGAATATTCCAGAAACAAGCCAAGAGAAGAGAAATAAAAACAATTTTCCAAAAACAAAAAAGGTTCTGAAGGCTTTCTGGTCAGATCTCAGACTCACATCACCATGCATCAAACTGGTTTAAGTGTGAGAATTCCCTCTGTTCCCTGGCACTGTAGAACTCTCCCTCTAGTGGTTGAATTTGGGAAAACAATTAATAGAGAGAGTTTCAATAAGGCATTCCCACAATTTTAGCACGTGCTAAAAGAATGAGTGCGCCTTAGTAAAAGACGCCCAGAGTAACACTCGCTTTGATTAAAATGGGATATAAATGTAAAAAATAAATAAACAGATCAGAATAGGTTTTTTTTTTACTTTACATCAAGCTGTAGAGTTTCTGCACATAGAAGCAGAGAACACTAGTTCCTGAGTTAAATTATTTCCAGCCTTAGATTTTATAACCACTCTCTTCTAATACCAAAAGCTTTGTTTTCATGCTTTTTAAAACAAATTTAAATAAAAAACAGACTGCATGGCTCAAAAAGAGAAAAACTGCATCCAAAACCACTTTAGGTAATATGACTCAAAAACACACAGATAACACAGACTCAGAACAGTCTTCACAGACTCAGAGCAATGTTCAAACATAGAGCTGATAATATATATATAGTGAATTCTAAGTATTGTGAGAATTAAATGTTCTTATCACGATCCCCTTGTTTAATGAAACTAGTCTTTTCTCAAGCAATAAAAAAGGTATAAATTAAACAATTATATGTTTCTTCAGACAGCAGAATGAACAAAGTAAGAACAATAGGTCTAATTCAGAATCAATGTGTGAAATAGTAAGTGTGCTCAGGGCTGGTTTTAGACATGGTAGGGCCCAGGGAAGAAATTAAGGAGGGGGGGCCCTTACATTGCTACTACGCAGTCCAGGCATCTCTTACCCTTCTCTCCACCCTCCCTTCCCCTCACCTTGCATTCCCATCTCAGAAAGGCCCCGGTGCAGCAGCCATCCTCACAAGCTGCTCCAAAGCTTTCCCTCTCTGCCACAATCCGCCCAGGTGGAAACAGGAAATTGCATCGGGGGGGGGGGGGGGATCGCGGCAGAGAGGGAAAGCTTCAGGGCCGCTGGAGGCAGCTTGTGAGGATGGCTTCTGTGCCGGGGCCCCTCTGAGAAAGGAAATACATTTTTAAAGAAGATTGGGAAGGTGAGGGGAAGGGAGGAGGAGACGGACTGTGATGGAAAGAAGGAGAAGAGATGCCTGGACCGCGGGTCCCCCTGGAGCTGTGGGGCCCAGGGCAGATGCCATGTTTGCAATCCCCCCTTTAATGCTGGCCCAAACTATGCTAAAGAAACTAGGGGTTCAATTAACTTACTTATCAGAATCAAGTGAACGTAAACCACCAGAGTACATTTTACCACTTAGTTTGACATCTTGTCCTCTACAAAGGTCCAAACTGTTTAGAGTTTGGTCTTCTCATAAAAGTTATTGGGAACTCATCGTGCCACAACCACAAAAAATTTCAGAGGAGCTCAGACACACTGTAAACCAGTTAATGAGCCGTCAACAATCAATAATTGGCTGATAACAATTACTGATGTTAATTGGTTCTAATTGGGATTTGCATATGCATCTGGTTGTGCATGATTCCATAAAGATCCACACCCAAATCCTCTTGCACGTAACCCCAAAGGGGGAATAGCTACAGGAAGAGCATGGGGGGGTCAGGGGCACTGCAAAGAATTACATGCAGTGTTATAGGATTTGGGGGCTGTGCACCCAATTTGCATGCCAGGATTTATACCAGGTTTCTGTTGGTGTAAGTTCACACACCCAAAATTGGATGCTGGAATACACGCTGAGTGCTATTCTATAAAGAGTGTTCAGCCCAGAGCACCCTTTATGAAATAGCACTGACGTGAATTTTCAGTGCCATTTACTGAATCTGGCCCTTAGTGTTCCATTCATCCACTATCTCACACCATATAAATGGAAAAGGTTGGACACTAAAGTGGTTCTACTCAGGATCAATTGTTTAGCCAAGATCACTAAAAGAGCAACTGGAAACTCATTCACAAAGTGTGTGGAACAGGTGGAGGTGAATCAATTTGTCACTCATTCAAAAAGTACAAAGACCAGGGGATTGCATGGAAATACTTTAAAAACAAATAAGAGGAAATATTTTTTCACTCAAGGAATAGTTAAGTTCTCGAACAGCAGTGGTAACAGCAGTTAGCTTATCCGGGTTTAAAAAAAGGTTTGGACACATTCCTGTTATTAAGATGGACATGGGGAAGTCACTGCTTGCCCTGGGATTGGTAGCATGGAATGTTGCTACTATTTGGGTTTCTGCCACGTACTTGTGACCTGGATTGGCCACTGTTGGAAGCAGGATAGTGTGCTAGAAGGACCACTGGTCTGACCCAGTAGGACTATTCCTATGTTCTTAAGTAACATTTAAAGATATGCAGGCCTCACTCACTATGGCTGACATGAGGGTTGATGTATCATCTGTCTGGAAAAAACTGATCAGGAATAGTGTTCAAGGAATGACAGCTAGGAGGAAACCACTGCTCCCTGAAAAGAACACTGCTGCTAGTCTCAGGTTCACCAAAGAGCATCAGGATAACCCACAAGACTTCTAGAATAATGTGTTCTGGGCAAACGAGTCAAAAATTGAACTTTTCTGTTACAATGAAGAATGTTTTGTTTGGTGAAAACCAAAAACTGCCTTCCAAAGTAAGAACCTCATCCTGAATGTTGCTGTGTCAGAACCTGGATGGCTTGCAATCACTGATGGAAGCAGAAGTTCTGCTTTCTGTTACAGTGCCTTACACCACAATGGCATTAGCCACAGGCCAACGGCGCTTTCTCAATATACTGTAGATACACCTCTTGCTCTAAGAGTATAAGTGGTTAGAGGGAGGTCTGGGGGCCCCAAGGCGGTCTGGGTAGGGGGTTAAAGATAATTTAAGCTGTGTGGAGGGCATCCAGACATCTTTTCCTTTTGATTTTTGAATTCTTTTTCTCATATGAAAAAACAAACAAAGAACAGACAACATGAAAATAAATTATCATAAAAATTTTCAGTATATATCCTTTTTGTAAAGAAGGAAGGGAAAAGGCAGAGACCAACTGGGATCATTGGCATTGTAAAAAGAAGTAAACGGGATAGGCTGGGTGAACCTGATGATTCTAAAGTTCTACAAACTACACCAGGTTGTGCTTTGAGATCACTTTGGGCTTAACCCTTGGAAGGAAAATGAGCATAGCTGAACAGCAATAAGCCTGTATTTACCTGTACAATTTTTAATGGCTAGATATCCCCTCCTAGAAAACTGCTGGGCACACATATGTGTTGTATGTGACACCTTAGCCAGACTTTGTACATTTTGGCAGTGATGCACAGTGAGGCTTTGCTAACACCAGGGCTTTTATTGAGGGGGTACTTGGGGGTACTGAGTACCAGTGGCGTTGCTACGTGGGGCCTGGGAGACCTGGGCCCCCGTAGATTTGGCCCTGGACCCCCCTGCCCATGACCCTCTCAACCCGCCATCGCCTGCCTTTGCTGGCGGGTGACCCCAACCCCCGCCAGCCAAGATCCTCTTCTTTCCGCAAAGGGCTTCCTTCTGTTTCTGACGTCCTGCATGTTGTAAATGCAGGACGTCAGAAACAGAAGGAAGCCTTTTGCGGAAAGAAGAGGACCTCGGCTGGCGGGGGTTGGGGTCCCCAACCAGCAAAGGTAGGCGACGGTGAGAGGGGGGTCGAGAGGGTCGTCAGGTGGTGGTGGGGTCGGCAATGGCGGGGCGGGGGGGTCAGCAGCACCGGGGGGGGGGGGGCTAAAATGTGCCCCCTCACCTCGGGCTCTGGACACTCCTCCCACCGAAGTCTGGCTACATCCCTGCTGAGTACCGGCACCTTTTCCATTGTCTGCTAAAATTGACATATGGTCCTCAAGTTTTAATGAACGAGCTCAGGCTCTACACAACAATTCTGCCTTGTCATAGATTCTGTGACTGGTTGCAGGGGGCCTGGCTATTGTGGGGTGGGTCCCTCAGTGATCACCCCACACCTGAAGGGAGGCCTGGCATTGAAGTACCGGCACCTTTTTCGCTAGAAAAAAAACACACTGGCGAACACACTTGTAGGACAGGAGCTACTGCCTATTGTCAGTGGAGAACAGGCTCCTGAGGACTCACTGGCCTGAGAATTTCTTTTCTCTGTCTGTGTATAAAGTGACTGAACAGTACAGGACCAACTGTTCCTCAGCGAATGCTAGAAAGCTTCCCTAGACATTGCAGCACCCTTGCCACCCTCTTACTGGTGAACTAGGAAAAAACAGTCGAGTTGTCCTC
Organism: Microcaecilia unicolor; assembly: GCF_901765095.1. Classification (NCBI taxonomy): domain Eukaryota; kingdom Metazoa; phylum Chordata; class Amphibia; order Gymnophiona; family Siphonopidae; genus Microcaecilia; species Microcaecilia unicolor. The sequence goes on along the minus strand of NC_044032.1, from coordinate 240,752,516 downwards.
TCGGGGGGGGGGGGGGGGGGGCTTTATTCCGACAGAGTGGAGCCATAGAATTGAACACATGAAGCTTTTATTCCAACTGGCATCAAATCCACTAAAGGAAACAGCTGCAGTAGGGGCTGGCTTTGGACCCAGTGGGTGCTACTGCCAAGCAGGTGACTTGCTTTGATTACCAGTGGAGACTCATTCTTTGCAGACAGGGATGGGGCTACAGAGTTTCAACAGCTGTTGGGGGGAAGAGTTCAGCAAGTTACAGATCATACACTGACATCTAATGGTTTGCCACACACACTGTGGCAGAGCAAGTCACTGAGGGGCTATTAGTATATCTTTGCATTCACTATGACGTGCTGCTTGCTCTACTGGCAACTGTATATGACAGTTCTATGAGAGCTCAGTGAGAAGGAATACAAAATCAGGCATGAGAGGACAGAACCAATGAGCTTCCAGAAGGTTATCCCATTATTACTCCGTTCACTGGGTAAATCTCTCTTATCTGCACCCTTCTCCTCCACCGCTAACTCCAGACTCCGTTCCTTTTATCTTGCTGCACCATATGCCTGGAATAGACTTCCTGAGCCGGTACATCAAGCTCCACCTCTGGCCGTCTGCAAATCTAAGCTAAAAGCCCACCTTTTTGATGCTGCTTTTAACTCCTAACCCTTATTCACTTTGTTCAGAACCCTTATTTTATCATCCTCACTTTAATATTCCCTTATCTCTTGTTTGTTCTGTCTGTCTGTCTTAATTAGATTGTTAGCTCTATCGAGCAGGGACTGTCTCTTCATGTTCAAGTGTACAGCACTGCATACGTCTAGTAGCGCTTTAGAAATGATAAGTAGCTGTAGTATTTTGTTGTCCTGGCATCCCTGCTATGAATTATGAATCATGCTCTGCAAACTTATTTTTTGCATAACTGTATTTGGATGCATAGGATGTATCAATACCTGGCACTCAATATAGGCTGCTTGGGTATGAAATGCCTTACCTCTCAAACCCAATATTATGTGGCTACCTCCTATGCACTGTGTTTAATCACTGACCTCAGCGGTGCTACTTACTGAATACAACTTCCAATCAGCAAGCTTTATGCATCCACCTCCTCCCTGGTCCGTGATAGAATCTTTTTTTTTCTTATTTTCTCTTAGTTATATTTCAAAATTCACACCATTCAATAAATGCTATTTTCAAATGCCATTGTCCATATCTTATAGTGAATGGACAATGACATTTGGAAACAGCATTTACTGAATAACTAAGAGAAAATCAGAAAAAAAGATTCTATCACGGACCAGTGAGGAGGTGGATGCATAAAGCTTGCTGATTGGAAGTTGTATTCAGTACGTAGAACCGGCTGAGGTCAGTGATTAAACACAGTGCATAGGAGGTAGCAACATAATATTGGGTTTTATAACCTCCTAACTAAAGATAGTGCCCAATTCAAGTATAGTTACCTCTCAAACCTGCATGACCCATGATAATGATTGATTGGGTCTTTATATAGATCCGTGTTTGTTTACTCTGCAGAGCACCTGGGGTCCACCACCAGCAGTCTGATGTGTGACTGCCTTTAGCTAGTGGTGAATTTCTGCCAAGTTGACCTAGAACATTTTGGAACTTGCTTCTTTTTCCCCATGCAGTTGAAGTGTTAGGTGGAGCCTGGAAGCTACCACTGTCTATAGGACAATAATATGTACTGATTTTATCCCAGCAGTATGCATTGTCTTGTAACAGCTATATAGAAAGAAAGAAAGCAAAAAAAAAAGAAAAAAAATATACCCCATAGCTTATATCAGTAAAACACAAGCACACGCTGAGGGGCATAATCGAACGAAAACGTCTATCTCCATGGGCGTTTATCTCCGAGAATGGGTCCGTGAAGGGGCGGACCGAACCGTATTTTCGCAAAAAATAGACGTCCATGTTTTATTCGACAATTTGTGAGCTGGGCGTTTTTGTTTTTCAGCGATAATGGAAAATGAAAGCGCCCAGCTCAAAAACGAATAAATCCAAGGCATTTGTTCGTGGGAGGGGCCAGGATTCGTAGTGCACTGGTCCCCCTCACATGCCAGGACATCAACCGGGCACCCTAGGGGGCACTTTTACAAAAACAAAAAAAAGGTAAAAGAGCTCCCAGGTGCATAGCACCCTTCCCTTGTGTGTTGAGCCCCCCAAATCCCCCTCAAAACCCACTGCCCACAAGTCTACACCATTACTATAGCCCTAAGGGGTGAAGGGGGGCACCTACATGTGGGTACAGTGGGTTTGGGGGAATTGGACGACTAATAAGCATTAAGCAGCACAATCGTAACAGGTAGGGGGGGATGGGCCTGGGTCCACCTGCCTGAAGTCCACTGCACCCCCTAACAACTGCTCCAGGGACCTGCATACTGCTGCCAGGAAGTTGTGAAACATCATTTTTTTTGTGGTGGGAGGGGGTTAGTGACCACTGGGGGAGTCAGGGGAGGTCATCCCCGATTCCCTCTGGGGGTAATCTGGTCATTTAGGGCACTTTTTGGGGCCTTATTCGTGAAAAAACAGGGTCCAGGAAAAGTGCCCTAAATTCTAGCTACAAACACATACTTTTTCCCATTATCGGCGAAAGGCGCCCATCTCTGTTCGGGTGATAACCATGCCCCAGTCCCGCCTTCACCACGCCTCCGACATGCCCCCGTCAACTTTGTATGCTTCCGCGATGGAATGCAGTTGAAAACGTCCAAGTTCGGCTTTCGATTATACCGCATTATTCGTTTTTGTGAGATAAACATCCATCTCCCGATTTAGGTTGGAACTTGGGCGTTTTTCTCGTTCGATTATAAGCAGGACTGTGACATAGCTTCTATCAGTACATTGTATTTGTTCTTTGGGGGGAAAAAATTTCATCCAATGGGAAGTATGCAGGAGTCACACTTTTAAAATGAATGCACCCAAGTGACTGATATTGGTTATCTTCTTGTCCCAAAATCCAACTGCTTTTTCTCCCCTAAAGTCTGCTTACACCCAGGGCCCCTGTCTGATCATCAGCAAGGGAAAGAACTAAAACCAACTCCCCTGGCTCACTGCTGGGACTTCATGAAATTTTAATCTCTCTACCCCCCAAGCACCAGAAGGAGAAAATCTTTAAAAGGCAATCTCTCCTTTTCCTTGCAAGTTCATTATTTTAAAACCTTTGTATTGTTTTGTTTTGGGGTTTTTTTTTTCCAATCGTATTAGATGAACCGATGACTTTCAGCTCCCTGGTTCCCTTTGGCGGAGAACGCTGGTCTCTAATTTTTCACTCACATTTAACATTGTCCTTCATGTATCTCTCACATCATTTCCCTCGGTATTTCCACCACTTTCATTCCCCTGAGGGGATTCACAGAACAATCTGCAGTGCAATGTGTCCAAGTTTTCTCAAGTTGTTCTCAAATTAGTTTGGAAACTGAACCCTTTTAACATTACAGAGAAACCACAAAAACGTCCAGGCATGGCTGGGCTTGACTGCTGTCCAAAAAATGGATCTGGAAGTAGGCTTTGTGGTAAACCCAAGAAAAGTGCTGATTTTATATGGTCATTAGGGAGTAGGTGCAACCTTCTCAGATTCTATACAACTGAGACAGCGGCAACACGGCAATAAAAATTAAATAGGACGTCCAATTGTCATAAGATAAACATGTATGATTTTAGAGGGATTACGAAAACGAGAAAAAACATGAATGTCATGGTAGATTCAGGTGCAACATCTGAGTGACCCATAAGGAAGAATTTGTCTGACCTGTATTGTAAGTCGCTCTGGACAATTGTTTGCAATTGAAAACACAAGAGATTAAGTGTAAAACAGAAGCAGAGAAAAGAAAAATGTTTTGCATTGAGAACAGAAAACAGGGAGAAGATGAGGCGGGGTCGGGGGCAAGGGGGGTCAGTGAGGGACGGGGGAGGGGGCAGCTTACCCCGTTGGCGGCGGCCATCTGCACGATGACCTCGGTGGCCGTCCTGCTGAAGTACCTGCCGTCGCTGCCCACCACCATGGTGCAGCCCTGGCGGTCGCGCAGGTCCACCGAGGCCAGGAGGCTCTGCACGAAGTTCTGCAGGTAGTGGCGGCGGCTCTCGAACACGGCCGTGGCCCGGCGCAGCCCATTGCTGCCCGGCTTCTGGTCCTCGTAGGGCACGGTGGGCACGGTCAGCACGGGGATGGGGGTCACCTCCATGGCACGGCCGCCCGTCCGTCCGCTCCTCACTCTGCTGCTTCTTGCGTGGATGCGCGATCCGGCTAAAGCGGCGTCCCGTGCCCCCCCCCTCCTCCCCTCCCCGAGAGGCGCGGGCTCCTCCCAGGCTGGGCTCCGCGCTTCGCCTGAATCTCCCCCCACCCCGATCTCTTGGGAGGGGGTCTCCCCCTCCCAGATCGCGATCGCCGCCGCCTTCCCCTTAAAGGGAGTCTTTCTTGCACCTTTGACCTGAGCTTCTCAAACCAAAAGTTCACCGCATCGATTGAAACCCAGTTTTTTTATTCATCACTTTTTTTTTTTTTCTTTCTGGAGAACCCACTGTTCCTTTTTCTTGCTGCGATTCTTTTTTTTCCTTGTCCTCCTCTCTCTCTCCCACCGAGAACTTCGCCTTCAGGATGGGACTTGCTGGTTCTCACGGTAAACTTTGTTCCCCTCCTCCTCCGCCCTCTACAATGCTCAACAACTGCCAGGCTGTGAACAAGGGCGAGTGGTAGAAAGGGGGGGGGGGCGAGGGGGGGGGCTGCCATAAAACCTTTGCAATTGACAGCGGCCAGGACTAAAAATAGTCTGGCAAAAAAGGAGGCTAAGGATTGTTGTGGCTTTTGCCAGCGCTGTAACTGGATGCTGATTTGTGTGTGTTTAACATTTGTCCTAACTTATCAAGGCCTGGCTGTCACAGTCCTCCGCTTCGTAAAGGGGAGCAGCCCCGGGGCGAGGATCTCCTGTGCTTGGGGAAGATATTTTTTATTTATTTTTGTTACATTTGTACCCCGCGCTTTCTCACTCATGGCAGGCTCCGGCTTACATGGGGCAATGGAGGGTTAAGTGACTTGCCCAGGACCAAAGTCCACCACCCTAACCACTAGGCCATGCCAGATCGAAAGGATGACATGAAAATGTATTTTGTATCTTTCCTTGAAACCCCAGTTTTTGCTTTTTGTGTGCTCTTTTAGTTCTCACCCCTTAATTATAGTGGTTGGGGGAGGGGGCAACTCTTTAGATGATTAGGGGAAGCTATAGGTTTGTTCACAGTCTGGACATGCTCAGGCTGAAGCACGGTTAAAGTATTGCCAGGCCTCCAAGCACAGAGCCTAAAACTTTCTAGTGTGATCACCTGACTTGTTTAGGACACAGATCTTGGTGGGGTGTGGCTGATGCTGGTGATTGCAATGGTGATCCTGGGAACTCAGTGCAACTCCTTCATAAGGGTTCTAGTTTATCAGTGTTTCGTGCTTGGGCCTTCATCAGGGATTCTGTCATATAGTGCACCAGTGGATACCAAACAAAACCGTACAGCACAAACTCAACTGCTGGATTGGTGCTGTCAGAAAGCACTGATGTTTCTTGACCTATATTTATATATTAAGTCTTCTTAACTGGAGGTCTTTCAGCACAGTTGTTTGTGCTGTATGGTTTTGTGTGGTATCCACTGCGCACTATATGACAGGACCCCTAATGAAGGCCCAGGAGCCGAAACACGGCCTGCGTTGGGTATACTAATGTAATGAATCACAATAATCTGGACTTGTACACCTTGTACTGTATTTCTCTGAATAAAACTTTTTAACATCTCTTCTGAAACAGCTGTTTTGGTTACACCACCCTTTTTGACCCTTCATGCTGTGATTTATGGAAGTCTTTGTTTTTCTCCTCTTTTTTTGGACTTCTAATTTATCTGTCCTAGACCTGGTGATGCTGCAGTGAGAGGTCTCTTCTATCTCATAGGGTTTCGGGATGTAGGAAGATATAGGACAGGCTTGGTCAGGAGAGGGAGAAGAACAATTTAAATAACAATCAGGTGTTGCACAGAGGGGTGCTATGGAACAGAACTGTAGGATCTTCTGCAGTGCAGCCAGGGGTAGCATTGACAGTCAGCTGTTAGGTGAAGGATCAGAGGCAGCAGGAGCCCATCTGTATACATACATACATCCAAGGATACCTAATGAACTCAAGCATGAAACTGATGATCTGCTGTTAGCAATAAGTAACCTGTCATTAAAATCATCCATAGTACCTGCTGATTGGAGGGTGGCCAATGTAACGCCGATTTTTTAAAAGAGTTCCAGGGGTGATCCAGGAAATTACAGACCGGTAAACCTGATGTCAATGCGAGGTAAAATAGTGGAAACTATGATAAAGAATAAAATTATTGAGCACATAAATAAGGTTTATTGGGACAGAGTCGGCGTGGGTTCAGCCGAGGGAAGTCTAGCCTCACCAATTTGCTTCATTTCCTTGAAGGCGTGAATAAACGTGAATAAAGGTGAGCCAGTTGATGTAGTGTATCTAGATGTTCAGAAAGCTTTTGGTAAAGTTCCTCATGAGAGACTTCTGAGAAAATTAAACAGGCATGGCATAGGAGGCAATGTTCTAGTGTGGATTAAGAATTGGTTACTGGAGAGAAAACAGAGGGTAGGGTTCAATGGTCATATCTCTCAATGGAGGAGGGCAAATAATGGAGTGCCACAGGGATCCGTACTGAGACCGGTGCTATTTAACATATTTATAAATGATATGGAAATCGGAACAACGAGTGAGGTGATTAAATTTGCAGATGACACAAAACTATTCAAGGTTGTTAAAATACATGCAGACAGGGAAAATTGCAGGAAGACCTTAGGAAATTGGAAGACTGGGCATCCAAATGGCAGATGAAATTTAATGTGGACAAATGTAAAGTGATGCACACTGGAAAGAATAATCCAAATCATAGTTGCCTGATGCTATGGTCCACCTTGGGGGTCAACACTCAAGAAAAAGATCTAGGTATCATTGTAAATAATATGCTGAAATCTTTTGCTCAGTGTATGGCAGCGGGTAAGAAAGCAAACAGGATGCTAGGAATTATTAGGAAAGGGATGGTGACTAAAACCAAGAATACTATAATGCCTCTGTATCGTTCCATGGTGCAACCTCACTTTGAGTATTGTGTTCAGTTCTAGTTGTTGTATCTCAAAAAAGGAATTAGAAAAGGTTCAAAGAAGAGTGGCCAAAATGATAAAGGGGATGGAACTCCTCTCATATGAGGAAAGGCTTAAGAGGTTAGGGCTCTTAAACTTGGGAAAAAGACAGATAAGGGGAGATATGACTGAGGTCTAATCACCATGGTATATCGGAAGAGTACGGACAGAAATAACTATTTACAATACGCAAGCTGTCATCCACGTCAATTGAAAAAAGCAATACCGATTAGCCGGTGTTTGCACATTAAATGAATTTGCAGCACAGTTGAAGAGTTCCAATACTAAGCAAAAATACTGAGTCAGTGCTTTTTTAGAAAAGGGTTACCCCTATAGGGTGGTAAAGCAAGCTTACTGTTGGGCACGTTGTGCCAATCCAGAATTATTACTAAAATATGTGCATAAAGAACCTCAAGAAAAACAAATGCGTTTTATCACATTCAGATAAATCTGCACAAATTGCGCAAAGTATATATAAGCATTGGCATGTGCTTCAATTATATTAAATATTCCAATCTGGCCCATGTGTAGTGTACTCTAGGGGTAAAAACCTGTCTAACCACTTGGTCTCTTTGAACTTTTCTTTCCAACCTAAAGTCCAAAGTTTTAAGATAGGGGGTCACAGACCTTGTGGACACTGTAAAGCTTGCCTGATGCCCCTAATTGGTAGCGCATGGCAACATCCAAAGACCCTAAAAAATTATAAACTAAGAGCATCTACAGATTGTTCTTCAATGTATGTCATTTATGTTATCATTCGTCCATGCTATGTGGGATGCACTAGCAGAACAGTCAGGCAAAGACTAAATGAGCATTGTAGTAGGCTAAAAAAAATAGGATAATGACATCCCCGATGGTCGCCCATTGCATTGAACAGAACCATGATTTTGTGGCCATGCAGTGGCTAATAATCGAACAAGTTTCTTCGCATTTTCTGGGCAACCATGATGCTTATTTGGCATTACGTGAACAATTTTGGATTTTTGAACTGAACACTGTGACCCCCTATGGACTTGATGAAGAGATTGAATGGAATGGTGCTATTTGACAATGGGACTGCTATTCATGATTTTCGATCGGATGATGTCAGCCCTTAATGTTACATTTTATGGATTGACTTCTTTTATAACAAATAAGGCACAAAAGGGTGCCCTAAATGACCAGATGACCACTGGAGGCAATCAGGGTTGACCCCACCCCAATATCCCCCCCAATGGTCACTGACTCCCACCCCCCCCCCCCCCCCCCCACAATTGTGAATACAAATATGATTTAGCAGCATCTATGACAGCCTCAGATGTTAGAGCCAGGTCCATTAGAGCAGACTGCAGGTCCCCAGATTAGTTGCAGTGGTCACTGCAGTGCAGTGCACCATGGAGTGGGGAACTCTGGACCCTATCTCCCTCTACCAGTCACATTTGTGGGGGAAACTGTGAGCCCTTCACCAGAAACCCACTGTACCCACATATAAATGCCCCCTTCACCCATAAGGGCTATTGTAGTGGTGTACAGTTGTGGGCAGTGGGTTTTGGGGGACTCAGCAGACAAGATAAGGGAGCAATGGTGAGATGTGTATCTGGGAGCATGTTTAGGAAGTCCACAGCAGTGCTCCCTAGGGTGCCCCATTTATCTCCTGGGTTGTCTGGGAGACCAGACTAATAAACATGCTGGCCCCTCCTACATCCCAATGGCTTGATTTTCTCTGTTTTTCACTTGGACATTTTTTTTTTAATGGACCAAAAAACAAAACATCCAAAGCACAAAACCTTGTTAGAAACAGTATTTTCTAAAACAAAAGATGGACTTTTTCTTTGAAAATGAACTTCTTTCCTCTTCAGATTTTGGGCATTTTTTGCTAAACGTCTAAAGTCGGACTTAGACGTCATATTGAAAATGCCCCTCTATGGACGATCCAAGATGGCTGCGCTCTGTTAAGACGCTGTGGATCGATTTTCCTGTTATAAGAAAATGCCGAAACGACGAGGGAGAATAGCGGCTAGAGCCTCCCCGCTATCTCCCCCCTTACCTGGTCCTATTGACCGTTTCTTTCGACCACAAGGAGTTGTTCAACAAAGCGGAACGCCGCCGGTAGGGAATGCCGGCGATAGGGAGATATCGGCTTCCCCCGGCTTAGAAACCACTCTGAGCCCCGCTGCACGTACTCCGCCTCCCCAGCCGATTGGTGCGAGTTCCTTCCTCTCTGGATCGACGGGGTCCCTCCTGGAAGGTGCTAGGGGCCCGGAAGACCGTCGTGAAGAAGCTTCAACTCTATCTGAGGAGGGACTGGAGGGCAGTTTGCCCATGGAATCACCGCGGAACGAGGGGAGAGGAGCTGAGGGACAAAGTGTGAGCCATGACCAGATGTCTGAAAGGTGTGTACTACCTAAAGAATTAGTAGTTAAACCAAGGGAAGTGACTTTAGACGCTTTATGGGATTTAGTATCTAACCTGGGACAGACTTTCTTGAAGCAGATTAATGAAGTTTCACCAAAAATAAAGACTTTAGAAATTGACTTGCAAAAAAAAGAGGAAGATATCAAGGTTTTGAAAGATAAAGTTGATAAAATGGATCATAAGATAAAAAATTTAGAAGGACTACAACCTACAATGATAAAAGACTTGACAAACCTCAGATATAAAATGGAGACTTTTGATAACTATACTAAGAACCATAATCTGAGATTTGTTAATTTTCCTAAAATACAAAATGTTGCTCCTCTTGAAATGTTGAAACGATATCTACGGGAAGTTTTGGATGTGCCGGAACAGAACCTACCACCGTTTTCTCAAGCGTATTATATCCCAGGGAAGACCCTGAATCAAGTTGCCGAAAATCCTATAGACATATCTCTCTTGCTTGAAACTTCTGACTCTGAATTAGCAACAGCCGCCACTTTGGTGGCGACTGTTGCATTATTGCCTGACAAGGATTGGATTTTCCGTTTGTTTTTCCGTAATAAGCATAAAACTTTTTTAAGTTTTAAAATCTTGCTATTTCCAGATGTCTCTAAGGAGACAAGACGACGGAGGAAACAATTTTTACTCCTTAGGCCAGAAATTCTGCACTTGGGGGGTACCTTTTTTTTAAGATACCCCTGCAAGTGCATAATACGGCTTAGGGAGAAGAAATACGTATTTACAGAACCTGTACATGTATCAACACTTATAACCTCAGTAAAAAGCGAGAAGCATTAAATATAGGAACATCTCCACTTAACAGAGTATAGAATCCTGTATGTTTTCCTTTATATTTCTCTCCCTTAGATTTACTGAAGTCTTGGATCTCAATTTATGGACTTGAGTGTCATTTATCCTTTTGAGAATGTAATTTTATTTTCTCCTTTTTCCTTTGATCATTGTATCAAATTTAGTTTGATGTTGACACTTTTCCAACACAAGATGTTTCTTGTATATATTGTTTAACTAATAAATATAAATAAAAAAAAAAAAAAGAAAATGCCCCTCTATATCTACTAGTCTTGACATATTTTGCTTGGTAGAGACCTGGCTTAATGATTCTGATATCGTTTATTTCAAAGACTCCTGCCCATCTTGTTATTGCTCCTATTTTCACAACCGATCAGGAAGAAAAGTTGGAGGTTGCACTATCATTCGTTCTAATCCATTGAAAATTGAAGTTTCTAACTCTCAACAAAACTCAACTTTTGAACTGCTCCCTTTCAGAGTTCTTAGGTCTTCTCCATTTAATGTCTTACTATTATATCAGCTTATTCCTATTTTTCTCACTTCTGTGCTAGCTGTTTATGATCTTGTCTCCACTCAACCCTTTCCTCAGAAATGTTTATTTTTTTGGAAGTCCTTAATATTGATTTTGATGACCCAGCCAACTCTGTGGGACAGGATTCTAACCTAAGCTTCAACTAACTCATCTCTTTTCTAACTAATAGTGCTGGTCATACACTTGATGTCTTAATACTTCCCTCTGTTCGTGTTTCAACTACCAATAACCTGTCTTTTCTCTTTCTTCCCTGGTCTAATCACTCTATTGCCTTTTTTCAATGCACAGGGAGTGAGGAAACAGAAGATGAGGAAGCCAAAGCAGGATGGTATAAATAAGTCTTTATTGCTTCCAGAGTGCTGCAAGTGTATTGTCAAAAGACTCAACATGGCTGTGTTTTTGCTGGTGTGCCTTCATCAGGAACCTTTTGTAATAGAAAATATAAATAAATAAATATGAATATGTAAACAAATATGATTATCAAAAATCACAATGTAAAAAGAGAAAAAAGATAGTACAATGATAAAATAGTTAAACAAATTAAAAACATTAAGAATAATATTAAAATAATCTGATAAGATTATACAAACTAAATGATCAAATGGTGCTTGAAGAAAACTGAACATTAAAAATTAACTGAGCATTAAATTCAGATGGAGGTATCAAATAGAATACATACAAACAAAAATATATGTATCAGTTGTACAGAGAAATAAATAAGCATCAATTATACTGAAAAATATGTAGGAACATGCTCTGCAGACACATGAAGGATTAACACAAACACATACCTTGGCAAACACAGTGCAACAAATGTAGTGAACTGGGAAGGTACAATATCATTAGTATCTATAGATCAAAAGAAGGTAAAGAACGTAACTAAGTAACAAGTAGAGTGAATTAATTTCTGCAACTGAAGAAATCATGTCAGACTGCTACAAAAACAAACTAAACTAAAATTTATGTGATAAGGACAACTCAGTAAATGCTCAACAGAAGAAAGCTGAAAATACATGATGTGGTAACTGAACGATTATGAAAAGTAAAAAATCACTGTAAAAGTGTAAATATAAAATGCTGGTGTGTATAGTGAATGTTCCATGGAAAGTGAATGAACCGTGCGGAGGAAAGATATAGTGCTGACACTGTGTGGTGGAAAAAAATGTGACTGCCAAGCATGGAAGACAGTGAACTGTTGTGCATATATATTACAGATGCAAAAAAGAAAAGCACAGTGTTATGATTCTACTGAGACAGGCAGGGGAATGACTGGGACTCGCTTCTGATTGGCCTGTCAGTTATTGAACTGACGTCTGAAGCAGCAGACGTCAGAAGTCAGACCTATTTAAACTTACCTCTCCCTACAGCGGACACTCTAGTGTTAATTTCTGTCAGCTCAGCTCTGGTGCTCTTACTCTGTCTGTGCGCATGACACAGTGTGTATTTTGAGGAGTTTTGCTTGCTCTCCTTTTGTTTGTGGTCTGTCTGTGTGTGTATGTGTGCTGGTTGTAACCAGCGTGTCCTTGATTGCTTCTCTGCAGTGCAGCTGGGTCTGTCTTCTGCCTCGTTTCTCCCTGCCTCTGTTAGGCAGCCTTGTGGTAAGCTGGTTCCTGCTTTGTTTTTTTAAGTCTCCCTTTACTCAGTGTTAACCCTTTATGTGCAGAGCTTGATATTTGTCTTCTGTGAGTCCTGCTTCTGTTAGGCAGCCTTTCTGTGGGTGGTAAGCTGGTTCCTGCTTTGTTTGTTTAGTTTCCCTTTACTCAGTGTTAACCCTTTATGTGCAGTGCTTGGTATTTGCCTTCTGTGAGCGCTGCCTCTGTTAGGCAGTCTTTCTCTGGTGTCTGCTTTATCCCTTTCTGTACTCTTGTGTGCCTGCTTCTTTCCTGTCCTTACTTGAAAGCAGCCTTTTCCTTCAGTCTGTTTTTCCCTGTAGGCTTTGCCCTCCACTACCTGAGTTTCTGTGTAGCCTTTCTTTGTATTCTCCCCTCATTGTTCTTTTCCCTTCCCTAGTGTATGATTCAGTTCCAGATCGACCTTGTGGCCCATATGCTTGGACTCTGTACGAGTGGGTTCCTGATCAGCCTTGCGGCCCGGCCCGCCTGAGTGGTCTATCTCCCTTTCCTGGTGCTGCTTGTTGATTGTCCTGAGTGTGCAGGGCTTTGTGGCCCGTGGTATTGCTTAGCGCCTGTTTGGTCTACCGTGGGCCTTGGCCAAGGTCCTTCCTAAGCCTCGGCCTAGGCACAAGGGCTCACGATCAGATGAGGTAACACAAAGGGGTATGTTTACTAAGATGTGTTAGTATTTCTAACATGCCTTTAAATTTAAGCTGTATTAATCACTAACGCGCCTGTACATTTCTATGGGTGCATCAGTGTTTAACGTACTTAAACCATTTATACACATTAAAAACGCTAATGCGCCCATAGCGCACCTTAGTAAACAGAAAAACAAGATTTCAAAGAGCCAGAAAGAATAAACCTGTTTGTGTTTTAAAGCATTTTACCAGGATTTTTTCTTTCTCCTTGTTCTTAATAAACCCACCCACAGGGAGGGTTTCACGCCACCTAAAACTAGCCAGCTTCGTATAGAATTACCCATTAAAGACTAGATTCAGTACATGGTGCCCAAATTTGGGCACCAAAAAGGAATTAGTGCCGATCGCCATTCTATAAGCAGTGCTCCAAGTTGGGTGATTAGCGCCGGGATCTGCGCCCAATTTTGGCTGCGAGGATATACACCAACTGAAACTATCCTTGTGCCTAAATTAGGCACAGATCCCCCGGATTCTATAATACCAGGTGCATCTTTACTAAACGCCCCTGACCTGCCCATACCCCTCCCATGGCTACACCCCCTTTGCAGTTGGTCACATGTCTTTATAGAATATCACCTAGTAAGATGCACACGCAAGTTCAATTGTTGCCAATTAGGTCCAATAATTGATTATTAGCATCCAGTTAATTGGCTTGTTAGTCAATTAAATTGTGCACACAATTTTGAGCACCATATATAGAATTTGGGGGTAAATAGGGGCATGGACTGTACCTGCCCTCCATTTATCGCACAGGGCAGGCACTTAGGAAGTAATTCTATCAGGAGCTACCTCGCTTCAGGTCAATGCAATACATATAGGTGACAGAATTTTTTTTATATTTATTTATAGAAATTACAAATTAACACCAAAGATAACTTTGTCAAGAAATTTGCCAGAATATCAAAGAACATTAGTTCACAAACAAAAAAGAAAAAGGGGGTGCATGGAGAATACACCATTACCTAAGAGGAAGTAAAAATAAATAAAAATGAAAATCAAGAATGCATACTAACAGCACATAATATCTATGAAATATAATAACTATTATGGAGTTTTTGCACCCAAAGAAAGAGCAAAGCTGTGAAGGTTAAAAAAAATGAAAATTAGTATTATCAATCTGTAAAACACATTTACATGGGAAACTTAACTGAAATCTTGCCCCCAAAGTGTTAGTCTGGTTTTGAGCCCTTGAGCCCAGGCCGAGACCTAGAATAGGTGTTAGGCCATGGCCGGGGTGGACCGAGCAGGTGCTACACACTACCCCAGCTACCAAGTCCTGCACACACACGCAGCAACAAACTTGCACCTCCAGAAAAGGGAAGTTAGGGCATTCAGGCAGGCCTCACGGCTGATTGGGAACCCATTTACTCAGAAGTCAAGCATGCGGGCCTCACAGCCTAACCGGAACTGACTCATACGTAGGGAGGGGAGAAAGAGGAAAAAATGAGGGGGTCTCCACGGGAACTAGAGCACCAGTACACCTATGGTGCTGGCTAAGGACACATAGGAAAAGGAACTGACAGATGTATCTACAAGAAACACAAGGCAGTACCCTAGGCAATCAAGGAGGAAAGGAAGCACATACAGAAACACGTCAAGCAGTACCCCACGGCACACAAAGGAAATGAGGGACTGCAAAATAAAGATACTGTAAGCAGAGACCCTCAGAGGATAGGAGAGGGAAAAGTCAGCAAAACAGAGTGCGGTGCCTAACATACCCCCAGCACAGAAAGGAACAGTGCTCAGCAATACAGAAGATAATTACAGCAAAGAAAGGATTGACAGTCACAAGGGAAAACTGCACCAAGCAGACAACTGCCAGAAGCAGGGAAACTCTGCAGACAAAGGGTTAAACCAAGCTCAAACACACAGCTGCCAGAGGCAGGGAACACTGCAAACAACGGGTTAATCGGGTTAATCGGAGTACAGGGAAAGAGCAAACAAACAACCCCCACAGGGAGAAACAAAGGGTCCCGAGCCTGCTACAAGGGCAGGATGTACAAATCAGAATACAAACACAGCAACAAAAGGTAACTCTGAAGGAAGGGGAACCAAAACAAACAAACTGGAACGGAACGAGGTAGGAACTCACCACACAGCACCACAGCCAAACAGAGAGAATCTCAGGTGCAGTGTAGAGAGGTAATTAGACACACACTAGAAGCAGCAGACAAACAGAGACAGAGGAACAGAAACTGCAAGCAAGGTAAGGAGTAATCAAACCCCACAAAAGCACAGAGCTAATAGCTCAGACAGAGTGCAGGTAAGGCTTCAGCAGAACAGGAATAACACCAAAGCAGGGGTTGTAGGGAAAGGTAAGCTTAAGTAGATCAGACTGACATCAGCTTTTTTTTTTGTTACATTTGTACCCCACGTTTTCCCACTCATGGCAGGCTCAATGCAGCTTACATATTATATACAGGTATTTGTACCTGGGGCAATGGAGGGTTAAGTGACTTGCCCAGAGTCACAAGGAGCTACCTGTGCCTGAAGTGGGAATTGAACTCAGTTCCCCAGGACCAGAGTCCACCACCCTAACCACTAGGCCACTCCTCCACTCACTCAGCCCCTGACAGACCAATCAGGAGTGATTCCAAGCATTCCGCTGTCTGACTAGCAGAATTCTAACAGAATCATAACACAAAGTTAAGGCTTCCTGCTTCATAGAAAGAAACTTCTTCTTTCTCTCCTGTGTCCATCAGGAAAAATCTGGATCTTTTCTCATATAAAAGTAACTGAGGTGATCTGATGTAAATATGCTATATAATAAAACGCACCTCCAGCTGAGAAAGTGAAGCCTTGAAGCATTCATGCACTCTGTAAGGCTCCATCTCCTGAATTGACGACACGTAGTTCCGGGTACGTCACCCGTACCACTGACCAACTGCACGACAGCAGGATGAGGCCCCGCCCCTGCCACCCTCGCTGCAATGACACACCCCCCCAGGTCACCGCTGCTGCAGCGCACGAATGCTTCAAGACTTCGATTGGCCGGTTGGCAGAGGAGCAGAGATAAAAAAAAATCCATTGCCACAATTCAGCAGATGGGAAAAGGCCAAGGGAGGACGGGTTTTTAAATACTGCATCAGCCTGAATAGCGGTTTAGGTGGGGGAAGGGGAGGGAAGCCAGCATTGCCACAATTCAGTAGACGACAACAGGCCAAGGGGGAGAGAGCACGCAACAGCCTGGAAATCCGGAGCTAAGTAGTAACCATAGAGCAGACTGACGCGCCAGCTCTTTTTGTGTAGGAATGTGGTGGCTCTTAAAAGACCCTTTTGGTAGTGTGTACATGGAGTTCAATGCTTTCTAAGCCCTCTCACCATGAATACGACGGGCTAGCTGGATATCTTTGTGAATGATGGTGACTCTCTTGGCGTGGATAGCGCACAGATTGGTATCCTCGAAGAGCCCCACCAGGAAGGGGAGCGACCCTGGAACTGGGAGGGGAGAGGATGGGGGAAAGGGGGAGGACGGGGGGGCCCCCTGGCACACACTCTCAATCTCACACACACTCTCTCTCTCTCTCTCTCTCTCACAGACACACTCGCACCTAGTCTCACTCTCTGTCACACAGACTCGCACATTCACTCTCTCTCACACAGTCACTCTCACACACACTCTCTCAAACATACACGCTCCGAGGAAAACCTTGCTAGCACCCATTTCATTTGTGTCAGAAACAGGCCTTTTTTCTAGTAATCTAAGTAAAGCTTCCTTGTCTTGAAGAATTACAAATGAGACCAGGAGGGTGGCTGTGAACTTTCCAACAATGCTGAAACATTCAAGCTGACTGGGCCTTCAGGTTTTGCCTCCAAAGTCGGGGAAACAGGTAAATAATAAAGTTTTTATATTAGGTGGCAGTATTTTAGGGATCCTTTTAATGAGCCCAACATGGGCTTACTGCTTGCTATACAGGAAGTACCACTGGGCTACCGCAACAGTCCGTCGGTACTTCCCATCCGTCATTTCTGGCTCTACAAACATTTATTTATTTTTGTAGCACTGGAGTGTATCCGGCATTAATAGGGCACTTCCACGCGCTGCCCAATTACTGCTGGGTTAATGCGGGAGCCCTCCCCGAAATGGCCACACGGCAAGTGCTTTATTTGCCGGATGGCCATTTCCTGCAGGAAGGCAACACTTCCCTTTTACCAGCTGCGGTAAAAGGGGGCCTCGGCCCAAGTGTAAAACATGCACTGATGCCAGTGCCAGTCCCCTTTTTGCCGCAGCTTAGTAACAGGGGTCCTTAGTCATTTGTGCATGTAAGCAGCCTCTTTCATACACCAAGTTCTGATGGTGTGGCCTTTTCCAGGTGACGTACGCATGGCTGGAGTTTGGACAGAGTGCGCAAATCTGTGCCTAAAGTTATAGTATTCTATATTTAGTTATTTATTGCATTTGTAGCCCACATTTTCCCACCGTATGGCAGGTTCAATGTGGCTTACATATTGCTAAAAAGGCAGTTACAAAATTTAGATTTGTAGAAGTCTAGTACATAATACAGAAGTACAATAAACGCTTAGGATGGATATTTTAGCATATTGTGAGAGAGGTTAATATTATTGTCTTCCATTTCTGAACTTTTCGTGATCTATGGTGGTATGCGATTAGGCAGATCCAGGGGGGGGAAAGGATTTTTGAAAAGATGTGCTTTCAGGTTTATTCTGTAGGTAGTTTTCTGTGAGTTTTATGTGCATTGTAGCTAACATCTAGGTGCTGGTTTAAGAGATCACAGCATAAATGTACATGTGTTTTCTACTACTTCCACTAGTATTCTGTAAAGAAAACTAGGCACCTATTTTTTGTTATAGAATAGGCTTGAAATAGGCTCCTGATTACCCTCTTATCCTAGGTGCCCTGTTAACAGCATTACTTTCTTAGTGCTTGGTAAATGCACCAGCAGATAGCACAGATGCATTGGTGCAATCTGCCGTTGCATGTGCTGCATCCCCATAGTTTAGTAAATGAAACCCACCTGAGCTCCCTAGCATCAATCTCCCTCCCTCCTCCTCCATCCCCACTATAAAACATCCTCCCTCAAATCACATCTAGAAGACCTCCTCTCCCTGCCAATCCTCCATGTCACATATGGAAAAATGCCCCACCTCAAGAGGCAATAGACCTTCCCCAGGGGACCTACCAGGGGGTTTCCTGATGGTGAAGGGCAGGAATGATCCCCAGTATGTCCTGCCCTCTCTGGTGCTGGGTTCAAAATATCACTGGTTGACTCCTAGCAGTAGTCTTGTGGTAGTAACACTACAGTTCAAGCTCTCAAGGAACAACCTTTATTTGAGAGCTCGACACCTAGCAGTAGCAAAATTGGAGCCCTTAAGATAACATAAATGAGGCTTTTTTTTTTTTTAACAAAGAGTGCAATCCAAGAATAATTGTATAAAGTTTACCAAAAAGATTGCTATCTTGTGAAATTTGGCAGGGAAAATTGGTCCTTTTCAGCTCCTTTAATCCTCACATTATATACTTTCAAATGGGCCCTATCAACAAGGTTGGCATTGTCGGTTTGTGCTCTAATCTTCTCCCTTTTCAACACACATCATTCAGGAGAATACCGAGGAAAGCTTTCATGTAATTAACAGAAAAGCGCTCCTTCATATTAACAATCTTATCAGCAGTTTGCAGCCATGAGAATATCAAAGATCCAATAAAGAAATGGTAGAAATTTCTTCACTAAACAAATAGTCAAGTGATTTTTTTCTTAAGGGTGTAAAGTCATATTTATATTGGAATTTAAAGGTTTTAGAGAAAACTGAACATGCGTTAATAAACCTTTTTTTATTTCATACGTATCTCAACCAAATGAGGGACTCCCATCACCTTATGACATCAGAAACAAATCATAGGCGGCAGACCAGCTTCTCATAAATAACTAAAAATAATTCCCCAAGCCTTGTCCCACAGAACACAATTTAGCCATATATTCTTATAAAGCTGTAGTCTTAAAACACAGACATTGCTTTTATACAAGTCAATTTTCTATTTCTTTCTCTCATACACTGTATCGCGCTGTCTTAAATAGTGCACCATAATCATCCTCTGTAAGAAAATGTCTCTGCCTAAGAAGCCACCAGACCCTGATTTAACAAGGAATTTCCCATGTAATTCAAAAGGCCTTCAATTTCCCACATGTAATATATCTAGATTTTCAGAAAGCTTTTGACAGAGTCCCTCATGAGAGACTTCTGAGAAAATGCCTTCAATAAAAGTGTTTAAACATAAAATCGAGCATGCGCAACATGAGGGAAATCAGAGCAGGCAATGTAAGGAGAGCATTGCTGGAGTATAGCTTCAGCTGGCGGGGGTTGGGGACCCCCGCCAGCCCCAAGGTATGTGGCATTGCGGCGGGGGGTGGGGGGAAATCAGTGGGAAGGTGGACCAAAATGTGTCCCCTCATGGGCCCCCCCCCTCCACACACTTTGAGGTCTATAAAATCCTGAATGGAGTAGAACTTATAAATGTGAATTGATTGTTTACTGTATCGGAAAGCACAAAGACTAGGGGAACATCATGATGTTACATAGTAGCACATTTAAAACAAATAGCAGAAAATATTCTTATACTCAACGTATAGTTAATTTTGGAACTTGTTGCCAGAGGATGTGGTAAAATCACTTAATGCAGCTGTGTTTAAAAAAGGTTTGGACAGATTCCTGAAGGGAAAGTCCATAAACCATTATTAAGGTAGACCTGGGGAAAGCCACTGCTTATCCTTGGGGTTAAATAGCATGGAATCTTGCTACTTTTCGGGAATCTTCCTGGTGCTTATGACATGGATTGGCCACTATTTGAAACAGGATGCTGGGCTAGATGAACCATCAATCTGACCCAGTAGGGCAACACTTAGGGCCGTTTACTAAGCCGTACTGTAGGTGCGCTAACTTTTTAGTGCATGCTAAAAATTAGCATGCGCTAACAATAGAGACACCCATTATATTCCTATGGGTGTCTCTAGCGTTAGCGCGTGCTAATTTTTAGCACAAGCTAAAGGTTTCCGCTTCTACAGCGTGGCTTAGTAATCAGGACCCTTATGTTCTATCCCCCTCATATTCAGTGCGATTTAACTGATCATAAATGGCTGCTGAGTGGTTAAATGGCATTTTTGCAGCTAACTGCGAATATTCAGCGGGAGATAATCGGCTATCTCCTGCTGAGACTAACTCAAAATAACCTGCTCCTTAGCTGGGCTCTAGTGTTACCATATTGAAAATGTGACCACACCATGCCTATCTGGTTTTGTTCCACTAATAAGTTAAATGATTAACTGGCTTTCTTGAAAGGATTATATAAACTTTGGATGCATGACTTAAGAACAAAAATGCAATATCACTATTCCTCATATACAGCCACAAAATAACCTTATAGGGTGTATAGTGTTCACAATGAGCTCCTTTTATTATCCACCAGAAAGAAGAGATACGAGTTTTCAGTTCTGGCACAGTATAAAGTCATCACAAAAACAAAATATTTGAAAACCAATGTTCTGCATTAGGGGCTTATAGCCCATTTAGTTATGTTTAAACAAATGAGAGATCTGCATGAAACAAAATATTTATTTTTACTATTTGGACTTGTAAAACCACTTGTCCCTGAAACATGGTCAAAACAGAATAATCTATTTGTGTATCTAAAATGTAAATTTCCACAAAAGAGATGAAGTGAAGATGTGGTTTAATTTTACTTCCATTTAATTTCAAGATATTCCATCTTCATAACACCAGGCTTCCCAAGGCAGATTACAACAACAGTTAAGATTTACTGATGAAGAAACAGGATATCCTCACTGAGATTTGGCCATGTATTGTATAGAACAGTATAGAAAAATGATCACAAATATAGTTTATTACTGCTGTTTCTACCAGCTACAATAATTTTCAATTATGTTTTAGTGATTTTCAATTTTATTTCATGATTGATATCTACATATGGGAAGCTTTCAAATAAATTTTTAAAAAGCTGTCAAAAACACACACAGGCAGTCATAAGCATTTGCTATTGCTTTTATATAGAAATATCTTTATTATCTCATAAGCAAAAATATAGGCATATGGCGCAGCACCGAAATCCACAATACAGCATTGCAAATAAAGCAAGCTCTGGAGCACTAACAACTATATTTTGAATATAACCCTCCACCTCCCACATTCACAGACCACTTTAAAACTCCTCAATCCCCCCCCCCCCAACTCCCCTTGTGTACCCCCTCACGCCAATCTCCTCCTAACAGAGAGTATGCAAAACCTAGGAAGTTAAATAAAACAATATAAACCGCACACATTTGCTATTATTTTTAATAGCGATCACTATTGTTTTGTTGTGACCAATATGGTGGCAAGCTCCACCCACTGCCTTCAGCCCTGATAATGAGCCAGATAGACTCATGCTGTCTTCTGTCATTAAACCTTGGTGCTGGCACCATTTAGTTTGCTAAATAGAAAAGAGAAACTTGTCAAACAGTGCCACCTGCCTGTAGGCTGAATATCTGCACACTGTTGGGGAGATCCTCAGCAGCAGGACTGTCAGAAACTCAAGGAATTCAGAGATTCAAATGCCTGCAGATGATCTGATCATTTTATCCCCTACCTTGAAAGATCTGCTAAAAAATCTAAACCTGCTAGAAACTCTCCCAGAAACCATAGGCTATTCAGGTGACTAGAAAATGATGATAAATTTTGCTTTTCTAGAATTAAGAGGTTTGGATGCTGTATTGGTCAATTTGTGTATGTACAGTTGCTAAATAGAAATAAATCAAAACATAGAAAATAAGATGATACCTCTTTTATTGGACTAACTTAATGCATTTTTCAATTACCTTTTGAAGGTAACCTTCTTCAGATCTTCTTATTTTCTTTTCTACATTTTGATTTATTTCTATTTACTATCTTTAAAAGTGGACTAACACAGCTACCACATCACTTTACTCAGTATGTACAGTATAAGCAAAAGATAATTACCCTCCTCTGCCCCCTGCCCTCCCCTCCATCCACCCATGTCCAGCATTTCTTCTCTCTCCCTTCCCTCTCCTCCATCACCCATGTCCAGCAACCCCTCTCTGCCCTCCCCTCCATCCACCCATGTCCAGCGACCCTCCTGTCCCCCCTGCCATCCACCTATGTCCAGCAACCCCCCTGTCCCCCCTGCCCTCCACCCATGTCCAGCAACTCTCCTCGTTCCCCTGCTCCCCCTCCCTCCAGCCACCCATATCCATCTGAGCCCCCCCGACCCAGTCCCCACCTGCCTACCAGCTCCATGCCGCCAGACGACCCTCTTCTGCCACCCGACCCAGCCGGCACCTGACCCAGCATTTAAAAAAAAAATCTACGAAGCGGCGGCGCGGTGCCTCGCGTCTGAGAGTAAAAGAAGGAAAATTGCTTCGTCGGCCGGCCTTCCCTCACTGTGTCCCGCCCTTGCGGAAGTTACCTTGGGGAAGCTGAAACATCATCGAGTCCGGTTCTCCACCAAGCTCCACCCTCTCCTAGGTTGGCATCTCCAGGGCAGGAACTGCAATCTGATCCGCCGAATCTGTAGCTGCTGAAGGAAGTTACCGCCTGGAATTACAGATACCTGAAACAACTTCCATGGAGGGGAGGGTTCCAGAAGTGGCAGGTTGCTCAGTGGAAACTACCAGGGTAATTGTTTGTCTTAGAGCCAAATACTATGGCTCTTTTGCTAAGAATTTCTCCCTTGGAGAAACCAGTGATAGTTACCCTGAGCTCTTTATGGGATGCTGTCACTGTTTTGCAGAACTCTTACAATGTTAACATCAGTTGTGGTTGCTAATCAATAAAGTTCTGAGCTCTGGAATACACAGCTTTGATTAAAGATAAGCTGCAAGTCTACAGGAAATTAGAGACCTTAGAGAACTCTAATTATCTGAACTTATAACTCTTAAATTTTCCTAAGTATCCTATATTACCACCTATAGATTTACTAAATAAATATTTTGAGGAAGTGCTATTATTAACAAAAGAGGAATTTCCTCCTTTTGTAAAGTTCTATGATGTTCCTAAAAAAAAAAAAAAACAAGGAAAACTATAAAGCAAGTTTTAATTCTAAGAGAGAGCCTGATTTAACACAAGATAGCTTGGACTTAACAGCTGTTTTGGAACAATATGATTCGGAGGTGGTTACTCATGTAACTCTAATTGTAACATTTGTCTTTTCCTCAAGATCATGACCTTGTTCTGCGTTTTTATTTCAACAATAAAAATACACTGTTTATGGGACAAAAATTATAGGGCCCTTTTACTAAGCTGCGATAAGCACTGGCGTGTGCAAACCACAGTAAAAAAAAAAAAAGTGCTTACTGCGGGACACGCTCAGGTGTCCCGGGGTAATTTTGCACTTTGTGTGCACTCCCCATGCACTTAAAAAAACTTTATTTTTTAAGCACTGGGGCAGGTCAGGGCAGAGAATAGGCATGTTCTGCGCTAATCAGTTAATGCAGCTACAGCTACATTGCCATGTGCTAACCAATTAGCACAGGGTTAGCACGAGACGTGTCAATTCTGGTTTCTATATTCAATCTAAAAAATGCCTTTACGTCTTTATCTGACATCAGTTTTCTCTGTTTTATGTAACATCAGCAGTACGGCTGCATTAGGCGTTGAAGAAGGCTAAGATCATCTGTATGAAGCGACTATGGTTACACCCAGTGCATTTTTTCTAGCAAAAAAGGTGCCGGTACTCAAATGCCAGGCCACCCTTCAGGGGGGGGGTGATCACTGAGGGACCCACCCCACAATAGCCAGGCCCCCTGCAACCAGTCACAGAATCTATGACAAGGCAGAATTGGTGTGTAGAGCCTGAGCTCTTTCATTAAAACTTGGGGGCCATGAGTCAATTTTAGCAGACAATGGAAAAGGTGCCGGTACTCAGTACCCCCTCAAAAAAAGCCCTGGTTACACCCTAGCACTAACAAGCACAGCATGGCCAGGTGTTCTAGACAAGTGTCATACTAGTTATGGTGAATTATTGCAAAACCTGATGGTAAGATAGGAGTGTTGTCCTGTGCTTCAGAGACGGCTCAAATTCATTCTTTACAGCACAACACCTGTTACTAGCCTATTTCTAAATCATGATTGCTTGACAGGCTTATTATAAAAATATATATTTTAAATTATTAAAATCCCAAGATTGCTGTCTGTATTTTTTGAGAAAAGATAGATCTCAGTTTGGTTTAAATAGAAAGTATAGAATCTTTTCAAAGCAGTTATACTCTAATTCATGAGTGTATGCTTCTCATTATACTGTCTTGTTTTGATCCCACAACATCCTTGTGCTACCCTTAGGCTTCCAGCTCTGCATACTGCCGTCACAGCACTCTCAGCACCAATACACCCCAATATCAACATTCTAAGAATCAAACCTGGATCTTGCTCATGACAGCATACAGCACTGCCACAGAACCACCACCCAACCTAGTAATTAACTTTTTTTTTTAATACAACATTAACATCAAGCCTCTTAAAAAATAATAAAATAAGCTGTATGTTTGCATGTTTGTTTTCAATGAACATAATCTGGATCCAACAGATACAATCCCCAGAACTGAAACATCTGTCACAGAGAAGGAATTGAGTCAAAACGATAAGCTCACCATGGCTCACTGTACACAAAAGATCATTGCAATAAAATTTTAGAATAGTTAAAAAGCCTAACTAAAAACACTATGAGAGAAAAGGAGAAAATACACACAACAAGCCACGAAAATTGAACAAAAGTGCTGAGGTGACTGCAACAAAAAGAAGGGTCCAATCAGCTCCATGGAAATGAGAAGACTGAGGAGGTCCTATGTGACAGCAGCAGGTGGGAACAGGCATGCATGCATGCATAGTGAGTCTGCTCAAAAGCTTTTAGAAATGGTAGTTGGAGTAGTGTTTCCTGTACCGGTCTCCCATCACTGATGTCACCATATCTGAAGATTTATAGTCTGGTTTATGTGGATAATCAAGACATCAACCAGATAAACTAGTGGTAAAGTCCCAGCCTCAACAAGCAGGCACTATGTGCTTACTAGCCAAACTCCTACAAGCAGCACCCCAACCTATTACTACTAATCACTTCTATAGCGCTACTAGCTCTACACATTATATGCAGGTATGTTCTCTGTCCCTAGAGGGCTCACAATCTAAGTTTTTGTGCCTGGGGCAATGGAGGATTAAGTGATGTGCCCAGAATCACAAGGAGCTGCAATGGGAATCAAACTCAGGTCACCAGGATCAAAGCCCATTGCACTAACCATTAGGCTACTCCTCTGCATGATCTCATGACAAAGGCAGTGGCACCAAAGGGATTGAGATTTAACTCACGCCTTTTTCAGTTACACTTAGTAGAGTAGGTGTTCCCCTAATCCTAGAAGGCTTACAATAAGTTTGTGACTTGACTAAGATCACAAAAGGCTGCACTAAGATTTGAACCCTGATCTCTCTGGTTGTTAGCCTGCTGGGCTACTTCTCCACTCCAGGGGCTCAATACTGATGCTCTCATTTTATTGTTTAGTGGTTCACAGTGGCGTTCCTAGGGTGGCTGACAACCGGGGTGGATTGCCGATGCCCCCCCCCCCCCCGGTTGCAGCACGACCCCCCCCCCCCCCCCCCGGCGAAATGCCACCTCCCCCCGGCAAAAAGACACCCCCCCCCCCCCGGTGCATTTTTACCTGCTGGGGGGATGCCGCGCGCCTGTGGGCTTCGCTCATTCCATGCTTCCTCTGCCCCGGAACAGGTTCCTGTTCCGGGGCAGAGGGAGCACGGAACGAGCGGAACAGACAGGCGCACGGCACACCCCCAGCGGCGTGCACCCAGGGCGGACTGCCCCCACCCCCTTGGTACGCCACTGGTGGTTCATTACAGTTGTGTGACATGAAGGCTTGGTGACAAGTGCAGAGTGTTAAGTAGGAACCAAAACTATTATATTCATAAACACTCATTCGTTAGAAAATAGGCTAAAAGGACTTATCAAAATGGCAATATTCTAGTATCAGTGATGTTTAGAATGATAAAGATAGAGTGGATTTTACTTGGAAATGCTTTCTAGAGGCTCATTCTAGTCCCAAATTTTCTATGGTTCTAGAACCACATTTATTGTGTTATTTAGACTAACATATATGCCACCCTAATTTTTCAAAGCTATTTTTAACAATCAGAAATAAAAACAAACAGCATGGTGCATAGTGTTTGTTTATATACTGTGGCCATGAGACAGGTCACCCTAATTTTATAGCTGGTTTTATCAACTGCACAAGGCAAATATGGAAAAACAGAAGTTAATATATTGTCAGAACTTCTTCAGGTTCTCCATTTTTGTTATGCAAATATATTAGCTCAAAACTGTAGATAGAATATGATGTACTGCTGACTTTCATTTCTGACTGACACTCAATTTAGATCCAAGGAAAGAGTGAATCAAGCTGAGCCCAGGGATCATAAGCTGCAGAAATGTGCATTATGCATATCATATCATGTATTGGGGAAGGTATGTCTTACTTCACTGTCCTCAACACGCTAACTCAATATTTATAAAAATATAAATATAAAGTGTGGTATCAATTCTTTTTTCAATTTAAAGTGGAGAAAAATAGACCTCAGCAGTCACTGTATGGCGATACTGTGCTCAATGCGCTCAAACACCAGCATTCCTTGGACTCTGTTTTTATCACTGGTCTCAAAAAACTCCACTTGTATATAATGAAAATATGTATGAAATACTAAATCGTGATACTCAATTCTTCTAACAGTACTACTAATGTTACTTAGCTTTCAATCATTTTGTCCAGCATTATCTGTGTTTACTTCACTGTCTACCGCTTTTGGGCAGGTTAATTTAACTCTGAAAGGCAGTCTTAAAAAATGTCTAACTAAACATACTGAAGTCAACATTCAAAAGCATTTATTTGGTCAACGAAGAGGGAAGTACGTAAGTATTTTTTTTTAATTGGACCACTTGAACAGTGGATGTATAAATTACATGGACATTATCAATCTGAAAAGAAGGCAGGATCTGGGGCATTTTAGAGGCAGTGACACATAATTCTCTAACATATAGTTAAGCAGCAATTTCAGCCGCTACTACCTAAACAGAAAGTGTTGGTGAACACACAACATGTGACTTGAAATTTGAAACGTTTAACTTATCAGTTAACCATATCTCTCTATATAAAACGCACCTCCAACGTTCTAATGAAGCCTCACTTACCCAACATTCTAAAAGTGAGGCGGCAGAGACCACTTTTCCTACGAGTGTCTGCCCCGCCCACGCGTCAAACGTAATGACGTTTAGGGCGGAGCAATGACACTCGCCAACTGTGTCACGATGCTGATTGGCTATGCCTCGGATGACGATGCTAGCACGGACCTCTTCCCACAGCACTACAGTAACGCCGGGTGCGTAGAGAGGCCGTACGCGACTGTGCCTCTGAGTGAGCCTCCCCACCCGACTTGGTGATTCACCAAGCCTCCTTACGCAGATGGCGTGGGGGCGTACAGAGGCCTACGTGACTGCGCCTCTGAGCGAGAAAAAGGCGGAGCTTCTGGCGCTTCCTCCCCACCCGAGTTGGTCATTCACCAAGCCTCTTTCCGCAGATGGCCTGACTTAGTGTCTGTGGCTGGATGGTGGCCTTACGCAAAAGGCGCTAGCTGCGTCGCAGTAGCTGCTCTTGACGGCGGATGGTGAGAGGCTGAGGGAGGGAGAAAGAGAAAGAAACAGAACGGTGACGGAAGGTCGAGGAAGGAAATGCCGGGGGTGAGAGTGAGGCCTGGATCCAGTTCACCTTCGTGAGAGCTTCCACCCCAAAATACACCTCAGCTGCAGAACCGCCTGGGATACGCGATCCACCTTCGTGAGAGCTTCCACCCCAAACCCCACCTCAGTTGCACAGCCGCTTGGGACACGCACAGACTCCAAACACTACCAGAAAAAAAAAAAAAAAAAAAAAAGCTTATGTCTCCTTCCCTGCTCCCAGGACACGAGTATTCTGAAGTCCTTCCACCGGGTTATGGGTGTCCCAGCAATTTGGGGGGGGGGGGGGGGGGTTAAAATGTGTGTTTACAGAGTTTGGGAATTTGTTTCCCCCCTCCCCTTGCAAGACAATGTTTGAGGCAAACGAAGGGATTGGAAGCCACGGCACCACACACACTCACTATCAGACTCACACAGTCTGTCTCTCTGTCTTACACACACTCTCACTCACACAAACACTCTTGTCACAATGACCTCACCTGTGGTCCTGCACACACACTCTCACATCGAGCACAGGAAGCAGACAATGGCCTGACAGAATCCGGTACAGCCAAAACAGATGATCTGGGCCAAGGAAATAAAATGTTTGTGGTCCTTATTTTCCTTTTCCTAATAAATCTGTGGCATGCGCCCTCGCTTCATCACAACAAATACTGAGGCACAAATCAGCAACAAGGACTGCCAACACGCCGTGCAACCACAAAACAATCACACACACGCTCTCTCAATCACTCTGTCTCACTCTCACACACAGTCACTCTCGGAATCACACACTCTCTCCCTCTGTCTAACACACACACAAACACTGTCTCTATGACCGCCTCTGTGGTCTGGCAAGCACACACTCTCTCACAACAGACAGAATTACACCAGAAGGAGGGGCTCATGGAAATCTGTTCCACACACACATACTCTGTAGCTCTCTGTCACACAAACACACAGTCTCTATCACACACACACACTCTTTCAATCCCTCTGTCTCTCTCTCTCACATACACTCATTATCGGACTCACACAGTCTTCACACACACTCACTATCGGACACACAGTCTGTCTCTCTGTCTTACACACACTCTTACACAAACACTCTGTCACAATGACCGCCCCTGTGGTCCTGCACACACACTCTCTGACATCAGACGGAAGGACAGCAAGGGAAGGAGGGGGTCATGGAACTCCTCTGTCTCACTCTCATACACACTCACTTACAAACTCACACAGTCTTCACATACACTCACTATCGGAGTCACACAGTCTGTCTCTCTGTCTTACAAACACTCTCACAATGACCGCACCTGTGGCCCTACACAGGGCCTCCTCCTTCCTCATTATACACCAGTGGCGTAGCCAGACTGCCAATTTTGGATGGGCCTGAACCCAAAGTGGGTGGGCACAAAATTTTCTCTCTACCCCCCTCCCCCAGCAAAATTTAGTCACGCTAATCAGATGCATTTGTCACACAGGGTAAAGTGCTGCTTTTCAGTGCATCAGATTTCAGAAAATTTATTTAATAGCCTAACACCCTTTTCAGTGAGCTTTCAGAGGCCAAAACCTCCTGCCTCAGGTCAGTATAATGCTGTTACGGTATCCTCGCCTGACCTAAGGAAGGAAGTATTGGTCTCTGAAACTTCATTAACACAGGTACCATATTACTTTATCCTAAATTAAAAATAAAATTATTTTCTTTACCTTTCTTGTATGGCCTTTTACTTTTTCTCATTGTGTCGCTCCCAGTCTCTAGATTCTGCTTTCCTTTGTTTTCGCTTAACTCTTCTGCCACGGTTTCCTGGCCATTTCTCATTTTTCTCTCCTTTTTCTTTGCTTTCTTCAATATTTTTCTGCCTCTCTCTCTCTGTCCTGATTTAATTCATTCTTACTATCCATTCTTTAATTTCCTTCATCTACTTATGGCTTTTCATCTTTTTCTCACCCTTGTTCTCCCCATGCCCCTTCCTCTTATTCTCCAGTCTTTCACTACTCTCCTTTTCCATCCAGCAGCTCTCTTCTTTCTCTCCCCATCCTTCCAGTAGTCTCCCCTCTTTCTTTCTGCATCCTTCCGTCCAGTGTCACCTCTTTCTCCCTACCCTTCCATCCAGCGTCTTCCCTCTTTCTCTCCCCATCCTTCCATCCATCTACCCTCTCTCCTGATCCTTCCATCTAATGTCTCTCTCTCCCTCTTTCTAACCAGTGTCTCTCTATCACTCTACCCTTTTCTGTTCAGTTTCCCTTCTCTCTCCACATCCTTCCAGTCTCTCCCCTTTCTCTCCCCATCCTTCCATCCAGAGTCTCTCTCCCCATCCATCCGTTTTCCCTCTCTCTCTCCCCATCCTTCCATCTGTTTTCCCTCTTTCTCTGCCATCCTTCCATCTGTTTTCTATCTTTTCTCCCCATCCTTCCATCTGTTTCCCTCTTTCTCCCCATCCTTCCATGTTTTCCCTCTTTCTCCCCATCCTTCCATGTTTTCCCTCATTCTCTGCCATCCTTCCATCTGTTTCCCTCTTTCTCTGCCATCCTGCCATCTGTTTTCCCTCTTTTCTCCCCATCCTTCCATGTTTTCCCTCATTCTCTGCAATCCTTCCGTTTTCCCTTTCTCTGCCATCCTTCCGTTTTCCCTTTCTCTGCCATCCTTCCATCTGTTTTCCCTCTTTTTCTCCCCATCCTTCCGTTTTCCCTCTTTTCTCCCCATCCTTCCATGTTTTCCCTCTTTCTCCCCATCCTTCCATGTTTTCCCTCATTCTCTGCCATCCTTCCATGTTTTCCCTCATTCTCTGCCATCCTTCCATCTGTTTTCCCTTTTTTTCTCCCCATCCTTCCATCTGTTTTCCCTCTTTTTCTCCCCATCCTTCCGTTTTCCCTCTTTTCTCTTTTCCTCGATGAGGCCCGCCCTGCATGCCAGCGCCAGCTCCCATTGCCGGCCACTGCTGCTTTTCCTGTTGAGCAGCAGGGCCGGCGCTACAAAAAGAAGCGCTAACGGCGCTAAGAACGAAAAATGTTTTTAAAAAAACGCAGCACCGGCAAGCACTGTCTTGGCAGCCTTGAGGCATTGGCTGCTGGCTCGCAGGCTCCTCCAGTCTCTTACGTTACTGCCCCTGCGTCGCTCCAGGGGCAGTGACGTAGGAGACGAGAGGAGCCTGCGAGCCAGCAGCCAATGCCTCAAGGCTGCCAAGACAGTGCCTGCCGGTGCAGTGCTTTTTTTTTTTTTAAACATTTTTCATTCTTAGCGCCATTAGCGCTTCTTCTTTTTGTAGCGCCGGCCCTGCTGCTCAACAGGAAAAGCAGCAGTGGCCGGCAATGGGAGCTGGGGCTGGCGCTGGGCGGGCCTGGGCTGAAATTGGGTGGGCCTGGGCCCAGCCAGGCCCACCCATAGCTGCGCCCCTGTTATACACCCTTCACTATTACTCCATCTCATTACAATACTTTAATATTAACTATTTGGTTAACAAAAAAAAAAAGAATCAATATAACCTTGCTAGCGCCCGTTTCATTTCTAACAGAAACGGGCCTTTTTTACTAGTGTCTAAATATTGACCTAAATCTTTATTTAAAAGATATGACATATACAAGTATTAGAATAGGAAAAAATACTGCAGTCAAAGGATATTTTGCTTTTTTTTTTTACCTAATATCCAAGAACTTAAAAAGTTTGGCTCTGTGGAACTTATGGAATTGCAAACTGAGGTTATGATCACAGGGGACAATATTCAGATGCATGGCTGTGGCATAAAAATAAGCAAATGATTTCTGTTTCCTCTTTGTGTCGAATTTCTCTGAAGAAATGCTTTAAGAAACAAGAACCTTCCTTGATGAGTTTTGGGGAGAACGTCTCAGCCACTGCACAATGGGGTACGTGTGGACTGGGATTTCGATGGAGTTGCAGTCAGTGACCTCTGGAGAAGGGCTATTGCTGTGATAGCTGGATTATATAGGAAAGTCAGAATGATAAAAACGGGGAAACCCCAGGAAGTTGTGAACAAAGACTCAGTGCCTCAGCCCTGGGGCTCCAATTCAACTGTAAGCCCAGAGAAGCAGGAGAAAACTGCAGGACCAACAATAAACGAATAGCATTTTTAAATCAAATATTTCTTTCCTGTGAAATAAACAATATACACATGCACCCTGCTTCCTTGCCACCATCTTTTACTATGTAACATATGATGTCTAGACTGCCTGAAACACTTGCTTCCATTCCACTTGCATGTACGTCAGCAACATGAACAAAAAAATCCATGCAAAAAACATGAGTTATTTGATTAAATTTAATTTTACATATGTACTGTAAAACCAGACATCTAAAGTATAAATGGGTGGCGCTTGTAGCAGCAACACTGATAGTCCAAGATTGATCAAATGCAGCAGCTACAAGAGCAGCCAAGCGGTTCCCAAACCTGGTCCTTGAAGCACCCCAGAAAGTCAGGTTTTCAGGATACCCACAATAAATATTAATGAGAGAGATTTGCATGCACTGCCTCCACTGAATGCAAATCTCTCTTATGACTATTCATTGTGGATATCCTGAAAATCTGACTGGCTGGGGTGCCTCCAGGACCAGGTTTGGGAACCACTTCTATACAATATCAGCTTTTCATTTGGGCTGCACATCATCTAGGTGGTTTAATTTAGCTTCTGTCTCATGTATAACTTGATATCAACTGCTGTTTTCTTCCATCACAGATGATACAAATAGTTGCTTAAGGACATCTTTATCCAAGTTCCTACCTGTTAAAAGAAACAGAATGTGAGTGTTAAACATGTATGCTCATCTACAAAAAAATATTGCATCCTTCTGTACAAGATCCATTACAATGACACCCATATATTTAAATCATTATGTTATGTCCACTGCCTGTAACAACGTAACGGAAATGTACCTGTACAGTCCAAGTTACAGGCAACATGTGCAGTCCAAAGTATTTTAATTATACCAAATTGGAATAGGAAAAGCATAGCTTATGTCAAAAATGGTTACATGTGTCATGATAAAAACTCAGCATCAGACCAGAGAGAATATACAGCAAAATTTGGGAGAAAATAATTTTTTTTTTTTTTTTTTAATTACGATTTATTTACTACCTTTTTGAAGAAATTCACCCACCTACTGTGCTAAAGACTAGATCTGGTAAGAAAAGTCTGTCTTATGATAAAACACAATCTCAGCTAACCAGATAGTGCCGCTGAATATTCCTGCTAACCGGCCATTCTCTTACCAACGAGGGTAGGGGCAGGCCGGGGCGGAGTTTGAGCAGAGAAGCAATCTAGCCAGTTAGCGGTAATATTCAGTCTGGTAATCGGCTAGGGAACTGAATATAGTTATGACAGAAAAACGGCTGTCCTAACTTTATGCGGTGAGGCTAACTAGGCACCAGCGTAATACATAGAGGGGGGTGGAAAAAAATTCTATGAGCCATGCTCTGCATGTTTTCCCAACTTAGTTATTCAGACTTCTTTCACTTCTAAAGAGATACTGAAATTGCCTTCTATGTAGTCAATCCCATCACTACCACCTTCATTAGATGATACCCCACACTGCTCTACAACATGTATAAACTCAGCACAAAAAGCTAAAGAAATGAATTTGTGGAGCACTTATATGTATCATTTATTCCAAAAACTGTAAAAACACTAAATTAAAAAATATTTAGGTTAAAGGGATCAACATGATCACTGAAGCCTTTCCAAAAATATTAGCACTGGTTACAAAGCACCAGTGTTGCAAAGCCACAGGATGCTCATTTTACCTATGAAGACCAATCTGTTTATTCTCTGGGTGCTGCTCTCCTCCCAGTTCAACGAGGTCTCTTCCAGATCATAAAGTTCGTGCACACCTTGGACAATCACTTGCTTGGATTTATTCTTTATAGCTACCAGTCCCTGTTTACAAAACGATAGATAAAGTTGAATACAGTTGGCCACTTCACTACTGGAACCCATTATTACTCAGTTAGGGGTGTGATTATCAACATGGGCTACCATTAAGATATGTTATTTTTACCACTAATATATGCTATTTTATCACCTGCACCCACTTTAGTTGCTAATAACTGGGCTTAATAGTAAAATAACACATCTTAAAGGTAATCCATGTCGATAACTCCCCCCCCCCCCCTTAGTGGATCAAGTATAAAAAGCAGATTTAACTTGAACAAATGAGTAATCGTGCTTTGGTTCTAAGAAACTGTCAAGCCATTTTTAGAAATTTCCCAAATGAAGGTATGGGATCCAGTTGGACTTTGTTCCTTAATTACAACACGTACTTCCTGAAAAATATCCATGTCACTATGAAGACATGGTCAACTGCCAACTGAGAGAAAAGTGCATGATGCTGCTGTTTCATGTGGTTTATATGTTTTAAAACTTGTACTGTATCTTGTGATACTGCTTGAATTACGATGAAACAAGCTCACAATATTTTACTGCACCAATGGTGTAGATAATTTCTGTCTTATTTAAACACAGTACAGCAGCTTGGTCTCTACATCATCATGTTCAAGTCCAACTGTTCCCATTACAAAACTCAAGCTTGCTATAGTAAATAACTATCAACTTGTGCCAAAGCATACATAAAATTTTAAAAGATGGCTAACTCCTCCACCATAAATGGAACTATAGCATCGTAATGCAAGGTTCCACATTAGGAGTCACCAACCAGAAAATGGATTTAGGTGTCATCATTGATGATATGTTGAGATCCTCTGCTCAGTGTGCGGCTAAGAAAGCAAATAGAATGTTAGGTATTATTAGGAAAGGAATGGAAAACAAAAATGAGGATGTTATAATGCCTTTCTATCACTCCATGGTGTGATCACACCTCAAATATTGCGTGCAATTCTGGTCACTGCATGTCAAAAAAGATATAGTGGAATCAGAAAAGGTACAGAGAAGGGTGAAGAAAATGATAAAGGGGGTGGGACAACTTCCCTATGAGGAAAGGCTAAAGCAGCTAGGGCTCTTCAGCTTGAAGAAAAGATGGCTGACGGAAGATATGATAGAGGCCTATAAAATAATGATTGGAGTGGAACGGGTAGATGTGAATCACTTGTTTACTGTTTCCAAAAATACTAGGACTAGTGGGCATGCAATGAAGCTACAAAGTAGTAAATTTAAAACAAATTGGAGAAAATATTTCTTCACTCAGTGTATTTAAACTCTGGAATTCATTGCCAGAGAATGTAGTAAAAGTAGTTGGCTTAGAAGATTTAAAAAAGGTTTGGCTAGCTTCCTGAAAGAAAAGTCCATAAGCCATTATTAAAATGGACTTATTTATAGGATAAGCAGCATAAAATGTGTTGTACTGTTATGGGATCTTGCCAGATACTTGTGACCTGATCTTTTGGCCACAGTTGGAAACAGGATGCTGGGCTTGATGGACCTTTGGTAGGTCCCAGTATGGCAATACTTATGTTCTTGCTTTTTAGATGCTCAGATAACAAAAGAGCAGGCTTTAGCCGGTCACGGATTGTTTTATGATTCAATTTATAACAGCTTTATGATTGTGCTGTCCAAATTAGTTGATGAGAGAGATTTGTACGCACCTCCTCCACTGCAAGCAAACCTCTCTCAAGAATACTCATTGTGGATATCCTGAAAACCTGACTGGCTGGGGTTTCTCACAGGACAGATTTGGAAACCATAGATGTATGCTGATGGCACAAAGCTCCTCTTTCCCTAAAAAGGGGTATTGGTAAGGCATTGTTAATTTCTCCATGGTTGATGAGCCATAGGATGGGTATGAATTTGAATACAACCTGCCTTAGGGTGGTTTGTGGGAAAGAATCTTTACCTGGCTTGCTTGCCAGAACTGTTGTGAATAACGTTGTGGCTCCTATTCGAGAGGAAGTGTGTTAACTGGGAGGTGATTGTTGATGCACAGTTACCTTGGAAGTTGCATATTCACCTGCTCGTTTAGAAATCTTTTCATTAAGTTACGCTTGCTATGGCTTTCTTTTTTGCCCACCTCAGATTTTTGGTTTGTCCTCCAAACAGGTCTTTGCACTGGTTGAATATTGTAATACTATTTTGGTAGGTTTGCAGGTAAATTCTATTGGGGAATGTCAGGGGACACAGAATGCTGTGGCATGGCTATTAAGGTATTATGGTCCTATTTCTCCCACCTTGGAGCAGTTACGTTAACTTCCCCTAGTTTGGCGGTACAGTTCAAGCTGTTGGTTCTTTTGTTCAGGACTTTATGCATTGTTGTGCTTTTGCTTTTGTTGGTGCTGTCTACTTTTTATGAAGTAAGTAGGGATATGTGTTCCAAGAATCAAGAGTTGCTACTGGCTCCTTCTTTGAGGGTTATATATACAATTTGTGCACTGGACAGGCTTGTTCACTGGTTGGTCCCCATCTGTGGAACTCATAGCCTTCAAATATTTGGCTGAAAGGGATTTGTTGAAGGCATGGTTCTTCCATGAAGCATTTAAAAAAGACTGGGTGTGATTAGAAAGAGGTCATTGCTTGAAAGTGCTCTTGTACCAAGGGATTGTATCGAAAGACATGTTGGAAGGGGTTGGGATTGGTTTAGCTGAATAGGATTGGCATTGGTGAGGATTTTAATTTTGGGTTGGGGTTATTTGTTCATTTATTTTAAAAATTATAACCCACTCTATCGGAAAATTATACTGTCTTGTTGATGTCAATATCAATTGTAATCCATTTAGGATTTTTAGAATGGCAGAATAAAAATCTTGTGAAAGAAAGAAAGAAAGATAATGGGGGCGCTGAATCCGGCCATAAAAGATTTTCTCTATTTCATCTTACACTGGTGCAGCAGAGAAGACTTTCCGGTAAAGGCTGCCAATCTTCTCATAATCATGTTAACCATGAGATATTCTTTGACAGAATAATCATAAGATAAACTTGGTTTTTAGATCCAGATGCACGAAATACCTTTTGACTTTCATTAGCATAGGCTAACAGAGAAATGTTTCATGGCCGTTAAGAGCCAAGGCAAGAACAAGGTATGTAATTATGTTCTCTTATTTCTGGCACACCTCCAATTATAGTGTAGCATTTATATTTTCCTTTATCCCACCTAAATTATCACATAACTGTACCCCTCCTCAGGAAACATAGCACAAATATTAATTCCTTGATCTATCCTGTTATAATTGCCAATACACACAATGCTACTTAAAAGGATCTTCATAGTATGAAACTTGAAAACACCATTGTAACATATAACTTACATTAGTGCGAAAGGGAAATGGGGCTTGATATACCGCCTTTCTGTGGTATTTTGCAACTACATTCAAAGCGGTTTACATATATACAGGTACTTATTTTGTACCTGGGGCAATGGAGGATTAAGTGACTTGCCCACAGTCACAAGGAGCTGCAGTGGGAATTGAACCCAGTTCCCCAGGATCAAGGTCTGCTGCACTAACCACTAGGCTACTCCTACACAGTTCCTCGCTCTAATCATATGTCCAGTCCAACCTTCTTCAACAACGTTTTAGAGGATTTTTTGTATGCTTATAAATATAAGCAAGCAAATACTTACTCCAGCTCAGCCTAGGTTTCAAGCTGGTCTACTTCAGGGGATAAAAACTAATTCCTACTCGCATCAAATGCTTTCATGGTGCAACCTATGCCACTTTCTGATTAAGAACACTGGACTGGACTGATGATTATAATAAGGAATTGATGTGGCTTATGTTACAGTGCTATTCTTAAGATCCATACTATGAAGGTCCTTTAAAGTAGCATTGTAAGAAAGCACTACTATTTGTAAAGTAGTCCAAATACCATACCTTGAGTCGTATGATCTCCATGGGGTTCCCGAACTTGTCTTTTACACTCTTCTCCCACAAGAGATTCTATAAAGACATTTATGCATTTTTACCAACAGGTAATATTTGCATACTCAGCACTTAGGTGCTGAAAGGCTATGGTGAACAGGTCCAGTAAGCACAGGCAACTTTCGACATTACCTGCATGAATACATTCAAGTTTTCTTCTAGTATGCTTCCTATGGCCTCAAACGTGATGGTAATAATACTCTGCAAGTATAAACAGTAACTTGAAAATCAAAAAGCAGGACACAGTACGGCACAATGACATCAAACTCTATGCAGATGCCTTCTAACTATACATGTTAGGAGAATGGATTGTTCTGCATGCAGGGCTAGTGATGAGAACTAGGTGTCCTAGTGCTTTCAGTCTTCTAATGCCCCCACCTTATATTTTGATAATTAAACTTAGGAATCAAGATCATCCAATATCACCCATTCCCAGAATGCTCCTGTAAGAAAAACCATAACTGGACATCATACTTTTAAATATTAAACTTGTTTCATATGTGTATCAGATGTGCATTCAGGTTGTTAGGGCACTTTACTTCTAGATTCTATATAGGTCACTAAAATTTTGGTGCCCAGTTCAGATGCACACACAAATTAGTTAACGAGCCATTAACAATCAATTGTTGACATTAATTGCCACTAATTTGGACTTACATTTGGATCTATCTATGCGTTACTCTATAACACTGCATGGCCATGGTATCTCGCGTGCAACCCAAAAGGCAGCGGGCCATGGGAGGGGCATGAACGGGTCGTGTTCCAAAAATTTCAGCTCAGTGTTTCAAAATACCAGTGTTACACTCCCAACAGGATTTACACCAGGTTTCAACAGA
The DNA here is from genome assembly GCF_901765095.1 of Microcaecilia unicolor. NCBI lineage: Eukaryota > Metazoa > Chordata > Amphibia > Gymnophiona > Siphonopidae > Microcaecilia > Microcaecilia unicolor. The sequence continues at coordinate 240,713,919 of NC_044032.1, read as the reverse complement.
TTTAAGTCCTAGCACCCAAAATAGGGCACAGAAATCTATGTTGTTATTCTGTAGTGCTCAGCACAAAATGTCCCTTATAGAATAACGCTTAGCACGGATTTTGAGCACCATTTAATGAAACCTGACCCTTTGTTTTCACAAAATTGAATACACATAAAGCAAAATTGCTTACCTTTAAAACAAATATTCCATAGACAGCAGGATTAATTAGACACATAAGTGAGTTCAGGGCCACTCACTTATATAAGTTTTCCCTTGTTGGGAGCAGCTCAGTCAGATAATGCAAACGTTGCCTAGATGAAAATCATGTGGGTGACGAAACAGTGTGACAAGGCGGTGGCCGTAGCGAGAAGGTTGCTAGGCTGTAGAGAGAGAGGTGTGATCAGCAGAAGAAAAGAAGTGTTGATGTCCCTGTACAAGTCGTTGGTGAGGCCCCACTTGGAGTATTGTGTTCAGTTTTGGAGGCCATACCTTGCGAAGGATGTTAAAAAAATGGAAGCGGTGCAAAGAAAAGCTACGAGAATGGTATGGGATTTACGTTCCAAGACGTATGAGCAAAGACTTACTGGCCTGAACATGTATACCCTGGATGAAAGGAGGAACAGGGGTGATATGATACAGACGTTCAAATACTTAAAAGGTATTAATCCGCAAAAAAATCTTTTCTGGAAATGGGAAGGCTGTAGAACGAGAGGACATGAAATGAGATTGAAGGGGGGCAGACTCAAAAAAGATGTCAGGAAGTATTTTTTTCACGGAGAGGGTGGTGGATGCTTGGAATGCCCTCCCGCGGGAGGTGGTGGAGATGAAAACGGTAACGGAATTCAAACATGCATGGGATATGCATAAAGGAATCTTGTGCAGTAGGAATGGATCCTCAGAAGCTTAGCCAAAATTGGGTGGCAGAGCAGGTGGGGGAAGAGAGGTTGGTGGTTGGGAGGCGAGGATAGTGGAGGGCAGACTTATACGGACTGTGCCAGGGTCGGTGATGGGAGGCGGGACTGGTGGTTGGGAGGCGGGAAATACTGCTGGGCAGACTTGTACGGTCTGTGCCCTGAAAAAGGCAGGTACAAATCAAGGTAAGGTATACACATATGAGTTTATCTTGTTGGGCAGACTGGATGGACCATGCAGGTCTTTTTCTGCCGTCATCTACTATGTTACTATGTGAGTACTGTTTAACTGAATGCACCATCTCCGAATGAAGACATGCACTGGTGTGACGTGAATGAAGTGAGGATAAAATAGCTGCTTTGCAAATACTTTCCACCAAAGCAGATTGCAAGACAGCTACAGGAATCACAGTGACTTGAGATCTGAAAGTACTGCTTAGATGGATATTAGTTTGTTCACAACAGAACTGAATTGAGGATGCTACCCAATTACCTAGGGATTGCTTCACCACTGGAATACCATGTCTTGTTGGAGCTGAAGGAGACAAAGAGTTGTATAGATTGCTGATGAATTGCGTTCTTCTAAGATAGTAAACAAAAGCCCATCTACAGTTGAGCTTGTGAAGGGACTTCTTGAATGGATGTTTGTGCAGTTTAGGATAAAATGTACAGAGCTCTATTTCTTCCTTCTCATGAAAAGCTGTGACCACCTTTGGAAGAGTAAGTACTTAGGACTGCTTTATGATGATGAAACTAAGTATACGGTTTATACATAAGGTTTTTAGTTCATTGATTCTTCTGGTTGAAGTAACTGTTACTAGAAAAAAGCATTTTTCAGGTTAGATACCTAAGAGACAAGGATTTCATGGGCTCAAATGGCAGTTTTATTTGCGATCTCAGAATGTATTGCTGCTTTGACATTAAAAAAAAAAAAATCAACTCTCCACGAATTTCATTATGAATAGACATTGGGAAGCCAGATCTCTATTAGGACATGAGAGACCCAGTGTGTCTAAGATATACTTTGATAGAGGACTTCTGCAGCACCAGTTAACAAATATGTTAGAATGAAGGACACCGGTATTAGAACGATGCTGGAAGGAATCTTGTCAGTTAGTTAAATACCAGACCAAAAACACCTTCCATTTAAAAGCATATGAAAGTCAGTGACTGGGGTAAGATATCCCGCTAAGCCAGAGATATGCCTGTTGCATGTTCGCCCACCAGGAGTTCGGCTTTCAGACCATCGGTTAACATCCATATGGCTAGTAGCTGGAAAAATAATACTGGCATCAGTGTGGAAAAGTCCAATGGCACCACCAGTGATAAAGGTGATACATAAGATGGATTACCTATACCAAATGTCCAAAATGACAGCGTTACGATCAGGACATATAACAAAATTTAATTTGCAATGGGAACGATATAGATCCAGGAGACCACAAAATGGGATAGACCTTGATGCACCTAAGTTGATTATTCCAAGACTTTGAATGCGATATTCACAGACTTCACAACATCAGCCTTCGCTAGTAACTAAGGGGGAGGGGGGTTTGTTATCAGGATAGGGGGGAAGGGTGGGGGTGGAACGGGGGAGGGAGAAACACTGTTTTATGTTTCCTGTTGTTCAAGCTACACATATGTGATGTATGATTGACATATGGATGCTGTTTATATGCCAGTGTTAAGAAACTTTAATAAACAAAATTAAAAAAAAAAAAAAGCATATGAAAGTCTTGTGGAAGGTTTTTTTCTTACTGTCACCAAGTTGGCCTCAACAGGAGATGATAGTCCCAAGCAGGTGACTAGGCTATGCTCAAATTTCCACACTGTCAGAACCAGTGACTTGAGAATGGGAATGCAGAAGAGAGCCCCTGTACTGTGTTATCAAGGTTGGGTAGGCCCAGAGTCTGCACAAAGGAAGAACTGATTTGATGGTAAAAGGCCTATGTGAGGAATCCAAAAAAGTGCCTATCTTAACCATATGAAGGAAAGGGAAATGGGACTTGATATAGCGCCTTTCTGAGGTTTTTGCAGCTACATTCAAAGCGGTTTACATATATTCAGGTACTTATCTTGTACCTTTATAGAAGTATCCCAGAACCTTCCCCAATACTGTGGAAATACTGGCATAAACATTTATATCTGCTCCAAAGCCAGTGCAAATGTGTGCATAAGCTAAGCATTTAACCATGAACTTTATAAACTATGTAAGGACATTGTAGGCTCTCCCCAAACTATGTCCCCTGAAACACTTATGTGCAATCTTGAGGATGCTGTACATGTATATATGTAAATGGTCCTGCAATTTTATAAAAGACCTTTTTTGTGCATAAAACTGGCTTTACGCATGGATGAACCTTTACAAGATTACCCCTTGTGTGTACTCCCCTAATCAGCGTCTCTTTTTGTTCTTAGGTTTCCCCAGCTCTTGTGTTACTACCTGCTTGCTGCCTCTGCCTGGCTCTCACAGCTAGCCCTTTCCTAGCAGCAATGTCAGCACACTCAAAGACCTGTGGTGGCTCTGTATCACTGCCATGCACACCCAAGCAGCAGGATGGGATCCTTTGAGTGCTCCTGCAGATGTCTTCTGAGTAAGGTAATGCAGCTAAGAGCTGTTTACTGCCTGCTGCTTTGTTGGCCATTTTTGGGTTGCGACCTTACCCTTAGCCAATCATGCCATTTGCAGCCATCAGACAGACACACTCCCCTTCACTGCACCATTTCAGGACCTCTATCTCATCACCCCAAGCTTCTAATCAGGTTCCTCACTCCTCTACTAAGATGAAGTTGTCCAAGTATCCCTGCTACCCTCTCATGGAACCAGAAGTATGGGTAGATCTACTAAGCATCCTCAACATGGCTGAAGGAGGATAAGCCTCCCATTTACAGCTCTCATCAACCCCCCCCCCCCCCTTTTCCTTCATGAACGGTGGTTAGGTTATTTCCTAATCACCTCCAGTTCATTGAAATTAAGCCTGAAACCCTTTCGTCGTTGAAAGTCCTTCTTGTTCAGCTGAATTCAGTCAACTCTCACTGTCCTCTTTATCACCACCATCAATAATAGCTTCTTTTGAAGACCTTTCCTCCTTAACGCACAATGTTGCTTTGTGTTTTCCTAATTGGGTTATACTGGGCAACTTCAATATGAATGCCAAAAATCCTGTGAGATCAACCAGTGTAAAGTTTGAATACGTCATGCATGCTCTTGACTTTTGTAAACAAGCCCAGACATCTTCTCAAAGAGCTGATCATTCTTTAGATTTGTTTTTTTCTTTCCAGTCAGGATAACTGGAAGTAACATCTGAACTACAGCCTTGTTCTAGACTGAGCACAGCCCAGTGCTCTTTAATTTTCCCTCCTTATGTTTGGGCAACCCCTAGGGATTAGTATTAGGGCCACTAGAAGACAAAATATTATTAATCTTGAGGAGCTTGCTGGAGAACGTTGCCACTTCCTTTTGCAGTTGTACAATCTAATCTTAGATGTCCTAGCCTCCAGCTGGCACAAATTTTGATCTCAGCCCTAAATAAGTTTGCTCTCCTTTGGAAATGTCTAATTTGATCTAATTATGACTATCCTATCATAGCCTTCAGAAATGAAAAAGGCCTGTCTGGTATACTGACAGGAAATATCATAAGGACAGGATTCAAGTTAACAAACTTATATATCTGGCATATAAAATGGAGGTAGTAAGAATTATTTTCAAATCCTGATTCACACATGCGAATTACTCAACAGCATTTTGCAATTGCCTCTTAACTGTGCACATCCAGAACCCAATGTAGTCAATTTAACACTCTGCAACAATCTGGGAAGTTTGCTACTTTCAGCTGCTTAAGATCCCTGACTTACAACAGAATTGCTTGTTAGTTATTAGTTCACTACATCCTCTGATAGTTTTCTACTGTTTTTATCCACTATCTCTAGACTAAACCTACATAATTTAAGCCCTACTTTTTCTAATCTGATAAACCTCTAGGAAAACTTTAACTTCAACATTGTCAGCCTTTTCTCTACTTCTCCTCTGGATCCTTTGCTGGCCAAATTCATTAAGAATCCAGTTTTGGGCCAACTATAACATCCATTTTTACAATGGCCATTGCAAGCCTGACTTCTGTGTATATTCCAGAACAATCAACAAGATGACCTGCTGCAAGAAAGTTCAGGAAGAACAGGTGGTAAAGGAACAGAGACTATGAGACATCAGTATATTGTTTATAAACAAACAGTGATTCTCATTATTTTACAAACATCCAATGTAAATAATATTTATAATGCTGGTTAGAATCTTTAGGCATCAGGCTTTATTTTACCTTTAGAAAATTATATCCCTGATGCAGGTATCGGCCAAAACATGGCCATTTTGTGTTTGTGTTTATTCAATATATTTTCTCCTGTCCACTATACTGGTATCTCCATCTCCATTCCTTTACCATCTGTTGCACCTTGGACTTCTTGCACCGCTGCTTGCTTTTTTTCTGGACACTATTCCAAAACAATGTAAATCAACAATCATTTGCCCACAATTAAACAAACCAGAACTGGATCCACACATTATTTCTCATTATTGTTGAGTGTCCAACCTCCCTTTTTTTTCCAGAAAGTTCTCAGAAAAGTTGTCTCTGGGCAACTGAGTGACCACTTAAAGTCATTTGCTCTGCACTCAAGACACCTGGGTTTTCATATGGGGCACAGTACCAAATTCACTCTGATAGCCTTGATGACCGAGACCCACCTCTACCTGGATGCCAGGAAGAATGTCATAATTTCATTATAGCTCTTCCTGATCTGTACTGTAGTCAGTCTTGTATCATTCTTTACTAGTATCCCATCTGGCCTTTCTTGGTCTAGATGGAAACATGTTCAAATGGTTTGTCTCTTTTCTACATGGCTAAAACTTCCTAGTTCAGCTTTTTCTGTAATCCATGTGTTTCTCCACAGTGTTTCACAGAACTCCATTTTGGCCCCGCTATTATTTTCCTGGGCATCCACTCAAATAGAATTTGCATAGAATGCTACACTTGCCATGCAGAATTCTGCACAGGGAGGGGGCAGATTATTCAGAAACAGTGACACTCTTGTATTCCCACTTTTCCCTTCTGCTCTAAGGCATACCCCACTAGCTTGCTCTGGACCATCCCTCCTCATCCCTCATCCAATCATACAATAATAGGAAGTAACAAAATGCTGCACATTAGGCACCATTAGCAGGTGGACATCTCTTCTTGCAATTATATACAACTAGTGGAACCCAGCCCATTTCCTCAACGATGAAACGGGCCCTAGGAAGGCTCTCTTGTAAGCGATTTTTTGTCTCTCCCCTGCCCTCCCCTCCATGTCCAGCGATTCTTCCCTTCCCTCCCATCCCCTCCCCTCCATGTCCAGCGATTCTCCTCTTCCCTGCCCTCCCATCTGTGTCCCGCGATTCTCTTCTCTCCTGTCCTCTCCTCCCATCCCATCGATTCTGTTCTGCCCTCCCCTTGATGTGCCGCGATTCTCTCTTCCTTTGTACCTCATCGTTTTCTGGCTGGCCTGGCTGGCTTCCCTTCCGTTGGTAATATCCTGACGTCAGCTCGCCTCCAGCGTTCCCTTCCCTCTCACTGTTCCGCCCTCTGACGTCATTACGTTTTGACGCGAGGGTGGGGCGGTGAGGGGGAATGGAATGCTGGAGGCTGGCTGACGTCATGAGATGTTACGAACCCAGGCAGCCAAACAGCGATGGAATGTTGGAGGTGCAAATTATTATATAGGATTAGAAACAGAGAAAAATGATAGCAGATAAAGACCATATAGCCGCCCATACCAACTACTAATCCACTCTCCATTCCTCCCCCCTTAAGAGATCCCTCTGTGCTTGTCCCATGCTTTCTTGAATTCAAATACATTCCTTATCTCTACCATGTCCACTTGGAGACCATTCCATGGATCCATTACACTTTCTGTAAAGAAGTATTTGCTGAGATTACTCCTGAAATATTCCCTTTCACCTTCATTCTATACCCCTGTGTTCCAGAGCTTTCTTTCAGCTGAAAGAGATCTGTCTCCTGTGCATTTATGCCACTGAATTATTTAAATGCCTCTATCATATCTCCCACCATTCTTCCAAAGTATATGTATTGAGATATTTAAGTCTCATCCCATATATGCTTTATGAAGAATACCAAAGACCATATGAAGAATACTATGGACCATTTTAGTCTCCACAACTGCCACACAGTTAGTCAATTTCTTTAACCTCTGCTCCTACACCTTCAAATTAGACTCAAAGCCTTGATTCCATGCATGAAATACAGAGAATGGAAGAGACATCTTACCTAGGCCCTCAACTGCAGACCAGATATTACTGAAGGGTTCAAATACTTGGAGAGAATCTTCTTTCTTCCCTTTTAGACTCTCCTGTACATAAGACTACTGAATAGGTTCACTGGGAGGGGAATCACCACCTTCCACCATCAGCCACACACGCATACCTGGTAGGTAACTCAGCGTGGTGGGGTCCTGTTTATTCCAGAGTGCTCGAAGCTCCTCTCAAGGCTGAATTTGGTGGCAGCTCTCTCTCATCCTTGCTCAACAATGTCTTTGAAACCTAGGGAGATGCCATTACAGTGGGATCCTTCAATGCTCCCAGCAGCACTAGTCCAGACAAATCTGCAGAACTCAAGCTCCTTAAATGATGATCAACTGGGTATCATCAGTGGAGGTATTGTGTTCCTTCGGTTACTACCTTTTAGAGCTGTCTGAGTCAGCTAAAAAAAATTTTTTGATTCAATTTGATTCAGCTAGATTGAAATAGTGAGCCACCAGGTCTTAGGAGGGGCGCTTGGGGAACGGTCGGAGAGCCATCTGAAACATGTTCAAAAACAGAATAATCTATTTGTGTATCTAAAAGGTAAACTTCTACAAAACAGATGAATATGTGATTCCATGTGCCTCAATGAAAGGAGAGTTTAATTCTACTTCCATTTAATTTCAATATATTCCATTATCTTTTTAACATCAAGCTTCCCAAGGCAGATTACAACAGTTAAGAAGATGAACCCATCAGGAAACAGGATATCCTCACTGAAATCTGGCCATTCTGTATTAAATCTCCTTGTTTGGCTTGACTGCCGGTCCTGCCCCCTAATGTCAGTTCCTGTACTGGCTGCACGCCAATACAGAGACTTCTTCTGCGACAGTGGTTTGGGTGACAGCGGGAGAGAGGGAAGCAGCGGCTTGGGAGACAGCGGGTTAAGAGGGAGGGAGGTGGGGAAATCCTGAATTGGGATCCCCGATTTTTTTGCAAAACGAATCGATTCATCCAAAATGAATCAAAAATCGATTCAAATCGATTTTTGGACAGCTCTACCGCCTTTCCTTTTCCCCAAAATTACCAAAGAAACGGAAAGGAAAGGAAACAGCATGAGATGATGACTGTGGCACTCACCATCTTGCTCCGCCCTTTATTCTTTTAAGCATTCTGAAGTTTATTTTGGCTTATTTCTTATGCTTATTTTAATTTCATGTTATTGTCCTCCACCTGATTATATTATTTTTTTAAGCTGACTACAATTGCTTAGATAAAGCAGACTAACATATGGCTAACATAAAATAAAAAAAATAAGTGAGCAGGTTGGGTTTGTGAAAGGTAGACAAGTGGTAGTTAATGTAAGAAAACTGCTAATTGCCATGGAGACCTGTCAGCAGGAGAATTGGCAAAGCTTGATAGTTGATGTTGATGTTGAAAAAGCCTTTGACGGGGTGAGCTGACCCTATTTGTTTTAGATTCTACAGTGATTGGGTTGGGCATTATATTCTTGCAGGCCAGTAAAACCTTATAGACGAACCCAGAGGCTGCTGTGTTGTTTAATGGGAAGCATACGGCACTCTATGGGTTACATAGGTAAACTAGATATGGTTGTCCACTCTCCCTATTGTTATTTATCTGCTGGCTGATATTCCATGCGAGTTAACTGGCTAGGAATAACCGCCGATCGGTTAACTTGCATCTCGATGCATAACCAGTCATTTTCAGTGGCATTTAACTGGCTAGTGCCAAAAATAAATCAGATGATGTTGGGGGCATTCTGGGGATGTTACCGGTTAAGTCTCAATATTCGGAATTAACCGGCCTGGCTTTGCAGGCAAATAAGATCACATAAAAAGCAGTCCTATCTTTGCCCGTTAATCTATGTCTGGTTAAGTCTGAATACTGAACCAGATATTCAATGCCAGTCACTATACAAAATCAGTGTGTAGCTGGAAGCAGGATTTGCAAACCAAGGGAGCCTGTCAGGAGAGCTTCCAAATAGTTAATTATAATATTAGTATGATGAAAGAAACTATAATATATAATAGGACAGGAGAAGAAGGAAAGAGACAAATAAAAAAAAAAAAGAAAGGAGACAGAATGGAGGGGGAAGGAACAGGCTTTAAAAGTGGGTAATAGAGGTGTAAGAGGGATCACGGAGAATGCCATACTGTGGGAAATGCGGACAATCTTTCTCTAAACATCATGATCCCAATGACCCCCCCCAAGTTTGTGCTTTTTGGCATTCAGGCTCCCTAGAGGTTTCATGGGTTTATTCTGAAGGCCTTGCTTTTAGCTTCCAAATGTATATTGGTCAACTGGTTGGGGTAAAGGAAGCCTACATTATGGCTTAATGGAGGTGTCAATTAATTCAACTCTTAATAGTAGAGAGGATGGGGTAGAGAGGATGGGGATCGATGAAATGAAATCAGAGCAGTGGAGAGCATCCAAGCCATACTGAAACAGCTTTGGAATATCTCAGTCCCCAAAGTAAAGGGTGTAATAAATACCTAAATGGACAAATATGTAAATGAGTGAGCAAATGGAGGATAACAGTTTGTGGGTGGCATTTGCTAACTAAGGCAGAGTTTATGGCAGAAGGATGGAGTGTGGTGCAATGTATAATATCTAACCCTGATACCAAGAGGGACGGGAGAGGTTATCTACTGCAGTCTTGTAATAGAGAAACATTATGCTGAAATCAGCCTAGGTATTATGGTGCAACTGGACTGTAAGTTATCATTATGTATTTGCTTTGTTTACATATTAATGATGGAAAATCAAGAAATTAAAAAAACATAGAAATATATAGATTGTATTTCTCTTTTTTCAATGTATTTCTATCTTTTTCTATGTATTTCTATGATTTTTACATAACTGTAATTTCAACAACATATACTTCATACACTTTAATTAAAACAGTTTGAGTTACTAAAGTGCAGAAAATGTTTGCACTTACTATGTGGTAAGAGCCCAAATTACTGTATGATAACTGAAAAGCTTGTGCTGTAACATCTGGAAGTGTTCCTTACATCTTTCCATGGAGTTACAGCACATGATAAGTGCAGTGATGGTGTGGATGCAGTTACAACCTCTTATTCAGGAGGCAGCAAGTGCACTGCTGCTATTAACAACATAAGAACAGCCATACTAGGTCAAACCAATGGTCCATCGAGCCCAGTATCCTGCTTCCAGCAGTGGCCAATCCAGGTCAGCATCAAAGACAGTAGGTAAGTTATCACGTGCTAACAGCAAGATGTAGTGAATGTCTATTCTCCACCCTATTCCATTGGATGCAGTTAGCATGTGAATTAGCATATGCTGCCACGCCAGTGTCTTAACTGTTCCCACGGCCGTGCACTAACAGTTCCATTCACTGCTTTACATGGTAGCTGCTTACCGCACTTTAGTAAAAGGATCTCTAAAAGTTGAAAGCAGCTGGTCAGATCATTACCTTATCTAGATGCGGTCGTGTGGATTGCACATGCTGTAGTTTCTTCTGCAAACTGAAAATAGGCACAATTTTGAAATTCACTGAAATGCAATAAAGCAGATTACAAAATTTCTATTTAGCTATTTTGTGAATGGTTACTGGGGCAAGGCTATAAAAGTTGGAGGGTGATCAAGGATACCAAAGACTGGAAGATGTATATTGGTAAAAGGAGTTTATTGAAGTGCGAAGACTAGCCACAATGTTGTGTTTTGGCCGTTAGCCCTGCATCAGGAGTCTAAAAATGTGTATTTATAATAAAAGTTAAAAACAAATCAAATACAAAACAATATACATGTAGAATATACATAAATAAATAAAATATATGCAAAACTAAATACAACAGAAAACTGTATTTCCTAATAATGGGTACAATAAAAATGACAAATATGTTATAACACAAAATGTATATAAAATAAAGAAAGTAAACGTGTAATAAGTATTTAGAAACATATCAACTATAAATTGATATAAATGAATTACACAAATGTATATACATGTACAGAACAAAATAAAATGTGTATAAATGTATATATTAGTGAGACATAAAATATATTTAATATAGTTGGAATGACCCATGGTCAATAAAAAGATATGATAAAATATGATTCAAAAACCATTCTAATTATATATTTTGGAAATAATAAGATGTGCACAAACTTGCTCAAATTAAGAATCTATTTTCCAAATCTTAGTACAAAACATCAAAAAAGCCATGAAAAGATATGACACAAATGTGGATGCATATATAGAATATATAGAATATTTCTCATCTATAGATATTTTACTATGTCAGGGGTGTTCCAAAACGTTACATGTGCATTAGAGAATACTGCTTGAGCACACTTAACTTGTGTGCCAGCATTTACACCTGGTTTCAGCAGGCGTAAGTCTAGAGCCCAAAGTTACGCATGAGATTGGTGCTTAAGCCTGATTCTATAAAGAGCATGCACCCTTTATAGAATCACCCTTAGCACTGAATTTTTCCAGTATCCACTTTGAGCACCATTTACTGGATTAGCCCTATATGCTTATTTGGAAGTGCAAGTTTTCACAGAAAAAAAAGTACCCACACAAATAGCATGGAGGCACATCTGAAAGTTACTCTCATGGAGGTCATGTTGCAATGATCTTCGGTACACCAGCCTGGATCAATAACGCTGACAACTTAATTCTCCTAAAAAATACAGTTCAGGCCTGGCCTGGACAGCTAGGAAGCAAAGCCTAATTCCCTACAGCCTACAGGCCCAAAGCCACCCCAAAACTAGCCATAACAATATTTGGAGGCACTTATCAGAAAGCGCTGCTAAATATCAGCTCTGACTTCTTTGGCACTATCCAGTTAGCACTAGGTCAGTCTGGGGCTGGAGTCAAGGCACACCTGGAAGTTATACAGGCACCACAGATATTCGATGCCAGTGCCCAGATAACTGGGCAAGTAGGACCACATAAAAAGCAGTCCTAACTATGCCTGGTTAGTTATCTGGGTACCAGCACTGAATATCTGTCACACCCGGATAATCTCTGGCAGCCATGAGAGTTTTGGGGTATTCAGTGCCAGATTAGGCCCTGTGCTGAATATCTGGGTCTAATTCAGCCCACAGTGATCAGCACTTCAAACAACGCTGACCGCTGCATGTTATCAACTGGTTAGCTTTTGTGTTTCTTTTATTTTTACTCAATAAAGATTTTTTTGTTTTTGTTTTTAAAGATTCTATATAATTCTTGAAAGTAAGTCACAGATGTATCAAGTTGTTGCACTACAAAAGTTTGCCTTCATTTCTAATAAATATGTAAATGTATGAATGTTTAAGCTAATATTTATATACCACCTACAAGTTAATAAAAACTATCAATCGTGTTATTTGATTAAAATTGCATAAATAAATTTTCTTTTTAAAACTATCAAAGCAGTAAACAATAAAGTAAAATCATAAAACACAATACAATAAAAATCAATAAGACAAAATTAAAAAAAAAAAAAAAATATTCAAACAGGTATCCCTTTAATGTTCCACGCACCAGCACTTTCAAAAGAGCAGGATAAATAAACACTCAAAGAGCTCAGTATATTGCCAGCTTACACTCAGGATACCTGGAGCCAGCTATAGCACAAACTGCATTAAGTTCCTGGGCATCCATTGCCACTTTATAGTTTAAAATTTATTTTTTACATAAAGAAAAAACAATACTGTACCCGATTCCTGAAAAGCTGTCAAAAGCATGCAAATCTAAAACATGAGCGAGGTCAACTCTAAAAGAAAACAGAGAAATAATGTTCAGGAAAAAATACCGCATGCATGATTTATAGCCACATATGCATGAAAATAACTTTATAAAATTATACATTGTGTGTGTGTGTGTGTGTGTGTGGCAATTCCATGCAACACAGTAGCAATTTACCAAACAAAATACATAGCTGCTTGATGAATCCCACCAATAAACAAAGGGGTTGATATTCAAAGTGATTTAGCCTGCCAGAAATGACTCCTGGCCTATTAAATCGCTTGTTCGGGGCTAACCAGTCATTTTCTGTGGCATTTAACCAGTTAGTGCAGCTGAAAATCACTGGTTAGCGCCTAAAGCAAAACAGACTATTCTGGGGGCGTTCCCTTATATGGAAGTTAAACCCTGCTTCATGCATCCCAGGATACACTGGGCAGGGCGCTGCCATTTTTAAGTGGAGCCCACTGAGAAGGAGGGAGTGCTAGTACCTCTTCCTTCAACTTTCAAGGTACTGGGGAGGGGGTTGGGTTGCGGACACCACTCCACCACTACCCCACCATGGAAAGCATTTGGGAGGGGCAGCTCAAGTTGGGCCCTCTGTTGTGGATCACACTGGTCCCGCGGTGGCAGCGAGGACAGGAGTCCCACTGGACCATTAGGGTGGTGTTTTGTATTTGAGTGTGGTGTCCGGGGCCTTTCTGATGGGGGGGGGGGGGGGTTCACTGAACCCCTGGGTCTGTCAGTAACAGTCTGGGCTGACACTAACAACCTGGGCTGCCTTGCCAGAGCAGGGGGGAGGCTCTCCCTTTAACCCTAATACCTGCTCCAAACTGGCGTAGGGTTAAGGTGGTAGGAGTGCGGGAGCATCAGAGTGCAGTTCTCTGATCATGAGGGTGGGGAACACCAATGAGCTCATTTAAATGTCATTTAAATGAGTTTTGCGGTATTCCCTGGCGCACTCATTGTTTGCTGCACTAGAGCCCTCTGATCATTCTGCACAAGTAAATATGGGCTCTAGTGTGGCACTAGTGGCCTCCAGTGGCCGCATTTACCTTCCGTCAACGCCTTATGAGGAAGTATGGGGAGGAGGGCAAGAGACTGAAGGAACTGAAGGGAGAAGCACAGAATGAGTGAAGGATATGAATGACTGCAGGATGAGAGTGAGGGGATCAAAAGGGGTACAGCATAGTGGGGACAGGGTGAATGAACTATTAAAAATACAATGGGGAGGCTAAGTGTAGTTGGGGATGAGCTGGGAGTTTACTTTTATTTATTTATTTTAAACACTTGATATACCGCGAGTGATCCCTGAGGTGATTATGCGGTTTAAAATTTCTATTACAGGTACTTTGTACAGTCCCTAATGGGCTCACAATCTAAGTTACATATATTGTACCTGGGGCAATGGAGGGCTAAGTGACTTGCCCAGGGTCACATGAAGCTGCAAAGGAAATTGAACCTGGTGTGTCAGAATCTCAACCCACTGCCGACTGTCAAACAGCTGTTTCCAGGTCCGCAACCCGCTGCACTAACCATTAGGCCACTCCTCCATTCCATTTGGGTGCCGACAATATTCAGTGCCAGTGGGATTGTGGAGGAGAAGGAATCGGCCTGTCTCCCACTCCATGATCCCCTCTTTCTTGCCTTCTCCCTTCCACTACTCCCTGGTTACCCTTAACCAGTCCCTCCACTCTCCCTTCATCGCTTACCCTCTTTGCTCCTCCAGTCTGAGATCCATTCTCCATCTCCTTCCCTGAGCCACAGATCCACTCTCCTTCCCTTATTTTCCATCCCCCTTTTCAGCATTAAACACTAAGATCCTGGCCACTGACACATAAAAATACCAAATTAACTGGACACATGAATATGTTAGGAAATTACCTCTTTTTTAAATAGAGTAAAATACAATTTTTAATAATCAAATATGCATATGTGAAAAATTAAGTAAATATTGCCCTCTCTGGTCAGCCCACTTAATTTTTCTAGTGCAGCCAAACACACACACACTTACAGAAGCAGAGTTACCAAGGACAAACAGTCCACATCCACCACCCTACATTTGGGAAAGATGTACAGAACTGACCCTTTTCAAGTGATGCGACGGGCTATTCAAGCAAAGCCAGGTCATGTACAAGTTCACTACAATCCTTTCATTCTCTGATTTTCCACCCTAAACCAAATGAGTCCACACAGAATACCAAGAAAACATACTTTAAGAAAAGAAATAGGATACAAAGTAGAGAATGATGCGGAGACTAAGTTTGTCCCCACGAACACTGTCCCCATCCCCACCCCTTCCCCGTGAACTCTGTCACCATCCATAGAAGCCTCAACAGTTGATTTTATATATTTTTATTACAGTATAAAAATGAATAATAATAAAGCAAAAATAGAAGATACATCCCCCCCATCTTCCCTCCCTCCTCCCCTGCTTTCACCAATTGATCCCCTTCCCTACATTCCCTCCCTGACCCACTACAAGAAACACCCTTCCCTGCTTCCATTCAGCAAATATAAAGCACTCCCTATACTCAAGCTAAGGGTTCTCTGTTCTGTTTTTTTTTAAATCCGTGGATGAATAGAAAGTCATCCACAATATCAGGCCCAGGGGGAGGAGAGGAGATGGTAAGGTAAACAAACTACAGAGAGCAGCACATGTCGGACAGGGAGGGAGGGAGGAGGTGGTGGTGGTGGGGTGTTAGGGGATTTGACACTGTGGGAAAGGGAGGGATTTAGCACTGCAGCTCTTAGATAGAGGAAACAAAAAAAAACATCTTTTTTTGCCCTCCTCCGCTAACCAGAGAGTGCACCAGGGGGAGGAGACTGGAGTTGGTAAACAAACTACAGAGAGCAGCACATGTTGGACAGGTTGGGACTCGGGAGGAAGAGAAAGGGAGGGGGATAGAAGGGAAATGCTGGGACAGGGGAATGGAAGGGAGATGCCGTACTGGTGGTGGTGGGGGGGGGGGGGGTCGGTCAGGTGATTTCACACTGTGGGAATGGGAGGGATTTAGCAGCCCTTAAGGAAACAAAAAAAAAATCTTTTTTTGTCCTCCTCCTCTGCTAACCTAAGTGCAAGGGGAGGGGAAGAGATGGTTACAGGGAAATTATAAGGCTTACCAGCTACCTAAGACAGACAGAGCTTGACCGGAGAACAGTGGAGGGCTTCTTCAGAACAGGGGGAAAAAAGTCTGAGTCTTCTCTCTCTTGGCTGTCCTCCCTCCCTGCACATGCCGTGCGCTGCCCTGCGAGTCCACAAAGGAGAGGCAGTCCTTTCCTTTGATGACTCTCTGAGCTGCACCAATGGGAATTGTAAATAAATTTGAAGTGACTCAAGAGAGGCCAATCAGGGATCCTCTTAGTGATAAAGTCACACTAGTAGATGAGTGTCTTGCCTGCCCTGCAGCTAAAGCAGCCTGGAGGAGGCGAAGCAAGCAGCAATGAGTGAACACTGCAGAATGGATAGAAAAAAGGTAGGCGTCCGTTTTACTACGGGTGCAGGGGTTATTACCGCTCCTGCGGGGTGAGGAAATAACCTCTTTTTGCACCCGTGGTAAAACTTAGAAACTTTCTTCCATTCCCACGGTTTAACGTCTGTTCACTGCTCCTGTGTCATTCTCTAATACAAATCTTTTCACTATGTACACAATCCTAAAAACTAGATTTCTATGGCAAGAGCAAACTGCAAGATCCAACACATTGACAATAGTAGTGAGCTCCATTGATCTGACACACAGAGAATTAACAGTAGTATGCTGTCACTGCTACTATTGAAGGGGGAAGCACAGCAATCATTTGCTCAGGATAGCAAAAAAAGGCTGCAACAACTCTGTTTCATCCCTACATATAGACAACAAAGAAAAGAAACACAGTACCTGGATCTTTGGGTTTCTATTGTCTGGACAAGACCATTTATAGACCTGAAACAAAAAAATATATAGAAATGAGGCTGAGAATTCACTAGTATTTCAGTTTTCTGTAAGGGATAAGGACAACTTTGAATGATAAATATCTGACATCTATGCATTATAGCAGTACATAGACTAAACCCTTCTCATTTTATTTCTTTAAACATAATTTATTATTTAAATCTAAATCTCTAATCTGGCTACAGATTCATTTAGCAACAAGATACTGCAGAAGGAGAAATTTGAACTTACCTGTTAATCTCCTTTCTTGAGTCCTCCCAGACCAATGCAGATGAGTGGGTTTTGTCCCCCAACCAGCAGATGAAGGCAGAGAAAAAAAAAGCTCAGTGGACTTCACTCCCCTTATTGGCGGCTGATGCTGCCTTCAGCTTCTCAGTATTCTGAGACAAAGCTAAGACAACTAAAGGCAATTCGCAGCGGCCTGTTTTGTGTTTTCTTCTTCTTCCGACAGCTCCAGAGCAGCCGTAAAGTTAACTTGTTAGAGACAGGTATTCTGGAGCTGTGCATCGCCTGGAATGTTCATTAGAATACTAATGACCTCACTGTAAAATATTTGCATAGGGTCCTCAGTGGCTGCTAATGGCACATATTACAGTCATGGAAAACCTCTTTATGCATTACTCACTAAGGAAAAATTAATTCTTACCTGATAATTTTCTTTCCATTAGTCCCAACAGATCAATCCAGAGACTTGTGTGTTGTGTCCCTCTACCAGCAGGTGGAGATAGAGAGAACCTTCGAGGTTTGCTATATGTGGACCTGTGCAGCCAACTGAACCTCAGTATGAACAATAGCAAAACAGTGGAATGGAAACAAATAGAAAACTCTCCTGACATTGTCAGACCAATTGCCCAACATACTTGCACCACTTCTATATTTATTTATTTTATTTTTTAATCAAACAAAGGAACATTCAGAACAACGGAACTCCAAAAAAACTAACCAACCGCAACAAAACCGCAGACAGTAAACCCAGGTGGGTGGGCCTCTGTTGGGACTAATGGAAAGAAAATTATCATGTAAGAATTAATTTTTCCTTCAATGGCGTCCCACAGATCAATCCAGAGACTTGTGGGATGTATCCAAGCAGTCCTCGAGTAGGGCAGGACACCCCCAACCCGGCAGAAATCACCGACGAGCCAAACACCACATCTTGTCGAGCTGCCACATCCACCCAATAATGACGAGTGAATGTATGGACCGAAGCCCATGTAGCTGCCCTGCAAATATCTTCCAGAGAAACCAAACAGGACTCTGTATAGGAGGAAGCTTGAGCTCGCATAGAATGAGCACTAACTTGCAAAGGGGCTTGCTTGCCCAATGCCACGTATGCCGAAGAGATGGCCTCCCGCAACCAACGGGCTATGGTGACCTTGGACGCCATATAACCCTTCTTACTGCCTCCAAAAACGGGCACACTATCCAGCACCTGCTCAGTACCATCTGCTTCTCCTGACTGCTCCTTGCCGCTCAGTTGAAAGAACGTTTTAAGGTTGCTCAAGTTTTCTGCCCACATCTCTATACCCTCCCATCAACAGGGATCTTCCCCTCAGTCCATCCACTGATAACGGAGAATGATTAACTTAGCAGGGTTTTTAATACATCTCCCATTGGAACTCACCAACTAGACTCCCATCACTGGTAATGATGTCACTTCCTCCCTTCCCTTTATTTTATATTTCCTCCCAACTTATTTTAGCCCAGTCACTGCAGTACTCAGCCAGAGGCCATGCAACAGGGCTCCTTCTCTGATCCCATCTCTGGTCAGTATGTGTTATCACTTGACAGCAACATCATTCCCATTTATACCTTCCCCTAGGGACTATAAACTCTGGAATCCCAAAATGACTCAGAGAGAGAAAGGCCTGCACATTAGCACTGGGCCACCAAGCTGGACCAAAAATGTTGCATTGCAATGTTTTCTTTGAACTACCCATTTATCTCAGTACAGTACATAAGAAAATAGCCATACTGGGTCAGACCAATGGTCCATCTAGCACAGTATCCTGTTTTCCAAACAGTGGCCAAGCCAGGTCACAAGTACCTGGCAGAAATCCAATTAGCAACAACGTTCCATGCTAGCAATCCCAGAGCAAGCAATTGCTTCCCCATGTCTGTCTCAATAGCAGACTAAGGACTTTTCCTCCAGGAACTCGTCCAAACCTTTTTTAAACCCAGATACACAACTGCTATTACTACATCCTCTGGCAAAGAATTCCAGAGCTTAACTATTTATTGAGTGAAAAAATATTTCCTCCTACTTGTTTTAAAAATATTTCCATGTAACTTCCTTGAGTGTCTTTGTACTTTTGGAACAAGTTAAAAAAAATCAATTCAATTCTACTCATGCTCAAGGGCCCACTCTGGTGGAGCATGGGCAGTGTTGCAATTATATATATACATACAATTATTCGTGCTCTTGAGGTGGTGTAAATGTACATGAGTGTAGCCAGACCTTGACAGAAGGATGGGCCAGAGCCCAAAGTGGGGAGGGGGGCACATTTTGGCCCATCTCCCTGCTGCTGCTGCCCCCCCCCCTGCTGCTACTGCCGCTCCACCTCCACCGTGCCCCCCCCCCCCCCGGCCACTGCTGAAATGGTACCTTGGCTGGCAGGGGTCCCCAACCCCTGCCAGCTGAAGCGTTTTTCCCTAAAATGAACGCACACAGCACAACTCAGAGAAAAGAAGGGTAGGCAATGTAGCAAGACCAGCACGGGACAAATGTTTCAGCTGGCGGGGGTTGGGGACCCCGGTAGCCAAACCGGGGGGCCCCAGAGCTGATTTGGGGGGGCTGAGGCCCCTGTGGCCCCCCTGTAGCTACGCCACTGAGCTACCCAAACCTTCTGTGGAATTAATGCTAGTATTTATAAAGACACATATATGCCTATCTCTTTCTATAAAATAGGCACCTTTCTGCCTCTTCTGTCTTGGCGACCTGTATAAAATTACTCTGAGCTCGCCAGTGGTTCTGCTGTAATAAGTGCCCTGATTAAAGAGCTGAAAGCCTTAGCAGAAGTGAGATGAAAGTGACAATTACAAACAGTGATGAATGTCACTTTGCTTCTTACCCAAGAGTTCTCTTTACTGCAGTCAGTTCTTCCGGAGAAACCAGGTCTGTTTTATTGATGAGTATTAGATCTGCCAGTGCAACCTGCCTGAACAAATTTTTCAAAAGAGAGGAAAATAAAAAGTGTACCGTTATACAAACATCCCATCTTACACAATAAAAATTCACTCCTCCCTCTTTGTTAAAAAATGGAAACATGCCAGAGTACTGCCCTTGAGTTAAAAAAAAGTATATAGAGAGGGAGATGGGGTTTAGCTTGCTTTGTATCTATGGATTATCAATGGTGGCTTTTGTTGTTGTTCGGTATAAATATCTGTGTTTTAGCTGTCCTGAAAATAATAAAAATTATAATTAATATATATATATATATTAATTATAATATATATACACATGCATGCATTGCACTATGCATGCATTATATATATATTATATACGCGTGACCTACTGAGAGAAAAAGTTACCACACATGGGGTACATGACTTATTTATACTATAAGATAGAGGGGTATCACCTGCATAATTCTACAAAATTCCAGATATGAATTACATATTTTTTTAAAAAGAGAAATATCAATAAAATAGTATGTTTTTTGGAAAAATGCATCTGAAAAATAGCAAACTTAAAATATACTGACCCTACAGTACATGAAAATTAAAGTTGCCCAAATTTGTATCCTCACTTTTGGTACCTTTTCATCTCACTCAATAGGTTATATATACATACACATACATATATATATTTCTGTATCCTCTGATGCTCTCAGCTTGTTCAGCTGTGAATTGATAGCAAAGCATAATAGAAAGAAGACAAGGAAGAAAAAGAAGAAAAGAAAAAAAAAGGGTGGGGAGAACAGAATAGCCATACTGGGTCAGACCAATAGTCCATCTGGCCCAGTATCCTGCTTCCAGCAGTGGCCAATCCAGGTCACAAGTACCTGGCAGAAACCCAATTAGTAGCAACATTCCATGCTACCAATCCCAGGGTAAGCAGTGGCTTTATCCATGTCCATCTCAATAACAGACTATGGACTTTTCCTCCAGGAACTTGTCCAACCCTTTTTTTAAACCAATATAAGCTAACTGCTGTTACCACATCCTCCGGCAGTGAGTTCCAGAGCTTAACTATTCTTTGAGTGAAAGAATATTTCCTCCTATTTCTTTTAAAAGTATTTCCATGCAATTTTATTGAGTGTCCCCTGGTCTTTGTACTTTTTGAATGAGTGAAAAAAAAAATCAATTCACCTCCACTCACGCCACACCATTCAGGATCTTGTAGACTTCACTCATATCCCCCCTCAGCTGTCTCTTTTCCAAGCTGAAGAGCCCTAACCTCTTTAGCCTTTCCTCACACGGGAGCAGTTCCATGCCCTCTATCATTTTGGCTGCTCTTTTTTGAACATTTTCTAATTCTGCTATATCTTTTTTGAGATACGGCAACCAGAATTGAACATAATACTCAAGGTGAGGTTGCACCATAGAGCGATACAGAGGCATTATATTATTTTTGGTCTTATTTTGCATCCCTCTCCTAATTATTCCTATAATCCTGTTTGCTTTTTTGGCCGCTGCCACACACTGGGCAGATTTCAGCATATTGTCTACAATAATACCTAGGTCTTTTTCTTGACTGCTGACTCAAAGTGAACTCTAGCATCAGCTAACTATGACTTGTTTTATTCTTCCCAACATGAATCACTTTGCATTTGTCTACATTAAATTTCATCTGCCATTTGGATGCCCAGTCTTCCAGTTTCCTAAGGTCTTCCTGCAATTTTTCACAATCCGCATGTGTTTTGACAACTTTGAATAGTTTCGTGTCATCTGCAAATTTAATCACCTCACTTATCGTTCCAATTTCCATATCATTTATAAATATGTTAAATAGCACCGGTCCCAGTACGGATCCTGCAGCACTCCACTATTCACCCTCCTCCATTGAGAAAAATGGCCATTTAACCCTACCCTCTGTTTTCTGTCCAATAACCAATTCTTAATCCACAGAAGGACACTCCCTCCTATCCCACAGGAAATCCTTGCAGTTAAAATTAACAGTTCTTTCATGCCCAAACCAGATGCGTAGGCCTCATTGCAGCATAGGGGTAAGGGAAGACATAAAAGTCTGAAACTGAGTGATTGGCAGTGTCTCCAGCGTCAAAGAAAATAATGAAAAAACTTAGTGCAAACCAAGTAAAAAAAAAAACAAACAAACCTCAAGTAGAGTCCACCGCTAACAAACAAATAAAAATACCTCCCCTCCAAAAAAAAAAAAAAAACGTAAAATCAGGTCCTATTGCATCATAGGGCTAATAGACAGCACAACAAACCTAAGCTGAGTTTCTGACATGATATAAAATTTAATTTAAAAAAAAATAAGGGGGGAGGGAAAACACTTAACACTGCCACATGAAATCCTTGTAGGTAAAGTTAACAGTACTTCCATGATCAAACCAAATGCAGGGACCCTATTGCAGCATAGGGCTAAGGGACAGCATAAAAGTCTGAAACTGAGTGTTTGTCAGTGTCCCATGCACCAAAAGGAAAAAAAAAAAAAAGTAATATCCATTTGTAGGGATCCTAGACCCAAAGGCACAATTGGGGGCAGATGAATGCAATCCACAAAAGATTTCACTGTCCTTGGAGTTCAAATGAAATCAATTTGAGGTCTCGAAGTCAGGGTAAAAGTAATTAGTGCAACCCACATTAACATCCAAACTTCAACCTTTAAGCACCAAGCGAGTCACAAGGGCTCAGAATCACTGACCACTGGCTGCTAAGAACTGGCCATGGCCATAGGAGGATCCAGCAAAAACATCAGGCCCACGCTATTCCAGGACATAGCAGGGACCCACACTAGGGTCTCAGGTCTAGCCAAACGGCTCTCCATGAGGGTCAAACAAAAGCAAGCAGTCCAGTGGTCATCCTTGTGATGCGAAATTGTCCAGGGCGTTAGCCAAAAACAACCATAGGGCTCATACAGCGTTCATCATCTCGTCTCCTTAGCTACCTTCTCTCATAGGTTGGCTGCTTTCGAAGTACTGGGCTCCTGAAGATGGTCCAGAAAACTACACGCCACAGCAGGTGTATCAAAGATATGGGCCTTGCCTTGGTGCAGCACTCTTAAGCAAGCTGGGTAGAGCAAGGCAAAATGCAACTTGCATTCACCCAATGTTGTGCAGACGGAAGCAAAATTCTGAAGCTGGGCCGCTACATCCGCTATTTTTTACCACAATGACTTCCACGCCCTCATCCTATCATTCTTCACCTCCCGCCTTCACTACTGTGATGTTGTTTACTCAGGCTTATCACATTCCTCAATAAAAAAAAATTACAAACCCTACAAAACACAGGTATCCATCTGCTCACTCATGCCCACTGCTTTGATCATACTACCCCTTTTCTGAACATCACCATCGGCTCCCTGTTGATTACTGGATAACTTCGAAAATAGGACTACTGATTTTTAAAGCTTTTAGATTCGGTACCCCCGATTAGCTCTCCTGTCTAACTATTCCGTATTCCCCCTTTAGAGTTCTTCGTTCAATAAATGATCATCAACTGTTTTTCCCAAGCCCTAAGCTCGCTTACCTAGAGTCCAATCGACATTGTGCCTTCTTTTTTTTCTTTCACCCCACATCTGGAAAAATCTGCCCTTTTCCCTCCATAGTGAACCCTCCCTGAAAACGTGGCTTTTTGAACAAGCTTTTGGCGAGACAGCCCGATTGGACTTTTCAGCTTGAGGTGGTTTATTTTACTCTCCCTGTTGTGTGTTCTCCTTATTTCTCTGTTGGTATGGTATGAATGTTTATCTTTCCTGTCATTATTTGAGTACCTTTCTTTTCTAATATAAACTGCAGATTATACACCACTCTGCTCTGCCTTGGCAGCTAGAGCAGTCTAGCAAATTTTAATATACTATAAAGTACCTTTTTGTTGTTATAGGTGAGTGAAGTCCTGCTTCTAATAGCATTCTGGATGTCCATTTTATGCACGTAATTCAACAAGCAGCACATGACCACTTGAGGTCGGGTAGCCATGTTCTGTCTCTGCCCAAGCTTATGGGCATGCTCCACTTGAACATGTCCCAAGTATTCAGGCAAGCGCGTCCTTGGTAAACCAAGCCTCCAGGAAGCCAATTAATTCCTTACCTTCAACAGACTCAAGTAAACCTACCAGCCTTAAGTTGTTACGCCACAAACTATTTTTAGGTTATCCAACTTCTCTTCGTAATTGGCCGCAGTGTTTAGTAATTTTGCCTGCCGGTCATTCAAAGCCTTAACCGGTCCTCCAAATCACTGGTTCACTGTTGGTATTGAGTAAAGTCTCTGTTAAGTGTTTCCCAGTGTTCCTGCATCTTCTCTAACTTATGATCAATGGGGGACAGGCAACTATCAAAGAGTGGCTCGACTGCTGTGGTGACCTCCGCCACCACCTCCATGATCCAAACCATCCTCATGGGAGATGCAGCCAGCTGGAGGGAGCCGCCATCTTGTCTTCTCCAGGCTTAATGCGGTCCCTCTCTTTGTGGAGATATTTGGACGCCATCCATGCAAGCAGTGAGTTAGAAAGGTGCCCACTGGACTCCACAGATATTCCCCCATCAATTTTAACAATTAGCGCCGCAAGGTTTTATATAAGCGAGGGGGTTTAAGAGGAGGCAGCCAGAGAGTGATACTCAGTGATTGCTCCTGAGCATGGCGTCACCGGAAGTCCAAATATTCACACATTTTAATGTGCATTATTTTACTATATGTTCACAGAGAATAAGTCAATTTACCTAAGTATGTAGCTCATTACCTATTTTGGTCAAAGTTTATGTTGACATTTGTGATAGCTGAACGACTTAAAAGCACCAGTAATGCACAAAATAATGTAATGTGCGTAACAGTGCATTCAACATACATTATTGCTATACCGAACATCAACACACTTTAACACAAAGGCCTCTTGATGTGTAATTATCTGATACCATAAATTTTTTTTGTGTGTTACATTTGTACCCCCGCGCTTTCCCACTCATGGCAGGCTCAATGCGGCTTACATGGGGCAATGGAGAGTTAAGTGACTTGCCCAGAGTCACAAGGATAATCAAAACCACCATGACAGCAAGTCAAATATCCAGAGTTAACAGCGGTTTTCATATTTTTGAAATGTGCTAATAAAATGGAACTAAAAAGATGAAGAAATGCATAGAACCTGTATTATATATTACTGACAATACTGCTGTCCACCATCTCTAACAATACTGTACCGTGTTGCCTCATTGATAAGCCCATCAGGTTTCACTTCTGTCAGATGCTGAGGAAAGAGCAAAAAAGAAAAAAATATTCTTCAGACCAGGCAACGTATCAAATAGAAAGACAACACCAAAATCACAACATTTACAAATCATTATAAAAAAAAAACCCACATGCTTTGACTCATTCTATTTGCAATGAAACTGCAATCACTTGGGTATTTTCATATATATTGGGGGTAATTTTACAAGGCGGCACCTAATTTATTCCTCTTTTAAAAAGACAGCATAAGTGTCTATGGGCCTTTATAAACAGGCACCAGAACTAGCCTATTCCAAAGAAGTTATAATAACCTTGTGTGTGCATTCTAGCCATGGATGAACTGTCTTTCATAAAATATGTATGTGCATTGCAATTCTGCCTACTCTCTGCACCAGGGTACACCTATGTATGAAGTGTGTTTAAGTATGTGCAGTGTTGTAAGGCACATGCACTTATATGGATACACAAATTTATAAGAGCATTTTTCCGCAGATATTTCAGTGATTCATGTAAATATAAAATATTTAATCTATGTTAATCAACTGTCTGAAACTTGCTCTCCCCCCCCCCCCCCCCCCCCCCACATGTGGCTAAAAATCTACATGGTGTTACTTGGCCCACAAGTGACTCATACCCACTGCTCGCACCAGCCATGAGTCTTCCCTCTGATGCAACTTCCTATTTCCGCATAGGCGGGATCAAGTCAGAGGGAAGGCTCAAGGCCGGTACGAGCAGCAGGTATGAGTCACTGCTCTCTGCTAGCAAAGAAATGAAAGCTTTCAAAGATACAGAGGGGCGGGGAGAGTTAAGAGACACCCGACCACCTGGGTGGGGAAGGGGGAGGGAGAGATGCCAGGTGGGGAGGCAGGGTTTTTGCGCCCACCCACTTTGGCTCAGGCCCATCCAAAATTGGATGTCTGGCTACACCCCTGAGGCTAGCCAACCATTCACAAGAATTACAGGGAATCCAAGATACCTGTTTATATTGTTATGATGATTTTGTCCTTTTTGGAGGGATGCTAAGGAAAACCTTTTAAAAATATTTCTGTTATTTTCACGCTTTCTGGACTATGTGAACTCTCTTCATGTATTTCAATGTTGTGTGGTATATAGATGGATAAACAAATAAATAGAAGGTTGACCTTATGGCACACAGACAGACAAAGAACAAGGAAAGATATCTTCATCTTTTGAGTACAAGTGCCAGGGACTATCCCTGATAGTAGGACTATAAAAATCATTTCCATTCATGTCTGGAATGGACTTAGGAAGTCCTGAGGGTGACTGACATTATAATTGAAAACAGTATTTATCTACCTAACTGAACTCATATCCCAGGGGTGTACTTAGTATCAAATTGTCATCACTGGACCCTTATTTTCAATAAATCATTTTCTTTCTTGGACCAATCATTGTGTAAATGCCAAGTTCCAACCCTAAAGGCTTAGAAAGATAGTGATCCCCCTTATTGGAATTAGCTTGAAGCTACACTTGGGGGAAAGGAGTATTGGATCACAGGAGTTCCTCAGTTATCCTGCTCCATCGATGCAGGGACACGTGAGGCAGTTACATTTGAAATTAAGGAGATCAAGTCACACATTTAGAAAATCCTTGATCCACCTCTCTCAACCTTTCAAATACAACACACACACAGTAACATAGTAAATGACGGCATATAAAGACCTGCATGGTCCATCCAGTCTGCCCAACACGGCGGCGGCGAGAACTGTACCCACCACTCCATGCAGAATACACTCCTCCATGTCCCATTCAAAACGCAAAGTCATCCAAGCCTTGTTCTGATTCGATCCTCCTTCTGCACAGGGATCCTCCCTGTCCATCTCATGAACCTCAAAATTCCACCACTGTTTTTGTCTCCACTACCTACCCTGGACTTCCAACACCCTCTTCATGAAAAAGTATTTCCTCATGTTACTCCCAAGTCCACCACCCTGCAAACGTATAATAACGGAATACATGAAAGTAACCCTCACTGATTGGTGTGCACTTATTTGTTTTGCTTTTTAGTTATTAAGAGGACAATATTCAGTGTGATTTAAGCAGGCAAGAGAGACTCCTGCCTGCCTAGATCACCCTGAGTGGGCCAGCCACTGATATTCAGTGATATTTAACTGGGCAGTGCCACTGAATATCGGTTCTGATCATCCAGATGAGATCTGAGCAGTGCTGGGGCAGTCCAGGGGGTGGAGTCATGGAGAAGCTGGCAATTATGCAGGCAAAGGTCATATTCAGTGCATAGCTAAGTGACCAGACAGGACCACACTAAAGGCTAACCCCCTAGTAGTAATACCACAAGACCACCACTAGGGGTCAGCACTGCAATTTGAACCAGGAGCCAGATGGGGCAGAAGTGAAAAGGGACTGCTCCTGCACCATCACCCCACTAGACTACTAGGGTCCTAAGGGTGCCTAGAGGATCTTTGGGGAGGGTGGGGGTTAGAGGAACAGACAGATCCATAAGTGTCTTATACATTTCCTGGTAGAATACTGGTTGGGATCCACATAGGTTCTGGTGGCCAGCACATACCTAGTCATGCCCAAATATTCAATGCAGGTGTCTTGACATAGCTCAGGCATGCTGGAAGCTGAATACTAACCAGTACATTTTTTTAAAATGGAAATAGTTTCTGGATTAATTCTATATTCAATAATAGGGTTTAAGGAAGGGGATACTAAGCTTCCAACCTTTCCTCCTTAACTCCCTGTGATAGAATTTGTGAGTATTAAATGCTTTCAGGTGCAGAGATTTAGAAGGATGCTGTGAGCCTGGGCATCAGGTCCTACTGTTCTAGCCTTTCATTTGTTCAGAATTGAAAGGTGAGTATTTCAGATTGCTGGTTAGCTGCCATATCAGTTATTACTTCGACTTTGCTGGCATGTGACAGTCTTTCAAGGACACCTGTGATGACCGAGGTGAACTGAGCTCTCTGGAGTATGATCTCCCCTTACACTGTGGCCCTTCGTGTTAGTGTTGCTGGTCACACTAAATTTAGAGATCCTAGAGTGACAAGCATTCACCAAGATCAATCTTGCAAAAGCAAAGCAAATCTTCTGCCTAAAAGCAAAACCTGTTTTTCTCTAACTAAGAAAGGCTGAAGGATTCTATTTTTATCCTGACTACATATCAGTTTTAAAGAGGTTTTTTACTTTAATAAATGCTTACAGTTTTCACTGAGCTGTCAGTGAGGCATTTAGTCATATGGAGACAATTCTATAACTTGTTGTTCAGCATGCCTAAATAGAGGCACCGCTTAAGTGTCATGACTGGTGCAGACCCCGGATATTCAATGCCAGGCCGTTTCCAGTGACTGGCATTGAATATCCTTCTTTTTTTGGCCAGCTCAAATTTAACTGGCTAAGTCAATATTCAACACTAGCTGATCAAGTTTATAGCGGGCAAAGATAGGACTGCTAGTTAGATTATCCAATTTGGCCACTAAACTTAGCTGGACAGTATTTGAATATTTGCGGACAGCTGGCTATATTGCGAGATATAGCCTGTTAGCAGCTATGCGCTAAGTGCTAATATTCAGCAGAGATAACCAGCTATCTCATGTTGAATATTAGCGCTTAGCAATGTGAATATCATAAGTACATAAGTACATAAGTAGTGCCATACTGGGAAAGACCAAAGGTCCATCTAGCCCAGCATCCTGTCACCGACAGTGGCCAATCCAGGTCAAGGGCACCTGGCACGCTCCCCAAACGTAAAAACATTCCAGACAAGTTATACCTAAAAATGAGGAATTTTTCCAGTCCATTTAATAGCGGTCTATGGACTTGTCCTTTAGGAATCTATCTAACCCCTTTTTAAACTCCGTCAAGCTAACCGCCCGTACCACGTTCTCCGGCAATGAATTCCAGAGTCTAATTACACGTTGGGTGAAGAAAAATTATCGCAACAGATAGTAGCAGTATCATATTGAGGTTTGGGAATGGAACAGACAAACTGCTTCCAGTTTTTGATCATAGAAGGTACGTAATGTCCATTCCTTTGCTCCTTTACTAGAGAGAGCCACAAAGTTATCCCCTAAATGTAAAGGCCACATACACATTTCACAGTGAAATTATTTCTTTACTTCCAATTTTCTCGATATCTTATGTACCTTAATTGTAATAATACTCTGTTCTTCTCATTCCGTTAATGGTAATTGCCATTACGGCATAATGTAAGCCACATTGAGCCTGCAAAGAGGTGGGAAAATGTGGGATACAAATGCAGCAAATAAATAAATAAATAAACTGCTATTTAACCGGACAGGAGCCGTTCCTGGCCAGTTAAACAGCACTGAATATCGGCCAGAAAATCTATAGCAGCATTTGTGTGCAAAGATGCTGTTATAGAATACTAGTATAAAGCTGGATTAGCATGCCTAATATTAGGCATGACCATTTACGCCAGGTCAACGGCAGGTATAAATCGGTGAACTTAAGTGCGCCATGCACAATGTTTAACTTATAGTATTCTATAAGTTGCAATGCTACGTTAGAGACACACCCTTGCCACTCCTATGCTCCACCCATGTATACAACCAAAAACAGAAAAACAGCAACCCTTTTAGCCATGCAAACAAAACTGTCACAACAAGGGTGACAGCAGATGATGTAAAACCTTCACTTTATTAAACATCCAGGACTTGACACGAGCTGTGTTTCGACCCACAGAAGCCTTCTTCAGGAGTCACTTAAATTGAATGTGTATTGATGAAACTACACAAGTACTGGTATATTCAATGTCTGAATCAAGGGTTAGTCTTTGTAAACTGTCTATGAAAGCGCCTCCAAAATCGCTTGGACTCAGATAAGTACTAACTTACAGACCACAGCTAAGATGGTGGCCGGTTTTATAACTCCAAAGAATCATACTCACTCAGTTGCATGGACCAGTCACCTACCATTGGCTGTAGTCAAAGAAAGACTGTCTCTTTGCTGGTAGGAGAGCATAAACCTAGGCGTCTGGAGTGGTTTTGTGGGATTATTATTATCATTAGGATTTATTTACCACCTTTTTGAAGAAATTCACCCAAGGCAGTGTACAGCAAGAATAAGGGATGATAAATTATAAATAAGAAGTTGAAAAAGTCTGTGTCTGATGACAAAATAACTATCCAGAAATTTAAGAAGAACACAGATCAAATTTGTCACGGAAGATGCATCAAGTTTGTTATACTTGATTGTACAATGTTAAATAGAAATAAAAATATTAGAAATTAAAACATATGTACCTTTCCAAATCCCTTCCCAGGAATGCTTCCCCCTTACAGTGGGTAAAAGAGCATTATGCAGATAATTCTACCTGGATATCAGGCAGAAACCTTTATAAAAGCAAATTTCTTTGGGTAAAATCATTGTTTTACCCAAAGAAATTGTTTTGAAAATGTTTCCCTAAATGCAAGTAAAAGTATAGGCACTTTTCAACCTGTGTGGTCAGTTATACATCTTGGACATTACATCTATCAAATACAGTCACACCACCAGAAAAAATCTAAATCATTATTGTAATAAAATAATTTAACACCAGAAATCCTTACAAGAATATAGAGGCTACAAGCCCCTCCCACCCCTGACAAAAAAATAAAGTCACTATTTTGTGTCACTTTTTTGCCTGACTGCACATTTGTTCGTTTTCCAGTATGTTATTGGTAACCCAAGATACTCAGACTAATATGAGTAGTTGTTCAGTCAGCAGTACAAAACTAGTATTACTATTTCAGAGGACAAATTTCATCATCATAACACTGACCACAGAAGGGAAAAGGATGGTTATACCTACTGAAACCCACACACTGTACTTCTGTATTTTTACACCCTACATTGTCAGCACCTAGGACAGGTAACCATCTCCTATACTGGGGTGATGATGGCATCCAACTGCCTAAGGTCTCTGTCAATAGTTACTATTCATAAATGGGCATTTGCCTCCTACCTGCAGGCCATACTTTGCATCCACAACAGATATAATGCCTGTAAATAAAATACAGACACAGTTCAGGAGAATGCACTTGAAACAAGCTTCAAAGAAAGCAGAATATTAGCCTTTATAATAAATGTAACAACAAAAAACTGGGAGACAACCGGATTTGTCAGAAGGCAGAAGTTTATACATTAATGAGTTGGGTGATTTAACCTGTCCTTGGCCTGGATTGGCCGCTGTCGTGGACAGGATGCTGGGCTTGATGGACCCTTGGTCTTTTCCCAGTATGGCATTACTTATGTACTTATGTCAAACACCACAAAAATAAGAGGACACTCTATGAAACTAATGACCAGAAGGCTGAAAACAAACTACAGAAAGTTTTTCTTCATACAACATATTATTAAACTGTGAAATCTGTAGCCAAAGGATATGGTCAACAGGACTAACCCAGTGGGATTCAGAAGAGGCTTGGCAAAGTTCTTGGAAGAAACTTCATTAAAAATTCATAGCCAGGTAGACTGGGGAGAGACACTGAAAATAAACTAGGAGAAACAGATGTACTTTTTGGGATCTGCTGGGTACTTGTGAGTTGGATTGGCCACTGTTGAAGACAGGATGCTGGGCACAATAGACCTCATGTTCTTAACCTGTCATCAAGCCAAAATCATATGGGTTCCCAGCCAAATTCAGCTAAAGAGGCAGTGTGCTGTACTGAATGTGGATTACAAATTCCTCCTCTTTGAGGAGCTCATTAACCACTGGGCCATATCTTCAGATTCTGTGCCATTTTAGCCATGCTGATGCGTCCTCTTTCAAAAATCAACCTGGCAGCCATATTCTGCAATAGTTGTAACCGTTTTTGAAGCTTAATTAAGATATTACAATATAATTAATTACAATGGTCCAGTTGTGGAAGAAAGATTGCCCGAACTAAAGCCCTAAAAGTTACTTTGTTGTAGTGACCCTGTAGTGAAATCAGACGGTAAGAGTATGGGTAATGGAATTTGATATATCACCTTTCTACGGTACAATCAAAGTGGTTTACACTTATTATGCAGGTACTTTCTCTGTCCTTAGTGGGCTCACAATTTGGTTTTGTAACTGGGGAAATGGAGGGTTAAGTGACTTCCCAGAGAAACTCAGATGGCCTGTGGGAGGGCATCATTCCCCATCGAATGATCCAAGTTGAATTCCTGGCTCAGGCACCTGCTCATTTATTTGGATTTTGATGAGAACACTGATTGATACTGTACCAGGCCTCTCAGGAGGGAGCATTAGAAGCACAGAACAGAGTCTAAAGTAAGCAAATGGTTATCACAGCTCCATCAAAAACACAAAACATTCATCAACTATCACATTATAGTGCTTCCAGCATTTTTAGTCTGTGTAAATACTATGCTAGCTGTCCTGATCTCATTTGAATAAATGTTTACTTCAAATGGTTTTTATACTAGTTATCAATCCCTTTGGAACAAAAGAGCAAAAGACTCTAACACTGCAATCCATTTCCACTAAAGGAAATAAGATGAACCCTATACCTAAGATCAATCAACGTAAGTAAAGTTTAACATTTTGCAAACCCAAAAAGTGTAAGCAGTTTGCAGAATGCTAAGGATGACCATACACTTCCACATCCATGCAGGACATGCTACGCCAGTCTGTTTTTATAGCACTGCATGTAGGAAGATGTAGCCCTGAGCTAAATGGGCCATCCTACACAAATATCACCAAGACTTCCAAGCCATCGGAACTAAAATAATGATAAAAATAATGATGTGACAACACACAAGCATCTCCTTACCATCCAGATATATGTCACTTCCTAATTCAGCATCAACCCAAAACATGGAGGCCACAGCACCTATGAACATATGAAAAGGGTAGGAAGTTAAAAAAGGAAACAGTGGAACATGATGAGGAGAAAAACTGCTGACAACACCCATCTACAGTCACTCTTAGGCAGATGATCAAAAGCCCTGCGCTGTTCCAAACAGCGCTCTAAAAATAGTGCTGGAACAGCGCGGGGCATTATTACACCTATGATCAGAGATAATGACGTGCAAATTTAAAGCACACAATTATCTCTGATCATGGGGTAGAAGTGCGGAAGAATTGTGCCTGAGCATGCGCTCAGCACAATCCTCCCGCACTTGTTTGACAGGTCTGGGCTGTGAAGCCCCACTCAGTGCATACCAGGATACATTGGGCAGGGCTGGGCACTGCCATTTTGTAGGCGGCGGCATCAAAGGAAGGGGAGGGAGGCAGGCTACCTCCCTCCTCCAACTCAAGGTAAGGGGTGGTGGGGGTAGAGGGATTGACACTGGACCACCAGGGACCCCTTGTTAATGTTAGGGGGGGGAGCTGGAGACCCACCGGATCTCCAGCCCTCCCTGAACTGTGTCGGGGGGGGGGGGGTCCGGTGGACCTCCAGCCCCCTTGTTGCTGGGGGGGGGGGGGGTCGGTCACCCACTGGGCCACCAGGGACTTTGTACATATGCTGAGGGGAGTTGGGGGGGGGCTGAAGACCCACCGGATCTCCAGCCCTCCTTGAACCTGGGGGGGGTCGTTGGGGGGGGGACCAGAGGTCCGCTGGACCTCCAGCCCCTTGCCACTGGGGGGGGTCTTTGGTTGGGGGGGTTTGCTTCATTGGGGGGGAATGGGGGCCTGCTAGCATGCAAAGGCATGCTGGACAGGGCTCACCATTCCTCCTCAATGGTCTTCAAACCCTAACGCCAGTTCGGAGCTGGCAGCCCATGCATGTATAGGTGCTGATGACTCAAATATGGTGCTGTGCACTGCAGAACTTGGCAGAAGGGAAGTCTGGCCACTTTTAGAGGAGGTCCTCAACTGGCAATGCTTGGAAATCCCCACCAGCTACAGCAACAATCAGGGTGTTAAATATTCTGGGGCCCAGGTAAGAAAAAAAAAAAGAGGGGGGGGCCCTCCTGATCCCCTCTCTTCCCTATCTCCCCTCCAATCTCCTGGCTGCCATTACTATAACACCAACAGATAATCACCAAATACAAAACAAGGGATCACAAAAATTGAACTGGGACCCTCAAGAAGTTAAACTTGCCATGTACTGCAACACTAGAGAAATAGAAACAGAAGTGCATTCCTTTTACTAGTGAACACAATACAAAGACATTTGCTATGTACATTTCCCAAAGCTAACATATTCCATTTAATATATTCAAAATAAAAATGCTTTTTTCTACCTTCATTGTCTGGACATTTTATTTTCCCATCATGTTGGTTCCAGTTTCTCTTTTCTGCTTTCCTGTCTGTCTTTTGCTAATTCTCCTTCAAGCGGCTGCTGTCCATATGTATTTTCTCCTCTCTCCTGTCTTGTTCCGTTTCCTCACTACACCTATCTTTGACATATTGATCTTTCCTTTTTAGCTCTTTCCTCTCTTTTTCTTTACTGCCTCTCTGTTCCCTCAAATTTCACTCTCTTTCTCATCCCTCTCCTTTTTACTTTTCAGCTACCTATCAAATTCCATCTCCTTCTCTCACCCATTACCCATCTCACTCCTTCCTCCAGCCTTCCATTCCCTTTCATCTTTAATCAACTCCGCATACCATATTTCTACCCCCTGTAATCACTATCCTCCTTTCATTTAATTCCTTGTCAATCCACCTACCCAGTTTGGCCTCTCCTACATAGTTTCACCATTTCCAGCATCTTCCTCCCTACACTCTTATAGCCAAGCCACCTGCTCCCTCTTTCTCCCCTCCACATCCTTGGAGTGGAGGAGTAGCCTAGAGGAGTAGCCGGTTAGTGCAGCAGACTTTGATCCTGGGGAACTGGGTTCGATTCCCACTGCAGCTCCTTGTGACTGTGGGCAAGTCACTTAACCCTCCATTGCCCCAGGTACAAAATAAGTACCTGTATATATGTAAACCGCTTTGAATGTAGTTGCGAAATACCACAAGAAAGGCGGTATATCAAGTCCCATTTCCCCTTCCCCCTGATATCTCCCTGTCCCTTCCACTCCCCCTCAGCATCTTCCTGTCCCTTTCCTCCTGCCCCCTCCTCCATGATCCAGCATTTCTCCCTCTCTCTTCCTGCCCCCCAATTGTCCAGGATCTTCCCCTCACTCCTTTCCCTGGATCCAACATCTTCCTCTTTCTCCCTTCCCTTTTCTCACTTCCCCGTCCTGCAAATCTCTCTCCCTTCCTCTCTTCCACCCCAGTCCAACCTCTCTTCCCTCCTCCCTTTTTCCCATTGTCCATATCTCTCTCCCTTTCTTTTGTGTCCCAAGTCCAACATCTTTCTTCCTCCACCCCTCTCATACAGCCTCTCCCTTCCTTCCTCCCTCACTCCCACCTCCATGTCCAACACTTCTCCTTCTCTCTCCCTGTGCATCTCTGCCTCCCCTCCACCCTCATCACTCCTATGTCTAACATGTCTCCCTATCCTACCTCCAAATCCATGCAACATTTCTCCCTCCCACTCCAGTCCCAGAAACTCTCCCTCTCTCTAACCCCACACCCCATGCAGCATCTCTCCATTCCTCCATATCCAACAATTAACCCGCTCTTCCCTCCCACATGTGCAGCACTTCATTCCTTCCCATCCCTCCCTTCCATCCTCATGCATTTCTCTACAGCACCTCTTTCCTTTCCTTCCCTCCAGCCTCATAGCGATTCTCACATGCTGGCTGCGGCTAACCCAGAAGCCTTCCTTCTCTGAAGTGTTCTGCACTGGTAAAAAAAAAAAAGGAATTTGCGTCGAATGGGGGCGGTGGTACACAGCAGAAGAGGGGAGGCTTCCAGGTTAGCGGCGGGCAGCGTGTCAGAATCGCTGCAGCTGCTGGCAGTAACCCTTTGACAGAAATATTAGTGAGTGAGTGAAGGGAGGGAGGGAGGGAGATGCTGGACTGCAGGAGCCTCTGGAGCCCAGCCTGCTCCTTCTATGCCGGTGCTTGCAAGAATACAGAGCCACTGGGTTGGCTCAGGCCCAACCGTGGCTACGCCCTTGCTTCACTTCTCAAAACAGCAGATTTGTCATGCTGAATGCCAGTGGTGAAAACATAAAATAAAAGAAAAACATTATGTAAAGCCCAGCAGCATTATTACTCTTCTCGGCTAAAAAGAACTAATTTACCAACTTAATTCAGAATGCTACTAATTCCAATAAACAGCTGTTTTCAGTTTTCCCACTGCTCACGCAACCGCCTCAGCCTTTAGATGAAGGTATCACTCCTTCAGCGAATGCTTTAGCCCAATTTTTTTCATTTAAAAATAACTTTACTTCAGTCATCATTTCCTGCTGTACATAGTGACTTCTTTTAACCTTCCCTTGTTTGAGGCAATTTTTCAATGTTTAGCATGAAAGCATATTACTACCTGCATATTAGACCCAATTCCATTTTCTTAGATTAGATCATCCACACTTGGCCTTTTGTCGTTGGTTCATCAAATAGTTACCCGTACTTTTGTAGATCGTTCATCCCTGATTCGTTGAAAATGGTTATAATTTGTCCTCTTATCAAGAGCTCAAGCTCTGATTCTTCAGTTCCAACCAATTACAGACCAGTTTCCAACCTCCCATTCTTTGCTAACATCACTGAACACATAATCATTTTACAACTTCAAAATTCATTTAGAATCGGTTCTTGCTTTACACCCTTTTCAGTCCGGTTTTAGAACCGGATACAGTACCAAGACCGTTTTAATATCTCTGCTTAGCTAGATCTACAGCAAGCTTGACAGTGGACTAATTGCTCTCACAGTGTCACTAGATCTGTCTGATGCTTTTGATGCCATTAACCACAAACGTCTGTTAGACAGGTTAGCTTCTATTGGGGTATCTGGTACTGTTTATAAATTGGTTTCCTTTGTTTCTTCATAATTGCACATTCAAAGTACCTAAGTTAGATGTGTTTGGATTCTTATCCCTTTTATTGTGGAGTCCCTCAAGGATCCATTTTGTCCCCAACCTTTTTTAAATCTTTTTCTCAGCCCCTTGGCATCTGTAATACAGTCTTATGGTCTCAGTATGTATTTTTATGCAGATGACATTTTGATCATTCATTACATTTCCAATACAACCCCAGATCTTGGCCCACTTCAACAATGTTTGGATAAGGTTTCTAAGTGTCTTGGAGGCAAAAAAAAAAAAAAACCACCCAAACAAATTATAGTAATAACACAAAGGGACTGTTAGATCATCAAGGATTAAAAAAGGCACTCAGGAATGGCCAGGACCATAGCAAAGAGACTGAATGAATTCTTTGCCTCAGTCTTTACTGAAGAAGACGTAAGAGATCTACCTGTACCAGAGATAGTTTTCAAGGGTGATGATCCAGAGGAACTGAAAGAATTCTCAGTGAACCTGAAAGATGTAATTAGCCAAATCACAAATTAAAGAGTAATAAATCAACTGGACTGGATGGTATACACCCCCAGGGTACTGAAAAATCTCAAATATGAAAATGCAGATGTGCTGCTACTGATCTGTAACCTGTCATTAAAATAATCCATAGTACCTGAATATTGGAGGGCGGCCAATGTAACGCCTATTTTTAAAAAGGGATCCAGTGATGATCCGGGAAACTAGACCAGTAAATCTGATGTCAGTGCCGAGAAAAATAATGGAAACTATTATAAAGAATAAAATCACTGAACACAGAAAAACATGGCTTAATGGGACAGAGTCAACATGGATTCACCAATTTGTTTAATTTCTTTGAATGTGTGAATAAACATGTAGATAAAGGAGAGCCAGCTGATGAAGTGTATCTAGATTTTCAGAAAGTGTTTGACAAAGCCCCTTGTGAGAGACTCCTGAGAACATGAAAAACCCATGGGATAGGAGGCAATGTTCTGTTATGGATTAGGAATTGGTTGATGGATAGAAAACAGAGGGTAAGGTTAAATGGTCAATTCTCTCAGTGGAGGAGGGTGAATAGTGGAGTGCCGCAGTGACCTGTACTGGGACCGATGCTATTTAACATATTTATAAATGATCGGGAAAATGGAACAATGAGTGAGGTGATTAAATCTGCAGATGACACAAAACTATTCAAAGTTGTCAAAACATATGTGAATTGTGAAAATTTGCAAGAAGACCTTAGGAAACTGGAAGACTGGGTATCCAAATGGCAGACGAAATTTAATGTGGACAAATGCAGTGATGCACATTGGGAAGAATAATCCAAATCATTGTTATCTGATGCTAGGTAGTCCACCTTGAGTCAGAACACAAGATAAAGATCTAGGTGTCACTGTAGACAATATGCTGAAATCTTTTACCCAGTGTATGGTGGCCGTCAAAAAATCAAACAGGATGCTAGGAATTATTAGGAAAGGAATAGAAAATAAGACAAAGAAAATTACAATGCCTCTGTATTGCTCCATGGTGCGACCACGACTTGAGTACTGTGTGCAATTCTGGTCGCCGTATCTTAAAGATATAGCAGAATTAGAAAAGGTTCAAAGAAGGGTGACCAAACTAATTAAGGGGATGGAACTCCGCTTTTATGAGGAAAGTCTTAAGAGGTTAGGACTCTTCAGCTTGGAAAAGAGATGGCCGAGGATGATATGATACAAGGTCTACATAATCCTGAGTGGTGTAGAATGGGTAAACGTAAAACTATGTTTTTTTACTCTTTCAAAAAGTACAAAGGCAAGGGGACACTCAAGGAAGTTAGA
This sequence comes from Microcaecilia unicolor, assembly GCF_901765095.1. NCBI lineage: Eukaryota > Metazoa > Chordata > Amphibia > Gymnophiona > Siphonopidae > Microcaecilia > Microcaecilia unicolor. The sequence goes on along the minus strand of NC_044032.1, from coordinate 240,675,150 downwards.
TGGTACTACTTTTAAAGTAAAACAGATAAAATCCAAGGAGTAGGGTAAATTGGCTGTTCCGAAAAACCATTTGAGACGCTCGTTCAAAAGGTGAATCTTACTGACACAATTCAAATAACTCGACACAGCTGCTGCCTTTCAGCGTCAGAACACCTGCTTCAGGAGTCTCACAATGTTTGTTATGCAGATGTAGGTATTATTTCCAAGATCATATGTAGAAGGTCATATGAATAAAATTGGTCCGGGGTAAATGCACGTACATGAAAACTCCTGTCAGCAAAAAAACCAACAGGAGGAAATATTTTTTCACTCAACGAATAGTTTAGCTCTGGAACTCATTGCCAGACAATGTGGTATCAGCGGTTTGCATATCTGGATTTTAAAAAGGTTTGGACAAGTTCCTGGAGGAAAAATTCATAGTCTGTTATTGAGACAGACGTGGGGAAAGCCACTGCTTGTCCCTGGGATCAGTAGCATGAATCTTGCTATTATTTGGGATTCTGACAGGTACTTGTGACCTGAATTGGCTACTGCTGGAAACAGGATACTGGGCTAGATAGACCATTGGTCTGACCCAGTATGGCTATTCTTATGTTCTTAATTGGCTATGAATTCATCGTTTAATTTTGAATCCTCAAATTCCACAGCCTGCTGGATCACAGGTCATGCCTCCATTCCTTCTGTTACCCCTATGCTTTTTGGTTCACTCATCCAGCCAGTAGATAAAATTTAGATATCTAGGTGTAATATTAGATTCAAAACTAGCTTTATCATCCCAGATATCCTCAGTTCTTAAATCCAGCTTTCTAGCACTTTGCAAACTGAGATTGAGTCATAGTTACATAGATGAAAACAATATCATGCTTTTATAGGCTCCTGTATTGACTACTGTAACTCAGTCTATCCTGGTATCTCTAAATTTGAATAAGATTACAAAAATATTGCAAAACACAGTCGCACAGATTCTTTGTTGAGCCAAAAGGAGAGGTCATATCTCCCCTTTGCTTTCTAAGTTGCATTGGTTACCTATTAAACATAGATTTTAAGATTCTTACCCCCACTTGTAAAGCACTTCATACAGGCCACCCAGGCTATTTGGCAACATTAACAATCCCCTATGTTACGGCTCGCCTTCTTCGTTCTCATAACGATCACTAGTTAATCCTTCCCAATCCATCTCAAGCATAGTATGAATCTACCAGAAAGAGTACTTGGTATTTTTTGGCACCATTTCTTTGGAATAGTCTCCTTCTCTTCTGCATTCAGAATAGTCACTGAAAAAGTTTTAAGGCTGAATGTTCACCATTTTTTGGCTTTGGCTTTTAATAGTCATTGAGATCCCAGGGTTCTGAGATTGCGAGTCTTATGGAAGATTAACATCTTTATAGAAAACCTGTTGCTATCAATTAGGTAACTATGAATGTTTCTAATGTGTGACTATTTTCCCTGACCTGTTATGCTTTTTCTCTTTGTACATCATCTTGATTTACAGATTAAAAAAGGTGATTTTATCAAATACTAATAAACATAAGCATAACATTAAGGGGGCTTATGAGAAAAGTTCACATAGGGACTTATTTTAAGCGTATGTGCTTTTATAAAGTAGGCTTCCAGAACCAGCTCAGTAGCACAAGTAGAAGCATAGACTAGTGGATGGAGCAGTGGTCTGAAAACCAGAGAAGCTGAAGTTCAAATCTGACTGATGCTTCTTGAGATCTTGGGCAAGTCAATTAAACCCTCCAATCCTACAGGTCTGAACTTTGACTATAAAGATCCAGGGGTAGGAAAATACCTAGTGCGCCTGAATGTAACTCATCTTGAACTACTACTGAAAAGCCATGAGCTAAATGTAAATCCCTCCTACACTCAAATTTAAACCTGCTCTGAAAAAGGTTAAGGACTAAATTTAGTAAATGGCGCCCAAATTTGTGTACAGAAGAAAATGTGCGCCAAGTGTTTATTCTATAAACAGTTCTCAGAGTTGGGCTCCATTTATAGAATAGCACGTAGTGCTGGGATCCGCACCTAACTTCTAGGTGTGAGGATTCACATCAACTGAACCTTGGTGTAAATCCCTGCACCAAAATTAGGCCCGGATCCTCCAAATTCTATAACACTATGTACATCGTAAGTGAATGCCCCTGCACCTCCCATGGCCATGCCCCCTTTTCAGTTGCACGCTAAAAAATTTATATGTGCATCTTTATAGAACAGCGCTTAGAAAGATGTGCATGTAAATTCAAATTTTTGTTAGCACCCAATTACTGGCGCTAACAGGCTCGATAATTAAACTGCATGCACAAATTGGGCATGTGAGCAACTTTGCATGCGCAATTTTAAGTGCCATTTATAGAGTTCCCCTGTAAATGTGTAATACAAAATATCCCCCAAATTCTATATCTCACACCTTAAGTAGTGTGCGCTAATTTGGCCACATGGCTAAATTACACACACAACTTAATTGACAGCAACACTAATTGGCTTTAATTAGAATTTACACGCACAACTTTCTAGGCGTATTCTATAATGCAGTGCACATATATTCTCATGTATGCAGTTGACAAGGGGGCATGGCCATGGGCAGGTTGTGGGCGTTTCAAAAAACTATGAGTATTATCTGCACCTAACTTTGGCACAGGTATTTAGGCCTGGTTTCAGGTGGCCTAAATGGGTGCGCCTAAATTTTAGTTGCAAGAATGGCGTGTGAGCATATTCTATAAACTATGTGTAACTTTAGGCGTCGTTTATAGAATCACGCTAACCGCATGGTTTTTCGGTGCCGATTTTTAAGGAACCATTTATAGACTTTGGCCCTATATGTGTAAAGTGCAGGTCATTTTAAAGCAGACACACTCATCCATGTACCTACGCTTTACATAAGCTGTTGCTAGAATAGGGTCAATTACACATCCTCAAACAAACCTTTTCCGGAGATGGGAAGGCGATAGAACTAGAGGGCATGAAATGAGATTGAAGGGGGGCAGACTCAAGAAAAATGTCAGGAAGTATTTTTTCACCGAGAGAGTGGTGGATACTTGGAATGCCCTCCCGCGGGAGGTGGTGGAGATGAAAACGGTAATGGAGTTCAAACATGTGTGGGATAAACATAGAGGGATCCTGTTCAGGAATGGATCCTCAGAATCTTAGCGGAGATTGGGTGGCAGGGCTGGTGGTTGGGAGGCGGGGGTAGTGCTGGGCAGACTTCTACGGTCTGTGCCATGAAAATGACAGATACAAATTAGGGTACGGTATACACAGGAAGTAGCACATATGAGTTTATCTTGTTGGGCAGACTGGATGGACCGTGCAGGTCTTTTTCTGCCGTCATCTACTTTGTTACTACGTACAATTTTATAAAATCCCTTTTCCATGTGTAAATCAGGGTTTAGTTGCAGAAAAAGCTTTATAAATTTACCTTCTAAATAGTTCTCAAATTCACTTTTGAGCCCAAAATTCAAAAAGGACTGGATGCCTCAATTTAGGAATCAATTTTTTGCCAAAAGTAAGTGCCTATATTTTCAATTTAGGTTCCTAAAATTGGAATTGTTTTTTGTTCTCCTAACTTTAAATCCATCAGGTAAGCACACAGTGCTGGATACCTAATTTCATTTCCCCGGCTTGTCGCCACCCAGTTCTTCAATGTAGACACTGAGCCTGGAATTTTTAAAAAGGCAGATCTAGGCATCCCTTTCTAAATTAAACACCCAGAACCACTGCGAACTGGGCTCTACATTTTTATCTATACATGAGAATAATAATCTGGAAAATGAACAGCACCTAATATGTATATAGCAGACACCCTAGTATCACCAGATTACATTGCCTACTCCTCCAGGTATTCCAAAAACAGCAACCAGATTTCATCTGAGAATCATCTTCCAACACTTTCCTCTACTATTATGACTGCCGTTTTCAGGAATTCAAGACAGACAGAGTGTCTGAAACCTGGAAACCAAGAAGGAGTTGTTGAAAAAGAACTCTACTTTGGTTCTGAGTCTTTGCTGATTCCTATGGGGGAAAATAAAGCAAAGTTGTGGACTTACCCTTCTGGATGTGCTGAGCTGCACTGCACCCTGGAATCTTGTGCAGTGAGTCTGAAAGCAGAGGTTTAGGCATCTTTGGACGTCCTGATGGCTCCACAGGACAAAGTTTGGATGGGGAGTTGCTGAATCTTGCAATCCCTGCCATAACCCAGAAGAGCTTTTCCCTACCGAATTACCAACTACCTGACTCCAGTATGATGAAGTATTAGCTCGGCTGTGGAAGGGACATTACAAGTGGTATTTCCCCTACTACTGAGGGAAGGAGTGGACTTATGTGGGGGGGGGGGGGGGGGGGGTAAGTATCTACCCCTCCCTACCTCTGGGTTCATTGTTGCCTTCTGGAGGGCTGCGGTGTCTAGAGCAACAGTGGTTACTTTAGGGTTTTTGTAGAAAGCACTATTCACTTTGGATAACTCACATAAATTTCATTTAAGGTACATCATATTTTTGCGCAGCATTTGGCCATGTTCGGGTGCAGAGTCAACAAGCTGCAAGAAATGAATGCTTGGAGACACAATTGCATGAATGTAAGAACTTACTGCATGTTCAACTGTGACTTTGAAAGGAATAGTAGAACCTTGTACTATAAGACAAAAAACAACAAAAACACCTGAACAACCCTGGCACAGGAGTGGGAGTTATTTACAACATTACAGGTACAGTGACATCAAGCTTTTAAAAAAAAAAGGTGGGTTACATGGCTACCTGGATCTGCCAAGCCTGTAGTTTCCAAGAGGATGTAATCAAACTTCCCTTTCTTCTGCATCAGGTTCTCAATAGCTTTTAAGCCATTGTCCCTAAACAAAAACAATGGGAAATAAGCATTGCCCAAAACGAGAAATACAATTTGCATACTTATACATAAGACAGAATAAGGGGAAAAAAAGATGCTGCAATCACATGATTTCTAAGCTACCAAGCTAGAGGGGGCTGGATTGATTTTCATTTAATCTATAATTTATGTACCACCAATCCTAATCAAATCTAATCTGGTCATTTATATTACGCTTAACCAACTGTGGCTCAAGGTGTATTACAGCAAAATAAAAGGATGGGCTATAATCCCATAATACATAGTCAAAACAACAGCTAAAATATTATTCATAAAAAATGTTTACTCTCTGAATACACAATAATCAAACAAATAGGATTTCAAAAGATGCCTAAAAGTGAAACAACAATCTACTGCTCTTAGACTACATGGTAATTTGCTGTAGAGTTCAGGACCGCCACCTACAATTGATCTTTTCCTAGCTGTAGATTTTCAGCATAACAGAATAGATGGAATTGTCAATCAGATTTGTTGAAATGAACAGAAGAACCTAGCAGCAGAATACAGAGAAACTGTTGTACACAAATAGGTGTCAAGCCATGTAAAATTTTAAAAACAAATAATAAAAATTTAAAATTAATTTTGGCCTTCACTGAAGCCAGTGTAATCCTCAGCAAATCAAAACAAATCAGTGAATTAAAAAAATAGTCTTAACATAAAAACACCTAAAATACCCAATAGAACAGAAAATCAATAACCAACATTCAGTGGAGTAGAAGACGATTAACCCCAAATAACTTTACAGGCTGGTGAACAAGCAACTCTTTAATGTGTGCCAGAACCGCAAATAAATCAAGCTCCCCCATCAAAGTGAGGAAATTATAGATGAAAAGGCTACAGATTTAATCATAAACTGCTTTTACACTTTCACAGATGGCACCTGAAGCAGGGCTGCTTGAGTGGAGAATAAAGGAGGAGATCTTACTTCACCGAGCAGCACAGACAGCCATTGCGGAGCTCCAGCCACTCCTCATACAGCTCTCCAGCCTGACTCACCGCCAGGGACTTCTCCAGAGCACTCCCTAGGACGCATTAGAAAGACAGACAGATATTCAAAAGATCAACGCTTTCAAGCAGCAGAATTCCCCACACTGTCCACTAGTCAACACTGGCCAAATACTTCTTTAAGGAATTCTCTCCCCCAGGGGCGTAGCCAGACTTTGGCGGAAGGGGGGTCCAGAGCTCAAGGTGAGGGGGCACATTTTAGCTCTCCCCCCCCCCCCCCGCCATTGCCGACCCACCCCCGCCGTTGCCACCGCCGCAAACTTTGACAACCCCTGCCGACGACCCTCTCGACCCCCCTCCCGCCGATGACCCTCTCGACCCCCTCTCCCACCACCAACCCTCCCCCGCCGTCGTTGTTGCTGTGGGCTACCTTTGCTGGCGGGGGACCCCAATCCCCGTCAGCTGAGGTCCTCTTCTTCCCACGAAGGCTTCGTTCTGTTTCTGACGGACGTCAGACTCACAGAAACAGAACGAAGCCTTGCAAGATGGCTTTGTTCTGTTTCTGTGAGTCTGACGTCCTGCACATACAACGTGCAGGACGTCAGAAACAGAACAAAGGTAGCCCACGGCAATGGGGGAGGGATGGCGGTGGGAGGGGGGTCAAGAGGGTCATCGGCAGGGGGGTACAGGGCCAAATCCCTGGAGTATGGCCTTGAAACAGGAAATAAATTTTGACAGACTAGATGAGCCATACCGTCCTTATAAAACCACAGAATATGATGACAGACATTTTTAGGCTACAGCTGGAAATTTTTACATCTAGTATGTTGGGAAGTAAGACTTAAGGGTATTGTGAGGGAGGGAGTAGAAGTAGAATAGCGACAGGTGTCCCTAGGAACACTCCCTCAGTGAAGGTGCAGATTAGCCACCGTATAGGAGGTGGCGCTAAGAGGACGCAGTTAAGTTGCCTGAAAGAATATGGCGCTAAACTGCCAAAGCAGGTCCTGAGTCAGAAGAGCAGGGCTCAGAGGGAAGAATGGTTAAATGACCTGAGCGACTCTACAACCAGCGAGGCCCCAAGTGTAGAAGATTCCAGGAGGGAGGTCCTGAGGGAAAAGGACACCATTCTATGCTGAGCCGTAGTACCCGAGGAGAGAATCAGGGAAGCACTGTGGCTCAAGCTTAACTCTTCAGAGTGTGTGTATAAAGTCTATCAAGGTAGGAGATAACCTTGAATTTAATGCAGAAACTACCTGCTTTTGATGTATGATCAAAGGGAACCCTGGAGGGTGTTAACAGACACTGTACTGGGCCAAGCTGGAAGCCAGCCTTAAAGAGAGAGTGCTGACAGTAATATGTGAAGAAACAGAGGGCAAGATGCACTAAAGACTCGTTAAAGCCCTTTCCTTACCGATTCCCTTAGCGAATCGGTAAGGAACGAGCATGCATCAAGGAATAGGAATGCAAATGAGCTGCTCGTTGTAGCTCACTTGCATTCTCTATTCCATCGTTAAACAGTCGGCAAGTCGAGCATGAGCAGAGCAGCCAAGCGTTATTCTGGCTGCTCTGCGCGTGCCAAGGACATCCGAGATCGCCGCCGCTTCCCCCCCCCTCCACATTGAAATGACAGCTTCCCGCAGCCCCGGCCTCCCCCAATCAAAAAAAACGTCTATTTTGGCTGTCATTCCCCCCCCCCCCCCCCCGCAATAATAAAAACGTAATTTTGGGCAGTGCTTCACTGAGCTGAGAGACCTGGAAGTCTCTGAGCCAATCACAGCGCGTTTAGCTCGGCTAAACGCATTGTGATTGGCTCAGGGACTTCCAGGTCTCTCAGCTCAGTGAAGCACTGCCAAAAAAGACGTTTTTATTATTGCAGGGCGGGAATGATGGCCAAAATAGACGTTTTTATTATTGCATTGACGAGCACTTGACTTTTTTTCCCCGATTTTTTGTTTTTCTACTTTTGTAGCAGTTTTTCAATCCTGCGCAGCCTCAACGAGAGGTACAGACCTCTCGTTAGATTTTCCAGCGTTAAGGCAATCAGAAAAGGTTAGTGCATCTCATTACAATAAGGTTTCTACACAATTTGCTCATCTGCATTCCGTTTTCATTAGCTGCTACGGTCGTTGGAAAAAAGTCTTTAGTGCATGCCAGGGTTTACTACTTGCTCGTTAATGGCTCGTTAAGTTTAGTGCATCTGGCCCAGAGAGAAATAAAGGGACTGTACTTGTGCTGGACTAAAGCCTGTGAGGTAACAGGGGCACATGTTGAGTCAATCAATAAAGCCTTTTCCTTTTTGCTTGCAACCCTGTGTATCTGACTGAGTTTGTGCCCGATCCAACTCACACCCTCAATCCCACTACTACAGGTAGGTTTAGTAGTATGAATCTGTCTCAGATTCATTCTTTGAAGTCACATTACTTGCCAGCCTCCCCCAGGCTACAAAACAAGAAAACAGACAACATTCACCTAAGCAGCTTGTTCTCTTCTTCAAAGTCTGGACCACTGCCACTGATAAACCAGTCATATAAAAGACACAGCCCAGCAAACAGAAAATACATCTCAGCCTAACTTGCATTAAAACTGTAGACGCACACGCTTATGCAAATAAATCCTACCCCAATTCCTTGAGAATCAACTATAATTTTAATGATCATGGATTTGTTCAGAGCTTATCAGACGTATACTGATATATTTTTCTATTCTGCAACAACCTTGCAGTTCAGTGTGGATCACAAGGATCAAAGAGTTCAGACAAACCTGAAGAATCAGTAATCAATTCAAAACCTAATAAAATAACATTCGACATACCAAATTCTTGCAAATATAATACCATGCAGCGCTGTACACAGAGATGTAATAGACAGACCTACAGTATGCTTTGGTTATATGACTGCATAAAGTCCTGATCCAGACAGAGTACACCTACACAAATTTTACTTACCTTCACCAAACTCATTTAGAATAACTGCAATCCTTTTGTTGTGCTGCTCTGTCAAAATATAGTTAAGAAGAGTTGTCTTCCCAGCACCTGAAACAACATAACAGTTCTGAAATGCTAACAGTAAAAAAACAACAAGTAAATTTTCATCTGTTGACCTTAACATTTAGCACGGCGATGTCATAAGCAAATACAGACATCTGCTAAGGTAAACACTGAGACTGATAAGCTAGCTGTCCTTAATGTTCACCATAGCTTTCTCTTAATCAATATTTTACCAAACCACAAGTCAATATTCTCTTTGAACGCTAGCAAACCTTGAGGCAAATGGGGAAAAAAAGTCAGACCCTATATTAGGTGCTCATTTTCAAAGCACATAGACTTACACAGTTATGTGGAGGGGCATTTTCAATATGATGTCTAAATCTGACTGGACATTGTGAAGAAAACGTCCAAAAATTCAGCAGTAAACGGACGCTTTTCAAGTTAAAAAAAAAAAAAAAAGAGCCATTTTCAAAAGGCCATTTGCTAGACGTTCTTGTGCTCAGTGCAGCTATCTTTTTGAACCAATTAAAAAAAAAACAAAAGTCCAAGAGAAAAACGCACAAAATCAATAGCAAAGGTTTAAAAAAGGTTTGGATGGCTTCCTAAAGGAAAAGTCCATAGACCATTATTAAAATGGGGAAAATCCACTGCTTATTTCTGGGATAAGCAGCATAAAATGTATTGAACTTTTTCGGGATCTTGCCAGGTATTTGTGACCTGGATTGGCCACTGTTAGAAACAGGATGCTGGGCTTGATGGACCATTGGTCTGTCCCAGTATGGCAATAGTTATGTACTAAGCCACTGGGATGAAGGAGGAGCCAGCATTGTTAGTAGAATGGACACACAGACATCTCAGCAAAGCAGTGGGGAAACCTAAGAACTTAAGAGTAGCCATACATGGTCAGATCAATGCTCCATCTAGCCCAGTATCTTGTTTCCAAAAGTGGCCAAAGAAACCCAAATAGTGGCAACATTCCATGCTACCAATCACAGAGCAAGCAGTAACTCCCCCATGTCCATCTTAATAGCAATGGGCTTTTCCTCCAAGAACTTGTCCAAAACTTTTTTAAACCCAGATACACTAACCGCTGTTACTATATCCTCCGGCAAAGTGTTCCTGAGCTTAATAATTCGTTAAGTGAAAAAATATTTCCTCCTATTTGTTTTAAACGTATTTACATGTAACTTCCTTGAGTACAAGTTAAAAAAAAAAATCAATTCACTTCTACTTGTTCTACACCACTCAGGATTTTACAGACCTCAATCATATCTCCCCTCATCCTTCTCTTTTCCAAGCTGAAGAGCCCTAACCTCTTTAGCCTTTCCTCATATGAGAAGAGTTCCATCCCCTTTATCATTTCAGTCACTCTTCTTTGAACCTTTTCCAATTCCGCTATATATTTTTTGAGATACGGCGACCAGAACGGAACGCAATACTCACGTTGAGGTCACACCATGGAGCGATACAGAGGCATTATAGTATTCTCAGTCTTATTTACCATTCCTTTCCTAATAATTCCTAGCATCCTGTTTGCTTTTTTGGTGGCTGCTGCACACTGAGTAGAAGATTTCAGCATATTATCTACTATGACACCTAGATCCTTTTTCTTGGATGCTGACCCCCAAGGTGGACTCTAGCATCAGGTAACTATGATTCGGATTATTCTCTCCAATGTGCATCACTTTGCATTTGTCTGCATTAAATTTCATCTACCCTAGGGGATACTGCAGTGGACTTCACATAAAAGGTCCCAGGTACACATTTCACCATTACCCCTTTATATTATATGGTGAGCCCTCCAAAACCCACCAAAAAACTACTGTACCCAACTACAGTAGCCCTTATGCCTGCAGGTGTCACCTATATGTGGGTACAGTAGGTTTTTGGTGGGTTTTGGAGGGCTCACACTTGCAACCACAAGTATACCAATTAGAGTGGGTTATGGGCCTGGGTCCCCTTCTCTACCAGCATTGCCAACTCCGCATTTTACCACAGAGTTGGGAAGTTTCCTGACCTTCCCAGCTACCAAAAAATGGTAGTAGCAGTAGTGGGTGTTTGGGCAACAGTAGATAAGGATCAGAACTGGTTTGGCCCACCTTTACTGAAAACAACCTAGAGCAGTTTTGGGTAACTGTAGCCAATCATACAGATGCCTCAGGAGATCATGATTTCCATGAGCTGGGGCATTTTGCACTCTGTTAGTTTTACCTTTCAGCAATGATGCTGCTGAAATAACATTTTCTCAGATGAGCCTTATGAAGACAAAATTGAGAAACAGGATGCAACAAGGTACTCTGGAAGCCTTGCTGCGTATTTGCTGTTCCATGAGGCACAAAGGAATATGCTGCAAAGAATTTGCTCCAACAGCTGCGATGCTGAGCAAATTCAACACTAACATTTATGCCAGAGATGACGAAGATGACTCAATGCCTGAGGAATATTTTGCATTTGCAGAAAGCTGAGGTTTCCTGGTTTTTAATCATTCTAACTTTCCTATATAATTCCTTCCTATTTCTGCGCGGGCAGGACACAGACAATGAGTGAGGGAAGGCCCAACAAGGCGATCCGCTTCTTTGACAGGCAGACGCGAGGCACTGCGCCACCAATTCAGCGATTTTTAAAATGCAGGGTGCATGGCAGAGAGAAGAGGGCTGTCAAGGGAGCTGAGGGTAGGCAGGTGGGGAGGGGACTGGGGCGCCAGCTGCCTTTGGGTTGGAAGCAGAGCACCCCCCCCTCGTTCTTACACCTGGGGCGGACCCCCCTACCAACCCGTCCTTGGTACGCCACCGTCCACAAGATAGCTAGGAAAGGAGAAGTACTACTGAAAGGTGATATTAATATGCCGAACATCAACTGGTGTGTCCCTGCTGCGGGGTCATCTAGAAGTAAAGGGATCTTGGATTCTCTACAGGAAGAATTGTTTAAGCAGCAGGTAACGGAGGGATGGAGCTATTCTAAATCTGGTGCTTACAAACGGAGAAAATATTTCTGATGGGAGATCAATTGGCATCTATGATCACCAAATGGTGTGGTTCAATATTAAAACAAAGGAGGAAAGGGCTTACTCAAGATTGAAGGTCCTAGATTTCAAAAAAACTAACTTTGCCAAGATGGGGAAATTTCTCAAGGAAGAGTTGGCTGGATGGGAGCAGCTGGAAGAAATAGAGCAGCAGTGGGCAAAACTGAAAGGAGCTATTTTAAAGGCAATAAACCTTTATGTTAAAAAAATACATAAAAGTAAGAGGAAAAGAAAGCCGCTCTGGTTCTCAAACATAGTAGCTGAAAAAGGTTAGCCTTCTCACAAGATGACTCAGGAAGAGAGAGACAGGAAAAATACCTGGAAAATCTAAGGGAAGCTGGAACAGCTGTTGGGAAAGCGAAGAGGCAAATGGAAGAAAAGACAGCCGATTTGGTAAAAAAGGGGGACAAGACCTTTCTCAGATATGTAAGTGAAGCTCAAAGCCAAGGGGGAGGAATATGTTGAAGCTGATAAGGATAAAGCTGAACTGCTGAACAATTATTTCTGTTCTGTGTTCACGGATGAAAGGCAGGGGAACGACCGCAGAAAACAAATGCAAATGGGGATGGACGTATGGTAGACCAAGACCGATTAACAGAAGACTATGTTCGTGAGGAGCTAGCTAAATTAAAACTAGACAAAGTGATGGGTCTCAATCGGATACATCCGAGAGTGCTCATGGAACTCGGAGGGGTTCTGGAGGCTCCACTGTCTGACATCTTCAATGCTTCCTTAGAGGCCAAAGTGGTCCTGGAGGACTGGAGAAGGGTGGATATGGCCCCTTTGCACAAGAGTAAGGAGGAGATTGAGAATTACAGACCTGTCAGTCTGATCTTGGTGGTAAGCAAACTAATGGAAATGCTTTTAAAGCAAAGGATTGTGAGATTTCTCAAATTGAATAGACTGCAGGGCCCGAGGCAGCATGGCTTCACTAGAGGCAGATGGTGTCAGACAAATCTGATTGATTTCTTTGACTGGGTAACCAAACAGTTGGATGTGGGAGGAGCACTAAATGAAAAACAAAGAGCTCCTTTTAAGAAGCCACACTATCGATCAGCGGCGTGCCAAATGTGGCAAAGCCCATTCAATTCCTATGGGCTTTGTCACATTCGGCACATGTTAATCACTACCACAGCTTTGTACAAGGTGCCTAAAGTTTCTCACAGGAAAAAAAATGTAGGGTGTCTTTTACTAAAGCTTAGCTCGAGTTATCTGCAACAGGGCCCATTTTATTCCTATGGGCCCTGCTGCAGATACCTCAAGCTAAGCTTTAGTAAAAGACCCCCTTATACAGTTATCCACTCTGAGGTCAATTCTATAAAATGTGCTAAAATAGATGCCAAAATGCAGCACACTGAGCACGAAGGCTGTAACAGCATCTGAGCACTCAGGTCATATTACAGAATACTAACGTGTCGGCATTTACATGCTAACATTAAGGCGAGCCCACTTACATCATAGCAACAGCAGACATGAATGTGCATGCTTCAACATAGCACTTTAGCGAGAGCGCTTTATCAGGAGTTTTCTGCTTATTTGAGGAATACTGTGTAATGGCAAGTGCCATCACAGCCTCTGTGGTTAGCAGTGGTTTTACCTTATTGTTCCCTCTTTGCAGCGGATGCACTTGGAATACACAAGAAAAAGGAGCGCACTCTGTGGCTGGACCAACTGAGTTAGAATAAACTGCCTCTTCGAATAAAAAAAAAAAAATCAGACTCAATTATCTTTGTTTAGGCGGCAGATCAAGGAGCACTTGTTATGTTTGGCTTATTACACGCATCTATTGTAAAGCTTGCCTCCACTTGTTAGGCTATGCCCTGGCTGGACTGCTCTGGTTGGCATTGTTTTTGTAATGTTTTAAGTAGTATTTATATGTATTATTGTGTATATTTTACTGTACTCTGCCCTGGATAAGGGCGGATTATAAATATTAATAAATGAAATTAAATGACAGCATTCTATAACCTACACACGTGAATGTTTTGACTGGCCCATGAGCTTGCCCCTCTGCACACCCCCTTGCAATTATGTACTATGTAGCTTGCATGCTAGTTATAGACTTACCGCTGAGTGCAAGCCTAGCACTTACATGTGTGAATGTTACATTCATATGAATGTTAGCATTCTATATATGGTGCTCCCATTTAGGTGTTAAGATTATTGAACCAGGGAGGATACTGGCTTTTTTTCTAAGTTGTAAATTAAAAGCATTCCAGAGAAGTGGGGCACAACAACTAAAAAAAAAACAGAGATGAAGATGCCACTTGCAGTCAGAACTGTACCTAAATGCAGATTCCAGCAGTTAAAAATAATCTGGAATTCAGCACCATTATCTGGCTAGTGAATGGTGCAGAATACTTGGACACAACCACCGCCGGTGATATTCAGATGGAAGCTGAATCGGCAGCGCAGTGCCTTGCATCTGCCTGTAAACGAAGCGGATCACCTTGTCGGGCCTTCCCTCACTCACTGTCTGTGTCCCGCCCTCGCGGAAATAGGAAGTTACCTCTATCCATAATTTCGGACAGCCTTTTTGCTGAATATTGGCACTATCCAGATAATTCCCAGGGCTGCCTATGCTCCGCCCAGCACTATCCAATTAATGCCAGGCAGCCCATAATGATTTTCAGTGATACTCAGTGGTGTAGCCTTGGGGTGGGGGGGGTGAGCCTTGGGCTCAGGCCTCCTCCAAGCCTGCAGCACCTGTTAAATAGCTGGAAGACATGCAGAGATTCGTTGTCCATGCTGCTGAAGTAAAGAGAAAGTTGGCAGCGTGCCTTCAGCCACCAACGATGGAACTCCTCACATGCATCTTTCTCTTTACTGCACCAGCACAAGGAGAAGGGTAGCAGCTCAGGCAGCAAATTTCTTTGGCTGGTGGAGCTTCGACATCCCCATGAGCTAAGGTAACATTTTTAAGGTGGTAGGGGGAGGAGAGAGGAAATGTGTGTGTATCCCAAAATAATGAGCTACGGTAACATTTTTAACGTGGTACGGGGAGGAGAGAGGAAATGTGTGTGTATCCCAAAATAGAGGGCTGGCTATGCCCCTGGCAATACTATCCACATAGTGCTGCTGAAAATCATTGGATCAGCCCAGCCAGCAGCACTTATACAATACAAAATTCCTATATTCTGCTACAAGTCAAAAGTTTCAGTGTGGATAACAACTGAAGTGCTGGCAATAACATCTAGGGAGCTACAAAATACATTCAGATCATAGGTAAGAAATGTTTTAAATAAACAGATCTTGAGTAGCTTCCTAAATCTCAAGAAAATGGGTCTCTGATCTCATATCCAAAGGAAGTGTACCTATCCAGATAGGCTGGGCCCTCTGTTTAGTCCCTGTCAATGTTAATGTTACTACTGTAGGAATACTCAACAACTGCTGGGAAGATGGGCGTGACCTTATTGGGTTGTAATGGAGCAACAGGTCAGTCAAGTGTATAGGATTGCTTATGCAACAACTTAAAAACAAAGAACTGCAGTTTAAATGCAATTCTGTTTTTAAAAGGTAACCAATGAAGTTCAGCATGATCCTGTCCTTTCTTCCTTTAAAAATACAGTGGCCCATCTTTTCCTAACTGTGCAAATAACTAAAGCACCTTTGGGGGTAATCCATGGTAAAGAGAATTACAGTTGATTCAATTTGTCATCTATGAATAGATGTTTGTAGCTAAATCCTTCTTATTAAGATAGGAGTGAATCATTCATAAACAAGAATAAACCACTGCCCAGATTTGTTTTTCCATAGACAAACCAGTCTAGCTGCACCCCTAGGCTTCTCACAATAGCACTTGGATTCAGATTAACACCTCTCTTCCTTGCTTAAATTTGAACTTATGTTCTTCAACCAACTAGCAGCCATTAGGCAATTGTTCCAAGTTAATTACTGCCATTTTCACTGAAAAATGTGCTTATTGTAATCACTGTTGTCATGCCTCTCCTACTCTTCTCAGTACTCTCTTGCTCTCTGCTGTGTCTCCAATCTAATTTCTGTTCCTCTCCTCTCCCCTTCTCTGTCTTTTTCATGTGCCCTGTGGAATGCAAGCTCTGTCTCCAATACGCTTTCTTACATCCACAACCTCTTTATTTCTTGCATTCTCCATCTGTTTGCACACACTAACTGAGGCTTGGCTTTGCCCTGAAGACTCTGCTTCAGCTGCTGCCTTGTGTCATAAAGGTTACCTTTTCTACCATACACCTCGCCTGGTTGGCCACAGAGGTAGTGTTGGGCTACTCTCTCACCCTCTTGTAGATTTCAACCTTCCACCTCAGTCTCACTGCTTTTCTTCCTTCGAAGTCCACTCCATCCATCTATTCACTCCTCTACCTCTCCAAGTAGCAGTCACTTATCAACTCCCTGAAAAGTCTCTTTCTTCCTTTCTCACTGACTGACTCCTGGCTTTCCTTCTTTCTCATACCCTCATCTTCTTCCCTCATTCTTAGGGATTTTAACATTCATGTTAATGTTTCTTGCTTTAACATCATCCTTCAATCTTCAGCTGTGCTCCACCAGAATGTCTTTTTTTCCAGCTGCTTACTCTCCGGTTTCTGCACCTCAGTGCTTCTCCTCTCTGACCATCATCTGACAACTTTCACACTTAAAATACCCCCCCCCCCCCAAGTCCTATCTAATTTCCACCTATACATTTAGGAATTTTCAGGGGCATGGCGAATAGAAGCAGGCAGCTGCAACTCACACTTGGACAAGACCAGATGACCCGTTGCAGAAGCAAGGAAGGGGAATCCTGGGATATCTTATATAGCCCGGACTTAGTGATGTCATCTCGGAGTGCCTCTGTTCTCTGGTGCTTTATAGTTCAACATTTTATTGATGATAGTTCAAATATTGTTAACATGCTCATAATATAACATATTACAGAACCAAACCTTCCATGCAATGAAAAACAGATTTCATATCATCAACATTTTAACATTTTCTTCCCCCCCACCCCTCCCAACTCCCACAACCCATTCTTCTGGGCAACTGGGCAACTGGTTTTTATTTATACTGCAACAGTCCATGCAACTTATGTATTTATCCCCTCCAACGATCATATGGTCTGATATCGTAAAGAATGACTGAAATGTATCCCCATCTGCCTTATGGTCTGGAATTCCTTCAATTATTTAATCCAGAGGCCAAACCGGAGGCCTTGTCTCTTATAGCCTCCCGTTCTCCAGTCAGACCCTTCCTATTGAGGTCCAATTTGAGTTGTTCTCTGGTGCTTTAAATAAAGATCTTCAGTGTGCACGTGCCCCAGGGTGCCAGAATTCAGCAAAAGCTGTGGAGCCCAACCCTCACCCCTGGAGAGAAGAGGCGAGTCAGGGTTTCGGGGGTACAGCTGTGGCTGTGACATTACCCCAGATGAAAAAGAATCACAACTGATACTCTGTCCCACATTCTCCAGTAAACTTCTTTCCGTTTCCTTTCTTACCGCTCCAGTCTGGTAAGCACATAAGAACGTAAGAATAGCCATACTGGGTCAGACCTATGGTCCATCTAGCCCAGTATCCTGTTTCCAACAATGGCCAATCCAGGTCACAAGTACCTGGCAGAAACCCAGTTAGTAGCAACATTCCATGCTACCAATCCCGGGGCAAGCACAATGATCCAATACGCAGCCAGAAGCAAGGAAATACTTCCTCTAACTCTTGCAGACAAA
Source organism: Microcaecilia unicolor (assembly GCF_901765095.1). Classification (NCBI taxonomy): domain Eukaryota; kingdom Metazoa; phylum Chordata; class Amphibia; order Gymnophiona; family Siphonopidae; genus Microcaecilia; species Microcaecilia unicolor. The sequence continues at coordinate 240,657,651 of NC_044032.1, read as the reverse complement.
GGAGGAGGATGTGGAAAGAGAGCAAGTGAATGAGGCTGGGGGTACAAAAATGAAAACACAGGAGACTGTGCGAGTCAGAGTTTCCTAGTAAGGGGGGAAACGGTGAAGAAAAAAGAAAATCTGTCCAGTGTATCCCATTCGCCCTTCTGCTTCAGCTTCTCCAAACAACTGAGTCTATCTATGCTTAAGGGATATGTAGGTGTTTGAATTTAGCACCTTTTTCAGTAGGTAGTTGAAGGCGAGGCACATTCAGGTAAACCAGGTATTTCTCTGCCCTCAGAGGGTTTACAATCTAACGTTGTACCTGAAGCTATGGAGGGATAAGTGAATTCCCAGTATCACAAGAAGCTGTAGAGGGATTTGAATTGAGCCTCCCTGGTTGTCAGCCTGGTGCTCTAACCACTAGGCTACTACTGATATCCTGAAAATCAGACCTGGTTGCAGTCCTGGAGAACTAGATGGGTGCACCTCTGCTTTAAACCACCAAACTTTCCTTACAAACGAGACACCACCATGCTGAAAAGAGGGGATTTTAAAAATAGCTCAGTGGGCAGTTAAAACAGACTGCATAGTGTAAGCAGTGTGTACAGGCAGCTGATCTTAAGAAGGTAAAATTATGTATAATCATACCTGATAATTTTCTTTCCATTAATCATAGCTGATCAATCCATAGACTGGTGGGGTTGTGTCCATCTACCAGCAGGTGGAGATAGAGAGCAAACTTTTGCCTCCCTATATGTGGTCATGTGCTGCCGGAAACTCCTCAGTATGTCGATATCAAAGCTCCATCCGCAGGACTCAGCACTTAGAGAATTACACCACGAAGGGACACTCTGCCCAGCTCACCACCGCCGAAACGGGGGAGGGGAATTAACCCAGCTCATCCCCACACAAGTGGGGGAGGGGAATCCGTCCAGCTCATCCCCGCGGAGCGGGGGAGGGACACCACACCCGCCGATGCGGGGGGATCTGGCTCATCCTGCAACCGCAACCGCGGGAGGAGCTGACTGACCCTAACACCGCCGAAGCGGGAGGGGTACAAAGCTGCCCTACAGCCGCACGAAGCGGGAGGGAGTGCCGGCAGAATTTATGTCTCAATCCAGCCCCGTAAAACGGAGGGGAGAGGAATGCAGCAGCTCACTGTAACACAAAGTCGTCTCAACTCTTGAAGAATCCAAGTGAAAGAAGAACTTGAACACGAAGTCCTCCTGAAGTAACTGAAGGCTAAACTTGAACCTAAAATTCAACCAGAATATAAACAGTACAGATATCTGGGAGGGGCTATGGATTGATCAGCTATGATTAATGGAAAGAAAATTATCAGGTATGATTATACATAATTTTACCTTCCATATCATCAAGCTGATCAATCCATAGACTGGTGGGATGTACCGAAGCAGTACTCACCCAGGGCGGGACATAGAAATCCCTGACCTCAACACTGAAGCTCCAAACCGGGCCTCCGCCCGTGCAGCCACAGTCAAACGGTAATGCTTGGAGAATGTATGAGCCGAAGCCCACGTTGCCGCCTTGCATATCTCTTCCAAGGAGACGGATCCGGCCTCTGCCATCGAGGCCGCCTGAGCTCTCGTGGAGTGAGCCTTCAGCTGGATAGGCGGCACCTTCCCCGCGGCCACATAAGCCGCTGCAATGGCTTCCTGGAACCCATCTTGCCACTGTAGGCTTAGCAGCCTGCAGACCCTTACGAGGACCTGCAAACAGGACAAACAGATGATCCGATTTCCGGAAATCATTGGTCACTTCCAAGTATCTGATGATGACTCGTCTCACATCCAGATATTCAAGAGCGGAGTACTCCTCTGGGTAGTCCTCCCTACGAAAGGAAGGGAGACAGAGCTACTGATTCACATGGAAGCGAGAACCAATCTTGGGCAGGAAGGAAGGCACTGTGCGAATAGTCACTCCTGCCTCAGTGCACTGCAGAAAAGGCTCTCGACATGAGAGCGCCTGGAGCTCGGAAACTCTTCTGTCTGAAGTGATAGCCACCAAAAAGACTGCTTTCAACGTCAGGTCTTTCAGAGATGCCCTCGACAAGGGTTCCAAAGGCGGCTTCTGCAATGCTCTTAGCACCAGGTTGAGATTCCACGCAGGCACCACTGAGTGCAGAGGAGGGCGCAGGTGATTAACTCCCTTGAGAAAGCGCACCACATCTGGCTGCGAAGCCAGGGAAGCACCCTTCAGGCGGCCCCTGAAGCAAGCCAGAGCCGCTACCTGGACTTTAAGGGAACTGAGCGACAGGCCTTTCTCCAGACCTTCTTGCAGGAACGCCAACACTGAAGAAATTGGAGCAGTGAAGGGAGAAAGTGAGCCTGCTTCACACCATGCTGCAAAGATACGCCAAACCCTGGCGTAAGCAGTAGAAGTAGAGCGCTTCCTCGCTCTCAGCATAGTGGCGATGACCTTGTCTGAGAAGCCCTTCTTCCTCAGACGCTGCCGCTCAATAGCCAGGCCGTAAGACCAAAGGGAGAGGGATCCTCCATCACCACGGGACCCTGATGTAACAGGCCCTGCTCCACTGACAGCCGCAGAGGATCGTCGACTGAGAGCCTGAACAAGTCCGCATACCAGGGACGTCTGGGCCAATCCGGACCCACCAGGATTACCCTGCCGGGATGCTTTGCCACCCGGTCTAGCACCCTGCCCAACATGGGCCAGGGCGGGAACACATAGAGGAGCTCTTGTGTCGGCCACTGTTGGAGAAGAGCATCTACTCCCAGGGATCGAGGGTCCCGTCCTCTGCTGAAAAAGCGCGGCACTTGGCCATTGGCCGATGACGCCATCAGATCTAGGCTCGGCTGGCCCCAGCGCTTCGTGATGTCCAAGAACGCCTGAGCAGATAGTTGCCACTCTCCGGGCTCCAAGGTATGGCGACTGAGAAAGTCTGCCTTGACATTCATGACTCCGGCAATGTGGGCCGCTGAAAGCTGCTCCAGGTTCGCTTCCGCCCACTGGCAAAGACTCATAGCCTCCTTGGCTAGAGGGGCGCTCTGGTACCTCCCTGGCGGTTGATATAGGCCACAGCCGTGGCATTGTCCGACAGGACCCGTACAGGCTTCAACACGAGTACCGGGATGAACTCCAATAACACCAAGCGAATGGCTCTGAGTTCCAGGAGGTTGATAGACCACTTGCCTCTGCAGGAGACTAGAGCCCCTGCGCTGTCCTTCCCAAGCAGTGGGCTCCCCAGCCCATCAAAGAGGCGTCTGTCGTGACGACAATCCACTCCGGGGTCACCAGAGGCAATCCTGCAGACAACTTGTCTGTCTGCGTCCACCAGCTCAGCGCCTTGCGCACTGCTGGGTCCACGGGAAGGCGCACAGCATAATCCTCCGACATCGGAGTCCAGCGCAGCAGCAGAGATAGCTGTAGTGGTCTCATATGAGCCCTGGCCCAGGGCACTACTTCCATCGTGGCCGTCATAGAGCCCAACAGCTGCACGTAGTCCCAAGCCCGAATAGGAGAGGCTACTAGGAACTAGTCCACCTGAGCCTGAAGCTTGACAATCCGATTGTCTGGCAGGAACACTCTGCCCACTTGGGTGTCGAATCGAACTCCCAGATACACCAGGGACTGAGTCGGGCGCAGCTGGCTCTTCTTCCAGTTGATGATCCATCCCAGGGAGCTCAAAAGAGCAACTACCCGGTCCATAGCTTTGCCGCACTCTGCATAAGAGGGGGCTCGGATCAACCAGTCGTCCAGATAAGGATGGACTTGTACTCCTTCCTTTAGCAGGAAGGCCGCTATGACCCCCATTATTTTGGAAAAGGTCCGCGGAGCAGTAGCCAACCCGAAAGGGAGGGCTCTGAACTGGAAGTGTCGTCTCAGGACTGTAAAACGCAGAAAGCGTTGGAGAGGAGGCCAGATGGGAATATGCAGGTACGCTTCCTTGATGTCCAAGGAAGCCAAGAACTCTCCTGCCTTCACTGCCGCTATAACAGAGCGGAGAGTCTCCATGCGAAAGTGCCTCACTTTCCAGGCCCGATTGACCCCTTTGAGGTCGAGGATAGGCCGGACAGAACCTCCTTTCTTTGGAACCACAAAGTAAATGGAGTAACGTCCCTTGCCAATCTGATTTTTTGGCACTGGAACGACCGCACTCAGGCGGATCAGGTTGTCCAAGGTCTGCTGCACTACCACAGCTTGACCGGAGACTTGCAGGGAGAGAGTACAAACCCGTCTCTTAAGGGTTGGCAGAACTCTAGCTTGTAGCCGTCTCTGATGACTTCCAGCACCCACGCGTCTGAAGTTATAGTGGTCCACTCGCCCAGAAACGAGGACAGCCGTCCTCCAATCTGCACTGGGGCGTGGACCAAGGCCCCGTCATTGGGTACGAGACCCTGGGGGAGGACCGGAGGGAGCACCTCCGGGACGGCGGTCTCTGCGAAAGGAATGCTGCTTGGGGGAGAAATTCCTCTTGAAGGAAGAGGGGGCAGAGGAACCCGACTTGCCCGGGCGGTATGGAGGTATCGGGACGAGTACTAACCCGAGCCCTGACCTCTGGTAATTTCTTGCCCTTAGACGTGCCGAGATCGGTCACGATTTTGTCCAGCTCGACCCCAAAGAGCAGCTTGCCTTTAAAAGGCAATCTAGCCAGGCGGGATTTAGAGGCGTGGTCAGCAGACCAATGTTTCAGCCAAAGCCACCGCCGCGCAGAGACTGTCTGAGCCATGCCTTTAGCTGAGGCTCTCCAGACATCATACAGCAAGTCTGCCAAATAGGCTAAGCCCGATTCCAGGGCCGGCCAATCAGCCCTCAAGGAATGATCCGAGGGGGAAGCCCGCTGCACCATAGTCCGGCACGCCCTGGCCACATAGGAGCCGCAAACTGAGGCCTGCAAACTTAAAGCAGCTGCCTCCAAGGACGACCTTAAGGCCGCCTCCAATCTTCTGTCTTGGGCGTCCTTTAGGGCCGTGCCACCTTCCACCGGCAACGCCGTTTTCTTAGTCACCGCAGTGATTAAAGAATCCACGGTAGGCCACAGATAGGCCTCACGTTCACTCACAGCCAAAGGATAGAGGCGGGACATAGCCCTAGCCACTTTAAGGCTCGTTTCCGGGACATCCCATTGAGCCGCAATTAAGGTGTGCATGGCATCATGCACGTGGAAGGTTCTAGGCGGGCGCTTCGTCCCCAGCATAATGGCAGAGCCAACAGGGGCTGAGGGAGAGACGTCCTCCGGAGAGGAAATCTTCAAAGTGTCCATGGCCTGTAACAACAGGTGGGCAAATCCTCTGGGCTAAAAAGCCGCGCTGCAGAGGGGTCATCCGCTCCATCCGAGCGGGGATCTATCTCCTCCAAGGAATCCACAAAGGATCGTTGGGAGACCTCAGACACGCTGCCCTCATCTACATCGGAGGAGACAAAAGTCCTCCAAGGCCTGGAAATCAACCCGAGGGCGTTTACCTCTGGGAACCTCAACCTCTTTATCAGAAGAGGGAGCAGGGGCAGCGTTTTGCATGAGGAAAGCCTGATGCAGCAGCAAAACAAACTCGGGGGAGAAACCCCCCAGACTGTGCACTTCCGCAGCCTGGGCAACAGCCCTAGACGCACTCTCAACCGGCGCTCGCAATAGCGGGGGAGAGACATGCTGCGCATCCAAAATGGCGTCCGGCGCGAAACTCCGTGAAGGAGCCGCGCGGGAAGAACGGCGCTTAACTTTAGCCGCTTTTGTGCCGTCGCCCAAATTAATGGCGTTCATGGCATTAATGTCTCCAACCTCAAGGGCGGCCCAAGAAGAAGCCGTCCGAGCCGCGTGGCCGGCCAAGATGGCGGAGGCGAGGAGCGGGGGATGGGCGTTTATGGCGGGAAAAAACCGCCACGCCGGAGGAACGACCGGGACATTCATCGGTCACTAAACTATCACCCATCAAGGGCGAATCAGGTTGTAAAACCCCCGCATCCCCTCTAGAAGCGCTCCAGCGATCCGGGGAGCGACCCTTTGCGCCCTCGCCCTCCGACGCCATTGCCACGAGGAGAAGAATCGGGGAACCCCCTGCCCGCTATAAAAAGGTAAAATTACCTGCTTGCCGCTCCGAGCTGTAACGAACTGGTGTCCCAGTGAGTAGCTGCAATGAACGTTTAAAGAAACGTCGAATTAAACGCCTTTAAAGACGTTTAAAAATTTTTTTTTTTTTTTTAAACGGAGCCAGCGGGAGGGGGGAGAAAAGGAGGGACCTGGCACCACCAGGTTTGCACTTGCTCAAAAGAGCCCTCAACCCCAGGCCTCAACAAAACCTAAGGATTAGGCTTGGAGGCCTAGCCAGAGCTGCTGCTGTGTGTGACCACCACCTGCTGAGATAGAGAACATACTGAGGAGTTTTCGGCAGCACATGACCACATATAGGGAGGCAAAAGTTTGCTCTCTATCTCCACCTGCTGGTAGATGGACACAACCCCACCAGTCTATGGATTGATCAGCTTGATGATATGGAAGCTGTGATTAAATGTTTTGATTTATAAAACTGTCCTATGGACATTTTTTTTTCTTTGCTTTCTTCTACTAAATGCTTAAGAAAACTTCTAATTTGTGGTGTTGATGGCTATTTTTGGAGAAGGTGCCCCAAACCCATGCCGGTGTCCCACTAGTTAGGTAGCATCCTACAGACAAGAATTCATTACTTTCCCCTCTCAGTGGCTGTGCAAAAAATAATAGTTTCTAGGGCCAAATATTTTCATGCCCCAAAGAAGACATTTCATTCCAAAGCAGTCCCTCCTACACAAACATGCCAGTGAGCACGAGCAGCACCACACAAATGAAGAAAGTTGAAATGCCTTCTGGTTTCTGACACACTGATGCGATACCAATTTGCTTCCAGTGGCTTACCTGTCTACTTTATAACCTTGGGAAAGGCTAGAAAACAAGCAGCTGAACACAGTGCTAGAGACATTCTTGGCTAACAACCTTTGCTCTGTTAGCTGGTTCAGCTGGTGAGAGGATGTAAAATGTTATTTGTGAATGAAGACTTAGGACAATGTGGCCCAATGGAGACCAGCTCCAACCGAATGATGACCCAAGAAGGCATAAAGTACCACCACCAGAGTGCAATATTTTAAGCTGCACGGTCACATACTGGTTATAATGGCATGCACACATCAGGGTGAAGCTCTGAAGTACAATTACCTAAATACCCAGTTATGATGGTGACAGGTATCTTCAGAGCCTGCTGACTCGTTCTCTCTTCTATGGGAATCAGCTCTGGGCAATCCTCCTCATCCTCCACAGAGGTACCAGACATTGCTGCTGAGAACTAGAACAAGAAAATAATTTCGGATTGCAGTTATGCACAGAAATAAACACCAAGGAAAATATGCAACTTACAGAGTGCTGGTAGAAAATGTTTGCAAGTTTATTAGATTTTTGATATACTGCTCATTAGTGGACTTTCTAAGTAGTTTACAATGTTACAATTACATAATCATTAGAGACTGAAAAGAAATACAATGCCAGACAGTAAAAAGAACATAGCATAAAGCAGTTCAAACAAAGTTAATCCAGAAGTGATTTATCCTCCTTCTCTCAGGAGGGACTGAAGGCAAGAGAAGAGGAAACAATTTTTCTCTACATTGCTCTCATGTACCAAATGCATCTTGAAATAAAAATGTATTTAAACCCTGTTTAAAGTTCTGGAGAGTACGTTCTGATTTCAGTGGTATAGGCAAAGAGTTTCAGAGGGTGGGATCATCTTTGTTCTAATAGTATCAAGACAGATAATATGGAACGAGGAATAATGAGGCAGTTATGTTGCTGGGAAGATCTTACCGATCTTGTAGGGCCATAGGGAATCAACAGCAGAGAAGGGTTGAGTGCTAATCCAGAGTAATCAACCTTATGGACTAATATCAGAATGCTAAATGCCATTCTGTACTCAGTGTTCTTGAAGGAGTAAGGGGGTCACATGAAGCTACTGAACTGTTAATTCTGGGTACAAAGTGGTAGTGTGCAGCTGGGATGGCAGGTTCCTCCATCCATCACCAATGAAGAAGGACTCGACTTTCTTTCACAGAAGACCAAGTCCATTGACAGATGTTTTACTATTTTAACATTCATCTATTTATATTCTCAATGGGAATTACAAACAAAAGGACAGCATAAGAGAAAACTATCCAAAGAAAACAGCCCCAGAGGCTACTGTTATTGTATGAGCATGAAAGCTACAGCAGGAGTGGAACCAATAACAGGGGCAATAGCAAAGGGTTAGGCAAGGCAGGAAAAGGATTTGGATTTAACTCTCAGTAGTTCAAGGCAAGATCATTCAGGTACATTAGGTATTTTCCTGCCCCCAGAAAGTTTACAAGTCAAGATTGTTTGTTGAAGACATTCCTATTTACGAAAGCCTATTCCATACCAAACCCCGCCAATTGACCCTCCTGTTGTAGTTTGAAGTGGGACTCTGATCTAATGGCTCTTGTTGGTCAGTTTCTCCATCCCTTGTCTTTTCTGTGAATTCATCCCAACACTGTCATCCTATGTTTTACCTTTCTTTTATTGTAATTTTTCTGAACTACTGTAAGCCACATTGTGCCTGCGCTTGTGGGAAAATGTGGGACAGAAATGCACTAAAATAATTAAATAATAAATAAAGACACCTATTAAAGAGGCAGATGCAGCAACCAAACGTAAAAAAATCTAAATCGTTAAAGTCCCTAACGATTTTAAAATAACGAAGAATGCACCAAAAAAAAAAGTCACACATGCTGCGATCGGTATTGAAACGTACAATGTATCAAAGAATCACAATACACATCGTTAATCGGCCCCCAAATCATGCGCAGAGCAGCCAAGCGTTATGTTAGCTGCTCTGCGCATGCCACAAACAGTCAAAACACAAGCACATGGCTCCCAAATCAAAAAAAAAAGGGTCGGGAGGGGGCAAAGGCGCTCATCAGGAGCGTCCTGTATGGCCGTCCTTGCCCCCCCCCCCGCCCGAGGTCGCCGTTCCCCCCTCCCCCACTTCCCCCTGCATTCTAAATTAAAAAGCAAACATACCTTTAGCAGCCCCGGCCCCCTCCCTTCCTCACTACTCTGTCTCCCCTCAGCTCCGCCTCCCGACATCCTCCGCCCTGTGCCCCGCCCCCTCTTGGGGTCGTCGCCGCCATTCCCCTTCTCCATCGGGCCCCCCTCCCTGTTACCGGGCCTGTGCAGCGCCTCTCTCCTCTGTCCGAAGGTGCTGCACGGGCAAGAAGAAAGCTGATGCCTGCTTCGCCCAGCTTCGGTCACGCGTCTCTCCCCTCCTGGGCCCGCCCCTGTCTGACGTCGACGTCAGACAGGGGCGGGCCCAGGAGGAGAGAGACGCACGACCGAAGCGTGCTGAATTTCCTCCCTGTGTGGGGATCTTTGCTGACAAGCATTTTTTTTTCATCCGACAGTACACACGTTTTGTGATTAGAAACCGGTTAGTACTACAAATCAGCTTTCAATCTAGTCGGATAACTTGCTAGCGGTGCAAACATTCAGGAGAGGTAGACAAAGGAAGGGGGAGAGCACATTAGTCGTATTTACAATGAAAGCAAGCCGAGTGAAACGCTGTAAGGACTAGCTGGGTCCCTTTCGTAATCTTTCCTTAAATTTGCTTTGGGTTTTTCTCACACAAAAAGACCACAGGTGACCAGAGAAAAGGAATTCCTGTCCATTGCCTTTCAGTTTCCTTTTGACCAATCACAGCGCTATATATTCTGAGACTCAAAGAGGGCCTTTTTATGTTATACCCCTGATTTGTGCAAATAGATTCCTAAGGAACAGAGCATGGATGACTAACATTCTTCTTTTTGTAATACCTGTAAGATTTGGCTATTTCAGAAGGTGTGTCCTTAATTTGTAAGGCCTGAACTTGTGACTTTGCGGATATCGTTGAGGTTAGTGAAGATTTTTGTATTTGGATATTTGTTTTACATTCATGTTTTTATTTTTTACTTTGTCTTATTGTTTAACTAATATATGTATGTCACCTGGAGAATCATACTGGCAAGCATTGCATAAATATTAATACACAAAGATATGACATTTGCAACCAAATCTTGGGAACTGTTCACTTTCACATTTTTGCACATCATAGATGAATAGTCTCTTTGAATTTTGCAAGATTTAGCTGTTTTATGTCTGTTAATTTGCATCCCTCTCTCAGTGCAGTCTATATATATATATATATATATATATATATATATATATACATATAATATACATATATTTATTTATTTATTACATTTGTACCCCGCGCTTTCCCACACATGGCAGGCTCAATGCTATATATATATATATATATATATATATATATATATATATATATATATATATATATACAGTGGTGGAAATAAGTATTTGATCCCTTGCTGATTTTGTAAGTTTGCCCACTGACAAAGACATGAGCAGCCCATAATTGAAGGGTAGGTTATTGGTAACAGTGAGAGATAGCACATCACAAATTAAATCCGGAAAATCACATTGTGGAAAGTATATGAATTTATTTGCATTCTGCAGAGGGAAATAAGTATTTGATCCCCCACCAACCAGTAAGAGATCTGGCCCCTACAGACCAGGTAGATGCTCCAAATCAACTCGTTACCTGCATGACAGACAGCTGTCGGCATTGGTCACCTGTATGAAAGACACCTGTCCACAGACTCAGTGAATCAGTCAGACTCTAACCTCTACAAAATGGCCAAGAGCAAGGAGCTGTCTAAGGATGTCAGGGACAAGATCATACACCTGCACAAGGCTGGAATGGGCTACAAAACCATCAGTAAGACGCTGGGCGAGAAGGAGACAACTGTTGGTGCCATAGTAAGAAAATGGAAGAAGTACAAAATGACTGTCGATCGACAAAGATCTGGGGCTCCACGCAAAATCTCACCTCGTGGGGTATCCTTGATCATGAGGAAGGTTAGAAATCAGCCTACAACTACAAGGGGGGAACTTGTCAATGATCTCAAGGCAGCTGGGACCACTGTCACCACGAAAACCATTGGTAACACATTACGACATAACGGATTGTAATCCTGCAGTGCCCGCAAGGTCCCCCTGCTCCGGAAGGCACATGTGACGGCCCGTCTGAAGTTTGCCAGTGAACACCTGGATGATGCCGAGAGTGATTGGGAGAAGGTGCTGTGGTCAGATGAGACAAAAATTGAGCTCTTTGGCATGAACTCAACTCGCCGTGTTTGGAGGAAGAGAAATGCTGCCTATGACCCAAAGAACACCGTCCCCACTGTCAAGCATGGAGGTGGAAATGTTATGTTTTGGGGGTGTTTCTCTGCTAAGGGCACAGGACTACTTCACCGCATCAATGGGAGAATGGATGGGGCCATGTACCGTACAATTCTGAGTGACAACCTCCTTCCCTCCGCCAGGGCCTTAAAAATGGGTCGTGGCTGGGTCTTCCAGCACGACAATGACCCAAAACATACAGCCAAGGCAACAAAGGAGTGGCTCAGGAAGAAGCACATTAGGGTCATGGAGTGGCCTAGCCAGTCACCAGACCTTAATCCCATTGAAAACTTATGGAGGGAGCTGAAGCTGCGAGTTGCCAAGCGACAGCCCAGAACTCTTAATGATTTAGAGATGATCTGCAAAGAGGAGTGGACCAAAATTCCTCCTGACATGTGTGCAAACCTCATCATCAACTACAGAAGACGTCTGACCGCTGTGCTTGCCAACAAGGGTTTTGCCACCAAGTATTAGGTCTTGTTTGCCAGAGGGATCAAATACTTATTTCCCTCTGCAGAATGCAAATAAATTCATATACTTTCCACAATGTGATTTTCCGGATTTAATTTGTGATGTGCTATCTCTCACTGTTACCAATAACCTACCCTTCAATTATGGGCTGCTCATGTCTTTGTCAGTGGGCAAACTTACAAAATCAGCAAGGGATCAAATACTTATTTCCACCACTGTATATTACATACATACAAACACACTGTTTAGTTTGGACATCCTAACCGTGAAACAGGTCATGTTAACTGATCAAAATACCTGTTAAGTGCTTTATTTCATAGTACCCATTTGCTTTGGACATAAGCTGTTCATCTGAATATGAAATATTGGCTTCCCTGTCTCTCTCTCTTTTAAATAAGACTGTTCACTGTTTGTGAGTTTTAGGTATGTGTATTGATACACAGAATCTTCAATATGTAAACAATATAATCATGTCTTTGAAACAATGTGTTTTACCTTTGCAAATTCACTAAAGCTATTCTTTTGGGGCCTGTTTATTCATTGTAACATTTAGACTGACTTTTCTTAAATATATACAGTTCAATGACTATTAAATCAATGTTAAAGCTATGAATATCCTCAAATCCCTCTTTTTGGGTTTCCTTCCAATCGTCTAGGCTATTCTAATCTAATCAGAGATTTATAGATCACACTAGTTGCAGTGGGAGGTTCAAGGTGGTTAACAAAATAAGGTAAACAATATAAAAAATTACAAAATATTGCATATAACCTTAAAACACTACCTACAATTTATCAAACAAAAAAGTTCATCTCTGAGCAAATTTGCATGGGAAGAGCATTCCAAATAATGAAAGCCCGACAAGAGAACAAAGCCTCTAAATGGCGCTTTAGTCAAATGCCATCAAATGCAGGAAATTTCAGCAAAAAGTAATCACACAATCTTGATGAAGAAAAATAAAGATCAGGGAACATTTGGATAAGCAATTCAGAAGTATTACCATACAAGACCTGAAATATTATGCAAACAGATTTAAAAGCAATGTGTGCCTTAATTGGAAGCCAGTGAAGTTTTTCAAAATGCAGAGACACTATCAAATTTTTTTAAGCAAAAAAATTAAACACACCACAGTATTCTGAATTAACTGCAACTTATACAGAAATTTAGCATTTAACCCAATATACAAAGAATTACAGTAGTCAAGATGAGACAACACTAACATTTGAACCAATACTGTAAAGTGTGATTCAAAAAGACAGGACCCTAAGCAAATGCAGTTGTCTCAGTTCTAGCAAGTTAAATCTTTAGCATGTTAGAAAGGGTGCTTTCTACCCTCTCTGCCCCTTCCCACCATCTGAAAAAAAAAATCAATATTCTTTCTCAGGTTCCACAAGCAGCTTTGTGGACCAGCATCTTTGCAGCACACGACTATGCTCTGTAATAATCTAGCTTTGCCCAATGTTGACAAATTAATTCCATTTGGGCCAATGCAGAAACTGTAATATACAGCCCTGGTATAAGAGAAATTAGGACTACAAGTGCCTAGTAAGATACCAAAGAGTAGATACATTCCTTGTTACTCAAGCCAAGATATAAGAAATGGCTTTTCCAAGTCTACAAGGCTATGATGGTTTATGAACTTGGTTAAACTTTAAGTCCAAACATACTTTGACCACATTTTTTGGCAACAGATTCCATAGCTTAACCATTCATTAAGGAAAAAATATTTTGTTTCTGATTTGTTTTAAATGTTATACCGTATCTCTCCCTTTTCACACCCTGCCTTGCATTTTCCAATAAGTTACACCATATCCTTCTCCTTTCCCCATGCATCTTCCTTAAATGCACCCATGTCCTGAACTTCACTTCATTCATATGATGGACACTGGTCCTTGAAAGCTTGTGCCTCAATAAATTGCTTAGTCCAGTGGTTCCTGAATCTGTCCTGGGGGCTCTCCTGCCTTTCAGGTTCTCAGGATATCCACAATTAATATTTATCTACAATTTTATAATGACCATTACACATCCCCAATATTAATATTTATGAGAGATTTGCATGCAGGGGAGGCAGTGCATCACCCATCACCTAACACAAGGTCCATTGTCTACAGTCAATCTTTACATTAGTGTACAACGGCATTTGTTCTGACCTCTTAGATAAACTCCTATTGGGACATTTTTTAGATTAAACAACTCACTCAATGAAGTGAGAAAGCAGATCAACAGGGACAAACAAATAACCAGGATCAATCTGCTACAAGGCCATTCAAAGAAAGAAAATAATAGAACCTCCCTGGTAATCACATACAGCTCCCAACTGAAACCTCTTGACCATAACATCAAAGATCTACAACCTGTCATGGACAATGTAGGCACACTCAAGAGGCCTTGGGTAGCACTCCTATCCTGGTGTAGCGATAGCACCCAAACCTCAGAAACTGAATGGCAACCACAAACTCTTCAAAAACAACACCCACCCAGGGATTAGACCCTGCAAGAAATCCAGATGCCAGTTCTGTCCCCACAATCACTCAGGTAACACCATCAAAGGACCCAACATCAACTACTGCATCTGGAGCTCATTTACCTGTCCTAATTCCCTAATAACTCATGTTCTCGAACATTTCGACTGTTCTTAGATTCTGGGTGCAGTGTGCTCTGCTTAATCTTGTCCCGCTCTAATCCCTTTGCCTATCCTTTCTTTCTCTACTCATTTTTTTTTCTCTCTCTCTCTCTTGCCAAGTAGTCTCTGGAGTTTTTTCTTGATTTTTAATTGTAAACCACTCTGATTGCATTGTATGAAGTGCTATCTGAAAAAGATCCACTCTTCTTGCAGTCAAAAGTTTGCACTGGGGGTTCTTGGAGTTTATTAGCTATCAGGATCTATTGACTAAGCTGCTGTTTGCAGCCCCCTAAAAGCTACTGTCCTAGGTGACTGAGTAGTACCTAATGATTGGGCCGGCCCTGACCACTTGCTTTACCCCAAATATTATAGTACTACCAGCTTCACTGAAATATTAAACAATTACTTATGACAACAGACTGTGTAGTCACTAGATACTTTGTAAAAAGAAGAAAAAAGTATCTAATGTCAGAATACGCGTCTGGAATTTAATCAGCCCTAAACCACCGGCCCTCCGTTGCCCAGTAGTTGACAAGCAAATGCAGCACCACACTAATACCTGCACCCTGGCGCTGATCTTGCAACTGTGGGATTACTGTGACAATGGAGCAGCGAAGCTAAATGAGGTGTTCCCCCTTCAAATCTTTGCTGGGGGAATCCCGTGAATAAACATTGCGAGGCTGGCACTAAAAGCGGCTAAGGGGGTAGTCCTGGACAAAGCCCATTGGGACGAAACATGCATGTCGGACGCTCTACAACCCCTGGTCCGACTTTTGCTAAGATAAGTATTTGAAGGATTTTTATTTTAAAAAAATTTTTGATGAAATTATTGCGATAGCAATCGCCAATGAAGAATTGGGTGCAAAGCTGTATTTCCAACACTAAATAAAGATTGGAAATAGGCACCGCTGAGGCGAAAATATATATAAAAAATGTGTAAAGCGAAATCCAGAGATAAAGTTGAAGGCGTATAACTATATTTAGGACCCTTATTTAATTCTAAGTCCCCCTTCAAATCAAGCAGGTTTTTGTTTTTCACTTCGCTGCAGCCAACAACAAGCCACGAATCTCTTTCTCTGCTCCTGCCAAGGTCTCAATCTAGCCTCCTTGGTTTAGGCATGGGGCAAGTGCAGCGGTCTTTCACACATGGGTAGCAACGCGCAAACGTCATAGCTTTTACATCAACCGCTGCTTCGGGGTCGTGGAGACTATTGCACGTTTTTTCTAGGCAGGTTTTTTAAAATTAGAACTAGCGAAACTAGGGAAGGGGGTGGGAGAGGGATAGGGATAGAGATAAGGGACAGAGTCTGCTGCATTGCCGTCGATAGACTCAGGGGGGTCATAAGAAACCAGGCTACCTGGGGAGTTGACGGGAAAAGGTAGATAAGTGTGGCATGTAATAACAAGAATACTCCATATAAGGGAGGGTAAAGGAGGAGGAAGGGGGGCATAGGGATTGTTCTGTTTAATGAGGCATATTATGATGCACAAATTATATAGTTTTGAGCTGTTAGGTTATGCCTAACATGCTGGAATGTTAATTAAAATTGTTGACAGTTGAAGGGGAAGGTGAGATAATAAGGTGGGAAGGAATATAAGTTTGGAGGGGTTTCAAGTATGCACTGTTTTTCCTGTGCAATGTATTGTTTTGTTGTTGTATTTGGAGTCCATCTGGATAACATGATGTTGGATAATGGAAGGTATGGAAGGGGGAGGGGGGAAAATTGAAAATATGACGACAATTCTCACCATATTGACAATGTATCAGACCTGGTGCAGCCATTGACTTTGTATAGATGGATATATTGTTGTGAAGTCATCAATAAAAACGTTAGCTAAAATTGGGTAGCGGAGCAGGTGGGGGGAAGAGGGGTTGGTGGTTGGGAGGTGTGGATAGTGGAGGGCAGACTTATACGGTCTGTGCCAGAGCCGGTGATGGGAGACGGGACTGGTGGTTGGGAGGCGGGGAATACTGCTGGGCAGACTTATACGGTCTGTGCCCTGAAAAAGACAGGTACAAATCAAGGTAAGGTATACACATATGAGTTTATCTTGGGCAGACTGGATGGACCGTGTAGGTCTTTTTCTGCCGTCATCTACTATGTTACTATGTTGGAAATAAAAAAATTATAACTTGCGAGATGGCTGTTGATGTTACCAGAATATGCCTTTTTGTGTACCTGATGGCTACAAAATATTCACCAAAAGAGCGGAACTGGGGAAATGTTGAAAATGTTACCCACCTCATTTGCTACTATTGGGTATAGTAGAATCCTCCCCCTATCACAGCAACTATTTAGATTTAGAATAAATGGTGTGGCGAAGACAGATTTTTTTTTTAAAGAGGGGCTTGATGTTAGCATAGGCTCACATTTGGTAGGTAACTCCAGCAGTGATAAGAAGCAACAGTTTTCTCGGTGCTCCAGTTCTCAAACAATGACAGCCACAGCACTGATGTGTGACAAACCTCTGGCTGTTCAGTCTGGCTCCAGAGGCAGCATCAACTATTACTACTATTTAGCATTTCTATAGCGCTACAAGGCGTACGCAGCGCTGCACAAACATAGAAGAAAGACAGTCAAGCTCTTTCCCTAATGTTATCGTGTACGTATTTTTCTTTTTCTGTGGGGTTTTTTTTTTAAGCAGTGTATGATCTTTTGTGACATACTGTAGTTCTGAAATTCAAGACTGGTGAAAACCTCTGCTGGGAAGATTGAACAAGCCATGTAAGTAGTTGTGTGATAAAAATAATAAATTACCTGGTTTACCTGGGCCCGGTGGTGCGGGGGGGTACCTGGAGGGATCCTGGCGGAAGCAGGGCTGCGGAGAATAGAGCCACACTATTTGCTTGCTGCCTGCCCGAGGTCAATTAGAGCCAAGCAACCACTGCTGTCCAGCTCTACGTCCCTACTGCAAACCCGGAAGTAATTCGGGGCGCACACGGCTGGGTCCGAGGAAGCTGGTGAATAAGGAGGTTTAATAGACAGGAGTGGGAGTGAGCCTATCTAGTCCACTGTAAAGCAAGGAAGCCAATTTGGTTAATCTCCGTTTCCACTCCGCCGCGCAGCTGTCATTGGCATACACTCAAAACAAAGCAAGGAAACCTATGAGCTGCTGCATCCACGTTGTCTGTGACAAGTCTAAGCTGTTTCAGTTGGATGGGCAGTGCCTTAAAAGGTGGAGGAGAAAAGAAATAACAACTGAATATCACTAAAACAGCTTCAAAAATTATTGTAGCTGATAGAAACAGCAATTATAAACTCTGTAGTTTGTGCTTCATTTTCTTCTATACGATACTGATGACCAGATTTCAGTGAGGATATTGTGTTTCCTCATGGGTTCATAACTGTTGTTGTAATCTGCCTTGGGAAGCCTGGTGTTATAAAGATGATGGAATATATTGAAATTAAATGGAAGTAGAATTACTCTCCTTTCATTGGAGCACACTGAATCACATCTTCATCTATTAAGTTTACCTTTTAGATACACAAATGGATTTTTCTGTTTTGAACATATTTCAGGGGCAAGTGGTTTTATAAGTCAAAATAAAAATAAATATTTTGTTTCATGCAGATCTCTTTTGTTTAAACATAAATAGGCTATAAGCCCTTAATGCAGCCCATTGGTTTTGGTCAATAATAAAAGGCGCTCATTGTGAACACTATCCACCCTAAAAGGTTGTTTTATGGCTGTACATGAGGAATTGTGATATTTGTGTATGTGTCCCTAGTCATGCATCCTAAGTTTATATTTAATCCTTTCAAGAAAGCCAGTTAATCATTTAACTTATTAGTGGAACATAACAGTTGCATTTTCAATATGGTAATACTAGGGCCCAGCTAAGGAACAAGTTATTTTGAGTTAGTCTTCACTGGACCAAACTTGATTTCCTTGTGCCATCACTATCCAGCAGGTAGGCAGTGTCTTAAAAGGTGGAGGATAAGGATTTCATTGATAGATATGCTTTGATGTCCCCATGCATACCTCCTACCCACCCCCATCCTCCCACCCTGTCAGACTGTCATAGTAATGCTTGAATGTTTTCACTTATATACACTGTCAGCTAGCACATTTGCTTATTTCCGATCTGACGAAGAAGGGCAACCTTCGAAAGCTAATCAAGAAATGTATTAAGTTATGTCCAATAAAAAAGGTATCATCTTATTTTCTTTTCCATGTTTTATTTTGTTTGATTTCTATTGATAACCTTAAGAGTGGACTAACACGGCTACCACACTCCTCTATATTAATTGTGGAAATCCTGAAAACCTGGCTGGGTTGTGGCCCTTGAAGACTGAGGTTGTGCACCCGTGACCTAGAATGCCTTCTGATAGGCTGGTGGTACAAAAATATAGTAAATAGATAAATAGGTTCATCTCTTGAAGTTTGGCCATAAATAGGCTATGCATTATGGTACTGCACCATTGCCCTAGAGGTTTTGGACAAGCAATGTATGGGTTAATATTCAGCTGGTAGCAGCAAGAGTTTTTAAGTATTGACTGCTGCCGGCTAAATTAAGAGCCAGATATTCAATGCTAGGCTGTGTCTGAGCATGGGCACTGAATAACTAGAAGTTATGTGGCTACAGCATACCTAACTGAGCAAATTTAGAGCTGCCTGGTTAGGTCCTACCTGCATGTGGGCACGGGAATATATATATATATATATATATATATATATATATATATATATATATATATATATATATAACAATCCGCTTCAGAAAAATAGAGGCTGGCACGAAATATTTTAAAAATATTTTTGAGTGTGGGAGGCGGTTAGTGACCACTGGGAGAGTAACAGGAGGTCATCCCCGATTCCCTCTGGTGGTCATCTGGTCATTTCGGGCACCTTTTTGTGCCTTATTCATAAAAAAACACATCCAGGTGAAAACATCCAGGTGTCCATCAGGGCGTCCTTGCTTTTTTCGGTGATGGGTCAAAGACGTCCTAGGCATGCCCAAGTCCCGCCTTCGCTACGCTTCTGACATGCCCCCTTGAAATTTGGACGTCCTTGTGACGGACTGCAGTTGGAGATGTCCAAAATCGGAGAAGGACGTTCATCTTCCGATTTATGTTGAAAGATGGACGTCCTCTTTTGAAAATGAGTCTGATAGTCAACATGGATTTAGTGAAGGGAAATCTTGCCTCACCAATCTACTACATTTCTTTGAAGGGGTGAACAAACATGTGGATAAAGGTGAGCCAGTTGATATTGTGTATCTGCATTTTCAGAAGGCGTTTGACAAAGTACCTCATGAAAGACTCCAGAGGAATTTGGAGAGTCATGGGATAGGAGGTAGTGTTCTACTGTGGATTAATTACTGGTTAAAAGATAGAAAACAGAGAGTAGAGTTAAATGGTCAGCATTCTCAATGGAGAAGGGTAGTTAGTGGGGTTCCCCAGGGGTCTGTGCTGGGACCGCTGCTTTTGAACATATTTATAAATGACCTGGAGATGGGAGTAACTAGTGAGGTAATTAAATTTGCTGATGTCACAAAGTTATTCAAAGTCGTTAAATCGCAGGAGGATTGTGAAAAATTACGAGAGGAAATTACGAGACTGGGAGACTGGGCGTCTAAATGGCAGATGACGTTTAATGTGAGCAAGTGCAAAGTGATGCATGTGGGAAAGAGGAACCCAAATTATAGGTACGTCATGCAAGGTTCCACGTTAGGAGTCACGGACCAAGAAAGGGATCTAGGTGTCGTCGTTGATGATACGTTGAAACCTTCTGCTCAGTGTGCTGCTGCAGCTAAGAAAGCAAATAGAATGTTAGGTATTATTAGGAAAGGAATGGAAAACAAAAATTAGGACGTTATAATGCCTTTGTATTGCTCCACCTTGAATATTGTGTTAAATTCTGGTCGCCACATCTCAAAAAAGATATAGTGGAATTAGAAAAGGTACAGAGAAGGGCGACGAAAATGATAAAGGGGATGGGACGACTTCCTTATGAGGAAAGGCTAAAGCAGCTAGGGCTCTTCAGCTTGGAGAAAAGGTGGCTGAGGGGAGATATGATAGAAGTCTATAAAATAATGAGTGGAATGGAACGGGTAGACGTGAAGCGTCTGTTTACGCTTTCCAAAAATACTAGGACTAGGGGGAATGCGATGAATCTACAATGTAGTAAATTTAAAACAAATCAGAGAAACTTTTTCTTCACTCAACGTGTAATTAAACTCTGGAATTTGTTGCCAGAGAATGTGGTAAAGGCGGTTAGCTTAGCGGAGTTTAAAAAAGGATTGGATGGCTTCCTAAAGGAAAAGTCCATAGACCATTATTAAATGGACTTGGGGAAAATCCACTATTTCTGGGTTAAGCAGCATAAAATGTTTTGTACTTTTTTGGAATCTTGCCAGGTATTTGTGACCTGGATTGGCCACTGTTGGAAACAGGATGTTGGGCTTGATGGACCTTTTTTCTGTCCCAGTATGGCAATATTTATGTACTTATGACTAATGTAAAACGCTTGTGTTTGCATTTACCTCCCACATTACTTTACCTAAAACATCACAGTGGTCAAGTGTTTGATACCTCAAGAGTGAGGAACACAAACAAGAAGCGTTCAGTTGAAAACTACCATAACTTCTCAATTAATATGATGGTTTATAGTTGTACTGGACTGTTACACCATAATTACACACTTTACAACTGAGCAAATTTCATACATTTATTACTGTGTTTAAGGTGAAGCTTTAAGATCATTTGTTTTCAAGAATTAGAAGTTAATGCTAACACCACCATCTAACACAATGTTTCTCAGTACAGTTCTTGCTGTCTTTTTAAAAACAGAACTTGAGCAGTTGTCAAGACTCGTAAGTTGTTCTCGGCAGCAGAAGCAAGACTTTATAGGAATTTCTTCAGATAAGTTCTTTTACAGAATTTTGCTTCAAAATGTTATTCTGTCTCCCAGTCTTAACCAGTGCATATAAAGTTAGATACTTTAGAAGTCTTTCTCCTTTTATTTTCAAACAGGTACCTGCTCACTTAAGGAAGACTGTCACTCTGTCATTTCTTAGGTAAGTTTAACATATGAACTGTGTTTGTGTATAGCAGAATTTTATATTTAATGTGCACACTAACAACTGTAATTACATTTTCTTAGTCATTTAATTTTTATTCTTTCTTCACAGAAAATCAACTTGTACTGGCTACACAGTCTCTCAGGTAAATACTACCCTTGTCTTCTTTCTTCAGACCTACTACTCTGACTATACCAAGTCAAAAATAAAGCCTCCTATTGTTTATACCTGTGTGTTTTTGTGGAGGTGTGTAAGTCCTGTCTTGTATATGTGCCTCTGTATATGCTTTTTATAGTTATACTAGCCGTTGAGCCCGTAAAAACGGGCTGGTATTGGGGTTTTCCTTCCTTCCTTCCCCCTCCCCCCCCCCATGAGGTCGCCACCACTACCGTCCCCCCCCCCCCCCCCGGAGTCGCCGCCATCCCTCCACCCGGCCCGGGCCCTCTCTCTCTCCGCTACTAAACTTACACATCCATTCGCCGGAACGCAGCACGCACATCAGCTGAGCTGCCGTCGGCCCTTCCTTCTCTGCCTGTGTCCCGCCCTCCTGTGACGTAACGTCAGCGAGGGTGGGACACAGGCAGGGAAGGAAGGCCGACGGCAGCTCAGCTGATGTGCGTGCTGCGTTCCGGCAAATGGATGTGTAAGTTTAGTAGCGGAGAGAGGGTCCGGGCCGGGTGTGGGTGTGTGTGGGGGGGGGGTGTGTGGGGGGGTAACGGTAGCGGCGACCTCGGGTGGGCGGGTGGGGGGGAGCGGTATCAACCTCGGCGGTGCAGTTTCCCTCTCTGTCCCGCCCTCGTCATCACGTATTGATGCGGGGGCGGGACAGAGAGGGAAGTCTCTACTGCGCATTTGCAAGTGAGTCGGTCAGTCGCCGTTTATATGTTTGATTACAAACGATGGGGTCTGTTTTTTTTTTTACTAAAGTGTGGTTGGTTTTGCAGTTATCACATGATTAACATGTGGTAAATGCTGAGGGTGTGGGTCAGCATCTGCCCTGCATTTACCGCACAGGACAGCTGCATACCGCACCGCATGGCATTGCAGTACATGCAGATAGTGTGGAAGCAACTGGGCTACCTATCCCTGCAAGTAACATGGAGCAGGGTCAGCAGTGAATGACTGGATCTGGTGAAGCAGCGCTTTCCCCCTGATCTCCCCTCCCATCACACCGCTAAAACACCAAGTACCCCCAAGCCATCATAGGACCCCTCCCCCCCCCCAAAAAAAAAACCCATCCCCCTGAAAATCCTGTCCTCTCCTGATAAAACTCTACCCCTGCCATTAAAGGGAAAAGAAAGGAAAGTCAATATTTGATATACCACCTTTGTGGTTACAATCAAAGCAGTTTATGTGTAATATAGAGGTACTTATTTTGTACCTGGGACAATGTAGGGTTAAATGACTTGCCCAGAGTCACAAGCAGCTGTGGTGGGAATAGAACCCGGTTCCCCTGGTTCTCAGGCCACTGCACTAACTTATTAGGTCACTCCTCTTTCCCCCCACCCTCAACAACTCACACTGTATGTCCACATTCGTGTCCATTGGTTCCTCAGGCGGCAGCGGTCCCCCTTCACTGCACCCGGGTAGCCACCAGAATCCAAAATGGAAAGATGACCCCTATTGACAGTACCATGAGACTACAAGGAGACAGTTTCAGACAAATAAAATAAAGCCTTGCAGGTTGCTGAAAACACTGCAAACAGAGTCCTTTATGGCTGTTCCCGGTATACGCATTTCACTCCTATTTTAAAAATGTTACATTGGCTCCCTATTAAACAGAGGAACTTGATTATTAGTTTTCAAAGTGTGAAATAATCTGGTTTCTCCTGTTCTGTTCTCTCCTCTTCCTTACGAGCGTTCCAACCTACAAGAGCTTTGAGATCTTCTAATGCTCACCACAGGTGGACCTGAGTGGGCCGGGGCTCACCCACTTAGGGCTCAGGCCCACCCAACAGTTGCAGACATTTAGCAGTAGCTGGTGGGGATCCCAAGCTCTGCCAGCTGAAGACTTCCCCCTGATGGTAACAAAAACATAACTCTCCACAATACTGGCACCTGTGCATACTCCGTTTTCAGAATATGCCTGCTGCAGACTGCCAAGGTGGAAAGAAGCGTTTTCCGCCAGCTGTTTTTGTGGGGGGGGGGGGGGGGGGGGAGAACACTTGATGCCCACCCAATTCTTGCCTAGGCCCACCCAAAATCTGTTGTCTGGCTACGCCCCTGATGCTCACATTTTAGAAGTGCCATCTTTTCAGGTTATCAAGCTAGATGAATATCGTAGGTCTTCTTTTTAAGTTGAGGGGCCAAAATTGTGGAATGAGTTGCCTTTGTACATAAGGTCTTTGAATGCCTTAGATCAATTTAGGAGGGAGCTTAAAACATTGTTATTCTTGTAAGCATTTGGCAACTAGCAAGCCTCTGTTTAGGTATGAGTCATATCCGCTTTGGTAAACTAGTGAGTAATGTATAGTTGATGTTAATTTGCTTACTGTGTGTGGAGTCCTTGGGGGTAGTATGCATGTGATGGTCATGTTTTTGTTATGATTTGTCATTTCATCAGTATGAATGTACTTATTGCTAACCACCAAGAGCTCTACGGATTGTGCGGGTTAGAAATGTTTTAAATAAATAAATAAGTCTGTCTCCCACACACATTCCATTTAGTACATCCTTCCCTGCTCTGCACCCTGCTGGCACTTACCTCTCTGTGGTGTGCTGCATTTCTGTTAAATCATCTCCTCAGCCTTTCCAAGGCCTTCCTTATCTTAAGATGATCCCTTCTCAGGTCAAGTCCTGGGAATAGGCAATGTTCTCAACTAAGCAATAGCATGACTAGGAGGATGATGTCAGCAGCCCCAAAATTCATTTGTTTGTTGATGGCAGCCATTTTGTGATTGTTCCCTCACCTGCAACATCAGCATGTATAACACGTACATGTATGCTCACAGAAGATCACTGGGCATCCCTCTGCATATGGGTATGTATATGCCTCTTCTGTAAAATGGTGCGCACTTTATAGAATACACGCATACATTTTGTTGCCATTTTTAGTCGCTCCCTTACACTTAGATGCTCTATATAGAATGGACATAACCTATGGCTTTTATATACCTTTAATATTCTATCGGTTTTTAGTCAGATCTGATCTTACAGGTTAAACAGTTAAATATTATCTAAAACAAATATAGAGTATAACAATCTAATTTAAATATTTACAAAAAAAAAATTATGAAAAGTTAAATCTAATGGCCCATGGTAAGAGTTCCAAGAACTGCAATGTTAAGTTTCTTACAAGATGATTTCAATCTCCAGGACAAAACTGATGATAATTCAAGCTTATTCTTAAGGGCTGAATGAAGCGCACAACGACCAAATCGCAATTGAATTAGTATGGACATATAGGCAGGAAGGTTACCATAGAGAATTTTGAATACAAAACATAATAGTTTTAAATTTCACTTGGGCTGATGATATTCAGAGCCAATTCCAAGATTTCAATAATGGAGCAACATTATTACATTTGGACTTGATTTCTTTTAGCACAACATAGTTACATGCTAAACAGATATCTTCTTCCGTAGAACATTGAGCTCAGAAATGGACTCGGGACTGGAGGTTACTTCTACAGTGCTTAAGGGTTTAGTTTACATTCCCTTAGCTAAGGTGGTGAATTCTAAACTTATGGAACAGATCTATAAGTTTGCCTTTCAAGCTTATACAGTGCCTGACAGAGCCCTAAAGATAGGCCTTACCTCTTATAATAATTGTATAAAATGTGAAGAACAGGGGGCCACATTGGGCCATTTATTTTGGTCTTGCTGAAGAATCCAAAGTTTTTGGGAGCAGGTGCATCGCTACATAATTAGAATATTGTACAAGCAAAATCCTATATAGTCCTTGGCTTTTTTTTTATTCCATGATTGTTCCACTACCAGACGCTCCACTACTGCACCACAAAAGCAATTGCTTTATTAACTGTTTCTATTAGCTAGGAAATGATGTATACTTATGTATACTTCTGCAGTGGCATAATGATGCTCCCCTGAATATGACCATATTGAGAGAGAGAGACTCTAATTAAAAGGACTAAATCTGTAAAGAAACAGAGCTGGTTACTGTCCCTTTATGTACATAGTGTTTTGATTTTTAACTACAACTTTTGTGTGTGTGTACGCCACATTTGTGTGAGGTCCTGCAGCTAGCTGCTATCCATGCTGTCACACACACTTAAGAGATTGCTTGTAATTACTATATTGAGTGACTATTAAACATTAAGGGCCCTGTTTACTAAGGTGCGCTAAGGTTTTTAGTGTGTGCTAAAAATTAGCATGTGCTAATCGTGTAATTGCAGATAGGAATATTATGGGCACCTACAAAGCGTGCACTGAAAACACTAACATGCCTCTAGTGCGGCTAAGTAAACAGGGCCCTAAATATTGATTCTACGACACAGCTAGGATATATTTAAATTCAGTTAACTGTGGCTTGTCAGCTGTAGCAAATCATGGTTGATAATTCATAACTGACTTAAGAGGCTGTTTGCAGTTACTGTTCCTCAGTTTTAACTTTAAAATGTTCATAGTTGAAAAAGTCTGTCCACACAGATAAGTAGAGCCAAAAAATAAAGAAAATTTTGCCTGCAATCATCAAACACACAGGCTAATTAGGAACAGTCTTCCAAACATCACAGAAGCTTTCACAAATTCTATGGCACTGTTTGAGTTCAATGATTTCTTGAAGTTCAATGATCTCCAGTTCAAAATAACTGTCAACCACCACTTTAGAAATTAACTGTGGATCTGCCACACATGGATGGATTCAGGACAGTCCAGCACTGGTTCAGACTGAAAAATCCGTAAACCTGTTAAATTCCTGCTCTTTGGGGGAAATTCATGTCATTTCTTTATATAGTTCATCAGGAATTGTTATGTAGCATCTACAGTTTGATTCAGTTCTGAATGATGTCATAAAAATTATCAACTGTATTTGTGTAACAGCATTAAAACATTACCAATCTCCTGTTTTGTGCTTTTCTAGACTCTCCAGATGCAGAATACAGAGATCTTGTTCTTCATAATGATGTCAGGTGGCTTAGCAAAGAGAAGGTTTTGGAGTGTTTCCTTTGTGCTGCTGCCACACATTTGAGAATTTCTTGCTAAGAAAACCCAACATTTCAATAAATGATCAAGTTCTTCATGGTTAGTTGACATGCAGGCTTATTTTTGAAAGAGAAGGGCGCCTATCTTTCGACACAAATCGGGAGATGGGCGTCCTTCTCCCAGGATCGCCCAAATCGGCATAAGCGAAAGCCAATTTGGGCGTCCTAAAATGCTTTCCGTCATGGGGATGACCAGGGCGTGTCGGAGGCGTAGCTAAGGTGGGACTGGGGCATGCCTAACACATGGGCGTCCTCGACCGATAATGGAAAAAAGAAGGGCGGCCCTGACAAACTCTTGGACGACTTTACCTGGTCCTTTTTTTCTTACAACCAAGCCACAAAAATGTGCCCTAACTGACCAGATGACCACCGGAGGGAATCGGGGATGACCTCCCCTTACTCCCCCAGTGGTCACTAACTCCCTCCCACTCTCAAAAAAAAAATAAAACAAAATATTTTTCCAGCCTCAAATATCATACCCAGCTCCTTGACAGCAGTATGCAGGTCCCTGGAGCAGTTTTAGTGGGTGCAGTGCACTTCAGACAGGCGGACCCAGGCCCATCCCCCCCTACCTGTTACACTTGTGGTGATAAATGTGAGCCCTTCAAAACCCACCAGAAACCCACTGTACCCACATGTAGGTGCCCCCCTTCACCCATGAGGGCTATAGTAGTGGTGTACAGTTGTGGGGAGTGGGTTTTGGGGGGCTCAGCACACAAGATAAGGGAGCTATGCACCTGGGAGCAATTTCTGAAGTCCACTGCAGTGTCCCCTAGGGTGCCCGGTTGGTGTCCTGGCATGTGAGAGGGACCAGTGCACTACGAATGCTGGCTCCTCCCATGACCAAATGGCTTGGATTTGGTCGTTTCTGAGATGGGCATCATCGGTTTCCATTATCGCCGAAAATCTGGGACGACTATCTCTAAGGTTGACCTAAATTTCGCGATTTGGGCATCCCCGACCGTATTATCGAAACGAAAGATGGACGCCCATCTTGTTTCGATAATACGGGCGCTCGGGGAGGACAAGACCATAGCGGAGAAACTGAATGAATTCTTTGCTTCTGTCTTTACAGAAGATGATACAAGAGATCTGCCTGTACTAGAAATGGTTTTCAAGGGTGATGATGCGGAGGAACTGAAAGAAATCTCGGTGAACCTGGAAGTTGTACTGAGCCAAATAGATAAATTAAAGAGTAGTAAATCACCTGGACCGGATGGCATACATCCAAGGGTTCTCAAAGAATTCAAGCATGAAATTGCTGATCTGCTGTTAGTAATATGTAACCTATCATTAAAATCGTCTGTAGTACCTGAAGATTTCAGGGTGGCCAATGTAACGCCAATTTTTAAAAAGGGTTCTAGGGGTGATCCGGGAAACTATAGACCAGTAAGCCTGATGCTGGTGCCGAGCAAAATAGTGGAAACTATTATAAAGAATAAAATTACAGAACACATAGTCAAACATGGTTTAATGGGACAGCATGGGTTCAGCCAAGTGAAGTCTTGCCTCACCAACTTGCTTAATTTCTTTGAAGACGTGAATAAACATGTGGATAAAGGTGAGCCAGTTGACGTAGTATATCTAGATTTTCAGAAAGCTTTTGATAAAGTTCCTTATGAGAGACTCCTGAGAAAATTGAAGAGTCATAGGATAGGAGGTAAGGTTTTGATGTGGATTAGGAATTGGTTATTGGACAGAAATCATAGGGTAGGTTTAAATGGTAATTTCTCTCAATGGAGGAGGGTGAGCTCTGGATTGCTGCAGGGATCTGTATTGGGACCGGTGCTATTTAACATATTTATAAATGATATGGAAATCGGAATGAGTGAAGTGATTAAATTTGCAGATGATGCAAAACTATTCAAGGATGTTAAAATACGTGTGGACTGTGAAATATTGCAGGAAGACCTTAGGAAATTGGAAGACTGGGCAACCAAATAGCAGATGAAATTTCATATGGACAAATGCAAGATGATGCACATTGGAAAGAATAATCCGAATCATAGTTACCTGATGCTAGGGTCCACCCTGGGGGTCAGCACTAAAGAAAAAAGATCTAGGTGTCATAGATAATACACTGAAATATTCTGCTCAGTGTGTGGCGGCGGCGACCAACAAAGCAAACAGGATACTAGGAATTATTAGGAAAGGGATGGTGAATAAGACCAAAAATACTATAATGCCTTTGTTTCACTCCTTGGTGCGACAGCACCTTGAGTATTGTGTTTAGTTCTGGTCGCCGTATCTCAAAAAATATATAGCAGAATTAAAAAAGGTTAAAAGAGGAGTGGCCAAAATGATAAAAGGGTTGGAACTCCTCTCGTATAAGGAAAGGCTAAAGAGGTTAGGGCTCTTCAGCTTGGAAAATAGATGAGGGAAGATATGATTGAGATCTACAAAATCCTAAGTGGTGTAGAATGAGTAGAAGTAAATCGATTTTTTACTCCTTCCAAAAGTACAAAGACTAGGGGACACTCGAGGAACTTACATGGAAATACTGTTAAAATAAATAGGAGGAAATATTTTTTCACTCAATAAATAGTTAAGCTCTGGAACTCTTTGCCAGAGAATGTAGTAACAGAGGGTTAGCATATCTGGGTTTAAAAAAGGTTTGGACACATTCCTGGAGGAAAAGTCCATAGTCTGCTATTGAGACAGACATGGGGAAGCCACTGCTTGCCCCGGGATTGGTAGCATGGAATGTTGTTACTAATTGGGTTTCTGCCAGGTACTTTGACCTGGATTGGCCACTGTTGGAAACAGGATACTGGTCTAAACAGACCTCTCTACCCTCATCTCCCCTTACGTCCCTACCCGTAACCTCCGCTCTCAAGGCAAATCCCTCCTTTCAGTACCCTTCTCCACCACCTCCAACTCCAGGCTCCGTCCCTTCTGTCTCGCCTCACCCCATGCCTGGAACAAACTCCCTGAGCCCATACGCCGTGCCCCCTCCCTACCCATCTTCAAATCAATGCTCAAAGCCCACCTCTTCAATGTCGCCTTCGGCACCTAATCACTACACCTCCTCTCAGAAAACTTATCTACCCCAACTTGACATTTCGTCCTTTAGATTGTAAGCTCTTCCGAGCAGGGACCGTCCTTATTGTTAATTTGTACAGCGCTGCGTAACCCTAGTAGCGGTCTAGAAATGTTAAGTAGTAGTAGTAGTAGTAGTAGTAGTACTCAGTATGGCTAAAAAAAAAAAAAAATCTGGAGGGCAAGTAGGCTCTCAGGGTAATTATGTGAACTGAGTCTCACTGGATTCCTAGAATCTTCACTGGACGTGGTCACAGAGAGGATGACTCTGATGGTGACTTTCACTTTGGAACTAGAACCTGATTGTAATGCTGTACTGTGCTAATTTTCATTACACAAATGAGTTATGGGATCAAAGGTTCATATATTCCCTGATTGATTTAGATGCACAAAAGTATCATCAGGAATTCTTGGCTTTAAGGGCTAGAGTTCAAGCTTTTGATAGCAGCTTTTAGTTATATCTTTGTAATTGTTATTTCATTTGAGGGTATAATTTTTAATTTTTTTTTTTAATACAAAACAGCTTTTACATTTTTTTGTGCTAGAGAACAGATGAGGATTAGAGTATGATCCTAGAATATAATACTATATGAGCTGCTAGGATAAACATAAAGGGAGCTTATTTCTATGACTAGTAGAGTTATTTTTTGATCTTGGCCTTTTTTCCCTTGGTTATTGTGGGCAAGTTTGATTATTTTTATATTCTTTCCTTCTTTCTTTCTTTGAGGTATGGTGGTGTTTTCTATTGTCACAATTCTTATTGTGATAATTTTGAATGTTGAAATTAAAAATAACACACAACATAAAAAGTTAATTTTGTACAGTTATTCATGTATTATCTAATACAAAGGGAGAGTGGAGGAGGCACTGGTTAAAGATACTTACCTCTAGGAGGCCACTTGCATCCCTGATTAGTCAGGAGATGAGGCGTAGCCCCTCAGAAAATTCTGTTCAAGCCTCAAAATGCTATATATAGTATCTTTTGGCTAGACTAGCCTCATCAACGTTATCAATGATCATACTAATGCCCAGTGGCGTTCCTAGGGGGGCTGGCACCCGGGGCGGATCGCTGATTCGCCCCGCCCCCCCGGGTGCAGCGCCCCCCCCCCAGCGAAAGGACCCCCCCGCGAAGGACCCCCCCCCCCCCGCCGGGTGCATGCCGCCGGGGGGGGGGGGGGTGTCGCGCGCGCCTGTCCTCCGTTGTTCCATGCTTCTTCTCTGCCCCGGAACAGGAAGTAACCTGTTCCGGGGCAGAGAAGAAGCATGGAACAACGGAGGGCAGGCGTGCGCGGCACCCCCCCGGCGGCGTGCACCCGGGGCGGACCGCCCCCACCGCCCCCCCCTAGGAACGCCACTGCTAATGCCTTACCTTTATACTTTATTAAAATGTTTATGCGCAGACCTTGGAAGGAATAGGTACCATGAAGTAAGAAGATCAATGTGAAGATGCTAAGGGGGGGTGGGTAGAGGGGGAGAAATGATGTAAAATATTGATGATGCAGTTAAGATGTATGTATACAACTATGACGTTATTACGATCACAAAGTGTTTGACGTTATTGATTCTGTTCAAAATGTTGAATCATCAATAAAAACCGTTGAAATTAAAATGTTTATGCGCTTCTTTTACAAACACTGAGTATCACTTTCTACATATATGTGGATGACATCAACGACCTTTTTGCCCTTGAGTCTCGTTCTTCAAAGATTGTTGAAGAGGTTTGTATACAATTGATTAAAATTGCTAATTGGCTCTGTTTGAATAGGCTAAAACTAAATCTTTCTAAGACTCTGTGTTCTTCCCTTTAGTTGGTCCATCCATTCTGCTTTGCTCTCCCTCCCTCTGTGGCTTGCCTATTCCTTTGAAGGTTACTGTTAAAATCCTTGCTGTAGTCATCAACAGCCATCTTACTTTCTCCTAGCATATTTCTACTGCTGTACATAAGTTATTTTCACCTTGCAGCAGATAAGAGCTGCCCATTCATTCTTTGATTTGCAGTCCCTTTACTTGTTAATACATGTTTTATCATTTCCTGTCTTGACTTGACTATTGCAATTCTCTTTTTCATGGTCTTCCATTTACAATTAATTCCAAATATAGCAGATAATCTTATTCATGGTGGTAGAAAATGATAGTGTTACCCTTCTGAGGTCAGAATATTGGCTACCCCAGCCCTGGATTAACCATTATGCAAAATAAGCATGTGCTTAGAGCACCAAGGGAAGGGGGCACCACAGAGTGTTTTTTTCCTTAGCTATCATGCCCTTAACTCTTTGCCACACTCATTATCAAAAACATCAAGAACATCTCTAAACCTGCATTACCCAAACTGTAAAGGACTAAAATACAAATCAACATATGCATCCAGCTTTTCCTACATTTGCACCCAGCTCTAAAACGCTTTACCTAGAAACATTAGAACTGCAAACACCCATCTAAAATTTTGAAAAGACCTCAAGACTCAACTCTTCCGGAAAGCCTACCCAGCAGACCCAAACTAATTCATGAACAATGCATCACATCTTTCGATCTAAGAAATGAACAATACCCCTTCCACATAATCCTATTACTTCAAACTGTACAAATGTTATCACTCCATTTATAATTAAGTGTACTTTTACCCTTACTTTGGGAAGCTTGCCAGGTGCCCTTGGCCTGGATTGGCCGCTGTCGTGGACAGGATGCTGGGCTCGATGGACCCTTGGTCTTTTCCCAGTATGGCATTACTTATGTACTTATCCTACTCTGTATTGCTCACTAAAAGCTGTAGTCCCATCCCCGGAGACTTATCAGCCTCATTGGGATTACTTTCTCTATATGGTACTATATTTATTTATTGTTTGCATTTGTATCCCACATTTTCCCACCTCTTTGCGGGCTCAGTGTGGCTTACAATAAGATAAGAATAATGAAAATACATTTGTTACAACTTGGTTATGGGTTATATTGTACAAGTTATGCGAGATAATCGAGTTATCATTAGGAATATCACAATGGGACGTCAACATGAAGCTTAAGGGCAGTGTTAAGTCACAGGGGCATGTGGTGTGCATATTCCTGTGAGTAAGTATATGAGTAGTGTTGAATTATGGGGGATGGGAGATCATAAGTGGATGTATGATGCATTGATGAACAGTGAGTGTGGACTCTATGTGTTTTGGTTCTTTACGTAAATTGTTTCAAATAGATGGGTCTTCAGTGATCTGCGGAAGGATGCTTGTTCGTGGGTCGCTCTTAAGTTGCGCGGCAGTGTGTTCCAGAGTCCCAGAGTTGTATTCTCTTTTCCGGAACCTTATCAGCTTCCTTGCACCTACTGTTACTCTATTTTCCACTCCGTATATATTCCAAGAGTTGGTACTCTCCTCTCCAGAACCTGTAAGCCACATTGAGCCTACTGCTATGCGGGAAAATGTAGGATACAAATGTAATAAATAAATAAATACTCCCACATGAATTTCTGTGTTTTTCTAATCATTATAAATATATATGATGTTTTGTTTTATACAGTGACATTTCTTAGCACATACTGAGTCTTAATATCTTGTCAGTTAAGCAATGGAAGGGCTGAGGGGCATCATTGTTGGGCTGTGCTTAGGGCATCAGTTGGCTTTAATCTGGCCCTGGGCTACCCGTTCATTATCGTATTTCTTTTAAAGTATCAGTCCAGACACATCAAACCGAAATTCAGTTAGCCTCTAACCTTCTGTGATATGATTATCTTTTGTTTGAGAAGACATGCTTGTGATGTGAATACGTGTATGAGTTTCCCTGAAGAGAGCACATTGTCTGACTCTTGATTTGTGAAGAGCAGTGTGGTAAGAGATATGTTCCATCTTAAGAGGTTGTGGATAAACATTTTGTATATCATCCCTTCTATATTTCCTGCATCCGTGAACCAACCACCGTACTTGCTGTCAACAGAACTCTTTTAATAACATGTACAGCCAAGAGTTAAATTATTGGGCCTTACAGCATACCACCCTCTTTACCCTGCACATCATAAATCCTTCTTTGCATTCATGCAGATGCCAATTTTAGTGTGGTTGCCCTGTCTTTCTGCATGATATAGCATTCATGGTAAAGCCTTCTTACATATCATTGGGTTGATTATTAAAAGGGGTTTAACCAGGCAGGAGAGGCTTAAAAAAAACCCTAAGCTGGCTAGCTGCCAAGATTCAGCGATACTTAACTGGATAGTAACGTAGGGGTCCTTTTACTAAAGTGTGCTGAAAAATGGCTTGTGGTAGTGTAGGCGCGAGTTTTGGGTGCGTGCTAATCTATTTTTCAGCATGCCTGTAAAAAAAGTCCTTTTTTTCTTTTCTTTTTGCCAAAAATGGATGTGCGGCAAAATTCAAAATTTCCGCAGGTCCATTTTGGGTCTGTGACCTTACCACCAGCCATTGACCTAGCGGTAAAGTCTCATGCGGTAACCGGGCAGTAATGACCTATGCGTGCCCGATAATAAAAATTATTTTTCAGCTGCGTGTATCGGAGGCACGCCAAAAATGAAATTACCGCAAGAGCCACGCGGTAACTCCATTTTGGCACGTGTAGACACTTATGTGGCTTAGTAAAAGAGCCCCATAGTAAACGTCAGCAGATAAAGACCTGCACAGGCTCCACTTATTCATGAATAAACACTGTCAGTGGCGTAGGAAGGGCGGGGCGGTGGGGGCAGTCCGCCCCGTGTGCAAGCTGCTGGAGGGTGCAGAGAGCAGCCGCGTGCCTTTCAGCTCCGCTGGTTCCCTGCTCCCTCTGCCCCGGAACAGGTTACTTCCTGTTCCGGGGCAGAGGGAGCAGGGAGCCAGCGGAGCTGACAGGCGCGAGGCTGCTCTCTGCACCCTCCAACAGCCAAGAATGCACCCGGGGAGGGGGGTGTCATTGCGCTGGGGGGTGTAATTGCGCCGGGGGGGGGGGGGTGTCGTGCTGCATCCTGGGAGGGGGGTGGACAGACACCGCTGCACCTGGGGGGGGGGGTGCGCAGTGGCGATCCACCCTGGGTCGCAGCCGACCTTGCTACGCCACTGAACACTGGTATACTTAATCTTTGTCTTTCCCTGCCAGTTTTGGGGCACAGACTGTAGACGTCTGCCCAGCACTGGTCCTAATTCACTGCAGTTGCTGTCAAAGCCCACTCCAACCTTGCTGCTGAATATTGGTTCTAACCGGCCATTCTCTAATCAGCTAGGTTAGGAGTGGGCCGAGGGTGGAGTTTGGGTAAGCTGCTACTTAGCTGGTTAGCAGCAATATTCAGTCCACTAACCAACTAAGTAAGTGGATAAAAGTTAGGACAGCAAAAAAAAAAGGCTGGATAGTGGCCTACAGCACAGCCAAACCTGTAGCCTTTAGTAATTAGTGTAAAACATGGCCATCAGACTCAAATACATCCCAAAGCAGTGAGGTATTTGGAAGTTCAAAACCAGGACTGGCAAAAAAAAAAAAAGGTCTTATCCTTGTTACTAAGTAAATTGGCAACTCTTGGTAGCAGCCTCTCGCTGGAAATGGTGAAGGCAAGGATGGTATTTGATTTTAAGAAAGCATTGGACAAACACAGAAGATAGATGAGAGAGGATGGGATGGTTGAGCTTAGTAGTTGATGTGGGTAGGCAGACCAATGGGAGATGATCTTTCTCTGCCATTATGTTTCTTTGTTCATGTGTTTGTTTTGCAAGAGCTTTGGAGCTTGGGGCGCTCTCTTGAAATACCCAAAATAACCATGCATCCACTACAGTTGGTGGTGTGCCAGGTTTTACCATTCAACAACTACCCCAGTAAAATCTTGAATTGCTTCACATAGAACACATATCCTACAAATTACAACATTAAATAAATGCAAATAGTCACATACAATATTCAGGAACACGCATAAATAGCATAAAGTAAACATAATAGAGGTATATAAAATAGCAATAGAAAAATATTTTCAATTTCTCCATGACAGGCTGCCCAATGTATGTTACAATTAATATGCAAGATAAAGTCATCAATATGTAAATGGAAAATGAATAAAAAAGAGCAAAGCTAAATTACCAAACAGAAACCAAGGTACCACCCAACTACCGGGTTAGGATAAACAAGCAGCAAATCAGCCTGCCTGTTTGTTTGTTCTCCATGTGTAGGTTTAATTGTAGAGAAGGCTAAGAGATGACAAACTTTCTTTAGCTGCATACCAGCCTCCATTCACATTCTCCACCCCAGGGCCAGCTCAAGGGACTGTGGCACCCTGAGCCAACTTTTGGTTTGGCACCCTTCCATTGGCATGCCCCCCCCCTTCAGGTCATCCTGATCCCCCCCCCCCACACCTTTAAAGGCAATTTCCCCTTGAATACCGACAGAATTTCACCTAATGCTACCTGCATCATCCCTCTGCCGCACCCCTGTGAAAATGGGAAGTTATGTCAAAGGAGGAGCCAGGGCGCAGCAGGGCAGAAGGAAGACACTGGGGCTGAAGTGGGTAGAGTTAGGTGATATGCTGTCTCTGTTTGGGAGGGGAAAACTGCCTTTAAAGGTAGATGGAAGAAGGTGGGCCAGGACAGAAAGAGGAAGGGGGTTGCTGGCTCTTCTTGTGCACATGCAACGCTGCTAGGTAAGCTCTGGACCAGCTTAATCTATAGGGCCAGTGACATCACAGGTTCAGGTGTTTGGTGTCCTTTATCTCTGGTGCCCTGGGCCAGAGCCTCACCTCCTCCATGGGTTAAGCCGGCCCTGCTCCACCCTCTAGTATCACATTATCGAAAGACAGATCATACTCCACATCCCCTGGCTTAGGAGTGGGGTTCATTACTGTCATGGTAGGTACAAAACTAACCCATTTGGAGCCATTGTCTTCATGAGGTTCTTTGGGCTATGAAGGATTTAACTGATGGGGAAAATATAGGCCCAACGTTAGGGAGTGCAAATGGGGTAATTGCCCTAGAGAGTTTTGGAGCCCCTTCCCTAACTTCTGCCCCGGGTCCTAGCATGTCTAACAGCGGCCATAAAGGAAAAAAAATGACATGCTGAAGATGAGAGAGCGAAGCCACCACAATGTTTCTGATGTCTGCTGCCCTTTTTCGTATACACTTCCTGTTGGCGCCCACGGTTTGAAACAGACAAGAATGCTGGGCTGCGATCTGACCTAGTTTGGCAGGTTGCTAATGACCTCGTTCAATCACGTTAGCAAAAGCAAACCTGGGGCAGTCTGTAAATGGTATCAGACTGCAGAAAGGCAGGACGCGAGTTTTGAGGCGGTGCAAAAGGCACATCGGAAAGGAAGCAATGGCTTTATTCATCTGCATAATGTTAAAACGCGGGAAGTGAATCGATAAGCAGAGTCTAACGAAAATCTCCTGTTTTGGGACGTCAAAATAAGATCATAAAGAGAAAAAAAAATTGAGGTAGTCAACGACTTCCACTTTGAGGGTTGTTTATTTTTGGAGGGGGGGGGGGCGTTATGCCAGTCTGGAAGTAGATTACCTGGGGCGGCTTCCACGCTTGCTCACTACCCAACCCCCTTCCCGGAGAGGAGAAGGTGCGGCAATGCAGAGAGTCCAGTCGTCTCTTTCAATCTTGTAACCGAACCGGACCCTCTGGCAGATTAGCGATCTGGCCAGTCCCTCCCACTGTTGGCAAGGTGAAAATGCGGAAGTGTCTGCCCTTAAGAGCTGACAACTCAGGATCAATAGACTTTTACCATAAGAGCCCTCTGCACGCTTTTCTTTCTTTCTGACAGCATTTCCCGCCCCTGAGGTCCTGGATCCTGGGTGACCCTTCGTCCCTCTCCCCTATGGCCTCCTTGTCCAGTGCAGAAAGAAGGGCATTCGCCCAGAAAATCAACAGGTAAGACAAGTTGCGTTCTGCGTGGATATCCTCACTTTGTGTGTTAATATTCATAATAGGGAAATGTCTCCCAAACTGAATGCGGTGAGGAAGGAGGGGAGCCCGGCAGACTCCGAAATGCTTCATGGGGAGGAAGGAGCATTCCTCTGATAAGCTGTTCTCCGCCTCCTAACCTTTAATCAGTTGCTGAACTCGAAAGCACGAAGCAATTTTGTGTTTCGTCGTCTAGAGGAAATAACTCAAAATGAAGTTGTGCCGCGGTGCGCGTGTGATTGGCACGGTTAAAAAGAACGTGCAAGTCAGAGCTGAGGCTCTTCTAGCGAGACTGGCGTAAAATAAGTCTTTAACAATTAATATCGCATAATTTCCCATTACTCCCCAGTTAAGTCATGCTCTGAAAGGGGGTATCACTTATTTTGAAGCTTTAATTATAGTTCGAAGTACAGACAGTGACAGTCCAAAAAAGTCACCAGCCTTACTTTTTTTTTTCTCAAACATTGCCTTGTGCCTATAATGTCCGGATAAGATACAGACAGAATATGTTTGTCTCTTCTCTAGTCAGCTGCCATTGCATGAAAGGAAAGTCAGAAAAGGAAAATGTATCAGTAGGATTACATTTTTCTGAAGTGGGGGAGGGGAGAAGAGAAGTTATAGTAGGTGTGTGGGGTTTTTTTTAATGTCCTCCAGTTTAGAAATGCAACTATGAAAAGCCAAAGCATAAATGTAGCATAAAGTCTTGTAAAAGTTGGCTCGAGTTTCGAATTCCGCCGAGTTTAGCCGGAAAATGGTAAATGTGCCAGTTTTAATAGTATTTCGTGCCCTTTTTTGTTAGGAAAACACGTTCTTTTGGAGTTGAAACTATATTTGGAGCTGTATTTCTTTGTTCACATTTTTTTTCTATGTGTTGTTGTAATACCGTGTGGTATGGGAGCTTTAATATCTGTAGGCAAAAACAGCAAGTGCCAGATATAGAAGTCTGAAAAGCAACCTATCATTGCTGAGGGTGTAGAGTGTTATTTACTTAGCGCAGAGCCATTTAGCTGCTGGCCATGCGTCAGACATTCTGGGGCTTATGGCTGAATTTCACCATCATTGTAATTTGATTTTAGGATAGCTTTTATAGTAAGCACAAAATATTAGCCAAATGGGGAGTTCGACAGTTTGATCTGTTGTGTGTGTATGTTTTATGTTCATCTTGTCAATGTAGTTTATATTCCTAGGGCAGGTGATGTGTTCATTTTCGTTTTTCTGTGTGCATAAATTTACTTATGTAAACACAACTTGTGAACTTAAAACCCGCATTTATGTATGCAAACGAACCTAAGAAAAATCCTTGATAATCTTGTAGGTTATGTAAACCTCTCACTAAACTCAGAATTTCCTTTGAGTTTGCCAAGTTTTTACTAAAGAGAACTTAAGAAATAAGGAGGGGTTCTTGTAAGTTGAAGTCATGCAGTGCCTCAAGGCTCCCCACTGTCCCCCTCTTTGTTTAATGTTTACCTGAGGGTATTAGGTACATAAGTATTGCCATACTGGGAAAGACCAAAGGTTCATGGAGGCCAGCATCCTGTTTCCAGCAGTGGCCAATCCAGGTGGCAAGATCCCAAAAATGTACAAAACATTTTTTACTGCTTATCCCAGAAATAGTGGATTTTCCCCAAGTCCATTTAATAACGGTCTATGGACTTTTCCTTTAGGAAGCCGCCCAAACCTTTTTTAAACTCCGCTAAGCTAACCGCCTTTACCACATTCTCTGGCAACGAATTCCAGAGTTTAATTACACGTTGAGTGAAGAAACATTTTCTCCGATTAGTTTTAAATTTACTACATTGTAGCTTCATCGCATGCCCCCTAGTCCTAGTATTTTTGGAAACCGTGAACAGACGCTTCACATCTACCTGTTCAACTCCACTCATTATTTTATAGACCTCCCTCAGACAGTTCTATTTTTTTTCTTATGCATACAATATATATATATTTTTTATTATGTCCAACTAAGGATGTCTTTGGAAGATACTGTAGACTTCTTGCAGGGTCTAGTTGCTGAATTGGATTTGTGGGCTTCCACCCAATTTTTTAAATTAACTAAATCAAAGACTCTGGTTTTATGGTTTGGTGCATATGATATGCTACCAGCGAAAGATCTGATATTAAATTCTGTAGAAAATCTCTGAATAGAAAATAACTAAAATATTGGGGGTGATTGTTGGTTCTAATCTTACTCTGAGAGGCCTTAAAAACTTATCTATTTGAGAATGTGCTTTAACTATGTTTTATTGAATATTAATGTTATTAACTGTATTTTCCTGGATGGAGGGTAATTGTTTTGTAATCTGCATCAGATCTATGCAGAAATTTGTGGAATACAAGAGAGAACTATTTTAGTATAAATTCAGTAGTGAAAACATGGTCTGGAGATATAGGGGTTTGTTTTTGTTACATTTGTATCCCGCGCTTTCCCACTCATGGCAGGCTCAATGCGGCTTACATGGGGCAATGGAGGGTTAAGTGACTTGCCCAGAGTCACAAGGAGCTGCCTGTGCCTGAAGTGGGAATCGAACTCAGTTCCTCAGGACCAAAGTCCACCACCCTAACCACTAGGCCACTCCTCCACTAAGCCGCGTAAGTGCTTACGCTTGCCCAACATGCGTCAGTTCCAAGTTACCGCCCAGCTACCACGTGGCTTGGGCAGTAATTTAATTTTTGACATGCGTCCCCTATGCGTGTCAGAAAATATTTGTATTTTCTGGCGCACAGGTGGTAATTGGCATTTGAATGCACATTGACCATTAGCGCCTGGTTAACATGTGAGACCTTACCTCTAAGTCAATGGTTGGTGGTAAGGTCTCGGACCCAAAATGGATTTGCACCAATTTTCATTTTGCTGCACGTCCATTCCCCCCCCCCCCCCCCCAGACATTTTTTACAGATGCGCTGAAAAATTATTCTGTGAGCGGCCAAAACACGTGCCTGCACTATCGCAGGCCATTTTTCAGTGCACCTTAGTAAAAGGACCCCATAGTGATGGGGTCCACCATCAGAATATTGGGCTTCTTGGTAGTCTCTTGCCAGGGATGTCTATGTTAATATGTTCATGAAACTACCTGTCGGAATACAGCATGCATATGAACACTTACTGTATCTCTTTGACTGTGCTGGTACCTACCCAGTGTCTTGTGTCTCTGGTTAGTAGTACAAGTTACACAACTTTTGGCCTTAGTTCTATAACCTTCATGATCTGTAGAAATGACCAAAATTTAAAGATACTTGTTATATAATATAATGATCTTTAGTACATAAGTATTGCCATACTGGGACAGACCAAAGGTCCATCAAGCCCAGCATCCTGTTTCCAACAGTGGCCAATCCAGGTCACAAATACCTGGCAAGATCCCAAAAAAGTACAAAACATTTTATGCTGCTTATCCCCAGAAATAGTGGATTTTCTCCAAGGCCAATTTAATAATGGTCTTGTGACAGGTGTATATTTTTCATATGCTGCAAAGATTGTTCTCAGCTAAATCTCAGCATGTTTAGTCCTTTGTAGAAAATCTTACTGGATTTATTTTCTTTGAGAAGCCTCTGACTCTGAAAGAATGGAGGCAGTGGTAGTGTAAGAAGTCTTCAGGTAAGCCATGAGGTGGCAGTGTGATGCCAAAAGGTACTCATATCTGAGATGAAAATATTTAGCATAATACATAGGCCAATTGGCAGAACCATTCCATTCCCTGGCATTTTTATCCCACTTATATCTGTTACAGAGTCAAAGTGGGTTACACTAAAATCATATACATTCAAGAACTATACAATTCAGAAATATTTACTAAAGAAAAAGGTTTCAACTCCTGTCGGAATTTCAGGTACGTATGTAAACTCCTGTATTTGAACAGGAATAGAATTCCACAGTTTAACAGCTAAGTAGCTAAAAACTATCGTGAAAGCATTTATAGCGAATTTTATTTACTGTCGGAAAGGCCTAAATTTAACAGATAATTAGAACGAGTAGATGATTGACTTGTCGGAGAGGTTATCAAAGATACATGATCCAAAGGACAACCATAAAAAATCTTAAATGTCAGACAAGCCACTTTAAAATCTATTCGGGCCTTGATGGGCAGCTAATGTAAATCTTTCAACAATGGGGTAGCCTCGATCGAAGTTTTTGCAGCAAAAAAAATCAGTCTAGCAGCACAGATCAGCAGAAATTGCAATTTTGCTAAGAGTCTGATTGGTACTAGCATATAGGACACTACAGTAATCTATTTGAGGTAGAATAATTGAACTAATACTCTAAACTGCTCAAGGAAGAAAAGTGGTCTTATTGCCCTTAGTAACTTAAAGATCTTTCTACCTAGATTTTTAACCTGGAAAAATCTGTAGATGTCATGACTGAGAGATGTCCATAGTTCCGACGTGTGCTCCTAGGCCAGTTTAAAGGTATTGGGCACCCTAAGAAACCCTTTTACTAAGCTGTGGTAGAGCTACCGCATGCCAAATTGAGCCACCAGAGTAGTGCGGGCGCCTGGCAGTAGTTCTGAAGTGGTAAAAATAATTTTCTATTTTCTACCACGGAGGGGGGGGGGCGTGCCCGGCGGTAATCGGCAGTGCGGCCATATTACCACGGGAGTAGTGTGTGAGTCGTTACCGTCAAGCAAATAGGTGGCAAATGCGATAAGGGCTCAGGCGGTAAATAGCCGCATGCTACTTTTAATATTAGCGCACGGCCGTTTACTGCCCCCATTTAAAAAAAAAAAAAAAGGTCTCTTTACCCACCAGCGCACGCCAGTTTCATGTGCCCAAACTAGCACAAGCCACTCTTTACCATAGCTTAGTAAAAGGGGCCCCCTATTTGAACCTTCAGCCTTATCACAACCCCCACACCCCTCCCCTCCACACACTCACCATTAATGACAATTTAGGCCCCTAAACTGCCCCCAAGACGACATGTTTTGAAATATTACATTTTGTTGTGTGTGTGTATACAATAGATAGAGGACTAAATCCAGTAAATGGCAAACCGAGGCAAAGTCTGGCTTATTACTGGTTAGGAGTTATCCAACAAAGGAATTATTTCTATGAAACAAAAGTATATTTTATAGTTGCTTTTCAGCGGGATGGAGTTCTACCCGGAAAGC
The DNA here is from genome assembly GCF_901765095.1 of Microcaecilia unicolor. Lineage (NCBI taxonomy): Eukaryota > Metazoa > Chordata > Amphibia > Gymnophiona > Siphonopidae > Microcaecilia > Microcaecilia unicolor. The sequence goes on along the minus strand of NC_044032.1, from coordinate 240,615,161 downwards.
CAAATTACTGTTCTGGTACTCATTTACTTGCATTAGAAGGATTCCCTAATCTAGAAAAACTGGTTCTGCAACAGGTCAGATAGCGGTGTTTACTCAAATTATGTCTCTGTTGATACAACTCCCAGTGTGTTTTGATGGTAAGGGCATGTTGGTCTCATAATGTCTGCAGTCATGCATTCTAATCAAATGGAGGACACGCAATGAATGCAGGAAAGCATTCTTGAATGTCATTTTCAAACTGGCACTGACATTAACAATGCTTTTTTATTTGATTTGGTAGTTCAAGACTATGTTAATGTTCTGCCAGCCAGCCCCATTGCGGATATGATTATATTGCTACCATGGTCAAAGCAGGAGAATCAAACCTTCTTGAAAAATAAAAAAAGGAAACGTCAGATCTTCGGATTTGATTGGCTTAGACAGCAAATATAGTCTGCTGAAGTACTGAAAATGAATTTGTGGCTCCACTGCAACCGAAAACGTATGCATAGTGTCCTGACTGCTACTCTGGAGTGGTATCTTGGAATCAGGGGCGTAGCCAGACAACAGATTTTGGGTGGGCCTAGGCAAGAAGTGGGTGGGCACCAAGTGTTCTCCCCCGTCCCAACCACCACCAAAAAAATACCTCAGCTGGTGGGGAAATGCTTCTTTTCACCTTGGCAGTCTGCAGCAGGCATGTACTGAAAACAGAGCATGCGCAGGTGCCAGTATCGTGGAGAGTAGCGTTTTCGTTACCATCAAGGGGAAGTCTTCAGCTGGCCGAGCTTGGGATCCACACCAGCTACCGCTAAACGTGTGCTACTGTTGGGTGGGCCTGAGCCCTAAATGGGTGGGCCCCGGCCCATGCTTGGAATGGCAGTGGCATGTTGCTCATGAGATCATGTTCACATCATCTTAACTCTGTTTAAATGGCTATATCCAAAAATGTCATAAAAATATTTGCAGTCCCCTGGGTGATGTTGTTAAGCGCTTGAATGTCTGACATCCTTCTCCCATCTTTATTGTATGTGTGTGCGTGTGCGAATTTGTGCACTCACATTTGAGAGACAGAGAAACATATCTTACTGTTTTACTGGAAGAAATAGGCTGTATTTCTTCCAAACTTGGTATTCTTTAATTCTAGTGCAATTGCTTTGCTGGGAGGGTGGGGGGGAGGGAACGTGGACTTAAGTTTCACACCTTGGAGTATCTGGGACTGGAAATACTAGAGCCAGCCCAACCCTTAAGTGATAGATGCACTCAGAGCAGCAGCTTCTCAGGGGCAGCAAACAACAAATACTGTAAAAACAAAATAATTTATTTATTTATTTATTTATTTATTATATTTGTATCCCGCACTTTCCCACTAAAAGCAGGCTCAATGCGACTTACATAGTAATAGGTAACACAGAATTTTGTTATGTAAAGTAGGAAATTAAGTATAACATAATAGAAGGATGGATGTGTAGTAAATGGATGGGTAGGTAGGTAGAGACAGGTGATAGAGAGAGGAGGGTAAGGTGGGAGATAGATTCTGGGTCAATGTCGTTTTCTCTTCAGTATATGTAAGGTAGATGGGTTTATGAGATTAATCTGGGTCTTTTGGGTAGGCTTGTTTGAATAGATGGGTTTTTAGTGCTTTTCTGAATGGTAGGTGGTCATGGATTGCTCGGATAGGTCTAGGGAGAGCGTTCCATAGACGGCTGCCCAGGAAGGAGAAATTGGATCCATAATAAGTTTTGTACTTGAGACCTTTACAGCTGGGGTAGTGCAGGTTGTGGTACTTTCGTGAGGATACAGACATGTTTCTTGCTGGAAGGTCGACCAGATTTATCATATAGTTCGGAGATTCTCCGTGTATTATCTTGTGGATTAAAGTCTGGGCTTTGAAATTGATACATTCTTTGATTGGGAGCCAGTGCAGTCTTGCACGGAGAGGAGTTGCACTCTCAAAACGTGATCTGTCAAAGATGAATCTTGCTGCTGTATTTTGGGCGGTCTGAAGTTTTTCAATAATAGTATTAGTAAGTAATAGTATCTCGACAGTCACAATAACTCCAAGGACCACCAGTTCACAATTTTACCTGCAGAAAGGGTGGGCGATTTTCAAATAGCTCACTTACCTGGGGAAAAACTTTTGGAAATTGCCCTCATTATTTGTGTGTGTGTATATATATATATATATATATATATATATATATATATATATATATATATATGTGTGTGTGTGTAGGGCCATCCTATGGGCTGTGTGGGTGATGCACTTGTGCACAGGGCAGAAGGGAGATAGGGGCACAAAAATCTCTTCCCATCCATTGTCTCCCCTGTGGGGCAGTAGATGGGGCTGGAGTGCTAAAGGGTGGTTCTGGTTTGAGATGCCTCTGTGTTTGCGTGTGCACGTCCAGTACCTTAACCCTCAATTCTATATATGGCACCCAATTTAAATAAGCCAGTCACACCAATAACAGGGTGCAAATTGGAAACCATTTGAATTTGTGTGAGCACTTTCCTAGTCTGTATTCTATAAAGATGCGTGCGTAAATTTTTAAGCATGGATCTGAAAAGTGGGCATGGGTGGAATCAGTGGCATTCCTAGAATTTACACACAGCAATATAAAATACGGCAGATCCGTGCCTAATTTAGAGGCAAGGATTTACACCAGGTTTCAGTTGGTATAAATTCTCATGCCCAGAATTGGGAGCAGATCCCAGCACTAAGCGCTATTCTAGAAATGGCCCCCACCTCGGAGTGCCGTTTATAGAGTAGCACTTAGTTCTTATTTTTTCCGGTGCCCACATTTGGATGCCATTTACTGGATTGAGCCCAATATCTGTATACACACACACAACAAAGTTTAAGAATCTGGTTCAATGCTATATGCCCACTGGTCCGACGAGGTGCTCTGTTTCGAATTTTTGCTTCAGGGACTGAACCAGGCTCAATAAGGCAGCTTCAGCACACGCTTCAATGGCTTCTTTACACTATCCAGCTTATTTTTGAAAGAGAAGGGCGCCCATCTTTCGACACAAATCGGGAGATGGGCGTCCTTCTTGCAAGGCCACCCAAATTGGCATAATCGAAAGCCGATTTTTGGACACCCTCAATTGCTTTCCGTCGCGGGGACGACTGAAGTTCACAGGGCGTGTCGGCAGGGTAGCGAATGCGGGGAATGCGGGACTGGGGCGTGATTAGGAGATGGGCGTCCTTGGCTGATAATGGAAAAAAGAAGGGCGTCCCTGACGAGCACTTGGGCAACTTTACTTGGTCGTTTTATTTTCACATCCAAGCCTCAAAAAGGTGTACGAACTGACCAGATGACCACCGTTGGGAATTGGGGATGACTTCCCCCTAATCCCCCAGTGGTCACTAACCCCCTCCCACAATAAAAAAAAACTTGAAAACTACTTTTTTGCCTGCCTTTATGCCAGCCTCAAATGCCATACTCAGGTCCATCTCAGCAGTATACAGACCCCTGCAGCAGTTGTAGTGGGTGCAGTGTACTTCAGGCAGGCGGACCCAGGCCCAACCCCCCCCCACCTGTTACACTTGTGGTGGTAAATGTGAGCCCTCCAAAACCCCCCACAAACCCACTGTAACCACATCTAGATGCCCCCTTTCATCCCTAAGGGCTATGGTAGTGGTGTACAGTTGTGGGGAGTGGGTTTTGGGGGGCTCAGCACCCAAGGTAAGGGAGCTATGCACCTGGGAGCAATTTTTGAAGCCCACTGCAGTGCCCCCTTGGGTGCCTGGTTAGTGTCCTGGCATCTGAGGGGGGACAAGTGCACTACGACTGCTGGCTCCTCCCACGACCAAATGGCTTGGATTTGGCCGTTTTTAAGATGGGTGTCCTCGGTTTCCATTATCGGCGAAAACCGAGGTCACCCGTCTCTAAGGTCGGCGATCTCAACATTTAGGTCGAGCATCTCTAAGGTCGACAATGTGGAGATTTGGGCGTCCCCGACCGTATTATCGAAACGAAAGATGGATGTCCATCTTGTTTCAATAATACGGGTTGCCCCGCCCCTTTACGGAGCCGTCCTTAGAGATGGGCGCCCCCGTTCGATTATGCCCCTCTTTATTGTTTATTTTGGGGCTATTTATAAGTGTTTGGACATTAGGACATTTATAAGTTCGCACCGTATGGAGGAGTTCAGACGTGTGATGATGTAATTCAGGGATCCTTTTACCAAGCTGCATGAAAATGAGCCCTGCGCTAGCAACAAGGGCTGTTTTTCCCACGCGCCAGGGCCCTTTTTAACGCAGCAGGTAAAAAAAAGGCCCCCAGATGCACATGACCATGCAGTAAGCAAACGTGGTGCACGCTCAAGGCGGAACTACTGCCGCGGCCGCATTGGGCCAGCGGTAGTCCCTGAAGAGGGCCCCTCAATGCGTTGTTTAAGAGCAGTGATTGTTCTACATAGAGCGAAGCACTATTGAGCAATGGGAGTTGCCATTCATGCTATATGTATACTGAAACATCTTCCTCCATTTACACAATATTTTGAGATAGGTGAGTCCAAAACAATTGAGTATTCATAAGTCATGTTTTCTTTTGTATTGTTTAGATTAAAGCATGTGGCATATTCTTATTATTGACTTTAAAAAAGGTGATCTGCCACCTGACAAATGTATGACTTCACATCTTGATTATTTAATTTATAGACCAGTTGTTCATTAGTTGAATTAACTTTTGGTTGAATTGGTCGTTAGTTGAATTGTATCCTTAGGCCAATTGTCATTAGACAAACTCTTGTTAGCCGAATTGTACTAGACCTCTCTGGAATGAATCCTGGTATGTGATCCTTGGCTGAGGACTTTTACTGCAGTTGACTGGACTAAGCATTCTCAACCCAGTCCTCGGGATGCAGCCAGTCAGGTTGTCAGGATATCCACAATGAATCTGCATGAGAGAGTCTGCATGCGCTTCCTCCATTCTAGGCAAGTGTATGTCATGCAGATTCATTGTGGATATCCTGAAAACCTGACTGGCTGGGTGTGTCCCAAGGAGGACTTGAGAACCCTTGGACATGACTACAAGAGAAGGTTTCGAAAATAGGGCAATAACAAATCTTCAGAACTCTAAAATAATGAACTCTAAGGTGCTTTCTGTCAAGACAGTAGATGATGCTTCTTGAGCTATTGCAGATGTCATTTTGCACTAGTCAAGTCAGGCAGAACTGTTCAACTTTGCTTTGTCCCATACAAGGCAGCACCTCTCACTGCTGTTAACTTGTCAAGCACCCAGGTTTCCTCACTCATCAGAGCTGGTTTAGAAAAGAAATTAAAACTTGAATGCCTGTTTATGCCCGGTAGCCATATCACCTGGTCAGGTCCAGGTGGGATGTATTTGAATACATTTGTATGATTTAGTGCCAGTGCTGTCTGTTCAGAACCTATTTCATGGAAGTAAAAACAAGTTTTGATTAAATTCCTCTGGAATAATAAAACGCCTCACATTGTGTTGGGCAGACAAGTTAAATAAAATATATGGAGGAGTGCGATTCCTAGATTTTTATTTGTACCACTCAGCATTTATAATTGTACAGGGAATCTTTGGCTTTCTGTCCCTGAGCAAGGTGACCTGTCAAACTGGTTACTACTGGAATGAGAGCTGCTAGCTCCCTATGCTGTATCCCTGATTCCAGGTATGGTACCTCCCTCAGGGGCCCTTTTACTAAGGTGCGCCAAAAAATGGCCTGCGCTGCTGTAGGCGCATGTATTGGACGCGCGTAGGTCCATTTTTCAGCATGCCTGCAAAAAAAGGCCTTTTTGGGCCGAAAATGGATGTGCGACAAAATAAAAATTGGCGCGCGTCTATTTTGGGCCTGATACCTTACCGCCACCCATTGATTTAACGGTAAGGTCTCGCTCATTAACTGGGTGGTAATTGTCAGTGCACATTGTAAAGGCTCTCCTCCAGGGAAGGCTTCTTTCCACCTGCACTCTTGCATGAGCTCTGGTCCTCCACAGGCTCACCTTGGTCCCTTACTGCAACCCACCATGGCAAAGGAAAGGGTTGTAATCCTCTAGGCGGTCGCTTCCCCGCTCCCCCCAGCTAGGGCCACCGAAACCACTGCCTCAGAATCAGGTAGTTCAAAAGGGAGACAAAAGAAAAGAAAAAAATAACTGTTCTCCACAGCACGATAGTGCACAAGTATTGTAGTTTTAATACATATCAGTTTTCAGGCACTACAGTTTAAAACCCTCCCCCTGTTCAAACATCTCCGTTCAAAAACATAGCCGTTCAGTAGAGCAACACTTTGAAATATTTCAAACAAAAGCACTGCAGATTAACACACATCAACCCAAAACATAGCATGGCAAAAGCACTGCAGTTTTAAAGCACAGCAGTTCAAAACATAGTATGTCAAAAAGCACTGCAGTTTCAAAGCACAGCAGTTCACAAACATAACCTGGCAAAAGCACTGAATTTACAGCACAGGAGTTCAAAACATAAGAAATGCCCCCCCCCCCTCCCAAGAAGAGTTCTAGGGTCCCACCCTTTCCCCATCAGTTTCCACGCTTGACCACCACCCTCCTGGACCCTAGTGAAAGCAAAAACTCTACAATAACCATCGCTTTCCTTTTCTCACCAAACCTTCACACCACGCAATTCCCTTCCAAATTCCTTCCCCCGTGATTTTGCCAGGGCTGCAATCTCCATCTGTTCCTCTGATTCCCCTTTCTCCCTTTTCTCCGCCCTTTGCCATTGCATGGGCTCTTCCCCCCCCCCCCCCCCCCCCCCCCCCCCCCTGTTCCCCAGCTCCCAGCTGGTCTCCATTCCCCTGATTATCTCGGCTCCCATCCTCCTTCCCCGTTCTGGGCCTGATATTGCAAGCTACCTTCAGTTGCCTTTCCTAGAGCTCCCTCCGGGGGCTCTTGGGAAGGGAAGTTCCTAACCCTGTGAGGGGCCCCTTCAGGTCTCTCTGAGAATCGTGGTCTGAGTTCTTAATCTATGTCTCCCTCAAGAGCTGATGAGAGGGGTAGTTTTTACCCTGACTCCTGTACCTCGGGGACAGAACTTCCCTATCCTCCCAGGTTGGCTGGTCCCTTTCAGTGAGGAAACGGGTTCTCCCTTGCCTGTAGGTGGGCTCCCCTTCTTCTCGCCATGCCTTATATCTTTCCCACCTGACCTCTTCTCCTTCCCTGTCCCCGTATTCCTCACAACATACACTGCCAATTACCGCCTGGTTAGTGCCACAAGGTAGAAAATAAAAATATTTTCTGCTGTGCATATCGGACATGTGTAAAAATTAGAATTACTGCCCGGGGCGTGCAGTAGCCGGTCGGTAGTTCTAATTTGATGTGCCTTAGTAAAAGGGCCCCTTAATTCCTCCTGTAAAGAACTTACCTATATGTGCACTTTTGAAATACCTGTACATCTGAAAAAGCAGCTGTAAATCCTGACATGTGAACTATCGCGCATTCACATGTATTCCCTTATGAAATAAGGAATACATGTGTATTTTTTTAGGCCTCCTCAATCCACCTTACAATGAACGCCAGATGTGGGCAACCTTTATACACAGAACGCTGCATGAATGCCATTGCTATCCCTGGCGGGCTGCAGCATTATGTAATGTCGGAACCGGAAGTTTAACTAAAAATGATGGAAACAAACTGTTAGAGTGGCTATTTTGAAAATATTTGTGAAATACAGTATTTGCAATTGCTTTCGCCCTCTTCATTCAACTGAAACAGCCCTTGCTAACGTCTCCAATGACCTGTTCCTGGCCAGATCCAAAGGTCCCTATTCTATCCTCATTCTTCTCGATCTATCTGCTGCTTTTGACACTGTTGATCATCGCCTACTCCTTGATACACTGTCCTCACTTGGATTTCAGGGCTCTGTTCTTTCCTGGTTTTCTTCTTCTCTCCCATCACACTTTTAGTGTATACTGGTGGATCCTTTCCATTTCTATCCCACTATCAGTTGGTGTACTTCAGGGCTCTGTCTTAGGACCTCTTCTTTTCTCCATCTATACTTCTTCCCCTGGTGCTCTGATCTCATCCCAAGATGACTCCCACATCTACCTCTCCACACCAGAAATTTCAGCAGAAATCCAGTCCCAAGTATCAACCAGCCTGTCTGACATTGCCGCCTGGATGTCACACCGCCATCTGAAACTAGACATGACCAAGACTGAGCTTCTTATCTTTCCCCCTAAACTAAACTCTCCTCTTCCCCCATTCTCTATCTCTGTGGATAACACACTCATCCTCCCTGTCTATCAGTTCGTAACCTCAGGGTCATCTTTGACTCCTCTCTCTCTCTCTTTCTCTGCACATATGCAACAGACTGCTAAAACCTGTCATTTTATTTCTCTATAATATCACCAAAATGTGTCCTTTTTCCTTCCTGAGCACACTACCAAAACCTTTATCCACCTCTCGCTTAGACTATTGCAACTTGCTTCTCACAGGTCTCCCACTAAGCCATCTCTTTCCCCTTTAATCTGTTCAAAATTCTGCTGCATGACTTATATTCTGCCAGTGTCGCTATGCTCATATTAGCCCTCTCCTCAAGTGACTGCAAAACAAAAAAAAAATCCCTGATGTCTAGTGAGCCTCCCAGGGCATACCTTGAAAAAGGCAGGAGCAATGCTCACTTGCTCCTTCCTCTGGTGCATGACGCCTGACATGTACAATGCAAGCCGGGATGCACTGAGCAGGGTTGGTTTCCCATGTAATGGAATGCTTCCCTTATTTGGTATTTTAGGTAGAGACTACCAAGTAAGGGAAATATACCCTTATTTGGCAGACTCTGCTTGGTGTATCCCAGGATGTACTGTGAGGCCAGAAGCTGCCTTTTTCAAGATGGCACCAGAGGCAGGAGCGAGTGAGCACTGCTCCTGCCTCTCTAAAGTATGCTTGGGGGAAGATTTGGGGAGTGGGGGCCCATTAGACATCAGGGAATTTTTTTAACAGTTGGGGATGGGGCAGGGGGTGCATTAGACACACAGAAATTTTTTTTTACAGTTGGGAAGAGGGAGGAGTGGGGTGTACTGACAGCATGGAAAGATTTTTGTATGGTTGGGGTTGGTGGGTAGCTGCCACTAGACACCAGGGAATTGTGTATCGAATTAGGGTAGGGTCAGGACAGGGGGAAGTTTGTAAGAGCATTTGTTTGGGGGTGGTGGTCAATGCAGAATGTTGTTTTGCACACTGACCTTTTTTTTTTTTTTTTTGTTCACCCTACCTGCCAGCGAATGAGCCAGTCACCACTCATGCACTGACAGTACGGGTGACATTTTGCAATGAGCTGTAGGTTACTGACAGGGCGTACAGTACCTAGAAAGAAAATATTTTGTGGAGTCATTTTGTGCAGGACTTTATGGCCAATGACAACATCTTAATTCTGACATGCAAGTGGAGCGAGTTGGTGTTTGAAATGCAAAGAATCTTCTGAGGTTGGATCAAGAGGTTTACTGAACCCACCATGGAGTACATTTTAGATAGATAAAAATTGATGAAATACCAATATTGGCCCAATTCAGGGGGCCTGCTGTTTTGATTTTGTTTTCAGCTTGTGTGAGTAAAATTTTCAAGCCATGGGTACAGCAAAAGCAATTTAAGGGTCCTTTTACTTGGCGTATCCTTAAACAGGTCTTTTCCGTTTTTATTACCGCCGTAAAAATGGCTTATTTTCCAATTTTTGCATTAATGGCCATGCATTAGGGCCCTGTATACTAAGCAACATTATGGCACGTTAATGTTTTTAATGCATGTTAACCATGTATGTGCCTACAATATCCCTATAGGCGCTTACGTGGTTAGTGTGTGTTCTAAGTGTAGGCATGCTAAAAGCACTAACACACCTTAGTAAACAGGGCCCTTAATGTTGTCATTAGCATGCAGCCATTTTTAAAAAATTAGTGTGAGTGTTTACTGCCACCCATTTTGTAGGCAGTAGGGGCTCCTGCGTTTATCCATGAGATGGCCAATTAGATCACAGTAACATAGATGCATAATCTGGTTAGTACAGGGAAGCCCACTCTCCATCCCTGACACATGTAGGTTTCAAAGTTACCATAGGGTCACCTGGGTATGAGGTGGGGTGCAGGTGGGGGCAGATCTCATCTTTCCTGCTGTCGGGACCATCACTCTATAGTCAGATGACATCTTGAGCTTTCTAGATTTTCTGCTGGATTCAGATCTGGCCTTTGGTAGGATCACTCTGACATTTGCTTTCTTTTTGCTCAGCCACTCTGTTGTTGCTTTTTACTTTGTGCTTAGTATCTTGTTCTGCTGAAAGGTGAATCTTCTTTTTCCCAGTCCCAAACAGGGTTTCTTCTAGGGTCTGTCTGTACTTTGCATCATCCTTCTGTTCCTCAGCATAGATTTTCAAGATTAGTCTTCCTTTAGACAGGCAGGTCATGAAAGAAGTCACAAGGTACAGAACTGAATTTCCTACCTACAGCTCTTCATTTTCTTGTGTTTATGAACCACATGCCAGGAGCACTGCCTAGATCATCTGTATGATGGTCAAGAATTTAAAAAAAGTTGTTGTTGTGTTTTGGTTTTTTTAAGTAACATGATTCTACTGATCTCAGCTGTGGTGCTCGTGGGTTAGTTCCTCTTTATAGCAATACCATAAAATATTAAACTCTGATCTTTCATGTTGGCTTAAAATGTTTTGAAAATAAGTCATGATCTCCATCCATTTGGTTCTTTTTTTATAATTAAGCTCATCTGTTTCACCTCCTCGGAGTGACTGAGAGTTTGTTTGCCATCAAGGCCAAATTTGTGCATGAGAGACTGCCATACCCATGCCTTTACTTAAATTATAGTATGGCAAGGAATGGCAGGACACAGCAACAGATGTATAGAAGCATATGATGTAATGTTTACCTAATGGATAGGGGGTGCTGCTCATGAGGTATGGAGAATGAGAGAGAAGGAGATGCTGGGTAGAAGGTACAGTAAGGGAGAAAGATGGATACTGGTTGGGGGAGGAGAGAGCAGGATACATAACAGGGGAAAGGATAGAGGAGGGAATACTGTGCAGAAGGTAGGGGAAGAGAGGAGGATGTTGTATTTGTGGGCTAGAAAGAAAGGGGTGCTTGACAAAGGGTGAGGGGAGAAGGAAGAGGATTCATGATAGGGAGGAGAGATAGGGGGATGCTTGCTGGACAGAGGGTATGGAAGAGAGGTGGAGGATGTCAGACAGCAAATGTGAAAGAGAGGGGAATATTGTGCCAGAGCTCCAGCATCACCACCCCCAAAACAAGGATGCTGTGCCAGAGCCGCTGCCGATTTGAATTTTCACATAGGTCACAACTAACCCTATAGTGTCTTTTGCCATTTTTATTGTGAACATAACCTTTACGGTGAAATATTTTTCTCACCAAATCTTGGCCCCCATATAGCCCTGTGCCATGGTCAATATAGACAACAGTCTTATATGTCTCATGAATTAAATTTCACCTTGAAGTACAGTCAGGATCCCAATAGGCTGTTCCTGCCTTTTGGCATTAGTTATCACTGTGGGCCTCTGGTTCTAGTTCTCTGCTGAGAGGACGTCCTGGCCCACACTTCCTTCCGATGGTCATATTATTTTTGACCATGATCTCCCCTCTCTCTCTCTCTCTCTCTCACCCTTCTTCCTATTCATTGCCATAACGTAGTCATTGCCTGCATCTTTGACATGAATCTGATTTTCAGAATTTGTCTCCTGGAGAAGACCCCTTGCTTAAGTCCAGCCAGTGACCGACACCTCAAGGCCCAAGCTGAGACTGAGAGGAAGACAGTATGTGCAGGTGGAAGATTTGCAAGCTTCTCCAAACTGAGCCTACCCTTGGCATTGGGCCTGCATGTTGTGCCAGCCTTAATATGTTATGTATACCTATATTTTGTATGCGTCACACGTATAGTACCTCATATATGCCTCAACATCGTTATACATTTTTCATATTCTGTCAAGAACATATGGTTTAGAATGCATTATAGTAGGAACTTGTTTCAATATGAAAGAACATTTATGGAACGACTCAAAAAGTAATATTGGCCCTAGAGATGTGTACAGGGATGGGGATGACAAGAAACCTTTGGGAATCTGCAAGGATGAGACAAAAGTCATTACTACCACAGGGAGTGGACGGATCAAAAGTAGATTTGGACCAGGTTGTATCCCTGTGCACACCTTGACTCAGAAACTTGACACCAATGCCTCAGCTAGAAAAAATATTTTTAGAGAAGCATTCACCTTGATGAAAACTGGTGCATGTGTTTGGAAATTTTGGCAACGAGGAAAACCACTAATAAACAAACTGGTGAGAATATTCGTTAATTTATTTCAAGCATTGTGAGACAGTATAATCTCCATTAAGCTAGTCTCATCTATGCGACTGATAATGCAGCATTTCGAGATGAGGTCTGGATAGGTTGCACAAGCCATATTCTCAATCTCATACTCTCTCATGGACTCCAGCCATCAAAAAGTGAAGTTGATCCAAAGACCTCTCTAGTGAGGTAAGCGACCTTCTAACATTGTTCAAGGAGATGATTACACTCACTAAGTGAACAAAAGTCAATCGTTCACTGAAGAAAAAGCTTTAGCAGTGCCTTTCAACTTGGTGGCACAGTGTTCTAATGACATTGAAATCCAATATGGAGGTGATATGTGCAAGCAATTTGCACTGAACCAGGTGCAAGCAAATTATGCGCAATTGATGACTCCTTGCAATCAAATTGTTATGGTGTTGGAACCATTGGACAGGGCTGCAAAAGAACAGTCGACAGATACCAAGCCTTTACTATGTCTGGTGGTCCCAATAAAATATCAGTTGAAATGGCACCTGACAATTGCAAGCTCAGACAGTCATGTGATAGTATCCTTAAAGAATAGTCTTGCAGATCACCTGGATCACTATTTTACAGTTAAAGACACACTTGGCAGCAACATTGCTGGATCCAAGGATGAAGGGTCATTTAGATCTGATGACAGTCAAAAGGCAGAACAGTGCCATAAACAGACTGCAAACACTGACAGCAGATCAAGCTGTAGACTTAGTGCAGCCAGATGCTGAACCACCAACAAAATGTCCAAAACGAGAAGAATTCGAGGCAGATTTTTTTTTTATGGAGACTTATTCAAGAGCCAGGAAACGGCTTCAGTAATCGATGAAGTGGATATGTACATAACGAGCTCGGACAAGGAATTCTCTTTGTCTCTTACTACCTGTTGGCAACAAAGGTCATGTGTGGCCAAAACCGACACAAACGTTCATTTTCAGTTGTTGGATGAACAATCGGAGAATGTAGAACTGAGCTCTGGCTCTGTAGATGATTTAGTATTTTTACTTGGTTTGAAATGATTGCTTTCTGTCAGTTCTTGTTAATAAATAATGTTTTTCTTATGCATTTAACAGTTATGCCTATTGTTTTGTATTAAAATTTAACAGGTTATAGAGTTCATTTATGTTTTGTTTGAATTTACAAGATCTTTTAAATATAGGTTGGGTATAGGGATGAGAAAGGAAACTGAGGGGATGGGATAGTACCAATATGATGGGGATAGGGTGGGTACGGAAAAGAATTGACTGGGGAAGGGGACTGAATTATGTCCCCAAGCACATCCCTAATTGACCCTTTAGAGGGAGGGAGAGCAGTGGTTTTGAGGCTGTTTGATCAAGTGTCTTCCTGTGCTGGGGGCCTAGGCCAGGGGTCCCCTTGTCCTGGGAGCTGTAGGTTCCCATCTCGAGGAACCCATGCTGATATTTTTAAAATGTAAATGTAATTTTCGTTAAAATCAAAGGATACTTAAAACTTCACTTCTGGAAGGGAAGTAACGTTTCAGTGGTAATGGTACAGGAAAAAAAAAACCCCCAACACAGTACTTATCTTTAACACAGTTGCTTGAGAAGTAATTCCATATTCATCTTGTTAGCCTGCATTTCCATGCTAATTACACTTAAAGTTAGCGGAACAGTTCACTTTGAGCTTGGTGATGATGTTTCGTGTGGTACAATAATCGATACATTGCGTGATCTACGATTACTTTTTAATCTGAGGTAAACAGAAGTAAATCTGAGAATAGTGCAGTTTATACCACTAGCCCTTAGGTTGTGCACTTGCTTCTCAATAACTTTTTGTGTTTTTTTTTAGTAGATTTTTGCTGGAAAACTAGAATCAGGAGCAAGAAATATTTCTTTCAGTAGAAACAGACATGCATTTCTGCCTGTATTGTGCAAACTATAAAGAGATCAGAGGTGCACGGTTTCCAGAAAGAGAGAAAAAATCAGATTTTTCACCGAAGAATGAACAGGAAAACACTCTGTATAATCCTTGGGGAATCCAGAGAAGCAGCAATCCTAGGAGCAATTTGCAAAATGTTCTATCCTACCATTGAGGCAGAAATGTGTATTGGGGGAAATGCATCTGGATGGAAGAGGAAGGAAATGTTGCACATGGATGGATGCATAATACTGTATATGGTATGATACAAATACCTGATCTGCGGTAAAGAACAGAAGGAATCTCTCAACAACAAAGTCAGGAAACTAGCACAATAAGGAACAGGAACAATAAGATAAGTTTATATTTTAAAGAGATTCGTCTAAGCCCTGGAGCTATTATTTGTCTACAAGAAACTACAAGCAAATAGGAAATCTGCCAGAAATATAAGTTATTAAAAGCTGCTGCAGAATCAGCACTTTTGTACTCTTCATGGTGCTAGTGGCCAGAATGGAGAGATGCCAGCTCTGCATCAGGTGAAACAGCCATGATTTACGCAATGGATGGCATGGAGACAAGTTCAATAGGGAAAGCAAGGATTAGGAATGCGCGTGGCCAAAGTAAAGTTTGGTTAGTCTTAATTTTAAAATGAAGTTTTTATGATTTTTTCACACATTCATGTTTTTATGTGCACATTGTATGCATGTAAGAAATGTTTTACCTGTACATATCATTTGTATATGTGTTAATGTGTAGGCATATGCACACATAAGTGATTTGCACTTACAAAAATCTTTCAGATGCACATATGAACTGAATATGTGCAGATGAATGCATGCCCTTACTATCAATGCAATTTGAGCCCCATGTGCCTAGGCCTAGTGACACCTCTGCCTGGAAAGTTCTATTCCATGATCCTGATCAGCCTAAGGAGCTACAGGCTTTCATTTTGTATTTGCCTTACCTGCAAGGTGGTTCACAGAAAGCACCAAAAGTTCCTGACAAAGGCGATTTGATGTGAAAAGTCACAATCATTCATGCTTCCCACCTAATTCCACGTGTTGTAGTCTCTCTGAATTGCCAAAAGGCAGTGACTTACTGCATATAGATCACTCAGCCTCATCACAAATCAGGTTTTTTTTTTTAATCCTGCATGCAAAATAAGTTGAGAATTCCTGTAGCCAAGATACCCTTACAAAAGTGGATATGGAACACTCTACCTATTAAAGTGGGAAGTGGACCAATGACTTCAGGACGTTGAGACTGTGTTGGTATATAAACAAGTAAACTGCTACGGTCTCACAGGACTGCAGACAAATATGTAGAGAAACCTAGAGGATGAGGAGATTTGTAGCATTGCAACGTGGTCTTTCATTCATACCTTCCTATCCCACTATTGTCTGGGCAACATATACTATAGAAACAGTGCATTGATTTATTTGTTTAAAAAATGTATAATCCATATCATCAACCAAACACACAGAGGGGCTCTTTTACTAAGCGGTGGTAAGATCTAATGCATTCTTACTGCACACTAAAAAGGCATTACTGTGGGATACGCTTAGTAGTGGCATACTGAGGGCAGGGCAGTGGGGGCGGTCCACCCCGGGTGCACGCTGCAGAGGGGGTGCAGGGAGCAACCCACGTGGCTGTCGGCTCTGCCGGTTCACTGCTCCCTCTAATGTTACTTTCCGTTCCGGGGCAGAGGGAGCAGGGAACTGGGCAGTGCACGCTGCAGAGGGGGTGCAGGGAGCAACCCACGCGGCTGTTGGCTCTGCCGGTTTCCTGCACCCTCTAATGTTATTTTCTGTTCTGGGGCAGAGGGAGCAGGGAATCGGCGGAGCTGACAGCCATGCGGCTGTTCCCAGCACTCCAGGAGGTAAGAAAAGTGCACCCAAGGGAGGGGGTGTGTGCTTGGAGGGGATGACGCTGCACAGCGGCGATCCGCCCTAGATGGCAGCCAATCGAGGAACACCACTGGCACTTAGGCATCTTGCAGTGGTTCTGGGATCGGTGCATGCCAATCCTACACTAAAAAATAGAAAATACTTTTTAGCATGGGGTGTGTGTTTGGAGGTGGAGAGTAGGCGTGCCCTGCACTAATTGGGTAGCGTAGGTAAATAGCTGTGCACTGCCTGGTTAGCACAAGAGCCCTTACCATCTAGTAAATAGGTTGCAGTAAGGGCTCATGCGCGAATGGCCATGAGCTAATTGGGAAATTAGCACGTGGCCATGACTGGGAAAAATAGAAATTACAGCCATGCTAAAAAATGGCCTCGGTGCATGGAACACCCACACGCTAAAAATAGCACAGGCAACTTTTTTTAGCATGGCTTACTAAAAGGGCCCCAAAATTAAAATAACAGTGCAATAAAAATAGGAGTATGGAGAAAAGTTCTATGATGAAAACCACCAATCTCTCTCTCTCTCTCTCTATCTATTGAACAAGTAGCCCTACAAAACCTATTCTGCTGAAAACGAGATATCTGCATTCTACCCATGTTGCCCCTATAGTTCAAAATCATTCACATCTAATGCAATCCGTGCAGCTGATCCCATCCCACTTGTCAATGAAGAAAATACGGATGCTTACCTTAAGTCATCTCCATAGACAGCAGGATAAAAGGACACAAAACTTCCCATCTTCATGAGATGTTGACAAGTCTATATGACTAGACTGAAGGGCCCAGTAAGATGGCAGCTGTGCAGAAACTCCTGTGCATGCTCAGGGGGGAAAAACTTGATTTTTCCTAGCTCTGAGAGCTGGTCTATGATGGATGATACCCATTAGTGTGTGGTTTTACATTTATCCTGTTGTCTACAGAGAAATCCCCATAGCAAGTTAAGTAACTGCACTTTTTAGGAAGTGTGTGATGGTGTTGTAGCCACTAGTGGAGGTAAAATTGGATTAGTAATTCCCACTAGCCTTGTTTGTCTATTTATGTTAGTTTTCAAATAGGAATAAATTAATACATATGCGTATTTAATTTTAGTGATGAGTTGCTGTTTTGTTTTTATGCAGACGCTACTATAGCTTAATGTGTTTCTCTTTGTAGTTAAGGGGGAGTGTATGTATTGTGAGAATCAGAGAAGCCACAGAGTCCAGAATGCAGGGGGGGGAGAGAGAGAAAAGCCAGAGTGGAAAAACTACAGATCCCAGAATGCATTGCGGGAGGGGAGGAGGCAGGAGCTTAGAGAACACAGATTTCAGACTGCCTGGAAGAATAAGAGGGATGAGGACAAACGAGTACCTGAGCCGCAGGAGAGGAAAGGAGAGGGGGCTGATTGGGAGATGGAATCAGCTGAGGAGAGGGTGGAACACCTGAGGGAGGGGGTGGAGAATGAGGGGATGGAATGGGAGGAGTTGGAGCAGGTAGGAGGAGAAGGTGTGGAAGAAGAAATGGAGGTGGGAGAGGAAGTGGCTGGAGAAGAAAGAGTGACTTCTAGAGGAGTCCAAAAGTATCAAGAAAGGAATGATAGTCAGGAGAGATCCGGCGGGTGGTTGTCAAGAGGTAAAGTGTTGACAAATGAGGGTGGTGGATCTTTAAAAGCCTGGCTAAGCTGTGCTGTGTAAAAAGCCTAGCTAAGCGGAACTGTTTTGAGGCCTTGCTGAAGAGGGCAGTGTTTGAAAGCTGGGCTAGCTGAACTTTGGGGAGAAAGCCTGGCTAAGCTGGGCTGTGTTTAAAGCCTAGCTAAGTTGAACTATTTTGGAGGCCTTGCTGAACAGGGCGGTATGGGAAAGCCTGGCTAGCCGAACTGTGTTTGAAGCCTGGCTAGCAGAACTGTGTTGCACCGCCTTGCTAGCGGAACTGTGTGGCAGTGAGAGCGAACTGCACTGACGAGTGTGCACTTGGAAGCAGACAGCACGGATAAGAGAGAGAGACAATTACGCGGCCGAGAGGAGCGGCTGACAGTATCTTGTTGAATTGTAAGGCGTCTGTAGGATACTTCTTTTGGAAACTGAATCATCAATTTAGTCGGATGTGTTCTTTCTACTGATCAGAGTATGTTGTGGAGCATATGAGTTGTTTTTAAGCCCTCTCCTGCAATTTCATAATAGGGCTTCTGAATATTTTTTTTCTAGCTTTTGGGTAGCCTTCCACAAAGCTGCCTTCTTTCAAAGTGTTAATGAACTTTGCTATTTTAAAAGACATTTTTGAATAACCTTTGTAGTTGCAAAGACGAACTGTTAAGACTTTATTGTCCAGAAAAGTATATTTGTAGAAGTTTGATAGACTTGGGTGTGATCGTATGTGATGATCCTAACATGGCCAAACAGGTAGAAAAGGCGATGGCAAAAGCCAGAAGGATGCTTGGGTGCATAGGAAGAGGAATGGCCAGCAGGAAAAAGGAGGTGATGATGCCCATGTATAAGACTCTGGTACGACTTCATTTAGAGTAGTGTGTACAATTCTGGAGACCACACCTTCAAAAAGAAAGGAAGGAGTTGGTCCAGAGGGTGGTTAATAGTCTTCATCATAAAACCCATAGGGGTAGACTTAAAGATCTCAACATATATATTTTGGAAGAAAGGTGGCAGAGGGATATATGATACAGATATTTAAATACCTCCATGGCATAAATGCACGGGAAGCGAGTCTCATTTGAAAAGAAGCTCTGGCATGAGGAGACATAGAATGAAGGTGAGAGGGACTAGACTCGGGCGTAATATAAGGAAATACTGCTTTATGGATAGTGTGGCGGATGCATGGAAAAGTTTCCTGATGGAGCTGGAGGAAATGAAAACTGTAATTGAATTCAAGAAAGCATAGGACAAGCACAAAGGATTTGTAAGGGAGAGGAAAGGGTCATAGAGATTAGTAGTTTGTATGGATGGGCAGTCTGGATAGCCCATATGGTCTTTATCTGCCATCAGTTTTGATGTTATACATTTTTGTTGGCCGTCCCATTGAAAATAGGCACATCTTATCAAAACACAAGTGTGAGGGTTTGGCACCTGGTTTTGATATATATTTGGCTTTTATATCCTTAGTTTTTCACATATCACATATATTAAACATGGACTTTGAGCAAGGTCTGTGATTTATATTTATAAGCAGTGCAACTCATTCTGCAACTGTGTAGCACAAGAGCATTAATTGATGACTCCAGCCATAAAAGTCAGTGGTATGTGAATTCAACGTTTAGAGCTGCATAGGTCTGAAGAGCAGTTTATTGCTGAAATGTACCCACTCTGAATTTAGACTTTGTTCCTTCTTGCAACCTGGTCCTAAGCCACTAAACATAGTTCAGAATGAGTGGGTTGGGAGAAATAGAGGAGTGGGAGCTGGCAAACAGAAGCAGGGTGACAGATTATGATGTCCTTGGTCTTTACTCCCTGTCCTTGAGGACCACCAACAGGCCAGGTTTTCAGGATATTCTTAATGAATATGTATGTTAAATTTCATATATATCCCTCACTAAAATAAATATTAAAAAACCAGCCTTTATTTTAGATTTGGATGGGCTTGAGTGGAGCTTTTCGGGGGCTTTGACAACAACTTCAGAAATTTCAGAACAAGGCCAGGGCCAGGCAGACTTCTACAGTCTATGCCCTAAATATGGCAAGGATAAATCAAGAACGGGTATACATACCATATGTAATTAGTTTATCTTATTGGGCAGACTGGATGGACCGTATAGGTCTTTGTCTGCCGACATCTACTGGGTTGCTGTGTTATGTATATAATGTTCCTGTTTCACTCTACAAAAATTATTTTAAAACTGACATTCCCCACAAACCCAATTCTTTTCAAGGGTCAGGACTTCCAAATATCACACACTGCAAACATGTTGGAAATGATTAAATCCTCTGTATACAGTGATACAATTCTGGAGGAGTAGCCTAGTGGTTGGTGCAGCGGACTTTGATCCTGGGGAACTGGGTTCAATTCCCACTGCAGCTCCTTGTGACTGTGGGCAAGTCACTTAACCCTCCATTGCCTCTCCCCTCTCCAGTCAGTTCAAAACTCTGCTGCCCTTCTCGTCTTCCGCTAGGGTCGCTTTATTCATACTACCCCTCTCCTCAAGTCGCTTCACTGGCTCCCTATCCGTTTTCGCTTCCTGTTCAAACTTCTTCTACTAACCTATAAATGTACTCACTCTGCTGCTCCCCAGTATCTCTCCACACTCGTCCTTCCCTACACCCCTTCCCATGCACTCCGCTCCATGGATAAATCCTTCTTATCTGTTCCCTTCTCCACTACTGCCAACTCCAGACTTCGCGCCTTCTGTCTCGCTGCACCCTACGTCTGGAATAAACTTCCTGAGCCCCTACGTCTTGCCCCATCCTTGGCCACCTTTAAATCTAGACTGAAAGCCCACCTCTTTAACATTGCTTTTGACTCGTAACCACTTGTAACCACTCGCCTCCACCTACCCTCCTCTCTTCCTTCCCGTTCACATTAATTGATTTGATTTGCTTACTTTTATTTTTTGTCTATTAGATTGTAAGCTCTTTGAGCAGGGACTGTCTTTCTTCTATGTTTGTGCAGTGCTGCGTACGCCTTGTAGCGCTATAGAAATGCTAAATAGTAGTAGTAGTAGTAGGTACAAAATAAGTACCTGTATGTATGTAAACCGCTTTGAATGTAGTTGCAAAATACCACAGAAAGGTGGTATATCAAGTCTCATTTCCCTTTCCCTTCTTGCAAAATTAGCACTCCAGTCCAAATGTCCTTTACAAAGAAGGGCAAGTCCACTTCTGACAAAGCTCAATAATCCTTTCTGGGCAAGTCCAAAACTCAAATAACTGAGGTGTGAGTACAATATGCTCTTCTTTCAGACAGCCAAAACTGCCACCAAGCTAGTCATAGCTGAAGTAGCGCCAGGCTCCCTGTTGATTTAGTCTCAACATAGACCATGTTTCACGAGTGCTTCTTCAGGAAACCAGAATCTAAAAAGAAATAAACACATCCTTGAGCACAAGCTCTTAACACATACAGACTCCCTAGCACTGTAAAATAGTAGCAAACTACATACCATTTGTTGAAACATGGACAAGAGTCAACAGCTCCTCTGTAATAGCGTCCCACATTCATTAAAGACACTAGTGCATTCGCACCTTGCAATCTTAATATATAGTTGCAGGACAACCACCCACTTGGAAAAACTCACTCCGTCAGCAAAGCCATCCAATCAACCTCTTTGTTGAGCTCATATTCATAAAAATATGAACTTCTGTTCCATTAAACATCATTTTCTCATCATATTGCTACAAATTGTACCCTCACTTATTAAATGACAAGCCGTTAAGCCCATTAAAACGGGCAAGATTTTTTATTTCTGAATTGTAATTTAAAAGTTGATGAACGTAATGTGAGTTGATGTCTATAGTACACATTTATATACTATATTCTTTGTATAAACAGCATTAGATCCTTCAATTAATTTACCTTGCTCTAATGTCTCTTTAACTAAAACTTTTACATCTGACGCAATAGGGGTAGTGGTCTCCATGTCCTTTGTTGTTTCTTGCAGTTTCCTGTTTTGTTCTCCGCCGCGGTCCCACACAACATTCCCATTGGCTGCCTTGTTGTCTCCCTGGCCCTTCCTCCGTGCCGGGCCCCCTGCAGTGACATCGCATCGATCTGCAGCGCTTTAACATGTAGGCGAGAGATGCTGTCATGTCAGTGCAGGGGGCCCGGCACGGAGGTGGGCGGATGCGGCATCGTGGAGGGTTTTGCGGCAACCTCGTGGGGGTGTAGGTGTGGGAGCGGCAGCATAGTTATTGGGTCCTTTACGGAGGGATGCAGCAGCGGCGATGTCGTGGAGGTAGGTGCTCCAGCGGATGCGACCTCGGGAAGGGTGTTGGAGGGTGCAGCGCTTGCGGCGTCGACCTCATGGGGTTGGAGGGGTGGTAGCGGCGGCGTAGTGGGTGTAGTGACATTTGGACTGGAGTGCTCATTTTGCAAGAATTGTATCACTGTGTACAGAGGATTTAATCATTTCCAACATGTTTGTAGTGTGTGATATTTGAAAGTCTTGACCCTTGACCTGATTTGGGTTTGTGGGGAATGTCAGTTTTTAAATAATTTTTGTAGCGTGAAATGAGAACATTATATGAAGAATAAAGGGTGTTTTTGATTATTTATATTTATTTTAGTGAGGGATATATATGAGATATAACAACAATTAGTATGTTGTGACATCACTGTTGTTTATAGTTTCTATTAACCCAGGATTGTATTGCTATATTAATGAATATGTATGAGAGAAATTTCTATACAACTGAGGTAGCAGACATGCAAATATTTCTCTTGCATATTCATTAGTGGGTATCCTGATAAACCTGACCTGTTGATGGCTTTACAGAAGTGGGCATGAAGACCAAGGACCTAGGTGGTAGTCTAGGTTGTCTATATCATTGTATTATGCTATACATTATAAACCTCCTTCCTCAAACAAAAGCAGTTTATAGAATACAGACTGTATCATAGCAGTGAAATTCATCAATAAAATATAATAGTACCAGGGGTGTAGCTGCTATGAGGCCACGGGGGCCAGGGCCCCTTTAGATTTGGCCCTGGACCCCCCTGCCAATGACCCTCTCAACCCCCCCCCCCCCTCCCGCACCCAACCCGTCGTCAACCTGCCGTCGCCGTCTGCTACCTTTGCTGGCGGGGGACCCCAACCCCCGCCAGCCGAAGTCTTCTTGCTTCGTTTGGTTTCTGAGTCTGTCTGACGTCCTGCACGTACACAACGTGCAGGGCTTCGTTCTGTTTCTGTGAGTCTGACGTCCTGCACGTTGTACGTTGTACGTGCAGGACGTCAGACAGACTCAGAAACCAAACAAAGCAAGAAGACTTTGGCTGGCGGGGGTTGGGGTCCCCCGCCAGCAAAGGTAGGCGACATCACGGCGATGGCGGGTGGGGGGTCATCGGCGGGCAGGCTACAGTTGTTGGAGGTGGTTCTGGTGGCGGCGGGGGTGTGTGTCAGCAATGGCGGGCGGCGGCAATGGCGGCAGGGGGGGCTAAAATGTGCCCCCTTACCTCGGCTCTGGACCCCCCCCCCTACCGGCAAAGTCCAAATAAGCCCTGTACATGCTGTATTCTGGCATGGACAGTGGAAGAGTGCAAGATCAGAAAGAGACATGTTGGTTGATGGAAGGGGGCTGGAGGGTAGGAGAGAAATAATAATTTTGATAGAAAGCAGAACCTTAGGTTTCTATGTAGAGAAGACAGTGGTAGGTAAACCTATGGATCCGTTTAGCCTGCAAATGTCTCTACCTTCTGCTTTATCACAGACCCTGCTTGATCTCCTGCTTTGTCCGCATTTCTTTTGTTAAGGATCATATGATTGCATGTGTATTTCACTTTGGTGCCATTTCCTGTCCATCACTTCCTGTTTGTTTTAAATAAATGATTTTTCATAGTACTTGAGAGTCTAGGCAGGGCTGGAGGTCCCTCCTTCTCAGACCAACCATACCAAATCATGCTTGGATCATCTTCTCAATTTGAATGTTTTTCTGAAGTGCTTTACATTTTAGTATATGTTCATTATGATAATTACTTGTTCAGTTAATGTTACTGCTACTGACATATGATGCTGTAAGGAACAGGGGGCTCTCGCTGTATTACAAATATCTACCCTACAGTCCTGTTGTTATCAACAGATTACACAATTGTGCATGATTCACATCTGTCTGGATGAAAATGAGGACCTGAAAGAGATGGCAGATGGGGAAACAAGAATTTCCTCACTTCCTAATAGTTGCCACCATCGGGCACAGTTGTTTGCTCGAACAGTAACCATGAGTTCTGTGTAAGGAAGTAAAGAGATTTTTATATGCTTGCGGAGTTAAGGCTGTTTAAATTTAATTTTTAACAATTTTGTACAACCATTTCAATAAATTACAATTTGAATGACATCACTAATACAGAAAATCAGGCCTTCCTCAAGGGGCTGGGTTGTATGTGAAAATGTCATTTAGGTTTATTTTAAATAGAAATCATTGTGGCTTGACTGGACAGTTGCATTGTTTCACACCCTCTTCCTCCCCCATTGTCCTCCTGTATGCATGTTCATGACCGATGTTGACTGCATACAGCAATGTAAAGAAGAGGCAGTTCAAAAATTAATCAACTATTATAGATGAAGGGGGTTATTGCTGTCACATTCTCTAGTTCCAGCCTAAGGATTTTTGCTTTAAAAGCTTTGAATTGCATTAAATGTTTTTTTTTCAGATGGCAGTGTTTTCCTATAGTCAGTTTTATGCTTTATTTTATGTTTTAAGTTCAGTGTCGGACGTTTTCTAGCTTTTCTGCCTACTGCAGTAACTGATTTGATCTGAGCTCACATGCAGGCTTCAGTTAATGTCCTTGGATGAAATTCTTACTGTTGGTGGGAATGTTCTTTGTGCCTTGATACAGTTTCAAGAAGCTCAGATACCATATCATGAGAAAAAGTTAAACTGGAATTTGTATTAGTTTGTTTAGTTATAGCTAAAATTTGAGCATACTTGCTGATTCCTAAAAACATGTAGAGCTCGATATTCAAAGCAATTTAAGTGGCCAAGAGAGACTTCTGGTTGCTTAAATTGCGTGTGTGGGACTATCCACAGATATGCAACCGTGCTTAACCAGTTAGTGCTGCTGAATACCACCACAGCCCATAGACTGAAAGCCGGCTATTCTGTTGATGGTCTGGGGGCGGAGTTGGCACTTATGTGGTAAAGTGCCAATATTCAGCGCTTAACCGCCTAACAGGTTAAAGTGGCCTGCAGTAGTGTGGATGCCAACACCTGATGCTCTAATCACTAGGCCAGTTGTTCCCAAACCTGGTCCTGGAGGCACCCCAGCCAGTCAGGTTTTCAGGATATCTACAATGAATATTCATGAGAGAGATTTGCATGCAGTGGAGGCAGTGCATGCAAATCTCTCTCATAAATATTCATTATGGATATCCTGAAAACCTGACTGGCTGGGGTGCCTCCAGGACCAGGTTTGAACAAATACATAGTGAGGTTGTGATAAAGTTCATTTGTGACAAACACATTGGGAATCGTAAGAAGGAAGAGTTAAGATATGTCCAGTTCTAGCTTTGGTTTCGTTATGTCGCAGGGTTAAGGCATTTAAGTTGGATCGTTAGGGTATGCCTTTTTGAACAAGTTAGTTTTTAGTAGTTTCTGGACGTTTAGGTCATAAGTTGTTTTCAAGGTGCTTGGTAATACGTTCCATAGTTGTTTGCTTATATAGGAGAAGCTGGATGCATAGGTTGATTTGTACTTGAGGCCTATGCAGCTTGGGTGATGGAGTTTTAGGTATGTTCTTGTTGATCTAAATGTGTTTCTGGTTGGTAGGTCTATGAGGTCTGTCATGTATCCCGGGGCTTCTCCGTAGATTTTGTGAACCAGGGTGCAGATTTTGAACGCGATATGTTCTTTGATTGGGAGTCAGTGCAGTTTTTTTCGTAGTGGTTTGGCGCTTTCGAATCTCGTTTTACCAATATAAGCCTGGCTGCTGTGTTTTGAGCTGTTTGGAGTTTCTTTATGATTTGTTCTTTGCATCCCGCATAGATTCCATTGCAGTAGTCCAAATGGCTTAGTACCATGGATTGTACCAAGTTGCGAAATATTTCCCTCGGGGGGGGGGGGGGGGGGAAGGTTTCACTCGTTTGAGCTTCCACATTAAGTAGAACATTTTCTTTGTTGTAGCTTTTACTTGGCTCTCTAGTGTGAGGTTTCGGTCAATTGTAACTCTGAGAATTCTCAAGCTGTCTGAGATAGGGAGGGTGTACTCTGGAGTGGTTATGTTGGTGGGTTTGTTCGTGTTGTATTGGGATGAGAGGATGAGACTGTGTGTTTTTTCTGTGTTAAGTTTTAGTTGAAATGCATTTGCCCATGAGGTCATGGTGTTCAGACTGAGTTTGATTTCTTTGGTGATTTCTGAAAGATCATGTTTGTAAGGGATGTAGATTGTGACATTGTCTGCGTATATAAAAGGGTTAAGGCCGTGATTGGATAAGGACTTGGCTAGTGGGGTCATCATTAGGTTGAAAAGGAGTGGTGATCCTTGAGGTACTCCACAGTCTGCTTTCCATGGTGATGATATGTTCGAATTTGATTTCACTTGAATTTGATTTCACTTGATTCAGGGGGCACCTAGAGAGCTGTTCGATACCAACTGTTTACCAAATCCTAAATGTGCTTGGTAGTAGGTGTAATACCCAATGTCGATCTTTTTATTTATGTATTTTATTATTCTATTGTAAATACTAACAAAGCAATCTGCTTGTACAGAAAAGTGGAATGTATAAGTATAAATTATAAAAAAAAAAGAGAGAATTTCTCAATACATAAGGAAAAACAGCAATTATCATTATGCCATTAAAGTCCACAATAATGGGAAAGTGGTGAAATACAAAGAAGAAAAGAAAAAGAATAAACATTCTAACCTAGAAGAAAGAGAAAAGCAGTTTGAGTACAGATAATCTCCAGAAATTTTATGCAAACATTATCTTGAGCTGACAGATGGAGCTACTTGTTCAGCTCCAGTTTTTTTCTATTTGCAGTGATGTTCAGCAGCAGTGTAACAGAAATCTGGAGGTCACTGGAAACCATAAAATAATTTACTAATCAGTGTTTTTGGTCAGTTGCCAAAAGGCTGCCAGGCTTCATATCTGCTAGCTTTTAGTTTGCTATTGAATTACCAAACATTAGGTATGACTAATATTCCACCAGTGTCGTTATGCTCATATTAGCCCTCTCCTCAAGTCACTTCACTGGCTTCCTATCTGTTTCTGCATACTGTTCAAACTCCTCTTATTGACCTATAAGTGCATGCACTCTGCAGCTCCTCAGTACCTCTTCCCTCTCATCTTTCCCTACATTCCTCCCCGGGAACTCCGTTCACTGGGTAAATCTCTCTTATCTGCACCCTTTTCCTCCACCGCTAACTCCAGACTCCGTTCCTTTTATCTTGCTGCACCATATGCCTGGAATAGACTTCCTGAGCCGGTACGTCAAGCTCCATCTCTGGCCGTCTTCAAATCTAAGCTAAAAGCCCACCTTTTTGATGCTGCTTTTAACTCCTAACCCATATTCACTTTGTTCAGAACCCTTATTTTATCATCCTCACTTTAATATTCCCTTATCATTTGTTTGTTCTGTCTGTCTGTCCTAATTAGATTGTAAGCTCTGTCGAGCAGGGACTGTCTCTTCATGTTCAAGCAAGTGTACAGCGTTGCGTACGTCTAGTAGCGCTTTAGAAATGATAAGTAGTAGTAATATGTGTGACTCTCCTTAGCCTGTGTATCTACCTTCTCTCATTTCACTTTCTTCTAGTATCACCCCTTATGCCATTGCTCACCTTGTCACCTTCATGTCTCTTTCCTCTCACCTTTCTCTCAATCTCTCTCTTCCCAATCCCACACAGATACACTCCATCACTTTCAGTTCCTTATTCCTCTGCATCTTGTGTCCCCTCTGCTTGCTCTTCATGTTCTGTCCCTCAGTTCCTCTCACCCTTGCAGCCTGTTTCTTCTCTACTCACATAGCTACACTGGTCCCAGTTGTTGTCCCTATCACTTAGTCTTTCTTCACTTTAGAGCTTTCAGACACTTCCAGCTCATTGCAACAACATGCTGTCTTCCATCCAACAATCCTTTTCAGTTCCCTTCATCCCTTCGTAGCCCTGTCAATTTCTTCCCAATCCACTCCCAGCTGCATCCATTACCCAGCCTCTCTTCCCCTTACAACTACTCTCTGCTTCTAGCCCTTCACTGCAGAATTCTCTCTCCTACATTAATCCAGTGCAGTGGCGTAGCTAGGTGGGGCGCAGGGGGAGCGGTCGCTCCTCCAAACAGCTGTTCTGAAAAAATGGCTCCTATGCGCCAATAAATATTTTTTTTTCTGCTGCTTCCCTCCCAATTCTTAATCTTTTCTAGTCTCTTCTGCCCGCTTGGTCACTGTTTTCTTCCCTGAAGCCTTCTCCCTCCTGTGCAGCACCAACGAATGCGATTCACAGTCAGCCTTCGGTGCCAGCATCGGGGCTTCTCCTCAGGCGCGTCCCACCTCTGCGGAAAACAGGAAGTTGTAATAGAGAGAGAGACAGGGAGATGGTGGATGGGATCAGAGATAGATGGGTTGAAGCTGAATTGGGTGGAAGAGAGAGAGGGCAATGATGGATGGGGGAAGAGAGACAGATCACAGTGCTGGATGGGGGAGAAGAGAAAAAGACACTAATGCTGAATGGGGGAGCAGAGAGAGATATGGGACAATTCTGGATAACAGGGAAGAGAGAAAGATGGGGCAATGCTGAATATGGGGAAGTGACAGAAAGAAAGAGATGGGATGGTGCTGGTTGGCAGGGGGAGAAAGAAAAAGAGTGGAGATGCATTTAGGTGGGGAAGAGAAAGAGATACTAAGAGGAGATGCTGCATAGTGGAAGAGGGAGAAGGGGAAAAAAAGAAACAGAGGAGATGTTATATGACAGGAGGAAAGAGTTAACGAAAGACTGGGGAATAAGAGAAAGGGGAATAGATGGGTTTGAGAGAGGGAAACATGGAAAAATGTAGATAGATTCAGTGAAAAAAGGGAGCTTAAAGACTGGATAGTAAGAATTAATAAAATCTAAATGGATAGACATGCAGAAAAAATAGACGAAAGCTCAAAGATGAGTGTCAAGACATAAATGTAGTGGAGGAAGTATAGAAGAAAGGAGAGAGAAAAAAAGGAGAAATGGACAGAAAACCCTGGCAAGAGAAGACTGAAGAAGCAGAAACCAGAGAAACTAAATGACCAGACAAAGGTAGAAAAACAATTTTATTTGTAATTCTAATTAAATTAGTGTGGTAGCCACGGTAGCGCTACTTTTACAAAACTGTGCAAGCGATTCATGCATGGCAAATGAGAGGAAGTCCATTGGAATTGAATGCACCAGGAATCGCTAGTGCGGTTTAGTAAAAGAGGCCCTTAGTCAACTCTAAAAGTTAATAAAAAAAAAAATTTAACAAAAGGAAAATTAGGTGATATTTTTTATTGGACCAACCAAGTTATAATAAATAATACCAGATCATCGTACTGGTCACCGGCATGTGGAGTCCCTCAAGGATCCCCCCTTTCACCCACAATCTTCAACTTAATGATGATTCCACTAGCCAAACTCCTGGCCGACCAAAACCTTAACCCCTACATATACGCTGATGATGTCACAATCCACATTCCGTTTAAGAAAGACCTAAACGAAATAACCAACGAGATCAACCAGAGCTTCCAGATAATGCACTCATGGGCGGACTCATTTCGGCTAAAGCTCAATGCTGAAAAAACCCAATGCCTAGTCCTCACATCCCAATACAATACAAACATATACTCCACTATAACCACACCTTACTGCACACTACCTATATCAGAAAACCTGAAAATTCTGGGAGTTACCATTGATCGAAACCTCACACTCTACACCCACTTGAAGAATACAACGAAAAAAATGTTCCAATCGATGTGGAAACTCAAAAGAATTAAACCTTTCTTCCCAAGAAATATCTTTTGCACCCTAGTCCAGTCACTAGTTATAAGCCACTTGGACTACTGCAATGCCTTGTACGCAGGATGTAAAGAACAGACCATAAAAAAACTCCAGACAACTCAAAACACAGCAGCCAGACTCATCTTTGGAAAACCTAAATATGAAAGCGCGAAGCCCTTGAGAGAAAAACTGCATTGGCTTCCGCTCAAGGAACGAATTGAATTCAAGATATGCACAACCGTGCACAAAATCGTCCACGCAGATGCCCCACTCTATATGCTAAACCTAGTAGACCTGCCGCCCAGAAACGCCAAAAGATCGGCCCGCAAATTCTTAAACCTGAAACTTCCCAGCTGCAAAGGAGTAAAGTACAAACAAGCATATGCCACGACCTTTGCATACAAAAGTACACAGTGCTGGAATGCACTACCCAAAACCCTGAAAACCACGAACAATCTAACCAGCTTCCGCAAAGCTTTGAAAACGCATCTCTTTAACAAAGCTTACAAAAGTCTCCATCAATGATACAACTCTTCCCCCAATTCACCCAAACACATCTAAACACCTCTCATATAATCTACCCAAGCATCCGCCTAACTACCACCTCTCTTACCTCTGCTTTTGATCAATTGTATTTAAATTAGGCACTGTCTTTATCATAACCTACTCTGTAAGCCACATTGAGCCTGCAAAAAGGTGGGATAATGTGGGGTACAAATGCAATAAATAAATAAATATATTTTTTGACCAGCTTTCAGAGGCGAAAACCACCTTCCTCAGGTCAGGACAGTATACCATAAAAGCATTATACCACCCTGGCCTGAGGAAAGAAGTTTTGGTCTTTGAAAGCTAATAAAAAAACGTGTTAAGTTAGTGCAATGAAAATATATCACCTTATGTTTTGTTTTTTTGATTTATTTGTATTTGATATATTCCAATCACTACATTAGAAATTAACAGTTTTTGAAATTTGCAGCTGTAATCTTTGTTTTGCACACATCACTGTTTCTTTATTTCTGGTGTTGCAATGTATTCAATGTCTGGCTTCTTGGAGGTTCAGATTAATATTTGTCTATATATTTATATTTTTAGGTTATGGTTACTTATTCTGTATATGATGAGGGTCTGTATGTTCTGTGTGTGTGAAGGAGGCTAGGTATTCTGTTAAGCACTGAATGTCTGTGTAGGATCAGTCTGTATTAATCTGGCTTGTTAATCTTTTTCAATAGATATATTGATGTTCTAGTGCCCACTACAATATTTATGTTGCTGATTTTTCCTAGGTAGACCCTTGTTGTGAGATTCCTAGATGTTAGTGCTATTATAGTAGAGTTGCTCTACTGTTCCCGAATGACTTTTGTAGGTTTTTATATTACTTCACAATATGCCTGGTATTGGATGTTGTGTTTGTATTTAGCTCATACCTCTCATAGTAGTAGCCAACAGGAAGATGCTGGACTGGGAGCTAGGACTGACTAGGAGTCCAGTGTTAAAGTACCTGCATATATTTCCAGAATACTGCAAATACTGTTCCGTTTAATAATTTGCATTATTGTCATACATTATTTGAATTTTTGGCACATAATTCTCTGGAGTGTATTCAGTGTGCATAATACATACCATCAGTAATAGGGATACTAGGGGGAAATAGCTGGTGCATATGCACCAGAGACACAGCGAAGGGGTCCTTCACTGCTGTGTTCAAAAGTACCCCTACTATCCCTTTACTGCTTATGTGGGTATTGTCCCCACCCTAAGGATTTTAACTAGCCACACCCCAACCGCACCCTAGCCTCCCAAAACAGCTGAGTCACTGACTGCATATGCCTATGAGGATTTTAACCCTCCCCTCTCTCCCAGTCCTTCATCCTTGCACTGGCGCCTATTTTAGAAAAGTCTGCTCCCCCTGATGTCAAAACCTGGCTACGCCTCTGATCCAGGGGCGTAGCCAGACAGCAGATTTTGGGTGGGTCTAGGCAAGAAGTGGGTGGGCACCAAGTGTTCTCCCACATACCAGAAAAAAATATCTCAGCTGGCGGGGAAATACTTCCCTCCACCTTGGCAGTCTGCAGTAGGCATGTGCTGAAAACAGAGCATGCACAGGTGCCAGTTTCTTGGAGAGTGGCATTTTTGTTACCATCAGGGGGAAGTTTTCAGCTGGCAGAGCTTGGGATCCCCAACAGCTACTTCTATACATGTGCTACTGTTGGGTGGGCCTCGGCCCACCCAGGCCCACCTGTGGCTACGCCACTGCATTAATCCTTTCAATTCCCTTTACCCCTGCTAGTCCCCTCTATTCCTGTCTCCACAGCTCCACTACTACTGCCTGTCCTGATCACCCAGCCCTTCTCCCCTGTACAGTTCCTTTGTTTCTTCCAGCCTGGGAGGAGTAGCCTAGTGGTCAGTGCAGTGGACTTTGATCATGGGGAAGTGAGTTTGATTCCCTTCAGCTCCTTGTGACTCTGGACCCTGTATATAATATGTAAACTGCTTTGATGTAACCACAGAAAGGTAGTATATCAAGTCTCATTCCTCTTCACAGCAGCATTCTCTCTCCCTCGCAATAACACATTCCTCTTCCTATAGCTCCACCTTCAGCCTCTCCCCCATCACCCAGCTTCTCTTCCCCATATAGTTCCTTTCTGCCTGTTCTTCCCATCCCCATGCAGTTCCTTTCTGCTTATTCCAGCTCTTCACAGCATAATTATCTCTTCTTAGCAGTAACTCCTATCAGTCCCCTTCATCCCTTCCTAGCCCCCTTTATCCCTGTCCACATCTCCACTCCCAGCCTCTGTCCCCATTACCAAGTCTCTCTTTCCCAATCAGCAACTTTCTTCCTCTTCCAGCAATTCACAGCAGAATTCTCTCTCCCTGTCAATAACCCCTTTCAAACCCCCACAGCCCTCACTGGATCTCTCTGTGCCTCTTCTCCCCTCACAGCTGCTTCCTGCCATGTCCAGCTCTTCAGAGCTGCATTCAATCTCTTTGCCAGTAATCCCTTTCAAACCACCTTTTCATCCCTTGCTGGACCTCTCTATTTCTCTCTAGGGTTGCCAACTTTCTGATGAAGAACAGCCTGACACCTACCCTGCTCCATGCCCCATCCCAAGTCCCTTGCCACATCTACTGTTGCACCTTTCACTGCCCCACTCCTCTATAGCCAACTGCCTGCACTAGGGTTGCCATCTAAAAAAAAACAAAAACTGCTCACATCTATGTATGTTCCATGATTACTTCACAAACTTTATATAAAAGAAACAGAGCTCCAGTAACCAAATCCTGCAAACAACAAAACACATTCCATACTATTTCTAGCGTGCCCCAGAACAGGAAGTTGATGTCTGAGGGGGCACGGGCTGGCAGAGCCGTGGGAGGGAGGTGTACACTGCCCAGGGGAGGGGGTGCTCTGCCGCAGGTGCCATATAAGGTAGGCATGCCACTGTGTGCTATACAGATGTAAACCAGGTCTCATCTCCTCTTACTAGTTCAGCTCCCATCACTTACAACCCAGGTCACAGGGAAAACATTCTTGTACTCTTCTCCCTATTCTTCACACTAGACTCCACTCGCCCCACATTCTGCACTCAGCATAGTCCATCCAGTTCGATGTTGGGAGTGGGTCAAGGTCCAGAATAGAGATACGGGAATTGGGGCTGTATAAATGGCGGCTTTGCACAGTTATTTTCCAGTTCAGGGAGTCAATGTGCTGCTCGCTTCCCCCTTCAGGGACAAACCACACTGTACTCCAAAGATTTTGTTCAGTGCAAATTTAGCTTTACTGAAACTTTCTGCAACAGCAGGCAAAAGCAGAATGAAATTTCATCTGTACAGTAGAACTCCTGTCCAGTCAAGACTGTATAACACAATCTCAATCCTCTTTTCCAACTTGATCTTTTTTTTAGGGTTTTCAGCAGTGGCGTACCCACGGGTGGGCCTGGGTGGGCCAGGGCCCACCCAATTAGGGCTGAGGCCCACCCAACCGTAGCACACGTTTAGCGGTAGCTGGTGGGGATCCCAAGCTCCGCCAGCTGAAGACTTCCCCCTGGTGGTAATGAAAACGCTATTCTCCACGATACCGGCACCTGCGCATGCTCAGTTTTCAGCACATGCCTGCTGCAGACTGCCAGGGTGGAAAGAAGCGTTTTACCACCAGCTGAGATTTTTTTGGGGTGGTAGGTGATGGGGAGAACACTTGGGGCCCACCCACTTCTTGCCTAGGTCCACCTAAAATCTGTTATCTGGCTACGCCCCTGGTTTTCAGTATTTACACATTTTCATGTACCCCTGTCCATGTACCCATCTCAGGGGCTGGTAATAATCCAAGGTTTCTCCTGTATTTCCTTGATCACAATCCACTTCCCTCAGGCACAGACCCTTTAGGCTGTCCTCCTTTCAGGGATGCACTTCTGGAGTTGCATCCTGGCCTTGAACAGGCTCCCCCTGTTCTAGTCCTGCTGTTGGGCTGGGTTCCTCTTACCCACTCAAGGGTTTTTTCACACCATCCCAGTTGTCACTTGTATGGGCAGGAACTGCTTCGCCATTCAACCTGAATATATTTAGCCACTTTGGGATCCTCCTCTCCACCAAGGGTCCCGACGGGGGTACAGGCAACCAAAGACCACTTCTCCCCACAAACAGGAGCCTTTATTACCTCTAGCTTCACCTTCCTTATCAACCAACTCTTAAACCCACTTTCTTTCTGCAACTTATTTCAACACCACCTCTCTTGTGCTACTCTTCCTTCCACCCAGGGACATCCCAGCTCTCCCCCCCAGTGACCCCAGAGAGCTGACACCAAACTCTAGGAATCCCCATATAATGAGAGATTACACAGAGAAACCTGGCATAATAAAGCAGCACTAATAGTCCCATCCTGCACTGTACAACATTCCACCGGAAAGACCCCAATGGACACAGATCACTACTAACCAAAAAAACACCACCTTTTTTTCCCTCTCCACACATTTTCCCCACATACCTTCCAAAATCCTTTCTCTTCTGTCCTCCCTTTGTGCCAGGTCCTGGTCACGAGCTCTTTCATGCATCTGCTGCATGGCTCTGCCCAGGAGCTGCATTTGAATTCCCGTGCTTTTAAGCACATGCACCCCTGCACACGTGCGCTGAATAAATGGTTCTCAGTCCCCAGAGCCCATTATTTTTTTTCCAAGGGAGGGTGTTCCTGGACCTCTCCTCCCCTTGTGGCACATTCCCAGCCTTTCTTCCTTCTTTTTCCTGCTCCCCTCTTCCCCGATCTCAGGACCGCAGAACAGTGAAGGTTGCAGCCTTCCTGATCACTTCTGTGCGTGCCTGGAACTTTTTCATATATGCTCAGAAGTGACCCCGGAGGCCTTATCCACACTGCCTGACCCGGCTCTCCAGTAACGCACATAAGAACATACAGCTCCACCAGGCATCCTTCACACACAAGCGCATGCACCTCAGGCTCGCGAACCGGGAGAAGAAAGAAAGGAAGGGAGGGAGGGATAGCTGTCTGACCATGGGGACAGGGAACAGGGAGTCTGAGATGGCAAAAAAAGTGACTTTTGTGGTGCCAGTTTTAAGGGTCTGCCAGCAGCCGGCCTGGTCATTGCAAAACCGGCCAGGCTGGCTGGAAGCTGGCCAGGTGGCAACCCTATTTCTCTCCCCATAGCTCCACTCCCAGCATGTCCCCTTTGGCCAGCCTCTCTTTTCTGCCTCTTCCAGCCCTTCTCAGCAGAATTCTTTCTCCCCTGTTCAGTTCCCTTCACCTCTTCCTAGTCCCCTCTATTCGTCTCCCCACAGCTCCACTACCAGTCTGTCCCTGTCACCCAGCCTTTCTTCCCCTTACAACTGCTTTCTGCCACTTTTAGCTCTTCACAGCTTCATTCTGTTTCCTAGCCCCTCTCTCCCCAAGCTCTACTTCCAGGGCATGCCCCATCGCCCAGCTCCTGTCCCTTACAGCTGCTTTCTGTGACCTCCATCTTTTTGCAGCAGCATTCTCTCTCCCAGCCAATAACCCTTTCAAACTCCTTCACCCCTTTCTAGGTCCTCCTATTCCTCTTCCAATATTTCTCTGTCATTTTTAATCTAAATTGCTAAACATATTATTATGGCAATACATGTAAAATTATCATGCCAATGGGAAAGGGAACTTGATATACCATTTCTGTAGTTTTTGCAACTACATTCAAAGCAGTTTACATAGTATATACAGGTACTTATTTGTACCTGGGCAAAGAAGGGTTAAGTGACTTGCCCAGAGTCACAAGGAGCTGCAGTGGGAATCGAACACAGTTCCCCAGGATTAAAGTTGGTTGCACTAATCACTAGGCTACTCCTCCACTCAGATGTTATGTAATTCAGTCTTCTTTCATTGTCTATCTCTTGCTCTTCCCCTCCCCATTGGCAGCTTTAGGCAGGAAATGCCTGTATTCCTAGGGGATTAGTAGCATGAAATGTTGCTACTAATTGGGTTTCTGCCAGGTACTTGTGACCTAGATTGACCACTGCTGGAAGTATGATAGTGGGCTACATGGATCATTGGTCTGACCCAGTGTATCTGTTCTTGGGGGTCTGGGCGGTTTTTTCCAGCCTGCCCGTTTGGGTTTCTGGGTAGGCTGGTGGGCCTTCCTTGGCCCCCCCCGAGCCTCAGGGTCCCCTCCCCGAATGTACCTTATCACACCCTGGTGGTCTAGTGGCTTCTTCAGGGCAGGAAAGAACCCCACTCTTTCCTGCCTGCTGCCATCGCTTCTTCAAAATGGCTGTCAAGTCTTCAAGCGGTGGCACCATGATTATTGCAGTGGGCACTGGAACATCAATGCACATATTGGAAAACTAAACAAGTCAGATTAGTTCAGATCAATCCTGCACAGTCAGTGCTAACAGAAATCTTTCACACATGCAATACACAGATAGGCCCTCATCCTGTATAGAATAAGTAACCACAAACTAAAAATAGAACTATGTAGACAAAAATGAAACTGAACCCCCCAAGAAGCCAGACTCTGCATACAGTGCAACATCGGAGAAAGAAAAGTGATGCATGTCCTTCTGTACTTTGCAAAAGATAGCAGACATAAATTTCAAAAACTGACTTTCCAATCAGTTCATTGCAAATTAACAAATACAAATAAAACAATAAATGGAAAATATGATGATCCCATTTTATTGGACTAAATACATTTTCAGTTAGCTTTCAGAGGCTAAAACCTCCTTTCTCAGATTAGGACAGTATATTGTGTTTATAGTATACTGTCTTGACCTGAGAAAGGAGGTTTTGGTCTCCAAATGTTAGTCAAAAATGTATTAAAATTAGTTCAATAAAAAGATACCATCTTATTTCCATTTTCTATATCTATTTATTCCTCCCGATATTCAGCTGGTGGCAGGCAGCACAGTTAGCTGTAGGTGGCAGCCCTGACCCAGAATATTAAATGCTGGGCTCTTTCTGGTGTCCAGCATTGAATATCCAGGTTTTTTTTTAGCCAGCTCTAATTTAATCGACCATGTGAATATTCAGTACTGACCAGTTAAGTTAATAGCTGGCAAAGATAGGACCTACTATTTAGGCCATCTGATTTGCCTGCTAAACGTAGCCGGCCAGCACTGGAATATGAGTGATTATAGAGACGTATTTTCAAAGCACTTAGACTTACAAAGTTCCATAGTAACCTATGGAACTTTGTAAGTCTAAGTGCTTTGAAAAGAAGCCCTATAGTCAGTTAGCTACTATACACTAAGTGCTAATATTAATCATAAATAACCAGCTATCTTACACTGAATATTACCGGCCAGGAGCCATTCTTGGCCGGTTAAGTAGTGCTGAATAATCGGGCCTATTATATTTATAAACACTGCTACTACACTACTTTTATTTTAAACTAAAAAAAAAAATTTTTCTACCTTTGTTGTCTAGCCATTTTGGTTCCTGATAGGGGTTGGGCCTATCAGCCACGCACATGGAGAGTCTGGCCCTGCAATAGTTTTAGCTTGTTTTACCTCTGCTGCTGTTGGTCTAGAGAGGTGGCAGCAGCTGTGGGTTGCCCCTGCTACGCAACAGTGGAGAACTGCTGCGTGGTAGCTTATGAAACAGTGCACAGCTTAGATGGAACATTGGTGGCAGGCAAAAGGCAAAGACAACAACGTGGCAACTGAATTTTATATGCAATGTCTCTGTGACTTGCTACTCCTAATTCCAAAGCCAGAGAAAGTCTACACTTTTTATCTCAAGTAAAATGCCTTCGAGTAGCAGTGCAATGTAATGCAATACAACGTCCACTTACAGTTAGGTGATGGCTGCAATAAGGCTCAGAGGTTTGGAAGCTCTGATGCAGTTTTGACAGTGCAAATTCCACTGGGATGTTGGAATGTTGTACTGGGGATTGAAGCTAAAATTACATAAAATATTGTAAGAATCATACTACATAGCCACTGCCACAGGCCTCATCCTCTTTCCATATACTTTTCAAAGGTAGTTTCTCTATACCTCAGAATGCCCATCACACTACTTCCTTTATATACCCTAGGCCTATAGAAGTGTGAAAATGAACCAGGCCTGATGCAAAGGATTTCACATATTGAACATTTTTTATGTTCTGTTTCCTAAACACAGTGTTATACAAGACCACCAAGCAGGGGCGTAGCCAGACATCCAATTTTGGGTGGGCCTGGGCCCAAGATAGGTGGGCAGAAGAACTCCACCTTGTCCTACAAGTGATTTGGTCTCTCCCTCTCTCGCCTGCATGCCATATGGTTTCTCAAATATCTCCCCCCCCCCCCCCCGCATACCTTTTAAACAGCAGATTTTCACCGGCAGCGAGCAGCAACTAATACACACTGCTCATGTTGGCCCCACAGCCTTTCCTCTGACGCAACTTCCTGTTTCTGCATAGGTGGGAATACATCAGAGGGAAGGCTGTGGGGCTGGTGCGAGCAGTATGTATCAGTCACTTTTTGCTGCAGGTAAAGATCTGCTATTTACAAGGTATGCAGGAGAGACAGTTGTTGGGTGGGCCTGAGCCCAACGTGGGTGGGCCTGGGCCCACCCGAGCCCACCCTTGTCTACGCCACTGCCACTAAGGCAGCCACAAGCATCCTTTTGGGTAATGTCTCCAAACTGATTAGTTTTGTACATACCCAAAACTATATCTAAGCCAGGGTATGTTGAGAGGATCTCAGTCTTTCAGGCCCAACCTACACATTCCTTTTCTATGGCTCTGTGGCTAACAGCTCTGTGGGCTCAGTTCCTCCTGTGGCTCCTTGTGATTCTGTGGCAAGTCTCTTAGAACTCCATTGCCCCAGGTACCAAAACTTAGATTGTGAGCCCATTAGGGACAGAGAGAAGTACCCGTATGTAAATTGCTTTGAAAAGGCAGCATGTCAAAAGTCCAATAAATATAAACCTTCACCTATTCCTTTACTGCAGCTAGAATGCTGAATGGTCAGTGGTACCAATTTTTACTGATAATAAATATTACTTCCACAGAGTCTGCATGTTTCTCTATAGGACATGTTACTCTGATCTGCACATGCAAATGTTTTTATTTTTAAAATTTTGTTTCTCCATCACTTTTACATTTACTAAATGCAGCCTCAGATTGATTTAATCAGGCATTTAAAGTACTATTTGACCATAATAGCAGAAAAATGCACAATTTAAAGTCAGAGGTGTGTGTTTCTAAATGGATTTGCAAACCAAGGTACAGATGAAGAACAGGAAATGTCTTTAGACATCAAAAATTAAAACACAAAATAGCAAGCCACAGTGGTGAGATGCTAGCAAGCGAGGATTGCTTTTTTATTTCAGACACATAAGAGAGGATGCAACACTGAAAAGGATCCTCAGATGGCAGAGGGACAGCAGAACATGGGGACTTAATCATATAGAAGTCTGGTGCTGTGGACCCAGCTTGAAACAAATGATTTATGTCCCGTTATTGTGATAATGCAATGAGGCACCTGGTTTTTTTTATTATTATTCACAAATGTAAACAAATAAGTCTACCTTTGAATCTCCTGAGGTGCTCGCTGGCTTCTTTCTGATGTTTTAGCTGTTTTGCTGATTTTGCTAATCTGTTTATACAGAGCTGTAGCTGAAAGGTAAGGCATTGGTAGCATGCTTGGGTTGCATTTTTGAGAGGGACATAGGCTGAGCTGTCCAAGATAGCGAAGCGGTTACAATGTTAATGCTGCCTACTTGGCAGAAGGCAGGGATGCATTTCCCACTGGTTCAGTAAGGCATCACATTCTTTAACCATATAACACTTGCTTTTCAAGTGTGCAAATTAAAAGCAAGCTGGTTACAGCAGGAGCTTTAACTTGAGGTTTATTTCCCTGTGGACAGGACAGTCACTGGACAAAACCACATGTCCATTCCCTGATGAGCTTATGTGTTTACAGTCTCCCAGACCGACTCAAAGGATAGCACTGAGTCCTCAACCAACTCACCCCCAACTTAGCTCCCCAGGCAGTCATTCTGTTTGTCTATTTATTTGTTTATTTGAGATTTATTTGTTATTTATTTATTTATTTATGAATGAATGACCTCATATACCATCTTTAACTGCCAGACAGAGCAGGGCGGTTTAAAAAAATAGCACACAAAGCAAAGAAAAGCGCTACAATATTGTGACAGGAAAGCTAAGCAAGCATATGAACAGAGGTAAGCATTTTGTTATAGGTAGACATAAAATTTCCCTCTAGCATTGATACCCTGCAAGCCGTCCCAATCGGCCAGAGTAGGTTTGCTCAAATAACCAGGTCTTAAGCCTGGCTTTAAATTTCTTGATACTTAGTTCACTGTGTAAAGGTAAAGGCATAGAATTCCAGAGATAAGAGACTGCAAAAAAGAATGCACAACAACGAGTTGACTCTAATCGTGCAAAAGAAAGCCCTAGTAAAGTTATACGTTGGTCATTTATAGAACGTAACTCTCGAGATGAAGAATGTGGGATAGTCGAAGAGGACAAGTTTAGAGATGTACCTTATCAGAAAGCCTTGAAACTTAGTAAAAAGCTTTAAACTGGATACGGTATTGGATAGGCAACCAGTAGTGCGCTTGTAAAATGGACGTAATATGATCAAATTTACATAAGTGGCAAACTAAACAGACAGCTGTATTTTGAAGCGTCTGAAGCCTAGTAAGCAAAATTGTAGTAATCCCTAAAATAGTTACAGTAGTCCATGCGAGTCATAAAAAAAGGGACAAAATAAGTGAGTGGCATGTATCATGATCAAAAAATGCATGGGCCGATCTTGGTGCAACAGAAAGAACTGAGATTTGCATAGAGCAGAAACCTGTGGTTCGAAAGAAAGAGCAGAGTCCAAAAGGACTCCTAAGTACTTAAAACTAGGAACTGGAGAAATATAGGTATCAAATACTAGAATGGGAGCAGCAGGGGCAATATAATAACCAGTTAGCCAACAGGAAACCATATTGTTGCCATTTTTAACACAAGGCAGTGATCCGCAAGCCACTGTACAACAACATGCAGGCATTGTTGAAGAAGTAACAAATTCATGGATGCAGCCCTGCCTCTGTAAAGAACCTTTAGTATCCCCCAAAGTTTGCATTCTAAAAGCCATATCATTTCTGCCCAACTGCTTTAATGGCTTGCTTTCTTTCTTTTATTTATTTAAACACTTCTAACCCACTTAGTGGTTTCCATAAAAACATACATATTAAAAATAACATCAACTAAAAAATATGTATGTCTATTCATCATCCATCAACATACATAACATCAAAGTGCTGCCATTGTAAACTCTCCATCAATACATTGCCCCCTCAAAAAAAGCTTGGACAAAAGCTGTGGGGTCTTTTTACAAGATGCAGGGAAAAGGGCCCTGTGCTAGCGACGGGGTCATTTTTCCCGTGCACCTGGAACCTTTTTACTGCAATGGGTAAAAATCCCCCAGACAAACATGGCCATGCGGTAAGATAAATGTTATCGCCACCCACTGAGGTGGCAATAAGGACTCCCGTGGTAACCTGGTGGTAAGCAGGCAGCACACGGTGATCCCCGATTACCGGTCCAGGTTGCCATCACAGAAGCCATTTCCGGGTGTTTTATTTTTCCCCCCGGAAATGGTGATGGCAACCACGTTGGGTCGGCAGTAGTCCCGATTTAGCATTCGGTAAGCCTGCGTTGGACTTACCGATGCTTTGTAAAAGTCCCCCTGTGT
The DNA here is from genome assembly GCF_901765095.1 of Microcaecilia unicolor. Lineage (NCBI taxonomy): Eukaryota > Metazoa > Chordata > Amphibia > Gymnophiona > Siphonopidae > Microcaecilia > Microcaecilia unicolor. Next base: position 240,573,377 of record NC_044032.1, on the reverse strand, counting down.
TTTTAACTTCTTAAATTGCAAGCAGTCGTACACAGTGGGCCAGGTAACACATTCCACATAAGCGTTCCTGCATTTGAAAATGCGGATGCCCTTGTAGCACCATAATGAACAGAGGACACTAATCCTAAAGCTAAATGTTTAGTAAAGTCAGATCTTAACATCTTCCCAGAAGAAGACAAAGTAATAACTGTTCCAAAATATCATGGCATTTTAGCGTAAACCACCTGATGACTAAGACTCAAAACTTTACACTGCACTCTTTATATCACAGGCAATCAATGTGGAGTTCTCTCAACACTGGCATAATATGATCAAATATGGAAATTCCAGCAACCAGCCTGGCAGCTGCATTCTGCACAATATGCAGAGCCTTTAGTCTATACTCTGGAACACCCAAGTAAAGAGAATTGCAATTATCTATCTTTGATAAAACCATAGCCTGGCCTACACTCCTAAAATCAGCCAAACATAGCATAGGTTTCAATCGAAACAACAACCGCAACTGATGAAAGGCTGACTGAACCATCAGAAGAAAAAGCATAAGCCCTGGTACAGGGTAATCTTTACTGGACCAGATACAAAAAGAAATGATCAATAGAATCAGAAGTCTGAGTCTTCTGGACTTGAAAATTAGGAAGTTGATGAACAACCACTATCAGGCTTATTTTCAAAAGAGAAGGGCGTCCATCTTTCGACACAAATCAGGAGATGGGAGTTCTTCTCCCAGCGTTGCCCAAATTGACATAATTGAACGCCGATTTTGGGCATCCTCAACTGCTTTCTGTCGCGGGGATGACCAAAGTTCCCGGGGGCATGTCAGAAGCATAGCAAAGGCAGGACTTGGGCATGCTTAACACATGGGCATCTTCGGCTGATAATGGAAAAAAGAAGGGCGTCACTGACGAGTACTTGGCTGACTTTACTTGGTCCATTTTTTCTTGTGACCAAGCCATGAAAAGGTGCCCAAACTGACCAGATGACCACCGGAGGGAATCGGGGATGGCCTCCCCTTACTCCCCCAGTGGTCACTAACCCCCTCCCACCCTAAAAAAAAACTTTAAAAATATTTTTTGCCAGCCTCTATGCCAGGCTCAAATGTCATACCCAGGTCCCTGGAGCAGTTTTAGTGGGTGCAGTGCACTTCAGGCAGGCAGATCCAGGCCCATCCCCCCACCTGTTACACTTGTGGTGGTAAATATGAGCCCTTCAAAACCCACCAAAAACCCACTATACCAACGTCTAGGTGCCCCCTTCACCCCTAAGGGCTATGGTAGTGGTGTACAGTTGTGAGGAGTGGGTTTTGGGGGGCTCAGTACACAAGGTAAGGGGGCTATGCACCTGGGAGCAATTTCTGAAGTCCACTGCAGTGCCCTTAGGGTGCTCGGTTGGTGTCTTGGCATGTGAGGGGGACCAATGCACTACAAATGCTGGCTCCTCCCATGACCAAATGGCATGGATTTGGTCGTTTCTGAGATGGGCGTCCTCAGTTTCCATTATCGCCGAAAACCAGGGACGACCATCTCTAAGGACGACCATCTCTAAGGTCGATCTAAATGTTGAGATTTGGGTGTCCCCAACCATATTATCAAAATGAAAGATGGACGCCCATCTTGTTTCGATAATACGAGTTTCCCCACCCCTTCACGTGGACGTCCTGCGAAGACGCCCTCAGGAAAACTTGGGCACCCCGTTCAATCATGCCCCTCCACGTGTTCCACAAAACCTTCAAATTGAGAACATGTCAGTGCTGTTAAAGGTAAAATAACACTATATCATTTTGATAATGAATGATGTAATTTAAGCAGGTGTCTGTGTAGAGCGCCCCATGGGATCCTGGCTAAGTAGTTTGTCTCTATAGCAGGGTCATACTGGACAGAGTCAGTGAGACGATTGTTCCATTTCTGCTCCTGTAGTCGTAGGTGAGGTTGCTACAATGGTTGGTTCCAACTTCCCATATTAGGAAGAGACACCTAATGACTGTGGACCTGTAAGTGAGTTTTGGTTAAAGCAGGAAGTCTTCCTTCCTGTTTAACTAACTCCTAGATACTGTACAAAGTAGGGGCCAATATTCAGACCATGGGAGGGAGTCCAGCTAACTCCCGCGGTAGATGGTCAGCCCGGATAGTCAGTGCCGGGTCATTTCCGGTGACTGACATTGAATATCCATTTTATTTTAGCCAGTGTAACATTAGCCAGCTATGTTGATATTCAAAGATAGCCAGTTACCTTTCAACCGGCTCAAGATATACCAGTTAATTAAGTAGCCTGATGCGGCCACTTCCAATAGCTGGATATGGAATAAATATTTGGGGATAGCTAGCTATATCGAGTGATATAACCAGTTATCTACTAGGCGTTAACCGGGAATATTCAGCGGGGGTTGACTGCTATCCCCTGCTGAATATCACCAGATAGCCAGTTAAGTGGCATTTAACTGGCCAGGTGCTGTTCCTGGCCAGTTAAATGTTTTTCAATATCGAGGCTTAAAACCATAAGGTGAAACCATCCTGGAAATTTGATGCACGCGTCGCTGGAGTTGTGACTGGAGTCTGGAGAGCAGGGGGAGCCAAAGGGCTACAAGTAGGCATTCACCCAGAGGAGAAAGATAAAGGAGGTATCAACCAGGTACAACTGGGGATAGTGTGGGAGTAAAGAGCAGGAGTAAGCTAAAGGCATGGAAGGAGGAGTCACTATAGAATAGGAGCTACCCAGTCCCAGTGCTTAAAAACTAAGGGGGCGTGTTACTAACGCATGTTGAAAAATGGCCTGCACTGGTGTAGGCGTATGTATTGGACGCACGCAGGTCCATTTTTCAGCGTGCCTGCAAAAAAGGCCTTTTGGGGAGGGGGCTGAAAATGGACATGCAGCAAAATAAAAATTGGTGCATGTGCATTTTGGGCCTGAGACCTTACTACCCCCACTGACTTAGTGGTAAAGTCTCACGCAGTGCCGATTACCGCCCAGTTAACGCCACATGGTAGAAAATAGAAATTTATTTTCTACCACGCGTTTTGGACACACGTCAAAATTAGAATTACCACCCAGGGCATGTGGTAGCCGGGCAGTAGTTCTAATTTGACACACGTATGTGCGTAGGCGCCTACACACCTTAGTAAAAGGGCCCTTAAAGCGGGACATTGGGATTCTGGGAAGAAGAAATGAAAGGAATCACAGAGAGAGAGATTGGATTAAGTTTATGTTTTAACTTAGAGAGGTAACCAGAAGCAAGTGTACTCGGCAACAGATAATTGCCATTGCACAAGTTGTCCTGGCTTAAAAATCATCCAAAATAATTGATTAGAGCTTGTAGAATATCACTCCATTCATAAACTAATCACTTCCTAACAAAGGAGTTTCCCATCAATTGTTTGAGGCTTTTCCTCCTATAACAGCAACAACAACATCGACACTAGTAGATATCTTAGGAAGTTAAAAATCATCCTGTCATGTAGTAAACAGAAGATTTTCCCCTCCCCCTGTGGGGAATCCACCATCAGTGGAGAAGACTGAAGAGTAGAAGAGGGATCAAGACTTACGGGGGAAAGTTATAAACATGTGCTACCATTAAGATGGGTTATTTTACTGTTTATCTGGGTGATTAGTAAATAGGTCTCATTGCATAAAATGGGACCTGTGCTAAAATAGCACAAGATAGTGGTAAAATAATACATCTTAACAGTAGCCATATTGATAACTTGTCCCCTTAGCCTGATGTTGAGTGTGGCTTCTTCATATCAGGAGCAGGACAGACCCAAACAAGACTCATATGTAAAATATCCATAATTACATTGTTGATGAGACTTCGTTGTTCTCTTTTCTAGACACAAACACTATCCAGTTTCACTGCATTTGCCAACAGATATCACCAATAACCTAGTTCTCACTGAATGAATGCATGCAGTTTGAGGATATTTAGTCCTCCAGAATTTGTCAGCAAAAACTTTCCTGTGACCTTCCTACCCTCCCACAGCTCAAATGAGTTTCAAACAGGAAATATCAGACTATCTGGAGCTTAACATATTTCAGACTAACTCTTGTTTTTATGAGAGCCTGACCATAGAGGAGAGACCATGAGGAAAATAATTCCAATAAGCTTAAAGTGTAAGAGACTAGGAGGTGTATTTTTCAAAGCACTTAGAGTTACAAAGTTAAGTCTTTGAAAATGAGCTCCTAAGTCTATTTAACCTTCTTCATACCCTAACAAACAAAATAAAATTCCATGGCAAACCAGTTAACCCCCCCCCCCCATCACTGAAGTGGTTAAGAAAATGTTTTGACATGTAATAATGTTGCACAAACTTGGTGTATGATACAGTCTATGCTTTTTAAGACAAAGGAGTCTAGTATGAGGAAAAGCTGCTCCATAGCCTTTTGTTCTGGCTGTTGGCAGCACATCAGGGAAACACGATTCTGATATTTTTGCATGCTTATTTGCAATTCTCACTGTACAGAAATGGGATGGCTAAACGGAGAATGACACACCTACAATACCGGAGCTGGACAAATGTTCAGAGGAATCTCCTTGCATTGCTCTGCATCATGGGATTCTCTGATACGGTAGATTGCTCATGCTCTGAAGAGACCAATATAACAATATGAGCACCCACGGCTAATCTTGGGAGAACTGTGAGGAATTGTAAAGACTTTTAATTGGGAAGAAACTGGACTCAGAAATTTCAGTCTTCTGTTGCTCCTATGGCTATAACCAGTGGAGCACTGGGTCACACTGTCATTGCACTGAAGCAACGATTTCTCTTGGCGTCTTGAGTTTCATGTTTTGGCCGGTCCAGAGGTTGAAGGCTCTGCACGTGTGATCTCAGGAGTGAGTGTAGTATTGTCGCAAAGATGACTTTCCAAGAAAAGCTCAGCTTGCTGTGTGCGGCCATGCAAAGAACACTTTCGAGTACTTCACACTCGCCAGGTTCCAGATCGAGAAGAAGCCCAGAGAGGCAGAAACGTGGGACTGACTGCCGCACTTCACCAAAGACATTTTTAGGGTAAGCTCGTAACAGGTCTCCATATTTTTTTGCAAGGGCTAGTCTTTTAGCCTGCGGATGCTTGTGTAGAACTTGAATGAAACTAAAGCACAAAATAAATTACCCTCCTTCTATCCCCCTTCCTGGCTGGTTTTACCATAGCTGGCCTTGAATGGCTATTCTAACAAGTGCAGGAGAAGCAGTATAATATCCCTTTGTGAATTCATTAGATATCACATGTAACCTTTTTATTAGTGATTGAGAGACATAGGCAGGCCCTTCAAATGAGAAATGCAGACTCTTATGAGGAAGAGAGATGATTTCATGGGCAATCATAATAATGGAAGGCAAGAATCTAGGTTTCAAATCCCAGCTAAGGCACCAGATCTCTTACTTTGCACCTGTAGTTGTACCTTTGGATACAGCAAGGCACTGAGGAGACAGCACAAAAGAAAAAAACAGATAAGTGCTGATTGATTTTTTTTTTACAGTATTGCCATTTGTGAAAACTGGTGTTGGCTTACACAATTCTTTAAATTAAAGGCTGGTTTTCACATAGGGGCTGGATTAGAAGGTATATCATTTAGAGAGTTGGGTGAAAATACCAGTCCGTTAGCACTTATATGGTGTTTTAATTACACATAAAATGAGTAACCCGACGAAAGAAGTGCTACACCACTAGGCAGCAGTATAACTGAGTGCTGAAGATAGTGGGATTATCTGAGGGTACTCTAAATACAAAAATATGTATATACATATTTTGGCAATATTTTGGAATATATAATAGTATGAACCTTTATTAGGTATCAGAGATCCTGGTTCCAGCAGTGTATTATATTCTAATTATCTACCAGAGATTTGGGGATATTTAATGTTTCGTGCTGTATCTTCATGGGCATCACCTTGAAAATGGCTAGTCCCAAGTAATTATAAGTGGAGTGGAGGAGTGGCCTAATGGTTAGTGCAGTGGGTTGCAGACCTGATGAACCAGATTCAATTCCTGCTGCTGCCTAATGGTCAACGGTGGGTTGAGATCCTGTGGAAGTGGGTTCAATTCCCTCTGCAGCTCCATGTGACCCCAGTTACTTAGCCCTCCATTGCCCCATGTACAACACAATACTAGATTGTAATCCTCTTAGGGATAGTACCAGTACCTGAAAAAGTTATAAACTGTCTAGGTGGTATATAAATACTGAAAATAATAATAACTAAATAGCCAGTGTTCTTTATTCTCTTTGGTTGTTATGCAAATGAGTCACAATCATTTACTCCAGAATGGTGATGTATGATTTGGGGTTAGGTTTTTTTTTTTTTTTTTTAGCAAATTGTGGTTCTTCTTGCAAGAAAGGCAGCCTGTGTAAATAAATATATTTCAGCAAAAGCAATGTGGAGCTCCAAAGGTTAAAAAAACCCCAACCCTCTGATATGTCACTCAGATCATGAGAAGCCCGAGGAGCCTGCCAAGTCAGGGTGTATGCTCTTGGTTGCTTAATTAGAAAGGATACCTTGAAAACATTGCTTATCTGCTACATGGTGAAGCTGGTGATGTTGATGGCTAAAGCTCTGGGGAAGAATTAAGTAGAAGAAACCAAGCAAGCAAAATTTTGTTAGGCTTTTTAGCAATGTATTTTGTTTACATTTGTATGCTTTTTATTATATTTTATTTTTGTGATGCATTTTTTAGACATTGTTCATTTCCTCATGCTAATATTTCTAAATAGTTTATTAACATAAAGTGATAAATTAGAAGTGTTAAGAGCCGTAGCTATATAGAATAGCGCTTATGCCCGTGAATTGTGCCTAACTTTAGGTGTGGCTATTTACATCAACTGAAACATGGTGCAAATGTACCCCCTCATTCTGTAACAATGCATGTAAATGTAAGGAACGGCCTTGTTCTGCCCATGACCCTCCCATTTCTGTACCCCCTTTTCAACACACATCTAAATTTACACATGCACATTCCAATTAAATCTAATTAGTGCCAATAATTGCTTGTTAAAAAACAATTAGCATTAATTAACTCAAATTGCACACACAATTTTAAAAATGCCTTTTTTACAGATATGCTGAAAAATGATTCTGCGCATGCCCAAAACCCATGCCTACACTACCGCAAGCCATTTTTCAGCACACCTTAGTAAAAGGACCCCTATGTAATTTTGATTTCACTGTTTGTGATGGAATTCAACTTTGTTGGATTGGTATATTTTGGCTCTCTTCCTGATACTGGGGACTTACTATTTTTGATCCTTTGGGTTGGAAAAAGTTAAAAGGAAGAGAATGAAGGAAATAAAAAAAAAAAAAAAAAAGTGAAAATCACTGGGTTGATGTAAATGGAGATTCATGAAGCCATAGGTGGGGCCAGTTGCCAGAGATGAAATTTCAAAGGAGCAGCAAGAAGCTGCCGGGTCAAAAACAAACAAACATATATTTGTATAGTTCCTTAGGAAAAAATAAAAAAGCCAGAAAAAGCTGTGCTTGACTAGTTTCATATTTTTGCATGTTTTTAAAGAGCAGACTTTTTCAGTTTACTAGAACCTTCTGGAGTAATCTGTCAAAGCAAACGGTTGACACACTTTAATAGTATGTAAATTTGCATTTGTAGATTTTGGCCATTGTGCTTGCCATTGTATGTACTTCAACGAAACTCACTGAAAGAACAGCAGTTTAGATTTTAATTAAGATCATGTTGCTTTTTTAGTTCTAAATATTTAGCAGACAAGAGCAATAAAAATTGAAATGATTTTACATTGTACATATCCAAATTCAACATGTCATCAATGACTACACTATTAACAAAGAGGCACTTATATCTGCATTAACAGGTGAATGCATGGAAATGCATATAATTTCAGACGAGTTAATGTCTGTATACCTGCTGTTGTGATAACAAAGGAGCAAGAAATATCCTTTACTATGGAGTCTATATGCTAAAGTGAGGTTGCTACATTAAAAGAAGTTCAACCTCGGGAAACTTCTGTGCAAAAAAAAAAAATCAATAAAAATTATGTGCACAATATTTTTAAAACATCTAATAATAGTTTAAATTACAATGTACAAAATAGTTACTAGTCGGATCTCTCTTCCCCAGTCCCTAGCTTAACCTTATGTTATTTGTGTTGGGGTGTTGTCCCTTCTGTCATGCTGGTCACCAAGTAGGCTGGTTTTCGTGGCCCCAGTGATAACTCTTGTCCTTCACAATAAGAGAGAGGAGATGCCCTGTGAAAGTCAACTCAGTAAATAAATAGATAACTAAAGCCTCTGAAACAGGTCAGCCTCTCCCATCCAGCTGCCATGGTTAGGGTTGTGGTTGTGCTAAAATCATTTCAGAACAGTGAAGCCTCGTGGCCACTCATAGACTACTCTGCCATTGAAGGGTTGGGGGGTGGAATCTCTAGCAGTCATGCAGTAGTACACCAGGGCTGTTCTTGTTTGATAAAGTTTTTTTTTTCTCTCTGTTGGGCAGCTTTTAACAAAATTACACTCGACTCTGTCTCATGTTTTAAGCACTGAAACCTTTTATTTGTATTCTGCTGCCCCATTCTTGCTCAAATTCTCCCCTTTCTCCTGTCGCCGTCATTTGAGATGTACATCCTCAAGCATTTACATGAGTAGCATAAAAAAAGCTGAACTTGATAACTTTGCATATTCCAGTGACTGGTACAGGATGTTTCTTGTGTGAAGTGTCACTTTTGGTTTCAGTGGTGATGTATATGCTGCAAGCAAATTCAGGCTTTTGGGCTATAATGATATTGGCAGAATCTCAAAATATTGTTATTTGTAGCAGGCTGCCAAAAACATGCTTTTCCTTTTGCAGTTGCAGGAAGAGCATTTTGGGCTCCTGCTCTAGAAAAGTATCAATTAAATCTAAATAGGATGAGGTCCATTATGAGAAAAGTAGCCCAATAGCTATGAAGCTTAAGCTTTTGAGGAAAGTATAAAACTCTGAGCTCAGGGAAGAGCATTGTCTTTCATTCCTAAGAAGGGGGGTCTGTTAAGGAGGAGAGGGAAATGGGACTTGATATACCGCCTTTCTGAGGTTTTTGCACCTACGTTCAAAGCGGTTTACATATATTCAGGTACTTATTTTGTACCAGGGGCAATGGAGGGTTAAGCGACTTACCCAGAGTCACAAGGAGCTGCAGTGGGAATTGAACTCACTAACCACTAGGCTACGGAGATGTGAAGTTGTATTGAGTGGGTATCTCTTTCTGGGATCACAGGAGGCCTTGGCTCCCTGTTTTAGGGGCTAAGAAGGAGTAGGGACTAGGACAGGGGTCACCAGTCTAGTCAACACTTGTCTTCTGGTCAGTGAGTTTTTTTATAGCAAAAAAGGTGCTGATACTCAAATGCCAGGTCCCCTTTCAGGGGTGGGGTGATCACTGAGGTATCCATCCCACATTAGCCAGCCCCCGTACAACCTGTCACAGAGTCTATGACAAGCTAGAATTGGTGTGTAGAGCCTGAGCTCTTTCATTAAAACTTGGGGACCATGGGCCAATTTTAGCAGACAATGGAAAAGGTGCCGGTACTCAGTAGCCCCTCAAAAAAAGCCCTGCTTCTGGTACATATAGAGAGGAGGAAAGCCTGTACCTAAAAATACTGAACAAATTTAGAGGGTTGCCAGTCTGGTCCACAGCTGTCCCCCAAGGGACTGAAGCAGAATGGCTAGATCCTAATACTGTGGAATGCAGTAAGTTAATTATAGGAAAATATTATGCACAGAACGTCTGTGGCAAATGGTGGGAGAGTATGCCGGAAGCACGCACACAACGTTTCGTGCTAAGTGGAGCTTCCTATTCTTCTGAGTCTAAATATGAGCCTTGTTCAGACAATTTGCACTTGAAATTTTTGTGAGGGTCATATTTAGGCACAGAAGAAAAGGTGCAGATGTGTGCTTTCACTTTCAGTTTTGTTCGGACATGCGCACACATTTGTTGCTTACCGTTTAAAACTTGTATGGGCTTCCTTCTATGTGCCAAACAAGGCAAAACCAGCATTTAAATGTGAAAGAATGACAAATCCTCACCACAAAACCTTCCACACAACCCTGAACCTAGCAAAAAAAATTCTCACGTTGTGCACGTGTCAAAAGTGGGCAGCATACTCTTGCCATTTCTTGTCAGCATACATTTTAATACAACTTGTGCTGTGTCTTCCGGCATGAGCTGACACCCATGCACAATTCCACTCTGTATCGCTGGGCACTTACAGCCCACATTCAACTTGCGGCAACCAAGCAGCTAAGCCTGTGGTTGCTTTTTGCATTGGTCTCAATAAAACATGGAAAAGAAAATAAGATGATACCTTTTTTATTGGACATAACTTAATACATTTCTTGATTAGCTTTCGAAGGTTGCCCTTCTTCGTCAGATCGGAAATAAGCAAATGTGCTAGCTGACAGTGTATATAAGTGAAAACATTCAAGCATTACTATGACAGTCTGACTGGGTGGGAGGATGGGGGTGGGTCGGAGGTATGCATGAGGACATCAAAGCATATCATTGATATTCTAACAGGATGGGTGTGGATAGGTGAGGAGTGGGGTGATCAACAGAGACATACAGCTTTATGGTTTATAATGGGCTAGGAACCCCAGATCCTTGTTAAGTCCTTTCTGTTGGGTGTTAAAATATTCAATCATTCTGACTTCAAAGGCCTTCCGACAGCCACCCAACTTAAAACACAAGCTAATCAGAAGGAAACTTCCATCACAGACTGAAAAGGAACAGAAGGGCACACGTCCCTGTAATTTATCCAGTTGCAAACTATGCCAAAATATTTCACAGGACCCCACAGTTATCCACAAAGGAAAGATATTCAACATAAAGGGATCTTTCACTTGCTCATCTTCCAATGTGGTATATACCATTCAGTGTAAAAAATGTAACGAAGGATGCTATATTGGAGAAACAGGCCAGATGCTTAAGACAAGATTCAATTTACATAGACATCACATGAACAATACAGCCAGTAGGGCCCCCACCCCGGTGGGACAGCACTTCACAGAACCAGGACACTGTACCAGTGATTTCACAGTGAGAATACTGAAAGGTAACTTTAAAACCACACAAGAATGTAAGACCTTTGAAGTCAGAATGATTGAATATTTTAACACCCAACAGAAAGGACTTAACAAGGATCTGGGGTTCCTAGCCCATTATAAACCATAAAGCTGTATGTCTCTGTTGATCACCCCACCCCTCACCTATCCACACCCATCCTGTTAGAATATCAATGATATGCTTTGATGTCCTCATGCATACCTCCGACCCACCCCCATCCTCCCACCCAGTCAGACTGTCATAGTAATGCTTGAATGTTTTCACTTATATACACTGTCAGCTAGCACATTTGCTTATTTCCGATCTGACGAAGAAGGGCAACCTTCGAAAGCTAATCAAGAAATGTATTAAGTTATGTCCAATAAAAAAGGTATCATCTTATTTTCTTTTCCATGTTTTATTTTGTTTGATTTCTATTGATAACCTTAAGAGTGGACTAACACGGCTACCACACTGCTCTGCATTGGTCTCAGAATGCCCTAAACAAGGAGAGATTGATTCTCAGAAGGTCAGGGTGACAGAACGAAGATACTGACAACAGACAGTCCTTGTCAGGGAAAGGAGCACACAGCTGGAAGCAGTGGAGCCACTGAGTGCTGACACCTTAAGAAAGATGATACAGAAATCACCCAACATAGAGCAACAGAAAAGTGAGAGAGTGAACACAAAGGGATTGAAGCAGAGGAATTGTTTGTCACTCATAGACCAGAGAGAGAGAGAGAGAGCCTTAACAACTACCCCAAAGGCAGAGATGGGGTTGTTACTTTTTAAAAGTACTGAAGTAAAAGTACTGGCTTCAAAAATAGTGAAGTAAAAGTAATAAAATACAGCTCTTAAAACTACAGATGTATTACAGAGTAAAAAGTATTCTTGTAAAAAGTTGGACCACAAAATCTAGTATGCTTACAAGTAAACTTCCAGCGGGTCACACAAGGTCCTTCCTTGTAAAAACAACACCCTGAACATTGCAGTAGGCAGAAGAATATTAATATACCTATTGGGAAACAAAACAAAACAAGCTGGATTAGTACAGATCATTCCTACACAGACACTTGGGACCCTGTTTACTAAGCTGCGTTAGAGGCGCAGTAACCTTTTTAGTGCGCATTAACCATTGCCTACACGGTTAGCGTGAGCTAAAAATGCTAGTGCACCTTAGTAAACAGGGCCCTTGATGTTAACAGAATACCCAACCTTTTTCACACATGAACAGAGGTAACCCCTCATGAACTGTAGAATAAGTAACCACAAACTCAAAATAGAAATATGTAGACAAAAATCAAACTGAACCCCCAAGAAGCTTTACTCTGTATACAGTGCAAAACCAAAGAAACAGAAACAGTGACACATTTCTTTGTGCCATGCAAAATATAAAGAGAGCAGATGTAAATTTCAAAAACTTACATATTCCAACTGCTACGTTAAAAATTAACAAAAAAAAAAGTGACACCTTTTTATTGGACTAACTTTTTACATTTTTTTGACTAGTGTTTGGAGGTGAAAACCTCCTTCCTTAAGTCAGGACAAGCATATTATTATGGCAGTTTACTGTCCCAACATGAAGAAGTAAGTTTTCGTCTCTGAAAGTTAGTAAAAAAAAATGTATATAGTCCAATAAAAAGGTGACAACATATTTCTTTTCTTTATATTTATTAACTTTTAAAGTGGACTAACACGGTTACCACTTCATCCTAAATTAAAAATACAATTCTTTTTTCTACCTTTGCTCTCTGGCCATTTAATTTTTCTAATTGTGTTGGTCCCAGTCTCTGGTTACTGCTTTTCTTTTTCCTTTTAACTCTTTCCATAGGTCTCCTGTTCATGTGTCATTTTGTTCTTTTCTGTCTTCTTTACATCTTCCACTACAACCAACTCCAACACTGTTTTGTTCCAGCTCTGTGGATGTTTGAGCACCCCCAGTATTGAGCAAACCCTTTGACTGTGTCCAGGGAGAGGTAATTTCTATTGGGTTTAGCATCCCCAATCATTTTGAAAAGTTGACTCCTATGTCCCCACCAATCCATTCTTGACAAATTTCTCTCACTCTCCCTAGCCCATAGCCTCTGTTTCTCCCCCCCCCCCCCTTATCCAGTATCGCCCCATCTCTCTCTGCCTCCCTACCCATCCAGTCTCGCCTTGTTTTCTCTCTCCCTCCTCACCTATCCAGTCTTGCCCAATTTCTCTCTCCCCCCAACCCATAGCCTCTGTCCCTCCCCCCTTTTATTCAGTATCACCCCATCTCTGTCACTTTCTCTCTCCCTCCCCTCCCATCCAGTCTTGCCTCGTTTCTCCCTCCTCAGCTACCTCCCCCAGCCCATATCTTCTGTCTCTCCCCCCCCTTTTTTTATCCAATATCACGCCATCTCTGTCACACTCTCTCTCTCTCTCTCACTCCCCATGCATTCAGTCTTGCCTAATATATTCCTCTGTCTCTCTCTCCTCCCAACCACTGTAGCCCTACAGCACAGTCTCACTCCCATCCCTCCCGTGCAACTCTGTTGGGCCCACGCTAATAACCTACCATGGGAGACGCACAGGACCTGGCTCTCTGCAGTGCCACTAGTGCTTCCTGCACCAGTCCCAGAAGTTTACATCAACGGAGGTGGACCCAGTGCAGGAAGCACTACCAGTGCTGCAGAGAGCCAGGTCTCACATGTTTCCCATGGTAGTTTATTAGCACGAGCCTGGCAGAGGTACAATGGGAGGGAGGAAGCAAGACGGTGCTGCAGGGTGGATGGGAGGGTAGAGGGAGCAGGCCCAGTAGGGCAGTGAAAGGCTGCAGTTCAGGCTGGAGAGGCAGCTGAGCTTGACAACAACAAAGTAATAGCCAATCAACAGCTGTTCTTGGCAGGTGTAGAGGATGGGGACTAGGGTTTCTAGGTGATGTAAAACGCTGGCTTGTATCTGATTGGGCCCAATCAGCTGCAAACCATGTCTGACACCGCTTGGAAAGTCTGTAGAGGGGGAGAAGCAGAGGGATGAAAAATGCTTTTTAAAATAATACTTTCTAAATGTGTACTTCATTACTAAGTACAAAAGTACAGCTTACATGTAATGAGTTATAAGTAAAAAGTGTGTCAAAAAAAATATGTAACTCGTTACAAGTAAAATTACTGCCAATTATACTTAAGTACTGCAATGAAGTACAAGTACTTAGGGGTCCTTTTACAAAGCCGCGGTAAAAAGTGACCTGTGGTAGTGTGGGTGCATCTTTTAGGCACGTGCTGGGCCATTTTTTTTACCATGGCTGGGGAAAAAGGCTATTTTTTAATGGGCCTGGAAATGAGCCTGCGCTAATATTAAAACTAGCGCCTGCCTGTTTACAGCCTGAGCCCTTACCACCACCCACTGACCTAGCGGTAAAGGCTGATTGCACTACCCATGTGGTAACCATGCAGCATGTGCCAGTCTGGGCGCTGGGAACACCCCCCACAGTAGAAAATAAAAAATGTAGTTTCTACAGTGGAATTTGGCACCAACGTGTGACTTGCAGTCTGGCTGATTGGATTACAGACTCCCGGTTAGATACCCGCTGAGATTCGAGGAACTATTCATGTGACCCCTGATGTAGGCGATACACCAAAACATGGACCCTGTTGGGTCCCTTTACATTTGCACCAATAAAGTGTGTCTTCATAATATCTCCAGTGGTGGAATCGTCTTTTGATCATCCTCTGCTTTTTCCTGTTTAGCCTTCGTGACATAGAAGTTTTGTCCTGGTTGTGTGCAGGTAAACAGAAAGCTAATTCCAAATTCACTTTGGCATGTAAGACAGACTTTCTTTTTAACTTTACAGGCACAATATTCAGCTAGTGGCGATCAGCGTTTTCCTGACTGCTGCTGGCATTAAACCCAGAAATTCAGTGCTGGGCCATTTCTGGGCACCAGCATTGAATTTCCAGGATTTTGGAGCCAGCTAACACGTGGAGGGGCATAATCGAAAGGGACGTCCAAGTTTTGATGAGGACGTCCTTGCAAAACGTCCCCATCCAGGGGCGGGGAAACCCGTATTTTCGAAACAAGATGGAAGTCCATCTTTTGTTTCGATAATACGGTCAGGGACATCCAAATCCTGAAATTTGGTCATCCTTAGAGATGGCCGTCCCTAGACTTGGTCGTTTCTGATTTTCGGCGATAATGGAAACCAAGGATGTCCATCTCAGAAACGACCAAATGCAAGCCATTTGGTCGTGGGAGGAGCCAGCATTCGTAGTGCACTGGTCCCCCTGACATGCCAGGACACCAACCAGGCAACATAGGGGGCACTGCAGTGGACTTCATAAATTGCTCCCAGGTACATAGCTCCCTTACCTTGTGTGCTGAGCCCCCCAAAACCCACTACCTACAACTGTACACCATTACCATAGCCCTTACGGGTGAAGGGGGCACCTAGATGTGGGTACAGTGGGTTTGTGGTAGGTTTTGGAAAGTTTGCTGTTTTCTCCACAAACGTAACAGGTAGGGGGGGATGGGCCTGGGTCCGCCTGCCTGAAGTGCACTGCACCCAGTAAAACTGCTCCAGGGACCTGTATACTGCTGTGATGGAGCTGAGTATGACATCTGAGGCTGGCAATCAATATTTTTAAAGATGTTTTTTGAGGGTGGGAGGGCATTAGTGACCACTGGGGGAGTAAGGGGAGGTCATCCCCAATTCTGTCCGGTGGTCATCTGGTCATTTCGGGCACCTTTTTGTGCCTTGGTCGTAAGAAAAACACGAACAGGTAAAGTTGTCCAAGTGTTTGTCAGGGATGTCCTTGCTTCTTTCGATTATGGGTTGAGGACGTCCTAGTGTTAGGCACGCCCATGTCCCGCCTTCACTACGCCTCCGATATGCCCCCTTGAACTTTGGCCATCCGTGTGACGGAAAGCAGTTGGGGAGATCCAAAGTCGGTTTTCAATTATGCCGATTTGGACAACCCTGTGAGAAGGACGTCCATCTTCTGATTTATGGCGAAAGATGGGCATCCTCTTTCGAAAATGAACCCAATAGCCACTTAAGTGCGATATTTAGGACTGACTGGCCGGTTATGTGCTGAATATCGGCACTTAACCAACCAAATGCTGACTCCACCCCAGAACACCCCCAAAATAGCCGGTTTTAAGTTTGGCGCTAACCAGTTATTTTCAGCAGCACTAACTGGTGATTTAGCAGGCCAGGAACCATTTCTGGCCAGTACAATTTCCTTGAATATCAGCCCCTACATGTTTACTAAAACAGGCAACAGGAATTGGCAAACATGCTTTGAATATCAACGACTATACTGTTACATAAACACTGAAAGCAATTTCTAGACACCATTTACCTTGATAAATGGGCTTTTTGAAAACCGTTCGATCTCCCTGTAGATAAAAAGAGAGGTTGATAGATTTTTGAGTTGGTGTTGTTTTTATGGCCTACTGTTTTCCTTTGACGACTTGATCTTTGCCATCCCCTTTTCCCACCAGAAGCTGGAATAAAAAAATGAGACACACTCTGTGTTTGTGAACATGTGAATGGAATGAGTGTGGAGGAAACTGCCCAAGTCTTTCCTGATCGACTTTACAGTGTACAGCCATAGAGAAGGTAGTTTGAGTGCCTCATATTTTTGATTGCAATAATTTGTCTCCTCAGCAGTATTTTGTCCTCTCTTTGCTGTTTACAGGTATTCCTCGGCTGAAATAAGAAAGCAATTTTCTCATCAGCATGTCGCAGGACTCTACCACCAGCGCAGTTTGAGCACACCAAACTCTGCTTCACTTCAACTAGTAAGTACAAAGTATTTTGGAATGTTTCTCATCAAACGTTATATGATGAACTGAGATTATTCAGGGACAAAGTTCACTTTATCAGTAGAGGGCAGTTGCTTTACTTATCTGAGTGAAGTACGTGTGAAAAGCAATTGCACTGCTTTACACATCTGCAGTGTAGGGATGGAGAGTTGGCCCACATCTGGTTCAAATAAGAGAATATAAGAACATAAGAGTAGCCATTACTGGGTCAGACCAATGATCCATCTAGCCCAGTATCCTGTTTTCCAAACAGTGGCTGAGCCAGGTCACAAGTACCTGGCAGAAACCCAAATCGTGGCAACACTCCATACTACAAATTCCAGGGCAAGCAGTTGCATCGGCATTTGCATGCCATTGGAGCTGGATTGAGGTTGCCTGATTTATAAGGTCTTTCGTGTTATAGAATCAGATCTTTACATTACATTACAGAGAATACTTCCCTCTTTCCTCATCCCACTTCTGGGCTAGATAAATAGGAAAATTTTAATTCACTCTAAATGAGTTTAAGATGAGTGGAACTCCAGCTGACCCTCCAACCTGATATAGCTCAGATTGTATGCGATTCTCTGATCCTATGTGCCAAATGTTGGACATCACTTTTTTTCTTCCCTCCTCCATTGCATCCCCTGACATAATCCTTTTCCTCCAGTCCAGGCATTACCCCCCTTTCCATCTTTCTCCACCTACCCCACTAGTATCTATACCATCTTCCCTTCCATCCTATTTTCCTGGATTGCCTCCAGTCAGCAAGAGGAATTGGTGAAGCAGCCTATTGCTGGCTGTTCCTCTGAAGTTAGAACTGCACAAGGCCTTATCATTTCATGTGAGCTGAATGCAGAGTTCCAGCTTCAGAAGGAATCCAGCAGAAGATATAGCAGCAGGTATGGAACACTGCTTGCTGTCTCTGGCCTGGAGGACACTGAGGGGAAGGGAGAGCAACACCTTTGGGTCAGAACAGCAGGATGAGAACCTGGGAAGCTGGGGTTTAATTTCTCTTCTCCCTGAGGTCACCAATGTTCTCTGAACTTCCACTGTCCCTCCCCTGCTTTACCCTTCTGCCCCCTTCTCCTCTACTATCAAAATCTGCCCTCCTCACAAATGCAGTCCATGCCCAGAAAGCCCACTCCATTGTATAAGTCTACCAAAGGTGCCCCAAACAAATGATCAGATACTCAGAATGTCTGTCCAAACAGTAGATTTATTGAAGAAGTAATTCGAAAAGTACAAGTTTGTACAACAGTTCAGTTCCAATAGACTGCTGCCGTGGGCACAGATGGAGCCGAGGGGACAGCCAGATGCTGTACTCTGGATTCTCTAGACTATTTATGTGTTTTTATAATCAGTGGCTGAGATATTTCATTTGACTCCTGAGGAAGGTGCGATTAGCTCCAAAACACAGGACTGCATAGAGTCTATTGGAACCAAATTGTTGTACAAACTTGTACTTTTGGAATTACTTCTTCAATAAACCTCCTGTTTGGACAGACATTTGGCCTACCCCCTACCTTCTTTTTTTTTTTTTCTTTTTTCGTACACTGTGTGTTTTTTGGTTAGGGGGATACTTCTGTTTGTTTTTATATTGTTTCAGGTAATCAGAATGGCAGTAATACAAAAATTTTACTTGACTTTTTAAACTACCGGCAACTCACACAACCATTCAGCCATACCTCTCACAATAAAGGTCATTTACTTGACCTATTAGCCTATAAAGTTGCAAACATCAACTTTCATCTAAGTAACCATACTTGGACTCGGACTCCCTGGTCAGATCACAGTAAACTTGAGTTCTCCCTCTATTGGAGGGAAAATACAAAATCAATGAAAAATAAAAGTACTAAGACTCTTCACAAAACTAGAGGAAAAATAAATACCACAACCTTCTGGTCTAACATCTTGAACAATCCTGCTCTTTCTCTAGCAGAAAATAATAACTTCATGATTAAATGGGATGACCTTTTGAAAATGTCTTAAATAACATAGCTCCCTTCAAATCTACATCCAAACCAACCCAGAAAATTTCACCTTGGTTTAATCGATCTATCCTTCTTTTGAAAAGGAAATGTAGAAAACTGGAAAGAAAATGGGCTAAAGACAAATCAAACTAATTTGGAAAATTGCCATCAAAAGATATAAAAATTAGATCAACATTGCAAAAACTCAATACCATAACAAAATAATCAGTGGTAATTTCCTTAATACCAGTAAATTTTTCAATCTGAGGAAACCCAGGAGGATTCATGGATAATTATATAGTAGGGCTCCAATTTTTATATATTTTTTTTATTTTAGAAAAACTCTGGAGTCTGTTCCTACACTGTATTTGTGTTTAAAGAGCAGTAATGGAGGCCTCAAGATATTTACGAAAAACAGTCGGACACATATATTAATGTCTTCAGCAGCATATCTCCTTTCTACTATTCCACTGCACTTTCCCTGATAATAAAGGCTCTATTATCCTAACACCAATATCAAAAAACAATTCATTCACCATAACTGATGTAACAAACTACAGACCAGTAGCCTCCATTCCTTTGATGGTAAAAGGCGATGGAAAGAATAGTAGCAGCACATGGACTACCTTTCAAATTTCTCCCTACTACACAAATCACAATCAGGTTTCAGACTATCCTATAGCACCCAGACTGTCCTTACTACCCTAGTTTCGAATCTCAGAAAAGAAATTTAGCATAGCATCTGAGATCTTAATAATACAGTTCGATCTATGTAGCGCATTCGATGTAGTAGATCATAATATCCTACTAAACATACCAGACAACTTTGGCATATGTGGCACAGTCCACAAATGGTTTCAAGGATTCCTGAAATCAAGATCTTACAAAGTGAAAATGAAAGGGACCTTATCCTCTCCTTGGTCACTGGCTGTGGCATCCCTCAGGGCTCTCCACTATCACCCATACTGTTTAATGTGATGATGTCACCAATAGGTGGTGTTTCCATCTTGCAGTTGTGGAGTGAACTATAAAGAGCCTTGCTTTTAGTGGATTACAGGTATTTCAGTGGGAACTACTGCCAATGATAAGAGTTAAAATGAAGGAACATTTTGGGTTCCAGGCTGCTAAGCAGTAGTAGGACTCTGCCTCTTACTATGGCCATCTTGGCCTTAAAAAAGGAAGAGAGCAGCTTCCTAAGACCAGCCTAGCCTAAACAGAAACAAGGCGTAAAAGAGTAAGGAGCAGTGCAGCTAGAAACCAAGGGATAGGAAGTAGCAGAAGGCAGCTGAGCCTTAGCAAGAGCCTCAAGAAGAATTCAGGCTGTCAGCTGTCAGGCTGTTTTCTTCAAGTTAGTGGGGTCCAGAGGAGGCAGCATCTCACTTAGCATCTGAAGAAGTCCAGGTAAGGGATAGAACCACAATGCGTCCCAAGTAGAGATGTAGCTAGTGGGGTGCAAGGGGAGCAGCTGCTCCCCCAAACAGATTTTGAATAAAATGGCACCTATGTGGATTAGCCCTTCAACTTCACACTGCCACCTGTTTTACAAAAGGTCTGCTCCTCCTGACATCAAAACCTGGCTATGCGTCTGATCCCAAGCACACAGTAAGGAGACATTTGAGTAATTTTGCTGCTGTTTTTTTTTTTCTTCCAGATATAAAGTAATTTCCCCTGGTGCCTTTCTCCAAGGGTACCTCCCCCGCTGCATGTGAATTTTTGGATATCTTGCAGGAGGTTCATAGCATAGACACAGGTGCTTAAATCCAGTACCAGAGAGTCCTGTGTTTTTATGTTGTGATTGTCTTGTAGATATAGTAGGATCCATGGGAGAATTTGAAGGCAGTTTCTGGGCCTACAGAGAAATTTTAATTTTTGCTTTGGGTCCTGAGAGATGGGGGATGAGGGTGGGGAGTTACTCTTCAGGGTCCTCAGAGCCGACTGTTCTCGTTCTCTACTCCTATTTTCTGCCTCACCACTTATTCCACAGACCCCCTTCACTTCAGCAGTAGCATAGCACCAATAAACCAGTGGGTAAGTTGGACACATTCCTCCCCCCCTCCCTGGGAAACTTAAACATTAAATATCTTAACTGATGGGGATCCTCAAGCCCACCAGCTGAAGACTCAGCAGCCCGCCAACCCCCTTCAGCTAGTCATGGCCGACAATTTTGAAGAGGGAGTATTCACCTTTAGGGTCACTCTCAATCCCACTTGCTTGTTTCAGGAAAGAAATTTTGATAACTCTTTGACATAGGTGTTCTGGTTTGGGGGGCATTTGCTATGCATTTTAAATTTGAGTAGTGATATGTGTGTAATTTTGATTTTTATTGTAACATTCCTGGGGATTATCCAGCTCTATTTGTTATGTGAGTCACACTGAACTAACCAAGTATGAGTGGGGTATAACTATTCCTCAATGTAATGTGTTTGTACCTACTCTGCTTCTTTAAATAGAGTTGCATTGCTGTGCCCATTTTATGAAAGCCATGTATAGTGCTGAATACCCTCTGAGGCACATTCTGAATTCAAATCTTGGTCTTGAAAAGGCAAGGTGCAGTGTTCCTTCTTAAAGCCATACTTCACCAATGTTGTGCTGCAGCGGTGTTCAGAAATTGAGGCTGGAAGCATTACTAGAGTATATGAAGTCAAGAGTAGGGTCAAATCGTATGTAGCATTTCTATTTTTGAAGTAGTAAGAACAAGCAAAAGATGTGTGCAATCTTGTGTGCTCTTGCTTCCTGTATGCTAAATACTTTGCTTTGGTGCTATGCAAACTTCCTGAGTCAGGAAGTGTTGTGGTGGCTTCCAGTTTATGTTCAGGAGGTTACGGTTTTCGCTTTGTTAGAGTCCCCTGAAAACCACTTCTGCTGTCGTTAAACTTACTAGCACAGAGGTTTCATTTCCTGTAGCCGCCATTTTGTGTGCTGTCCGATTTGTACTTGTGTAACCCTACATCTTTAAAAGGTATGTTTTAAAAGGTGATTTGTTTTCCCTGTTGCTGGATATTTGTTGATGCTGAACTCAAGAGTTTGAGTAGATAGGCTGTTATTGTCTACTGCTGAGAGGTCTTTCTTTTCCTTGTCTTTTTAGATGGGTATCTAATGCAAAACCCTGGTTTTAGTTTTCTTCATTTGCCTTTTCTTGTCCTGCTCTGTTCGTGGTTTTCATATTTTATGCTTCTCAGACTGGACAGTTGCAAATGCAGGATGAAAACATGTAACAGTCTGGAGATCACAGAAGAGTGCTTTTGTAATTTGAACAGAAACAGAACAAGCAGACTGTTTAATTGTTAGTATTTCTTCATTAGGCAAAATGAGCACAGAGATGTCTAGCCCAATTATTCTACACAGTTCAAAGATACTGGAGGGAGCTGTTGTTGGTTTCAATATGAGAATTTATATGCACATCTGCTCAATGTGTTATTGAGCAAGATAGGAAAACAACAGGGCAAATTGGTTTATTTATTTATTTATTGCATTTGTACCCCACATTATCCCACCTTTTTGCAGGCTCAATGTGGCTTAATCAATTGGACCTTACCTGTTGTCATGGATTATGGCACTAGGTTGCTACAATGAAAAGTAGCTTCCATTGGGAATTGCATTAAACTCTCTTGTTTCTCCTTTCAGAGGGTGGCTTTTGATTTCAGTGCCATGAATAGGTGCATTATATTTTTATTTTACTACTACTACTACTATTTAGCATTTCTATAGCGCTACAAGGCCTACGCAGCGCTGCACAAACATAGAAGAAAGACAGTCCCTGCTCAAAGAGCTTACAATCTAATAGACAAAAAATAAAGTAAGCAAATCAAATCAATTAATGTGTACAGGAAAGAGGAAAGGAGGGTAGGTGGAGGCGAATGGTTACGAGTCAAAAGCAATGTTAAAGAGGTGGGCTTTCAGTCTAGATTTAAAAGTGGCCAAGGATGGGGCAAGACGTAGGGGCTCAGGAAGTTTATTCCAGGCGTAGGGTGCAGCGAGACAGAAGGTGCGAAGTCTGGAAAAAAGAACTGCATTTGTACTAATGGAGTTAAGAGCAACATTATTGTTTTAACACAGGATATCCAGTGATGACTCCCTCAGCAAGTGACAACACGCATTTCCATTGTCCATGCACCTTAAATGGCATCACAGAACAAAACTGTTTGGGAAAATAAATTCTATTCCGTTAAGAATATTTATTTATTTATTTATTTGGATTCAGCTCACACCTTTTTCGGTAGTAACTGAAGAAGGTGAGTTAAATTCAGGTACACTGGGTATTTCTGTGTCCCCAGAGGGCTCACAATGTTATTTTTGTACCCGAGGCAATGGAGGGTTAAGTGACTTGCCCAAGCTCAGAAGAAGCAGTAGCAGGGGCGTAGCCACGGGTGGGCCCAGGCCCACCCACCTTTGCCCAATGCCCACACAAGAATGGTACACTCGATGTCCCCCAAAAATACTGTCTGCATCCCTAGCTGGCTCGCTCCCTTCCCTCCACTCCCGCTCCCATCCAGCGAGTCCTTCAATTCTGTTTTTTTTGTCCTTCTACCGCAGTGCTTAAGAGTATTAGTATGCGCTACCTGTCAGCGATTCACACACACAGGCCGGCTTCAGGGTTCGCTCTTCCGCATCCTGCCCTCTCCGATGCAACTTCCTGTTAGGGCAGGACGCCGACGCACGCGGCGCCCGTGTTTGTGAATCACTGCGCACGTCAGAAGCAGGAAGGAAAGAAACCGAAGTGCCGGACTCGCGGGACAAGGTGGGAGCACAGGGAAAGGAGCAACAGAAGCAGGGAGGAAAGTGATGACCTTCCGGGTGGGGGGGGGGGGGATCTGGAGGGAAGAGAGAGAAGTGCTGCCCTATGGGAGGGGCAGGCTGGGTGGCTGCCTGGGTTCTGGACATATGGGGGGGCTGTAGGGAGAGAGGGGCTGGAGCTGTTGGGGGAGGGGCTGGAGGGAAGGGAGAGAAGTGTTGGACCCATGGGGGTAGGCTGGATAGAAGGGAGAGGGGTACTGGAGTAGTGGGGGGTGCTGGAGGGAAGGGAGAAAGGTGTTGGACCCTTTTGGGGGCTGGGGGGAAGGGAGAAAGGTGTTTTACTCCTGGGAGGCGGTGGCTGACTGGCTGGAAGGAAGAGAGGTGCTGAACCTGGGGGAGGGGAGAGGGAGAAGGGAAGGGAAAGGAAAGAGGTACTGAAGACAAGGGATGAAAGAACAGGGAGTCAAATACTAAACACACAGAACAAGTGAGAAAAGGAGGGAGGGCAGGCAAGCCGCAGGCAGGCAGGCAGGTGGCCGGGTGGGGGGAAAGAGGGAGGGGAGAGAAGCTGGATGGGGAAAGATAGGGGCACAAAGATGAATGATGAGCATGAAGAGAGAAGAAATGTCAAATGGACAGAAGACCCTAGCGAGAGAGTTAAGAGAAGGCAGTAGGAAGCAGAAACCAGAGCTAGGGATGAACATTTATTTGGAAAAAAAAATGACCAAACAACAAAAGCTAGAAAAAATAATTTTATTTTCTATTTTGTGATTACAATACATCAGATTTAAAATGTACATCCTGCCAGATGTGGTGTTAGATATGGCTGGGGCCCAGGGCAGAAATCTAGGAGAGACCCCAAAGCACATTATCAGGCTGCACCTTCTTCAAGTTCTGGCAGGCTTGGGGCTCTCTCTGGCCAGGATAGCGGGGATGGGACGACTTCCCTATGAAGAAAGACTAAGGAGGCTAGGGCTATACAGCTTGGAGAAGAGACGGCTGAGGGGAGACATGATAGAGGTATATAAAATAATGAGTGGAGTGGAACAGGTGGATGTGAAGCGTCTGTTCACGCTTTCCAAAAATACTAGGACTAGGGGGCATGCGATGAAACTACAGTGTAGTAAATTTAAAACAAATCGGAGAAAATTTTTCTTCACCCAACGTGTAATTAAACTCTGGAATTTGTTGCTGGAGAAAGTGGTGAAGGCGGTTAGCTTAGCAGAGTTTAAAAAGGGGTTGGACGGTTTCCTAAAGGACAAGTCCATAAACCGCTACTAAACGGACTTGGAAAACTCCAAAATTCCAGGAATAACATGTATAGAATGTTTGTACGTTTGGGAAGCTTGCCAGGTGCCCTTGGCCTGGATTGGCCGCTGTCGTGGACAGGATGCTGGGCTCGATGGACCCTTGGTTTTTTCCCAGTATGGCATTACTTATGTACTTATGTATTTAATTGCTGACACTGAGCTAGTCTCAAGATGATCCATGAGATTTCATAGCTCATTCAAGAAGACTGGCCTTGTGGAAGCAAATGATGACGTGCAGTAAGCATGTTTCCTGCTGACTGCCAGATCTGGTTTTATGATAGAGCCAGCTGCACTGGTGAGAAGGAATTCAGTCTGGAGAAAGGGGTGAGTGAGAAGATATAAAGTAGAATGGAAAGGAGAGAAGGGGTTAGTGCAGGCAGAGAATGAAAAAGGGGAAAGAATATCTAGAAGGAGAGGTGAAAAGGGTGAACAGTTGAGGAAAAAGGTGAGTGAGCCAGAGTGGTAGGAAAGAGAAAGGAAGAAAGGGTGAGAATGGGGATGAGAAGGGGAAGACTGGAGGGAAGGGGGTAAAAGTGAAGGGTGACGGATAGAGGGAGGGATAGGGTCTTCAAAGGGGAAAGAGTGTCTGGTGGGAAGGAGAGGTGTGAGAAGGGGGAAGAAATATCTGGAGGGATGGAGAAGGGGGAAAAGTGTCTGTCTGGAGGGAGGACTTGCAGAGAATTTTTGCAGCCAGTTAGCCTGATTACTACTACTACTAATAGCATTTAGCATAGGAGGATGATTATTATACAGATTTTGTTTTGTCTCTCGCTCTCTTTACATTTGGTTGATTGCATTTTGTTACTGGTGGATCCTTTCCTGTATTTTATGGCATCCCTTCTTACTTTTAATTTTTAATTGTTCATCGTTCTGATTTGCTTTGTAAAAAGGATGATTTTATCAAATCATAATAGACATAAACATACCTTTGTAGTCTGGGCTTTTTATTTTTTTCCAGTCATGTTGGTCCCAATGAGTTTTTCTCTTCTGCTTTCCTGTCTTCTGCTAACTCTCTCCCATGGCTGGTGTCCATTCATCCTTTCTCCTTGCTCCTCCTTTCTTCTATTCCCTCACACCTGTCTCTGAAATAGTAATCTTTAATAATTGTTAGCCTACGAGTAGCCTAGTGGTTTGTGCAGTGGACTTTGATCCTGGGGAACTGAGTTCGATTCCCACTGCAGCTCCTTGTGATTCTGGGCAAGTCACTTAACCCTCCATTGCCCCTGGTACAAAATAAGTTCCTGAATATACTATGTAAACCGCGTTGAATGTAGTTGCAAAAAACTCAGAAAGGCGGTAAATCAAGTCCCATTTCCCTTTTCCCTTCCCTCCCCTTCCCTTTTCTGCAACTCACTTTTCCCTTATTCTCACCCTCCAGTTCTCCACTTCCTTATTTTTACTTTTCATTGATCTATCAACTTTCTATTTCCTTCTCTCCCATTTCCACTCTCACTCCTTCACCTGTCTCCTATTCCCTTCTGTCACTCACTTGCCATTACCACATTTTTACCCTCTGTACTCAGCATCCTCCTCTCGCTCATCTCCTTGACAACTCCTCATGGCTTTTCCAAGATGGCTCCATTATATTCCTCATCTCCCCTCCCTCTACCTTTATAGCTTAGCAACTCCTTTTTCCTTCTCTCCACAGCCCAGCATCTCCTCTCTATCTCCTTCTCTCCACCCTCCACCCTTATAGCCAAACATCTTCCCTTTCTCTCTCCCACATTTGTAGCCTAGTGTCTTCCTGTCCCTTCCCATCCCTCCAACAGTGCAACTTTTCTTTCTCTCCCCCCTTCCCCCATAATCAGCATCCCTCTCCCTATCCTTTTCTTCTCCTTCTCCCTGGTCAGCAACCCCCTTCTCCCTTTGCTGCTGCTCTCTTCCCTCTCCAATGGTCCAGCATCGCTCCTTCTCCCTTCCCTCCTCTCTGGTCCAGCATTTCTCTTTCTCTCTTCCTTCCCCTCCCTAATGGTTCAGCATTTCTCCTTCTCTCTTCCCTCCCCTCTCCAATAATCCAGCATTTCTCTTCTCTACCTTCCCCAATGGTCCTGCATATCTGCTTCTTGTCCCCTCCCTAGCTTGCGATCCAGCATCAAGCACCTTTTTAAAAGTTGTTTTATGCCTGTAGTGGCCACCAGCAGTGAGCAGTGATTCATATGTGATGCTCGCACCCTCTCCATAGCCTTCATTCTGATGGTTCTTGCCTATTGAGAAACAGAGTTACATCAGTGAAGACTGTGGGGAGGGTGTTTGCTGCTCACTGCTGGTGGCCGCTACAAGCATAAAACCATTTTTAAAAGGGTGCTTGAATGTCTAGGGCAGATGCCGGATCACCAGCTGGGGAGGGGACAGGAGGGGGAGAAAAGCTGGACCATGAGGGAGTTGGCAAGTGGGGAGAACACAGGGTGATATGTCACTCCTGGAGCTACCAGAAATGCTGGAATGCTATTCCACCCCATTCTGGTACAAATTAAGCCCTGGTTGTGTCCCATCCTATGTAGATCCTAGACTTCACTCCCAAATAGGAGTAAATGAAACACTTAGGGGCAGATTCAAGAAATGGTTCTGAAAGATAGGCACCAGACTTCTGTTAGAAAATACTAGCATGAGTCCACACCTATACGCCTAATGTTAGGTGCGAGCACTTATACTAGCTCAAAGGTGCTAACTAAATGATAATATGTGCTTCTGACATGCCCATGACCTGCCCATGCCCCTCCCATGTCCATCCCCATTTGAAGTTGTGTACTCTGGAATTTGAGTACACAACTTATAGAATAGCGACTAAGGGGCCCTTGTACAAAGCAGTGGTAAGCCCAATGCAGGCTTACTGCTCTCTAAAAGGGAAGTATGGCCGGGCTACTGCAGCAGCCTAGCAGTAGTTCCCTCCTCAGCGCATGCTATTTCCAGCGCAGCAAAAATATTTCAATTTTTGTAGCACCGGTGTGTATACCAGGTGGTAATTGGGCAGTGCAGCGCTCTGGTTACTGCCAGGGTTAGCAAGAGACCACTTACCCCCACTTCAATGGGTGGCAGTAAGTGCTTCCACCCCGAAATGGCTGCACAGCAAGTGGTTCACTTGCCGCACGACCATTTATTTAAGAAAAGGGAAACCTGCCTTTTACCTGCTGTGGTAAAAGGGTGCCTCGGCGTGCTTCAAAAACATGCATCGACGCCAGCACAGGCCCCCTTTTGCTACAGATTCATAAAAGGGACCCCTAAGGGAGTTATGTATGTAACAGCTACTTGGTGCCATTTAACACTAATGAAGGTCATTTATAGCCAGTAATTGACTGTTAGCTCCAATTAACCAGTTATTGAATTAAGTTGTGCGCACAACTGACCTAATTTTATAAATTACATGAGCAAGTTTGCATGCCAAGCATCAAGTTGGGTGCCCAACTTTATAGAATTACGTCCTTAATGCTTCGCGGTGGCTGTGAAGTTGGAGACCCACGCCCTCTCCGGGTGAAGTCAAGGCCCCTGCACCTGCCTGCCTGGACGTTCTCAATCCTCCTTTGTGGCTGCCTCACCGAGAGCCCCACCTCTGACCAATGACTCAGCCCTCAAAATTAGGAACCTAGTGCCCAGGGAGATCCCTAGTGCCCCAATCATTGACACAACCAAGGAGCCACTACACCCCGAGGCAATCCTTCCGAACAACTAACTGTGAGTACCCATTCAACATAAATACTGAGCAGTCCTGACCGTACTGATCCCACAATGAACATCGACAAGCTGATCCTAACAATCTACTCCCTATCCTTGATTCACCTAACACTAACCACCCCACTTGCTGAAAACAACATCATACCCATACTACATAACCACCAAAGCCTGACCAGACACACCACACCTTACCAAACCGACTACCACCAAAACAAAGGAGGAACACCTACAAGCGGACAACCTCAACACAAGGGAAAAAAAGGTCATAGCAAACCCACACCAACTAAAAACAGAAAACTGACAAAAATCCACATAACACCGAAGACAGATGACCCTTACCAAATAATTCAAGTGGGCTACATCAACGCCAGATCAGTAGTAAATAAAACAGGCATAATAACAGGTTGGATTATGTCAGAAAAGCTTGACCTGCTTTTCATCAATGAAACTTGGATCCATGACCAAAAGGACCCTATAATCCTTGACCTTTGCCCTCCGGGTTACAAAATCACTCAATGGACTAGAAAGGAAAAGAGAGGCGGAGGCATAGCTCTGATCCATCGATCACACTTCACTATCATAACCACTGCCAAGTCCATATCACCGCAACTTGAAATCGCCTCTATAAGAATCAACCACACTACCCTGCAGGACCACCTAAACTGTGTTCTTGTTTTACAGACCACCAGGCAACTGGAACGAATGCCAATCACACTTCATGGACTTCATATCAAACACCTGTGTTGCCCACCCCAACATACTAGTACTAGGAGACATCAACCTTCACCTAGAAGACCCTAACTCTTCTAACACACGCGAATGTAAGGAATTCCTCCAACTATGGGACCTCAAGTGGCCACATACTCAGGCAACCCATGTCAAAGGACACACACTCGACCTTATCTCTCACAAACTGTCCTCAGACCAGAGCCTAATAATATCAGACATCAAATGGACAATTACACCATGGTCAGACCACTACAAACTAAACCTGTCCCTACTTTGGCGAAAAAAGGGCTCACACTGTATACAAGAATGCACAACCTACAGCACAAGAGGCCAAATAGTCTCGGATACATTCTGGCAACAGATGTACAATAATGAATGGACAGCACAAACAGACTCAACACACTGTCTCTCAGACTGGGACATAAGATGTAAAAACATACTAGACGAAATAGCACCCTTACAAACAAGAACCTAACGTAGTCATAACTCTATATCATGGTACAACGAAGAATTGAAAAACTAAAAGCACAATCCAGGAAACTCAAACGAGCATGGAAAAAAATAAAAGATACAGAAACATTTAATGCATGGAAACAAACCCAAAGAAAATACAAATATGCAACGAGACAAGCCAAAAGATTATACTATAAAACCAAAATAGGGTCTGACTACAAAGACATGAAAAAACTATACAAATTCGTGAACAATCTACTAGATATCACCTTGGTCACCGCAACCAACACAGACATCCCATCAGCAGACAAACTTGCCAAATACTTCAATGAAAAAATTGTAAACCTACGAAACACGCTACCTCAAAACATTACTGACATCGAAAACTTCATTGAGTGTTTAGACCCAATCCCCGGTGAATACCCAGTGGACAGACTCTGGACAAGCTTCGTTCCCCTCACTGCTAAAACAGTCAACCAAACGATTAATAGGTTCTCTAAGACTCACTGCAAATTGGATACCTGCCCCAGTTACCTACTAAAATCCGCTCCCCATCACTTCATAGCAGATCTCACATCTCACCTAAACTACATGCTTCAACACGGTCTCTTCCCTAAGGAAAATGGCAACATCCTACTCACTCCAATACCAAAAGATACCAAGAAAAAAAAACAGATGATATCACCAACTACCACCCAGTAGCTTCAATCCCACTGGTAGTCAAACTGATGGAAAGTGGTAACCAAACAAATCCACAATACTACACGAATCACAATCAGGATTCCGTTCCAACCATAGCACCGAAATAGTACTGATTACCCTCTTAGCCAAATTCAAACAAGAAATTACAACAGGCAAAAGTGTACTCCTCCTACAATTCGATATGTCTAGCGCATTCGACATGGAGAACCATAACATACTGTTGGATTATTTGTAGTAAATAATTAGCAGATTTTATACACACAGCTTCAGCTTTAGAAATGTTAATTTCTTTTCTTCATCTCTCTCACATACACCCCAGAATAATTCACTGCTGAGTCACTTTAAAGTTGAAGTAACAAAACATCTGTTTACTCACAGTTTGTAGTTAGATTATATTCAGACAGGCTTATATATACATAATACTATACATTTGGATTATCAGCTCTTTCCATGTGCTTAGATGGTAATGGATGCTCACACCATAGATCCTCAGTTAGGAGAGATCATGAGCTCCATGTGCTGTGCCTAACCCCCACAGGAAGTTGCATGGGTGTGACCTCTCAAGGAAATTCACATCAGAGGTCACAGAGTAATCACAGAGAAAAAATTGCTGACAGGCAATGCATGTAAAATACAATACATTATTCCAACAAACCCCTTCTCATGCATAACTGTCATGCAATTATTAATTCATAGAAAGTCCAAGCTTTATTCGCAGATTCTCAAAACGTTCTCTGGGTAACGGTTTGGTCATGATGTCAGCTGTCATCTCACTGGTGTGACAATAGTCTAGACTGATGACCCCTTCTTTCGCCAGCTCTCGCACGTTGTGGTATTTCGTTGCAATGTGCTTGGTGCGTGACTGAACCTTGTCATTCTGTGACAGTCTGATGCAGCTCTGATTATCTTCCATTATCTGGATTGGTCTCTGTTCAGCTATTCCAAAATCCAGCAAAAGTTTTTCAATCCACATCAGTTCTCTGCATGCTTCTGATACAGCCACATATTCAGCTTCTGTAGAAGACAGACTCACAATACTTTGTTTATGACTGGCCCAAGAAATTTGTACATTTCCATACATAAACACATATCCACTTGTGGATTTATAATCAGAATGATCCCCTGCCCAATCTGAATCACAGTAACATATTAGTTTTGGATTACTATTGGCTGAAATCTTTAATTTACAATCAATGGTACCTTTTAAATACCTTACCATCCTTTTAACTGCAGTCCAATCTGATTTGGTAGGTGAGCTGACCCTTCTGCTCAAAATTCCTACTGCATTTGCTATATCAGCCCTGTATGTGGTAGTCGGATATAAAAGCTTACCTATGGCTGATCTATATTGGATGTTATCTGGTAAAGGTTCTCTTACTGTTTCATCCTTCAGAAAATCAGTGATCATGGGAGTGCTTACAACTTGGGCATCTTGCATACCTAAACTTTCAATAAGCTCATTTATTTTCTGCTTCTGGCTTAGAAGATAAGAACCATCATTTTGTTTCTCAATTTCTATACCAAGATAGTATGACACATTACCAAGTTCTTTTATCTCAACATTCAGGTTTAAATATTTTACAATGTCCTTGTACTCTTGCTCACTTTCGCTTGCAATGAGCAGATCATCAACAAAAGCTAAAATGTATGCATATTGTCCATTTCTGCACCTAGTGTACAAGCATTTATCTGCTTCACCTTGCTTAAATCCTAAATTTGTCAATATTTCATGCAATTTGTCATTCCAACATTTTGCACTTTGCTTTAATCCATAAAGACCTTTGTTTAATTTACACACTAGCTGTCTTTGTTTTGTATTTATGAAACCTGTTGGCTGTACAAGTCTTCAGTTATATCTCCATGAAGAAATGCTGTTTTCACATCAATGTGGTTGACTTGCATGCCTTTTGAGACTGCAATGCTCAGAAGTGTTCTTATTGTCGTGTGTTTCACTACAGGTGCAAACACTTCATCAAAATCTTCTCCATATTTTTGAAGATATCCCTTTTCGACTAATCTGGCTTTATACCTTTCCACTTTTCCTTGTGCATTCCTTTTTAACTTGAATACCCATTTGCATCCTATAGCTTTCTTGCCAGGAGGTAATTTTGTAAGAATCCAAGTATTATTTTTATGCAATGCATCAATTTCTTCTTGTGCAGCTTTACGCTATTCAGCAGCTTCTTTTGCTGGCATTTTCTCAATCTCATCCCATGTTAAGGGCTCTTGAGCTTCTGCTGACTTTGTTAGGTAAGACAGTCTTGGGGGTGGAACACCTTTGTTTTCCCTGGATGAGCATCTGACAACAGGTTGGTCTGACCTTTCCACATCCTCTAAATCTGAGAGTCCTTCTCCAATTGATTCCCCTTCTCCAACTGTACTGTCTCCTGCAATGATCCTTTCTGTGTCTGCTTCCTCTGCCTGTTCCTCGTTAGATACAGATGAGTTGCTTTCAGACATCTGCCATGGTATGGCATTTATATACACTGGCATGTCTATTATGGTTCTAGTTTCATATTCTGGATGATAAGGCTCATCTGGGATAATCCAGCCTTTATCAACCCTTTTGTTTTCATCAAAATATGTAACATGTCTTATGCCAACAATGCCAGTTTTCAGATTCAAAATTCTATATCCTTTGTGTCCTGGAGCATAGCCAACTAAAATGCCCCTTTCTGTTGTGGAATCCAGCTTATGCCTTCTTTGCTTCGGTACATGAGCATATGCTGTACTTCCAAATGTTCTTATGTGTGACAGGTTTGGCTTCCTACCATGCCATGTCTCATGTGGTGTGCGCTCAGCGCCTTTAGTTGGCATTCTGTTTTGTAGGTACACTGCTGTGAGAATGGCTTCCCCCCATAGTCTTTTAGGGAGATTGCTATCTGACAGCATACATCTGGTCATTTCCACAAGTGACCTAAATTTTCTCTCTGCAACAGAATTTTGCTCTGGTGTATAAGCTACTGTTGTGATATGCTGAATGCCTTCTTGTTCTAGAAATGTGCGCATGCTTTGTGAAGTGAACTCACCACCATTGTCGGTCTGAAGAACCTTTGGTTTTCTTTCAAATTTATTGCTCACCATGGCTACGTATTTCTTCAGCATGTCTGTGACTTGACTTTTTTCTTTCAGCAAATAGGCCACACAATATCTAGAGAAATCATCCAAGAATATTAGCACAAATCTGTTATTTCCCAATGATGGGATATTAAACGGTCCACATAAGTCACTGTGTATTAAGTCCAGTACTTTATTACTCCTATTTCCTGTGTATGCAGGAAATGAGGGTCTCACACCTTTTTGAGTAACACAGTCTATGCATTTCTCCATTTTACCAGTATCTGCACTTATCTGAATGCCTGTGGCTAGTTGCCCACTGTGAAGATCCTGGATCACCTTAAAATCACGATGTCCCAGGCGGCGATGCCAGATTTCCAGACTACATTTACCATCATTCTTCCTTACTTGCGCCAGATGTGAGGCTTCACCTGAAATGCTCAGTTTATAAACATCATTATGCATAAAAGCTTCAGCATACACTTCATAATTTTTAGAGATTGTGCACTTACTGTTTTCAAAATGAATCGCAAATCCCTTCTTATCTAATGTAGATACACTAAGCATATTGCAAACTGCTTGGGGAATATACAAGACACCACTTACAGGAATTTCTTTAACTTCATTAGACACTTTGCATTTTAAGAATCCAATGCCTTTTGCTTGGATCTGAGTAGTCCCTGCGTTTGCAGTATGAATAACACCTTCTTCCGGACTCATTTCCTGAAAGAAATCCTTACAATTGGTTAAATGGCATGTGCTCCCCGAATCCAAAATCCAAGTACTTTCATTTGAATTATTATTTACCATAGTCAAAGATTTTTCTGCCATTAGAAAGCCCTTATGTTTATCATTGTCTTTCATACATTTTCTGCTTGGAAAATTCTTTTGTTCCATTGGCTTAGGTGAGCTAGAGGGAGTGTTTTGTGTTTCCTTACACCATTTAGATACATGTCCCTCCTTTCCACATGAATAGCAAATCAGCTTGCCCTTGGGTGGAGTTTTCCCATAGCTCCGCCTTCCTCTGTTCTTTGCCAAGAAATTTGTTTCATTTCTCTCTGACTTGCTTTGAGAACACATCTCCTCAGAATCATTAATTATGATGTCATTAATCATTAATTCTGCATGTGATTATCTTCCCATTACCAGCAAACATAAAGGCTACTCCTTTTTAGGTCATATTAGCATAGTTAGTTTTTCTTGTTTTCCTCTAAACTTTGTCCAATTTTTCTTCTTGAAGTATGAGGCCAAAACTAGGGTTTAATTCAGGAAACAGCCTGCAACACAGTTCCCCAACCTCTTTTCAGACACCAGAGCTGCAGGGGGGTCTTTACTCCAGCCCCTCCCATCCAGGAAAGCCTACAGGGGAGGGGAGGTGATGAGGCTAGAGCAACCTCTCTAATAGGAGTATGCAGCCCAATGTGCGGGGCGGCAGCCAAAAAAGCAAACAGGATGCTAGGAATTATTAGGAAAGGGATGGCGAATAAGACCAAAAATACTATAATGCCTCTGTATCACTCCATGGTATTGTGTTCAGTTCTGCTCACTGAATCTCAAAAAATATAACGGAATTAGAAAAGGTTCAAAGAAGAGCGACCAAAATGATAAAGGGAATGGAACTCCTCTCGTATGAGGAAAGGCTAAAGAGGTTAGGGCTCTTCAGCTTGGAAAAGAGGCAGATGAGGGGAGATATGCTTGAAGTCTACAAAATCCTGAGTGGTGTAGAATGAGTAGAAGTAAATCGATTTTTTACTTGTTCCAAAAGTACAAAGACTAGGGGACACTGAAGGAAATTACATGGAAATACAAATAGGAGGAAATATGTTTTCACTCAACGAATAGTTAAGCTCTGGAACTCTTTGCTGGAGGCTGTAGTAAACAGCAGTTAGTGTATCTGGGTTTAAAAAAGGCTTGGACAAGTTCCTGGAGGAAAAGTCCATAGTCTGCTATTGAGACAGACATGGGGAAGCCACTACTTGCCCTGGGATTTGTAGCATGGAATTTTGCCATGATTTGGGTTTCTGCCAGGTGCTTGTGACCTGGCTTGGCCACTGTTGGAAACAGGATACTGGGCTAGATGGACCATTGGTCTGACCCAGTATGGCTACTCACATATGCATTCCTGCCTCAGTTTTGATGCTGCCTGTTCAAAAGATTGCCCTTCAATGGCTTCATTTACAGACCTAAAAACATCAAACTTCTTTGATAGTGAGGTAAAAAGAAATGCTCTTTTCAATGCATCACACATGGGAATTCCAGAAAGTTCTAACTTTTGAAATGAAGACATAAGATGCATAATGTGATCATTACATTTACTTTTATCCCTTAATTTGGTTTCATTCAACTCTGCTAACCAAATTGGTTGCTGTTTTGCATATGTAGTTGCATACATAGTTCTCAGTTTATCTAACATTTCATTTGCTGTATCTTTTGCTTCCAGCAATATGGCTTGTTTCTCTGAGAGAGCTTCCAAAAACATGCACTTCACATAATAGTTTGCATTGTCCCATTCAGCCATATTTTCAGCTGTTCTATTTTGGTCTAAACATATACTTAATTTCTTTGCTTGAAGGAGACATCTGAATCTTAGTTCCCACTGCTGATAATTAAATTCAGTTAATTTAGGCACCTTGAGAGAGTAGAAAAATGGTGAATTTCCTCCCTCAGCCATTTCTTAGCCTGTTTGGTGTGTGGGGGGAAACAGAGACAGACTGAATCTTTCTTTTAAAACTTAAGAGAAAAATTTGGCTTTTTCACTGCCTGGTAATATTTCTCTTCTTCCTTTTTCAATTCCTGGGCTGGGCCCATAACCCTTTTGTTGGATTATTTGTAGTAAATAATTAGCAGATTTTATACACACAGCTTCAGCTTTAGAAATGTTAATTTCTTTTCTTCATCTCTCTCACATACACCCCAGAATAATTCACTGCTGAGTCACTTTAAAGTTGAAGTAACAAAACATCTGTTTACTCACAGTTTGTAGTTAGATTATATTCAGACAGGCTTATATATACATAATACTATACATTTGGATTATCAGCTCTTTCCATGTGCTTAGATGGTAATGGATGCTCACACCATAGATCCTCAGTTAGGAGAGATCATGAGCTCCATGTGCTGTGCCTAACCCCCACAGGAAGTTGC
This sequence comes from Microcaecilia unicolor, assembly GCF_901765095.1. NCBI lineage: Eukaryota > Metazoa > Chordata > Amphibia > Gymnophiona > Siphonopidae > Microcaecilia > Microcaecilia unicolor. The sequence goes on along the minus strand of NC_044032.1, from coordinate 240,536,814 downwards.
ATGGGTGTGACCTCTCTAGGAAATTCACATCAGAGGTCACAGAGTAATCACAGAGAAAAAATTGCTGACAGGCAATGCATGTAAAATACAATACATTATTCCAACACATACTACTAAACGTCCTAGAATACTTCGGGATTGGTGGATGTGTACTTAACTGGATCAAGGGGTTCCTAACGACTAGAACATATCAAGTGAAATCGAAATTGACCATATCATCACCATGGAAAGCAGACTGTGGAGTACCTCAAGGATCACCACTATCACTGCTCCTTTTCAGCCTTATGATGACCCCACTAGCCAAGTCCCTATCCAATCATGGCCTCAACCCTTTTATATACTCTGACGACATCACATTGTACATCCCTTACAAAAATGATCTAACAGAACTCACCAAAGAAATAACTGAGCCTGAACATCATGAACTCGTGGGCGAATACATTTCAACTAAACACAGAAAAAACACATTGTCTCATCCTCTCATCCCCTCATCCCAATATAACACCATCAAACCCACCAACATAACTACCCCAGATTACACCCTCCCTATCTTAGACAGCCAAAACAAAGAAAATGTTCCATTCAATGTGGAAGCTCAAACGAGTGAAACCTTTATTCCCGAGGGAAATATTTTGCAACTTGGTACAATCCATGGTACTAAGCCATCTAGATTACTGTAATGGTATCTATGGGGATGTAAAGATCAAATCATAAAGAAACTCCAAACTGATCAAAACACAGCAGCCAGGCTTATATTCGGAAAAACAAGATTCAAAAGCGCCAAACCGCTACAAGAAAAACTGCACTGGCTCCCAATTAAAGAACGTATTGCGTTTAAAATCTGCACCCTGATTCATAAAATCAGGATATATGACAGACCTTATAGATCTACCAACCAGAAACACAACAAGATCAATACGAACATACCTAAATCTCCACCACCCAAGCTGCAAAGGACTCAAATACAAATCAACCTATGCATCCAGCTTCTCTTATATAAGCACTTAACTACTGAACGCACTACCAATCGCCGGGAAAACAACATACGACCACCTAAACTTCCAGAAACTGCTAAAGACTAACATGTTCGGAAAGGCATACCGTAACGATCCAACCTAAATGCCTTAATCCCGCAACACAGCAATATATAAGTTCGTACTGGACATAACCTAACTCTTCCTCCTTATGACCCCCAATGTGTCTACCACACTTGATCATTCGCTACCATAACCTCACTATGTATTTGTTCATACCGATATTGGCGATCGCCTCTACTGTACTATGTAAGCCACATTGAGCCTGCAAATAGGTGGGAAAATGTGGGATACAAATGCAACAAATAAATAAATGGTATATTTGTTTTGGCTATTTGATACCTTTAGATTAGGTTCTTCTGTATCCCAAGATGTTTGATAGGACAAAGCAAAAAATATAAAGATGGTTGTGCTTTGGGAGGTGATTCAACATTTATTGGATGCGTGGGGGAGGAGCAACTAGGAAAAATATAAAAGGAGGGAGCCATCACAGAAGTTTGCCCAGGACTCTCTGTTGTAGGTAAAGCAGCCCTGTCTTATTTTTATGGCTCTCTTCTCTGTAGTTTGTGGTTTTTAGTTTGAGCTGGTATCATAAAAAGCCACTGTGATGTCATAACCGTGCAAAAAGAAGCAGAGCAGCCATATGTTTGTACTGCCTACTTGCTAATCTAAAGTACTGGCCCATCTTCTGCCACAGAGGAGCGAAAATCAGTCAATTTGAGTAGTCCTTTGCGGAGGAGACTCCGACTGGGGTAATGAGTTACTAGGCATGCATCTGGCTGTACTCTTAACCCTGATCAAATAAAATGAGTTTACACTCCACAAGATTATCTCCTGCCAGACACTCTTTAGGAGCCATGAAGGAAGGTAGGAGAGCAAGGACATTCATTTTGTTATGATTTGGGTGCTGTCTTGGGTTCTTGGCTCCCTAGAGAGTAAGTAATTGTGACCCACTGAGCGAAAGTGGGGTTACAAATGTAATCCCTCATTATATGGGGATTACTGAGAGAAGAGGTCCCCTTGAGAGTCACTGGGGGAAGTGACTGGGATCTCCCTGGGGTGGGAGGAGGCCCAGCCCAGGGGGAGTGTTTGATGCAATTTGCAGGGAGACTAGAGGTTCCCTGGGAGTGAGTGAGAAGGAAGGAGGAGTTACTAAGGGTATAAAGGTTTGAATTATGCCCAGGAGGGGGTCTTTGGTTGCCTGACGGTCCCCTGCCAAGAGACCAGGAGATGAAAGGGGAATCCTAAGGAGGAGTGTGTCCTCTAACTGTAGAAGGGTGGGGGGGGGGGGGTTGTGGCTACTGAAGCAGCCACTGTTCAAGTGTGTGTGCTACTGGTGGCAGTAGGAGAGACCTAGAGCAAGGGGATTAGACACAGGGAGAGCTCAATCCCAAGACCAGGGTAGATCCAGAGTGAGTGGGTTCACTTGATTCCTATCCTTCCCCCCCCCCCCCCATTTTCCAAAGCCACGCTAGCGGCTGCTGATGCTGTAATGCCAACATAGCCCGTTCAAAGTGAATGGGCTGTGTTGTGTCAGCATTGCTGCTAGGACAGCTTGTAAAAGTGGGGATTAGTAACAAAACAACTTTCACAATTTTTGGAGACACATGATTTATTGCATACATCTCAGTCTGGTTTTCATTCAAATTTCAGTATGGAAATGGTGTTAGGATCTCTACTACATAATCTTAGGTCATTGGTAAGTGAGGGTCAGAAGGCACTTGTTTTACAGTTTGATCTTTCATGTGCATTCAGTTTGGTAGACCACAGTATTCGGCTTTATATTCTAGACAATATTGGTATAACAGGGAAGATTTTTTAATTGTTTCCAAAGGTTCTTGTCAACTAGAACCTGTAGAGTAAAAATTAATAATATCATTTCAGAAGAATGGAAAGGCTCCCCATTTTCCCCTGTATTAACATATTCATGCATTCATTTGGTTTTGAATTTGAAAGCTCAGGATTTTAGACTTACATATATGCAGATGATATTACTGTGTTATTTCCTATAAAAGGTTCACTGGATTTATCTCCAGTTGAGATACATAATAGCCTTTCACTTATTGAAACTTGGATGTCAAACCATCTATTAAAATTAAATTAGGATAAATCCAAATTGTTGATGGTGGTATTGCTATCATTTCTTCCTTATCCAAAATCTGTTTGTTTTTAACAACATAGAGTATGTTTTATCTTCTACAATTAGGATCTAGGGGATTTTTGGTTTATAAGACTCTCTCTAGAGCCTCAAATTAACCTCTTGATTAAGAAAACTTTTCCATTAATTCGTAAGTCACGTTGCTTTTATAACTACTTTGATGTTGATCAATTCAGACTATGGGGTCCTTTTACTAAGGTGCGCTGAAAAATTGCCTGCGCTAATGTAGGCGCATGTTTTGGGCATGCGCAGATTTATTTTTCAGCGTTCCTGTAAAAAAGGCCTTTTAAAAAATTTTGCTGAAAATGGACGTGTGGCAAAATAAAAATTGGCGTGCATCCATTTTGGGTTTGAGACCTTACCGCCACTCATTCATTTAGTGGTACGGTGTCTCCCGTTAATCGCACGGTAATTATCTACGCATGTAGAATGCCGATTACTGTCTGGTTTTCACCACGTGCCAGAAAAGAAAATATATTTTCTGGCGCAGGTAGTGGACGCACGTAAAAATTGAAATTACCGCATGGGCCACATGGTAGCTTGTCACAATGTTTCGTCGCCTTCAGATCCTCGGATACTATCACCCCAAGATCCCTCTCCCCAAAATAACACCTTTATTGGAACATCCAAAGACTCAACACGAGTCGTGTTTCGGCCTACAAAGGCCTTCCTCAGGATTCTTTAGTTGGATGTATGTTGATATAAAGCTACGTCTAAAATGATACTGGTGATATTCGATATCTTGCTGCTTTCTTCCAATAAACATTTTGTAGAACGCTTGGACTCTCAGGAGTTCAGCAAAGCCTTTGATACTGTTCCTTAGAGGAGGCTTATAAGTACCCTGGGAAATGGGTCACAAAGTGGAGAACTGGAACAGAAAGTGGTTGACTGAAAGAGAGCTGGTAAATGGAATTCATTCAGAAGGAAGAAAGATGAGTAGTGGTGTGCCTTGGGGATTGCTTCTGGGACCAATTATGTCCCCTATCTTTGGGAGAAACATGGCTGAAGGGATAGGAGCATAGGCGTCAGAATGGAGGGAGCTATAGGTGCCATGACACCCCCAAAATTTTCCTACCCTTCCTCTCTTGCGACCTCACTCCTGCAGAATGGCGAATCTAGGAGCTGCATCAGAGACACCATACAGCTGGCCCACTGCAGGCTTTGAGCATCTTTGCATGCTCACGACTAATTGGAACAGGAAGTTCAGTGGCCGGCCATATGATGCCTCTAATGCAGCTCCAAAAATGGCTCCCCCCCTCCTATTTCAGCTATCATATCAGGTCCAGGGTAGCCAAGCCCCTGCCTGATTTGGAAATAGGATACTGAGCTTGATAAACCTTCAGTCTGTCCTAGTATGTAAATGCTTATGTACTTTTCACAGAGGTGAATAAGTAGATCTGCAGCTTGTAGTGTTGCTCTTACCACAGATGTTATCATTTGAAGGCTTCCATAGCCTTACAAGTTATTACAGTTCTTTAGGAGTAATGGTAGAGTTGCAGTACCACAGCTATTAGGAGTTCATAATCTAAGGTTGTGTCTCCGGGGACAAAATGACTTGCTGAAGGTTAGCCAACAAGTAGTGGAGAGGAATAAAGGAATAGAATTAGAATTAACAGGTTCACTGGTCTACGCCTTCCACGGATCTACATGGCCTAATTAAACATGCATGTACAAGCAGCTTTCTAGGTTTAATGCCAAAAATGGAACAGTAAAGTTCAGATCATTAATTGTTGTGTATTTTTACCCTTCATACTTTGCAGCCTCCGTTCTATGACGTGGTGGAGCCTGTGGATTTTGAAGGCTTACTGATGACACAGCTAAATAACCTGGATTCAGAACTTGTGCAAGACCTTGGTGACTTCCCAGAAGATGACTTGGACATTGTCCTCACCCCCAAAGAATGCCGGACCTTGCAGCCTTCTGAGCCTGAGGAATGGTAAAGATACATTTAGCAAAATGTCCTCCACTTTAACATCTGGGAGATAAAAAGTGTTTGTTTTTTTTATTTATTTGCACATTTTAACCTGCCTATTAATTAGGCAGGGTACAATATACATGCATCAAACAAGCTATTGAAAAAAACACTTATATATACAACATAGGCATTTATGTGCCTGTATAAATTAGACTCCTTTGGTGGCTCTTAGCAATGCAAAATTCTCTTCCACAAATTTAAATCAGCTCCAAAGAAGGTGTAAATATGTGTGCGTGCTTACAGTGTGTATACACTTATATTTTATGAAATATGCATCTACATCACGACTTGGCCACTACTCTGTCCGCACTGTGCCCTCAGGAAATGCCTGGGTGTAAAAGTAGGTGCTATATTTTGGTTTGTTTACTTTTTATGCATGTCCAACATATTTCCGTCCCTCCTTTGCCATCTTCTTTACACCCCCCACCATCTGTCCAGCATCCCATCCCCCACTGCGTCCAGTATCTCCCCCTCTTATCCTTTCACCTGCCACCGCCACCGTACAGCTGTCCTTCAAAATGCATGTGGGTCCTTTGAGTACCTGAGACATACTCCAGGGCTGCCACATCCTACCCCTTCTGATGCATTGTTCTGGTCAAAGGAGTAGGCATAGCTGGCCTTGATTGCTCATGGGCTCTCAAAGGCCCGTTGCTGCACTGCTGCTCTCATGCTGGCTGTGCTGGTGTCATGCTTCCACCCCATCCCTCAACTGCTGCTGCCCTAACCAGACATCTTGTCTGCCTGATGGTAGGACTGGTCTAATGTACAGATGTCTCAATGATCAGAAGCCCCATGCTGTTCCAAACAACACTAAAATTAGCACTGGAAAGCGCAGGGCAGTAACGCCCCTATGATCAGAGCTAATAGTATGTAAATTTAGACGCGCTATTAGCTCTGATCATAAGGGTAAAGTGTGGGAGGATTGCTCGGGCACAATTGTCCTGCACTAGTTTGACAGATCCGGGCAGTCAAAAGCCCAGACCTGTGAAATACAAGAGATGGAGGTTAGTGAGACCTCCGCCATTGCTTCGACCCTGGTGGCCTAGTGCCCCCCAAGACGAGACAGGGGCTGTAGGTCCGGCGGACATCCAGTCCCCCTGACCCCCCCTGACACAAGGGCACAGGGGGCTGGAGATCCGGTGAATATCCAGCCCCCCTAACCACCCTTCACACCAAAAACAAAATCCCTGATGGCTCAGTGGGCCGCAAATCCATCCCCACCCATACCTCCATGATGGAGGAGGAAGTACCACACTCCCTCTTCTCCAGCACCGCCTTCAAAATGGTGGCGCCCTGCCCTGCTTCTCCCTTATATTGTAGGGAAGTCCCTTCCAGTGCATCCCAGGATGCACTGGAAAGGTCATGACTCCGCCATTTTGAAGGTGGTACTGGAAGAGAAGAGAGTGTGCTACTCCCTCCTCCATCACAGAGGTATGATGGGGGGAGAGGGTGCTGCTATAGACCACCAGGGCAGGGTTGGGTTTGCGGCCCACTGAGCCACCAGGGATTTCTTTTTTGTGTGAGGGGGGTTAGGGGGGCTGGAGATCCACCGGATCTCCAGTACCCCGTGCCCTTGTGTCAGGGGGAGGGTCGGGGGCACTAAGCCATCAGGGCTGAAGCGATGGCAGGGATCTGGGGGTCCAGAGGACCTCCAGGATATGGTGGCAGCCCTGTCTAACAGTGACAGCCCAGACTGCCTGACTCTGACAGGGGGGAGAGGTGAGAACAGAGCCTTAACCCTAACGGCAGCTGTGAGCTGGCGTAGGGTTAAGGCACTATTCCACCCCTATGATTAGAGTGCTGTTCTCAGATCATAGGGGCAGAATACCACAGAGCTCCTTTAAATCTAAATTTAATGAGCTCTGCGCTATTGCCTGGTGCGGGTGCTGTTTGCCCGATGATCATGTGTGTAAAGGTAAATGTGGGCGTTAGTGACCTCTAGCTCCCAAATTTACCTTTGATCATTGGGCCCCGACTCACCTGGCCAAAAAAACAAGAGGCCAGATTGAGATGTGACTGGGATAAGCTTTGGATGGTTAGTGCAAAGTTCAGATGTAACCAGCTAAATTTACACACTCAAGTTTTGCGAAGATAGATTTAACCAGACATTTAGGGTCCTTTTTAACAAGCCGTGCTAAAAAGTTGCCAGAACTATTGTCAGCGTGTGCGTTTTTCCACACGCTGCAGCTGTTTTTAGCGAGGTGATAAAATGGTCATATTTCCATATTTTTCTACGCCTACTCTCTGCCCATAGTTATGCCTCTCACTCTGAAAAAATATATTTTTCAGCACGGGATTAGCATACGTTGATGGGCACTTTACCACAGGATGCCTCGGCGCATCCCACAGCAGTGCTTTATGCCGCATGATAGGCATATGCTAGTGCCTACTGCGGCTTAGAAAAAGGACCCCTATGTTTTTTAACTTGGTTTTAAATAGCTAAACAAAGTTATGCAATTAAAGTTTAACCTGGACACTTTGCTGCTCAACTGCTCGTTGAATCATTACTTCTGAATACATGGCCATGAGAATATCGAGAGTGATTACTGACATAATTCAATGCTTTTAAACAGTCAAGATCATGCTTGCCAAGCTGAGAAAAAATGCATTTCAAGGAAACATTTTACACACACAAATATGGAATTCACCCTTGTGTGTCAGGCTAAGAAAAGGCATTTTCTTTATGTCTTAGGGCTAAGCATTTTTCTCCAGTTGTAACTTGTTTCCCTTTTCATTTCTATATCTCCTCAGGGTCGAGTTGGATCCACATGTCAGAGACTGTGTTCAGACATATATTCGGGAGTGGCTGATCGTAAACCGAAAGTAAGTTGTTTGTTTTTATAAATCCACATGGGTGTGAAGCCATGGCATTTGGCAAGCATTGTAGTACTACATATCTAAGGTGGTTGGAGGAACCAAAAAAGGTTTTGTTGATGTTGTACTAGTGACTTGTTATTTGTTTGACCAAATTGGCTGAAAGCCTGGAAGGTTTTGTTTGGTTCTTAAAATGGAGCATTGGAGCTTAAGGACACGTCCTATGTTAACATTTCATCCAGCTTTCCCAACAACCCCATACACCTCTTGAAAGTATATTATTTCTTTTATTTTACATTTGTTGACCAGGAAAACAAGATTAACATAAACCCATTGGTTTCATCTGAATCTCTGAGGCACAAGCATGAGGTAGATTTTCAAAGTGGGGTACAGCAGGCAAGAGAGAGGCTGTGTTTTGGCCAGCTGTCAAAGGCTCAGTTTCAGCCAGATGAAATTCAGCTTCACTGTAGATGGTTAGATTTAAGCCTATTTAAAGCTAACCACATAGTGCTGAAAATGAACGCTTGCTGGACAATTCTTTTCCCTGCCTCAATCCTGTCCATAAGAATATAAGCGTTGCCATACTGGGACAGATCAAAGGCCCATCAAGCCCAGTATCCTCTTTTCAACAGTGGCCAAAACAGCTCACAATTACCTGGCAAGATCCCAAGTCAGTAAAACAGATTTTTTGCTGCTTATTCTAGAAATAAGCAGTGATTTTCCCAAGTTTATCTTAATAATGGCTTATGGACTTTTAGGAAATTATCCAAACGGGAAGCGTCTGTTTACTCTTTCCAAAAATACTAGGACTAGGGGCCATGCAATGAAGCTACAAAGTAGTAAATTTAAACGAATCGGAGAAACTTTTTCTTCACTCAACGTGTAATTAAACTCTGGAATTCGTTGCCAGAGAATGTGGTAATGGCAGTTCGCTTAGCAGGGTTTAAAAAAGGTTTGGATGGCTTCCTAAAGGAAAAGTCCATAGACCATTATTAAAATGGACTTGGGGAAAATCCACTGCTTGTTTCTGGGATAAGCAGTATAAAATATTTTGTACTTTTTTGAGATTTTGCCAGGTATTTGTGACCTGTATTGGCCACTGTACTTATGTAAGAAAATAAGGGACTAGTTAAGAGAGTTGCTAATGAGGTCAGAAAGGTGCTTGAACATTATCTTGGCTAGGGTAGGAATGGCTAAACATGTCCTGCTATAATATGTGCAGCCAGAGTCTTTTACTTCTTCTGTTAAAGGCCTGGTTGAAGAACCAAGCATTCACCTGCTTCCTGAAGTACAGATCGTCTTGTATTAAGCGAAGCCTTTCAGGGAGTGCATTCCAGAGCGTGGCAGGTACTTCGGAGAAGGCTCGCTTGTGGGTATCGCATTGTGTGATGCCTTTTGGAGAGAATGTGGTTAGGGAAACTCCTTGGGAGGACCTTAGTGACCTTGAAGGTGTTAGAGGGAGATCCTGTTCTTCAAGTACTCTGGGCCATTTCCTTTAAGAGCCTTGAATAGCATCTGTTACCCAATTTCTTAATTTTATTTTCATATACTGGAACTGTTTCATCTAAAACAACCAAACAGTTCTTATTCCAGTTATTCAACCAAGTAATCTGTTCATCTTTTGTTATTGGAATTTGAGATGTAACAGTCTTCCAAAATTGAATCTGATCAATTTTTCGCCTGCAAGACCTTACCATTGGACTCAACCTATTCCTATTTCTCAATGAAGAAGGCAACTAATTAATACTAAAAGAAGCCAAAAAGTGGTCTTACCAAATAATTTGAGACGAAGTCGGCATGGAAAAAGTAATTTCCCCAAGAATAGAGTAAGTTATCAAATCAAATTGATGTCCTTTTTCATGAGTAGCTTGTAACATAGGTAATACAAAATTCAGATTATCCAGAAACACCCTCAATTCAATCACATTTGTATTCTCGAAGTGATCCAAGTGTAAATTTACATCACCCAAAAGTAAGTTATAGGATGAATTAAGAATATTTTCCCTATAAAATCATAAAAATAATCTTTAGCACCTAGCCATTTACCTGGGGGACAATAGAACAGCAGGGACGTAGCCAGACACCCAATTTTGGGTGGGCCTGGGCCCAAGATGGATGGGCAGAAGAACTTCGTCTTGTCCCACAAGTGATTTGGTCTCTCCCTCTCTCACCTGCATGCCATATGGTCTCTCAAACATCCCCTCCCCTCTCATACCTTTTAAATAGTAGATTTTCACCAGCAATGAGCAACAACTAATACACACTGTGGGACCAGTGCAAGCAGTATGTATCAGTCGCTGCTCACTGCAGGCGAAAATCTGCTACTTACAAGGTATGCAGGAGGGACAGTTTTGGGGAATTTTCGGCTGGTGGGGCTTGGGAATCCCTGCCGGGCACATCATAGGTGTGCTGCTACTGGGTGGGCCTGAGTCCACAGTGGGTGGGCATGTTCCAATCCGGGTCCACCCTTGGCTATGCCACTGTAGAACAGTAAACAATTTAGAGAACCCATTAAAGAAGAATCATGTATTTTACAACAAAGGATCTCTATGGATGATGAAGTAAAGGATTCTTTCAAAGTAATATTGAAGAAATCCTTATACAATATGCCAATCCCGCCTCCCCTTCACCCCTGTCGAGCTAAAGATAAAAACTTATACCCTAGAGGACATAGATCATTCAATATAGGATCATTATCTAATAGCAGCCATGTTTCAGTGAAAAAGACAAAACCTGGTTGGGTCTCAATTAGCCAGTCTCTAAGTAAATCAACTTTATTCCTCAGGGAACGAGCATTTACATAAAAAAACGGAATAGGGACAGAATCGTGATTTTGGACATGTTCCAAAGAAATCTGTCTAAGATACCTTCCATATTATCCTCCACTAATGCGTCTTGATCTTTGCCTATATGGTCATTGTTTTGTACCTCTAATTAGCACATCAATGGACTTAGCCATATAATGAGACAATGTAATAAACAAATACTCAATTGCCTAACCTTTTCCCATCCCCTCACTATGGAGATATATAATTCGCCTATTGAGCTCTTTTTAATACACAAGGACAGACAAACTACTACCACACCTCAATGTCAACCACCTTCGGCCCCTGAGGTGGCGAGTGCTGTATAGTTTAATGGATGCTGAATGACCTGTTATTCAGAAGAATACATGCTACACCCTGACAACAGCCCTGCAAGCTCCTAAGAGAGGCAACAGTGCTCTTGGGGGAAAAGCGAGGAGGGAGTGAAGCAGAGGTGCCATGGAGAAGAGAATTCAAGCTAGGAGGAGTCCGAGCAAGAGAATAGGGTCTAAATGTCCTGGCATCTAAACAGTGGTGCATAAACAGTGGGGCCTAAAGAGCAGTTCTTAAACGTCATGTACCCCATTATGGGGAAAGGATTTGGAATCTGAGGGGAGTGGTGCTGGTGAATGCTAATAGTTTAAAGAGACGGGAAGTAGAACTCAGTCTGAGTGGTGATCAATCTGCCTGTCCAACCATAAAAGACCACTGGGGAGCACAGATGCACACTAATACTTGGACGTTTTTCTGCCATAATGGAACTAAGCAAAAACATCCAGGTCTATAAGTTGGACGTTTTGGTCTAGACCTGTTTTATTAATGAATAAGCCACAAAAAAATGCCCTAAATGATCAGATAAGCAGTGGAGGGAATCAGGGATGAAGTCCCCTTACTCCCCAAGTGGTCACTAACCCCCTCTCACTCCCCAGAAATGTTGTTAAGGTTTTTTATGAAAGGCTTTTGTTCTCTGAAGCAGTCCAGTAGGCCAGGTTTCCCTTTTGGGACACTTTACTCAATGACAGCAGAGAATGGCAGACTATTTAAGTGGCTTTTTGAAGTTTTCAACTTTCAGCTCATCTGATTACCCAATAATGCTACAGCACTGAATGTTAACCAGTTAGTGTTAACAGCTTCTGCTAAGGATAAATGATGCTATTATGATATTGATATCTTTAATTTGATTTTGGACTTTGAGATTTAAAAAAAATATTAACAAGTAGTAATATTCCGGAACTAAATATTATGATACTATACGATAATGAGTAGAGGGAATGTTTTCAGAACCTAAGATGGTGTGCTTTTTTGAATGGAAGCCTTTAGTTTGATTAGATTTCAAGCACTGAGGTCCTTTTTCTCCATTTTTTATGCTGATTTAAGAAGCTATTAATAGTGATGTTCAGTAAAAGGGTGAGGATACTATTGTTTTTCTGGATATTTGCTACCAGGCAATAATTTGCACACATATCAAATGACTTTTATAAGGGTCTTTCACTAAAGGTGTCAATGTAATAGTACCTATACTATGTGGAAATAGTCCATCTTTAAACATCAAATCAGGGCTGCCAAGAGGAGGGGGCATGGGAGCAAGATTCCCCTGGGCCTGGCCTTCAAGGGGGGCCCAGCACCAGGGTCTGTCTCTCTCTTGCTCCTGACGGGACCCGGGTGATTGCGTTAACGCAATCACCCGGGTCCCGACAGGAGCAAGAGAAAGACAGGCGCCAGGCTCCCCTTAGAGGCTGGGGAGGAGCAGACAGGATTCCAAATTGGATTTGGGGCCCCTGGTTTGGCTGGTGGGGGTCCCCAAGCCCCACCAGCAGAGCCCTTCCTCTAGCACTGTTGTCCAATGGATAACAGCATTTATATGCAATTTTAGATATTTATTAGACCCCTGATGCAGGTGTTTAGTCGCTGAAACGTGGACTGTGACGAGTCCACACAATAAAGAGTTTCCTTTGTCCTGTTCCTGAAGGTCCACTTGTGCTTTTTGTTTTGCTTTGGTCTTTGTACTTGAAACCCTCTCTTTTTTTGCTTTGCTCTATGGGTTGCCTTTCATAAGATCTGAGAGCCTGTTTGAAGAGTTATGCCACTCTGGGCATGCTACTGCATTCTTAATTATTAGCTGGAAGGTACAATTCTTCCCACTTTTTTCATTTGACTGATTTTGATCTGGGTCTGACACAAAGAACACAGTCACTCAGATATGCAAATTGACTATTCTTGGCAGAAGCGGAAGGACTTTTGATGCAGCCATTGGGGTGGAGAGGGGAAGGGAATTGTAACAAAAAAGGTAAATTTTCTGACTTGTTCATTGTTGATTGTAAGTTTCATGCACAAATTTTTCTTGTTGATTGGCTTTCTGAGTTTTTCTTTTTCAATAGACAAGATTAATTTAAAATACATTGGGGATTTGGACATCCATAGAAACATAGAAGAATGTAGGCAGGGGATTTACCCCTTTTCATACTTTACAGGAGTAATTTAATCTTCCTGTTACCCAATATTTTTGATGGTTCCAATTGCGCCACCACTAGGTAGTGGGCTGCCATTACAGGAGCTGTCAGAGATGCGGCCTATGTGCCAAGCCCTTAGTAAGTTTACAGCACAGCCACATGCTACCTCTGCCGTATATACATATTTAAGATGTTCCAACAATCTTCCCTTAACTGGTTTAAGGAAAGTGTGGGAGCGTGGTTTGGATTGGATTTCACTGAGGGGCAGTTTAGTTGGGAAAAATTATGGCTTAGTGTATTTAAAACATCCAGATCTGCCTCCCTAACTCAGTCAGTCAATGTATTTCCTGCTCCATAGAAGTTATTGGGCCCTAGGTGCTGATGTGGGGAATCGTTTCTGGATGTGTAAAACCCAGGTTGGAATGTTACCTTATGTGCTATATGATAGAGTGGAGGAGTAGCCTAGTGGTTAGTGCAGTGGACTTTGATCCTGGGGAACTGGGTTTGATTCCCATTGCAGCACCTTGTGACCTTGGGCAAGTCACTCAACCCTCCATTGCCCCAGGTACCAAAAATGTAGATTGTGAGCCTCTAGGGACAGAGAAATTCCTGCATATAATGTGTACAGCACTGTGTACATCAAGTAGCACTATAGAAATGATTAGCAGTAGTAGTATTGTGCCTCTTTGAAAGATTATTGGGATAGGGTTTGGTCCTGTATTTATTATTTAGAAATCTTTGGGATTGAATAACCCTTTATCACAAGACATATAGCAATTGTTTGATATGTTTTTGACAGTGGCTATTAAACTACTTTTCTTACACTGGAACAATACATCTTTGCTTAGTATGCAGCAGTGGTGGAACACCATTTGCTTATATCATAGATATAAGATATATTGGGCCAAATTGGATATCTATATTTCTGCCATTGTTTTGGTTTTCTTTATATATTATTTAATTGTTGAAAACCTTAATAAAATATTTGAACTGAAAAAGAAAAATGTAGGCAGATAAAAACCATATGGCCTATCCAGTCTGCCCATCCATGCCATCTACTCTCCCTATCACTCCCTTAGAGATCCTATGTGCTTGTCCCAAGCTCTCTTGAATTGAAATACTATTTTTGTCTCCACCACTTCCACCGGGAGGCCATTCCATGAATTCACCACCCTTTCCATGAAGATGTATTTCCTCAGGTTACTTCTGAGTCTATCCCTTTCACCTTCATCCTATGCCCCCTCGTTCCAGAGCTTCCTTTCAATTGAAAGACTCACCTGCTGTACGTTTATGCTGCATAGGTATTTAAATGTCTCTATCATATTTCCCCTCTTCCGCCTTTCTTCCAAAGTATAAATATTGAGATCTTTAAGTTTGTGCCCATACACTTTATGACAAAAACCACTGACCATTTTAGTAGACACCATCTGGACTGATTCCATCCTGTTTATGTATCTTTCTGAAGTTGTGGTCTCCAGAATTGTACACAGTATTCTAAATGAGGTCTCATCAGAGTCTTATACAGGGGTGTCAATACCTTCTCTTTCCTACTGGCCTTTCATCTCCTTGTGCACCCAAGCATCCTTCTAGCTTTTGCTGCCACCTTAAGATCATCACATACGATCACACCCAAGTCCCGCTCCTCTTTCATGCATAAAAGCTCTTCACCCCCTAAACTGTGCCGTTCTCTCAGGTTTGTGCAGCCCAAATGCATGACCCTGCATTTATTAGCATTAAATCTTAGCTGTCAAATTCTACACTATTCCTCTAGCTTCGCTAGCTAAGTCCTTCATCATGTTATTCACTCCGTCAGGGATGTCTATCCTATTGCAGGTTTTAGTGTCATCCGCAAAGAGGCAAACCTTACCAGGCAGCCCTGCAGCAATATCGCTTACAAAAATGTTAAAAAGAATCGACCCAAGAACCGAACCTTGTGGCACACCACTGATATCATCCTTTTCCTCAGAATGAGCTCCATTTTCCAAGCGGTTAGCTTGGCAGAGTTTAAAAAGGGGTTAGACGGTTTCCTAAAGGACAAGTCCATAAACCACTACTAAATGGACTTGGGAAAAATCCACAATTCCAGGAATAACATGTATAGAATGTTTGTACGTTTGGGAAGCTTGCCAGGTGCCCTTGGCCTGGATTGGCCGCTGTCGTGGACAGGATGCTGGGTTCGATGGACCCTTGGTCTTTTCCCAGTGTGGCATTACTTATGTACTTATGTACCCTATGTCGCCTTTCACTCAACCAGTTCCTAACCCAGTCACTTTAGGGCCCACACTGAGGGTACTCAGTTTATTTATTAGTCATCTATGTGGAACTGTGTCAAAGGCTTTGCTAAAATCTAAATATACCACATCTAGCACTCTCCCTCGATCCAACTGTCTGGTCACCTAGTCAAAGAAATTAATCAGATTTGTCTGACAAGACCTGCCTCTAGTGAAACCATGTTGCCCCAGGTCCTGTAATCTATTGGATTCCAAAAATTTTACTAGTCTATGTTTTAAAAGTTATTTCCATTAATTTACTTACCACAGAAGTCGGACTTATTGGCCTCTAGTTCCTAACCTCTTTCTTACTTCCGCTTTTGGAGAGAGGGACCACATCCATCCTTCTCTAGTCCTCTGGGACCACTCCCGACTCTAGAGAAGCATTGAAAAGGTCAGCCAGCCGGAGCCGCTAGAACTTCCCAAAGTTCCTTCAGTACCCTCAGTTATATGCCATCTGTCCCCATCATTTTGTCTACCTTTAGTTTAGCCAGCTTCTCACGAACGCAGTTCTCTGAAAGTTGTTCAGGGACTACGACACCTCCTTTCATATTTGTATTTGCCTTCTGCAGTTCTGCTCCCGGCCCTTCAGCTGTGAACACAGAGCAGAAATATTTTTTAAGCAATTCCACCTTATCGTTATCCCCTTCAACTCTGAATCTCACAATGGCACTTTTGCACTTCTTCCTATCACTAATGTATCTTAAAATTGTTTTGTCCACCCCCCCACCCCCATTTTACTGTTTTTCTTCCATTTTCATCTTTGCTTTCCTGACTACTCTACCAGCTTCTCTTAGCTTTTCCAGAAATTTTTCCTTACCTTTTCAGCCATGCTGCTGGAATTAGGACCAGTGCTGGGCAAACTTCTATAGTCTGATCCCTAAAATTGGCATGGAGAGAGAGAGATTAAGTATACCAGTGTTTAATCATGAAGAAGTGGAGTCTGTGCAGGCTTATCTCTGGCCGCCTTGGTGGGCCGACTGGATGGACCGAACAGGTCTTTATCTGCTGACATTTGCTATGTTACTTTGTAAATGCCAGTTTTCAGATGTCCAAAACATGATTAGAGCTTCTAAAATAAGTGTCATAATTTACACACATGTTTGGTAGATATTAATGCAACATATACACCAGCCCTAGGACTGATGTATATGTCCGTACCTATCACTTATGTTAGTATTTCTGGATTGGATTGGATTTATTGATTTTATACACTACATTTATACCTTGATGTCAAAGCGTTTTATGATAATTGTTAGTATCCAATACAATAAACTGTTCTATGACAATAAAAAGCCAAAAAAAACATATCAGCACCAAGTTTGTAACAGTTTATGAAAACTAAGGTAGAAAGAAGCATTGTGAAGTTCTTCAGGCATCTACTTTTCTTTTCTTTCTAAAGTAATGCCTAAGTAGGAGACTTGTTACCCTCTTAACCAAGCCACCCTGTAATAAAATTACCCCCACAGCACTATTAAAAATATGTATAACTTTAAATTTCAAGCTGTTTGTCTAAAGTTGGATGGTGGTCATGCGGCTGAATACTGACCTCGAAAGGTTGTGTGAGATCTAGAATTAAAGAGCAGGGGTGGACTAAGAGTGGTCTGGGCCCTCCGCCCGGACGCTGCCCAACATCCCCTCCCTACCGCCCCCGAATTGTCAGTCCGCTCCTGATTAAGAGTGTCAAAATCAATCTAGCTAAGTCGAGGGAGCTCTTTCCCAGCATGGAGGGGAAGAGATTTAGGATTTAGCTCATGCCTTTTTCAGTAGTAGCTCAAAGT
This sequence comes from Microcaecilia unicolor, assembly GCF_901765095.1. Lineage (NCBI taxonomy): Eukaryota > Metazoa > Chordata > Amphibia > Gymnophiona > Siphonopidae > Microcaecilia > Microcaecilia unicolor. The sequence goes on along the minus strand of NC_044032.1, from coordinate 240,519,528 downwards.
GAGTTATATTTAGCTACAGTATGTATTTTCCTGACCCTAAGGGCTTAGAATCCAAGGGGTCCTTTTACTAAGCAGTAATAAGCACTAACGCATACTTTCTGTGTGCCAGAATGCACTACCGTGGGATGCCCTGTGGCAGCTCAGGCTTATGTGCATGCTTCCCTGGCGTGAAAAATGACTTTGTATTTTTTAGCGCTACGGGCGTGTTTGGGGGCGGAAAGTAGGCGTACCCAGCGCTAATCGGTTAGCAAAGCCACATTGCTGCAAGTCAACCGATTAGCACATGGTTAGCACATGAGCCTTTTCTGCCTACTGAATAGGTGTCGGTAAAGGCTCACACGCTAATAGCCACAGGCTAATTTGTTAATTAGCGCCATTTTACAGCCACGCTAAAAGTGGCCTCAGTGCGCAGGAAAACCCACACACTAATCATAGCACAGGCCTACTTTTAGAGCAGCTTAGTAAAAGGGCCCCTATGATTGTACCTGAGACAACGAAGGATTAATGCTCTGTCACACAGCTGACACTGTCCCTCATGTTTCCAGGGAAAGGGAACGGGACTTGATGTACTGCCTTTCCGTGGTTTTTGCAACTACATTCAAAGCGGTTTACACTGTATATACAGATACTTATTTGTGCCTGGGGCAATGGAGGGTTAAGTGACTGCAGTGGGGAATCAAACCCAGTTCCCCAGGATCAAAGTCCGCTGCACTAACCACTAGGCTACTCTGCCTAGAAGCTTGTATGTCACAAGGATTCAGGTGACAATGACACCAAGGTTAAAAAAAAAAAAAAAAGGCTGTAACACCAGGTAGAAAAAAGGGGAAAGAGCATAGTTCCTTAGATGCTGAGCCTTCCAAATGCTGTAGCTGTAGAAAGGAACAAAAGAAGGCATCTGTATAACTGCATTATAAATTATCAAGTCGGCTCAGTTTTTCAAAAATGTGTCCAGTTCATTAGGATTAGCTGGATAAATCTGTGGGGTAGAAAATGTTTCCACACTGATCAGGCAGATTTTCTATGTGCAAACTATTGCATATATAAAATTTACCCTGACAAAATTAAGCAGAATAAGAGGGGCCATAGTTATACCATAACCAGACAGCACTGAGATCTGGCATTTAGATAGACAAGCGTGGTCGGGTGGTGGTACACTGTCCTAAAGCTATTCAAGTAACTTTATTTGGCCTTATCCAGCTGAAAACTTATTCACACCAGTTCCACTGAATGTATGGATAAAGTTATCCAGATAACATTTTCCAGACACATATTCCACCTGCTGAATATCTGCCCCTACATTAAAAAAAAATCTTTTTATTAGCATAAAATGTAGCATTTACTACTACTACTACTACTACTACTACTTAGCATTTCTATAGCGCTGCTAGGGTTACGCAGTGCTGTACAAGTTTAAACAAGGGGAAGGACAGTCCCTGCTCAGGAGAGCTTACAATCTAAAGGTTACGAACTATGTAGTCAGTGTAGGTATCATGAATGGGGAAGGTGGTTAGGCGCCAAAAGCAAGGGAGAAGAGATGGGCTTTGAGTAAGGACTTGAAAATGGGCAGGGAGGGCGCATGACGTATGGGCTCGGGGAGTCTGTTCCAGGCAGAAGGGGCGGAGCATTTAACTACTTGAGATGTTAGTAGCTAAATCCATTCTGTGTACTACAGCAGCTTGTTTGGATTTTGTTCCTGTCCAGGAAGGAAGGTGCAGGTGAGTCAGTCCCTTTCAAGTTCCTGCTTCCAAGCACTTTGAGAATTTCTCATTGTGCAAGGCATGAGCAGGTGAGACACAGGCTCAAGGCGGGGAAAGCTCAAGGGTGACAAAAGCCTGCCTCATTAATTCACAGGGGTGAGAGCATGCTTTCCTCTCACCACTGTGTTCTCTTCTTTCATGGCCAGCAGTACCGCCACAAACATGAGAACTTCCTGTTCTCGCATTCAAACCTGGGGCAGAGCCAGTGGCTGAGCACGGAAGGCACACAGCAGGGACAGCAAAGCAACATGCTGTCACCACTGGGAAATCAGAGCAAGTTGTCAGAGATGGCCTTACTGGCAACCCTGCTCTGACTAATCAAATTTGGACAAAGTCATTTGGTTGCTGTGTTAGTCTGCTTTGAAGATAATAAATAGAAATCAAAACAAAAGGAAGGAAAATAAGGTGATACCTTTTGTATTGGACTAACCTAATACACTTTTGACAAGCTGTCAAAGGTAGAGCACCCTTCTTCAGGACCACGGAGAGGGGGGGGGGGGCAAAATTCCCCGGGGCCCAGGCCTCTAAGGAGGACCCAGCACCGTGGTTTCTCTCTTTCTTCTGCTGCTGACAGAACCCAGGTGATTGCAATCTGACAGGAGCAGGAGAGAGAAAACTCTGGCGCTGGGCCCCCCTCTTGGAGGCTGAGAAGGACCCGGAGGAGCAGGCACTACAGGTCTTCCTCCAGTGCTGCTCTTCACTCTGCCTATTGCTTGCTAAGCGGCTGCTTTTCCTCTCAGGTGCGCATGCTAGGTTTTGAAACTGAGCATGCCCTGAGAGAAAAAGCAGCTGCAGGGGCAGGCAATCGGCAGAGTGAAGAGCAGCGCTGGAGGAAGACCTCTTGTGCTGGCGGGGCCTTGGGATCTCCGCCAGCCAGGTGCAGTGGCAGCGATGGGGGAGGGGTGGCAGCGGCTACGATCATGGTGGGGGGCAGCAGTGGATGACGATTTGGGGGCGGGGGGGCAGTGGCCCTGCCCTGGTTCTGTCTCTCAGTGGCCCTGGCCTCTTTTAGGTCGGTTATCAAAATTGGGCATTGGCTTATCCACTGTGAGCAAGTGTTCTTGAAAGATGGCTTGAACCCCATCAGCGGTTGTTTTCTAAATCCTTTTGTTTTCAGTTTACACCCTGCTTATTTTGATCCGTGTTAATCTTTACCTGTTCATCTCTTATTTTTTGTAAGAAACCAGGGGAGGCGCTCTGGCGGTTGCAGCTTTAGCCGATCTGGATCACAAAAGGATTTCTTTAAAAGCAAGACTCTTCAGAAGCAGACATTTGAATCTGATGACATCCTGGATTATGGCGGTCAGAACGATCAGGTAATATGGTGTACTCTAAAATAAAAGGTAACAAGGCACCGGCTCTACTCAGGGTTGCTGTTGAACATGCCTGAAATGTGATAGAAATTTGGGTGGGGGCTCAAAAACCCAACAATAGGCTTTATCTCATTCATATTCAAACAGGCTTGAGGGTCCCTGTAGAATAGGGTCCCAGAGCAGCTACCCTGTTTGCACTCCCCGAACACCAGCCCTGGCCCTACTGTATCTATTAATTTGCTTTAGCGTCTATGTGGTCAGGGAGTGGGTCATTTAAAGTGAAAGAGGACAGTGGTCCTATCCTATGTGGAAGAGCCCTTTGGTTAATTTTTCCAGCAGAGCGTTCTCACATAAAATATTTTATGCTGTCTTGTCCATGCTGTGGTTGTCATCCCTGTGACTTTTCAACTGAGACCGTCCTATTAACATTGAGGTACATATTCAAAGGCTTGTATCTGGTTTAGTTTGGGATAAATACCCTTTCTAAAACCATCCCCCAAGACCAGTTAAATTTTGACCACCTATATTGTTGCTAGGCAATGGCAAAGGTAGGAGACATGCCAAAAAAGTGAATCAGACAGTGCTGGCATTCAACACTATCCAGTAACGAGGGATCTTTTCAAAGCACTAAGTTACATCATAACCTATGGAACTTTGTAAGTCTTTGAAATGAGCCCCTAAGTCACCCACAAATACAGCAGGCAAACTGGATATCTTTGGGGCATGTTTACTAAGAAATGCTAAGCAGTTAGTGTGGGTTTTAGCACACAGTAACCATTAATGCTAGCCTGTGCTAACATCTAGCCCATGGTAAAAAGAGCGGGTATGGTATAAGTCCCATGCTAGCTGCTTAGTGCAAGATAGGGTGGGGACTTGGTAGAGTATGGGCGGAGATTGGGCGTGGACTGAACATTGAGTCAGCACATGGTATATAGAATGTGTAGGTAAGGTGAGCTCACTTAACACCACCTCAGTAGTGTGGTGCCTATGTCCGTACAAAAACTGCAGGGCGAATGCCTGACATGCAGAGCCTTTGCAGTCAAGGTGAGTTACTTTTGGATGTTAACCTGCATCAGTGGCATAGGAAGGGCGGGGCGGTGGGGGCAGTCCGCCCCGGGTGCACGTTGCTGGAGGGTGCAGAGAGCAGCCGTGCGCCTGTCGGCTCCACTGGCTCCCTCTGCCCCGGAACAGGGAGCCAGTGGAGCCGACAGGCGCGCGGCTGCTGTCTGCACCCTCCAGCAGCCAAGAATGCACCCGGGGGGGAGGGGGCTTGATGCGCCGGGGAGGGGGGTGTCATTGCGCTGAGGGGGTGTTGTCGTGCTGCACCCTGGGTGGACGGATGCCGCTGCACCCGGGAGGTGGGTGCGCAGCGGTGATCCACCCCGGGTGGCAGCCGACCTAGGATCGCCACTGACCTGCATTAAGTGCAAACACCTAGGGACCCTTTTACTAAGCCACGTAGGCGCCTACACGCGCCCAACGTGTGCCAATTCGGAACTCCCACCTGGCTACTGCGTGGCCCAGACGGTAATTTCATTTTTTATGCGTGTCCACTACGCGCGCCGGAAAATATATTTTATTTTCCAGCATGTGGCACTAACTGGGTGGCAAATGCACACTGACGATTACTGCCCGGTTAACGCGTGATGGTTTTGCGCGCATCCAAAACACGCGCCTACACTAGCGCAGGCCATTTCTCAGCGCACCTTAGTAAAAGGACCCCCTAATGTTTTGGTTTTTTTTAGTAAACATGCCCTTTTATCCAGTTATCTTTAACTAATTATATTCAATAAGTCAAAATCATCCAGCTATTTTTGTAGGGACTGATATTCAGACCACGGGAGGTAGTTGGGCTGCCTCCCGTGGTCAGTGCTGAGCTGGGATATTCAATGCCAAGTCATTGCCGGTGACCAGCATTGAATATATGGATTATTTTTGGCTGGTTACAACTTAACTGACCAAGTCGATATTCAGCGCTGGCTGGCTAAGTTGAAACCGGCTAAAGATAGACCTACTACTGACGTAGCCAGATTTGGCCACCAATCTTAGCTGGCGATGCGCTGAAAATCGGTGGATAGCTGGCTGTCCCATTTAACTGACCAGGTGCCTTCCTGGCCAGTTAAATGGTTTTGAATATCAGAGAGGAAGGTAGTGTTCAGGGACATATAACCAGGTAATTACTTATCCACTCAACTTTAGCGAGATATCCATCTCTTAGTATGGACTTCCTTGAGCAATGGATGCTGTATGTGTCATAATGCTGAACATTTAATGCCTCCCCCCCCCCCAAAAAAAAAAATCCAAATTCTTAGTTTATAAGGCCATAAGGGAATATAATTATCACCAAATAGACACTTTTTTGCCCTTCACACAGAGGTGACATTCTATAGAATTACTCCCTTGGCGCTTCAGTTTATGTGCCTTTGGGGGAAGTTATCAACATGGGCTACCGTTAAGATGGGTTATTTTACCAACGTTTAACGTTAAAATAACCCATTTTAACGGTAGTCCATGTTGCTAACTCTCCCCATAGTAAGATATCTAGGGCCCCGATATTCAGGCAGCGGCACTCAGCGTTTTGTTGACCTCTGCTGGTGTTAGGCTGAAACTTCACTGCTGGGCCAAGTCTGGGCTTCGGCATTGAATATCTGGGTTTGTGGAGCCAGTTAAGTGCTGTATTCAACACTTAACCAGTTATGGAGCACCGCATAAAGATAGGGCTTTTACGCGATCCTATTTATGTCGCTACCTTTTCCGGTTAAATGCTGAATATCAATACTTAACTGACCAAGTACAAACGTCACCCCTGGAATGCCCTCAAAATGGTCAGTTTTAGCACAGGCGCTAACTGGACATTTTCAGCAGCACTAATTGTTTAAATAATGCTGAAAATGAGCTCCAAATAAGCAATTTAACCAGCCAGGAGTAATTTCTTGCCAGTTAAATTGCTTTGAATATCGACCTGCTAATTTATGCAACTATTTTCAGCCAATATCAGACATCTATATTTCATGCTGAAAGTATCATCATAACGTTTTTATTTTAAGAAACTTAAAATTGAAATAACCAAAGTTAGGCTTGTTATTGATTTTCCTAACTCTAAGCACCTAACGTTTTCCCCCAAACTGTCCCCTCCCTTAGCCCTATGACAACAATTTTTTATTTTATCATATCTAGGTGCCTAACTCTTAAAAATCATCCTGAATCTTGTAAATAAAATTAAGTTCCTAGGTTTTTATGAATATTCATTATATAGTAGCATTGTTTTGTGTACTATATAGTGTTTCAGAAGTATGCATGATGAACATAAGTACGTAAGTACATAAGTATTGCCATACTGGGAAAGACCAAAGGTCCATCAAGCCCAGCATCCTGTTTCCAACAGTGCCAATCCAGGTCACAAATACCTGGCAAGATCCCAAAAAAGTACAAAACATTTTATACTGCTTACCCCAGAAATAGTGGATTTTCCCCAAGTCCATTTAATAATGGTCTATGGACTTTTCCTTTAGGAAGCTGTCCAAACCTTTTTTAAACTCCGCTAAGCTAACCACCTTTACCACATTCTCTGGCAACGATTTCCAGAGTTTAATTACACGTTGAGTGAAGAAAACATTTCTCCGATTCGTTTTAAATTTACTACATTGTAACTTAATCGCATGCCCCCTAGTCCTAGTATTTTTGGAAAGCGTAAACAGACGCTTCACATCTACCCGTTCAACTCCACTCATTATTTTATAGACCTCTATCATATCTCCCCTCAGCCGCCTTTTCTCCAAGCTGAAGAGTCCTAGCCGCTTCAGCCTTTCCTCATAGGGAAGTCGTCCCATCCCCTTTATCATTTTCGTCGCCCTTCTCTGCACCTTTTCTAATTCCACTATATCTTTTTTGAGATGCAGTGACCAGAATTGAACACAATATGCCTCAGTTAAAATATCACATCCAGTGGTGTAGGCATTGGGGCCTGGGCCCCCCCCCCCCAAAGTCTGCTGGTTTGGCTGGCGGGGTTCCTCAAGCCCCACCAGCAGAAGCTGTCCTGCGGCAATATTTGCCACCACACTGCCTGCCCTGCTTCCTCCTCCCTCACACGTATGCTCGTTATAAATGAAATTGAGCATGCGCGAGCTTCGCACATGCTCAATTTCACTAAAACCGAGCATGCGCACTGGGGCAGAAAAGCAAGGCAGGCAGCGCAGCACTGAGTATCACCACAGGAAGGCTTCTGCTGGCGGGGCTTGGGGTCCCCCATCAGCCCAGGTATATGGGGTTGTGGCAGGGATGGAGAGCGGTGGAGTGGTGGGGCAAAATGTGGCCCCCCAACACAAAATCAAGGTCTGGCTATGCCGCTGTTCACATCATTTAAAGCATTCCTGGTTCAATTCCTCTGTCACTCTGATTGTAGCCATATTTTTCTCTTTTCTGAGTCCTGCTAAATCTGATTAGTTCTTGTTTGCTGTCCAGTCACAAATGACAGCTATACATGTTCTCCTATCCAGTCCTCACAGTAACAATCCTCAGCAGGTGTGTGTTTGTGTGAGTGGTGGTGGTGGGGGGGGGGGGGGGGGGGGGGGTCCTGTACCAGGAATCCTTCCAGAACCCTTCAGTGAGGGACTGAAATCTAACCTCTAGGTGTTGCTTTTATCTGATGATTGATTCCCAATTCTCTGAAGCTGTGAATACTGTGTGCACAGTGTAAGGGCAACAGCAAGTTACCAGACCAGCCCAGCTTAACCAGTTTCAGGATAGTAAACTAGCAGTGATAATAGCTGTGCTGCCAGGTATACTTTGTCAGTAATGATGTGGTATGCAAAAGACCCTTTTGCCTTTAAAGGGATTATGTGTCATGCTAGTTCTCAGCCCGAAAGAAATGTGATCAGCTAACCTTTACGTTTATCGATAGTAAAAAAAATTTCAGTAATAACAATGACATCTACAGTTCTTGCATATTTTGTGTGTAAAGTATATGTTTTTCATATGTTCATTTTATAATATTTTCTGTGTTGTTCTAAGCTTCATGACAACACCACGTTTTTGCATTTAAGTCAAGTAATCAGTTAATATTCTTGGGAACGGATGAATGTAAGCACTAGCGGGTGGTATATTACTTTTGCATGCATGCGTGGTTTATAAATTAATGCAGCTTCCTGTGAATCAGATGGGCTGCAGGCCACTCACAGTCCTGTGCAATGAATCTGGAAGAATGCCCCTCTCCTCTTGTGACTTAGACCTGCGGGGCCTGCAGCCTGATGCCCGGCTGGATCACATACTGCAACATGTTAGCGTGGAGGACTTTGCAAAGCAAAATGAGGAAGCACGCCGGGCCAACCGCCATGCTGAACTCTTCTCCCTCTACCCAGCAGTGGACGAGGTAGGTTTCAGTGCTGTTGCAATTGCAGACTTTCTGCCTGGTGAATCTTAGTGTGCAAGAAATATCTAGCTGGTTTCTCATCAAAACGGTAGAGCTGCTAAATGACGTCATTTCTGGAGGGAGATTTTGGCCATTCTGGATTTTTGAGCTTCTAATGCACTGTGATGTTTGTGGTCCTGCTTTTCCAATGGAAAGATCTGGCATATATATTCGGGGTGGGCCACTGGGGCCGTGGCTCTATCAATATTCTGCCCAACACAGCATCAGTAACTAAAGAGCTTGGGGGTGTGACCAAAGAATAGTTTATTTGGCCCCCGCCAACCAAAACAGAGTTCCCATTGCCCCTGATAATTATGACTTGCAGATGGCCATGAACAAATGTATACTTCATAGAATGAATTTTCTCTGAAAAACGGGACAAAGCAATCTGATCCTAACATCTTAGGATTTTGTTAGAATCTGACCAGACAAGAGAAGCTTTTCCTTTTAAATAAAAGTAAATACATATCAGTATAACAAAATGCATCCGGAGAACTGTACCAGAAGGGCTAGATGAGACCAAAGCTCATAAAGAGGGTCAGGTTACAGCTACAGGACAGGTAAAAATAGAGCTATGTATGGAACCTGATCAATGCAGGTAGACAGAGGAGAAGCCCAGAGGTTAACACGGAAACCAGGATTCAGATCTTAATTCTGCTGCTGATCATCATAGCCGTGGGCAAGTCACTTCACCCGCCACTACCTCAGCTATAAAACTTAGATTGCACAGGGAAATAACTTGTATGCATGATTGTTATATATATATACAGTGGTGGAAATAAGTATTTGATCCCTTGCTGATTTTGTAAGTTTGCCCACTGACAAAGACATGAGCAGCCCATAATTGAAGGGTAGGTTATTGGTAACAGTGAGAGATAGCACATCACAAATTAAATCCGGAAAATCACATTGTGGAAAGTATATGAATTTATTTGCATTCTGCAGAGGGAAATAAGTATTTAATCCCTCTGGCAAACAAGACCTAATACTTGGTGGCAAAACCCTTGTTGGCAAGCACAGCGGTCAGACGTCTTCTGTAGTTGATGATGAGGTTTGCACACATGTCAGGAGGAATTTTGGTCCACTCCTCTTTGCAGATCATCTCTAAATCATTAAGAGTTCTGGGCTGTCGCTTGGCAACTCGCAGCTTCAGCTCCCTCCATAAGTTTTCAATGGGATTAAGGTCTGGTGACTGGCTAGGCCACTCCATGACCCTAATGTGCTTCTTCCTGAGCCACTCCTTTGTTGCCTTGGCTGTATGTTTTGGGTCATTGTCGTGCTGGAAGACCCAGCCACGACCCATTTTTAAGGCCCTGGCGGAGGGAAGGAGGTTGTCACTCAGAATTGTACGGTACATGGCCCCATCCATTCTCCCATTGATGCGGTGAAGTAGTCCTGTGCCCTTAGCAGAGAAACACCCCCAAAACATAACATTTCCACCTCCATGCTTGACAGTGGGGACGGTGTTCTTTGGGTCATAGGCAGCATTTCTCTTCCTCCAAACACGGCGAGTTGAGTTCATGCCAAAGAGCTCAATTTTTGTCTCATCTGACCACAGCACCTTCTCCCAATCACTCTCGGCATCATCCAGGTGTTCACTGGCAAACTTCAGACGGGCCGTCACATGTGCCTTCCGGAGCAGGGGGACCTTGCGGGCACTGCAGGATTGCAATCCGTTATGTCGTAATGTGTTACCAATGGTTTTCGTGGTGACAGTGGTCCCAGCTGCCTTGAGATCATTGACAAGTTCCCCCCTTGTAGTTGTAGGCTGATTTCTAACCTTCCTCATGATCAAGGATACCCCACGAGGTGAGATTTTGCGTGGAGCCCCAGATCTTTGTCGATTGACAGTCATTTTGTACTTCTTCCATTTTCTTACTATGGCACCAACAGTTGTCTCCTTCTCGCCCAGCGTCTTACTGATGGTTTTGTAGCCCATTCCAGCCTTGTGCAGGTGTATGATCTTGTCCCTGACATCCTTAGACAGCTCCTTGCTCTTGGCCATTTTGTAGAGGTTAGAGTCTGACTGATTCACTGAGTCTGTGGACAGGTGTCTTTCATACAGGTGACCATTGCCGACAGCTGTCTGTCATGCAGGTAACGAGTTGATTTGGAGCATCTACCTGGTCTGTAGGGGCCAGATCTCTTACTGGTTGGTGGGGGATCAAATACTTATTTCCCTCTGCAGAATGCAAATAAATTCATATACTTTCCACAATGTGATTTTCCGGATTTAATTTGTGATGTGCTATCTCTCACTGTTACCAATAACCTACCCTTCAATTATGGGCTGCTCATGTCTTTGTCAGTGGGCAAACTTACAAAATCAGCAAGGGATCAAATACTTATTTCCACCACTGTATATATATACTTAGGTACGTTTTTTTTGTACCTGGTACAATGGAGGGTTAAGTGACTTTCACAGAGTCACAAGGAGCTGCACGGGGCATTGAACCCAATTCCTTAGGAGCTCAGTCTATTGCACTAACCATTAGGTTACTCATTCACTCACTCAACACAAAATGAGGTTTCAAAAACTAGCACAATTCCCCCCTCCCCCCAACCACCTCATCATCCCTCCCCCAGAAGGAATATTTGCAGGATACATGTGCAAACATATTTCCTCCTGACCAATTCCATGCACACATTAACAAAGAAAACTATGTGTATAAATAGAAGACAGGTCTCTAGTCACATGCTCAACATTGAGCTCGTGCCCACTGCTGAAAAGGTAACCAGCAAAGGCGAAAAGACGCCAGTTTATCATGTCTTAAGGCCATTAATTTACTAAGAAAGTAGACAGTCCCTAGTCTCTTAAACAACATATTGCGGTCTTGTCACTCGCACTGTATTCCAACAACCGGTTAGTGCTAGTTGCATTGAAGCCAAGGCTGCTTATAAAAATCTCTTCAAAGAAACAGAAATCAAAATTTCCAAGATATCAGACAACATTTTTGCACAATCCTCCCAAAATGTTTGAACCACTGGAAAGTCCCACCAAATATGTTTAAAAGTACTAGGCATGCTACACTCCAACAAAACTTACATCTCCCTGGATACATGTTGCCCAGAATCTCTGGAGTGAGGTACCAGTGATAGAGCAACTTAATCTGATTCTTCAACAAATTGGCAGATAGTACTCCAAAATAGATCCTCTTATAAATTTGTGCCCATTGCTGTGCTGATAATTCCTCATTTAAATCCCTTTCCCACCCAGTCACGTAAATTGATTTAAAAGGCCCTGTTCTTTCCAGTGCCCCATATAGTTTGGACAGTAATTTACCTTGGGCCACCCTTCCCTGGCTGATACCCTCAATAGGAGTTAACGGCCGCATCATAGCCTAACATACCTGGGGTTCCGATAGGATATGTCAGAAGTCGGAGCTATAAATACAGAAAAAAAAACTCCCCAAAGGACTCCATTTTAGTTCCTGCAAATGAGGTATCTATCTGGTATAGTCCTCGCTCTGCCCAATGATGCAGGCGCCCCTAAGTTTGTTTATTGATTTGGTATATCACCTTTTCTAGACAGGCCAACAAGGTGATTTACAGTAATAATACAATAGGAAACAGAGAAGAATACCATAATATAAATAGGATAAAGAACAAGGAAAAGATAGGGGGGGAGAGAAAAGAGAAAGAGGAGAAGAGAAAGGAAAATATAGAGCAGCAAGCTGCAGGTTACATGTTGGCCTCTCTAGCTCTACCAAAAGCCTGGGTAAAGAGAGATGTTTTAAGGGATACCTTGAATTTCACCCATGATGGTTCAGAACAAGTGGAGAGGAGGAGTGTCCTAGTGGTTAGAGCACCATTCTTGACATCCAGAGGTGGCTGGTTCAAATCCCCCTGCTGTTCCTTGTGATCTTGGGCAAGTCACTTAACCCTCCATTGCTTCAGGTGCAAAATTAGATTGTGAGCCCTTCAGGGACAGAGAAATGCCCAGTGTACCTGAATGTAACTCACCTTGAGCTACTACTGAAAAAGGTGTGAGCAAAATCTAAATAAATAAGTATTGAAGGAAGCAAGTTCCAGAGAGAAGGTGTGGTATGTCAAAAAGTACTTTTGCAAGTGGACTGAAGGTGAGGCCTTGTTGCAGAAGGAAGAGACAAATTAAAATCGTGAATGTTCCATAGTGGATAAGGAGGAATGTGAAGTGTAATAAGCAGAGTCGGATATGAAGGAGACGTGAATCTGAAATGCAACTGGTAATCAATGATAGCACATTTAGGTGTCTTTTTACTAATGGATTTAGTGCACACTAATGATCAGCATGCGCTAAATTATGACACCCATTATATTCCTAAGGGCATGTTATCATTTAGCACACGCCCCAGATACAAAATAAGTACCTGTATATAAATGTAAACCACTTTGATTGTAACCACAGAAAGGCAATATATCGTCCAATCCCCTTTCCCTTTCCCACCTAAGTTGTAGAATTGCCCTTCATGTCCCTTGCAGCCTAGGTCTGTGATCATTTCTAATGGCACAGAGCTCAAGGTTTCCAATGTTGCTCAAGGTAGAAATGAATATGACCACATTCTGCCTTGTTAGCACAAATTTACAAGTTTCCTGATGGTGTTCTGTCTGTCTGTACTGCTGCTCTACTATAAGGTCTCCAGTTCTGCTACTGGTAATCTAGAAAGGAACATGAGTAAAACACCAAGTACTGTCTTTCTGTGCATGAATTTATTTCTGCCACTCACAAGATCTAACTGGATAATAATTTGGTTGGTAGGAGGATGCTGTGGAAATACGACCGGTGCCCGAATGCCCAAAGGAACACTTTGGCAACAGAATTTTGGTCAAGCTGCAGACGTTGAAGTACGGTAATGGTTGGCATTGGGGGCAGTTTTTCCAAGTGGGCTAGTTTTGTGCATACCATGGCAGGAATGAACCTCCCTCCTAAACCAGGGTATGTGAAATATCTCAATCTCACAAATTTAATGCTAACACTTGCGGTAGTCTTTGCATTGTGCCGATGAAAGCTTCTTTCTGAGGGCAAGATGCACTAAACTAAAGGAGGCTTTAATGAGCCTTTAATGATCCTTTAAGGAGCAGTTTTCCTACCCTGGCATGTAGATGGAGGAGTGGCCTAGTGGTTAGGGTGGTGGACTTTGGTCCTGAGGAACTGAGTTCGATTCCCACTTCAGGCACAGGCAGCTCCTTGTGACTCTGGGCAAGTCACTTAACCCTCCATTGCCCTGGGTACAAATAAGTGCCTGTATATAATATGTAAGCCGCATTGAGCCTGCCATGAGTGGGAAAGCATGGAGTACAAATCTAACAAAAATAAAATTTAAGCCCAATTTCCGACGACGGTAGCAGAAAACGGAATGCAGATGAGCAAATTGTGTAGAAACCCTATTGAAATGAGATGCACTAAAGTTTTCTGCTTGCCCTAATGCAGGAAAACTACGGGAAAGCTAACGAGAGGTCTGTACCTCTCGTCGTGGCTACCCGGCTAAAACTTAAATGTAAAAACCAAAAAAAAAAAAAAAATCGCAAAGGGGCAAAAACACTGGTCAGGAGTGTCCTTTATTGATGCCCGAGGTCGCCGCTGCTCCCTGCTCCCCAGTGGCGTTCCTAGGGGGGGGCGGTGGGGGTGGTCCGCCGGGAGGGGGTGCTGCGCACGCCTGCCCTCCGTTGTTCCATGCTTCTTCTCTGCCCCGGAACAGGTTACTTCCTGTTCCGGGGCAGAGAAGAAGCATGGAACAACGGAGGACAGGCGCGCGCGGCACCCCCCCCCCCCCCCCGGCGGTGTGCACCCGACGGGGGGGGTTCCTTCGCGGGGGTGTCCTTTCACTAGGGGGGGTCCGCGCTGCATCGGGGGGGGGGCGAATCGGCGATCCACCCCGGGTGCCAGCCCCCCTAGGAACGCCACTGCTGCTTTCCCTGCATTAATCCAAGTGGAAAAAAAAAAGGATCGGGAGGGGGCAAAGGTGCTCGTCAGGAGCGTCCTTCATGGACGGCCTTGCCCCCCCCCCCCCCCCCCCGCCTGAGGTCGCCGCTTCCCCCTGCATTAAAAAAATCAAAACTTAAGCTGCCCCGGCCCCCCTCCCTTCCTCTCTTTCTCCCACAGCTCTGCCTCCCGCCATCCTCCACCCCCGTGCCCTGCCCCCACCACTCCCCCACTCCACCGGGCCCCCCTCCGTCTTACCAGGCCCGCGCAGCGCCTCTCACCTCTGTGTGAAGGCGCTGCACGGGCAAGAAGAACAGCTGATCGCCTCTTCGCTGAGTCTTCAGACGTCCCTCCTTTCCTCCTGGGCCCGCCCTCGTCTGACGTAAGTAACCTGTGCAATACATCTGGCCCGTGCTTCCAAGGTGGTATTTTTAAACAACATTCGTGTTTGATATAAATGTGAGTAAACTTAACTTATGACAAAGATCTTTTTTGTGTGTGGTAACTTGAGCACTGTCTCAACAGTTACAGCATAATCTTTACATTTATGGTGCGTTACATTTTGCTGTTATATATAGCATGGTAAGTACAAAGACTCACTGCATCTTAGTAAAAGGGCCCCCTGGTATAATTTTATTGTATCCAAAACAAATGAATGTTTGGCAGGGCTGACAAGAGGGGGGACGGGGGGGGGGGGGCAAAATTCCCTGGACCCGGGCAGGCACGCTTCTTCATGCCTGCTTCTGGGATGCATCTGTCTTCTCTCAAGGAGGTTGGTCTCTCTCCTCCTGCTGCGTGCCGTCCAGGACCTGGATGACTGCATTAAGTCACAGCAGGAGCAGAAGAGGACAGCAGCAGTGGGTAACAGGGTGGTTGGCGCAGCGGCAGTCTGAGTGTGGGGGGCAGCACAAGTAGGGGCAGTGTGGTGGATGCAGCGGCAGTGGCCCGAGTGTGTGTGTGTGTTGGGGGTGGGGTCGTGCGCAGTGGTCCGGCTCCTGCCCCGGGCCTGGCTGAGTCTCTCGGTGGCCTTGATGTTTGGTAACTGCTATGTTCAAACTGCTCCCCTCCCCAATCCATACCAGAGATCTCACACACAAACAGAAATTCATCAACCATGCTACTTTAAAACCTAGTGACTGAAGGGGGAGAGAGGGGGGAGCTCACTTGGGCTATCAGAGAACAAGTCCAGGTGGGATGGGAGGGGGGGAAGAAGGGAGGGAAGGGGGGTAGTGGGGAGAGGGAGGGTGGGACTACCTCCAGGTGTTTTGGGAGGGGGGGGATTTAAAATATTGGAAAACTTGATGACGATTTGTAAAGCTTGAACTTATTGTTCATATTCTTGTATGAAGGTGTGGTGTATTTTCTTGTCATCAATAAAAATGTTGAAACACAAAATCACACAAGAAGGGCTAACCACCTCCTTGTGCAAAACCCGTTGCAGCCAATGTCAGACTGTTCCGTGCAACCCACAGCTATACAAAAACTGGCTAAAGCTACCCTCTGAAGCTTGTAGCCCCAACTATAGAAAACCTGCAAAGAAGCTACACAGACAGAAAACTCCTAACCCTGATGATATTTTATAAAAACTGCTGCAAATATAAAGGTTAGATGATGGATGCATATTTTCAAGGAGCTTAGACTTACAAAGTTACCTATGGAACTTTGTAAGTCTTAAGTGTTTTGAAAATGAGCCCGGACAGTCACTCAGTATGACAGGCTTGCTCATTGACAGAGTGATGTCTCTATTAAACCAGTTGCCCTTAGTAGGGATTGTTATAAACAGCCCCCAGATAACCTGAGAACTTATACAAAAAGAACTTATGAAACCAGATTTGGTGAAACAACTCTTAATTAATTTATTATTTCAAAATACATCCTTGCAAAAATGGGTGCCCCTGGAAGCAAACAGGCACACCCTTCCTTAATGTTTACAGGTTATATACCCTTTCTTTTTAGTTACATTAAGTATCTGCCCCTAAATTTCTCATTTGATACTGATCACATTTACCAACCTCCAATACATCATTGCTAATTATCATATGACAGTCCTCTGAAAATTTTCCATCGGCCAAGCAGCTGAGCCTCTATCCATTGTTAGTTCTGATTGGTTTGTACTTTCTTATCTTCCAACCTTTATGTAAGAACTTTGCATAGTTTAGCACATGGTATGTTCCACCTTCCCCCTGACCCCCTCCTTCTGCTCCCTTTGTCCGTCGTTCTACAACTTCATGGTATCATGCCTAGCTACATTGTTAGGCCTGTCCTTGAAGCGTTCATGCATCTCTGGGTCTTCAGCAGCTCGGACTTCTTACCCCCCTTTCTTCTCTCTCTTCCTATCTCAGCACTTTTATCAATTTGCACACAGTCTTTTTAAACCAACAGAGTTCCTTTTGTTAATGATTTTAGAAAGCTATAATATGGTGTTTTCTGATAGAAAGGGCCTACAAAAGTATAGTTATACTCTCTTCCCTTAAGAGTTCCTTTCTACCAGGGCATAAGTTATTTTTGCAATTATGTTAAATGAAAAAGCAATATATTTACACCTTTCTGACAGGATGGCCAGTTGTTTCTGTAAATTTTTGTTTTATTCAGGTTTTATAACTATTCATTCAGATGTATCATCAGAAATTATAGTAATCCAATGCTTTGAGTGAAGTTGAGACCACTGTGGTGATTAAAAATATTACTTAAGGTTTTCAACCAAAAAAAATAAAAAAAACCTAGTGACTGAGCTGTTTTACCTAATAGTTGCTATGTATGGTGACACCTAGGGGGTCTTTTACTGAAGATTAGCTCGAGTTATCTGCAGCAGGGCCCATTTTATTCCTGTGGGCTCTGCTGCAGATAACGAGTTAGGGCCAGATGCACTAAACTTAATGAGCCTTTAACGAGCAAGTAGTAAACCCTGGCATGCACTAAAGACTTCTTTCCGACGACAGTAGCAGCTAACGAAAACGGAATGCAGATGAGCAAATTGTGTAGAAACCCTATTGTAATGAGATGCACTAACCTTTTCTGATTGCCTTAACGCTGGAAAATCTAACAAGAGGTCTGTACCTCTCATTAAGTATGCGCACAAGCCAGACAAATAAAAATGCTTTATTTAGAAAGACAAGCGTAAAACGGAGCAGTGAGAGGAGGCAGAGCAGAAGGAAAAATCACGTGTAGCTGTAATGCCACAGCAAGAGAGGGCTCAGCAGTTCCCCTTTCACAGGCTCCTTCCCTCCGTGTGCGATTGGGATCCAAGAAGAAGGCACAGCTCCCTCCTCCAGGTGTATCTCAGCCAATCACAGCGCATTTAGCTCGGCTAAACGCGTTGTGACTGGCTCAGAGACTTCCAGGTCTCAGCTGAGTGAAGCACTGCCAAAAACGACGTTTTTATTATTGCGGGGGGGGGGGGGAATGACGGCCAAAATGGACGTTTTTTTTTGGATGGGTGTCCATTTTGGCCGTCATTCCCCCCCCCCCCCCCCCCCGCAATAATAAAAACGTCTTTTTTGGCAGTGCTTCACTCAGCTGAGACCAGGAAGTCTCTGAACCAATCACAATGCGTTCAGCCGAGCTAAACGCGCTGTGATTGGCTCAGAGACTTCCAGGTCTATCAGCTGAGTGAAGCACTGCCAAAAAAGACGTTTTTATTATTGCAGGGGGGAATGATGGCCAAAATAGATGGTTTTTTTGGATTGGCGTCCAGTTTAATGCTTGGCTGCTCTGCGCATGCTCCACGAGCGACTGTTTACCAATGGAATAGAGAATGCAAGTGAGCTAAAACGAGCAGCTCATTTGCATTCCTATTCCTTGATGCATGCCCTTCCCTTACCGATTCATTAAGGGAATCGATAAGGGAAGGGCTCTAACAATTTTTTAGTGCATCTTCCCTTTAATCTTTAGTAAAAGACCCCCCTAGTGACCGAACTGTGTACTTTGCTTCTGGTTGCTATGTGTATTGGTGGAGACACGTGGCACAAACTATTCCTTATAAAAATGCCTATTTTATGTGCATGCTAGCCTCATGGAATTAGGCAGCCTGTTATAAAATTACCCTTATATAGTCTGGCCAGTAAGGCTCATTCTGTGAGTAAAACATAGAAATGTCTTAAATTCAAGGTTTCTAAAGTAGATGCTTTAAAGGAGACACACTACGTAATACAACCAGAATACTTAAGGCCTGTAATCTGCTATCCCTTCAGTACAATGATGCAAACTGTTTTTCTGTGCTCTTTGTCGTTTTTCTTCAACAGGTTTGACATAGAAATCGAGCCACTGTTTGCGAGCATAGCCCTGTATGATATTAAAGAAAGGAAGAAGGTAAGGTCATGAGGGACCAGATTAAAGAACAAGCACAAGTCTTAAATAGATGTTTATATGCCACATTTTGCACGTGGTATCTGAATAAGGTGGGAAGAAAAGTTGGCAGAATACTGTTCTCACAAGTTTACATCATTGGCCACTGACTACTATGGCATTACTAAAAATACGCAGGATCTCTAAACCTTGTATAAACACTCCAATAGTCAAATAATTCATTAGTCTTGTTATCTATGGCTGCTAGGATCACTGGCTCCTGTTATTATTATTATTATTACTCTTGTGGACCACTCTAAATTATATCTGGTATTTGAATTATATACAGTGCCCATCGTGCAAGCAAAATCCAGTTCTACTACAGTGATGTGGGCCTGTCTGTTAAACACAATCTAATTTTATTTTGATTTATATTGTATTCTTTTTATTGTTTATATATATTATCATATTTACAGTATACAATCTACATTCCCTTCGACCCTCATATTGCTTGATACACACCTACCTCATTAGACCACAATATAACCTGTATTTGTTATCAACCAAATTGGCGAATGCCATTACGGTACTATGTAAGCCACATTGAGCCTGCAAATGGTGGGAAAATGTGGGGTACAAATGTAACAAATATTTATTGATTTTTACCTTTATTGTTTTTTCTTCTCACGTTAATTTTATTCTAAACTGCTTTGTTGTTGTTTTTTTGGTAAAGTGGAATATTAAATAGATAAACTTGACTGGTTTAGCAAAGCAGACGACAGCCCTTCTTAAAGGCATCTCTGTTTAACCTGCTGACCAGCCCAGAGTGTCAAGTGCAGAAATTATGATTTCTGTATGGTATGCCCTCTGTCTGACCCTGCTTTCCTCACCCCATACCAAATCTTAGCAATTTTATGTGTCAGGTCAAAGATTTACAGGGCAATTTTATATGCTGAAGCCTAGAGGTATGTGCTACTTACGCACATCGATCAAAGGCAGTTAAACACCCAGTTGCACTAGACGCTATTCTGTAACGTAGCACCTAACTGCAAGAGGGGTGTACACATGGGTGAGCCATGGGTATGTATCCAGTTATGCTCGTAGTTTATAGAATATTACAATTTACGTGCCTCACTTGGCACACCTAAGTGTGCCAACTTATGCCAACTTGCCAAAGGTCCACCTGCCATTGACATGGGGTAGGAGAATGTGCCTAAACATAAGTGCGCCAATGTTGACTTCTATAATGGAATCTTGGTGCCAAGATACTGTTATAGAATTGGGGCTAAGCACATGGCTTAG
Source organism: Microcaecilia unicolor (assembly GCF_901765095.1). NCBI lineage: Eukaryota > Metazoa > Chordata > Amphibia > Gymnophiona > Siphonopidae > Microcaecilia > Microcaecilia unicolor. The sequence goes on along the minus strand of NC_044032.1, from coordinate 240,499,563 downwards.
GGGTGCCGATACCAGGGCTTCCTAAACTGTGGGTATTTGGGGTCACGCACACCGCACTAGAGGTCACAACTCACCCTGGAAGCAAGATTGGGAGATCGCTGTAGCCACGACCATGGGGTTGTGGCCCAAAAACATTTGGAAGAATAGCCTAATGGCTAGTGCAGCGGGCTTTTATCCTGGCAACCTGGGTTCATTTCCCACTGCAGCTCTTTGTGACCTTGGGCAAGTCACTTTAACCCTCCATTGCCCCAGGTGCAAAAACTTAGATTGTGAGCCCTCTAGGAACAGAAGTACCTGCCTATAATGTGTACAGTGCTGTGTACTTCTAGTAGAACTATAGAAATGATTAGTAGTAGTGGTGGTAAACAATGGCCTAGACTGAGGCATCAGTTTATAGAATTGCCCCCCCTCCCCCATCCACACCAGCACATGGGCATCTCAGTGACAAATCTAGCAGTGAGTTAATACAAATTCTCACCTTCTCCTCCTTCTCCCTTTCCTCAACTTGTATCTAATTGATTTGTCATATCCACATGCTTCACTTACTGACGTTTTAGTTAAAACCAGGGAAATGATGAAAGAACAGGAAGTTGAGGAAAATGGTGGCAAGTGGGAAGATGATGTACCTGAGAAACACAGAATGTACAGTATGTTACGTGTGGCCACCTGGTCAGGTATAGTTTGCAGATATAAAGCAAGATTCATTCTCAGGCACACACATTATAGTTTTATTTATTCTTGAACCATGGGATGCTGCACTTGATATGGCACTATCTGCCGGATTCTATATGGCATGCCTAGTGTTCCATGCCGAAATCTAAGTGCATTCCATAACAACATGCGCAACCTAATTAGCTTAACAAGCTAATCAGCATTGATAACAGCACTTAACAAACAATAATGAGCACTAATTAACAATAATTACAATTTACGCGCACAACTCGCTAAGCGTATTCTGTAAAGAACTGCATCTAAATTCTAATGAGTGGAGTTCAAAATGGGCATGGCTATGGATGGGGAAATGGACATTTTGTGGGTGTTCCAAAATTTACACGCGTAGTTGTAGAATATGACCCAGTGCACATAAATCTATGCGCACAGATTTACACCACATTTTCATTGGTATAAATGAACACATGTAGTTTTAGGTGCTGGGATTTCAACTAGGCGTATTCTATATACTGCACCTAAATCTTTGACAAAGAGAAGGATCCCCTAGTGCTATTTTAGGGAAGCTAAGGTTCTCATTTTAATAACTGGGAAGGGATTGATGAAAGTGGTTGAATAAATGATTAATTCAATGATAAACTTTTTTAAGTGTGTGTTTTTATATTGGGGTTGAATTTCTTTTTATATTGTAATCTACCTTGAATTAAAATGTCGTCATAAATTACACTCATGCATGCATCTAAGAATGCATAGTCACTCTTGTGATTCTGTAATCTAGAGAGAATCTCAGCAGGGTTTTAGGCAAAGTTTTAGCCATGCCCCTTTTGGGACAGCTGAATTTATGCCCTTCCTCTCCTCCCTGGGGGGAGGGTGGCTCAAGACCCTAAATCCCCTCTCAGGTGACTCAAGTCCAACTCTCATCCCAGGGCAGTTCAAAGTCTTATCCTCCCCTCCCTTTTCCTGGGTTGGCTCGAAACCCTACCCCATAATCCAGCATTTCCCCTTCCCTTCCCTTCTCCACCCTCACCCAGATGTCAAAGATCTCCCCCATCTGTGTCCCTATTCTCCATCCCACAGCCTTCTCATATCCATCACATCTTCTCCAGCCTCTCTACCACCCTACCCCAAGTGCAGCATCTCCCTTTCCCACATTCTGTAGCACCCCAGGTCCAAAGTTACAGCAGCCATGATAAACTAAAAAGACACGTAATGCCTGCCTTCAATACATGAGCACAGAAAGTGATGCCAGCTCCCGTTCCCTCCAGTGCAGACATCTTGTATCTGTGGAGATGGGAGTCAGCACCACCTTCAGGGATAGTGTTTAAGTGTAAGTGTATATTTACTCACAAAAGTAACAGTATTCTTGTACACTTACATGTTGAAGTGGTGTTTAAATGTGGGCACCCTGTTATAAAATTTCCCTCTTTATGTACACCACTTTGGGATGGGCCTATTTTGGTTCCCAGGAACATGGTGTCTAAGTGGCTATTAAATGAAATGAAAATGGAACAGCTCTGTCCAAGATTCTTTCTCTTGTGCATAAAGTCTATTATTCTACTACTACTACTACTTATCATTTCTATAGCGCTACTAGACGTACGCAGCGCTGTACACTTGAACATGAAGAGACAGTCCCTGCTCGACAGAGCTTACAATCTAATTAGGACAGACAAACAGGACAAACAAGAGATAAGGGAATATTAAGGTGAGGATGATAAAATAAGGGTTCTGAACAAGTGAATAAGGGTTAGGAGTTAAAAGCAGCATCAAAAGGTGGGCTTTTAGCTTAGATTTGAAGACGGCCAGAGATGGAGCTTGACGTACCGGCTCAGGAAGTCTATTCCAGGCATATGGTGCAGCAAGATAAAAGGAACGGAGTCTGGAGTTAGCGGTGGAGGAGAAGGGTGCAGATAAGAGAGATTTACCCAGTGAACGGAGTTCCCGGGGAGGAATGTAGGGAGAGATGAGAGTGGAGAGGTACTGAGGAGCTGCAGAGTGAATGCACTTATAGGTCAATAGGAGGAGTTTGAACTATATGCTGAAACGGATAGGAAGCCAGTGAAGTGACTTGAGGAGAGGGCTAATATGAGCATAACGACCCTGGCAAAATATTAGTCGTGCAGCAGAATTTTGAACAGATTGAAGGGGAGAGAGATGGCTAAGTGGAAGACCTGTGAGAAGCAAGTTGCAATAGTCTAAGCGAGAGGTGATAAGAGCGTGGATGAGGGTTCTGGTAGTGTGCTCAGAAAGGAAAGGGCAAATTTTGCTGATATTATAGAGAAAGAAACAACAGGTTTTAGCAGTCTGTTGAATATGTGCAGAGAAGGAGAGGGAGGAGTCGAAGATGACCCCAAGGTTACGAGCTGATGAGACAGGAAGGGTGAGCGTGTTATCCACAGAAATAGAGAATGGGGGAGGAGGAGAGGTTGGTTTAGGGGGAAAGATAAGAAGCTCAGTCTTGGTCATGTTTAGTTTCAGATGGCGCTGAGACGTCCAGGCAGCAATGTCAGACAAGCAGGCTGATACTTTGGCCTGGGTTTCAGCTGAGATTTCTGGTGTGGAGAGTTAGATCTGGGAGTCATCAGCGTAAAGATGATACTGAAAACCATGGGATGAGATCAGAGTACCAAGGGAAGAAGTATAGATGGAGAAGAGAAGAGGTCCCAGGATAGATCCCTGAGGTACACTAACTGACAGTGGGATAGAAGTAGAAGAGGATCCACTAGAGTATACACTAAAGGTACGCTGGGAGAGATAAGAAGAAAACCAGGAAAGAACAGAGCCCTGAAATCCAAGTGAGGACAGCGTATCAAGGATCAGGCTGTGATCAACAGTGTCAAAAGCAGCAGATAGATCGAGAAGGATGAGGATAGAATAGAGACCTGGGAACCTTCTCTATCTTGATAGGGTTCTGATTCAATATCCCCCTGCTAGAGCCTTAAGGTCTTCCGAACTCAACCAACTGGTGATCCCGTTGTTTAGGCACATCTGTTTTGATTCTGTTAGGAGTCGGATTTTCAGTATAATTAGTCCTTCCCTTTGGAACACTCTCCCTCTTCCTCTCCATTTGGAAAGATCATTTGAAAAATTCAAAATTGGACTGATTTTTTTTTTTATTTCAGGATGCAAGGCCGTGGGTGGTTTAGCCTCATTCTGCAACCTCTTTTTGCTCTTTACCTGTCCTTTAATTTGATGTAGTTCTTCTCAACCTGTTGTTCATTAAGATTATTCAGTAACGTAAACCACTCTGAAACTTGATTTCAGTATGTGTACTCCTGCAGAACTTGCAAAGTTTCAGCACAGGAAGGAGAACTGGCATTTCGAGGGAGTTGTGCTGTTACCACTAACCTTGGTCTCTATATTTCCAAGTGAAAGATAGAATGTTTGTTCTCCGACATTAATGGTAAATGAAAAATCTGCAGCATAGAGACTCCCTCATGTGAAGCCTTTGCTTGCTTCCAAGCATAGTAAAAACTTGTATCTATATTGCTACTGCAAGCAGACCCATAGAGACCTTTCTGTACTGAAATTCCAAGCCTGTCCTAGAATGCTTCATTGTGCTTTTGTCCATTCTGAATGTGTTCTGACCGAAACAGCAGCAAAATGCTCATTTTTGTTTGCCTGCTTGGTTTTGTTTTTTTCCCAAGATCTCAGAAAATTTCCACTGTGACCTGAACTCCGAACAGTTCAAAGGCTTCCTGCGAGCTCACACGCCCTGCGTTGCCCCTTCTAGCCAAGCCAGATCTGCAGTGTTGTCAGTCACCTATCCATCCTCTGATATCTACCTAGTCGTTAAGGTAACAACAATCTTCATACAAAGGTACTATTTGGTTTACTGGTTTATAGGCCTTCAAAAGGTGTGGTGGTGGATTGAGGCAATAATAGTGTGGGCACATGGCAGTTACTTTTGATTTTTTATTTATCAGTGGTATTTTGTGGGTTTGTGTGTATGTGTGTGTGTTTTTCTATAATTGCAGCTTCAGCATAGAAGATGCATAGAACTACATTACCCAGTGTTGAATTCCAAAGATCCTGAGGATTTGGATGTGTTATATAGAGCTCCAACAGTCTTTTGATGAAATATATGGAGGTGCTACAGAGCACTAACACTGGCAGTTTGGTGCACCTCAGGCTCATAGGATAGCGCGGGAGCCTGATGGTTTTTCTTGCTGCTCGTTTTGCCGATAATTGACCCCTGATGACGCTTATTTAATGAAACACGGACCGCGAAGTGTCATAGCTGGATGAGAGTATCAATATTTTTGAAGCATTATGTATGCACCCGGCTGGATGCAATTGTAGGATGTTCACCACAAGCCTTTGAAAATACAGCGGCCACATTCAAAGGGTTAACTCAATGGATTGAGATTGACAGCAATCTACTTTTGATGACTGTGAGAGTTGTGGAGTTTGCTGTGGACTTTGTTTGCATGGTATTCATCAGAAAAATATGTGAACCTACACAGTCATTTTTGGGATTATCTGGTGAAGGACTGTCAAGATAAATACTGAGTTTCTTGATTTTTGGTAACGGACTGGGTGCTCGTTTAGCCATTTTTGCTCTTTTTTTAGGGGCAATGTGCGTTGTGAAAATAAGAGTGGAATGTGCAATGTTTATGAGCAATAGCACTAGGGGAATGTGGTGTGTTTTTAGTAAATTGTGTGAGAATATTTATGATATGTAATAAAGATTTTGTATGTGTCATTGTTGCTTAGGAATGTTGTTTTATGCATATTCATTGTGAATATCCTGAAAATCTGATGGGCTGGGTGTGTCCCGAGGAGTAGGACTGGGTTGAGAACCCCTGCTTTAAAGCCATCTTGAACTAATAATGTCTTCCACAGAACTGCTGCACTGTGAAAAATTGAGGCAACCCACTCAGAACCCATATGTGCAAGTTTACAAACAGTGGAGACCTACTATTTCCTAGGAGCACCAAAAAAGCTTCCTTTTTATCCTTTGGATAGAGTTGGGGGGCAGGGATTTTACTCCATAGTATCACACACTTATCTTTCTACAGATTGAAAAAGTCCTTCAGCAGGGAGAAATCGGAGAATGTGCAGAGCCATACGTGGTTTTAAAAGAAAGCGATGGAGGGAAGGTATAGTATGAATAAATTGTGGTAGGAGTGTTAACCTTGTAGTCATGAAAGTGGCTACTACAGAGATGCCAAGTTACCCAGTTCCAGCAGGGAGGCTTTTTGGTCAATCTTGGTTTTGAACTTGCACCCTAAAGCTGTGGGATTTATAGATACCAACTCTACCCATTGAAATCCATGACTGCAGGTCCCATAATCCATCATGATAGTGTTATCAGAAAGCCAGGACTGACAAAATCTCCCTCTTAGAACTGGGTTACTTGCAGGGCCGCCGAGAGGGGGGGCAGGGGGGACAAAATTCCCCGGGCCTGGGCCTCCAGGGGGGCCCGGGCCCGGCGCCGACTCCATGGGTGCTCACTATCTGGCCCTCCCTCCCTCCGAGGTTCCGAGTTCCAGGGCCCGCCCGTCCTGACGTCCTCCCTCCCTCCGAGTTCTAGGACCCGCCCTCCGTCCGTCCCTCCCTCCTAATTTCAAAAGCTTTCTTCTTACTTCATCGGGGACGGGGTTACAGCGACAGCAGCACGCAGTGAAAAGCGTGCAGGCTCGCGCTTCAGCCTTCCCTTGTCTGTCTCTGAGCTGTGGTCCCGCCCTCATTTCCTGTTTCCGCAAGGGCGGGACCACAGCTCAGAGACAGACAAGGGAAGACTGAAGCGTGAGCTGCACACTTTTCACTGCGTGCTGCTGTCATCGTATCCCCGTCCCCGACAAGGTAAGAAGAAGGCTGGATGATAACATGACTTTAGATGCGTATTCAGGCCCATGTCTGTACCTTTCCTGCAATTCTCCCCCCCACCCCCACACATTAGATATAGATAGATCAATCTCATGCAGGCTCAACATGCATAGATCAATCTCATGCAGGCTCAACATGCAGGAAAAAATAGCCAGCACGTCTTGGGCACAGAAGAGAAATAGAGCAGCAGCAGCACCATTAACTCCCTAGATATGGAGACTTGCAAGTTTATGAATTATGAGTCAATAGCAGCATTACTGGAAAGTTTAACTATGGCATTACCGATTTTGCTGTGGTCAGTATCATGAGTCATCTGAAGAGAATCCAACTCAAGCAAGTTAAAACATCCACATTGGGGGTTAACATAGTACCTTTTTATTTTTTTGAATTTCAGAAAGAAATAGCACCTCTTTGACCTGTCACTTTTTCCCTTTGGCTGTCCAGCTTCAGGAAAAACACAAACCTGTGAACCTGTCTGTGAGGCTTTCACACAGAAATCCTGAGGAGACTGGTGGCCTTATAAAAATGTATATACCATATCCAAAAAACAACAAGGCAAACGATCTGCAAAATCCAATATGGGAAAGAAAGCCAGCAGATCAATGTCACAACAAAAAGATTTTATTGAAGATACCGTGTATGAACAAATCGCCCAACACAGGCCGTGTTTTGCCCACCTAGGGCTGCGTCAGGGGCTACAATGAACAAATATATAATAATTATCATAGATCATAATAAATAAAATATAACACACATACGAGCATAATATATCAAATATATAAATTGACAAAAAACATTTAATAAAATATGGAATATTACTAGGTATACATAGAGAGTATACTAGAATAATTACATGAATAAACATATCGCTACGCACTGTCCAATATAAATAATATATATATACATGTACATAAAAGAGCCTATATAAGAAAATATATATATAAAAGAAGTGTATATAATGCAACAATTGTATGACAGTGCATATAAACATATATATAAAAGCATAATAACATAACAGCAAAGCAAGGGCACTGGTATAGGTTATGAACTTCAATACAAATATGTATAAAAATATATATATAAAAATTTTTTTTTATACATATTTGTATTGAAGTTCGTAACCTATACCAGTGCCCTTGCTTTGCTGTTATGTTATTATGCTTTTATATATATGTTTATATGCACTGTCATACAATTGTTGCATTATATACACTTCTTTTAAATATATATTTTCTTATATAGTCTCTTTTATGTACATGTATATATATATTATTTATATTGGACAGTGCGTAGCGATATGTTTATTCATGTAATTATTCTAGTATACTCTCTATGCATACCTAGTAATATTCCATATTTTATTAATTGTTTTTTGTCAATTTATATATTTGATATATTATGCTCATATGTGTTATATTTTATTTATTATGATCTATGATATTTATTATATAACATAACATAGTATATATTTGTTCATTGCAGCCCCTGACGCAGCCCTAGGTGGGCGAAACATGGCCTGTGTCGGGTGATTTGTTCATACACGGTATCTTCAATAAAATCTTTTTTTTTGTGACATTGATCTGCTGGCTTTCTATACCATATCCAAGACAAAAATCTTTCTGAGGTGCTGTTTTTTTTTTTTTTTATATAAATAGCTTTTATTGAGAAATGCAACAGATCACAACAATAAATAGTCCACTTGGACACAACATCCACTACAAACATAGCTTATCATATCTCAATAGTTAACTTCCCATTGGTACGCTATACATATTTCGTTTAATCCCTTCCCCAAACCAACTTCCCCTCCAAAAAAAATTCCCCTCCCATATTCTCTACAGTCTTTATGTGAGGAGGGAGGAGTCTGGACAGGAAGACCATTTCATGTAAATATCCAAAATTTTATGATATGGTAAATGTCCAGTTCGCATGGCTATCAACTTAGACATCAGGTGGATATGCACCTTAATTCAATGCCTTTTGTAACTCTGTTACCCGGAAATGGCAACTGCCATTACGGCAAATGTAAGCCACATTGAGCCTGCAAATTGGACAGAGGAGAGCGGGTGGAGGGGGGAGCGGCAGTGACCTCGGGGGGGGGTGGGGGGTGGGCAGGGGCAGCCTTGTCCCAGGCCCGGCCCAGTCTCTCGGCGGCCCTGGTTACTTGGCAACTCTGCTACTATTGTGAACCATGTGTTTGTGTGGTTCCGTTGTCTGTCAGTGCTGGTCATGCTTGGGTACTCCATGGAGGCACTGAGCTCATGAGGCAAATGGGTAGGGAGGAGATGGATGAATACTGCTTCCATGGTAGCAGTCCCTACTGATCAGTGAGGAAAAAAATGAATCCTACAGGTAAACATGGGAAGAGAAAAACAAGATCATGTATCTAGGACTTTTCATGCAAAATGGATGTTGATGCATTTTACTATCCAGTACATACACAGCCACTTCTGGGGTGGCGAATGTGGTTGCTGGTGATGATGTATAATTTGGATGACATGCTGATTTGGGGGGGGGGGGTGCTTCAGCGAGCAACATAGAGCTAGTGAGCCCTTCTGGCTTCCTGTTCCTGGCTGTCACTGCTGGAACACACCTCTACTTTATAAGAGAATCAGGAAGTCTAAGATTGAGCAGTCTTGTATTTCTTGCATAAATAATAGGTTCTTTGAACAAACTGGGAGGTTTTACAGTACGGTCAGTTGTATCCTAATCATCAGCTGCAGTAACACTCTGACTGTTTTATCTCTTGAGGGTAAGATCTCCAAAGGGGTTAGCTTAAGAGCCTCTTCTATAAAGGAACATAGGAGCCTGTTTTCCTTTTTACAATGCTAACGTAACTGCTTAGATAGGTGGCAAATAGTTTAAGTGGGAGCATGTGTACCAGCCATAGAGCTGGTCGCACCTAAATGCCGGAGATAAGTGTGTCATTTATAGCATTGTATAACTTAATTGTATAAGTTACATGGGTAATTGTGAATCCCCACCCAGACTCTGCTGATGTGTAAGCCCCACTGTAAAATACACACTATGTTAAGACACCTGGGTGTTTACAGAACAATGCTGAGGCAGATTTTTGGCATATACAAATGTATGTGCTAATATTTCTAAACATTTATGCACACAATTGCACAATGTTCTTCTTATGCCTCATATCAGGGTGTCACAGCTTTCAAACGTCTTTAATTTTTTTCCCATTTCCCTCTGCTAGCCAACTTCTGCTGTGAATTCTTCAGGCAAAAGAAAGTGTCCTGTCTGAACACTAGATGTCACTGTAACAGCAGTGCTTGGCTGGGCAGCTGGGGGCCAGTGAATGCAATTTAGCAGCTCTGCTGTACCCAAGAAACCCAGACTGACAGTTGAACTCAAGCCCTCTTCTCTGAGAGAGAAACCTACCCCCTTCTGCTGGGTAAAAAATATGACTCCTTGCTTGTGTCTGTTTTCCAGAGTAAAGATAAGATTGAAAAGCTAAAGATGCAGGCAGAGTCGTTTTGCCAGCGCTTGGGAAAGTACAAGATGCCTTTCGCGTGGGCTCCCATAGGCTTATTCAACTACGTTAACATTTCAACACTGGAAAGGGACACAGCAGAATTTGAAAGCTGGAATGGTAAGTGAATATGTAGCATATGTTCTGGATAAGCGTTTCTTTGTCATTGTATGGTACAAATAGGGTCTGGCACAATGGTTCCCAAACTGTGGGATGGAAGCCCAAATAGGGTCACATCATCGGTAGGCAGGGTCACAAAAACAGGGCTTTTCCACCTCCTTCTGGACCTCTACCATGATCTATGCCTAGTGAGCATGAGGCGGCCTGTGAGTCCGTGAATGTTCACAAGCCCCGTCTCCTCCTCCGGTATGGGCTTCCAGAGACTGCAAACTATGGGTCTGATATTCAGACTGTGAGAGTTAGCCCGGCTAACTCCCTCAGTCACCATTAAACCCGGATATTCAATGCTGGGCCGATTCAGATGACCAGCATTGAATATCTGGTTTATTTTTGGCTGGTTAAAAGATAACCGGCTATGTTGGTATTCTGACTTAGCCGGTTATCTTTTTAAACAGCCAAAGACATCCTGCATATTCACGCAGCCAAATGCCGCTAAAGTGAGACTGAAAAATCAGCAGCTAGCCGGTTATGTCGGAAGGAAAATTGTCAGACTGTAACTCAAAATGCTTCAGGTACTGGTTCAAAAACCCTCGGCACCCTTGAGGGTTCCCATCAAACTGCAGTGGATCTGGAAGTCAAAGTGAGGGAGCTACAGCAGCTGGTCCCGAGGGGGTGTTTCCCAGATGAATAGTAGCTCTGAGGGTGGTTAGCTGAGAGCAGACATCCTGAAGCACCCCAGAAAAAGGTGGTTGACAGCCAACAAGCTCTGGGTCTTCACCTGGACCAACCACCCTCCCCCTCAGGTTGAGCCCTTAGGTGCAGGTGGCCAGCAGGACTAGGAATCCTCAGTCGGAGGTTGGAGCTGTCAAGAAAAGAAAGGGCTGAGAGAGACTCTAGATCTGATGATGATGGTCCCGACAGAGCTGGATTCCAGGCAGGTCAGGCAGCAATCCAAGGAGCATCGGTATCCAGGCAAGAGTCAAGTCAGGCAGCAGCCCAGGCAGCGTCGGAGTGCAGGCAAAAGTCAGGTCAGGCAGCAATCCAAGGAACATCGGTATCCAGGAAGAAGTTGGGTCAGGCAAACCAGAAAGCGTGACGAAACCATAGTGTACAGGACCTGATACTGAGGCCCTGTTTGCAGCATGTGAGCAGTTTATGTTTAAACGGTTTATTGAGTTTTCACACAAAAAACAATACAGTCTTGTGCACAAATAACAGCATTGTGACGAAACAACCCAAATCTATTCCAGACCAATCTACTACATTCTTCAAACTCCCTTCTCCCCCCACCCCTTTCCCTTCCATCCCCTCCCCGAACCCCTCCTCCTTCCCCAAAAACCACCCCCCGTCATCCAACTCATAGAATAACAATTATATACACAGGAATATCATTTCACATCACATATCTAGAGATAATACAGTCTCGATGTCTACCAATAAATGCCTACCATTGAAACCCTATAATTCCCTCCCTCCCTCCCATATACAAAAGAAAAAGAAAAATTCCCCTCAGCAATGCCCTTGGGAGCTTGTGATCTGATAGCCCCCAAAGGCGGTGAGAAAGAACAAACAATCCCCATTATCCCCAACCCCCTCCCTATGGCACCTCTCACACACTGAACCCACCCTAAAAAAAAAAAAAAAAGTGAGCAGTTTATAAAGGGGAAGAGAGGCATCTGACGTCAGAGCCCCTCCCCGAGATACCTTGCATCTGGGGCTGTGGGCTGAGCGAGCATTTCTGGTGCTGTGGCAGAACGTGGAGGCCGAACGTGGTGGAAACTGCGCCCCTGTCGGAGGAAGCCACCATTGTTAGGAAGCGGACACACTGTAAGACGGGTGGTGGCAGGAGCATCCAGCGTCCAAAGCACCATGAGGTGGGAAGCGCCGGTGCCAGAGCACGGCAGGAGCAGCCAGCATCCGGACGCAACGGGTACATGACATCAACTCACATCACAGTATCTTGCAAAATAATTACCACTATGGTACATATCCTTCAACTTTGCTTTATAATAAATATAAACGCCTTAATAAGCTGTATTAATAAAACAGGTACATACTTGTGACGTAGCAGTTTAAATAAGTAACCTAAGAAATCTAATATAAAAAAATACCAACCTCTAACACTGCACACTGGACTATCAAGGTGTTAATTTAAACATCTTTTTTTTTTTTTTTTTTTGCATCCACAGAAATCCCCATAGCTCCACCTCTAAGAATGGATGCAAATCAGAAAAGGGGAATTTCCCCAGGAACTTGCCATACAGAAAAAAGTTGATCTTAACATAACATAAGAGTAGCCATACTTGGTCAGACCAGTGGTCCATCTAGCCCAGTATCCTGTTTTCCAAAAAGTGGCCAAACCAGGTCACAAGTACCTGGCAGAAACCCAAATCATGGCAACACTCCATACTACAAATCCCAGGGCAAGCAGTTGTTTCCCCTGTCTGTCTCAATAGCAGACTATGGACTTTTCCTCCAGGAATTTGTCCAAACCTTTTTTTAAACCCAGATACGCTAACTGCTGTTACCACATCCTCCGGCAAAGAGTTCCAGAGCTTAACTATTCATTCAGTGAAAAAATATTTCCATGTAACTTCCTCGAGTGTCTCCTAGTCTTTGTACTTTTGGAAAGAGTAAAAACTTGATTTACTTCTACTCGTTCTACACCACTCAGGATTTTGTAGACCGCAATCATATCTCCCCTCATCCGTCTCTTTTCCAAGCTGAAAAGCCTTAACCTCTTCAGCCTTTCCTCATACGAGAGGAGTTCCATCCCCTTTATCATTTTGGTCGCTCTTCTTTCAACCTTTTCTGATTCCACTATATCTTTTTTTAGATATGGCGACCAGAACTGAATGCAATACTCAAGGTGCTTACGCATCATGGAGCGATACAAAGGCATTATAGCATTTTCAGTCTTATTCACCATCAATAAAAACATAGATCCTTTCCAGTCCTAAGCATATTGTGAAGTACTGTATCTATAATACAAAGCCTACAAAACTCACTCAGGACCTATACAGCTAATCTACTTTACCATAACACCACTAACTTACAGAAGTAACACAACAAGGACCCTATCTAGGATAATGCAAAACAATAAATGTTGCAGTCAGACCTAGAACCTCAATACGCCTATTGGGAAACTGAATTATTACAAAAGGCTTAAACAGAAACTCCATTTAAACAGACTATCTGGCTTCAGTCACAAACACTGAACACAAACAGACCCTTGCCAGGTACAAAATAAGTGACTATAAACTTAAAGTATGGATATGTATAGAAACATTAAACTTAAAGCCCAAGAAGCCACACTCTGCAGGCAGTGCAACCTTAGACAAAGAGAAACAGCACCCTGCACTCTTCAAACTATAAAGAAAGCATTATAAATTAAATTTACTGTAAAATTGACATTTTCCATTCACTGAATTAAGAATAAAATTCTTCTTTCTCTCTTTGTTGTCTGGTTATTTTTTGTTTTCAATCAGGTTTGTCCCAGTCTCCAGTTTCTGCTTTCTTCTAGCTTTTCTTAAGTTTCTTTACAAGATCTCCAGTCCATCTCCTACTTCTTCTCTCCCTTCTTGCCTTCTTTGCCTCTTCTCCTATATCCATCTCTGACTTTGAAATTTTCCCTTCAGCTTTCCTTCATTTATTTTTCCGTCTCTCAATCTGCTCAGGTTTCATTCATTCTTAGAATTCAGTCTTCCTTTTTTTAGAACCACATCTACCTACAGCTTTTCCTCCCACTCACCCCAACCATCCCATTCTTCATCCTGTTATTTCTGTTTTTTTGCTAATTCTCCCCTCTTCCAGCACCTTCTCTTTCTATTTTCTCCCTCTCTAAGAGGCAGATGCAGCAACCAAACGTAAAAAAATCTAAATCGTTAAAGTCCCTAACGATTTTAAAATAACGAAAAATGCACCAAAAAAAAAAGTCACACATGCTGAGATCGGTATTGAAACGTACAATGTATCAAAGAATCACAATACACATCGTTAATCGGCCCCCAAATCATGCGCAGAGCAGCCAAGCGTTATGTTAGCTGCTCTGCGCATGCCACAAACAGTCAAAACACAGTCAAATCACAAGCACATGGCTCCCAAATCAAAATAAAAATAAAAAAAGGATCGGGAGGGGGCAAGGGCGCTCATCAGGAGCGTCCTGTACGGACGGCCTTGCCCCCCCCCCCCCGCTGCTCCCCACTTTCCGCCGCTCCCCCCACCCCGAAAAAGCAAAATTCAAGCAGCCCCTGCCCCCCTCCCTTCCTCACTACTCTCACCTCAGCTCCGCCTCCCGACATCCTCCGTCCTGTGCCCCGCCCCCTTTGGGGTCATCGCCGCCATTCCCCTCCTCCATCGGGCCCCCCTCCCTCTTACCGGGCCCGTGCAGCGCCTCTCTCCTCTGTCCGAAGGCGCTGCACGGGCAAGAAGAAAGCTGATGGCTGCCTTTGCCCAGCTTCGATGGCGCGTCTTTCTCCTGCTGGTCCCGCCCCTTTCTGACGTCGGTAACCTACGTAGGTTACTGACGTCAGACAGGGGCGGGCGCAGCAGGAGAAAGACGCGCGACCGAAGGCAGGCATCAGCTTTCTTCTTGCCTGTGCAGCGCCTTCGGACAGAGGAGAGAGGCGCTGCACGGGCCCGGTAAGAGGGAGGGGGGCCCGATGGAGGAGGGGAATGGCGGCGACGACCCCAAAAGGGGGCGGGGCACAGGACGGAGGATGTCGGGAGGCGGAGCTGAGGTGAGAGTAGTGAGGAAGGGAGGGGGGCAGGGGCTGCTTGAATTTTGCTTTTTCGGGGTGGGGGGAGCGGCGGAAAGTGGGGAGCAGCGGAGGGGGGGGGCAAGGCCGTCCGTACAGGACGCTCCTGATGAGCGCCCTTGCCCCCTCCCGATCCTTTTTTTATTTTTATTTATTTATGTTTTTCTGACGTCCTTTGGACCAATCACAGCGCTTTTAGCTCTGCTAATGCGCTGGGATTGGCTCAAAGTTTGTTTATTTTTTCTCTTAATGATTTTTCCTGGCACAGAGCTGTCCTAACGAGTGGTCCAGACCTCTCGTTAGTTTTCCTGCCTTTTTCCTGCGTAAAGGCAATCGGAAAAGGTTAGTGCATGTCGTTTCAATGGGGTTTTCACACTAATTGCTCATCTCCATTCCGTTTTCGTTAGCTGCTACTGTCGTCGGAAAATAGGCTTAAGTGCATGGAAAGGATAGGAAATTCTTCCCTGAGGGCTCATTTAACGATGAAAAACGTTTAGTGCATCTACCTCTAAGACTGGGGCTTTCAAGCATATACTGGCAGGATTTTGAACTTCAGAGCCCAGAGCATTAACACTGAGGGGCATTTGGCCAATAGGAGTGCAGATTACTTTCCCTCAGGGCTTAAGCTGAAAGGAAAACAGTCACCTCTGCAACAGTTCTAAAACACATCACCAGCTGACCAAACAAGAGAAATGCACTGGGAAGAAATATGTTATATAGCCACATAATACATCACAGACATCCATTTATTCAGACATATTGATAGTATAATGCCCTATCTGCTTTCCCACTTTAGAAACTCAGGTTAAATAGCAATAACTGCTATTTTGAACTGTTGTAACTATTCCTTCTACTTGTAAGATTGTATTGGTATATTATGTATCAATGCAATTGCATAATCTGATATTTATTTTTGTGGTTTGATGTGATATATTTGTTTTCATTTCTGACTTGGGTGCTTCATTTCCCTGTGCAGGAAGAGCAGCCCCAGGAGATAGGAAGACCTTGACGGCTCAGGCTAGGAGACTCTCTGACAGAAACAGTGTGTATGAGGAAGGCTGCACCTTGTCCAACTTCAAACCTACCACTATTACTGTCAACAGCTTCTTTAAACAGGTACTCTGTCTGTGGTTTTCCAACTGTGAGTCAATGAAGTATTCTGCAGTTGACAGCCAAAATCAAAATGGCAATTGATTTTAAAAAAATGCATTGAGTGAATACTACTACTACTTAACATTTCTAGAGCGCCACTAGGGTTACGCAGCGCTGTACAAATTAATAATCAAGGACAGTCCTTTCTCAGAAGAGCTTACAATCTAAAGGACGAAATGTCAAGTTGGGGTAGTCTAGATTTCCTGAGTACAGGTGTTGTGATTAGGTGCCGAAAGCGACATTGAAGAGGTGGGCTTTGAGCAATGATTTGAAGGGAGGGGGTCTGGCGTATGGGCTCAGGGAGTTTGTTCCAAGCATGGGGTGAGGCGAGGCAGAAAGGCCGGAGCCTAGAGTTGGCGGTGGTGGAGAAGGGTACTGAAAGCAGGGATTTGTCTTGAGAGCGGAGGTTACGGGTAGGGACGTAAGGGGAGATGAGGGTAGAGAGGTAAGGAGGGGCTGCAGATCGAGTGCATTTGTAGGTTAGTAGGAGAAGTTTGAACTGTATGCGGTATCTGATCAGAAGCCAGTGAAGTGACTTGAGGAGAGGGGTGGTATGAGTATATCGGTCAAGGCGAAAGATAAGACGTGCGGCAGAGTTCTGGATGGACTGAAGGGGGGATAGGTGGCTAAGTGGGAGGCCGGTGAGGAGTAGGTTGCAGTAGTCAAGGCGAGAGGTAATGAGAGAGTAGATGAGAGTTCGGGTGGTGTGCTCAGAGAGGAAGGGGCGAATTTTGCTAATGTTGTAGAGGAAGAAGCGACAGGTCTTGGCTATCTGCTGGATATGCGCAGAGAAGGAGAGGGAGGAGTCGAGGAGAGGGAATAAAATTCTTAATATTGCTGGGGACACTCAGTCAAATTTACTGTAAATGTATCACTCCTCCTCCATTCACTACCAAAAAGGCATCCAGTCCCCTCTAGCGCTTACCAGAATATCGGTGGTATAGTAGCAGGGTAGAGACAATTCTCCTTCGCTCCCAGCCCCCTTGCACTGAAGCAAAGATAGCTGTAGGCCCTAAACAAGAATACCAGGACCTGGAGTCTTAGGAGCAGGAAACAATATAGGTAGGTGTAACCTGAACTGGAATACCAAGGGTTGGAGTCTTGGAAGCAGGTGGCTTTGAAACACAGCTTAAAGTCACATATTTAGGAATTTTGGAGCAGGTGAGGGCACCCCAAACCTGAAGGTCATGAGAGTTACAAAGTAATTCAGATTGCACAAAACTGGGCAGTTCTCATCCTACAAGAGAGATACCCAGCATCATTTTTTTCCATTTGAGGAGTAGGAAAATGAAGCCCCCCCCCCCCCCCCCCGATTATCTTCTGTAAGAACCTCCTGTCAGTGTGCCAGGACCCACTGGAAATACTTCATGAGGAACCTTTCTAATGCAGAACTGCTAGGTAACTCAGTTCCAGAAAATAGACTTTTTTGGCCAATCCAGGTTTAGAAATTAAACACCAAAGCAGTGTGGGATTTACAGTCCCTGATTCTACCCATTGAAGCCCATGATACAGATTGCATAATAAATCATGATAGGCCTGTCAAACAGCCAGCACTGGCCAAAATGTCTGCCTCCAGGACCTCAGTAACTTGAAAGCTGTGCTTAAGCTGCTTTGGGTTTTCAAAATTTAGCTGAGTCCTTCTGTCATCTTTTTAATTAGG
This sequence comes from Microcaecilia unicolor, assembly GCF_901765095.1. Classification (NCBI taxonomy): domain Eukaryota; kingdom Metazoa; phylum Chordata; class Amphibia; order Gymnophiona; family Siphonopidae; genus Microcaecilia; species Microcaecilia unicolor. Next base: position 240,481,889 of record NC_044032.1, on the reverse strand, counting down.
TGACTTGGCTGTTTTGCACTAAATGTCCCAAATCTGAATAGAAAACATGACCATTTTAGAAACTGCAAAATGTCTATCTTTTTTCCCCCAAAACATACCATTTATGAGTTTTTCTGCTGTGTGCATTTATCTTTTCAGACCAGTTTCAGAAAAAAACCCCCCATACAAGTGAAAAATGTAGAAAATCAAGCCACTGGGATGTAGGAAGGGCCAGTATTTTTAGTAGACTGGTCCCCCATACATCCAAGAGAGCAATGGGGCACCCTAGGGTCACTGCTGTGGACTTCATATAAATGCTCCCAGATACAAATCTCACCGTTGCTCCCTTATCTTGTCTACTGAACGTTCCAAAAGCCACCCAAAACCCACTACCCCCAACTGTACACCACTACAATATCCCTTATTGGTGAAGAGGGCACCTATATATGTGGGTATAGTGAGTTTCTAATGAGGTTTGGAGGGCTTACAGTTTCCACCACAAATGTAACAGGTAAGGGGAGGTATGGGCCTGGGTTCATCTTGTATTGGTCCCTGCACCAACCAGTAGACTACTCCAGGGACCTTCATACTTCTCTAATAGACCTGGCTATAACATCTGAGGCTGTCAACCCTGATTCCCTCCAGTGGTTATCTGGTTATTTAGGGCACCTTTTTGTGCCTTATTCATTCTAAAAACAGGTCTACACCCAAGTGTTTAGATTTTTGCCCTGGACATTTTCATTTTGTTCCATTATGGCTGTAAAATGTCCAAGCATTAGGCACGCCCTAAGCCCACCCTAATCCTGCCTTTGAAACGCCCCCAACATGCCCCCCTTGTGATTTGGACATACTGTAGACAAATTACATAGATATATGTCTTCAAAACAGGTTTTGAAAATACCAATTTGGATGTTTTGAGAAGATTGTCGTCCAAATGCTGTTTTATGACACTTTTTAAGCATTTTACTTTTTCGAAAATGAGCCCCTAAGTCAGTCTATCAATACCTTTATTGGGTTGGTTCATTCAGTCACAGAATCATTAGCCAGGGTATGGCAGCTGCTAGATAGAGACTCCCAAGGTTTCTATACTAGACAAGAACAAGATAAGAACTAGGATTGCTCAAAGTAAGTTGATGTCAAGAAATGCATCCAACACAAAAGGACAAACAGGGGCATAGCTATCATTGAGCAAGCCCAGCAAAATGCCCAGGACTGCCTGAGATTACACTTCCTCCTCCCCCCACCTGTACCCATGTCTGACATAGCACCAGCTCTCCCTCCTCCCGTGTTCGGCAACACTCCCGGTCCTCCACATGCAGAGAGAACACTGAAACCTTGCCTTGCTGGCCAGCAGGGCCTTTCCTGTGTGCCTCCTGCCCACAGGATGTTGCATCAGAGAGGTGGCATGTGCACAGGTAAAGACTCACTTGCCAGTTGGGCAGGTTTCAATGCTCTTTCTGTCGTGTGTGGAGGACTGGTGGCAGGGGGAGCTGGAGCACTGCCGGATCCACGCTGCTGTAGGAGGGAGGGGAGGGGGACAGGAAGGGGAAATATGCTGGACCTGGACCTGAACCCAGACTCAGACATTGGGGGGGGGGGGGGGAATGGAGAAATGCTGAACTGGCTGGTGGGGGTGGGGTAGAGAGAGACCTGGAGTAAAGTTATGGGTGTAGTTTGACTGTTTCATTTGGGGGAGGCAAAGGATGGGGCGGGACATATTAGCATATTCATTTGCATATATACTAGTAAAAAAGGCCTGTTTCTTAACGCAATGAAACGGGCGCTAGCAATGTAATGAGTTCCTGCCATTAATGTTTCCACGGTTGTAGTCTGAATATAATTGTTGTTTACATGTGTAAGATTTCTGTATATACAATATTTTTTGTGTAAACTGTGTTACTACGTGGTAAAGGTTTTCCTTGTTCAGGCCCTTCAATCAGTTTAACAATCACATCAGAAGAGCTCCTTACTCGTGAGAATGCAACATACAGTTGCCCATGTGAGAGACTGAGAGTGACAGTGTGTTTTACAGACAGTGTAAGAGAGAGAGACACCAGTGGCGTAGCTACGTGGGGCCTGAGGGGGCCTGGGCCCCCGTAGATTCCAGCCTGGGCCCCCTCCCGGCGAACCCGCCCCCGCCGCCGCCTACCTTCACTTTTGCTGGTGGGGGACCCCACTCCCCGCCAGCCGACATCCTCTCCGTCCTGCTCCTGCTGTTGCATACATTGCTGACGTCCTGCACGTACAACGTGCGACGTCAGACTCAGAGAACAGATTGGCAAGGATAAATGTGCTGTTGAACTGGCTCGTAATCTATCACTGTTGGATTCCCTACATATGCAGAAAGAAGCCTGGAATCATGTTACATAGGCAACCATTGTGAACTGCTACAAGAGGACAAGCTTTGTTAAGGATGTGGAGGGGGGTGCAGCTGTTGCAAACGTGTCAGATGAAGAGGTTATTGACATACCAGCCGGTGTTACTGAAGAGGAGTTCCATCGCTACTTAGCTGTTGACTACGATCTACAAACAGCTGAAGACAGCACTGATGTGGAGATATGCGCCTACACGCAGGCAACAATGGCTGATGATGGAACAGATGAAGAAATGAGCAGCGAGGCACATGCTGATGAAATTCAACAACCTCCACCTGTCACATTTGCAAGAGCACTGGAGACAATCAACACCGTGCGGGCCTATCTGGAGGCCACTGGATGTCAGTACTATGACAGTTTTTACCGTCTGGCAGATATAGTCTATGGAGCTCACAGACCCAAGAGTGTACAGAGGACTATAACTGATTACGTCAAGTAAAGCCTAATGTCAGTTAACTGAGACTGTATAGTGTACGTATAATAATAAACAGTACTGTATATATGTTTATCAGATGTCAAGCTTCTTGGGGTCACAACGGTTAAGTGCACGCTCTGGTTAACTGCGTGCATTTCTTTGGTCCCAGACCCTTATGAATATGCTAATATGGAGGAAGGAAGGAAGGGAGAAAGACAGTGGCGTTCCTAGGGGGGCTGACACCCAGGGCAGATCGCCGATTCGCCCCGCCCCCTAGGTGCAGCACCCCCCCCCCCCGGATGCAGCGCGGCCCCCCCCCCCCCCCCCGGCGAAAGGACACCCCCCCCCATGAAGGAACCCTTTCCGGGTGCACGCCGCTGGGGGGACTGCCGCGCGCACCTGTCCTCCGTTCGTTCCATGCTTCTTCTCTGCCCCGGAACAGGAAGTAACCTGTTCTGGGGCAGAGAAGAAGCATGGAACGAAAGGAGGACAGGCGCACACGGCACCCCCCCCCCCCCCCAGCGGTGTGCACCCGGGGCGGACTGCACCCACCGCCCCCCTAGGAATGCCACTGGAGAAATAACCATAATGAATATGTATAAGATATCTCATTCATATACATTATAGTTATTCCCAAAAAGGCCAGCTCTTTCTCTCTTCCTTCCTTCCTTCCTTCCTTCTTTCCTCCTTACCTAGCACTCTTTCTTCCTCTCCAGTAGTATTTCCCTACCCCCTCTCCCATACCATGCCAGTGTAGACCTTAGAAATGCATAAGCTCTATATGTAGATCCTTCAAGAGGTAGTGTGTCATGATTTAGGCTCTACACCCTTTCTGATGTTTTGATGCCACCTCAGTAAGGCCAACACACAATCTCTCCACTGCAAAACACTATACACAAACTTGTGCAAAAACCCACTCATAACCTTACCAAACCATAACAGCACTAATTCCAAGGACAGGACGAGCTACAACCTTATGCGTTTAAAGGCAGCACTGTAATTACACTGGGCTCTAAAACACCAGTACACTACCTAAAGAAAAAAACAAAAAGGGCTGCAAATACTACACACTAGCAGAATACTGCACCTTGATCACACATGAAAAACACATGACAACAGATATGACACAAGGAACTAGAAATAAAAAAATATGAAGACAAAATACTGAACTGGAAAGTTACCTCAAGAAGTTAGACTCAGCATGCAGCAATACTAGAAAAATTGAAACTTACATGCAAAATATCACAGATGCAAATTTCCAAAAGCTGACGTATTCCATTTAATACATTCTGAATAAAATATTTTTTTCTACCTTTGTTGTCTGATCATTTAGTTTTTCTATTCGCTTTGGTCCCAATGTCTTCTGTTTTATGCAGTGTCTTCTTTCCATTTGATATTTTTTCACTCACCATGTCCACCATCCTCCTGTGTCTTTATGCGTCCTGTCTACCATCTGTAGCCCTATCCCTATCCTTCCTCGAGTTTCAGTATCTGCCCTCAAGGTGTTCGATCCAATCCTTAAATTCAGCAGTTTTCCCTCCATCCATATCCAGCATTTCTCCCCTCCCCTTCATCCATCCGTGTGCATCTACTTCCTCTGTCTTCCCTCCCCTCCATCCATGTCCAGCATTTCTCCTCTCTCCCTTCTCCTCCATCCGTGTGCATCTCCTTCCTTTTGTCACGATTGTGGTCGTGACCCCTCTCAGGCTCACCTTATTTCCGGCGGTCAGCTTCTGAGCTGGCTTCTGTTTGTTCTTCCTGAGTTAGTTCTGTCTCTGTCTCTGTGTGCTGGCTGCTTCCAGCATGGCTCTGATTTCTCCACTATACTGCACCTGTGTGTGTTAAGCCTCTCTGTGCTTCAGTATGCTTTCTGCCTGTGTTTTGGTTTGTGTTCCTCTTGCCCTCTGGTGGCCAGACCTGGTGGCTTCATTGGATTGTCTGTGTGCTGTTTCCCATTCCAGACTTCAGCCCAGTCCAGTCCGGAGCTTCCGGCCTGCCAGACTTGCTTGTCTTCTTTGAGCCTGCACAGCACCCGTAGCTGTCTTGTGATTGCGGGAGCAGAGTCTCAGCTGCTGCTGGGCTTTTTAGCCATTTGGGAACTCTCTGCTTTGCCTTTGCATCACCTAAAGCCCTGGTTTGTTGGTGCTTGTTGCACTTCTGCCTAGTCCAGTTTATAGTCTGTATTCTTGCCTGATTCTAGTTTAGTCTTTGTGTAGCTTCTTGTTCTGTATTGCTTGTTTCCCAGTCATGTTTCTTGTTTGTATGTCTTTGTCTAGTTCTTGATTGCCTGTGTTTCTTGTTCAGTGACTGCCTGGCAGCTTTCAGTTCTGTCTCCTGTCTATCAGTGTTTGTTCCCTGTTTCAGTGGCTGCTTGCAGCTTTCGGTTCTGCCTCTTGTCTATCAGTGTTTGTTCCCTGTTTCAGTGGCTGCTTGCAGCTTTCGGTTCTGTCCCTTGCCTGTCTGAGAATCCTAGTCTAGTATTCTGCCTAGCCTCCCTGTGTGTTATAGTCCCTGTGTGTATCCTGCTGGTCTCCAGTTCCGGCCCTGTCCGGCAAGTCCTGCCAGCCACCTGCACCCAGGGGCTCAACTCCTGGGGAAGGGTGGCCAGGTGCAGGTGAAGTCTAGCCATCCCTGTCAGAGTTCTGTCTTATCCTTGTGTGGGGTGGTTTTGCCTGCCACTGCCGCTCCTCGGCAGTGGCCCAAGGGCTCACGATCCTAGTTCCTGCTTTGGAAAATGTGACACCTTTCTCTTTCCTTCCCTCCATCCTTGTCCAACATTTCTCCTCTCTTTAACTGCCCTCCATTCCATCCATGTGCAGCATTTCTCCTCGCTTACCTCCCCTCCATCCATGTGCATCTCCTTCATGACTTCCCTCCCCTTCATCCATCCATGTCCAGCAACTCTTCATTCTCCCCTGCCCTCTCCTCCATCCACCCATATCCAGCAAAATTCCTCTCTCCCCTGCCCCAATTCATCCATCCATGTCCAGCAATTCTCCTCTCCCATGCCCTTCATCCATCCATGACCAGCAACTTTCCATTCTCCCCTGCCCTTCTTACCATTTTAATCATCTTTTGCAAAGGAAGGAAATGATCTTAGTCTCTCTCCCGACAGGAAGGAGACCGGCTTAGTGATGAAGATTTATTCAAGTTTTTAGCTGATTACAAGAGATCTGCTGCTTTACAAAGAAGAGTCAAGTCTATCCCAGGTAAGGGATGCTTTTAATTCTAATTCCTGCTGCAGTGTCACTTCATTTCACATTTACCTATATTTTTTGCAGCCAAGAGAGTCCATTTAGTGATTTGAAAATATTGTACATTATTGTGCGGTCCTTGAAAAATAAGTAAGACATGGTCTAGCAGATGTCAGGGCAGGAATTAACTATTATTATGGAGTCCTATCATACTTACATTGGCACACTTTTATTAAATAATTTTGTCTCAATGATTATATTTGAGCATTGTGTTTCTATGCAGGAGTGGAGTCAATTACTCTGCACGTTGAGGGACTATCATTGACTTTTATTAGTTAGTCCCTATGTCTAATTTATCAGCCCCTGGGGCCTTTTGCTATAGGTCCTATGGCCCTGGAGGAAATTTGCACATCTTTCTTTACCACTGAATGCTAAAATTATTAGTTTTTTTTAATGTTTAGGCATATGTTAGATTTTGACATCAAATAGATATTTTCTTGATTGGTGTGGAAGCTTTGGGCTTCGAACAGCGAGTGACTATGCCAACCCAAAGAATGCAAAGTAGTCCTCAAGGAAAAAAGCATCCCACAAAATAATCTACAGAGAAGAAATGGAGGGAGAAGCAGCAATTTCAGCCTTTTTGTTTCCAGGAGATATATCTTTCTTTCATCCCTTAGAAGCACCAGCTCCTAATCTACACTATCACCTTTTTTGGAAAAAAGGAAAAGCACTGGTTCATCACACTTACCATATGCATTGTTTTTCCATTATATATTAATACCCCCCCAAATTTGGTGCTAGTATTTGCTTCCTTATCCCAAGCTGACCCGTGCAGCTTTTCTACCTTCTTCTCCAGGGCTGGTGTTAGATATACTGAGGGCAAATATTCGGAAGGGGACCTAAAGTCTGTCAGCAGGGTGTGCCATCCTCAGCTTTGGGTCCCCTGTATCTTCAGGGCCCAGGTCTGTTGCCCTGTTTGTATTCCTTTGATACTGGCCCTGTTCTTCCTCCAAGGCTCTTTCTCTCTCTCTTTTCTCACAGAGCACTTTTTTATTTCTCCCTTCCCTCCCCCCATGCAAGGCACACTGTTTCTCTTCCCCTTTCCTTCCTTCCCTCAAGCATTCTTCCCTGCTCACTTCAGATAGTCTCTCTCTCCTTTCCCCTCCCAACAATTCTCTTTTTCTCTCTTCTTCCCTTCCCCCCCAGGTACTCTTTCCCCTCCACTACCCTAATGGCTCCACAGACTGTGTTGCCCTTTTGCTGCCCCATACTGCAAGGCTCACCTCCTGTAGGCTTCCCACTGTCCCACCCATGGTTTGCTTGCTGTTCAGTAGGATAGATGAATGATCTGTTGTTAGACAGTCTTGGCAGGGTTTTTTATTTTTTAGCTGTATGGATTAGCCAAGTTGTTTTAAGTATTGTATGTGTTGGCAACACTTACTGATCTTTGAAGGAACAAAGAATTTACATTGACGACCTCTGACACAGGCACTTTGCTGAAACACGGCCCATGTCAGGTCCTTTAGTAAACTTTAGATGTCAACTGATCCTTGGAGACCTTGCTTTTTTTCACGTGGCTTGGTTTCTTGTGCTTTGGACTTCTTCTCTCCTGTTTGATCAAAGCAGAGTCTTATGCAGCAAACTTAGCATGAGTAAGGCTGGCCCTCAGCATCAGTTAACTTCCTTCATATAAATTAGTTTGTAAAATTTGAATTCCTGTATACTGAGACCAAGAATGTTCTATTCACAGAAGCTCTTAGATAAACTGTCACTTTAGTACTGGACTGGTACTGTGTCATAGGAGGAGGGCAATTCATCTCCACTGGACTTCCCCATAAGATATTGAAAAAATTTCTTTGGATCTAGGTGTAGACTTAAAAACTTGGGAGCCAGTAGATGAGAGCTCTCTCAGCTTCCCAGTCATTCCATAGAGGTTGAAAGGGTTGGGGGGAGGGGTGGGGACACTCAATGGCAGCATTTTTAGATAGCTCCCCAGCAACTAGTTTCTAAGGGCCTCTTTAACTAAGGCGCGCTAGCGTTTTTAGCGCGCGCTACTATTTAGAGTGCTCTAAACGTTAAAGATGTCCATTTATTCCTATGGACGTCTCTAATGTTTAGCGCACCCTAAATATTAGTGCACGCTAAAAATGCTAGCGTGCCTTAGTAAAAGAGGCCCAAAGTTTTTGCCAAGGTCTGCTGCATCTGCTTTAGGGCCTGATTACATGTTTTCCCATTCTGTATCTACTGGGCAGAAAATCTTACTAAATCTTCTCTTTTTCTCTCTCAAACCCCTTACCCATCCTCTCAACCTAGTCTACCCCTGTCTCTATCTCCCACTCTTGTTTCATTCCCCCTCTTATCCTAGTTTTCATTAGTCTTCCTCTCTCACTCCATTCCTCATCCCATCAGTCTCAACCACCCTCCCCACCCAGCCATCCCATCCTGTCTGCCAATCATGCCCCCATGCAGTCACCCCTCAGATAAACAGTCTTCTACATCCAGTCATCCCCACCATCATCCTCATTGCTCTCCCCTTTATCTCCTGACCTCTTCCAGCCATTCCTCTCTCCACGCTTGGCCAACCATCCTTTCTAGATAACCAGTCATCTACCTATCATCCTCAGGAAGTCTCCCCCACACCGGTTTTTCCCCGTATCAACCCTTCCACCAAACCAGCCAGTCACCTTCTAGCTGGTTCAAGTGAGCAATACTTCTCCTCACCATGTTGGCTCTTAAGACTCCTACTCAGATGCTGATACCAGTTTTCCTACTTGACAGCCACTGCCTATTAATTATTTTCCTTTAAATGTGAGCTGCAAGGTGTCTGAAAAACCTCAATGGTCTTGAAAGACTAGTGCAAGAATTCAAACAACACTTGATTCAAGCACAATTGAGAACTAGCACAGATGGAGGAAGCATGTTTGGGCAGGCAAATCCCAGGAACCAGAGACAAATTTCTAGGTACCTGTGCTTCTGAGGAAAAAGATGTGAACTTAGACATCAGAGGTTCCCTATAACTCTGATGCCTCTCCTAGGTATTACCCTTCCCAGGGCTAGTGGAGGGACCAAAATCAAACCTACCTTCAAAGTTTTACAATCAGTTATTTGTTAAGACAAAAAGTCCCCATATGAATTGCTCCATAATCCTTACCTACATGTTTAAATAGGCTTCTTAAAGCTGGAAGTTTCACCAGTGTCTGAGGGCCTCAGTTGCTTCCTCACTCCAGAGCTGCTGCCAGTGAAACCATTTCCTGAACTCCGCAGCCGTCCCACCAAAGAAATTCTAGAGTTTCCAACCCGAGAGGTGTATGTTCCCCATACCATCTACAGGTAGGAATCTATTCACTTAGTCATTGAGCATTCAAACAAAATGAGATGGAGTATATTTTATTTTGTGATACAGTACAAGAAATAAAATGGGGAAGGGAGTCTGAGTGGATGCTAGCCACCTGGTTTAAGGGACCAGGCTGATCAGCAGGAGCTGGAGCTTCAGCATACAACACTAACAAAGTAGCCTGAGAACAGGACAGGCACTAGTACAGAGAGCAAGGTAGAAGCCTGGAGTAAGCTTTACTACTACTAATCATTTCTATAGCGCTACTAGACATACGCAGTGCTGTACACATTCTGCTTGTTGGTTCTCCCTTATATGGTGTGAAGCCCTGCTCAGCACTGGGCAGGGCTGGGCACCACCATTTTCGAGGCAGCACCAATGGAGGCCACCTCCCTCCTCCAACAAAAGTAGTTGGGTGGGAAAGGGCTGGTAGACCACCAGGTGGGTGCGGAGGGGATTGACCCACGGCCCACTGGGCCACCAGGGACATTTGAGGGATGCTAGAGGGGAGTTAGGGGGGCTGTAGACCAAACGGATATCCAGCCCCCCCCAAACGTGTCGGGGAGATCATGGGGACCGGATGTCCGCCAGACCTCTAGCTCCTGTTTCGCTTGGCTCGGAGTGGGGGTACTTGGGGTCTGGTGATCCCATGGACCTCCAGCCCCTGTGTTTGACAGGTCTCGACTTTTGACAGCCCAGACCTGTCAAACAAGTGCAGGAGGATTGTGCCTGCCTGCACTTCTACCCTGTGATCAGAGAGAATAGCGGCGCTTAAATTTGCATGCTATTATCTCTGATCATAGGGGTGGTAAAGCCCCATGCTGTTCCAGCGCTATTTTTAGAGCGCTGTTTGGAACAGCGCAGGGCCTTTGATCATCTGCCCATGAGTCATTTGATAATGCATCTCACAAACACTGGAGTCTGTATTCAAATGAGTTGGAGTATTAAAAATCTCTTGTTTTCGCTGTGCAGAAAGTTAACTTGTGGCTTTTTTCCTCTCCTCTCTTCTCCACAGAAATCTTCTTTACGTTTACCCACAAAGGCTGAACTTTGCCAATCGCCTGGCATCTGCGAGGAATATCACCATTAAGATTCAGTTCATGTCTGGGGAGGATCCTTCCTGTGCAATGCCGGTAATAGGAATTTTCCCAACTAACATTCCTCTAATGTTCCTGGTAGGGATCTGTCTCAAGTGCTGGTGTCCACCTCAGCCAACTCAGGGTAGCAAAGAGTCACAAACTGCATATGATGGGGGTACTAATGAGGAGTCCATTCAGGATTATCTCTTGCGGGTGACTTTGCCTCGTTTAACGGATAAGGAATGTTCTCAGAGACTCCTTTCTCTCTGACTGAGAATTTGGGGGCTATAAAGGGTATCAAAAGTGGTAAGGCATCTGGCTTGGATGGCTTTTCAGCCAAATTTTATAGGGTTTTTTTCTGGCAAAGTGAGACCTCTTTTACTCTACATGGGCAATGGTTGTTTTCAGAGTAGCTTGTTGGCTGATAGCATGAGGAAGGCTGTAATATCTGTTCTCTTGAAGCTGGGGCGGGATCCCACAGTTTGTGGCTCGTACCATCCAATTTCACTTCTTAATTTAGATATCAAAATTCTCATGAAGATTTTGGCTGAGCAGATGGGATGGATCCTCCCTCAGTTGATTCACTCGGATCAGTCAGGTTTTGTGCCATCTTGGTGATTCAGTGGCCTTTGCAGTGCAACATCAGCTGGGTCCGGTTACGTATCGGTTACGTCTTCCCCCCGCCATTCGCATCCACAACGCCTTCCATGTCTCCCTGCTAAAACCTGTAGATTTATTGAGAGTGGCAACTAGATATCCTCCACTGCCTACACCAGCAGTTGACACTGACCCTGAGTTCAAGGTATGGGACATAATGGATGCTAAGAGAATCAGGGGGAGACTACACTATCTCCTGGCCTGGAATGGGTATGGACTGTTCAAGTCCTCTAGCTTTTCTTATTCCTGTCTCCAACCTACTTTTCCAGCTACTCCCTGGCCTTGATTCTATCAGGCCAGCCCCAAGGGCTCTTTTAAGAGCCAACCCTCTAAATAAACCCTGTCGTGCTCCAGCCAGTTTGCTAGGCACTGCCTAGTCCTACACTTGTACCTGAGTCAGATCCTGCCTTCTCCAGCTCCTGGACTCTGCTAGGTTGTCCCGTCAGCAACCGCCGATGAGGGCCTGAGCGGCTCTTGTGCCACACAGGTAGAGCGAACCTCGTCATAGTCCAAGGGCTTACCTTCCCCAACTGTAACATCTATAGACCACTTTCATTTTTTATCTAAAAAAAAAAAAAAAGCATTTCTATTCGTGTCTTTGATTCAATCCTTTTGGTTCTTCTGTTTGAACAAAAATGGATTTTTGATCTCCAATCTGCAATAATAACCTTGGTCAGTTAAGTACATCCATGGGAACTTGCTCCCATATACAACAATGTAATGAGACGAAGGTATGTTGAAACGTTAGATAATGTTCAACAATGGAAGCTTCCCTTCGTTCATGTTTCAAACAGCTTTTATGTTCCATCATACGTATCTTAAAGGCAGAAATGTTTTTCTGTGCGATCTGCTCTGCACCCATTGTTAGACTAGAGGAGCTTCAGTGAACTGCGAATTGCAGAATACATATTTATATTTATTTAACACAGTGATGGTACAGAATGCAAGTCAGGGATCAGTATTTTTCATATTAGGATTCTAGGCTACATTTAACTGCTATAGTTTTTCCTGAGTATAACCAACCTGCACATGCAAAGTTTTCTTTTCTTTCTTTTTTTTTTTTTTTTAATTATATAGTTTGAAAATATAAGTTGTGCCCATTTTTTCCTTGGCAACTACCTGGTTAGTGTTATGAGTGAGGCCCTCCCCCCCCCCCCACCTCCTCACATACACACACACACACACACTTCTCGATCTGAGCTGAGTACTCTCTCCCCCACAGCCCTAGCCATCTCTTAAAGGCTGCTACATGAAGAAAATTTCTCAAAACTATATATATTTTTAATTATTTATTTAAATTTTCCAATATATCACCACTTAAAGTGAATATGCAATCGGCATTATTTAACATTAGGAAACAAAATGATAAGTATATATCTTTACAGCCCATTTGTCCACAAGTTAAAGAAATTTTATTCCAAGACTAAGGAAATTCAGAAAAAAAAAAAGAAAAAAAATTACAAAAATTAATAATCGATAGATGCTTCCTCTGGTTCAGACCCCAGCCTGCTAATTAGGGAAGGTTTACTATATTCACATCAACTCTTGCATCAATAAACTCTCAACTGTTTTGGATCTACAAACTGAAAATGTTTACCCTCAAGCATCACATTACAAAAACAAGGAAATCACAAAACAAATTTTGCTCCCAATGCCACCACCCTGGGGCGAAGTTCCAAAAAGGCCCTTCGTCTCATCTGTGTAGGCCGTGAGAGATCTGGAAAGATACGGACCTTTGAGCCCAAGAGCAGATTTTCTAAGTGTCTCAACGAAAGCCGTAGTACGGCATTCCTATCAGGCTCCAACGCAAAAGTGACAAGCAGAGTTAACCTCTGAGTAACTATTTCTAATGAGCTTTCTAGGAATGAGGTAAGATTCATTCCCTCCCCTATTATAGGGGGGGGGGGTTCCTACCACCACTCCAGTACTCCTGATGTAATAAGCCCGTGTAATGGGAGGGAGTGAGTCCTTGTCCATTCCCAGGATGTCCACCAAATATTTTTTAACCATCTCCAAAGGAGAGATTAACGGCGATTTGGGAAAATTAAAAAAACCTAAGGTTAAGTCTTTTAGTCTGATTTTCCAGTTATTCAAGTCATTTATGTAGGAAATTATTGTCTTTAACCAAAGCTGTTTCTATAGATCCCATTTCTTGAATTTTGATATCCACATGTTCCAATTTCTGGGTTTGCTGTGCAGTCACTTGTGCTTGAAGCAGGGCAGCCTCAGAAAGAACTTCAATATCAGAAGAATTCTGCTTTAAAGTAGTTTGCATAGATGTTTGAATATTGTAAACCATGTCCCATAGTGACTCCAGCGTCACAATTGCTGGTCTAATCACTCAACTAGCCACAGGAGGAGATTGAGATAGACTATCAGCACGAGCTAACTTGGAAACTAGCTGGAGGCAATACCTTTGAAGCCAGTTGTAGTAATGTTTCCCGAAGTTGAGAATCTATCTCCGTTGCTGCAGTCACACCTTCAGACAGGACCAGCTGAGCCACTTCGGCGTCTGTCTGTTTGAACAGCCAGCAACTCTCTTCCAGGCTGGGGAGGTGCAATTCGCTCCACAGGGCTCAAGGAAGCCCCATTTCCACTCTCGATCGACTCCGAAGGGCCGAGAGCTGCAGAGGGGGTCGAAGTTCCCCGAGGACCCGGTTGCTGCCTGGGAAATTGCAGGGTTGTTTGTTTCATCGTCGAGGAGGTCACAGGAACCGAGGGATATTCCTTTACCTTCCCCCTCCGCTTCCCCATCGTTGACGAGGCTACAGAGGCACCGAGAGAAACTCACAAACACAGCAGCCTCCAGGAGCAAACACAGGTGCGTCTATTCACAGCGCCATCTTGGAATCTCGTTTCTCAAAACTATTTTTAACCCTAGGCTCATTGACTGTTCAGAAAGAGAAGGATCACCAAGTGTAGGAGCTGAATGTCACCACCATTCTATCAGATCCATCAGAGGAGTACTGTGTTTGAAAAGAGAATCATGCCTGCCACCTTTACCCACTAGCTCCAGTCCTGAGCAACCTCCTCCTGCCACCTCCCATGAGTTGCAGTCCCTCCACTCTCTCCTACTGCCTCCTTTAGCCCGAAACCTGAGGCAACACCATAGAGGTTATGCAGAAGGTGGGGACAAGAGAAAAGAGAGAGGGGATTGGGCAGGAGGACAGAGATTGATGGGGAGAGAAAAGAATGAGGAAAACACAGAGAGAGTATAGAGAAAGGAAACCGGGCAGAGTTTAGAGGGAGAAATTGGTGGGGATAGGGACAGAGAATTGAGAAAGAGATAGATACATATTGGTGGGGCTGAGGGGGAAGTTGAGGGAATTTGGAGTTACTTGCCCTGCCTGCCTATGTCTCACCCTTCTTCTTCCCCACCCCACCCCCTACATCATGAGGTTCTTTAGTGCAATGCATTCTGGTTCCTTGGCTCTTGGTATATGAAAGGTTGGCCACACCTGCCCTAACATATCTACCCCAGGGAGCCTGAGAGACTGGTTTGTGGGTTGAAGTCATATTGTATACTGCTTCGAAGATGAGCAGCTTCTATTGAGGTTTTAATATAAAGAAAACATCACACTTGGCGTTCTTGCTAATTTTATCTTTCATTTTGCACTGTAGATCATTTTTGGGAAGTCCAGTGGTGCAGAATTTGTACAAGAGGCCTATACAGCTGTGACATACCATAACAAGTAAGTGCGGGTAGACAGCGTAAGTGGGAAAAGAGATCAAAATTGTCAACAGAATCTTAATCCCAACATACAAAATATTTTGTTGGATTATTTGTAGTAAATAATCAGCAGATTTTAGTACACACAGCTTCAGCTTTAGAAATGTTAATTTCTTTCTTCATCTCTCTCTCATTCACCCCTGAATAATTCACTGCTGAGTCACTTTAAAGTTGAAGTAACAAAACATCTGTTTACTCACAGTTTGTAGTTAGATTATAATCAGACAGGCTTATATATACATATTACTATACATTTGTATTATCAGCTCCTTCCATGTGCTTAGATGGTAATGGATGCTCACACCACCATAGATCCTCTCAGGTTAGGAGAGATCATGAGCTCCATGTGCTCCATGTGCTGCATGTGCTGCATCTGCTGCATCTAACCCCCACAGGAAGTTGCATAGCTGTGTGACCTCTCTAAGTAATTCACATCAGAGGTCACAGAGTAATCACAGAGAAAGATTGCTGACAGGCAATGCATGTTAAAATACAATACATTCCAACAAACCCCTTCTCATGCATAACTGTCATGCAATTATTTATTCATACAAAGTCCAAGCTTTATACGCAGATTCACAAAATGTTCTCTGGGTAACGGTTTTGGTCATGATGTCAGCTGTCATCTCACTGGTGTGACAATAGTGTAGACTGATGACCCCTTCTTTCGCCAACTCTCGCACGTTGTGGTATTTCGTTGCGATGTGCTTGGTACGTGACTGAACCTTGTCATTCTGTGACAGTCGGATGCAGCTCTGATTATCTTCCATTATCTGGATTGGTCTCTTTTCAGCTATTCCGAAATCCAGCAAAAGTTTTTCAATCCACATCAGTTCTCTGCACGCTTCCGATACGGCCACGTATTCAGCTTCTGTAGAAGACAGACTCACAATACTTTGTTTATGACTGGCCCATGAAATTTGTACATTTCCATACATAAACACATATCCACTTGTGGATTTATAATCAGAATGATCCCCTGCCCAATCTGAATCACAGTAACATATTAGTTTTGGATTACTATTGGCTGAAATCTTTAATTTACAATCAATGGTACCCTTTAAATACCTTACCATCCTTTTAACTGCAGTCCAATCTGATTTGGTAGGTGAGCTGACCCTTCTGCTCAAAATTCCTACTGCATTTGCTATATCAGCCCTGTATGTGGTAGCTAGATATAAAAGCTTACCTATGGCTGATCTATATTGGATGTTATCTGGTAAAGGTTCTCTTACTGTTTCATCCTTCAGAAAATCAGTGATCATGGGAGTGCTTACAACTTGGGCATCTTGCATACCTAAACTTTCAATAAGCTCATTTATTTTCTGCTTCTGGCTTAGAAGATAAGAACCATCATTTTGTTTCTCAATTTCTATGCCAAGATAGTATGACACATTTCCAAGTTCTTTTATCTCAACATTCTGGTTTAAACACTTTACAATGTCCTTGTACTCTTGCTCACTTTTGCTTGCAATGAGCAGATCATCAACAAAAGCTAAAATGTATGCATATTGTCCATTTGTGCACCTAGTGTACAAGCATTTATCTGCTTCACCTTGCTTAAATCCTAAATTTGTCAATATTTCATGCAATTTTTCATTCCAACATTCTGCACTTTGCTTTAATCCATAAAGACCTTTGTTTAATTTACACACTAGCTGTCTTTGTTTTGTATTTATGAAACCTGTTGGCTGTTCCATGTACAAGTCTTCAGTTATTTCTCCATGAAGAAACGCTGTTTTCACATCAATGTGTTTGACTTGCATGCCTTTTGAGACTGCAATGCTCAGAAGTGTTCTGATTGTCGTGTGTTTCACTACAGGTGCAAACACTTCATCAAAATCTTCTCCATATTTTTGAAGATATCCCTTTGCCACTAATCTGGCTTTATACCTTTCCACTTTTCCTTGTGCATTCCTTTTTAACTTGAATACCCATTTGCATCCTATAGCTTTCTTGCCAGGAGGTAATTTTGTAAGAATCCAAGTATTATTTTTATCCAATGCATCAATTTCTTCTTGTGCAGCTTTATGCCATTCAGCAGCTTCTTCTGCTGACATTTTCTCAATCTCATCCCATGTTAAGGGCTCTTGAGCTTCTGCTGACTTTGTTAGGTAAGACAGTCTTGGGGGTGGAACACCTTTGTTTTCCCTGGATGAGCGTCTGACAACAGGTTGGTCTGACCTTTCCGCATCCTCTAAATCTGAGAGTCCTTCTCCAATTGATTCCCCTTCTCCAACTGTACTGTCTTCTTCAATGATTCTTTCTGTGTCTGCTTCCTCTGCCTGTTCCTCGTTAGATACAGATGAGTTGCTTTCAGACATCTGCCTTGGTATGGCATTTATATACACTGGCATGTCTATTATGGTTCTAGTTTCATATTCTGGATGATAAGGCTCATCTGGGATAATCCAGCCTTTATCAACCCTTTTGTTTTCATCAAAATATGTAACATGTCTTATGCCAACAATGCCAGTTTTCAGATTCAAAATTCTATATCCTTTGTGTCCTGGAGCATAGCCAACTAAAATGCCCCTTTCTGTTGTGGAATCCAGCTTATGCCTTCTTTGCTTTGGTACATGAGCATATGCTGTACTTCCAAATGTTCTTATGTGTGACAGGTTTGGCTTCCTACCATGCCATGTCTCATGTGGTGTGCGCTCAGCGCCTTTAGTTGGCATTCTGTTTTGTAGGTACACTGCTGTGAGAATGGCTTCCCCCCATAGTCTTTTAGGGAGATTGCTATCTGACAGCATACATCTGGTCATTTCCACAATTGACCTAAATTTTCTCTCTGCAACAGAATTTTGCTCTGGTGTATAAGCTACTGTTGTGATATGCTGAATGCCTTCTTGTTCTAGAAATGTGCGCATGCTTTGTGAAGTGAACTCACCACCATTGTCGGTCTGAAGAACCTTTGGTTTTCTTTCAAATTTATTGCTCACCATGGCTACGTATTTCTTCAGCATGTCTGTGACTTGACTTTTTTCTTTCAGCAAATAGGCCACACAATATCTAGAGAAATCATCCAAAAATATTAGCACAAATCTGTTATTTCCCAATGATGGGATATTAAACGGTCCACATAAGTCACTGTGTATTAAGTCCAGTACTTTATTACTCCTATTTCCTGTGTATGCAGGAAATGAGGGTCTCACACCTTTTTGAGTAACACAGTCTATGCATTTCTCAATTTTACCAGCATCTGCACTTATCTGAATGCCAGTGGCTAGTTGCTTACTGTAAAGATCCTGGATCACCTTAGAATCACGATGTCCCAGGCGGCGGTGCCAGATTTCCAGACTACATTTACCATCATTCTTCCTTACTTGCGCCATATGTGAGGCTTCACCTGAAATGTTCAGCTTATAAACATCATTATGCATAAAAGCTTCAGCATACACTTCATCATTTTTAGAGATTGTGCACTTACTATTTTCAAAATGAATCACAAATCCCTTCTTATCTAATGTAGATACACTAAGCATATTGCAAACTGCTTGGGGAATATACAAGACATCACTTACAGGAATTTCTTTAACTTCATTAGACACTTTGCATTTTAAGAATCCAATACCTTTTGCTTGGATCTTAGCAGTCCCTGCGTTTGCAGTTTTAAGAATACCTTCCTCTGGACACATTTCCTGAAAGAAATCCTTACAATTGGTTAAATGGCATGTGCTCCCTGAATCCAAAATCCAAGTACTTTCATTTGAATTATTATTTACCATAGTCAAAGATTTTTCTGCCATTAGAAAGCCCTTGTGTTTATCTTTGTCCTTCATACATTTCCTGGTTTGAAAATTCTTTAGTTCCATTGGCTTAGGTGAGCTAGAGGGAGTGTTTTGTGTTTCCTTACACCATTTAGATACATGTCCCTCCTTTCCACATGAGTAGCAAATCAGCTTGCCCTTGGGTGGAGTTTTCCCATAGCTCCGCCTTCCTCTGTTCTTTGCCAAGAAATTTGTTTCATTTCTCTCTGACTTGCTTTGAGAACACATCTCCTCAGAATCATTTATTATGCATTCCTGCCTTAGTTTTGATGTTGTCTGTTCAAAAGATTGCCCTTCAATGGCCTCATTTACAGACCTAAAAACATCAAACTTCTTTGATAGTGAGGTAAAAAGAAATGCTCTTTTCAATGCATCACACATGGGAATTCCTGAAAGTTCTAGCTTTTGAAATGAAGACATAAGATGCATAATGTGATCATTACATTTACTTTTATCCCTTAATTTGGTTTCATTCAACTCTGCCAACCAAATTGGTTGCTGCTTTGCATATGTAGTTGCATACATAGTTCTCAGTTTATATAAAATGTCCTTTGGTGTATCTTTTCCCTCCACTAATATGGCTTGTTTCTCTGAGAGAGCTTCCAAAAGCATGCACTTCACATAATAGTTTGCATTGTCCCATTCAGCCATATTTTCAGCTGTTCTGTCTTGGTCTAAGCATATATTTAATCTTTTTGCTCGAAGGAGACATATGAATCTTAATTCCCACTGCCGATAATTAAACTCAGTTAATTTAGGCACCTTGAGAGAATAGAAAAATGGTGAATTTCTTCCCTCAGCCATTTTCTTAGCCTTCTGTCTGCTGTGTGGGGGGAGAGAGAGACAGACTGAATCTTTCCTTTAAAACTTAAGAGAAAAAATGTGGCCTTTTTTTTCTGCCTGGTAATATTTCTCTTCTTTTTCAATTCCTGGCCCCTGGGCCCATAACCCTTTTGTTGGATTATTTGTAGTAAATAATCAGCAGATTTTAGTACACACAGCTTCAGCTTTAGAAATGTTAATTTCTTTCTTCATCTCTCTCTCATTCACCCCTGAATAATTCACTGCTGAGTCACTTTAAAGTTGAAGTAACAAAACATCTGTTTACTCACAGTTTGTAGTTAGATTATAATCAGACAGGCTTATATATACATATTACTATACATTTGTATTATCAGCTCCTTCCATGTGCTTAGATGGTAATGGATGCTCACACCACCATAGATCCTCTCAGGTTAGGAGAGATCATGAGCTCCATGTGCTCCATGTGCTGCATGTGCTGCATCTGCTGCATCTAACCCCCACAGGAAGTTGCATAGCTGTGTGACCTCTCTAAGTAATTCACATCAGAGGTCACAGAGTAATCACAGAGAAAAGATTGCTGACAGGCAATGCATGTTAAAATACAATACATTCCAACAGTCCAGTGGTGCAGAATTTGTACAAGAGGCCTATACAGCTGTGACATACCATAACAAGTAAGTGCGGGTAGACAGCGTAAGTGGGAAAAGAGATCAAAATTGTCAACAGAATCTTAATCCCAACATACAAAATATTCTTCAGTGTACTGAGATCAGGTCAGCAATAATGCTTTACAGCTGCTAATAGAGTTATTCCTTTTCAAACAAAGTGCATAAGGGATCACTTCTCTGACCATATCTTTTGTACTGGTGTAGCCACAGGTGGGCCCGGCTGGGCAGGAATATATCCACTTTGGGCTCAGGCTAACCCAGCAGTGGCACACCCTTCCAGCAGCTGGCAGGGATTCCTAAGCTCCACCAGCTGAAGACCTCCTCTGAAGGTACCCAGAACTCTCTGTGGCTAGGCTCAGTGGCAGTGTTCCTGCACATGCTGTTTTCATGCATGCACAGGTTGACAGCATTAGTAGCTCAGGAGTGCTATGGCCGACTGCCGAGCTCAAGTATTTACATTTTAAGTTGAATTGGGAAGTGGGGGCCAGCAGGCAGAAAGGACTTTTTGTGCCCATCCATTTTCCCCATAGGCCCACCCAAACTTTGCCATCTGGCTACATTACTAGTCATTTGTATGACATTTTAGACTCTTTCACTTGCCTGGTCTCCTTAATAACCCATGAGCTGACTACTGGATAAGTTGCTCTTTCTGAGAGGTCATTAACATGATTCTGTTTTGAAGAAGACACTGGCATCCACCTGGTTTTGAGTTCAGCCATTCTGTCACACTTAATGGTCTAGGCAACAGGAGAAAGGCAATCCAAAGTACAGAAAACGAAGCCGACCAAAAAGTACAATGGGCCTCCAAGACTGGGTTGATAGCCAAACTTTATTGAAGGACCCGATACGGGCCATTTTTCAGCGGAACGCCTGAGTCAGGGTTGTCAATGTCAGTAATACAGTCTGGATAATATCCTGTATTCTTTTAATATCAGCAGGCAATGCCACCACATATAAAGGTAAGAGAGAGTGTTAGGTGAGTAGTCTCTCTCTCTCTCTCTCTCTCTCTCTCTCTCTCTCTCAAGGCAGCAACAACAAGAGAGAGAGAGAAATTACTCGCCTAACACTTTCTCTTATGTGGTGACATTGCCCGCTGATATGGAAAGAAGAGAGGATATTATCCAGACTATATTACAGACACTGACTACTCCTGATGCAGGCATTTTGCCGAAACACAGTTTGTATTGGATCCTTCAATAAGGTTTGGCTGTCAACCACTCTTGGAGGCCAGTTCTGCACTTTGCTGTTATACTTAATGGTCTGCCATCTCTGTTAAATGCTGATACTGAGGAACAGTAATAAAGCTCAGTAGTCTCTTCTGCAAATCTGGACTGGACTCCTGTCCTCCTGTCTTTCTGTCTTTTCTGCAGTTTTGGGTGAGAGATGTGGAAGTCTACATGTCTTCTACACCAACTGTATTTAGTACATTCACCCTTAGCTCATGACTAGGTGAAAGAAGGGGTGAGGGGTCTTTGATGAAAGACCACAGTTCTTTGCTTCATTTTCCTTTTGTTTGATTCCTGAGGCTGGGTTTCTAAGCCTAGCTTCATGACATACAGATGATTATTCCTAACATGTTAAAATGTTATAATTAATTATCTGACTGTATGATATTTTTGATGCTTTTCTTGAATGTAAGCCACATTGAAACTGGGCTTGTTCAGGACAAATTGGGATACAAATGTCATAAATATATAAATAATCATTTGCCTCCACCTACACTACACACTTTATATCAAGCCTATGTGACAACACGATTAGATTATTGTAATGTGATATATGCTGGCCTACCTCAATCTGCTCTAAAGAGACTGCAGTCTTTACAAAATAAAGTTGCTCTCTTTCTTTGCCGAGCTAAACATAGAGATCATGTCACACACCACTTTTTTAACATTTACACTGGCTTCTTATTCGGTTCAGAATTCAATTTAAAGTTCTGCTGCTGACCTTCGGAGGATTATTTGTTTAATCTCACTATAACCTATGTCCCTGCTCAAATTTTGAGGTCATTAAATGACCATCGCTTGGTCCTTCCTTCTCCTTCACAGGCACATTGGGAATCTACTAGAGCAGATGCCTTTTTCTTTTATACCATCCTCTCTCTAGAATGCTTTGCCTCTAGGATTTCGCACAGAACGTTTTATAAACAATTGAAGACAGATTTAAAGACATATCTCTTTACTGAGGCATTCAATTCTTATTAAGGAATGCTGGATTGGGGATTGATAGGAGCAGTCACTATATTCTGTGTTGTATGTTAGATTCCTTTTCTCCTTGTCTGATTGTATTTATATCTGTCCTATTGTAATTTGGAGTTATTTTCCTTTCTTGATGATTTTATATTGTACATCGTCTAGATTTGGCATGTCCAAATTTGGCGATGAATCAAGTGTTTATAATTAACATAAACAAAAACCTAATTATGGTTTATGGATTTTTTTTTTAATCAGGTCTCCTGATTTTTATGAGGAGGTGAAAATTAAACTGCCTGCAAAACTGACAGAGAAACATCACCTGCTGTTCACATTTTACCATATCAGTTGCCAACCAAAACAAGGGGCTTCCGTGGAGACCATCCTAGGATACTCGGTACTTTATTTCTTGGCTTAACACATACAGAGTTACACAGATGTTAATATTTTAAAAGACTATTGTGCCATGCATTCAAAGCGGAGCCCATCAAGGGTTAGTCAAAAATGCAGCAAGTCTATCTGCAATCCCATGATTTGTCTTCAGAAAGCACTTCAGCAGCAATGCGAATGTACTTGCCCAAATGGTCATGTTCCATTTGGAAGTCAAACGACCAGTCCAAACATTAGCGCAGCAAGCAAAGAAATCCAGATGCCATAATTTTTTTTTATGGGAAGACGGTGCCACACACTTAATAGGATTGCCAGTGGCTGCATTTACCACCAACAAGCTGCTTTTTACATTTGTCTTTTAAGGAACTCAGTGCTACAGGTTTATACATGCAATGCATAGACTATTCCATGTGAGATAATCTGTGAGTCTTCCAAATATGGCCGCTTCTAGGGATGCAGGGAAATTTCAGAGAGTAGCTGAAAGAATTAGGAAGATAATGGTGTAGTATTAAATGTTGAATTATTCACTAAGAATACATCTAATATAATAATTTGCTCCTCCAACATTCCAATGTGTCTCACTGGGATCGTAACCAACTGCTGACATCACTCCTCCAACGTTCTCCGCCAACGTTCTCTTCCAACGTTCTAATGTGTGTCACTGGGATTGTAACCACCTGCTGACATCACTCCTCCAACGTTCTCTGTCCCCCCTCCCTCCCAGTTCCATGGGACCCTGGAACTGGGAGGGAGGGACAGAGGGAGGGAGGACCCTGGAAATGGGAGGGAGGGAGGGGGACACTGGAAGGAGGGGGGAGGGAGGGGGGCCTGGAACTCGGAGGGAGGTGGAGGGGGCAGGGGAGAGATGCTGCACATGGATGGATGGAGGGGGCAGGCCACAGAGGACGTTGCCTGCATATGGATGAATGAAGGGGAGAGAGAATAATGCAGGGGAGGGAGAGGACACTGAAACGCGGAGGGAGGCAGGGAGGGGACGACCCTGGAACTCGGAGGCAGGGAGGGAGGGGACGACCCTGGAACTCGGAGGGAGGGAGGGGGACAACAACCCTGGAACTCGGAGGGAGGGGGGGGATGACCCTGGAACTCAGAGGGCAGGAGGGAGGGGGGCCCTGGCACACACTCTCATGCTCACACACACACACTCTCTCTCTCACAGACACACTCGCACCCAGTCTCACTCTCTCTCTGTCACACACACACACTCGCACATTCACTCTCTCTCTCTCACACAGTCACTCTCACACACAGTCTCTCAAACATACACACTCCGAGGAAAACCTTGCTAGCGCCCGTTTCATTTGTGTCAGAAACGGGCCTTTTTTACTAGTTAATAATATTGCACAGTTGTACAGAGTGCAGCCCTCTACTAAGGAAATCAAATTCTGAGGAGCTGGATATCTTGAGTATAAAGGCACAGAGTTTAAGTGCCTTTCACCTATAGGCCAGCATCATAGATGCAATAGTCATCATAATCTGAAATCCGTATGGTGGTTTATGTGAAATGAATTGCTGACGTCGGTGTAGTTCCCAGTGGGTGGGTTTCTACACAGAGAAGGACACTATCACAATCTAGCACTCACTGACACGTTGGGGCTGATATTTAGACTGCAGGAGGCAGCCCAGCTAACTCCCACAGTCGGCGGTGAACCCGGATAGGTACATAAGTACATTCCATACTGGGACAGACCAAAGGTCCATCAAGCCCAGCATCCTGTTTCCAACAGTGGCCAATCCAGGTCACAAATCAATTTTTAGTTTCATTATACACCAGTTTGGAGACCCTTTTGGGGCCAGGAAGACAGTTTGTACATCTTTTAATAAATTAAACAAGCGGATATTTCTTGAGCCCTTGGAAGTAGTAGATAGAGCTTTAGAATCACAACCATATAAACAAAATTAGAATTTACAGGCCTCAGAGAGCAATGATGATGGAAACAAACAATGAGTGGATGATCATTGTTATTTACGTTCTGTTAATTTTAAACAAACAGATATCCATATAGGGTATTATATGCTGTACTAAAAAGCAACGTGTTCTTTTCTTCATTTCAGTGGCTTCCAATTCTGCTAAGCGAACGTCTCCAAACTGGGCATTACTGCCTTCCTGTGGCTTTGGAAAAGTTACCCTTAAACTACTATTTGCATTCTCCAGAGGTAATAAACCAAGCCCCTTCCAATATCCACCTGAGCACCAGGGAGAAGCCACATTTATAGCTAGGGCTTCAGATTTTAGGTTTAACCAATAAGCACTGACTGAACACTCCTGGTACAAAAAAAAGAAATACATGCTTATTGTCTAAACACTGGAGAAATCCCATGTCCCCTAGTGCTCTCTCATTTCTTCCCTTACCTACCTTGAATTTTATCCTAGAGGTTCATGCCTTTGCTGTGCTGGTTAGAGCTGGCATTAGGGGGTGCAAACAGGGCAATTGCCCTGGGTCTGTGTGTCACAGGGGTGGGGGGCAAAATCTGCCTGTGCTTGTTTCAGCTTTGGAAAGGCTTGGGGGCCCATTTCCAAATGCTTGTCCTGGGCAACAGCTTGTCTAACGCCAGCCCTGCTAATAACTCCTCAGCTCCACGAATATATTTATTTGATTCCAGTACAAAATGATATGCGTCACTAGTTCCTGCGCCACAAAAATACCAATAAGCAGTGATTTGTTAGTACTCTGAAAGAATCTCTAATTAGTTGGAAAATGATCATCCAAATTTGGAATTTATGAATGACCAAGATTAGAAGTTCTGTTTATAACATGATCCCTGAATGCTAGCATCTCTGAAACATGAAAACGACGACAGATAAAGGGTCTATCTAGTCTGCCCATCTACTATCCTTCCTCTCCCTTAGAGATCCTATGTGCTTCTCTCATGTTTTCTTGAGCTCAATGACCTTGTCTCCACCACCTCCACTGGGAGGCCATTCCACATTTCTTCCACGCTTTCTGTAAAGAAGTATTTCCTTACATTACTCCTGAGTCTCTCTCCTTTTACCTATCATTTGCCCCCTAATTCCATAGCTTCCTTTCAGTTGAAAGGGACTCGCCTCCTGTGTATTTATGCCATGAAGGTATTAAATGTCTCTATCATATCTCCTTTTTCCCGCCTTTCTTCCATAGTATACATATTGAGATTTTTAAGTCTATCCCCATATGCTTTGTGATGAAGACCACTGACCATTGTAGTAGCCACCCTCTGGACCGTCTCCATCCTATTTATATTTTATTGAAGGTTCAGTTTCCAGAATTGTACACAATACTGTAAATGGGCCCAAATCCTGCTCTTCTTTCATGCACTAAAACCACTCCCTGGGGATTTTGCAGCCCACATGCTTAGATAGAAAGCCAAAATCCAGATTCTCCAGGGTAGCATTTTCAGAAATGCTCCCATTCCACACACAGGACCCAAGAGGCAAGCAGAGCTCCAAAGTCTCAATGCGTGATTGAGACGATGGTGCAGGGATGAGGGAGTTAGATTTGTTAGGAACTGGGCAAAATTTTGCGAAAGGTGGAGCCTGTTCCTAAAGGATGGACTCCACCTTAACTGGGATGGTACCAAGCTGCTGGCTCTAACATTTAAAAAAGAGATAAAGCAGCTTTTAAACTAAAATGGTGGGGAAAGCCTACAGTCACCAAGGAGCACATGGTTCAGTGTGGAGTATTCTTGAAGGATACTATTGAAACAGGATCTTTAGGGAATCCCAATAGAGAGGTTTCAGTAATGGTGAAAGAAAGCCAGTAGTGTTTAGTGGGAGAACAGAGTAAAGAATGTAAATTATCCCCTTCAACTTCAAAGCAACTTGTAGATGCAAGGAAAAAACCTAAGTGTCTATACAAATGCTAGAAGCCTAAAAATTAAGATGGGAGAGTTGGAGTATATACTAAATGAAGAGGTAGATATAATAGGCATCTCAGAGACCTGGTGGAAGGAGGACAATCAATGAGATACTGTGTTATCAGGGTACAAATTATATCGCATTGATAGAGTGGATCAAATTTGAAGGGGGGGTTGCACTAAACATTCTACATGAAACAGATGGCAGCATGGAATCCTTGTGGATAGAAATTCCATGTGCGAACGGAAGGAGTATACTGGTAGGGCTGTACTACTGTCCACCAAGAGAGAATAAATAGATGAAGAAATGTTTACAGAAATCAGGAAAGCTGGCAAATTGGGCAACATTATAATAATGAGTGATTTCATTACCCCAATATTGACTAGATAAATGTTACATCAGGGAGCACTAGGGAGGTAAAATTCATAGATGTAATAAATGACTGCTTCTTGGAGCAACTGGTCCAAAAACCAACAAGAAGGGAAGCTATTTTAGATCTAGTCCTTATTGGAATACAGAGCATGGTAGGAGTGGTAATGGTGTTGGTTCTGCTAGGAAACAGTGAATCAAATTTGAGCTGATATCTGGAGTGAAGTCACTAAGGAAATCTACTGTAGCAGCATTTAATTTTCAAAAGGGTGACTATGACAAAATGAGGGAAATGGTTAAAAAGAAGCGAAAAGTATCAGCCGCAAAGGTTAGCACTTTAAATCAGGCATGGAAGTTGTTTAAAATTACCATCGTGGAAGCCCAAACTAGATGTATCCCATGTATTATCTGATGCCACTTTGCCTTTTAGGGATGGTCTGAATTGACATTTTCAGTATCATTCCATGCTACCAATCCTAGAGCAAGCAGTGGCTTCCCCTATGTCCATCTCAATAGCAAGACTACGAACATTTCCTCCAGGAACATGTGCAAACCTTTTTAAACCCAGATACGCTAACCACTGTTACCATATCATCTGGCAACGAGCTCCAGAGCTTAACTATCCTTTGAGTGAAAAAATATTTCCTCCTATTTGTAATGCCTGGAGTAGTGGCGTGGCTCTGTCGTATCGGGATTTTCTGTGAATTAACCGTGTGGCAGTGTTTTGTGAAGTTTGTAATTTTCTTAAGACCTGATCTTTGCATCCAACGTATATTCCGTTGCAATAGTCTAGGTGGGATGATGTTAATGTTTGTACTAGCATGTGGAAGACATTTCTGGGAAAGTAGTTTCTTATGCGTCTTAGCTTCCACATTGTTTGGAACATTTTTTCTTGCGACATTTGTTGCCTGTTGTTTGAACTACATGTTTCTATCTAATGTGAGTCCTAGGATTTTCAGGTTGTCTGCTATTGGGTAGGTGAGCCCATTTAGAATAATGATTGGGAAGGTGTTCTTGAAATAGGTTGATGTGAGGATTAAGAATTGTGTTTTCTGTTTAAGTTTTAGTTCGAAAGGATTAGCCCAGAATTCTAGGATATTCAGTCCTTGGGTTATTTTGGTTTCGATTTCTATTGTGTTCTTGTCAAATGGTATGTAGATTGATACGTCGTCTGCATAGATAAATGGGTTGAATCCATGTCTTTCCAGTATGTTTGCTATTGGGTTCATTATTATGTTGAAAGTTTTGAGTGATATCGGTGATCCTTGTGGGACTCAACATCTCACCGTCCACTTAAGGGAGAGTGTGTTGCCCATTTTGACTTGGTAGGATCTGGATATCAAGAAATCCTTAAACCATTTTAATACTTCTCCAATGCCAATTTTGTCTATTAATCTTATCAGGATCTGGTGATCGACCATGTAAAATGTGCTTGACATGTCGAATTATAAGAATAGGATTTTTTTGCCTTTGCTGATTTCCCTTATGAAGTTATCTAATAGTGTTATTAGTACTGTTTCTGTGCTGTATTGTGGCCGGAATCCCGATTGTTAGTTACTGAGTATTGAGAAATTATCAAGGTATTTCATGAGCTGTTTGGCTGCCAGGCCTTCTATGATCTTGGTCATCAGAGGTATGGAGGCAAATGGTCTGTAGTTGGAGATTTCACTTTTGCTCTTTTGTGTGTTCTTTGGGATTGGTGTTAGGACTATACCTCCCTTTTCTGTTGTAAATATACCTTTGGTAAGCATGTAAGCATGAATTTGTTCTATGAAATATGCTGGGGCGTCATTCATTAGGTAGTTAGGGCATTTGTCTAGCAAACAAAAAACTTTAGAGAATTTTTTTACAGGCTGATTCATGTCAGTTGTGGGAGGAGTGAATGATGTCCAGGTCCTGTCCGTGATCAGGGCTGGTCTTAGGGCGAGGCGACCGAGGCGACGGCATAGGACCTCGCGCTCAGGGGGGCCCCCGCACGGTGCGCCTGAAGTCGCCCCGCCCCGACCGCCCAAGCTCCAGTCCCCCCACCCTCTGAATTTGAAGTTACCTCGTCGGAGCGGCTGGCAGGTAGTAGCAGCAGCATGAAAAGCGTGCGAGCTGCTGGGCGGCGCTGCGGAAGCCTTCCTTTCCCTTGCTCAGCTCTGGTCCCGCCCTCAAAACAAGGGCGGGACCAGAGCTGAACGAGGGAAGGGAAAGGAAGGCTCTCAAAGCGCCGCCCAGCAGCTCGCATGCTTTTCATGCTGCTGCTACTACCTGCCAGCCGCTCCGACGTCGACGACAAGGTAACTTCAAATTCAGAGCTCTTACATCCTAATGCGTGGATTTTGCTTTCTGACACTATTTGCAGGCTTTTTTTTTCCTCACTGCCAACTTTTAGTCCAAAAGCCTGAATCCTGGTAGTGAAAGGAGCAGTGAAAGGAGCCTGGTGGTTGCACGTCCAGTAGCAGGTCATGTCATTTGTCTTGAAATCTTTCTGTAGCAGCCAGCCCCTCTTCGTGACTCTAGCATAGGCGGGTGTGTCGGAGGGATTTCCCAGGCTTGCAGAGAGAGGACTTTATTTCTCACTTGCCACTTCAAGCTTAGCGGAGCTGCTGGTACTACCAGAGAAGGCTGAGGTGGAGGGGGGAAGGACTACTATTGCAGGAGAAAGGGGAGGAAAAGCCAGCTTTGGAAAGAATGAGGGCTGCCATTCAGCGAAGAGTTGAGTAGTGAGGACACAGAGAAGAAAGCCAGTAGCTGGGGTTTTTCTTTTTTTTTTTTTTAATTCCTTAACATATATATTGTTCTGTTCCCAAACTGCTCCCTCCCTCCAATGTTTTCTTTTCCGCATCCTTAAAGCTGCTGAGCGGTTTCCACACCCACTTGCTGTAAATACACTGACTTTCAGAGAGACCAGTTTTTCTTCCCTTAATGCATTGAAATGGCTTATTAACAGTGAATTAATTTCTTCAGACGAGAAGGGGGGGGGAAACATGCCATGAGGTGAGGACAGCAAAATGCTAACTAACCTGACTGCTTGAATTTAAAGTAAAAAAAATAATTTAAAAAAAGTTTCACTGCACTTAGAGGTGACATTTGGTCACAGTCCTGCAGTGTGTGGGAACCCAGACATGTACAGTGTACAGTGCACACTGCTATATCAATCACACAGGTCCCTCTCCATCAACAGCATGCTGTCAGCTAGCACATTTGCTGAACTTCAAAACTGTTTGCTCTAGTTATTTTTTTGTTGCTGTAGAAGAAAAAAATTATAAGAAGTTATGTAGAGAAATAATTTTGCTTTATTTTAATGGCTGCTTATTAGAACTGTGTTATCTTTGCATAAAGAAGGCTTAGTCTACTGGATGTAATTTAAACAGACATATCTATTGGCATTTCATTGTGTTGAAAATCCATTACTAATGGAGGAACCGGACAGTGGTGTCAGAAGATTTTAGAAACTGTCAAGACCCAGGGAACTCAATTCTTATTTTGTGATGTAGCAGTCTCTGTGTAATTACCAGCACCAGTTGGCCATATACAGTCGTCTAACTCTGTAATGTAAATTTTAAAAAAGAACTTTGCTTATTTGAATTCAGCTCATAGTTTTTTGTTGCTTGCTTAGGGTGAGTTATGGAACGTATTTCCCTGTCCCCAGAGTTAGTGCATAGCCTGCTTCCTTCATGGAGAAAGATGGTGTCTTTATTTGAAATTTCATAAATAAAAAATTTTCTAAAAATTGAATAATCTTATCAATGGGGTGGGGGCGGGGCTAGGATGGGGCCCCACCAAATTGTTCTGCACAGGGCCCCGCACTTGCTAAGACCGGCCCTGTCCATGATGATACCTTCTTGCTTCACTTCCATTTCCTTAATGTATTCAAGGTTCCTGTGGTCTTGTGTGAGCTCTTTTCATAGGTCTGTGAACTTGTTTTCAAAGTACTTTGTGAGGTCTTGTGCAGATGTTCGTTCATTCTGCAATGTCACAGGATTGTGTTGAGTAAATTGTTTACAAGTCCAGATAGGTTCCTTGTGTTTCTGTAATCTGATCCTACTTGATTTTTGTATTAGTCCCATTTAGCACGTCTTGTACTCACTTTGTAGCTTTTTATTGTTTTTTCCCTTTCCAACTTATTCTCATTGGTTTTGTTCTTTATCCATCTTTGTTCTCATTTTCTGCACTGGCTTACAGTTCTTTTAAATTTTCATTGAACCATGGGAATGGTTTTGTTCTGTATTTCTTCTTTTCCCTTATCAGTATGATTTTGTCTAGTATGAGTTTGCATTGCACATCCCAGTTTATGAGAAATTCTGTGGTTTCGGTTGGTAGGTTTCTAGTGTTATCAAGGATTCTTTTCCAGAATACCTTGCCATCAATCTTGCCTCAGGTTTCATACTGGATAGTTGTTTTTTTTGGTTTCAGATGAGGTTTCTTTCCAATTGAGGGTTAGATGCAGTCTGTGATGATTGGACCAGGGTATTTCCTCCCAGTTGTAGTTTCCTATTTGTAATTCTTGGTTAGAGGTGAATCTGTAGGTCAACAAGTCGAGTGCTTGCCCTTTTTCATGAGTCTTGTTTACTGCTGGGTTTAGGAAGTTCCATTGTTTTAGTATTTCTCTGCATTATTTAGCATTTTCGTATTCCAGTTCGTCCAGGTGTAGGTTGATGTCTCCTATAAGTATGGTATTTGAGCACATCATGCAGGTGTTAGCAATGAAGTCCAGTTGGGACTTCTTCCAGTTGTCTGGTGGTCTGTAAAATAGGATAATGCATAGGTTGCCCAGTAGTGAGTCGTCAGTTATTTTGAGAGAAGTTATTCCTAGATGGGGAGCTATGAGTTCCGAAACTGTCTTTGTAGATCATTGCTATTCCTCCTTCTATTTTCTTTTCTCTGGTCTAATGTGATATTTTATAGCCTGGGGGACATAGCTTGTTTAAGATGGGGTCCTCTTTGGATCGGATCCACGTTTCCATGATGAGAATTAGTTCTAATTTTAATTCCTCTATCCAGTCTTTGATGATTTCTGTTTTGTTTAGCATTGATCATGCGTTAATGTAGCCTATGGGGATGGGCAGATAGCTCTCCTCTTGTGTGGGTTCCAATGTTATTTTAATTAGTTGTTGTAGGTTGCGGTTTTTGTGTTTGTTCCAGTATCTCCTGTTTTCCCCGTTTCCTTGTTTTTCAGATGTGATTTCCTTTAGATGGAAGAACTGTGGTTGGTGTGTTTCGTATCATCTCCTGTGTAATGTATTATTCATCTTCTGGTTTTAGAGATTGTAGGGATTTCCTGTGCATCTCCGAGAACAAGGGCATGGGTGCCTACTTGCAATTTCCACCCAAACTCCACCCCTGTATATACCTTCCAGCAAATTATTTGCCATCCTGTCAAGGTCTGTACTCTTATACTAGTCAACAATTCATAAGAGAGCATTTACGCACTGTGTTTTGTGTTCAATGCAGAAAGTGCCATTACAGACCCCACCTATTAAATGGGTTGAAGGACACAAAGGAGTGTTCAACGTTGAAGTGCAGACTGTATCATCCGTTCACACTCAGGTAAGGGGCACTGAGCAGGTTAAAGCGGATTGCAGTGTAATAGCCAAAACATTTTGATTTCTAATCTTCCAAAATCTGTTGGTATGTTCTTAATAAGAGTAAATCTCCATGAGACAAAACCTGTTACTTCTTGTTCCGGGGCAGAGAGAGCAGGGAACCAGCGGAGCACTCGGGGCAGAGCAGCCCTCCTGCCCGCCCCCTTTGGTAAGAATGTGCTCCGGGGAGGGATGTGCATGCGCGCGCTGAGGGGGGGTGTGCCGTGCTGCACCCGGGGGGGTGCGCAGCAGCGAACCACCCCAGGTGTCAGCCGCCCTCGCTAAGGCACTGCGCCCAGGCACTGCCTGGCAACCCCCTACCGCCACGCTGCTGCTCCCCTACTGCTGCAGCCGACGCCCCTGCTGCCCTGGTCCTACCTGAAGGGCCCTGGTGTTCTAATGTTCTTTGCGAGGGGAGGGAGCATGTTCTTTCCTGCCCGCTGCGCTGCTGCTATTCCCCTACCTGCTGGAGCCACTGTGTTTTCAAAATGGCGGCCGAGACTTTCTGCAGTAGTCTCGCGGGTCTCAACATTCTCGCGAGACTGCCACAGGGAGTCTTGGTTGCCATTTTTAAAATACGGCGGTGCTGGGCAGGGAGAATAGCGGCAGCACAACAGGCAGAAAAGAACATGTTCTCCCCCCCCCCCTCCCCCACCCCCCCCCCCCCGCAGAGGCCACTAGATCACTAGCGGTGCACCTTTAAAGGTAGGACCGGGAAGGGCTGTAGTGTGCGGTGGACATCTGGGCACTGCCTGGTTGTCCAAATGGTCAGTCCGCCCCTGCCAGGATGAAAGCCTGCTGCACTAACCATTAGGCCACTCCTCCATTCCATTTATTCTCCCCTCTTCCCTTGCAGAAGCCCATGTGTATAGTAAAATTGCAATTTATTCTTAGGACAGCCACCTGGAGAAGTTCTTCACCCTTTGCCATGCGCTGGAAGGTCAGGTCACCTTCCCTATTCGAGTGCTGGATCAGAAGGTGTCGGAGGCCTCACTGGAACACGAGCTGAAGCTCAGCATCGTCTGTTTGAACTCTGCCCGACTTGAGCCCCTTGTGCTGTTCCTGCACCTCGTGCTGGACAAGCTCTTTCAGCTGACTCTGCAGCCCATGGTCATTGCAGGCCAGACCGGTGAGTAACATAGTGCTCTTCTATTGATGTGTTTGCGAGTACTGATGAACTGTTTTAATTATGGTGCAAAGTAGATTTGCAGGCCCTGAGACTTCTTATTGGTCTGATGTTAACCTGGTGAATGAATGAATGAATCTTGGAGCAGAATTATTCATGATACATAACCTTTTGAGACCACATTTGTTCCTTGAGACATCTGAAGAATAGACCTTTGTGGTCTCAGAAATGAAAGTCTGTGTTGAATTTGATGTTGGTCTAATAGATCATGGGGGAAATAATGGCTGACAGAGGCCATTTTTCTAAGGGAAAGTGTGATTATGGAGAAAGGTATAGGAATGATGATATGTAAAGTCTGTGTGTTGGCAGCATAGAAAGAGAAGTGTAAAAGGAAAAAAAGAGCATCAAGGAGAGACTGTGGAACCAATAAGGTGAGGAAGAAAGGGTGAGAGGCAAGGGCAAGAATTAAAATGACATGGGGGCTGAGAGAGCAATTGCCATTGAAATGAGCAGAGTTGACTAGATGCAGACAGTTGTGATTGCTTGAGGCAGGGATGCATTCATGGCAGTGTAAGTGGTATGGTTGGCTGGAGGCTCTGGGAAGGTTGCAGAGAAGCATTTTTTTTTCTCTTTTCTGTAGCAGAGGGACAGAGCTGTTAACAAATATGGCATGTCTGGGGTAGTACATGTGCAGCACTAGAGACACAAATAGACAGGCCCTGTTTTTTAAAGCTTGCAGTCTGTATTTCTGCAAGGTAGACAGACAGATAAGAGA
The DNA here is from genome assembly GCF_901765095.1 of Microcaecilia unicolor. Classification (NCBI taxonomy): domain Eukaryota; kingdom Metazoa; phylum Chordata; class Amphibia; order Gymnophiona; family Siphonopidae; genus Microcaecilia; species Microcaecilia unicolor. Next base: position 240,447,606 of record NC_044032.1, on the reverse strand, counting down.
CACAGGAGACATAGGGCCTTCTAAGTACTTGGAGCATTGAAGGAGTCTTGGCTGCTGGAAGAGGAGATCTTCAGCTGTGGTGGAGCTTGGGGATCCCTGCCAGACACAGCAAAAGTATGTCACTGCTAGGTAGACCTGAGCCCAAACTGGGTGGGCCCCTTTCTACCTAGGCCCCTTCATGACTACACCACTGAACTACCATTGAATACCAGTTGTTCTTCTAAAATTGGGGTGGGCCACATTAGTTGTTAACAGAACAGTAAAAGTTTTTATTTACCATTCCTAAGAAAATCTCTATATGAGGTATATTTGCGCAGAATGACTCCATTGAGCAAGATGGAGAGCAAGGTTAACCTGTGCGTTAAAGGTTAAGTCCAGGCCTGGAACCGGTCTGAGGACCATTAAACTTTGATAACTTTCCCTACTAATGTCCTTCTCATTTGATTCACAGCCAACTTCTCCCAGTTTGCTTTCGAGTCTGTTGTGGCCATTGTGAGCAGCCTACACAACAGTAAGGATCTGAGCAAGGACCAGCATGGCAGGAACTGCCTTCTGGCTTCCTACGTGTACTATGTGTTCCGTCTTCCAGAGGTGCCCAAAGACTTGTACAAAACAGGTACTGTGGTGAGCTGCGACTGATACTAGAGGGGAAGCTCCCTGCCTGGGATTCTGGCCTACTAGGACTAGGGGGCACACAATGAAGCTACAAAGTAGTAAATTTAAAATGAATAAGAGAAAATATTTCTTCACTCAATGTTGTAAATAAACTGTGGAATTCATTGCCAGAGAATGTAGTAAAAGCAGTTAGCTTAGCGGGGGTTTAAAAAAAGGTTTGGATGGCTTCCTAAAGGAAAAGTTCATAGACCATTATTAAAATGGACTTTTGGAAAATCCGCTGCTTATTTCTATAATAAACAGTATAAAATGTATTGTACTGTTTTGAGATCTTGCCAGGTACTTGTGACCTGGATTGGCCACTGTTTGAAACAGGATGCTGATGGACCTTCAGTCTGTCCCAGTATACCAAGACTTATGTACTTATGGCCTATGCCTTCCAGTCTAGTCTCAAAGAGCCTTGACTGTCACAGTCATTTCTGTTTATTATTTACAAAATGCTTTTAAGCATGCATATTATTATCCCAGATAACTGCCGTAGGGTGGATATTCAGCAGTAATAAATACTCAGAGTTAACCAGATTATGTAACTGTAAGTGGATCTTCAGCAAACTTATCCATTTAAGTCAGACCACACTGACTATGCAGATAGAAATATAGAGGAGTAGGGGTGGACCAATAGGACTCCCACAAAACAATGAGATGAGGAGTCCAGAGGATAAATCAAAAAAACTATACAAAAATGTATTAAATAGATAAAAACAGACCAAAAGCAAAGTTTCACCATGAAGCATACATATAAATGAAACAAACAAGCTTGCAGATGGACTCGACGTGGAGCAGTGTTTCAGTGAAAATCGCCTGCTTCAGGAGTCACACATCTAAAAAGGCTCAACTAATAGTTTGCAAAGTAGCCTCAACAAAGATTCAAGGTTTTTCTATGAAGTCCGTCAGAAATGCGTTCAAATCACAAGGGGGCACGTCAGGGGTGTGTTAAGGGCAGGATCTGGGCGTTCCTATCACTTGGACGTTTTTCAGCCATAATGGAACAAAACAAAACCGTCCAGGACTAAAACTAAGACGTTTTCATTTAGACCTGTTTTTATAACTAATAAGGCAAAAAAAAAAAGGTGCCCTAAATGGCCACTGGAGGGAATGAGGGATGATTTCTCCTTACTCCTCCAGTGGTCACTAACCCCCCCTCCCCCTCCCACCCCACCCCCAAAAATGTAATTTAAAACACTACTTGCTCTCTGCCAATCTCAGCTGTTATACTCAGGTCCATTAGAACAGCATGCAGGTCCCTGGAGTAGTCTAGTAGTGGTGCAGTGCACTGCAGACAAGTGGACCCAGGCTTCTACCTCCCCCTACTTGTTACACTTGTGGAGGAAACTGTGAGCCCTCCAAAACTCACCAGAAACCCACTGTACCCACATATAGGTGCCCCCTTTACCCGTAAGGGCTATGGTAGTAGTGTACAGTTGGGGGTAGTGGTTTTTTAGTGCTTTTGGGGGGCTCAGCAGACAAGATAAGGGAGCAATGGTGAGATGTGTATCTGGGAGTGTTTTATGAAGTCCACTGCACTGCCCCCTAGTATGCCCTATTGCTTTCCTGGGATGTCTGGGGACCAGTCTACTAAAAATGCTGGCTCCTCCTACATCCCAATGGCTTGACTTTGTGCGTTTTGCACTTGGCCTTTTTTTTTTTTTTTTTCAAAAATGGACCAAAAAACCAAAACATCCAAATCGGAAAACCTTGTTCAAAACAGTATTTAAAAAAAAAAAAAAAAGATAGATGTTTCGAAAATGACCTTCTTTCCTATTCAGATTTTGGAATTTTTTTGCAAAACGTCCAAAGTCAGACTTAGATGTCATATCGAAAATGCCCCTCTGTATGTCTCAAATCAGCTTTTTCACCATGGCTGAATGGAGTGTGTTTCATTGCTGCTTCAAGTGATATGTTCACAGTTGCTTGGTGAATGATGGTGGTGGTGGGTTCTGAATGACAGCCTGAAGGTTTCTCTGCAGTTTCATTTGTTTCATTTCTAAGTTGGAGGTAAGCTAAGGGATACAGTATGTGTTCATCTGTTTTGGGTATATTTTTGCTTACTTTTGTTTGGGTTTTTCTTTTCTTTCCTTTTGTACTATTAAAGAAACTTACCTTCACCCATGGCATTATCCGGATAACACCAGAGCACTTAGTAAATTTGCAGCGGCATTATCATGATAATGCCCCTGAAAATTATTGGCTGGTCCTGGTGAGCGGTTCTTATCCAGATAGCAGCCACTTCTACCTGAATAAGTGCTGCTGAATATCAACCAGGGCCACCAAGGGGGGGGGGGGGGGGGGGGGGGGAATTCCCTAGGCCTGTTCTGGAGGCAGGCAGAAAGTTCTGCTCCCTTGGTCTGTCTCTCCTTCCTGCTCCTGTGTGTTGGGACCCAGGTGATTGCCAGGTCTTGGCACACAGGAACAGGAGAGCAACAGACCAAGGGAGGAGCAGATGGAGGAAGGTAAAAAGGGTGGGGGCCAGCAGTAGCCCGAGTGGGGGGGGGGGGGGGTGGCAACAGTGGTGGTGGCCCAAGTAGGGAGGGAGGCAGCGGCCCGAGTGGAGGGGGGTGGTGGAGGCAGCGTCCCTGCCCCAGGCCCGGCTCTGTCTCTCTCTGGCCCTGATAGCAACCCAAAAGTTTGTGGTAAATTTTCTGCCTCTTCTTCTTCTCCTGTCTCTCACCTCCCTTGATGATGGTGCTGGTTGTGATTGGATATTTCTGGATAATGAGTATTAGAAAGACCAACCATTATCTGTTTCCATTCCTGCTAGAATGGGGCAACACAAAGCAATCTGTTCTTTACTCATTTCCTGCAGGCCCCAACAGATACAAGACCTGTATCTGGGGTGTCTTTTATACTATACTGAGGGCTAGCAAAACCAAATGACAGTTTTCATGAGCTGCAGTCATACAGCTCTTAAGAGGATACCCATGTTCTTTTGTGAGTGTCAAAATATCTTTTGTTCGGCCAGGTTCTGCAGGTGCTGCCAGCATGCCGGACACTCGCTATTACACTGTTGGACGCTCATCAGCCGTCACAGTTGGATCCAAACTTCTGCAGTCTCGGATAATGAGCTGCAGCAATCCTGATATCGCAGGGGCACAGACTACCGCTGACGAGGAAGTGAGGAACATCATGTCATCCAAGGTAAGTTTGGAGGAATGAAGTCTCATTAAAACCCAGTTGCTATATTTACAACAAAAAAAAACGGCACTTTGTGTGACCCTATGTGGTCTCAGGTCAGAGTCTTTATTTGGGTTTGTTTTATTTCTCAACAAGATATTGAGGATCAATATACCATATACTGAAGAGAGATTATCTGAAATAAACAATGGTATATATATGTAGAAGTGCAGGAACCAAATCCAATTTTTCAAAAATAGGGAGGAAAAGACCTCATAAGGACCAAAATCCACAATCTGTACTGTCTTAAATTACAGCCATTCATACATGTGGTCGGTCCATCAATAATCATGGTTCAGAAAAACCTCCCAAAATAATTTAACATTTAGTGGATCCAAAAATACATTTCAACTTTATTCTCCCAAATGACATCCACCAAACAATCAAAAGAAAGCACTTAACTTAGTTTAAGGCGCACAGCTAATCCTCTCGCTGATTCTTCAAATCATCCATTGGGCTGAGGTCTCAACAGGGACCCGTTTCGAGACAGCTTCTTCTGGAGACCCAGCCACTGAGTGTCTGATGCTGTGCAGCAGCTACTTCAACTAACTATCAATAAAGGGAAGAGAGCCTGATCTAGAAATTAGACTGGAGCTCCTCCATGTGGCAGTGTGCAGTACTGTCACTGATCTACTGGGCTGGCTCTATAACTGTTGTTTTCATTTAGCAGATTTATAAATGCAGTCCCGATTAGCATTGTAGGTGCTGTCCCTTTTAGTTAGAGTTTACTTCTTGAAGAAATACAGGTGTTTAAAGAAGTGAGCCTGGTCTTGGTTTTCTGTTTCATATCCCAAAGCAGTTATATCCTACTCTTCCTATAGAATGCATAGAGAAAGAAGTTCCAAATCAGGGACAGGACTAATATCTTATGATGGTGTGGAAGCAGCCTGGCAAACTGTGTGACAGCCATGCAAGAAATCAGAATTTGGTTCTCAAGTGAAGCTTCTCCTGGAGCTGACTGAGGCTAGAATGGCTGAAGACACGGGGGGGAGGTCTTAGCCGTCACACAATAGTGACACTTAGTGGCCAGAATTAGAATGCATGCATACTGATTCTGGAAGGAGCGGTCGTGGTCCTTGGCCAAGAACCTTTTTTTCAATGGCTAAATTGGATGGTAGAAGGGAGAGTGATTAAAGCTAGTGAAGAGTTCCACGTAGCTATACATGAAGGCTTGTGGAACTGAAGGGTCAATAGAAGTCAGTTCCAATTGAGCTTAAAGCCCAGAGGTGCAGAAGGGCTAGAAAAAAAATCTCTGCATAAGAATTCAGTATAGTTGAATGTTCCAAAACAAATTTTTCTATTAGTGCAACTCTAAGCAACAACAGAGCCAAAACATCAGACTACAGCAGATACCTAGGGAAAATGCTCCTGAGACATCTAGGGACCCTTTTACTAAAGTGCCTCTGACCAATAGTTCCCCCAACCTCCTTTCAACCCCCCCCCCCCCCCCACCAACCAAACAAGAGCTGCCCCTTCTCTCTACCCACCCAAACAGGAGTAAGCACTCCCAAAGTGCCTCTCTCACCTACCTACCCACTCTATTCATTGTGGATATCCTGAAAACCTAACAAGCTAGGATGCCTCCAAGACCAGGTTTGGGAATCGCTGCACTAGAGGGTGACTGAAACTGCTTTTTTCAGTTTTGGCTGAAACTGAAAATGAGTGTGATGACCTCTAATCTGGGCTCTGCCCCCTCCCTCCCCCCTGACCAGGAGTAACACCCCCCTCCCGGACCCTTCCAAGTGACTCCCATCCCCACCCACCCCTAGACCTACCCAGGTCTACCTTATAAGCCCTGGTGGTCTAGTGGTGTAGTAGGGGCAGGAGCGATATTCAGACCTCTAACAGCAGTCTTGTGGTAGCCATTTTGAGAGTGGAGCCAGTATTTGGCTGGTGGAACCGGAAACAGGGATGGACCTGGTTGCACCAGATGCTCTAATGGGGCTGTTCACGGTCTCCTGATGAAGAAAATATGAACACAGCCTGTGTTGAGACCAGTTGATGTCTGAGTGAAGAATGTTAGACACGATCTAACGTGATGTGAGTCCCGTATGAACTGAACGCTGCAAGAATTTTATGGATACAGGTGGGCAAGTCTAAAGGATGGCAGCGTAACATTGTTGCCCATTTGGTGCATATCCACTCTTCATGAGAGATTGAAACCTTTGACCGGCGTTTTTTTGCTGTTTTTTGCTGTTTGGGAGATTTTCATTGATTGGACAGTGATGGATTACAACTACTAACAGGACAGTGGAGCGGAGCATATGCCCGCGAAGAACTACTTTGGACTGTGTTAATGTTCAACATGGTGACCAGAAGAAGTGGAATGTTTTGTTGAGGGGATGTGTTTTACGAGGTACTCACTGTGGTGGATTGGGAATGTTTGATTGAATAAGTGATTGAAATGAGTAAATAAAAAAGAATGAAAATGTTTATAATAAGGAGTAATTAGTTTAATTTGTGGGTAGGTTGATACATTGTGACTAATTACAAATTGGATTGTAACCCTTTTAGTACGGATAATTATGAATATTCACTGTGGATATCCAGAAAACCTGACTGGCTGGGGTGCCTCCAGGACTAAGTTTGGGAACCAGTGCTCTAGTGCAGGGGTAGGCAACTCCGGTCCTCGAGAGCCGCAGCCAGGTCAGGTTTTCAGGATATCCACAATGAATATGCAGGAGATAGATTTGCATACCATGGAGGCAGTGCTTGCAAATCTATCTCCTGCATATTTATTGTGGATATTCTGAAAACCTGACCTGCCTGCGGCTCTTGAGGACCGGAGTTGCCTACCCCTGCTCTACTGCATATATTGGACACACATTACTAAGATTACCAGCTCACACCAAATAAACCAAACAGGGTGATCCAGTCCTGGTTTTGCCTCATAGCATGCAGGGTTTTTTTTAGTTCTGATAGTCACGAAGAACTCAGTGGATAAAATCAACCAGTGGTCTGTACATGATAGATTAGTGGTTCTGAACGCATTCCTTGGGGCCTAACCAGCCAGTCTTGAATTCAAGATATCTGTAATGATTATGCACGAGCGAGATCTACATACATTGGAGGCACTGCATGCAAATCTATCTCATGCATATTCATTGTGGGAATCCTGAAAATGCAACTGACTAGGTATGTCCCAAGGACTCAGTTGAGAAGCACTGCAGTAAGGCATAACCAGGACCAAATCATCCTATTTGATTGACCTGGGATGAGGTAACCAACCCCAAGGATAACAGACACACACAGGGACTGAATCAGCTCACATTTGTGAGCAGTTGTACCAGTCAAGGTTTCAAACCTGGCTATTGTCCATTCACTCATCAATCAGCTGGAACATAAATGGGAGTATGGACATTACCCCGTAAACACAGTGTCAAGGGAAGGGAACACACAATGAGGTTGCCCCCCTCAATGGTGCAATCCAGATACATGGAGACAATAGTAAATAAATTCCTTTTAACCTGTCACTTTGGAACCCAGAAGCAATGTACAAGTGGACAGTCCAGGGTACTGATGAAAAACAGAAATATAGGGCAAATGTCACCCCCAAGAGGAATTGCTGAATAAATGTTTTTTTCTTTTTAAAGTTACAGCACTTAGCGATAGTTTGTAAGCATTGGGAAGCACCAGGGTGGTTGGGAGTGGGAAGGAATGGTATTCTGCCTCCTCTCTCCTACCAACCTCTTCCCATTGTTTAGGGACTAGGGTAGAATGTCATTGAGTAACCATGTAATTGGCCTCTGGTCATTTGCTGCAGGGGGCAGATCGAAGGGGTAGCCGTATGTCTACTTTCATTGAAGCCAGCAACGAGATGCAGCCAGCCTGTGCTGGACCCCGGCCAGCAAACAGAAAGGTACAAGGGCCTGAATGCACTATATTCGTTAGCTATCAGAGCATCACCATTTCACTGGCCTTTCAAACCAATTCTCTTAACTGCATCTGAAACATTTCTCCCCCTTTTTGTTTTTGTTTGTCCTGATAGTTTCCTTCTGCTGCTATGGCAGTGGTTCCCAAATTTTTCAGTTCACTGCATCCTTCATGTCCGAGCAATATTTTTGTGGCATTTCCCCCCCCCCCCCCCCCCCCCCCCCGGTCATACTGGTCTTCACCCCCCGGCCACACAGGTCTCCATCTTTTTCTCTGCACAAATATAACAGTGCTAGGGTGTCCCTATAACCAGCCCCTCCAAAAGATACACTGATTATGATTTATAACAAACTACTACTCTACCTATGAAAAGTTATGCCGTTATTATACTTCCTCTTTGTACATCTGTATGCTGCACAAGCCAGCATGTTTAAAAATATAAGTGAGATTAAATAAAAAATGCTACCAACAATAAAGAATGACAGCTTGGATGCAGCAGCTCATAGGTTTGCTTGCTTTGTTTTGAATGGGAAACAAAGACTGGCCTATTGGCTTCAACTTTTTTTACTTCATCCCGTTTCCTGTTTTCATCCAACCTCTTTGGCAGGCGCCTCTGCGAGTTCCGAAGGTCATCTGCTCCCTGTCCCCAGTGGCCGCGACAAAAAAAAACAAGTGCAGGGCTGCAGCAGCCTTCAGGCATGTGCTGTCAGCTCTGCTGGTCCTCTGCCCCCGCTGACGTCAACTTCCAGTTCCGGGGGCAGAGGACTGGAAGAACTGACAGCATTTTCTTGAATGTTGCTGCAGCCCTGCACTTGCTTTTTTTTTTTGTTTTGTTTTTATGCCGCTGCTGTCTGCAGTAGTGGTTCGGGCGGGAAGAAGGTCAGGATTTGCTGTGGCACACCAGGGTGCCATGGCACACCGTATGGGAAACGCTGTGCTATGGGCTTCCAGCTCTGTTGGAACCATGCTCCAGTGCCATCTGCCTTCATTTTTCTGTGTTTATATGTTTCTACCTGAGGATATTCTTCCCTGTTTTTTTTTAATCCCCTCCCAACTCTGTCTTCAACCAGGGGTCATGCACTAAGGCAGTGGTTCCCAAATCTGTCCCCAGCCAATCACCTGAGTTTGCTGAGAAGCATGTTTATCCCAGCATTTTTCTAAGAACTCTGTTCAGGTGCCCACTGCTAACACAGATATACATACTCTCCTGCGATTTTTACCAGTAATGCTCTGGGTATAAATATTGAAAGCAAACAAGATTCTCATCATGCTAGTGAATATTGATACATTCTCAATTACTTCATAGGCAATATATTTTATTGAATTAAACTGAAGAAAAAATATCCTATATAATAAAACGCACCTCCAACATTCTGAAGCCGAGAAAGTGAAGCCTTCAAGTCTTGAAGCATTCCTGCAACGTTCCGGAACTACGTGTCGTCAATTGAGGAGATGGAGCCTTACAGAGCGCACGAATGCTTCAAGGCTTCACTTTCTCACACACACACACACTCAGTCTCTGTCTCTCACACACACTCTCTCTCACACACACACACTCAGTCTCTGTCTCTCACACACACTCTCTCTCACACACACACACTCAGTCTCTGTCTCTCACACACACTGTCTCTCACACACACACACTCAGTCTCTGTCTCTCACACACACTCTCTCTCACACACAGACTCACACACACACTGTCTCTCACACACACACACTCAGTCTCTGTCTCTCACACACACTCTCTCTCACACACAGACTCACACACACACTGTCTCTCACACACTCTCTCTCTCTCTCTCTCTCTGACACAAACACACACACACACACACTCTGTCTCTCTCTCACATACACACTCCATCTCTCACCCACACACTCTCTCTCTCTCAAACATACACACTCTGAGGAAAGGGAGCATGGAACACGCTGGGGAGGAGAAGGAGGGGGGCATGGAACTCGGAGGGAAGGGGGGGCCAAGAACTCGGAGGGGAGGAGAGAGAGGGAGAGAGGAGAGAGAGGGAGAGGGGGGGCCTGGAACTCTGAGGAGAGGGAGGGAAGGAAGGAGGGAGTCATGGAACTCGGAGCCCCACACACACACACACTCACTCTCTGTCTCTCACATACACTCTCTCTCACACACACATACATTCTGTCTCTCACACACTCTCTCTCTCTCTCTGACACAAACACACACACACTCTGTGTCTCTCACTCATTCTCTCACTCACTCAAACACACACACACACACTCCAACTCTCACACACACTTTCTCTCTCACACACACACACTCACTCTCTCTCAAACATACACACTCCGAGGAAAACCTTGCTAGCGCCCGTTTCATTTGTGTCAGAAACGGGCCTGGTTTACTGGTATATATATAATGCTATATTTTGAATGGCTCTAGGGGCTCACGTCTAGGACTGCAGTGACCATTTTACAGCTATTGAGGGGATACACAACTGTGGACCTTGAGGGCAACAAACAGGTTTTCTGGAGAACCTAGCTATGTAATAGGGATGCATGTTCATTAGTGTGCATTTAGGGCCGTTGTACCAAACTACAGCACAATTTTTATCTACTGTGGCTTAACATAGGATTTTACTGAATGGGAGCTGCATCTTTTAACACAGTGACCTAACTCTGGATAGTCCAGTGCCAGGGCATGCGTGGCTTCCAGCATTGAATATCCAAGTATGTCCACTGACCTGGAAGTTAACAGGCGCCAGCCAACATGCAGACTGATGCCCAGTTAACTTGGCACATAAATTTAGGACAGCTGTTTTGCTTTCCTAACATTATTCTGTTAGCTGGTTAGCAGACTGAATATCTCCACCAACCAGCTAAATTGCCAATCTGCCCTAATTCCAACCCCTGCCTGCCTCTACCCGGTTAAGTGCAGCTGAAATTGGTGGCTGGCTCACTCAGCGGGGTTTAACAAGGCAGAAGCCTTCCCTACCTGGTTAATCCTTTTGAATATCAGGCCCCCAGAATCCAACTTCATCATTAAACTTTGACAAGTATCCAATGAATAGGAGGAATGAGTGAGAATCCATGTATGCAAAGGAAAGGAAACAACAGAATTTGCAAAACAAGAGAAAAAAAATATTTAAAGAACTAGATTACCAAACAAGGAAAGGCAAACAGCAGTCGCACAAATACAGTGGAAATATAAAGTGTTAATTCAGGAACCAAACATCAGGTGAGACCCAGAAACATGAATGGTTACAGAGAGGTGAACTTAAAACCAAAGGATGAGAGACTGATAATTGCAGCCCAGGAGAGTGGATTATGGACAAATGGTTCACAGCAAGCATAGAAAAACCTGGAAAAACAAACGTGTAGATTCTGTAGGGAAATGCTAGAAATGGTTACACATCTCATAACTAGCAACAGCGTTCTGATGCAAGAAGGTTTGTATATGGAAAGGCACCATAAGTTGATGCGCCTTATCAACTGGAAAATGAGTAAACTTGACATCATCACTGTTCCAGAAAAGCATTGAGGTCACAGCCCTCAGAGGATTTTGGAAAATGAAAAGGTTATGATCACCTAGGGCACTTCCATTCCAAAGGATAAGAAGCTGGATGCAAAAAAAAAATGAACATTCTTGATAAAGGAGAAAAGCATGAGAACAGCATTGATAATTAGAGGTATCAGTGCCAAAAGATTGCTCTGGAGAAAGACATTCAAATTGAGGGTGTGGCCAGAGCCCAAGGTTGGGGGCACATTTTGAGTGCCACCCCACCACCACGCCTCGCCTCCTCGCTCCCCCCCACCACCTCACCATCGCCTCCCCCCCCTCCGCCTCGCTGAAGCCTTCTTCAGCCCCGGTCTCCAGCGCAGCCACGTTCGCTGCCTGCCCCCTGCTCTTTTTCTTCTTGCTCCTCCTGTTGCACGCTGACGCTCAGCAAAAAGAAAGAAGAGCAGGGGGCAGGCAGCGAACGTGGCTGCGCCGGAGACCGGCGCTGAAAAAGGCTTCAGCTGGCAGGGGTTGGGGACCCCCGCCAGCCAAACCAGAGGCCCCCCCCGTAGCTACGCCCCTAATTCAAGTGCAAAGTAATGTAGCCAAAATATTGCAGAGAGATACAGAAACGTTTCCCATCATATTGGGTGCCACAGGCTTGATTAAAAGGAGTTTCCAAGCACACCTTGACAAGTTTGCCTATGCATGTGTATCCTATGAACTGCAGAAGGAAGCTCTGTTTAGCATGATGCAAGTATTAGGGCAAATGTCAGCAGTAAATTTGAGAGACTCAGATCATATTCCACATACCCTGGCTTAGGAGTAAGATTCATTTCTGTCATGATATGTATAAAACTAACTTTTTTGGTGACATTACCCCTAAAGGAATAGATTTTCAAGGCTCCACTAGCAGTAAAGATAATAGTTCATTTTTAGGGGTCCGTTTACTAAGCTACCCAAGAGCGCTTACCACAGGGTGCACTCAGGTGCCCCACATACTCACGCACTAAAAAATAAAAATTAGCACATGAGCCCTTACTGCCTACATAATGGGGGCATTTAGGGGCTCATGCACTAATAGGAAATTAGCATATGGCCATTAATGGGGAAAATAGAAAAATTGGCCAATTTACCCTGATGTTAAAAATGGGCCTTAGCACAGAGGACGCGTTGCCATCTAGTTACCGCATTTTGGTAAAGGGGCCCCTTAGTGATTGACTTATCTGGATGTTCAGCTACAGTTAACTGGCTACAATTGCAGCCAGACATGCAATTAAATTAACTGCATAAAGTTTGTGTAGTTAGATTTAAAGCACAAATCAATAAAAACAAATATTCTGCAATATTGGAGTAAGTGCTAATTTTTAAAGTTGCAACTTAACTTCAGTGTTGTAAGCAAACCTTAAAACATCCATCCGTGTTGATTTCTGGGGTTCACACTTATTCTGCTGCCTTTTGTTGATAGATTTAAAACAGCCATTTGTACAGTTCTACTTAGAAGGACAACTTTACTGCCTTGGAGCTGACTATTTTACTAAACAGTTAACTTTGAAAACCCTGCCCTAGTTAAGCTCCAATCTGGCCCCATTTTTGGTCTTTTTAAACCTGTGCACACAGCAATTTTAGCTGTACCGGAAAGGATGAGGGAGAATTTCTTAGCAGACGCCGGTAAATTTTTTTTGTTGTTGTTACATTTGTACCCCGCGCTTTCCCACTCATGGCAGGCTCAATGCCCAGCACTGGTTTCACTCAATTGGGAAGTGAAACCAGTGCTGGGCAGTGCTGGGCAGACTTCTACGGTCTACGCCCTGATTGTAACTGAATAGATATGATGGGCTTGAGTGTAAATTTTAAGGGGCTTTGACATTAGCTTCAGAATTTTTAGTGCAAGAGCAGCACTGGACAACTTATACGGTCTGTGCCCTGAGAATGGCAGGACAAACCAAACTCGGGTATACATATAAAGTATCACATACCATGTAAAATGAGTTTATCTTGGGCAGACTGGAGGGACCCTACAAGTCTTTATCTGCTGTCTGTTACTATGTTAGTAAGAGTTTTGTAATTTAGCATAATTTTATAAGAGCTCTTTTCTACACATAACACATGTTTTACATGCAGAAAATGCTTTATAAAATTATTCCAGTCAAGTTCAAAATTGACTGTATTAGACTGGGATTCCAGGGAGAGTCCGTCCCAAAAATTGCTCAGGGTATTTCTATGGAAACGTCAGCTCAAAACACCTGCAGCAGCATAGAAACCTTGATACATTGAAACATAGCAGACAAGTTGTTCCTCTCAAACTACCCCTCCCCTTTTCTTTCCGTGAACCATGCTCCACATTATTTCCCCACTTGTTTTTCTTATGGGTTGCTCTTATTTTTGCTTTGCGTATCATGAGTGCAGACAGGCTTGCATGAGATATTTTAAGTCATTTGCGAATGTTGTATCTTTTTGTCCAGCACTTCCATGAAGAACTGGCACTACAGATGGTCGTTAGCACAAGCATAATGAGGGAAGGCGTCTTTAAGTATGCCTGGTTCTTCTTTAGCTCCTGGTAAGACTTTCCTGTAACACATTTTCTCTTCAGCTATAAGAAGACCACAAGCAACAAGTGTAAATATTGTCTTAACCCTAAGTAGTGCCTCTGAAACTAGGGAAGTAGGATTATCTAAATCCCTCAAATACTTTTATGCAGTCTTGGCAGCATGTAGTAACTTTGACTGCACTTGTTGAAAACCTCCAGTTTTAAATAAAATGCTGAACTGTACAGAAGGTCCAGTTGCTTTTGAGCGGTCTGACTGAATCGCAGTGCATTAACCCTGTTGAATTGCTTTGGGGACACTTGATTGTTGCAAATATTCATATATTTTGCTTCCTTTAGATAAAATCATAAATTATTCCTCTCTCTCCCACACACACACACACCTAAAACAAAATTAGCTTCTAATGGTAATAATACCTTCTTGATAGATGTTTTGCAATAATTTTGTATGTTACACTTTGTTTCAAGATTCAGCTTCACTGACAAGGGCAGAAAAGCCTGTGCTGCTTGAAGATGATTATTGAAAGATTTCAGTTTCTCTGTTCCATTGACTGCAGAATGGGGCTTCTTGAATGCCTTGAGAAAGTGAAATGGCGTAACTCTTTAGTCAGCTATTCTCAGAGGAGTCTCCATACCCTTTTCCCCATCCCATATAAGGAAAGGCTAAAGAGTTAGGGCTCTACTTGGAAAAGAGAGGGCTGAGGGGATCTATAAAATCCTGAGTAGTATAGAACGGGTAGAAGTGTATCAATTTTTCATTCTTTCAAAAAGTACCAAGACCAGAGAAACTACTATAAAGAATAAAATTGCAGAACACAGACAAACATGGTTTAATGGGACAGTGTCAGCATGGGTTCAGCCAAGGGAAGTCTTACCTCATCAATTTGCTTCATTTCTTTGAAGACATGAATAAACACGTTGATAAAGGTGAGCCGGCTGATATAAAAGGGCATTTTAGATAGAACATCTAAATCTGAATTTGGACATTTTACTCAAAACGTCCAAATTCTGAACAGGAAAGAAGGTCATTTTCGAAAAAGAAAAACATCTATCTTTTGTTTTCGAAAATACTATGGATGTTTTGTTTTTTTGGACGTTTTGTGATTTGGATGGGTTTTTGGGGGGCCATTTAAAAAAAAAAAAAAAAACTTCCAAGTACAAAACGCACAAAATGAAGCCATTGAGATGTAGAAGGAGCCAGCATTTTTAGTAGACTGGTCCCCCTGACATCCCAGGACAGCAATAGGGCACCAAAGGGGGCACTGCAGTGGACTTAATAAACTGCTCCCAGGTACACATCTGAGCATCGCTCCCTTGTGTGCTGAGCCCCCCAAAACCCACCCAAACCCACTACCCCCAACTGTACAGCACTATCATAGCCCTTACGGGTGAAGGGGGCACCTATATGTGGGTACAGTGGGTTTCTGGTGAGTTTGCGGAGGGCTCATAATTTCCTCCACAAGTGTAACAGGTAGGGGGAGGTAGGAGCCTGTGTCCACCTGTCTGAAGTGCACTGCACCTACTACTAAACTACTCCAGGGACCTGCATGCTGCTGTAATGGACGTGAGTATGATATTTTAGGCTGGCATAGAGGCTGGCAATTGTTCTTATCACAATTTTTGGGGGTGGGAGGGGGTTAGTGACCATCTGGTCATTTGGGGCACCTTTTTCTGCTTTATTCGTAATAAAAACAGGTCTAGCTCAAAACGTGTATGTTTTAGTCCTGGACGTTTTGTTTGTTCCATTATGGCTGAAAAAGTCTTAAGAACGCCCAAGTCCCGCCTTGAACACACCCCGTTGAGATTTAGACGTACTTCTGATGGACTTCAGAGAAAAACGGCTAAAAAGAGGTTTCAAAAATACTGATTTGGACGTTTTTGTGAGATTAAAGTCCAAATGCAGACTTCTGTCACTTTTTGGACGTTTTTTCTCTTTTGAAAATGAGCCCCTAAGAGGGGCATAATCGAACGGGGCGCCCAGGTTTTCATGAGGGCGTCTTCGCAGGATGGCCACATGAAGGGGCAGGGAAACCCATATTATCAAAACAAGATGGGCGTCCACAGTGGCGTTCCTGGCCTGGATGGCACCCGGGGCGGAGCGCCGATGTGCCCCCCCCCCCCGCTAAATGACACCTTCCCCCCCCAGCGAAATGACACCCCCCCCCTGGGTGCACGTCGCGGGGGGGGGGGTGCCGCGGCGCGAGCCTGCTCCAAGTTCGCTAAACTTTGCTTCGCTGCAGCTCCCTCTGCCCCGGAACAGGAAGTAACCTGATCCAGGGCAGAGGGAGCTGCAGCGAACGAGCGATGAGTTTAGCGAACTCGGAGCAGGCGCGCGCCACGGCACCCCCCCCCCCCCCAGCGGCGTGGCACCCAGGGCGGACCGCCCCCCCCCCTTAGTACGCCACTGGGCGTCCATCTTTTGTTTCGATAATACGGTCAGGGACGCCCAAATCTCAACATTTAGGTCGACTTTAGAGATGGTCGTCCCCGGTTTTCAGCCATAATGGAAACCGAGGACGCCCATCTCAAAAACGACCAAATCCAAGCCCTTTGGTCGTGGGAGGAGCCAGAATTCATATTGCACTGGTCCCCCTGACATGCCACAGCACCAACCGGGCACCTAGGGGGCACTGCAGTGGACTTCACAGATTGCTCCCAGGTGCATAGCTCCCTTGTGTGCTGAGCCCCCCCACAAAAAAAAAAAAAAACCCACTCCGCACAGCTGTACAACACTACCATAACCCTAAGGTTATGTGGGTTTCGGGTGGGTTTTGAAGGGCTCACATTTACCACCACAAGTGTAACAGGTAGGGGGGGGATGGGACTGGGTCCGCCTGCCTGAAGTAGTCTGGAATCAAACCTTGCAAAAATCCTTACTTCCCCAGGCCTCAGGGTATCATATCCACTACATGCTCAAAACCAAATTTGCCAGTTTTTATTTTATTTATTTATTATTTGTAGCATTTGTATCCCACATTTTCCCAAACAATTTGCAGGCTCAGTGTGGCTTACATTTGCCGTAATGGCGGTTGCCATTTCCGGGTAACAGAATTACAAATGGTAATGTGTTAATTTGCATACATACATGGTAACATGCATGTAACATAACATACGTGAAACAGATCATGGTATAGATATATATCATGTGCATATATACTCAACCTTGATAATAAATGCACTATTGCCAGCACTCTGTGATGGGCAAAACTTGGTTTGGTTTGATTTGGGCTTTTTTTTTGTTGTTCAGATTAAGAGCATGGCTCAGCATGTTCAGCACACGGAGAAGCACGATGTTCCTCGGAGGACCCGCTTTTCAGACCGCTTCATGGATGATGTTACCACGATTGTAAGCGCGGTCACGTCGGAAATTGCAGCCCTCTTAATTAAACCTCAGAAGGTGAGGGGGATCCAAAGTCACTTTTTCTCAAAACCACTAGCATAATAACCTTCAGGAAATATATCGTTTTCAAGAGGTCTAAATATTTGTTCGGTCTGGTATGGAAGAAGTAGTTATTCAATACAAACAGAATCCAGGAAAGAATATAGCGAGAATGTAAAACATTCTGAGTAATCAACTCAGGTGTAATGTGGTCACAATGGTAGGTGGGCAGTTTTCCAAATGGTGTGGGCACGTGCAAAATCTGTGGGTATTTCTATCTGAGGATTTCACGCCAGTTCTCAAAGGGAAAGCACACATATACTTTTCCTGTGAAAATTGCCCAGGGATCAGGGACCCACAGATGCTTGTGCTTGCTTTTTTTGCAGGTACTTTTTTTCACTGAAAAATAAGTTATACAACATTTGAAATAAAATGTCCATGTGTTGTTACCTCTCACCTCGAGAATACTCCCTGGAAATGCAGGTAAAAGTATGCATGCACAGGGAGGGAAGTTTTCAAATAACCTTTTTACCTTTGCAAATGGCCTCCGAGGCAGGCCTTGCACCAAACTACACAAAAGTGCTTCCTCCTTGTGCATTGTATTTGCAGTGATTGGATACTTGGAGAGAGATGCATAATTCTGTCTACTGAACTTGGCACCACCATTCTATATCTTGAGATTTTATATACAACTAGGAAAAAAGGCCCGTTTCTGACACAAATGAAGGGGGCGCTAGCAAGGTTTACCTCGGAGTGTGTGTGTTTTACAGAGTGTGTGTGAGAGTGAGTGTGTGATAGAGAGTGAATGTGTGAGTGTGTGTGACAGAGAGAGTGAGACTGGGTGCGAGAGTGTGTGTGTGTGAGAATGAGAGTGTGTGCCAGGGGCCCCCTCCCTCCCTCTCAGTTTCAGGGTCTGCCTGCCCGCCCTTCCACCCACCCAGTTTCAGGGTCACCCCCACCCTCCCTCCCTCCCAGTTTCAGGGGCTGCCCGCCCCCCCCCCCCCCACCCACCCAGTTCCAGGGTCATTGCCCCCCCTCTCCCTGCGATGTTTAAGTGCAAAATTAGGGAGCTGTGTAGTGTAATAAAATGCACCCGCAACGTTGTGAAGTTGACTCCGTTGCTTCATTGAAGTGAAGGGTTCGTAAGGTTCATCAGATTCATCAGTCTGTCACCATCTGTCTCGGCCCCGCCCTCGCGCCTCTGATAGGTCCGCCGTCCTCGACGTCAAATCGTGATGACGTTGAGGGTGGCGGACCTATCAGAGGCGCGAGGGCGGAGCCGAGAGAGGTGGTGACAGAGTGATGAATCTGACGAACCTTACAAACCCTTCACTTCAGTGAAGCCACGGAGTCAGCTTCACAACGTTGGAGGTGCTTTTTATTATAGTAGAGATACTTCAGGCTCAGTAATTAGAAAAATAATACATGTTTTGAAGGACATGCTGGGGTTCTGGCAGAGCCATAGCGAGGGGAGCTGACACCCGGGGCGGGTCGCCGCTGGCCCCCCCCCCCCCCCCGGGTGCAGCACGGCACACCCTCCTCCCGCTGGAGCGCACCCCTACGGCGAGGGACGGGCGAGAGGGCCGATCCACCCCGACTGCACGTTGCTGGGGTGTGTCGGCTCCGCGCTGGTGCACTGCTCTCTCTGTCCCGGAAGTAACCTGTTCTGGGGCAGAGAGGGCAGTGCACCAGCGTGGAGCCAACACCCCAGGGCGGACCGCCCCCCCCCCCCCCCTTCCTACGCCACTGGGTTCTGGTCTTAGAACAGCAGAACATTTTAGCCAAGACCAACACCATCTCAATGTAAGCTGCCGTACAGGTGACTTGGATTTGATTTTGTAGGCCTAGCTTCTGCTCCTTGAGATGTTTGAGGCTGGGGATGCAGCTGCATAGGCAGAGGATAAGAAGTCTCATTACTCAACAGCAGCTTCTGTTGGCTACTAGACCCTGGCTGCATAAGTCCTGGATTTCCAAGGGAGTTATTTCTTTATTTATTTATTTATTTATTGCATTTGTATCCCACATTTTCCCACCTCTTTGCAGGCTCAATGTGGCTTACAATACATCATGAAAAGTGGAATGTATATAAGAGAATATACATTTAGTATTACATAAGGATATTGAGTAGCATGATAGTGATGAAGCAAGTAATGTAGCAAGCAAAATTATAAGACAGTTCTGGATATATGTGTAAGAGTTCACATTTGTTGATCTTTGTGGTATGCCTTGTTGAAAAGATGGGTCTTCAGTAGTTTGCGGAAGTTAGTTAATTCATAGATGGTTTTCAGGCTGCGCAGCAGTGCGTTCCAGAATTGTGTGCTCACGTAGGAAAAGGTTGATGCAATGCGTTATTTTGTATTTTAGACCTTTACAGTTGGAGAAGTGAAGATTGAGGAATGTGCGGATGATTTTTTTAGCATTCCTGGGTGGTAGGTCTATCAGGTCTGACATGTAGGCTGGGGCATCTCCGTGAATGATTTGTGAACCAAGGTACATATTTTGAACGTGATGCATTCTTTAAGTTATGCTTTGTGTTCC
This sequence comes from Microcaecilia unicolor, assembly GCF_901765095.1. Taxonomy (NCBI): domain Eukaryota; kingdom Metazoa; phylum Chordata; class Amphibia; order Gymnophiona; family Siphonopidae; genus Microcaecilia; species Microcaecilia unicolor. The sequence continues at coordinate 240,427,959 of NC_044032.1, read as the reverse complement.
TTAGCTGATGATTGCTGCTCTGATGTTTGGGCTACACAGGAAGGGGAGATAATTTCAAAAAGGAAGAAAGCCAGGTCCATTGCAAATTAAGGTGCCATAGCTCAAGTAGATGCCAGTTTTTGAGCTGAAAGTCCAACGGGGGGGGGGGGGGGGGGGGGGAATATAGGGAAGCTCTAGCCCAGTACTTCTACAGCAGTGGACTGGCTCTGCTCTTCTTGGCCCATTATTTGTCATTCCTAAACATCTTTTCCACCTCCCAGTTACTCTTTGTTCCCATTCAGTGCTCATATAGTAGTTCTGTGTAACAGAGAAATCTCATGGTACTATAATCCATATTTATCTGTTCCCATTAGAGGAGCTGAGGGTCTGTAAGTAAACCCTGTATTCAGTTAACTGATGTTTAGGGTTTATTTTTTTTTTTTTCTTCAGGAAACTGAGCAAGCAGAGAAAATCAACATAAGCCTGGCATTCTTCCTGTATGATCTGCTTTCACTGATGGACCGAGGCTTTGTGTTCAACCTCATCAAACATTACTGCAATCAGGTACCATGTGTAGAGAATCCAGTATTGTACTTGCAGAGAGATGCTGTGTGCTCCTGTCATAAGACTTTCAATGATTCTCAGTCCAGGTTTAGTTTTGAAAACAAAAAAAAACCCAGGTCTGCAACTCTTAACAAGCGTTACAAAATAGAAGAGAAGAGTGGATAAAAGTGAAGACTAATGAAAGAGCCTTTATACTGTAAAGATAATGGGGCACAGATCATATTGTATTAGGTGCCTATGAGTGGAGCAAGGGCCAGGGGCTCCCACTGTCTCTTTAAGCAGGGACGTGAGCCAGAGTCCCTCAAACTATTCCCGGGCTCTTCATCTTCTTCCTGAAACTGCTTTTGCTATCAGTGTCAATGTGATGTCTGCCCTTTGTTCCAATGATGATCAGCATGGCAGCACCCACCAGTCATACTGCAGAGCCATGAGCTGAGAAGAGTTTTGAAAAATGTTAAGCACTTGTATAGTCTCATTAACAAAATATAGAGGGGAACCAAAGAAAGAAGTTTAAATGATTATGTTGGTTTCAGCTTCCAAGCAGACAAGCTTAAAATAGTGTACAGCTAGGATTCTTTTGTTTCTTTATCATTATTAATATTGCAACCAGGTCACCTTCCAGTAGCCAGCCACCGCACTCTCTCTCTCTCTCTCTCTCTCTCCTCTCTGCCTCTCTCTCTCTCTCTCTCTCCACCTTGCCAGCTGCTGAGAAACTCCGACAGTAAGAGCAATCCCAGTTCTTTATTGTTACAGATGTCAGCCTTATTGAAACACCTCCAACCATCAGCAAACTTCAATTCCTTCCAATTACAGGCTTTTGTTTTAAATCCTCCCCAAACCTCCAGCCGCACTATCTTCACAGCAGATAGTTTTGGAGATGTAGCTGGAACCACCTCCTCTCTCACCTCCTACAGTTTAAGTTCCAAAATGCACATGCCTTTCTGTCTTAAATCTCTTCCCACCTTCCACAGCACTACCTCTTGGGAACAGACAATATGGTAGCAAGTTGTGCTTTCCAGTGGCTTCCCCACTGCTTTGCTCCCAGCTTCCCCCAACTCCACAACCGGGGCAATGCTGAGGCCACAAAAGCTCTCACCCTGTCTGCACGGGTTAGAGCCAAACCACCCACCTCCATACATTCCTCCTTACCTTCTCCTTCTACCTCTTCTTTATTCCACTCCAACTCCTCCTCCTCCCCAAGCTCCACCAGCTGTTCCCCATCTCCAGGATCAGACCTCATCTCCCAATCAGTCATCCTCCCTTCCCCTCCTGGGAGTTCAGCTGACCCTGCACTGGCTTCTGGGGAGTGTAGTTTTTCTCCTGCATTACAGCTTTCCCTGGCAGTTTGATCCCTAGAGGGTGCACTGCTCTCCTAGCTGGGCTGCATGACCGGGGATGATGCCGGCTGAAAGAACCACTATCCCCTTTCCCTCGCACCAGCCCTCCGGCGTACTCTCAATATTTGATATACTGCCATGTCTAAGAAATAGATCATGGCGATGAAGAGGAAAAGGGAATGCAAACAATAATAGGAAGGTACCATCTACCACACACTAAGGCAAAACGAACAAGCATACATGTAACCCCATAACTCAGTGGGCATTCCCAGTCAAGTCATCAAAATTCTTTCTAAATAATATGTTTAAGTAAGACTTAAAACCATTGTACAACTGTATAAATTAGGAACATTCCAGAGAAATAATGATTTCTATCTACCTGCACTTTTGATTTGTCTCTTCTAATAATAACCCGATAATGCCTCCTTGTCATTCTGTATAGTAAACTAGTTGATCCTATTTGAAATGTTGGATGCAAAGTTGATTACTGAAGATATACACTTATTTCTTATGTTTTATCTTTTCTCTAGCTATCAACCAAACTGAATTCCTTTCCTACTTAATCTCTATGAGGCTGGAGCTCCTGAGAATTCTCTGCAGCCATGAGCATTACCTGAATCTGAATCTCTTCTTTGTGAACTCAGTGTCTGCACCAGCCTCTCCATGTCCTTCCTTATCATCTCAGGTATTTCAGACGGCCAGATACTAGCTTGAGCGTTACAGTTTGTCTTGTGGGCTGGTATAGCAGACTCTTTATGTAGGTTTTGGAACTCGTCCTTGCCTAATTATCTTATAAAATCATAAAGGGCAATTCTATTTCTGGGCATGTGCAGTTACATGTGCTTTGCACCTATAAGTGCACAGAAAAGCACCACTTATGCATGAATGTGCACTACGAACTATTCTAGTAGATAACACTGCAAGGGGGGGTGTTCATGTGGGTGGAGCATGGGAGGGGTGTGGGTGTATAAGTTACATGCTTTGCACAGCACAATTATAAGTGTCCATTTATGCCTGCCCTTAACCTGGCATAAATGGATGTGCCTAAATTTAGGCACGCATGTTCAGGTGTATACTAATATTTTATAATGGCATCTTGGCACCCAGATGGTATTTTGGAATTGGAGCTCAGCGCATGGCATTCGGGTGTCTAACTGGAGGCTCCAAGTTATTATAGAATTGTCCCATACTGTCCACCATCATGAGATCAATTCTGCAGGAAGAAAACAAGAGCAGCAGAGTGGTCATATGATCATCAAGGGGCAATTTTGAAAATTATACATACTCTGTAGTACTTTTTTCCTTTTCAAAATTGCCTGGGAAAAAAAGTATTGCAGAGATTTTCAACCGAAAAACAAAGTGCATCGCTATACACTATACAGCAACATTCCACATGCGGATGGCATAGCTGCATGTGGAAGACTCCTAAAAAAAATCCACACTGGACCATCAATACTCACCAGAAACTATTACAAAATTAATCAAATTCATTTTAACTCACAACTACTTCCGCTTTAACAATGATATCTATCTGCAAATAATGGGCACTGCGATGGGCACCAGGACAGCACCCCAATATGCCAACCTTTTTATGGCTGAGCTGGAAGAGACATTTCTGAATACACACCAGACCAAACCTCTAAAATACTACCGGTACATCGATGACATTTTTATGATTTGGACGGAGGGTGAAGAAACTCTGAAACAATTTTATTCTGCCTTCAATACATACATCCTACAATCAGATTCAAAATTGACTACTCCCCAGAAAAAGTCAATTTTTTGGACACCACGGTCTCAATCAGTGATGGCTGTATACAAACATCTATATACAAGAAACCCACAGACAGATGCAGCTACCTCCACAACTCTAGCTTCCATCCTTCACATACAAAAAGATCCATCATTACAGCCAAGCCACAAGATACCACCGTATCTGCTCTGACCCGAGGGACAGAGACAGACACCTTAAAAGCCTGACTGCATCCTTCAAACAGAAAGGCTACAACCCCAAAATAATCTCCAAGAATATTGCCTCCTCCCTCAAAACACCCAGGGAGAATCTGCTACAGTACAAGGAGAAAAAATCCACAGACAGAATCCCCCTTGTAGTGACATACAATCCAGAGCTGGAAAAACTGAGGAAAATCATAAGAGATCTACAACCTATACTCCAGGAGGATGAATTACTGAAAGAATATTTCCCATCCCCACTAGTACTGGCCTTCCGACAACCACCAACTTAAAACACAAGCTAATCAGAAGTAAACTTCCATCACAGACTGAAAAGGAACAGAAGGGCACACGTCCCTGTAATTTATCCAGTTGCAAACTATGCCAAAATATTTCATAGGACCCTACAGTTACCCACAAAGGAAAGATATTCAACATAAAGGGATCTTTCACTTGCTCATCTTCAATGTGGTATATATCAGTTCAGTGTAAAAAATGTAACGAAGGATGCTATATTGGAGAAACAGGCCAGATGCTTAAGACAAGATTCATTTACATAGACATCATATGAACAATACAGCCAGTAGGGCCCCCACCCCGTGGGACAGCACTTCACAGAACCAGGACACTGTACCAGTGATTTCACAGTGAGAATATTGAAAGGTAACTTTAAAACCATACAAGAACGTAGACCTTTGAGTCAGAATGATTGAATATTTAACACCCACAGAAAGGACTTAACAAGGACCTGGGTTCCTAGCCCATTATAAACCATAAAGCTGTAGGTCTCTGTTGATCACCCTCCCCTCACCTATCCACACCCATCCTGTTAGAATATCAATGATATGCTTTGATGTCCCCATGCATACTTCCTACCCACCCCCTCCTCCCACCCTGTCAGACTGTCATAGTAATGCTTGAATGTTTTCCACTTATATACACTGTCAGCTAGCACATTTGCTTATTTCCCATCTGATGAAGAAGGGCAACCTTCAAAAGCTAATCAAGAAATGTATTAAGTTATGTCCATAAAAAAGGTATCATCTTATTTTCTTTCCATGTTTATTTTGTTTGATTTCTATTGATAATGTTAATAAAAGCGAAACAGATTCAGGGACTAAAAACTAATTTGGTTATTGATGGGGAAAGTTTTACCACTACTGACCAAAACGATGGAAGGTCTAGTAGCACAACAACCTGACAACAATTCTCAATCTTTCACAAGTCTCAATGAGGTTTCAGACCTCAACACAGCACAGAGGTATAGTCATAACAAATCTGATAACTAAGTTCAGAAGTTTAATATGCCAAGGACAGAAAATCTTACTACTACTGTTCAATATGTCAAGTGCGTTCGACCTAGTAGACCACAAAATACTAATGGCCCTACTCAACAATATGGGAATCAGCGGAGCAGTGGCAAAATGGTTAAATGAATTCCTAAGGACCAGATCCTACATTGTAAAAATGAATAACCAGCTATCAACCTCTTGGACCTCAAAACAGTGGCGTAGCCACAGGTGGGCCTGTGTGGGCCGGGCCTCACCATTTAGGCCCAGGCCCACCCTATCAATTGCACATGTTTAGCAGTAGCTGGTGGGGATTCCAAGCTCCGCCAGCTGAAGACTTTCTCCTGGTGGTAATGAAAACGCTACTCTCCATGATACTGGCACCTGCACATGCTCAGTTTTCAGCGTAAACCTGCTACAGACTGCCAAGGTGGAAAGAAGTGTTTTCTCGCCAGCTGAGATATTTTTTTTGTGGTGGTGGGGGGGGGGGGGGGGGGGGGGGGGTAGGGAGAACACTTGGTGCCCAGGCCCACCCAAAATCTGTTGTCTGGCTACGCCCCTGCCTCAAAATGCAGGGTACCACAGGGCTCACCATTATCACCCCACACGGCAAAAATATGGAGCAAATGGGTTTTAACCCATTCATTTACGCAGATGATGTCACCATCTACATAGCTTTCAACAATAATATCACAGAAACACTAGACAAGGCCAAAAAAGGCCTGGACCTTATAGAAAATTGGGCCACAACCTTCAAACTCAAACTAAACAGAGACAAAACTAAATGCCTGGTTCTATCCAGCCCACGCAACCCCACATCATACCAAAAATTCACAATCAACCTATCAAACCTACCAAATTGAAACGCAACTAAAAATACGAGGAATAATTCTTGAAAAACATCTAGCTCTGGACAGTCAGGTATCAGATGTTACATCAAATTGCTTCAAAACACTACGGAAAATGAGAAGGATCAGAGACTATTTTCTAGACAATCATTCCGGCGAATAGTACAATCGATAATATTGTCAAAACTAGACTACTGTAATGCAGCATATGCAGGATGCAAAGAAAGCACACTAAAATCATTGCAAACTGTCCAAGGCAGATATTTAAAAAATCGAAATATGAGAGAGCAACCCCATTTCTTAAAATACTATACTGGTTACAAATCAAGGCAAGACTATTCTTCAAAATAAGGACCCTAATTTACAAAATACTTTTTGGAATGTCCCCAAAATATATGCTAGACCTGATCGCATTATCCCCAAGAAATGCAAGCCTAGAAAACCATAAGCTACCTACTTCTCCACATACCAAACTGCAGAAACAAAATCTACAAAACCTCTTTCTCATCCCTGAACAGGTCTTGAGATGGTAAGGGTAGTGAGCTCCTTGGATGTCAAACAGGTCAAAGAACTTGCCAGGGACTGATTACTCTGCTCATCGATGATGGATATACTTTAGCTGCACGTATCTTGGTACACGACTGCTCACTGTGGCCTTCTCCACACACTTGTGTACAGTTTGGAGTAACGCTCGGTGGTGATGCTTGCTCTACCTCCTTCTTCCTGCAGTGACGTGACTCTGGCGCTGGAGTTCCTGTAGATGTAGGCTTCCTCTTGTCAAGGTGTAAAGCACTGACATGCTGGTCACTACTGCAGTCTGCACACTTGATGGCTACTTTACAGTCCTTGGCCATATGTTTGGATGAAGAGCAACATTTGTAGCATATTCTGTACTTTTTTAACATATCTTTACGTTCTCTTAAGGGTTTCTCCCTAAAACCTCAACATTTCCTAAGGGAATGAGGTTAATATTCTTTAGAAAAATGGCTACACTAAAATTGGGTTTCAGTGCATGATTTTATTGTGTCTTGAGGAATAGGCCTCAAATTTGGAACGAATTTATGGAATGGAGCAGAAATTGTCATTATAGTGTAAAGAAAGTAGGAACTCATTTGTGACCTGTTTCAAGGGAAACCAGTGAAAAGTAAAACTTGTGTACACTGAAAAATACCAGGAGTCTTGCCCTAGCTAATGCCAAAACAACATAAATTAAGGCTCCTATTTTTAAACCATTCACTGTAGCCCCTTGTGCTTTTCAGAACTCCAGCTCCTCCAGCTTCCAGGATCAAAAGATCGCCAATATGTTTGACCTGAGCTCCGAGTACCGCCAGCAGCACTTCCTGACCGGGCTGCTCTTCACAGAACTTGCTGCAGCACTAGACACGGAGACAGAAGGGTATGTAACAGAGGGAACAGCCATTCAGTGGAGATCATTTCTTAAATATAACTGACTTTACAGATTTAGCACAGGCTGTGTTAAGAACAATAAATCTGCCTCTTCAGTGCTGTAGCCCCCACTGAGTGAGCCCAATTAAAAGCCCAGGGCCTCTTGCTGGGCAGGGATGACGGCTGCTGTGTGGTTTTATTCTAACAAAATTTGGGGTGGCAGAGACAGTAGAAATGGCGGCATCCTGGAAGGAGGTGAGTGCGGCACACACTGTACTCAGATCGAACAGTCTTGCTATCTCACCACCCTCCTTCCACTTGGCCCAGGAGGAGCAGTGGTACATCATCTCCTCCTGCTGCAGGGTTAAGTCTCATGATAAGAGGCTCATGGTTATGTGGCTCATATCACATACTTAATCCCAAGGCAGCAGGAGGTTATGTGTTTAAGCCAGAGCTTCCCAAACTGTGGGTCGAGACACCAAATGGGGTCACAAAACCCACATTTGGGTTCACGACCTGCGTGGGCTCTCCATAGGTGCATCATTATTCTACAGTTCCAGGGGGTCAAACAGTTTATCTGGCTGCTATAATGGGGTGACAGTCACAAAAAGATTGGCAAGCACTTTAAACACTTCTACTGCAGGGCCACGTGGAGGGGGGCTGAACAAAGAGGTTGGGAGACAGAGATGCAGCACTGCTAGAGATGTGCAATATGTGTCAAGGTTACTACTACACTCTTTATGCATGCCCCAGATATGCAAGATCATACTGCTTCACCTCAGATATTTCACCCACAATAGACATCGTTTTTTAAATACCTTTCTACGCACTCCACATGTACCCCATGCCATTCTTACCATGGCCTGACCTCTCATGCCCCCATTTCTGGATGACCTAATGGTTAGTGCAGTGGGTTGCGGTCTTGGGGAACCGGGTTCGATTCCCACTGCTGCCTGACAGTCGGCAGTGGGCTGAGATCCTGGAGAACCAGGTTCAATTCCCTCTGCAGATCCATGTGACCCTGGACAAGTCACGTAGCTCTCTATTGCCCCAGGGTACAATATATAACTTAGATTGCGAGCACATTAGGGACAGTGCCAGTACCCATAAAGAAATTGTAAACCACTTAGTCGCCTCAGGGATCACTTGCAGTATATCAAGTGCTGAAAATAAATAAATAATGAAGAGATAGCATTTTTAAAGAAAAATACAATGAAAAGGGAAACAATGGAACTTATGATAAGCAAAAATGTTAAATGTAATATGAACCAATGAGGTTGACTGAAAAGTGGAATTATATTATTCAAATAAATTTGGGAGCCCTCTTTCCCCTTGACTCACCCCTCTTGGCAACTCTCTCGCTCTCTCCTCTCTCTCTCCCCTCTACCCGGCACACTCTGCCCTCTTTTTCCCTTCCCCCTCTTTGCATACACTCTCTCCCCTCTCTACCACTCCCCAGGCAGTGGCATAGCTGGGGGGGGGGGGCGCCAGGGGAGCGGGCCGCTCCCCAAACGGAGTTCCACCGGCGCCTAGTTTTTTTTCAACGGGTTGCATTGAAAACGCACGCTGGCGCCGGGGAAGGTCCACTCTCGCGCAGCTTTCGGTCCCCCCCATGCCTTCACCTGGCTCTGCTTCTGTCCCCAGGTGCTGCCTCTCTCATGCCTCTCCCCTCCCAGTCATTCTCTTTTCCTCCTGCCTCTCCCCCCCCCCCACCCCCCCGCTCCACTTCCAGCACATTCTATCTGCCTTTTCATCCCCCTTCTAGCACTTTTTCACTCCCTCCTGGCACACTTACACTGTGATCCTTCTCCCTTTTCCTCTTCCCCAGGCACACTCCCTTTCCTTTCTAGAAGTGGAGGAGTATCCTAGTGGAGCCAGGGAACTCCAGTTCAAATCACACTGCTGCTGCTATCTTTGATGTCAGACTAGTCTCTTAACCCTTCGTAGCCTCAGGTATACAAGATTGTATACACTGTGAGCACAGGGAAAAATACCTAGTGTAACTCACCCTGAACTACTACTGAAACAGTATGAGCTAAATCTAAATAAACTTAGTTGCCTCTGTACTCATCCCCTCCCCAGCCTCATCTATCTATGCATCTCATTCCCTCACCAGGAGGGGCAAAAGGACCATATTTAGGGCTATGTGGGTTTTGGCCAATATTCAGTTCCGGCACCTGTATAGCTAACTTTCCAAATTTAGGAGAGCTTTTGAGCTGTCCTAAATTCACCCTCTTAGCTATGTGGGTGCTGGCACTGAATATTGCCGGCACCTGCATAGCTAGTAGCTCCACTCCCTGTACCGCCCCTGACCTGTCTACTTTGGACATGGCTGGTCAGAGCCAATATTCAGCGCTACTGCCTGGTTAAGTGCCACTGAATACCAGTGGTTGGGTGGCCCCAAGCGATTTATGTGGGTAGGAGCCTCTCTCACCTGCTTAAGTGGAGGAGTGGCCTAGTGGTTAGGGTGGTGGACTTTGGTCCTGAGGAACTGAGTTCGATTCCCGGCACAGGCAGCTCCTTGTGACTCTGGACAAGTCACTTAACCCTCCATTGTCCCATGTAAGCCGCTTTGAGCCTGCCATGAGTGGGAAAGTGCGGGGTACAAATGTAACAAAAAAAAAAAAAAAAAAGTCACTTTGAATATCGGGTAATATAAGTATAGGTCATATGTTGGAGACATGCGAACATAAGAATAGCCATACTGGGTCAGACTAATGGTCCATCTAACCCAGTATCCTGCTTCCAACAGTGGCCAATCCAGGTCACAAGTACCTGGCAGAAACCCAAATAGTTGCAGCATTCCGTATAGAACCCCAAAGAATAGCAAGATTCTGGAATCCTAAATCTGAAATAGTAGCAACATTCCATGCTACCAATCCCAGGGCAAGCAGTGACTTCCCCCATGTCTATCTCAATAGCAGACTAAAACAGACATGCTCATGCCCCTGCCATTCTCTGCCCATAAATACAGCCCCCCCCCCCCCCCCGTGTAGTTATGTGTTATAGCACTTAGGTGCAACTGGTGCACTTATGTGTGTAACTGCCAATTTTGCTGCCTATGGAGCCCTTTTCTAAAATGCATTGAGATTTGGAGTTGACGTGGCTTAACATGGGATTTTCTCACGTGTTAAGTGCAAATCTAACCTTGGGCACATCCCAATTTTTAAAGTTCGGGTAGAGCACTAATGGTGCCATTAGCACACGGTACTTGAAGTTACAGCAGAGCATTTATTGCCTCCTGTTTAGGAGGTGCTAAGTCAGGGGTCTCCAACCTTGGACCTCACCAGATCAGGTTTTTGGGATTTCCATTATGAATATGCGTAAGATCTCTTTGCATACAATGGAGGCAGTGTATGTAAATAGATTAATTGGGGAAATCCTGAAAACTTGACTGGATTGCAGCTCTCAAGGACCAACGTTGGACACCCCTGTGCTGTGCTTCCATGTTAACTCTGCATTAACCAGTTAGCGTTCTTTAAGTATAACACACTAGCTGGATAACATCTTGCCCAGGCCATGCAGCCTCCTAGAAAAATTCTTTAAAAATCGCAGACACAAGACATTGCCGCAAAATGCCTTAACACTGTCTCGCTGGACCCTGTTAGCTCACAACAAAAGCACATTAAAGGCTTAATGCCCTTCAGCAAAAGGGCCCATATGATGCACATAAGTGGAGCGTAAGTATTTGTGCCAAGTTCTAGAATTGCCCTTCATGTGTTTCTCAGTAACGCAGAAACTAATGCATGTTGTTGGTTCATCATAGGCCTTTTCTTGTAGACTCCAAATGGAAGAGAAACTTAGTTGTGCAATGCTCTATGTGTGTTTGTTTTGGACAGAATCAGTAAAGTACAAAGAAAAGCTATCGGAGCCATACACACCCTGCTGAGTTCCCATGACTTGGATCAACGCTGCTGGAAATCAGAGCTGAAGACCAAAATTGCTGCCCTCTACCTGCCTCTGGTCGGTATAATTCTGGACGCGCTTCCACAGCTCCATGACTTCACAGGTAAATACTGCACGCCTGCTGCTGTTTCTTTCATTTCTTCTTTCTATGGCATCCTAAGAGTCCCCAGAGACATAGGAGCTGGCTCTGTGGGTGCTTTAGCACCCCCAATATTGAGAAAATTTCTTGTATGTGTCCAGGGAAGGGTTATTTCCATTGTGCTTAGCACCCCCAATAATTTTGAAAAGTTGGCGCCTGTGCCCAGAGAGGTCTGGTGTTCAGAGCAACCAAAATATTGCCTGGTTCTTAAATATAGCCAAATGTAATCTTTTTGTGATCATCCTCATAGCTGTACACGGGATGATTTTAAAGACAGGTTACAGAACACTAACAGCAGATCTGCAATTTCATATTTTATTTATTAATTCATTCTTGTATCCCACAATTATCCAAAAACAAGTTTTGGTTCAATGTGGCTTACAATTGACAGTCAAGGGAAATTACATTGGTGTATTACAGTTACAAGTAGCCTAGTCCTTCAGTAACACGTATAATTAATCATAGAATTTCTTGAAAAGGTATGTCTTTAGTTATTTTCTGAACTATTTTTAATAATTTCAGTACCCTAGGGTGTATACCGTCCAGCCGGTAATTGGGAAACAAAACGGGAGCTGGGAAGACTTCTACGGTCTACTTCCTGATCGTGACTGAATAGATAGGGATGGACTGGAGTGTAAATTTTAAGGGGCTTTGACGTTAGCTTCAGAACTTAGTACAAGAACAGTACCGGGCACACTTCTAAGGTCTGTTCCCTGAGAAAGGCAAGGACAAATCAAACGCGGGTATATGTATAAAGTATCACATACCATGTAAAATGAGTTTATCTTGTTGGGCAGACTTGATGGACCATACAGGTCTTTATCTGCTGTCATTTACTATGTTACTATATTTATTACTCTTTGTCGATTTAGCATAGTATATCTTCCAGATTCACCGAGATTTCTTTTAGTTCCTTTGCATCGTCATGCTTAAAAACAATCTCTGGTACAGGTACATCTTCCTCAATAAGACCAAGGCAAAGAATTAATTCAGTCTCTGTGCGCTATGGCCCTGAGTGCCTCTTTTACTCCTTGATATACCTGAAAAAAAGTTATTCCCTTGAGTTTTTGCTTCCAAGGCAAGTTTCTCTTTGTATTCTCTTTTGGCCTTCTTTATTAATGTTTTGCATCTAACTTGTCAGTTCTTGTTTTCTTCATTCAGATCTTTTTTCCATATTCTGAAAGATGTTCTTTTGGCTATAAGAGCCTCTATTATTTCTCCTTTTAACCATGTTGGCTGTCATTTACTCTTCTTTCCATCTTTATTAATACATGGAACACATCTGATCTGGGCTTCCAAAATGATATTTATAAACAACGTCCATGCCTGATTTAAAGTCCTAACCTTTGTAGCTGAGCCGTTCAGCTTTTTTTTAAATCATTTTCCTCATTTTATCTTAGTTACCCTTTTGAAAATTAAATGCTGCTTCAGTAGATTTCCTTAGTGATTGCACTCCAGTTATTAAGTCAAATTTGATCATGTTATGATCACTGTTTCCTAACGGACCCAGCATCGTTACCTCTTGTACTAAGTCCTGCATTCTACTAAGGACTAGATCTAAAATAGTGCCCCCTCTTGTCTGTTCCTGGACCAGTTGCTCCAAGAAGCAATCATTTATTACGTCTAGGAATTGTAACTCCCTACCACTGCCTGATGTGGCATTTAACCAGCCTGTATTGGGGTAATTGAAATCACTACAATTATATACCAGGTATTTGAAGGTGTATCTTGTAAGTTTCAATGAAGAGTTGGTGGAGAAAAAAAGACTTCAGTATACACGGAGATACCTCAATTTGAAAGACACACCTTTCTGAGTAAAGAGGACTCCTCATTAATCATAAGTCTTCAAAAAAAACTTCACATACAATTTCATATTTTATGTTACTTTATTTATTCATGAAACAACTACATAACCACCTCTCCACAATACCTATGGGGTGAGGCTCAATTTTATAGTGAAAGCATATAACCCGATATTACTTATCTTGGATGACAAATTATTCTCCTTATCCAATATCCTCTTCACAATAATGATGATCAGTTCTCCCACCAACTCTTCATCGAAACTTTCAAGCTACATCTTCAAATACCTGGTATATAATTGTAGAATTATTGCCATAATATTGATATTGAATTCTACAGATTCCAAAATATTGTTGAGGGTAATTGAAATCACCCATTATTATACTGTTACCAAATTTGGTGCTAATTAGTTAAGCACAAACTTTCCTTAGTTGGGATTCTGTAAATTGCATGCACAAAATTCATCATGTGCAACTGCAGTGAGGGGTGTGGATGTAGGGGGAGGGGAACATGGGCAGGTCAGGGGCATGCTTAGCATATGTGCACAGGTTATAGAATACTGTCAGTTACAAGCCTAACTGCCTACATTTAGTCACGAGCATTTACACCAGCTGTTGTGCTAGCATATTGCTCGTGCTTAAAGTTAGGTGTGTAAATGTGGATTCGTATGCAATTGCTATTATAGAATTCCACAGCACGCATCATCCCAGCGCCTTACTTAAGGTGAACGGTAAGGAATTACCCCATACTGTTCACACATGCACTTTGAGCTAAGTTTATAAAAGGCATTACCATGTTGCTACATGGTACCATGAAGTAATTCACATTATTTACCACAGGTCCCATTGTATAAAAGGAGGCCTATTTACTAATAACGCATGTAATGTGGTAATGTGAACAAGGGTGAGAGCCCAGACAAGACAAGAGCCACACAGTGGTTGCTGCCCACAGACCCCCCCATCCCCTGGGCCTACCTTAGATTTGCTGGTAGTGTAATGGTGTATCTAGAGCAGGAATGATCCCTAGTCACTCCTGCTCACACTGACTTTGTTGGCAAAATGGCTGCCACAACATTTAGCAAGAAGTCTCATGAGGCCCGTGTGACTTATGAGTGGGTGGATGGATGGGGGAAGACACTTGGGGGTGGGGTCTGTTTAGGTTTCACATGTTTTGGCCCCCTTCTATCAGATAGTGGCTGTATATTGCTGCTATGCAAATATGCCTTGATATTTAGCCCATGTCAATCAGTGCTTTTTTTTTTTTTTTTTTGAATGCTATCTGCCATTAGCTTTTTATACATGGATATTCAGTGCTGGTATCCGGATACTGACTAGTGCTGAAAATCTGGGTATAAGTTGGCTGGCGCTACTTTGTGGGACCCAACAATATTCAGACTGTTACCCAGATAGATAACCGCATAAAGTTAGGAAGGTTAGTGGACTGAATATCACTGCCAACTGGGTACATCCTGGCTTTATCCAAGCTCTTCCCAGAGATCACCCCATAATTACTTGGATAATGCCAAGGTAGTCTGACTGTATTTTCAGTGGCATTATCAAGACAATGCTATTGAAAATCCTGGTATGGACAAGGATTGGGACTTCTCCAGATAGGATCCATTCATACCCATATAAGCCCCACTGAATATTGACCCCATGATTTTCATTCCTGCCCTTGCACCATCCCACACTTGACTCATACTATCCATATAAATTTTGAAAATACACAGGTAACTTCTAGCAGCTGGTATTTGTATAAATCCTTTGGAAAATTGATCCACAGTTGTTGTTTTGGAAGACCTATTTAGGAATTCCCTTGCTCGATCAATCTAGTTCTAATAACACAGTGTTATCTCTTATAACTCCGTGAGATGTGGTCAGAAAATAGTCCCTGATTCTTGTTGGTATAATCTGTTTTAAAACACTTTTAAGTACGCAGATTTACAGTTTGCCTTGAAATGCTCCATGACTCACACAAGATGGCATTTTAAACTCCAGTTCCAGATTCTCGGAGTGGGAAGGGTCGGACTGTGGAGGAGGAGCTGGAGTCTCCGAGCACTATTAGTCAGAATGTTGCCCTGGCCATAGCAGGAAATCAGTTTGGCCTCCTGAAGCCTGCTGGCACGACACTCTCCTCACTGGTATGTCACTCTTTAACAGTATATATTCCGCTCACTAGCATTTCTTATTCCATGGTTGAGGCCTTTGTGTATGAAGCCCATAGAGTTGAATGCATTTCTGAGGCCAGTCTTCAAGCTTAGGTTGACTCTGGCAGAATATTCATATAACCTATTGCATCCAGGCTATCTTTTAATATATTTTTATTCTCAGAGTTTACTGGTATACCAGAGGTATCAAGTGAGAGAGGAAAGCATAATTTCATCACTTCCGTTACATATGTATGTGTCTGTAGGTGTTATCTGATACAGATATCTTCCTGCTACTTTGCACGTCAAGTTCAATTAGCAATAACCAATACTGTAGCTGTAGCCTCAGAGATTCATTCCCAATTGTCTGGGGTTTCCTCATTTTGTTAGTCCTCTCTCCCATCCTATCTAGCCCAGGCAGTGCTTGAAGAGGGGCCATGGACCACTGTTCTCCCTTGATCCTGGTACTTGTGCACCCTAAGTCTGGTCAGTAGATATCACTGTTGTGTAAGAGCTCTGACCCACTCCCACCTTCCCCCCCCCCCCCCCCCCCAGGTAATTGAACATATTTTCTATCTATCTATCTATCTATCTATCTATCTATCTATCTATCTATCTATCTATCTGTCTATCTAATCTATCTAATGTCTGTTCATTAGCAGCTCAAGATGTGTTATATTCAGATATACTATGTATTTCCCTGTCCCTGGAGGGCTTAGTCTAATTTTGTACCTAAAGCAATGGAGGGTTGATTTCCCCAAGATTAAAGCCTCCCCAGCCCCAGCTGACCCAAAGAGCTGAAACCCATGGTAAATACTGAAAGGAAGCAAAACATTGTGCTCAGTTGTGGTGTGTAGGGTGCGTGTTTACAGTAATTCATGCTTATGCCTTGGCTGTGCAGCCCTACAAACAGTACAGCATGCTGACTCCGGACACGACCCGCAGCTTGCTGATCTGTCTGCTGTGGATCCTAAAGAACGCTGACCAGAGTCTCATTCAGAAGTGGTTGACAGACCTGCCCCCACTTCAGCTCAGCAGGATACTGGACCTTCTTTACATCTGTGTCTCCTGTTTTGAGTACAAGGTAAGATGTGTGACATAGCAGCTCTGCTCTCTTCTTTACATAATTTCCTTCTTGGTTCAAGTTGTGTGTTTTGTTTTTTTTTCAATTATTTGCTACAGCTACATTATACCTGCAATCTTGTAAGGTGCTTATTCATTATAACCCTATAGGGTTGTCACAAAACAACCTTGGGCTCTGACTGACCATGCTCTCTCTCTGTGGGGGAGGGAGGAACACAACAAAGGTGAACAAATAGCTTTGAAATATCCTACATGTAAATCACTATCAAAAATGAATATTAAAGTGTTTAAAGACAGCAGTTGTCGAAGAAATGTGTTGTCATGATTATATCTGACATCTTTTCCTTCCTTTATACATTTTTAAAAAGGCAAAATTGTTTTATGAAGTGGGGGACAGTTGATAAATCCAATCTCTTGTTTTCTTATTCTGCCTAGGGAAAGCAGTCCTCAGATAAAGTCAGCACACTGGTCCTGCAGAAATCGAGAGATGTGAAGGCTCGTTTAGAAGAAGCTCTGCTGAGAGGTGAAGGAGCCCGCGGGGAGATGATGAGGCGCTGCAAGACTCCGGCAGGTACACCCATTCATTGGCTTGTCTGAATGAACATAGGAACATAAAAGCTGCTATACTTGGACAGACCGAAGGTCCATCAAGCCCAGTATCCTGTTTCCAACAGAGGCCAATCCAGGTCACAAGTACCTGGCAAGACCATACATTGCTGGGAAGTGGTTGACTCCAAGATGTCTATAAAAGCAGCATTGAAAGAAGAAGAATGGAAGATCCCAAACAAAACCAACTCACCAGATGGCCAAGGATATTCAAAAGTTTATTCTTCAATCTTAAAAACAGGATGTGTTGGTCTGGCCATTATTAAGGTTTCTCATAAAACATCAGCACAATCGCGTTTAATTTTCATTTGTTCACTAGAGCACAGCATTCCATTCTTCCTTTTCTTTATTTAACATTTACTTTCATTTTCATTATAGGATTTTCGCCATATTTTATTTGCGTGGTCTACAGATATTCTGTCATCAATGCATTTTTGCCTTCATTTCTCACAGTCCATCTTTTTCTCTGTTTTGCATTTCACATTTTCTATAGTTTAACAACAGCAGTATTTTAAATATTTTTACAGTTCTCACTTATATATCTTGACAGTTTCTCTTTCATATCATTTTTATTCTTATGCTTTTACATATTCACACACTCAGATCTGATATTTTCTCTCATTTCCCTTTAGTCACTGGTATCTTTAGTGATTAATTCACTTTTTCATTGAGTAAAAGTGGCTCAACATTAATGCACAGTTGTATTTTTATATTTTTAACTCTTTTATATTTAGTTTTAATAGTATTTATCTATTATATTATCATTCTGTTTATTTATATTATTCTCACCTGTCTATTATGAGGACCCCTGAAGAAGGCTCTATAGCCAAAATACGGTCCGTGTTGGATCATTTGTACCAGCACATCCTGTTTTTAAGAGTGAAGAATAAACTTTTTAATATCCTTGGTCATCTTGCGACTTGTTTTTGTTTGGGATCTTCCATTCTTCTTCATTCATCTGTTTTCCATTGTGGAAGTGTTGGTCTCCTTTCCCTGGAAATAAAAGCAGTAATAACAACATAAAGAACAGCCTTTCTATTCTCATTCATATATGCTCAGTAGCATCCAGTATGTGACCTGTGGATCCCATTTTACATAGAATGGAGTTGCAGAATTGAGACATCCAAGTCAGGACGTTCTCATCTCTGATAGTATTGTAGGAAAGTATTTGCCAGCACAAAGCTTTTTCTAAAGTACCTTCAAGAATGCATATGCTATGTGTTGATATATGCAGTGGAAGTATCCATTTTACCAAGATACACATTGAAAAAATTAATTGCACGGACCCAGGGCAATGGTGACACTTCCACATGTGGTTGCCCCATTTTACAAACCTACATGTGTAAGTTCTGCCAGTTAAGTTATGAGAACACAATTTTAACTTGATTTAGTCTCTTAATCCCTCATGGAAATCCCTGGCTGAAACAAGCACTTCAGTAAAATGTATGCAAACCTTTGAGCTGCTATAAAACTGTAAATGTTTCCCCATGCACATGTATTCCCTTTGTGATACATGAAACACCCGTGTAGATTGTAGTCCTACCTAGACTACACCCCCTTGAAATCTCTGTGGTGTAGATCTCCATGTGCAAATAACGGCTTCCTTACTAGTCCATACCAGTGGGTTATATCCCCTGACTAATTTCCAGTAACATCATTGGTAGAACAGCAGATGTAGCCTAGAGCTAGTTAGTATTTCTCTATCTCCAGCATATGATGCAGGTTGGACTGGTGCAGCTGCTTTTTTGTTTTGTGGAGGTTGGACTCCTACAGACCCAAGCCATAGCTGATGTGATGGTGGTTGAGTCCTGGGGGTTGTTGGTCTCCTGGGGTTGGTCTATAGGCCATTACCCAGTGGAGCTTGGGTGTTTCACCTTTGCCTATGGGCTGGTGTCTTCTGGCTGCTGGCACAGACTCTGTAGGGCCCTTGGAGTCCCCCCCCCCCTCCCCATTGCATCTCCTTTAAAAAAAATAAATTAGCTTTTTCTGGCTTGGCTGCAGGCAGTTAGCTGGCAGAAGCATAAAGTTAGTTAAAGGAAAAAAACAGTATGGAATGTCTATGGGAAATGGAGGATGTTAGCGATGGGCCTTCTACATTGATTCCCACTGATTCTGATTATTCCTGATGGTTTGGGACATTCAACCCAAGTAATTCTTTTCCTCCATTATTTGCCTGTATGTTCCTGTAGGGTATGGGAGGGAGGGGTTGGGGGGATTAGTTTAAATGTTAGCAAATTAGTTGTGTAGCTTGGCTATAATAAGATAATGTTATATGATACTATTCTTGTTGCTTGGATGTTATGTTTTTTTTCTGTGTAAGACCCGAACCTGGATTTTGGGCCAGTTTTGGTGCCGAAACTGAAATTCACCTGTGTAAAAATGTAATCTGATTATTGCCCTCCTCCCTTCCCAGGTTTGCAGGGGAAATTGGGTGGGGTTAGGTTGGAAGAGGGACAGCACACACAGATATCTCTGTGTCAGTGAAGAACTTTTATAACATGCCGAGCTGATTATAATGAAGTGCTCTTTTGTCTAATTATTAGGGAATGATCGGTTCCCCGGGCTCAGTGAGAATCTGAGGTGGCGGAAAGAGCAGACACAGTGGCGTCAAGCCAATGAGCGACTGGATAAGTGAGTGCACCTGAATGTTTTTAGAACCGTAAGAAAGCCCCTCTCCTGCATTTTTCAGGAGACTGTCATCTTATTTCTGTTTGCTTCGTAAGCTATGTGGTCTGGGTGATGCATGACTATCTCATATGTGCATGTGATGCCTGTCACCGTTGTGTCAAGGATCTCCAGGATCAGGGTCACGCGAGTGAAATAAAGGCCACGTGTGGAACTCCATAAAGTTACAGTTCTAATATATTTCTCATTTGTAAAGTAAGATTTGATTAGTGACAGTGCGGGGATAATTCTCTATAGATCACTTAAAGTTAGGCGTTGGGATGATTTCAGCTAAGCGTAAATTCTATAATGGCAATTGGGTGTGTAATTGTCATTATAAAATAGTAGCATAAGAACAAAGCTATGCACTGTAAACACTTCCCCCGCCGCTTGGCTGTGCTTCGACTTTCCCAGTCCTAGGCCCAACTCCACACCAGGTTTACTAGGTAACTCTGGATGCTTAGCAGTTCAAACAATATCAAACCAGTCAGAAATTTCCTGCTCAAAAGCCTCCCTGGAGTCACTGGGGGGAGAGTGTAGGATGTTCCTGGGTGGGAAGGAAGCCCAGCCCAAGGGATATGTTGAAATAAACTGCAGGGAGAAAGTGGGTTTGTTTTTTGATTGACAAGGGAGGTGGTGCTGCAGGTAATAAAGGCTCTGACTTGTGGGGGAAAGTGGTCTTTGGTTGCCTGTACCCCCGCCAGGACCCTTGAAGGAGAGTGGGATCCTTTAAGTGGCTAAATAAACAGGCTGAATTGAGGAGTAGTTGAAGGTGTGAGAGATTAGGGGTGGGTAAGGGGAACCCAACCTGAAAGCAGGAAACAGGACAGGGGAAACCTGGATGCAGCTCAAGAAGTGCATTGCTGGAAGAAAGACAGCTTAAAGGGTCTGTATTGGAGGAAAGTGGATTGTGGTCATGGAAATTCAGGAGCAGCCTTGGAGTACTACGAGCCCCTGGGATGTGTAAAGGACAGGAGGGGTTTGTAAATGTGTAAATACTGAAAATTGCAAAGAAAATCAAATTTAAAAAAGGGTTGAGGTTGTAATGCACAGTCTTGACAGGACAAGTTCTAATGTACAGATGGAGTTATAACATTGATTTGCCTGCCGGTTGCAGAAAGTTCAGTAAAGTTGAGTTGCATCAAATAAAATACTTAGAAGTGCTGTCTTTGAAGCAAAAGTAAGGATGCTTGCTCCCTGGACTGGTAAGACTTTACAAAGAAGCCCCACTTAAATTTTCTCAATCCCCAGATCTGTATTCTGGACCATTAACCCACTCCCCAGCTAGAGTTGGAAGGACCATGTTGAATGGCAGGTGAGGAGAGAGTGAGAGTGTGGTGTATAGAGAGACATATCCCTGTGACCCCGGTCAAGAGGTTGAAACTGAGCTAGAGGCAGTGTTATGGCAAGACCTGGATTACATATGGCAGTAGCAATCTTAAACTCTGACATGAACATTCTGCCCTCATAATGAATCTGTACAGATACCTGACATGTTGGGGAGGAGGTAGCCTAGCGATTAGAGCAGTTGAGCTGACATTCAGGGGTGGTAGGTTCAAATCCCATCAATGGTACCCATCACCCTAAGCTGTTTACCTCACCTTACATTACTGCTGCTACAAAATTAGCACACAAACAGTGCTTTTATTGTGCTGGGGTTACAGCTGACTGATGCAACCAATAAACTGCTTGCATTTTACCCTTACCTTCCTAGGGAAGGAGCCTTGCACATTGTAAGAGTCAGTGAGCCTATGCCATGCCCTCCATTAAAGCCTCTCCCCCCCCCCCTTCCTGGCCATCATGAGCCTGGCAAGCAGGAGTATGTCTGCCTCAGAAACGTTTGACTACCTTCTGCCCATAGCCATTTTTCTTCCTATCTTCACACACATGACATCATGATGCATTACGCACTGATGTCAGCACTGAAATTTTCATACAGAACGAATTGGCACAGAATGATCAGCGTGGAAATTAGACATGATGCTGCAGTTGGGCGTGGATATTTATGACAGCTCCCTTTATTGAATTCTGTCATAAATATCCACACCCCTAGTTGGCTGCACGTCCATTTATTTGGGTGCCACTGGTGCCACTTACTAAATTTAGTCTCAATTGTGCATCCCTCCTATGCTCATGCAGACTCTACCAATGTGTACACGCCATCACACTTATGTGCTATGTTATGATAAATACTTTGGCAGCTTAGGTATTTGAAGTTATTCAAATGCAGGACCCTTAATATTTTTTGTCACTATGGGGTCCTTTTACTAAGAGACAAAACAAAAAGCACCAAGGGCCTTCAAAAAACCTTAATGAAGAAAAGACCATTAGGTCTTTTTAAGCTCTGTGAAGATTGTTTCTGATCTTGGAGCTCTTTGAGGCCATTTTCCTTTAAACATAATCATTTTTCAGTTTGTGGATTTTTCTGGACATTTTTTGGATTGTTTGTGATTCCCCACCACCTTTATTTTTTAGTGGATACCACTCAGTAATCCCCATATAATGGGGGATTACACATATATCGATCAATTTTGTGTTAAGGGGACCACACGACATTGCAGTATATTGCTTCTAAACATTGTATTGTTTTCACAATACTGCCGCATGTTGTCAGCTATTTCTTGCGACCCCTGACACAGGCGCTGGGCGCAGGGCCGTGCCTAGGGTCTCTGGCGCCCCCTTGCAGACTATCAGTTGGCGCCCCCCCCCCCCCCCCCCCCGCAGACTATCAGTTGGCGGCGGCGCCCCCCCCCCCCCCCCCCCCCCCATGAAAATGATCGCTCACCACTTGCCACACTGACAGGAATTGTCAGCAATATTCTTAGAAACAGATTGCTATACATTGCAAAATAAGATAGCAGATGTAAATTCTCAAAGTGGACATATTCCAAACAATAAAATGATTTTTTTCTACCTTTGTTGTCTGGTGACTTTCTTTTTCTGATCATGCTGGCCCAGTATCTGATTCTGCTGCTATCTGTCCTCTTAACTCCGTTTCCAGGGCTTCCTTTCCATTTATTTCTTTCCTTTCCTCCTTTCTTCTTCATTTCTGGTCCTCAGCTTCTGCCTATTTTCTTCATCCATGTGCAGTTTTTCTCCTCTCTTCCTTTTCCCTCATTTCATCTCCTTCATCTTTCTTCCCTCCTCTCTATGTCCAGCAATTTCTCCTCTCTCCCTGAGCCCTGCCCTCCCAATCCATGCCCATCTATGCTCCTCTGTCCCCTGCCCCCTCCATTCATCCTTTTCCAGCAATTCCCCTCTCTCCCTGAGCCCTGCCCTCCCAATCCATGCCCATCCATGCTACTCTGTCCCCTGCCCCTCCATTCATTCTTTTCCAGCAATTCCCCTCTCTCCCTGAGCCCTGCCCTCCCAATCCATGCCCATCCATGCTCCTCTGTCCCCTGCCCCCTCCATTCATCCCTTTCCAGCAATTCCCCTCTCTCCCTGAGCCCTGCCCTCCCAATCCATGCCCATCCATGCTCCTCTGTCCCCTGCCCCCTCCATTCATCCTTTTCCAGCAATTTCCCTCTCTCCCTTCCATGACCGGCCCCCCTCGCATCCATGCTCTCGTCTCTCCCCTGCCCACCCGCTCCCATTGTTCAATTCAACTGCCCGCCCTCTTCTCTCCCCCCAACATCCCTTTTCTTTTTTTTTCTTTTTAAATTTACCTCTGTAGCGGTTCCGGCAGCGTCAGTGAAGGAGGCGGCGCTCCCGACGTCGCTAGCCTTCCCTTCGCTATGTTCCGCCTTCTTCTGACGTCATTTTCTTGACGTCAGAAGAAGGCGGAACACAGCGAAGGGAAGGCTAGCGACGTCGGGAGCGCCACCTCCTTCACTGACGCGCTGCCGGAACCGCTACGGAGGTACTTTTAAAAAGGAAAAAAAAAGAAAAGGGATGTTGGGGGGAGGGCGAGCGAGGTGAGCATGGTGCGGCGGCGCCCCCCAGAGGGAAGCGCCCCCCTGCTATGCTTACCTCGCTTACCGTGTTGGCACGGCCCTGGCTGGGCGCCGAAACACAAACCATGTCGGGTCCATTTAAGTATTGCATCCTCAATATTTACAATTAAAGACTTTATCCCCTTTTTTTTGAAGGCCCTTGGTGCTTTTTGTTTTGTCTCTTGGCTTTTTTTGTGCTTCGCTCCCTCTCTCTGTTATACCGTCCTTTTACTAAGAAACAGGAGGGCTAACTCACTGGTAGCTTGTGCCAAATCGACACTACTGCCAGGCTAGCGTGTGTGCCCAGCAGTAATTCTGAGTTTGGCGTACACCAAATCCCACAGTAGAAAATCATTTTCTATTTTCTACCACGGTGGGGGGGGGGGGGGTGTTCCTGGTGGTAATCAGCAGATCAGCAGTTGGTGCTCGCTGCATGGTTATTGTGTGGGTAACGCATGAGCCCTTACCACTAAGTCAATGGGTAGCAGTTAGCGCTCAGGCCGTAAATAGACGCACGCTAGTTTTAATTTCAGCGCACTTCCATTTCCTGGCCCATTAAAAAAAAAAAGCCACACTACCACAGGCCACTTTTACTGTGGCTTAGTAAAAGGACCCCTATGTCTTTCTCTTGTATGTTAGCATAGCTACAGTGTTTTCATTAATTCATTTTGTTTGGTTGGTTTTTTTTATAGGACTAAAGCAGAAATTGATCAGGAGACTTTGATGAGTGGAAATTTGGCTACTGAGGCAAATGTCATCATTCTTGATGCATTAGAAATGATTGTTCAGGTTAGTAGCTAAAGGTACAGTATACATCTTTGCAGTGTATCCCAAAAGACGCATACTTGTAGGTGTCTTCAGAGGAGAAGTTTGGGTGGAACATGGTCAGAGTCATGAAGTACTTGCATAGGTTACCGATGTGCATACTTCAGCAGCGTACGCTCAGCATGTGTAAATGTATATGCACTTTATCACCAAGAGGGCAGTCCAGCTAAACCTATACAATATCATCAAAACTTATCTACTACAATTTACGTTGCAGTGGATATTTTTTGATGATATTGTATAAACATATATGTATTTATTATAGCCATCAATTGGAGGAGTGGCCTAGTGGTTAGAGTGGTGGACTTTGGTCCTGGGGAACTGGGTTCGATTCCCACTGCAGGCACAGGCAGCTCCTTGTGACTCTGGGCAAGTCACTTAACCCTCCATTGCCCCAGGTACAAATAAGTACCTAAGCTGCATTGTGCCTGCCATGAGTGGGAAAGCGTGGGGTACAAATAAAAAAAAAATTAATATAGGCAGTTATATGACCTCCCAACCTAGGTGACCTGTTATAAAATTACCAGTATAGGAACAAACCAAAAGATCCCAGAAGAAACCAGATCGCCACCGATCAAAAGGTTCAAGACAGCTAAAACCCAACTTGGTTCTCACTGAACAGGTTATGCATTCTTGTACACATACAGTTTTGCTTAATACTTTTTAAGAGTTTTTAAATATTAACATCTATAATTGCATATGAGAAGTATTGAATCTTTGATATGTAATAACATGTACAGATGGTAGTAGTAGTATTATGTTCATATTAGGGTTTATGCACTGAAGTTTAGCACAGGCTATGTATGCTAAATTGGTCTGGCAAAATGTTAGTATGCAAATACTCATTTTCTCCTCCACGTGAGTAAAAGTACATGAGGTGCAACTTAGCTTTAGCATATAGTACATGGCATGCTCTCTTATCTGTGCTGTTTAGCACATGGTTGCTAAGGCCTAACAGTTATCACCTGCCTTGGAACCAGATGTTTTCTTTTTAATTCATACAGGGGTTCTTTTACTAAGGTGCACTAAATGATAAGAAGCCCATTATATTCCCATAGGCATTTTATCATTTACTGCACACTAATCATTGATGCACCTTAGTAAAAGGACCCCACAGTATTTAAGTGGCTCAGTTACTGGATGCATTATGGGTTCAATTTGGTAGCAATGTGGATGCTACTGCAAAAGGAACTATTGGAAGTGTGGAGAAGAGAGTATGAGAGACAGGGTACAGTAAAGGAGAGGAAGGCACAGAGGAGGAAGCAAGAGAATTGAGAGAGACAGAGCTGGAGGAGAAAGGGGACAATGTGGCCACAGATCTTGTGGACTTTTCATTGATAACCTTTAGGATATCTTGCTATTGAGGTTTAATATGTTCTGTAGTTTCAGTGGGAAGCCATTTTGTGCATCAGTGCTAGCGTGAGTTGTAGGAATTCAAAGATGCGTGGGATAAACATAAAGGAATCCTGTTCAGAAGGAATGGATCCTCAGAAGCTTAGCCGAGATTGGGTGGCACAGCTGGTGGTGGGAGGCGGGGCTAGTGCTGGGCAGACTTCTACGGTCTGTGCCCTGAAAATGGCAGAAACAAATTAAGGTCAGGTATACACAAAAAGTAGCACATATGAGTTTATCTTGTTGGGCAGACTGGATGGACAGTGCAGGTCTTTTTCTTCCGTCATCTACTATGTTATTATCCAGCTCATTTTCGAAAGTGATCGCTGGCCGACATAAATCGGGAGATGGCCGGCAATCTCCTGAACCCGGCCAAATCGGTATAATCGAAAGCCGATTTTGGCCGGGTTCAACTGCTTTCCGTTGCGGAGCCATATGGAATTCCTGTTTTATACGGGGAAAATGCTTTTAATAAAATTTTGTGCACTAGACCACCAGGTGTGGTCTGGAGGTCCAGTGACCACCAGGTGTGGGCTGCAGGTCCAATGACCTCCAGTCCTCTCTTCTTTTGGGGGTGGTGTTAGGGGGCTAGAGATCC
Source organism: Microcaecilia unicolor (assembly GCF_901765095.1). Lineage (NCBI taxonomy): Eukaryota > Metazoa > Chordata > Amphibia > Gymnophiona > Siphonopidae > Microcaecilia > Microcaecilia unicolor. Next base: position 240,401,506 of record NC_044032.1, on the reverse strand, counting down.
CTTGGACCTCCTGCCCCCCCCCTTGTTGGTGTCCAGGGGGTAGGGGCTTGGGGAGCACTAGGCCAACAGGGCGTTGCCTTTGAGGTGGGGCTGGGAGTCCACCGGACCTCTAGCCCCTTGGAATGTTTGATAGGTCCAGAGCCTGGACCTGTCAAACAAGTTCTGGAGAATTGTGCCTGAGCACATGCCCAGGCACAATCCTCCTGCGCTTTTCCCCGATGATCAACACTAATAACGCACCTAAATTTGCATGTTATTAGCGTTGATTATCGGGGAGTTAGTTCCCCACACTGTTTTGGCGTTATTTTTATGGTGCTGTTTCGGAACAGCACAGGGAATTGATCATCAAGTCCCCAGTTATTACTAAGTCTCATTGCATAAAATGGGACCTGTGCTAAAATAGCATGAGTTAAGAGTCAAATAACGCATCCTAACAGTAGTCCACATTGATAACTTCTTCCCTTGATCTGCTAACTGAATAACTATCCGGATGAACTTAGGACAGACTTTTTGCTGTCCTAACTTTGTTCGGTTAGCTTTCGTAATATAGGGCTGAACATCGCTGATATCCAGAGAGTGCCAGCAGTCAGTGCTGGTGTTGCGAAATGCCTAGCCACCCACCTGGGGTTACCCCGCAGCAACTTAGAGGCTCTTTCCCCAGCACAGCTCAGGTACACCTGCACCTGTTGCTTGTGCTCTACACTAGCACTCACCTCCCACTGACTGGTTCACAACCACCTCCGGGCGAGTCTCCTGCTCTCGAATTATCCACAGCAATTTCTAGGTTACTGGAGACACATTCCCAGTGGTCCCACAGTTCCCAGAAATCACTCACAGACCCAATACACAAACCACCAGGATTCTTTATCAGTCCAGACAGGCAGAGTCAAAAGACTGAAAATGTTTATTGTCAGAACTTGAACAGTGTACAAAAAAAAATCTGCAATCACCAAACAATAACAGGTAACTGAAATATGGATCAATTATAACACTAACTAAACATTTGTTTACTTTCTAAAAAGTACCCGGGAAGATCAGGACATATAACTGTTCACAGAGCCTCAGCAAAGTGATCTGGCTCTCTTTTCTCCCTGGCTAAGACTGAACTCAAAACCAGTAACTGCTAATTAGCTTCCAACTCCAGACCAATCAGAGCCTAGAACACAACATTTAAAAAATATACTGCATCTCTGTAACAGCTTTACAGCAAAGAAACACCACCTGCTGGCCAAATAGGAGAAATACACTTCAGGACATATTTAAGGCAGGAAAATATCCATTACATTTTACAGGCTTAAAACACACTGTTTCATCATAGCTGGTCACTAAATATCTAGATGTAAATCAGCTGCAGCCGCCAGCATTTAAAAAAAATGTTTATTGCCTGACTTAATATAACAGGACACTGTGAGAAGTCCAAAAAAGCACTGAATATATAAAGGCAAAATGGGCACTGTAGGGCTATTTCCCGGTGAGCCTCACTCTGCTGGTCTCAGCCTGTGTATACAACTAGGTCAAGATGGAGTCTGTGAACTAAGACCCTGCACTTCAGTGACCAAGCAGATTCAACTTTCTGTTTGTGGCAGAGCTCTGCTTGTGGTAAATAACTGGCAGGTCTGGAAAAAACTCAAGGATATGCAGTGGGCTACCTGACCCTTGCACCTCCCTGATGAGCTACAGGGGGTAAGGCCATGGTGCCAGCGAGTCTGATGAGAGACAGGAATGCATACCACAATGTAACAACTGGAAGATCAAAAAGGTTTTTCTTGCTCAGGGAAGGAGCTGGACAAGATCCCGATTGGTTGCTGTCTGGTCACCTGGGAATCAGGGGCCAGAGAGCGGGCACCAAAAAAAGGACAGAAGAAAAAGGACAGACGAGAGAGAGAAGAAAGAAAAGAAGAAAGGGAGAATTTGACTAGTTCTACTGGAAGAAGGGTAGCTGGCAAGAAGACCAGCGAGACCTGAAGTGGTCCACAACCTTGTGAACTGGCCATCTGAAGAAAGTACCTGTTGGTTCAGCTCTACCGGCCAGAGAGACTGTAATCCTGCATGCTGCAGAGAGCCTGTGCTGTTTCCTAAGACAGGGACTCGCTGTGGAAAACAGCTGGCGTCTAAAGGGAAAAACCTGTGTCCACTTCATCTGAGAGACCACCTAGAGTCAGCTCGGTGAGAATTACAGGGATTTGTTTCCTATTGTCAGGGCCGGTCTTAGGCAGAGGCGACCGAGGCGGCCGCATAGGGCCCCGCGCGGCGTGCCTCGCCTCTGCCTCGCCGACCACGCTCGTCTGCCCTCCACCCATGTCCCGCGACGCGAGTCTCCTCGTTCCCCTGCTGCTCCCCCTCCCTCCAGCCACCTGAGACATCTCCCGTCTGACCCCCTCCCCGACCCGCCAAACGACCCTCTTCTGTCGCCCGCACCTCACCTGACCCGACCCAGCATTTAAAAAAACCCTCCAAGCGGCGGTGCCGGTGCCTCGCGTCTGAGGGAAGAAAACTCGCTTCGTCGTTGGCCGGCCTTCCCTCAAGTCCCGCCCTTGCGGAAGTTACATCAGAGGGCGGGACTTGAGGGAAGGCCGGCCAACGACGAAGCGAGTTTTCTTCCCTCAGACGCGAGGCACCGGCACCGCCGCTTGGAGGGTTTTTTTAAATGCTGGGTCGGGTCAGGTGAGGTGCGGGCGACAGAAGAGGGTCGTTTGGCGGGTCGGGGAGGGGGTCAGACGGGAGATGTCTCAGGTGGCTGGAGGGAGGGGGAGCAGCAGGGGAACGAGGAGACTCGCGTCGCAGGACATGGGTGGAGGGCAGGGGGGACGGGGGGGTTACTGGACATGGGTGGATGGCAGTTGGCAAGGGGGGCAGGAGGGTCGCTGGACATGGGGTGGATGGAGGGGAGGAGGGCTTCTGGACATAGGGGGAGGGCAGGGGGCACAGGAGGGTCACGACATGGGTGGATGGCAGGGGAGGGCATAGGAGACAGGGGGAGTTGCTGGACATGGATGGCGGGGGGACAGGAGGGTCGCTGGACATGGGTGGATGGTAGGGGAGGGGGTTTCTGGACATAGGTGGATGGCAGGGAGGACAGGAGGGGCGCTGGACATGGGTGGGTGGCAGGGGAGGGGGGTTTCTGGACATAGGTGGATGGCAGGGGAGGGCAGGGGCACAGGAGGGTCGCTGGACATGGATGGATGGCAGGGGAGGGCATAGGGGACGGGGGGTTGCTGGACATGGATGGCAGGGGGGGACAGGAGGGTCGCTGGATATGGGTGGATGGCAGGGGAGGGGGTTTCTGGACATAGGTGGAGGGCAGGGGGCACAGGAGGGTCGCTGGACATGGGTGGATGGAGGGGAGGGGGTCTCTGGACATAGGTGGATGGCAGGGGAGGACAGGGGACAGGGGGAGTTGCTGGACATGGATGGCAGGGGGGACAGGAGAGTCGCTGGACATGGGTGGATGGAGGAGAGAGAAGAAATGCTGGACATGGATGGAGGCGAGGGAAGAGTGAGGAAGGAGATGAGGTGAGGGAAAAGGAAGAGAGGAGAAAAAGTGCACATGGATATAGAAAATAGGCAGAAGCTGGATCCACTGGACAGTCAAGTCTGCGGCGGACCCAGCTTTTACTTACGGATGTAGGGCAAGAAATGAAGAAGAAAGGCGGAAAGTAAAGACATAAATGGAAAGGAAGCCCTGGAAACGGAGTTAAGAGGACAGATAGCAGCACAATCGGATACTGAGCCAGCATGATCAGAAAAACAAAGTCACCAGACAACAAAGGTAGAAAAAACTATTTTATTCAGGATTTATTAATTGGAATATGTTAGTTTTTGGAAATGTGCATCTGTGATATTTTTCATGTAAGTTTTAATTTTTGTAGTATTGCTACATACTGAGTCTGACTTCTTGAGGTAACTTTCCAGTTCAGTATTTTGCATTCATGTGTTTTTCAGGTGTGATCAAGGAAGGTGCAGTATTCTGCTAGCGTATAGTTTGCAGCCCTTTTTGTTTGTTTTTTTTCACTAGGTTGTGCACTGGTGTTTTAGAGCCCGGTGTAATTACAGTTGCCTTTCCACGCCACGCATAAGGTTGTAGCTTGTCCTGTCCTTGGAATTAGTGCTGTTTATGGTTTGTTAAGGTTATGAGTGTGTTTTTGCACACGTTTCTGTATAGTGTTTTGCAGTGGAGAGATTGTGTGTTGGCCTTACTAAGGTGGCACCAAACATCGGAAAGGGTGTAGAGCCTAAATCATGACACACTCTCTCTAAAAGGGTGTTTTGTGGCTCTACATGAGAATTGTGATATTATGATCCCTTGCTAGCTTCATATTGTTGATAATCTGCATTTTCCGTATGGCTGGTATATTGGTGTATAAGGTATTAATTCTGACTTTTTTTTTTTTTACTTATTTTTTTCTGTGTGTTGTCAGACAATTATGGATGACAGAGTCGGAGTCTTCTTGAGTCAGAGAGTTGTGGTATATATTTTAAAACAATTTTAATACCTTGGTGGTCTATATGTTTTTATATTGTACATTATATTTTACATATCACTTAATTTTATTGTATATCTTTTCATTTCATTTTTATTTTATTGCATATATGGGTTACAGAGTAATAGGGGAATTTGAAAGTACTGAATCTTTTCTTAATATTTTTCCTTTATTCTCCTTTGTTATGAGAATTGGAACTACTAATTGTAGTGGACTTGAACTGAATAATTTTTGGGGAGGGGAGGTTTCATGATAGCATTGTGCTTATTATTTCAATCAGTTTTTTGTACAAGTCTTAGCTTCATTTGTCTTTATTTGAAATTTCATAAATAAAAAAATGTTCTAAAAATGGAATAATTTTATCAATGGGGTGGAGCTAGGGTGGGGCGGGGCTACGGTGGGGGCGGGGCTATGGTGGGGGTGGGGCTAGGATGGGGCCCCACCAAATTGGTCTGCATAGGGCCCCGCACTTGCTAAGACCGGCCCTGCCTATAGTCGGGGATCAGCTAGTGGGTTCTTACCTCAGCAAAGGCGGGTTAGTCAGAACTTTGTGATCAGGAAGATGTGCTGCTAACTGTATTACTTCATGACCTAGTCAGTATTACTAATCAGGATTGTGTAATAACCTAGTAACCAGTGATATCAGTGTTTAGTTAGACAATACATTCTACAGTTGCTTATCAGCATAAGGGAGCTACATTTGTACAGCTGAGCTGTAGTGTAGGGTGTATTATTCTATTTTCTTACCTATATAATAAATTAATATATTTCACAGCAGTGACTTTACTTTTATTCCAGTTCTCTGTAACAGAAGAAAAGTTCTGGTGTAGGCCCAGAACAGCCAGGTTCCTTTATAATATATAACCCCTGGACAGAGCTAGGAAGTTGGTTTAGCCAGACTCCTGTAAACGGAACCTGGGAATTACTCATTGGGTAGCTTTGCCCAGAAGAGTTATTCACCTATAAATGCTTACAGCACCTACATATATGTACCTTTATAAAATAGAAGCACCCTAACAGCGTACCGATTCTGATGTATATATTTCCATCTGCTCTGAAGAGGGGAGGGGGTAAATGTACGTATCTACATGTGTATACGTGCATTTTATACAACACGTCAGTATATCACAACTCTGCTCCAGGAACACACCTACCTGTGATCTTACAGCCATACATACATATACACATCTACATGGCTGTTCAGTTCTATAAAAGGTGTTTTATGCATTAAAAACAGTTGTACACACAGAAAAACCTCTATAAAACTATCCTCTTAGCTAAATTTATGCCTGAATATTTTTCCCTGTACTTGCTCTGCCTAAAACCATGCCCCCTTTTAAAACCATATAACTTTGGCCATTTTGCAAATAAAACATCCAAAGATGTACACATTTATGAATGTCGCTGTCTCAGTGTATATTAACTGTTCATGTGGCTGATGTATGATCTAAAATGTGAAAATGGATCATAGCAGTATGTTCCTGAGGGACAGGCTTTGGTGATCTCCTGGAAGTTCAGTGAACCCTGTAATCCTGTTTTAGCATAGCTGGTTTTATTCTATTTTATTATTTTATGCTGAGGGGGATCAGGGAAGAAAACAGCTGTGTCTATCCATCACATCCTGGATCCAAGAGCAAGATTATTTATTTTTGTTACATTTGTACCCAGCGCTTTCCCACTCATGGCAGGTTCAATGCAGCTTATATATTGTATACAGGTACTTATTTGTACCTGGGGCAATGGAGGGTTAAGTGACTTGCCCAGAGACACAAGGAGCTGCCCGTGCCTGAAGTGGGAACCGAACTCAGTTCCTCAGGACCAAAGTCCACCACCCTAACCACTAGGCCACTCCTCCACTGTTGCTACTATTTGAGATTCTACATGGAATGTTGCTATTCCAACATTCCATGTAGAAGTCGGCCCTTGCAGATCACCAATGTGGCCGCGCAGGCTTCTGCTTCTGTGAGTCTGACGTCCTGCACGTACGTGCAGGACGTCAGACTCACAGAAACAGAAGCCTGCGCAGCCTTCTACATGGAATGTTGCTAGTGGAATAGCAACATTCCATGTAGAATCTCCAATAGTAGCAACATTCCATGTAGAATCTCCAATAGTATCTATCTTATTTTTGTTACATTTGTACCCTGCGCTTTCCCACTCATGGCAGGCTCAATGCAGCTTACATGGGGCAATGGAGGGTTAAGTGACTTGCCCAGAGTCACAAGGAGCTGCCCGTGCCTGAAGTGGGAACCGAACTCAGTTCCTCAGTTCCCCAGGACCAAAGTCCACCACCCTAACCACTAGGCCACTCCTCCACTGTTGCTACTATTTGAGATTCTACATGGAATGTTGCTATTCCAACATTCCATGTAGAAGTCGGCCCTTGCAGATCACCAATGTGGCCGCGCAGGCTTCTGCTTCTGTGAGTCTGACGTCCTGCACGTACGTGCAGGACGTCAGACTCACAGAAACAGAAGCCTGCGCAGCCTTCTACATGGAATGTTGCTAGTGGAATCTCCAATAGTATCTATCTTATTTTTGTTACATTTGTACCCTGCGCTTTCCCACTCATGGCAGGCTCAATGCAGCTTACATGGGGCAATGGAGGGTTAAGTGACTTGCCCAGAGTCACAAGGAGCTGCCTGTGCCTGAAGTGGGAATTGAACTCAGTTTCTCAGTTCCCCAGGACCAAAGACCACCACCCTAACCACTAGGCAATAAAGAGCAATATATGCATCCTTCATACAAACATCTCTGCATACAACAGTCTGTAGCAATCAGGGATATAAGCCTTAGACAATAAAAAGCATTTTTTTTTTTTAATGCACCCATTATATGTAGGATGGGTAAAGAGTGAAAAAAAGTGCTGCTCATAAACTCTTTTGTTCGCCTGAAAATGAAGTTAAATACACGAGTTCATAGGCGCCCCATATAAGAGGCTTGAGGAGGCTAAGCCTCCCCAGCCCAGCTGTGACCTTTCCTGCCCATGCTGCATTGCCCCCCCCCCCCAAACGTAGCCACTTTCCCTCGAGGCCCGCTCATCCAGACCTGCCAAGTCGGGAGTCTCCCGCACTCCCGAGTCTGGGCCGGCAAAGTGGGAAAGTCTCCTCTTCAGCGCGAGTCGCGCAATAAAACAAAAAAAAGAAGCAAGAGCGGGGCCGTGGCAGCCTTCAAGTATGGGCTGTCTGCGCTGCAGCCGCTCCTCTCTCTGCCCCTGGAGGAGCAGGAAGGAAGTTGACATCGACTTCCTGCTCTGCTCCGGGGACACAGAGAGGAGCGGCTGCAGTGCCGATAGCCCTTGCTGAAAGCTGCTACGGTACAGCCCCGCGCTTGTTCCAGCAGCCAGCTGTTGCTCCTGGGGGCTCCAAAGCGGTTGAAGCTGCATGTGGTGTCGGCCCTCCCAGCTGATTCCTGCGCTTTGGGGGCGTGTAACGCATGTTACCTTTTTTTTTTGTCGGGACTCGGGGCGCTGCTGCTGAAGAGGAGAAGCAGCAGCAGTGGCCAACAAATTAATACCGGGTAGAAGGGGGAGTGAGAGGCACTAGGCAGATATAATGGAGAGAGTGGGAAGATGGAGAGAGAAGGAGGGGACATGGAGAAGGGCTGGAGTCCTGGAGAAAGGGAGAAGGTGCTTAAAATGAGGAGAAAGTGGGAGGGGGGGTAAAAGAGGGAAGACACTGGAAGGAAGGGTAGGGAGAGAGAAACTAACAGGAGGAGAAACATTGAAGGATGGGGAGAGAGAGGGGGGGCATGATGAATGGAAAAGGGTAGAGAGAGAGACACTGGATGGAAAAGGGGATAGAGAGAGAGAGACACTGGATGGAAGGATTGGGAGAGAGGGGGGTAGACGTTGGATGGCAGGATCGGGAGAGGGGGTAGACGAATGGAGAGAAAGAGGGAAGAGGAAGACAGAAGGATGGGGAGATAAAGAGGGAAAACGGATGGAAGGATGAGGAGAGGGGGGGTAGACGGGACAGGGGAGAGAAGAGAAATCACTGGACTGGACATGTAGGGGAGGGCAGGGGAGAGAGGAGAATTGCTAGATAGGGAAGGATGGAGGGGTCAGGGGAGAGAGGAGATTTGCTAGATATGGATGGAGGACAGGGGAGGGAGGAGAGTTGCTGGACACGGATGGATGGATGGATGAATGGAGGGGAGGGCAGGGGAGAGAGAAGAGTTGCTGGACATGGATGGATGAATGGAGGGGAGGGGAGTGAGGAGAAATGGTGAATATGGATGGAGGGGTAACTGCTGAATTTAAGGACTGGATCGAAACGCTTTGAGGGCAGATGCTGCAACTGGAGAAAGGGATAGGGTCAGGGTGCCACAGATGGTAGACAGAACGCATAAGGACACAGGAGGATGGTAGACATGGTGAGTGAAAGAATATCAAATGGAAAGAAGACACCATAAAACAGACGACACTGGGACCAAAGCGAATAGAAAAACTAAATGCTCAGAAAATAAAGGTAGAAAAAAGTATTTTATTCAGAATGTATTAATTGGAATATGTCAGCTTTTGGAAATGTGCATCTGTGATATTTTGCACGTAAGTTTCAATTTCTCTAGTATTGCTGCATGCCAAGTCTGACTTCTTGAGGTAATTTTCCAGTTCAATATTTTGCCTTCATATCTTTTGATTTCTAGTTCCTTTTGTCATATCTGTTGTCATGTGTTTGTCATGTGTGATCAAGGTGCAGTATTCTGCTAGCGTGTACTATTTGCAGCCCTTTTGGTTTTTTCACTAGGTAGTGTATTGGTGTTTTAGAGCCTGGTGTAATTACAGTGCTGCCTTTCCACACATAAGATTGTAGCTCGTCCTGTCCTTGGAATTAGTGCTGTTATGATTTGGTAAGTTTCTGAGTGTGTTTTTGCACAAGTTTGTGTATAGTGTTTTGCAGTGGAAAGATTGTGTGTTGGCCGTACTAAGGTGACATCGACCGCCTATGCACGAGTTCACTTCGGAAGTGCACTCCTGTCCTAGACAAACATTCTTCATTGCTTCATCCTCCTAACCAGTTCCACATATTTCCAAAGGAAGGTGTCTGTCTCCTCTTGGACAACGTTGCCCTGTGCATTGCAAAGCTGAGGATACATCATGGATTTTCATTTAGCACTACCCATATTGTTGCAAACTGTATCTCTTTAAAAGCTCCAAAGAAACACAAATATGTTAGTTTGTGTATTGTTGTTTTTATTTTTAATTAACAAACCAGTACTGAATTTAAATCTTTCAAGATTTATACCCTAGATGCACCATGTGAAAAATCTCACTCTGGGGCAGTAAATCTTACTCTTTCAGATGGTTCACCCTTGGCAGGTCTGGTGTTTTGCCCTTTTTTTGGGTCATTGTTCTTTGGCATCTGTGCAGCAAGTTTGGAATGAGTCTTTTGTCCAACTATCAAGTAGGCCATGGTATTAAAGTTCTTGTCCTCTGTTTACAGAGCAATTCTGTGGACTGTAAAGACAGCCTTCTGGGAGGGGTCTTGAAGGTCCTCGTGCACTCTCTGAGCAGTAATCAGAGCACCAGTTACTTGTGCCATTGCTTTGCCACACTCCGAGCTCTCATTGCTAAGGTAAGAACAGGAGGGAAGGGATTTTAAAGATTTAGCTCCTGCCTTTTGTTTCTCAGTTGTAGCTCAAGGCGACTTATTAGCCCAGCATAAAGATTTTTCAGAGATGAAACTGTACAGGAGCTTCCAAATCCCATGGGTTTTTTATGCTGCGGCCTTACCTTTAGGAACAAGATACAGGTCTTTAGTATATAGGGCTTTTTGTCTTGTTACAACTTGATATGGAGAGTGATTACCATTTTTACTTAAAAATAAAACTAAAAAATGATGAGAACAGCAACCAACATACTGTACAAAGGAAGAAGTGATAAGAGAAAAAATTTTCTCTTATTTAAACTCATTAAAGAGAACAAGGCCAGCAACAATAGATTTCACTGACTTGAATAGTTTGAGTAGAGGCCAGTAAAACTTCCTGGTTTTTTTTCTCATGTAGTTTGGAGATCTGCTGTTTGAGGAGGAAGTGGAACAGTGTTCGGATCTGTGCCAGAGAGTCTTGCATCACTGCAGCAGCGCCATGGACAGCACCCGGGGCCAGGCCTGTGCCACCCTTTACCTCCTCATGAGATACAGCTTCAGCAGCATCAGTGTAAGATGGCCAGTGTGGCACTCAGCCATGGTTGCATTATTTTTTTATTTATTTTTATTTTATTGCATTTGTATCCCACATTTTCCCACCTATTTGCGGGCTCAGTGTGGCTTACAATACATTGTGAATGATGGAAATACAATTTGTCGCAGTACGGTTATGGGTTACATTGTGAAGAGTTATGGGAAGACAGTCAAAGTCAAGATGATATTTGGGAATAGAACAATGGAAAGTAACAATGGGGAAATGATAGGGCGATAGAACAATAGCAAGAGAGCATTAGGGTATAACAATTTTATCTGTGGGTAGAGTTTTAAGTGTGGTGAAAGTATGGGGAAGAGAATTCTGAAAAGAGCACGGTTTTGTTCAAAATGAAATGGCGAGAGGAATATTGATAGTAATAAATTAAAACAGATAGCAAAGCTAAACCTGCCTCTAAATCTAGGACTTTCCCAGGGATAAGGATTGGGGAGCGAGCCTCATTTTTATTGATCTTTTGTCAAATACCTTTATTGCTGCTACATAAGACTGTTTCTTTAAATATTCTGCTTGTGGAATATTTATTTATTGGGATTTATTAATCGCCTTTATGAAGAGATTCACCCAAGGTGGTGTATAGCAGGTACAGTTTTGTTGACACAACCAAGTATCTGTAGAATGTGTTAGCGTTGATAACAGCACTTAAGCAATAATGAGCACTAATTGGCAATAATTAGAAATTACACGCACAACTCTCTAAGCGTTTTCTGTAATGGACTGCGTCTAAATTCTAATGCGTTTAGTTCAAAAGAGGCATGGTCATGGGCGGAGAAATGGGCGTTTCATGCATTGTTTTAGAATATGGCCCAGTGCGCAGGGATTTAAGCCATGTTCTCATTGGCCTAAATGAACGCGCATTGTTTTAGGTGCTTGGATTTCCGCTTACGCATATTCTATATACCGTACCTAAATGTAGGTGCCGCTTATAGAATACACTTAGGCGGAACTCTTTACCATGCAGATTTTTCAGGGGCCATATATAGAATCTGGCCCTAAACCCATAGCCAGTGATATTGTGGGTGGTCCAGGGGCAGAGTCAGCACATATGCGGTTAGGTGGTTAAAGTTAACTGGACAAATAGGACTGCACAAAATAAAGTCCTTTCTTTGTCAGGTTTCGCCCAGATGATTAAGTGCTGAATATCGCACTTAAATGGATTAGACAGGAGTAGGCAACCACGGTCCATAAGGGCCACAATCCAGTTGGGTTTTCAAGATTTCCACAATGATTATGCATAAGAGCTATTTGCATACAATAGAAGCAGTACATGCAAATCAATCTTATGCAAATTCATTATGGAAATCTTGAAAGCCTGACTGGGTTATGGCCCTCAAGGATCATAGTTGCTCAGTCCTGGGATAAGGGTTAGCCAACTGCATAAACTGGGATATTCAATGCCAACACCTGGACATGGCCTGGCATTGCATATCTGGGAAGAATGCCATCGGCAGCCCAAAAAATGCTGACCATCACCAGCTGAATATTTACCCCAATATGTTTATTCAGCAGCACTGAATATTCATGGAGACTGCTGACCACTGTCTACTGTATAGATAACAGTGGTATTCAACTGCTGTTTAACAGTTAAGTGGTTTAATTTAGCACAACTATACAAATGGTGGCTGAATACCCCTCCCCCCCCCCCCCCCCCCCCCCCGGTCATGGTCTGCCATCACCCCCTTTCCTTCTTCAACCTCCTTCATCAAGCCTACCTTTGTTTTCCAAAAGATGGCAGGCAGCAGCAATTCCCATTGGTTGCCCTGCTGCTGGCACCAGCCTCTTCGGCATGCCTCTGAAGAAACAGGAGGTTATGTCAGAGATGTGCCGCACTAGAGAGGAGAGGCTGGTGCTGGTGGAAGGACAACCAATGGGAATCGATGCCACCCACCATCTTTTAATAAACAAAGGTAGGCTCGGGGAAAGGGATTGAAGAAGGAAGGGGGAGTTGCCAGACCGCTGCCAGTGTGGGGGATATGCCGATCTTGGAACACTACCTCCTGAGACCCCCGTCTCAGGTGGCCTAATGGTAGGGCCGCCACTGCTCCTACACTATCCGGATTTTGCCAGGGTGTAATTTTCAGCAGCACTGCCTGTATGATGGGAATTGAAAATTCACAAATGAGTAACTTATACATTAATCAGCTGGGAATCGCACCTAACTTTAGGTGCAGCCATTTGCACCAACTGAAACATAGTGCAAATGTACGTGCCTACATAGGCGCATATCCTCGTTATTCTATAACACGCATTTATTTTAGGAACACTCCCGTTATACCCATGACCCCCATTTCCACACCCCCTTTTTCAGGTCATACATACATTTTGGGTGTGGATCCCGCACCTAAATTTACATGTGTAAATTCCAATTTAATCTAATTAGTGCCAATAATTATTAAGCCAATTATTGGTACTAATTAGCTCATTCAATTAAATTGCGCATGAAAATTGGGGCATGCCCAAATTTATGCACCTAATTTTTGGTGACTTTCAAAGTAGTAAAAGGATAATGTTCTCGTTGCTCTTTCTTTTTTACTTTTTTTTTTTCTTAAAGAACTTTGCAAGGGTGAAGATGCAGGTGACGATGTCATTGGCATCGCTGGTGGGCAAATCACCAGACTTCAATGAAGAGTACCTCCGTAGATCCCTAAGGACTATTCTAGCATATGGTGAGGAAGACGTAGATATGCAGCCGACACTCTTCCCTGCTCAGGTATTTATTTATTTGTTAAGATTTATTTACTGTCTTTTTGAAGGAATTCACTCAAGTCAGTGTACAGCACAAATAAGTCAAACATTGATCAAACATAAGCAATAGACAATTACAGCAGTAAAAAATATTCAAATAACAATACAAAGTATGGCACAGTATGCTACACTACAATGTAAACACAATAATTGACTTGCTAGTCACACACACAAGCAGTGATGTTACTAGGTCAGCTGCCACCCGGGGCGGATCGCCGCATCACCCTCTCCCATGAATCACGACAAACACCCCCCCCCCCCCCCCCCCCGGCGTATCACCTTCACACACCCCCATGCGCATCGCTCTTACCTCCTGGGGGTGCAGGGAGTGGGTACGTGGCTGTCGGCTCCACCAGTTCCCTGTCCCAGAACAGGAAAGAACGTCAGAGAGAGCAGGGAACTGAAGCGTGCACTCGGGGTGGACTGCCCCCCCACCGCCCCTCCCTTGGTACGTCACTGCACACAAGGACTGACACTGACTGCACATACTATAGCAGGACATGTTTTTCCTACCCTAGCTAAGATAATATTCAAGCACATTTCTGACCTCATGTGCAACTTTCTTTAAATTAGCCCTCTTGTTTTCCTATTCTTATTACTCTGTCTTATCTATCTATATGTTCCATCTTTGCTCACACCCTATGCTATTAAACCCCTCTGTTTGCAAAGCCGTGTTTTTTGTACTGTGCTGCTGGTTTTCACGTTGGATAAATGTTAGCCTAGGTCACGGTAAAACCCACACTGCTGTGTTGAACATCATCAGAACTTCTTTTGTGATTCTGAAATTAAAATTTATTGTTATTTGCTTGCTGTTATTTAATGAAAGGTGGTATATCTTACATGGCTCCAGTGCCATAGCAATACTTTCCTCTTTCTTTTTTTCTTTCTTTGTTTTTTTTTTCTTGTAATTATTAGAATTATTTATTGGAATCTCAAATAAAACAGACAAAATTATGAGCAGCATTACACAACACACAAAACGTATATCACTGCAAAAGAACAACATACAATGGTACAACTCATATAACAGTTTCAAAATCCAACAAATGGATGTGGCAAACAAGAAACAATTAAATCCCACCTCTAGTCAAATTTATTTATTTATTTACTTACTTACTTTGTTCCAGGTAAATGAGTTGCTGCGTAACTTGAATAGTATCTTGTCAGACACAGTGAAGATGAGGGCTTTCCAGGAGGATCCTGAGATGCTTATGGATCTCATGTACAGGTAAACTGTAAAACAAAGAAAACAAGTTTGCCAGTTTGGCCAGCGGTTCTTGACAGGCTCACTTATCGCCAAGGCCTTCATGCTGAGTAAAACATCGGCCACTGTGTAGGTATTTCCCATAGGCTACCAGAAGGGTTGCATTCAGATGGGAGCCCTGTTCTTTTGGATCCCACATAACTGATGTGATTTCAGTGAGTTTATAAGGAAAAGAGCCTCTGCACAACCAGGTCCCCCAGAACAAGTACCCAGATCAGCAAACAGCAGTGTCCAACTCTTTATTTATTGTTACGAAATTTGTTTCAAAATGCAGAATATATCAAAAGGGACAACAATGGCAGTATTGAAATTAACTAGTACTAATCAATGTCACATTCTTGTCATGAAGCATCCATGAAACGCAGCATATAAGAAAGGAAAGGTAGGTACAGAAGAAAAGCGAGAGAATTCACTGAGAGAGCCTCCGAGCAGGCTGCTCTTTTTCTTTGCCGTTATAGTCTTTTGCTCTACCAGCAAGATTATTGTCTTTCATATGAGGCCAGCACTGTCATTCTGCTCTGGCGGTATTTTGATAGCGTTTTTAGCATCCACCAAACTAAGGCACTTATCTACTATATATGCCCTGATAGCGTATACTTTGATATTAGCAGCAGGATTTGCAGCGTGTCTTTATTTATAACTAAGCCTTGTTAGTGGCAGATTTGCTACTGCTTTACAGAGTATTCTGCAAACTTATGCGACCCATGATGCAAGCGAGTAGTTGCCGAAACACGGCCCCGCATCAGGTCCTTCCAATAAAGAATTTTCCCATTGTCCCACTCCTGAAATCTTTCTGTGCTTTTTTTATTTATTTATTTTTTTGCTTTGTTTGATTGGTGTACTTTGGACCCTCTCTTTTTCCTAATTTATCTAATTTCTTTATATTAGTCTATGATTTTAGGAGGGGGACAAAGTTCACCAGAGCCTGAATACACATTCTACATCAGTGGTTCCCAAACCTGGTCCTGGAGGCACCCCAGCCAATCAGGCTTTCAGGATATCCACAATGAATATTCATGAGAGAGATTTGCATGCAGAGGAGGCAGTGCATGGAAATCTCTCTCATGAATATTCATTGTGGGCATCCTGAAAACCTGACTGACTTGAGGTGGCTCCAGGACCAGGTTTGGGAACCACTGTTCTACATAATGGTTATTACCAGCGACTTCTTAATATGTTTAACAATATATTTAAAATCATCTAAAATGGTACTTTAGAGTCTCGATAGAACATTATTGGAAATAATGCAGATTACTGCCCAAATTCCCCCCTCTATCTCCTCTAGAATTTTGTGTTAAATAATATTCCCATCCTAAACATAAATTCCATTGTTGTTTACAAGGTTAATATGCTGAAAAGAATGTCCTGTTTTTTTTAATGTAGGGATCCCCAACCAGACACCTGCTTGAGGGCAATCTCTGGAGCTACACAAACAATAAGATGATGGATTCTGTGGGGCAGAAGGAGAATTTTCTCCAAGACCCTGACTCTTTATAGCTCTCCTGGTCTCTGGTTACAATTCTGTTTTCCCCCTTGGAGGGGTGTTGATATAAATGAGTCCACTCCACAAAACAGATAGGTAACTGGCTGTTAGCTTAGCAGAGTTTAAAAAAGGTTTGGACAACTTCCTAAAGGAAAAGTCCATAGACCATTATTAAGTTGGACTTGGGGAAAATCCACTATTTCTGGGATAAGCAGCATAAAATATTTTGTACTTTTTTGGGATCTTGCCAGGTATTTGTGACCTGGATTGGCCACTGTTGGAAACAGGATGCTGGGCTTGATGGACCTTTGGTCTGTCCCAGTGTTGCAATACTTAGGTACTTATGGAACTCCAATCTATAGTAACTCAGTGGGGTCAAACAGTAGTACAGATATTAGTCAAGATGGATGGTAGCAAAATGAACATGAGGTAGGTACAGTTTCTTCACTGAATACATAATAATATTTTCAATAGCATTGTGCTGTTTCTCTTAAACAAACACTTTGATCTTCCTTGCAGTCCACTCACTCCTCCTTTGTGGGCTCAATAGCTTCCCAAGACCCTTGCTTTTTGTGGATCCTCTTCCCCTTAGAACTGCAGAAATATCTCCTGAGAAGCTAGGTCATCTGAGGCTCAGTTTCTCCTCTATCTATACGGAACCTCTGGGGAACCCTCCTGTCTTTTTCTTTTCTCTCCTGCTCTCCTCACTAGACCCTCCTGGCATATGCTAGTCCAGTGATCAAGGCTGCATGGTAGAAAAAAAGAAGCATTTCTTGTGGTTGTGCTTACTGAACCAGGTGTGAGTACTGGGTCAACGCTTCGAGTATAGTTTTACAGAAGTAAGAAGTCACCATACTCCTCCTTGACTTGTGGAAATAGGTAATTTCCCAATCCCAAGCCAATGTTACCTGAGTGAGGCTTGCTGGTCACTTAGCTGGTAAGCATTCAGGAAAAAGATACTTTCTCTCCAAAAACACGAATATATATAGTCCCATCAAGTAACTCTCCAGTCCCACTGACTGGATACTCTGTGGAAAATTACCAGCTATAGGCCCCTATTATAGAAGCCCTATTTGCGATATGCATATGTGCAAGTAACACCTGCATTTACAAGTGCATATACTGCATACAGCTGTAAAACCTGATTTTAGAAAACCAGATTTTACAAGTGTTTATACTGTGTACAGCTGTGTGAGGGAGTGGATAGTATAATGAAGAGCACTCCCTCACGGGTGGTGCAGTTCAGCCTTGTTGCAGCAGGGGGCACTAGTCTGCTAAGACAGAGGCTTAGGCTGAGGCAGTTGTTAAGTCAGTTGCTGAGTCAGAGGGATGGAGCTCAGATCATGATGGAGCTAAAAGCCCTGAAGCTGAATAGATAAGAGAGGTCCCGATACAGAGGCCCTAGGAGTGTAGTGTAAGGGTTCCCCTGCTGATGTGCAGTGATTGTGACCTGATTGAGGTAAGCCACTTTTGCTATTTGACTGAGACTTGCAAGTTGTGTTTTGAGGGCTGGCTAGAGCCAGCCCTGGGACTTGGAGAAGAACCAAGAACTTACAGGCTAAGTTTGGGGTGTGGCCAGTGGTGTGCTGGAGCCGGCTCGCACCAGCTCGCAAGAGCCGGTTGTTAAATTTTTTAAGATCTTGCGAGCCAGCCGGTTGTTCTGGCACGGCGAGCCAGCTTTGATAAACGAGGTAAACATGGCAGGAGGGCGCCACAAGCCATGCTTACCCTGCTTACCTCACCTCCCTCAGCCCTCGTTTGCCTGCGCCTGCCCCGCACCGCCCTGGGGGGTTTAAATCATTTATTTACCTCCGTCGCAGCGGCCATGTCATTGAAAGACCTACCCATCTCTAGCCTTCCCTTCTTGAGTTCGTTCCCTCAGAGTCACACCTTCTTCTGACGTCATTTCCTCTTTCCGCGGGACTCTGAGGGAACAAACTCACGAAAGGAAGGCTAGAGACGGGCAGGGCTTTCAATGATGCTGCGACGGAGGTAATAAAAAAAGATTTAAACCATGGAGGGTGGCACTGTGGCAGGAAGAAAAAGGGGGGATGTTGGGGGGAGAAGAGGGCGGGCAGGTGGACATGAATGGGAGGGGAGGATGGGGTGAAGGAGAATCACTGGACATGGATGGGAGGGGAGGGCAGGGGAGAGAAGAGAATTGCTGGGTATGGATGAATGGAGGGGGGCAGGGGAGAGAAGAGAATTGCTGGGTCACAAGCTGTAAAACCTGATTTTAGAAAGCCAAAATTTACAAGTGTTTATACTGTGTACAGCTGTGTGAGGGAGTGGATAGTATAATTTCCTCCAGGCCCCTGGTTTTACTGGCGGTGGTCCCCAACCCCCACCAGCTGAAGCCTTGTGCAGCACCGATCTGCGGCACTGCCAATTTGCCTGCCCTGCTCTCTCTTCCTCCTCACATCCTGCACGCTCCTTTTAGTGAAATTGAGCATGCTCAGTTTCACTTAAAGGAGCGTGCAGGATGTGAGAAGGAAGAGAGAGCAGGACAGGCAATGCAGCAGTGCCAGAGATGGGCTCTGGAGAAGGCTTCAGCTGACGGGGGTTGGAGACCCCCGCCAGCCAAGGTTCTTTGCTGCAGCAGTCGGGGGGAGTGGCGAGGCGGACAAGGCTGCAGGGCGGCAGACTAAAATATGCCCCCCACCTCGGGCTCTGGTCCCCTCCCACCGTGAGGGCTGGGTATGCCCCAGGTGTACAGCTCTAAAAACCAGCTTACACATGTAAATTGTTGTGTTTTCTCTGTTCAGGTTTTCAACTTGTATCTTTGTAAAATGGCTTCTACTGCATTTGCTAGCAAATACATATGAATTTCTACATGCACCTTAGAAAAGGCTCTGCATTAGCAGAACCTTTTCTACTATAAGACCAGAAACATACATGCCCTAACCTGGACATAACAATTCTGATGTCTATGTTCTGTCTAAAATTAAACTGTACTTCTCATACTGATTCCAGGGCGCAGACGCCCTCTTTAATACTCAGAATGTGCAGAACTAGAGTTTAGCCCCAGGCTTAGTGATACCCAGGATCACATAAGTACATAAGTATTGCCATACTGACACAGACCAAAGGTCCATCAAGCCCAGCATCCTGTTTCCGACAGTGGCCAATCCAGGTCACAAATACCTGGCAAGATCCCAAAAAAGTACAAAACATTTTATGCTGCTTATCCCAGAAATAAGCAGTGGCTTTTCCCCAAGTCCATTTTAATAATGGTCTATGGACTTTTCCTTTAGGAAGCCATCCAACCCATTTTTAAACCCCACTAAGCTAACCGCCTTTACCACATTCTCTGGCAAAGAACTCCAGAGATTAATTACAAGTTGAGTGAAGAAACATTTTCTCCAATTTGTTTTAAATGTACTACTTTGTAGCTTCATTGAATGCCCCCTAGTCCTAGTGAATGTGAATACATTTCTCTGTGAATGATGGCTTGTTAATTTGCAGAAAGGGTTATTACAGACCATTACAGAAGATTTGTAACACTTCTGGTGGTAGGTACTATAAAACCTATAGAGAAAAATATCTGTCACTTTACCTGTGTCACTAGAATCGCCAAAGGCTATCAAACGTCCCCTGATCTGAGGCTGACCTGGCTGCAGAACATGGCAGAGAAGCACAACAAGAGGAAGTGCTACACCGAGGCAGCTATGTGCCTGGTGCATGCTGCCGCCCTGGTGGCAGAATACCTGAGTATGCTGGAGGACCGCTGCTACCTGCCTGTGGGTAGTGTCACCTTCCAGGTAGGCAGGCTGCTCAGACCTCTAGTACTTCTCTAGCAAATGATAAGTAGTAGTAGTAGTGAGGATGGGGGTTCCTGTTGACATTTTTCTCTCTTCCCCTGTCAGGAGCAGTCCTCCCAGGATTATTATACTGAGTCATGTTCTAACAGCCTCAACCTCCCATTCACGTTTGTTTGGTAGGCTTGTTAGCATCTATCTCTTAATCACACGGTTTCACTAGTTTATGTACAGAGAAAAGAAAATAAGATGAAACCTTTTTTATTGGACTAGCAATACACTTTTTGATTAGCTTTTGAAGGTAACACTACTTCTTCAGATCAGAAGGGTTACCTTCGAAAGCTAATAAAAAATGTTTTAAGTTAGTCCGATAAAAAGGTATCATCTTATTTTATTTTCTCTGTTTTATTTCTATTTATTACCTTTAAAAGTGGACTAACACAGCTACCACACTAGCTTATCTGTAATTATGTCATGAAAAAAAACCACTTTGCTTGGGTTATAAGCACAAATTTCTGATAAAAACAGTTTTCTAGAAAAGCAAAATAAACTTATGGAGCTGGTTTGTGTCTTCTTGGATGTGCGAAAAAGCAAATATGCTAATGCCTACCTGTACAACTGGTGTGCCGAGAAGGAGAAGTGAGTTCTGTACATGACTGAAATATCAGGGCTGTCACAAGGGGTGTACAAGCCTGGGGACACTACGCCATCTTTTTGAGTCACACTGAATCTGCAAGCATGGACGCTGAAAAGGAAGTGGGACACCAAAGTAATGCTTGCTTCGGGCACCAACTGGTCTGTGAAATATTGGAGATGGTTTTAGAAGATTTATGTTCAATCTTTTTTATTGAGTAAAGAAAATACTGTGAATACAGAAACATGGTAACCATAACTTATTTCTATTAATATCCCCCCAACCTTTCTCCCTCCCCCATCCCCCCTTCCCCCCAGAAAACCTTCCCCCCCCCCCTCCAGTCCTTCTTAGTCTAGCCATATAGGTACCATTAAAAGTTCAACAGTCTGCTCCTAGCAATCGGGGACAGCGTATTAAGGAAAGGGCTCCAAGTGTTCTGAAATTGTGATCCAATTCTGGATTTGAAATCTGCGACTCCCATCCTTTCGACCCGCAAGAGTGTAATCATGCGGGCCCTCCATAGGGAGCATGTGGGGTAGTGTTGGGAGAGCCACTCAGAGAGGATCACCTGTTTAGCAACTATGATAGACTTATTTACAAAAGCTGTTAGTCCCGCCGGGATGGGGTGGACAAATATCGGATGTCCCAGTAACAAACCCGAGTCATATTTCCACCCTGACTTCCAGATTTTTGAAACATACTGTGTTATATCCTTCCAGTATTGAACTATGCCCCTACATGTCCAGAACATATGTCCCAGGGTGGCCCCAGGCTCCCCACACTTGGGGCATTCCCCCCAAGGAGAGAGCCCCATATGGAAGGCCCTTTTGGGCAAAATATACAGCCGGAGTGCCACTTTATATTGTGTCTCACAGTGCGAGATCATGGCTGTCTGCTTATGCATTGTAAGAACATGTGTTTTAAACTGAGATAGAGTAAGGTTCATTGGTATGTCTTGCTGCCACATGTTCAGTAATTTCGCATAGTCCAATTCCTCAGCGGTATCTTGAATGTGCCTGTGGTGAAACTTGAGTGGCACCCTCTGTTGCGCTGTCAAAGAGAAAGCTGAGGCCAGCTCCTCTTGAACATCTGCAGCCAGGTCTTCACATGGCAAGGATTGTACATAGTGTTGTAACTGGTTTTAGAAGATTTATATACTGTTTACAATTGTGAAAACTGGGGAGTAAATATTTTCATCCCTAGGGGTTGCCCTATTAATAACCAACATCAAATGGACAGAAACACCTTGGACCGACCACTACAAACTGAACCTATCTCTAGACTGGCGAAAGAAGGGATTAAACCGCACACCAGAACATACAACTTACACCACGAGAGGGCAAATAGACCCAAAAATATTCTGGCAACTGATATACGATAACGACTGGACAACACGAACGGATTCCATACATTATCTCAATTACTGGGAGGATAATGCTGAAGCATACTAAATGAAATAGCACCCTTAAAGACAAGAATCTCAAGAAGACAAAACTCGATACCATGGTTCAATGACGAATTTAAAAAACTCAAAACACAAACCAAGAAACTTGAATGAGCATGGAAAAAAACAAAACATGAACATACACTGAATGCATGAAAACAAATACATAGAAAATACAAATATACAATAAGGCAAACCAAAAGGTCATACTACAAAACTAAAATAGCACCGTATTACATAGATCTGAAGAAACTATTCCAAATCATAAATAAGTTACTAGACACCACCCCTATTATCACAACCAACACAGACATCCCACCCACAGACAAACTTGTTAGCTACTTTAATAAAAAAAAATAATAAAATTACACAGCACACTTCCTCAGCACAACACCGACATGGAAAACTTCATCAACGACCTGGATCTATCCCCTGGTGGATACCCAGCTGACTGTATCTGGACAACATTTATCCTCCTCACCATTGAATCAGTTACAGAAGTGACTCATAGGTTCGCCACCACCCGCTGCAAACTGGATATACATCCCAGTCATCTACTTAAATCCGCTCCCAGCCGCTTCATAGCAGACCTCACATCCCACCTTAACTTCATGCTACAACAAGGTCTCTGCCCCAAGGAATATGGTAACATCCTACTTACCCCAATACCAAAAGACACTAAGAAAAACACAAACAACCTTACCAATTACTTCCCAGTGGCGTCTATCCCACTAGTAGTCAAATTGATGGAAAGTTTGGTGACCAAACAGCTTACGGAATACATGGACAAGTTCTCAATACTACACGACTCACAATCAGAATTCCGCCCCCACCACAGTAGTGAAACTGTCCTAGTCACTCTCCTGGCGAAATTCAAACAGGAAATAGCCCCTCCCTATCTCAGACAGCCTAAAAATACTCGGAGTCACAATCGACCACAACCTTACCCTTGAGAGCCAAGTAAACTCCGTAATAAAGAAAATGTTCTACTCAATGTGGAAACTCAAACGATTACAGCCTTTCTTCCCGAGAGAAATTTTTCAAAACCTCATACAATCAATGGTCCTAAGCCATGCAGATTACTGCAATGGAATCTACGCGGGTTGCAAAGAACAATTCACACAAAAAACTCCAGACCGCCCAAAACACAGCAGCCAGGCTAATATTTGGTAAAACACGACTCGAAAGTGCCAAACCCCTCCGAGAAAAACTGCACTGGCTCCCAATCAAAGAAAAGATCATCTTCAAAATCTGCACCCTGATCCACAAAATTATCTACGGCGTAGTCCTAGCATACATGACAGACCTCATAGATCTACCAACCAGAAACAGAATCGGATTATCACGATCATATCTAAACCTACATTACCCAAATTGCAAAGGACTTAAATACAAAACAACTTACGCATCCTGTTTCTCCTACATAACCGCACAACTATGGAATGGACTCCCAAAAGCTGTGAAAACAATCCATGACCATCTAAACTTCAGGAAATCACTAAAACCAACCTCTTCAAAAAGGCTTACCGCACCAATCCACCATAAATCACCATACCCAGCAACACTGCATAACCAATGATCGTACGGGACAATAACCAATTTACATTCCCTTCAACCCTCAAGGTGCCTGACACACACCTACCTCATCAGACCACAATATAACCTTGTATTATCAACCGACTTGGCGAACGCCATTACGGTGCTATGTAAGCTACATTGAGCCTGCAAATAGGTGGGAAAATGTGGGGTATAAATGTAACAAATAAAAAAATAAATAATTATGGTTCCCAGCTTTCTACTGGCTGTACCTTATCTTTCCAGCTGTCTTAATCCGTGCCTCTGAGCATCCCTCCAGGGATATCTTTACACCAAGCCCTTCTCTCTTCCTGCAAAGCACCTCTTAAAAGAACAGCTGAGTTCCCAGCCTTTGCCTGGCTATCTGGGGTAGCACCTTACTCTCCAGGGCTAGCGTCTTCCCATCTCTCCTTTAAACTGGAGTTTGTTTCACATCTCCTGGACCCCTCTTTTCTGTGCATGCAGAGCTTACTAATATACGGCTTGCCTGCTGCAGCTATTCACAGATGGAGGGTAGCTAATGACTAAATTCTCCCCCCCCCCCCCCCCCCCCCCCCCCCCAGCAGTGAGCAGCTCCTGCTACTACAGCTCCCAGGCTGCCTGTCTGCCTTTCTCACACTGTTTGCTGGGCAGTTAAGGAATGCTCTGCTCACTTGCAGGGAGCTAGTACTATTCCCATAGTTCTCCTCTGTGTTCCCCAAGCTGTGTGCTTGGCCAGCTTCCTGGGCTTTGCATCCTGCCCGTTCCTCATCCCAGGACCCTTGTCTATTCCAGCATCCAAGTTTTCCAGGACCCTGCCAGCCTGCCTGCTCAGTAGGAGTAGCCTAGTTGTTAGTGCAGCAGCCTTTGATCCTGCGGAACTAGGTTTGATTCCCACTTCAGCTGCTTGTGACTCTGGGCAAGTCACTTAACCCTCCATTGCCCCAGGTACAAATAAGTACCTGTATATACTATGTAAACCACTTTGAAGGTAGTTGCAAAAACCACAGAAAGGCAGTATATCAAGTCCCCTTTCCCTTTCCCTCCCCTTTTCCTCCTTTACTAGGGAATAGGGAAACTGCAGTACCTTTTCTGCCTGCTCACCGTTTTCTTCCCCGTCTCCTCAGACTGGGCCAGTTCATAGAAGAGACCTAGAAAAATGAATGATATGAAGCTAACATGAGCTACTGTATGGAGGTGTACCTAAGGATTGAGGGAATGGGACGATAGACTGGATTTGGAGGTTAAGGCTCAAGGTACAGAGAAAGGGGGAGAGGAAGCCTCCAGAACTGAGGATTAGTGATGAAGACTAACTTGAGACTGAAGGGTAGAGATAGGAGAGAGAAGTCTTGAGATAAAATAAGAGCTACAGGAGGAGGACCTTTGATTGGGGTCCAGATATGAAAGGGAAGAGGACAGGAAGGAGGAGATTAGGAAGAAGGAGACATAGGACCAGAGATTTAGGTGGAGAAGATCTAAGGATGGAAAGCAAATTATCCCCATCAACTTCTTTCTAAGCAGCTTATAGATGCAGGGAAAAAACACAATTTGAAGTGTTTCTATACAAATGCTAGAAGCCTAAAAAATAAGATTGGAGAGCTAGAATATATAGTACAAAATGAAGAGGTAGATATACTGGAAATCTCTGAGACCTGGTGGAAGACGGATAGTCAATGGGACACTATTATCAGGGTACAAATTATATTGCAGTGATAAAGTGTCTCAAATTGGAGGGGGATTGCACTATATGTTATAGGGAATGGAATCAAACAAACCATTCTGCGTGAAACAGATAGCAGAGTGGCATCCTTATGGATATAAGTTCCATGTGTAAAGGGAAAGAGTATACTGGTAGGGCTGCCATGATAAAACCATCTGCCATGATAAAACAAACAGATAGATTAAGAAATGTTAACATAAATTAGGAAAGCTGGCAAAATGAGCAACAGTATAATAAGGGGTGATTTCAATTACCCCAATATTGACTACATAAGTGTCACATCAGGGAGTGCTAGGGAAGTAAAATTCCTAGAAGTAGTAAATGACTGCTTCTTAGAGCAACTGCTCCAGGAATTGACAAGAAGGGGAGCTATTTTACATCTAGTCCTTAGCGGAATGCAGGGCTTAGTATGAGAGGTAAGTGTTGGGTCTGCAGAAAAACAGTGATCATAACATGATCAAATTTGAGCTAATATCTGGAGTGAAGTCACTAAGGAAATCTACTGTAGCAGCATTTAATTTTTGAAAGGATCACTATGATAAAATGAGGAATCAGTTATAAAGAAACTAAAAGAATAAGCCACAAAGGTTAGGACTTTAAATCAGGCATGGACGTCGCTTAAATTACCATCTTGGAAGCCCAGACCAGATGTATTCCATGTATTAATAAAGGCAGAAAGAAGAGAAAATGACAGCCAGCATGGTTAAAAGGTGACGTGAAAGAAGCTATTAGAGCCAGAAGAATATCTTTTAAAAAAATGGGGGAAAGGATCCAAAATAAGAATGCAAAGCATTGATAAAGAAGACTGAAAGAGACTATGAAGAGAAACTTCCCACTTTCAGGTACATCAGAAGCAGAAAGCCTGTGAGGGAATCCGAGGGACTGTTAGATTATGAAGGAGCAAAAAGGGCACTTAGAGAGGACAAGGCCATAGCGAAGAGACTGAATGAATTCTTTGCCTCGGTCTTTACTGAAGAAGATGGTTTTCAAGTGTGACAATGTAGAGGAACTGAAAGAAATCTCGTTGAGCATGGAAGATGAACTGAGCCAAATCAACAAATTAAAGAGTAGTACATCATCTGGACCAGATGGTATGCACCCTAGGGTACTGAAATAACTCAAAACATTAAATTGCTGATCTGCTATTAGTGATCTGTAACCTGTCATTAAAATCGTCCATAATATCTGAAGACTAGAAAATGGCCAACGTAATGCTAATTTTTAAAAATGGTTCCAGGGGTGATTGGGGAAATTACAAACTGGTAAGCCTGACTTCAGTGCTGGGCAAACTAGTGGAAACTATTATAAAGAATAAAATTACTGAACACAAACATGGTTTATTGGGACATAGCATGGATTCTACCAAGGGAAGTCTTGCCTCACCAGTTTGCTTCATTTCTTTGAAGTGGCAAATAAACATATGGATAACGTTGAGCTGGTTGGTGTAGTGTATCTAGATTTCAGAAGGCTTTTGATAAAACCCTCATGAGAGACTCCTGAGAAAATTAAAAAGCCATGGGATAGGAGCCAATATTCTGTTGTGGATTATACATTGGTTAATAGATAGAAAATGGAGGGTAGGGTTAAATAGCCATTTTCTCAGCGGAGGAGGGTGAATAATGGAGTGCCACAGGGAGCTGTACTCGGACCAGTGCTATTTATCATATTTATAAATGATCTGGATATTGGTCTAGTGAGGTGATTAAATTTGCAGATGACACAAAACTATTGAAAGTTGTTAAAACGCCTGCGAACTGTGAAAATTTTCATGAAGACCTTAGGAAATTAGAAGACTTAGCATCCAAATGGCAGATTAAATTTAATGTGGACAAATGCGAAGTGATACACATTGGGAAGAATAATCCAAATCATAGTTACTTGATGCTGGGGTCTCTTAGCACCCAAGAAAAAGATCTAGGTGTCAACGTAGACAATACACTGAAATCTTCTACCCAGTGTGTGGCCATGGCCAAAAAAGTAAACAAGATGCTAGGAATTATTGGAAAAGGAATGGAAAATAATAATAAGAATATTATAATGCCTCTGAATTGCTCCATGGTGTGCCCTCATCTTAAGTACTGCATGCAATTTTAGTCGCCGTAACTCAAAAAAGATATAGCAGAATTAGAAAAGATTCAAAGAAGGGAGACCAAAATGATAAAGGGAATGGAACGCCTTTCATACGAGGAAAGGCTAAGGAGTTTAGAACTCTTCAGCTTCGAAAAGAGATTGCTGAGAGGGGATATGATAGAAGTTTACAAAATCCTGAGTGGTATAGAATGGGTAAAAGTGAATCAATGTTTTTACTGTTTCAAAAAGTACAAAGACTAGGGGACATTCAATTAAGTTGCATGGGGGTACTTTTAAAATGAATAGGAGGAAATATTTTTTTCACTCAATGAATAGCTAAGCTCTGGAACTCATTGTCAGAAGATGTGGTTACAGCGGTTAGCATATCTGGGCTTTAAAAGGTTTGGACAAGTTCCTGGAGAAAAGTCTGTAGTCTACTATTGAGATAGACATGGGGGAAAGCCATTGCTTGCCCTGGGATCGGTAGCACGGAATCTTGCTACTATTTGGGTTTCTGCCAGGTACTTGTGACCTGGATTGGCCACTGTTGGAAGCAGGAAACTTGTCTAGATGGACTGTCAGTCTGACCCAGTATGACTATTCTTATGTTCTTTTTATGATGGCCTCCTCCTTAACCTGGCCCTCGGTCCCCTCTCTTAACACTGGAAGGAAGGAATATTCGTAACAGTAGCACTTTCAGAACAGCCCAGGAGAAGCAGGGGGGGGGTAACCAGAAGACGATGCTAATTAAACATATGTATGAAAATGTCTGAAGCAAATTCTTCCCTCAACCCCTGTCCTTATCAGCAGGTATCACTGTGGCCCTACAAGGCAGCAGGGTTCAGGATAAATGTGGGAAAACTGAGTGAGATAAGACTGAGGGTGGCGATCACAGTGCCATTTCAGGTTACGATTGTTGCATTTCATTTTAGGATGACTCACCAGTTTTCTGCATATTTTGATTTTTTTTTTTCAGAATATTTCTTCTAATGCACTGGAGGAATCTGCAGTCTCTGATGACATTCTTTCTCCTGATGAAGATGGGGTGTGTTCTGGGAGGTATTTTTCGGAGATTGGTCTGGTGGGGCTCCTTGAACAGGCTGCTGAACTCTTCAGTACGGTGAGTGTAGCCTAACGCCTGCAGTCTGTAGTACTTGCAGCTGAGAGCAAGTTAATGTCAACACTCACATATCTCACATAAGCAAAGTTTGCTAGTCATGCCTGCCCTATGCGCCTGCTGCCACTGTAATGGGGACTGGGTCTATTGTCCTTTACCAGTATGGCTGCTGCTTTGTTGGTCATAGATCATATTTTTTGAGCAGGTTGGTTGTTTATACTGAGGTACATTAGCGGGAGGGGTTTTTTTTTTGTACATCAGGTGAAGGCCCCCTGGAATTATTTATCCTTTATCCCCTTTGGTTTGGCAGGTGCCACAAAAGATTTATAACAGGTCTTTTCACTCAGTATATTTATATTTGGGTATTGACAGTTCACATGCAAGATGATAATCAATGCTGTTTACACTTACTCTTTTAGCAGGCAGCAACATTAAGCTTGACACACTAGTCCTTGAGACATTGAACAAATTTAGATTAAGTTGTTGTAGGAATTCCTACTGGGTAATGACTGCAGAAGTCCTTCAGCTTTAGGTGTTTCCTTTCCCTGATCTGGCAGTTGGCAATCAGGGTGCCTGAGGTGTTGTACAATACAGATCTGGTTCTTTATGTTTCTTCTGCTTCCAGAAGAGTAGAGGGGATTCAGAGGGTTCTCCAAACCCTCTGAGGATCCAGGCAGAACAGGCTTGCTGTTTCCTGCACACTTCACTCCCCAAAATAATAGTCTTTCACTTGCAGCTGAAGGGAAATCCAGAGGGCTTCGCTTCCCAAACATTCTAAGTTCCTCACTTCTTACTACCAGAATGCCTTTTACTACTGATCCTAGAGAGAGAGGTTGAGGATATGACCGATGGAGGGGGTGACAGTTTTTTATATTTGTACCCGCGCTTTCCCACTCATGGCAGGCTCAATGTGGCTTTCATGGGGCAATGGAGGGTTAAGTGACTTGCCCAGAGTCACAAGGAGCTGCCTGTGCCGGGAATTGAACTCAGTTCCTCAGGACCAAAGTCCACCACCCTAACCACTAGGCCACTCATACATCCTACATTTATTCAGGCAGGCTGGAAAGCATTTCCCTAGATGGCACTTCTTCAGAGATGAAACACTGTCTCTGGGCTGAATATGCATTATATAGAGGACTTCTGCTGCCACCAAAGCCTTCTCACTGATTATAATAGGCACTCCCACATGTTCTACCAGCTTCTTGAGCTTTCTGTCCCTTTCTGGAAAGCACTGTCTCAGTCCTGGCAGGTGCCTGGAGGCAGAGAGTT
The DNA here is from genome assembly GCF_901765095.1 of Microcaecilia unicolor. NCBI lineage: Eukaryota > Metazoa > Chordata > Amphibia > Gymnophiona > Siphonopidae > Microcaecilia > Microcaecilia unicolor. Next base: position 240,371,769 of record NC_044032.1, on the reverse strand, counting down.
CAACCAAAAGACACAGACCTTCTGACTGCAGGAAGTGTCAGTCAGTATGCACTGCTCTCTTAGGGCCCTGTTTACTAAGCCACATTATAGACGCATTAGCGTTTTTAACGCTTGTTAACCGTGTACACACTTACAATATCCCTATAGGTGCCTACACAGTTAATGTAGGTGCTAATTGTAGGCACATTAAAAACGCGAACGTACTTAGTAAACAGGCCCCTAAATACTCTAGTGATAGCACTGAGGATTCAGTAACACTCCTTAGTGCTGAGTTCCTCAGTTTATTGTACAGTTGGGGTAAGATCTTAATTGGTCATGTTACAATGCAGCACAATTGTGTTTACAAGCAACTGCCACTCCCAGGTTTATTACTGCAGAAAAATTTGGGAGCATATGATTGTAATGCTGTAGTGATTATATTTGTTCTCTGAGACACATATCAGCTGAAGCCTAAACATAAAGGAACTGATTCTCTTCTTTTCACACTGTGTGGGGGAACTTGCATAATTCTTACTGTGTTTTTAACTCTCTTGCTCAAGGCTGGACTGTATGAAACTGTGAATGAAGTCTACAAAATTGTTATCCCCATCTTGGAAGCGCATCGAGACTTCCGGAAACTTGCTGCCACTCACGATAAGCTGCAGAAGGCCTTTGACAATGTTATAAAGAAGGTGTGTACTGTAGATCCCCCATAAATATATTCTGGCATGCAACAGGCTGCCCGGAGATATGTTTATTATTATTATTAGGATTTATTTACCGCCTTTTTGAAGGAATTCACTCAAGGCGGTGTACAGTAAGAATAGATCAAACATGAGCAGAAGGCAATTAGAGCAGTAAAAATATTCGAACAACAATACAAAGTATGGCATCAGAGTATAATACAGAGTACGACATGGTATACTACTTGCAATGATAACACAATATGTACTAGAACATTATAATTGGTAGTGAAGGGTAAGGCAAAGTTGTAACATATAGATGAGTAAGAAAGTAGGAAGAATTAGAAAGTAAGGTGAATGATTTGGAGAAATTTGCATGTGAGGTCAGGGAGACGGTTAAATATTATCTCAGCTAGGGTAGGAGTGGATAAACGTCCCGCTGCAGAATGTGCAGCCCAAGTCAATCCTTGTGTGTGTGAGTGAGACTAACAAGTTAGTTACGTCTTCCAGTAAAGGCCTGGAAGAGCCAGGCTTTCACCTGCTTCCTGAAGTAGAGGTAGTCTTGTGTTAAGCGGAGCCTTTCAGGCAATGCATTCCAGAGTGTGGGGGCTACTCCGGAGAAGGCTCGCTTGCGGGTATCACATCGTGTAATGTCTTTTGGAGAGGCTGTAGTTAGTGAAAGTCCTTGGGAAGACCTTAGTGTCCTTGGCGGTGTGTGTAGGATCATCCTATTCTTCAGATACAGTATTCGGGGCCATTTCCTTTCAGGGCCTTGAAGATCAGACATAGAGTTTTAAATTTAGCCCTGTAATGTACTGGTAGCAGCTCTCACTGGTCTTTGGGGGCCCTTTTGTGCTTTCTGGTTATTTTAGCTGAATGAGGCCTGAAAATACCTCATCTTGGGGGGGGGGGGGGCTAGTTGGGGTGTTGTGCTGCAGTTTTCTTCTTATCTCTCCCAGCGTACCTTTAGTATATACTCTAGTGGATCCTCCTCTACTTCTATCCCACTGTCAGTTGGTGTACCTCAGGGATCTGTCCTGGGACCTCTTCTCTTCTCCATCTATACTTCTTCCCATGGTACTCTGATCTCATCCCATGGTTTTCAGTATCATCTTTACGCTGATGACTCCCAGATCTACCTCTCCACACTAGAAATCTCAGCCGAAATCCAGGCAAAAGTATCACCCTGCCTGTCTGACACTGCTGCCTGGATGTCTCAGCGCCATCTGAAACTAAACATGACCAAGACTGAGCTTCTCATCTTTCCCCCTAAACCAACCTCTCCTCCTCCCCATTCTCTATTTCTATGCATAACACTCTCATCCTTCCTGTCTCATCAGCTGGTAACCTTGGGGTCATCTTCGACTCCTCCCTCTCCTTCTCTGCACATATTCAACAGACTGCTAAAACCTGTCATTTCTTTCTCTATAATATCAGCAAAATTCGCCCTTTCCTTTCTGAGCACACTACCAGAACCCTCACCCACACTCTTATCACCTCTCACTTAGACTATTACAACTTGCTTCTCACAGGTCTCCCACTTAGCCATCTCTCGCCTCTTCAATTTGTTCAAAATTCTGCTGCATGACTAATATTGTGGAGTGGAGTGGAGGAGTGACCTAGTGGTTAGGGTGGTGGACTTTGGTCCTGAGGAACTGAGTTTGATTCCCACTTCTGGCTCCTTGTGACTCTGGGCAAGTCACTTAACCCTCCATTGCCCCATGTAAGCCGCATTGAGCCTGCCATGAGTGGGAAAGCATGGGGTACAAATGTAACAAAACAAACAAAAAAAAATATATATATATATATATATTCCGCCAGTGTCATTATGCTCATATTAGCCCTCTCCTCAAGTCACTTCACTGGCTTTCTATCCGTTTCCTCATACAGTTCAAACTCCTCTTATTGGCCTATAAGTGCATTCACTCTGCAGCTCCTCAGTACCTCTCCACTCTCATCTCTCCCTACATTCCTCCCCGGGAACTCCGTTCACTGGGTAAATCTCTCTTATCTGCACCCTTCTCCTCCACTGCCAACTCCAGACTCCGTTCCTTTTATCTTGCTGCACCATATGCCTGGAATAGACTTCCTGAGCCGGTACGTCAAGCTCCATCTCTGGCCGTCTTCAAATCTAAGCTAAAAGCCCACCTTTTTGATGCTGCTTTTAACTCCTAACTCTTTCACTTGTTCAGAACCCTTATTTTATCATCCTCACTTTAATATTCCCTTATCTCTTGTTTGTCCTTTTTGTCTGTCCTAATTAGATTGTAAGCTCTGTTGAGCAGGGACTGTCTCTTCATGTTCAAGTGTACAGCGCTGCGTACGTCTAGTAGCGCTTTAGAAATGATAAGTAGTAGTAGTAGTAGGTTTTTCAGCAATTCTCAAAGTAAAAGAACATGTGTACTTCCTGTGGGTACAGTGTATGTATGATCATTTGCCCTTGTGGAAATAGCATTTCTATAAATAATTCCAATCACAACTGGTCAGAGAATTAGTCATTTATTTTAGATTTGCATAGTTTGTTAACAAGGAGGAACATCCAGCCAGGACCTTAGTCTCTGCTAGATTATCCTGACTAAGATTCAAAATGGATACATTTTTATAGGCTAACCCACAGATGTGGTAATGAATCCATTCAGTGAATGACAGATGCAAGCATGGGGGGGGGGGGGGGGGGGGGGGGGGGGGTTAGACAGAAAACAGATGAAAAAATCACAGGACCATCAATATATCACCCTGGTGCTTAAGTAGGGAAAAAGTAAACATTCCTACAGACAACCTATTTCTTAGCTATTGCTTGTAGCTGCCTGGACAATCCTAAGGTTAAAGGCGAAGGCTGAGAGAACAAGTCAGTCTCAGCATTTTCTACCATCAAATGTAAAATATATTTTTTAAATAGTCTAGACTAACATTAACCATTTATTTACCAGATTGCACACCTTTTATGAGGTAATCCTATAAATAGGGGTCAACATTTTGGCACAAGAATATGTCTAACTAGCCAGAATACTGGTATAGACACATAAATGCCAATGTCCCTGCTAGGCACCCTTCTATACATTAGTCCTAATGCAAGGTGGGCGTGCACATGGGCGGAGTCTGGGTAGGGCACACAGTTACACATGTACATTATAGAATATTATGATTTGTGAGTGTTTGCAAAGCAATCTAGGCGGAAGCATTTATACCATCTCCGTAGCTGGTGTAAGTGGTCACACCTAAATTATATGCACATATTGCCCTGCTGCTCTACTATTTTTATTTATTTATCACAGAAACTGGATATACTGCTTCATGCACAGTAATGCTGCTAAGTGGTTTATAAGTTAAACTAAAAGGAGAGGAAAAAAAGTAGGAAATCAGGGATAGAAAAGGGAGAAGAGAAGATAAGAAATAAAACAGAACAAGTGGAAGAAAGCACAGCAACTAGAATTGGTTAAGAAAGCAGAGATACCCTGTTTCCCCAAAAATAAGACATCCCCTGAAAATAAGACCTAGTAGAGGTTTTGCTGAATTGCTAAATATAAGGCCTCCCCCGAAAGTAAGACCTAGCAACGTTTTTGTTTGGCCCCGATGGGACATGGACACAAAAACCTTAATTTTTTTCACTGCAACCCAAAGACGAAATAACATTAAAGAAACAAGACTGAGGTGGAAAATCTATTGTCCAGCGGACTCCTACCATCCTCCTTCACGCTTTTGTGAAGATCAACTACCGGTAAGTGAGCCCGGAAAGAAAAGAAACATCCCCCTTGCAGAAATAATAAAAGAAAAGAAAATGAATAACCGAGCCCTTTCGGCGCTGCTCCATCGCCCAAGGGCTAAGTCAGACTAGAAGGATGGAAAGTGTTGCGAATGTACAGGAGGAGCACATAAAGCGCCACCAACGGGGAACGGAGCTACTGTAGAATTTTTTTTTAAACGTTTGTAATACGGTAGGGATGATCCTGCGCCCTAAGCCCTCTCACAACCTCCCGAGACCCCCAGCCAGAGCAGCCTGGCCCCGCATTCCATTACCTTCCCTAGTGCATACCCCTCCTCCATTCCCAGCCTGGCCAGGGCGGCTCTGCTCCGCTCGAGTCCTGCAGTCACTGTGGGCAGATAGGCGAACCACGGCCTATTCCTGCAGGATACCGCCCCCCACTTCAATACTGTTCCCGATCGCCATAGTCCCCCAACTACTCCCAAATAAGACATCCCCTGAAAATAAGACCTAGTGCATCTTTGGGAGCAAAAATTAATATAAGACACTGTCTTATTTTCGGGGAAACACGGTAGATCAGTTTTATTTACCATATGTTAGCTGGAATAGCCGGCCTTAAAAAACATTTTTATGTTTCAACAATTTTATTGATGATGACTTAATATACTAAACAACCAGCGTTCATAATGTACCTCAAAATTAAATCATCATACTTTAACATTTTTACCCCCCAATCCAACCCCATCCCCTCCCTCCAGAGGCTATAAATTCAACAATGAAGTACTTGGAAGCCAGAAACATTGCAACATCTTTAAAAGTACAAAACAAAAATAAATATATTTTAACCAATGTACAGCTCCCCAGTCAGCCTTTTCCAATATAGTAACACCTCCCAAATTAACTTCCCGCCTACCTTAGCAGAATCTGTCCAACTACAGCACAACACCCCAACTACCCCCCCCCCCCTCCCCATATCCCTCCCCTCGCCTAGTTATAACTTTTTTTTTTTAATCTGGGAAATGAACTTTCTATCTGGGATTTCAGAGGTAGATAGTTCCACAGATATGGACCAAGATAAGAGGAGGCCGTGTTCTATGGACATATAATGGGGGAGGGGTAAAAACAAGAGGGCAATTTGTGAAGAACATAGTATGAGGGGCAGTATGATTTTAATAGTTCAGATAGATAATGTGGGACATTAGGGGATAGTGCTTTACATATAAGGGTAAGTATCTTACGTTTGAGATGTGCAGAAATAGAAAGCCAATGCTTGGATATTAGCAATGGTGTAATTAGATCAAAATGCTGGGCGTTATGCAGAAGTTTGACAGAGGAAGATTGAATGAGTTATATTAAAGACGAAAGGGAGAGGTCACTGTAAAGAGCACTGCAGTGATATGTGATATCACTAAAGGTAGTATTAGGGTTCATATATACTGTTTGGCTAGAAATGTCTTAATAGAACAGATCAAGTACAATGCAAAGATGAACGCAATACAGAATAAATATATCTATATAGATAGATATAGAATTTAGAAATATTGATACCCAATTAGTCTCAGCCCATAACTACTGCAGCTTTTCATCATGCTTGGTGAGATATTCTTCTCAGTGCTGAGTAGGTAGTGCAGGATCTTCAATTAACACCATCCTAGGGACGCACTGCTGGATCAGAAACTGCCGCGCTCTCAATTCAGTGAAAGAGTTTGTGGGATCACAGCATGCAAGTTATTTCACCCACCAGAGAAAATGAACTCAACACTTATTCTTCTTATCCTCCAGGGTCACAAGCGAATGTTTGGGACTTATTTCCGTGTAGGATTCTATGGATCCAAATTTGGAGACTTAGATGAGCAGGAGTATGTTTATAAAGAGCCAGCGATCACCAAACTGCCTGAGATTTCGCACAGACTAGAGGTAATTATGTTGACAGGATTTCTGTAAGCTTGAATTAAATATTACTACAAACCACGTAGCAGCAATTAACGGTATTAGCTGGCAGTCCTCAGTAACTGACAGATTTTAAAGATTGCAAATTATCACTATAAACTGCTGAGCAAGTTGTAAATAGGAACCAGTGGCTTAGGAAGGGGGTGGCAGGAGGGGCGGTCCGCCCCAGGTGCATGCTGCTGGGGGGGTGTCGGCTTTGCTGGTTCCCTGCTCCCTCTGCTCCGGAACAGGTTACTTCCTATTCCGGAGCAGAGAGAGCAGGGAACCAGCGGAGCTGACGCAGCTCCCAGCGGCATGCACTCGGGGCGGACCAGCCCTCCCCCCTTCCTACGCCACTAGGTAAGAATGTGCACCGAGGGGGGGTGTCAATGCGCCGGGGGGGGGGGGTGCGCAGCGGCGAACTGCCCCGGGTGGCAGCCGCCCTTGCTACGGCACTGATAGGAACAACAAACATTGTTTGAAATGTCTGTATGCAAATTGCCAGAAGCCTAAAAAATAAGATGGGAGAGTTAGAATATATTGCATTAAATGAAAAGATAGATATAATAGGAAGGTAATCAATGGGACACTATCATACCAGGGAACAAATTATATCGCAGTGATAGGGTTCTGCTACTTTTCAGTTTTCTCTGTGAACTAGTTGTGAGTAAGTGCATTTCTTGCAAATTGTGATAGCCGAAGGTTCAGGCTGTGCTCTACATTGATATTGTGTTAGGCATTCACCAAGCACACATAATTTTTACATTTTTTTAACATCTATGACCAAAAAAACTTTGAATCTGAATTGTCAACTCCTGAGGTAGGCGCCGAAACACAGATCTGCATCAAGTCTGAGTTTCCTGTATTTTAGACTTTTTAAATAAACCTGTTGCAGTTACCCTTGTGTTGGATTTTGATTGGCCCCTTCCATGGCCATACCCCCTTTTGGATAGAACACGAGACGATTTCAGCACACAGCTATATTGCATAGCGTGTAGGCAGAAGCCAGCGTAAATCCAAATTATTGCCAATTAATGCCAATACTTGGTGTTAATTAGTTCGTTAGGTGATTATGTTGTGTATGCATCTCAGGATCAAACCCAAAATTTGGCACCCAGATTTCAGTGACCTTTATAGAATCTGGTGGTTAGTGCACAACCCACATAGCACCAGTTGCAATGGGGGGGGGGGGGTACAGTGGGTGGAGCATGGGCAGGTCCTTCATACACATAACTCATACAACAGGATGCTAGGAATCATTAGAAAGGTATGGTGAATAAGACCGAAAATACTATAATGACTTTGTATCACTCCATGGTGCATCTGCACCTTGAGTATTGCATTCAGTTCTGGTTGCCATATCTCAAAAAAGATATAGCAGAATTAGAAAAGGTTCAAAGAAGAGAGACCAAAATGATAAAGGGGATGCAACTGCTCTGGTATGAGGAAAGGCTAAAGAGGTTAGGACTTTTCAACTTGAAAACGAGACGGATGAGGGGATATGATTGAGGTCTACAAAATCCTGAGTGGTGTAGAATGAGTAGAAGTAAATTGATTTTTTACTTGTTCCAAAAGTACAAAGACTAGGGGACATTTGAGGAAGTTACGTGGAAATACTTTTAAAACAAATAGGAGGAAATATTTTTCACTCAACAAATAGTTAAGCTCTTGAACTCTTTGCCAGAGGATGTGGTAACAGCAGTTAGCATGTCTAAGTTTATTAAAGGTTTGGACAAATTTCTGGAGGAAAAGTACATAGTCTGCTATTGAGACAGACATGGGGAAGCAACTGCTTACCCTGGGGTTTATAGCATGGAATGTTGCCATGATTTGGGTTTCTGCCAGGTACTTGGGACCTGGTTTGGCCACTGTTTGGAAAACGGGATACTGTGCTAGATGGACCATTGGTCTGACCCAGTATGGCTACTCTTATGTTCTCTTATGTAAGTTACACACTTAAGTACAAAATTTACATGCTAATATTTACACTTGCCGTATATATAGCATGATAGCGCCTAAATGGTGGTGTATGAGTGCTGACTTACACTTTATCCTATAACGGAATCTGGGTACTTAGATTCCATTAGAGCAAGGGTGTCCAACCTCGGCCCTCACCAGGTCGGGTTTTCAGAATTCCCACAATGAATATTCATGAGATCTATTTGCATGTAATTGAGGAAGTGCATGCAAATAGATCTCATGCATATTTCTTGTGGAAATCTTGAAAACCTGACTGGACTACAGCCCTCGAGGACCAAGGTTGGAACACCCCTGCATTAGAGAATTTGTGCTCAGCACCTTGCATTTCAGTACCCAAATATGGGTGACCTTTATAGAATTGACCTCTAATTGTCTTATTCCTTCTGTCTGTGATGTAGACTCTACTGGATTAAAGTTCTACTTTCCCCTCTCTCCTCCCCACAAAGAATTTGTTCTGTCCCCACTAAACCAAGAGAAGCTGCCGTCCCTTTTCCCTTTCCAGTTCATTGTTCCTAGAATTCTGAACACCTTTGCTTCCTCTGCAGGGATTCTATGGTCAGTGTTTTGGTGAAAATGCTGTGGAGATGATTAAGGACTCTGCCCCAGTAGACAAAAGGAAGCTGGATCCTAATAAGGTACTGTACCCACTGCATATGGTATGAAAAAATCTACTGAGAGCATGCAAAGAAGAGGCTGATTTTTTTCACAGCTGACAACAGCAGATACAGACGTAGTCTAATGATGTTACTTCCTGCAAGAATGATGAGAAATCCAACCCATTTTTCCTATAAAGGAAGTTAATGTATAAAGCAAAAATAATCTAGGGCTGCAGGAAGATTAAAAATTTTAATTGTAATTAATCATGTGATTAAAATTTTTTATGACAATTATTCACAAAATTAAAAGATGTCTGCCAGCATCTTATTTCTGCCTCCCCCTTCCTCGTCTCTGCCCCCCTGGACTAGGGTTACCATACGTCTGGATTTACCCGGACATGTCCTCTTTTTGAGGACATGTCTGGGTGTCCGGACGGATTTGGCCAGCCTGCCTGTTTATCCGGATTTCTGGACAAATGGGCTGGCTGGCGGGTGCAGGACTCCTCTCCCCTACTCTACTCTATTATCCCTGGTGGTCTAGAGGTACCTCTTCATCTTTGGGGCAGGAATGAGCCCTCTCTTTCCTACCGGGAGCGCTGCTGCTAGCTGTCCTGCATACTGTGAGTCCGGCTCTGTCTCGGCGTTTCAAAATGGCCGCCGAGAATTGAAGCAGCCTCGCGAGACTTCAACTCTCAGCGGCCATTTTGAAACGCCGAGAGCCGGACTCACAGGATGCAGGGCAGCTGGCAGCAGCGCTCCGGGCAGGAAAGAGGGGGCTCTTTCCTGCCCCGAAGAGGTACCTCCAGACCACCAGGGATAGTAGAGTAAAGGGAGGGGAGGTGACGGGGGGGAGTGGAGATGACAGGGGAGGGAAGGTGATGGGGGAGGAGGGGGTGACCGGGGGAGGTAGGGTTACCTGGGAATATGTGTCAGGGCCTGGGCGAGTGCGTGAAAGGGGCGGGGCAGGGGACGTGAAAGGGGCGGGGCAAGTGTCCTCTTTTTATGAGGACAAAAAATGGTAACCCTACCCTGGACCAACATCTCTCCTTCTCTCTCCTGCCCCACTCTTCTATGGGCACCATCTCCCTTCTTTGTTCCAGCCCCTATAAAAAAAAATGTCACTTTTACATGCAATATGCAACAAAGTCTGCCCTCTCTTTCTTTACCCTCTCTCCACCCTCCTTTTCTGTACTCTCTCCCCCTTCCAGTTCCTTCCAATGTCTACCCTCTCCTTCTTTGCATTCTCTCTCCCCCTTCCATCTACGTCTGCTCTCTCTCTTCCCCTGAAGTAAAAAAAAAAAAAAAAATTAAAAAAAACACAAAGGAGGGCTCACCTATTGGCAGGAAGGGAGCAGGCAGAGAGCTACAGCAGTCTGAAGCTTCCCTGGGGTGAGTCCTCTGTGTTGGGTGGCCTGGGAGTGGAGAAAGGCTGTAGAAACCGGCATCGAGGCAGCCGTGGGGCAGTGACTCTAGGAGCTGCATCACCGGCATCGCACGGCCCACAGGTTTTGGACGGGACGGAAATTGGCTGGCCTTGAGCATATGCAGATGCACAGGGCCCTGCACCAGGCCTGCTGTGTAATGCAGGTGATGCAGCTCCTAGAGTAACTGCCCCGTGGGAGTGGGAACAAGGTGAGACTAAAGGCTTCGTGGGGTAGCCTATGGTTAGCTCTGCTGGACCCAGAAACAGGTAGTTATATCAGAACTTGATGTAACTTCCTGTTTATGGGTCCAGAAAAACCAGCCTTCTGCCTGACGCTGACACCAACGTTAATCGAGATTAAATATTTTAGTGGTCATTAAAAATTTAATGCGCTAAATCTGCAGCCCTAAAAAAAAAAAACTTTTTAAGTTATGAACTGGCCCTGCGGAGGCATCCCAAATATCTCATAACTTCCAATGTTAAAAAGGTAAAGTATAGGCAAGTATCAAGTCATGACCGAATTAAAGGGACTGCTATTTGTGTGATGGTTTCTTGACAGATTATTATCAGGATGGTCTACCACTGCCTTCCTCAGTCATCTTTCAAAGTTACTTTCATAAAAAATGGCTTCTGGAAATAAGAGAGGTTCTTTGTCATACAGCTTCCAGCAGCTGGTTTATTTGAGCTTACAGGCAGGAACATGGAAGTGTGGGGCAGCGAGGACCCCAGCGTAGTCCAGGGCATTTGCCGTGGTCAGATCCTAGTCCTAGATATAAACAAGTCCAACACCAGTAGAGACAGCAGCAAACTTCACTAATTTCAAGATGTTTGTTAATTTTTAAGAAGGGGGCAGTAAATGCGCTCCTAAAGGTTCCCATTTCCTTGTCTGGCAAAGAAAATGAGGGATGCTCTAGTGTGAGACCTTGCTATAAGGGAAACACTGACATTCAGAAGGTAAAACTATAAATATGCACACTTTTCTTCTCCAGGCCTACATACAGATCACATTTGTGGAGCCCTACTTTGATGAATATGAAATGAAAGATCGCATCACCTACTTTGAGAAGAACTTCAACCTGCGCTGTTTCATGTACACCACCCCCTTCACCCTGAATGGTCGACCAAGGGGAGAACTGAGCGAGCAGCACAATCGGAAGACCATCTTAACCACGATGCATGCCTTCCCCTATATCAAAACCCGGATCGGTGTCATTCAGAAGCAGGAGGTGTGTTCATTGACAGGGGCGGGGTGTGTATTAGAATCGGCAGCAGGCACATTTGAGGCTGGATAGGATCAACTGCTTTCCCCTTCCAACTTCATTTACTTTTCACAGTGTACAACTAGCAGGTAACATGCTTTGCGGCCTTTCTGGATTGCAGACTAAAGCATGGCTCTCCTCTAAGCACTGTTCCCTCTAAGCTGAGCGGGAGTCCTCCACCTACTACTGCCAGTGTGGGGTGCTGTTTCAGTATCACATTTTCAATAGTGAGAGACAAGCTCTGCAGGACTCCAGTGAACCTGCCTATCCCTAGCATATTGACCACCTCCCACTGGCAGCACTCAAGTGGAGGACTCCTGCTCAGTTTAGAGGGAATAGTGCTCCTAGACTTCTTTTCCTGTTTTGCAGAAGAGAGTAAGCATTCCATTATTACTCAGAGAATCAGAATGCTGCAGAGCTAATTCCTACCTCCCAGCTCCCACTGCTTACAGGGCCAGCAGCAGAGCATGCTAAAATGTCACAACAGTAATGAGGGAAGCAGTGGCGTAGGTAGGACTGTATGGACCCCGGCCTGAAAAATTCCCAGAGCTGACATATTATAATTAATAAATTCAGGAAAAAAAAATTTTTCCTACCTTTGTTGTCTGAGCTTAGCTTTGGTTCTAGTGTCTCTCTTCTGCTTTTCTCTGTTTTTTTTTTTCTTAACTCTTTTCAGGGTCTCCTGTCCTTTTTACATCTCTTTCTGCCCAGCATTCATTTTTTTCTGTGTGTCGCTATCCACCCTGTCCAATGTCTCCCCTCTGTCCAACATTCCCCTCTCTGTCTCTATCCCTCCCCTTCTGTCTAGTACTGCTCCTCTGTGTCCCTGTCCCTACGCTTCCTCAATGTCCAGCATCTCTTTTGTGTCCCTGTCTTTCCCCATGTCCAGCATTCTTCTCTCTTACCTTTCTTCTACATCCCACTCCCACCCTCTGTGGTATGCCATCCCTCCACTGGGTCCAGCATCTTTCCCCCTCTCTAACTCTTCTCTCCACTCCCCCTGAGTCCAGCATCTGCCCTTCTCTTCCCCCTCCCTTTTGCTCCAGGTTTCTTCTTCTTTTCCCTCTTCTCCCCCTCCAAGTCCAGCATCTCTCCCTTTCTATCCCCTCCCTCACTGGTCCTCCACATATGGGAGTAGGTCGAGGCAGAGAGAGCACTGAAAGCTTTCTCTCTGGCTAGTGGAGCCTTTCCTCTGCCACGTCCCAAGTCTCTCATACAACTTCCTATGTGTGGGATGTGGCAGAGGAAAGATTCCGCCAGCCAGAGAGGCAGCTTTCAGTGCTGTGTCTGCTGCACCCTGCCACCGCTTGTGGTGGACCAGCAGGGGGAAGATTGGAGCGATGCCAGATCCAGACCCAGGCTCAAGGGGGAGGAGATGAAGTGATGTTGGGGTGGGGGAGGGTGGACGGGAAGGAAGTTACAGTTTCAAATGAGCCCCTACAATTGGGCAGCCCTGGGCATTTTGCCAGGCTCTGTGAATGGTAGCTATGCCCCTGTAGAGAAGGAAAAATCTGACTATGAATAAATAGGGCTGGTTTAAACATTAGCTGGACTAGGTGGCCGCTTAGGTCATCATTGTGGGGCGGCAAAGAGAAGCTGAGTCAAAGCAAACCAAATTCAAAGAATCCTCAGCCCATACTTTTACCCACATGGAAGGTGAGTAATTTTCAAAGGCATTACCTGGGTAGCTAATTTTTGGAAACTGCCTTCATCAAGTACGTGTATATCCAAACTGAAATTTACTATTTAAAAATGTGGTAAGTACTAAGGTTATATAGGTTTTGTCAAATCTAATTTGTATATTTTTGACAGGTGGCCATGCCCATTTCCAATCACATGACCCATGTGTCAACCATTCAGAGTCGAAGATCTGCCCAAGCCATGCTCACTTTCCAATAAGCCATGTCTACTTCTCTCAAGTCACACCCCTTCCACCCCACCCTACCCCTTTTAATGACTTCACCAGAAGTGACACCCTAGCTCCTCCTAAACCCTGCCTCTTTTGATGGCATCACAGGACGTAACATAACTCCCAGGCCACACCCCTTTTCTAAGGTAGCAGCACCCATGGATTGCACAAATCCAAGATGGCAGCGTCCATGACATCACTTCTGGTTTTCACTATTTGCTGCCATCTTGGATCAGTGACATCATTTCCAGTTTTCACTGCTCACTACCATATTAGATAAGTTACATCACAGGAAGTGATGTCAATCACCAAACACTGCCCCCTACAGCCTCAGAGGAGCATGCACAACTTTTTATTTTTCCCTTGCCCTTAAACTGATCCTTTTTATTTTTTCAATCACAGGCACATCATTACTGCTTTATGATGCTGCCATGATGTGCTGCCAGATCTGCAAGTTTGTCAACTGCCAATTTTAAAGCAGATTTTCTGTTTTTACAATTGTACCATCAGACAGATGATTTGCAAAAGTCTGTGTTTAGCTGTCTTTTGTTGTTTTACAAAAGCCGACAGATCAACACATTCTCCTTATCATGCATGGTGTGAATAAACTGTGCAAGTGCTGATTTTTTTTTTCTGTGTGTGTGTGATTACCTGTCTGCCTCATTATCTTGATTTTTATAGCCCCTAAAGAACATCTTCTTGTATAAAGTCTGAATGTATTTTTTTCTCTCTGTCTCTCTGATGCTGTTTTTACAGCATTAGCTCAAAGACACAGAACAGTAACCATTTTCTCAGGGCATTTAGGTTTCTCTCAATCCTGCCTCCTGGAAGGCATACCAGAGATTTCTGTAAACAGAGACCATAGAGATAAAGGAGAAACATCACAGCCCACAACCCATCGCCCTCCCCCCTTTTCAGGCATGTCAGTGCTCAAAGGTCCTGTACATAAAGAGATAGAAAGAGAAGCAGGCACCATGCAGCTTTATTCAAAAAAACCAAGGCATTTTCGTGTCTGAACAGGATACAACATGCTAAATCATGAATAGGGCGCTGCAAGTTAGATCAGAAAAGAGCTTTTTTTTTATGAATTTGAGCATAGGATACAACAAGTCTTTGGCATGTCTGGATGGGAAAAAAATCCTCTGACATGCGTATATGCAGGACCACTGAGAAGGGAGGGCAAGATTCCCAGGGCCTAGGCCTCCAAGAGGGGTGTGGTGCTGCAGTGCTGCTGAGTCACATTGGCATTCAGCAAGAAGGTTTCAAGTGACAAGTTCTCAGTGGTGGCAGTGGTGCAAGGCAGCCCGAGTAGGCAGAAAAAGGCTGCAATTCATTGGTCTCTGTCCTCAGGGTTATTGCGTTAACGCATAACGTGTTGTCTTCTCTGCCACTGGCAGATCCTCTTCCTGCTTCCCTCATTCCGCCTCCGGCTCCTCCCGACTCTATAACTACTTCGCAATTGCTTTCAATGGAAGTAATTGAGTCAGCCGGGTTTTACTTCCATTGCTTTCAATGGAAAGCAATGGAAGTAAAACCCGGCTAGCTCAATCCGTCCTCCTTTTTCTGGAGCCATATGGTAACCCTACATCCTGTGGATCTGCAGCCTGCAGCGGCAGGCTACAGAGCTCAGCAGGACTTGAGACAGACAATTGGTCCAACTCCGAGCAGGAGGAGCACTAGTCTGTACTGCATGTTTGGTGGAGGGGGCAGGGGGGCGGAGGATGCGGGGGGACTCTTAAGGCCCGGCTTTGTCTCTCAGCGGCCCTACCTACATGGGCATAAAAGGACGTTATGTGACAACCAGATATAAATTGTTCCACGTTGTTGGTGCTGATCATTGATTCCTATAAAACCCTATTAGACAAAGAGACACATAATGAAATCATCCCCTGTTACTAGATCAAACATATATCCCCTCTCTCCCCCTTTCTCTTTCTGGCAACCTCATGAAAAAAAAGCCCTCAATCATTCATGGCGATGGACGTCACTTCCTGTGATGTCATAGAACCAAGATGGCGACGAGTAGGGAAAACGAAGAAGTGACACTACAGGCACTTTCAACTTGCAGCATAGCCTTGTCATTTTCAAAACTGGGCACTGGCTCTTTTAGGGTCATCTCTGTACACACAATAAAATGAAATGTTCTCTTTTTATGTCTACGTGCTAGTTTTGGAGCACGCAGCCCCTATATGTAGTTGTAAATTTATGTGTCATCATTTGTACATCTGGGAGCCTACGTTTATAAACACACCTAAGTTACTATTATGAAATAGGCTTAAAAGAAGTGCTTTTTATGACTCCTCAAAAAGCCATCCTTTTATAAAATCAAGTGCACAGAGTACGTGCACTTATTTGCAGGTGCAAATGTGTGTGCTACTGAGGATTATTCTAGAAGCCCATTGTACAAAGGCATGTCGATGCCTGCATTTTCTATGTAAAACAGGCATGTTTTTGAGTGACCACGTTTAGTAGAGCTAAGGCATGTACGCAGTCTTTTAATCATTTTGTACCCAGTATGACCAGGATCAGTGCATTCTTTGGTCCTGAGGATGACTTGCTGAGCCTTCTTCCTACTATTCTGCCTGATCCTAGACCATCAGGCTATAGCTGCACTTGCACTAGTGCAATATGTAGCATTGTGGAGGTCAATTAATAGAGCATTTTCACTGTGTGAAGCAGGGATGGGCAACCTTGGTCCTCAAGGGCCGCAACCCAGTCAGGTTTTCAGGATTTCTGCAATGAATGTGCATAAGATCTATGGAGACGGTGCATGCAGATAGATCTCATGCATATTCATTGTGGAAATCTTGAAAACCTAACTGGGTTGCGGCCCTCGAGGACCAAGGTTGCCCACCCCTGGTGTAAAGGATGATTTACAAGTGGAAAATGGCGCTTATAAAATTGCATGCAGGGTTGCTGAGAGGGAGGCAAGATTCCCCCCGGGCCCGGCCTCCAAAGGGGACCTAGCATAAGCATTGTCTCTCGGCAGCCTTGATTGCATGGGGCATACATGTAGGCGCACAATGGAACTGCTTATGCCATCGTGCAAAGCATGCTTTTTAGAATTAGCCTTAAATTGGTAGTTCTATAGCTGGAGGGGAATGCAGAAAATAAAGTGGAATAGGAAAAAGGGGGAGGGGGTGATTTAATATATAAAGCATTCAGCCCACAAATACAGTGCAGGCCAAAGAGCTCATACTGATAGAATTAGCCTTTTTTTTTAAATATATATTACTTTGGTAATTCCCATTTCTAAGCAATATCTTTCCCTGAGAGGATAGCACAGGGTATGTTCATGAGAAACCTCAGGTCTCCCAACTCCTAAACTGTGAACTGGTCATGTGTATGATGATATCCAAACTAGTTACCAACTCATAAGAACATAAGCTTTGTCATACTGGGACAGACCAAAGGTCAGTCAAGCCCAGTATCCTGTTTCCAACAATGATCAATCCAGGTCACAAGTGCCTGGCAATATACTAAAAGATTAAAACAGATTTTACACTGCTTATCCTAGGAATAAAGTAGTGGATTTTCCCAAGTCCATCTTTTATGTTATAACAATTTTTATTGATGACAAACCAAAGCATATACAGCCAAAAATCGCAGCAACATACTAGACAAATATAAAACTGCATACAATACAGTCAATAAAGCCATCTGTCATCAGCACTTTAACCATTTTTATCAGCACCCCACCCCTGTATTTGAAATTTCAACAATTACTGTAAACAAAACTGAATTATGTCTTAATTATAAGTTCTAGGCGTCCTACCCTGAGAGTACCTTAAAACCCTCTTCTTTACCATTGATCTCACTCTCTAACAATAACTGGGCACCCCCCCCCCCCTTTATCTGGTCACAGGCAAGAGCATTGGGTCCTGCAAACCCAACAGCAATATCCCTAACCCAGTAATTCAGTGTCCTCCGACTGCTTACCGCCACCTCCAGAATACTCCACTAAGTGAGATGCTGCTGTCCTTCCAGCACCCCTCACTGGGTAAGTCAGCTGTGTCTTAGTGATAGACCTTCTCTTCCCCCCCCCCCCCCCCCCCCAGAAAAAAAATAAAAAAACACACACACAGGTCTAGCGTTGTTTAAAGTGAATTAACGATAAGACTTCGAGCTTTGTGAGGTAGTGATTGGATGTAACTGTCCCATGTGGCCAAAAACATTTGTTTCCTCTTATAGTAAATGACGGCAGATAAAGACCTGAATGGTCCATCCAGTCTGCCCAACAACATAAACTCATTTTACATGTATATCCGACTTTGATTTGTCCCTGCCTTTCTCAGGGCACAGACTGTAGAAGTCCGCCCTGCACCGGTTTTATTCTCCAAATACCGGCGTCACCACCCAATGTCCGCTAAGATTCCATAGATCCATTCCTTCTAAACAGGATTCCTTTGTGTTTATCCCACGCATGTTTGAATTCCATTACCATTTTCATCTCCACCACATCCCGCAGGAGGGCATTCCACGTTCCCACCACACTCTCCGTTAAAAAAATACTTCCTGACATTACTCCTGAGTCTGCCCCCCTTCAACCTCAATTCATGTCCTCTAGTTCTTCCACCTTCCCGTCTCTGGAAAAGGTTCATTTGCGGATTAATACCTTTCAAATATTTGAACGTCTGTATCATGTCACCCCTGTTTCTCCTTTACTCCAAGGTATACGTGTTGAGGTCGGCACGTCTCTCCTCGTACAGTTTGCAACGCAAATCCCATACCATTTTCGTAGCTTTTCTTTGCATCGCTTCCAGTCTTTTTACATCTTTAGCCAAATACGGCCTCCAAAACTGAACACAGTCCTCCAAGTGAGGCCTCACCAATGATTTGTAGATGGTCATCAACACCTCCTTTTTTCTGCTGGTTATACCCCTCTCTATGCAACCTAGCATCCTTCTAGCCACGGCTGTCGCCTTGTCACATTGTTTCTTCACCTTCATATCCTCCGACACCAACACCCCAAGGTCTCTCTCCTGAGTTGAGCTTACTAATCTCTCCCCTCCTATTCGGTATCTCTCTTTTGGGTTTCTACACCCCAAATGCATCACTCTGCACTTCTTGGCATTAAATTGTAACTGCTTTTGACAATTAGAAACCCTTATACTACCTTTTTTTCCCCTCCTACATGGTCTTAAGTCCCACCACTATATGTGACCTTCTCCAGTCAAAGCCAATTCCAAATCCATAATTAGCTTTAAATCAAATCAAACAGTGCTCAGTCATGCCCATCACTAATCAAAAAATCTTGGAAGCATAAAACTGATTTGTTCTCATATTTTAGCTGGCCTTTAGCTCTAATTGCCCTCAGGATTTCTGCCTTGTGGGCATAATTCAGAATTTTAAAGATAACCACACACGGTCTGGACTCTTCCGCCCTCCTTGGTTCTAACCTGTGGCCCGCTGAACTCGCGGAGGACCCGTCGTCGATTGCAGCCGCAATTCGGAAGCCAGCCAAGACTCCAGGAACCTTCGCAACTCTGACTCGATGATGGTCTCAGGTAGGCCCACTAGTCGTAAGTTCCCTCTCCTGGAGCGGTTCTCAATGTCATCGATCTTGTCTTCCAATGTCTTGAGTTTATACTTTAGATTTGAATTTGTTGCAGATAACTGCTGTACCCAATCCTCTAAGTCTGAGACGCGTTGGCAATATGTGGAGAATTCACCTCGCAGTGCCTCCAGCCTTCCGTCGACAATGTCCAATTTGTCTGAAACCGCTTGCAGGCTCTTATCCAGCAACATTTCAATAGCTCATTTCACTTCTGTGACTATCTCTACCACCCATGCGGAGCTAACTGAAGAAGATCCTGTGTCTCCTGCGGTCGTCATCTTTGATTCTTTCTCACATCATTGCGCTTTAGAAGCCATCAATGAGCATAAAAATCAGCTTTGTCCAATTTCCTGACTCTCGACTCCTTAGCTCCTCCAATTCTTCAATGGTTTTAGCAAAAATAACTAGTTGGAGGCAAGTTTTGAGGATCAAGTTTCGGGAGCTCTTCTCACTAATACCTGCTCTCTCAGCAAGGCATCACGTGGCCTATCCAAACCTTTTTTAAACCTTGCTAAGCTAACTGCTTTTACCACATTCTCTGCCAATGAATTCCAGAGTTTAATTTCATGTTGAGTGAAGAAATATTTTCTCTGATTTGTTCTAAATGTACCACTTAATAGCTTCATTGCATGCCTCTTAGTCCTAGTATTTTTGGAAAAAGTAAACAAGTGATTCACATCTACCCGTTCCACTCAGTATTTTATAGACCTCTATCATATCTGTCCTCAGCTCTCTCTCTTCTCCATGCTGAGCTCTAGCCACTTTAGCCTTTCCTGATAGGAAAATCATCCCATCCCCTTTATCATTTTCATCGACCTTTTCTAATTCCACTATATATATATTTTTAGATGAGGTGAGGTGACCAAAATTGCACACAGTATTTGAGGTGTGGCCGCACTGTAGAGTGATACAAAGGCATTATAAAGTCCTCATTTTTGTTTTCCATTCCTTTCCTAATAATAACTAATATTCTATTTGCTTTCTTAGCCGCCACCATACACTGAACAGAGGGTTTGAACATATCATCAATGATGACACCTAGATCCCTTTCCTGGTTGGTGACTCCTAATGTGGAACCTTGTATCACATTAACTGTAGTTTGGGTTCCTCTTTCCCACATGTATCACTTTGCACTTGCTCACATTATATGTCATCTGCCATTTGGATGCCCAGTTTCCCAGTTTCATTAGGAGTGGAGGAGTAGCCTAGTGGTTAGTGCAGCAGACTTTGATCCTGGGGAACTGGGTTCAATTCCCACTGCAACTCCTTGTAGCTGTATGTAAGTCACTTAACCCTCCATTGCCCCTGGTACAAAATAAGTACCTGAATATATGTAAACCGCTTTGAATGTAGTTGCAAAAACCTCAGAAAGGCTGAACATCAAGTCCCATTCCCCTTCCCCTTTCCTCTTGCAATTTTTCACCATCCTTTTGCAATTTAACTTACTCCAGTTCATTAGACAATTTTTTTTTTTTGTGGTACCTACTGGTAACCAAACATAACTGATATGTCCCTGTTCTTCTTTTGTATTAGTTTATTTTGACGCCTATTGAAGTTGCCATTGAGGATATGCAGAAGAAGACACTGGAACTGGCCATTGCTACCAGCCAGGATCCACCAGATGCCAAAATGCTTCAGATGGTGCTGCAGGGTTGTGTTGGAGCCATTGTCAATCAGGTAGTGCACTTACAATACACTCTGAGACTGATATTCAAAAGAGCTTAGGTTCCTAAATTCACCGTTTTGAAAATGAACCAGACTGAGTGGCTCAATTTATGATTGTAGTTTCACTAGGCTCCTAAACTTAGTATCCAGAAAAGTGAGTGGCAGCAGGTAGTTTTAAGGCACAGAAAAAAAAAACAGGAGCTTAGCAGTCTTTCAGCTCCAGGCACCTAAGGGGTCCTTTTACTAAGCCGTAGCAAAAAGTGGCCTGCGGTAGTGTGGGCACGTGTTTTTTGCATTCACCAGGCTGGTTTTTACCATGTCTGCGCTCCTAAATATTGACAAAAGAATGACAGCCCTAAATTTGAGAGCAGCTTTCAGGTGAAATTTCAGCTGGAAACTTGCCCCATCCTTCCCCAATATGAGCTGAGACAGACAGCATTTTATAACCATTGGCTGCAGTGGGTAAATTCAGAGGCAGTATGCAGATAATGGCTGCCCCTGAACATCTGGAGTCACGCAGCCTTTTTGCTGTCCTAACTTAACCCAGATAACTGTCTGGTTAGTGGTCTGAATCAAGGGCGTAGCCAGACATCAACGTTTGGGGGGTCTGGAGCCCAAAGTGGGGGGTACAGTTTGGCCCACCTCCCTGACGCAATCCCTGCCCCGCCTCAACCCCACATACCTTGGCTGGTGGGGGTCCACAACCCCTGCCGCTGAAGCCTTTCTCCAGCACTGTTCTCTGCGCATTGCCTGCCCTGCTTCACCTCATGTCATATGCATGCTCGGTTTTCACTAAAACCGAGCATGCATGTGATGTGAGAGGAAGCAGGGCAGGCATCAGGGGCCCTGGATCCAATTGGGGGGCCCAGGCCCCCAAGGCTGCCTGTAGCTATGCCACTGGTCTGAATATCACAGCTAGCCAGATAATCTCTAACTCTGCTCAAGGTAGACTGTACCTGCACTATCCAGGTAGTGCTGCTAAATATCCCTTTCACTAGCACTTAATCTGGTAGGAGACTCTTCTACCCGGATAAGTGCTCTTTTATATCGACTCTTTAGAATCTTAAGTTTGTCTGAAAATAGGTGACAGATTTAAGCAGTCAACCTAGGCTTCTAAATGAAGGAGCTCCGCTATTTTTTAAATATATATATATATATATATATATATATATATATATATATATATATATATATATATATTTATTTATTTATTTATTTATTGGCATTTGTATCCCACATTTTCCCACCTCCTCTTTGCAGGCTCAATGTGGCTTACATTACATCATGAATAGTGGAAATACATAAGAAAATAGACATTTAATATTGCATCCAGTGGAGGAGTGGCCTAGTGGTTAGGGTGGTGGACTTTGGTCCTGGGGAACTGAGGAACTGAGTTCAATTCCCACTTCAGGCACAGGCAACTCCTTGTGACTCTGGGCAAGTCACTTAATCCTCCATTGCCCCATGTAAGCCGCATTGAGCCTGCCATGAGTGGGAAAGCGCGGGGTACAAATGTAACAAAAAATACATAAAATAAGGATCTTGGGTAGCATGATAATGATAAAGCATGATAGTAGTATAACAAGCATATATCGTAAGGCAATTCTGGATATTTGTGTAGGAGTTCACATTTGTTGATTTTTGTGGTATACCTTGTTAAAGAGATGGGTCTTCAGTAGTTTGCGGAAGTTAGTGCGTAGATCGTTTTTAAGTTCGGAAGCGCGTTCCAGAATTGTGTGCTCAAGTAGGAAAAAGTTGATGCATGCGTTAGTTTGTATTTTATATTGGGCCTTCTGATGTCTACAGACAGCCCTTTGTCATTCTTCTCCTATGAGTTCCCCATCTAGCTGGTTTTACTGGGTTCATTAACCCCTGGATTCTATATATTGCACCTAGCTTTGGGCTCAATTATATTTGCACATGATCCCGAGATGCACATGCAACTTAATTGGCTAATGAGAATAATTGTCCACTAACAACCAATTGTTGACATTAATTGGCACCAATTAGAATTTGTGTGCACATTTGGCTGTGCTCTATTCTATAAGAAACATGTTGCCCAAATTCCATCATGTGCAACTCAAAATGGGAGTGTGGCCATGGGAGTGTGTCAGGGGCGTTCCAAAACATTACACGTGTTGTTACAGAATACTGGGTCTCTACTTCCAACATTTACACCAAGTTTCAGCAGGTGTAAAAGTGTGGTGCCCAAAGTTAAGGCATGGGAATTGGCTCTAAGCACAATTCTATAAAGGGTGTGCGCCCTTTATAGAATCATACTTCATGCCAATCTTTTCTACCACTCATTTTGTAGCACCATTTCTAGCATCTAGCCCTAATTGCTTACCACTCCACATCTGTTTCAGTAATGAATTATATAAAGTAGGAAAGCTCCCTGGCATTTGTGAATAGCAACTGCCTTTTTTTAGCTGTATTATATAAATGCAATTGTCATCGTAGTTGTTGATAAAACAAACTGGAATAAAATACCCCTAAGAACTCTTGGGATATATGTGTGTAACCTATGCATACTGTCTTTCCTCCATCAATGATCTCCTGTTGTTCCTTCTAGGGGCCACTAGAGGTAGCTCAAGTATTTCTGGCTGAGATTCCAGCAGATCCAAAGTTGTATCGGCATCACAACAAGCTGAGATTATGCTTTAAAGAATTTATAATGCGGTAAGTGTAAGAACATCACTGAGGTCAGCCAGCATTTAGACTAGTGGTCCATTGTGGTGGTCTGTAATATTAGTTGCATTGGATTGTTTATGGGATAGGGGTGAAGAAATGGTTCAACTGTCAGATTGCTGGAAGCTTGTAAAGTCCAAAAGTGCCACTACAAAGAAGGGCTTCAGTTATGCTGCCCTTGCCCCTTTTCACAGCTGGCTTGCCACTGAATGATACTATAAATGAAAGGTATCTGGTCCAAAGAATTTCTGTCTGTCCACTGGGTATGGTTTGAGCATTCTCGTCGTGTTCTAACAGTTGAAAAATACTACCTGCCTGGATCTACAATGGCGGAATAGCGATTCATCTAGGCTTTTCTTACAGCATAGGGGTATGTGTCAAGGTGATAAACATATAGGGGCAATTTTATAACAGGGTGCCCAAATAGAGACACCCAAAGAATGCCTCATAAGCAGTGACATACCTACAGGGCCGGTTTTAGACATGGTGGGACCCATGGCAGAAATTAAAGAGGAGGCCCCTGATCCACAATCCTCCCATCTGCGTTGCTACATGGGCCGGGCATCTCTTCCACTTCTCCCCACCACAGTCTGTCTCCCTCCCTTCCCCTCACCTTGCGGTCTTCTTTAAAATTTTTATTTCCCTTCTCAGAGGGGCCCTGGCGCGGCTGTCGTTTTTCCAGAGATGCACCTTGCAAGACTGCACCCCAGGCTTGAACAGGATTCCTCTGCTCTGGTTGCTGCTTCCAGGCTGGATTCCTCTTATCCACCTGAAGCTCTGTCTCTTCAGTTGCCACTTATAGCGCCAGCAAGTATTCCTTTACTTAGCCTGCATTTATTTCTTTCACTCCAGGAATCCCCCACTGCTCCCAAGGGTCCTGGTGGGGGTACAGGCAACCAAGGATCGCCTGTGCCCCACTGCAATCCCTTTTATTATTTTCCAACTCTACCCTTGATGTCACTCACCACAAGAAACTACTTTATCTCGGCAACTTCTCTGCCAACCCCTCCCCTGGGCTGTCCTCTAACTTTCTCTCCAGCCCACTGGAAAAATCTATCACTGCTGTCTTAGTAATACCCATATACCTCGGGATTCTATATATTGCTCATTAATTTCCACACAGAAATCAAAGCGTATTCTATAACAATGCACATAACTTAGTTCTTTAACTAGCTAATCAGTGCTGTTAATTGGATGTTAAGCAATCTATCAGCACTAATTGGCATTCAGATATACACACACAACTCGTTAAGCGTACTCTGTAAAGTGGTGCACATAAATTCTAAGTTGAAAGGGGGCATGGCATTGGGCGGGACATAGGCATTTCTAAAATCTATGCACATTGTTATAGAATACACCCGCTCTACGCCTAATTTAGGTGTCGAGATTTACGCCAAGTAAAACATGGTGTATATGGCTGTGACTAAATTTGGTCACATGGAGAGGCACTCTGCATATTCTGTATACTGCGTGGAAATTTAAGCTTATTTTTGTTCTGAGTGGAATTTTCAGGCGCCATATATAGAATCTAGCCCATCATGGGGTATTACATTCTCCCCAGTTAAGAAATGATGATTTCTCTGTCAGCATCACAGAAAACGTTCTTTCCCTTTTTCTCAAGGGACAACTTCTTAGGTTTTGTTCTCCCATCCCTTTGGAGCAATACAAACCCCACACAACATTATCTTTTTTCTTTTTTTTTTTTTTTATTATTTTCATTTAATGATTCACACAGCAATGTGATAATACAACTCACATTTGAAATTACAAAAGAAATTCTTTTCAAAAAGAGATGAGGAAACAAAAAACATTTTTTTTCCCGTCCACTACTAAGGAAAAACAATTCCAAGAAAAGGAAAAAAGAAAATTAAAAGAAACATGAGATTATTAATGCACACAAGCTATCTCTAAATTCAGACTCCAGCCTGCAATGTAGGAGGGCATATAACAGTCACTTCAACTCTAGCATCTAGGAAATCTTTAAGCTGTTTAGGGTCTACAAATTGAAATTGTTTACCCTCAAGCATAACAGTACATATACAAGGAAAACGTAAAACAAAGTTAGCTTTCAAGGCTTCTACCCTGGGACGGAGTTCCAAAAAGGCCCTACGTCTCATTTGTGTCGGCCTAGAAAGGTCAGGAAAAATCCTAATTTTGGAACCCATAAACAGATCGTCTAAATGTCTCAGGGAAAGTCTTAACACAGCGTTCCGATCAGGTTCTAGCACAAAAGTGACTAACATTGTAGTCCTGTAGGTAATCACATCCAGTGAACTTTCCAGGAAGGAAGTAAGGTTCATTTCTTCACCCATTTCTCGTCTAGGGGGATCTCCCAATGTCCCCTTAATATTCCAGATGTAATAGGCTTGGGTTATGGGAGGCAATGATTCTTTATCCATTCCCAGAATGTCAATCATATATTTTTTCACCATCTCCGTTGAGGAAATTAAAGGAGATTTGGGGAAATTAAGAAACCGAAGGTTAAGTCTCCGAGACTGATTTTCAAGGTATTCCAAACGTTTGTGTAAGAAATTATTGTCCTTAACCAAAACGGATTCCAAAGACCCCATTTCTTGAATCTTAGTGTCTAATTTTTCAATCTTGGAGGACTGCTGTGCTGTCACCTGTGCCTGGATCAGAACTGCTTCTGAAAGAGTTTTTATATCTTTAGTATTTTCTTTTAACATAGCTTGCATGGAGGAGTGAGTATTATGTACCATATCCCACAGTGACTCTAATGTCACAATAGAGGGTTTACTTATTCCACTCGTTGGCAAAAGGGAGTGTGGTGGGGTCTCGGTGGAAGTAAGTCTATTAACAATAGCTTGTGGTAATACCTTTAAGGCCAAATCGGCCAAAAACGTAGAATCCGGGGTCCCACTCAGTTTTGCCGCTGTCCTCCCCTCTGGCAGCTCCGAATTCACCCCTTCGGTTTCGGATACTGCCTGGTCTGCGGCAAATTGAACACTTCCTGGCTGTGGAGGTTCCCTGCGGTCTTCGGGGCTCAAGGAAACCCCGTCTCCGCTATCCATCGACGTCGTCACGTCGACAATGGCAGAGGGAGTCGATGAACATAGAGGTCCCGGCAGCGTCCTGGGAAACTGTAAGGTAGTTTGCCTCAACATCATCGAAGGTCCAGGAACTGAGGGAGGCTCCCTAACCTTCCCCCTCCGTTTCCCCATCGCTAACGACGGGGCGAGGGAGTCAAAAGAGGAAATAATTCACAGCGTCCTCCAGGAGCTCAAACAGGTGCGTGTGTGCGAAGCGCCATCTTGAAATCCCCCCCACACAACATTATCAACCTTGATATTCCTATCACATTTTTCTCACCAACAATTCACCAGATATCTTCACTCATATATAAGCTAATTTATAATTTAGGTTTTTTATCTTCTCTTCCTTTCTCTTTTTTCTTTCCACTTCATACCACACAGAATCTCCTGCTTAAGGGAGAATCCCCACCCATACCTCCATGCTTTTATTTCTTTTCACTTTTTAACTGTCAACTAGTTTAAGCAAGACACCCATGCATCTGGCAGCCTGGTTAAACTAGTTCCCTTTCTTTAAGCTTGAGCTAGGACACCCAGGTATCCCAAGGGTGGCAACCTGCTCAGAACTTAATTCACTTTACCACATTATTCATTTATCTCACTGAACACTTTTTTTATTTTTCTTTCCCAAATTCATTGCCCATCCATCTTTTTAGGACATTAACTGAGAACCACTTTATTCAACACACAAATCAAACTTGTATTTAACATCATTTATCAGAACTTTTCCTTTCTGCCCCATAAACCACTATACCATAATGCAAACAGTTTCTCAATAACTGTAATTACTTACTTTCATATTCTCAATGGCATTCTTGTATCACAGTTTCCCTTCTTCATCACAATAACCTAATCAGTAACGGTACTTTCAATGATTCAAACAGGGACCGGTGTCCAACTAGTTAGTAGTTCACCCATACCATGAAGGATCGGGTTTTTGAACTATCACTCCCCGATGCAGCAATCTAGCCACACTGGGACTGGGCTCGATGGCAGGAGTCCACAACCTCTACATGGTGCTTGTGAATAGTCTGCCCAATGGCCCAGCTCTTATATTGGGCGTCAAGGTAGTGATTGGTTCAGGGGTCCTCCAGATCATCTGGGTGCCTTGGAGTGAGCCTCATGCGCTGAAGAATAGCCTCTCGCACCCAGATGTCTGTCTGTTCATCTACCGGCAAGTTGTTTCTGGGGCTGTTATGAAGTCAAATGCATAAGAACATAAATGTTGCCATACTGAGACAGACTGAAGGTCCATCATGCCCAGTATCCTGTTTCCAACAGTGACCAATCCAGGTCACAAGTATCTGGCAAGATCCCAGATTTTATGCTACTTATCCTAGACATAAGCTGTGGACTTTCAAAAGTCCATCTTAACAATGACTTATGGACTTCTCTTTTAGGAAATTATCCAAACCTTTTTTAAACCCTGCTAAGATAACTGCCTTTACCACATATCAGGTGACGTCAATAAATAATAATTGTTAAACTGTTCGTGAGCCCTTGTGCCCAGGCCGAGGCTAGGAAGGACCTTGGCCAAGGCCTAGGGTGGACCAAACAGTTGCTAAGCAAAACCTCGGCCACAAAACCCCACACACTCAGGACAAACAACTAGCACCACCAGAAAAGGGATATAGACCACTCAAGCGGGCCTCACGGCTAAACGGGAACCCACTCGTACAGAGTCCAAGCATGCAGGCCTCACAGCTGAACTGGAACCGAGTAACACACTGGGGAAGGGAAAAAGAACAACGAGGGGTCCCAAAAGGGACTGGCGCTCATGCAACGCACACAGCACTAGCTAGTGACACAAGGGAAGGGTGACAGACAAGAAGCTTGCAGGTACAAGCTACAACCAGGGGAAGAGAAAGTCAAGGACAGAATGGGACACAGATTCTATGAGAGCGAAGCTCCCCAGTAACACTCTTGGATGTAACATACAGCACACAAATACACTAGGCTGTGCCACACAGCACCCAAAGGAAAAGGGAAGTCTCTTAAAGGAATGCACAAGGCTGTGCTACACAGCACTCAAAGAGAAGGGAAAGCACTATAGGAATATACAGGACTGTGCCACACAGCACTCAAGGGTATCCACACACAGGAGTACGCAAGGCAGTGCCACAGAGTCATATAACAGATACTAGAGACAAAGGGAAAAACAAGCAAACAGGAAAGCATGCCTTTACGTACACCAAACAGATAAGGGCAATGTTCACAAGAATCAGGAGACAAGCACAGCAGACAAAGCGTAAAAGCAGGCTAAAGGGAAGGGCTGCTAAACACAAGTCAGGGAGAAGCAGGCTTACACTGCAGTTAAAGGATAAAAGCTAACAAAGGGGAAAAACAAACAACGTTCTTACCAGAACTCAGTCAGCACACAGAGACAGAGCAACAGAGCACCCACAGGTGCAGGGAAGCAAGGTAATCAGGGAAACCAGCTTAGCTAGGGAAACAAACAAGCATACGCTGGGAACAACCAGCACACAGAGAAGCTAGGAGCAATGAGAGGAGTAAACAAACTCCCACAAAAGCACGGTGTGCTACTAGCACAGACAGAAAGAGGGTAACAGGCTTTAGATGACAGGGATCAACGCTAAAGCAAGGACTGTAGGGAAAGGTAGGTTTAAATAGATATGACTTCTGACATCTGCTGCCTCAGACATCAGCTCAATTCCTAACAGGTCAATCAGAAGTGAGTCCCAGTCATTCCCCTGCCTGTATAGCAGAATCATAACAATAATTTATTTGCATGTGCTCACATCTGGGAGGACAGAAGTATGGCACATATATTTTATGAATTTGGCTGCATTTTGTATTCTTGTGAGCAGGGGCGTATCTGCGTGGGGCCACAGGGGTCTGGGCCCCCGCAGATTTCGCCCTGGCCCCCCTCCCCGCCGTCAACCCTCCCCCGCTGCTTACTTTTGCTGGTGGGGGGCCCCAACCCCCGCCAGCCGAGGTCCGACCCGCAGTCTCCATATTTCGTCTTCCTCCGTGGCCATGCTGCAACGTGCTTACAACGTGCTGCGACGTCAGACTCCGAACTGGATTCAACGAATCAGCACTGCAGCGTTACTTCCTTGCAGCATGGCCACGGAGGAAGACGAAATATGGAGACTGCGGGTCGGACCTCGGCTGGCGGGGGTTGGGGGGGAGGGAGGCAAAAATGTGCCCCCCCTCTCTGGCTCCGGCCCCCCCTACCGCCGGATTCCAGATACGCCCCTGCTTGTGAGTTTACAGCAAAGCAATGCATGGGCCTATTTTCTGTAAGCTACCCAGTGGCAAAGTGCACAGAACCTTTTGTACCTGTGCAGTGTGAGTGAATTTTAAAAGTGAAAATTACATGTGCAGGTAAATGAAGGGAGCAAATCAGCATGCATTTAAAAAATCTACTTTACATAATAATCCAAACTATAATAACAATGTTAGCTTTCATATTAGGAGTCACCACACAAGGGACAGAAATACTTATTATACCTGAATGTACACCACTTCAAAGACTATATAGCTTGAGTATTGTGTGCAGTTCTGTTCACTGCATCTTAAAAATCTACATTGGAACTGGAAAAGGTACAGAGAAGGGTGACCAAAATGATTAAGGGGATAGAAAGACTCTCATATGAGGAAAGGTTAAAGAGGTTAGGGCTCCTCAACTTGGAAAAGAGATGGTTGAAGGAAGATAAGATAGAGGTCTATAAAATCCTGAGGGGGGTGGACAGGGTAAAAGAAAGGGGTAAACATACAGGTGGATGTCACATGAAGTTACAAGTAGCACATTCAGAACAAATTGGAAAAAAAAATTTAATCAATGCTTAATTAAGCTCTGGAATTCATCGTTGGAGGATATGGTAAAATCAGTTGGTGTAGTGGGCTTGAAAAGATATGAACAAGTTCCAGGGAGAAAGTCCAGAAACCATTCTTAAGCACTGCTTATCCAAAGGGATAAGCAATATGGACTCTATGGAAATCTACCAGGTATTTTGCGACCTGGGCCACTGTTGGAAACAGGATACTGGACTTGATGGACCTTTCATCTGATTTAGTATGGCTGTTGTATATCAGAGGCACTGAAGTGTTTTCAGCAGGAATCCATGTGTATGCAGACCACATGAATATTTATAGCATGAATCTCTTGTGAAATTGTAACGTCATATACACAAAAAAGCCTGTAATTCTTCAAAATTATGTGGGCTAGTTAATTAGGTAGATCACATGCCAAGGTCAGACAGGCTGCTTTTGGCCTACAGGCCATATGTTGGAAGGCCTGTTATAGATTAGGAAATGTTCACTGTACATCTCACAGTGGTACTTTTAGATAAGGGTAGCTCTGTTAGGGAAAGGTGGGATGGACATTGCGTGAGAAGCTGAAAGTGCACTCATAAAAGTTAACTTTGTACTAAACCGGTTCAGATTTGAGGTCTATGTTTGCTTTTTGGCATAGGTGCGGTGAGGCACTAGAGAAGAATAAGAGACTTATCACTGTGGAGCAGCGGGAATATCAACAGGCACTGAAGAAGAATTATAACAAGCTGAAGGAGAATCTGAGGCCCATGATTGAGAGGAAGATTCCAGAGCTATACAAACCTGTAGTGAAAGTCCACAGTGAAACAAGGTACATTTCCTAGAAACACACCATATCCCTTTTATACTAACAAGAGTGGTGCATAAGTTTTCACACCTTTTCCTTCTGTTTATCCTCCCCGGTAAGCCCCTGTCTTTAGACACCTCATGCTTCCTCTGATATTGCTTTCTGTGCTTTTGTTGAGTTGTATGAGAGCAGCTTTGGTAAAGTTATTTCTAGTGCCATCTGATAGCCATACAATACATTTTACTAGCCATAGTAGGCTAACTGCCCCATTAAGGAGATGTCATCTGGTAAGCCAGACTAGCGGACTGCCATGAACTGCCTATACTTCATTGACTCTATGGCCTTGTTACATTTGTGAATATCTGTTGTTTGTTATTTGTATTTTAGGTTGTGTATGTTGTTTTGTTACCCACCTTGGATAAAGGCGGGCTATAAATATAAAACAAAAACATAAGTTCAAATGAAGGGCCTCCAAGCGAGGAGGGGGGGGCAGGAGGCTTCTTTACTACCCATCTTTAAATTTCAGGAGTCAGAGTATGGACAATTGCTTACTTTTTAAATCTTTGCCACACTGTCTCCCACCAGCTCTCTCAAGACGTGCATAAAGGTCTCATCTCCTGCAGTAACAGACATGAAATCCTGTGTCTCTTATCAGGAGGCTTCAGCCAGGCAGCAGGAGATAAGGCCTTCATGCGATTCTCCAGCTGCCACAGTTATAAAGCAATAATGTGGAGACAAATATGGGGATATGGTAAAGTACTGAGCAAAATCAGAATAATGGTAGCCCTAGATGTTAGCAGGAAAGACTAGAATAGGAAACACAGTCTTCACTAATTATTTCCTCTGTGACTTGTTGTCCTCTTAGGATCCTGCATATGCAGAATATAAATGAATTTAAAATCAATAGTTAAAAACAGTAAGGCTTCTTCGGGATCTCAAGGCACAGAAGTGACTGGTGGTCACTGACAAGTAATGCCCTGGCTCCTCTGCCTCTTCAGAGACTGTTGGCTTCCTTTCCACAGTGCCGCAAACACATTGCCCATGATGCTATTGTCCCCCAAACCTCAGGCTCACTCCTTGAAAAAGTATATTATGTATTTGAGATCCTTTTGTAGGTGTCTGTATCTTAAGCATGGCAGCAAATGTATCAGGCAGATCGGAATCACCCTTTACCTTTGGCACATCAATGTTAGCCTGCCCCTGGTGATAGATCAATTGTCTTTTCTTATTTTGTATTGCTGTTTTTTTTTTCTATTTCAGAGACTCATTTAGATCTAGCTTTAAAAAATATGAAAGCCAATCTTCCAAGAACAGTTGAGAAATGATGTCCTCAAGCCCAGCAATGATGGTTTTCTGTGGCTTGTTCTTGGAACCAAATGTTACACGCATCAGGCAAGAAGCAAGGTTCTTCCCGGCCTTCCAAAGCATGACGTTCAACACCAGTAAGAAGCTGAAATCACCCAACCCCGCAACGAAAATATACAATGGGATTTTTTATTTTTATTTTTTTACCATGTCTGTTTGGTGACAACAGACTTAGCTGCTCTTAATATTTTAAGGGGATTTTTTTTTTACCACAAAATGTTGTTTACAGAATCTTCAGTAAAAGAAAAATAAACTTGCTAAACTTTTGGACTACTGGCTGGGTCTATGCTGAACTGCTTTTGGTTTAGCCTTAGCTACTTGCTTGCATTCTGTGACTGTCTGACGTAGAGTGCTTGCAGGACAGACCAGAACCTGCATCGCTTCGTGGAAAGAAAGCGACCACCTCCGAAAGAGGCCTCTCTTCCTACAATCATGACATTTCTATATCTGAACGTGCTCTGATAGGTTCAAAACCATGTCTCCATGGGTGGAAGGGAAAGTTACACATTTCCTTCATTGAAGCTGTAAATATTTCGTCTGTGGTTGCTTACTCAGGAAAGTGAAATTTTAATATTTGTTAACAAAGTGCCATTTTTACCAAACTCTTAATGTTGAAGTTTTAGCTTTTTGTTTTTGTGTTTGTTTTTTTTTTGGGGGGGGGGGGTCAAATATGATGGGGACGCTGCAGTAGGTAACCAGATGAACCATACTAAAGCCACAGTCCCACGTAATGTTTTTCTACTTTTGTACCAAACAAAATGCTGGAAGGGGCCTTTGTATTTTTAAAGAGTAAAGGGGCCTTTTTATTTTCATAGAGCTGCATGTCTGCTCTGCCATTGAGTAGCACTGAGGATTAACCATAATGTCCTTATCATCCAGCTAGACAAGTCCATATCACTGGGTTATACCTCCTCGACCAGCAGATGGAGGTAGAGAAAAACAAGTTGTGGTGACATCACAGTATAGGTGTAGCCTGGAGCTAGTCAGTATTTCTCTACCTCCAGCAGATGGTGCAGGTTGGACTCTTCCCTCTGAATAGAGCTGTAAGTAAATCATAATATATTCCCTCTCCCTTTTCTCTCAGAGTCTATACATTTAGAACAGAATTTTCCATCCTATCTACTATCATTGCCAAGAGAAGTAAAACCCCTCAAGAAGGGTTGTTAGTAGGTAGCATTTCCACAGAGCTTAATCACCAATACCAAAAAATGGAAGCAGTCTGTGGTTTTCTCATTTCAGCAAACTGTAGATGACATGGGATTGGTAGGATGCATTGCAGCTTGACCCAGTGTCCGTTGGTGGAATTTCTTAAATTCTGTTTCTCTGCATTCTAAAACATTTAGGCCTTTTCCTGTTGGAAAAGCACATGACTGCAGATCTCTGAATGGAATGACAGAAAAAGGAAGAAAACTAGGGCTGAAAGTGTGTCCACATTTGATCCTGGGATCAAATAACATCAACGTGAGGTAACTGTTTCATTAAGGGACGTGGACGGGCATAATCGAACGGGGCGCCCAAGTTTTCATGAGGGCGTCCTCACAGGACGGCCCCATAAAGGGGCGGGGCAACCTGTATTATTGAAACAAGATGGACGTCCATCTTTCGTTTCGATAATACGGTCGGGGATGCCCAAATTATGAAATTTAGGTCGTTCTTGGGTTGTTTTTGAGATGGTCGTCCCCAGTTTTCGGCGATAATGGAAACAGAGGACGCCCATCTCAAAAACAACCAAATCAAAGGCATTTGGTCGTGGGAGGAACCAGCATTCGTAGTGCACTGGCCCCCCTCACGTGCCAGGACACCAACTGGGCACCTTAGAGGGCACTGCAGTGAACTTCAGAAATTGCTCCCAGATGCATAGCTCCCTTACCTTGTGTGCTGAGCCCCCCAACCCCCCCCCCCCAAAAAAAAAAACCCACTTCCCACAACTGTACACCACTACCATAGCCCTAAGGGGTGAAGGTAGGCACCTACATGTGGGTACAGTGGGTTTCGGGTGGGTTTTGAAGGGCTCACATTTACCAGCACAAGTGTAACAGATAAGGCGGATGGGCTTGGGTCCGCCTGCCTGAAGTGCACTGCACCCACAAAAACCTGCTCCAGGGACCTGCATACTGCTGTCAGGGAGCTGGGTATGACATTTGAGGCTGGCAAAAAAAATTTTAAAATCTTTTTTTTTTTAGGGTGGGAGTGAGTTGGTGACCACTGGGGGAGTAAGGGGAGGTCATTCCCGATTCCCTCCGGTGGTCATCTGGTCAGTGTGGGCACCTTTTTGAGGCTTGGTCGTAAAAAAAAAATGGACCAAGTAAAGTTGACCAAATGCTCATCAGGGACGCCCTTCTTTTTTCCATTATCACCAAGGACGCCCATCTCTTACGCACGCCCCAGTCCCGCCTTTGCTACACTGCCGACACGCCCCCGGGAACTTTGGTCATCCTCATGACGGACTGCAGTTGGGGATGCCCAAAATCGGCTTTCGATTATGCCAAGTTGGGCGACCCTGAGAGAAGGATGCCCATCTCCCGATTTGTGTCAAAAGATGGGCGTCCTTCTCTTTTGAAAATGCCCCTGGTAGTCATCATTGTGGGCTACCTAAGACAAGTTATTTCACCCCTAAATCCTGCTCTTTTAGTATATGTCCCATTTGATTCAATGAGACCTAGTTATCAATAACTGAAGGTAACAGTAAAATAAAATGTCTTAATGGTAGTCCACATTGATAGCTTCCCTCCTCAGTCTCACGCATTGCTGGTAGCTATCACTGGATGCAGGGTGTCTGCCTTTGGAAAGTGTAGGCCTTTTGAGACTTGGGACAGATGAACATTTGAAGGATTTGAAATAAATTGTTAAGGCTGCAAGAACCTTTCAAACTTTCTCTGACTTTTTTTTAGAACAAACTATCTCAACCTTCTCCTTAGTTCCATGTCCAGAAGAGCTGTCATATGGGGCCTGAAAATTACCCTTTCCGAACATAGGGAGATCATATTTAGTGCCAACCCCAATCCCCCTGCCCAAATTTCATTATTCCTTCCTCCCATATCTGAGTTGTGCTTTGATTGCAGAGCTGCATAGGGTGACCTTGCACCTAGCTGCTATCAGAAATAGCCTGAACCTCAGTGGGCATGGAGACATTGAGAGGCAGGGCCGCCGAGACGGGGGGACAGGGGGGGCAAAATTCCCGGGGCCCGGGATCAGCTGAGAGGAGCGCGTCTGTGTGGGCCGCGCACGCCGGAGTCAGAAGATAGCACTTCTGCTGGCGGGGGTTCGGGTGGAAGGGGCCCGGCCCGGTGGCGGAGGCGGGTGGGACTGTGGCGCCGGGCCCCCCTCAGGGGGGGCGGCGACAACCTGGGGGCAGTGGGGGCGGGCCCGGGGGCGGCCTTGTCCCGGGCCCAGTCTCTCGGCGGCCCTGTTTAGAGGGCATGTTTTTCCTTTCTGCTTGGATTACCCCACTTCAGGCTTTATAAGGAACAACTTTGAAGGTTTGTTGCACCCACCCTGTAATTTTTCATTCTGTGTGCACTTTCATAAGTAGACCCAAAACAACTGGAGACATACAGGGCCAGATTTCAGTAAATGGCACGCAAAGTTAAGTGCCATTAAAATCTGCGCTAAGGACTAGATTCTATATATCACACCTAAAAGTTTGGTGCCAAAATAAAATTCACAGGCGTATTCTATAAATTATGCTTTAATTCAGGCATACTTTATAGAATAAGCATACATTTCCGCACGGTTTATAGAATACGCCGAGTGCCACTCCATGCGAATAAATTTAGTCACGGTCAATTACACCAAGTAAAAGCTGGTATAAATCCCAATGCCTAAATTAGGTGCAGAGCGAGTGTATTCTATAACAAAACAATGTGTATAGATTTTAGAAATGCCCATGACCCGCCCATTTCACACTCACTTTTCAATTATGCGACTTATATCTATGCAGGGGCATAGCTACGTGGGGCCACGGGGTCCTGGGCCCCCGTAGAATTGGCCCTGGACCCCCTGCCAATGACCCTCTCGACCCCCCCCCCCACTGCCAACCCTCCCCCGCCATCACCGTCGGCTACCTTTGCTGGCGGGGGACCCCAACCCCCTGCCAGCCAGTCCTCTTCTCGTTGCTGGGCTGATCTGCAAGGCTTCGTTCTGTTTCTGTGAGTCTGACATGCAGGACGTCAGACTCACAGAAACAGAACGAAGCCTTGCAGATCAGCCCAGCAACATGGCCTCCCCAGAAGGACTTCGGCTGGTGGGGGTTGGGGGTCCCCCGCCAGCAAAGGTACACGACGGCGGCAGCGGAGGAGGGTTGGTGGCAGCGGGAAGGGGGGTCGAAAGGGTTGGCGCCGGGGGGGTGTCAAAGTTGGTGGTGGTGGCAGCGGCAGGGGGTGTTAAAAATGGTGGGAGGGGGGTTGGCGGCACCGGGGGGGGGGCTAAAATGTGCCCCCTCACCTCGGGCTCTGGACCCCTCTCCCACCAAAGTCTGGCTACGCCCCTGTATCTATGTGCACCACATTGCAGTATATGCTTAGCAAAATTCTAATTAATGCTGATAACTGGTTAACGTCCGATTATCAGTGCTAATTAGCTTGTTAACTAATTAATTTATGCGCATTGTTATAGAATATGCTTAGATTGCCACACAGAAATCTCAGCACAATATATAGAATCCTGGGATAAGCGTCAATTCTATAAAGGGAAATTGGACGTGATATATTTATTTATTCAGAACATTTGTATCCCACCATAGCAGGCTCTATGTGGCTAACAACATACCGCCTTTCTGTGGTTTTTGCAACTACATTCAAATCGGTTTACATAGTATATACAGCTACTTATTTGTACCTGGGGCAATTGAGCTGTAGGGATCCCCAAGATCAAGGGCCACTGCACTAACCATTAGGCTACTCCTTCACTAAAGGTCACTTGATGCTAAGCAACCATTATAGAATAGCGCTTAGCATGGATTCCCACACCAAACATTGGGCATGAGGTGTTATGGCTGCCAAAAGCTGCTGTAAATCCTGGCCCTCAACTGATGGCATTTGGGCACAGAAATCTAAGTATTATGTAAAATTACGCCTAATTTCTTTAAATGTCTCTGACCCATTCATGACCCTCCCATGGCCACACCTTCTTTTGAGTTCCGCACTGTAAAATGTAGGCACTCTCAGTGTTATAGAATAGTGTACAGACAGGTCCATGCATAACTTCTAATTAGTTAGTGCCAATTAACTCCAATACATGATTGTTAGCACCTAATTGACTAATTCGTTTCTAAGCGCATCCGGGAAATTTTGGTGACCTATATAGGATCCAGGGGTTTGAGTTTTGCTAAAGTCCAGAATTTTACTGTGCTCCCAAATCACCAAATAATTTTTAACAATAATTTAGAAATGGTAAAATAGCAGAAGTCACATGACATTACCATCTTGTTTGGCAGACTGGATGGACCATGCAGGTCTTTTTCTGCCGTCATCTACTATGTTACTATGTTATTACAAATCTAAATTCCACATGCATGGTACCACTTACATTCTCCCTATTAAAATCAACATGCGTGAGCATCATTTCTTTCTGCCTGTCCAAATAAGTCCAGTATGGATCCCACAGTAGGTTGGTTTTTTTGTCTTGGATTTCAACAGGTCTGCTAGTTTTCTAGGGCAATAGCTTCTTTAACCTGAATACGTCATTGTATTGAAGTACAAACTTACAATAAGTAGCTTTGCTGCTTAACACATTATTGCCAGACTGATTAAGCTTCTAGCCAGTCACAAAGACCATTGTCTCCCAGCCCTCCAACAAAGCACTGGAAAGGTAAAGACAACTATTTGCAGTTCCCCCTGGTTTTGTGCCAGAATTCATGCACTGCCATCTAGAAATTTTGTTTTCATGTTTATTTTAAATGTGTTAACTGCTGTGTTAATATATGGTATTGTATTCTTAATCACACATCATGTGTTCCATTACTGTGGCTGCTTTTTGTGATGTAAAACAAAGATCATCCTTTAGAATTAATAGGGTGATCTTCTCACATATTCAGGTTACTTAAGCATTTCAAAAGAATAGCTTGTCTGAACTTTAAAGTCAGAACACCAGGAAAGAAGGAAACCAGAACTCTGCAAATCCCACAATGTGGAAAGCATAGGGAAGTGGCCAAAGGATGCACAATGGACAAGATCTATTAAAGAACTGTTTATTCAGAAGATGACCCTATATGACCAGATTACAGCAACCCACCTGTGTCAGGCATCTAAATCTTTCAAGCCTTAAAAATTCCTAAGATTATGTCATAAATAAATGACTGG
This sequence comes from Microcaecilia unicolor, assembly GCF_901765095.1. Classification (NCBI taxonomy): domain Eukaryota; kingdom Metazoa; phylum Chordata; class Amphibia; order Gymnophiona; family Siphonopidae; genus Microcaecilia; species Microcaecilia unicolor. The sequence goes on along the minus strand of NC_044032.1, from coordinate 240,333,099 downwards.
AACAAACTTTAAAAGTGGCATTCAAAAGTTCAGCACAGTCCTGATAAGAGAAACTGCTTAGATTGTCTGAGCTTTAAGGTCTTCTAAAAAAGAATGAAAGAAAAATATTTTCATACCTGATGATTAGGCTTCTTGAAATTTCATGCAGACTAGCCCAGATCATGAGATTCTCCTCCCAGTCAGCAGATGGTAGCAGAGCTAGGGGAGTCTTTTACTAAAGATTAGCTCGAGTTATCTGCAGCAGGACCCTTAGGAATAAAATGAGCCCTGCTGCAGAGTGGAGGAGTGGCCTAGTGGTTAGGGTGGTGGACTTTGGTCCTGAGGAACTGAGTTCAATTCCCGGCACAGGCAGCTCCTTGTGACTCTGGGCAAGTCACTTAACCCTCCATTGCCTGCCACATTGAGCCTGCCCTGAGTGGGAAAGCGTGGGGTACAAATGTAATTTAAAAAAAAAAAACTCAAGCTAATCTTTAGCTGCCTTCTGATAAACAGCTCAGTACAGATCCAGTGCCCCAGTTTAGTTCCATTTCCAGTAGAGATAACACCCTACTGCAATTGAGCAGGACAATTTTTATACTACACAGATTTCTGTATGCTGGCTGTTTCATGATCAGGACTGTTCTGGGTAGAATGGCTGAAGAGAAGTGAAACTTGCCCAGGTCACATACTAAACTTCAAGATTTGCCCTTCTGCAGCCTTCCTGCATGTTATCATATGTTTGATGTTTGCTCATGCATGCATCTTCAACAAAAACGAAAGCATTCTCATTCCTGGATGTTCATTGTGGAGGTGACAGAAGGGGGTAATTTGTAGAGCAGAACTGGAGAAGATAAGACAACACCTAACAGTCTTGATACTAAATATGGAACTGTATTCTGACAAAGCTATGTTCTCTGCTCCCCCCACCTTTCCCTCATTGTAACTCCTTCCTCCTCAGTATTGCTGTTGTGCAAGCAGGAGTTACAAGTGGAGGGATAGCCACCCTCCATCCCACCCTGGAACTCATGTGTTACTTCCAGATGCACTTAAGTTTGCCAGGAAGAAGATTCAGATAGGAGTCTCCTGCACCTTATTTTACATCACCATTGAAGCACTGCCCTTATTACTGTAATTTATTGAGGCAGAAATGATGATGAACTAATTCAGGTCAAAAACTGTTATATGAACAAAATAAAACTGCACTTATTTGACTTCCTCTGAGGACAACGTCTTTGTTTTTAAGTATTCTTTATTTGCAGGTCTGTGTTGTGGATTTAGAAGGTCAGTTGGCTTGTAGCGAGAATTCAATCTTTTACTACCTAATTAGAAGTTGGGCAAGTAGATTCAGTGCACTGCCAGGAAAGTAGTACAAACTTTTGTTATGCTGTCAGACATTCTTAATAGCATCGGAATAGGCTTAGTTATACATTTGACCCCTGATCAATGGTAGTACACTAATGGGGGATATTTTCAAAGCACTTAGACTTACACATTTATGTGGAGGGGCAATTTCGATGTGACATTTCAAACAAGGATTTGTGCTTTGTGCATTTAGCTTTTTAGGCCATTTAAACAAAAAAAAAACGCACAAGTTAAAAATGCACAAAATCAAACCATTGGGATGTAGGAGGGGCCAGCATTTTTACCAGCATGGTCCCCTGGACATCCCAGGAGAGCAATGAGGCACCTAGGGGGCATTGCTGCATGTTATGATCCTACTGGGACAAGCATGGTAGCGACAGGATCTTGATCCTGATTGGCTATGTCAGGGATTGGGCTGACATCTGAGGAGGAGGATGACAGATACTAGACCCTATTTAAGCCTACCTCTGCTTGTATAGGACACTCTAGCATTAATTTCCCTCAGCTGTGAGCTTACCTTCTGATCCTCCATGTGTCTGTGCTGGTAGCACAGTGTGAGTTCTCTCTTTCTCTGGTTAGCCTTTAACCCTTTACTTTCTGTATCTGTTATTTGAGTCTGTGAGAGCTTGCTCCTCCATTTAGCTGTGCTTATTAGATCAGCTGTGAGCTGTTCTGTGTGGGCTGCTGGTCCATTTAGCTGTGGTTGCTAGCATAGCCCTGAGCTGCCTCTCTGTGTAGTTTCTCTTTAACCCTTTACTTGCTGAATCTGTTGTTTGATTCTTGTGGGCTGCTCTTCCATTTAGTTGTGGTTGCTAGCACAGCCCTGTGTGTTTGGGGTCTAGTTCGGCCTTGCAGCCCGTGTGCTTGGACTCTGTTATGTGTGGGTTCCAGTTCGGACTTGTGGCTCGTATGAGTGTTCTATCTTTCCTCCCTGGTGGTGCTATCTGGTCTCCCTGAGCATGCTGGGCTTTTTGGGCTCAGGTCCCCAAGGCTCACGACCAAACACAACACTGTGGACTTTATATAAATTCTCCCAGGTACACATCTTCCCATTGCTCCATTATCTTGTCTGATGAGCCCTCCAAATTCCACCCCAAATTCATATCCCCAACAGTACACCACTACAATAGCCCTTATAGGTGAAGGAGGCACCTATATGTGGGTACAGTGAGTTTTTAGTGAGTTTTGGAGGGCTCACAGTTTTCACAAGTGTAACAGGTAGGGGGAGTTATGGGCCTGGGTCCATCTGTCTACAGTGCACTGCACCCACCACTAGATTAGTCCAGGGACCTGCACGCTGTTCTAATGGACCTGGCTATAACATCTGAGGCTGTCATAGAGTACTATTTTTGTTCACATTTTTTGGGGTTGGAAGGGAGACAGTGACCACTGAGGGAGTAAGGGGGATCATCCCTGAAGCCCTCCAGTGTTCATCTGGTCATTTAGGACACCTTTTTGTGTCTCAATTCATTATTCAAAAAGAGGTATAAACCAAAACATTGACGTTTTCACCGTAGGCATTTTGGTTTTGTTCCATTATGGCTGTAAAATGTTCAGGTGTTAGGCATGCCCTAAGCCCACCTTAATCCTGCCTTCTAAATGCTCCAGACACACCCCCTTGTGATTTGGGCACACTGCAGTACTTTGAAAATGAGCCCCTATGTAATCACCCTCCCTATTTTTTTAAACAGTAGCTGCAGTGCAGGGCTGGCTCAAGGGACTGTGGGGCTCATATATACTGTCATCTACCAACATTTGCTTATTTCTGATCTGATGAAGAAGGGCAACCTTCGAAAGCTAATCAAGAAATGTATTAAGTTATGTTAGAAAAGCGACAGTCATAGCCAGATTAATAATTGGGTGCATAAGGAGAGAGATGACAAGCAGGAACAAAGAGGTGATAGTGCCCTTGTATAAGTCCCTAGCGAGGTCCCATTTAGAGTACTGTGTGCAATTCTGGAGACTGCACCTACGGAAAGATATAAACAGGATAGAGTCAGTCCAGAGGGCGGCTACAAATTTGGTAAGTGGTCTTAGACATAAAACATATAGGGACAGGCTTATGAACCTCATTAAATCTTAGTTGCCAAATTTATTTCTCAAGCTTCGCTAGGTCCTTATGTCATCCACACCCTTCGGGGTGTCAACCAATCCCCCATTGTGTTGTTTCCTAAACCAGATGGAAATATCCAGTTTTGTATAGACTCCCGAAAGGTGAATGCTGTCTCCTACCTAGATGCGTATCCGATGCTAATGGTGGATGAGCTCATTGAAAGACTCAGAGGAGCTTGATTCATCTCAGTGATGGACCTGACCAAAGGATAGTGACGAGTGCCCCTCACCTCAAATGATAAGTAGAAGACAACCTTCTCGATGCCTGAGGACCTATTCCAATTTACAATGTAACCCTTCAGCCTACACGGGGCCCCTGCTATATATGGTGCTTGGTTGATCACCTGTTCAGGCTGCATGGCATGGCAGTTACGCAGCCGAATACATAGATGACATTGTCATATAGAGCAAGGTCTGGAAAACTGATCCAGGTGGAAGCAGTCCTTAACAGTCTAAGAGCCACTGGACTCACAGCGAACACAAAGAAATTCTTTTACTGTGAGGAAAATAAGTCCAGTATCTGGGGTATTCTGTGCGAAAAGGACAGGTGAGACCAGAGATCTGGAAGAAGGAAGCAATCATGCAGCTTTCTGAAAATCTAGATACACTACATCAACTGGCTCACCTTTATCCACATGTTTATTCATGCCTTCAAATAAATTATGCAAATTGGTGAGACAAGACTTCCCTTGGCTGAAACCATATTAACTCTGTCCCGTTTGTTTGCCTATTTGTTCCATAATTTTATTCTAACCATGAGACCAACCCAGTGGTTTATTGGGAGGCAGAGAAAGCAGTACTCCAAGAGGAGATTATAAATTATTCCCATCATGTAAAAAAAAATAGTAAGTATAAGGAAATTCTTCAACTAGAACACCAGTTGAGAGTTGAACATCAGAGATCTGTAGAAACACATCATGCAGAACATAAACAGCAGGTTCTGGCTATTCAAACAGCTTTGAATGAGTTACTTCATCAGCAAGCGATCAAATACCAGGCCTATTACAAATATTTGTTATATAGACATCAAAACAAAAATGATAGGCTTTTGACCAGACTAATATCTACCAAGAAGAGCCCAAACAAGATAATCGTCTGAAAGGATGGGATGGGACCACAGTTCACAACAGATGAAGGTATTTGTGGCATTTTTAAATCCTATTACAAGCGGCTCTATGCTACACCACCTGAGGGGCTATCAAGTTGTTTGTATCTGGAGGGACATTCTTGACAAGTCTGCATCAAGCAGATATAGATGTTATGAATCTGCCCATACAGCCTGATGAGGTCTACTTGGCCATTAAGCAAAGCCCCCTGCTGAAAGCTCCAGGAGAAGATGGATTTAGGGCAGAGTTTTATAAGTTACTGGGGGAGAAGATAGTGTTGCCCTTAACAAACGTGCAATGTTATGGTGAATGCAGAAATCTCTGCCTCAATTACTTAATTTGGCTCATATTATAGTACTTCCAAAACCCAGGAAAGATTACACCATCCCCAAATCTTACCACTCAATATCGCTATTGAATTATGAAATTAAACTACTAGCAAAAGTTATGGCCAACCATCTAGCCAGGGTTTTACCCTCTATCGTTTTTTAATCTCAAGTAGGGATTATTAAAGGTTGTTCAATAGCTATAAAAACTTAGGAAAATACTAACTACATTGGAACATAGAGAGCAGAAACGCCTCCCTTTGCTTTTAATAAGCTTTGATGCTGAAAAGGCATTTGATAAAATTCACTGGGATTTCCTGTTTGCTTCTCTAACAACATACGGATTTACTGGTCCTTTTGTGTCAATGATGAAGTCACTTTATTCATCTCCATGGGCGAAGCTTTTGGTTAATGACTTGGAATCAGAGTTTTTCAATCTTTCGGGGGAATGAGGCACGGATGTCCCCTCACCCCTCCTTTTTGCATTGACCTTAGATCCCTTGCAGAAAGACTTAGTGGATAATCCAGCTCTCCAGGGACTGCAGGTTGGCCTATTTTGTTTCAAAGTAACAGTTTTTGCTGATGATATTCTAGTACACCTTATAAACCCACATGGTTATTACACAGGGTTTCCTTTAAATCAAGTTAAATCAGAGGCCCTGTCCTCAGATCATCTGAGGAGATTGTGGGATGCTACTTTTTCACTAGGATGGGTTGAGCGCTCCTTTAGATACCTAGGGATCCAGCTTGCAATCAATGTGTCTTTGTTATATTCATTAAATGTCTCAACATTAACGGAGGTTACCAGAAGGCAACTGGAGGTCTGGAGGACTTTACCATTAACCTTACTTGGTAGAATATGTTTGATACATATGGTAATATTTCGCTAAAGGCTTTATCGTAAAACCTTTTCCTTTGGTTGTATACAAGTTTTGCTTGATTTGTCTTTATTTTAAATAAAAGAAAATGTTTAAAACATATCTTGTCAACAAGGGGTGGGGCTGGGCAGGGCTGGGGGACTGGGGGGGGGGCAGCAAACTGGTCTGCACAGGACCCTGCAGTTGCTAAGACCGGCCCTGCCTGAAAACCCAACAGACATAGGCGCCCCGTATAAGAGGCTTGGGGAGGCTAAGCCTCCCCAGCCAAGCTGTGACCTTTCCTCGCCTTTTCCGCCGCCGCCCCCCCCCCCTCCCCGCTGAGCCTGCCCTCTCAGCTCCCCGACCTTCCTGCAGTGGCCGCCCGGCGTTTAAACCTTTTTAAGTTGCAGCGATGGCTCACCTCCGCTCCAGCCTTTCCCTTCTCGCTTCTCGCTCAGTGTCCTGCCTTCCTCTGATGAGGTATTTCCTGTTTCCGCGAGGGCGGGACACTGAACGAGAAGCGAGAAGGGAAAGTCTGGAGCAGAGGTGAGCTGTCGGTGCAATTTAAAAAGGTTTAAATGCCGGGCAGCCACTGCAGGAAGGTCAGGGAGCTGAGAGGGCAGGCTCAGCGGGGGGGGGGGGGGGCGGCGGCGGAAAAGGTCACAGCTTCTTTTACGGGGTGCCTATGAATGGGGTGCTTAGTGCCGCAGCGGCCGGTGTTGATTGTGGAAGTGGCAGCACACAACTGGGATGGATGGATCGATCATGGAGCTCTCTGTCGAGCATACCCTATCAACTCAGCTACATCCCAGATAAGTGCCCTATTTAAATCAAAAAGTCTGTGCAAAAATACAGCTTTGTTGATTTCAAAGTTCATTACTCAATCGGAGGTTTTTTAACTTGTGAGGAGCTTGCAGCATATTCACTAAGCAGAAATCTAGTCTGCTTAGGATATTGCACTGGCATGAGTCTGTGTTTATTTATTTGGATTTTTCTCACATCTTTTCCAGTAGTAGCTCAAGGGATACTAGATTAGCCATTTAGTTTAAGTTTTCTCTGTTGAAAAAATGCTTAAGTTGATTCACATATTTTATTTTACGTGCCTTCAATTTGTGAACTCGGGGTTTTAGATGTCCTGTTTCCATGACAGATTATTACTTAGATTGTTTCTGAAGTGAGTATAATGAAGGTTTGAATTGTGCATAGTGTTTTGCAGTTGAGGGATTGTGGTTAGTATATGCTTTGAGCAACCACTTTATTCTTTGACATATGATACATAGCTAATATCTAAATTTAATAAAAGGTATTAATTGTGACTTTTATTTTTATTGTTTTTTTTCTGTGTTATCAATTATGATTTAAGCTCCACCCCTGACCCCACCCCCTTTAGCCTCCCCAAACAGTTGGGCCACCGAACGCCTATGCCAACAGAGTTGACATTGAGCACACCCTAAAAAGCAGGATATGTTAGGGTAAGACAGAGACCAACTCTAGAGCTATAAGGATAGGCTTGTTCTATCTTAGATCTGCTATTTGCTGTACTCTGAATACAAAGTGATTTTTGATAGACACATGTGTTGGGCCTGTTCGTTCAATTCTTCATCAATATGTAGGAGGAGCATTCTGGATACCTGCTCCAGACTATTGATTCTCAAAATGATGAGGGTATGGGCTAATCTTTAAAGGGTATTATTTAGAAACTGGATGTAAGTGTGGAAGTGAGCGTAGAGATATATCCAGGGTTTCCTTCCCAAAAAGGGGGACTAGTAAAGATGTAGGATGTAAGTTGTGAGCCTCCTGTCCAGGAGTCCATGGAAGACCTTGGTCCTCTATCCCAGAAACCAAGGAGAAGTAGGATAAAGGTAAGGCCAAGAGCCCGAGGGGGCCTGTTGTGAGGAGAGAGGAGAAAGGGTTTAAGCCAAGGCCTCAGTTTAATCCCAGGGGCACAGTGTGCCGGGATTAGGAGCCAAAGAGCAGATCTTAAGAGAGTATCCCAAGGAAGAGAAAGAGAGTGAATATACTACTACTACTACTATTTAGCATTTCTATAGCGCTACAAGGCATACGCAGCGCTGCACAAACAGAGAAGAAAGACAGTCCCTGCTCAAAGAGCTTACAATCTAATATTTATTTATTTATTTATTTATTGCATTTGTATCTCACATTTTCCCACCTCTTTGCGGGCTCAGTGTGGCTTACAATAAGATATGAATAGTATAAATACATTTGTAACAACTTGGATATGGAATACATTGTGCAGAGTTGTGTGAGACATTCGATTATCATTAGGAATATAACAATGGGACATCAACATAGAAACATTGGGAGGAGACAGTGGGACAATTGATTACAGGATGAGGGATCTGAAGTGGATGTATGTTGCATTGATGAACAGTGAGTATGGACTCTATGTGTTTTGGTTCTTTCCATAAGTTTGTTCAAACAGGTACGTCTTCAGTAGTTTTCAGAAGGAAGCTTGTTCGTTAATCATTCTTAGGTTGCGCAGTAGTGTATTCCAGGCCTGCGTGCTCATGTGGGAAAAGGTTGACGCGTGTAGCGTCTTGTATTTCAGGCCCTTGCAAGTGGGGAAGTGGAGGTTGAGGTATGTTCGGGATGACCTTTTAGCGTTTCTGGGTGGTAGGTCTATTAAATCAGACATGTACGCTGGGGCTTCGCCGTAGATGATCTTATGGACTAGTGTGCAAACTTTGAAAGTAACGCATTCCTTAAGTGGAAGCCAATGTAATTTCTCTCGTAGTGGTTTCGCCCTTTCGTATCTTGGTTTTCCGAGGATGAGCCTGGCTGCTGTGTTCTGGGCTGTTTGAAGTTTCCTCATTATTTGCTCTTTGCAGCCCGTGTATAGTGAGTTGCAGTAATCCAGGTGGCTGAGGACGAGGGATTGCACTAGGCTGCGGAAGACGAATCTTGGGAAGAATGGTCTTATCCTTTTCAATTTCCACATGCCGTAGAACATCTTCTTGGTTGTATTGTTTGCGTGGGTTTCAAGTGTTAGGTGGCGGTCGATGGTGACTCCAAGGATTTTTAGTGTTTCTGAGACTGGGAGGTTTAGGGTTGGTGTGTTTATAGCGCTGAATTCATTTGTGTTGTATTGGGAGGTGAGTATCAGACATCGGGTTTTTTCTGCGTTTAATTTCAGGCGGAATGCGTCTGCCCATGTGTTCATGACGTGTAGACTTTGATTGATTTCATTGGAGATTTCTTTGGTGTCTTGTTTGAATGGGATGTATATTGTTACATCATCGGCGTATATATACGGGTTGAGGTTATGGTTTGATAAGAGTTTTGCTAAAGGGATCATCATTAGGTTGAAAATGGTTGGTGAAAGAGGTGATCCTTGTGGGACTCCACATACAGGTGTCCATGCCTTGGACATGGTTGAATTAGATGTGACTTGATACGAACGTAGGGTTAGGAACCCCTTGAACCAGTTCAGGACATTTCCTCCTATGCCAAAATGTTCGAGTATGTGTAGCAGGATTCCATGGTCTACCATGTCGAAGGCGCTTGACATGTCAAATTGTAGGAGGAGTATATTGTTGCCAGTTGCGATGATTTGTTTTAATTTGGTCATAAGGGTGATTAATACTGTTTCTGTGCTATGATTCGATCGGAATCCTGATTGGGCGTCATGCAGTATTGAGTGTTTATCTAGGTAGTTTGTGAGTTGTTTAGTTACCATACCTTCAGTTAACTTGGTTATTAGTGGTATAGATGCTATTGGCCTGTAGTTGGTTATTTCGCTCATGTTTTTCTTTGTATCTTTAGGAATAGGGGTGAGCAAGATTTTTCCTTTTTCTTTTGGGAAGAGTCCATTTTGTAGCATGTAGTTTATGTGGTTTGTTAGGTCTATTATGAATTTCTGGGGAGCAGATTTCATGAGGCTGGACATATGTCTAGTTTGCAGTTGGATTTAGCATATCTTTTAAGAGTTTTAGAGATGAGGTCTTCTGGCAGTTGTTCAAATTCGGTCCAGGTTCTGTCTGCTGGGAATATTCCTTCTTCTGGATCTAGGCAGTCTAGAAGAGTGGTGTATTCTCTATGGCTGGTGGGTATCTTGTGCCGTAGTAGTATAATTTTCTCCTTGAAGTATGTCGCTAGGTTGTCGACACTTGGTGTATCTTTGTCGTTGGTTGTAACTGGTGAGGTGTCTAACAGTTTGTTCACGAGGTTGAAGAGTTTATGCGTGTCTTTGTAGTTTGGTCCTATTAATGTTTTGTAGTGAAGTCTTTTTGTCTGTTTTATGGTATATTTGTATTTTCTCCGAAGTAGTTTCCAGCCGTTTAGTGTTTGTTCGTCTCTCTTTTTGTTCCAGGCTCGTTCTAGTCTCCTGACTTGTGTTTTTTCAGCTCTTCGGTGAACCATGGAAAGGAATGAAGTTGAAGTATAATTGAGAGTCAATGTGACGACCTGGTGTGAGACACGGTAGGACCCACATCCTGAGTGTATTTAGCTTGTTTAATCCAGAGGGGTCGATAATAGTATGGGCTGAAAGGTGGAACAAGTCCTTATTAGGGAGAAGGGGACTTGCCAGTGTGTGGTATCTGCACAGACAAGGAGAAGGAGTGGATGGAGTGACTAGGGTCTACCTCAGGCCCTTTGTCAGAGAGTGCCATTGAAAGTCCCTGTCAAATAAGGAACATCAAACAGGAGAAGCCAAAGAGGGGTACAGGACACAACTAGGAAGTAGAGTGGAAGGAGAGATGCAGAACAGCAGGAGGAATTGATACAACAAAGGAGACATGGAGGCGTATTTTCAAAACACTTAGACTTGCAAAGTTACCTATGGAACTTTGTAAGTAAGTGCTTTGAAAATGAGCATCCAAATGACATCAGAACTGTGAGCAAATTTGAAACCTTTTGTCATCACTCCATTTCATTGTTGTGCTCTGTATATGTCATCATTCTCATTGCCCTGCTTTTATATATTTTGGTTCACCTGGGTAGAGCCTATTAAACAAGTATTTGACATTAATCTCTATCAGCCTCCCTTGCTGTGTTTTCAAGTGTGGATTGTTTATGTCTGTGCAAAGATCATCTAAAGCAATGATTTCCAAATCTAGTCCTGGAGGCATTCCAGCCAGTCAGGTTTTCAGGATATCCACAATGAATATTAATTAGAGAGATTTGCATGCAGTGGAGGCAGTGTATACAAATCTATCTCATTAATATTAATTGTGGATATCCTGAAAACTTGAGTGGCTGGGATGCCTCCAGGATCAGGTTTCGGAACCACCGATCTAGATCATTTTCACTCATTCATCAGGGACTCTTCATCTTTCCATGGGGAAGAGACCACAGAGGAGATTTTGAGTTTTTTGACAGAGATGCCAAAAATTAATTGCATGAACCTGCCTCAGCAGTCTCCCTCAGCTCCACTATTTGGAGGACTAGCCATATACAGTGGGGGAAATAAGTATTTGATCCCTTGCTGATTTTGTAAGTTTGCCCACTGACAAAGACATGAGCAGCCCATAATTGAAGGGTAGGTTATTGGTAACAGTGAGAGATAGCACATCACAAATTAAATCCGGAAAATCACATTGTGGAAAGTATATGAATTTATTTGCATTCTGCAGAGGGAAATAAGTATTTAATCCCTCTGGCAAACAAGACCTAATACTTGGTGGCAAAACCCTTGTTGGCAAGCACAGCGGTCAGACGTCTTCTGTAGTTGATGATGAGGTTTGCACACATGTCAGGAGGAATTTTGGTCCACTCCTCTTTGCAGATCATCTCTAAATCATTAAGAGTTCTGGGCTGTCGCTTGGCAACTCGCAGCTTCAGCTCCCTCCATAAGTTTTCAATGGGATTAAGGTCTGGTGACTGGCTAGGCCACTCCATGACCCTAATGTGCTTCTTCCTGAGCCACTCCTTTGTTGCCTTGGCTGTATGTTTTGGGTCATTGTCGTGCTGGAAGACCCAGCCACGACCCATTTTTAAGGCCCTGGCGGAGGGAAGGAGGTTGTCACTCAGAATTGTACGGTACATGGCCCCATCCATTCTCCCATTGATGCGGTGAAGTAGTCCTGTGCCCTTAGCAGAGAAACACCCCCAAAACATAACATTTCCACCTCCATGCTTGACAGTGGGGACGGTGTTCTTTGGGTCATAGGCAGCATTTCTCTTCCTCCAAACACGGCGAGTTGAGTTCATGCCAAAGAGCTCAATTTTTGTCTCATCTGACCACAGCACCTTCTCCCAATCACTCTCGGCATCATCCAGGTGTTCACTGGCAAACTTCAGACGGGCCGTCACATGTGCCTTCCGGAGCAGGGGGACCTTGCGGGCACTGCAGGATTGCAATCCGTTATGTCGTAATGTGTTACCAATGGTTTTCGTGGTGACAGTGGTCCCAGCTGCCTTGAGATCATTGACAAGTTCCCCCCTTGTAGTTGTAGGCTGATTTCTAACCTTCCTCATGATCAAGGATACCCCACGAGGTGAGATTTTGCGTGGAGCCCCAGATCTTTGTCGATTGACAGTCATTTTGTACTTCTTCCATTTTCTTACTATGGCACCAACAGTTGTCTCCTTCTCGCCCAGCGTCTTACTGATGGTTTTGTAGCCCATTCCAGCCTTGTGCAGGTGTATGATCTTGTCCCTGACATCCTTAGACAGCTCCTTGCTCTTGGCCATTTTGTAGAGGTTAGAGTCTGACTGATTCACTGAGTCTGTGGACAGGTGTCTTTCATACAGGTGACCATTGCCGACAGCTGTCTGTCATGCAGGTAACGAGTTGATTTGGAGCATCTACCTGGTCTGTAGGGGCCAGATCTCTTACTGGTTGGTGGGGGATCAAATACTTATTTCCCTCTGCAGAATGCAAATAAATTCATATACTTTCCACAATGTGATTTTCCGGATTTAATTTGTGATGTGCTATCTCTCACTGTTACCAATAACCTACCCTTCAATTATGGGCTGCTCATGTCTTTGTCAGTGGGCAAACTTACAAAATCAGCAAGGGATCAAATACTTATTTCCCCCACTGTATATTAACAAAGTACTCTGAAGAAAATAAATGGTTTACCATTTTCTGCAGAAAAGTCTACAAAAATTATTTCAAATTTGTGAGGACAGGGAATAGCAGAATTCACCCCCATCCACCCACATAAAGTACTTTCCCCATTTGAAAATATAGGCTGAAGTATCGTTTACCACTTTCACTACTAACCCACAGCAGAAGCAGGTGTGCAATTATGATTTGAGATTGTATTTTTATATTTTAATCATACCATTTTGTGTGTGTATGTGTGCAAAGGAATAACTAATATTTTTGCACTGTAGCTCACCTTAAGCTTAGGTAATAAAATCTAAAATTACTACTACTACTACTTAACATTTCTAGAGCACTACTAGGGTTACGCAGCGCTGTACAAATTAATAACTAAGGACGGTCCCTGCTCAGAAGAGCTTACAATCTAAAGGATGAAATGTCAAGTTGGGGTAGTCTCAATTTCCTGAGTAGAGGTGTTGTGATTAGGTGCTGAAAGCGACTTTGAAGATGGGTAGGGAGGGGACCTGGCGTATGTGCTCTGGGAGTTTGTTCCAAGCATGGGGTGAGGTGAGGCAGAAAGGGCGGAGCCTAGAGTTGGCGGTGGTGGAGCTGAAGCAGGTGTGCAATTATGATTTGAGATTGTATTTTTATATTTTAATCATACCATTTGTGTGTGTGTACAAAGGAATAACTAATATTTTTGCACTGTAGCTTACCTTAAGCTTAGGTAATAAAATCTAAAATTCAAATTGTGATTTTTTTTTTCTTTGTGTAGCCCCCTTATCTTTTAGGAGCAGGGTGACATGAAATCAAAGCTGATAAAGTAACCTTACTCCAGCACCCCTAACAGATGAGAACATTTGACTTCACACCAGTTACTGTGGACCTCACCCCACATTCTGTTGAACAAAGGACTTACTGAAAGATGAAAGAATCTTGCCCACCATTGCAGGGACGTTCATTATGCCCTAGATAACAGAGCCATTGAGGGGACAACAGACTTCCAGACACAGTGTCTCCAGAACCTCTTCTGCTGGACACACCTAGGCATCTGTAATATGGCAAAGATTAGCAGTAAATTTGAGAGACCTGAGCCCCTACCCTTTATAGAATAAGGTTCATCCTGTCATGGCAGATGCAAAACAAACCAATTGGAAGCAAGAGCCAAAAGCAAATCAATAGGAGCCAACCTTTCAAAATGATTGGGGGTGCTAAGCCCAATGGAAATGACCCCTCCCTGGACACATACAAGGAATTTTCTCAATACTGGGGGTGCTCAAGCACCCACAGCACCCACAGAGTCGTCTCCAATGTCTTCCTAAAATATAGTACAATGTTTAGGTTGCACACTTACCGTTATATTTACAAATCACTTTTTTTTGGTCACAAGATCCATTTGCCCATAAAAGACCTGTAGGGACATCATACACAGTTGATAAACAACTGATTAGGCTACCTCTCTTGCTTGACTCATGTCCTGACTGTACTATCTGAGGGGAAATCAGTAATGACTGAGAAATCAATGGCAAATTAAAATAAGTATATTTCAAGTATTATTTTTAATGTAAGGTCTGAATACAGAGTAGCTCTTAACGTTTTAAAATGATTCCTTTCTAAACTTGTAGGACTATGACTTGTGTGATGTTATGTATGAATATTATTAGGATTTACTTGCCACAAGATAAGAAACATAAGCAATTACAGCAGTAAAAATAGTCAAATAACAATACAAAGTATGGCATATAGTATGCTACATTACAATGTCAACACAATCGGTAACAAAACATTTGAATAGACAGCGTAGGGATTGAGATAAAGTCGTGTGGTTTCCGTATTAGTCCACTTTAAAGATCATAAATAGAAACAATAATAATGTTTTAAAAAGGTAACTATGAGGATTCCTTTTTTTTTTTTTTGTTACACTAACTTTGTACATTTTTGACAAGCTTTCCAAGGCCAGAAACGTTTTCCTCCTATCAGGACAGATCATGACTGAGGAAATCCACAGGTATCGGTATCGTCTTGTTAGACATAAAAAGATGAATACTATGATGCAGTGGGGGGGGAGTGGTGGAGTTGGGTCGATTTAGGATGAAGAGCTTTTCAACAACCAAGTGATGGAGGAAGGATAACCACCACCACAGAAATAAAGCATCCTGGGCTGCAGTGTCAGACCAAGAAAGATTCCTGCAACAGACTGGAACGTGTCTGGCAGCTGTAAACCAACCTTCTGCAGGGTCCCCTGTTGCCTCGATTGGGGGGGGGGGGGGCGTGGGGAGGGAGGGGCTCTGGGGCCGTGCGCAGGCGCAGTGAGCTCGCCGGGCTGCTACAAAGACCTGGGATCTGAGTTTGCGGCTGTGTTGGGAAGTTATGCTCCGGTTGGCTTTCCTGCAATTTCCACCCTCCTTCAGGTGAGTTTCCTGCGTGCAGCATGGCTGGAGCACAGGTTAAAACTAATTGCCTGGTTTTCTTTTTTGAAAATTTCGCCCGATCGGTGAGGGGCCAGGAGAAGGTGACGGTGTGTGACGACCGTGTTCGCATTATGTGGTCCCTTAGGGCTTGGGAAGTTTGAACGAGGCGATGGCGAGTAATGCAGAAAAGCTGAGGGAAGGCGGGGTTTAAGTCTTAAGGGGCTCAAACACAGGGTTGGAAGGAGTAACTAATGTATTTGGGGAAGGGGGGAGGTGGTTTTCGTTCTTTGCACATCAAAGACAAAACTCCCCCCACCCCCTGCACTTTTTTTTATTCGTGGATAATGACTCATCGGTCAAATCAGGTAACTTTAAAATATTGCAATCGTATATTTATTTTCTGAGTAGTTAGTTTTTCTTTTGACAAAACAGTACTGTATTCTGTTCTACTAAAGTTACAATGTTGTGCGTTGTAGTCAGCCGGTTTTGTTGTTCTGGTTCGGAGATGAGTTGCAAATGAGTAGAAACTTGTTATACTTCTTTTGACTGTTGAAAAAAGCCCTGTTTGACTTTCGGTGGGTTGCAGCAGCATACTGAAAATGCAGCTGAAAGAGGGAAACTGGACATGTGAAAGCCACAATGATCTATAGTTTCTTAGTTTAAATAGCTTATGAAGCAAACTAATGATATACTTAAAATGGGATTGAAATTCTTCATTCAACAAATGCAATTAGCACTTTAGTGAATAATTGAACACAAACCTTAAATGATTACATTCCCCGTTTTGCCTTTTATTCCATACCTGAGGGGATGCTGGTGTTTATTATTATTTTTTAAAATTAAACATGGTATTGAATTTTTATAATAAGCCAAGGGCCCTGTGTTAGCATTTTTAACACGTCTACAATTAGTGCGTGCGCTAGGTAGGCGCCTATAAGGATATTGTATGCGCGTACATGGTTAACGCGCATTAAAAACGCTAACGCATCTATAACGTGGCTTAGGAAACAGGGCCCTAAATACAACTGTTTTTTAAAAAATGTTTTATATAGTTCCGCAAATCATAAAACCCACTGATGAGAGAGCATATTAAGGCGGTCGTTTACAAAGGCGCACTAGCGTTTGTAGCGCTCGCTAGTGAATATGGGCATCTCTAGCATTTAGCGCATGCTTATTTTTAGCACGATAAAAACGCTAGCGCACCTTTGTAAAAGGGACCCTAAATCCCTGAAAGATAAGTTTGGTTTTTTTTAAGAGGTTTCCAAATCTTAAAAATTTGATGGTATCTATTGTTTTAATTTTTTTTTTCAACAGCCTTAAGTTTGTTTTTATAGATAAGACAAATTGCCATCAAAAGATATCTTCAGAGTTGTGGCACGCTTCCAACAACCAAGACTAATTTGGATTGCAAGTGCAATTAATATTATTATTATTATTTGTGACATTTATATCCCACATTATCCCAAACAAGGAGCTTAGCCGAGATTGGGTGGCAGAGCCAGCCGGTGGTGGGAGGTGAGGATAGTGCTGGGCAGACTTATACGGTCTGTGCTAGAGCCAGTGGTGGGAGGCGGGGCTGGTGGTTGGGAGGCGGGGATAGTGCTGGACAGACTTATACGGTCTGTGCCCTGAAGAGGACAGGTACAAATCAAAGTAGGGTATACACAAAAAGTAGCACATATGAGTTTGTCTTGTTGGGCAGACTGGATGGACCATGCAGGTCTTTTTCTGCCGTCATTTACTATTTTACTATGTATGAGTTCAATGTGGCTTACAATAAACAGTATAGGATACTTAACAAAGAATAATGCATAAGAAAGCAATTTGTTGTAAGAATCCAATTTTAGAATACAGTATCATAAATGTACTGGGATAGCTATGGATGTTTAGCATTTAGAAAATCTATTATGAGTGAAAAATTGTACATGAAGCAAAGAGAAGGTTAATGGTAAATGGAGTAATGTCAAATAAAGGGGCCCTTTTACAACCGAGAACTACCGCCAGCCCAACGCGGATGCCAGCAGCAGTCCCGCCCTCAGCACGTGCCGTTTTTGGCATTAGTGATATTATTGAAAAAATATTTCCCCAGGGGGTTATCCGGTGATAGTCAGCGCTTCCCAGTTACCGCCGGGTTAGCACGGAAGCCCTTACCGCCACTTCAGTGGGTTCTCCTCCCCAAAATGGCCGCGGCAAGTGCGAACTTACTGCACGGCCATTTAATTTTTGGTTATTTTCACCCACTGCAGTAAAAGGGGCCCTGGCGGGTGGCAAAAATGGCTGCCACCGCTAGCACAGAGCCTGTTTTACTGCAGCTTAGTAAAAGGGCCCCGAAAAGTCTTGTGTATCATCTAATTGTAATGAAGGATGTGCTGAACCTAGGGTGATGATGGATAGCGAAATTGAATTCTTGATTTTTAGAATTTTTTGGATAGTTGCCCTTATCTTTTGCTAGAAAAGTATTAATGCATGAGCAGTTGAGGATCACATGAGTTAAAGTGCCATCATTTTGTTTACAATGGCAGAAAAGTTTGGTATCGTCAATATTCACTGCATTTTCTAACAAGTCCATATTGCCCTATGGGCTAGAAAATATAGAGATTTTGTTACTGATTGTGCAGGTCTGTCGACCCTATACCAAAGGTATTCCCAGTTTACAGTTTGATCAGTAATATCCAGATCTTGTTCTCAGACTTTTGTAAGTCCAAGATGTGCATGAAAAGAGAAATTATTAAGAATGTTGTAAATAGGTGAGACAGAGTTGCCTTTCACTAATACTTTTTTACTTAGGGGGCTGCAGTAGAAATCAGCTGGTGGTAAACATGACATGCCTATTATATTCCTATGGGCAACTCGGTGTTTACTGCCAGCTGATTTCTAACGCAATCTAAAAATGCTACCGCAGCTTAGTAAAAGACCCCCTTAGATCATAAATAGAAGAGGTTTCTTGTAAGTTTAAAAAATGTATGGAGGTGTTTTTTTATTGTTTGTTTAAGGAGTAGCCAATTAAAGTATTGACTTTTAGGTAAGTTGTATTTTTGCAAAAGTTCTTCTTTGAAAGAATAAAAGATATGGTTAGAGCAAAGTTGTTTCAAAGACCCTTGCCGTGAGAATGCCAAAGGGGCCAAAATATAATTGAGGGGTCCTTTTACTAAGGTGTGTTGAAAAGTGGCCTGCGCTGGTGTAGACGCATGTATTTGGGTGCGTGCAGGTCCATTTTTCAGTGCACCTGCAAAAAAAGGGCCAGTTTGTTTTGGGCCAAAAATGGATGTGCGGCAAAAAAAATTGGCATGCGTCCATTTTGGGCCTGAGACCTTACCGCCACCCATTCACTTAGCGGTAAGGTCTCATGCGATAACTTATATTGAACATAATTATAATATGTGGTTAATAGAGGAGAGAAATTTATGGAAGGTTTATTAAAAAAATTCTGAGGTGTAACCATCTGGTCCCGGAGTCTTGTTAGGTGGTAAAGATGTAATGGAATTGACTATTTCTTTTTTTCATAATTTTTCCTCCCAACAAGGACTGTTTTTTAATCAGGTAGTTGAGGATGGGTAAGACTTTCTAAGAAAGAATCAGTTTCCTCAGAAGTTGAGTGGAATTCAGACTGAAACAGACTTTCAAAAGAATTCATAAAAGCCTTCTCAATATCTGCTTGTTTGCTACGTATCTTTATACAAAGAGGGATAGGGCTGCCATTGGGCTCTAGAAGATATGTTTCATTTTATAGCACTGGAGTGGGAGTCCCTGGCAGCACTGCCTGATTACTGCCAAAGCCCTCACTGCTCCTTAAATAGGAGACAGTAAGGGCTCCAGCAAAAAATGACTGTGTGGCAATTTTTTTTGAGTACCGCACGGCTATTTACTGCCTCCTTTAAAAAGAATCTTTTACCCGCTGCAGTAAAAGGTGGCCTTGATGCATGGCAGTCGCATTTTCTGACGCCACTATGGGCCACCTTTTACCACCACTTGATAAAAGAGCCCCTAATAGTTGTAATCCCTCTGATTCTATATATTGCGCCTAGAATTCTGTAACAAAATCCAGAGTAACTTAATTGGCTTGACAAGCTAATCAGCATTGATAACTGGTCTTAATGAACACTAATTGGCAATAATTAGAATTTTACACGCACAACTTGGCTAAGCTACTACTACTACTACTTATCATTTCTATAGCGCTACTAGACGTACGCAGCACTGCACACTTGAACATGAAGAGACAGTCCCTGCTTGACAGAGCTTACAATCTAATTAGGACAGACAAACAGGACAAACAAGAGATAAGGGAATATTAACGTGAGGATGATAAAATAAGGGTTCTGAACAAGTGAATAAGGCTTAGGAGTTAAAAGCAGCATCAAAAAGGTGGGCTTTTAGCTTAGATTTGAATACGGCCAGAGATGGAGCTTGATGTACTGGCTCAGGAAGTCTATTCCAGGCATATGGTGCAGCAAGATAAAAGGAACGGAGTCTGGAGTTAGCGGTGGAAGAGAAGGGTGCAGATAAGAGAGATTTACCCAGTGAACGGAGTTCTGTATTCTGTAACGCACTGTGACTAAATTGTAATATGCAAAGCCAAAAAGGGATGTGGTGATAGGCGGGGGAAATGGGTGTTTCATGGGCATTCCAAAATGTACGCGCACTGTTAGAATATGCCCCTGTGTGCCTAAATCTATGCGTCTTCGTTTATGCCACGTTTCCCTTGTTGTAAATGGATGAGCATAGTTTTAAGTGCTGTGATATCAGCTAAGCATATTCTAGATACCGTGCCTAAATATAGGCGCAAATTACAGAATATGCTTACGCAAAATTTATTCCGTGTGGAGTTTTCAGATGCCATATATAGAATCTGACCCAATGTGTGTGCGTGTGTGTTTTTGTTTTCTTTCCTTTGAGATACTGAGATAACATCCTACCAGCCTTATTATCTCCTACATATCTCCCAGAATTTTGAATAAAAATATCTGAACTGGCCATTCTACTGGCAAGATTATTGTAGTTATATAAGTGCATTATCTGCAGAGTAGGGAGTCCCTTCGAGCTATCTCAGCGCTACCTAAGCAGCAAATTTATGGCCCTGTTTACAAACGTGCTAATGTTTTTAGCGCACACTAAAAATTAGTATGCGCTAACCGTGTTGACGCCCATAGGAAAATTATGTAAGCATGGCCCTTAGTGTTTAATTATTAAAAAAGAATGATTTCAACTCATCTGGCTACATGCTCCAGCAAGTAAAATGCTAGTATTACGAGAAGAGTGCATAAGGAGAAAAGAGGGATCCAGAGAGAGCGAGGGTACTGGAGACTGGAAAAAAGGGAGATAGATATACAGAGGAAAAAAATTCAGAGATAGGCAGAAAGAGTGGCTGAGGAGTAAAGAATGAGGCAGAGAACGGCCAGGGAGTAGTGAAGGAGAGGGACTTAGAGTGTCAGAGAGATGCACAGCTGAAAACTGAGCTCTGGCCAACACCTGTGCCTCTTCTCCTCCCTGCATCCCTCCATCTGGCGGGTTACCAGCTCTCCCGACCCCTTCTGCTCAAGACAGCACAAAAACTCCCGAGGTCCATTTATGACGACAGGAACAAAGATGTCTTCTTTGTAACAGGAACGTGAAACTCGCAGAACAGGGTTTGATCTGCAAGCAAAGGAAAAACTGCACACTGCACTCAGGGCAGGGGGCCAGAGGAAACTTCTGAAATGTTATCAAAGCGAATAAGATAAACGGTCCCAGGCTGAAGAAAGAAAAGGAAATCAAGGGGACTAATGGGCCAGAGGAAGGAAAGTTTTTCAAAAAGAAAAACAAATGCTGGTCATTATGTAATATCAGTTGTTAGAGATGCTTGTTCACAGAATATTACTGTTAAAGATGCCATCTTGTCTGCATCGTGATATAAACAATTCCAACAAACACCATGATAAAATAATGTATTTAGAAGCCATCACTAGTTCATTTAGTTTCTACACATGCAACAAGAAATTTGTTCAAGCTGAATTTAGCACACATCAAACTGGTCGTTCTTTTAGGCACAACCTAAGGAAAATTCCAGGCGCTTCGCTGTCTACACGGATGTTGCGCTTGATTTGTCCAACGTAATGCGCTGTACAAACTGTTCTGCTAGATTGTACTTCACTTAGGGCCCTTTTTACTAAGCCGCGTAAGCGTCTACGCACACCCAACGCCTGCCAAAATGAACTTACCGCCCGACTAACACGTGGCTCTTGAGGTAATTTCATTTTTCGCGCGTGTCTGAATATATTTTCAGATGCGCGTAGTGGATGTGTACCAGACACACGTAGGTCATTACCGTGCAGATTCTTTACCGCTAGGTCTGTGGCTGGCGGTAAGGTCAGACACCCAAAATGGATGCACGGTAATTTTGATTTTGCCGCATGTCCATTTTCGGAAATTTTTTTTGAAAAGTTATTTTTGGTACATGCGCTGAAAAATATTTCTGCGAGCACCCCAAACCTGCGCCTACACTACTGCAAAACACTTTTTACCGTGGCTTAGTAAAAGGACCCCTTACTTTACTGGTGAGTTTGCAGTCTGCAGAGTCCCGGAAGCTGTTCTGACTTGCTCTGGCCAGCATTATGAGAGAGGCTTGCAGAAATAAATTCCAAGTAATCAGCGAAACAGAGGGGAAAAATGAACAAAGCAATAGAAAACAGGAGCCCCTGCAAAGGTTTGTGGAGTTAAAAAGCAGAAAGGGTTGCATAGGGGAGTGGGAGGAGACAGTGAGCAAATATTGACTGGAAGTGAGCGATGCTCCTGGTTTGTATGAAGGAACACTGGTTATAACGTATTTTGATGTTGAGTTTCCAATATTTTGATGTTGAGTTTCCAATAGTTTTATCTTTTCTTCTGATTTTATCCTTTCTAGTGTATCATTTTTCTTTCTCCAAGAAGACTAGCTAAGAATTTCACCACGCAGGGTGGTTTTATAGGTTTCCCATAAAAGAACTAGTTCACAATCATCTGTCGCGTTGAGCTGAAAAAAATTCTGTTGAAGAAAGTTGAATCTGGTTACTAAAGTCTGGATCAGATAGAAAAGCATTGTTGAATCTCCACAGAGTTTTATCTGTTATTTCATTTTCTAAATTTATATCCATGCAGATGGCTGCATGGTCTGATATCAATATAGGGAGAATATTTGCATTCTGGATTTGTGAGATCTAATTATTGAAAATGAAAAAAAGAATCAATCCTAGAATAGGTATCATGAGGATTGGAATAGAATGTGTATTCTGTTTCCAGTGGGATCCAAAATTCTCCAGGGGGGTCAGCTGAGACCATGGTAGTGAGTTCTTTCCATGATCTTGACTTGGCAAATTTAGCACTGGATTGTCTGTCCAAAAATGGTTCTTGGGGTAAATTGAAATCGCCCGCTGTGACATACGTACAATCGTTGTGTTCTATTATAATTTGTGACCGTGCTGTAAAGAATTCTGGTTGGTCGATGTTTGGAGTGTAAACATTCAAGAATAAATACCTAGGGCCCTGTTTACTAGTAACATAGTAGATGACAACAGAAAAAGACCTGCATGGTCCATCTAGTCTGCCCAACAATTTAAACTCGTATGTGCTTCTTTATGTGTATACCTGACCTTGATTTGTTTCTGCCATTTTCAGCCCTGGCACAGACCATGTCTGCCCAGAACAAGGCCCACCTCCCAACCACCAGCCCCGCCTCCCCCCACCGACTCTGCCACCCAATCTCGGCTAAGCTCCTGAGGATCCATTCCTTCCGAACAGGATTCCTTTATGTTTATCCCACGCATTTTTGAATTCCGTTACCGTTTTCATCTCCACCACCTCCCGCGGGAGGGCATTCCAAGTATCCACCACTCTCTCTGTGAAAAAATACTTCCTGACACTTTTCTTGAGTTTGCCCCCCTTCAATCTCATTTCATGTCCTCTCGTTTTACCGCCTTCCCATCTCCAGAAAAGGTTCGTTTGCGGATTTATACCTTTCAAATATTTGAACGTCTGTATCATATCACCCCTGTTTCTCCTCTCCTCCAGGGTATACATGTTCAGGTGTGCAAGTCTCTCCTCATACGTCTTGTTACGCAAATCCCATACCATTTTCGTAGCTTTTCTTTGCACCGCTTCAATTCTTTTTACATCCTTAGCAAGATATGGTCTCCAAAACTGAACACAATACTCCAGGTGTGGCCTCACCAACGACTTGTACAGGGGCATCAAAACCTCTTTTCTTCTGCTGGTCACACCTCTCTCTATACAACCTAGCAACCTTCTCGCTACGACTACCGCCTTCACACTGTTTCGTCACCTTCAGATCCTCAGCTACTATCACCCCAAGATCCCTCTCCCCGTCTGTACATATCAGACTCTCCCTGCTTAACACATACATCTCCCGTGGATTTCTACACCCTAAGTGCATCACTTTGCATTTCTTCGCATTGAATTTTAATTGCCAAACCTTAGACCATTCTTCTAGCTTCCGTAGGTCCTTTTTCATGTTTTCCACTCCCTCCCGTACGCTAGCATTTTTAGCGTGAGCTAAACACTAAAGTCGTCCATATGTTTCTATGGGTGGCTTTAGCTTTTAGCGGGTGCGAATCATCATTAGCGCACGCTAAAAACGCTAGCATACTCTTAGCGCTGCTTAGTAAACAGGGCCCTTGGTTCCTTTTATTGTACCAACTGCTACTGCCCATCTCCCATTAGGTTTAGCTTGCTGGTTTAGTAAGTGAAAGAAGAGTAGAAACTCCTGCTTTTTATGCAGGGCAGGTGAAAAAATATTGTTAGAAAGCCAGTTATAGTTTAATTTAGAACATTCAGAGGATGACAGATGCATTCCTTGTAGCATAATGATACCAGATTTGTGTTTTTCTGATCATTATGGATGATCTGATCATAATGAATGTATTTTTCTTTTTAATTGGATGGTTGATACCATCAACATTAAACTGATTAGAAGTTGTTCTACTCAGTTTTAGTTTCAAAGCAAATAAAAGTGCAAGCTATGGGGTAATTTTACTAAGCTGCTGCAAAAAAGTGGCCTGCACTAGTGTGGGCGCATGTTTTTGGTGCAAGCCGGGCCAGTTTTTTCCCATCTGGGGAAAAAGGGCTATTTTTATGGGCCGGGAAAAAGGCCTGTGGTAAAATTGAAACCAGCTCGCGCCTATTTTGCAGCCTGAGGCCTTAATGCCACCCACTGATCTAGTGGTAAGGGCTGATGTGCTACAAGCATCGTGAGAGGTGATCACGCGCCAACTGCCAATTAACGCCAGAAACACCATGCGTGGTAGAAAATTAAAAAAAATATACATTTGTCCTGGTGGTGGTATAGGTGCACCCCAAATCTGAAATTACCGCCAGGGGGGCCCTCAAATTCTTGGACTCGGCCATGTTAGAAAGGAAGGGATATTATTTGTTAGTAAGGTTTTGGTGAAAAAATCCAGTGATTTTTTTTTTCTAGCAACATAGTCTCTATACAGAGGAAATCTCATACCATGCTTCTGTCTGGGTCAAGCTCCCTTTCTTCTCCCCTGTAGTTTAATCTTATTTATTTTAAACAACATCTCCTCATACTTTCATTATTCAGGGGTCCTTTTACTAAGGTGCTCTGAAAAAATGGCCTGCGCTGTTGTATTGTGTATTGGACGCACAGGTCCATTTTTCTGCCGCGTGTATCAGACGCACGTAAAAAATGGAATTACCGCCCGGGGCACATGGTAGTCAGGCAGTAGTTCCAAGCTGATGTGCGTTGGATGCGCGTAGGTGCCTACGCACCTTCGTAAAAGGGCCCCTCAGAATCTAAGCTACCTGAATAAATGACTACTTAATGGGGGCATTGCAAAACAAAAACATATCAGTGTTGTAGAGCACAATTTTCTCTTTCAGATGATACTGTTCACAAGCTGATTCAGGCAGACTCTTTTTTAATAATTGGCTTTGAACTTTAGTATATTTTACCATTTTTGCGCTGACAGTGCCAACTTTGAACAGGTCCTGCAGGGCGGTTATAGATGCTGGTTAGTTGCAAATCTGGCAGCATTATGTCCAGCACAAGCATAATGCTTGTTCAAAATTTCAAGTCCGTATCTTTGTTTGCATGGAAGTTGTTGCCGTCTGAATATTGGTCCAAATATGTTCCGATGAGTCGTGACCAATTTTGATGTACACTTTGAGTCAACTTGTTGGACTGGATTTTGCATCCATAATGTAAAAATGTATTTAATCGGAATTAGCATCAAAAACTGTACAGGATTTGAATTTTTTAGCCATTCTTATAAATGTGTTTGGATTTTATTAGACCCCAAAAATGGCATTTTGGTAAATGTCGCGCGCTCATGGACTGACAACCTTTCAGAAAAGGGGGTCTAGATCTGCAACTATTGCAGTTAGAGATCTCAAATTTTGGGAAACTTCGTTGAACACCTGACTCGCGCAACAGATAAAGTTTGAACAAAATTGGAGACATGATGGTGGGAAGGTTTAGACCACTTGGCATGGAATGACCCCTTAGTAAAAGGACTCCTTAGGTAGTAGGGAATAGATGATAGGTGACCAGATTTGGCTTTACATGTTTTTTGGCTAGATTACAGCAGGTTTACAGGCCAACTGAGAGGAAGCAAGATATGATTTGATTGGCTGCATCTTTTCTGATGACTGAGTGGAGAGGGTTGCATGGTGCCAAGTACTAAGTTATATTGCAAGTTTCAAGTTTATTGTTACTTGATAGACCATCTAAAGAGTATCCTTTCTAGGCAGTAAAATTACAATTAATAGGAAAAGGAAGAGAAATACTACATCTGACAGGAAAGGGAAGCTAAAGATCTATCAGATTGGGACACTGTTGTCCAAGGTTGTCTTCCAAATGGGCAGTGAGGCAATAGGATCAGGGATTGTAGATATCTTAAAGAGGGGTTTTGAGAGCAGATTTAAGTCCAGAAAACTTTTATTAATTTTGACATTTAAAACGCAAGAGCTGTAAAACAAGCAGTGGCGTCGCGAGGGCAGCTGACACCCGGGGTGGGTTGCCGCTGTGCACCCCCCCCCCCCGTGAGAACATACCTGGAAGGCGGTGAGGGGCGGGCGGGAGAGCCAATCCGCCGAGTGCCCGCCGCTGGGGGGTGTCGGCGCCTCGCTGGTTCCCTGCTCTCTCTGCCCCGGAACAGCCTGTTCCGGGGCAGAGAGAGCAGAGAACCAGCGAGGTGCCGACACCCCCCAGTGGCGGGCACCCGGGACGGACCGCTCCACTGCCCCCCCCTCCTACGCCACTGAAAGCAAGGAACTATGAGGAACACTGACGCAAGTATAATACCAATGATATAGATAACATTGGCATAGATCGAATATCAGGACTATAGAACAGTATAAAAATGAGTTTAATAAATATATAACGAAATATAAATTTTAAAACATCACTCGGGAGAATTAATATCTCGGCACACAACTACAAAGAAATATGGTCTGCCATTGAGGGCAGATTTAAATTTGGTATAGGATTGCTCTAGGCCAGGGGTAGGCAACTCCGGTCCTCGAGAGCCGCAGGCAGGTCAGGTTTTCAGGATATCCACAATGAATATGCAAAAGATAGATTTGCATACCATGGAGGCAGTGTATGCAAATCAAGTTCATGCATATTCATTGTGGATATCCTGAAAACATGACCTGCCTGCGGCTCTCGAGGACCGGAGTTGCCTACCCCTGCTCTAGGCGAAAGGTACAGAGAAGCACATTCCAGAGAGCAGGTCCCATTATTCCAAAGATTCTGGAGTGGACAAAGTCATAGCAGATGGTGCGGAAGGATGGCACAACCTGGATGAACAAAAGGTTCTAGATGGAGAATATGGTATTAGTAGACAAAGGTAGAAGGGAATGCCAGAATAATGTGTTCAGGTGTTTAAATTTTCTTCTGGTTTATAACAACCCCCACCCCCCCAAAAAAAAAAAACACAACAGGCGTGTCTTTAGAATTTGAAACGTTTGTATGAAGATCAAGTGTGAGAAAAACAAAAAAAAAATCCAAACCAAACCCCCTCAAAACAAAAAAAAAAGCAGATGGGGTCTCTCTTACTCAGCTGCAGTAAAAAAAATGGGCTTAACCTGCCCTAATGTGAGTCTTTACTGTGCACTAAGCCCATTTTTACCATGGCAGGAAAAGGATTATTTATTTATTTATTTTAAAACTTGAATACAAGACCACTCTTGCATAGGAAATGGAGAAAAGAAGCATATTGTACAATTAGATAAACAAATTATCCATAAGAAAAATGACCTACTCTTAAGAAGCCCAGGAAAAGGAGAAGGGGGAAGAGAACAGAGGAAACAGCAGGGAACTGAAAAAACAAAAAAACCCCAAATCTAATACAGGCTGACTGGTATCAGGCTTTCACTTTAACCAAGCATTTATTTATCCAAGAATTACATCAGAGACCAAAAAGGTCAAACCCCCAATCCCCCAGAGGCAAATTTCTTCATATTAGAAAGGATCTTGGTTGTTGAAAACATTGTTCATTATTACATTTTATAACACATTTAGGGGTATGTTTACTAAGGTGTGTTAAGTGGTTTTTTTTTAACGCGCTTGTAAATTTAAGGCGTGTTAAATGCTAACACGCCTATACATTTCTATGGGCGCGTTAGCATTTAACATGCGTATACCATTTATGCACGTTAAAAACGCTAACGTGCCCATAGCGCCGCTCAGTAAACTTAGCCCTTAAAATGAAATCTTTAGCTGAAAAACAGCACCTGTAGAGAGTTTCTTGACGTAAGAAATAATTGATGTCTTTCCTGGGTAGTTTGGGAGAGATCAGGAAAAATCCAAACCTTTAGACCCTCAAACATCTTTGAAACATTTCTAAAGTATATCCACAATGAGCAATGAGTTCATGTCCTGTTCGAAATCCAAAGAGACAAGTAATGCAGCCCTTTCCAGCACAGCAGCGGCAGACTGAAGAACTCCTGAGGTATCTAAAAGCTGAACCCAAAGAGGTATCCAAATTAGATCCTAAAGTTCCCACAGGCACTGGATCTTTTGTCTTACTTAAGAAGTAAATTTTTCCAGTAGGTGCTATTGCTTCAAGCGGGTAATCCAAAACTTCTGCAACGTATCTTTTAAAAAGTTTCCAGTGGTGAAACTGCACTTATCACAGAAAAAGTCACACATATGTTAAGACGTCTTATTTGATTTTCCAAATTCTCCATTCTTCTATTTAACGCTTCTTTGTCCTTAATTATAGCAACTTGTACTTCTTTAATTTTTACCAGATTCTTCCTTTATTGCAGAGGAGTGTGGTAGCCGTGTTAGTCCACTCTTAAGGTTATCAATAGAAATCAAACAAAATAAAACATGGAAAAGAAAATAAGATGATACCTTTTTTTATTGGACATAACTTAATACATTTCTTGATTAGCTTTCGAAGGTTGCCCTTCTTCGTCAGATTGGAAATAAGCAAATGTGCTAGCTGACAGTGTATATAAGTGAAAACATTCAAGCATTACTATGACAGTCTGACAGGGTGGGAGGATGGGGGTGGGTCAGAGGTATGCATGAGGACATCAAAGCATATCATTGATATTCTAACAGGATGGGTGTGGATAGGTGAGGGGTGGGGTGATCAACAGAGACATACAGCTTTATGGTTTATAATGGGCTAGGAACCCCAGATCCTTGTTAAGTCCTTTCTGTTGGGTGTTAAAATATTCAATCATTCTGACTTCAAAGGTCTTATGTTCTTGTATGGTTTTAAAGTTACCTTTCAGTATTCTCACTGTGAAATCACTGGTACAGTGTCCTGGTTCTATGAAGTGCTGTCCCACCGGGGTGGGGGCCCTACTGGCTGTATTGTTCATATGATGTCTATGTAAATTGAATCTTGTCTTAAGCATCTGGCCTGTTTCTCCAATATAGCATCCTTCCTTACATTTTTTACACTGAATGATATATACCACATTGGAAGATGAGCAAGTGAAAGATCCCTTTATGTTGAATATCTTTCCTTTGTGGGTAACTGTGGGGTCCTGTGAAATATTTTGGCATAGTTTGCAACTGGATAAATTACAGGGACGTGTGCCCTTCTGTTCCTTTTCAGTCTGTGATGGAAGTTCCTTTATTGCATTAACTTGATCTTTAAATGTCAATTTAATTCAAATCAGTTCTTATATACCTTTAATATTCCCTTTCCAGTGTTCAGTTCAGTTTACATTCTAGGTGAGACAAAAGCATATAGGGGTCCTTTTACTAAGGTGTGCCAAAATATGGCCTGTGGTAGTGTAGGCGTGTGTTCTGGGTGCGCACAGAATAATTTTTCAGCGCACCTGCAAAAAATGCCTTTTCAAAATTTGTACTGAAAGTGGACGTGCGGCAAAATGAAAATTGCCGCATGTCCATTTTCAGTCTAAGACCTTACCGCCAATCATTGACCTAGCAGTAATGTCTCGCATGGTAACTGGGCGGTAATGACCTATGTGCGTCAAATGCCAGTTGGCGTGCGTCCGATCCGCATGTCTGAAAATAAAAATTATTTTTCGGATGCGCCTATCTGACACGTGCCAAAAATGAAATGACCGCAAGAGCCATGCAGTAACCGTGCGGTAACTCCATTTTGGCGCGAGTTGATTCTTATGCAGCTTAGTGAAAGGGACCCATAGTGTTAGTGTGAGGTTTGAGAAACATTAGAGACCATTGGTGTAAATGCATGAGACTAAAAATATTAAGGAAAGGATAATGGATGATATTAGGAAGTAGAGGTCATGATGGATTGTTATGAAGCGGTCTTCGGGATGAGAAAGGGTTTTAGCCTGTTCCTGAAGTTGAGGTAGCTGTTTTCTGTTCTGATGGGAATAGGTAGAGAGCTCTATATTTTGACTCCAAGAACAGGGAATAGAGAGCTGAAAATCTTCTGATTTTGATCGTTTTTTGGAACGGTGATGCTAGCATCAGTTGTTGTTTGTCTGTTAGACTGGAACAGACATAAGGAAGCGGTCTTAGCAGTTCAGAAGTGAAGCCCTGTAGGATTTGAAAAACTAAACAAGCATCTTTGAACCTGAGTCTTTCTGTTGTGGGAAGCCAGTGCAGTTTGTTGTTTAGATGAGTTGAAACACTGGTATATCTATTCAATCTGTATATAAGTCTAGCAGCTGTGTCCTGCGTGATTTGTAATTTTTTTTTCTGATCTTGGCACTTCATACCAAGAAATAGAACATTAATCCAAGTGAGATAGAACTAATATTTGGACTTCTCTCTATATATATTTGTCATATATGGAGGAAAAAAGTTCTGTTGTTCAGAAAGCTGTGTTGGGAGGTCCAGTGGTATGAAAGTCTTTGGGGCCCTTTTACTAAGCTGAGTAAGGCTCTACGCGTGCCCAATGTGTGTCAAAATGGCGTTATTACCCGACTATCACGCGGCTCTTGTGATAGTTTCATTTTTGATGCGCATCTGATAAATCATTTTTATTTTCAGCTGCACGTATTGGACGCGTTCCAAGTGGCATTTGGCGCAGGTAAGCCCACTGTTACCGCGTGAGACTTTACTGCTAGGTCAATGGCTGGCGGTAAGAACGCAGACCCAAAATGGGCACGCAGCAATTCTTGATTTTTGCCGCACGTCCATTTTCGGCAAAAATGTTAAAAAGGGCTTTTTTTTTTTTTTTTTTTACAAGCATGCTGAAAAATGGATCGGCGTGCGCCCAAAACCTGCGCCTACACAACCGCAAGCCATTTTTCAGCACACCTTAGTTAAAGGACCCCTTTGTTCCTAATGTTGCCCTGAGCAGAAAACATCCAATGATGGGGCAGAGGGTTGTAAAATTTACTGCCAAGGACTACTAACATATTGGATTTGGAAATCATGAATCAATTGTTACTATGAAGTACTGCACCTAGGGACCCTTTTCACAGTGGACTTACCGCACGGCAATCTGGAACTACTTCTGCTCCAATGCGGGCACCGGTTGTAGTTCTACCCCCAGCGCACGGCATTTGAAATATTTGAAAAATATTTCTGCAGGGGGTTACCCGGTGGTATTGGGTAGCGCAGCACACTTCCTGTTAGCCCGGGAGCCCTTACCATCACCTCAGTGGGTGGCGGTAAGTGCTCCCCCCCCTCATGGCCATGCGGTAAGTGCAGTCTTACCGTATGGCCACTTCTTTTTTTCAGCCTTTTTACCGGCTGTGGTAAAAGGGGCCTCATAGAGCATTGAAATGGCCACTGTTACCGCAGCTTAGTAAAAGGGCCCCCTAGCTTTCCCAGGGCAGAGGGCCCCATCCAGAGGTATGACTGAATCTGCTCTTGTCGGGCCTGACCTCCAGTATTGAACTTTTGATGGCAAATAGTTCCTGTTATTCCTTACTAATTCCCTGAGCAAATCAAAAATCTGTTCACTGGAGAGACTGCTGTTCCTGTAGGTTGCATCTTCAGACAGACAGGCTGTGATAGTGTCGTCATCTTGTAGCTGTTACAGGAACAAGGTTTATTTTGAAATGTAAATGCATGATATTCCAGTGATTGTCTTGGTCAGGGAGGGTGGTTGATAGGGGTGTGGTATTGTCTTGAGAAGGTTGTTGCTTTTGTTCCCCTTCCCAGTCCCTCAAGGCTAAAAACTGCAAATGCCAAGGAAGTTGGGCTAAGGACTTTTCTCTCTTTTTTTTTTTGTGGTGGTTCTCATCAGTGGCTGACCAGAAAAGCAGGTCAGATGAACTTTAATTGTGCAGTTTCTAATTCTGTTTTCTCAGATGACCTGCATTCTAGCCTATCTAGGTATGATGCTTTGCTTCAGTACCAGAGCTCAAATGCTTTGTTTTGTGTTGTGGTAGCTTTCCAGCAATGTGCTGATTAGTCCCTGTCTGGAATACTTACACCAGGCCCTTCTGGTTTGGGATTCTCACTTGCAATGAGGCAGTCCTTGATCAGTGTTGAGGCCTGTTTAGTCTTTGCTCCTGTTCATTATACTGGAATCTGAGGGACATTATGTGTATGCTGTGTGACCCTCCCCCCCCCCCCCCCCCCCCCAACAAGCTTTAAAACTTGGATGAGAAGTTGGTAGAGGCTGTGCAGAATTTTGTGGAAGAGGAAAAATTTCCAGCCTTACCCAGGGCTGCTGCCTTTCTTCTTGTTGAACATGTTAGCAGTAGCGAGGTGTGAATTTTGATAAGATGCAAATGACACAGTGACAGCTGTGTGCAGGGCAAAGGTTGTGGAGGAGGTTCCTAGCACCTTTGTTAGCAGCAGCCATCAATGGGTCAGTTTGGCAGAGGGGTTTTAGCAGTTTCCTAGAGCTTTTGACATGTATTTATTTTAGCGTACCAGAATATAATGTAGTTATCAAGATCCTGACGTGCTAATTTTTACACTAAAGTAAGCAGCTTCCTTGCACTAACCAGTTAGCGTTTACCCCAAAATTTATCTTCTCAGGGTGCCAGGTGTGGTTTGAAAAGCTGAAAGCATTTTGGACCAAGTTACCGGAATGCTAAATCCCGCATTTTGTTTTGAAATGCTGGTAGGGTGTGTGTTGGGTCAAGATTCCTGCAGCACTAGTGCCCCTTCTTCTAGTGCTAAACTGTAGTGCAGTTTAACACTAGAACAGTGGTTCCCAAACCTGGTCCTGGAGGCACCCCAGCCAAGTCAGGTTTTCAGGATACCCACAATGAATATTCATAAGAGAGATTCGCATGTGCTGCCCTCCTCTGCATGCAAATCTCTCTCATGAAATTCATTGTGGGTGTACTGAAAACCTGACTTGGCTGGGGTGCCTCCAGGACCAGCTTTGGGAACCACTCAGTGGCGTTCCTAGAGTGGCTGACACCCGGGGTGGATCGCCGATACGCCCCCCCCCCGGTGCATTTTTACCTGCTGGGGGGGGGGGGGGTGCCGCGCACCTGTCTGCTTCGCTCGTTCCATGCTCCCTTTGCCCTGGAACAGGAAGTAACCTGTTCCGGGGCAGAGGGAGCACGGAACGAGCGGAGCCGACAGGCGTGTGACACTCCCCCAGCGGCGTGCACCCGGCGTGGACCGCCCCCTCCCCTTGATACGCCACTGGAACCACTGCACTAGAGGAAGGGGCAGCAGACTACTGTATAGAGCTGATGTGCATGGAGTGAGAGAACGAACGGCACTGGGTTTGAGCCAAAAGACATACAGTATGAGAACAGACTTGAAGACCTGAATATATATACTCTAGAGCAGGTTTTCCCAAGTCCAGTCCTGGAGTACCCCTTGCCAGTCAGGTTTTCAGGATAGCCACAGTGAATATGCATGAACTTGATTTGTATACACTACCTCTTTTATGTGCAGATCTCTTTCATGCATATTCATTGTGGCTATCCTGAAAACCTGACTGGCAAGGGGTACTCCATGGACTTGGGAAACACTTCTAGAGCAGTGGTTTTCAACCCAGTTCTCAGGGACTGCAGGGCCAGTTTGGTTTTCTTTTTTTTTTTTGTTACATTTGTACCCCGCACTTTCCCACTCATGGCAGGCTCTATGCGGCGGGCAATGGAGGTTTAAGTGACTTGCCCAGTCATAAGGAGCTGCCTGTGCTGGGAATTGAACTCAGTTCCTCAGTTCCCCAGGACCAAAGTCCACCACCCTAACCACTAGGCCACTCCTCCACAATGAATATATGCATGAGAGAGATTTGCATGAACTTCCTTGCTATGCAAATTTATCTCATTCATATTAATTTTGGATATGCCGAAAACCTGACCTAGAGCAAAGGAGGGACAGGGGAGATATGACATATGTTTAAATACTTAACAGGTATTAATGTACAAACAAATATTTTTCAGAGACGGGGAAATGGTAGAACTAGAGGACATAAATTGAGTTTGCAGGAGGGCAGATGTAGGAGTAACATCGGGAAATCTTTTTAATGGAGAGAGTGATGGAAGCCTGGAATACTGTCCTGCTGCCACCTGAACCGAGATGGTGACCCAGCATCGTTCCCTACTTTCCCCTCATACAGGTCCGGAATCTGCTGCTTCCTCCTTCTTCCCCTGTCGCTGCTGCAGTGCTTACAGCTTATATTTTCGGACAGTCCGCGACGGGGGCACAGCCAGACTTCGGTGGGAGGGGGGTCCAGAGCCCGAGGTGAGGGTGCACATTTTAGCCCCTCCCCTGTACCTTTCGACCCCCCCCCCCCCCCCCGCTGCCTCCAACCCTCCCCTGCCACCGCCATGTACCTTTGTTGGCGGGGGTTCCCTTCAGCGCTGGTCTCCGAGTCCGGCGTATTCACTGATCTGGATTCTGTTTCTGTGAGTCCTGACGTCCTGCACGTCCTGCAAAGGCACCCAACAGCGGGGGAGGGTTGGCGGCGGGGGGAGTCTAATGTGGCGGGGGAGGTGAAAGCAGGGGGGCCAGGGCTAAATCTGCAGGGGCCCATGCCCCCATGGCCCCACCTAGCTACACCCCTGGTCCGCGATTAACACAGGCAGGCACTGTGGGGACTTCCCTCTGTTGCATCAGAGAGGGCTGGACGCAGCAGAGAGCCTGAAAATGTAAGGTGCAAACACTGCAGCGGCAGTGAGGGAAGAAGGAAGCAGCAGTGATCCTGGACCTGCGGGAAGGAAGGTAGTGAGCGATGCTAGATTTGGGGAAGGCAAAAGTTGCTGGACATGGGAGGAGGGGGCTGCAGGGGAGGGAGGGATGTAGTGGACTGTTTGGGAGGAGAGGGACTGCAGGGATTGGTGTGCGGACTATTTGGGATGAGAGGGGCTGCAGGGAAGGGAAATGTGTCCTAGACTTTCTGGGAGGAGGGTGTCTGCAGGAAATGGAGAGGTTGCTGGACTTATGGGAGGAGGGGGCTGCAAGGAAGGGAGAGATGTGCTGGACTATCTGGGAGGAGAGGTGTGCTGGAGTGAGAGGAAGGGGCTGCAGGGAAAGGGAGACCTATGTGGCGGGGGGGGGGGGGGGGTGGTGGAGATCCATGTGGCGGGGGTGCTGTAAAAAATTGCTCATACGCTAAGGATGCCTTGAACCAAAAAGGTTTGGGAACCACTGGTGTAGTCCTTCAGGATCTCCAGTATTTCAGGGGCAAAAGGCAGTAGGTTCATTGCAGAGAAAGGAAGCAATACATGCTTTTCCCCCATTTTTCTACAAACTAGCGAGAATGAATATACTTCCTTCTGCCTTTGTAGGGCAGCATAGAGGTCTTTTTTTTTGTTTTCTGTCATCATTTAGTGTGAAACAGAGGGAGATTCTACACTCATTTATGTAGAAAATAGGTATCTATTAATGACATCAAAGTCATCAGAGTGCTAGACAAACCATCAGCTCCTCCCCTCCCTCTGCATACAAACTTCTTTCACCATCTGTATCTTTTGGGAGTCACCTGCTTTCTGCATACACACCGCTTCTCCTGCAGGTAAGCATTTCAAGATACTGATTATTTTGGATTTTATTTTGCAAATTTGCATCATAAGTGTTTGTATGGCATTGCTTGTGGAGTGCAAATGATGCCATTACATTCATTAGCTGCTCCCAGCATCTAACTGACTCTTCTCTTATCAAAAATCTGTAGAATTGCTTAGGACCCAAAGTGGTGGATAAAAAACTGGTTGACTGACAGGTGGCAGAGGGTGGTGGTAAATGGAATCCGCTCGGAAAGGTTGGTGAGCAGTGGGGTTCCTCAGGGGTCGGTACTGGGGCACATTTTGTTTAATATATTTGTGAGAGATATTGCTGAAGAGTTGGAAGGAAAGGTTTGCCTTTTTGCGGATGACAGGGAGATAGCCAATAGAGTGGATACCCTGGAGGGAGTAGAAACGATGAGAAGGGATCTCCGAAAGTTAGAAAAATGGTCTAGGGTCTGACAGTTAAAATTGAATCAATTAGATTATTCCTGGGGTACATTATTTTCTTCTGGTTTCATGTACTCAAAATTGCTTTTGACAATTAGAAACCCTTATACTACTTTTTTTTTTTTTTTTTTTACATACTCTTAAGTCTTATTACTATATGTGATTTTTTTTCCAGTCAGAGCTAATTTTAAAATTAAAATTAGCTTTAAATTAAACAGTGCTTAGTTATGCATATTACCAATCACTCCAAATGATTAGTTACGTAATATGTTCAGCCACACATCACTGCACTGTGACCCTCCCTGCCTCCTTATTATTTCTTAATGATCTTCTTTGCTTTTTTTTGCTTTTTTTCATAAACACCTTTACTTTATTGATGTTACAACTTTAAGTGTACTTATCTTGAGGTGGGATTTTGGGTCACTGTCTTCACAAGTGTGATGTAATGAAATCTTCAGAGTAGATAATTAGCTTGCTGCTGTGCTCGTGCTGCTTTTAAAAACTTTCTCTTGACACCTTAAAAACTTTCTCTTGACACCTAGAGTCCATATATTCCTCTCATTGTGCGTGTTCCCAACACAAGCTGTGTTTCACGGTATGTTGTGTCGTCAGGGGAATCTATATGCTCTGGTGCGGATCATCCTCCCTACTCATGACTCTTCAATCAACACAACATACCGAAATGGTTACGAGATGGCCGGCTTCACCCGAGAATGAAAAAAACAAAGCTGGCCCTGACGAGCATTTCGCCGACTTCACTTGGTCCCTTTTTTTCAGGACCAAGCTTCAAAAAGGTGCCCCAACTGACCAGATGACCACCGGAGGGAATCGAGGATCACCTCCCCTTACTCCCCCAGTGATCACCAACCCCCTCCCACCCAAAAAAAAAAAAAGTTTTTTTTTGCCAGCCTCTATACCGGCCTCAAATGTCATACTCAGCTCCCTAACAGCAGTATGCAGGTCCCTGGAGCAGTATTTAGTGGGTGCAGTGCACTTCAGGCAGGTGGTCCCAGGCCCATTCCCCCCCCTACCTGTTACACTTGTGGTGGTAAATGTTGAGCCCTCCAAACCCCCCCAAAACCCACTGTACCCACATGTAGGTGTCCCCCTTCACCCCTAAGGTCTATGGTAGTGGTGTACAGTTGTGGGGAGTGGGATTTGGGGGGCTCAGCACACAAGGTAAGGGAGTTATGCACCTGGGAGCAATTTTTGAAGTCCACTGCAGTGCCCCCTAGGGTGCCCGATTGGTGTCCTGGCATGTGAGGGGGACCAGTGCACTACAAATGCTGGCTCCTCCCATGACCAAAGGGCTTGCATTTCGCCGGGTTTGAGATGGCCGGGCCCGGTTTCCATTATGGCCGAAAACCGAAGCCGGCGATCTCAACATTTGACCTAAATGTTGAGATTTGGCCGGCCCTGACCATATTATTGAAAGAAAAGATGGCCAGCCATCTTTCTTGATAATATGGTTGGCTCCGCCCCTTTACAGAGCCGGCCCCAGAGATGGCCGGCCCCATTCGATTATGCCCCTCTATGGCACCATTTAGGGAATTTTGAAAGAATAGGCATTGTTTTTAAATCTACCCCTCTATAGACCCCCGTGGGACCCTTCCACACGGAGGTGTACAGAGGGTCTGTTCTTCTACGATCTTGTGGACCGCCTCCCTGAATTCCAATGACACCCCTTCCCATGGGTATCGGCGCTGGGGAGGCATCAGAAGGCGCAGTTCAAGTCTAATTCCCATGACCACAGCTTTCTGTCTATTTGGATCTAAATGAATCTTTGGCCATTTATGTTCCCACATAAATTCTATGAAAAGTCTATAAAACTGTTTCAGTGAGAAATCTTACTTGTGTGTGTGTGTGTGTGTTAGTTTGCAAAACAGATAGAAGATAGAGAATAAATTGAAGCAAGGACAGAAACAGTGTAGTTAAAGAAATAGTCTTTTTAATCTTACCCAAATCAGGCTTTAATCAGGTACATTCAGCAGACAGATTCTGGGTTCAACTGGCCAGAGCCCTGCCCTCTAGGACGCGTTGGGGAAAATCGTTCCAACGAGGGCTTGCATGCACCCTGCTTTTATACAATTTGGTCCCCATACAAGTCTATGGAGAGGGATTTTTTTTTCTAATGTTGCTTAATCAGTGAGTCATACTCTACCACCGGTCAGGTGGCCATCTCTCCTTTCCGTTTCAGCTATTGCAAGTTATTGTGCAATTTCCCTTTTTGTCAACATCTCCCTAGATACGGACATCCAAACATCCAAACATGGACAAATCTGTCTCATATCATCTTGTGATCTGGGTGCCATCTTCTAAAGACAGACTCCGTGTTATGAACCAAACTTCTTATCATTTCTGTCTTTAATTTCTGCATCATGTGTGTTACACTCAATTTGGAAGTTGCACCAGGTTTCATTAGAACTCACCAAGCAGTCCTGCTCTTGCAGGCTCTCTGCTATAAGGCAATCAACTGCTTCTCAGGCCTAGGCAGTGCTTTTCAACTGTTTCAAGCTATGCAGCTTGGCCCACCACTATTCCAGTGGATAGGTCTTAAACTAGAACACATATTAACCTGCAGGAAAAGCAAGTCCTTGCTCAGCCAGTCATAGATTTTTAAACCTAGCTGGTATTTTTACAGCCTGAGTTCTAAAATCTGGCCTTCCACCCTTCCGGTGGGCATCCAGTGAGGGCCTCTTGCCGTACTATAATTATACAGCATCTTCCTCACGGTGTAGGATTTATGCCAGTTCAAGTATGTGGTCCAAGTACTCCGAAAGGGAGATTCGGTGTCTAATCTAAGACCCCACAGCTGGTGGCTGTGCCTGTATAATCAGAGGTCAGAAAGCAATAGGAGACTAGCAAGCAGAAACAGTGGCTTAGATGTCTGAAAGGACGTCATGGCAGAATATGCTAGTATGGTGCTCACTTGCTTATTGCAGCATCTGGGATCAAAATCACGACCTTGGCAGACAAGGCTACACTTGCTATGGAAAGCAGCCACGACCACTTCCTGCCGATAGGGGGAAGCTTTGGCACATCCTATTAGTCTAGACTGGTCTGACAATGACTAAGAGGAAGGTAAAATTATGTCTTTCTTGATAATTGTAGCTCGTTGAGTTTTGCCAGACTAGATCCCTATTCCAGAAAGCGATGATTACTGGAAAGGACTAGATAGTAGGATGCTAAAGCAGCTTGGCTTGGATTATGGTGGCATAATAATAATCTGTAGAATGACAATGATGTCCAGTGAGATTCAGCATGTGATAGAATGCAGGGCAATCATTTCCTACCTATGCATGAGAATATTGAAGGACAGTTTGGCTGCACCAAACCTCTATATAGAAGCCTTTGTAAAGTCTCTTTTGGCATGCCTTATTACTCTTTTTGCATTTCACTTGCCACTGCTTATGCACATTGCTCTTTTTCTGATTAGGGTCTTCCTTTCTGTTTTCTGAAAGATGCCTTTATGACTTCTGCTGTCATCTCTCCGTGAAATCATTCTGGTTGTCATTATGTATGGCCTTCTTTCACCTTTCTTAATGCATGGAATACATTTTATCTGGGCTTCTAAAATAGTATCTTACATGACATGCGGATGTTAAAAAAACATTGTCCTGGCTCAACAAAGTGTCGCCAAACAATGTCTACCAGGCAGCTTATATTTAACATTACCAGATAGACTCAAGATTCCAGCTCTCTTGATCCAATTCTTCTTTAACGCAGTAACAAAAACAAGACTTACTATTGAGATGCACTTGATAAGAGTTACTGTCTTCTGTATACTAAGGGCTCTTTTTTTCAAAGCAGCGCTACTGATTAGCGGCGTGCTGAATGTGAAGAAGTCCATTCATAGTCTTCTTCATATTCAGCGCATGCTAATCGGTAGTGCCGCTTTGTAAAAGGAGCTCTTAAGAGTTAGTTTTTTTTATCAGCCCTCTTTAGGCAAGAGAGACTGGGGCATTGGCTGCATGTGGAATAGTAATGTGAATATGTATTGGTAAAAACTTAATGACTTCACAAGGGCTTGACAAACTGAGCAGTTGGATCACAGCATAAGCTTCTCTTTTGGACCTGGAGTTCAGAGAGGTACTTGACAGATGATCACCTGTGGCATTCGCTTTTCTGGGGCAGAAAGATGGTTTCATAGGACAACTTTATAATTAGCTGTGTGTTT
Organism: Microcaecilia unicolor; assembly: GCF_901765095.1. Taxonomy (NCBI): domain Eukaryota; kingdom Metazoa; phylum Chordata; class Amphibia; order Gymnophiona; family Siphonopidae; genus Microcaecilia; species Microcaecilia unicolor. The sequence goes on along the minus strand of NC_044032.1, from coordinate 240,292,976 downwards.
TATGTATGCCTGCAAAATCTGCTACTTTACAAGTAACTAGCAAATGGGATTTTATATATGTACTAGTAAAAAAGGCCCGTTTCTGACACAAATGAAACGGGTGCTAGCAAGGTTTTCCTCGGCTCCCATGTCCAGCGACCCTCCTCTCCCCCTGCAGCCACCCATGTCCAGCAACCCCCTTGCAACCACCCATGTCCAGTGACCCTCCTCTCTCCCCTGCCCCCCCCCTCCAGCCACCCATGTCCAGCTGTGAGGCATGTTTCCCCCCCCCCCCCCCCCCCCCCGGGTTCTGAAGTTGACATCCTATTGGCTACGGTGATGTCAGCCTGATCTATGGAGCCTAGCAGACCAACTCGGAATGAGCCACAGTCCCAGGCAAGTCAGAACGTTGGAGGTGAGAATTATTATATAGGATTTTTATATTCATGCTGTTCAAAAAGAGAACATTTTCCTTTATAAAATGGCCTTTCCTGTTGTGCGTGGCACTAAGTATATGAAAGGCTCAGTGCTCACCAAGTCTTTTATAATACATTTGTGTACTTTTAGACAGCTGGACTTATGTACATTTTCTCTACCTAGGCAACCAGTATAGTTACCTTCTTATCTTGTTTAATTTTCTTGAAATTTGCAGTAGACCATTAGTGAGCAGTTGTTCTTTAATTCTGTACTAGATTTCCGAATATTTAACATAAACAGGTTTTATGTTTTGATCTGAGAAAAAGATATCAGCTCTGTTTTTTTTTTTATTTAATTCAGATGAATTCTATTTCTTAACCTTCACTATATATCCTTTACTTAGAAAGGCTGTGCCCAAACCTGCCACAGCTGTGTTGTACCTTCCTGAAATGAGCTGCTTTAGTACAGCAGTTTTAATGGAGAGTGAATGATTCAAAACGTTTCTCTTCTCTGTGCTGTGTACATTGGTGTGTAGGCAGTACAGCTGTTGCTAAGATGGTGTCTTGCACATTCTCTGGCCAGGTGATGTTCTGTTGCCATGCTGCTTAAAATGTTGTAAACAGACACTTTCTGAGCAAAATGACACATTAAATAGAATTCAGGTTGCGACATGCAGTTAAGGATTGAGCTCAGGGCTTTCAAAAATATTCATCTGAGAGGCAAGTGGAGAAGGTAGCAGGGGTGAGATGTGATAAATGGGAAGGAGAATACGATAACTTGCATAGTACGTGGCAAGTACATTTTTTTTGGAAGAGTTTGAGTAGTTTAAATGAAGAACAGGTTGTTCCTCTGTCACAAGTTAACTTTACTGGTGGTGGCAGGTCCTGGTTTTCTTCTTCCTTTTCATCAAACAAATAGAGAACCCCAGGATTTCTATATAGCGCATCTAGCGTTCTGCGCTGAAATCTAAGCGTATTCCATAAAAATGTGAATAACTTAATCGGCGTAACAAGCTAATCAGCATCAATAACAGCACTTAACAAGCACTAATGAGCACTAATTGGCAGTAATTAGAATTTACATAAGAACATAAACACTGCCATACTGGGAAAAGACCAATGGTCCATCAAGCCCAGCATCCTGTCTCTGACAGCAGCCTTCAAGAACCTGGCAAAACAAACAAACAAAAAAATGAATAATGTTCAATGGACTTTTCTCTCAGGAATCTGTCCAAACCCCCTTAAACTCCGTAAGGCCAGCTGCTGTCACTACATTCTCCGGCAACGAGTTCCAGAGTCCAACTACACGCTGAGTAAAGAAAAACTTTCTCCTGTTTGTTTTAAATCTACCATATTCTAGCGTCATCTTGTGACTTGCGTAACTCGCTAAGTGTATTCTGTATTGAACTGTGCCTAAATTCTAATGCGCGCAGTTCAAAAGGGACGTGGTCATGGGTGGGGAAATGGGCATTTCATGGATGTTCCCAAATTTACGTAAGCAGTTATAGAATATGGCCCAGTGCGCGTAATACAGCACGTTTTCATTGATGTAAACGGAGGTGTGTAGTTTCAGGCGCTGAGATATTAACTAAGCGTATGCCATGTGGATTTTTTAAGCGCCATATATAGACTCTGGCCCAAAATGTGCAAAATGACTGGGGTTCCTGACATGTTCAAATGTACGGATCCTGCTATATTCTCTTGCTTTTTCTTTCCTCACTTTTTCTTTTCTTTTGTTTTCTGCCTCCATCCCCTGTGTATGATTGGTACAGTTGCTCTCGCGCCAGTGTTTTGTTTTGTTTTTTTCCCCTTTTCTTTAAGATGACCCTATGGGCAACAAATTGGCATTATGGCTGAAAGGTCATTTTGAAGTTACAAATCTATGCTCCCAAGAAGGATTCCTTTTACCTGAAAGTATGAACATATTTTTGCCTTTGAAAGTCTTTTCATCAACAGGCATGAGCAGAAGCAACCTTACCAAAGAGAAAAATACTGTCTATTCAGATATACCTAATGCCTGGTAAAAATAGATGTTTTTATTTTATTTTATTTTTGTTTTATTTTTTAAATAACATGCTATACTGGTGTGCATATTAAGCAATGTGTAGTGGCTTGCTTGTATTATAAAATGAACATAATTTTTTTGTTTGTTTTTTTTTTCCCTTTTGGTGTGGCAGGAATTCTCCTGAATTAGAAGTCGCATGTTATTATCACACTGGATACAGAGACCATGATAGAAAGAGAATCTCATTTCCGGGCACTAATACTGCCCGCTAGTTGCTGTATTTTAGTAGTGATAGGAGGATTGAACCTTCTGTCCACCTCCTTGACAAGGTGTAAAGAAAACAAATTGTAAAGCAACTAGGTAAAAGCTTGGATTGCTGCAAAAGTAACTGTGTATGCGTCCTCCTGCAGTTTTCTGCTGCCGAATGTTGGGTCAAGTTAGTAAAAAAATAAAATCATAAAAGAGGATATGGATTATCTGGCTAATTATATATTTTGAAGATCAGTGTTGAGGAATTGCTGACTTTCTTTCACTCTGGTATGCATTGCTGCTATTTGGCATTCAGGATTGGCCCCCTGATATTCAAAACCATTTAACAGGTCAGGAATGGCACCTGGCCGGTTAAATGGCACTTAACGCTATCCAGCAATATTCAGCAGGGGATAGCTAGTTATCCCCCGCTTAATATTCCCAGGTAGCACCTAGGAGATAACCAGTTATATAGCATGATAAAGCCATCAATCCCTGAATATTCAATCCATATCCAACTAGAGCAAGTGGCCACATCTGGCCATTTATGTATATCTTAAGCTGGTTTCTGGCTATCTTTGAATGTCAATGTAGCCGGTTAACTTTAAACCAGCTAAAATAAACTGGATATTCAATGCTGGTCTCTGGAAACGACCCAGCATTTATTATCTGGGCAGACTGTCGAGCACGGGAGTAGGCCAGGCTCCCTTCCGTGGTCTTAATATTAGTCCCTTAATAATTAAGCTGCTCTTAGTTCTGTGAATGCCTGATTAGCCATTTTACTTGGTTTCTTCCCATACAAGGCCCTATGTTTAATTTCTTAAAAACGCACCCCTTTGGCTCGGGTGCTCATCCGTTGGATTCAGCAGCTCCCAGTGTTGAAGAACATAAGAATAGCCATACTGAGGGGGGGTGGATGACGTCACGAGCCAAGATGGACAGCTGAGCTCTGAGGTCTGCATGCCCACCACAAATCGTCAGCTTATCCCAGTCATACCGCAGAATTTGGCGTCCCCACTAACACAACCTGAAATAACTTTGAGTACACTATATTTCTGGGGGGAAAATGCTACAACTTCAGAGACTTGGTCTCAAGGAATTCGCTTACCAACCACAATTGCAATCTTTCCTCATGGCAGTAAAATGGCGTCAGTGGATGGTGATTCCGCACTCATACAGAGTGCTGACCGGAAGCAGGAGCAACTGGCCTTAAGAGCTGCTGTATCAGAACCGATGACCGAGTTCCGTGAGCTCTTCCACGAAATTAAGAGACATCAAGACGGTGCGTGAGGAGCTTTCCACGCTAGCTGCAGATCTCCGGGGAGAGATAGCAAGTTGGGCCAGAGGGTGGAGGACTTGGAAACGAGGTTGGAGAAACAACAGGAGGCCATTGCCACACTGGAAATTTCTTTTTCGACTCATCAAATAGACCATCTCTTACTAATGGATAAGGTCGAGGACCTAGAAAATTGCAATCACTCTAACATTCAAATTTGAGGGGTCCTCGACACAGCAGACTACAACAACCGCGAGCTGGTGGTCCAGAAAGTTGCCAGTATTTTTTTATTGGAAGGAGATCAGACTGTTTCCCCAGATCATTTTAAACTTGACAGGGCATATGGGGTCACTAATCGCCCAAGGGTGAACCTTTCTCTGAGCATAATTGCCTGCTTTATGGATTATAAAACTAAAGAGGCTGTGCTACATAAGGCCCACATGAAAGCTCCCAATACCTGGAACACCTACTCCATTGAGGTCTACCAAGACCTGGTGGCGTTGACTTTGCGCCACTGGAATGAGCTGAGACTCCTAACTAAATATTTGAGGGACAAAGACTTCAAGTATCGCTGATAACATCCGTTTGTGTTGCCATTTTTTTTTTAATGGAAGGGAAATTGCATGTTCTGAAAACTATGTCAGAAGCGAGACTCCTGTTTCTTGATCTGGACCTCATCATTGGATAAAACTTTATACTTGAGTAGCCTGAAATCCCACATCACGTGACCCATGTGGCAGCGGGTCACTTGAGGCAAGGGACGCCTGACCCGCCAGAAATCAGGCTCAGATCTTTCCACTGAAAAAGGAACATGAAGTACTCCAGGAGTTGCTTCTGGCTTCTTTCTGCACAATTCAGCAATTAAAATGTTGTTCTTCCTGGTGGAACCGAAGAACCTTTAGGGAACCTTGGATCTCCTGGTTGTGAGCTTTTACAATGGCTTTCTTACAGTGTTTGTGGTTGACTATGTTCTGTGTGTGATTGAGCCATATGACAAGCTTGGGATAACCTGAGAAAGTAGTATCTTATACTATGTAATATATAATAGGGCTCTAGTGCTCTTGATGTATTGCTCATTCTCCCCCATATGACCATGCCTTCTTGGGCATGTACTTCTGTCTTCCATGACAGGCTTCTAGAGGGTGGGGGAGTTTGGAAGGGAAGGGATGCGTGACCAGATCAGCTAGGGTCATGGAATTTTGTTTGTGGGGGTTGTATGTATGTGTGTGAGAGATGTAGGGTAATACTGCACTCTGTTGAATGTTTTTGAGGACTTAAGCTTGAATTGACATGTATGTCCATACAAATGCAACCTGCTTTTTAAAGAAGTAGCGCACTTTTGGGCATGAGTGGAGGAGTGGCCTAGTGGTTAGAGCACCAGAGGTGGGCGGTTCAAATCCCACTGCTGCATCAATCCATCTCCCTGCTGGTAAAGCCCCACTTGCAGCAGGAAATCTATAAGCTGTCTATAGTGAAATAAGCCAGAATTGGGCAGGCCATATTTGTTTTGTAGTACTAAGTTCTACAAAATATTTAAAGGCATACTGCTCTGTTAATCACCTAGGGTTTATAATTCTGTTGATGCGGATACAGTTCAGCCTCGTGGCAATTGGCTGCAGTGACGATATTACTTATACCTGATAAAAATCCTCATCTTTGTAGTTCTTAGAAACCCATATCCTTACTTGGTATAGATTATAATATCTTTACCAGAATTCTTGCACACAGACTAGAGAAGGTCCTACCCTCTTTAGTCCACGAAGATCAAGCAGGATTTATTTGGGGCAGACATACTTTTGATAACACTAGAGGGATTTACATCTCATAGTACTGTGGAACAGGGTGTGGATCCTGCTATTTTAGTATCCTTGGAAGCAGAGAAGGCCTTTGGTAGGGTATGTTGGCCATTTATTCTGGCAGTTTTGAAGAAAATAGGCTTGTCCGGGCCTTCTCTGCACCAGATACAGGCACTTTACAAATACCCCTTGCCTATGTTTAAGCTCATTGGAACTTTTATTCTTTTATTGCCTCCTTTGTGCTCTTCTGGGGCACTCAGCAGGGGTGTGCATTATTTCCCTTATTCTTTGCATTGTCCATTGAACCAATCTGCACATCTCCTGCAGTAATGGGAGCTGGTATATATATATATATATATATATATATATATATATATATATATATATATATATATATATATATATATATATATTAAGACTAGACATACTGGATCAGACCAATGGTCCATCTAGCCCATTATCCTGTTTCAAACAGTGGCCAATCCAGGTCACAAGTACCTGGCAGAAACCCATATAGCAAGATTCTATGCTACCAGTTCCAGGGCTAACTGTGAGCACATACAACCCTTTTTGGGATGTTATTGGGGTACCTGACATTTAGCATAAATTCTAAAAGGAATAGGTCTCTGGTAAATACCAGCCTTAGGGGGCCTTATACAAAACCGCTCTAGCATTTTTAGCTAGCGAAAAAAATCAGCTGGCGGTAAACGCTGAGACGCCCATTATATTCCTATGGGCATCTCACGTTTACTACAATCTGATTTTTACCATGAGCGAAAAACACTAGTGTGGCTTTGTAAAAGACCCCCTTAGTAAGTGAAATGTCAGAAGCAAATGTGTTCCCTTTTATCCTTAGATCCATGCTCACTGTACCCGAAATAATATACAGAACTAACTCCACAACCAAGTATTATAAAATAGAGTGCTTATTTATTTACAGTAGCAGCAAAGATAATATGCAAAGAAGGCAAGAATAAAGACACAGGAAGTCTTATCATAAAAACAGCTCAGAGTAAACACACACAAATCCCTAAGCTAGACTCCTAAGTAAAGAAAAATCACCCTAAGCCCACAGCACTTTATGTATTTATTTATTTATTAGGATTTATTTACTGCCTTTTTGAAAGAATGCACTCAAGGCGGTATATAGTATACAAAAGTACATGGCACAGGACCTGATGCAGACTTCTAGCAGGTGGCAGTGTGTTCCTCATGTTCAGTCAGATTCAACGCATGTCCACTGCTCAGGTGGAATGTCAACACAACAATCTTTTGCCTGAAATTCGATCCCCATTTTATACAGAAATCACGGGTTGCAGCAGTGCTAATGATGTACATTCTGGCCTTGGGAGTGATGCACACATAACTCATCCCCATTATTCTGATCTAAGGGGCCCCAATGTTGTCTCACTGGCTCCACATTGATGGGGTTACCTTGACAAGAAGATGGGGTTTCATAAACAATGAGCAGTTTGCCAGCCACAGTGTCTCTCCAACTGCATGGGAGACTCCAAGAGTCCTTGGCTGTTCTGATTATGACGTTGATGCTGATAACAACCTTGTTGTTCTAGCACATTGGGACCCTTGTCAGCACTCTTCGTCTGTATGCAAGGTCGCAGCTTAATCAAATAACAGACTTTAGCAAAAAAAAAAAAGATTGAATAACTCTGAGTCTGCATCTTAAGGTCAGGTTGCTAATGCTGGATAGTGCCATGTATTATACTTTCATATATCTTTGTTGTATAGGAACACATATAATGCTTCATAGTGCTTGTTTTGCTCTTATATAACTGCTGTTACCACATCCTTTGGCAATGAACTCCAGAGCTTAACTATTCTCTGAATGAAAATTTTTTCCTCCTATTTGTTTTAAAAGTATTTCCATGTAACTTCATTGAGTGTCCTACACCACTCAGGATTTTGTAAACCTCAGTCATATCTCCCCTCAGTCGTCTCTTTTCCAAGCTGAAGAGCCCTAACTTCTTTAGCATTTCCTCATATGAGAGGAGTTCCATCCTTTTTATCATTTTGGTCACTCTGCTTTGAACCTTTTCTAATTCTGCTATATATTTCTTTGAGTACTGCATTCAGTTCGGGTCGCCGTATCTCAGAGAACATATTTGGAATCAGAGGAGCCCTTTTGGAAGACATGTTTTATGATCATGTGTGGATAGAGGCCAGGTCCATGGCCTCCATAGAGGTGGCTTTGGCTCTCCCATTAGTCAGTGAATATGGCCTCCAAGACACGATTTTGTAAGTTTCTGTTTTTGGGGAAATTGCTCTTTTTGAGAAGATCTTGAAGTTGGTTAAGGATCTGGGCAAGGCAAAGCTTCCGAGGCTCCCTGAGAATCAGAACGGGTGGTATCCAAGTCATTTTTAAGGATTGGGGGTATTTCCACAGTGTCTGGTTAGCTTTCTTCATTTATTCCTCCTGTTTTGGAGCACTGCAGGAAGGGGCAACCTTTTCAAGAACTCTTTAGCACCTGAGCTCGATCTGGTGCTCAGTCTTCAGCAGACAAAGTATCTTGGCAGATAAAGTTAGGACAGCCTTTTTGTTGTCATAACTTTATCCACTTATCCAGTTAGAAGACTGAATATTGCTTCTAGTGAAATGCTGGCTTTGTCCCTTGACTTCTGCAGCACTAACTGGACAGCACTTTGGCTGTCACAGGCAGTATCCAGTGGAACTACCTTCTTAAGTGCTGCTGAATTTTGCTGAATGGCCAGTTCAGTAGGGTTGCACCTGCCCAGTTAAACCTTTTTGAACATCAACCCTTAAATTCTTAACTGAAAAGTGCCCAGCAGTTGAATATGTTACTTATCTTCAAGCCAGATGAAACAGCTGGTTTAATCTATATCTTGCCACATCATTACTTCCACGTGTTTGTCATGTGACTGTAGGTTGTACAAACAGCACAGGAACAGCTCTCTTTCTCTTAAGCTGGCAACGGAAAAGCTGATGTTTCAAAACACCAGCTGCTGCAAGGTGGGATGCTTTCAGAACGAGGACAAAGGTCACACACAGTCTGGTTTTAACTCTGATGCCTTGATTTCAAGTGTAACCTTTGAACTCTTTGGCATCAAAAGTTCCAAAGGGTCTCACAGAGAGAAAGAAGAGTAGGAAACTGGATCGCCATACACTACAGATTGTGACTGTTTTTTCTACTTGAGGCCTTATGGCATATTCCCAGACAATTGTTAACCTGAATGTATGCAGGATGTATATGTGGAGGGGCATTTTCAATATGACATCTAAATGACATTGGGGATGCAAAACCAAATATAAATGTCTCCTGTGATTTGAAAATATGCCAGATATATGTCTTAGAACAAAATGTCTCTAAGTACTACCGGAAATGTCTCCATTGTTCGAAAATTCACTACGTACGACATTTCTGGGAAAACGTGTGCAGCAGCTTCAAGATGTTACTGCGGTAGTATCCAGACATTCCTGCAATGTGCAAAACGTCTATATATAGAAATGCATGTGGAGGAACGTTCCTCATAGGGCAATGTCTATGAGGAGGGAACCTAGCTAGCTATTCCCCAAAGGAAAGTGAGCTCCTGGTGCTCCTGTGCCAGAGGCACAGGAGACACATATTTAAGAGACCACCACCTGCCCCCACATGCCGTCTCCACGAGGGCATGGAGAACAATCAGAGGGATCCTGGGAACCAACAGTCCTCACATACAAGCAACTGACAGTCCTCTCACACACAGTAGCAGCACACAGGACAACAAGAGCAACAAGGATAGAGAGAAGGCAAACAGGTAAGGGAATGTAATTGGCGGGGGGGGGGGGGTAACATGGGAGGTGTGTGGACTTGGGACAGTAGGGGGGAGGGAGGGAGATACAGAGGGGTGTGTGGGGGTGGGCAAGAAGCTGAGGAGCAGGGCTGGTCTTAGCAATTGTGGGGCCTTGTGCAGACCAGTTCAATGGGGCCCCTACCCCTGTTGACAAGATTTTTTAAATGTTTTATTGATGAACTTTCGAATAAAGACAAATCGAGCAAAACTTGTACAGAAAAACTGAATCAAGCACAATGCAATAATAGGAAACCTAGTATTAAGCAATGAAAAAAACCCCAGAAATTTATTCAGTTCAAGTCCACTACAATTTGGAGTTCCAATTCTCATAAAATAGAGGAGAATAAAGGAAAAATGTTAGCTAATTATGGTACCAGTGGACTTAAACTTAGTTCTGCACCAGTGGGGCAGGAGCAGCTCATGATCAGTCCTATCCTTCTGCTTGCTACTTGAGGAATTCTGTGCAATTGCACAGTACAGAAGTTTGCATAGAATTCTCCAGTAGCACAGATTTAACGTTTCCACTGCAGAAGAAACAATTTGAAACAAGAGCTGGAATGCAGGAAGAAGTGAGTGCTAGCTCAGCAAGCCTGCAGGAGGCAGAGCAGAGGAGCCCCAGAATGCTCTAAGTTGCACGCACTTTGGGGTACACTTAGGCGCCAACAGTTACGACTTCCATTGACTTGGCATAACTGTTGGTGCCTGCCTTTATGCATACCAATGCTGTACCTTAGTATTCAGGGCTGGCGGAACGCGGTAAAGCAAGATATTCAGGGCAGTGGGCGCCAACCTTCAGGGGTGCCTGGTTTTAGCCCTCCCCAGACGCTCTGTTCTTTTTCACTGCTGCCGCTCTGCCTCTAGTCAAGCGGTCTGGGTCGCCGGTTTCGTGAAACTAGAAGTAGTTAGTCTGTGGCTCGTAGGAGCACGCATTGCTGGAACGCCAGATCCGCTTGACTAGAATCAGAGCTGGAGGTGGGAGCTGATACAGGGGACGAGTGAGAGAATGGAGCTGGGGCTGAAAGAAGGGGTGGTTGGGAGCTGGGGATGAAAAGGGGGCGGGAGGGAGAAAGGAGATGCTGGGCTGGGCTGACCTGAGGCAGAGGGTGACTGATAGTTTGCAAGGGGGGGGGGGCACCGGAGACCCCAGCACCAGCCCTGCTAGTATTCGTTATAAAGTTGGTGCTCAGTACATAGCATGAGTAGGTGTACTGGTCCTAGTCAAAGGTGGATTCTTTGCAGATTGTGGTACGTTTTGTTGTTTCAGCATTAGAAGTATCCATACATGATGATTAACATAAGCTTATGAGTCCACACAGGTCCCATTTTTCAATTGTGATGGCAATAAGTCGGAGAGTGCTTTTGTGCTCTTTGCGAGTTTTATAGAACCTCCGATCCTGTAAGAGAACCACATTCATCTCTGTGATCCACCTCATGAAATTCTAGGTTTGCTGTCCTAACTTAGCCACCCCCTTCCCCCACATCCCTCAAAAATGCAAGGGCTGTTTGAAAATTTCAGTAATCTTTTTATTGCATTGGCACAAATTGCTAGACTAGCTTGGAAGGATTGCTTCTGTTACATGTAGCTTGTTGGACATGTACAGTATGTCGATATTTTTGAGACCATATTGTGAAAGCAGGAAGCTAGGGGAGGTTTAGCTTTTGTTCAGTTCCACTTCAAAGTCGTTGTGGATAAAATTCTTCACAATGAGTCCTTTCTTCCTCAGCTAGTCACCTACTCCTTAAAAGTGTCTGAGAAATTTCACAGTAGGTTCAGACTTGCTTTGTTTGTTGTCCATTCAGCTTTACTGGAATTTCTTTTCCATCTAAAGAGCTGAAAGACTTCGCAAAAGTGCCTGAAGGAATACTACAGATATTTTATTTCTATTCTGCCTGAACTGAGGCAGGTTACATTATAATAGTAATATAATAGTGAGTGGAGGAGTGGCCTAGTGGTTAGGGTGGTGGACTTTGGTCCTGGGGAACTGAGGAACTGAGTTCGATTCCCACTTCAGGCACAGGTAGCTCCTTGTGACTCTGGGCAAGTGACTTAACCCTCTATTGCCCCATGTAAGCCACATTGAGCCTGCCATGAGTGGGAAAGCGCAGGGTACAAATGTAACAAAAAAAACATAATTAAGACATCAAGCAACAATTAAAAACTCATTTCATCATTTTTGATGTCCCACCCTTTTTAAAGGATAGAGGGGGAGAAAAAAGAATATCCTTAAAAATGGAAGGGTAAAAAACTGTGAAGTTCCACATGCTATATTTTTTCTACCTTTTTTCTGTCTTGAAATAACTTTGATTTGTTTTATAATGAAAGGTAATTGTTTGCTATACACTGTGCTCTGTTATGCATTAATAAAGATTTCTTGTTTAAAAATTATTTAAAAAAAAGGATCATTTCAAACAATCACATTACAACAAAATATCAAAAGGTCACAACATCACAAAAATAGACATCTATGCTGGCCACTTATACAGGCAATATAACTGATTAATTTACAAATCGGCAACCACCCTCCCAAAGATACTGTATAGTCAACCTGCAATGCTAGCCACCAAATGCCTGGGTAGATAACAAGCTGCTTAAATAGCACTGTATCCTCCGTAAGCCTAAGGGCACTGGGTAACTTGTTCCACTCAGCTGGGCCTGAAATTGAGTGAGCTTTTGCTAGCATCTGCAAAAGTTAATTTTGGTTGATAGAAAGTGAATTTTGACTTTAATGTATTTTGTTATATTTGTGTGTGTGTGTGTCTCATTGTACCTTACATTTTATACTCAAGTTACTCATGTAAACTCCAAACAAAATCATTATTTGAACTTGAAAATTGTCTTCAGCAAACATGTAAAATGTTAATGGCTGGTATAAATTTATCCACTGTGGGAGGGGAGAAAATGTAATAAGCTCATGTGAGCTGAATCAGCGCAAGTATTTAATCTCTTTGCATCTAGATGTCTGTGGGCTGTTCTTTTATATCTCATTAATTAGAGAATGCTGTTATGGCATCCTAATATAAGAGCAGCAATATCCCCTCCTCCTCCGGCTTGTGTCTGTGAACCCATGTGATTTAAGCAATGGTTTCCAAGCTGGCCTTTCACTTGTGCAGGATGCAAATTTTACAGTTCTGGGAGGTTTAACTTTTTTTTTTTTTTTGTGGCCAGAGTAAAACAAACGAGTTTTTACTCTCTTCTATCCAGGATCTGACACTGTCTGTAAATCTAAGTCTGCTACCATGCTTATTCTAGCCCTCGTATAGCCAGAGTGCAGCTTTGAGAGAGTTACATAGCATCATTACTGGGGAGCAGCTGGGAATCATGGGGAATGCAGTCTATCCAATGTATAACAAAAAGTAGACCACAGGATAATAATCAAATATCGCCACGGCTCAAAGAGCCATGTTTTGCTCTCTTAAAGTGTAATATCCTCTTAAAGCAGATATGTGCTATAATACCCAGAGCGTATAACCTCCACACTTAAGCACACATGAGAAATCTCTTTTCTTTTTCTGAAATGTACTTTTATTGAATAAATGTAGCTAATTTACTAGATTCTCAGAAGTTACTGCCCCAGGCTAAGATACTTCGGAGTTCTAAAAGCTGTATCTGTGGATGGAGGTGGAAATTTGAAGGCAGGGAAGCTTTATGGCAGAGATGAGAGAGTTGTCAGGTAAATGAAGGCAGTTCAGGGATGGGGTGCTGAGTTGTGCAATATTGTCAGAGGCAAAAAGGCAAGTTCACGGAGAGCCCAATATTCCAAAGGAAACCCTGAAAAAGAGTGCCGGGGTAGTCTCTCTTTAACGGGTTGCACCTTCATAGGTTGGTCTGTGTATTCTCATCCACCATAAGTAGTGCTGAACTCTGTTGTCCAGACTGACTAGCAGAAAAGGAACTGTCAGGATCATTGGGTGAAGGGATGAAATAAATCAGCGTCCCTAAGCTGCCCTCAGGTTTTATGATACCGATAGTGAATATGTGTGAGAGCTGTAGGCTCTTTTCAATTGAAACTGAATTTATGTGTCTCCAATTGGATGTCGATGATGCCTAGAAGGTAGGGGTCCCTCAGGACAGGTTTAACTAGTATAGTATATCTCTCTATATATTTTTACTCCATGTATGTGATGGTCAGTTACACTAAAAAAAACAAAACAACCCCCCCCCCCCCTATATTTTGTGCTAACTTTTTCAGACATTATAGATTGGTTTTGTTTCCTTATGGTCTTCTTTGCATAATTTGCATAATTGTCACTTCACTTAAATTGATCATGGAAAAAAAAAAGATTTCTTATGGGAATCACAGGCAATGTTTTATGAGTTTTATGTGGGCAAAAACGTTTGAACCAGGGCTGTGGAGTCGGTACAAAAATCCTCCGACTCCGACTCCTCAGTTTTTAATATGTATTTTATTTGCATGTTGACTGGAAGAGTGCAGCATGCAAGGCTGCATGTTAATGTTTGGGTTTAAAATCTATGTCATTGTGACTTTTTATTTTATTTATTAAAGAAACTATAAATATTCATTAATCCTAAAGTTTAAAAAAACACACATAAAAAAACAAGGTTATGTTTATTGTTTTTTTTTTATCAAGTATAAAGTCATCATAGCATTAGCAAGTATAAAAATCTGGAACAACCACATCCTTTGGAAATTAGAACAAAATCAAACTTAACCTACATAAACCAAAAACATTTGGAAAACCTAAAACAACTTATATATTATTTAAACTTGGCATATATAGCTGTAGAATAGCTGTTAAACATAATCCAAAATTAACTAATATATTGTTCTTAGAAACAGAATTGCTTCTGCCAGATCCTCCTTCATAGAAGCCCTTAAATCTGATTTGATTATTTTCAGTGCTGAAAACAGTCTTTCAACACTGACTTGGGTGGGTGGCATTGCTGTTATGGTTCTAGCTGCATCACTGACAATCTCTGGATAAACAATGATGGCTTCTTCTATAGTCAGTTTTGATGAGCGGTCAAACTTTTCCACTTGTTTTAATCCTTTAAAAAACTCTTGCATGAATTTCTTTATATGGACATTTACAGGTTGCTTTTCCATGCTTAACCAACATCGCTTTGTTTTTGAAGCTTCCATTTTGTCCAAATAGGCTTGAAAATTCTCTTCTTCATTTGAAGAGGATGAACCTGAGTTACCATTACCACCAGTATTTATAGCTTTAGCTTCATCCAGTGGTTTGAGTTTCAGGTAGCAACCCTTTCATGCGAACTGCTATGTCATAGAGTGCCTGTTTTCCTGTAGCAATTTGGTCACTGCTCAACAAAATTCGGCTCATTGGATCAACATAAATAGCAGCTAAGAGAATTTGATTATCCAGCAAGAGCTCCTCTCTTTTCCTCATTGAAGATACAATGCCATCAGCAATTAACCCCCCACTTTTGTTAAGGTTATATATCAAGCCCTTCCATTCCAAGAAGAATTTACCAGGTGTTAAATCTTCATATTGCAGCTTCTTGGTAACAGCAAAAGGGTAAGAAAGTAGCCTTTCTAATTCTGTAACTTGAGCCCACTGGTTTTCTTTTAATGAAACATTTACATTGTCCAGTTCTTCAAGAAAGTCTTTTAGTTCAAGCAAACGCTTTATCATCAAGTAAGTGCTTCCCCAGCACGTTGCTTGATCCAAAATGGCTCCTTTTCCAGCACGTCTCTTCAGAATAGCATCTGTTTTAGGGATCCTGGCTGCAACAGCTACTTGCCTCAACTTGCTAATTAGTGTAGCCGCATGACGATCCTTCAATCCATCTCTTATTGCTAGTTGCAGAGTATGAACAGCACAACGCATATGTTGAATGGTAATAAGCTTAGATGCTTCTTCAGCAATATCATCCAAACTTTCACAGCTTTCTTGAATTGCAGAACTGTCATCTTCTGATATTTGTATGCTGCTTTCTTCATCAACTTCCTTCATTTTTTCAATTGTGCTTAACATATTTGAAGCATTATCAGTTACAATACCTAGAATGTGTTCCTTTTTAATTTCAAAATCTTCTAAAACACCTTCCACTAACTTCTGCAGATACTCACTGGTATGATGTGCCTGAGAGTCCTTTACTCCTAATGTCCGGGTTATTGTTTTTTTGTTTTCATCAGCAAATCTAACATTAATTGCAAAATAATTGACTCTGTGATGTGTGCATGCATCCATTTTAATAAAGACAAAACGCCCCTTCAGACTTTTTCTTAGTTCTTCCTTCTTACATTTGGCCTCTTCAAGTATAAGTTTCCTTATACTTTCTCGTTCCAGAGAAACTCCAAGCTTTTTAGCCATTTCTCCATTTAAGCCTAAAAAGGCTGGTTGTGAAAAAAAAGATAATGGTATACTATTCTTTACTGCCATTTCAATGATGTGGTTTTTGAACTTTTCTGGTGTCATTGTTATAGTAACTTTGTCAGCTGTAAAAAATCTTGATAGTAGATTTCTGATCTTTTATTGACCCTGAAGTAGATGGAATATTTTCATTGCTATTTTTCTCATTCACAGCTTCTAACACTTTAGGATGGAAACGCTGCAAGTGTCTTCTTAAATTTGATACTCTTGTAGGTGCATTTTTTTCATAACCACTGAAACTGCTAATTTTTGCATCACATGCTTTTTCACCATCATCATCTTCTATAATACATTGACATACATAATGTTTCCCATCTGTTGATATTGTAAAGTGTTCATAAACAGCAGACCTTTGTCATGTTTCCTGACATTCTTTTTGCCATTGTGAATGGTGTGCCACTTCCACTAAAATATAAAGCTCTTCTTGCAGAGAGAGAGGAAGTTGGGTGGAGTCTCTCTGCTGCCTTATCTGTGTGTGCTGAATGATCTTCTCTTGGAGCTTAAGTTCACTGTGGGGTCAGAGAGGAGGTGCTCTACAGCAGGTCAGTAAATGCAAAGGGAGACTGAGCAGAGGGAAGATCTCCAGCAAAATAGTTCAGCTGGACTTCACACTAGTGAAACAACTAGGTACTAAGCTTTATTCACAGCAGAGAAGTACTTTATTCAAATGTATGAGGAGTCGGAGTCGGTACATTTTTGCCGACTCCAACTCTGACTCAATGTACCCAAAATTGCTGCCGACTCCGACTCCGACTCCACAGCCCTGGTTTGAACCCGTGATCTTGGATTGTAGACTTTCTGGGGATAGGGAAATACTAATGTGCCTGAAAGTAATTCACCTTGAGCTAATTTTGAGAAATGTGTGAGCTACATCCAAAACCCCATCCCATCTCAATGGCTTTTATTTTTGTTACATTTGTACCCCGCGCTTTCCCCACTCATGGCAGGCTCAATGCAGCTTACATATTGTATATAGGTACTTATTTGTACCTGGGGCAATGGAGGGTTAAGTGACTTGCCCAGAGTCCAAGGAGCTGCCTGTGCCTGAAGTGGGAATCAAACTCAGTTCCCCAGGACCCAAGTTCACCACCCTAACCACTAGGCCAGTTTTCCAACATCCCCCAGCCTCTGTACACCTGTGTGTAATGGTGTACGTACTGTTAGCCAGTGGGGAGAAGCACAAGCACAGCTTCAGTATACGATTTTTCAGTTGCTGAGAAAATGTGTGTTCCCAAGGAATGGAGTAGGGTGTAGGGAAAGTGAATGTATTCATATAAATATCCAACAGACTTTTCCTGCCAAAATTCTAATTTGTGAACAGACTTTCCCACTAAAATTTCCTTTATTACTGAGGAAATCACCTACCTCAAACTCCTGCCAATCAGATTTGACAACCCACTACATCTAAAAACAAACTGAAGACCTCGCAGCATACCCTGAAGAAAGCCACAGCATGATGGCTGAAACGTCGGTTCCACTTACTCAGACGCAGCAAAATCCGCACAGCTGCAACAATTATAAATACGTCCTTCAAATGTAATAAAGTTCTCTCTCATCTTTCATCCCTCTTACACTCCTGACTGCTGTCTGAGAAGAAAAGTACACAAGATGTGAGTTTCCAAGAATGGTTTGTATTTATTTTGTGGGAAGTGCTTGTTTAATGTGTATGTATAATTTAGTATAGAGAAAAGTAACACTGTTTCTTGTTATGTAGCCATAATGCAAAACTAACTTTAATTTGAGGAACATAATAAGGAATGTTTTAGTCTTGTTATACCATCCATTTAAGTACTGAGAAATAAAATCAAACGAATTGCAGGTTGGCATCTAGTTAATGACAGTGGAATGTCGCAAAGAAATTTATATAGACGGGATCTTTGAAACTTAATGAAACAGGACCTAGTTTGGCATCAGGGCTGCTGGGAGACTGGGCCGGGCCTGCCGCCCCCGGGGCCCCCCCTGAGGTTGCTGCCGCTCCCTCCGCCCCCGAGGTCGCCGCAGCCAACTTCTCCCCCCTCCCCCGAGGTCACCAGCCACTCTCCCTCTGTGGCCGCCACTGGGCCGGGCCTCCTGCATTGAAATCGCAGTCTCACCTCCGTGAAAGCAGTGCTGTAGGCAGCAGAATGCCTCCCTTCGGCCCTCCTTCCCTCCCTGTGACCCGTCCTCACGGAAGTTACGTCAGACGGGACACAGGGAGGGAAGGAGGGCCGAAGGGAGGCGTTCTGCTGCCTGCAGCGCTACTTTCACAGAGGTGAGACTGCGATTTCAATGCGGGGGGCAGACGGTCGACAACGGAGGGCGGGTGGGACTGTGGCGCTGGGCCCCCCTTGGAGGCCCGGGCCCAGGGAATTTTGGCCCCCCCCCCCTCTCGGCTGCTATGTTTGGCATGGAAGAAAGCGAGGAAGACAAGAGTTTGAAAACGGGCCACATTTATTTATTTAGATTTTGCTCACACCTTTGTGAGTAGTAGCTCAAGGTGAGTTACATTCAGGTACACTGGATATTTCTCTGTCCCAGGAGGGCTCACAATCTAAGTTTGTACCTGAGGCAATGGAGGGTTAAGTGACTTGCCCAAGATCACAGGGAGCAGCAGCGGGATTTGAACCGACCACCTTTGGATTGCAAGACCGGTGCTCTAACCACTAGGCCTCTCCTCCACTCCACATTGGATTGAGGGTGCCAGAGAAACAGTTCTAAAAAAAAAAAATGGACTGGTGCCCTTTTTGTGGAGAGGGGGGTTCAGTCCCTACAGCATTGGAATAGCAATACATTAAAGAGTCTTTTTACTAAGGTGTGCCGAAAAGTGACCTACGCTGGTGTAGACACGTGGATTGGACGTGCGCAGGTCCATTTTTCAACGCACCTGCAAAAAAAGGCCTTTTTTTAAAACCGAAAATGGACATGCAGCAAAATAAAAATTGGCGCGCGTCCATTTTTGGGCCCCGAGATCTTACTGTTACCTATTGACCGGTTAATTCTAATGCTTTAAACCGGGTGGTAATAATCAGTTCGTGTACAATGCTGATTACTGCCTGGTTAGCGCCACACATCAGAAATTTTTCAGGGCGTTTAGTGGGCCCACATAGAAAATAAAATTACCACCTGGGCGGTAGTTCAGAACTGACATGTGTAGGACGTATGTACACACCTACGCAGCTTAGTAAAAGGTCCCCTCAAACAAGTTGTGGGAAATTGCGCCTTTCAAACCACCACACCCTTCTCCTATCCTCCCGGTCACAGACACACAGAGCCGACAGATATATGCTTACCACAATGTACTTAATATAAGTGTTGCCGTACTTGGACAGACAGAAGGTCCATCAAGCCCAGTGTCCTGTTTCCAATGCAGGTCTCTAGTACCTGGCAAGATCCCAAAACAACAGAATACATTTTATGCTGTTTATCCTAGAATAAGCAGTGGATTTTCCCAAGTCCATATTAATAATGGGTAATGAACTTTTCTTAAGGAAATTATCCAAACCTTTTTAAACCCTGTTAAGCTAATGGCTTTTACAACATTCTCTGGCAGTGAACTCCAGAGTTTAAAAGAATGCCGTGAGCCATGATTGTTTGGTTTCCACATTTGTTTACTTGCATTGATTTTTTAATCCTTTTTTTTATTATTATCTTACCTTATGAATGTGATATAACTTGAATTCACAAATATGTCAAGAAGATATTGCCTGCAGCTATTTACTGATTTTTATTTCTATAAAAATTACAAGAACACTATGGGTTTCATTTTCAAAAGAGAAAATTGTCCAAAAAGTGACATGTCTGTATTTGGACGTTTATCTCACAAAAATGTGCAAATAAGTATTTTTGAAACCTCTTCTTTGACGTTTTTAATCTCAAGGGGGCATGTTCAAGGAAGGACTTGGGCGTTCCTAAGACTTTCAGCCATAATGGAACAAAACAAAAACGTCCAGGACTAAAATTGAGATGTTTTGAGCTAGACCTGTTTTTATTACGAATAAGGCACAAAAGGTGCCCCAAATGACCAGATGACCCACCAGAGGGAATCAGGGATGACCTCCCCTTACTCCCCCAGTGGTCACTAACCCCCTCCCACCCCCAAAAGTTGTGATGAAGAACATTACTTGCCAGCCTCTATGCCAGCATTAGATGTCATACTTGGGTCCATTACAGCAGCATGCAGGTCCCCTGGAGTAGTTTAGTAGTAGGTGCAGTGCACTTCAGACAGGTGGACCCAAGCTCCTACCTTCCCCTACCTGTTACACTTGTGGAGGAAACTGTGAGCCCTCCAAAACTCACCAGAAACCCACTATACCTGCATATAGGTGCCCCCTTCACCCGTAAGGGCTATGATAGTGGTGTACAGTTGGGGGTAGTGGTTTTAGGTTGGGTTTTGGGTAGTGGTGTGCTGGTAAATTTTTAACAACAGGATCTCTCCCCAGTCCACCTCTACGCCCCCCCCCCCCAAAAAAAAAAAAATTGCAGAGCTGGCTGTTCCCAGGGAGAGAGTTAGCTGGTAAAATTTTAACAGGCTCTCTCTCCGGGCATAGCAAGCCCTGCAATTTGGGGGGGGGGGACGACACATTTCTCTCCCCCCCCTAACGGTGCAGGCACACTGCACATACGCTTATTTATTCAATATCACAATTCTTCATGTACAGCCACAAAACAACCTTTTAGGGTGGATAGTGTCAATGAGCTCCTTCTATTACCGACCAGACAGAGATGAGTTTTCCGTTTTTACATAGTATAAGTTATCACAAGAAAAAAATATAAGAAAACCAATATGGGCTGCATTAGGGGCTTATATAGCCCATTTATCATGTATAAACAAAAGACATCTGCATGAAACAAAATATTTATTTTGACTAATAAAACCACTTCCCCCTAAAACATGTTCAAAACAGAATAATCCATTTGTGTAAAAAGGTAAACTTCTACAAACAGATGAAGATCTGATTCCATGTGTGCCCCAATGAAAGGAGAGTTTAATTCTCTACTTCCATTTAATTTCAATACATTCCATCAACTTTATAACACCAGGCTTCCCATGGTAGATTACAACAACAACAACAACAACAACAACAGTAAGACGAACCCAGGCATCAGGAAACAGGATATCCTCACTGAAATTTAGCCATTCATGCCCACTGCCATTGCCCTTTCTCTCCCATCCAGAGTAATGTTCTTTGTTATAATTATTATTAAGCTATCTTGCCCTCCCCCCCCCCCGGTCCTTCCTTCCTTGCTGCTCTTGTCAAACTTGCAGAAAATGCAATGAAATATTAGATTGTGCCACGGCCCGCGGGGCCTAATTACCTGGTCCGACGAGGAGGACAATGATAGACTGGTGGCTGGCAGGGGTGGTGGTGGAGGAGGACTGTGCACCAGCAGGATGCAGAAGAGAAGGAGGCGCTACTAGCTTGTGCGGTCGGCCGCGATCTGGGACGGACAGAGGAGCCGAACATCTGCTGCAGGAGCCGTTACAGTCTTGGCGTGCAGGGTGCCGCACGGGGAGGAAGGCGTCGTGATGTAGAAGATGGTCGGGACTCGACCGGAGAGGCGGAGAGAGAGCGAGTGGAGCTGGGAGGAGCCGCTACTGCAGTAGGAAGGGCGCACTGGCGAGGCGGAGAGAGAGCAAGAGGACTGAGGAGCCGCTGGGAGGAGACAAGTGAGCCGCAGAGGTAAGGCGCGGACGGAGCAGATTCAGCAGAAGTTATTGGTTTGCACCCGGCCGGTCCGCCCCCCTCCCCACCCCGTCCTCGGTACGCCACAGGAACCAGCCCAATGCAACACGAGGAGGCAGGGCTGCCACCAATATCAGGTGACAGCTGGTGTGTGCAGGGCGGGCATGCGTGCCTCCAGCCAGGGGAAAAAGAAAACTTTGTCCCGTCCCTCAGCTGAACAACCGGCTCGCAAAATTCTTCAGAAATTAACAAACCGGCTCTGCAGAGCCGGTGCGAGCCGGCTCCAGCACACCACTGGTTTTGGAGGGCTCAGCCCACAAGGTAAGGGAGCAATGGTCATGTGTACCTGGGAGCAGTTTATGAAGTCCACTGCAGTGCCCCCTAGGGTGCCCTATTACTGTCCTGGGATTTCAGGGTGACCAGTCTACTAAAAATGCTGGCTCCTCCTACATACCAATGGCTTGATTTTGGATGTTTTACACTTGGACTTTTTTTTTTTTTTTTTTCGAAAATGGCCCCCCCAAAAAACGTTCAAATCACAAAATGTCCATAGTATTTTCTAACACAAAAGATAGACGCCTGTCTTTTTTGAAAATGACCTTCTTTCCTGTTCAGAATGTGGACGTTTGGGTAAAACATCCAAATTCTGATTTAGACGTTCTATCAAAAATGCCCCTCCACATCATCAAACTAGAGCCCGTCATGATAAAATATGTATACTTCCATAGCTTATGAATTGAATAGTAGCTGCAGAAATTGAGGATTATTATGTTGGCAGGACTTGACAGGTAGGGTCCTGAGCTGCCTGCAGTGTTGACTTTTATAGCTGTTTTATCACATTAGTTTGACTGCAGAAGACTCAGCATTTTTTATATACTAACTTGATGATTAGTAAATTATTTTGTATGCTTGAATTAATCTGAAATAGCATGTTGTGGAGCTTTATAGACTGTATCTAAGTAAGCTAGGCATCATTAACCTTTTGAATATTATTTGTATATTTATATATTTTCTCCAATTTGAGAGTTGTCATCTTGGCTCAGTTTTTAGTTGTATGGTTCTTGCTGAGCTATCGGTTTTTTTTAATGTCCCTTATTCTTAATGTCATGGTATCTCAACTGTCCCTGCTCTGAGGCCATGACAGTAGATATTGTGACTTAGTAGTAGGTCTGTAGATCATCCTCAAAAGACCCAGTTGGGAAGCTGGTCAGGGAAGAGGCAGAAGGTGGTTGTTTTGGAATCTGTGCAGGCCCAAGGAGTTCCCTTTGTATTTTTTGGAAGTTGAATAGCAGGGACTGAACGTTTGCTCCTCAGAGAGGGTTTCAGTCTAATATCCACCTGAAAATAGTTTGGGGGTAACTTTTTTTTTTTTTGAAGTAGAAAGATCTGATGCCTGCAATATACCTTCTTAGCAAGTTGGAATAAGTCCATCTAAGGCATTTTCTCTGTGTCAGTGTTCTGCACATGTGTAGACCACTGGACTAATACCACAGGTAGAGAGAGACATTGGATATCTGTCCCAACTGTTTCTGGTTGGAGGACCGGTAAGATGTTTAATTTAGACAGATTAGGAACCCCTTCTTGTGCTTACCAGGTCTGTCTTTATAGCCCAGAAGTCATTAGACTTTCCTTGAATATCCTCTAGATGAGCAGTACAGATTCTCTTCCTATTTCTGTGGTATTGGTCTTGGAGTTTTCCCACACTTTGGCTTCTTCCTGCAAGAAAAATTGCTACTTGAGGGAAATTAGTGCGATACTGGGTAGAATGCATCATCCTTAGGGATGAGGTTCTGTACTAAAGGGTAATGGATTTGATATACCAGCCTTTCTGTGTATAATCAAAGTGGTTTACATTTATTATACACAGATACTGATCAAAATTCTGGAGAAAAAAATAATTCTGAGTTTTAATGCAGCATTTCCCAAGCCCAAGGCATTACTACGTTAAAAACTCGTGGCATGTCATTATCCTTCTCAGAGCAGGCAATATGAACATAGAGAGAACTAAAAGAATATAATCAATATTCCACCAGTGTCTCTTCCGAATTTTAATAAAATAAAAGTTAGGGAAGGCCATGTAGAAGAAAATTCAGTTCTTTTTCAGATTTTTCCTGATGGTCTTTACATTTTTTAGGGAAAACAAACAGGAGGTAAAACCCTCATGAAAACGTGAGATATGAAAAAAAAGTGAGGAGAATGAATGAGGATACCAAGAAAATTGTTTATTCCGCATTTTTTTATGCGCATAAACAATTTTCTTGGTATCCTCATTCATTCTCCTCACTTTTTTTTCATATCTTACATTTTTAGATCAGATTTTACACTTTTTGTTTTGTTAAATTTAAACAAGAAGCAGGGCGCAGCGGCAACCAATTTATTTGGCTGGCGGGGCTCACTATCCCTGCCAGCAAAGGTAAGGAGTTCACAGACATCAAAGGTGGTCCATCTCAAAGCTGGAGATTTACCACCTCTATTCTGCAGATTGAAGGCCAGTGAGTGAGGTTTTTCTCATGGGCTCCAGCTATGTCTAAACCCAGTTCTGGCAGATGCACATTCCAAAAATTGACATATTCTATCAATAATAGAAAATAAAATTCTTTCTACCTCTTCTCCCCCCTGCCCTCCCCATGGTTCCAGCAAGTGTTCCTGTCTCTTCCCTCGCTCCTGTTCTGTCTTCTTGTTCTGTCTTAGCACTTCTCCCTCTTCCTTCTTTCTCCCACAGATCCTGACATATCTCCTTTCTTGTCCTTCCAATCCCCCCAGGTCCAGCGCCTCTTTCCCTCTCTGTACCCCCTTCTCTTCCTCATTCCCCTCACTGAGGTGCAGATGATCAAAAGCCCCACGCTGTTCCAAGCAGTGCTCTAAAAATAGCACTGGAATACCACGGGGCTTTACTGCCCCATGATCGAAGATAATAGCATGCAGTTTTAGGGTTCGCTATTCTCTGATCATAGGGTAAAATGCAGGAGGATTGGGCCAGACCCCCCTGCAACTGCACGTTCACGGGGGGCTGGAGATCTGGTGGATCTCCAGTTCCCTAACGCCCCTAGCACCCAAAAAAAGCCCTGCTTGGTGGTCTAGTGGCCCCCTTACCCACTTCCTCCATACCTTAGTGGTGGAGAAGGGAGTACAACACTACCTCCTTTTCCAGGGCCGCCATGAAAATGGCATCCAGCCCTGCCTAGTGCATTCTGGGATACGAGGGGTGGGGCTTCGCCATATAAGGGAGTTCATGTACCATATTGTTGTTTATAATTGCCCCCCCACACACACACACACACACACACACTTCAGGACTGAAAAACCCTGTAAATTTAGGAAAAAATGGTGACCACACAAGAGAGGCAGTTGTGATCCATATAATGTAGTTTGAAGAACAACAATGGATCAAAGAAGTTAAATTAAAATATTCTTTTGTTAAAACTGCCCGACATGCCACGCTTTGCTAATGGCAGGCAGCTTCAGGGGCAGCAACTAAAGGGAAATTTAAAATCACACTTCCCCTTAGTGAAAGCAAAGAATGCTGGCAGCAGCCACTGCACCTCTTCTCTTTGGTTGCTGTCCCTGAAGCATCTTGCCATTGGTGAAACGTGGCCACATTGGGCAAGTTTAATAAAAGTATATTTTAATTTAATTTAACCACTTTGATCCATTGTTGTTCTTCAGTTTAGTCTAAAATACAAAACCTAGTTTTCCTTTATAATCGCCCACTCCAGAGTTTGTCCATCGGGCCAAAATTTCTCTTCTTCACAAGAACATAAGCCTTGCCATACTGGGACAGACCAATGGTCCATCAAGTCTAGTATCTTGTTTCCAACAGTGGCCAGTCCAGGTCACAAGTACCTGACAATATACCAAAAGAGTTAAACAGATTTTGTGCTGCTTATCCTAGAAATAAACAGTGGATTTTCCCAAGTCTGTCTTAATAATGGGTTACGGACTTTTCTTTAGGAAATTTTCCAACCCCTTTTAAAACCCTGCTAAGCTACATTCTGTGGCAACAAATTCCAGAAGCATTTCTCTCCTCCATCCTATTTCTCCCCTGCCCCCCCCCCCCCCCCCCCCCCCCCCATGGTTGAATTTTTCTTCTTACCTCTTCTCCAGCTGATGCTGACACCAAGGTCATGTCGCTGGGCCAATGTGGGGTCCTGAGCATCTGGAACTGGAGCTAGGGACTGAAAGAGAAGGGGGCTGGAGCTTGAATTGAGGTCTGAAAAGAGGGGGCCAGATGGGAGAAGAGGGCTGCTGGGGCTGAGAAGGGGGGGGGGGGTTAGGTGGTTGAAGAAGCTGGAGCCAGGAGCTGAAAAAGGGGGGCCAAGTGGGATAAAAGGGCTGGGACTCAGAAATGGCATTGATTTAGGGACTAGGAGAGGTGGCTGAGGATAGCGAAAAAGGGGCTGGATGCTGGCAGATGGTAGAGGTGACAGAATGGTCTGATGCTGGGAGCAGATGCAAAAAGGAGCTGAGGCTAGGGCAGGGATAAAGGAGGGACTCACTATCAGATTGGGGGGTGGGAGAAGGGATCATAATGCATTCAAAAAGGGTTCTGGGGGTCTGACAAAGGGCAGATGGAGTGTAAGGGTTGAGGCTGATGCAGGTGTTGGCAGAAGGAAGAGGAGGACAGATACTTTGTGGAAGATGGGGAGAAGCAAGGGTATATGCAAGGAAGGTGAAGATGGAGGGGCAGAGGAATGAGTACAGGAGTTAAGGTGGAGGAAAAATAGGGTAAATTCTGGAGAAGTAGGTAGGTGGATGGATGCTAGAGAAAGGGAGAAAATAGTATGGGAGAAGAGGCTTAAGCGAGGGATGATGGGGAAAGGGAAAAAAAGACGTTGTGAAGAGGGTGAGGGACAAAGGAAGGGGACACATCTTTGAATGAATTGAGAAAGGGTGGAAATAGGGAAGGGGAAATGGGGACCTGAATAAGCTGGAGAGGGGATGAATGACAGGGAAGGAGCTGGGGGAGGGTTGGTAAGGGATGAAGGGGCAATGAATACAGAGGGTGGAAATGCAAGACTAGAATTGGGAGAACTAGGGAGGGAAATGCAGGAAGTAACAAACTAGTAAGTAGCTGACCAATGGAGGCTGAAGATTGGGGGAGGGGAAAAGGAGGAATAAAATCTAGCTACATGTAGGTACAAAAAAAAAGGGCAAATGAGAGAAATGGAGAACAAATGAAACGGAAAGATCAAGAGTCAGAGTTAAGGGGCAAAGATGGACAGTGAAAAGCAGAAAATAGAAATTTGATCCTGTGAAAGATGGTTTAGTAAAAGAGACCAGGACAACCAGTGGGAAAACAAATGGTCATACAACAAAGGTACAAAAGATTTCATTTTTACTATTAGAGAAATGAGATGTTGGCTTTGAAAATGTGAATATCTTGTATTTTGTTCATACAGAAAGTAACGTCTTTTTTTCAGTGTTCTACTGCTCACAGTCTGGTTTCTTGGGTTTTCAATTTCAAATTTTGTCTAGGTGTTTGTTTACAATATGTAGTCTTTTTTTTTTTTTTTCTTTTTAACTAGGTGATGGTTTGTATTTTCCTTTTATAACCGCAGGGAAGGCTTCTTTCAACATGTAGATTCTGTATATGGTTGTTCTCTTTCCAGCTGGAGGTATTCTGGTATTTTAGAAAATTTACAGTGCTGACTTTCTGTAGGTAGGATTAGTGAAGTTTGAGTGTTTGCATGGTTTTGTTATTTCTCAGTGACTGATATTGGAGGGAATTTGTGTTGCTCTCAGATGTGATACCAGGGTTTCAATGGGATGTTTTTGTAATTCTACTTCTGCTCTGTACCCAAGGTGGTGTACAGTAGGTACAGTTTAAAATAAAACTTACAATTTTGTTAACAGCATAACAATAGTAAAGTAATGAAGAATAAACATAAATACAATAAATGAGGTAAACTTAAAAACGGTAAATTGAAACCTAATAATAGAACTCCGTGAAACAGTATATACAGTATTTAACAGTATTAGGAAGACCCTATAGGACCACACCTCAATTTTGAGACTGGGCGAGGCACCAACATAGATCAGCATATGGGGTAATCAGTGGAATCAGTTTATTGTTCACATATGAGGTTAGCTGGCAATGCCAGGCTCGTGGAGGTGTTAATTATTCATCTGAGGGGTAATAATCTGGAAAAACAAATGGATGAGCCAAAAGCTGTTAGATGTGGCAAAGAAACCTTTGTCTACCCCAGTGGCTTAGCCTCCCACATGTGAAGCTGGTTGACAGGATATTGTTCTGTGACCCAAGCTGATGGATAACCCTCTAAGGAACAAGGGGGTTAGAAAGATTAACAGTCAGATGGGCAATTGGGTTCAATCTCAAGGGTGCTTTGGGATCAAACATGATTGGCTTGTTCAGGCCTGATGATTTTCACTTGACTGTTATAGTTGTTTGATTTATTCAACAGTGGGATTTGGGAATACATAGAGTGCTAGGTTCATAAGGATCTTTATTTTATTTGTGTGTGGCTTCAGCTAGTTTCCTAGCTCGTGCCTGGGCCAGTTGATGTAATTGAGGTTAAGAGGAAGGAGCTGTGTTGCTCAAAGGAGGATAAGTCATTGGCTACATCTCAATAATCAGGGCTGAAGGATATCTGCAAATGTACCTGATGCCAGGGTCTGTGGTGAGGATCAGGTAGTAGCGGAAGCTGCTGGAGCAAGGTGCAGCGGATTGTAGAATGCGCTCTGAAAAAATGACAAGAGGAGTTTGGGGGGGGGTGGTAAATTGTTAGGTAATTCTGATTTGACTCGGGCATGTTTGTACAAATAAAGCTGCAATCATTGTTAACACAAAATTTGGTAGTCTTGTTGGGTATAAGGGCATCTTGAGTGCCAATGTTATGATGCTATTGATATGGGTAAACTAGTTTGCACATATTAAGAGCTGTGAACATACTACCCCTCTCCTCAAGTTGCTTCACTGGCTCCCTATCCGTTTTCGCATCCTGTTCAAACTTCTTCTACTAACCTATAAATGTACTCACTCTGCTGCTCCCCAATATATCTCCACACTCGTCCTTCCCTACACCCCTTCCCGTGCACTCCGCTCCATGGATAAATCCTTCTTATCTGTTCCCTTCTCCACTACTGCCAACTCCAGATTTCGCGCCTTCTGTCTCGCTGCACCCTACGCCTGGAATAAACTTCCTGAGCCCCGACGTCTTGCCCTATCCTTGGCCACCTTTAAATCTAGACTGAAAGCCCACCTCTTTAACATTGCTTTTGACTCGTAACCACTCGCCTCCACCTACCCTCCTCTCCTCCTTCCTGTACACATTAATTGATTTGATTTGCTTACTTTATTTTTTGTCTATTAGATTGTGAGCTCTTTGAGCAGGGACTGTCTTTCTTCTATGTTTGTGCAGCACTGCGTACGCCTTGTAGCGCTATAGAAATGCTAAATAGTAGTAGTAGTAGTAGTGAACATATTTTAATTCTTGATAATCCTTCAAGTTTATCAGGATCATAGACCCTGTAGACCAACCCCTTATATGTCACACTTTATTTAGCCAAAAATTGGAAAAAAGGTTCTCAACTTCCACCTGCATAGTGAAAAAACTTTGCCCTTTATAATTGGGTGGGCCTGGAGAAAGATAGGAGGAAGCATACCAGCTGTTAACTCTTTCTGCTGAAAAAATAAAAGACTTGATCCCTGTCCTGTGGGAGCACATATTCAACAATTATAGGAAAAAATGAAGGTGCTCGTACCGGTGATGCTATCGTCTTTCAGCCTTCTCTGATTACAAGGTTAAAAACATTGGGTATTTGATAGCCGTGCTGCCAGACAGTTCAGTTCAGTTGGCTGATGAAGCAGCGTTGTATGGAGAGCAGTCTGTCAGCTGTTGCTCAGGCTCTGGTTCTGTGCTTGAGCATCCTTCATGGTAAACAGTGGACTTGGGAGCTGCAGGGATCACCTGGGTTTTATCAGCTTGGAAGCATGTAAGTGGCTGCACTGTGAAGAGCAGCTGGCATCTTGACAGTCACACCACTTGACTGTGAGAGCTGCAGCTGCCTATATTGAATTGTTTAGAGAAAATGCACTGTTCAGCTCTGGAATAAACTTAGTGAGGGAACAGGCATAAAGGAATCCTCCTAACTTAAGATGAGTATATATGTGCATTTAAGTACCACAGTCCCTGAGGACCACGAATGGGTCTGGTGTTCAGGGTAATTCACCTCTGCCAATTAGCCTTGTTTTGTTCATACCCTATGTCTGCAAATGCGTCTGACGCATATTCATTGTTATCCTGATGATCGGACCTGCTGGCAGCCTTACATGTTATCTGAGCTGTCCAGTCGGTCATCCAGTTTAGTTGGCTGAGGGCTAGCGAGAAAGTCTCTTCTGAGACAAACCCCAGTCTGGCTCATTTTGCCGATGGTAATAATATGCATTAACTGTGGGCTTTTGACCAATTTAACATACAGTTCTCATTTTATTTATGGTTCCATTATATTTTCCTAACTTTTTAAAGTATGTATGTATGTTTGGTCTTGTTTTTTGGACTTGTTTGGATTTCTCTCTCATTTAGAACAGTCTTTACTGGGGCTATAGGACTTCTGGCCTTTAATATCCTCACTTTAATATTCCTTTATCTCTTGTTTGTCCTGTTTGTCTCTCCTAATTAGATTGTAAGATCTGTCGAGCAGGGACTGTCTTTTCATGTTCAGGTGTACAGCGCTGCGTACGTCTAGTAGCGCTATAGAAATGATGAGTAGTAGTAGTAGTATTTGCTACTATTTTTCTTCCCATTAACCTCCTTCCCATCTAGGCCAGTCATCACAGCGATAATCCTTAACTAGGGAACCAATTGTACATGCAACCTGAGGCCCTCATGATCCAAAGCCCTGCGCTGTTCCAAACAGCGCTCTAAAAATAGCGCTGGAACAGCGCAGGGCTTTTCTCCATAGATGATCAAAGATAATGCATGCAAATCTAAGCAGCGCAATTATCTTTGATTATCATGTAGAAGTGCGGGCGAATTGTGCCGAGCGTGCGCTCAGCACAATCCTCCCGCACTTGTTTGACAGGTCGGGCTGTCAAAAGCCCAACCTGTCAAACAGCCTGCCCCGAGGCCTGACAACGGGGGCTGGAGGTCCGGTGGGTCTCCAGCCACCCCCCCAAACCCCCAGAAATTGTGAAGTGGCCGCCTCCAGCCAAACACTCTCCCACCAGCGACGGGGGTGGGGTGGGGGCTGGAGGTCCGGTGGACCTCCAGCCCACCCAAACTCCTCCCCCCCCAGCGTTCTCCTTTCAATCCCTGGTGGTCCATGGTGACAACCCCCCTCCCGGCCCCCCTACTTTCGTTGGAGGAGGGACGCAGCCTGCCTCCCTCCTCTTCCAGTCGACGCCGCTGCAAATGGTGGTGCCCAGCCCCGCCCACTGCATCCTGGGATGTACTGGGTGGGGCTACAGACCATGTAAGGGAATCGCTTCCACCGGACCTCCAGCCCCCACCCTATCGCTGGTGGGAGAGCGTTTGGCCGGAGGCGGCCACTTCACAATTTCTGGGGGTTTGGGGGGGGCTGGAGACCCACCAGATCTCCAGCCCTCCCTGAACATGGGGGAGGTGTGATCGTCGGGGGGACCAGAGGTCGACCGGACCTCCAGCCCCCTGTTCGCGTTTGCTTTGGGGGGGGAAACGGGGGCCTGCCAGCATGCAACTACATGCTGGACAGGGCTCACCATTCCTCCCCAATGATCCGCAAAGTCTAACGCCAGCTCGGAGCTGGCGTTGATTTTGCCACGGCCAGGACCCAATCTTGGTGCGCTGGATGCTGATCATTGGGGATGAATGCATTAAGCGCTGATTAGCATGCATTTGCAAGCTACTTGCGCTAAGAGCCTGTTTAGCATGCATTTGCATGCTACTTGGGCTAAGAGCCCTCGAGTGCGTTGTTTCAGGCGCTCGAGGCTCTGGTCATGGGTCGGCAGCAAAACTCTGGCGCTAGTATGGCATTAACAGCCTCTAGCGCCGGAGTTTGCTTTTGATCGTGAGGGCCTGAGTGTGGCAAGTGGGGTTGCCATTGAGCAGCTGCCTCTGCAGCCTGACTGGCTGGCCTAAGGAGCAGAAGTTGTACTCTGGAATCATACACACATAGGTGTGACAGCCGTAGAGTTATCGGGTCATGCCGTAGTTTGAGTAATTTGTTTAATTCTAGTCAAAATGGTTTAAAGAAATACTGATAAAACCTGGACAGGGACCTTCATATTTGGTTTGCATTTTTTTCCTGGAAACTTCAGTATTTTGTTACAGCAAGAACAAACACAGGAGAATATTTTTGAAAATGACTTCTCATTTTTCTGGGTAAATTCCATTTATTTTGGAGAACAGAAGCCAGGACAGTACATTAAGGGCACAATATTGAGGATGCGACAGTCAGCACCTTTTATAGGCACTGACTGCTGCAGGCAGAAAAAGACCTGAATATTTAACAGCGGTCCTAATCTGGGCAGGCATATAATCAGGCTGGTACCTTGGATAACAATCTGAATAAAGTTAGGAGTTCTGCTATCCATTCTCCGAAAACCCACCCAATCCTATTTTCTCCAGCACTTCAAACATGAACTCCAATGGACTCACTGTGGCTTCCACAGCTAGGAGCATCGAGGGTTCATGCCTAGCTACTCATTTAAGATTGATAACCCTTTCTACATTGTCTAGTGTTTGCTGGCTTGGCATAACCCAGTTTAATCAGGGTTGATAATATATGGAAGCAGTAGAGCCAATTTATTTGCTAGCAGTTTGGCTAAAATTTTAAGATCAATATTGATAATGGAAATGGGGCGATAAGAGCCACAAAACATGCTACCTGGTTTGCATTAAAAATATTAAACATCCTCTCTATGATAGGCAAAAGAGATTCTTTGAAGGCCTTAAACTATTCGGGAAGCAATCAAGTTCTGAGGATTTCCTCGCTGGTAGGTCTTTGACAATCGAGGCTACCTCTAAAAGTGTAATAGGAGTGTCCAATTTGTGCTGCAGTTCATTCTGGAACTGAGGAGCAGATACACCTTATGCAGGTATTGATGGATAGATGCACCATGGGGCTAATTTTTGAAACAGAAAAATCGTGCAAAAAAAAGGCACAGAGTGGCAGATAGATGTTTTTTCGCAAAAATGTCCAAATCGCTATTTCTATGCAGTTTGTCTAAATCTCAAGGGGGCATGTCAGATAGTGTGTTTTTTGGTGGGACTAGGGCAGGCTTTTGATTTGGATGTTTTTTTTGCGATAATGGAACATTATAAAAACATCCAGGGCAAAAAAAATAGGACGTTTTTGGCTAGACCTGTTTTAATAGCAACTAAGTACAAAAAAGGTGCCCAAACTGACCGGATGACCACTGGAGGGATAAAAGCATGACCCTCCCCTTAATCCCCCAATGGTCATTGATCCCCCCCTCCCACCCCTCTAAGCGGTGAAAATGACAGTACATACCAGGCTGTATGATAGACTGCAGATATAATGGCCATTCCTCTTAGAGCATCAAGCAGGTCTTTGGAGTAGCCTAGTGGTCTGATCAGTGTGGGACTCAGGCTCATATCCCACTCTAAGTGGTACACTTGTGGTGGAAAGCGTGAGTGCCCCAAAAACCACAAACTACCAACTGAACCCACATATAGGTGACACCTACAGACATAAGGGCTATTGTAGTGGGGTATAGTATATGTTTTACTATTCTTGGAGAGCTCACAATACAATATAAAGGGGTTGGTTATGTTGTGATGTGTACCTGGGACCTTTTATGTGACGTTCACAGCAGTGCCTCATTGCTCTGCTGGGATGTCTGTGTGGCCAGTGTAGTAAGACTTCTGGCCCTCAGACATCCCAATGGCTTGTTTTTGCGCATTTTTCCCTTGGATGTTTTTGTTTAAAAATGGCCCTTAAAGAAAGATGCACTGAGCACAAAAATGTCTAAAATAGGGTGATTTTCAAACCAAAAACAAACATTTTTCTGGTTTGAAAATGACCATGGAGCTCTTTTTACTTAGCAGCGGTAGGGCTACTGCGTAGGTAGCACATGGGAAGACAGCACTACTGCTGGATGTGCCCAATGGTAGTTCTGTTTTTGGTACGTGCCACTGACATGACAGAAAATAATTAGCTATTTTCAAGCATGGGGAGGGGGGGGTGTCTGGCAGTAATCATTGCAGTGCATGCCCATCATCGTGTGCTGCCCAGTTACCATGTGAATAGCACATGAGGCCCTTACCTACCGCCTACTAAATAGGAAGCAGTAAGGGCTCAGGCAGTAAATGGCTGTGCACCAATTTTTTTTTTATTAGCGTACAGCCATTTACAGCCTTCATTTAAAAAATAGGTTTTTTACAGCCACGGTAGTAAGTGGCCTCGGTACGTGGTAATTCCATATGCCCACACTACTGCAGCTTAGTATAAGGTCCCCCTGTTTGGCACTGGATTTTTGGATTTTGTTTTTTGCAGAACGTCCAAATTGGAATTTGGACGTTCATATTGAAAATACCCTTCCAAGAAGTCTACAAGATAATGAGCGGAGTAGAGCGGACAGATGGGAAGCGTTTGTTTACACTTTCAAACAACAACAAAACCAGGGGACACAAGATGAAGCTAGAATATGGTAGATTTAAAACAAATCGTAGAAATGTTTTCTTTACTCAGCGTGTAGTTAGACTCTGGAACTCATTGCCGGAGAATGTAGTGACAGCAGCTGGCCTTACGGAATTTAAAGGGGGTTTGGACAGATTCCTGAGGGAAAAGTCCATTGAACATTATTCATTTTTTTGTTTGTTTGTTTTGCCAAGTTCTTGAAGCCTGGATTGGCTGCTGTCGGAGACAGGATACTGAGCTTGATGGACCCTTGGTCTTTTCCCAGTATGGCGGTGCTTATGTACTGATGTACATATACTAGCATCTGTAACATACAGCCTGCCATAAAACTCCATGAATCTTTTTTTAATTCTTCCTCAATAAGTAATTTCCCAGTTTCACCCTTTATTTTGGATATAGTATTACTAAATTTTTTTTTTTAATCAGCTTCTGGGCCAACAACCTTCCTGATTTATTTCTTAGCTCATAATATAAACATGTAACTTTTTCAGACTGCTTATGGACCCATGACATGAAAAAGTGGCCATTCTCAACATTTTGGATCCACTACTTTAGTCACCTGTTCCCAGACATGGTCACATATGGGGAGGTACAAAAAACAATGGTGTAAAAACTTCAGTGAAAGGGAAATGGGACTTGATATACCTCCTTTCTGAGGTTTTTGCAACTACATTCAAAGTGGTTTACATATATTCAGGTACTTAGGGTTAAGTGATTTGCTCAGAGTCACAAGGAGCTGCAGTGGGAATTGAACTCAGTTCTCAGGATCAAAGTCCACTGCACTAACCACTAGGCTACTCCTCCACTAATCTCTTCTGATGGTTTTTAGGAAAGTGAACTGGTTGGTTTCTTTTTTAGCCTGGTGATTTTCAGAAGTACTTCTGAACAGATAGTGATCACCACATTTTGCTGAATAAAACAATGTTATATTTAAGAACATAAGAATAGCTATACTGTGTCAGATCAATGGTCCATCCAGCCCAGTATCCTGCTTCCAGCAGTGGCCAATTCAGGTCACAAGTACCTGGCAGAAACCCAATTACTAGAATAAGTACATAAGTAATGCCACACTGGGAAAAGACCGTGGGTCCATTGAGCCCAGCATCCTGTCCACGACAGCGGCCAATCCAGGCCAAGGGCACCTGGTGAGCTTCCCAAACGTACAAACATTCTATACATGTTATTCCTGGAATTGTGGATTTTTCCCAAGTCCATTTAGTAGTGGTTTATGGACTTGTTCTTTAGGAAACCGTCTAACTCCTTTTTAAACTCTGCTAAGCTAACCGCCTTCACCACGTTCTCCGGCAACGAATTCCAGAGTTTAATTATGCCTTGGGTGAAGAAAAAGTTTCTCCGATTTGTTTTAAATTCCATGCTACCAATTGCAGAGCAAGAAGTGGCTTCCCCATGTCTGTCTCAATAGCAGACTATGAACATTTCCTCCAGGATCTTCTCCAAACCTTTTTTTAAACCCGGATACGCTAACCTCTGTTACCACATGCTCTGGCAATGAGTTCCAGAGCATAACTATTGTTTGCATGAAAAAATATTTCCTCCTGTTTGTTTTAAAAGTATTTCCATGTAACTTCCTTGAGTGTCCCCTAGTCTTTGTACTTTTGGAAAGAGTGAAATATCAGTTCACTTCTACCCATTCTACACCACTCAGGATTTTATAGACCTCAATCATATCCCACCCTCAGCCCTCTCTTTTCCAAGCTGAAGAGCCCTAACCTCTTTATCTTTTCCTCATACGGGAGGAATTCCATCCCCTTTAACATTTTGGTCGCTCTTCTTTGAACCTTTCTAATTCCGCTACAACCTTTTTCAGATACGTGACCAGAATTGAACGCAGTACTCAAGGTGAGGTCGCATTATAATATTTTTGGTCTTATTTTGCATCCCTTGCTGTAAGAAAATATATATTTTTTTGAAATAAAGGAAACATTGGGACCAATGACAAAGCAGTAACTGGTTCAGTCTATGATGCCATCTCTCTGATGGCCTTTCTTTTCTTTAGTTGAAGTTTAAAGGGCCCTTTAACTAAGGTGCGGTAGGCCTAACGTGGGCCTACCATGTGCTAAAAGGGCACTACTGTGGGACGTGCTGAGGCATCTTGCAGTAGTTTCCAGATCAGTGTGCGCTAAACCCACGCTGCCAAATAATTTTTTATTTTCTAGAGTAGAGGAGTGTGGTAGCCGTGTTAGTCCACTCTTAAGGTTATCAATAGAAATCAAACAAAATAAAACATGGAAAAGAAAATAAGATGATACCTTTTTTATTGGACATAACTTAATACATTTCTTGATTAGCTTTCGAAGGTTGCCCTTCTTCCTCAGATCGGAAGTAAGACCTTTGAAGTCAGAATGATTGAATATTTTAACACCCAACAGAAAGGACTTAACAAAGATCTGGGGTTCCTAGCCCATTATAAACCATAAAGCTGTATGTCTCTGTTGATCACCCTCCCCTCACCTATCCACACCCACCCTGTTAGAATATCAATGATATGCTTTGATGTCCCCATGCATACTTCCTACCCACCCCCCTCCTCCCACCCTGTCAGACTGTCATAGTAATGCTTGAATGTTTTCACTTATATACACTGTCAGCTAGCACATTTGCTTATTTCCGATCTGAGGAAGAAGGGCAACCTTCGAAAGCTAATCAAGAAATGTATTAAGTTATGTCCAATAAAAAAGGTATCATCTTATTTTCTTTTCCATGTTTTATTTTATTTTCTAGAGTAGGAGGCGTGCCTAAGGCGGAGAGTAGGCATGCCTGCGCTAATTACATAGTGCGGGCACATTATCGTGCACTACCTGATTACCATGGGAGTATCACAGGAGCCCTTACCACCTCCTAAATAGGTGGCATTTTGGGCTCCCATGCTAATGGGGAAATTAGCCTGTGGCCATTATAGAAAAACTAGTAAAAGAGGCCCGTTTCATAGAGGAATGAAACGGGCGCTAGCTAGGTTCCACGCCTCCCTCCCTCTCTCCCTGTCTGTCGTCCGAGTTCCAGCCCCCCTCCCCTCCGAGTTCCATGGCCCCCTCCCTCCCTCCCTCTGTCCCTATCTGTCGTCCGAGTTCCAGGCCCCCCTCCCCTTCGAGTTGCAGGACCCCCCTCCCCTGCCCTTCGAGTTCCACGGCCCCCTCCCCTTCAAGTTGCAGGACGCCCCCGCGCCTCCCTCTCTCAAAGTGCAAGCAGGACCTGTCCTTCAGCAGCCCCTCACCTTCCTGCATGCCGGCTGTAATTTAAAAATTCTTACCTAGGGGTCCAGCAGCAGCATTGAAGGTGAGCGGCGCTACAGACTGCCTTCCCATCTGTCTGAGCTCTGCCTCTGGTCCCGCCCTCATTTCCTGTTTCCGGAAGGGCGGGCCCAGAGGCAGAGCTCAGACAGGGGGAAGGCAGTGTGAAGCGCCGCTCGTCATCAATGCTGACGCTGGACCCCGAGGTAACAATTTTTAAATTAGAGCCGGCACGCAGGAAGGCAAGGGGCTGCCGGAGGACAGGTCCTGCTTACACTTCGAGGGAGGGAGGCGGAGGGGAGTAGAAGGAGGGAGGGAGGGGGGTGTCCTGCAACTTGAAGGGGAGGGGGATGTCCTGCAACTTGGAAGGGGAGAGCGGGGGGGGGGGCGGACTGCTGAACTGGGAGGGGATGGAGATGGTGGTGCGAACTCGTAGCGCCCGTGCTTGAGACGCGTTGCAGTTTCCCAGGCAACACGGTGACATCACCGGAAGGCTTCAGACGTTACGAACCGGGCTTCAACTTCCTGGCAGTCAGGTTCAGAACGTTGGAGTTGCAAATTATTATAGTAGATATGCTGAAGCGGCCATTTTACTGCTGTGCTAAAAGTGGTAACATGAGCAGAGAAACCATGCACTGACACCAGGGCCAGCCACCTTTTAGCATGGCTTTGTTAAAAGGACCCCTAAGTGTGAAAGGTACTCTGTTGAATATATGTGGAGAGCACTGAGTGTAGCTGACTATACAGAGCCCAGCAAAATTCGGCCATTATTCTGACAGCTATGCGATTTGAGTTTAGGCATTGTTTTTGCTGACCTAAATTTATCCGCATACCCATGTGGATAGTGGTGGAATATTTCTTATTGCCCCTGGTGCTGTGTGGATAGTTAGTGCCAGGATGGACTGTAAGAATTTTCAGTGGCTGTATCCAGAAAGTGTGGCCAAAAATTGGTGGATAGGGCACTTTTCTGCTGCTCTGTGAATTAGTGCTTTTAAATATTGACCTATTTTTTATTTTTTTCAAATTCTGTATGCAGTTGTTAATATACCAGTAGTGTGTGGTATGTTCTGGTGGGTCTTGCATATTCTGTTAGAACAGGTGTGCTGATTGGGATATGTAACAGTGTGACCGGATTATCGGATTATCCCAGTTTGCATGATTTAAAGGGTGAGGGAAACTGGGGCTGGGAGGAGAAGGGATGAGGTTCTCAAACAGGCCAGACTGGGCTCTTAGCAGTAAAGTTTCAAGTTTAGGAGGGCCAATTTGCTTACATTCAGATTTGTTCCTTTCATCTTTCTTGGAGGTTTAGTTAAGTGGCTTCAGTCTGCATATCCTGCTGTGCTTGTTGCCCCTACTTAGATGCTAAATAAACAGCCATTTCAGTATGAGTGGACAGATGTTTGACTTCCTCATGCTATTAAATGTTGTTTTTCTTTTAAAGTCATCACTAAAGTATTATTATAGTTATTTCATGTTAATTTTATTTTAATAAGCCTCTCCTTAAAGAAAACAGTTTGTATTTGTTATCAGATCTCATGTTTGGGGAGAAGGGGGAAAGAGCCAACCTTAAGATGGCTGTTCTCACTGCAGAGCTATTCATGTTAGAAATGCTTCCAATAAAACTCTCGAAGCCGTTCTTTAGAGTTAGCAAATAGAAATAAAAACAAAACCTAAGATGATACCTTTTTTTTATTGGACTAACAATACATTTTTTGATGAGCTTTTGAAGGTAACCCATCTTCAGATCAGAAATATTGAGAGATATCATATCAATTTATTTGAAGGAAAAAGCCAAATTGAATAAATAGAATAATCAGGACTTTGATAACTGCAAATAATACTGGTTTTCAGAATAGCCACAAGGAATAATCAAGAGGATGCACATATGTGGTCTTAGAACCAAGCTAATTTGCTTGTTTGGTTACCTCATAATCCAGACCTGCTTGGCAGTCTCAAGAACCAGGTTGGGGGATAAGGGGGGGGGGGGGGGACTCAGACATAACTAAAAATCATTAATATGTACTTTCTGGTCACAATAGTCTCATTGGAGGCTGTTAACTAAAGAATGTTAGTAAGAGGTTTACATGAAATGTGATCCCATCATTTGAGATGGTTACCATGACAGCACATCTTTCCTTACAGAAAAAGAAACTAGCTATCAAAAGGCACTGCAGCCAGGAATAGACGAGTACCTATTCAATGTAAAAAAAGAAGAAGGAACCCCCACCCCCCACAAAGACTAAGGTGGCAAATAAAGGGCGTCTATCCTATAATGGCATCTGCGTGCCCAGGTTCTCTTATAGTAACATAGTAGATGACGGCAGAAAAAGACCAGCACGGTCCATCCAGTCTGCCCAACAAGATAAATTCATGTGCTACTTTTTGTGTATACCTTACCTTGATTTGTATCTGCCATTTTCAGGGTACAGACTGTAGAAGTCTTGCCCAGCACTAGCCCCGCCTCCCAACCACCAGCCCTACGTAAATCTGCATCAAGCCCATGCATGCCAGGTCAATAGCAGGCATAAATGGGTGTGCTTAGGTGCGCCAAGCAACGCACACAACAGTATTCTATAAGTTGAGCGTGTACGTCCCGTCCATGCCTCCTTGTATTTACACATGTCCTTACAGAACAGCGGCCAAGGCGCTTATGCACATAAATGCCAATTAACTCTGCATTCACACATGCTTAAGAGCAGGTACACATTTACAGAACTGCCCTGTAAGACAATCTATTACATTAAGACTCAATACTGTTTGTCGCTCTCTCATGCTAACCTGGGTGTTAAGCAGTGCGTGAGTTTTCTAAGGGTTCATCACATCTATCCAAGATTGATCTAGTAGTTAGGAGAACAATGGCCTGCTTAACAGGGAAACAGGTGTGTGTGATTTCCTCTTGCCTCCAGCACCCACAAAGCTGGGCCTTGTTTGGGCATCGGCTTTGAATATCCACTTATTTTTGGATCGATTTTCAGCACTTAAGCGGCCATGGGGTATCGCATAAAAATAGGATAGACCTTTTTGCGGTTCTACTTATGCACTAAACCTGGCTGCTTAGGGGGAGATTTCTATATATGGCGCCTAAAAAATCGTCGCTAAAATCAGTGCCGACTAAGTGTATTCTATAATCGGTGCCTAGATTTAGGTGCCAGTTATAGAATACATTGGTTGATATTTCAGCACTTAAACCTACATGCATCCATTTACACCAACGAAAACACGGCATAAATCCTGGCACGTAGGTTTAGGCGCATGGGCCATATTCTATAATTATGTTTGTAAATTTGAGAATGTCCACAAAATGTCCATTTCCCCGCCCATAACCACAGTTCTTTTTGCCTGCGCGTGTTAGAAGTTCGGCAAATTTCGTTATAGAATACACTTAGCTTATTTCTGGGATAAGCAGCATTAAATGATTTGTACTTTTTTGACAGGTGTTTGTGACCTGGATTGACCACTGTTGGAAACAGGATGCTGGGCTTGATGGACCTTTGGTCTGTCCCAGTATGGCAATACTTATGTAGTTATGATTAGTGTGCCTAAATTCTAATCAGTGCCAAATAGTGCTCATTATTGCTTCTTAAGTGCTGTTATTGGCGCTCATTAGCTTGTTGAGCTTCTTGAGTTACGCACATTGTTATAGAATCTGCTTGGATTTCGGCGCAGATTTCTAGGCATGCTGTGTAGAATCCCCAGGTTAAGGGCTGAATATCAGCACTTAAGCGGCCAAGTGCTGACTCCACCCTGGATCGCCCCCACTATAGCCAGCTTTGAGTTAGACACTAACTGAATTGGCTGGTTAAGTGCCACTGAAAATTTAACAGCTAGCCCCAACCAATCAGCAGCCAGGTAAATCATTTTAAATATCAGCTGAAATAATGTCAGAAGGTGAGACTGCTTGGCTGTTAGTTGATATAGTAGTGACAGGTATCTTCTACTGGTGCATCAGATCCTGTTGAAATCTCTGCCCCAAACTCATTGAGATCTGTTACATATTTTTATGCTTAGTTCATTCATGCCAACCAAGTAATCAAAATTATAAGTCAGATGGAAATCCATTCTCAGTCGGGATAGAGAGATGGAGGTGCAACATCAAAACAACTATGTAACCGTATCCAATTTTGTATACAAATGTGAATTGGGTCACTCAGTCAAATTTACCAGAGAATTAGATCGAGTCAAGTGCTGGATGTGGTTTAGCTAAGATTTCAGTAAGGCCTTTTATAACAGGAGGCTCATGAACAAATACTCTGAGCAGCCTAGGGAAGGTCGAAAGGAGTTGGAACAGGTTACAGATTTCTGTGATAGGTAACTCAGAATAATTGTAAAAGTGGTTCAATGAAATAAAAGACCAGTTATAAGTGGACTTCTTCAGGGATCTGTTCGGGGTTTGATTCTGTTCAGTATCAAGGTAAATAATTCACAGGAAGGAAACGTTTCGAGAGTCATTTCAGAATAGAGAATCATGCCGTGAGGTTCACAGGGGGTACTGAGGTGCAATTTATGGAAATATTTCTCCTTAGCAAAGGGTGGCAGATACATAGAACAGCCTCCCAGTGGAAGCAAAAAGTGTATCTGAATTGAGGACGGAATGTGATCAGCACAGATGATGCTTTAATTGTGAAAACATTTTGGGAACTGGAGGTAGGATTTGCAGGGCTGGCGTTAGGGTTGGGCAAACAGGGCAATTGCCCTGGGCCCCCATGTCACTAGGAACTCCAAACCTGCCTGAAGTTGAAAGAGGGACAATCTGCAAACAAGCTGTGGGGACCCCCCCCCCTCCCTAGCATCTGCCCTGGGCCTTCATCATGTCTAGCACCGGCCCTGAGGATGGGTTTGGTAGTGTTGCAACAAGAAGAGTGAGCAGGCCAAATGGGCCTTATGCTCTTTTATCTGCCATGAGTTTCCCTATTTCTGAGAGTCTAGTAAATGTTTGTCTAAAGCGTTTTCCCAAACGTAATGGGATTCTCAGCTATTTTACCTAAAAAAGGGAAAAAAGTGCTTTCATTTGGTCATAGCCAAAAACATATTTGAGGGATGGCAAGTGATACTATGATTACTAAAGCAATATGTAACTTGAGCTCCCACTAATTCTAATTGTTCATGTTTGCTATTCTGAATTGGTGTGGGTTTTTGTTCCCCCTCCCCCCCCCCCCCCCCCCCCCCCCCAAAAATACTCAATGGATCCACAAAAACTAGCCACTGAGCTCTGGAAAGCCACAAACAAACCTGCTTCAGGTGAGCTGGATCCAGTGGGAGATAAGAACTTGAGAATGGGGAAGCCCCAGTTGGGTACTAAAAATGCTTACAATGGACCAACTAACCTCTAATACAAGTAGGTCTAAGATTGTCCAGCTAGTTAGCAAAAGTGTAAATGAACCTGTAATGTAAAAATCTTTAAAAAAAAACGCCCAGAGAATCACAAAACTTGTACCAACAAGGATTATAGGAGATTTGGGAAAAGACCATGGGATTAGATTACCCCCTGGAAATAAATTTATTTTGGAATACATGTAGTTTATAATGGAACAATGTGACATTTTTCTATTGATTGGCTCCAATGGTGGGAATGTGCAGGGACTTGGATCCTGCTGTAAGTTTCCTGCGGGGGGGGGGGGGGGGGGGGGATACTGGGATGACCACTTTTACTCCCAGTCCTCAAGGGAAGGGCCCAGTTTAACTTGTCAGTATTTCCTGCAAGTAGCCAAATTGATACATTTCAAATATCTACAACAAACATTTTGAGAACTTTTCAGGTATGTATTTATCTATGGTGTACAAATATTAAGCAGGTGGTAAGGATCTTGGAAGAAAATGTTATCAGTAGGGCGACATTTCAGATTAATTACTTTAAAGGAATTTGCTAGCTTATGGTCTGTCTTCTGGTTATCTGGGAGTATGAGATCTGGAACTGCATAACATAGTAACATAGTAAGTGACGGCAGATAAAGTCCTGAATGGTCCATCTAGTCGGCCCAACAGTCACATATATACTTGATCATGGGCTTTCTTTTTTTGTTTTATGCCACAATAAGAAAGACTGGACAAAATTGGGATTCATGGGAGAGTAGCAAGGGAGGAATTACGCTTCGGTTTCAGCTTGGAGAGGTAACTGGACATTCTCCTTAAAACTTTTCTGGTACAGTGCAGAAATCATGATTCCTTCAACAATAGCAAGTTTTCCAGGTCCTGAACATGTAATTTGTTTGTTGTCTTTGTGATGTGTGTTACAGCTGACTAGAGCTGTAAAGGAAGTGTGTGACTGTAATCTTGAGTGACTGGAATGCAATATAGGCAGATGTATAGAATGTTTGTACATTTGGGAAGCTTGCCAGGTGCCCTTGGCCTGGTTTGGCTGCTGTCGTTGACATGATGCTGGGCTCGATGGACCCTTGGTCTTTTCCCAGTGTGGCATTACTTATGTACTGATTGCTTTCCCCCTCCCCTGTTTATCTGTGTACATTTGACTCAGCCTTAAAACCAGAATGATTTGTAAAACTTGCCCATTGGGCATGTGACTGTTAAAAAGCTGCAGCATGAGAAAAGTACAGCACACAGGAAAATAAGACAAAGCTTGAATGAATATTTCCCAGGCTGTAGTTGTATAACTTTATAGCAGGTGTATTTCCATATACTGTATCACTGGTACAGCCCAATGCAAAATAAACATGTTACCCCAGATGTTTGTTTATGGTATGAATAGAACTTAATCCAAGAACCTTTTCTTTAAATTCCTGTTCTATTATTCTTTGTGTTGCAAAGAACCTAGGTTTCAAACCTACCAATTATGATACATTATGAAGTACGGTGCTACTTAACATATTTATAAAAGATC
Source organism: Microcaecilia unicolor (assembly GCF_901765095.1). Lineage (NCBI taxonomy): Eukaryota > Metazoa > Chordata > Amphibia > Gymnophiona > Siphonopidae > Microcaecilia > Microcaecilia unicolor. The sequence goes on along the minus strand of NC_044032.1, from coordinate 240,248,748 downwards.
TGGAAAACGGAACGACTAGTGAGGTGATTAGATTTGCAGATGACACGAAACTATTCAAAATTGTCAAAGCACATGCAAGTTGTGAAAAATAGCAGGAGGACCTTAGGAAACTGGAAGGCTGGGCATCCAAATGGCAGTTGAAATTTAATGTGGACAAATGCAAAGTGATGCACATAGGGAAGAATAATCCGAATCATAGTTACCTGATGTTAGGGTCCACCTTAGGAGTTCAGCACTCAAGAAAAAGATCTAGGTGTCATTGTAGACAGTACGCTGAAATTTTCTGCCGAGTGGGCGGCAGCGGCCAAAAAAGCAAACAGGATGCTAGGAATTATTAGGAAAGGGATGCAAAATAAGACTATTATAATGCCTCTTTATTGCTCCATGGTGCGACCTCACCTTGAGTATTGCATTCAATTTTGCTTGCCGTATCTCAAGAAAGATATAGCAGAATTAGAAAAGGTTAAAAGAAAATCGACCAAAATGGTAATGGAACTCCTCACATATGAAGAAAGGCTAAAGAGGTTAGGGCTCTTCAGCGTGGAAAAATACAGCTGAGGGGGGATATGATTGAGGTCTATAAAATCCTGAGTGGTGTAGAATGAAATTACATGGAAGTACATTTAAAACAAATAGGAGGAAATATTTTTTTCTCTCAAAAGCTCTGGAGCTCATTGCCCGAGGATGTGGTAAGTGGTTAGCATATCTGGGTTTAAAAAACATTTAGACAAGTTCCTGGAGGAAAAGTCCATAATCTGCTTTTGAGACAGACATGGGGAATCCACTGCTTGCCCTGGGTTTGGTAGCATGGAATGCTGCTAGTAATTGGGTTTCTGCCAGGTACTTGTGACCTGGATTGGCCACTGTTGGAAGCAGGAAACTGGGCTAGATGAACCACTGGTCTGACCCAGTATGGCTACTCTTATGGTATATAGAGTTCTATAGCCTGTCTGGTCAACTGGAGCAGTGATGGCTTTGGATAGAATTTGTAAGATTTTGGTCTGATGTCGGTTTGTAGGTGACAAGCGACCGTAAAAATTATTTGTACTTGTATCAATGAAGTAGGTTTTGGTAGCTGGATTGTGCTGGGTGAGGCCTTTATAGGCTGTGACACGTTAAATGATCATAATCCTGTTTAGATTAATGCAAAGAATGTGTTCATGAGCTTTGTGATATCACAGAGATGCCTTTTCAGATCTGAAGAATCCTGTTTGTAGCAGTTAAATTATGTGTATGCTTCATGCAGATATGTAAATGTATACACCCTCTATGAAATATGTGGCAGTGTTGTACGTTATTATGCTGCAAATGCTATCTTGTCACTGCAGTTTTGAAAGGCTGCATAACTTTATATACTGGTATCTTCTGTAACATGCTGCCCATGTTCTTCACCTATTCAATGCCATTGTCTTCACAGAATGATATCTAAGAAGTTGGATTGACTTTTAATCTGAAGTCCTGAACAAAATACTGGAGCTATTTTATGCGAAATATTGGTTTTAGGAAAGGAAGGATTTATTTCTGCTTGGGACCCCCTGGAGTGGAATCAAGGTGCCAGGTAAGAAATGTGTGTGTGGGGGCTTTTTTCCTTTTGTGTTTTGTTTTCTTCTGTTTTTTATTATTATTTTTCTTCTTTTACAAATATGTACAGGGCTGGCTAAAGGCACAGACAGCGTGAGCACTGGCTCGGGGCACCAAAAGCCTGCTTTACCTGGTCTACCACAGCTGCAAACTCCCTCCTCCCCTTCCTTTTTCTCTTAACCACTCCCATGCCCTGCTCTAAACCCTCAGCTCCCCCCCCCCCCCCCTCCATGTACCTTTCAATGGGAGTTTTAGAGCAGCAGCAGCGTTTCACATTAAGCTGACTGTGTTGGCCCCAGCTTTTTCCCCCTGTCGCGCCCCAGCGGAAACAGGAAGTTACTTCTAAGGGGGTGGGGCACAGCAGAGAGAAGACGCTGGGGCTGACACAGGCTGATTAATGTGAAACGCTATCACTGCTCTGAAGGGGAACCCATGTTAAAAGGTACACAGAGGGAGCTACTGGATCACGTGAGGAGGGGGGCAAGAGCTGCTTGATCGGGGAGGTGTTTAGATCAGGGCTTGGGGGGTGGTTAAGAGAGGGATAAGGGAAGGAAAGAGACATGCTGGACTATGGGAAAGAAGGGGGAGCAAATGAATAGGGAGAGATGTTGAAATCCAGGGGCAGAAGTGGAGCGTGGGAAGAGATGCTGGAAAACGGGAGGGAGGGAAAAAGAGAGAGAGAGAAATGTTGGATCATAGCATGCAGGGGAGGGAAGGGAGAGGTAAAAATGTCAGGTTCATGAGGTGGAGGCAGGGGAGGAGGTATGGGAGCCAGCTCTGTGAGTGCTGTATCTGCTTGAGCACCCCCATATAAAACAAACTTCTTGACTATGTGCAGGGAGAAGTAATTTTCTGTTTAGCTTGGCATCCCCAATAAGTTGGAGGGAGGGAAGAGAGAGGGGGAAATGTTGGGATCATGTTGTGGAGGGAGGCAAGGGAAAAGAGGAAGAGATGTCAGACCATGGAGTGGGGGAAAAAGGGGAGGGAGGAAAGAGAGAGTGTCAGATGTCGGACCATGGGGTAGAGGGGAGAGAGGGAGAAATGTCAGATCATGGGGGTGGATAGAGTGGAGGGAAGGAAGAGAGAGAAAAATTTCTGACCATGGGGTTTAGAGAGGGGAGGGAAGGAAGAGAGAGGAAACATTTCTGACCATGAGGTGGAGAGAAAGGAGGGAAGATAGAGGGAGAGATGTCAGTCTATGGGGCGGAGGAGAAGGAGGGAAGAGAGGCTGAAATGTTGGACCATGGGGTGGAGGGAGGGAAGGGAAAGAGGAGAGATGTCTGACCATGGGGTGGGGTGATGTAGAGGGGAAGGACAAAAAAGAGAAGGTCAGATCATGGGATGGAGGGGAGAGAGGAAGAAATGTCAGATTATGGGGTTGAGAGAGGGGAGTGAAGGAAGAGAGAGAAGGACATATATTGGATCACAGAGTGGAGAGAGGGAAGGGAGAGGAAGAGAGAGAAAAATTTCAGATCATGGGGTGGAGAGAGGGGGAGGGAAGAGAGAGGGAGAAATGTCAGACCATGGGGTGGAGGGGAGAGAAGGAAGAGAGGGAGAGATGTTGGACCATGGGGTGGAGGGGAGAGAAGGAAGACAGGGAGAGATGTCAGACCATGAGGTGGAGGGAGGGAAGGGAAAAGAGAGGGAGGGGCAGATGTCAGACCGTGGGGTGGAGGGAGGGAAGGGAAAAGAGAGGGAGGGGCAGATGTCAGACCGTGGGGTGGAGGGAGGGAAGGGAAAAGAGAGGGAGAGATGTCAGACCATGGGGTGGGATGATATGGAGGGAAGGGAGGCAGAGATCAGATGTTGGACATGGGTGGAGGAGAGTCAAAGGTGCATAGAAGGGAGATGCTGGATCAAGGGGAGGTTGTAAAGAGAGATTTTTGACATAATGAGGACATAGATAGAGAGATGATGTTGGACGCAGAGAGGGAAATGGGAAAAGCTGGACATGGGGAGAGGTGGGAAGGGAGTACAGATGCTGGATATGGGGAGAAATCAGGAGAGAGAGTGCATAGAAGGGGAATTGGCAGACTGAGAAGAAATTCTGGACATAGGACAATATACAGTGGGGGAAATAAGTATTTGATCCCTTGCTGATTTTGTAAGTTTGCCCACTGACAAAGACATGAGCAGCCCATAATTGAAGGGTAGGTTATTGGTAACAGTGAGAGATAGCACATCACAAATTAAATCCGGAAAATCACATTGTGGAAAGTATATGAATTTATTTGCATTCTGCAGAGGGAAATAAGTATTTGATCCCCCACCAACCAGTAAGAGATCTGGCCCCTACAGACCAGGTAGATGCTCCAAATCAACTCGTTACCTGCATGACAGACAGCTGTCGGCAATGGTCACCTGTATGAAAGACACCTGTCCACAGACTCAGTGAATCAGTCAGACTCTAACCTCTACAAAATGGCCAAGAGCAAGGAGCTGTCTAAGGATGTCAGGGACAAGATCATACACCTGCACAAGGCTGGAATGGGCTACAAAACCATCAGTAAGACGCTGGGCGAGAAGGAGACAACTGTTGGTGCCATAGTAAGAAAATGGAAGAAGTACAAAATGACTGTCAATCGACAAAGATCTGGGGCTCCACGCAAAATCTCACCTCGTGGGGTATCCTTGATCATGAGGAAGGTTAGAAATCAGCCTACAACTACAAGGGGGGAACTTGTCAATGATCTCAAGGCAGCTGGGACCACTGTCACCACGAAAACCATTGGTAACACATTACGACATAACGGATTGCAATCCTGCAGTGCCCGCAAGGTCCCCCTGCTCCGGAAGGCACATGTGACGGCCCGTCTGAAGTTTGCCAGTGAACACCTGGATGATGCCGAGAGTGATTGGGAGAAGGTGCTGTGGTCAGATGAGACAAAAATTGAGCTCTTTGGCATGAACTCAACTCGCCGTGTTTGGAGGAAGAGAAATGCTGCCTATGACCCAAAGAACACCGTCCCCACTGTCAAGCATGGAGGTGGAAATGTTATGTTTTGGGGGTGTTTCTCTGCTAAGGGCACAGGACTACTTCACCGCATCAATGGGAGAATGGATGGGGCCATGTACCGTACAATTCTGAGTGACAACCTCCTTCCCTCCGCCAGGGCCTTAAAAATGGGTCGTGGCTGGGTCTTCCAGCACGACAATGACCCAAAACATACAGCCAAGGCAACAAAGGAGTGGCTCAGGAAGAAGCACATTAGGGTCATGGAGTGGCCTAGCCAGTCACCAGACCTTAATCCCATTGAAAACTTATGGAGGGAGCTGAAGCTGCGAGTTGCCAAGCGACAGCCCAGAACTCTTAATGATTTAGAGATGATCTGCAAAGAGGAGTGGACCAAAATTCCTCCTGACATGTGTGCAAACCTCATCATCAACTACAGAAGACGTCTGACCGCTGTGCTTGCCAACAAGGGTTTTGCCACCAAGTATTAGGTCTTGTTTGCCAGAGGGATCAAATACTTATTTCCCTCTGCAGAATGCAAATAAATTCATATACTTTCCACAATGTGATTTTCCGGATTTAATTTGTGATGTGCTATCTCTCACTGTTACCAATAACCTACCCTTCAATTATGGGCTGCTCATGTCTTTGTCAGTGGGCAAACTTACAAAATCAGCAAGGGATCAAATACTTATTTCCCCCACTGTATAAGGAGATGGAAGGAAGATATGGGACAAGGAGGTTTGAGAAGATGGAAGGTTGATGCTGGCATGAATGGGGGGCATAGAGGGATGTTGAACACAGGGGCAAAAGAGATGGGGCACACAGATGGAGGAGTGATGTTGGACATGGGAGAGCATATGGAGACAGGGGGATGTGATGAGATAGAGGAGAGATGGCTGGACATGGAATGAACCAGAGAGATGGAGGGGAAATGTTGGACATAGGGGCATAAGAAAATAGAGAGAATATGCTGGATGAGGGGTAGGGAAAGACTGCAGTCCTGGACATGGGAGGTGGGAACTGAGAGACAGAGAAGATGATTGTTGCAGTTGTTCGGGTCAATGTGTCCAAGTAAGTGGAACCAACATTTCAGGGAATGCCAGACTAAACAAATGGGATTTTAATCCAGCCCTGATTGGGCAACTAGAAACTCCAACTTGCTCACTCCCTCCATTGTAATGAGGATCTCCTCTCCTGGACCACTGTAAGCCCCTCTCCAGACCCTTGTGGTCCAGTGGTGAGCTGGGGTAGGATCGATCCTCCTATATACTCCTGCCGATACGGTCTCTGTACTGAATATGTCTGCAGCAGTCTCAGTATAGAGACTGCATGGGCAGGAGCGTAGGAGGATCGGTCCTGTCCCAGCTCACCACTGGGCCAGCAGGGCTGTAAGGTAGGCCCGGGGAGGTCCGTGAGGGGGGGTTCTCTTTACAATGAAGGGAGTGAGTGAGTGGGAGTTTCTAGCTAGGGGGTGGACTGGAGACAGAGGGAACAGACTGTGCTGCAGGGCTGCAGTGGATGGGAGGGAGAGAGAGAGAAATTAGGCAAAACTGGATGGGTGGGGAGGGAGAGTGAGAGAGAGAGATGGGGTAATACTGCATAAAGGAGCAGGGTGAGACAGAGGCTATGGACTGGAAGAGCGTGAGAGAAATTGGACAAGACTGGATAGGTGGGGACATAGGAGTCAAATTTTCTAATGGTTAGGGATGCTAAACTGAATAGAAATTATCCCTCCCTGGATGCAGTCAAAGGGTTTGCTCAATATTGGGGGTGTTCAAGCAATTGGAATATGTAAGTTTTTGAAATGTATATCTGCTCTTTTGCATGGTACAAAGGGATGTGTTTCTGTTTCTTTGGTTTTGCACTGTATGCAGAGTTTGGCTTCTTGGGGGGGTTATGTTTTGTTTCCATATGTCTATTTGTAGTTTGTGGTCACTTATTCTGTACTTCACAAGGAGCTACCTCTGTTCACGTGTCAAAAAGGCTGGATATTCTGTTAGTATCAAGTGTTTGTGCAGGATTGATCTGTACTAATCCAGCTTGTGTTTTCCAGTTAATATTTTTCTGCCCACTGCAATGTTCAGGATGTTGGGTTTTTTTTCTAGGAAGGACCTTATGTGACCCCCCCCCCCCCCCCCCCCTGGAAGTTAGCTTGTAAACTTACTAGATTCTGTGGTCCAACTTGTTAAGAATACATTTTACTTTGTAGTACAAACGTAGTTTTAAGAGCTATTACTTGATTATTTTTTTATAAGAATTTCTACTTTTACTTCCCTACTTTTTAAGCCAGTACTTTTACTTTTAACCTAAGTACTTTTAACAAGTAACGACCCCACCTCAAATAATTTGCATGCTTCATTGGATTAAGCTTAAACCTTTACTAAGATAGATAATGTATGCATGTATAACTATATGGATATACCTACTGGTGATTTATAAATGATATCTGTACTGCACTCTGAGTCCCATGGGTTCCAAACATGGTCAACAGTTATGGCTGGTTTCAAAGGGCAAGTGGCTGAGGCAGAACTTCAAGGTACCCTGGCACTGACTGGGTCCTCTCAGTTTATTATAACATTTTCTATAGTGCCTGTTTGGACAGTCATTCATAGCTGTTTATATGAACAAAGCAGCATATCCAGTGTTTATCCACTCCTACCCTAGCTGAGATAATATTTAACCATCTCTCTTACATCATGTGCAACTTCCTTTAAATCAGTCACCTTACTTTCTAACTCTTCTTACTCTCTTACCTATCTATATGTTCCATCTTTGCTTTACCCTTCACTATCAATGAAAATGTTCTATTACGTATTGTGTTGTCATTGCAATAGTATACCATGCCATACTTTGTATTGTTATTTGAATATTTTTACTTCTGCAATTGCCTATTGTTCATGTTTGATCTATTCTTACTGTACACCGCCTTGAATGAATTCCTTCAAAAAGGCAGTAAATAAATCCTAATGAATAATCTCTCTATATAAAAAGCAACACCAACGTTCTATGAAGCCTCCAGCCGGAAGTGTGAAGGGGGCGAGATATCCGGTTTCCCTATGAGTGTCTGCCCCGCCCTCTCTGTAACACAGTCAGTGAAGGAAAACAGCAGAGCACGAAATCAAATCGCTGGCTCTGTAACAGTGAAGGACTCAGAGGGGGGAGGGGAGAGAGGCCAGAGGGCAGGGACACACACACTCCCACATGCACACAGAAGAAAACATTGCTAGCCCCCGTTTCATTTGCATCAGAAACGGGGCTTTTTTACTAGTAAATACATAAAATAATGGTAGAGCACTTTTGGATATATACATCTGACTCCAGTCATTTGTGCAAAATGTTTGCTGATACACGTTTATGATTTCTCCCTGAAGAAGCTGGTGTTCCGGTGAAACATAAGTCATATAGGAGGAGAACGATTCCCTAGTGCCGTTTTGAGTCTTAGAAGAGCCAGAGTACTAGTTTGTGCATTGATCCTTTGAAAGAAAGAAGGTCTAGTACAGAAAACAAATAGTTCATTTGGGTGAGGAGGTTTCGGCCATGCACACATTGGGCACAGAGGTACCACTGGGATCAACGCAGTCAGCTGTGTTGTTTAATATCTATCTGTCCCCAATGTGCCGTTTGTTGCAGATCATGGTGGTATCATATCACATATATGTGGATGATATTCTGGGGGTTTTTTTTCCAATTGACAGATTCTGTTCAGATGCGGTACAGAAATTGCAGAGTGTTTTTGATGCCCTGCTTGCTTGGTTAACAAACAATCATCTGAACTTGAATATTGCCAAGACTGACTTGCTATATGATGTCACAGTCACTGTTTTATGTTACCTGATGATACTATACCCCTGTCTAGGGTGCCTGTTAGAGTTTCAACTCGGTTGTGGAACTTGGGGATATTGTTTGATTCTTCTTTTACTTTTGGGACTCAGGTTCAGCATCTGATTCGTAGCTCTTACTTTAAACTGCACTTACTGAGTAGGTTGTGGTGCCTGTTGCCTAGGTTGGACTTTGTAAGAGTAGTCAAGGCCATGGTGTTAATTGGCCTGGGCTACTGTATTGTTGCTTACTTGGGGGTTGCCAGCTACTTGTATTCAGGTACTTCGGGTTGTTCAAAACTCGGCAGCGCGTTTAGTATTTGACTTGCCGTAGTTTGAACATATTGCGGTTTATTTGGAAGATGTTATGGTGGGTACTAATTCTTTATCACATAAAGTTTAAGCTGTTGGTGACGCTCCATTGCGTACTTTATCAGGCTTCCTCCATTTATCTTCAACATGCTGTGTGGAAGTATATGCCAGCGCAACAGTTGAGTTCAGCAATGGCATATAATTTGGTTGTGCCAACTTTGGCTAGATTTCACGTGAATCCAACAAGAAGAGGGATTTTCTCCCTTGCTAGGCCAATCAACTGGAACAAGCTGCCTTGTAGACTGAAAAATGAGGCTCGATTATTGGTGTTTAAGCATCAGCTGAAATTTTTTTTTATTGTATTTGGCTTATAATGCCTCTGCTGAGCACAGATGACTGTAGCCTGGAAGATATGGACCAAATTGGATAGTAATGGTGTTACCTTAGTTATTGTTGGGGAATACTGCCTGAATATGCGTGTGTGTCACTATTTTCAGGTTTGTGTGGGGTTTTTTTTTTTCCAAAAAGGTTTTTTGTGTGCAATGACTGAAAGTTGTGATGTTGAGTAACAGTCAATCTTGAAGTTGGAGACGCTATTCTGAGCACATGTTTTTACCTTATTTATATGGTTGAGTTGTTTAATCTTTGAGAGTGTGTTTTCATGGTGATATAAAAAACAACAACATAATTTGTTCTCCCAAGTCTTCAGTTTTTTGAAGTGCTGTCATTGCCATGTGGAAGGCTCCTGTTCACTCCCCAAATCAGATTGTCTGCTTCCCAGTTTGGCCAGGGATGTTGCAGAGGCAGAGTTCACAGCCCCTGGAGGGTGGTAGGATTCACAGCCCATAACTGCAGTTTTCCAGGAGGAGCCTTGATGCATGGCCCCATGAGTATGTTGGGTTGGGGAGAGGGGATATAGAGTAGAAGAAAACACAGATAGTTGTAGTGTGTGGTGCTAGATCCCAACCCTGATGCCAGTTTGAGTTGGAAGTCCAAAGAAGCAAGAGGAAAATACCAAGAAAAACCCAAAAGGGAAGTCTCATCAGAAGCTGAGAGACTCAAAATAAGTCAACACTCAGACTAATTACTAACTTCCTTTTGTTTTAACATGCAAAAGACCAACCCTCCTCTATACAGCCCACAGTAGTCAGCAGTTTTAAAGTCACTGACCGCTGCAGGCAGAATCTAATCTGGCCATGAACATTGAATATTCAGGTCATCCGCTGACCCGAAAGTTAAAAAAAAAAACTCTACAAAGCTCTCGGTACAGTTCATAGTTCAAAATGTACCAGTTCAAATACATACTGGATAGGCAGTGTCAAAACATCACTGGGCTCTGGGTTGGTTGAAAGTACTGCTATGTCCTCTTACTGGCACTTCATGAAGAACCTTTCTAGCATTCTTGGGGTACAGAGAGTGGATGAGGCAAATGGAAGAAGGGTTGGGGATAAATTTGTTCTGTACTTGGAAGCTTGGTTGGAGGGTTTTTTTTTTAAGTTGACATTTTGGAGGGTTGGCAAGATGGGTGGCCATATTTAGAAGATATGGATGGGAAGGGAAAATGGTAGGTGGAGGGACAAATTGGCTTGATTGCTAGTCGGATCAGGCTGCTACAGCAGCACTATGGAGTCAAAGTCAAAAGCAATTTTGGGTGTAGTCGGTAAAAATAAAAAAAAAACCATAACATAAGATACATTTTATTCTCTCTCTCTCTCCCGAGAGAGAGAGAATGAATGAATATCTTTGTCCTGGATCTAACTTTATATTCTCCAGTACTTTATATCCACAATAAAAAAACCATTTAGGAGGTCTTTTACTAAATCTTAGCTCAAGTTATCTGCAGAAGGGCCCATAGGAATAAAATGGGCTCTGCTGCAGATAAGCTAAGCTTTAGTAAAAGACCCCCTTAAAGCCTAATATAGTAGGAGTCGGAGTTGAAGGTTTGGTATACTGACTCCATAGCCTTGTTCTGCTGGATGACATTTTTCCATGTTTATGGGTGTACTGCCTCTTGTTTCAGGAATATACTTGTCCTGTGCTCCTCTTCCATAGGCCCCAGTGTGTGTGTGTGCTTTACACTTAAATCTGAATCTAGATCATACTTTTTCCAGTAGTACAAAGTGAATTGCATTGCGGTACTGTAGTTATATTCTGTCTGCCCCTTCTTTCAGGCTCAAGGGCTTGGAGCGAGTTCTATGCAATTTTAAGGGTTATTAAATAAAAACAAAACCTTTAAAGTGGTCTAATATCCTCTAAAAGACAGCAGGAGGCTGGGACCTGTGACTGGACAGTTCTCGCCTACTTCTAGTGTGTTGCCTTGTTTTTTTAACTCCTTGTTTTTGCTGAGATGATGAGTAACTGTAAGGGTAAGCTCCAAGGTTTTCCCCAAGGGCTCTTATAAGCCAGCCAGACTTTTGTTGCATGATGTTTTTCTGTACGGGGAAGAACAACCTCGGCAGAGCTGGAAGAGGAATCCCCCACCCTTCCCTTGAGGAAAATGTGTCATTGAGCTCAGTTCCCCACAATCTCCTTTGTGTGCCTGTGTTGATGTGGTGCTCTGTTAATCTGGAGTTCCCTGGAGCATCTGTGGATGAGTGAAGAGTCCCTCTCTCTAAGTATGGAGTACATGGGGCGACAACAGTTAGGGATTTGAATCCTCCAGAGAAGTTATGCATGGATTCTACAGTGGAGACAGTATTGACAGAAGAGGGGCAGCTGCCAGATGCTGCAAGGAAGGAATTTTGGAGAAACCAAGAGAGAGAATTCTGGAATAAGTATGATAGGCCATTACCAAGTTGGATATGACTGTGAGTAACAGGTTGGGATATGTGAACATTTCTGTTATTAGGATGGGATAGAAAGAACTGTGAAAGAACATATAGTGAAGTTGAGCATTTTGGAGAAAGCCTGTGAGTTGAGGCAGGCTGGTCAACACAACGAAACTAATACTCGAACTGGACATAACTTAACTCTTCCTCCTTTCGATTCCCTAATGTGTCTGTCACACATGAACTTTACTATACCACAATATCATTCTGTATTTGACATACCGGAATTGGTGAGCACCTTCACGGTACTATGTAAGCCACATTGAGCCTGCAAATAGGTGGGAAAATGTGGGATACGAATGCAACAAATAATAATAAATCAGTTAAGGCTTCACTTCTATTCTCACCTACCATCAGGCCAAGGGAACTTCTCAGAAAATATCAGATGAAAATATTGGCGATTCAGGAAGAGGCCCTAACCCTGCTCAGTAAGAGTGTTAACCTTCCTTTCAAGCAGAGAGAGGTGGATATCACCAAAGCTAGGATTGTTGAGATAGAATTGAAAAATGAACTTGCAGAACTATTGTTAAAAATATGTAATTTATCTTTAAAATCAAGCATGGTACCAGAAGATTGGAGGGTGGGCAATGTAACGCCAGTTTTTTTTTTTTTTTTTTTTTACGATTCAACATTTTTATTGATGACAGTACAAAAGAAATACATCTAATTATCTGAATACACTTAGACTGAAAATACACATGCAGTCCTTAAACCAAAATGGTGCAATCCGTCATCAAACTTTTTAACATTTTCACCCATTTGTTCCCCTCTATTTTGCGTTATGTTTCAACGCTTTTTTATTGATGACAGTTCATAATACGTTTAGGTGCAATCAAGGTGTACGAACTCGCAGGCATCTCAGAGCTATCAATTAAATCAGTGAACAACATGTCATCATCAGATTATTAACCTGTGCCCCCCTTCCCCACCCCCCATCACTCTCTGTTAATCCCCTTATCTATAAACTCTTTCCAACTAATCTTCCCCCCCATTCCCCCCTCTGCCTTCCCAACCCTCCCAAAATGGCGTTAGAATGCGAGAATTGTCATAATATCCACCATTCTATTGAATCTATGTCTGTGAGACCGCCACCCCAAGAGACAGCTTCCCTCAACCTCCTCTGGATGATACTCCATTTGATCTGGCCAGTGCTTAAGTGTGTTACTTCGCAAGAGGCTTTGTTTCTGATAGCCTCCCGCATGCCCACCAGACCTAGTATCTGCTCCTTGAGACAGGACAAGTATTCCAAAGGGGGGTTGGCGTCTCGCGTAATAAGGCCATTTTTTTTTGGGGGGGTAAAATCAAAATCCATTTAGTACCAAACTTCGCGCTTTTGGTGACAGAGATTGAATATAGGGCCTCCAAATTTCCAGAAACCTAGCTCTCCCCCTGGGGGAGGGTCCCACCGCCTTCCTCTCATGCCACAACAGATCATGCAGCCGATTTCTCCATTGCCAGTAATCTGGAGGGGTCACATCCAGCCATTTGTTCATAATTAATTTCTTCCCCAATATACAGGCCCTGCGTATAAATTGTTTCTGCCCTTTCTGTTGAAGAACAAAAAGTTCATACTTGTCTAGCAAGATCCCTGTTGGGGTGAGACCAATCCGGGACTGCATAAGACCTCCCAGATATCCAAATATCTCCTCCCAGTATGTTTTTATATAAGGACACTCCCATAGACAATGAAAGAGTGTACTCTCTATCCGTTTACATTTAGAACAAAGGGGGTCCGTCACTCCTCCCATTTTAAACACCTGAGCTTTGGTCATATACGCTCTGCATAATATTCTGTATTGACATTCTCTGAGCTGAGCGTTGACCGATAGCCTGGGAATCCGAGATATTAATTTAATATAATCTATCTCCAGGTTAGGTCTCTGCAAATCCGTCGCCCAGCGAGCTGTTATAGCTGTCATATCCTTCCGCGGCCCCAGTGTCCACAAAATCTTATGGAGTCCTGAGACCGACAGTCTCTCTCCCGGCACTGCCTTGAACAATTCCCTGATTTTCCTCCCGTGCCCACTACCCAATTTCCACGGATTCAGAGTTTGGACATAATGCTTCAGTTGTTGATATGCAAACTCGTGGCGAAAATCTATCCCCACGCCTAAAGCCCCTAAACTTAACAGGGTTCCCTGCGATCCCAGAACATGTTCCACCCTCGTGATTCCTAAAGCTGCCCAGCTGCGGAATACTTTATTCTCAGAACCAGGTGAAAACTGGGGTTACCCTGAAGTGGCATAAGATCAGATAAGTCTGCCTCCGTGCCCCAGTATCTGTTTAGATCTTTCCAAACTTCCCGTAATGGCCCCAACAATAAGCTTCTTTTCAGGTTACTTGGCACCTCTCGGTGCATTCCATGGATCAAGAAATATAAATGAAATGGTGCAAAAAAGTCTTGTTCCATCTCCCGGGGCGTGTAATCCCTTCTATCTAACAACCAATCCCCCAAATGTCTCAGAAGGCATGCCTGGTTATAACGCTTTATATCAGGGATGCCCATGCCGCCCTCCCTCCATGAGCCCACCATCAACTTCATCGGCATCTTAGGCTTTTTCCCGTTCCAAATGAACTGTCCAAGACATTTGTAAAACTGTGTGATATCTTTAGTACGTAGATATAGCGGAAGAACCTGGAGCGTGTAAAGCCATCTGGGGAATTCAACCATACCAAACAACTGAGCCCGTCCATGCATCGTAAGTGGCAGGACCGCCCATTTCCGCAGCCTCTCTCTCATATGATCTAGTAACCTGGTGAGGTTTAGGGAATATAGAGCCGAAGATTTCATGGCTATCTGCACATCCAAATAGGTAAGATCCCTCATGGCCCATTTTAAAGGAAATCCCTCCCCCCATTCCCTCTTAACACTCTCCCTTGCTGTCAAAGCCAAAGATTTAGCAAAGTTAATTTGAAACCCTGCAAAATCCCCATATTCCCGAAACAGTTCCAGTAGAGCTTCCAATGATTTCTTAGGGTTTGTAAGATGCACCAAAATGTCATCCGCGAAAGCGGACACCTTGAACTCAGATGAACCCCAGTTCACGCCTACCACTTCTGGGTGTGATTCAATCTCTCTAATTAGTGGGTCTAGCGCCAAAACAAACAGTAGTGGCGAGAGAGGGCACCCCTGTCTCACACCCCGCCTAATCGGGAATAGCTCTGATCGCTCTCCATTGATCCACAGGAACGCATGTGGACTTGAGTATAGGGCCTGCACTGCCTCACTAAAAAAATCCACCGATACCTACTTTATGCAACACTGCAAACACGAAACGCCATACCACTCGATCGAACGCCTTCTCTGCGTCAAAACTGACAAGCAGAGAAGGCCATTCCTGCTTCTCCACCCGCTCCAAAGAAGCTATGAGTGCCCTCACGTTACTGGCCACTGACCTACCTCTCACAAACCCCACCTGCGGGGCTGCCACCAAATCAGGGAGCACCCGTGCTAGCCGATTGGCCAGTATTTTTGCATATAATTTGGCGTCACAGTTCAACAGAGATATTGGTCTATACGACCCCAAGTTCTCCGGGTTCCTGCCTGGCTTTGGCAAAACAATCATCTTGGCAATGCGGAAAGTTTCTGGCACCGGCCCCTGAGTTGCCACCGAATTAAACAGATTTAGCAACGGGAGTTTCACTTGTTCTTGTAATAGTTTATAAAATGCCATACTGAACCCGTCCGGGCCTGGTGCTTTGTGAATATCGCTTTGCTGCATTGCCAAAATCAGCTCCCCTTCCACTATTGGGGCGTTAAGTACTTGCTTCTGTCCCTGTGATACCTTCGGGAGGATGACATTATCTAAAAACACAGTGCTATCTACCATTATCTCTGTAGGCTCCCCATATAGATCCTTAAAGTACTGTTGGAACCCCTCTATTATATCCTGCGATCTCTTCAGCAAGTCTCCCTTCATGCCCCGTACTTGTAATATCCTACTGGATCTTTTTTTCCCCTAGCCAAGCGACCTAATAATGCCCCCGCCTTGTTCTCATATCTAAACAGTTGTTGCTTGTAGTATAAGATGGATTTCTGTGCCCTTTCGTGCAGAAGTTCATTTAATTCCCTCTGGGTGGCTAAGTATAACTGCTTCTGTTCTCCTGTCAGAGAGGTCCCATATTTACTCCTCTGGAGTCTCACCTCTTTTTCCAATCGTAGTATCTCTCTATCCCTCCTTTTTCTCACCCAGGCCCTATATGCAATAATTTCTCCTCTCATAACTGCTTTGGCTGTTTCCCAATATAGCCCGGGCTGCTCTCTGTGGTCCCTATTGTTAAATTCAAAATCCTGCCACTTCCCCTGCAACAATTCCCTGAACTTTACATCTCTGTATAGCTCGAATGGGAAATTCCAACTCCTCTGTGTCGATCTCCCCCCAGCCATTTCCAATTGTATCCATACAAAGGAGTGGTCAGAAATCTCGCTCGCCCCTATCTCTGCCTCTACAGCCTTTGGGAACAAGTGGCTAGAGATGAACAGGTAGTCTATACGGGACATAGATGAGTGGGCCCTCGATAGATGGGTATAATCCCTACACGTTGGGTGCAATGTTCTCCACACATCCATCAGATTTAGAGTGGAACACAGGAATGGAAGCCCCCTCAAATAGTGACTCTTCCCAGGGCCCCCCTGCCCTGTTTTATCCATTTGGGGGTCGAACACTAAATTAAAATCACCCCCCAGAATAACATTGTTCCCCTGATATGGACTTAGCATTGCGATAAGCTCACTGTAAAATCTCTTCCCGTACACATTAGGTGCGTAAATGTTGCAGAGAACATATAGGGTCCCCCCCAAGTCCACTTCCACTAAGACATATCTACCTTCTCCGCTCCGTTTACTGACTTAATATTCATCTGCAGCCCTTTACGAAACATGATTAACACCCCTGCTTTCTTGTTACATGCTGGGGACCCTACTACTTTTTCCACCCAACCCTGTTGAAATTTGTCGTGTTCTTGTGACGTCAGATGTGTCTCCTGCAGAAACACTATATCGGCCGCATGCCTCCTCAACGCCTGCAAAATCTTTTTCCTCTTGACTGGCGATGAGACCCCCCCCCACATTCCAGGAAACCAACTTAACTGGACCCATGGAATTTACCTAGATCTCTGTGAGCCAGCTCAAATATTGATATAGCATTGAGAGTGCGCCCCCCAGCCTTAGGCGCCCCCCCTTTAGGTTTCTTTTCTCTGTCACCTCTCTCCAACGCATGTTAAAATTAAATAAAACAATAAAAACCCCGGAAAATACACCCAAAATCCCCAAGTGTCCCCCCTCCCCCCATCCCCTCTGCTCCTCCCCTCCCTCCCCTTTCCTTTCACAACTTCTCATCGTTCTCTCTCAAGAACAGGTCACGTGCTCACTCCCCCCCTCCCCCCTTACCTCCACAGATTTACAGAATGTTTACCCGCCGCACATATGTCTTGTTTTTGTTTTGTTTGTTTGTTTGTTTGTTTTTTTTTTATACATGTCCCCCAAACATAGTACAAAACATGAACCTTGCAACTCAAAACCGTTTCTTAGCCCAACTCTTACTTCAACATCCCATTAATATTTATCTTAGTAGCTGTCCTTCTTTAATAAAAGACTTACACCAACATTTAACCTGGGCTCTAGACTCTTCGGAAGTAGCCTTTCAAGATGTCTTTAGCGTTCCCGCCATCTCCAGCTAGTCCAAGTCACCTTCTCTTTCTCTTTTGCTAAGCTGCTTTCTGCTTCATATTCCATGTGCTCTCCGTTATCTGGAAGTTGACCGGTCCTCTGCTCTCTGCTCTTCACCTCCCTCAAGCCTCTTAGCCATCTGCATTGCTTCTGTTGGGGACGTGAACACAAGAACTTTCCCGCCATGATGGATCCGCAGTCTGGCCGGGTATAGTAAAGCAAATCTCACTCGTTTTTTGAATAATTCCGAGCAGGCTTCCACAAATTGCTTGCGCTGCGCAGCTACAGCCGTTGAAAAGTCTTGGAAGCACAGGATAGCCTTCGATTCATAGCAAACCTTATCGGACGAGCGCCATGCTCTCAGAATTTCTAACTTGTGGGCATAGTTCAGCACTCTGCATATTACCACCCTTGGTCGCTGTGAGTCTTGTCGCTGCTGCCCCAAACGATGCGCGCGTTCGATTTTTAATATTTTTTCCAGACTCTTCAAATGTAGCGCCGTGGGCAGCCATGACTCGAGAAATTCTCTCAACTCCCCTTCCTTGATATTCTCAGGAAGCCCCACGAATCTCAAATTGTTCCTCCTTGCCCTGTTCTCCAAGTCCTCTAGTTTGGATTCAAGCTGGGTGACTTTCTTTTGCCATTTTTTATTTTGCCCTTCCTGCTGCAGACTCCGGTCCTCTAAATCTGAGAGCCTTTGCTGGAATTGCGTAAGATCTGTTCGCAAGCCCTCCAGTTTGCCATCTACATTGTCGAGCTTCTCTGAAATTTTCTGTAGTTTCAGGTCCACAGAAGACTCTAGGAGCTGTGAAACTTCTGCTGCGATTTCTGCCGCCCAGGCAGAACTCACTGATTCTCCCGAGGGGCCTGGGTCCGCCATTTTGCCATCCCCAGTGCGCCCTCGTGCTCCGTCTTTGCGTTGCTGTTTGGATGCCATTATAGTCACTAAGAGCTGCAGTTTTCACTCGCGTGCTCAGCTGTAGTGTTCCACTTCAAAGTGTGCCGATCTCGGGTCTCTGAAACTCCGTTTCGGGAGGCAGGGGGTTTGATGTTTTTCTAGGGGCCTCGGAGCTCCTTCCTGCGGCAACCTCTCCCTAGCCTAGCATCACGTGACTCCCCGTAACGCCAGTTTTTAAAAAGGTTCCAGAGGTGATCTGGGAAATTATAGATCAGTGAGCCAGACATCGATGCTGGGCAAAGAACAAAATTACAGAGCATATTCAAAAGCATGGATTAATGAGGCAAAGCCAACATGGATTTAGTAAAGAGAAATCTTTCCTCACCAATCTACTACATTTCTTTGAAAGGGTGAAAAAACATGTGGATCAATGTGAGCCGTTTGATATTGTGTATCTGAATTTTCAAAAGGCATTTGCCAAAGTACCTCATGAAAGACTCCAGTGAAAATTGGAGAGTCATGGGATAGGAGGTAGTGTCCTATTTGTGGATTAAAAACTGGTGAAAAGATAGAAAACAGAGAGTAGGGATAAATGGTCAGTATTCTCAATGGAGAAGGGTACTTAGTGGGTTCCCCAGGGGTCTGTGCTGGGGCCGCTGCTTTTTAACATATTTATAAATGACCTAGAGATGGGAGTAACTAGTGAGGTAATTTAAATTAGCTGACGATACAAAGTTATTCAAAGTTGTTAAATCGCAGGAGGATTGTGAAAAATTACAAGAGGACCTTATGAGACTGGGCATCCAAATGGCAGATGATGTTTAATGTGAGTAAGTGGTGCATGTGGAAAAGAGGAACCTGAACTATAGTTATATGACGCAAGGTTCCATATTAGGAGTCACCAACCAGGAAAGGGATCTAGGTGTCATTATTGATGATACATTGAAACCCTCTTCTCAGTGTGCGGCAGTGACTAAGAAAGCAAATAAAATGTTAGGTATTATTAGGAAAGGAATGGAATACAGAAATGAGGACATTATAATGCCTTTGTATCCCTCTGTGGTGCAACCGCACCTCGAATACTGTGTGCTATTCTGGTCACTTCATCTCAAAAAAAGATATAGTGGAATTAGAAAAGGCACAGAGAAGGGCAATGAAAATAATAATAAAGGGGGTGGGATGACTTCCCTATGAGGAAAGGCTAAAGTGGCTAGAGCTCGTCTGGTTGGAGAAAAGACGGCTGAGGGGAGATATGATAGACACCTATAAAATAATGATTGGAGTGGAATGGGTAGATGTGACTTGCTTGTTTACTCTTTCGAAAAATACTAGGACTAGGGGACATGCAATGAAGCTACAAAGAAGTAAATTTATACAAATCAGAGAAAATATTTCTTCACTCAGCATGCAATTAAACTCTAGAATTCGTTGCCAGAGAATGTAATAAAAGCAGTCAGCTTAGTGGGGTTTAAAAAAAGTTTGTATTGCTTCCTAAATGAAAGTCCATAAGCTGTTCATTAAGATGGACTTGGGGAAAATCCACTGCTTATTTCTAGGATAAGCAGCATAAAATGTATTGTACTGTTTTGGGAGCTTGCCAGATACTTGTAACCTGGATTGGCCACTATTGGAAAACTATTGGATTCTGGGCTTGATGTACCATCAGTCTGTCCCAGAATGGTAACACTTACGTACTTATGTTACGTAGGCTTGTGCAAGCTCCTGTAGTAGTTTAGAAGTAACAACAATGTTGGAGGCTTCATCTGAAGATTTTGGAGACCATAGGATCTGTCTTGTGAGATTTGGTTTTGAAAACAATTACATCATGAATTTTTCTGTAATAGAAATAGTATATTCTTGTGTCCATGTATTTGGTATTTTCCTGATTTTTGCAGGGAGAAGCAGAGGAGAAAGAAACGTTGTGCAGCTCCGTGATGAAGTATTGCAGTATAGAGGAGGGTTTTTCCTCAAATATCCTGCCAAGTTCTTGAGTCCATTATGCAATCAGCATTCCCTTCCCAGTCATTTGTGCCTAGAATCCTCTTTCATTAAATTTAAGACTGCTGTAAAAACGTACCTCTTCCAGCAGGCTTTCTCTTCTGCAGGTTGTAGTAGGCAGTTCTCCGTGGCATGGGATCTTAATTCGATTCTTCCTGCTGTCTGATTCTCTTCTTTCCGATCAATTAATGGCATTCTTTTCTGCCCTTGGATTATTACTTTGGTACATGTAATGAGGAAAGGCGGTATATCAAGTCTAATAGCCATAAAGATGGCTAATGTCTAGATATATTTTTTGACCCTCTACACCTGAAAGATTGTGTAAAATGATTTTTTTTTTACTATATATGGTTTCTGCCTTAGACCCATGGGTATCTGATGTTGTGGGGACTTAATAAGTTTGTCCTAGAATTCTTTGCTGTGTTTGCTTACTTAAATTACAGTATTCTATAGGTGAAGTACATAACTATTGATCAAGCTTGTGACATGCCTTTGAGTACTTCCTTAACAATTAACATGCCAAGCCTAGCGTGTAATTATAGAATAGCAGTGAGGCACATAAATACATATAACATACTATCATAGTAGATGACGGCAGTCATCCAGTCTGTACGGTTCATCCAGTCTGCCCAGCAAGTTAAATTGGGCTTGTTTCTCTGTATTTTGTAACAACGTGTGTAAATGCTGGGAATGACCCCGTTCCTCTCATTTACGCACCCCCTTTTTTACTCTTAAGTTCCAATTAAAATCTAATTAGTGTCAATAATTGTTTGTTAAGCCAGTTATTGGCACTGATGAGCTCATTATTCAATTATATTGCAGGTTTAAATTGGGCACACACCCAAATTTGCGCATGTAATTTTTGGGAGATGGCACTTAACTTTAGGCGACCTGTTTACAGAACAATGGTTACTGTTCTTGATTTTGCTTCTATTAGTTTTTCCTATATTTTATTTAAAAAAAATAATAAATTGCTTCTTTTAATGCAGCGATAAGCTGAGAATGAAGTTGGCAGCATATATTAAGTTGGGGAGGTCAGCTTAATGCATTAGTCTGGCTGGTAACTGTTTTTAATTCTGGCTTGTTTGCTGAAGGTGCAGTGTGTTTTTTTTGTTCCAGTAGCTGTGTGGGTGGATGGTCCTTGAAGTCTGCTGGTTTAATTTAGTAGCACACAATATGCGCTGATGGAAAACAACCCTAAATTGTCAGTCGAAAGCTGTGCATTATTGATGACATAAAAGCTTAAAAACTACAGGTTCATTATTTGGTATTTTGCTGTGTTGGCTGGTTAAACTATGTTGCTTCTTTGGCTGTCTTGTGTACAAGCTGTGCTGTTTAAGATTTTGAAGAAATATTTGTCTGTATGAGTATCAATGAAATAGCAGATTCTGCCTTCCCAAAGAATCTTCACTTCTCCTTTTGTTAAAGTGCAGCATCCTTGGACAAAAGAAAAAAAATCTTCCTTGAGATATGAGCCCATAGAAGTGACAGAAAACACCTCTAGATAAATACATTTGTATATTTATTTGGAGTGGGGAGTGGCCTAATGGTTAGTGCAATGAGTTGCGGACCTGGGGAACCGGGCTCGATTCCCACTGCTGCCTAATAGTTAGCAGTGGGTTGCAGTGCGTTTTTTCTAGCAAAAAAGGTGCCGGTACTCAAATGCTTGGCCATCCTTCAGGGGTGGGGTAATCACTGGGGAACCCACCCCACAATAGATAGGACCCCGGCAACCAGTCACAGAATCTATGACAAGGTAGAATTGGTGTGTAGAACCTGAGCTCTTTCATTAAAACTTGGGGACCATGGGTCAATTTTAGCAGACAATGGAAAAGGTGCCGGTACTCAGTACCCCCAAGTACCCCCTCAAAAAAAGCCCTGGTGGGTTGAGATCCTGGGGCACCAAGTCCAGTTCCCTGCTCAGCTCCATATGACCCTGGGCAAGTCACTTAGGGGCCCCTTTTACTAAGCCACATAGGCGCCTACGTGCATCCAATGCGCATCAGTTTTGAACTACTGCGTGGCCCGGGTGGTAATTTAATTTTATACGCATGTCCGCTACACACACCGGAAAATATATTTTATTTCCCAACGCACAGCGCTAACCGGGCGGTAATCGGTTAACGCGTGAGACCTTACTGCTAAGTGAATGGGTGGCGGTAAGGTCTCGGACCCAAAACGGATGCATGCCAAGTTTTATATTGCGCAAATCCATTTTTGGCAGAAAAAAAGAGGCCTTTTTTTGCAGGCGCACTGAAAAATGGATCTGCGCGCATCCAAAACAGGCCGCCTACACTAGCGCAGGCCATTTTTCAGTGCACCTTAGTAAAAGGACCCCTTAGCCCTCCATTGCCCCAAGTACAAGATAATACTACACTGTGAGCCCATTGGGGATAGAACCAATACCTGAAAAAGAAAATGATAAACTGCTTAGGTCTAGGCAGTATATAAATACTATAAATAAAATAAAAAAATAAAAATATATGTACATTATCCCCTGGATTCTATATAGTGTGACTTGAGTAGAACGTGCAAATCTGATTGTATTCTGGATTTGCACATACAACTAAATTAGCTTAACAAGCCGGTCAGCACTGATGATTGCACTTAAGCAATTATTGGTATTAATTAGAATTTTCACGCACAAATGTCTAAGCGTATTCTATAAAGTGATGTGCGTAAATTCGAAGATGTGGATCTGAAAAGGGGGCGTGGCCTTTCAAAGTTGTTTTTCTGACTTTGTGTATTTTAAATGCAAATTTTAAAAAGGAGACAGGGCCATGGGCGGGTCGTAGATGTTCCTAGAATTTACGTGCACTGTTATAGAATGTGCCCGTTCTATGCGTAATTTAAGTGTCGGCATTTACACCAGGTTTTTATTAGTGTAAATGGCCGCAACTAAAATATAGCCGCAGAAAACGGGTGTTGGACGTATTCTAAAAACTATGCCTAGATTTAGGCACAGTTTATAGAATATGCCTAGGCATATTTTTTGGGGGCGCCAATTTTGTAGGCATGATATATATAATCTAGCCCTATACCTTCTTTTGGTGGCATAGATTTGGTAATTCTGGTGTTTTGACATGTTTGTTAGAGCAGTTTAAATTAGATTGTAAGCTCTTTGAGCAGGGACTTCTATGTTTGTGCAGCGCTGCATATGCCTTGTAGCGCTATAGAAATGCTAAATAGTAGTAGTAGTAGTAGTAAAAAAGGAAAAGTATTTCTATTATGTAGAATTTGTGAAATAATCACAGATGGGTCCCTGGTGCTGGGATTGCTTTTCCCATGGAAATACATTGGACCATTTTCTGAGGAGGAATGTATTCCTTGGGAACCCCCAGAATGATCTGGCCCATTTTGAAACTAGATGGGTTTTCCCCCAAAATTGCATCCCATATCATTACATTTTTTGTGGAGCTATTTTGTATCCAGACAGAGGGATGGGATATTAGCGGTATACAAGAATTGATTTGATTTGATGGAGAGACAGACGTCCTTGACCCCTTTTATCATTCCAACTTCTATTGGGTCAGAAGACTAAAATGGTATGTTGCTACTTACTTTGGAAACAGAGTTATGGAAAAGAACAAAAAATGTACCAGTCCATGTAAAAACTTTGGCATCTTTTGTATTTCAGTTCAGGCAAGACAAAAATGTATGTTCTCTTGGCTATGTGAGCTCCATCATCCACAATTCCAGAGCCGTATTATTGTATCTTTAGTTGGAATTATTAGAAGAACAGCATGGTTGTGTGATCAGAGACAAGCATTTCTAATACTGCACTGTTGGAAATTCAGCTCTGTGTTTTTGCTTTCCCTGTTGAAGGAAGAAAGCCAGTAGGCAATTAAACTGCAGCATAGTTTCAATCATGAGGAGAGACGCTGGGGGATGATTGACAGAGGCTTGCCGGAGATTTACATTTGAGAAAACCTCATTCTTCAAAACTTTTTTTCATTTCCTGATGGGAGTTATGGGGTAAATCAAATACAGTGACAATAAAGAGATTAAAAATGTAGGAGTTATGTATTCATAGATGTTGTAAATCTCTTTTCCACATCCCTTTATTGAAAAAGGAAAAATATTAGTTTTTAGACATTGGAAGTCTGAACAGTTTATACTGTAATGAGATTTTTAACAAATATTGTGAACTTTGGCATGGCTCCTCATGTACGTTTGAAGTTGTGAAAGGAGAACTTTTTTTCTAGGTTTTATATGGTGCTGCTGTTTTTATGCCACAGTCAGCCACCTTACATTCAGGGCTTTTCTTGACACTTGGGGGAATTTGTGCATTTCAGCTGTAGTCTGTGATCCCTAGTTCGAAGCCTTGTCTTCTGACAGGTAGAAGGAACAAGCTTTCTAGGGCTGCTCTGTGTGCTCAGAGGCACAGTTCTTTGGTACCTTGTTTTTGTATTTAGGTGTGGCGTTCCCAAACGGTAACATCTGTTGGGGAGGCTGCATCTGTCTGTACATGTAGACACATTCATAAAGTCCCTGTCAATCTAACGAGACACACTATGCCATGTTTTCACACCCAGTCTCTGAACAGACATAGTTTATTGTTTAGTTCAGTCTTGGTAGACTGCCTTATTTGCAATACAAGTCAAAGTGGTTTACCAAATTAATATAAAAGGAAAAGAACTCCATAATGATAATGGAAAAGCAGATACACTTTCAAACTCTGAGACAGAAATCCCAGTCCTTCGCTCCAGCAAGGACCTGGAGTTTCAAGCAGGAGACTGAACCACTCCTCTAGCAGTCCGCTTGCCCTGGCCACAGGAAGAGGTCGTCCCGGCCCTCGTGGGCTTTTAACCCCCCCCCCCCCCCCGTAGCTCCTCCTGCTTGCCAGCGGGGAGCCTTTGGCGACAGGGTCCTGCCCCTTCCTTCGCCCCGATCGCTCCCCGCTGGCCTTGCGCGCATGCCTGTCGGTGCATGGCGCCATGTTATTTTCGGCTCCGTGCACCTACGGGGTACTGCGCCTTGCATTATTCCAGCACTGTTCCTGAGGCCCATTCAAATCGTGGCCTTTTGATGAACTCTGTACATCCTGTACCTTCTAGAAATGACTCTAGCTAGTCTAAGGAAGGTTCCAGTATAGGAAATCTCTGGAATTGTCACATCCCTCACCTAGTCGGTGCCGATGTCCTTTAGTGGTGTGGAACTTCCCGCCACCATAGCTGGCCGACACTCCCTCCAGCGGCGCAGTGCTCCCCGCCTGCCCTCGTTCCCTCAACGCGCTTCCCTCCTGTGTGTGCCGGTTTGGTCCCACCTCGTTGCCTCGCTGGGATTGGTGCGCTCTGGTTGGGTCCCGCCTATCTTCCCCGCTGGGATTGCTCCGCAGCCATCTGTCTCCCCCGCTGGGATTGGTCACCTCCGTGGGGGATTTCTGGTTCCCCTCTTGCTCTGCCTCTCTGCCTTAGTCCATCCCTATCTTCTCCAAGGTTCTCCTCCTATTGGTGGCTTTCTGACCCCTTGTTTCCACTGCCCTATGGCCGCTGTCCCAGTCAGCTGGTTCCTCTTGACGTCGGACACCAACACTGTTTCTGTGGAGCATCTTTGCTTCAGCTTCTACTTTGGTAAGCTCTTCATTTGTGTGTGTTACTATTCGCTCTCTATCTATTGGCTACCGGTCCTCTGCCTGTTCGACGCTGCCTGTACCTGGACCTCTCTCTTGCCTGCTGCCTGCCTATTTGACGCTGCCTGTACCTGGACCTCTCTCTTGCCTGCTGCCTGCCTGTTTCATGCTGCCTGTACCTGGACCTCTCTCTTGTCTGCTCCCTGCCTGTACCCGGACCTCTCTCTTGCCTGCTGCCTGCCTGTTTCATGCTGCCTGTACCTGGACCTCTCTCTGTGTCTGCTACCTGCCTGGCTGACTCCTTCGGCACCCCTCTTCCTCCCTCATCTCGTAAGTCCTGCTGGCCGCCTGCACCTGGGGGCTCAATCTCTTGGGATCTGCAGTCATCACAGGTGAAGCCCAGGGTTGCCCGGCCGCCAAGCAGAAGCGGGTCCACTTCACCGGACTCAGCAGCGCTCTACTTGGTACAAGAACTCACAGATCTGACAGGAATTGACAGTTTAGAAGGGGGTTTGGACAGATTCCTGAGGGAAAAGTCCATTGAACATTATTATTATTTTTTTTTTTTGGGGGGGGGGGGGGTTGCCGGGTTCTTGAAGCCTGGATTGGCTGCTGTCAGAGACATGATGCTGGGCTTGATGGACCCTTGGTCTTTTCCCAGTATGGCGGTGCTTATGTACTTATCTGACAGGAATTGACAGTTTAGAAGGTGCTAGAGGTTGATAGAAGCCTGGGAGGGTCTTGCCATATTCAGAGAGAAGGCTCTAGTGGCAGTAGAGCACTCCTGAATATTTAAGCCCACTCTCTGCTTCTCTTAGGTCCATCTCCCACCTCTGACCTTGCAACTACAGGGAGGTCACATATGTCTGAAGCAGCAGCCTAACTGAAGGAATCAGCCAGTTCATACCTTCATAGGTTGGCCATTAAAGGCACTCGATAGAGGAGCAGAGATTCAAAGGATCAGGGACAAGAAACAGAACTAAAACAGTTGCTGCCTTATTTTAGTAGACAGGAATGGGAAACCTGTCCACACCTACTAAATCTTAAAAGATAGGAGCACGAGGTCAGTTTGAGTTTCTGTTACAAAAATCAGGGTGCCTTTTTCTATCTATGCAGGGCTGAAGGGTATAATAATCTACCATTTATTACCATTTTGTCTACTGGAACCATCTGCCAAAGACTTGACTACTATAACTCCCTCTATAAATCACTTACTTTAAAGGATCTTCACTGTCTACAGCTTGTTCAGAATACAGCAATAAAACTTATTCATGGTGCATGGAAATACGATCGTGTTACACCTTTGTTACAGTCCTCTCACTAGCTTCCGGTTTCTTTTCGTATTACAAAATTTTGCTTCTGGTGTTCAAAATACAGTCCACCGGAGACCCTTGGCGGGGCGGGGACAGATTCCACGGGGATGGGGACAGAGCCCCCATGTCATTTTCTACTTTGAAGCCTGTTTACTATCTCATGTCCCGGCTTGATCCTTGTGTTCATCCGTTTAGCGTCTGATAACTGTTCCTACCTGTCACGGTCTCGGATACTAGAAGTATGTGAGCCCTTGGGCTACTGCCGTTGAGCGATAGCAGCAGGCAAAACCCCCCCAACCAGAACTGGACTAACAAACAAACAAGACAGAAGCTGCAGATGTAGATAAGCAAGCAGACTTCATAGGACTAGAACTATCAGACTGGAACACAGGACTGGAGCAAGACTTCACCTGCACTTGACCACCGTTCCCTAGGGGTTGAGCCCCTAGGTGCGGGCAGCCGGCAGGACTTATGGGATACAGGAACTCACACAGGGTATAGGACTCTAAAGCAAGCTTGACTAAACAAGGACCAGGAATCAGGACTCAGGACTGAGGGTACTCCCTCAGGTGACAGGATACAGCAACAAGCTTGATTAAACAGGGACTGAAGGTAAAGGCAGAGGGGACTAGAGAAACAACACAAGGCAGACAAGGCAGACAAACTCTAGAGGGAACAAGACAAGGCATACAGGCATGAACCAAAGCAAGGCAGAAGTGCTCCTAACAGCAACAAAAGGAAAAAGCAGGGAAGCTCAGACAGAGCGAGGCAGAAGTGCTCCTAACAGCACACCACAAGACAGAAGTGCTCCTCACAGCACACCAAGACAGAAGTGCTCCTAACAGTACCAAAAGGGAAAAGCAGAGAAGCCAACAGGGAAAATCAGGGAAGCTCAAGCAAAGCAGGCAGAAGTGCTCCTAACAACAGCACACCAACTCACCACGACCTTTGGTGTTGCAAAGCAGCAAAGCCCACAGGTGCTTAATAAAGACCATCACCAGCTGAGGCTCAGCTGCAGGAATTTCAAGGTACATAAGGGTGCTGCTTAGGTACAAACAAGCCAAGCAAGTCTGGCAGACTGGAAAGACCGGACCGGCCTCTGTAACATGCCTGGAAAACAGCAACAGATAGTCCACAGCAGTCACTGGTACTGGCCACCAGAGGGCGAGGGGAGCACAAACCAGGAAAATAGTCACAAACGTCAGGGTGGAGGTTCAAACTCTCATACAGGCTTTGTTCTTCATTTTGTTTCATCAAGAAGAACAAAGCCTGTATGAGAGTTTGAACCTCCACCCTGACAAAGTTCCAAAACTTGGCCATGTCAGTTGAGGTTGTGATCTACACTAAACTACTGCCAGTTAAGTGATTTACTGTAACTTACAATGTTGAAGCCACTTATGAAAAGGACACTTAAAAAATGAAATTTTAAAAATAAGTTTTTGCACCGAGAGTATGCTATTCAAAAAACATATTGGATCAATGACGATTTGCACTCTGCTTCCTGTTCATTAAGCAGTACAGTTCCATCAATTCTGAAGATCCTCTTCAAAATAGATAAACTGTATAGGATTTTATATACAAGTGAGTTTGTGCTTGGGAAGGTTTGTGATTTATTAATGTTTGATGGTCCTTGCACAGTTATAAAATGAATTTGTCCAGTCTATGTGATTCACAGTTTTTTGGCACCATTTATGAACACACCTCTTTCTTAGAACTTTTTAATGTGGAAATATTTTCATCAAGAAAAGTTATGCATGTTAAAGAATCTTCTTTCTATCTATCACTTTTAGAACCCTTGCTTGTGATAATATATTGTGAATCTAAAATATATTCCCTTTTTTTGCTTTTGGTAATTGATATAGGGGTCCTTTTACAAAACTGCGGTAAAAAGTGGCCTTTAGAGTGAGTTTTTCCTGCGTGCTGTCATTTTAATGCAACAGTAAAATGGCCAATTTTCCCTTTTTTTTTTTGCACTAATGGCCATGTGCTAATGTCGCTATTAGTATGCAAACCACAGTGTCCAGAGTGACCAAAATTTATTCTTCAATCAAAAAATGCTGACAGAACGACCCAACACGGGCCCGTGTTTCGACAAACACAGTCTTCGTCAGGGGTTTCTTTCAAATCAGCAAGTTAAGTATTTTCACATTCAAAATGTCATAACAACAGCAATTGATGAACGTGGAGCACTGCGCTGCTGTGCGTCTCAAAAGTAATGCTGTTAATGACATTTTGAATTAATACGTGCAGGTATTTAGGCCTGGTTTTAGGTGGTGGCCTATATGGCTGCACCTAAATTTTAGTCACAAGAACGGCACATGAGCATATTCTATAAACTGTGCCTAACTTTATGCGTATTTTATAGAATCACTCTAACCGTTTGGTTTTTCAGCTCCGATTTTTAAGGTTCCATTTATGGAACTTGGCCCATTGTTTGAACAACCATTCGGAAAGTATTCATAATTAAACTGTCTCTAATTTTTCTTAACCTGCACAATAATCAAAACTTAGTTTTATTTATTTATTTAGATTTGGCTCACACACCTTTTTCAGTAGTAGCTCAAGGTGAGTTACATTCAGGTACACTGGATATTTCTCTGTCCCAGGAGGGCTCACAATCTAAGTTTGTACCTGAGGCAACGGAGGGTTAAGTGACTTGCCCAAGATCACAAGGAGCAGTAGTGGGATTTAAACCGGCCACCTCTGGATTGCAAGACCAGTGCTCTAACCACTAGGCCACTCCTCCACAGTTGTTACTGCTGTCACATGAGGCTTGAAAGTAAGATTCTTGTCAAATACCACATACATGTATGAGTTTTTGCACACATACGGTGTGATAAAGTAGTTCATTTCCCCTGCCTCCATCTGCACTTTCCAACTAATTTACGATTGCTTTTGATACCAGATAGGGTTTCTTTTACTCAGCTGCGGCAAAATGGGGCCCGTGCTGGCATCAGCATGTGTTTTTGATGTGAGCTGAGGCCCCCTTTTATTGCAGTGGGTAAAAGGCAGTTAAAAAAAAAAACACAAAATAGCTGTACGGCAAGTGAAGCACTTGGTGCATGGCCATTTCATGGGGGGGGGGGGAGCATTTACCGCCACTCATTGATGTGACGTTAAGGGCTCCCATGCTAACCTGGCGGTAACTGGGCAACACGCGGCACTGCCCGATTTCCACCAGGCAAGCTCTGGCGCTTTAAATATGAAAAAATATTTTTGTAGGTCTGGAAATGGCGCACGCTCTGGGTGGGAACTACCGCTGGGCTACCGTGTTTAGCAAGTGGTAAGTTCATGTTGGGTTTACCGTTGCTTAGTAAAAGACCCCCATAGTGAACCTAATTATTAAGTCTTTGGGGTGAACAAAATGCTTTTGTGTGTGTGTGGGGGGGGGGGGTGGAATTTATTTGGAAAATGCAGCATGTTTCTCTACTGTATCAGAAAGATTTAGGAGGTGATGAAGATGCAGTAAAGTTTGTGACATGGGAAATACATGGTGATGAATAATTCCACCTTTTCTGCATTATAAACTTTTACCGTACCTTGGTGAATCAGCCTCTTAGAAATCTGATCTAGCAGTGTAGTATGTGGAGGGGTGATTTTAAATAGATGATATGAGCTAGGAGCTACATTCATTTAAGCACATTAACAGTATTCCTTAAGAGAGTACGTAAGTGAATGATAGCATGTGTGATGTGCAGCAAGTTAATAGGGCATGGCTTTTCACTGTTTCCTGATAGCTCTAGTATAACCTGCTGCCAAACCTGCTAGTAGAGAATGACACGGGGACGGGGAACCGCAGTAACCACGGGGATGGGGACAGAGCTCGTGGGGACGGGGCGGGGACAGATTCCACGGGGATGGGGACAGAGCCCCCATGTCATTTTCTACTTTGAAGCATGTTAATGAACTGGATTGTTATTTATGTTTAAGTGATGCCTACAAAGATATTTTGATTTTTTGGAAAAACAAGCAAACATACTGGCCACAACTAGCAAAATTTGCACGGGAGATGCTGTACATCCTGCTACCAGCACATCTTCTAAGAAGACAACTTCTATTCCAGGAAGGACTGTGGAAGACAGGAGAGCTAGATTGAATCCTGAGATTGTTGATGATTTCTTATTTATCCACAGATTAAAAAAAACATAACAGTGCTTTATAGGGCATATTTTTCCCCTCTAGGGCTAATAAAACAGGTTGTATTTTATACCCCTGGACATTTTAACAGTGTGAATTAGGATTCCTTGGTGTAGTAGAAATCACCTATTGTTGGGGTTGGAAGGGTAGAGGGTGGTGGTGGTGGTGGTGGTGGTGGGAAGGAGGGTTATTATAGCTGCTCATTGTTATTATTGTTCTCTATCTGTAATTTATACACAACAGTTGCACAGCATATTGTTCCTTTTTAT
The DNA here is from genome assembly GCF_901765095.1 of Microcaecilia unicolor. Classification (NCBI taxonomy): domain Eukaryota; kingdom Metazoa; phylum Chordata; class Amphibia; order Gymnophiona; family Siphonopidae; genus Microcaecilia; species Microcaecilia unicolor. The sequence continues at coordinate 240,217,398 of NC_044032.1, read as the reverse complement.
ATTTTAATAAAAAGATTTAAATATAAAATTATAAGTATTCAAGGCTTCTGCAGATGAGGACAGAGCCCACGGGGACGGGGCGGGGGTGGAGTCAGGGCCTGCAGGGGTGGGGCCAGAAACAGAACCTGCGGGGATGGGGTAGGGCCGGAGACAGAACCCACAGGGACGGGGCGGGGCCGGAGACAAACTTTGTCCCCTTGTAATTCTCTACCTGCTAGTATAACCTGCTTACCCAATCAGGCAGGAGGGTTCTTAATCTAGCTGCAAATTTTACAACCACGTGAACATTAATTGTATGTTTGTGCTGGAGTCATACTGCAATGCAGTTCATATTCAGGGCAGGGGCGTATCTGTAATGGGGCCACGGGGGCCAGGGCCCCTGTAGATTTGGCCCTGGACCCCCTACCGACGGCCCTCGCAACCCCCCCTCCCGCCGCCAACCTGCCGTCGCCTACCTTTGCTGGCGGGGGACCCCAACCCCCGCCAGCCGAAGCCATCTTCCTTCGTTGTTTGATTCTTCTTTCTGAGTCTGACTCTGACGTCCTGCACGTTGTGTACGTGCAGGACGTCAGAGTCAGACTCAGAAAGAAGAAACAGTGAAGAAAGACGGCTTCGGAATGGCGGTGCCGGGTGGGGGGGGGGGCTCACTGGGGGGGGGGCTAAAATGTGCCCCCTCACCTCGGCTCTGGACCCCCCTACTGGCAAAGTCCAGATACACCCCTGATTCAGGGGCAATATGACTCCAGTCATACGTGTGTAAGAAACAGATTATCTTACTAGATCAAAGATGCATTTAAAAATAATCATCATCATTGTTTAAGATTCACAGGATAACAGCCCAGAAGTAAGATTCAAAGTCACAATTTGGCCTTGATGCATTATGTAATGCATTGGAATGCTGAGGTGAAGTTCAGCACACAGCTTTCTAATTCATGTGCTAAAAAAAAAAAATGAATACCCAGTGGAAACAGTACACAGATTATCCGGCCATTAAAACAGCTCATACTGCTGAACTAATAAGCAGCCATTTCATATTGTGTGTAAAATACCTCACTTGTCAGTGCATGAGCAGGGATTGGCTTGCAGATTTGCAGGGAAGTGAGACATTAAAAAAAATATAATAAATACAGGCCGCCTGGACTCCCCATCCCCTAATCCTACCCTGCAAAAGAGCTCTGGTGGTCCAGTTGGCTCCTGATTCCCTCCAAACTCCCTTACTCAGGCTTTCTGGTTCAAGGTAGCCTTATCATAGGCACCTGAGGTGCCTGACCACTAGCAGTGTGTCAGGATGCACTGCTAGGGTTTGGTGTGCTAAATAAGAGAATAGTCTCTTTATTTGGCAGACTGACCATATGCAAGGTGCCCTGATGCACTGATAAGGGTCAGGCAGTGACGATCCTAGGTCGGCTGCCAGGATCGCCGATGCGCACCCCCCCCTGAGTGCAGCACGACACACCCACCCCCGGCGCAATTACCCCCCCCCCCCGGGTGCACGCCGCTGGAGGGGTGCAGAGAGCAGCCGCGCGCCTGTCGGCTCCCTGCTACCTCTGCCCCGGCGGAGCAAATAGGCGCGCGGTCGCTCTCTGCACCCCTCCAGCAGCATGCACCCGGTGGCGGACCGCACCCACTGCCCTGCCCTTGGTACGCCGCTGGGGTCAGTGCCACCATTTTGGAAGATGGGCAGCACCAGATGTAGGAGCAAGTGGGTGTTGCTTCAGCCTCCTAACTTTGGGGGTCTGGGGAGGTCCAGGAGCTCACGGGCCACCAAGGACTCTGTGGCATCAGAGGTGGAGCCTCAAGGGCCCACTTGGCCACCAGAGATCTTGAGGCATCTGAAGTGAAGTGCCACTCTTCATCTTGGAACACTCTATTGCTCCAGTGCTGCATCTTTACTGTTGCCCTGAGCTGCTGTGAACATTCAGGGCTAGAAGACTAGTTAAAAAAAAAACCCAAGTTGATAGATTTTGGCCTTTTTGTTTTTTTCCATTTTAGAATTTTTTACAAGCCATTTATAAACTTGAGTAGGCAATACAGATACATATTTTGAAATCATAACATGCAAATAATAAAGAAAATTTTTTCACTCATCATCCTTAGACCACAAGAATGGGGGATCACATGAAAGGAAAATAACAGGAGAAGTCTTAAGAGGAAAAGAAAAAAACATTATAGCAGATGTATAGCTTAACACGCACCTATCCGTCTAAACATTATTCTCGACTAGAAGCTGGTATTAACCAGTAGCCAATTTCTTAACTTTAACAAATTCACTAAGATGTTCAGGTTGAAAGAATATGTACTTTATCCCTAGGTACTTTACCACACACTTACAGGGGTAATTAAGATAAAATGATGCCCCAGAGCTAATGTTTCAGCGATTTTGGCCTTTTTTTAATCAGATGCAATTTGTTTGATGTTTTGCAAGCCCACTGGGCTATGCTTTAACAGTCCGGTCCCCCCGATGACCCCCCCCCCCCCCCCCCGGGTTCAGGGAGGGCTGGAGATCCGGTGGGTCTCCATCCCTCCCAACCCTCCCCCAGCATTGGCTAGGGTCCAGTGTCAATGTGCCCTCCTCCCTACCCCCCTACCATGGGTTGGAGGAGGGAGGTAGCCTGCCTCCCTCCTCTTCCTTCGACGCCGCAAAATGGCAGTGCTCAGCCCTGCCCAGTGTATCCTGGGATGCGCTGGGTGGGGCTACACACCATATAAGTGAAAACCCATTTTGTTTTTGGCACCCATTATAGTCTATAGAGCCAGAAAAGCAACATTTATTTTCGTTTAGATTCAGCTCACACCTTTACAATAGCAGCTCAAAGTAAGTTACATTCAGGTACAGTAAGGTATTTCCCTGGCCCTAGAGTGCTTACAGTCTGTTTGTATATGAGGTAATGAAGGGTTAACTTCATTACAGTGAGCAGCAGTAAGGTTTGAACCTGGTTTCCTTTGGTGGTAGTTCAGCACTCTAACTACCAGGCTATTCTTCTTGTCTGGTTAATTTTGTGTGTTTAGTGTGAGGCTGCTTGTAAGGGAGTGGAAATTCTTGAAGGACAAAACACAGTGAGATGTGAGCAGGGCTTTTTTTGAGGGGGTACTAGGGGGTACTGAGTATCGGCACCTTTTCCATTGTCTGCTAAAATTGACCCATGGACCCCAAGTTTTAATGAAATAACTCAGGCTCTAGACACAAATTCTGCCTTGCCATAGTTTCTGTGACTGGTTGCAAGGTTGCCAGCTAGGAAAAATTTTCCCAGCCCAAAACGAGCCGTATACCCGCCCGTAGCCAATCCCCGTCTCCTGCGTCACCGAACCCCGCCTCCCACGTCACTCCTACGTCATCCCTGACATCAACCCCGCCCCTGAAAAGCTTCTATTGGTCCAATTTGGACCAATAGAAGCCCCGGAAAAGCTTCTATTGGACCAAATTGGACCAATAGAAGCCCCGGAAAAGCTTCTATTGGACCGAATTGGACCAATAGAAGCCCCGGAAAAAACCGCCGAACTCGCACAGCAGCAATGGGAAAACCGCCCAAAAAACCGCATTCCGCGGCCGGCGAAATTTTCCTGCCGCCGCTGACGAAAACCCGCCAAATTGGGCGGTAAAACCGCCCACCTAGCAACAATGACTGGTTGCAGGGGGCCTGGCTATTGTGAGGTGGGTCCCTCAGTGATCACCCCACCCCTGAAGGGTGGTCTAGCATTTGAATACCAGAACCTTTTTTGCTAGAAAAAACGCACTGGATGTAAGCAAGCTTGGAGTGGTCTGATGCTTGGCAGTTAAGAGTCAGTGTAAAAAAAAAAAAGCTTAGAATCATGCATCTGGGTTGCAGCAATCCAAAAGTGGAAAAACTATTTGAAAGAAGTGAAGCAAGAGAGAAAAAGACCAATACATTCCTTTCTGATTTAAAGAGAGCAAACAAATGATATTATGGTGGCAAGAGCCAGAGTGCACAGAAGAAAGGTGAAATTTAATGCATGTGTGGTATGTGACCAGGATAAAGCAGTGTATACCAAAGGAGGAATGAACTATTTACAGATGACGGAAGTATCTGTGGTAGGAGGTCAATAGGACACCATTAACAGAAGAAAAGGTTTGCATGTAAGCTGCAGCTGAAAGTGGATGAGGCAACAAAGCCAGATGAGATACATCCCAGATTTTGTTTTTGATCGTGCAGTTTTTCCCTGTGTTTTTCTTTGGGCTTCTAGGTCAGTTATAGCTGTTCTCTGAGCTAGGATGCCTACATTTGAAATGAATTTGGTATTTCCCATATTTCTTATAATCCTTGCAATTTGTTGTAAAGACAGTGCTTAGCCAGGGACCATGCACTAGTACCCGATCCAGAATCCTGCAATCAAAACACTATATCCAGCCACTAGATGTCATCATTGTACAATGATCCAGCATCCTCCTCATCAGGTGCTATGTGAGAACACTACATTAATAACATGCTAAGCTCTGGCTGGACCGGGGAATTAATGAATCTCTCCTACTGAGCCACCAGGTCAGCCTTATTCTAAGGTAGGGGTTCTTAACCAGTGGTTTGGGAAGAGGTTAAACTGGACCCAGGGTCTTAAAATCTAGTATGTTTCATTTGTAATGGGACATTTTATTCAACATTATGTACAATCTACGAAGCTAATTTTCGAAAGAGAAAAATGTCCAAAAAGTGACATAAAGCACCATTTGGACGAATTTCTTCTCAAAATGTACAAATCGGTATTTTAGAAACCTGTTTTGCAAATGTCTATCTATGCAATTTGTCTGCAGTTTGCCCAAATCACAAGGGGGTTTGTCGGGGGCGTTTTGAAGGCAGGATTAGGGTGGGCTTCAGACTTGCCTAACACTTGGGACATTTTACAGCCATAATGGAACAAAGCAAAAATGTCCAGGGAGAAAATCAAAACTATTTGGTCTAGACCTGTTTTTATAACGAATACGGCACAAAAAGGTGCCCTAAATGACCAGATGACCACTGGAGGGAATCAGGGATAAACCTCCTCTCCTTACTCCCCTAGTGGTCACTGAACCCCTCCCACCCCGCCCCCCCAAAATATTAATAAAAATAATACTTACCAGCCTCAGTTGTTATAGCCAGGGCCATTAGAGCAGTATGCAGGTCCAAGGAGTAACACACACAGTAACACAGTAGATGATGGCAGAAAAAGACCTGCACGGTCCATCCAGTCTGCCCAACAAGATAACTCATATGTGCTAATTTTTGTGTATACCCTACTTTGATTTGTACCTGTGTTCTTCAGGGCACAGACCGTATAAGTCTGCCCAGCACTATCCCCGCCTCCCAACCACCAGCCCCGGCACAGACCGTATAAGTCTGCCCAGCACTATCCCTGCCTCCCAACCACCAGCCCCGCCTCCCACCACCGGCTCTGGCACAGACCGTATAAGTCTGCCCAGCACTATCCCCGCCTCCCACCACTGGCTCTGGCACAGACCGTACAAGTCTGCCCAGCACTATCCCTGCCCCCCAACCACCAGCCCCGCCTCCCAATCTTGACTAAGCTCCTGAGGATCCATTCCTTCTGCACAGGATTCCTTTATGCTTATCCCACGCATGTTTGAATTTCGTTACCGTTTTCATTTCCACCACCTCCCGCGGGAGATCATTCCAAGCATCCTGGAGAAGGACTGCGATGGACTGGAAATAGTACAAATGAGAATGAAGTGGATAGAGCACCGTTCACGGAAGAAAGTGTGTATCAACAACTTGAAAAGCTAAAGGTGGACAAAGCCATGGGACCGGACGGGATCCACCCCAGGATATTGAGGGAGCTCAGAGAGGTTTTGGCGGGTCCTCTTAAAGATTTGTTTAATATATCCTTGCAGACAGGAGAGGTTCCGAGGGATTGGAGAACGACGGAGGTGGTCCCTCTTCACAAAAGTGGTGATAGGGAAGAAGCTGGAAACTACAGGCCGGTAAGCCTCACTTCGGTTATTGGAAAAGTAATGGAAGCCATGCTGAAGGAAAGGATAGTGAATTTCCTGGAAGCCAATAAGTTGCAAGATCCGAGACAACATGGTTTTACCAGAGGGAAATCGTGCCAAACGAATCTCATTGAGTTCTTTGATTGGGTGACAGGAGAATTGAATCAGGGACGAGCTATGGACATAATCTACTTAGATTTCAGCAAAGCTTTTGACACGGTTCCCCTCAGGAGGCTCTTAAATAACTGGATGGGCTGAAGATAGGACCCGAAGTGGTAAACTGGATTAGGAACTGGTTTACGGACAGACGCCAGAGGGTGGTGGTGAATGGAATTTGCTTGGAGGAGGGAAAGGTGAGTAGTGGAGTGCCTCAGGGATTGGTGCTGGGGCAGATTCTGTTCAATATATTTGTGAGTGACATTGCCAAAGAGTTAGAAGGTAAAGTTTGCCTATTTGCGGATGATACTATGTTCTGTAACAGAGTGGACACCCGGGACTAAGTGGAAAACATGAAAAAGGATCTGAGGAAGCTAGAAGAATGGTCTAAGGTTTGACAATTAAAATTCAATGCCAAGAAATGCAAAGTGATGCACTTAGGGAATAGAAATTCACGAGAGACGTATGTGTTAGGCGGGGAGAGTCTGATAGGTACGGACGGAGAGAGGGATCTTGGGGTGATGGTACCTGAGGATTTGAAGGCAACGAAACAGTGTGACAAGGTGGTGGCCGTAGCTAGAAGGTTGTTAGGCTGTATAGAGAGAGGTGTGACCAGCAGAAGAAAAGGGGTGTTGATGCCCCTGTATAAGTCGTTGGTGAGGCCCCACCTGGAGAATTGTGTTCAGTTTTGGAGGCCGTATCTTGTTAAGAATGTAAAAAGAATTGAAGCGGTGCAAAGAAAAGCTACGAGAATGGTATGGGATTTGCGTTACAAGACGTATGAGGAGAGACTTGCTGAACTAAACATGTATACTCTGGAGAAAAGGAGAAACGGGTGATATGACACAGACGCTCAAATACCCGAAATGTAGTGGTGGGTGCAGTCAGTGCACTATAGACATGTGGACCCAGGCCCATACCTCCCCCTACCTGTTACACTTGTGGTGGAAACTGTGAGCCCTCTAAAACTCACCAGAAACCCACTGTACCCACATCTAGGTGCCGCCTTCACCAATAAGGGCTATTGTGGTGGTGTACAGTTGGGGGCAGTGGGTTTTGGGTGTCTCAGCATACAAGATAAGAGAGCAGCAGTGAGATGTGTACCTGGGAGCATTTATATGAAGTCCACTGCAGTGCCCCTACGTGCCCTATTGCTCTCCTGGGATGTCTGAGGGACCAGCCTGCTAAAAAATGCTGGTCCCTCCTATATCCCAGTGGCTTGATTTTCTACATTTTTCAATTGTATGGTTTTTCTTTTTTCAGAAATGGCCTGAAAAGATAAATGCAAATAGCACAAAACCTTGTGGTATTTTTTTTTGGGGTGGGGGGGGGGGGGGGGGGGAAGACATTTTGTGGTTTTGAAAATGGCCATATTTCCTTTTTGGATTTTGGACGTTTTGGATTCTTTATAGCGCACCTAGAGATTAGTGCCAAAATCGGCGCGGATTCTATAACAAAGTTTAACAAGATGAGCGCTGATAACAGCACTTAACAAGCAATAATGAGCACTGAACAGAATTCAGGTGCACAACCTCGCTAAGCATATTCTGTAATGATTTGCACCAAATTTCTATCGTGCGCAAATAAAAAGGGGCATGGTTATGGGTGGTGAAATGGGCATTTCATGGATTTTCTGAAATTTACGTGCCTAGTTATAGAATATAGCCCAGAGCGCCTAAATGTACATTCTGGGATTTATGCCATGTTTTGGTTCATGTAAATGGACGCGTGTAGATTTTAGACGCTGAAATATTAACTAAGCGTATTCTATAATCGGCGCCAAAACTTAAGTGCTGATTACAGAATACGCTTAGTCGGCACTAATTTCAGCGCTGAATTTTTAGGCACCATATATAGAATCTCCCCCAAAATGTCCAAAGTCCACCTTAGACGTCATATCAAAAATACCCCTCCATGTAGCATTGTAGCCCTTTCCTTTCTGAGCACACTACCAGAACCCTCATCCACACTCTATCACCTCTCGCTTAGACTGTTCCAACTTGTTTCTCACAGGTCTCCCACTTAGCCATCTCTCTCCTCTTCAATCTGTTCAAAATTCTGCTGCACGACTAATATTCCGCCAGGGTCATTATGCTCTTATTAGCCCTTTCCTCAAGTCACTTCACTGGCTTCCTATCCGTTTCCGCACAGTTCAAACTCCTCTCTTATTGACCTATAAGTGTATTCACTCTGCAGCTCCTCAGTACCTCTCCACTCTCATCTCTCCCTACATTCCTTCCCGGGAACTCAGTTCACTGGGTAAATCTCTCTTATCTGCACCTCTCTCCTCCATTGCTAACTCCAGACTCTGTTCCTTTTATCTTGCTGCACCATATGCCTGGAATAGACTTCCTGAGCCGGTACGTCAAGCTCCATCTCTGGCCGTCTTCAAATCTAAGCTAAAAGCCACATTTTTGATGCTGCTTTTAACTCCTAACCCTTATTCACTTGTTCAGAACCCTTATTTTATCATCCTCACTTTAATATTCCCTTATCTCTTGTTTGTCCTGTTTGTCCTAATTAGATTGTAAGCTCTGTCGAGCAGGGACTGTCTCTTCATGTTCAAGTGTACAGCGCTGTGTACGTCTAGTAGCACTTTAGAAATGATAAGTAGTAGTAGTAGTAATAGTGTAGCTTTAAGTGTGACTCTTTTGGTAGTATAATTGTGTGCTACTGTACTTTTAGCAACATGTTAGTGGCTAACAGCGACATATGTAGCTGTCGGTAGTTACTGGTGGGCACGTGGGAACCCCTGTTCTAAGGTATTAAGAAGCATGAAGGCTATGCTGCTCTTCTTTTCAATCAATTTTATAAGCCAGGAGTACATTAAGGGGTCTGGAGATGGGTAGAGAGTGTCCATTTCTATTAAAAAAAATAAAATGGAAATGAGGAGGCAGCAGATAATTAACGGCCAGTTCTTCTGACTTCTGATGGGTAAACTAACTGTCTCTAGTAAGAGAAGGATAGTGGATTATTTTGAATCCAGCAATTTGCAGATCAGAGCGATCATCCAAGTTTATCAGAGGAAGATCACATTGAACAAATATCAACCTTTTTTTTTATTTTTGCCTGGGCTACTTAAGTATGACCAAGGATGGATGCAATATTCAGATTTGAGTAAGACGTCCAGAGGTAAAAAGCTAGATACACTATAGATACCTGAAATGTACATATAACACACAATAAGCAAACAATTTTTCAGTGGAAGGAAGGTTCTAGAGCAGGCTCTCAGAGGAAGCAATTGTAAGTAAAGTAAGGAAATATTTCTTAGTAGAAAAACTAATGGAAAATAAAGGTGACAGAATGGGATGGATCACCTTGGCCCTGGCCCAACCATTCGTACTGTCCCTTGAAGGTGGAATCATTCCCTGCCACTCTCGTACAAAATAATATGGGTATTTATTTTCTGTAATTTACCAGATTGGTTTAGTGTAGACATCTCTAGAGACCTATAATTCTGGCAAAACAACCCCCCCCCCCCCCCCCCCCCCCACAATATTCAGCCGGTGTCAGAAAGTTTTTAAAATGCTGATCGTCACTGGCTAAATTATCCCCCAATTATTCAGTGTCGGGCCATGTCTGGGCACTGGCTCTGAATATTGGAGGATAATTTTGGATGGGCTGGATGCTGGTACTTATGCCCTGGCTGAATATCAGGCCGAGGCCCGCATAATTGTTTTTTTCAAAACAGCCTGAGTGCCCCACAACAATGCCCCCTCTTCCCCCCCCCCCCCCCCCCCCCCCCCCCGCCTCCAGCATTAAGAAGCCCTTCCCTGAAACACCCCTGGCCTCTGCTGTAAAGGTATGGACCCCTGGACTACCTTTAGCCTGGTGGTCCAGCAATGGTCATTGGGGCAGGATTGCAGCTGTCTTGCTCCTGCCCCTGCCCCTTGCGTTAGCTATCTGAAATGGGTGGGAAGGGGCTCTGTTTTTTTCCTCTTTTTAGATATATGGGTGCCAGAAATATTCAGTGACGGTACCCGCATAAGTAAGCGGCCTTATTTAGGACAGCTCTTGAACTGTGCTAAATTAAGCCATGAGTACATAAGTATTGCCATACTGGGAAAGACCAAAGATCCATCAAGCCCAGCATCCTGTTTCCAACAGTGGCCAATCCAGGTCACAAATACTTGGCAAGATCATCAAAAAGTACAAAACATTTTATACTGCTTATCCCAGAAATAGTGGATTTTCTCCAAGTCCATTTAATAATGGTCGTTGGACTTTTCCTGTAGGAAGCCGTCCAAACCAAGCCACTTAGCTATGTTGGTGCCAGTGGCGTAGCTACGTGGGGCCTGAGGGGGCCCGGGCCCCCGCAGATTCACCCCTGGCCCCCTGCCGACGACCCCCCTCCCGCCCGCCACCAACCTTCCCCCACCATCGCCGCCAGCCCCGCTACCGCATGATTTACCTTGATTGCTGGCGGGGATGCCCAAACCCCGCCAGCCAAGAGTGTTCTTCAGTGCTGGAGTTAGTAAACTCCGGCGCCTTCATTCAAGAAAGTTCGTCTGAAGGATCAGCTGGTTTTGACGCCTTACGTCCTGCACCGTGCATGTAGCCCCGTGCAGGACGTAAATGCGTCAAAACCAGCTGATCCTTCAGACGAACTTTCTTGAATGAAGGCGCCGGAGTTTACTAACTCCAGCGCTGAAGAACACTCTTGGCTGGCGGGGTTTGGGCATCCCCGCCAGCAATCAAGGTAAATCATGCGGTAGCGGGGCTGGCGGCGATGGTGGGGGAGGGTTGGTGGCGGGAGGGGGGGGAGTTTAAGAGTGCCGGCGCGATCGAGCGGGGGAAGGGGGGTTGCCGGAGGGGGGGAGGCGGCTTAACAGTGCCCCCCCATCTCGGGCTCTGGCCCCCCCTCCCGGCAAGGTCTGGCTACGCCCCTGGTTGGTGCCGGCACTGAATATTGCCAGCCCCCGCAAAACCTTGGGCTCCTCCCCAGTGCTGCCCCCAGCACCACCCCTGATCTGCCTGCTTTTTGTTTGGGTGGTCTGTGGGGATATTCAGTGGCATTCTCCAGTTAAGTGCCACTGAATTATTCTCACTTAGGCGTCGGGAAGCGATTTAAGCAAGAGGAAAGGCTCTTACCCGCTGAAATCGCTTTGAATATCATCAGCCCCAATAAAATTTAGAAAAACCCCTTAAGTAACAAAAATGTTCTTAAATAAGGAAGTCTTCAACAATTTCCTAAATTTAAGGTAAGAAGTTTCAGATCTAATATCACATTAGGTAATAAATTCCAACATTTAACAGCCGAATATGTGAAAGAAGCAATAAAACACCTCTTATATCTAACTTTATGTTCAGTTGGAAAATGAAGTAGTAAATAATTATTTGTTCAAGAACATCTCTTAAAAAAGAGAAAAGGAACTAAGGGGCCTTTTACTAAGCTGCGTAAGTGCCAATGTGCACCAATTCAGAGTTACCGCCCAGCTACAGCGTAGCCCAGGGGGTAATTTCATTTTTGACATGTGTCTGATACGTGCATCAGAAAATATTTTTATTTTCTGGCGTGCGGGCGGTAATCGGCATTTGGACATGCGTTGACCATTACCGCAAATGGACACATGCCAATTTTCATTTTGTCACACGTCCATTTTCGCCCCCCCCCCCCCCAAAAAGACATTTTTTCACAGGTGTGCTGAAAAAAATGATCCTGCGTGTGGCCAAAACACACGTCTACACTACCACAGGCCATTTTTCAGCGCACCTTAATAAAAGGACCCCTAAAAGAACCATATATCCTAGGGTCAAACCATACGTTTTTCTAAAAGTCATAGCGCCACTTTAAAAAAGAAAACAGCAACAACATGATCAAACAAGCAGCCAATGAATTTTATTCAAGAGCAGAGTAGCTCTTGTGGTGTGACAAACTTCAAACAATAATCTGGCCACCGTATTTTAAAGAATTTGCAAGTCAGTAAATGAATTCTCAGTACAATCCATATGAAAGACTAAAATAATCCAAGGAAGGAAATATGATCACCTTTTAGATTAGTTTAAATTGATCAAATAAAAAATGTTTCTTAACAGGTCTAAGTATTTTAAATTTATTAAAGCCCCCTTGATTACTTTGTTTATTTGATTTTTCATGGTTAGATGAAAATCTAAAATAACATAAGGAAGGTTCTACTCTAAACTCCAAATTTCTAATCATAACCTGTTCACCGAGAAGCAGACCACAAATCTGGTCTATGTTCAGTTTCAGACTGGTATAAATTGCCCATTCCTCTACAGCATTAAAACAGTCCTTTGCTGGGGCTGCTGCTTTTTAACGTATTTATAAATGATCTAGAAATGGGAATAATGAATGAGGTGATAAAATTTGCTGAAAACACAAAGGGTGCCTTTTACATAAAGGCGCTACTGATTAGTGGCACGCTGAATGCAAAGAAACCCATTCAGGGCTCCTTTTACCAAGCTGTGGTAAAAAGGGCCCTGCTTTTGCCACGTGCCAGGGACCTTTTTACCGCAGAAGTTAAAAAGCCCCTAAAAAAGACATGGCCATGTGGTAAAATTATTCTTACCGTGTGGCCATGCGCAAGAGGGAACACTTACCGCCACCCATTGAGGTGGTGGTAAAGGCTCCCATGGTAACCTTGCGGTAACTGTGCTGCCCAATTACCACCAGGTTAGCTCTGTTCTAGAAAATATGGAATTATTTTCCATAGTGCCAGCAGTGGTTTGCACTTGAGGCAGAGCTACCGCCAGCGGCCATGTTTGGCCTGCGGTAGTTCCGGGTTGCCACACAGCAACCCTTTAGTAGAAGAGCCCCTCAGTTCCCATGGGCTTCCTAACATTCAACGCATGCTGATCAGTAGCACCGCTTTGTAAAAGGCGCTCAAAGGTTATTCAAAGTTGTTAAATAACAAGATGATTACAAGAAATTGCAAGAGGACCTTATGAGACTGGGAAACTGGGCATCCAAATGACAGATGACATTTAGTGTGAGCAAGTGCAAAGTGGTGCATATAGGAAAGAGGAACCCAAACTGTAGCTGTGTGATGGTTTCACATTAGGAGTCACCTCGTAGGAAAAGGATCTAGGTGGTGGTGGTGATGATATGTTAAAACCCTCTGCTCAGTGTGCAGTGCAGGTCTCTGATCTGCAGGTGTTCAGCTTGTTCTCTTTTCTCGGCTGGAACTGTACTGCTGTCATGCTGAGTTTTCATAGGTGTGGCTGGTGCAGTTTGAGTTCTTGGGATTGGTGCTGGTGTGGTGTGTTGCATGGTCACCGAGGGGGGGGGGCAGAGGGGACAAAATTCCCCGGACCCGGGCCTCCAAGGGGGGGCCAGGCACTGCAGTCCCCTCCAACCACCCCCCTCCATCCACCACCGGGCCGGGCCCCCCTGAATTCAAATCATAGCGCCTCACCTCGACCTCGCTCTGTGTGAAAGAAGCGCAGCAGCGGCAGTCTGCAGATCACCTCCCTTCGGGTCTTCCCTCCCTATGTCCTGCCCTCGCACAGGTTACGTCAGACGAGGGCGGGACACAGGGAGGGAAGGCCCGAAGGGAGGCGATCTGCAGACTTCCGCACTTCTTTCACACGGAGCGAGGTCGAAGTGAGGCACTATGATTTGAATTCAGGGGGGCCCGGCCCGGTGGTGGACGGAGGGGGGTGGGTGGACGAGGGGCGACGACGACCTCGGGGGGGGGGGGGGCCGGGGTCGGCATTGCCCCGGGCCCGGCCCAGTCTCTCGGCGGCCCTGGTGTGTTGAGTAATTAGGAAAGGCATAGAGAATAAAATAAAGAACATCATTGCTTCTGTATCACTCTGTGGTGTGCAATTCTCAAAAAAAGTATAGCGGAATTAGAAGAGTTAAATAGAAGGGCAGCCAAAATAATAAGGCCCCCTTTTACTAAGCTGTGTAAAAGGGGACCTACGCTTGCATCCACGCATGTTTTTGATGCGCGCTGAGGCCCCCTTTTACTGCAGCGGGTAAAAGGCTGTCATTTTTTTTCTAAGAAATGGCCGTGCGGTAAGTGAACTACTTGCCGCGCAGCCATTTCAGGGGGAGGAGCACTTACCGCCACCCACAGGTGGATGTGAGGGCTCCCGTGCTAACCCGGCGGTAACCAGGCAGCCCGATTACCCAGGCACAGCACTGCCCAATTACAGCCGAGTAAACAGATGCTACAAAAGTAACAAAATATTTTTACAGCGCCGAAAATGGTGCACGCTGGGGATGGGAACTACCGCTGGGCTGCTTTGGCCAATTTATACCAAATAGCTTGTTAAAAAGGGATAGAATTTTTAAAAACTTCACTTTGAATTTTCCTATTTGGAGCCATCCTACCTTCTAAAGGTATCATAATATCGAATTTGAAAATAATATAATAGGCATGAGTTTGGAAGATGCCATTTGGCCCGTATTTGGGCAAACATTGGAAACTGCCTGTTATCTTTTGCTGCTGACAATTCTTCCTGTGCACCCAAACACTATTCTTTTACTGTCACCTTATCTACCTATTTGGCCACCTTAAGATTATTAGATAGTCACCCAAGATCTTGCTCTTTTATGCACAGAACTTCACTCCTATACTGTTCTACAACCTTGGGTTTTTGCAGCCTAGATTCACGAGGCTGCATTTTTCTAACATTGTCTTAGCTGCCAAAATCTAGAAGATTCATCAACCTTCAGCTCTCTCCTTTGTTTTCCACATATTGCAGGGCAGCTCTTATCAGAAGTCTTGACCTCAGTAGCAAGTGATGCACTTAAGTACAGCTCTGGTTGTTGGGGAGGGAAAGGGAATTGGATAGTGTCTGGCTGCAGTGTTACAGTTGGTGCCGTGCTCTGCTTCATCCTTGAAACATGAGGATCACTGGGCATTATCAGTTGGATTTGAGGAACTTCACTGTTCTCCATTTTAGGAGTGATTCTGTTAATTTACTCACCACAGAAGTCAGACTATAATTCCCAGCCTTCTCCTTACTTCCACTTTTGTGAAGCAGAACCACATCTGCTTGTCTCCGGTCCTCTGAAGCTCCTCCTGACTCTAACAAAACATTGAAAAGATTGGATGATGGATCTTCCAGAACTTGGCACCCTCTGATGTATCCACCTGACTGTCTGTGTTCCTTAGCTATTTTCTCACAGACAATGTTCTGAAAATTGCTTGAGGTCCTGCCTCACTTCCGTTCCTATTTGTGGCCATTTTCAATGATTGTACTCCCAGGCGTTGCTCATTTAACACTGAACAGAAATATTTGAGTAATTCCATTGTATACTTGTTTCTTAACTTAAGTAAAGGTGGAGTCAGGGTGTAAAATCTGAGGGATATGGTAACCTGTGTCCAGCTTCGAAGGAAGAACGGGACTCGGGGGTGATTGTGTCTGATGACCTTAAATCTTCCAAACAGGTAGGAAAAGCAATGGTCAAAGCCAGAAGGATGCTTGGGTGCATAAAGAGAGGCAAGAAAAAGGAGGTGATAGTGCCGTTGTATAAGTCTCTAGTGAGGCCCCATTTGGAGTACTGCATACAGTTCTGGAGGCTGCACCTACGGAAAGATATAGACAGGATGGAGCCGGTCCAGAGGGCGGCTGTAAAATTAGTAAGCAGTCTTGAATGCAAAAATTATAGGGACAGGCTTATGAGCCTCAACATGTATACGCTGGAAAAGTGGAGAGAGGAGACATGATAGAGACGTTTAAATATCTCAAGGGCATTTATGTACAGGAAGAGAGTCTTTTTCAACTGAAGGAGAGCTCTGGAATGAGGGGACATATGACAAAGTTAAGAGAGAATAGGCTTAGGAGTAATTTAAGGGAGTACTATTTCACAGAAAGGGTGGTGGAGGCGTGGAATGGCCTCCCGGTGGAGGTTGTGGAGTCGAGGACTGTTCCAGAATTTAAAAAGTCATGGGATAAGCACGTGGGATCGCTTAGGGAAAAGGAAGAGTTAGGTGTTAGAGAGGATGGGCAGACTGGATGGGTCATATGGCCTTTATCTGCCGTCATGTTTCTATGTTTCTAGTTCACTTTCCCTCCTCTTGGAATTTTTCATTTTAGATGTCTTGAAGCATTTCATTGATGTAGTCCTCATTGTCGCAGATTCATCTCAGCCTTGATAGCACGTCTCTGTTCTACCGCTTGTATTCTGAAGGAGCTGATCTGACAGACATCTTCCACATTACTTTGGTTTCTCACCAAGCATCAGAATATCTGTCTGGAGAGAAGCAGGAATAGTAACAGTAGTGACCATTTTCACCACTCAGTGTTTCTCAGTTATCTTTCTGCTGTTAGGAACTTTGATAGCTCTCTCATTTATTGTAATGGGTATCAGTCCCTACCTTCTCCTGAGGGCATGTTTATGAACCAAATGCAAAGTTAGGAGAGTAACAGTGGGTCAAATATAACGCAAATCATTCACCATCATAGCTTTTCACTGTTTAAAGTTCCAGAAGAACTGTGAAGAGGAAAAATGCCTTGAAAATGTGTTTATTTTATTTTAGTTACATTTGTACCCCGCGCTTTCCCAATCATGGCAGGCTCAATGCGGCTTACATATACAGGTACTTATTTGTGTATTGAAAATGTGGTTGAAATAGTAATGGAAAAGAAATGCAAGATTTTCTATTTGTTTTGTAGCATCTGATGGTGTTTTCCTAAAGAAATGTTGAACAAACATCCCAAGGCTCACTGCCTGGCGAATGTCCGGGATTTTTTATTCATTTTGATTATGAAATTTGACACAGATTGATACAAGGAAATTTTTGAGTATTAAAAGGAAAATTAGTAAAGAGTCCACCCTCCCTTCCCCAATCCCAACTGATGATAAAGAACATTTTAAGTGCATAGTGGGAATTTACGATATGTTCTACAGGTTTTTTAAGTCTTTTTTTTTTTTTTAACTTTAAATGGTGAATAGCTATGAGCCTTTTTCAGTGGTTTTTCTGATTGCATTTGCTTCATGTTTTATGCATCAAATATTAATCAGTGGCTCGAATTCTAAGTCCCAAAACTCAGCTCATGCAAAAACGTTCAATTGTGACTTGCTATACCAGCCTAAATTTACGTTCATACATCTTAATTGATTCCCAATAGCACCAATAATAGCTTGTTTTTGTAGCAGTATACAAATAGTGTCCTATTTACTGAAGCTTTTCCCGAAAAAAATTCTGTTCTCTCGCACCCACCTTCCCCCAACTTTTGCTACACTTCTTGGCTCCAATTTGCATGAATCACAAGGCTGCAATCCAGTGCTATCAAGCTGCAATCAAACTGTTTTTCCACCATGCAGTGCCACAAAAACACCTTAGGAAGGTTTTATGCTTTCAGCCAAATTGGCCAGTGGTGTGTTCACATTCTTACATCAGTCACCGACCACCTTATTCAAGCACAACATAAACAATTTTGAAAATAAGTTGAAATACTAATGATGTCATGATCCGATTTAGAGAATACACGGTAGCGGGAATCATGTCATTCTCTCCGTGAGAATACATGGTATCCAGAAGGAAGTGGGATGAAGAAGGAAGAAAGGGAAAACAAAACCTCTATAACAATGCCATTACTCAAGAGTCATATCCACAAGGTGAAACTGGCAAAGGTTAATGATGTTCAGGTCATTTTTGGCTCATGAAATGCAGGCACTAGGAGGGCAATTCTGTAATCCAGGCGCCCAGCCCCCCCCCCCCCCCCCCCATTTTACGCCCCTGTTCTGTGCATAAATGTTGAGAATAGTTAGCACTTGCGTGTTTATACCCCCCAGATTCCATAAAGGCCACCCAAATTTGCATGCCAAAATTTGGACACAATCCTGAGATGTGCGCACAACTTAACTGACTAATGAGCCAATTAACGGCAGTATTTGGGCGCTAACAATCAACTATTGATAATTGGCACCCATTAGGTTTTGTTCACACGCTTCTGGCTGCACTCTAGTCTTCAACACTGGGAGCACAAGTCCCATGGGATGCAACCCAAAGGGGGTGTGCCCATTGATAGGTCAGGGGCATTTGCATGTAATGTCATAGAATACTGGGCATGCTCGCCCAAATTGGGCGCTAGGTTGCACCTGGTTGCAGCAAGCATAAGTCCTGGCACCTAAATTTGGGCACAGGAATTGGTGCTGCATTCTGTTCTATAAAGGGCGCTCCGCCTGGCATGACCTCTATAGAACAGCACTGAGCGCTGATTTTGTTTCTGGTGCCAGTTTTTGAGCGCCATTTACTGAATCCAGTCCTTACTCTTGAAAGTGCCAGGAGGGTGCCTAAGTGCTATTCTGTAACAGCACCCCCACCTTACATACTGTATAAACGCAAGGAGGTTACGTACTTGGAGAGAGCATTGGCAGAGTAATTAAACTATGGAATTCGTTGCTAGAGAATGTGGTAAAAGCAGTTAGCTTAGCAGGCTTTAAAAATAGTTTGGATAATTTCCTAAAAGAAAAGTCCATAAGCCATTACTAAGATGGACTTGGGAAAAATCCACTGCATATTCTAGAATAAGCAACATAAAATCTGTTTTACTGTTCTGGGATCTTGCCAGGTATTTGTGACCTGGATTGGCCACTGTTGGAAACAGGATACTGGGCTTGATGGACCTTCGGTCTGTCCCAGTATGGCAACACTTATTTTCCTTATGCACTTAGGACTCCTAGTTACACACACAACTTATAGAGTGCTGTAAGTTATACATATCCCTGCCTCATTTATGTGCCTGCAGTTACACTAGGTGTATGGCTACTATAATTGTGGGCACATAAATGTTAGTTGCGCCGATATCAAGTTACTCCAGTACTGTATAATGGAATCCGGGCACCCAGGTGCGTTATGGAATATCTCTTCCTGCATATCCTTGGGCACCTAAATAGAGGCACCCAGTTGCAGGATTGCATATGCCCTGTGAGCCAGATACCCACAGCACAGGGGTTTTATCAGCATCAGAGGCCTGACCAGTGCATAGTGCCAGTGGGGGCTTTGCCCTGTTTCCAGCACAGGGGCATGGTCATATCTGAGCCTGCCAGAACTCCAGTTGGTGAGAATAGCTTAGAGGGATCACCTCTGTAGACTGGTGTTCTCTGGATGAGCTGAAAGCCGAAAGGAGTGGGCTACTACTACTACTTAGCATTTCTATAGCGCTGCCAGGGTTACGCAGCGCTGTACAAGTTTAAACACGGGGAGGGACAGTCCCTGCTCAAGAGAGCTTACAATTTAACGGTAACAGACTACGTAGTCAGTGTAGGTAACAGGAATGGGGAATGTGGTTAGGCGCCAAAAGCAAGGGAGAAGAGATGGGCCTTGAGTAAGGACTAAAATGGGCAGGGAGGGCGCATGGCGTATGGGCTCAGGAAGTCTGTTCCAGGCATAAGGTGCTGCGAGGCAGAAGGGGCGGAGTCTGGAGTTAGCGGTGGTGGAGAAGGGTACAGATAGGAGTGATTTGTCCTGAGAGCGGAGGTGCGGGCTGCGAAGGTGACAGAAGGAGCCTGAACAGAAGGGTCACAGGCCACGTGGTCAGGTAGGCAAAATCAGGCCACCGTGGTTTCGGGCACTGCAGAAGAACTGTTTCCCTTATTCAGAGGTTGATGTCCCTGCCTTTGAGATAGGTCCTTTCATGTATCAGTGCCCATTGGGGAAGCTGGACATATTGCCTGCTAGAACTTTGCTCTTAGGTCATGCTCCTGAGGAAATTTGAAACCCCAGCAGGAGGGAGGGAGCCCAATTCTAGTGGAAGACCATTCAAAGGGATGGCTGCCATGCCTGCATGTGGGGTAGAAGAGAGAGCCCTTCTGCTGGCAAGTACTGGCAATCAGTGCGGGGGAGAAATAGAGGAGTTTTTGATGTTGTTATTTGGATGCTGAAAAGTCCAGCAGCCCTAACTCCAGTGCCCAAATGGCAATGCCAAAACATCAGTGCCCAAAAGTCTCCCTTTGAGGTTAAGGGTCCCTCTCCTATGATGTAGCCAGTCTGTCTGCAGAGGCACATTCAGAATAGTATGTGTAATACAATGAAGTCTGATTCTCCAAACTCTCTCTGGCCCAGATGCATCAAACAAACGTAACAAAATCTAAATCGTTAAAGTCCTTAACGATTTTGAAAAACCGAAGCATGCACCAAAAAAACAGGTCAAACATGTTCGTTGCGGTATCCAGAAGTACAATGTATCACTGAATCGTAATCCCCGTCGTAATTGGCCCCTAAATCATGCGCAGAGCAGCCAAGCGTTATGCTGGCTGCTCTGCGCATGCCACAAACGTAAAAAAAAAACCACAACACAAACATCTGGCTCCCCACTTCCCCCTGCACTAACCAAAACATTAAACAAATAGATCGGGAGGGGGTAAAGGCGCTCGTCAGGAGCGTCCTGTATGGGCGCCCTTGCCCCCCCCCCCCCTGAGATCGCCGCTGTTCCCCGCTTCAGCCGGTTGTAATAAAAACAAATCTCCAAATTTTCTCATCCCCGGTCCCCCTCCCTTCCTGTGTTTCCTGTCCCTTGCTCCAGGGCTCCACCTCCTGCCATCCTCCGGCCCCGCCCCCGTGCCCCGCCCCCTGGGATCGTCACCGCCGATCCCACCCTCCACCGGACCCCCCCTTCCACATTACCGTCCCGTGCAGCGCCTCTCACCTATATGCGAAGGTGCTGCATGGTATAGAACATCTGATCGCCAATTGCTTCTCCCTTCTCCGACGTTGTTCCTGGGCCCGCCCTCCATTGACGTAAGTTACCAACGTTATCTACGTAGGTAACTTACGTCAATGGAGGGCGGGCCCAGGAACAACGTCGGAGAAGGGAGAAGCAATTGGCGATCAGATGTTTTATTCCCTGCAGCACCTTCGCATACAGGTGAGAGGCACTGCACGGGACGGTAATGTGGAGGGGGGGTCCAGTGGAGGGTGGGAGCAGCGGTGACGATCCCAGGGGGCGGGGCACGGGGGCGGGGCCGGAGGATGGCAGGAGGTGGAGCCCTGGAGCAAGGGACAGGAAACACAGGAAGGGAGGGGGACCGGGGATGAGAAAATTTGGAGATTTGTTTTTATTACAACCGGCTGAAGCGGGGAACAGCGGCGATCTCGGGGGGGGGGGGGGGGGCAAGGGCGCCCATACAGGAGGCTCCTGACGAGCGCCTTTGCCCCCTCCTGATCTATTTGAATTTTTTTTTTTTGTTTTGGTTAGTGCAGGGGGAAGTGGGGAACTACCGGTTTGCGTTTTTATATAACTTTTTTTTTTTTACATGCCAGCTTGCATTTTTAAGGTGCAGGAGGGAGCGGGGAGATGACAGCTCAGGCCTGAACAACAGGTCTGAGTGCTCGCTAAATTTGTCACGTTAAATGATTCGTTAGAATCGTCGGTATGGTTAGTGCATAGCGAATTGTCCACATTTCAATGGTAGTCTCTGGTTTGCATTCCGTTTTCGTTATCTGCTAGTGGCTTCAGAAAAAGGCCTATAATGTATGCAACGGCCGCAAATTTTGTCGTTAGAGGGTCATTAAAGGGTCGTTAGAGTTTTGTGCATCTAGGCCTCTGTCCCTTAGCCTGTCTTGTTTCCTTCAACCCACATTTCCTCTTAACTCTTTCCCCAGTGTTCACTGTCCCCCAACCCAGAGTGGAGGAGTAGCCTAGTGGTTAGAGCACTGGTCTTGCAATCAAGAGGTGGCCGGTTCAAATCCCACTGCTGCTCCTTGTGATCTTGGGCAAGTCACCTAACCCTCCATTGCCTCAGATATGAACTTAGATTGTGAGCCCTCCTGGGACAGAGAAATATCCAGAGTACCTGAATGTAACTCACCTTGAGCTACTACTGAAAAAGGTGTGAGCAAAATCTAAATAAACCCTATTCCAATCAGTCTCCTCTCCCACCAGCGTCTCCTCCCAGTCAGTCACCATTATCCTTCCTTAGACCCTCCAAGCGGCCTCTCTCCCTAGTTTGTTGATGCCTCCTGGCCTTTCCCAGATCTTGCCTCAGGGACAGCAGTTTTTGTTTTTCCAGTATCATGTGGCTTTTGGTAAGTTTAATCCACATGGTGTCCAGACTTCATCACTGTTTGCACAGTCTCACAAGAATAGTGAGGGAGTTTGTATGTCGTATAACTCAAACTTGCTGAGAGCTGCAGTCCTCAAAACAGAGCAGTTATTCTGGAGACAGTACTGCAGAAAACCTCTGGACAAGACAGTGGGAAGAATATATTGAGAAAAGAGAGTTAGGGAGCCACAACTGGGGTCAGTGGGACCACCACTTGCCCTCGGACCTTGGGGTAGTTAGTGGTGTTTAGGACAAAATTAGTATTAACTACCATCACCATGGTGCAGTAATAACCCTAGGTGGCTGTAGAAGGTCCAGTGTCTCTCAGCTGCTAAGAAAACTGCAGCCCACCACTAGGAAAAAAAAATAACACCAAGGTCTACCTTCCAAGCTTAATGTTTTCTTTACACTTGTGGAAGTCAAATAAAAGGTCACCCTGAATGAAACAGTCCCTTTGACTAAGCAGTAACAAGCAGCTGAGTATACAGAAAAGAAGTCCCAAGAGAAAACTCTCTCCCAGCAGCAGACCCCAGGCACTGCCCCCAAGCAACTTACTAACTAAACACACACACATACACACACACACACACACACACACACACGTGCGCACACACTGCTTCCAGACCAACTGTTGTCCTATTCATCTTTAACTTACTATTCTGCTCACTGCCTCAGAAAATCTGCAGTCAGCACTTGAAGGTGGCAGTAAATATAACTGGAAATGTTTGTTTAATAAGGAGTTGTCCGCTCCGTCACTCCAGCATCTCCTCTTGTTGGATCTTTGCATCTTCAAAGCTTTTGCATTAAAAAAAAACCAAAAAACAATCCAATATAAAAAAACAGAGACTTGTAACTTATCTGGAGGATGGAAGACATGAAAGAGGAATGTGAAAAGGAAGCACACATAGCTACAGAGCACTAACAGAGGAAAGCAGAAACCAGAAACTGGGACCAACACAATTTCGATGTCCATGACAGTTATTCCAAAATGATGGCATATCAAGTTCAATCTGTAAAGTGGGGGAGGGGGAGAACGTCATGTGATAGGAAGGTAAGGAATAGAAACTAAAAAAAAATGAAGCTCTTCTATGCCTCTTTCCCATACGCTAAATATGTATGCGGGGGTGGGGGGTGGGGAGGAGAAGAGGGAGATATATACTGGAATGCACTGGGCAGGGGAGAGTGAGGCCTTTTTCAGCTTACCACTTTCATTGACTCTGTACTTGTTCTTCATCTGTTTCAGGCTTCAGGAGACAGCACAGGAATGGCAGAATTTACCCTGCCATTTGTATCAGTACTAGTGTGACCAGTTAACGTGATGTGTTTTTTTGTTATGGAATTCTATAATCTACATATGTAATTTACATACATTCATGTAGAAAGTACATGCTACACCAGCCCTGTAAGCAGTTTGAATGTTAGCATCTACTGGTATGTGTGTTCTTTTGCACTTACGCTAGTATTTTATAAAATCAGATAGGAACGTACTTAACTTTATAAAATAGGCATATGAAAACATTCATTAATGAGACTGACTTTATAAAATTATTCTCCACGCAGATATACACCTTTTGTGTGTTTTTCAACTTATCTTATTTAGGGGAGCGGGCCTACTTCAGCCATTTCCCATCTCCACCTCCATCATCAGTTCTTAATATTGTCTGTGTATGACCTGGACTCTTTGCTTAGTGCCACTGTTCACCTTTCAGACTGGTGTAAAGCCTTTATGCTTGCAGGTGGAGTGTCAATCCACAGTCACCTTCTCTGTACTCACATTTCAACTTTTCATTGACATTTCTAGTTTGGCAAAACCTTTTCTCCCTTTGTCATACGTGGTTGGTATTTCAGAAAACACAACAAAGACCCTCTCTTTATGGCCTGAATGCCTTTCCTACTACTCTGACTTGGTTCCCAGCCAAGCTTCGTTCTCACATGAGCTGTGAAGTGAATTTCTCCTTTCTCGTTTTTTCTGCTGCAGTAGTATCAAGAATGTGCTTTGTATCTCAGCTATCTGTGGCTCCCTATCAGCTCTCGGACTGTCTTGTCTCTCTCCATTCATAGTCTGAAGTGTATTCCTCTGATGAATGACATTTCCTGCTACAGTGCACTCTGGTTAACTTCAAGGCCTCGGGACCGAAATTTAACTTGCACTTAACCGCAGCGTGCACATAACCAATGTTACTTTTTCACAGCATAATTTCAGTAACCACACAGAGCCAGTGTAGTGAGACTTATTTATTACTGTTATTGGACAGTCAACAATTTACAAAATGTTACAGTTGTAAGGCATAGACAAGTTTCTAAAAACATCAGTAAAGCTTGTTATGCGCAACGGTTGGCAAGTCATTAGTAGTCTGTTAAATGGGAGAAAAAAATATCAGTAATAGTTTTCTGTACAGTGTTTTATCTGTTCGTGTTGTAAACTAGGTCAAGCAGGTCATAATAATGTTTGTAGATCTGACACCCTTTACCCTCAAGATTAAGCTGTCACAATGTTCGAGTTGGGTGATGCAGCAGCAAATGTCACAGTGGATTTTGCATCACTCTCGCTGCCAACTTCCAGCCCTGTTGGAGCATCATCAGGGCTGCTGAGAGACAAAGCCGGGCCTGCACGCCACCCCCCCCCCCCCTTTGTGCCTGCATGCTGCCCCCCTCCAGGTCCATGCGCTGACCCCCCCTCCTCCAGGCCCACGTGACCCCACCCCGGGCCTGCCTACTTGTCTTCTCTCCTGCTAGCTCCGCTCTGCCGTGCAGGTCCTTCTTTCTGTTGCGTCCAAACAGGAAGTACTTTACACAGGATTGCGGGACGTGGCAGCAAGAAGGACCTAGGCCGGCAGAGCAGAGTTAATGCAATAACTCTGCTCTGTAGCACACAGGAGCAGGAGAGCCATGCTAACACTGGGCGGGCACTAGGCCCCCTTTGGAGGCCGGGCCCTGGGGAAATTTTCTTTCCCTCTCGGTGGCTCTGATCATCATCTGAGTTTCCAGCATCCTCAACCACAAACTGCAGGTCTGAGCAAATCTCAGCATCATTTATATTGATAGATGTCTGAAGGTTATCGTCAGCTGCCACATAGCGATCAAACTCCTCAGCTGTCACTCCAGCTGGGAGATCCACAGGCAGCTCATTTGTGTTCATCACTGAGGATGCAGGATTTTCATCATCATAGCATTCTTTCACAAAGTTAGCCTGTCTGTAGCAGTTGACAGTTGTACTCTGGGTAACAAGACACCAAGTCTCCTTCTGCATGTGTCTGGTAGACTAAGCTTGCAAGCCATCTCAACAGTTCACGTGGCAATATTTGTATCTTTTATCCATTCTGCCCATCAGATGGCATAGCATCAGCATTCTGAAATGCTTCTTGAAATTGGTTACGATATCCTGATCTATCGGCTGAATAACAGAAGTAATGTTGGGTGGTAGAAACACAAGCTTAACATTTGATAGTCTAATGTCATTGCTTTTGCTGCACAGTTGTTACACTTCATTAAGGGTTCCAACAACTTTAATAGCGGGAGCTTCAAAGATTCACTATCCACCAGGGGTGTAGCTATGTGGGGGCATAGGACCCTGTAGATTTGGCCCATGCCGTCGAGAACCTTTGCTGGCGGGGGTCCCCGTGCAGGACATCAGACTCACAGGAACAGAAGCCTTGCAGATCAGCAATGCGGCCACGCTGGAGAAGAGGACTTTGGCTGGCGGGGGTTGGGGACCCCCGCCAGCAAAGGTACCTGATTGCATAGGCAGGGGAGGGTTGATGGCGGCCGGAAGGGGGGGTCGAAAGGGTTGGTGCCGGGGGAGGGGTCAAAGGTGGTGGTGGCAGCGGCGGGGGGGGGGGGGGGGGTCCAAAATGGGGGGGTCGGCAGTGCCGGGGGGGCTAAAATGTGCCCCCTCATCTCGGTCTCTGGACCCTCCCTCCCGCTGAAGTCTAGTTACGCCTCTGCCGTCCACACACTCAACGCTAATGTAACACAATCAAATCATAACATCAAAGTAACATAGTAGGTGACAGCAGAAAAAGACCTGTACGGTCCATCCAGTCTTCCCAACAAGATAAACTCATGCGCTACTTTATATGTATACCTGACCTTGATTTGTATCTACCATTTTCAGGGCACAGACCGTTGAAGTCTGCCCAGTACTAGCCCCTCCTCCCAACTACCAGTTCTGCCACCCAATCTCCGTTAAGCTTCTGAGGATCCATTCCTTCTGAATAGGATTCCTTTATGTTTATGGTACACATTTTTGAATTCTGCAGGTAG
Source organism: Microcaecilia unicolor (assembly GCF_901765095.1). NCBI lineage: Eukaryota > Metazoa > Chordata > Amphibia > Gymnophiona > Siphonopidae > Microcaecilia > Microcaecilia unicolor. Next base: position 240,191,074 of record NC_044032.1, on the reverse strand, counting down.
CAATTAATTACCCAGTCTACATATCTCAACAGTATCTTCAAACCTCAGTGGTAACTCTTTTTTCACATAAGAACATAGTCTTATGACTTACCAGTATCATCCTGTGTTGAGCTAACTATCTGAACACGGAAAGTAATGGTGGCAGATAAAGACCATATTGCCTATCCAGTCTGCCCATTCATACCTGCTCCTAAGCTCTACAATCCCTTCCTCCCCTTCAGAGATTCTCTGCTTGGCCCATGCTTTCTTGATTTCAGATTCAGTTCCCATCTTCACCACCCTCACTTGGAAGCCATTCATGCATCCACTTCCATTTCAGTAATGAAACATTTCCTTCTACCCCTATCATCTTCTTCCTATGACCTTCTCGCTCCAGAGCTCTCTTTCATTTGAAAAAACTGGAAAGGTTCCCATCTGGTGAAAGTACACCAGTGCATTTGATGAAGATTCTCTGTGCAGAGGAAAAGACAGAAAACTTACTTTACTCCAAGACTTCATGGAGCTCTCAATGTGTTTTCTCATACAACAAAACTATCATCAAATTGCTGGGAACAAGGTGGTGTACTCGATCCTCTTCTAAGCCTTCAGGACCAATCCAATTTCTCAAGGACAAGGGTGTATAGGTGTTAGCCTCTGACTCAGTGCAAAACCTCCAGGCTTGTTCAACCTCATATATACCAGAGCTGGCCATTGGCTCAAAAGCTGAACAGTACTCTCTTATCCCAGTAGTCTAGTAATTCAAAGGATGCAAAGAGTATTTTTGTCCTTATATTGTGAAGTACATTGCCAGATTTTTTAAAAATTCTGTTTCCAGAGATTTAGGTTTTGGGGGGTGGGGGCTGGGTGAAGGAAGAGCATAAGAGCACGTCGGGAAGAATTTCTCCTTCTATGTCAAGTTTGTTTTATCATTTTAGCTGCATTTTCATTGTTTTTTCTTTCTTCCCGCGCGAGTGATTTTATTTTGACTTCTTGGCAGAGGTTCAAGTGTCCCAAATGTTAGTGATATCCAATCAGCGGACTTCTGTCTCCTCTATTCAAGTGTTACCACAAGCGTCTGGCTCCAGTCAGCCTGAACTCAAGTGCTGTAGAAGGGACCTGTAGATAACAGGGTTAGTTATACTAGCTGAACTATTGTAAATACTTATGACTTAAAGAGCCTGGAAGATAAGGTGTGCAGGCTACCCCCCCCCCCTTTTTATTTTTGCAAACCATCCATAATGCAGTAGCAGACAATTGGTCACACAGAGTGCTCTGTGTATGTAATCTTGATAACCTTGATGTCTTTGAGCTGCTTTTACTTTCTGATGAATAATTTATGGTTTGGCACATGCTGTTGGCAGTGACTTGCTGCTGCTGGATATATGTCTGTCTTCAGGGGTAAAATGGTGTGTACTATACCTGACAACATTGATCTCATGAGACATTTGTCTCGGGTACATGTCTGTGATGCTCTGTCATTTATTATAACTCTCTTTTTGTTTTGCAGTTCTCTTTCCTCTCTTTCTCGGCTTTCCTGTTTGATAGGTGTTATTTCTTGACCCTTATTTTATTGTCTTTTCATATTCTACACTGTTCTGTTGTGTCCTCATGAAGGGGAGCATATTAAGTGAAATTTTATTTTATTTTTTGTTACATTTGTACCTCGCGCTTTCCCACTCATGGCAGGCTCAATGCGGCTTACATGGGGCAATGGAGGGTTAAGTGACTTGCCCAGAGTCACAAGGAGCTGCCTGTGCTTGAAGTGGGAATCAAACTCAGTTCCTCAGTTCCCCAGGCCCAAAGTCCACTACCCTAACCACTAGGCCACTCCTCCACTCCATAAACCATAAATACCAATATACCTGAATAAATTGACCGACTATTGCCCTCCCCTTGTGCAAGTAGAGCTTTGTGTGAGAATCCCCAGGATAGACACTTTGGATAAAATGTAGGCGCTCCCGGAGCATATTTAGGCCAGGGTAAGACAATAATGCGCCTAGGTTACATTTTCAAAGGAAAAAAAGTACCTACAGAAAAAGCAAGTGTAAATCTCTCTGTGTGCTTTTTCTCAGGGAAGTTTTTTTTGTAGATGGCATACAGATAGTGCCTGTCAGAGACAGCTCTGCAGGGATCTCTCTTGCCTCTACCAGAGTAAAATGAATGAACTTTTAACATGGAACGCTCATGTAGTTTCTAGAACCCAGGGCTGATCTTTTTGCCTAGTACAGTAGTAGAAAGAGACGCCCCTGTCGAGGGAAACTGAGGGACTATAAAACCCTAGCAGAAGTGGTCTTGTATTTTGGTTTTTGCTTCCTGGCCATTGCACCATTAAAAGCAAGGGGAATTTTGTGACCAGCTTGCACAGCTACTACACTGGGGAGGAGAGCAGTAAAGGTGACAGGGGCCGAAACACTTAAGTAGCTGCACTGATTCCCAGGTGGGTCTGGACAGAGACCAGACCACCACACTGCCTCTAAAGGAGAAATAAGGAGAGGAACAGTGGAAACCATCTATTCAGCGTAAGGTTGCCAACTGGATTGAGATTCGTCCGACAGGGTTGATTCAGGCCTGGGTTTATCCCATTGCATGTAGGGACTCGTAGTCTCGCTTTTCTTAGGGACTGCAGTGGGGAAATCAGAACTACAAACCTTTGCATGCAATGGGGTAAGCCCCATGACTTGGATCAACCCTGTCGGGCCGACAACCCTAATCCAAGGGAAGCATCAGAACAGTGACCCCCAGTAGTGAGTGCCATTGGGAAAGGGACCAGGTACCAGGATTATGTACCTGCAGACTCAAACCCCCTGATATTCAAAACCATTTAACTGGCCAGGAATGACACCTGACTGGTCACATGGTACTTAACTGGCTATCCGCGAATTTTCAGCAAGACTTGGCTGGCCATGTCCCGCTGAAAATTCATAGCTAGCGGATAGCCAGTTATATCTTGCGATATAACTGGCTATCCACTGATTTCAGCATGAGTTTGTTGGCCATATTTAGCTGTGTGCATGCCCGGTATATTTTTGGCCGGTTGAACTTCACGGGCCAGCGCCGAATATCAAATAAACCAGAAATGACCCAGTATTGAATATCCGGCATCAACAGGGACCGCTGGAGTTAGCAGGGCTAATTCCCATGGTCTGAATATCGGTCCCCAAAGAGCCCAGCTTCCTGTGTTACCTTGTACCAGGCTCAAATCAGTCTTTTTTGGGAACTGGAATCCAGAGAGAAACAGCTGAATAGCACGTCTTTTCTAAGGCAAAAGATTTACCACTTGAATTAATGCTACTAGTACTGGAGATACTGTAGGTTTGGAAAATATCTTTATTACTCTTGACACCATAAATAGTTATATCAAGAACTATATGTTTAACCCTTTGTGACATCCAAGTTAAGTAAACCCTTTTGGTTGGAATTGCACCATATAGCCTGGACTGAGTTATTGGATGGAAGGAGTATGCTAAATTAGTGGATTTTCTGTGCCTTCCGGTCTTCCAGTTTGGCTGGCCCCAGTCCGGACCTCACAATCCAGTCCTTAAAAACTATGTAAGTAACCCTCCTGATGCCGATAGGGCAAACCAAGGTTAGAGCATGCATGCATTTTCCTTTTGAACAATGATGCAAAGATTATGAGTAAACGTACCCACAGATTTTTGCAGCCAAGTAGGTGCTTTTAATCCTTAAGTAACCAAAAGTTGTACTCTGTTGTTGATATGTATTGTGTGATAAAGTGTCAGGTTCTCAGGTTCAGAGCCCGCGGGGCCGGGCTCTGGAGCAAACGTGAGCCCTTGGGCTGCTGACGAGGAGCGACAGCAGCAGGCAAAACCCACCAACCAACGCTGGGCAAGCACATCAGCACCGACAGGGACTGCAGGCAACGCCCAGCGATCCGGAACACACGGACTGGAATCCACCGGACTGGAGGACACAGGACTGGAACACACACAGGACCGGCACACACTGGACTGGAGCGCACCAGACTGGAACACACACCGGACCGGAACACACTGGACTGGTCCATACAGCTTCACCTGCGCTTGGCCACTACCCCCCCCCCCAAGGGTTGAGCCCTTGGGTTCGAGTGGCCGGCAGGACTTACCGGATACCGGATGACACAGGGACCAGGACTGGAAACAGAAGAGACAGCAGTGCTCCAAGGAACTGGACTAACCAGGGCACTCCTAGGCCTACACTAACAAGCTAAACACAAAACTAACAAGCTTCCTAAGCACTACACTAGCAAGCTAGATACAACCTAACTAGGTGCTTCCTAAGCACTACTAACAAACCAAACACAAAACTAACAAAGTGCTTCCTAAGCACTACTCTGGCAAGCTAGATACAGAACTAACAAGGTGCTTCCTAAGCACTACCCTAGCAAGCTAGACACAAAACTAACAAGGTGCTTCCAAAACCAAGAGGGAAAAGCAGGGGAACCATAAGGGAAAAGCAGGAAAGCTAAACACACAGACACCAGTGCACACTGCACTAACACTAACCTGGACCTTAGCAAAAGCAAGCAGGGAAACTAGACACAAAGTCAGAAGTGCACACTGCACCACCCTACCTAAAGCAAACACCACCGTTGCAAAGGCTCTGAAGGAAAGCACACCACTTCTTTATCAAGGCCCTCCCTGATGATGTCACACTCCCTAGACCCAGGCAGCATACTGAAACACAGAGAGCACACTGAAACCCATAGAGGCCCAACCCACACCAGTGCAGCATCGTGAAGCACTTGAAGCAAGTACACCCAAAGAGAGGTAGAGCTAACTCAGTCCACACACACAGCTGTAGAAAGTGAAACAATTAGAGTCATGCTGCTGGAAGCTGCCAGCACAGAGAGAGAGAGCCAGCTCAGAAAGGACAGACAAAAGAAACAGAAGCCAGCAAAGCTGACCACCAGGAAAAAGGTAAGTTTGAGAGGGGTTATAACCACAATCATAACATAAAGTGCCTGTTGAATATAAATTGCAGATGATTATGTGTGGAGGAGTGGCCTAGTGGTTAGGGTGCTGGACTTTGGTCCTGAGGAACTGAGTTCGATTCCCGGCACAGGCAGCTCCTTGTGACTCTGGGCAAGTCACTTAACCCTCCATTGCCTGCCGCATTGAGCCTGCCATGAGTGGGAAAGCGCGGGGTATAAATGTAACAAAAATAAAAAATTTATGTATTGTCTATGGAGTGATGTAAGTGATTTACAACCGAGAGAACACAATTCACTACAATATTATGGCAGTTATTTTAGAAGCCCTATTTGTGATTGGATTTGCATAAATTGGCATTTAGACATTTACATTGCATCCCTGTGCTTCCCAATTCTAGGCCTGGAGGCACTCCAGCCAGGTTTTCAGGGTATCCACAAAGGTTATTCATGAGACAGATTTGCATGCATTGGAGGGAGTGCATGCAAATATGTCTCATCCAGGTATGACTGTCGATAATGGTGTTTATGTAAGTATGTTTTCAACATGAGAATATTGGTTTATGTTGATAGATGTTATGTTATTGTAGTGTGGTCTCCTGAAGATGCTTCGGCGAAACATGGCCAATGTTGAGACCCTGAGAAACTGCATGTGAGAGGACTGCTATTGAAAGGTTTTTGCATGGAATCAGTAGTGTGATTTAGTTTTTAAACCCAGTTCATGGCAACGGAACTTTGAGAAGAAAATACTGATAGGGATTTGTAACATCTGCTCTACAGTTGGACTTTTGAAGGCACTACGGTTTAGGTACTGCGTACATAGAAAACCCTAAAACAACTTGGAGTTTAAGAGAACTGTGGGACAAGTTGATCATATTTGAAAAAGGATTCCTAGTGAAGGATGTTCATGAGATAAGTGATATGAGTAAATACTGTGGAGGGAAACGTGATATGTGTTGGTAAAAAAAAAAATGGGATAAGTGTAAATTAAGTGAGCATTGCAAAAATGTACAATATTTTATAAAGTACTATTTATATGAATAACGAGATATAATAAAAATGATGAGATATAATAAAGATATTAATATTATTCCATGATAGTCATCAAAATAAATTTTTTTTAAAAATGCATTTTCATTGTGGATAAACTGAATACCTGACTGGCTGGGGTGCATACACATTGAAATCCTGATTTTAGAAAGCTGAGATAATACACATTCAAACGGTGAATATGTACATATCAGTGACTTAGTCACGTGTGGGCCTTAGCCCCCAATTTGGGTCCCCCCCCAAAAAAAATGAGGAGCTGTCCTGTGCTTTGGCTAGAGGGGGTCCTCAAGCCTTGCCAGCAGAAGCCCTCCTCCAACCAAAGTGTGCCATCTTTCTGGGCCACTGCCACACTGGCACCCACCTGTCCTCCCCCCATGCTCGTTTTTTTTGTGAAACTGAACATGTACAAGGGAGGCCTTTCCCTAGGTGCAAAAGGCGAGCCTCTCCTATGTATACTTATTTTTGTGAAAAACAAACATGCACAGAGCTGGCAGCCTTGCGCCGTGGCAGCCCAAGAAAAATGCCAGGCTTTGGCTGGAGCAGGGCTTCCACTGGCGGGGCCTGGGGCCCCTTCCAGCTCAGGTATGTGGGATCACACAAGGTGGGAAACAAAATTTTGTGTCTATCCCCTTCTGTGACCTCAGACACTCCAAAATCTGAGGTCTTGCTATGCCCCTGGTATATATGACAAGAAGGTGTGTTTTGGGGCAGTAGGGTGGGGCTAAAATATTCACATGTCCCCTGAGATCAACATCGGGATTTACAGCTGCTCCAAGGAGCGTCTAGGTTTTTTTTTTTTTTTTAAGTTGCTCATGTTGTGCAGCATTGTACTGGAGGAATTAGGGGAGATTGCCCTTTTAATCTCCCAGTGGTTTTTGCCACTCTTCCCCCCCCCCCCCCCCCCCCCCCCCCCCCCCCCCGCCAAGTGATATACTGACAAATGATATTGGGCTTTGTGAGAGCTTGGGGAAACCAATGTGTAGATTTTTAAAATAGGAAACACACATCTATGTGTCAGCAAACACACGTGAATGTCATGAAATACCAACGTACATGTGTGTGTGAATTCCATTTTAGAAACCTACACATCTCAATTCTATCTTAAATCCACCTTCACATGTAAACAGCAGTATAAACTACATTTAAAATACAATCAAAAAAAGTCATTCAACTCACAAAATATCCATTTAAAAAGGCTTTTTAAGATTGTAAGATGCTTAAAATGAAGTTAGTTGCTTTACAACCTCAAACATCTCTGAAAAGAATCACAAAGGGGCTGCAAACTAAACATACTTCTGGTTTTCTCCAACCATCAGAGCCACAAGCAAAGTCACTATGCAGTTTACAGGCAGTGTTGCTGGAGTATCTTAGAAATAAAGATATAAAAGCAAAACAAAAGACCTTAAACTATGATAAACCACAGGCAGCCAATGATAGGTCCCTAATTTGACAGCATAAAACAATGCAGGCCTCAGCATTCTGCACTATAGCACTCTGCTTGAACTTCAGTGGAAGAGGAACAAAAACCAATTATATTAGTCTAAAGTTGAGAGTACCAGAGACTTGAGGAGAACAAAAATTAGCTGAGGCCGGTCTGCTCTTTGAAACCTTAAATCAGCCTGTTAACAGATGGTCTAACATAGTAACAGATGGCAGGTAAAGACCAGCATGGTCCGTCTAGTCTGCCCAGCGAGGTGGCTAGAGATGTACCTGCTGTTCCGTACAGAACATGCAGGTTGCATCCTTTCTGCCTTTGTTTAGGCTTGGTCCAAGAAAACAGCAAGGCAGACGATCCGCAAACTCCCAAGATGGGAACCAACAAAGCAGATCAGTAGCAAATTCTAACAAGGTTTATTAATAAAAAAACATATAGAATATACTGCCTGACACAGGCCGTGTTTTGCCCAGCAGGGCTGCGTCAGGGGCTATTTATTGATCTTTACTATAAACAAATCATGAGAAAAGTGTGCTCTCATGATTTAAAGTTAGATGTATAAAAAAAAAACCCCCAGCAAAAATCATGTAGTAGCATTTAGAAGATTTCGTGTATCCTCGCCTCTTTTTCCAGCCGCTATTAAGGTTTTCAAGTCTCTTCTGGTGCAGACCCAGTACCAGTTTGGCCTCTGTCCCCTGACTACTTCAAGACTTTTTTTTTATATCTTTAGCAAAAGTTTCCTCCAAAACCGAACACACAACGCTCAAGTGGGGCTTCACCAATGACTTGTATGGGGGGCATTATCATATCCCTCTTTCTGCTGGTTATGCTTCTGGCTTTGGCCACCTCTTGTCACATTGATCACCTTGAGATCTTCAGACACATCACTCCGAGGTCCCTTCTCCTGGTTTGTGCATATCAGCCTCTGTCCTCCTATTGCATACCATTCCTTTGGATCTCCGCATGCAAAATGTATCACTCTGCATTTATTTGCATTCAAGCTTAACTGCCAAGCTTTTGCCCTTGCTTCTAATTTTTGTAGATTGCTTCTCATGTTGTCTACTCCCTCCAAGGTGACTACTCTGTTGCGATTCTTTGTGTTATCTGCAAAAAGGCAAACTTTTCAGCAATATTGCTCACAAAGACATTGAAAAGAATTGGTCCCAGGACCAATCCCTTTGGCACACCACCACTTACCATTCTTTCTTATGAGTGAATTCCATTTACCACAACCTTCTGGTTAACTGACACATGGCAATTTCTGATCCAGTCCACCAGCTTGGGATTCTCCCCAGGGCATTCAGTTTTTTGTATAAGCTTCTTGTGAGGATCAGTATGAAAGACTTTGCTGAAATATAAGTAGACCACATACTGCTTATGCCTTTAATTTAATTTTCTGGTGACCCCGTCAAAAAAAATTAGTCGGGGTTTGTTTAGCACAATCATCCTTTGGCAAAACCACGTTGCCTCGGATCTTTCAACTCATTTGATTTTACAAAGATCACTCTCTTCTTCTTTTCTCTTTATTGAAAGACTTGAAGCAACCAGAAAATGCATCCAAGATAGAATAGAATAAGACATCAGAAAGTGTTCTGAGTTCAGAGGTAGTGTCATGTCAATGCAACACTTGTGGTTATAAGTAGGTTTGAAGACAGTAGATTTAATACACAGGTAAACGTCCTCATTTTGACATCACTGAAGCACCAAACCCCCCTCTGTTTGTTTTTTTCAAAATTTGTAACCCCGTCCTTTTTATCATTCTAACACCCAAAAAAGGCTATCCCCCACCCTCCCCACACCGCATTCCACAAGAAAACGTCTGAACAAACCGCATCTTGCTACCAACAGATTACCACTGAACATTCCAGTGCTACGTAGTATTTAGAATCCACTGCAAGTGGCCTCCACAAAAGCTTCCATATTTTCTCCCGTTTAGATGTTGTCATGTTTTCAAAGCTGGAACTAGGTTTGTGAGCCCTTGGACCACTGCCGAGGAGCGGCAGCGACAGGCAAATCCACCCCACACCAGAGGCAAGGCAGAACTCTGACAAACAGTGAGACTTCACCTGCACATGGCCACCTTTCACCAAGAGTTGAGCCCCTGGCTGCAAGTGGCCGGCAGGACTTATAGGACAGGGCCAGAACAGGATCCCAACAAGGCTCCACAGGGACTGAGGGTCAGAGGGGAACGGAAATATACAGGGACAGTAAGGCAGGGAAAGGATAAGCTAAAGGACAGGACTGAAAACTGCAAGCAGCCACTAAAACAGGGAACAAAACACTGAATAACCAGACACAGAACTGAAAGCTGCAGAACAGCCACTAAGACACAAACAGACAAAGACTAAACACAAGACTAACCCAGAGACAGGACTAGCAAACAAACAACCTAATCTAACTACCCACTGACTAACTAAAACAGACAAGAAGCAAGGCAAAGAACCAGACTGAGCAGAAGTGCAAACAGCACCCCAACAAACCTCAGGGCCTTAGGCAATGCAAAGGCAAAGCAGAAGGATTTCAGAATGACTAATAAGCCCAACAGCAGCTGAGACTCAGCTGCAGCAATCACCAGGCAACTATGGGTGCTGTACAGGTTCAAACAAGCAGAGCAAGTCTGGCCTGAAATCTGGAACGGGTGACAACAACCAGACGGTTCACTGCAGCCACCAGGTCGGGACACCAGGTGGCGAGAGGAAGGAGAGCACGAAACATGGGCACAACCGTGACAGATGTATTCCCAGTACATTCTGCCTTGAGCTTTTGCATGTCAGAGAGATGCCACACTTTCCCCATCCATTTAAGTATTCATTTTCCACTCAGTAGCTAAAGTGAGTCTTGCTGCACATAAAGCATGTTTGGACAATTGCTGCTGGACTATAGTAAATTCTAGCATTAGCCTGCCTAACGAAAAGGTAGCAGATCCCCAGGACCTCTCTCTCATCAATGAACATTGCAACCTTCAGAACACCTTTTCCTTTTTACGTTCCTACCATAAGTGACTCGTACCTCTACTGCCACATTGTCTCCAACAAAGTGTAAAGACTGATAGGAACATATGAGTAAGTCTCACTGGCATCAAGTACCAGCGGTTCATAACCTTAAAACTATTTTCCTGCATATGAACAGCTACTGACACCTAGGAAAGAGCCATCTCCGTGAAGCGGTGCAAAGAAAAGCTACGAGAATGGTATGGGATTTACGTTACAAGACGTATGAGGAGAGACTTGCTGATCTGAACATGTATACCCTGGAGGAAAGGAGAAACGGGTGATATGATACAGACGTTCAAATATTTGAAAGGTATTAACCCGCAAACAAAACTTTTCCTTAGATGGGAAGGTGTAAGAACTGGAGGACATGAAATGAGATTGAAGGGGGGGCAGATTTAAGAAAAATGTCAGGAAGTATTTTTTCATGGAGAGAGTGGTGGATACTTGGAATGCCTTCCCGCGGGAGGTGGTGGAGATGAAAACGGTAACGGAATTAAAAAATGCGTGGGATAAACATAAAGGAATCCTGTTCAGAAGGAATGGATCCTCAAAAGCTTAGCGAGATTGAGTGGCAGAGCCAGTGGGGGGAGGCAGGGCTGGTGGTTGGGAGGCGGGGCTAGTGCTGGGTAGACTTCTACGGTCTGTGCCCTGAAAATGGCAGATACAAATCAAGGTCAGGTATACACAAAAAGTAGCACATATGAGTTTATCTTGTTGGGCAGACTGGATGGACCGGGCTGGTCTTTTTCTGCCGTCATCTACTGTGTTACTATGTAACCTGCCAGTCAGGATCTTCATAGTGTACTCCCAACTCCCTCTCCCATTTTTGTCTGTATGTGAGAGATTTGTTTTCGTCTTTCAGTTATCTGTCAATAGAAGAGATTAAACCCTTTGTGCCTTAGAATTCTTCACAAAGATCCTCCCTTAAGCTGCTGTCCTTCCCAACCTTAGATTCAGTATCTCCTGATGAAAGGAAGTGTACTAATTGCATATAAACATATTTATCAGTTCCAGGGGGTTGATAGTTATGAGCCAGAGTATCAAACAGCAGTATAGTGAAGTTTTTCATAACTTGTCCCCAGCAAGACAAACCCACCTCCCTCCATCTCCTGTACTCACCAGGAGTCATGCCTGGTGGAAACAAAGGATTAGAAGCAATAGGGGTGAAACCAGACAATTGAAAATCTGAATCACCATATAAATGATCCCAGTGGTAGAAGGTACACAGACACAGCATGGCAGGACAGCTTGCCTTCAGGGTGGCCTGTACTTTTGCAGAAGCCATATCAAGTGAGCTAATTTAACCGGGCCAGCCAGATGTTGTTCGATTGCTATCCAAAGTTTAAACGAATGATATTGAAATCATTCCGCTTGTGCCTTAATCTGGGTTGCTTGATAATGTAAAGATAAATTAGATTCATTAAACCCACCCTGCTTCCTCTGGACCCTATAGATTATGCTTCTGGGCAGTCTTGGCCATTTGTTGATGCAGATTCGTAAGCCTATCCTGCAGGAATGGAAGCTATTTCATAGGCAATATTTTATTTATTTGTTTGTTGCTTTTGTATCCCACATTTTCCCACCTATTTGCAGGCTCAATGTGGCTTACACATTACCGTTAGTGGTGTTAGCCGATTCCGGTCTGAACAAACACATGGTATGAATGAATACAAAGTGATAATGTGGTGGAATGAGGTACAAGTAGTGTTCATTGCGGTCTTTGGTTACATTATGTCGCAAGAAGCACTTGAAAAAGATACATTAGTCTGGGCAAGGCATTCATTTTGATGGTAGCGATCCACCCAAACCATGAGAGATCCAAAACATGCCATTTCTCCTAATTATTTTAATCTCCCTAAGAAGGAGGGAATAGTTAGCCTGAAATATACTTTTTGGTTAAGTACACCCCTAAGTGTGTAAGACTGGTGGAGATCCATCTAAATGGAAAAGAGACTTTTGTAGGGTTTCCAAAGTCTGTAATGGAAATCCAGAATCAGAGACCTCAGTTTTAGTAACATTAATCATGAAGCCAGAGACAGCAGAGTACAATCCATTCTGTTTTAACAAATTTGGAAGGGATATTTGCAACAAATAAATAAATATAAGCAGATGAGTAAGAGATAACACATGTTATCTGCAAATAATGAAATCTTATATTCATACCCTCCTATTTGAACACATTTTAATGTCAGAATTGTATCTGACGGCTACTGCAAGCACTTCTATAACCAAGGTGTAGAGGGGACAATGCACACCCTTGCTTAGGTCCCCTCCCCAGCTCAAACAAGGATGAATTATCCCCGTTGATATGAACACAGGCCTGAATCCACACATGGAAATACATTTCGTATATACTCGAATATAAACCCATCTCCGTATAAACCAAGATAATATTTTTCACGTAAAATACGGGGCACAAACTTTAACTCGAATATAAACCAATGGTTTATATTCAAGTACCAGTAATTTTTTCTTACCTTCATTCCCGCCTCCTCTCTTCCCCTGTGGCATCCAACATTCCTGCTGTGGTGTCCTGCCTCCAGCCCCCTCCCTCAAACTGGAAATGCTCGGTCCCTCCTTGTAACAAGAACACCCCCCCCTCCCCGGACCCACCCTAGGCTCCCTTCCCATGCCTACCTTACAGCCCTAGTGGTCCAGTGTCACACCCCTCACCGCCTCGTTGGCGGGGCAGATCCGGCACTCTGGGACGGTACTGCGCTCCCCTGCAGTCTTCTCCGGCACTGTGCGCATGCCCGAGGTTGCCCACGTCGCCCTACATCCCTGCCGGCTCTGCGCGCTTTCAGGGAACTCCTGAGGCTGCTCGGGAGCGTCGACCCACCTCCCTGCTCCGCAGGGATTGGCCTCCCCCACGGGCAGACTCCTGCTCTCCTCCCCTCACTGCCTTCCTGACTTATGACAAGCTCTCCTCTCCAGCTGGTTCCTGCTGACGTCAGACATCTGCACTATTTCTGGAGAGCTTTCCCTCTGCCTTATTGCTTCGGCTTCTATTTGGTAAGCGTTTTTCTTCACTGTGTTCTTGCCTGTCTTGTTTTCCTGGTTTTTGACCCTGCCTGTACCTGGCCTACGCTCTTGCCTGCTGCCTGCCTGTTGGGCATTGCCTGTACCTGGACCACTCCCATTTGCTCTCCTCCGCCTGGTTTCCTCAGCGCCCCTCTCCTCATCTCTCTGAGTAAGTCCTGCCGGCCGCCTGCACCTGGGGGCTCAACCCCTGGGGAACGGTGGTCACCGCAGGTGAACCTCGGGGTTGCTCGGCTGAATTTTCAAAGTACATGCACATATCAGCCTCATTTCTATCCAATATCAGCCTCATTTCTATCCACAAATGAAGTATTTTGTGTGTAGGAGTAAGTTCACTTCCTCACTTGGCCCCCACCTCCAGTTCCACATAATTTTTGTCTGCAAATTAAGCCCTGCTCCAGAGATTTGTCTACATTCTTCATACCTCAGCTGAACACTAAGATTTAGGGCTGAGAAATAAAACCAGGAGCAAGTTAAACACCCCAAAGATATTGAATACCCTGATAGTCTATAAGAACCCCAAACAAAGACATATAGGGGGATGGATTTCAATAAATAGCACCCAAAGTTAAGTGCTGGAATGATCCACACTAAGGGCCCTGTTTACTCAGCCGCACTGTAGGCTTGCTAACTTTTTAGCGTGCTAATGCTTGAGACATCCATATATTCCTATGGGTGTCTCTAGCATTAGCACGCTCTAAAACGTTAGCGTGCTTACAGTGTGGCTTAGTAAACAGGGGTCCTAAGCTAGTATTCTGCAAAGGGCATCTAAGTTTGGGTGCGAGCATTTAAGCCTGCCAAAGACTGGTGTAAATACTGGTACCCAGCTAATGGCAATTAGGTGCGTAAATGATGTTGTCTAAATTCTGGGAACGCTCCCGACCTACCCATGCCCCTCCAATGGTCATGCCCCCTTTGGAGTTCTCTGCTGTGCAATTTAGGCACGCAATGCTATAGAATAGGGTATAGGGCAGATCCACGTGTAGTTCCTAAATACTGCCAATTAACTGCCTGTTAATGCTAATTATTCCTAGCGCTAATCAGCTAATTAGTTTACGTCCAGGATCCGGGATCTACACCCAAATTTGCACGCCCAACTTCGGGTGACCTATACAGAATCCGGCGCGTGCCCCCCGCTTAAGTTGTGCATAGAAATCCAAGCGTGTCCTGTAGTCCGCGTACAACTTAGTTGAATAACAAGCCAATCATTGCCAATTGTTGATGACTTAACAAGCAATTGTCTGCACTAATTGGCATTATTTAGAATTTACATGCACAGTTTGCAAAAGTTTTTCTATTCTTGCATTTTGGAAACTGTTCCCACTCTTTGCAAACTCTTCTAACTCAAAGGTATTCTTAGGTCTCCTTGTATGTGCTGCATGTTTTACATTTTCCCAACAGATTTTCAATATTGAAATCGCCTTTTTTTCCCCCCCTGTAAGTAGTTCATGGTTGGTTGTTAGGTTTTTGTCTTACTGAAATATCTAATCTCTTTTCAGCTTCTGTTTCTGATTGTAGTACATTAGGTTCTAGGATACGTTGATGTTTGGTTCATCCCGTCTCCTCCTTCCATTAGCCCAGTACTTTCTATGCCACACAACCCAAAGCTTAATAGATCCACACCCTTGCTTTATGTTTGGCAATATGTTTTCTTCAATTGCTTCACTCTTTTTTTTTTTTTTTTTCTCCAAATGTATCTTTGTGTGGTTTTGGGCAAACAATTAAGTTTTATCAGTCCAAAGGACTTTGTGCGTGTAGTTTTCTGCTGCCGTTCATATAAGAGATTCATGGAAACAGACAATTTGAGTAGAGGTGCTTAAAACTTTGCGCCTAACTACAAATAAATCATCCACCAGAACTCTGGCTTATATAGTGAAGTTACTCAGAGCAAGGACCAAACCCTCCCCCAATCCTCCTCTTCAAGAAATAAAACAGTACATCCACCACTTACAAAATTTTTCCCCAGATCCTTTCATTTTATTACTGTGTGAAGGAGAGGAGCATGATCGTGCTTCTAGTTTATCAACCTAAAGAAAGATCTCGATCCTCTTCATACTAAAACAGGGGCTCTCTCAACCCAGTATTCGGGATACACCTAGCCAGTCAAGTTTTCAGGATATTCATAGTGTATACACGTGAGGTAGATTTGCACACATTACCTTCATTCTGTACAAGTCTATCTCATTTATATTCATTGTGAATATCCCGACTCGCTGTGTCTGTCCCAAGGACTGGGTTGAAAACCCCCTGTGCTGGAGGGAAGTGTCTTCTGAAGACACCTTGGAGGAAATTCCATAAATAGTACTCTAAAATGGTCTGCTGCAACCTGGTATAAATCCCAGCACCCAAGCTGGGGGTGGAGACCCAGAGGCGGCCCGACCATTAGGCCTCCTGAGGTGGGGGCCTCAGGCGGCACTGTTCAGGAGCGGCATCTCCCCAGCGTTACCCGGCAGCGGCAGCAATTCCTATACACTGCTCTGCCGCCGGCACCCGCCTCTTTCCTTTACTGCGGCCGCCTCTCTGATGTAATTTCCTGTTTCACCAGAGTCTCAGGCAGCCGCAGTAAAGGGAAGAGGCGGGTGCTGGTGGCAGGGCAGCATATGGGAATTGCTGCTGCTGCTGGGTAAAGCCACAAAGGGCAGATGTTGGGTGCTGGCATCTCGTCTGGGGTGGGGGGGGCAGCATCCTTGCTCCGCCTCAGGTGGCATCTTGCCTTGGGCCGGCCCTGTGGAGACCCATTATCCTATAAAACTGCGTGGAAATTTTTGACATGCCCATAACCTGCCCATGCCCCTCCCCTGGCCACACCCCTTTTGAGTTTCCCATTATGAAATTTGGGTGCCCAGCATTATAGAACAGTGTGCAGCTAGATAAGCGTGCAGATCCTAATTGGTGCCAATTAACAATAATTGGTTGTGAGCATCCAGTTATTGCCGGTAATTGGCTTGTTAGCAATTAAATTACACAAGTATCTCGGAAGTGCACCCAAATATGGGCATCATATATAGAATTGGGGGGGGGGTTGTTTATTATAGAAACAATGAGCAAATATCAGACCTCTTGTACTCTGGGATGCGGACTGCAAGGGGCCCAGACTTTTTAAGATCTTTTTGTTTGGCATGCAGTGAGAGAGAGAGAGAGAGAGAAAAACTTGTAACCATACAGACCAGGAATAACTGTGTTCAAAATACTGAAAAGATCTAAATAACAGAGTACAGCAGTAGGGTATATAGCTTGTTGATTTGGCATGCTTTCTGTTGCTGTAATTAGCAGCCTTCTAGTGTTAACTCCATCACTTTATCTTCTCCACAGAGGACATCAGTGGCAGTGCTGAAATGTCCCACGAAATTCACCCAAACCTCTATAATCTAAGAAAGGATGAGATGGATGTCTTCAGAACTTCTCTTAAATCATGTGAATAAAGTTAAATAAATACATCCTGGAAAGACTTTTCATAACAGGGTAGAAGGAGTCTTCAAATTGCAGAAGATGTGAGGATGCAGTAGATGGGTTTATATACGTATATATATATATATATATATATATATATATATATATATATATGAATGATTTTGCATTATTCATTAGTATGGTTTATAATAATTCTGTTTAGGCCTCGTCTCTTTGGGTTGCCGGGAAGAAGTTGATGGTGCCGGTATATCTCAGGTTAGTCTAGCTGTGGTGGTTCTGGCTCCTGCATGAAGGAGGGTGGCAGTTCATTGGCGAGATCAAAGCAGGACTGAATAGCTAATAATTGACTCATGATACAGAAAGGAAAAACAGATCATTTGCACGGGGGTTGCATACTTACATTTAAGAAAATTTGGACATATCTTATATTTGAGACGATACGAATTCTAAATGGGGCAGTTGAGGGTCATGTATCCTGTTATATGTCTGTTGAACATGTATTCTTTCTGCAAGCAAACATAGACTCCTTGATTTGTTCTGTTTTTACAGTGAACCTTCGGTTTTCGTTGATTTTTTTTCAGTGAAAATTTTGTCTTGGATTTCGTTGGTTGCCTCAGTTTTCGCTGCTAATTTTGCGAAAACAAAGGGCGACCCACGCGTTCTCCTGCTCATTGGATTCACATTGATTCATATGGAAATAATTGCCTCGGTTTTCATCTGTTTCGGTTTTCATTGATTGTTTTCGGATGGAATATCAATGAAAACCGAGGTATCACTGTAATGATTTATTGTTGTCTAAAAATAATTAATATCAATAATAAAATGTTCTAAAATAATGAAAAATAAGGGTGTTCGTTCCACCACTTGCAGTATCATAAGAACGTGCAAGTAAGAGCAGTTGATGTACTGATAAAAACAGTTTTATTAACATGCTGTGTAGCTGTGGGTTTTTTCATACACCTCCTCCTGTGCAGCTTTCCAAAGAGTGCAGGGTGAGGTTGCAGCTTTCCAAAGAGTGCAAAGGTTTACTGGTGGAGTTAACTGTTCCCAGACCACACCCATGTTTTAAGCTAATTACAGATGTGAAAAGAGAGAACAACCAAACCTGTCAATAAATATTTTAATACATTTCCGTTCTGAAAGCTGTGCAAACAAAACCTAAGCTGATGTATATCCGCCTTTGTGTATTCATCAGACACGGTACAGGGCAAGCAACAAAGTATTTTGCACCTGCACTGTACCTGAAACTGCAGTTTTCACAGCAAATCTTCTGTTTGAAGTCCTTTTGTTTGACTTTGCTCTGGAAGGGGGCTCAAAGAGTTTTTGTGCTACTATCAGATTTTCCTCACTAGATGGCAGCACAAGCAGGGTTTTGGGACATTGTGCATCTTAACTGTAATCAAGGACAGCTTCTCCCTTGATTCTACTGCAGGATAATGGCATCCCATGCCCATGGTGTGTGTTTTTAAAATTCTGCACATTTGCAGCTGGTCTGCAGTGCAAAATGGTGCAAATCTTATAAAAGTAGTTCATGTGCAAAGCCTGTTTTACACACAGGAAAGGTCTTTTATAAAATGTTAGTTTGTGTGCCTCAGTATGCACCTCAACAGGACGGTGTATGCTTATACAGGTGCTGCATGTAGACATACTCAGGGGCAGGGTTATGATACATAGCATAGTAGATGACGGCAGAAAAAGACCAGCCCGGTCCATCCAGTCTGCCCAACAAGATAAACTCATATGTGCTACTTTTTGTGTATACCTGACCTTGATTTGTATCTGCCATTTTCAGGGCACAGACCGTAGAAGTCTACCCAGCACTAGCCCCGCCTCCCAACCACCAGCCCCGCCTCCCCCCACTGGCTCTGCCACCCAATCTCGCTAAGCTTCTGAGGATCCATTCCTTCTGAACAGGATTCCTTTATGTTTATCCCATGCATGTTTGAATTCTGTTACCGTTTTCATCTCCACCACCTCCCGCGGGAGGGCATTCCAAGTATCCACCACTCTCTCCGTGAAAAAATGCTTCCTTACATTGTTCTTGAGTCTGCCCCCCTTCAGTCTCATTTCATGTCCTCTAGTTCTATCACCTTCCCATCTACGAAAAAGGTTCGTTTATGGATTAATAGCTTTCAAATATTTGAACGTCTGTATCATATCACCCCTGTTACTCCTTTCCTCCAGGGTATACATGTTCAGGTCAGCAAGTCTCTCCTTATGTATGTGTTTGGTAACCAGTTTAGAGCAGGTTTAAAAGGTTGTCAGCATTTGTGCACTAATGTGGCTGGGATCTGGGAGCCTACTTTATAAAAGCACGTAGTCACTATGTTGCCTTTTACATTGGCTTAAAATACGTACCTTTTTGGGCTTCTCATGTAGATTTCCTCTTACAAAATCAGGTCCAATGTGCCCATGTGTCTGTATTTGAATATTGACAAATGATTGCAGTGCAGTCCTAAGAAACATTTTTTGTAAAATACTTGTCAAAAACCATTTTATCAGAGCTGTGTAACTGGTGATAATATGGCCTGCTGTCCCAATACGTTGCGAAAACGGCCTTTGCATACATACACAGAAGAATGTAAAGCTGACCTCTAGAGAAGAAACGTGTGACTGGAGACCTTAGAGTCGTTTATTTATTTTGTTTTCATTCACATACTCATTTGGGAATTAATGCCCCACATATTGGTATTGAGAATGGTGAGGTTGCCCTTACCATCTCATTAGATCTCAGTTCAGTGTTTGATCTGTTTATTGCTGGACTTGCTTCCTAGGAAATCTCTGGCATGGTGTTCGTTGGTTTCAGTCGATTCTCCCAGGTCAGGGCTATTCTGTTATCACACCTTCTTCCACTTTGGCTAACTTTTCCCTTCCCTGCAGTGTCTGTTTTCACACTAATCCAGTGAAGAAATATTTCAGTATATAATTATGCAGATGATATTCTTTTATTCTCTTCCATGAGCCAGACTGCCTGGATCTCTTTAACATCAATCTTGTCTGGACATAGTCTCTGACTGGCTTTGGGAACATTGCCTGATTAGTTAACCCTGCAAAGGTGACCAACCAGTGGCATAGCCAGACAGCCAATTATGGGTGGGCCTAAGCCCAGAGTGGGTGGGTGCACAATTTTCTCTCTGCTCCAGCCCCCCTTCCTCCCCTCCACTCTCCACCCCCTCCCCCGGCACCTCACAACGCAAAATATACTTTGGCTCATGAGGATCCACAAGCTCTGTCAAACGAAGACTTCCTCCAAAGATAGCCAGAATGCCTTTTTACCAAGCTTGACAGGCAGCAGCAGCAGCAGCATCAACTCCTCGAGCCACCGATGTCAGCACCCCATGCATGCGTAGTTATTGGTGGCTCACTGTCAAACTTAGTAGAAGGGAGTTTTTTCTACCTTCAGAGGAGGTCCTCAGCTGGTGGGGTTTTTGGGATCCCCACTAGCTACAACACTATTTCTAGACATGCTAGGGCCCCTCCCCCATTCCCTCTCCTCCCTGCCTCCCCCCTGCCATTACAATCACACTGACCGACCCTCACCAAATACAGAACAAAGGATCACAAACTAGAAAAAAAAATATATAGACAAAAATTGAAGTGGTCATATACTGCAACAGTGGAGAAATAAAAACAGAAACGTATTTCCTTTTCTACTGAACACAATAAAATGACATCCGCTATGCACATTTTCCAATTTAACATGTTTCAGTTAATAAATTCAAAATATAATACCTTTTCTTTGTTGTCCGGTTATTTTATTTTTCCATCATGTTGGTTCCAGTTTCTCTTTTCCACTTTCCTGTCTTTCTAATTCTCCTTCAAACAGCTGCTGTCCATTTCTCTTTTCTCCTCTCTTGTTCCATTCCCTCACTTGTCTGTCTCACATATCAATCTTTCCATTTTAGCTCTTGCATCACCCATTTTTCCTGCTCTCTATCCACTCAAATTTCACCCTCTTTCTAACCCCTTCGTTTTATTTTTCAGATACCTATCAGATTTCCATCTCCTTCTTTCATATGCTAACTCTCCTATTCCCCATCTCACTTCTTCCCCAGCCTTCCATTCCCGTCTGTTTTCAATCTACTCTCCATTATCATATCTCTACCTCCTGTTATCATTATCTTCCTCTCGTTTATGTCCTTGCCACACCCCTTGGCCTCTCCCACATAGTTCCACCATTCCCAGTGTCTTCCTTCCTCCACCCTTCTAGCCCAGCATCTGCCTGCCCTTGTCTCTTTCCTTTTGCCCCCTTCCCCAGGGGCCAGCATTTCTGCCTCTCTCTTCACTCCCATTCATAGTCCAGCATTTTTCCCTCACTCCCTTCTGCCCTTGAATCCAACATCTCCCTCCCTTTCCCCCCTCCTGTGCAGCATCACTCCTTCCTTCTCCTCCATCCTCATGTCCAACATTGTTCATGCTCTTTTTGTTCTTCCCTCTCACCCACTGTCCACCCTCTCTCTCTCTCTCCCCCATGCATCCCATGTCTAACATATCTCTCCCCTGGTAGCATCTCTCCATCTCTCCCTCCCCTCCATCACCATGCCCAATATTTCCCCCTTATCCCTTTCTCCCCTGTGCAGCATTTCTCCCTCCCTCCCTCCCATGTCCAACATTTCTCCCTCCCTCCCTCCCTCCCTCCCACGTCCAACATTTCTTCCTCTCTTGTCCTTCACCCCTCCTGTACAGCACCAGTATCTCTCCTTCCCTTCCCACCCACTCTACCCTACATCCAACAATTATCTCCCTCTCCCCCCATGCAGCATCTTTCCCTCTCTCCCCTTTCATGTCCAACAATTTTCCCTCTCTCCTACCCCTCCCCTGAAGCATCTCTCCTCTCCTTCCCCTCCACCCCCACGCCCAACAATTTTTTCCTCTCTTCTACCTCCCCCTTCCAGTGCAGCATCTCTCTTTCCCTCCCTCTCCTCCATCACCATACCCAACAGTTTTCCATCTCTCTCCCCCTCCCCCCGGCCAGCATATCTCCTTCTCTCCTTCCCCTTCACCCCCATGCCCAATAATTTTTCCCTCTCTCTAGTCCTCACCCCCCTCGGTGCAGCATCTTTTGAAGGGTCACCGGCAGCATGTAAGAATCGGTTCCTGGCTGACCTCAATGTGTGGCGGTAAGTGCAAATGGGCGTTGCCACACGTTCATTTCTTTTTTAAAAAATCCTGCCCTTTACCCACTGCAGTAAAAGGGGGCCTCGGTGTGCATCAAAAACATGTGCCGATGCCTGCGCAGGCCCCCTTTTGCCGCAGCTTCATAAAAGGACCCATTTATATATGAATAACAGGCATCAGGTTGTGTTTAAAATATTGTTTGTTGACACTAATCAGCAAAAAAAAAAAAAAAGATTGTATAGGGCATGATTGTGCTTCTTCTACAGCAGGCTCTGAGCACAAGTATACAGAGCAGTATATTTCATAATACAAAATACAGAACCGAGCAAGGGATCCATATTTATCTACATGTTCAGCCTCAGTAGAGTTGTTTTCTTCAGACACTGCTTTTGTCTTCTGTCAATAACAGTGTGAAGCAGATGTCAAGACAGCAGAACTGAAACTGGAAACTCTCCACACTCCAAGTTCACAGGCAAAACAGATCTAATAATAAAGTGTTGCAAATATAAATAAACAAACAGGAATAGGTGTACATAAAAATCGTTGTGCACAAGAATCTTACCATGGTTCAGTTTCTGCAAAGGTACAATCTCGGATCAAAAATGTTTCCCTGGCATGAAAAGCAGGGTCTAAGCTCAAAACATCTTTAATGTTCACTTTCTTTAGCATTTCCTTTATTATTACACTAGTAAAAAAGGCCCGTTTCTGTAGGCAAGGAAACGGGCCTTAGGCAGGCAGTTCCCCCCCCCCCCCCCCCCGTGCCAGCGAAAACTCCCCCCCCCTCCGCTGCCGCCGCTGTTGTGCTACCTGTGCTTACAGCCGAAGTGTTGTTCTTCCCTTCCCGTAGGTTCTTCAATCATCTTGTCTGGAAGTTCCTCTGCGTGCGTCTGACGTCAGACGCACGGAGTTAAACTTTCTGAGAAGATGATTGAGGAACCCACCCGAAGGGCAGAACAACACTTCGGCTGTCAGCACAGGTAGTGCACAACAGCAGCGGGGGGGGGGGGGGGTGTGCGGTTTTCGGTGTTCCGGGGGGGGGGGGGATCGACAAGTTCACGGAAGGGGTGGGTTTCGAGGGGGCCGTAGCGTGGAGGGTGACAGCTGATTCCGAGGCAGTAGGAGGAGTAGGGAAACACGCTGCGCGTGTTTCCCTACTCCTCCCCTTGCCTTAGAATCAGCTGTGTTGACGTCAGTGACATCCGTGCGTGTCTGCCTCGCAGACCACCTGCAGCCAGGGAGCCACAGTCCCAAGCATAGAACGTTGGAGGTGAGAATTATTATATAGGATTACATTAAGGTCTTGTAGCCCGCTACAACCAACATGTTCTAAGCGGATAACAACAAGCAAAGGAGCATTCTCCGGATAGTTGTACGAAATATTCTCAATCATCAGAAACAAAAATTTAACATCTATGCATTAAAAATAATATTTTCTAAAAAGAAAAGTCTTTAGTCATTTCCAGAACTCATGATAATGTTTTGTTTGCCTAAGAAAAGAAGAAAGAGAATTCCAACTAGAGAGATAGATTAGTAAGGATTGTAAAGGACGAATGGCTTTTACTCTACGAACAGTAGGAAATGCTAACACAAAAAGATTTCTAGTAACTCCACTGTAATTCCGATTAACAAAAACAAAATGATCAACTAAAATAACCCGGGGAATCTCCATAGAACGCTTTAAAAGTCAAAACCAAAAGTCAAAACCAAAGTCAAAACCACTGGTAGCCAGTGCAGTTGTAACGTAAGAGGGGAAATAGACTCATATTCATTTGCTGAGAAAATAACAAGAGTTATTTTGCACCCTCTGCAGCTTTAGTTTTAGAGCTTTTGTGCAACCAATGTAAATGGAGTTGCAGTAGTCCAAAACAAGCACTGTTAGAAATAGCATCTCAGATCAAAAATGGTTCCCTTGCTGCAAAGGCAGAGTCTCAAGTTCAATGGTTCTCTTGCATAGAAGCATGGTCTGAAATCAAAAACGGTTCCCTCGCTGAAAAAGTGGGGTCCCAGGTCCAAATATTTCTGCACATACAATACACTACTGGAAAACTGGAATAGAAGCCGTGCGCTTAATGGTGATGAGGGGTGCGTGAATGAGTATCAGCTGCAAAGTTTGGTTCCCTTGCAGAAAAGCATGGTCTTAGATCAAGCATGGCTTCCTTGCAGTGTGTGAAGTTGGAAAACAGGAAGAGAAGCAGTGTGCTTCTTAACGGCCACACGGTGACATCACTGGGGGGTCTGTCGGGTATGCTGGATGGTTGGATCAGCGAAGGTTGGGTAATTGAGTGTACCGTATTTCCTACCGCTTCTTCCCACCCCAAGGTAACCAGTCCTTTCCACTTATCAAATCTCTTAAGAAAGTGGTTCCCAAACCTGATCCTGGAGGCACCCCAGCCAGTCAGGTTTTTGGGATATCTGTGATGAATATTCATGAGAGAGATTTGCATGCAGTGGAGGCAGTGCATGCAGATCTCTCTCATGAATATTCATTGTGGATATCCCAAACACCTGACTGGCTGGGGTGCCTCCAGGATCAGGTTTGGGAACCACTGTCTTAGGAGCTTTAGGTTTCCTACTCCTTCCAAGGTCCCCTATCATGCCTTGGTTTGCAAATGGAAATATATGTCACCTAACTGGAACTTTTCTTCTTCGTCCATGGGATAGTCATTTGCCCGGGTGGACACCCAACTCTACTCAGGGGCTAACATTTCCTTCATCTCCACCCAATCCCGACCTAATATGAAAGGAAACGGTAGCCTCTCTACTACCGCCACCTTTAAGGGTAGTGTTTTCCCCTCCTAGGTCATCCCAATTTCAAAAGTGTGTTCCCTTTTTGTCCCCATGGATGCACCGGACTTTCACTGCCACCTCTAAATGTTACAATGCCCTTCTTCTTAGTGAGGGGCCCAGACATCAGTGACTGACTACTACCAGTTTCCAGGAGGGAAGTCCATCCCAGCCACCTGCACCCCTCTTTTTAGGGCCTAATCTATTCTCCCCTCTGTTCGGGGAGGGCCAGTGCTCATGCCAGAGAATGAACGCTCCATTAATGGACACTCCCTCGTAAAAAGTTCTTCCTCCCCACAAGTAAAACACCTTAAAGGGGGTTGGACTTCCTGACTGGTTTCCACTGACTCTCTTTTCCTATGTTCCCGGAAGCTAACCCCCATTTCCCTTCTGGGGGTTTTCCCTTTTCTTCCCAGGACAACTTCCATGAGTCCCGGGGCCTATTTTATTATTTACGAAGAGGCTCAAGGGAGGAAGAGGGAGCTTTTAGATGTGATTAATCCTCTCAATTCCCCTGATAGCCTAAATTAGTCAGAATTGTTGGAATCTTCTCAAGATATTATTTATAAAAGAGCTACTTTGTTAATCACTTTACAAGTGGAGGAATAAAAACTGACATTCTAAAAGACTTTCCTAAGAAAAATGTGCCTTTTTGTGGACAATTAATTTATTTCCAGAGATTGCTAGGCCAACTCAATTACATAGAAAAGCCTTCCTACAACTGAAACTTTAAGTTCTGGCTGTGAGGGGAACTTACTTAGATTTCCCAGTAAGTGCCTAGTCAATTATGAGAGCAGCATTTATGTTTTCTTAAATCCAGCTTATCTTGAGAAATTTTTGTCTGGAAAACTTACTCAGAATTAGAAGCAAGTTGAGAATTTGCCTGTTGTTAGTCTAATAATGTCCCATTGCAGGTGGGGAAATTTATTTGAGTTCTAATATATTATAATTTGTGCCTCAGATAGCTCATGTACTTTATTTTTGTTGTTGATAACCCACAGGATTTTAATTTATTTCCCAGTGATGTGGGCTTGACATATTTTGATGTATAATTTTTATACTGTTTTTATAAATTTTCCTGTATGTATTTTGAAAATTAAAAAAACTATTAATTTTTAAAAGTCTCTATGAGCCTGGAGCTTTTTATAAAATATGCATTACACTGCTACAAGAAACGTATATAATTGGCACCACACACAACAGAAAGCCACCCCCCCCCCCTTTTACAAAGATGCTCGGTAAAGCCAACACAGCTTATTCACCTTTTTTTTTTTTGTTACATTTGTACCCCGCGCTTTCCCACTCATGGCAGGCTCAATGCGGCTTACATGGGGCAATAGAGGGTTAAGTGACTTGCCCAGAGTCACAAGGAGCTGCCTGTGCCTGAAGTGGGAATTGAACTCAGTTCCCCAGGACCAAAGTCCACCACCCTAACCACTAGGCCACTCCTCCACTCTAACTTAATGGACTGAGTTGGTATTACCGCACGGGAGCTGCTAGTGCGGCTTTGTAAAGGGGGTGGGGTAAGACATTTTCTAAATGAACACATTAAAAACACAAGCATCTTGATTAAGGGAGTAATAAGCAAGGCCACATATACATGTGAAGAAATCATTTTACTATGTATAATTTTAAGTGACACCACTTAACACTTATAAGTGGTAGGTTTCTGAAGCTACATGTGCTTGGGGAGCTTATTAAAAAAACAGTTCTGAGACTCAAACATTTTGCAAAGTTGAGCCCTTTGAGCTAAAAAGATTCAAGAAGTCTTATTAGCATTTGTGTTTCCTATAGCGTGAAGCCTTTATATAGTCAGATATATTGGGAAAATGGCCCAGTTTGTGTTTTTATTTCTCAAGGGTGCAATTATATTGTCAAGGAACAGAACATGGGTTAGTCTGAATGGGACGTTTTATGAATGGCAACTGAGATGGCCTGACCTTTTCTGCTCTGAAATTTCCAGAATAACTTGTTTGCTCCTTGGCTTGTAGTAACTCTGGCCTTTAGAGCCTCATTAATTACAGGAAGCTGGGAATAATCATGCAGCTGAATCTCTTCTTGCAACAAGCTAATGTTATTTCAGGTAATCTGTGGGTAAAAATGGTTATTGCACACAAGATTTAGGCCCCTGTTTACAAAGCTGCACAGCAATGCAGACACAGCCCATTCAAAGTGAACGGGCTGTGTCAGGGGAATTGAGGATGTTCTGATTTGATTTCCATTGTTTCTCTATTTCTTTAATAAAAAGACAGGATTATTTTTGGATGCTTGCTAGCTGTAATGGATCTGTATGTTTTCTGTTTGAAGCTGTATGTTTGTGGATTCTTTCAATAAAGCTTCATGTTTAAACATTTTTTTAAACGTGAATGGGCTGTGTCAGCATTACCGCACTGCTAGTGCATCTTTGTGAATAGGGGGGTTAGTGCAATCCACATTATTTTTTTGTGAACCAGGGGCCAGATGCACTAAATTTAATGAGCCAGCAACATGGTTTTTAAACTGGTTCTAGCCAGTTTAGCGCGCAAGTAGTAAACCGGGATATAGGGTTCTCCGAGCCATTTTCCTGTCACGGTAGCAGCTAACGAAAACGGAATGCAGATGAGCTAATTACTATTATAATGTGAATGCAATGCAATGTACTATCGTTTCCAACCCCATGCACCGTGGAAAACCTAACAGGAGGTCTGCACCTCCCGTTGGGGCTGCTGTGAGCGGGACCCATGCAGAGGAGGATGCACATTGCAAAAATCGGAAGAAAAAAAACGTCCAAGTGTTCGTCAGGGACGTCCTTTTTTTTTTTTTTTTTGAGTGAAGGACATCCAAGTGTTAGGACTTGGACGTTTTTTTTCTTCAGATTTTGTGATGGGTGTCCTTTTTGGACGTGTTTTTTTAACGTGCCCGAAATGACCACCGCCAGAGAGAATCAGGGATCGGGATGTGTGAGGACGTCCAAATCAAAACTATTTGGACGTCCCTTTCGATTATACCCCTCCAGGTCTCTCTCAGCCAATCACAGCGCGTTTAGCTGTCACTGGTGTAAGGAAAGATAGTAAGGAAAGAGCACCAGGGTAATGAGTATCATAACATTAGGTATCCACAACCCATTTTGATGGTAAAATATTAAGGATGGTGTCTGAGGATGCTTGTATTCATTGAATTACAAAACTGGAAAGAGGAAGAGCAGGATTTGGATGCCAGTTGAGACTGGAACAATGGAGGATGTATAAGCCTGATTTATATTTTGGAGGTCTCAAGTTGAGCTTTCTAAACACTGGAACCATCGGACCCACTTTGAGCTATGAAAATTTGAGCTATAATTGGACTGGCTTCATCTGCCTTCTGTTTTACAATGTTAACTTTATTGGGGGAAAACAGCACCACGGGCCTTTAAAAATGGAACACAGTTCTTTAATGAATGAGCCTTGACAAAAAGACCCGACACGGGCCGTGTTTCGGTGACTAGCACCTGCGTCAGGGGTCACAGTGATGTAACAAAGAGAGGGAACCAAGTACAAAAAGACCAAACAAAAAAGAATGGTTCACCATTAAAGGATTATTTTAATGAAAAAACTGTGTTCCCTCCTGTTTTTAAAGGCCCTTTGTTCTCTTCTTTTTTGTTTGAGGGGTCACAGTGTTGACATGGAAAATTTGGGGAATAACTCGAATATATTCCTCTACAATATATTATTCCTTACCCCACGTCTCATATAGTAAAAGCTACAAAGCAACAAGGCACTTTCACTTTCTGTATCCAAACGCTGTCTGCGGGTATAGGGGATTTTGTCAAAGATTTTTTTTATTGGTTTGTGGAGACTTGCCAAACAGGTTGAAGTTCTAAACCCCCCCCCCCCCCCAATAAATGCTGTATTTAAAAAGGAAGCTGGAGTGTGCATTACCATTAAGAAAAATTAATGCGTGTGCATTTCCTGCCACCCATTTTATAGGCAGTAAGGACTCGAATGCTATTCCTGCGCTAAACGGTTAGCGTGTGGTTATGTAGCTGTACTGTTTAGCGCAGGAATGCTCACTCTCCGTTCCCAGACATTTCCTCCCTAGAAATATTTTTAATGCAGTTAACGTGCACATTTGGCACTCACTGCAGGATATCTGAGCACGTCCCGCAGCACGCCATTTTAAGCTACGTTAAACACGTACTAGTACCTAACGCAGCTTAGTAAAAGGGTCCCTAAATTGGGACTGCTAATTCTGCAGTTCTGCCAAAATGAGTAAAAATTTATCTGAATAGCAGCTTAATATTTCCATTGCACGGATAAATTCTGACCCTGTCCAGGAAACGCCCCGCCCACTCTTATTTTTAAACTGATACATTTTGGCTAGCCATGGAGTTCCCTAGACTAAATTTGTTAGCCGGCATAACATTTTGAAAAGAAGCTCTTAGGCATTTAGGGGTCCTTTTATAAAACTGAGGTAAAAAGTGACCTGCTGTATAGTGGCGTCTTTTAGGTTCGTGCTGGGCAATTTTTTAATGGGCTGGGAAACGGGCCTGTGCTAATATTAAAATTAGCGCACCTATTTTTGGCCTGAGCCCTTACCGCCACTCCTTGACCTAGCGGTAAGGGCTCACGTGCTACCCATGCGGTAACCATGCACTGCGCACATTATTTTCTACCAAGGGATTCGGCACATGCCAAAATTGGAATTACCGCCGGGCGCATGTGCTACCCCGGCAGTAGTGCCAATTGGACACGAGCTACCTATGTGTTATCCCTCCCGCGCCTTTGTGAAAGGGCCCCTTAGTGCTTGGTG
The DNA here is from genome assembly GCF_901765095.1 of Microcaecilia unicolor. Lineage (NCBI taxonomy): Eukaryota > Metazoa > Chordata > Amphibia > Gymnophiona > Siphonopidae > Microcaecilia > Microcaecilia unicolor. The sequence continues at coordinate 240,161,571 of NC_044032.1, read as the reverse complement.
TTGCTTGCTTGCGTGCTTTTGAATATTAGCCCGCAGTGTTCCTCGTTTGTTCAAATCAAGGAGCTAATTTTTATTTGGTTTTGAATTGTTTTGTAGTATGTTGCTATTTGGAAAAACTTGTGCTATGACTCTATTTCAGCAAAAACTAAGGGCCCTGTTTACTAAGCCGAGTTATAGGCGTGTTAGCATCTTTAACGCATGTTAACCGTGAACGCGCATACAATATCCCTATAGGTGCCTACACGGTTAGTGCACATGCTAATTGTAGGGCGTTAAAAAACGCTAACGCGCCTTAGTAAACAGGGCCTTAAGTGTTTATAAAGAATCAATAAGCTGAAAATACCACTATATTTAAAAAAAATCTCTTGTATATTCATTTCATTTCAATATTATGTTCCTGTACATTTGAACATTATAACTAATTGGAGGAAAAAGACCTCAAATGTCCCATCTTGGCAGCAAGTGTAATGTCTTGAGTGCCAGCTCATACTGGACTCCAATCTTATCATCAGTCTAAGTCTTGTGTGAACTAGAGTAAAATGATTGGAGCGCTTAGTCCCCTGATGAAGCTTGATTGAAGAGTGAAACGGAGAGCCTCGTTGGGCATGAGAGTTAATATAAGTGTCTCTTTGCTTAAAGTTGCAATAGTTCAATAATTCATGAAGAACTGAACAAGAAACACTTGATTTAAAAAAAAAAAAAACGTTGATATTTAAAAAAGATACAGTGCACAATATATATACATGAAATAAATAAATTCACTTTCTGGAGGTTTTTTTAGACCCGTGATAAGATTGGAGTCCAGTATGCGGTGGCACTAAAGACATTACACTTGCTACCAAGCTGGGACATTTGAGGTCTTTTTCCTCCAATTAGTTATAATGTTCAAAAGTATTGGAACATAATATTGAATTGAAATGAATATACAAGAGATTAAAAAAATATGTATAGTGGTATTTTCAGCTTATTGATTCGCTATTTGGAAAAAGATAGAAGCAAGAAGACTGCTCTGGGTGACCAGACCTGCAAGCTTCACTCTGCCAAAACTGATTGCTTACCTTCCTGAGAAGCTGGCTGTAATTTATGCTAAATTTGTACAGTTCCAAGTGGTTAGACTGCCATGTGGCGCTTCCAGGAGTTGAACATAAACTGCCCGATTCCAGTTAGCTCAGCTCTTAGAGCACCTATCTTGTGAAGGAGGGAGACGCAAGTTGCCCAGTCAAATGGGCAGGTCCTCTCTTGTTGAACCCTCACCTTGACAGAAGCTTATATTGAGCCCTTGGCTTCCTTTGGAGGGGAATTATTATAGTGAAACATTGAATGGATGCTAGCTTTGCCTTTCCCATTCTGTGCTGTAATATATGGTGCTAGTACCCCTCCACCTTAATGTTTTACAGTACTTGCTCAGTGTGACTTAAGTGCATTCTAAATATGTAAATTAGAAATAAAACTTTAGAGTGACAGCAGTCTTCCACTGCCATACCCATAATCATGTTGTAACAGAAAAGAAAATAAACTGGATAAAGTGCTAAATACTCAAGTTATCTGTATGTGTGACAGCATAATAATTCTGTACAAGGAGCACAGAAAACACACAGAGGACGGGACTGTGCATCACTTTACAGATATTTATTTTTTTAGACCCAGATGCCCTAATGCAGTCAGCTGTGCTACCCTTTAGTGCAGCGGTTTATGCTGGATTTCCCAGTGCTAATTTTATTTCCAGTTACTGTACTTAAATTGGGAGCTGAGGAGTAGCATAATGGTTAGTGCAGTGGGTTCAAGTCCCACTGCAGCTCCCTGTGACTCTGGGCAGCGGCATACCGAGGGCGGGGCGGTGGGGGCGGTCTGCCCCGGGTGCACGCTGCAAGGAAGTTCCCTGCTCCTTCTGATGTTCCTGTTCCGGGGCTGAGGGAGCAGGGAACTGGCGGAGCCGAAAGTCAATCAGGTGCTCCCAGCACCCCAGGAGGTAAGAGAAATGCACCGGGGGGGGGGGGGGGGGGGGGGGGAAGGGGGGTACGCAGCGGTGATCTGCCCTGGGTGGCAGCCAACCAAGGAACACCACTGACTTTGGGTGGGTCACTTAACCCCCCATTGCCCTCGCTACATAATAAAAAAAGCTGAAAAAGGTGTGAGCAAATAAATAAATACCTGTATATAATATGTAAATCACTTTGACTGTAACCACAAAATTGCAGTATATCAAATCCCATCCCTTTTCCCTTTAAATATTAGCACAGGAAAATCAGCAAAACACATGCAAATCGGCTGATTTAAGAAATTGTTCTAGATGCTTACAAAAAATTATAAAATATAGTATAGTTGGATTTTTTTGTGTGTGTGGTTTTTTTTTTTTTTTTACTCTTCTAGCACTAAATCTTTTCTTCAGCTCAGGGTAGGAGTAAAGATGCAGCACAGGAGTAGAAAGGTCCTGTGAGGCGAAGTGTGGCACTTCACCTCAGATCACCCAAGATGCCTAGCGGCCCAGGTACATCCCTCAGCCCATCCACCTCTCAGTTTGGAGGCATGAGCGATGCATCAGCTTCTAAAATGGTGTTGCTTGCCCCCATAGGGTGCATTGGGATGTACCACTACTGTGCAGGCTGCCAAATAAAGGAGTGCTATTTGGGAAGATTGCCTTATTTTGCAGACTGACTTTAATGGTGCATCAAGATGGAAGATGACAGTGGTGGAAGCAGGAACAAGTGGGCATCTCATAAGGACTCATATTTTTAGTTTGGAGTTTTAATTGAGCAGAACAAAACTGCTCTGTTGTCTCACCTTCTTTATACCTTGGTCCCTCTGGTGTGCTGTGGTAGCCAAAGGCATGTTCCTTTCTGTCCCTCATATACCTAGAATTGTTGTGAAGGTGAATTTTCCTTCAACATCATTGATGTGCCCTTTGAATTCTGTATTTCGGTAATCATAAGTACATGGGATGGTGCAGTTGCTTATTGTTTATTTTGTGGCATTATGAGGGTGGAGTATGTAATTGGGTGTATTTTGTTATTTCTGAGAGCTAACTGTTGGGGGTGTAATGTTTACAGAAGTGTATTGCTCCACAGATTTTCTGTGTAATGCTGTGGAATATTTTGTTTTCAGAAAATTATTAGTCAGAAGCTGCAGATCTGTTCTGCTTCTACCTGCCCTGGGTTGCAAAACGTGGTTGTATCACTCAAGATTTGGCAGATATAACTATTAAAACAAATATTTTGAGAGACAGCTCTTAAATCTAATTTGTGTTCAGTGAGTGAAAGAATCCATGTGTATGGCTTATACAGGATAGTTGTGTGCATTTTGGGTGGTCAGCCTGAGATCTTCGGAGCAGTAGAATAAGTGAAGCTCGTCTACCCACTGGCTCATTTTTCATCTATGACAGCCAGTTTTGGGTGGGCCTGACCCCAAAGTGGGTGGGCACAAAATTTTCTCTGCTCCGCCCTCCCTCCACCACTATACCCACCATTTCTCCCTCCTCTCCACCCCTATGCCTACCATTTCTCCCCCTCCCCACCTATCCCCTCTGTATGCAGCATGTGTCCCTCCCCTCCACCTCATACACAGCCAAGACTTCTCCCTTCCTCACCCCTCCACCCCTTTGCTACATCTCTTCCTTTTTCCTCGTGCATCTCCCTCACCCACCAACCAAGCCTCATCCTTCCATCTTCCCTCCCCCCTGTGCAGCATCTTTCTTTCCATCTTCCCTTCCCCCTGTGCAGCTGCCCCCCCCCCCCCCCCCCCGTGCAGCTGCAGCATCTCACCCTCCTTGCAGGCCTGCCCAGCAGCATTGTTCCTGACGGCGATTCTACTCACAGGCTCCGCTCGCAGTCGCAGCGATTTCCACACGCTGCCTGCCAGCTGCCGCTCAACAATCTCCTTGCGCTACTAAGCACTAACCTGGAAGTCTCTCCTGCAGAGGAGAGACTTCCGGGTTAGCGCTTAGTAGTGCAAGGAGATTGAGCGGCAGCCGGCACTGGCAGGCAGCATGTGGGAATCGCTGCGACTGCGAGCGGAGCCTGCGACTGGAATCGCCGTCAGGAACTTTGCTGCTGGGCGGGCCTGACCCGAAATTGGGTGGGCCCAGGCCCGCCCGTGGCTACGCCCCTGTTAATCAAACATTCATATTCGATTCGACCTCCAATACGTTATTTGTATTGGCTGAATAGTGATTTAAATTTGAATATGCATAATCCAGGGCTCTACTGTGATAAATCCTACTGAAATAAACACTTGATCTTTGATTTCACGTTGCTTCTTTTATTATTTGTTATATTAAAGCTCAGTGCCCATTATTCTTATTTGTATTTGGCCAAATAATATTTTTTTATTATTCATATTCGGACAAATAGTAAAATATGCTATTTGGTACAGCTCTCAGAAACATTTATACATTGAAATATTGAACTGAGGGAATTGTTCCACCAAAACAAAACATCCATGCACAAAGAGAGTTTGGTAAGAATTCCATGAGCCATGCTTCCCTCTCGTACATTTCAGTGCTTTTTCAGCCTATCATGCTCAACTTGATAGTCTTCTACTTTCTCGATCTCCCATTGTTTCACACTTCATCTCCATGTCAAACTGCCAGTCCAGATTACCTCCCTCCACCCCATACCACAGGACTTTAACATTATACTTTAACATTCTCTTATGATGTCACCCTTTGAATCACTGGAGTCTGCTTCACTCAAGATGACAGCTCCTTCATCCCAGTCTGAAAAGCCCTCGCACCATGGATTAGGATGAAGGAGTTAGAACTCATCTTGAGTGATTAATGATGGAAGTATTTGGAGCCTGTATGGTCACTGCCAATCCAGACATCACCTTCCACCTGCCCCATACCAAGGGATCTTAATATTGTTCTAACTACTCTTAACTTCCCTTTGAACTTCTGAAGTCTGCATCACTCAGATATCTCATATGAAAAGTGGTCTTTCTAGTAGCTGTTACCACAGCCAGGAGAATAAGTGAACCCCAAGCACTAGTAACCTATGAACCGCACTAGCATTTTCATCCCAAACTCTACCCAAGATAGTGACACCTTTCCATATCATGGAAAAAATATTGCTTTCTTCATATTATGGAGGAGTAGCCTAGTGGTTAGTGCAGCAGACTTTGATCCTGGGGAACTGGGTTCAATTCCCACTGCAGCTCCTTGTGACTGTGGGCAAGTCACTTAACCCTCCATTGCCCCAGGTACAAAATAAGTACCTGAATATATGTAAACCGCTTTGAATGTAGTTGCAAAATACCACAGAAAGGTGGTATATCAAGTCCCATTTCCCTTTCCCCCTTTCCCTCTACAAAACCTCATAATAGTCCATATAAGAAAGCCTTCCACACTTTGCACTGCAAGCAGGCCTTTGCTCACTATCTCAAAAGAACTGAGTCAGTCTGCTCAGCTTTTTGTCTCCTTTGACTCCCAACAAAATTGGCATACCTGTTGCCAAAAGAACTCTGACAAATTAGTAACCATCGTGCATCAACTTGCAACTACTTCTCTGAACAATAAAGTTGCACCAAATTAGAGCTACTGCTACTCCTGCAGCTTCCCTGCTTTGATGGATACAGTTTATAAAGCAGCAATATGGTCTTCACTTCATATCTTTTACCTCACAATACTACTTCTACCAATCCACAGTAAAGAACAATGCCTTTGGTTCCAATCTGCCTATGTGACGTGGAAACTCTTTTTTTTTTTTTTTGTAGGGTGCCTAACTCAGTCCTGATTGCTGGAAAAGGCATTGTTGCTCAGCTGTAGCATTTGTTTTCCCATAAACAGCAGGATTGTTTAGGCACACAATCCTTTCCACCTCACTGAGAGTTCCTTCATTTTGGGGCAGAGGAGACAGCTGCATGTGGTAAGGGCTCCTTATGCTCAATTTTACTATTGGTTCTTCACTTCTGTCTTGCATTGATGTCACCCACTTGTGTGCCTAATCAATCCTGCATCTATGGGAAAACTTTTGTTAGAAGAAGCGTTGTATTCTCGTAGCTTTTCTTTGGAAGCGGTGCAAAGAAAAGCTACGAGAATGGTATGGGATTTGCGTTCCAAGACGTATGAGCAAAGACTTGCTGACCTGAACATGTATACCCTGGAGGAAAGGAGGAACAGGGGTGATATAATACAGACGTTCAAATACTTGAAAGGTATTAATCCGCAAAAAAATCTTTTCCGGAGATGGGAAGGCGGTAGAACGAGAGGACATGAAATGAGATTGAAGGGGGGCAGACTCAAAAAAGATGTCAGGAAGTATTTTTTCACGGAGAGGGTGGTGGATGCTTGGAATGCCCTCCCACGGGAGGTGGTGGAGATGAAAACGGTAATGGAATTCAAACATGCGTGGGATATGCATAAAGGAATCCTGTGCAGTAGGAATGGATCCTCAGAAGCTTAGCCAAAATTGGGTGGCAGAGCAGGTGGGTGAAAAGAGGTTGGTGGTTGGGAGGCGAGGATAGTGGAGGGCAGATTTATACGATCTGTGCCAGAGCCGGTGATGGGAGGCGGGACTGGTGGTTGGGAGGCGGGAAATACTGCTGGGCAGACTTGTACGGTCTGTGCCCTGAAAAAGGCAGGTTCAAATCAAGGTAAGGTATACACATATGAGTTTATCTTGTTGTGCAGACTGGATGGACCATGCAGGTCTTTTTCTGCCGTCATCTACTATGTTACTTGTAAGGGTGAATCTTTATATAGCTTCAGTCACAGCCATGCCTTTTGTTTTGACAGGCGCCTTCCTAGTGTACTGCAATTTGGTGTTTGATTTGTAATGAACTCCTAATTAGTAGGAACTTTCAAGAACTTCACATACTAATATTCAAGGGAGGATTAACCCTTTGGTGGGCCCTAGGTAAACAAGCATATTGCCCCATCTTAGAATAAATGCATTTTAAAACTTCCACACGTAGGTCTCTATGTGGGTTCTGACTGCAGAAGAAAACCAACAGCGAAGACGCACAGATCACTGACTCCCCCTGCTGACTGGAGGAGACTGCTCTTGGGCAGGGAAGGATAGGACGCCTGTCTGCCTGCTAGATTGCCCATTCGCCTGCAAATCCGGACAAACGGGCAGGCTGGCAAAACCCGCCCGGATGCCCGGCCGTGTCCCCAAAAAGAGGACATGTCCGGGTAAAACCGGACTTATGATGGCCCTAGTGGGAAGAATAGACAGACCTATGTGGATAAAGGTGGCTTTGGTCCCCCAACTCTTCCTTCTTCCAGAAGCTAATTTATCAGGTAAAAAAAAATCTGCCATACGAGTCATTGAATTAGCAAATCTGAGAGTATCTCTCCTAAACATTGGGTCCTATTACTATCCCTTTTGAAGTTAATCTGAGCACACAAGACCAATGCCAACTAAATATCCTCAAACATGTTTTTCTACCAACACTGCTTTAAGAGACTAATGCTACATAGCAGTGATTCCCAAACTTTCTCGGGTCACAGTGTCTCAAGGCTACACATGTTTTCTCAAGTATTGAATTAATCTACCTGCAGCATGGTAATTTATGACTGTAATGCAAACGAAAAGTCTGTTGATAGCAAACTGTGTGGTCTGCATGATCGCTGTGGGTTAGAACTAAGTAGAGCTTACTATCATGAAATGGAAATCATTGTGTTCTTTAATCTACCGGCTAGGGTAAAGGTGTCATTTCATAAGTCTGCTAACAATACTGAAACAATCTGCATTTGTAGGACAGATGATTAGTCTTGTGCTTTAATCTGTATTTGCTCATGTATTTATTTAGGAGCCAGGAAATGGATTTCCAGTGGAGTATGGAATCATGTGCCTTAGCGCCAGCACTTAAAATATAGTGTGCAATGTAAAGTCTGCTTTGAATAAGTCTAGGTCTTGATTTGGCAGCTCCCAAATAATCGTTATATATCACTACCTTGGTGATTAATGTAACAGTACAGGGAATTTATGCTAAGATTAGAATGTAAGTGGGGCTCTGTGATGACTGACACTTTTTGGTCTTTGGGGGATGAGAAGGGTTAATGCCCTGCCATCCAGCCCCACTGAGGGCCTGATGTTGTGACCATTGCCAAAGCATAAGGATTAAACAGTATACTTTAAAAGAAAATGATATATTTGAAATAAGCAGCAAAGGCCAGACAAGCCCATGAGCACAAGAAATGAAGATTTGCAAATGTTGGGGGGAATTTCTCTTACCCAGAGGCCAAGGAGAAGGTTGAAATGAATAGCTATTTGGAGCTGCAGGAGCAAGGATGGTAAACTTTATAGCGGTCCCTATGTGGGTTCTTTTTTTTTTTAATCTTTATTTAAGTTTTTACCAAACATAACAATTATGAGTGATATTACACAAATTGAATTAAATTCATTCAATACAAGAAATTTTTTCTACATGAAATAATACTCTTACTAATGACCACAATAATATGAAATTGATCCAAGAAAGAAATAGAAAAAATTTTTTTCCCCCTGCTTAAATAAACAGTTTCACATTAAATTAAATCAAACAAGTAGCTACATTCCCGAGTAGGTTACTCAATAACTGCATACAGCGTTGCATATGTGACTAGACTTGTACATTGACCTCTTCCCTGCTTTTTACAAAATCTTCCAATTGATTTGGGTCAAAAAATTGATATTGCTTAGACTGCAAGATTAATCTACATACACAAGGGTATCTCAAAAGAAAATTTGCCCCGATCGCCAAAGCTCTCGGGCGCAGCAACAAAAACATCTTGCATCTCTTTTGAGTTTCTCTGGATAAATCCGGGAAAACTCTCACTTTTGATCCCCAAAATAAAGAATCCAAATGCCTAAAGGAAAGTCTAAGAACTGAGTCTCTATCCATTTCCAACGCAAAGGTTACAAGCAAAGTAATTCTTTGTGTTATTACTTCAAGGGACGACTCCAGGAATGCCGTAAGACCCATTGCTCTTTGTTCTGATGGATTTGCTGATGTTTTAGCATCAGTCTGTAAGTAAAAAGCTCTAGTTTGTCGCGTGCTCGAGGACCTTGGCATACTGTCAGGCTTCTTCCCCGGGAGCACTGGGTTCGTGAGCCCATGGGCCACTACCGTGGAGCGGCAGTGGCAGGCAAGATCACCTCCAAGGTAGAGATGAGACAAAACTGGACTGGAACCCCGGACTGGAGTTCTACACCGGAATACACGGAACTGGAACGCACCGGACGGGTGCGCACTGGAGTGGAGCCCGCTGGACTGGAACACACTGGAGGGCCCCACAGGACTGGAACATATAGGAGTGAAACCCACTGGACTGGAACACACTGGACCTAGGCTTCACCTACGCTTGACCACCTTTCCCCGAGGGTTGAGCCCTCAGGTTCTGGCAGCCGGTAGGACTTACAGGAAAACCCGGAACTGGAACTTGCAAGCAGGAACAGCAGGAATGAAGATCCAGGAGTGCCCCCTGGCACCTAGGCGCAGGCAAGGCCGACAGGCAGGGACTGTCCGGGTTCTGGCAGTCGGCAGGTTTAAACACAATGACTAGTAAACTGTACCTAGGCTAATAGAAACGCTATACCCAGGCAAACCAGTCATACACAAGAAACATACACAGAGCACACTCAGGAGACTTGAAAGCTATACACCAGCTAACAACAAAGCTGTGCCCAAGCTAACAAGTCATGCACTGGAAACAAACACAGAGCACTAGCAAAGCTATACACAGGCTAACAAGCCACACGGTGCCTAAGCTGGCTAGTCTAAACAAACACAGAGCACTAGCAAAGCTATACACAGGCTAACAAGCCACACGGTGCCTAAGCTGGCTAGTCTAAACAAACACAGAGCACTAGCAAAGCTATACACAGGCTAACAAGCCACACGGTGCCTAAGCTGGCTAGTCTAAACAAACACAGAGCACTAGCAAAGCTATACACAGGCTAACAAGCCACACGGTGCCTAAGCTATCTAGTCAAACATAGAAACTCACACAGAGCAAACACTGAAACAGTGTACAGAGCACTCTATACACCAGGGCCCTAGATGAAATGCCAAGGCCCGGGCTGTAGTCTCTAAGTGATTAATAAAGCCCTTCCACACCAGAGGTACAGCTGCAGCAATCACCTTGCATCCAAACAGAGGCTTGACACACAGAGAAGTCAGCCCAGCGGGAGCCATCTTGGATACTGTCATAGAGGAGTCGGCGGCAGCCATCTTGGAAAAGGCATAGCCCACACAGGTGAGGTTCAGTAGGGCAATCAGCACACAGCCAGAGAGAAACTAAGACAGAGACAGACACAGAGACAAGCAGAAGCCAGCACAGCCACTGACTCCCAGAAACAGGGTAAGTCTGAGGGTGGTCACGACCACAGACGTAACATAGTTATTGGGGGCAATGAGTTTTCGGGCATACCCAGGGTCTCCATCAGATATTTTTTAACTATTTGCGTCAGAGTTACCAATGGTAACCTAGTCTCTTAGATTGATTTTCTAAGTATTCCAGGCGTCTTAAGGTGAAAGTTTTGTCTTTTAACAAAGTTTGCTCCACTAGTTCAATCTTTCCAACTTTTTCAGACAGTCTTTTAACTTCAGAAGCATGGCTTTCACTAGTCTTTAGATGAATTAGCGCAGTCTCTGATAAAACTTTTATTGTCCCCATGTTTTTTAGGATTACGGTTTGTAATGCAGATTGGGTCTTGGAAGTCAAGTCCCAAAGTGACTCTAATGTCACTACGGCTGGTTTCAATACCTCTCCCATTATACAATCCGGTAGAGGGGCTTTTGAAACTTGTTCCAGTATACTCACTGTCCTTAATGAAACAACAGGAGTAGTTGTTAGTTCTGGTTCCTCCAAGTTTCCAGCTCCAGCTCTCTTCTCCTGCAAACTCCCTCCCTGCACAGCCTGGTCTCTTTCCATAGCGGCAGGGCTTGCCTGAAGATTTTCCCTTCCGGGTTGTGGGGGCGCCGCACGCTCGACAGGGCTAAGGGAAGCCCCGTCTACGCTGTTGTCCTGCTCCACAAGGCAGGCTCCCGCAGTTGGAGTAGACGCCATCTCGGGACCGGGCAACACCGCGAAACAGTCCATCGTAGTCTGCTGCAGCTGAGGTGTTCCACTCGGGACAGAGGGAACCTCCCGAACCTTGCCTCTCCGCTTGCCCATCTTCCGACTGGTAAGGTGCTAACAGCGGCGTTCGTTGGGGCCGATTCTGAGCGCGTCCGTTTGTGCTACTCAGTCCGTCGCCATCTTGGATCTCCCCCCCTATGTGGGTTCTGACTGCAGAAGAAAACCAGCAGTGAAGACGCACAGATCACTGATCTCCCCCTGCTGACTGGAGGAGAGTGCACATGGGGTGGGGAGTAGGATTACCATATTTGCCCTAAGAAAAAAAGAGGACACATGCCCCACCCCCTGTCATAACCCATCTGCCCCACCCTGTCACACCCCCACCTCACACTGTCACACCCCACCCTGCCCCCTGTCACTTCCCCCCCCTCCAAAGAAAGCCAGATTCCCTCTCTCTCCCCCCATGTATATCCCCTCCCCAGTGCCTTATAGCCAGCGGAGCAAATGCTTCTCCACTTCTTCTAGCTACATGGGTCCTGGCTCAACCAAAGCTCTGCACCTGCTGAGGCATCTGAATTTTGCAACCCTGACCGAGTGACCAGATGCTAGGAAAATTTTAGATAAGTCCCCTTCCATGGGCAAAATGCATCATCTTCCTTGTTTTAAAATATGAGTGAAGTGGAAGAAGCACATTCTGTCAAAACCCAGCCTTATTTTAAATCTCCTCTCAAACACTGGCTTTGTGAGACCAGATATATATAGGAGGTAATACTCAGCCTGCAGCGATAAGCAGCTTATAAGCCAGTTCCAGCCACAGGCTGACCTAATGCCAGATATTGAATGCTGGAGCAGGAGCTGGCCGATATTCAGATATTCAGCTGGGCGTCTAAATGGCAGATGACATTTAATGTGAACAAGTGCAAAGTGATGCATGTGGGAAAGAGGAACCCAAACTATAACTACGTCATGCAAGGTTCAGCATTGGGAGTCACGGACCAAGAAAGGGATCTAGGTGTCATCATTGATGATACGTTGAAAACTTCTGCTCAATGTGCTGCTGCGGCTAGGAAAGCAAATAGAATATTGGGTATCATTAGGAAAGGGATTGAAAACAAAAATAAGGATATTATTCTGCCATTGTATCGCTCCAAGGTGCGACCGCACCTCGAGTATTGTGTTCAATTCTGGTCGCCGCACCTCAAAAAAGATATAGTGGAATTGGAAAAGGTGCAGAGAAGGGCGACAAAGATGATACAGGGAATGGGATGACTTCCCTATGAAGAAAGGCTGAAGAGGCTGGGGCTCTTCAGCTTGGAGATATGATAGAGGTCTATAAAGATAATGAGTGGATTGGAACGGGTCGATGTGGAGTGTCTGTTTACGCTTTCCAAAAATACTAGGACAAGGGGGCATGCGATGAAGTACATAAGTATTGCCATACTGGAAAAGACCAAAGGTCTATCAAGCCCAGCATCCTGTTTCCAACAGTGGCCAATCCAGATCACATATACTTGGCAAGATCCCAAAAAAGTACAAAACATTTTATACTTCTTATCCCAGAAATAGTGGATTTTCCCCAAGTCCATTTAATAACGGTCTATGGACTTTTCCTTTAGGAAGCCGTCCAAACCTTTTTAAAACTGTGCTAAGCAAACCGCCTTCACCATATTCTCTGGCAACGAATTCCAGAGTTTAATTACACGTTGAGTGAAGAAATATTTTCTCTGATTCATTTTAAATGTACTACATTGTAGCTTCATCGCATGCCCCCTAGATGAAGCTGCAGTGTAGTAAATTTAAAACGAGTCGGAGGAAATGTTTCTTCACTCAACGCATAGTTAAACCCTGGAATTCGCTGCCGGAAAAAGTGGTTAAGGCAGTTAACTTAGGTTGGACAGCTTCCTGGAGGAAAAGGCCATAGAATGTTATTGAATGGACGAGGGAATAATACACTATTTCTAGGAGGGGTGGGACAAATTGCTTGTTCTGTTGGCCGCTATCTGTGGCAGGGTGCTGGGCTTGATGGACCCTTGGTCTGTCCCAACATGGTGATACTTATGTACTTATATTAGTTACAAATTAAAGCCCATGCATGGTACTGTAGCCCAATAGAAACTATTCAGTTGAACAGAAAGCCTAAAGGAAGAGGTGAAAACAGCAAGACCCCCCACACCCCACCCTCTCAAAGCAGTCCTGTCCTGTGCAAGCAATTGTCTCCAGCTGCTGCTTCTCTGATCACCTCTTCTTCAACTCCTTGCACCTTCAGCTGCTGCTACTTGACCTTCTGTCCCTCTTGCACACTTGGTCTCTGTTCCTCAATACCACCTCATGCTATTAAACCATTCTTTGGGTCCCTCCCCAGCTGGCACTGCTCCTGTGACACCTCTCCTACCCCCTGACCCTCTCTTTCTTCAGGATGTGTCATCAAATATACACATGTGCGGAAGCTCATTGCAGCATTGTGACATCAACTGTTACCCAGCAACAGAAAACAAAACCAGGAAGAAGATTGCAATTCACAGAGAAACAGAAAGGACTCCAAAAAGCATTCTTTTAGCAGGCCTAAACTAATCAAAATAGGGGGGAACCCAGCAGTATCCTTCCATTTAACTCAACAACCAAGGTACCTTATCTTTGAAACAAAATATTATGGTATTTCCCCTTTCATTTCCAACATAATTAAGCATTTGAAAACACAGCTCATTAAGTTATAGGGTCTGTCCTTGAAGCTTTTTTTAAAAACAGATTTCAGCCCTCCCTCCTTGCTCTGTTCATAAACTGAGAAAGAGCAACGTTCCTGCCTCTTGAGCTCTTAATTTTCGATTGAAAAGATGCTTGTCTTACTGTTGTTGCAAGAATGGCTCTTCAGGTTCCAGGTAGGTAGGTAGCAACTCTACCCGTCTAACTTCAAAACATCAGCCAGCATGAAATGCATGAAGAGTTCCTGCCTAAGCCTGAAATTTAGGGTTCCTATAAGTAATGAGAAGAGATACCCGTAGAATAGCAGTATCTTCTCCTTCAGCAGAGTCAACAGAAGGTGAGAAACTGAGCTGAAGTTCCTGATCCTTCCTTTCTTTTACTCCTTGCAGTTGTTTGTTGTTTTTTTTTTATGAGTAATAGTTGGATAGTGTCTCTAAATGGGTTATGTTTGCACATTAAACATATTGTGCAGTAGAATTTGCAAAAGCAGCTGATATGATTCATTAAATATATTCACATAAAAAAAAAATAAAAAATGTCTTAATATAGCTCAACACCAAACACAGGGGCTCTTTTCAAAGCCGTGGTAGGGTTACCCCGCAGGTAGCGTGCAGCAAAACAGCTCTACTGTGTGGCACACCGCGGCACCCTGAGGTAATTCTGTGTTTGCTGCACTGTCCGATTACCACCAGGTTAGCATATGAGCCCTTACCGTCTACTAAATAGGAAGTGGTAAGTGCGCAGGAAGAAAATTGCCGCTCGCTAAAGTTTTATTAGCGCATGACCATTTATGATTTCCATTTAAAATAATGGAAATTCCTGCTGTGATAAAAGTGGCCTCGGCATTCGACAATTTTCACATGCCCACACTACCGCAGGCCACCTTTTACCACAGCTTTGTAAAAGGGCCCCGTAGAAAACATTTTTGAAAAATGGCATCAGAAAATAATTTCCAAGATGTCCGTCCGACCTCAACACCTATTTTCAGTCATTTGCCCCCTCAATATCATTATGGCGTAAAAAAAAACGCATGCTGGTGAAAAACTGCTGTTCTATATGGTGTTTTTCATATCACAATGATATTGAGGGGCAAGTGATTGAAATTAGGTTTTGAGGTCTGGACAGCTTGGAAATTATTTTCTAAAATGTCCTATCACCTGTGCACCTTCTGATGCCCCTTTTCAAAAATGTTTTCTATGTTTGGTGTTAAGTTGTATTGACATTTTTTATCGTTTTTTAAAATTTTTTACATTTTAAAGAGGGTTTTATTATTATAACTGCAAAGTATAGCCATGTGCAGCAGGTACAACTTAGTATATACGTCTAACAAAGGGAGCTAGTATACATTCTAAAACTATAGATCCCTTATTTTTATATTTTTAGAAACTAAGGGGTCCTTTTACTAATGGATTTAGTGCATGCTAAATGATAAGACACCCATTATATTTGGGCGTCTTATCATTTAGCACATGCTAATCATTAGCGCATGCTAAATCTGTTAACACATCCTAGTAAAAGGACCCCCAAACCCCCAATAGGACAACAAACCAACAAAACAAAAAAAGAAAGAAAGAAGGAAGGAAGGGAGACATTTGTAAGCATAATGGCCAGCCCCTAAAGCAAGTTCACATTCCAAATTGCAGCAAACAGCAGTTAGTTTCTCCATTCGTAAATATGGCACAGTTTAGTTCACCATATAATCAGTGAAGGAACACCCCATTCTTTCCAGGCTGTTGCCAGAGTAAATTTTGCATCATTTAACAAGTGTCTGACCAAAATTATGTGTGGTTTGCTGTAACCAGGAATGTCTCTATTGAACAGGAAGATCCCAGGATCCCATGGGATTAATAATCCACTTAGCTATTTAATCCAGAACTGAACACTCTCTTCCAAAATGCCTGAGCCTTTGGAGGAGTCCACCAAATGTGCCCCATGGTACTCCTGGATCCACACTGATGCAAACAAGTCAAGGCTGCCAGGGGGTACCAGTGGCTCAGGCAATCTGGTGTGAGATATCAGCGATACATAATCTTGACATTATTCTCCTTAACATGAGAGCCAGTGGCAACCTTATCTAAAGCAGTTTCCATTGTTGCCGACTCAGAGGAATTGTAAGTAACACACTCTATTCCTGTTCCCACCATGTCCTATGAATCAACTCCATAGGTATAAGGTCTGTAATGAACCTGTAAAGAGTACCCACAAAGATGCTTGATAAATAGGAAGTCCCCAGTTAATCATGCTTTTCTTGTTTTATCCATCAGTAAGGGGTCCGTTTACTAATGTGTGCTGAAAAATGGCTTGCGGTAGTGTAGGTTAAGGTTTTGGATGCGCACCGATCCATTTTCCAGCGTGCCTGTAAAAAAGGCCTTTTTGAATTTTTGCCGAAAATGGATGTGCAGCAAAATCAAAATTGCCGTGCATCCATTTTGGGTCTGCAACCTTACCACCAGCCACTGACCTAGCGGTAAAGTCTCATGTGGTAACCGGGCGGTAATGACCTACACGCATCAAATACCACTTGGTGTGCGTCCGGTACGCTTGTCCGAAAATAAAAATGATTTTTCGGACGCATGCCAAAAATTAAATTACTGCAAGACCATGCGGTAGCTGGGCAGTAACTCCATTTTGGCAGGCGTTGGGCGCGCATAGACGCTTATGCGGTTTAGTAAAAGGGCCCCTAAATGTTGTAAGTTGCATGTGTGGATACCTGTGTGTCAGTGGGAGTTGGAAGTTATGAGCCAGGGTCTCAAATGCCACCAGTGTGTCTTTGTTTTGTTTTGGGGTTTTTTTTGTTAATGTTTATGTGAATTTATTTAATGAATGGTACCAGTACATTTTGCAAATTCCATTTCATAATATCTTTATGGTCAGTATTTGTGGGTGCGCTATGTAATTTCCCTCTTTTGTATTTTTAACTTTGCACATACCATGACATTACTTCTGTGCCATGGTATGATGGAGATTCTCAGTCTTTCCAATTCACTGCTGCTATTTGCCTCAACATTTGCATTGTTCCAAAGAGATCTTCCTTAAGGAGTTCATGTGGTGTAATATGCACAGGCAGCATATCAACATGTGCTTGGAAATTCTTTTTAATGAGACTGGTGGCAGAAATTAGTTAATAATTTCTGCAACATTTTATTGTCTCTGATTGCATTTGTTGGTACTTGAGAATCTTTTATTTGTCCTCTCTTGGTATAGAATGATCACTTGGCATTAGTAATGCTGTTCTCATACTTTTCTCCTTAACCTCAGCATCTGGTTTTCTTGCATCAAGCTTTTTATCTGCGGGAATAGAAATGAACTAGGCAATTACAACTTCATCCTCATCATCCTGCTAGTACAATTGACACTAACAGGTTATGTCCCCGATAATGATAGAAGTATAAGTGGTGCAGCCAGGAATGTTTTTCTCTGCCTCCAGCAGATGGTGCAGGTTGACTGGTGCAGCAGGATTTCTACTGAACAGGCCTTTCTCCCCAGAGTCCACAGCCTGCAGGCCTTGAGGTTGAACCTTGGACCAAAGGTGGCTCCCAGAGACTGGTCTGCAGATATTCTTCTGGTTGAGCGCAGAGGTATCTTTTCCTCTGGAGCCCAAGCTTTAGCCCAACTTTTGAAACCAGTTGGCGGTGTCCCTAAGGGGCCTTGTCCAGCAGGGGTGAGTTAGTATCCCTCCCCCCCTCCCAACTTCAAAGAAAAAAAAAATTGATTTATTTTTTTTTTTTCTGTCAGCTTTGCCTGCCTGTTTGAAGTTTATAAAAACAAAACCAAAAAAATAAGAAGAGAGAGAGAAGGTAGAGTGCTGGTAATTTTATATCGCTTGTTAATGTAATTGAAAAGGCAGGCAGGGGGCTGACTGGGATAGGCCTGTGCTAGGCTCCAAGCTACTTTTAATTATTTTATTTTCAGCAGGGTTTCTTTTTTCTTTGCTAGAGAGTTGAGGCAGCGTTCATGCTGGGACGCAGGGGTTTGTAGTGTGGCTGGCTCCTACTGCTCTGTTTGTGATGGCAGAGTGCAAATTTCTTCATCAGGTGCCCCGCGGTCCTCCCAGATACAACAGGATTATTTGTGAAGCTTGAGTAGCAGGCTTCTAAGTCAATTTTGATGAGAACAGCAGCACATTTTCTCACCTGACTATCAGAATCAGGCCCAATGCAGTTTCCTTCCGAGTTCTTCAGGGTTGGTGGCTACAGGGCTCTCTCTTCAACCCATAGAGGCAAGGAACTTGGAGAGCCAATTTGGAATCCCCTGGGAGCATATGTTACTGGCAGTAACTGATTGTTTTAGAAGAGCTTTAGAGAAGTTTAAGGGGTTTCCTCCAGGGCCTTCAGGGGTCCCCCTGAGGTTAAGGTTTTCAGAGGGCCTTGGCCTAATCAGGGGCTGGTCTGAGTTTGAAAGCGGTGCCAGACTGATCATTGAGGGCTGTGATCATGAATGGGGACTAATTCCACCTCTGTAGATGACACAGAGATGGTGGATGGATCCCACCTGGGGGATGCCTCCCTGAACAGAGCAGAATTGTCCTGGAGGAGAATGAAGACTCCTCGGTGGTGAGGCTGTTTTGTAGGGAAGACCTTTCTTCCTTAATTAAGCAAGTCTGTTTCACGCTTTGCATTTCAGTGTCCACCCAGGAGAAGCCAATGGGTGGGGATCCCATTCTTGAAGGTCTTTGCAAACCTAGGGCCTTCTCATTTTATCGTGCCCTCTCCTAGGTGGTAATAGTGGAGTGGGAGTTACCAGACATGGTTCTCTAGAGCACTAAACTCATGGAAAGGCTCTATCCATTTCCACAGGAGGATCTCAGTAGGTTTCCTCCACTCCCTAAAGTGGACACTACAATCCCAGTGGACGGTAGCTCAGCCCTTACAGATACAGTGAAACCTCGGTTTTCGTCGATAATTCGTCCGAAAACTATCGACGAAAACCAAAACCGATGAAAACTGAGGCAACAAGCAATTTTTCTTTTAAATGAATAAAAAAGACTAGTGTATAGAATAAATGAACATTTAACATGACATTTACCTTTCTGAAGACTCTTCTTGGTGTATGGAAGATGGAGAGAGAGGAGCAGAGATTATTGTTTGGAAGGGGGATCCCCCTCCATAAGGACACTATCTGGGGGGGGGGGTCACTTCCCTTCTTGTTCTTTTGCCACTAGGACCAGCTTCTAGGGGGGGGGGGGTCACTTCCCTTCTTGTTCTTTTGCCACTAGGACCAACTTCAGAGTCTGTGGACCCTTGGTGCACAAGAAATGTGTCCAAAGAGGTTTGTTTCTGTCGCCTCTTTAAGATTTGCCTAAAATGGGGCAACACATTATCATTGAACAAGTTGCAGACACGGCTTGCAACAGCTTTGTCTGAATGATTTTTCTACACAAACACCCGTACTTTACTCCACATGGAGAGGATGTCCTTAATCCCTGAAGAAGGCACATTCTCTACTATTTCTTCCTCGTTATCCGAAGCAACTTCTTCATCTGCCGTCTGTTGCACTTCTAATTGAAGGTCTTGCAGCTCTTCAGTGGTGAGTTCTTCTCTGTGGTCATCCACCAACTCTTCCACATCCTCACCACTCACCTCCAAATCTATGGAATTACCTAAATGAACAATTGACTGCACAACATGTGTAGGGTCATCAGGTGAAGGATCTAACCCTTCTAAATCGCTCTCATGCACACATCCTGGCCATAATTTCTTCCATCCACAGTTTATCGTCCTGGATGTCACTCCCTGCCAAGCCTTATCTATGAGGCTGATGCAGTTGAGAATGTTGAAATGGTTTTTCCAGAACTCTCTTAAGGACAATTCTGTATCTGATGTCACCTCAAAGCACCTTTGAAACAATGCTTTTGTGTACAGTTTCTTGAAATTGGAAATGACATTCTGGTCCATGGGCTGGATGAGTGGTGTGGTATTAGGGGGAAAGAACTTCACAGTGATAAAACTGAACTGCTCCAACAGTGCATCTTCCAAACCTGGAGGATGTGCAGGAGCATTGTCCATTAACAGGAGGCACTTTAGGGGCCAAATGATTTTCCTGGAGGTATTTTTTCACACTCGGGCCAAACACTTCATTCATCCACGCAATGCTTTCTTGTTTGCTCTCCACATCACATACAGTTTACTTTTGATCACATTGTTTCTGCTAAATACTCTAGGAGTTTCTGAATGGTACACTAGTAAGGGCATCACTTTACAATCACCACTAGCATTACCACACAACAGAAGAGTAAGCCTATCTTTCATAGGCTTATGTCCTGGCAGTGCCGTTTCCTCCTGTAGAATGAACGTTCTCTTTGGCATTTTCTTCCAAAACAGGCCAGTTTCATCACAGTTGAAGACTTGTTGGGGGATGAATCCTTCAGCCTCTACGTAATCTTTGAATCCAGACACAAATTTTTCAGCACCAGACTTGTCCGAACTCGCAGCTTCTCTGTGCTTAGTAACACTGTGTATGCCAGTGTGCCTCTTGAATTTTTCGAACCAGCCTCTGCTGGTCTTAAAATCATTTAGTGAAGTAGCACTCGTCCCGGGCATTTTCTTTATGAGATCGGCATACAGCAGTCTGGCCTTTTCACATATAATGGCCTCAGAAACAGAATCGCCATCTAACTGTTTTTGATTGATCCAAATTAATAATAACTGTTCCATATTTTCAATTGTTTGTGATCTCTGTTTTGTTATCGCATTCACACCTTTTGCTACTTTTGCCTCCTTTATTGCTTCATTTTTGCAACGATTGAACTTAACGTGGATGGTGACTTCCCATACATGCGGGCGATTTCAGCAATCTTAATGCCACTCTCGTATTTTTCAATGATTTCCTTCTTCAACTCAATCGTGTTCCTGTCCTTCTTCTTTGAAGGACTGCTGCCCATAGGAACTTTTTTGGGTCCCATGATGAGAGCAGAGACTTTGATACAGGCACTCAACCAGCAGCAACAGTAGTGTGGCAAAACGACGAAATTTGGGTCCTAATACCTGCAGGGACTTTGATACAGGCACTCAACCAGCAGCAGCAGTAGTGTGGCAAAACGACGAAATTTGGGTCCTAATACCTGCAGGGACTTTGATACAGGCACTCAACCAGCAGCAGCAGTAGTGTGGCAAAACAACGAAATTTGGGTCCAAAAACAGCAGCAGTGTGATCCCACAACGGGAAACAACGCCCCAGAAGAATGACACGTGAGAACACAAGATTAGCTGTGTGGTCACGCCAACGAAATCTGAGGCGAGCGACGAAAACCGAGACAAAATTTTCATTAAAAAAATCGACGATAACCGAAACCGACAAAATCCAAAGTCAACGAAAACCGAGGCTTCACTGTATTCATGATATCAAGGTGGAGTTGTTTCTCAAGCAAGTCTTTAACACTTCAGCTCTTGGTGTATAGGCATCTGTCTGTGGAGGTTATATGGTCAAGGCTGTTATGTACTGGATGCAGCAGTTGCAGGTTTGAGTCAGGGGAAGCCTTTCTGGCAGTTTCTCATTACTACCATATGCGTATTTTTTTCTCACAGGAAGTTGTGGTAGTGGTGCATAGATAGCTGTGGCATTGATCAGTAAATGCGACATCAAAGTTCTGCTTAAGTATGTTAGTCTTTAAGGGGTGATTAATGTTCGGCGTGGATTTGGACAAAAGAATCTGGGCGAGGCTTGCCCACAATGCTTTCCTGAGGACAGGACCAAGTCTGAATCTCAGGAAATTTCAGATTGGACTTGGTATCAGCAGAATAGAAAAGCTTCCTCTGTCTCAGTGTCACAAGGTTAGAAAGTGTTGCCATATCAAGGGGCCTAGAGGGTAAGGGATGACCTTCTTCCTCTGTAGCCTCTTACAAGGTTCCTAATAAGTTTTTGTGGACTTCCTCTGGGAAGGTTCAGGTGAGAGGGTCATCTCACCCTGTTCCACCAGGAGTGGACCCTTATCACCTCAGACCAGTGGGTTCTAGAAGTAGTCCATCTGGGCTGATTTCTGATACCTTTAGAGATTTCCCCCTGTGGTTCTTCCCTCAAGATGTGAGCAGTTGACTCCATGTAGGAGTGGTGGAGCCTGATCTAAGTGAAAACATGGACAGGGACATAATTCCATCTTTTTGTAGTGCCCAAGAAGGGAGGTTCCTTCTCTGTATTCTGGACCTGAGGGAGAGTTAATATCTCACTTCGGATTACCTACTTTTGCATGGATTGGTGCTTACAGTGGACAGACCAGGGGGGTTCCTAATATCTTTAGACTTCTTCACATTGCCATCACAGCCAAGCACAAATGATTTCTCCAATTTTGTGTTCTAGGTCAGCTCTTCCAGTTTCAGATGCTCCCATCTGGGTGAACGATGGCCCCATGAACCATTTCCAAGGCCATTGTCATGGTGGCTCACGTGTGCAAGCATTGTGTTTGTATCCGTCCATACCTGGATGATTACTTGATCTGCATTGATTCTGAGGTGGAGTTGAGATTGGCAATTTCTCAAGTAGTCCAGTTGCTCGAGCATCTGGGCTGGGTAGTAAAATATGCAAAGAATCAGCTAGTAACCTCCCAGAAGTTAGAATACCTTGGAGTTCTTTTTGACATCAAGTGTGATATGGTGTTTGTGATGCAGGAGCGCATGGGCAAGCTCCAGGTGGAGAAAAAGTGCTCTGTGCATAGCGGGCACCCCGTGTTTGGGACTGCCTGCAGCTCCTGGGCTCCTTGGCAGGTACTCTCAAAAATAGTGCCCTGGGTAGCTGCCCACATGAGATCCCCTCAGTGGGCACTGTTGTGCTGGTCTCCCAAATCCCAGTTGTTTGAGGTTCCTCAAGGGAGTTCCACTGGATTAATTGGTGCTTATCACAGACTTGAGTCTGGTGGACTGGGGTGTCCATTGTCTGGGTCACATGGTACAGGGGTATTGGTCTCTGCAGGAAGCCGCCTGGAGTATAATTCTTCTGGAAGCCAGGGCCATTTGCTTGGCACGGCAGCTGTTCCAGCCTGTCCTACAAGGCAAGGCAGTCAGTGTACTGTTGGACAATATAACAGTGGTGGCGTACCTAATAATTGCTGAGGTGAAATCAAACCCATCAGAGGAAAATTGAAAAACCTTAAATTATTTAAACGTAATTGATTCTCAAAAAGTTAATTCTTATGATGGAACTTTAGGCTATCCTTTACCTCTGACATATTAACAGCTTGGAAAGTGTGCGCCCTTTCTTACAACCTGCACTTTATCAAACTAGAAACCATGTCTAATTTAGTGACCTTATTTTGGAGTTTTGAAAAAAATAACACTTGAAGAGAAAGTACAGAATTGTGCTATCTTTCCCTTCAACAGATCCTCTGTTCTGGTAACCATCTACCATAAGTCCACTAATGAGATCCCTCCTTCAGCTTCTGGTCATGATGGCAGATCTAGAGCCATAAGTATTACCATACTGGGACAGACCGAAAGTCCATCAAACCCAGAATCCTGTTTCCAACAGTGGGTAATCCAGGTTACAAGTACCTGGCAAAATCCCAGAACAGTACAATACATTTTATGCTGCTTTTCCTAGAAATAAGTGGTGGATTTTTCCCAAGTCCATTTTAATAATAGCTTATGGACTTCTCTTTTAGGAAGCTATCCAAACCTTTTTTTAAACCCCGCTAAGCTAACTGCTTTTATTACATTCTCTGGCAACAAATTCCAGAGTTTAATGACACGTTGAATGAAGAAATATTTCTCAGATTCGTTTTAAATTTACAACTTTGTAGCTTTATTGCGTGCCCCCTATTCCTAGTATTTTTGGAAAGAGTAAACAAGTGATTCATGTCTACCCGTTCCACTCCACTCATTATTTTATAGACCTCTATCATATCTCCCCACTATCTACCCTTCTCCATTGAGAATATTGACCAAACCGACTCTCTGTTTTCTATCTTTTAACCAGTTTTTAATCCACAGTAGAATACTACCTCGTATCCTGTGACTCTCTAATTTCCTCTGGAGTCTTTCATGAAATACTTTGTCAAATGCCTTTTGAAAATCCAGATATACAATATTGGCTGTCTCATCTTTATCCAATGTTTGTTCACCTCTTCTCTTTTCTCCAAGCTGAAGAGCCCTAACCGCTTTAGTCATTCCTCATAGGAAAATTGTCCCGTCCCCTTTATCATTTTTGTTGTCCTTCTCTGTACCTTTTCTAATTCCACTATATCTTATTGAGATGCCGTGACCAGAATTGCACACAGTATTAGAGGTGCAGTCGCACCATGGAGCGATACAAAGGCATTATAACATCCTCATTTTTGTTTTCCATTCCTTTCCTAATAATACCTAACATTCTATTTGCTTTCATAGTCGCCGCCGCACACTGAGCAGAGGGTTTCAACATTACATCAACGATGATGCCTAGATCCCTTTCCTGGTCAGTGACTCCTAATGTGGAACCTTGCATTATAGTTTGGGTTCCTCTTTCCCACATGCATCACTTTGCACTTGCTCACATTAAACGTCATCTGCCATTTGGATACCCAGTCTCATTTTTTCACAATCCTCTTGTGATTTAACAACTTTGAATAACTTTGTGTTGTCAGCAAATTTAATTACCTCATTAGTTACTCCCATCTCTAGATCATTTATAAATATGTTAAAAAGCAGGGTTCCCAGCACAGACCCCTGGGGAACCCCACTATCTACCCTTCTCCACTGAGAATACTGACGAAATCCTAATCTCTGTTTTCTATCTTTTAACCAGTTTTTAATCCACAACAGAACACTACCTCCTATCCCATGACTCTCCAATTTCCTCTGGAGTGTTTCATGAGGTACTTTGTGAAATGCCTTTTGAAAATCCAGATACACAATATCAACTGTCTCACCTCACCTTTATCCATATATTTGTTCACCCCTTCAAAGAAATGTAATAGATTGGTGAGGCAAGAATTCCCTTCACTAAATCCATTTTGGTTTTTTCTCATTAATCCGTGCTTTTGAATATGCGCTGTAATTCTGTTCTTTATAATAGTCTCTACCATTTTGCCTGGCACAGACATCAGGCTTACCGGTCTATAATTTTCTGGATCGGCGTTACATTGGCCACCCTCCAATTTTCCAGTACCATGCCTGATTTTAAAGATAAATTACATATTACTAACAATAGTTCTGCAAGTTCATTTTTCAATTCTAACAGTACTCTGGGATGAATACCCATCCGGTTCATGCAATTTGCTACTCTTCAGTTTGTCAAATTGCGCCATTACATCCTCCAGGTTTGTAGAGATTTCATTTAGTTCCTCTGACTCATCAGCTTTGAATACCATTTCTGGTACTGGTATCTCTCCAAAGCAAAGAATTAATTTAATCCCTCCACTATGGCTTTGTCTTCCCTGAGTGCCCCTTTTATCCCTTGGTCATCTAGAGGTGCAACTGATTCTTTTTCTGGCTTCTTGGTTTTAATATACCTTAAAAAAAATTTACTATATGTTTTTGCCTCCAACACAATTTTTTTTTTCAAAGTCCCTCTTTGTCTTCCTTATCAGTGCTTTGCATTTGACTTGCCATTCCTTATCTGTTTCTTATTATTTTCAGTCAGATCCTTCTTCCATTTTCTGAAGGATTTTCTTTTAGTTCTAATAGCTTCCTTCACCTCACTTTTTAACCATGTTGGCTGTTGTTTGGTCTTCCTTCCTCCTTTTTTAATACATAGAATATATTTGGTCTGGGCTTCCAGGATGGCATTTTTGAACAGCATCCATGCCTAATGTAAATTTTTGACCTTTGCAGCTGCTCTTAAGTTTTTTTTTTCACAGTTCTCATTTTATAGTAGTCTCCTTTTTGAAAGTTAAATGCTAACTTGAATTTCCTGTGTGTACTTACTCCAAAGCCGGTATCAAATCTGGTCATATTATGATCACTGTTATCAAGCAGCCCCAGCACCATTACCTCCTGCATCTGGTCATGCGGTCAACTAAGGACTAGGTCTAGAATTTTTCCTTCTCTTGTTGGCTCCTGTAGCAGCTGCTCTATAAAGCAGTCATTGATTTCATCGAGGAATTTTACCTCCCTAGCATGCCCTGATGTTACATTTCCCCAGTGAATATTGGGGCAATTGAAATCACCCGTTATTATTGTGTTGCCCAGTTTGTTAGCCTCCCTACTGATAACATTTCCACATCTGTTTGTTCATCCTGGCCAGGTTGACAGTAGTACAGTCCTATCACTACCCTTTTCCCCTTTACACATAGAATTTCAATCCATAGGGATTCCAAGATGTGTTTCCTGCAGAATTTTCAATCTATTTAATTCAAGGCGCTCCTTAACATACAGTACTACCCCTCTACCAATTCGATCCATCCTATCATTATGAAATAATTTGTGCCCTGGTATGACAGTGTCCCACTAGCTATCCTCCTTCCACCAGGTCTCAGAGATACCTATTATATCTTTCATTTAGTGCAGTATATTCTAACTCTCCCATTTTATTTCTTAGGTTTATGGCATTCACATATAGACATATCAAACTATGTTTGTTGTTCTTATTTACATCTTGCTCAGCAGTTGACAGTGTTAATTTGCAATCTTTTGTCTGCATTTTATTTAAAGACACCTGGTGTACTATGGTCTCTATTGCAACCTCACTATCGGGATACCCTATCTTCCCTGTTTTGGTGTTATCTTTGAAAGATACCTTGTTCCGAACCATTCGTTTTTGAGTGACTGTCGGCCTTTCCCCCGAGTCAAAAATGACTGACTCCAGTTTATGAGGTTGCCCATCACATGTGGAAATGGACTGGGAAGAAACCACCAATTCAGCCTGTTCCTGTCACCGCATGGATTCAATCACTGGATGAATGTCGATATTTATGGGCAGTAAGGAAGGGATTAATGCATCGGGGCTTAGAGATGCAGGTAGTAGCCATTAGATGTTTATCCATAGGGCCTCTTACAGCTGGAGGAGAGGTAAGCAAATGATCCCTTCCACTTCCCCATAGCCAAAACTAAATAGAAAGGAAAATAGCTAAGGGTCCCACAGTCCTCTGTTGGAATCTCCACCTTCCCTCTTGAGCTTCGCTAGGTTCCAATAGCTCTCAGTCTCTCCCAGACTCACTTGGCATGCTGCGCAGATATTCCAGTGTTGGGGGTGGAGTCTGTGATACCATCACTTCCAGCAGGGTCTAGAACAATCCTCCCCCTGCTGGAATCTCCACCTTTCTTCTCGAGCACCACTAGGCTCCAATAGTTCTCAACCTCTCCTCAGCATCTTTTTTTCTGAAGGTGGTTTCACCCTTTCATCTAAATAAGGTGATTCCACTGCCAAGTTTCTAGGAGTCAGACGTCGGGTTCCTGAACTCTTCATAAATTGGATGTATGCAGAGCCCTCTTCCATTACTTGGAGATCGCTAATTCTTCTTGGAATTCAGATAGGCTATTCGTATTGCTTTTTGGTCTGTGCAAAGGTGAAGCAGCCTCAAAATCTACCATTGCCCGTTAGATTAGGGAGGCCATAGGAGCAGCTTACCTCAATCGGAAAGAGGTTTCAGTAGGTCTCAACTTACTTGACTGGAGCTCAGGTGACTTCTTAGGTGGAAGCTTGCGTGATCAACACTTGGAATACCTGCAGAATGGTCACTTGGTCCTCGATGCATTCTTTTGTAAAGCATTACAAGACTGATGTTCAGGCCAGAAGAGATGCTGTCTTTGACAGAGCTGTTTTGCAGTATGCCTTGTGTTGGTGGGATAAAGCTTTGGAATAACCAGTCCGTCTGCACTGGTGTAGCCGAATGATAAGAAGGAGAAATTTACCCTTTCCAGATAATTTCCTTTCTTTGAGTCCTGCTGCTAGATCAGTCCAGGGCCCACCCAGGAAGATGGTGGAGTCCCGATAGTCCTTAGCTTCTGGCTTCCCTTTCCTGTTCATTATACATAGTTTTCTTTTATTCTGTGGGGTCTGCATAGGGTTCTCTGGTTGAATGGGTTTCATGTGTATATAATTAATTCTGAGCTTTTGCATTAGCTGCACCACCTGTTATACTGATGATGTCATCTGAATCTTCAAGTCTCTGTCTCCTTCTGCTGATAGGAGACAATCTGTCAGTCTGGACTGGTCCAACAGGACTCAAGGAAAAGAAATCAGTAAGGTAAATTTCTCCATTCTCCACACTTCTGTCCAAGTTGTGAGGCTATATTTTCTGGCACACCAGTGCCTTAGTGTTTGCATTGCTTTCAATGGATTAGAAGTGCTACCTTATTGTGCCTTTCTGTATACAGTTTTTCTGACATCAGCATGTCACACGCAGCGGTGAGACCGTTTCTTGTTTAGTGCTACAGAATCTTGATTTATCTGTTTTGCCAGCTTTGTGTCAATCATCTTGTCCGTAGTCGACTCTCCTGTGCCCCAATTGTTGGTCTCTCATTTCTGTGTTTAAACTCACTCCTTAACTAGTCATGTGTCACATTTTCATCTAGTTGAGTTTTCTATATTTCCTGCTGTATTTTACCAGTAGTGGTGTGTGGGAGGCAACATGGAATCTGAGGTAATCCTCAGTCTGAGCCTAAATTTTACCTGAAGGTCAAAGGTTTGCCACTTTTGAAAGTGTGGGAAACATAAGAAAGTAGTTAAAAAAAAAAAAAAAAGTAGCAGTCGCCAGTTTTGTTTTCATGTGCATAAATTTTACACATGTAACTTTCACAGTTAAAAGATTAGCAGCTGGTTAAAGCAGTGTGTCTGCTTTCCAGAGCTCTTAACATTGATTGACACTGAACAATACAGTGCAGAAATAGAGAGAGAGAGAGAGAAACCCTAGGAGGCGTGGCAGATCCTGGGAGTCTGTGCACTGCGGGTATAGCAGTTCTAGCCAGCGAAGGTGGATTGGTCCTTCCAGGTCGTCCTTTGCAGTTAATGTTTAACTTTGCAACATGCAGGATTCTCCGGAACTTGAACCATGTGCCTGTTGAAGGTGCCTGGCTGGTGTGCCAAAGCTGCCAGCTGTGTCCTTTTGTGCACTCTGAGACCTTAAGAGTTCCTTTGAAAGTGATCGAGAGCAGAGGATTCCTCCAGCTGGTTCTGGCCCCATCTCAGAAGGTAAATGCATTACTTCTCCTTTGCTGGCATTGAATGTCTGTCAGCATCTCTTCGTGGACCGGGTCATCAGGTATCAAATGCTGCCATTCAGCTATACTTAGCCGGAGGGCTAGCTCTGCCATACACTATTTAAGGTCTTTAGTTTGAATCAATCTGCAAGCCTGCTTCCTCTCACTGGTAATTTTTCTGTGCCTTTTTTTTATTTTAGTAAGTATACCAGGATTCTGCCCGATGGCAGCAGGTGAGGCTGGGATATTTAAGTGTTTGGTTTATGTTTTTCTCTTCAGCCCTTGTGTTTTTTTTTCCTCCACTGCTGATGTTATGATTTTGCCCAGATTATAAATCCTCAATGATTTCTCTGCAGACTGGCTGTCATTTTAGCAGATTTGTTTGTGTGACTAAGCGCTCTGTTCCTTCCCCATCTACTCTGAAACTATCTTCTTCAAACCAAAAAAAAAAAAGTTTTAATTTTGTAGCAGTTTCATTGTGGAATTTGTTGCTGTCTGAACTGAGATGTGAACACAGTTATTAAGATTTCACAAATTACTAAAGCGTTGGCTATTTAGGAGAGAGGTTTTATTCTTACCATAAAACCGTAATTATTTTTAATTTTGAAGTTTCTAACATTGTAAACTATTCAGAGCTACTGGTTAGATATGGTATATAAGAATTGTTATGTTATATGAAAAACATTAAACAGTTGAGGTACTGGTCAGAATGGGTAAGCACTGGACCCTGATTAAGCATGGTACCAGGTAGCAGACTGTTGCATAGCATTGACAATCCTTGTTTTCATCATCTTAAAATATTTCTGTGGGGTGCCTGCCTGCCTGCCTTGTGCCGCTTTTGGAAAGGAGAAATATTAGTCTATGCCTGTGTCTCTTTGAAGCAGCTTTTACGTGCATTATTTAATGCGCCCCCCCCCCCCAATCTGGCTTTATTTGTGGATTTGATGCTGAAATGGTTTTTAATGAATGGCAGATAAGGTGTACAAATAATGACATTGTTTAATGTCAGTTTAATATTGCATGGTTTTTATGTTCCTCTTGGAGTCTCTGTCTGTGGTTTAAAACTGTAAAAATGTGAAAGAGACAATGGACATAGTTTGGGCATTTTTTGTCAGATGTAGATGGGTATTTGCTGGGATCATGTGCAGTTTATGCGAAGACTTATAGATTTATTTGTTTTAAGCGGCAATCATGACAGCGAAGATGCTATTTAATGCATAGGAAATTCAGTCCAGTTCTAACTGTTTGGAGTTTCAGAAAAAGCTCTTCTCCAGGCACCCTCACCATTTATACATATAAGTAACTTGGTGGGCGGGTACGGGACACTGCTGTGCTGTTTATTAGAGCCGCATGCAGATATTACACTGACATAAAAATATCTATATAAATAATTCTCACCTCCAATTCTGAAGCTCACAGTGTGGCTGGGAAACAGTGAAGCCCCGTTGTAGCCTGTCAGCACCACTCACTGTCACTGTCACTCATACACCTGCCCCCAGCCACGCCCCCCCAACCACACCCCTTCCGGACATAATTCGCAACCTGAACGTTCTATTGAGGCCCCAAGCTCCAGCCACTTCCGTCAGCAGTTCGTTAGTTCATGGTGATGAAGCCTCTCCACTCACCATGTCTGTCTGTCACGCCCTCGTGTCGAACGTGATGACATCGCGGGCGGAGCTATTAAGGAACGCAACGGAAAGAGGGGAGTAGCGTTATGACATCGCGGGCGGAGCTATTAAGGAACGCAATGGAAAGGGGGGGTTTCCCTACTCCTCCCCCTCCCTCACAATCACCTGAGTGCACCGACGAAACAAAACATGGTGCCGAACACAACCGTTCCCGACCGCGACACAATGCGACGTCACAGGCCACACGAAGAGCGGGTTCACAGTGAAAAGGTCTGCTCGCTGCCTGCGGTGCTGTCTTCCGTCTAAAAAAACAGCTGATCCTCTTTCCCCAGGTATGTTACGTGGGTGGCCGCACGAGGAGGGGGGAGCGCTGGTATTCATGACCTCTGTGGGGGTGGAAAGGGGGTGCACTGGGTGCGGAGACTGCAAACGTACCTCTCCAATCCCCTTGCTAGCGCCCGTTTCATTTCAGCCTGAAACGGGCCTCTTTTACTAGTATATTTATGTTTTTGAAATATTTTCTAGCTTGCTCTGTCCTACAGTTCTAGGAGAATTGCGTGGACTGCTGAAGAGGGAGCTTAAGGGAAGTAGAACTTTAGAATGGGATGGTGTGTCCATAATAAAAGATGAATTCTTAAGGTGGGGGAACCACCAATAGAAACTGGCTTATGGAAAGCAGGATAAAGAAGGGAGCATGCCTCTAGAAGACAGCAGAAAGGATGTGAGAGATCCACAGATTAACTAAAATGTTGATCATTCTAGTGAGTGCTGCTGCCTTTAAAAGACTTTTACAGACTGGCAACCAGATCTGTTTCTTTGCTGTGCTTCACGCTCCATTTACTCCAGAGTCCTCTGCTTTTCAAAAGTATTGATTTGAGTCAGGGCTGCATTTCACTTAAAAGTTTTAATCATGGTTACAATCTTTAACTGAACAATTAATCATGATGAATCTTTGCAATTAAAGGACAAATATCAAAAGCAATATTGTCTTCATTAAC
This sequence comes from Microcaecilia unicolor, assembly GCF_901765095.1. NCBI lineage: Eukaryota > Metazoa > Chordata > Amphibia > Gymnophiona > Siphonopidae > Microcaecilia > Microcaecilia unicolor. Next base: position 240,130,202 of record NC_044032.1, on the reverse strand, counting down.
CATAAGAAGCACAGCTAAGGAATGCATTCAGCATATGGATAAGTAAATATACATTATCTTACTGTTTGAGCCAACCACCATCAATGTTGCCTGGTGAAAGAGCTGCGCAGTTTTTAATGACTATGGAGGCCGTTCTCTAGAGAGGATTAAAAGGTGCCCAAAGTCCAGGCACTAATCTAGTAATTGTACAACAGCAAATGTGGGCACTTAATCTGTTGTAGAATGCTAGCATAAGACAGCAATTAGATGCATAATTATGGCAGGTGTAAATGAGTGTTAGGAGCCTGAACGACACTAATCAATAAAGCAAGTACTTATATAGAACAGCCATGATCTGCCCTTGCCCCGTCCACTCAGGTGCCAAGTTATAGAATAGCATCTAAGTGCACTTAGGTGACTAACTGCTAATTGCATCAAACGTTAGGCCCCAAAATTGGCTCACTATGTAGAATGGGTGGGGTTGGGGGGTCCTGATAATTAAAAATAAGTGTTCGCAAGTATTTCATAGCCAGTCTTACAATGACTGGATGTGACATTTTTGATGTGTCTTCCACCACTGAAGTGTACATAACTGTTGATCTGTCTGAGGTTCAGTTAGAGCCCAACTGAAAACAGGGTCTTCGATTTCTGCTGAAACTGAATCTGCAACCCAAATTGGCTGTTTGGTTTCGGCAGAAACTGAAGCCGAAAATTAAAATGCCGCCCCCCAGGGCCCTGCAACAGCTCCTCCTCCTTCAGCCCTCATGAGCCTTCTCCCTGGCAGCAACTTCCCCTTGTCGAACCTCCTCCCCACCCCCCATGGCAGCCCCCTCCTGGGCATCCCCACTTGCTCCTGCGCAAGCCCAGCCCAGAAAATAGCAGTGGCAGTCTTGTGACACCGCCGCAGGAGGTCCCGGCAGCCGTCTTGAGAATGGAATCCGCACAGGGAAGACAACACACGCTACTACTTAGTAATTTTATTGTGGAGGCAGTTCATACAGACAGATCTCATGCATATTCACTGGGAAAATCCAGAAAACCCGACTGGGTTGTAGCCCTTCAGGATCGAGGTTGCCCATCCCTGCTCTAGGTGTTCTCGCCTCCAATGGGAGACAAACATATGGGAGAGTAACACAAACTATAACTACATGACACAATGTTCCACATTAGGAATCACTAAGTAGGAAAAAGATTTAGGTGTCATACTCGATGATGATGCATTGAAATCCTCTGCCCAGTATGCAGCGGTGGCCAAGAAAGTAAATAGACTGTTAGCAAGCATTAAGAAAAGAATGGATGGAGAATAAAATAGAGAATGTCATGTCGTCTTTGTATCGTTGCATGGTGCAAGTGCGTCTCAAATATTGTATGCAGTTCTGGTCGCTTCATCTGAAAAAAAGATGTAGCTAAATTAGAAAAGGTACAGAGAAGAGCAACCAAAATGATAAGGGAGATGGAAAGACTCTCCTAAGAGGCTAGGGCTCTTCAGCTTGAAGAAAAGATGGCTGAGATATGATAGAGGTCTATAAAGAGTGGAGTGGAACAGGTAGATGAGAATCACTTGCTTATATCCATTTCAAAAGTACAAAGATTAGAGAGCACAGTGTAGCAGGTTTTAAAAAGGTTTGGACAAGTTCCTAAAAGAAAAGTGTTTATTTTCTCAGAATCTGCCTTTAGTAATCAGGCAGCAGAAGCAGTGGCCCGTCTCATCTCTCTGGGCAAAGTTACATATGCCCTCCAAATATCTAGCTTTCCCAACCTTGAATCTGCTCATGGCAGTTCGGTACAGACCCAGCCGTAGCTAAGTCTGTAATTAAAGAGGAACCCAGTTTTAATTAGTTAAAGAGATATACCGTATTTTTCGGACTATAAGACGCACCTAGGTTTTAGAGGAGGGAAATAGGAAAAAAAAAATTTGGACTATAAGACACACTTTTTCCCTCCTCTAAAACCTAGGTGCTCCGGTGCGTCTTGTCCGAATCCCTCCCTCCAAGTTCGGGATCGCCCTCCCTAGGGTTACCTCCCCTCCCCCCCGGCCCTGTCACCACCTCTCCCCTTAATCACGCGATCTTCCCTGGTGGTCTAGTGACGGGGCAGGAAAGAGCCCCCTCTTTCCTGCCCAGCGCGCTGCTCTGCATCCTCCTGTATGCTGCCTGTGATGACTGTCTCGGCGAGATTCAAAATGGCCCCGGGACTTTTGTCCCCCCTGTCCCCCCCTCTCGGCGGCCCTGGAGAAGCCCAGCTCGTATTATGAGCCATTTGCTTGTAGAGGCCTAGCTCTTTAGCCTGAGCCATTGACCTGTATTTTACTGAGCGCAAGGGCGGCCATATATATACAAAAGTCTATAAGCCATTATTAAGGTGGACTGGGGGAAATCCACTGCTTGTTCCTGTGATAAGTAGCATGAAATCTATTTTATTCTTTTGGGATCTTGTCAGATACTTGTGACCTGGATTGGCTACTGTTGGGAACAGGATACTGGACGTGATGGACCTTTGTTCTGTCCCAGTATAGCAATGCTTATTTTTATGTATTTATGTACTTACAACAGAATTCAAGGAACTGCCATGCCTCGCTCCCATCCTCGATCTTCTCCTTTGATGTTCTGGAGAAATTTCTACATTGTCTTCGGCACAACAGCACTCTTCATGCCCCTTGAACAAAAGGATTTTTTTAAAAATCCTTTTAAGCATTTTTCCTCAGGAATGAACTGAGAGGGAGAATAATCTTAGTACTTACTTTCTGTACAAAGACTGAGGGTCTCTTTTACTAATCTGCACTAAGAAATGGGCTTAGCACATTCTTACATGGGACCTTCCTATAAATTAAGCCCATTTTTAATGTGGCCATCAAAAAGGGCTGTTTTTCTATTTGTTGAATACCAGATCATCTCAAACATACTTAAACCTCCACTATCCAAACTGCAAAAAAAAGTAAATACAAAACAACCTATGTGTCCAGCTTCTCCTATACAAGCACACAATTATGGAACACTCTGCCAAAAGTTGTGAAAACAACCTACGACCACCTAAACTTCAAGAAATCATTAAAGACCTACCTGTTCAGAAAGGCATACCCCGCCGACCCAACATAAATGCCTTTACTCTGCAACACAACATAACCAAAGCTTGTACTGGACACTAAATAATCTTTCCTCTCCTTGATTCCCATTGTAACTGAAACATATGTTCCTTACTCAACCATAATACCACCTGTATTTGTTTCTTTACCGGACTGGCGAATGCCTCTACGGTACAATGTAAGCCACATTGAGCCTGCAAATAGGTGGGGAAATGTGGGCTACAAATGTAACAAACACAAAAGGGGAAAACTCTGCTTTGATTTGTGAAATGCAACAATAATATACAAGCGAATGTACTCAAACAGAATGTAGGATATCAAAAAATAAGTGGAAGGGGGGGGGGGGGGGGGCAGAGACCTCAGACAGGTGACAATCAGCCAAATTGCTGAAATTACTCATAGAGGGTCACCATACTTCAATCATCGGTCCTAACCCAACCTCCTCCCTTGGTGTGGAGAAATATTATTTTTAAGAATTTTGTATAAAAAATATACTACATCCACTGTGTCCATCAAAACTTTAAAGACATGAAGTGCAAAAAAACTACTTAGCTTAAAGCAGCCTCACAGACCCGTTTCGCCGGTGGGGCTTCTTCAGGGGAAAGGACGCCCAATTGAGGATCACTGCTCAGGTGACAAATAGTTGTGTCTACTTGCCGGCCCGGCTGGCGGCTCAAAATAGGGCTGCTTTAAAAAAATATTTCTCCGCACCAAGGGAGGAGGTTGGGTTAGGACCGATGATTGAAGTATGGGGATACAAATGTAACAAATAAATAAATAAAAATGTGCAACCATTGAAAAAATAACCATGGGAGCACTTAACGCTTCCTATTTAGGAGGCACTAGGGGCTCCTGGGTTACAGATGCACTAACCAGTGAGCATGGCAGTAATGCCAGTGCAGTAGCTCATTAGCACAGCCACGCCCATTCTCTGCCTCTGATACGCCTCCTCCAAAAATATTTAAAAAACAAATACGCGTTTAGCAAGCGTAGATGGCTTTAGCGCATCCTATGTTAAGCCATATTTGATGCGTTAGGCCAGGGGTAGGCAACTCCAGTCCTCGAGAGCCGCAGGCAGGTCAGGTTTTCAGGATATCCACAATGAATATGCAGGAGATAGATTTGCATACCATGGAGGCAGTGCTTGCAAATCTATCTCCTGCATGTTCATTGTGGATATCCTGAAAACCTGACCTGCCTGCGGCTCTCGAGTACCGGAGTTGCCTACCCCTGCGTTAGGCTAACACAGCTTAGTAAAAGGGCCCTTAAACTATTTGCTAGGACTACTGCAGTAGAAGGGAACTAGATCTATATATTTGTATGCTGATACCAGCTGTATTTTAATAAGCTTTCTTATGTCTTGGCTGGAGTGTTTCTAGATTTTTTTTCTTTCTTTCTTACCCTGCTAGCTAGTTATCAGATATTATCTATAGGGTAAATATTCAGCTGGTGGCTGTCAGTATTTTTTTGGCTGCCCCTTGGCATTATGTCTAGATACTCGGGCCATATCCGGGTTTGTGTGACTGGCTGGCCCTTATATGGTTAAATGGATAACATAAACTAGGCTGTACAATCTTCAACTGTCAATAACCTATATTTATCATAAATTACTTGTCAGCTCTCACAGTTTCTATCTTGCAATCATGTATTACATGTTTTATCCAAATAACAAACCAGTAATATACAGTGGGGGAAATAAGTATTTGATCCCTTGCTGATTTTGTAAGTTTGCCCACTGACAAAGACATGAGCAGCCCATAATTGAAGGGTAGGTTATTGGTAACAGTGAGAGATAGCACATCATAAATTAAATCCGGAAAATCACATTGTGGAAAGTATATGAATTTATTTGCATTCTGCAGAGGGAAATAAGTATTTAATCCCTCTGGCAAACAAGACCTAATACTTGGTGGCAAAACCCTTGTTGGCAAGCACAGCGGTCAGACGTCTTCTGTAGTTGATGATGAGGTTTGCACACATGTCAGGAGGAATTTTGGTCCACTCCTCTTTGCAGATCATCTCTAAATCATTAAGAGTTCTGGGCTGTCGCTTGGCAACTCGCAGCTTCAGCTCCCTCCATAAGTTTTCAATGGGATTAAGGTCTGGTGACTGGCTAGGCCACTCCATGATCCTAATGTGCTTCTTCCTGAGCCACTCCTTTGTTGCCTTGGCTGTATGTTTTGGGTCATTGTCGTGCTGGAAGACCCAGCCACGACCCATTTTTAAGGCCCTGGCGGAGGGAAGGAGGTTGTCACTCAGAATTGTACGGTACATGGCCCCATCCATTCTCCCATTGATGCGGTGAAGTAGTCCTGTGCCCTTAGCAGAGAAACACCCCCAAAACATAACATTTCCACCTCCATGCTTGACAGTGGGGACGGTGTTCTTTGGGTCATAGGCAGCATTTCTCTTCCTCCAAACACGGCGAGTTGAGTTCATGCCAAAGAGCTCAATTTTTGTCTCATCTGACCACAGCACCTTCTCCCAATCACTCTCGGCATCATCCAGGTGTTCACTGGCAAACTTCAGACGGGCCGTCACATGTGCCTTCCGGAGCAGGGGGACCTTGCGGGCACTGCAGGATTGCAATCCGTTATGTCGTAATGTGTTACCAATGGTTTTCGTGGTGACAGTGGTCCCAGCTGCCTTGAGATCATTGACAAGTTCCCCTCTTGTAGTTGTAGGCTGATTTCTAACCTTTCTCATGATCAAGGATACCCCACGAGGTGAGATTTTGCGTGGAGCCCCAGATCTTTGTCGATTGACAGTCATTTTGTACTTCTTCCATTTTCTTACTATGGCACCAACAGTTGTCTCCTTCTCGCCCAGCGTCTTACTGATGGTTTTGTAGCCCATTCCAGCCTTGTGCAGGTGTATGATCTTGTCCCTGACATCCTTAGACAGCTCCTTGCTCTTGGCCATTTTGTAGAGGTTAGAGTCTGACTGATTCACTGAGTCTGTGGACAGGTGTCTTTCATACAGGTGACCATTGCCGACAGCTGTCTGTCATGCAGGTAACGAGTTGATTTGGAGCATCTACCTGGTCTGTAGGGGCCAGATCTCTTACTGGTTGGTGGGGGATCAAATACTTATTTCCCTCTGCAGAATGCAAATAAATTCATATACTTTCCACAATGTGATTTTCCGGATTTAATTTGTGATGTGCTATCTCTCACTGTTACCAATAACCTACCCTTCAATTATGGGCTGCTCATGTCTTTGTCAGTGGGCAAACTTACAAAATCAGCAAGGGATCAAATACTTATTTCCCCCACTGTATATCCCCCTTCCCCCACAAGGTACAAAAATTATTCATGCAAACATCATTCATCCATACAATAAAACATATTAATTGCGCTTAAGTCCTCCAGAAACAGTTGCAAAGTCAAGAACAAAAATGAATTTAGATTTTGCTCACACCTTTTTATTTTTATTTTTTTTCAGTAATAGCTCAAGGTGATTTATATTCAGGTACACTGGGTATTTCTCTGTTCCTGGAGGGCTCATAATCTAATTTTGTACCTGAGACAATGGATGGGTCAGTGACTTGCCCAAGATTACAAGGAGCAGCAGTGGGATTTGATCCAGCCACCTGTGAATGTTAGGACTGGTGCTCTAACCACTAGACTACCCCCCACTCCATTTGTCCTTTCACTCAATTGTTGTAGTAGACAACCACTTTGTTTGAAAAACCGAAACCTCCGTGTATTATAATATCCAACTGCAAATTATAATCATCCAGTAGTGGGACAAAAAGTATCTTCTGGCAGATTACATCTGCTCCAATGCCGTCTTGAACTTCTGACCAGACCTGGTGAAAAGCTTCTTGCTTTTTCATACCAGCTTCACCGATAGTCCATTTGCTGAGTGTTCGCTTCAGTCTCAGTGCTCATATTCTATGGTCTCAGCATGCCATGTTTCACTAAATGCTTCATCAGGAGACCTTACTGCTTGAGATCCACACCGAGCTTCCACTGCAGTAGTGACTGTTAACATGAACCCATCAGTAAACAGGATATCCTCACTGTACAGTGTAGAAAAATGAGCACAAAATACAGCTTTTATTAGTGCGATTCCCAAACAAAACAAAGAAAACAGCACAAAGGGCCTTTAAAAACAAAAGGGAACACAGTTCTTTCATTAAAAAATCCTTTAATAGTGAACTTTGATTGAATAAAGACCTGACACGGGCCATGTTTCGGTGCTACCGCACCTGCGTCAGGGGTCACACCAATGATAAAGGAGGCTTCAACAGACTAATTTCAAAAGGCTGATGCTTTCCAAAATTTTGTGTAATATGTTCCAGCCTCTATGACAGCTTCAGATTTTATAGCCAGGTCACTACTCCAGCGACCTGCTTGCTGCTGTAATAGACCTGGCTATAAAATCTGAAGCTGTCATAGAGGCTGGAACATATCACACAAAATTTTGGAAAGCATCAGCCTTTTGAAATTAGTCTGTTGAAGCCTCCTTTGTCATTGGTGTGACCCCTGACACAGGTGCGGTAGCACCGAAACACGGCCCGTGTCGGGTCTTTCTTCAATCAAAGTTCACTATTAAAGGATTTTTTAATGAAAGAACTGTGTTCCCTTTTGTTTTTAAAGGCCCTTTGTGCTGTTTTTTTTTGTTGTTTGGTCTTTTTCTGTACTTGGTTCCCTCTCTTTGTCACATTAGTGCTATTCCCACCAGATACAATAATTTTTGTCCTCCACCTTTTAAGGCACTGTCTAGCCAACTGGAACAGCTTTTGACTTTTTACAGATGGACCACGCAGATAGCTTGGGGGGGGGGGTGGACCTCCCCTCCCCTGTTCTTTTTTGTCTGTCGGGCTATTTTCAGCGCTCACTTGAAAAAAGTTTCCGCACAGCAGATCGCTCCTTAGAAGGAACACTGCTCTTAGGATGTCTGGGGGACCAGTCTAATAAAAATGCTGGCCACTCCTACATCCCGATGACATGAATCTCTATGTTTTGCACCTATTTGTTTTTTTTTTCCAAAATGGACCAAAAAACAAAATGTCCAAAACACAAAATCATGTTCAAAACAGTATTTTTGAAAAAAAAAAAAAAGATAGACGTTTTTCTTTTTCGAAAATAACCTCCCTTCCTATTTGGATTTTGGACGTTTTGTGCAAACCGTCCAAAGTCCATATCGAAAATGCCCCTCATTGTCACCAAAAAGCCAAAACCTACTATGATCATGGAACCAAAGAGCTCCCAGGTCTGATCATTGATAAGTAGTTGAAACGGTGCACATGAAACAGTTACCCTCTGGAAAAGTAGGAAAAGAGAGACTTGGTAATTGCATATAGAAGGTGGCACCATACTCGTACATAGCAGAGACTGATGAACACTTGAGCCAATAAGACAAAAGATTTCTAAGAGTTACCAAAGACACGGTGGGGGGGGGGGGGGGGGAGGAGAAGCAGTCATATCCACAGAAGAGAACGGGGTGACCATGTCACCCACTAATCTCCAGAGCATGATGAACATGAGGAAATGCCACTGGCACCCTGCTGCTCCTGAACTAGAATAATACATAAATGTGTTCAGATGGACCTGGGTAGACACATGCTCAGGTTTGCAAGAGAGTGCTTATAAAATGCTCTAGCACCGCGTTTTTCAACTAGTGTGCCACTGCTGCTTCCCAGATGTACCGCGGGGATCCCATGAGGACCCCCCTCTACAGAGATATGCTGCATCTTCTACCCATGCCGCACGCCCCCTGCCCACACCCCCCTCCCATGAGGTCCAACAACTTTTTTTTTCTTTATTCCTTCCTCCCCCTGCGCTCTTCCAAATTTCTGATTCATTAGCAGCAGTGATGGCGATCAAGGCAGGCCGATCCTGGAAGCTTTCTTTCTGCAGCTCCCATCTCCTCTGACGCAACTTCATGTCTCCGCATAGGTGGGAGCTGCAGAAAAAAAAGCTTCAGGGAGCAGCCTGCTGGATCACTGATGCTGCTGGCACTGAATGAGAAGATTGGAAGAGCTTCAGAGAGAGGAAGAAAGGTATAAAAATAGTTGCTAGTCCTCGGGGGGGGGGGGGATCGGGTGGAAAATTCCAGTTCTGGGGGGGGAGTGTAAGTGGAAGATGCCGATTCTGGAGGGGGGAGGGGTAAGAGAGAGGCGATAAACTGTTGGGGGAAGGCTGAGACATCATGTAAATTACCTGCATTGAAAGGGGATGGGGGGGGCCCTGAAGAGGGGTATTGGAGGAAAGGGGATGATGGGTCTCTGAAAGGGTTGAGTGGGGGTGGAATTGGGGTTAAAAAAAGGTGGTGAAAGAGAGGCAATATGAGTGGGGTAAAGAGAAATTAAAAGCATAGCATGGAGGCAAGAGAAGAACAAAGAGACAGGGATGGAGATGGGACTGACGAGGGGTTGAGATGCAGTGCACAGGGTAGGTGAAGGTAGAGAGGGAATGCACCAAGGATATTGAGTAAACTGGATGGACTGTTCAGATCTTTATCTGCCATCATCCACTATGTTACTATGAAATGGAGGTCTAGGCAGAGAGACTAAGGGGTCCTTTAATTAAGGTACGCTGAAAAATGGCCTGCGCTGGTGTAGACACGTGTATTGCATGCGCGCAGGTCCATTTTTCAGCGCACCTTCAAAAAGTCCTTTTTTTTAAAGCTGAAAATGGACGTGTGGAAAAATAAAAATTGGTGCGCATCCATTTTGGGCCTGAGACCTTACCACCACCTGTTGACTTGGTGGTAAGGTCTCACGTGTTTTCCGGGCGGTAATCGTCACCGCGTGTACACTGCCAATTAGCATCGTGCGCCGTAAAATTTCCGGCGTGCGTAGTGGACGCGTTTAAAAAATGAATTTACTGCCCAGTAGCTGGGCGTTATTTCTGAATTGGTGCACGTTGGGCATGTGTAGGTGCCTACGTGTCTTGGTAAAAGGGCCCCTTAGAGAGCAAGGGGAATGCTGGAGAGGGGATGAGAGGGAGATGGAAAAAAACAGTAGGCAGATGATAAGTAAAAAGGAGGAGACTAAAAAGAGGGCAAGAGAAAGAAAGAATTAGGGTAAAATTAAATAGGTAAGTATAAAGGCAGAGAAGAGAAAAGTAAAAATAGATCAGTGGCAGACAGATATAGAGAAGGAAAAGAAGAAGAGAAGAGAGAAGAAACGGAAAAACAAACCTGGGAAATAATTTTGAAGAATGATAACAAGGGGTCAACGAGGGAGAGAGGTTCTGCGTGAGGGGCAAGGAGGGAGGGTGGTGGTGCATCGGAGGGGGGGGGGGTGCAAGGAGGGAGAGAGGTGTTGGGAAGGGCATTCACTTAGGAAAGAGAGAGATCCAATGAGTTGGGTAAAGAGAGGGGGCATGGAGAGGGATGACGAGAGGGGGCGTGGAGAGGGAAAGAGGTGATGGACTTTGGGGGGGGGGCAAGGAGAGAGCTTCCAGGACATGTAGGGAAAGAAGGAAGAGGAGAGACAATACCACAGTGAAAAATGAGTGAAATGGTGCACATATAGGGAAGGGAAGAGGGGAGACAGGCTGAACATGAAGGGAAGAGGTGAGACATGCTACACATGAAGGGAAAGGAAGAAGGGAGACCAGCTGAACATGAAAGGAAGATGGGGCGACAAGCTGCACATGAAGGGAAGAAATATGAAGGAGGCAGAGAAATTGATGAAAGCTGAACACTAAAGATCAGTGCCAAACCAGGGGTGTAGCCAGACCTCGGCGGGAGGATGGGCCAGAGCCCAAGGGGGGGCAATGTTTGGCTGCCTCCCCCTGCCACCGACCCCCCCCCCCCCCCCCCGCCACTTTGGACTGCCGACTCCCGCTGCATCAGGTACCTTGTTTGCTGGCGGGGGTCCCCAATCCCCGCCAGCCGGAGTCTTCTTCAGTGCTGGTTGACTCCGGCGCCTTCGTTGTGTGATCTTCTGTTTCTGACGCCTTACATCCTGCATGGGGCTACATGCACGGTGCAGGACATAAGGCGTCAGAAACAGATGATCACACAACAAAGGCGCCGGAGTCGACCGCGCTGAAGAAGACTCTTCTGCTGGCGGGGTTTGGGGACCCCGACCAACAAACAAGGTACCCGATGTGGCAGTGGGGGGGCAAATGTAGAGGGGGCCAGGGAGTAATCTGTGAGGGCCAATGCCCCCGTGGCCCCAAGTAGCTACGCCCCTGTGCCAAACAGACATAGGGCAAGAGGTGAAAAAAGAAATTGCAAATGGAAAGGGGGCCCTGGAAACAGTGTTAAGAGCACAGGCAGAGGAAAGTAGAACCAAAGATTTGGGAACAAGATGGTTGGAATAAAATCACCAGACCACAAAGGTAGGAACAATGATTTTATTTTCAGTTTAGTGATTGAATTATGCAGGTGCTGAGAACTTACATCTGTCGTCTTTATTTTGCATGGTACAGGAGGACATGTGTTTCTTTCTATTTTTCTGGTGTTTCATGACATGTAGAGTCCAGTATCCCTGCTTTCAGTTTTTGTCTGCATGATTTTTGCAGTTCCCTACTTTGTATCAGGTGAAAGTCATGTTTGCATCTGCAACTGAGATGAAGGATTCTACTGGTCTGTGTAGGAATCTGTAACAGTCCGTCCTGCTCCAGTTTCCCAATAGCAGTTATATTGGTGCTATAATGTATTTCAGTAGCATAATTAAATGAAATAACTACTTCTGAAGGTTACAGGTATGGGTAGGGATGGAGGAGATTACTTGCAGGGATAGAAAGGATCTTAGCAGGGACAGGCAAGTATAGATTAGATTACAGTGCTGTTCCTTGACAATTTTTGCGCCTTGTAAGTGTGCCGTAAGATGAAAAAGGTTGAAAATCACTGCTGTAGCACATTGTCTGTTAAGCAGTTACTGCAGGCATTGCTGGAGAATGTGTTTTTTGTTGCAGAAGTATTTTTTGATAGGGGACAACCAGTGGCGTAGCAAGGGCAGGGCAGTGGGAGCGGTCCGCCCCGGGTGCAGGCTGCTGGAGGGTGCAGAGAGCAGCCGCGCACCTGTTTGCTCCGCTGGTTCCCTGCTCCCTCTGCCCCAGAACAGGTTACTTCCTGTTTCGGGGCAGAGGGAGCAGGGAGCCAGTGGAGCCGACAGGCTTGCGGCTGCTCTCTGGACTCTCCAGCAGCCAAGAATGCACCCGGTGTGGGGGGGGGGGCTTGATGTGCTGGGGAGGGGGGCTGTCATTGCGCCGGGGAGGGTGTCGTTCTTCACCCTGGGGGGACGGACGCCGCTGCACCCTGAGGGGGGGTGTGTAGCGGCGATCCGCCCCGGGTGGCAGCCGACCTAGGATCGCCACTGGGGAAAACAAATTCAACTATAGAAAGGGGAGGTGATAGTGATTTCATCCCATCTTGGCAGTTCTACCCTGGCCATTCCAAACACTGGTACTAGTTTATCTGTGGAGCTGTGGAACATGTTTAAATAAAGTATTGTTAAAAGGCAAGGCCTTCTTGGTAAACAGTGTGACTTGTGCTGGTTTATAAAATATAGTATGACACCAATTATCCAGACTACCTTCGGCAGGGGGTGGTCCAGATAATCATAAATCCGGATGACTGGACAAACCTACATGGACATCCGGTAGCATTTTTCCCGCGGCAAAACAAAACAAATTCGCTGATTACCATGTCTCCCTGTTTCCACATCTTTTGTAGTTCTCTCTCTCCTGTTCCCCTCTCTATCCCCTATAGCCAGCAATCTGGCATCTCTCATTCTCCCTCCCCCTGATGACAGGGACGCTGAGAGACACAGCTGGCCTGGGGCAGAACTGGACTACCGCCCCCCACCCCACTCACGCCTCTACCCCACTTACGCTGCTGCCCCTGCCCACTGCTGAAGCCGGCATGTTTGAAAATATAAGTGGGATCAAATAAAAATGCTACTGAGCAATAAAGAATCACAACTTGGATGCAGCAGCTCATAGGTTTGTTTATTTTGTTGTGGAATGACTGCTGCATGGGGAAGGCGAAAGAGAGACTAACCTAATTGACTTCAACTTGTTGATGTCATCACGTCTCCTGTTTTCATCCAACCTCCTTGGTCTTCCTCGTTCTGTGAGTCAGGTCCCGGATGATTGTGTTAACACGATATTGCATTAATGCAATCATCCAGGTCCTGGGTGGCACACAGGAGCAGGAGAGGACAGATCCGTAAGAAGGTTGCCGAGCCTGCCCCCCCCCCCCCTTGGAGGCCAGGCCGGGAGAATTTTGCCCCCCCCCCCCCACCCCTCTCGGTGGCCCTGCCTGGCAACCCTCCAAACCTGCTTTTACAGTCAGTAGTGACCCTCTCTCTAGCCCGGAGCCTCCCTCTGTAGTGTCAGGTCTCCTTTGATGGAACGTCCTATTTCCTGCAGGAAGGACACAATGCTACAGAGAGAGGCAACAAACTAGGGAGAAGCAGCATGTGTTGCGCTGCTGACCGTAAAAGCAGGTTTGGAGGGAGAGGGCGAATGAGAGATGCCGATCCGGATAATTGGACATCTGGTTAATCGGCATTCGGATAATTGGCGTCATATTATACTGTCATAACTGAGGACATTCCTGTAACCTAACTTAGTTTATGAGCGCTTTCAAGCTCGAAAAATAGTTTTAATGTGAGATTTGCACCTGATTTTTGTCATCTTATTCACCTTATGGCTGAACATTTTGATAGTAACATAGTAAATGACAGGAGATAAAGACCTGTATACAGTGGCGGTCCTACCATTAGGCCACCTGTGGCAGGGGAATCAGGCAACGCTCTGCAGGGAACAGCACTCTCCCCTTACCTTGTCAACCCTCTTCCCCACGTTTATCTTATTTCTTTCCTTTCCAAAAGGTGGCAGCGGCAACGATTCCCATTGGTTGCCCTGCTGCCGGCACCGGCCTCTTCTCCCTACTGCAGCCCACCTCGTGACATAACTTCCTGTTTCCTCAGAGGTGGGACTCGCAGTGAGAGAAGAGGCCAGCACTGCAGCAAGGCATCCTATGGGAATTGCTGCTGCCTTTTAAAAAAGAGAATAAATAAGGTAAACACAGGGAAGAGGATTGAGGAGGGAAGGGGGGGAGATGCCAGACCGGGTGCGGGCAGGGGCGGCATCTCATCCTTATAGTGTGAAAGTGATAAGTTTTTGTTTTGACAACATGCTCTTTCAGTGTAGGAATTCTCTGTTCATCCAACATGTTTTTGAATTCGGTCACTGTTTTTGTCTCAGCCACCTCCACTGGGAGAGTATTCCAGACTTGCACCACCTTCATTCTCTTCATTCCCATCTTCTTGTGTGTCTTGTAAGAACTTGTATTTGAAAGTATGCCTTTTACTTCATGTGGTGAGATCATGGTGATATTTGGGCCCTCCTACTCCATTCTAGGACATGAAGAAACAAATCATAATCGCAGAACATGTCCTTGGAGTGCTGCACAGTCTGACTGGCACATTGAAAACAATGGGACTTTGTGTTGCTTCCCTGCAGGCTTGCCTGCAAATTCTCATTGGTTGTAGCAGTCGGCGTTTGATTTCCAGGCTTCACATATCACATTTGTTTATAAACTGCTAAAATAGCGTTTCATAGTTCATTCCACACTATCAAAGCCACGGTGAGCCACACGATGGGTGGAAATAAGTGGACGAGGATTTGGTGGAGAGGCAGAGGTACAGCATGTGCTGCTCAGATTCATGTTGTGTGTGTCCTGCTTGATGTGTTCTCAGTGCGGTTTTTTTTTTCCAGAAGGTAAGGCTTTTTCCCCTTTATATGGAGCCACATGTTAGCCCACTTAAGTACGGAATGCAGAGAATTAATTCAGGTTTTTCTCCAGACCCGATGAAGGGAGAATAGCTGTGAAAAGCTAGTCATGAACTTAGTAAGTTAGTCCAGTAAAAAAAAACCAAAAAGGTTGAACTTGTTTGATCCTTATTTCTGTGTTCCCTTTTCTGCTCATACAAATCTGATCTTTGCTAACTTTGTTTTGAGCGATTGAAAACCCCACTCTTCTGCTTTCCGTCTTGTTGCCCACTAGAGGCTTGAATGTGCTGTATAGCATGGGAATATGAGATAATAAATGACAGCTGGGGGTGGAGGGGAGGCAGCGAGCCAATCAGATTGCTTGACTGGCACGCCCCATGCCTGTCATTCTGTGCCTGCAATGCAACAGCAGATAGACTGTTCTACTATGGGTCAAGCTTCTTCCCACAGCGTATTGAAATAATAATAATAATTACAAAGCCCTGTACAGTTGTTAAGTGGTGTATAATAAAATAATCTGTGCCGTTGACGCCCTGTCTTTTGAGTGTCACTGCATGCTGTTTTGGTTGGCAGAAATGCTCAGCTTGTTTGACTCCTGGTCCGTAAGCCTTTTTATCAGCAGTGACACTGCCAATAACACATATTAACTGTGGATTGTTGCCTGCCAAGTTATCAATTTGATTCCTGAAGTGAGAAGAACCCAATTAATATTCCAAGGCTCTTTTTAGCCACAGGTATCTGCATTCAAGCAGGAGCTACTCTATCGATAGTGTGGAATATAATTTTTTTTTAATAATTTTTTTTTTCTAGTTAGTAACTTGCCTATTTCTTAGCTCTGTTGCTTCCTGTTTTTGTTCTTATTCTTAGGTCTCCTTCCTTTGAGTTCTGGAAATATTTATTTCACATTTTGTTGCAGTAAAAGGATTGGCCCTTTATTGTGGCTTGGCGTTTCTTCCTTGATTTTTTTTTTTTCCCCAGTACAGTTGGAACCAGGCCATATGTAACTACCCAGGGATATTTTCCTCTGTTTCATAGACTCGTCCCCACTGTTACTAGTCTTTCTATTGCAGCAGCAGTTGTAGGGCCGGGAGCCATACACCAGGGCTTCTTTTGGAACCCTGCATTATAAGATATCATTTTAACTGTTAGGTGTCATCTTTAATGTTCCCCAGGTAAGCTGCTTTGCGTCCTTTTTATGGAGGAGAGTGACACTGACACACAAATTGAAAATGGAATATAAGCATTCTCTCACCCTTGTATGAACTTTGAGCATTGCCTCCACAGCATCCCATTCTGGCCTGCGGTAAGACCCCATTTGGGAAATGAACTGGGGACTCTCTGCTTAGCGGCTACTGAGCTACCAAACTGGCCTGAGTTTGCCCTCTTTTATTACCATTTCTACACACTGTGTCATTGCATGCACATTTATCTCATGCAATTTATTGTGGCTATCCTGAAAATCTGATTGGCTAGTGCTCTCCAGAACAGGCTTGGTTTACACACACGGGCCTCAAACTCAGAGAGAATAGTATTCATTGTACCAGGTACTGTGGTGTTCTGAGAGAGAAAAACATTAAAACTATAGTTAGATCTGTGCCAGACACTGTGAAGGGGCAATTTCCCTATAGTACCAGGGGCCAGGTCAGTATACTACTCTACTCTCATGAGGGATCTAAAGAAGAAGTTGATATAGGAAAAGAGATTTAATATATTCAAAACAGTTTATATATTATATAGAGTACTTATTTTGTACCTGGAGCAATGGAGGGTTAAGTGACTTGCCCAGAGTCACAAGAGCTACAGTGTGAATTGAACCCAGATCTCCAGGTCATTGCATTGGCCATTAGACTACTCCTCCACATAGGACAATCAACGATAAAGTTATAGTACAACAATTTCAGCTCAAGAGATGACAAAGTTTGATACAGTGTGGGAAAACAATCTTGGGATCTTCTTGACTACTGGGAAATGAAACAGAGATCATTTCAAAGCCTTTTTTAATATCCTCTTTATCCATAAACAAAATAGCCTAAGGTATGTCATCTAATGGCTACTGAAGTCAGTCCTGAGCCTTGTAAGTAGAAAAAGTCACCTGCCCTGTGTCGGTCATTCTCTTCCTCTTCTCGCTCGTCCCTCTACAAGCAGTTGTTGTTTCTAATGCAGTGACGTGACTCTTCCGCCAATATTGCTTGCCCGGTAATGCTGTTGCTGACAAATGAGGGAATCAAAGATAGCTCTGCACTGTTAACTTGCAAACTTCACGAGGAAGGCCCTTTAGGCTGCAGCTTTTATTGTGGGCCACACTATTCATAAAATTACTAGCCGTTGAGCCCGTTAAAACGGGCTAGTATGGGGTTTTTCCAAGGCCCCCTCCCCTCGCCACTGCAGCCCCCCCCCCCCAAGGTCACCGCTACCGGTCTTCCCCCCCCCCCCCCCGGAGTCACCGCCACCCCTCCACCCGGCCTGGGCCCTCTCTTCGCTATTGAACTTACGTCGCCGAAACGCAGCACACAGATCAGCAGAGCTCCCGTCGGCCTTCCTTCTCTGCCTGTGTCCCGCCCTCGAGTGACGTAACATTGGCGAGGGCGGGACACAGGCAGGGAAGGAAGGACGACGGGAGCTCAGCTGATCTGCCTGCTGTGTGTCGGCGATGTAAGTTCAATACTGAAGAGAGTGCTCGGGCCGGGTGGAGGGGGGGTGGCGGCGACTCCAGGTGGGGGGAGCGGTAGCGGCGACCTTGGGGGGGGGAGTGGTAGCGACGTCGGCGGTTCCCTCCCTCCCCTTCGCGCAGTTTCCCTCTCTGTCCCGCCCCGTCATCACGTATTGATGCGGGGGCGGGTCAGAGAGGGAAGTCTCTACTGCGCATTTGCGGGTGAGTACGGTCACTCGCCATTTATATGTTTGATGGGATTATTTTGTTAACAGACTTTTACTGCTGCCCATAGGAACCAACTTTTCAAAATGATTGGGGGGGTGTGTGTGCTAAACTCAACAAAAGGGAATGCTCCCTGTTCAGAGTGATGGAGTTTCATCAACATTGGGGGTGCTCAAGCACCCACAGAGCTGGCATCTATGCTGCTTCCTAATTTGTGCATTCTAGTCTGTTTACCGATGCATTCATCTTCAATAAGGGCATTCAGGTGTTCTGTGTTTTGATCTGTTGTAAAAAGAAAGCTAGTAGTTTTGACAGGTAAAGAAGAACCATTGATTTCATTTATTTTTAGTGGCATACTTCTGTCCTGAGTACAAGCTTCTGATTCTAAACCAGGGACTGCACCACAGAGCTAGAAGGAGCAACTCCTCAAACTGGGCCAGTATCAGAGAATTTATGGTACTCAAAGGGAAAGAATAACTGCAGGGCTCGGATGGCCAGGTGGATCAGGACTGGAGTAGAGGAGAAGCATCAAGCTACATGGGAATGGGACTTGATATACTGCCTTTTCCGTGGTTTTTGCAACTACATTCAAAGCGGTTTACATAGTATATACAGGTACTTATTTGTACCTGGGGCAGTGGAGGGTTATGTGGTGCAGGAACGAAGGACCAGGTTGGAGAGTTGGGGTGGAGAGCAGGAGTCTGATCCAGTAAAGCACCTAAAAACCTGCATGAATAGAGGCTCCCATGGAAGTATCTCAGGAGTCTTGTTCCAGCATCAGTGTCTCTAGTGTTCCTTCATACTTCTGGTTGGTCTTGTGGTGGTGTGTCTGTCACTGGTAACCAGAGGCTAAGTAGTCCCTGGTCTTTTCCTCAGCTCTGAATATTTGATGGCTCTGACCTGGATTTATTTATTTATTTGTTAGATTTGTATCCCACATTTCCCCACCTATTAGTAGGCTCAATGTGGCTTACATAGTAACGGAGAGGCGTTTGCAGACTCCAGTGTGAACAAATACAAGGTGATGTTGTGGTAAGATAAAGTTCATGTGGCACAGCCACATTAGGGAATCATACAGCGGAAGAGTTGTGTTATGTCCATTACGTACTTTGGTTTTGTTGTGTTCCAGACACATGCGACATAGGCAACTGCATAAGCTGCCAAATGTTAAACACATCAAGTGCCCAGGTGAAACTTTCCCCTGCTTTCTTGTCTCTAGGGAGTTCCACTTGGTATTCCAATCTTAAAAAGGAGGATCCCTGGCCTCATCGTCTGGCCCTGAAATATTAAATCCAGCCCTGCTTCCTGGTGTCTACTGTCTGGAATCACTGGTTCAGATTCTACCAACCCTCTCCACCACACCAATGCTGTATATATTTCTCCCTTAATACCCTACCCTGTCTTTCTTACAGGTTTCAAATTGTGTATGAAACATTAAATTAGTAGTCACAAGGCAGAATCTCTACCCACGCCCCCCCCCCCCCCCAATTCTGTAATGCTCAGAAAGATAAAACACACATTTCCCCTAATCTGTACTTTCAGTGTGGCCTCTACCAGCCCATATTTGTTGGTACTTTGCTGCTGCTTTTAAATTTAATTGAAATCTGATGCCCTTTCCACAAAAGGAGATCTGTGTTATTAAAAGGATTGGTGAACAGAAAGAATGGTATTCCTCTGCCTGGGATTCAGAGAAGTGTATCTAAATTTCTGTTACCGTTAAGTGAATTGATAGCAGATTTAATTGTACCCAGTAAGAAGCAGGTGGTTTGGAGCAATCCTTAATATTTTTTTATGATGATTCTATTGTTGCATCTTTGTTTATTAATTTTAATAAAGGGTTTGGGTTTTTATGAAATAATTGACGTATCTACACATGGTGCTGGTTACAGATAACAGAGATGTAATTTTTAAATGCTTTGATAATGGATTGTATGATAATTTGAGGATCTTTCTAGTGTTCAGGTTTCATGGTCAGATCATTCTGTGATTGAGGTCCATGACGGACAAAAAGCTAATAGGTGTTTAGATCTGAGAGTAGAGTGACTCCAGATAACTTCTGTCATGAGCTGGTTTAAGTTTCTTCTGAGATCTGGGAATCTATGTGCAGCTTATGGAGCCCTGGAACTGAACTAGAGCGAGCTGCTGATTTTATTACCCCTCTCAGAATGTGGTTTGTACCGCTAGAGCAGGTATGTCCAACCTCGGTCCTCAAGGCAATCCAGTTGGGTTTTCAGGATTTCTCCAATGCATATGCATGAGATCCGTTTGTATGCACTGCCTCTATTATATGCAAATAGATCTCATGCATATTCTTTGGAGGAATCCTAAAAGCCCACCTGGTGAGGGCCAAGGTTGGACACCCCTGCCCTAGAGCAGTATTTCCCAAAACATGTCCATAGGGAACCCCAGCCAGACAGGTTTTCAGGATATATGCAATGACTATTCATGAGTTAGATTTTCATGCAGTGGAGGCAGTGCATGCAAATCTCACTTATGAATATTCATTACAGATATCCTGACAATCCTACTGGCTGAGGTTTCCCCAGAACAGGTTTGTGAACCGCTGCCATAGAGTAAGATGAGGCAAGGGGGATGGAAATGGAGAAAATCACTTGACCTAGCAGATAGGAAAAAACTTCAGCAAACATGTAATACTAAGATTGCATTAGTTAAGAAGATGTATTTTTCTGGTATTCTGGCTTCAACTAGCAATAGGTCAAGGAAGCTATTTAGGTTGACCTGAGGCTATTGTCTAGTCAGCCAGTTGAGTAGCTAAAAGATGTTGGATTCTGTCACATTGCAGAACACTTTTTAGTAAGAGAGAAGATAATAGTAAAATTCAGTGAAGTCTCCATCCCTTTTTTTCCCCTCCGCCTCTTTCTCCAGCTGAAGTTTCTTCATCACTGAGCCTAGAATCAGTGACTCAGATTATAAGGTAGGCTAGAGCAGCCACATATTAGTTAGACCCATGCCCTTCCTGGTTAATTAAAGACCACAGATGCTGATGTTATGTTTGTTCAGCTTATTAATTCCTCTTCTTGGAATGTTACCTCCCTGAGGTTATGGAAGAAAGCGTTATTTATCCTTTTCTTAAGAAGCCATCTTTAGGTATACATTCACTTTCTAATTATTGTCCTGTTTCAAGTATTCCATTTTAGGGAGAATGACTGAAAGAGCAGTGGATCTGCAGTTAAATCAGTATTTAGAGAATCATCAGATTTTAAGACTCTGCCCAGTTTTGTTTTTGATCTTTTCATGGCACTCGAGTCCATTTTTTGGCCTTGCATAAATAATTTGATAAGGATCATGATGCTATGATGGTCTTCCTTCTAGGTTTCACATCAGCGATAGAACTTGTTGTTCAGGTTTAGTCCATCTATCTGCCCATCCGTGCATATGCATAGGATTATATTTGCACAGACGAACGTGCCTAGGGAGATGAGGAAAGAGAGGCTGTGAACTAGAAGCTGTGAGGTGTGACAGGTAGGAGCCCCATGTCTGCCCAATAAGAGGGGCTAAAAGATATGAGTGGCACAGCAGAAAGGAGCCTGTCATCTGCCAATTAAAAGGTCACTGAAACTGTGAGCAGTGGGGTCCCAAGAAACACATAGACAAACATGGTTTAATGGAAGAGTCAGCATGGATTCAGCCAAGGGAAGTCTTGACTCACCAATTTGCTTCATTTTTTTTGAAGGCATGAATAGACAGGTGATTTGGTTGATGTAGTGTATCTAGATTTTCAGAAAGCTTTTGACAAAGTACCTCATGAGACTCCTGAGAAAATTAAAGAGCCATGGGATAGGAGGCAATGTCCTTCTGTGGATTAAGAATTAGTTATTGGAGAAAACAGAGGGTAAGGTTAAATGGCCATTTTTCTCAATGGAGGAGATTATAGTGCCCCAGGGATCTGTACTGGGACTGGTGCTATTTAACATATTTATAAATGATCTGGAAATGGGAACGACGAGTGAGGTGATTACATTTGCAGATGACACGAAGCCATTCAAAGTTGTCAAAATGCATGCGGATTGTGAAAAATTGCATGAAGACCTTAGGAAACTGGAAGACTGGGCATCTAGATGGCAGATGGAATTTAATGTAAACAAATGCAAAGTTATTCACATTGGGATGAATAATCCAAATCATAGTTATCTGATGCTAGTGTCCACTTCAGAAGTAAGCATTCAAGAAAAAGACCTAGGTGTCATTGTAGACAATACACTGAAATCTTCTGCCTAGTGTGCGGCAGTGGCCAAAAAAGCAAACGGGATGCTAGGAATTATTAGGAGAGGGATGCAAAATAAGACCAAAAATATTATAATGCCTCTATGTCACTCCATGGTGCAACCTCACCTTGAGTATACTGCATTCAGTTCTGGTCGCTCAAGCTTGGATGGGGACATTTGTGGTCGAAAAGCTTCCCTCCAAACTGAATCCCTTCCCCAGTACCTTAAAAGTTGGAGGAGGAGGGACTAGCATTCCTTTCTCCTCGGCGGATGGCAACACATTGAGTGGTACATCTTAGGATGCATGGGTCAGGGTTTAACGTCCATATTTCTCCCTTATATGGAAGTTAAACCTTGCCCCGTGCATCCCATGATGCACCAGGTAGGGCACTGCCATTTTGAGCTGGCTCCCGATGAGGAGGAGGGAGTGCTAGTCCCTCCTCCTCCAACTTTTAAGGTACTAGGGAAGGGATTGGGTTTGGGGGATCCATCCACCACTAGCCCATTAGCCCACCAGGGAAAGTTTTTCAATGAGGGAGGATCAAGTTGGGGCTTCTGTCATGGGTCATACTGGACCTGCAGGGTGGGGGGGAGTAGGGACGGGGTCCCACTGGACCACCAAGCTGGTTTTTATTTGCGTGCAGAGTCTGAGGGTCTACTGGACCCCCGGGGCTGACACTGACAGCCCGGGTTTCCTTGTCAGAGCAGGGGGGGGGGCTCTACCCTTAACTCTAACGCCAGCTCCGAGCTGATGTAGGGTTAAGGTGGTAGAAGCACGGGAGGATCAGAGCTTAGTTCTCTGATCATGAGGAGAGAATACCAGTGAGCTTATTTAAATGTAATTTAAATGAGTTCTTCAGTATTCCCTGGCTCCCTCGTTGTTTGCTGTGCTAGAGCCCTCTGATCATTCTGTGCAATTAAATGCAGGCGCTAGTGGTCTCTAGCACCCGCATTTACCTTTGATCATCTCCCTATTAGGTTGCAGCTCTGGTCGGGCTGTTACATGTATTTGCTGAGAATTGTGTGGGTTTAGTTTTGTGTTTCAGCTGTTAGGTAATTTGGAGTTTTAATATCGGTAACAATGGGTTGCAAACCTGTCCCATTATCTTATCTTGCCGTGTTTGTACAAGTGGCCTTGATGTTTGTTTTGGTATGCATCATTTAAGATGGTTTTCTTTTTTTCTCTGCTCTTCTCTCAGAGCATTTTGTAATTAAACAGCTGGTGAGACTTCAAACCAAATAAAACCCCAGTTGAACGGATGACTCATTTGATACTGGAGCACTTTGTAGTGCTTGAGGTGAAAACGGCTGCTGTGATTTGATTTCTCTTTGAGAGTACTAGTGGACTTTCATTTTTTTTCTGTGCTGCAGCAGCTGAGTGATGACCTATATCCCAAGATACACCCCCCCCCCCCCCCCACCATCCTATCCACCTTTCCAAAAATAAACAGGTCTCCAGGGAGCTTGCAGTAGCTGTGAAAACCAGCTGAAACATAACTCTGGCTACCTGGCTCTGATACTCTGTAGTGGTGCTAAAAAGAATTATATTTCAGGGCAGCCAAATGGGAATCGTGTGACAGATTTATTTAGTTCTTAACACTTAGCCCTAAGCTCAATGGGGAAAACAGGATCTTGGCATTTCCAGCTTGTTCCAAGAAACTGTGTTCATAGGAAGATGCAATATTACACCCTGTGCTGGTATAAGGAAGTTAAGAAATAAAAAAGACCAGACAACTTTCTTTTAATGACTGCTTCTAGAGTAAGAAAAATGTGAAGATGATTAGAAGCATTCTACATCCCTACTATCACTGATTATCAGCATGCATAGACTGGGTTTGCACTAGTATGGGAGTATACAAGAATGTGACCTTTCAAAGGTCACATTCTCCAAACAGCTATCCAGTTAGATATGTCCAATTTTGTAGCCAAACACATCTCAGGAAGTTGTAGAACAGGCTGTCTGGATCAAAACTTCTGTACATGCATGTCAACACAGTCTAGCAGCCTCAAAACTTAAAAAACATAGGCAGGGTCTGTACATCCACAAAGTGAGTAGTATGATGTGAGGTCCGGATGCTGAAAGTTTACTGTGCTTGCAACGTTTGCTTTGGACTGGTTGTAACCAGTCTAAAGCAAACATTATTTAGCGTCTAATACACAAAGGGGTTAGCTGTAACAGCTGCCGATAATCCTATGCAAATGTATTACATCAAGCTCATTAGTATTAAAATGAAAATTCCATGCAATGCACAGAAAAGAGCCTCTACCTTTAACGAGCTAGATTTTACTGCAGCTCTGGAGCTGTTGGAGAGGAGCCTTCCTCATCCATGCTGACAACTCCGGGATTCTCCAGCTCCCTTCTCCCTGTGTGATCTACCAATTTCAACTTCTCTTTCCTGAATCACATACCTTTCTCCTCCTGTTTTGTAGTAACAAACAGGGGTGTAGCTACGGGGGGCCTGGACCCCCTCAAATTTCATCCAGGCCCCTGGTTTGGCTGGTGGGGGGTCCGCAACCCCCGCCAGCCAAAGCCTTTTTCTGTGCCGGTCTCCGGCGCAGCTGCGTTCGCTACCCCACTCTTCTTTCTTCTAGCTCCTCCTCTGCATGCTCACATTTCTTTACGTGAAACTGAGAAGGAGCTTCAGCGTGCACAGGAGGAGCAAGAAGAAAGAAGAGCAGGGCAGCGAACGCAGCTGTGCTGGAGACCGGCGCTGAAGAAGGCTTCAGCTGACGGGGGTTGGGGACCCCTGCCAGCAAACGTCTTTGTTTTTGTGGGGGGAGCAACGAGACGGTGAGGGGAAATGGCAAGGTGGCATGGCGGTGGGGGGGGGGGGTGAGGAGGCGAGGTGGTGGGTGGAAAAGAAGTTGAGGTGAGGTGAGGCATGGCAGTGGGGGGGGGGGCAGCGGTGCAGCACTCAAAATGTGCCCCCAATCTCGGGCTCTGGCCCCCTACCACTGTGAGGTCTGGCTATGCCCCTGGTAACAAGGAAGAAGGGGGAGCAAATCACCACCATCCCCCATCTCTGAAAGAAAGAAAAGGTTTGTGTTGCATTTTCTTTTTCATTTGTGCCATTTCCTTCTCGGAGCTGCGCTGATCACAAGGGGGTTGCAAATTGACGTAAGAGTGCCCTGGTAATCTGCTCGTGCAAACGCACAGAGAGCTTTATTTTTAAAAGTAAAACTTAAATTTGAATACTGTCGCAATGCCCATTCATTATCATTTCTTTAAATAAAACTTGTTGCAGCAAACACATGGGGATTGGCCTCAGTTCTGCAGCAGTCGCCCCAAACTTGCGCTGGCTTTCACTTTCCGATCCTGTTTTGCATGTGTGCTAGGCGCTTGGGGGGCCAATGCACAAAGGTTGCCGCTAAATTTCCACGCAGCTCATTTGCATACCATCTCCTGTGTGCATCGGTCGCTGATTGTGACTCAGTAAAGTTCACCTGCGGCTACTGTATTTAACAGCGACCTTTATGCATTGGCCCCTCAAGTTCTGTAAAACTAAATTTCAGTGTTTTGTGTATATCTTGATTTATTATGATATGCTAAAGGGTTTTCCCAATTTTGTGTTTATAGGAAAGATATTTAATACATGGAGGGGCATAATCAAACAGGGCGCCCAAGTTTTCATGAGGGCGTCCTCAAAGGACAGCCCTGCGAAGGGTTGGGGAAACCCGTATTATCAAAACAAGATGGGCATCCATCTTTCATTTCGATAATATGGTCAGGGACGCCCAAATCTCAACATTTAGGTCGACCTTAGAGATGGTCGTCCCCGGTTTTCAGCCATAATGGAAACCGAGGACGCCCATCTCAAAAACGACCAAATCCAAGTCCTTTGGTCGTGGGAGGAGCCAGACTTCGTAGTGCACTGGTCCCCCTGACATGCCAGGACACCCTAGGGGGCACTGCAGTGAACTTCACAAATTGCTCCCAGGTGCATAGCTCCCTTACCTTGGGTGCTATGCACCTGGGGCTCACATTTACCACCACAAGTGTAACAGTTGGGGGGGGGGGGAATGGGCCTGGGTCCACCTGCCTGAAGTGCACTGCACCCACTAAAACTGCTCCAGGGACCTGAATACTGCTGTGATGGAGCTGGGTATGACATTTGAGGCTGGAAAAATTTTTTTTTTTTTTTTTAGGGTGGGAGGGGGTTGATGACCACTGGGGGAGTAAGGGGAGGTCATCCCCCATTCCCTCCGGTGGTCATCTGGTTAGTTTGGGCACCTTTTTGAGGCTTGGTCGCACGAAAAAATGGACCAAGTAAAGTCGGCCAAGTGCTCGTCAGGGACGCCCTTCTTTTTTCCATTATCGGCCGAGGATGCCCATCTCTTAAGTACGCCCCAGTCCCACCTTCGCTACGGTGCCGACACGCCCTTATTGAACTTTGGTCATCCCCGCGATGGAAAGCAGTTGAGGACGCCCAAAATCGGCTTTTGATTATGCCGATTTGGGCGACCCTGAGAGAAGGACGCCCATCTCCCGATTTGTGTCGGAAGATGGGCGCCCTTCTCTTTCGAAAATAAGCCTGGTAGACTCCTATGAGAGAGATTTTAGAAATCAGGCTGTAGGACAGGCTTGTCCAACCTTTTTCTGTTGGGTGCCACATTTTATATTTTGTAACACTCAAAGGGCCAAAACACACCCCATCATACTGTTGGATGTTTCATCAAATAGTGGCAAAATACGGCAGTGTATCGTCCCCTCCCCAGCCTTAACCCAGTCTCACTCTTGCTATCCCTCCACCAGCCTTCACCCAATCGTTCTTGTAATGCCCCACCAGCCTTTTCCCAGTTACACTATTGCTCTTGTAACCCCCTCAACCAGCCTTCACCCAGTCTCACTCTCGCTTATATAACCCCACCCCACCCCCAGTCTTCACCCAATTTCTTTTCCCCCACGTAGCTTCAGCTGCAGAAGAAACAGTGAGATTCCTGCTTCACCATTACGACTTGGCTCTCTGCAAGCTTGAGCCACACAGTGCCAGAAGTCTTGGTTGATCTTGTGGATGTATTCAAGTCTCGCAAGACTTGAAACCATGAGATAAACCCAAACTTCCAGCATTGCATGGCTTGTGCTTACAGACTGCTGAGTTGCAGCAGAGAAGCAGGAATTTTGCTGTAAGCATCACAAGAATGTGCCAAGCTTCCAAGGGTCAGAAAAAGCACTTGGTGGGCCACGTTCTGGCGGGCCGTAGGTTGGACAAGCCTGTATTATACTTCGGGGTTATATAGCAGCCAGTGGCACAGGAAGTATTGTAGAGGCCAACTGAATTTTGGTTTCCGTTTTGATTATGGCACCAAAACTGGCCCAAAATCCATTTTCTGCTCAGTTAAAATTTCGGCCGAAAGGTTATTTTAATTTTCAACCATGTTTCCAGTTTCAGCTGAAAAATGACCATGTGTTTTTGTTGGAAGTTTGAAATTTTGTGCTTTGTGCCATTTGTCTCCCTCTCCCCCAAACAGGAGTTCCCCCACCTCTTAGACCCACCTTCTCCTTTCCACCTGTAAGACCCCTGGGCCTATTCTATAATCCATGATGGTCTAGAGGTGTAGTTGGGGCCGGAGCGGTGCCCAGTTACTCCTGCCCATTCTGGGTACTGTCTGCAACTGGGGCATTGTTGAGACCACCTGGAGGAGGCTACTTTTTGGTTTTGTTTTGGGTTTTTTTGTACTGCAGTTATGATCTTACACTATAGTTTACATGGTAAATGGAGTGCTCCAAATAAGTGCTTTTGAAACAAAATTGTAGTAGGAATTTTTTGCAAGTCCTTAAATTTGGGATGATAAGCTGCTTAGGAATTAGCCTCTCTGTGGAGTTATGTCAGCTGTCACTCTGAGAAGTGGTACAAAGTCAGCCACTGTAAAAGCACTACGGTTTTTAGTTTGTTTTCATTAGCTTTAGTCCATGGGTGTGGCAACTGTTTTGCTAGGAGGTAAAATATGGTCTTTCATTATTTAAATTATTATATTCTGGCTTGGATACCGTGGGTTTAACAGAGGGATGCAGACTGCAAGCTCTGACAATGCCCAGCGGCCCTTGCTGGTTCACATTCACACAGCCAAACTTGAGTTTTCAGCTTCAGCTGAAAACAGGTGATGAGTTTCCTCTTCGGCCGAAACTGAAAAAAAGCAGCTTCCTTGTCATCAAGCAGATGAATCCATTACGAGTGGGTTGTGTCCATCAACCAGCAGGGGGAGATAGAGAGCACTGGAAACCATAGTGCCTCATGGCCAGCTAACTCCATCTGCCTCTTCAGTATTCTCTATCTCCCCAGCAGGGTGGACGCAGCTTATTCAGCTCCTTCAGAAAATCTGCCTGGGGTGGCTCCTGTGCTGTTGCCAGTTGTAGCAGGGGTGTTGTGGCTGATGGTGCCCACTTTAAAGGCACATAGGTACGCCCTTTCCCTGCCTTACCCGGCCCCCGATGTGGATGTAGACACATAGGCTAGCCCTTTCACTGCCTTTCCCATGCTACTGATCCTCCGGAGTGAAAAAATTTGCCTCTTGCGCTGTTGCCTCTAACTTTCCTCACAGCGTTAAAAAAAAAAGTTGCATCGTGCTGTAGCGCTGCGAGTCCAGAAAAGAGGTTTTCTTCTGTTGGTGCAGTGGATCGGAGCTCTGTGGACTCAGTCCAGGGAGGTAAGAGCATTTTGTAGCTCCTCCGGGGAGGGCCCGCGTTCGGGATGATTTTGGCGCGAATCTGCCATTTTGAATTTTCCGCCATTTTCTACGATGGCTGCGGAGGTTGTTAAGTGTTGTTCCCATTGTGGCAAGCGCAGATCAGCAGGGCTCTGTAAATAATGCTCTTCTGACATCAGAGCCAGGCCGAGCATGGCGAGCGAGGTTTCTTCCCGCTCCGTGGAGCTGGCAGCGGGTGCCATTTTGGAACAGCATGGTGCGACCCCCGCTGAAGCGGAGGGATTTGAGCTTGGAGGGGAGCCTTGTATGGAGGCTAATATGAGAGCCATTACCCCCGGACTGGAACCGGGAGGCCAGGGTGAGCCATTCTCCCCTGAGTTTGTTTTGCTGCTGCATAAAGCATTTATGTTAAAAAGAGCTCTTCCGCAGGGGTCTCAATCGGCCCGGCTGCCTGTGTCCCCTCCAGTGGAGCCCAGCCTTGAATTGCGTCGGGTGCGTTTTCCCCTGACAGATAGCTGCAGGACAAGCGCAGAAGGGTGGATTCCCCTTCAGAGAGTGGTGCACCCCCTTTTCCCCTCCCGTGGTCGGGATGTGAGGAGTCTGAAGGGTCTGGCAGGCCCTCATGGTCTAAACTAAAAAAAAAAAAAAAGCAAACCACTCAATCCTGCAATTAAGCCCCTGTAGCCACACTGTATCAAAAAGATTAATCCACTTTTGTTCCTTCTGATTAACTTTATTTCTCATATCCGTTCGTCACCAAGAAGTGGGGATCATGTCAATCACAGTGCAAGACAACTAAAAAGAATGATTCCGCTCTGCACAATGGCGATTCAGAGGCTCCTCTCCTCTCCTTTCAAATGATTTATGTTACAGTGATGTTCAAATAACCGGTTCTTCAATTGTCATGAGGTCTGTCCCACATAAAGCAGACTGCAAGGACATATCAGAACATAAATCACATTAGTGGAAATGCAAGAGGTAAAATATTTGAGCTGTATCCTTCTGCCATTCGGGATACTGACAGCTGTCCCTTCAAGCATCATTTTACAAACAGCGCATGCACAACATTTTGAATGCCCCCTCTCTCATTGAAGGAGGGCTGAGTCCAGATGTCAGATTTATATAATATGTCTTTCAAAGTATGATTTCTACAATAAGATAATAGACATTGCTTGTCCTTATATCTTTGATGTACATCCAAGATTCTCCAGTACTTCTTAATCATTCTGCCTACTTCAGTTGACAGAGGGGAGTATTTCAATACACATGTAATTATATCAATTATATCTTTATCAATAGTCACATCTTTATCGATAGTCGAATCTCGGTAAAACAATAATTACTTCCTCTGATTAAACAATACTCTCTTTTCAGCTTTATTGATAATTGATTTAGGGTAGCCCCGGGCTTGAAACTTATCTTTAAGAACAGAAGCAGATTCCAAAAACTCTTCTTTAGAATAAAATATCCTGTGATATCGCAGGAATTATGCCACTGTAAGATTATTCTTCAAATACATAGGATGCTTGCTGTCATAATGCATCTCTTTTTAGTGTGTTCAGTATTATTAAATCTAATGCCATCCCATACTATATTCACATCCAAAAAATTAATTGTAGTATTATTCAAATACCCTCAAACTTAATTTTGGGATGGTACTCATTCAGATAGCATACAAAGTTCTCCAGAGTTTGTTTTTGTTACATTTGTACCCCGCGCTTTCCCACTCATGGCAGGCTCAATGCGGCTTACATATTGTATACAGGTACTTATTTGTACCTGGGGCAATGAGTCATCCCATAAAGCAAAAATATCATCAATAAACCAACATCATAACAAGCATAGGAAAAATGTATAGATGTATACACCCACTGTCATCAGCGGTCCTAAGAAAATATCGACATATTTACAGACTCTTTCAAGTAGAGAATTACATGAGGACACAGTAAATCACCCCAGTGGATTCTCCAAACTTTTATGGATCGTGGGTAAAAAAATATATATAATAGGCACCTGGAAACAATGTTTACTCAAATATTGAAATTCTGGCATAGTAAAAAGAAACAAAAACAACATAAATGTGTTTTTACTGCTTTATCATGGTAGA
The DNA here is from genome assembly GCF_901765095.1 of Microcaecilia unicolor. NCBI lineage: Eukaryota > Metazoa > Chordata > Amphibia > Gymnophiona > Siphonopidae > Microcaecilia > Microcaecilia unicolor. The sequence goes on along the minus strand of NC_044032.1, from coordinate 240,099,580 downwards.
TGGAGTTTTTATTTTGCCTATGATAGTATTGAAGACAGCTTCATATTATTGTTAAAGTGGCTGCTACTAAAGTTTGAAGCTTTTTCTCCATCTTCTGAAACATAGCAGTTATTCCCTCCATTTGGACATTGTGTGGTCTTCAAATTTAGTAATATGAAGATTTTTACTGTTTTGCTAAGTGGACTGCTGCTATAAATTAGCCATTATTATATTGTGTTATTCTGATCAGTGCCATAGCGCTCTTGCTCGTATTAGCTTCATGGTAGACAGACCATGGCTTTCCTGAAGTTGCTTTACATATCCTTGATATGGGGAAAAACTCTTAATTCAGGGTGACCATGACAGTGTTCAAATTAATGAGAAGAGGTTTGGAGGAGGCGTGCAAGTGAGACAGGGGAGTACTAAAATAAATAGTAACAATTATTTAAAATCTGTAAATGTTCTGGCTGGTTGAAAGTTTGTGCTGAGCATGTGCATTGAGAGAAGGAGGTGTCTGCAGGAAAGTGTGCATGGCAATTATCTGAAGACCTAGAGACAGCTAAAAATCATTTCATTGGCTGATGGCTCAAGTGATAGGTCTAAAGAGGAATTTTAGCTGAGACAGCTGGTGTGGAAAGAGTTGGTGAGTGACATTCTGATTCCTGTTTTTCTTAAAAAATAAAATTAAAAAAACAGTGTGTGTGGGTGCTTGGATAGGAAGGGTGAGTGATCTGTGAAAGTACTTTTCTAGAACATTTTGCTTTAGTGAACTTGCCAAAGTTTAGAGTGAGTGAATGGTGAATAAAACTGAATTAAAGACTTAGCGACGAGTGATAAATATATAATCCTCACTTACTGAAATCTGATGATTTAACTTAAGACCCTCCTTTAAAAATGTAGGGGCTACCTTAAAGTGCACTAGTTTTCTCAAGCTTTTTCACAATCCAGACCCTCTTCCCTATAGGATACAGTCCTCTCTTTCATGCTAGGAGGAGGAGTGGCCTAGTGGTTAGGGTGGTGGACTCTGGTCCTGGGGAACTGAGTTCAATTCCCCCTTCAGGCACAGGTAGCTCCTTGTGACTCTGGGCAAGTCATTCAACCCTCCATTGCCCCAGGTACAAATAAGTACCTGTATATGTAAGCCACATTGAGCCTGCCATGAGTGGGGAAAGCACAGGGTACAAATGTAACAACAAAAAAATTCTCCTGTTTTACCCATTACCTCTTTCCCATTGAAACCCATTAAGCAATTGTAATACTCTCCTTTCCTGTTGTGTGGCCCCTCGTGTATCTCCCCCTTTTTTATCGCTCTCGTTTGTCCTGTTTGGTTTCTTTTAGATTTTATATACTTTTAGCCCCCTTATTACCTTGAATTATAAACCGCTTTCATGTCTTTGTATATATTAGCAGTATATCAAATAAAGCAGAACTTGAACTCGCTGTCAATTACTTTTTAGTGTGCGTTGCTTGAATAAACATGAACCAAACCTCACTGAGGAAAGGAAATAGATGTCACCGACTTAGTGGGATATGTGGATGTTTTTCAAGCCTTACCGTTAGTAAAGCCACTAAGGGGCCTTTGAGTTTAAAAATAAATGGATGCTCAGCCTTTCAGATTCTGAGGAAATAAAAGCACAGTGAGAGGCCCTGTAATGCGAGATCACTACATGCTGCACTGGGGATAGGAAGTCTGGAACAATCATTTCTTTTTGTACAAGGCAGATCTGAATTTGCAGTGAATGTGGAGCAAGAAGATGCATCTGACCTATATACAGAAAACTGAGAGCCTGTTAAATTCTCCTTTTTCTTTTACAATTAACACCTGCCTTTGGAATGTTTTCAAACCTGCACCTGCATTTGATTGCGCTTAACATCTGCAAACTGAGCCGGCCAAGGGTAGGATAAAGCATTTACTTAAGTTAGGAGTAAGCGTTAAGCTGAAATTCAAGGCAGTTCATGGTCTGTCTAAGTGAAAAAGCCTTTCTGACTAGATCCCACTTTTCAGCACACACAGTCCTTTGGCTACTCTGCCCTGAGGAGCACTGCTGATTGCCTCACACCAGCTTGTCGGAAGTAAAGGATGTGTTGATCATTTACCTCTTCTAGGCCCTCATGATCAAAAGCAAACTCTGGCGCTAGAGGCTGTTAACGCCATACTAGCGCCAGAGTTTGCAGCCGACCCATGATCAGAGCCCTCGAGCGCCTGAAACAGCGCACTTGAGGGCTCTCAGCGCAAGTAGCATGCAAATGCATGCTAAACAGAGCTTCTAGCACAATTAGCTTGCAAATGCATGCTAATTGGCGCTTAACGCATTCATCCCCAATGATCAGTGACCAGCGCGCCAAAGATTGGGTCACTGGTTGCAGCAAAATCAACGCCAGGTCCGAGCTGGCGTTAGATTTTGCGGATCATTGGGGAGGAATGGTGACCCCTGTCCAGCATGCAGTTGCATGCTGGCAGACCCCCCTTCTCCCCCCCCCCCCCCCCCAAGGCAAACTCGAACGGGGGGCTGGAGGTCCGGTGGGTCTCCAGCCCCCGAAGCCCCCAGAAATCGTCGATCCATCAAGGGGGGGGGGGGCTGGAGGTCCGGTGGGTCTCCAGCCCCCGAAACCCCCAGAAATCGTTCTTCCATCGACGGGGGGGGGGGGGGGGGGGGGGATCCTGTGCATCCTGGGATGCACTGGGTGGGGCTACAGACCATGTAAGGGAATCGCTCCCTTACATGGTCTGTAGCCCCGCCCAGTGCATCCCAGGATGCAGTGGGCGGTGCTGGGCGCCGCCATTTTGGGCTACGACTGACTGGGACTGACTGGAAGAGGAGGGAGGCAGGCAGGCTGCGTCCCTCCTCCAACACAAGGTAGGGGGGCCGGGAGGGGGCCGGGACGGGGCCAGGGGGGGTGTCACGACACCACGGACCACCAGGGAATTTAAAGACAACGCTGGGGGGAGGATTTGGGGTGGGCTAGAAGTCCACCGGACCTCCAGCCCCCCCCCCCCCCCGTTGATGGAAGAACGATTTCTGGGGGTTTCGGGGGCTGGAGACCCACCGGACCTCCAGCCCCCCCCCCCCCGACACCACGGACCACCAGGGAATTTAAAGACAACACTGGGGGGAGGATTTGGGGTGGGCTGGAGCCCCCCCCCCCCCCCCCCCCGTCAATGGAAGAACGATTTCTGGGGGTTTCGGGGGCTGGAGACCCACCGATCCTCTAGCCCCACCCCCACCCCCGTCGCTGGGTGGGAGAGGGTTTGGCCGGCGGCAGCGGCCACGACGTTTTCTGGAGGTTTGGGGGGGGCCTTGTTGTTCGGGCCTCGGGCCAGGCTGTTTGACAGGTTTGGGCTTTTGACAGCCCAGACCTGTCAAACAAGTGCGGGAGGATTGTGCTGAGCGCATGCTCGGGCGCAATTCTCCCGCACTTCAACATGACAATCAAAGATAATAGCGCTGCTTAGATTTGCATGCATTATCTTTGATCATCGATGCAGACAAGCCCTGCGCTGTCCCGGCGCTATTTTTAGGGCACTGTTTGGAACAGCGCAGGGCTTTTGATCATCTGGGCCCTAGGGAAGGAGATCCTCTTTCTTCTTTTCTCCCATAACCATCTTGTCTTTTTATTTATAGAGCATATAACATTTCAGAAGCATAAAATTGCCAAAGAAAAACACATTTAGAAGTAAAACCCACTTAAGACTTAGGGGCTCTTACTGGGAGTAGCCTAGTGGTAAGTGCAGCAGACTTTGATCCTGGGGAACTGGTTCGATTCCCACTGCAGCTCCTGGTGACTTACTTAACCTTCCATTGCCCCAGGTACAAATAAGTACCTGTATATACTCTGTAAACCACTTTGTAGTTGCAAAAACCACTGAAAGGCAGTATATCAAGTCCCATTCCCAAAAAAGTGCAGAAGATTTTTGCAAAGCCCATGCTGTAGTTAACGCCCATAGCAGACACTTACTTTATGGCACCGCATTACATATAGTGCCTTCTGCGCTATCAGGCACTGCATGTAATGTAGCACAGGCCTATTGAAAATACATTTTTTAAAGTGTTGTGGTGTCACCCCCCCCCCCCTGCATCTGTCTACCAATCCAATATCCCTCCTCCCTAGCTTAATCGTCCTGGATCCCCTTCCCACACTGATCCAATTCCACCCAGTCATATTACAAAAGCCAGCCTCCAAATTAACAACCCTGTCCCCTGGATATAAGTTTGAACACCCCAGGGGTAACCATCAGTGATTATAATGGGCCTAGGTGGGAGCGGTCCTCCTCTGCCCCTGTCTGGGACTGAAACCAGTAACCACAATGGCACCTTTAGCAGTAGTCTCAGGGTCAGTGGCACTATTTTGGTTCTTGACACAGTCGTTAGTTCTGAGGGTGTGAGGGATCTGGGGAGGGGCTTGTGCACAGGAGGTGGGAGTTATGCATTTGTGGGGAGTCGGTACTGTGACAGGGGGATAGGATCAGTGGAGGCATCGGGGGGGGGAGGAGTTATGGCAGGGGAATCAGATATGTGCATGGGGGTGGGTGGGTATGGAACTTGTGACAGCAGCCACGCTACTAGACCGCAAGTAGCGTGGCTGCACTTAACCACTTCCTCTCAAAGTGGCGGTAAATGCAGTTGTGCTATTGGCTGTTGTGATAGCCAGCACATTGTACTGACAGAAATTTACTTTTTTCTGTCATTTCTAACACGACACAGGTCAAAGTAAATCTACACTTTTGTTAAAATAAAACAAAAAACAGGCAGAGTACATGATCTCTACTTTGAGGTAAAACATATTATAAGCAGTGTTTCTCTATGATGCTCCAGTAAAGTGGAACGTTCCAAGCTGTCCTTGGAATGTTTAGCATTCTTCTCAGAAGTACCCCCTGCTGTCAATTTAAATGACAACATATAATATGCTTTAGTAATAGAAGGCAAAGTTACTTCAGGAATCGATGAAACCTTTCTCAAATATTCCTTAAATATAGCTTTAGCAGAAACGGCAGGGACCTTTTGAAAATTCCCTTGTCCAAATTCTTTACTCTTTGATGTATAACAGACACATTCTTAACCTTTCTACTTAGACAACTCTTGCAATTTCTTGCAATCTTCCTCTGTTCTGGTCAAGCAAGCACTCTAATTCTTAACATCACCAAACTGAGCCTGGATTTTGTATTGAATACACAATTTAAGTCACCATTGCAGCAGACTTATGTAACTTAGCAAGGACCTCCCAGAGATTCATCAGAGTCACCTCTGCTAGTTTCTTTAAAAATGGGAAAGAGATACCAGTGGTGATAGCAGGCTTAGCCGTAGATGACTGCATAGTTTCAGTGCAGAAAAGGATACAGAGTCCAGAGAAGTACCATAGAGCTGCCACTAGAGGTCATGGCAGCCATTAGAAGCAGGCGTAAGGTTTGCTCCTGCCCACATCACCCCCACTGCAACACCAGGGACTTTAGGTAGGCTTGGGGAGCTCTATCCTCAGTGGGAGAATGAGGAAGGGGTATAGACCTGGGGGGGAGGCTTGGAGGGAGGTCTTGCCTGGGAGGGGAGTGGGAGGGAGGGTGGATTTGAAGGGGACTGTGTGCTTTCAGAGGGACTTGTGAGGGAAGGGGAGCAGAGGGCACCTACATCCCTTATGCGAAACTGAAAAAAGGGCACAAATTTAGAAGCCTAACTTAGGAGTACAAATTTAGGAGCTCGGCTTTTTTTCCGAAAATCAAGCCCAATGAAAACTGTATACTTGCCAATCCTAATAAGACAATAATGGACACAGTATACAGGATATATGCAATTCAACTAACGGTCACCCAATCCTAAGGCCCCAGGTTCTGTTAATTTTAACTGCAAAATTGTGTAATTCTGCTATTAATTTTTGGTTAATTCTTTTACATAGAGGGGGATAATCGAATGGGGGCACCCATCTCTAAGGATGGCCCTGTAAAGGGGCGGGGCAACCCGTATTATCGAAACAAGATGGACATCCATCTTTCGTTTCGATAATAAGGTCGGGGACGCCCAAATCATGAAATTTAGGTCGACCTTAGAGATGGTCATCCTCGGTTTTTGGTGATAATGAAAAGCGAGGACGCCCATCTCAGAAATGACGAAATCCAAGCCATTTGGTTGTGGGAGGAGTCAGCATTTGTAGTGCACTGGTCCCACTAACTGAATGGAAAAAGCCCTTCCCTTACCGATCCGGAAAGGAACGGGCATGCATGAAGGAAATTGCATGCAAATGAGCTGCTCGCTGTTAGCTCATTTGCACACGATTTCCTTCCTAAGGAGGGGAAGTGACGGCAGTTGAGGACATCCAAAATGTAGATGTTTGTGAGAAGGACATCCATGCCTGCTACGCCTCCAACACCCCCTTTATTTATTTGGATTTTGGATCACAAGTAGCAGCAGTGGGATTTGAACTGGCCATATCTAGATTGCAAGACCAGTGCTCTAACCACTAGGCCACTCTGCCACTCCTCCACTCTACTCCACTCCCTTGAAATTTGGCCATCCCTGTGGGGGGGCAATTGAGGATGTCCAAAATGTTTGAAAGAAGGACGTCCACGCCTTCGGTATGCCTCCGCTGACACACACATACCTCCCCCCTCCCCCCCGGGGACCTGCATACTGCCCTCTCCCACACACAGGGATGGCCAAATTTCAAGGGAGTGGAGTGGCAGAGTGGCCTAGTGGTTAGAGCACTGGTCTTGCAATCCAGAGGTGGCTGGTTCAGATCCCACTGCTGCTACTTGTGATCCAAATTCCAAATAAATAAATAAAAAGGGTGTTGGAGGCATAGCACAGGCATGGATGTCCTTCTCATAGAAACATCCACATTTTGGACGTGCCTTCACAGGGAAGGATGTCCTCAACTGCCGTCGCAGAGACGGAGGCATAGCGAAGGACATACTCTTAAAAAAAAAAAAAAAAAGACAAAAGCTTTTGAAGTTGATCTTTTCAGGATGGGAGGTGGTTAGTGACCACTGGGGAAGTCAGGGGAGGTCATCCCCTATTCCCTCCAGTGGTCATCTGGTCAGCTCAGGCACCTTTTTGATGCTTGGTCATGAAAAAAAATGGACCAAGTAAAATCGGCCAAATGCTCGTCAGGGATGCCCTTCTTTTTTCCATTATCAGCCGAGGACGTCCATCTGTTAAGCACGCCCCCGTCCCGCCTTCTGTATACTGCTGAAACGCCCCCTTTAACTTTGGTCGTCCCCGCGATGGAAAGCAGTTGAGGACGCCCAAAATTGGCTTTCGATTATGCCGATTTGGGCAACCTTAGGAGAAGGATGCCCATCTCCTGATTTGTGTCGGAAGATGGGCGCCCTTCTCCTTCGAAAATAAGCAGTATAATAACCTAGTAATATAGTAAATAATGGCAGAAAAGAACCAACCGATCCATCCAGTTTAGCCGGTTAGTCCTGTGTGTGTCACCAAGGATATATTCCAGCTGGCAGTGTAAAACATTATTTGCTGGCAGGACATTTATCTGTATCCATAACTGTGCCATCATAGATAAACGAGCATATAAAAGCCTCTATTTTGTTAAGCATTCATTCTCCATAGCCTTTCTGATAGACTTGATTATGTGAATACCTGGGTTTCTGCTAGATTTCTAGTTGTTACTGTACAAAAGACTGAATAATTAGCTCCTAGACCTTGTCGCAGTAGATGGAAATAATTCTTCTTTGCTTCGCTCCTTGACTCAATCTGAAAATCCTTAACAGCTTTCTGGTTAAACTACCACTCGGTTTCTGAACTAACATAGTAGATGATGGCAAATAAAGACCCATACAGCCCATCCAGTCTACCCAGGGAGCCCCCTTGTTTTGCTTCTGCCTCAGGGGTGACTTGCGATCAAGACCAAAAGATAGAAAGAAGAAAATTTTTTTGGTCTTGATCACAAGTCGCCCCTGAGGCAGAAGCAAAACAAGGGGGCTCCTTGTCGGGGGAGCTACACTGGCTTTAAGGATTTCTACTATGCACTGGGACCCGGTGTGAAGATGTTTGGCTGATATTGTGATAGTGTTATTACTGTCTGGGTGGAGAAGCTAAGTAGTACTAATTCCTTTTTTGTTGTTGTTTTTTTTTGCAATGTGGCTGAATAGTTTAGTAGGTCTTTGTAGTCGCCAATACTAACCCTTGCGGAGATTTTGCAGTTTATTCTGTTCTCTCTGTTTTTTTGCTCCCATGAGTTTTTCTCCCTAAGAGGAGTTATTTATCGCTGAAGTTGGTTTTCAGAGAGTAGTTTGAAACTGGTGGTAAGTGCCCAGTTAGGGGTAGGGGTAGTCCATCTATTGTAGGCACCCTGGACTAATGAGGTTTCCTTTTTTCCTTTATCTTTATCTGCAATCCCTTGGGCTACTATTGGTTTTTATGAGCAATATTGAATGTTATTAGCATTATAGATATAAAATATAAATAGAAGAAAACAATTTAAAAAGAAAATATTATTTTAAAATAATTTAAAAGGAATAGCAATTCAAATGGAGGTTTTATAGACCAATGAATGAATGAAATGGAGCAACCCATATGGGGTTCCAGACAGAGGCAGAGAGGTATGCCGGTAGCGAGCAGGTCCACCAAGTCCCAAGCAGCAACAAAACACAGGAAGGAGGGCTCACGTGATGCGGATTCAGAAACCTGTGGCAAAGTTGGGGAGTTATGTGCCCAGATTTCTCCATCACTGATAATTGAGCCTCGCCTCCAGCACTTGCACCATGTGTACACTGCACATTGATCAGGGCCTCATTTGGGGGGGGGGGGGGGGAGTAGGAGACTTCTAACAAAGCCCAGATTTAAAAAAAAAGTATAATACTGGTGGGTTTCTGAGTGGAGGTGGCTCTGCTGGTAAACAAAAAATAAATAATAATAATGTTTTATATTTCATGTTGGTGGGTTTTTGGGTGCAGATGGTCTGGGCTCTGCAGTGCCAGGTAAAAAAAATAATAATATTTAATGTCGGTGGGTTTCTGGGTGGGGGTGGGCTCTTCAGTGGTTAGGACGCTAAAAAAAAAGAAAAAAGGTTTTCTATTTAATGCTGGTGTGCTTCTGGTTATGGGGGTGCAGAGAGGAAAGGGCAGGGGGAGATGCCAAACTATGGGGTAGGGGAAAGGGAATAGCAGGGGAGATTGACTGTAGAGAAGGGGGGTAGGGAAGGACCAAGCTGATGCCAGACTATAGGGGAGGGCTGGGCTGACGCTGGGCTACAGGGTGTGGATGAAGTTGTATGTGGTTTATGTTGATGCAGGACAGCTGTTCAGCATTTTTATTTAGAAATCCATAATCATATGCACTCTAAGCCTGGTAACAGGCCACACTTCGCATTTAAGTGATTGAATTCCTTGCATATTCTGAAGACAGTTTGCACTTCTGTGTCATTACTATATGCTATTTATTTTTAGTTTTAATTTGTTATGTGCATAGAAAAGTGCTTTGGTTCTTTGGGGACTATTTATTAAGAAAAAACAAATGTATTCACAAAAGTGGATAAGTTGCCCATAGTGGCCAATCAAGTTTCATCTGAAACAAGGAATCTGACTGGTCACTCTGGGGAAGTTCTTCACATTTGTGGAGAATGTTTTCTTCTGTTTTTATAAATAGACCCCATCTGTAAGTCTTATTGTTCATTTTTACTCAGATTGTAAGAACAACATACCAGCTGTCAAGGGGCCAAACAGTTTATATGGGAGAGAAATATAACTATGTCTTGTTCTGAATACCATATTCAATGACCTGTGCATGTTATGTATGTTGCCAAGTTAGTTAACAGTTTAATAATAAAATGTCCATTTCCAAATCTCTGCTGATCGGTGGTCGGGGGTACTTGGTTGAAATTTGTTAGACTTAGGAGGTACTTGGCTTGAAGTTGAGAAACACTGAATTACAGTAATCAATTTGTGAAATAACGAGAGAGTACATTAGCAGTCAAAGAGCGGGGCAGCTTGTGTATAGAAAGATTTTTGTTACAACAAATCAGGTATGAGCAGAACAAGAAATTTTATCAATTGACCCCCCCCCCCCCCCATATTTGATTGTATCTTTAAGAGAGATCCTGTGTATTTATGTATGGTGGGTAGACAAGGTAGTGAGGGGGCATCAAAAATGGAAATAAAACGGTCACAGTTTGAGGTGTTCAATTTCAAGTGATTATTTGAAAGGCAGCCGGCAATCAAATTCAGTTAAAGGGAGACTTCAGAAACAGCCTCAGTTGAGCGTGAATGGAATAATTGGCTTGACGTATGGCAGTACCAGTGCAGCATGGCTCAAAGTATTCAAGAGATGAATGAGCTAACCAGGAGTTAGCAACATCTGCACAGACCCCCTTAAAATGGGAGATGGGGAGACTAAGGGATGGGGGTCTTCGGAAAGGGTGGGGATGAAGATGAGCATTGTAGGCTGAAAAGGGGGGGGGGTTGGGATGAGTGAGTAAGATTGACTTAAATGCCAGCAGCCCCCATTGTGAGCACCAGGAACAGCACCCTCCATAGCTGGGGGTCTCCTTATTTCACATTTCAATTTATTTTAATATATTGGCTATAAATTGCTTATCTCAGCAGTTTGCAATAATTACAATAATAAAAATAATTGGAACGGGATGGAATCACATTTAGGAATCTAGGTTACATTTTAAAATATAGAGTATACAAATGGGAAAGGGATAAGGAACACAAGGTAATCTAACACACATAAGGGAGGAAGGGAGTGAAAATGAATGTAGCAATGGCGAATGAAAGCCTAAGGGTGTTTGTTAGCAAAAGGAAATGCTTTAACAAAAAGGTGACTCTTGAGGATGGCCTTGGAACTTTGAAGCAGGATGTTCTGAATGCATGGGAACAAGTTTTCAAATGTGTAGGGATGATCATAAGATTTTGTTTTGAAGAACAGAGGGCATTATGACTAGGCATTTCTAAGTGGTAGATTTGAAGAGTGGTGTGACAATATCAGACCTTTTTGCCCCCACTGATTAATTTAACTGCTGTATTCTGTATTAATTGGAGTCTACATAATTGATATTGAAGGAGACCATAAAGGAGAGAGTTACAATAATCTGTGGAAAATAACTAAAGTGTGTATGAGCTGTCAGAAAGAATTAGGATCTGCACACATTTGTCAGAACGTGAAGGCAGACTTCTGAAATATGGATGAAATATGATCCTTGAAAGTAAGACAGGTGTCACACAGGACTCTTGAGGATTTTGACAGAGGCAAATATACATTCTGCATCTTGTTAGGGGAAACTGCAAAGGAGATGAATCAGTTCATGAAAAAAGCAATGGCAACAGTTTTGGAAGTATTAAGTTTCAATCCATTAATAGTTAGCCAGGCAGCAGCTATGAATAGTTTATTAGATATTTCCATAATGTTTTGTAGTCTCAAGAGTAGTTGGAAGTCATCCACATTTATATAAAACATTATTCCAAGAATTTGGAGCAAAAGAACTAACAGTGCTAGAAAATATTTAAAAATATTGGCCCTAAAACTGAGCCTTGTGACACTCCACAAGTTAAATTATGAATATCCGAGCAAGAGCCAGACCAGTGGACTAAAAAATGTCTGTCTTTAAGGTAGGATAAGAACCAGGACCATAGAGTTCCAGTAATCCCCAACTGGCTTGGTCAATTAAGGAATATGGTGTGATTGACAAGATAAAAAGCAGCACTTAGATCTAATGAAAACAGTAGGACTTCTTAGCCGTGAACTAAAGAAACGTAAATAAAATTACGTGCTATTGAGTGCTCAGTGCAGAAATATTGACGTAACCCCATCTGACGTGGGTGTAGGGCATTTGTTTTGTCAAGAAAAAATGTAGTTGATTAGCAACAATTTTCGCAGTTACCTAAGATAAAAATGGGCGTTGAGAAACAGATCAATAATTTAAAGAATCAGATACACTAGTCTGTGAGTGCTTCAAGTGAGGAAAAACAGAAGCTGTCTTCCAGACTGCGGGAAATAATCCAGTAGAAAGGCTAATTGTCACACCCCTCTCCTGATTCAGGAAGCCTCTAGAGTCCTACAGCATGCCAGAGTCCTGGTTGCTGCACTTCCCTTTTATAGCCCTAGATGGGGCACTAACAGATGACCTCACGTTCTGGCTAGGGATAGAAGGAAGTGTACTATGCTCCTCCAGTGCTTTGGCAAACATTGGACTTTGATTTGTGCCACTCCAGAGTTCATTGCCTGGCCAGTTCCTTCTTCCAGCCCTGCTTGTTCCTGCTTTCAGCCCTGCTTATTCCTGTTTCCGGCCCTGCTTGTTCCAGTCTTCCAGCCCAGGTTGTTCCTGTTTCCAGCCTTGCTGTTTCAGCTACACCCAGGCCTCGACTCTGTCAGGCCAGCCCCCAAGGGCTGTTTTCAGAGCCACCCTCTAGACTGCTCCAGTCTTGTTCCAGCCATTCTGCTAAGCTGTGCCTAGTTCTATGCTCCAGCCAGTCTGAGTCAGGTCCTGCCTTCTCCAGTTTCCAGACTCTGCCAGGCGGTCCTGTCAGCAGTTGTCAATGAGGGCCTGCTCAGCACTTACACTGCATAGGTAGAAACAATCTTGTCACAGTCCAAGGGCTCACCTTCCGCAACTGTGACACTAATAACAATCATCCGTTGCAGATAAGATAAGAAAAAGTCTTGAAGTTCTTCCAGAAAATATGTTGGGAGAGAATCGGTAGGGGCTGTAGATAAGTTAGAGGAAGTGATTATTCTAGAGATTTCCTGTTGACTTAGTAGTTGAAAATTAGAAAAAGATTAGATAAGAAGATACTAGAGTTATCAGGAAAAGGCGATCCAGTATCAGATATGGGAACTAAAAGTGAAGTGGCCTGAATATCTAAAATCTTTATAAAGAAAGCTATTGTGAAGTTATTAGGTTGGAGAGCATCAATGTGTGATTGCATTTGAGAGGTTCGTGATTGAATGAAGAAGTTTTCATAATAGTTCAAGATTGGGGTCCTCCTGCAAGGGCACCTCTCTCTTAGCCAATCTCAGTCTCTAGTGGTTAGTGCAGTGGACTTTGATCCTGGGGAACTGGATTTGATTCCCACTGCAGCTCCTTGTGACTGGGCAAGTCACTTAACCCTCCATTGCCCCAGGTACAAATAAGTACTTCTGTATAAACTGCTTTGAATGTAGTTGCAAAAACCACAGAGAGGCGATATATCAAGTCCCATTCCCTTAGTACTTTTTGTACTAAGAGGCTGCATCCCCTGTGTGATGAAAAGTGGGAAGGGAGGTTAGACTTGTGCCACTGGTGCTCTAGATGGTGAAGCTCTTGCCTTAAGAGTCTAAGCCCACAGTGATACTATGGGTGTGATTGTTATCAATGAATAGTCATCATGTACATAGGAGCAGGTTCATCTAGAGTGGTAGTTATAAGCTTATTCCAGGTAGATATTTGATTGTCCAGTGATAGAGACATGTAGTCGGAATATCACAACAAGCAATAAATGTTTCAAGGGTAAGTGAACCCAGTGTCTTAAAATGTTTTTGAGATGCCAGTGAATTGAGTGGGTTCGATGAGATGAGCAGGTAAGAAAAAGTGAGAAGACAGTGAACTACATAGGAGCCAACTTTTCAAAATTATTGGGGGTGCTAAGCCCAATGAAAATAACCCCTCCCTGGACATATACAAGGAATTTTCTCAATATTGGGGGTGCTCAAGCACCCACAGAGTCGGCTCCAATGGTGATCTGTCCATGTGATTGGGAAATGAGAAACCCATAAAGGAGTAGAAAGAGAAGTACTAACAAGATCCAGTAGATGCCCTGCTGAGTGAGTAGGAAAAAATTACATGTTGTATAAAATTAGAAATAGACATCTGAACTTCCCTAGTTATAGGGTTATCCTCCTCAGAAAAAGTGAATGTTAAAATTGCTTAAAAGATTATTGGAGATGGTTCTATAAGATATGGTGAAATAATGTCATACAGACCCTGAGCGACAAGTGGGAGACTGGGGGTGACAAGTAAACCAGTTAGAACATGGTTGATTGATTGAGGAGAACATAACTTAAGAGACATTAAGGAGAAGAATAAGACTGTAAGAAGACAAAAGCTAGAGATGAGAACAAGGTGGACAGTCCACCTCTACACTTATACTAGTGGTGAGAAAAGAGAACTTGATATCCTGGTGGACAGGACTGCTACAGGTAGAAAAGGTTGGGATCGGACAACCAATGCCTTCATGAGATATAGAAGTTCAAAACAGTGCTACGTATAACAAAATACATATTAAATATGTTTTATGTCAAATCAAGTGAGTATTAAGACCAGCACAAAAAAAAAAAGGTTAAAAGAGATGAACACAGTGAGGAGCTTGCACAGGGAATAGGAAGTACAAATCTAGAGCTTACTTGGTAGGCTAAACAAGAAAATGTTGAGCGATGAAAGTGGGTGGGCTTAACTCCACATTCTCTGGCAGTGAGCAGCAGAGAGAAACACCAGGAAGTAACACAGCTCCTACGAAATACAAATAAGACAAGTGGTTGAAAACAAATGTTTAATAGATGCTTTGTAGAATTAGTAGGCAGTATGCTCAAAACTTAGTTAATTTTGAACTTTTGGAGCAATTATCATTTTAATAGTTTCACTTTTCCCTACCATGACAAGCAGAGGGGTGAGCCAAGATGTGATCTTTTCACATCTCTTTGACCTTTTCATCATTTGGTGGCATTATTTGTAGTTCCCTGGGGAAGTACAATTCTCAGATATTATAGGACTGATTCCACCTCCTGAATAGTGCTTATGTATATTAAATTTAAAGGTGAATGAGTAAAAAAGCTTAATCTGATCTGACGCAGTATTGGGCTCATTTTCGAAAGAGAAGGATGCCCATCTTTCGACATAAATCGGAAGATGGACGTCCTTCTCCCAGGGTCGTCCAAGTCGGTATAATCGAAAGCCAATTTGGATGTCCCCAACTGCTTTCCGTAACAGGGATGGCCAAAGTCCAAGAGGGCGTGTTGGAGGCATAGCAAAGGCGGGACTTGGGTGTGCCTAGCACTTAGACATCCTTGACCCACAATCGAAAGAAACCAGGACATCCCTGACGAACACTTGGACGACTTTACCTGTTCGTGTTTTTCTTACGACCAAGGCACAAAACGGTGCCCGAAATCGGGGATGACCTCCCCTTACTCCCTCAGTGGTCACTAACCCCCTCCCACCCTCAAAAAATATCTTTCAAAATATTGATTACCAGTCTCTATGCCACCCTCAGATATCATACTCGGGTCCATGACAGCAGTATGCAAGTCCCTGGAGCAGTTTTAGTGGGTGCAGTGCACTTCAGGCAGGCGGACCCAAGACTATACCCCCCCTACCTGTTTCGTTTGTGGAGGAAATAGCGAGCCCTCCAAAACCCAACAGAAACCCACTGTACCCACATCTAGGTGCCCCCTTCACCCTTAAGGGCTATGGTACTGGTGTACAGTTGTGGGTAGTGGGTTTTGGGAGGGTATGGGGGGCTCAGCAAACAAGGTAAGGGAGCTATGTCCCTGGGAGCAATTTATGAAGTCCACTGCAGTGCCCCCTAGGGTGCCCGGTTGGTGTCATGGCATGTCAGGGGGACCAGTGCACTAGAAATACTGGCTCCTCCCATGACCAAATGGCTTGCATTTGGTCGTTTCTGAGATGGACGTCCTTGGTTTCAAAAATCACTGAAAATCAGAAATGTCCATGTCTAGAGACGACCATCTTTAAGGACGACCAAATTTCAGGATTTGGACGTCCCTAACCATATTATCAAAATGAAAGATGGACGTCCATCTTGTTTCAAAAATACGGGTTTCCCCGCCCATGGATCGTTTTGCGAGGACGTCCAAATCGAAATATGGACGTCCCTTTCGAAAATGCCCTTCCACGTATCTCCAAAGAACTGAAAACTTTTTAATCAAAGCCAGTAGGATAGTGTGGGGTTAGATATAAAAGGACAACATCTGCATAGCCAGCCTCTACACTCAGAAAACCTTAAGCCTCCAATAGAAGGATCTGAACATAATGCTGTGCAAAGCCAAGCTGAATAACAAGGGTGAGAGCAAAACAGACAGCCTTGTCATATTCCTGTCTTCAGATCAACACTGTCCCAGAGCTCACCAGAATCCATAGTATTTCTGTCATCTTTGATTGCCTATTCACAACCAAACCGGTCCTTTTATGAAGCTGCAGCAAAAAGGGGCCTGCGCTGGCATTGGCGTGTGTTTTTGATGCGCGCCAAGGCCCCCTTTTACAGCAGCAGGTAAAGGGCAGGTCTTTCTTTTTTTTAAAGAAATGGCCATTCGGCAAGTGAAGCACTTGCCACGCACCCGTTTCGGGGGGAGCACTTACCGTGGCGGTATTATTGCCGGGTACACACTTGCACACTGGAGGTGGGAACTACCACCGGGCTGCTACGGTAGCCCGGTGGTACTTCCGTTTTAGCGAGCGGTAAGCTTGCGTTGGGCTTACTGCCGCTTTGTAAAAGGACCCCTGTGTTAGGGCACTAACCTTTATTATTTACCACTTGGCATGTGATAAAGGACTCTGATTGCGCTGTCCTAACACAACATTATTTTGGTTATCCTGCAATACATAGTAATGAGATGCAAAACATGGAATTGCATGTAAAACAACTCATTACTATGTAAATACAATAAAACAGCTTACTTCGAACACTAGGTGCCCAGTGCAAGCTGCAGTACGGCTGGTAAAATAACCCCACCAAAAAAACGTGGCCTGGTTGGCAACAGTACTAAATAGATAAGACCAGCCCAGCCACCCACCCCAACCCGGCCTGCCTTTATGAAATCCCTGGTCCCTAGTGGTCCCTTCTACCCTTGCTGATGCCATCATCCAAAATGGCGCAGGTGACCCATAGAGGTAGTCTATCAGTACTTGGCCAAACAGAGTTCTAGTT
The DNA here is from genome assembly GCF_901765095.1 of Microcaecilia unicolor. NCBI lineage: Eukaryota > Metazoa > Chordata > Amphibia > Gymnophiona > Siphonopidae > Microcaecilia > Microcaecilia unicolor. Next base: position 240,082,734 of record NC_044032.1, on the reverse strand, counting down.
AGGCAGTGTGATAGAAAATTATTGATGCTTTCAGTCAACCAGTGAAATCATTTTAGTAAAATTCATTAGAATGGACCCTTCTCCTGTGATTACAAGTTAATATTCTTTTCTTTTATTCAAATATGTAAAACCTCCAAGAAGAAAATTTTGTATTGCCACTAGGCACCATAATTAAAGGGAAAACATAACTGAAGTGTAAATGAAGGAAAATTAACTAATTGTGAGCTAAAATACAACACCCATTACATTTACTAATGATATACAGAATATTTAGTGTGGGTTTTTCCCATTATATTGAAAGGAAATTAGTAATTCATTTTAAATAGTGAAAGCAATTACAAAACTACATACAATGTGGTTTTTACCAAGGAAACTCATGTGAGGGATGGAGCTGCTGCAGGGCTTATGAGTGCTTGCCAAATCACAGGCTGCCATGCTCATTTTGCCTCCCTCTGCTGTCCCAGCCACTGGATGAAAATGATGCCCTCTTAGGAGGGGCATCCAGTGCAGTGCTAGATTCCTCTCCTCTTGCCTGTCCTGACACTAATTTTTAAACACAGTAATTCAACCCTTTTCTTTTTGACCTGTTTTTTTTTTTTTTTTTATTCTTTTTTATTTTCATCTTCCCAGGATGGCTCTCTGGGACATTTCAGATCCCTTTGCCTGTCAAGCTGAACATTTGATGCATGCAGGTGCACCACTGCCCTCTTTCCTTCCATTCCCCAGCCCTCTCACTGGGACCCGAGCAAAGTTCCTTTACCTAACTCCTGCAGACGAGAGACCAAAACCTGGGGTGTCATTCTACCATGCTTCTCCAGCTGCAAAACATAGGGCAGCCCCCCTGCTCATTAAAATCTGGTGACACTTGTGCTTTCTAGGGGTTTTCCATAAGTGAGAGTACACTTAAGTAAGTGAAATGAATGGTATGGATTACTTGCACTTTATAACTCAAAGTGGGTCTATAAAATGAGGTTTGATGTTGCTGTTCTGATTACTGTAACAACTTTAAAATATCCTAACTGCTTTGTGTCACTGGGATATAAAATATATGCAGCCCAGTCATCCTCTTGCTGCTGCAGGTCTGAGGGAATGGATGGACCTGAAGCAGATTAACAGCTGAAAGATCACTCCTGCTGACAGAGACCTGAAAAGAGAAGATTAATGGTTCAGTTTTTTTGTTGTACTGCTTATCTCAAAAATTGTTCAAGCAGTCCCAAATATGTAGAAATTCTGTAGGGTTAACCCATTCCACTGAGTAACAAGTCTTATCTCCTGCCCTCTCTCCCTGCCCACCTACTTAATGCTGTAGTTGCATATTTAAAAAATATATATTAAAATGAAAGTTTGATATGAGCTACAAAACATCAAAAAATAGAGAAAAAAGACCATACAAAGCAAAAAACAAAACTGAACATTTTTGCTGTGAACAGTGGTTCCTGTTGTGGATTGTACCAAGAATTAATGAAAAAGATGCGTTTACGCATATCATGAACTTGGTAAAATTAATTATATTTGTTTACTCTCCCTCATACTTTGCCCTTCCTCATTCTGGTGGAAAGTTTTAATTCTACAACAAGATGGGGGGGCAGGGTGTTGTTGCAATGTCCTAAGAAATCTTCGTATGTGGGGAACTCTATAGCCCCCCGGGAGTGCACAGACAAAGGAGAGAAGTGGGCGATGGACCACGGGTTCCAGAGACTGGAGAGACAATCTTGAGTTTAAAAAATGTTTATTAATAAAAAGACTCGAGTCTGTGGAACCCCATGGTCAATCACTCGCATCTCTCCTTTGTCATATGCAATGTCCTGACTTGGATATCCTTATTCTGATTTGGATGTCCTGTCTAAAATTTGCCTCTGTGAGTCTTTAGGCAAAAAAACAGGTGCCGTTCTGACCTATTAAACTGGGCATCCTGTTGTAAAATTACCTTCTGTGTGTCAGGTTGACATTTACACCAGAGGAGAAATTTGGCACAATAAGTTCTTATTTTTCTTGATGTTACAAAACTGAATTGTTGTTTTTCTTTCAGGTTGCATGTGTGGTTGGACTTGATGCATGGAACGTGCATGACTCCACTTAATACCTCTCTGGATTTGACAGTGACTGTGGGCAGACATGGCACAGACAGGGAATGTTAATGGCATTGACTCAGGTGATTTTTTTGTTGTTTACTTCAGGAGTTGTTGTTTACCATTTTGTCTTTACTGGTTAAAAAAAAAAGGATTCCTCATTTCTTGGTGAGAAATTATGAAACACTAAGGGGCCCTTTTACTAAGGCATGCCGAAAAATAGCCTGTGCTGTTGTAGGCACATGTTTTGGATGTTCGCAGGTGCATTTTTCTGCGCACTTGGGAAAAAGGCCTTTTTTTGTGGCTGAAAATGGACGAGCGGCAAATTTAAAACCAGCGCACATCCATTTTTGGCCTGAGACCTTACCGCCATTGATTTAGCAGTAAGGTCTCACATGTTAATTGGGCAGTATTCGTCAGCGAGCATAAACTGCTGATTACCACCGGGTAAGCGCCATGCAGTAGAAAATAGAAAATATTTTCTACCACGTGTTTTGGATGCACGTCAAAAATGGAATTAGCACCTGGGGCACATGGTAGCTGGGCGGTAGTTCCAATTTGACATGCGTTAGACGTGCGTAGGTGCTTATGCACCTTAGTAAGAGGGCGCCTAAAATTGGAGTATCTGTTAAATAATTACAAATTCCCCCCCCCCCCCCCCGCCAATATTTCAGCACTAACTGGAACATTTAAATTTATACACACATATTCAGTTTGAGAGCATACTCAGATACCAGCATTGACTATCCGAGTGTATAGTAGCCACCAAAAGTTATCTGGGCACTACTCATATTCAGCCTTTGTGCCCAGGTATTTTGCTGTCCTATCTTGTTCAGATGTCACTGGATATCAGCAGTATCCAGATAACTTCCAGCTCCACTTTGGCTCCTCCCCCAGACTGCCCTGGTGTTCTCTGGACAGCGTTAGGGCAGCCAGTAATTATTTTTGGTGGCATTGGTGAGCAGCACTTGTCCGGGTAGATGTCATTCCTGCCTGGATATTTGCTGCTGAATATCGAGCCATTCATAAAAAATATTTTTAAGGTTTAACTCTATATTTTACATTTTAAATCCCACCCACAGTCCCTCTGCCTCTCCCTCACTGATTTTCTGTACAGCAAAAAATGGTTTCAGGAAAAGTGTGGTGAATGCCTTATTTCTTAAACTGTTGTCTTGAATTATTGCTTATTCTAAAACTTGGACATCCTTCATGGACACTTGTCCCCAGTCACTGTGTCTCATTCTTCCACTACTTCCTACAGTAACTTATCTCAGTCCCTGCATGGTGATAGAGGATTCTGTGGAAATTGCTTCTGTCACTAATTTAAGAACATGTTGGGGATAGACCAAAATTCAGCAACCCTAACGTCCCATCTCTGACAGTGGCCAGTCTGCTCACATTATCTGACAGATCCCACCAATAGATCTGTTTCTCATAGTTCATTTCCAGGAATGAGTAATGGCTCTCTGTTCTGCCCTGGTTTTACAGCCAGCCTCACTGACACAGCACTAACACACCACTCAGCAATTACTGTGGATTCTTTTGGATTCGTATTAGGTAAATGAGACTTTTATTAGAGGTTCTAAAATACACAATGATTAAGATATATGCAATGATTAAGCCATATAACTGAAAAGAAACAATACTTATAAACAATCATTACATCACTGGTCCCTACATTCAAGCAATGCTAGGAGTTTGTAGACCAGGAAAAGCAATAATACACTATAATATGCATACGTCCATCACTGATCATTACATTATCCAGGCTCTTATCAGCTGGGGGGGCCCTGTTTACAGCAAAAGCCAGGAGTTTCTTTGACCAGGAAATGTGGTTCTCTGCGCAGTACTTACGTTACAGGCGCTCCCAATTTCACTGACAAACACTCCCTTTTTTATTAGGCTTAGAACTCATGTTCAGAGCGAAGGAAAATGTACAGAATGCTTGAGAATTTCTCTGTTTAGGTAAACAAGCCATACTGTGGGAATGTGGTCACATGTTTCTCAGTCCAGGTGGCCAGTCTGAACTCGAAACACGTTCCACCTCCCTCTTCACAAACCAAATTAATTAGAGCTGTGTCTTATCTTCTTCCACATTTCACACAAACAGAATTACTTCTAATCAGAAATACAAACCCAGAGTGCACTTGTCAGTCAAGGCAGAGTTGAAAAACAATCTTTAAAATTCACTTACACTCTCCCAAGTCTAGCTGCTAATAAGGGCTCCTTTTGCTAAGTGATGGTATGCCCAACACGGGCTTACCGCTTGCTATACAGGAAGTACCGCCAGGCTACCATAGCAGCCTGGCAGTATTTTCCATCCCTAGCGTGCCATCATTTCTGATGCTACAAAAATGTATTAATTTTTGTAGTGCCAGAGTGTACACGGCAGTAATCGGGCAGTGCTGCGCTTCCCGATTGGCGCAGGAGCCCTTACCACCACCTCAGTGGGTGGTGGTAAGGGCGCCCCCCCAGATAGCCGCGCAACAAGTGCTTTACTTGCCGCATGGCCATTTCCTGTAGCAAAACGAGACTTCCCATTTACCAGCTGTGGTAAAATAGGTCCTCGGCGCGCCTGAGAAACATGCGCCGACGCCAGCACAGGACCTCTTTTACTGCAGCTTGGTAAAAGGGGCCCTAAGTTTTTGGACTCTTCCTCAAGAAAGTTGTCCAAACCTTTTTAAATCCTACTATTTTGGCCACCTTGACCACATCCTCTAGCAGCAGATTCTACCTCTTAATCGTGCACTGTTTTCAGTCTACCAGTAGTTAGTTTCATGGGGTGTGTTCTTGGTTTTGTGTTTCACAGGTTAACCAACTGTTCCCTATTTAACCATGCCACCCCATTTATGATTTTATTAACTTTTATCGTATCCCCTCTGCCAGCTTTTTCTTTGCTAAATAACCCTAATTTGCTTAGCCTTTCTTCATATGGGAGGTGTAATATCCCGTTTATTTATTTTGTCACCTTTTCTAATTCCATTGTTTTTATTTTATTTATGTAAAAAAATGTTTAACTTATACTGACCTACTATTCCAGGCGGGTTACAAAAAGGAACATATGTAAAATGCTAACAAAGACATTTCTGCTAAAAATAATTACAAAAAATACTGTAACAAAGTTAAAAAGACACAGTAAAGCAGTTAATAAAAAGGCTTATTCAATATTTGTTTCTCTATAGCCTAGTAAAATAAGAAAATAAATAATATAACCAATCCCCCCAAGAACTACCTCATGGGAGCTCTGTCAGGATCCCTTAATTCCAACCCTCCCCAGTTCTCTCAGAACCCTGCTACTCTCCACCAGTATATTCTAACTTCCTTCATATGGTTGCCCAATTGCATTGCATGCAAATCTAACCCATGAATATTGATTGCTGATGTCCTGAATACCTGACTGGCTGGGGTTTCCCCAGGACAGGTTTGGGAACCACTGTGGTAGAGATTTAGAAGGCCTTTGCTTGCTTTTTGGGAGATGAATGGCCCTCTCCTCTCTGCTACCTGCTGGAGCCAACTCCTCCTGCAGCTCACTAACTTTCCATCCCCTCTAACGGCACTTGTCTTGTATACTTTTGCTCCAGTGATGCGCTGGACTGTACCCATCTCTTTACTAGGCCATGGATTTAATTATCTGTTAACTAATGAGGCTATGGGCTTTACACATGGTGAGATGGTTATAGAATTGTTAGTGTCTGGCACCCTGACGAGGAAGACTTTATAAAAAAGCAAGGAGGGGAGGCATGGTACCATATCATGATAATTCATTGGTGCCCAGGAAACTGCTTGGTCAGAGAGGATAGCAATAGGGAATGGCAGCATTTTGTATAGTATACTCAGGTCGGAGCTTTCCTTGTAAATAAGCAAAGTTGGCAGGCAGGGTTACAGGAAACACATGGTGGCTGAACACAAGAATCCCATGGAGAATACAATGCAAAGCCAAAAAAGTGGGAAACAGAAGAAAGTTCAGCAGACAATGAGATTTAAAAAATGTGCAAGAATACTTTGTCTCACTGTCTGCTGAGCCATCTTCTGTTTCCCCACTTTTTTTGGCTTTAGGCTGGGATACAGTCCATATAACCCATCTACTCAATAGAAAAGAAACAGGGTTGGTTTTTTTTAACAGATAAATAAATTATCTCTTTTGAGGTGGCCTCATAAAATGTTAGAGAACATTTGGTAGCCCACTGGAATGCTGTTGGAGGTAGAGAATGACACAGTTAACGTTAAAAAATCAGAATATTTCTACCGCCCTGTGGGAATAGTAAAAAGCCTTGTTCCTGTGGTAGAAAAAAAGTCCTTTGCTTACTTCCCATCCTCCTCCCTGCGGATTTGTCATCTGTTTCTAGCTGCTTCTTCTAACTTGCATGTTCCTGTGGCTCGCCAGCGATTTATACAGGCCAGCTCCATGGCTTTTCTTCTGCTGCGTCCCATACTCTCTACTGCAACTTCCTGTTTTGACAACTAAACAGGAAGTTTCTTTAGTGAGGGCGGGATGCAGCAGAAGGAAGGCCATGGAGCCAACCTGAATAAATCGCTGTTGGGCTGCAGGAAAATGTAAGTTACAAGCAGCGAGTAGAAAGCGATTGGAAGACCCATGGAGAGGAGAACAAAGAAGGGAGAGAGGTGTTGGCTGGGCACATGGGGGGAGGGGAGGAGGAGGAAGATGGGGCTGGAGGGTAGGTGGCAAACTTCACGCATCACCTAGATAAGATTTTAGACAGTGCTGGGGAGGAGCCGGCTGTCTTGGTACAGACTTCTTTGCCGCACCCATCGCTTCAATTGTATAACTCACCTGCTTAAAAGTCACCATTGGTTGCCCGCTGAACACAGGATTGTTACAAAGTTACTCTACTTACCTTTAAAGATTATCAGACTGATGTCCCCTGACTGTTTGTCTAATCTTACAATACTGATCTGGATTCTATTTCTGAGAGTCCTGACGTCCTGCACGTTCCTACTTGCAGGACATCAGGACACACAGAAACAGAATCCAGATCAGCAACGCGATTTTGGCTGGCGGGGGTTGGGAACCCCCGCCAGCAAAGGTACCTGACGGCGGTGGCGGGGGAGGGTTGGCGGCGGGGGGAGGGGGAGTCTAATGCGGCGGGGGAGGGTCAGTGGTGGGGGTGAAAGCAGGAGGGCCAGGGCTAAATCTCCATGGCCCCTGCTTAGAGACCTGCTGGAAGGAGGACAATCAATGGGACACTGTGTTACCAGGGTATAAACTATATCACAATGATAGGGTGGATCAAATTGGAGGGCCATGTTAAAGAGGGAATTGAGTCAAAATAAAAATTCTGCATGAAACGGACAGCAATGTGGAATCTTTATGGATAGAAATTCCATGTGTGAAGGGAAAGAATATATGCATACAGCTATACTGTAAAAATAATATATATTTTATTCTCCACCAAGACAAAGGGGGAATTAAATATTATATTTGTTGAATTACATTAACCTGCACTGCAAGGTTTAAGGACATGTGCTCAGAACATAAAGACCATATATTTAACTTGAAAGAGGTTTATTTACAATATAGGTAATGTAATAATGTTACAAGAGAGAGGCAGTTTTTAAGAATCTTATCACAATTGGAAATGTGCTTTTCAAGATATCAAGTCTGAATTATAAATGATGCTGGATATGGTAACTCACTTTGATAGAGTCTGCTGGTAGCTGGTTGGGGTGATGAAGATCTTTGCTGAAATAGAAGTCTTTCTTGCAGAGTTGTTGGAGCCTGGAGCTTGGAGAAAGTCTTGTCAGAGTGTGTTTGAAATCCAGCAGAGAGGCAGGAGGCAGATCCCCAGGACAGCCCGGTCAGGAATCCATGAACCAGGTGTCCAGAGGAAGAGACCAGCAGAGATTATTCAAGGCCCTTTTGTAGTAGCTGGTCCCATCCACCGCTACCAACTGGTTTCACCTATTTGTAGTCATCTATTTTTAGCAACTGGTCACATGTTTAATGACATCATCTGGACATCTGCTGGTCCATTGTGGACTTAGTTGCGCTTTTCAGCCTGAGTCTTTGTCTGAGAATAGGTGGCGTCTCAGTGTCTTTTGTTAAATGTAGCAGATGTGTTGATGGGCTTTGTTGATGGGCTTAGGTAACCACCCAGCTAGTTTTTGTTGTCAGTAGTTTTCCAGAGAGAAGGGGGGGCAATGAAAGCCAGGCCAGTTTATCTGATTCTGTCCCAATAAGTCTTTATATATATATATATATATATATATATATATACATTTGTATCTGATCCAGCAAAATCAATAACTCTGACAATTAAACTCATATCATGCTACAATACTACCGTTCACCAGGCCAAAACGATCAGACAGATGAAGATATGTTAACAGAAATCAGAAAAGCCAGCAAATTTGGCAACAGTATAATAATGGGTGATTACAGTTACCTCAATAAAAACTGGTTAAATGCCACGTCAGGGAGTGCTAGGGAGGTAAAATCCCTAGACATAATAAATGACTGCTTCTTGGAGCAAATGGTCCAGGAACCACCAACAGGGGAAGCTATTTTAGATTTAGTCCTTAGTAGAATGCAGGACTTAGTACAAGAGGTAATGGTGTTGGGTCTGATGGGAAACAGTGATCATAACATGATCAAATTTGACTTAATAGCTGGAGCGCACTCACTAAGGAAATCTACTGTAGCAACGTTTAATTTACGTTTTCTAATACTCACTTTCAGAGCTTTTAGATTAGATTTCCCTGACTACTTAGCCTGTTCAACTATTCTTTATTCCCCGGTTTGGCTAGTGTGTTCTATCAATGATTTCTGTCTGGTCCTTCCGGGCTCAAAATCTGCCCATCTTGAGTTAACTCTTCGTCACACTTTTCACTTTACTGCTCCATTTTTGGGGGGAACTCCCTCCCAATTTCAATCAGTGCAGAATCATCTTTCAAAAATGTAAAGACTGCAATAAAAACTTGGCTTTTCAATCAGGCCTACAACACAACCACCTAAGTCTGGAGTACCCATTGAGTTATCTCTGGTTTCTTCCCTTCCTGGTTCCCTTTTTCCTTGTATAACCTACCTCTTGTTTGTTACCCTTTTTAGTATGGCTGTTGAACTTCTATCTGGTCTTATGGAATGAATTTGGCGTCTCTTTCCTATTTTAATTTGTAGTTCCTTTCCATCTTTTATACTTTTATCTTTTTATTGTACACTGCTTAGATCTGCCAGTTAGTGTAAGCAGTATATAAAGTCTTAACAAACATAAACATTTCCTGTAATCAGGAATATTTTACAGTAGGGAATAGGAGTCGGGTCTATGGGTGATTGAGCACCCCTAATATTGAGAAAATTCCTTGTATGTGTCCAGGGAGAGGTTATTTCCACTGGGCTCGGCGCCAATAATTTTGAAAAGTTGGCTCCCATGGCAGGGATGCTTAGCTCTGGTACATAAAGGATAAAACAGGTCAGGTTTTCTTTTTCTTCTGAGTTGTCAAGCTATGAAAATGAATCTTAGCCCATACAAATATGCTTGATGAACAGACTAGAAAAGAGGAACCAAACATTTCTAAGAGCCAGGTCAAGATGTTACTTTTTCTCTTTGTAGTCTTTCTTTTCTATTCCATATTTTGTGTATAGATGTGAAGTTTTTCTTAAATTTTTGTTTTGGGGGAGGAGGAAGTTATTGCTGGTTTTCGTTCTATTTGTAGTTTGTTTTGGTGTGTTTCTCTATCCAGCCTTTCCACTGTGGTGACCCTTAGCAGCTTCGGTAGCAATGACTTCTCCTCTTTGGCCTGTGTCAGCCCTAATGATGTTGGTGGCAGCAGCTCCTCCTTGCCCCAAATTAGCTGCAGATGATAGGTGTCAGTCTTTCCATGCTTGAGTGACTTGTCACCCCTCTTGATTTTAGGTGACAGATATGCTGAAAACCAGACCTGTCTGCAGTCCTCTAGGACCATAATTATGAGCGCGTATTATGTTATAGTTTGGTTTAGAAGAAACTGCTGCACTTGAAGTTTTGTGCAACAGTAGGTCCAAATTCTGCAGCAACATTAAGATTAGACGATTACATATTTTGCAACATTTCTCGGCAAATTCTTTGCTGTCATGTTCTCTTTTTTTTGTTTGTTTTATTTTATAGTTCTTTTACGTTTTGAAGATTTGGATTTTATTTTTCTTTACATAATATTTCTGGTGATCTCCTGTGCACACAGACACACACACTTTTTTCCTCCTGATTTCCTGCTCCACTTTCCATATGGGAGCTTTAGCCTTTACGAATTATTTGGGGAAAATTTGATATTTATTCTTATAGAGCACATTTTAAGGCTCTTGCCTCATCTTTGGAAAATATTGACATACGTTTTACACATTTTCGCAGGTAATTTTGGCTTTAAACCCTGTCATGAGAGTTTTTGCAACAAAAGTGAAAGCAAATTTTCACAAAATCATAAGTGAAATGCATAAAGAGTTTTGCACCCTATATATTTTTATCCTTAACCATTTCCTGTTCCCTAGTGCCTTCCCCTTCTTTCAACAAACCCTTTTTCTTCACGCTCTTGCTCCTGTTCTACTGTGAGCCATGGAAGAGGAAATCCCAAGATTTTGGCTTTGTTGCCAGCTCCCATTCATGGGCTGTAGGGAAGAGATCCCCAGACTCTTACTACTGTCACCTCTTTCTCCAGCTGTGCCTTGACCTAACCAATGAAGGTTTCTGGGCAGTACTCTCTTCTTACCAGGAGATGGCATTGCTGAGACAGAAAAAAAGTTCCTAACCTTAATGCTGTGCAGATGTTTTTGCTTATTTTATGTTTTATCACCACGGAAATTGTTAAAAGTTCAGAGTGGTGTAAATGGTAATACTTGATTTTTAATAAGCTATTTTTGGCAGGATTGGCATTCAACACTATTGGAGGCTGTACTTAAAAAAGTATTGGTCTTTTTCTGCTGTCATTTACTATGATACTATAGTGGATGCATGGAATACCCTCCCAGGGGAAGTGATAGGGACATAATCAGTGATGAAATTAAAAAATGCAGGAGCATGTAATTAACCTTCGATGACTAGGAATTACCTTACACATGGTAAGGCTAGGTTGGGGTTATTCTATGTTGAAGTATATGTGGAGTTTGACTTAGTAATAGATATTACAATTGAGATATTTACAACAGATTGGTTAAATTGGTGTTGGATCGGTTAGCAGTACTTTACTGCTGTATACATATGTATGCTCCCCGTTTTTATTTTTGTTTTTTATATATTCAAAATTCTAGATTTTTTATTGTTGGAATGTATACTTTGGTTTCTCCTTAATAAAAAAATGTTGATTATTAAAAATGCATGGGATACACACAGAAGAGCCCTATATAGAAAGAGCACCTTAAACAGTTCCGACATAAAACGGGAGATGGCCGGCGATCTCGGAAAAGCGGACAAATCGGTATAATCGAAAGCCGCTTTTTTTGGCAACATCGCCGCTTTCCCGTCGCGTCGCCAGCCAAAGTTCAAAGGGGCATGTTGGCGGCAAAGCGAAGGCGGGACATGGGCGGGCATGGGCATGGTTATCAGATGGCCGGCTTTTGGCGATAATGGAAAAAATAACGGCGATAAGCAGTATATCACAGAGTTTACTTGGTCCTTTTATTTTCACGACCAAGCCTCAAAAAGGTTCCCCAAATGACCAGATGACCACTGGAGGGAATGGGGATGACCTCCCCATACTCCCCCAGTTGTCACCAACCCCCTCCCATACTAAAAAAATAAAACTAAAAACCTTTTTTGCCAGCCTGTATGCCATCCTCAAATGCCATACCCACCTCCATGACAGCAGACTGTGTTGTATCCTCTGACAGCTTTTCCCTGTTTGCGATGTGGCTCTCGGGTGAGTGTGACACCTTTTCTGTTAGGTGCCCTGCAGAGTCACATCAGCAGTGCATTGTGGTGGGTGTAGGGTACTGGGCTCTACTCCCATGGTGCTTTTCCCCCCTGCTAACTGGTCAGAGCGTGCCCTGTTTTGTTTCCGGTAGTCCATGAGGTAGTGGCCATTTTTGTAAGCCAGTTTTAGATCCCTTTCATGTGTCACCCACGTTAGAGAACGTTATTACCTTGAATGTGGCTGAAAGAGGGCATTGTATACCATTCTGCCAGCTCTGACCTACTGCTAATCTCAGTACCAGGGAGACTCTTTGCCAGTGGGGCACAACCTCTGATCTGCAGTTAACTGTGAGTAAACGTGCTTATTCAAATAAAGGACTTTTTCAAAGAGATTAGTCTTCAGGTGTCAACTGGTGTTCCAAGGTTATACAGCAGCAACAAGTCCTAGAGGCCTGCGTGTATGCAGGTCCCTCGAGCACTTTTAGTGGGTACCGCAGTGCACTTAAGGCAGGCGGACCCAGGCCCACCCCCCCCTACCTGTAACACTTGTGCTGGTAATGGAAGCCCTCCAAAACCCACTGTACCCAGATGTAGTTGCCCCCTTCACCCCTAAGAGCTTTGGTAGTGTTGTACATTTGTGGGTAGTGGGTTTTGGGGGGGGGGGGGTTGGGGGGGCTCAGCATCCAAAGTAAGGGAGCTATGCATGTGGGAGGTTTTTCTGAAGTCCACCGCAGTGACCCCTAGGGTGCCCAGCTGGTGTCCTGGCATGTCAGGGGGACCAGTGCGCTACAAATGCTGGCTCCTCCCATGACCAAATGCCTTGGATTTCGCCGGGTTTGAGATGGCCGGCATTTTTTTCCATTATCACTGAAAAACAAACCCAGCCATTTCAAACCCGGCAAACTCCAAGGCATTTGGCCTGGCTAAACCGTATTATCGAAAAAAAAAGATGGCCGGCCATCTTTTTCGATAATACGGTTCTGGCCAGCTGTAGCGCCGCCGCCAGCATAGATCGCCGGTGATCTATTTGGCCAGCGACGTTCGATTATGCCCCTCCACGTTACTGTGTTTTCACCCTGTGGATTCTGCATGTTGTGTGATATCCTCCTTTACCTGATTTTAATGGTTAGCGCAGTTAGTTGAGATTCTGGGGAACTGGGTTCGATTCCCACTGCAGTTTCCCCAGGTACCAAATAACCTTAGACTGTGAACCCATTAGAGACAGAAAAGAACTTGCAACAAAAATAGTATATGTAACCACTTTGATTATATTTACAGAAAGGCAGTATATCAAATGTGGAATAAAAAAAACTAAAGAGCGAGCATCCTCTGTCCCCGTGTTGTCCCTGAATACAGTCTGTATATAGCAAGAGCAATAGTATATCGATAAATCTGTAGTCACCACCTGAGTGATCTGATCTGCAGATGTTCTTGCCTTCCTCTACTTTTCTCCAGTTGTTACCCAGATGCTGGTAAACAGCACAGCAACATAAGGCTCAAGAACTGCCTGCTAGCTGTGTGCTGGGTAGAAGATTTTTAATATGCTTCCTTCCCTTCCCAGGCCTGGGCACATCACCTCAGTGGCATGCTGTGACAGATGAGGGAATCAAAACCCAGATCCCCTACAGAACGCACAGCTAGGGCAAACAGTTTTATGGGAGAAATGCAATGTGTTCATATTCTGGGCAAAAGTAGCACTGGAACAGAACAAGGAGAAACGGTGGTGATTTTGCAGGTCGGGCTGCAGAAAGAGCGGTGTGTGATGCAAAAAGAGCTGTTTTATGCTTTGCTTATGGTCTCCCCTTGGATTAGTTTTCATTTCCACTGGTTACATGGGTTTATAGTGGGAGAGGGTTATTTACTACCTATGTTAAACTGTATAACTCTGTCACTCTTCTGTTCATTTTGGTTTTCTGTTTGCTTGCTGATGCAAGTAATTATAGGTTTAGTTACTTGTTGGTCCTTTTCCATCCCCCAGTTTTCTTTAAGGTTTTATCAAATATTTGGCTTGCAGAGTAACACGCATGTGTGCATACATGTAATACACACACACAATTTTGGTTTTGTGTGCACAGTAAAAGGTGCCCCTATTTAAACAAAAAGTGTCAGGATTGGAAGCCAGGCAGCATGTGGTTGCCTCACCTCCTGGGTCTGTCAGGACTTGCCTGCCTTGAGAGCCCCTTAGGCCTTTCTCAGTTTGAACATGTAATAATACCTTTCATTGCAGTGCCCTTGTTCCAAACTTTGAGCAGTTCCTGCTGGGAGAAAGTGCCAGGACGTGCAGTGGTTTGGGTATTTTTTTTTTCTGTTTTAGGAGAAGAGGGCAGCATATGTCTTGGGTGCTGCAGAAAAGAAATATTCTAAGTAGGCATGTGCGTGCATGAGGCTGAAGAGAGCGAGTGAGCATGTGTAGTTTGTACTGTTTAATTCTTGTTAATTTTAGACATTCTCTGGGTGGGGAGCCTCCAGGCACAGAGGCTGTGTAGGGATAGCTGGCATGCTGGGAGCTCAGCTGGAAGGCGGCTGACGGTAGACAGTGCGCAGAAACCCTCACAGGATTTCTGTCCACAGCAGAGCTGCTCTCTCCAAGCATGGGTCTCTAGCCAAAAGCTTCTGCGCTTCTGGAATACCCTGCATTTTGTTTCCTGGAATGTCTGTTCTTGCCATCGGGCTGCATCTTGTTTCTGTGTATCTGTTTGGAACTTGGCTCTCAACCCCATCGGCTTTGAGTGTGAGTACAGACACTAATGAAAAAGCCTCAAGTACTGAGCTATTAAAAAGGGAAAATGGATTGCAAGAGGAAAGGGACTTGTATATTTCCAGATTGCTGATTTTAAGAAGAGAGGAGTACAGGAAAGGATGATCACACTGAAAACAAGCTAGTGGAGCAGGGAAAAGTCCAAGTTTAATTTCTAGATTCTCCTAAGTTCTTTTAGAAAAGGATAATACTAATTCTTAATACTGTTGACAGTGGGAGAGAGAGATTATAATGTAACTTTAACTATGGGCAGTTATTTAATTGGTCGGTTAAAAGGCTGCTATATCTGTTAATGATGGAGATGAGTATAAATTGTTAATGAGGTGGTGTATGACATCTAAGAGATTAACAGACATAGGGGATGGAGAATCTGATCTCTGCTGGGGAAACGGGGGACAGTTTGGAAGTGATATATTTGGTGGGAATGTCCAGAGGTTAAAAATAACAACTTATTAGAAACAACATTAAAGAAATAAAACCATATGGATTTGCCATTGATTCTGGAAGTATTTCTTCTTGGAATGCTGCTGAAGTGAATTTTTTTCATTAGGAGATAAATTGCTTACGTTTATGTTGGTTGCAGGCCCAAATGACTACAGCAGCCAAATGAAAGAATTAATTAATATCAAACGTGGAAGAGTGATTGTGGGATCTTTTCTTAATGACTTACTGAACATGGGACAAAAATGAGGAAAGTCATTGTTGTGATGTCAGGAAACCATTCCTTAGTTTCATAGAAGAAAAGATGACCTATGCTTCATTTTGATTGGGAGAATTGTTTAGTTTTCACTTCTGGAAATAACTTGGGAGGTCCTTTTACTCAGGTGCACTGAAAAATGGCCTGCGGTAGTGTAGATGCATGCGCGCGCAGAATTATTTTTTCAGCGCACCTACAAAAAATTCCTTTTTTGCTGAAAATGGACATGCAGCAAATTGAAAATTGCCACGTGTCCATTTTGGGTCTGAGACCTTACCGCAAGCCATTGACCTAGCGGTAAGGTCTCACGCGGTAACTGGGTGGTAATGGTCTACGCGCGTAGCTGCTGCGCGCCAGAAAATAAAAAATATTTGAAATTACCGCAAGGGCCATGCAGTAACCAGGTGGTAACTCCAATTTGGTGCGTGTTGGGTGTGCACAGGTGTCTACGCAGCTTAGTAAAAGTAATACACAGACATGTTTTTATTTATTTATTGCTTTTTTTTTTTTTTTTACATTTTTTTAAAATAGAAAGAAAATTGTAAGAAAAAACTTGAGTGCCTTGAGTAGAGTTCTGTGTTGAAGCAGCCGACTGAGGTCCTCTAGCAGGCCCAGTAATTTAAGAAGGGTTGTCAGTACAAATAACAATAAATTGTTACAATCATCTATGTAACTGCAGTAGTATGCATGTGTACTTAAAAATATAAAAGGTAAAATGGAATACTACCTTCAGTGTCATTGAATTATTAGTTTGCATAGATAACTGAACTGAGTGAATTACATTAAGTCACATTCTGTCATAAGGTGGTGAATAAATTTGTTTTCTTTCTTTGATGTCTGCAAGAGAGAAATTTCAGTAATGTTTAAAGTTGTGTGTGCGTGTGTGTAAATTAAATTTCAGGAGCTTGCATATTTGAGGTATGACCTTGACCAACCCTTACTGCATTCCATCCTGATACTGAAGGTTTGAAGCAACACGGACCTCCTGGGGCTCCGGGCAGTAAAGAAGTAGAGATGACTGTGTGTTTTTCAGTTGTTTGCACTGATGGCGGTGTTACTTTGTGGAGACTGATTACAGATCCGGGATTGCTGCTGCTGGATCATGTGTTCACAGAGATCCATACTAGCAGTCAGTATCCATGTCAGGAATGTGCTTACAGAGTATGAAGGGTTCTGCCTGTGGTCTTGAGACCCTGGAGCCTGGCTTAAACAAGAGCAAAACGTTTCCCCCTACTTTGTGATACAGGTCACTCGTAGGTTGCATAAATTCCCAGTGGGCTGCAAGGCTTGTGCACATTAGAGAATAACACAGGGACAAAGTTTGTCCCTGTCGCCACCCTGTCCCCGCAGCAGTGGCGTACCAAGGGGGGGGGGGCGGTCCGCCCCAGGTGCATGCTGCTGGGGGGGGTGCCGTGCGTCTGTCGGCAACGCTCATTCCCTGCTCCCTCTGCCCCGGAACAGGTTACTTCCTGTTCCGGGGCAGAGGGAGTAGGGAACGAGCGAAGCCGACAGGCGCGCGACACCCCCCCCCCCCCCCAAGCAGGTAAAAATGCACCCGGGGGAGGTGTCCGTCCTTTTGCCGGGGGAGGTGTCCTTTCGCTGGGGGTGGGGGGGTCACGCTGCACCCGGGGGGGGGTGTCCTTTCACCGGGGGGAGGTCTCACTGCACCCGGGGGGTGCATCAGCGATCCGCCCCGGGTGTCAGCCACCCTAGGAACGCCACTGCCCCGCAGGTTCTGTCTCCGTCCCCGCCCTGTCCGCACAGGCCCTATTTCCATCCCCGCCCCGTCTCTGTGGCCTCTGTCCTCATCTACAGAAGCCTTGAACACTTATGATTTTATATTTAAATCTTTTTATTAAAGTATAAAGGAACAATGTGCTGTGCAACTGTTTTGTATAAAGTACAAATAGAAAACAATAGTAACAGCGAGCAGCTATAATAACCCTCCTTCCCACCACCACCCTCTACCCTTCCAACCTGAAAATGACACGGGGACAATGTTTGTCCCCGTCCCCATACCCGCGGTTATTGCGGTTCCCCGTCCCCGTGTCATTCTCTAGTGCACATTACGAAGCCAGTTAGGTTGAGGAACCAGATGTCCCTTCTTGTTCAACTTCTGAAGTGTGAAGGGAGATTGTACATAAAGCAAAGTCATGTAGCCAGTTAATATTAATAGGGTGAAGACATGGGGAAAACAGTAGGGACCACAAAGCCCATCTAGTCTGCCCTGGAGTTAAGCAGTGACTCAGCTGCTCTCCAGACCACTCCCACTCTCCTTTCTTCTTTACCCACCTGGCTGTGTGGCTGTCTGGCATCATGGTTTCAGAGGTCCACAGTGCATCATACCCCTGGTCTCCTGCACTGTGGAATGTGGAGGCATACATCATGTGGTAGCATGAGAATGACAATCCTCATCACCTGAGATATACAAGTGCACGTGGAATGATAAGCTTGGAAAGGCTACAACAGACTGACAGGTTAGCAAGTGCAGCAGACACATTTCTTCTACTTTCCCTATGCAGGTGAGGACTCTTGAGTTGAAGGCAGAGGCTGGAACCAGGCACCAGCAGGCAGCGCAGGCGCCTCAGGCGGAGGAGGGGGAGTCACAGCAGGGCAGTGTGCCAACAAAAGAGCTCACTGAAAATAACAGCCAAGAGCCATCTGCAGGGGAGGACCACTTACTGGTTGAACCCACACACTCCCCCTCCCCCCCCCCCCCCCCCCCCCCCACCAGATGCTCTTGTACAGGCTCAGGAGCCAGAAGAGGAGCCACAGTTGGCCTGTAGGGGACCATCCTACCATAGGTGGCAGGTTGTACAACTGGCCAACAAACTCCTAGGCCCAAAATGTGCAGCTGGCTGACTACAGGTGCCAGAAGCTACAGCTGCTGCATGAGGTGGTTCCGGTTCAGCAGCAGAGGCTCCAAGTCCAAGAATATTGCCTTTAGTTGCGGTGCACCATGCAGTAGGAGAGCAGGAATTTCTAGGCATAATATGTGGCTGCAACTTTGGGCCATCCAGCAAGATCTGCATGACGGAGGCCTTGTCCAGCACATTGCCCACCCAGCAGGCACCTGACCCTTCCAGGGGAACTGGTGAGGCCAGCATTCCAGCAGCACCACCCTCCAAACCATACTGTCAGCTATGTTTTGTTTTTGTTTTTTTGTTTTTTTTACGAAAACCAGACACGTGTTTTAGGTTTTTAGCTCAGCTGCTTCAGTTGATGAACTCGAAATTCTGTATCTATGCTGACAATGTGTAACTGCTCATACCCATGGAACCAGATCAACTCACAGCTTTGTGTAAATTGACTGCCTATCTAACAACTGAGGAATGGGCAAAAAAAAATAAGAATTCTGCCTGAACTAATGTAAAAAAAGAGATTCTGGGGGTTCTTAACACAACAAACAAGTGGACAATTACCTGACTTCAAAATACCATTTGGGAAGTATGAACTCCTCCTAAAATCACAGGTTAGGAATCTTGGAATACTGCTAGACTCATCACTTTGATCCTGCAAATTCAAACAGTCTTTAACATCTGTTTCTGTTGCCTGTGGCAACTACAAAATCTCTCTCCATATATATATATATATATATAAAAGTCTGGCCATAATAATGTCATGACTAGACTACTGTAATGCCCTGTACACTGCTGAAACCAAAAAGAGTGTGTGCCAGCTTCAACTAATTCAAGAATGCTGCAGGTGGTGTGACCATATCGCACCCTTTCTGCAGAAACTACATTGGCTACCAGTACCTTACAGAGCTAAGTTTGTTTTTGAATGTGTCTTTATTTCAACCAATACAAACAAGATAACCACTTGTAAAGAAAGGCCAAGTCATATAATAAGGCAAATAATAAAAGGACAAAATTAACAACTCAGAATAAACCTTATGCTCAGCTGAAGTTCACCAATAGTTAGTGATCTAATACGATCAAGAAAATGAAGGAAATTAAAACAAACAAAAAAGGAAAATAAGAAAAACAGAACATGGGACATCTTCAAAAGCAGATTACTCAATGAACTCCTTTATCGAGCAGTCTCACCCAAAGGCCCTGGTGCAGATAACCTCCTTGTAGTCAAAAAAGTAGTTAAAGGAGTTGGTTTCCCCCCTCCCCCTCCCCCCCCCCCAAAAAAAAATTTTTTTTTACAGAATTATGGTATACATTTACAGGGAAACTTAAAATAATAGGATGCCCCCAGTTGGAGAACCCCAGGGCACAGCAATAAAAATTGCCTCCGCCTCTTCTGAGTCTCCCAGGAAATATCAGGAAATACCCAAATTTCACTCCCATACATTGCTTTTCCTTAAAATTATTTATATAAGCAGTGGATCCCTGTCAAGACTTGTTGCCAGAGTAATAACCATAGTTGCAGGGGGTCATCCCTGCAGTCTACAGAAATCCCTTGAGAAAAGCGATGGGATTTGATATACAACTGGTTATAGTCAAAGTTGTTTATATATTACATACAGGTATTTATTTTGTACTTGTGGCAATGGAGGGTTAAGTAACTTGCCCAGAGTCACAAGGAGCTGCAGCCAGAATGAAACCCAGTTCCTCTGGTTTGTAGGCCAATGCACTAACCATTAGTTTACTCCTCCACTGAATCCCCAAGAGTCGTGTCACCTTCTGCCATACTGGTTCCATGTTTGTTCCCTGGCAGATAATACACTTGGGGCCCTGTTTACTAAGGTGCGTTAGCATTTTTAATGCGCCTACAATTGGCACGTGCGCTAACCGTGTAGGCACCTATAGGGATATTGTAGGCACGTACACAGTTAACGCGCGTTAAAAACACTAACGCGCCTATAAAGCTGCTTAGTAAACAGGGCCCTTGCAGAACAGTTGGTACAGTAACTTCAGAAATATTAAGCACTTCCAGTAAATATTTTTGCAATATATTCCTCGCAAAGATACTCATTTTACGAGCAAAATTCAAAAATCTTAAATTTACACTTTGAATAGGATTCTCCACATTCTCCAGTTTAAATGACACCACAGTCATATCTGTCATTAAAGCTGTTTGGGCAGTTTACATTCGCTAAACAGACTGATCTAAATTCTCAAACTTGCCCACCGCAGTATTTAATAAGTTCAATCTTATGCAATTGTAACTTTAACTTGTGGTCTCAAATTGTTAATAATTGGATAAGTGTTTTACCCAAATCCGAAACTGCTACCCAAATAATGCCCAAAGATATATTTGATGGTTTATTCAAAAGAAAAGTTAGAAAAGACAAGAAAACAATTCCTACAGCAGTATCTTCTATCTCAGCCACTTCTTTAAATCCAGCCTGGATCTGGAGCAACATCCTTACATTTGATGGCTGCTCACTTTTTTCCTGCATTGTGAAGTTGTTCTGCAGGGTCTTCAACCATGGCTCCATCGAGCCCTGTCACACTCCTTGCCTCTCCGGTTCCCCATTTTCCCTCCTTCAATGGGTTCCGCACTCTCTGAGGACTAGAGAGCTTGCTGTTTGTGGTTGCAGGGGTGAAGATCAAGAGTCTGGACTCAGTAAGACTTCTGGATCTACAGACCATTCCAGCCCTCCTCCTTCATAGCACGGCCAAAGCAGGCTCTGCTCTGGAGTCGACTGCTGCCCTCCTCTGCAGACCGCAAATCCATCAGTCAGGCCAACTTGAGGGATAGCTGAAGGCTGGGAGGGTATGCCCTTCTGTCCTGCCTTATGCTTCCCCATAAAAGCAATTTGTTTTCAGCAAAAAGAGGTAAGGTCTGCAGTAGTTTGGCACTCGTTCGCCATCTTGGATCCCACTTACTGCTACTACTTATCATTTCTATAGCGCTACCGGACGTACGCAGCGCTTCACACGTGAACATGGAGAGACAGTCCCTGCTCAATAGAGCTTTCAATCTAACAGAATTAAATTTAAAACTTTGATTTTCATGGTTCTTTGACAAAATAGGCCAGAAAACCTAAAGAATAAGTTACTTCTCTACACACCTTTGAAACCTCTAAGGTCCTGTCAAGGAGTATCATTATCTGTACCCTCAAGAAGAAATTGCACAATGTGATACCTGCAGCAAGCCTTCTCAGGTGTGGCTCCCGAACTCTGAAATTCTCTTCCAGAGGGGCTACTTGTAACTCAAAACTCTATACTTCAGGAATCAGGTAAAAGCCTAGTTCTCCCAAGCCTATAATAACACATGGCAACTGACTATCCACTAACTCCACATCTAGACTTGTTTGCTGCACACCTTATAACTAAGACCAATTCCTAACTGTATGTACAATATGCCTTCAATTTAGCCACCCATCTATTCCAATCACGTTATCCAACACAGCTTGTCCGTCTGTGTCTCAACTGCACTTACCCCTCAGCTGCCTCGTAAGATGTTTCATTGTAACGTACTGACATTATGAGCACCTTTCAGTGCTTCTTGACCCAGTCCTTGAGGCACACCCTAGTCCCATCAGGTTTTCAGGATATCCACAGTGAATATGCATGAAAGGTTTGCATGCACTGCCTCCAAGGTATATAAATCTATCTCATGCATATTCACTGTGGATATCCTGAAAACCTGATGGGACTAGGGTGTGCTTCAAGGACTGTGTTATTGGATTGCTTTAATGCATGTCTATTCTGGTTTGTAAAACTGTGCAGACATGGTGTTTATCATATCTGTTATCTGTATGTTCTAATGTGTGCCTGTTGAGGTATTGTTCTAACATCATGTATGCTATATGAATATGCTTTCCATACTGCCTATTATGCTGTCGTTTATCATATTTGTATTATATCAGGGATTCTCAACCTTGGGACACACCTGGCCAGTCTGGTTTTTAAGATATCCACAATGAATATGCATGAAATAAATTTGCATGTTCTACCTCCATTTTATGCAAATCTGTCTCATGCCTATTCATTGTAGGTAACCTGAAAACCTGACTGGCTAGGTGTGTCCTGAGGACTGGGTTGAGAACGCCTGTATTATATGGTTGCTCTACTGTGCTGTTTAATGTATATTTTTCTAATACAATCAAGTTGTTCCTGTTTTTAGAAGTCAGTTGACTATTTCCAAGTTACCTCATTAATTCTGTTTATGCTTATGTTTATCATTTCACTGTTATATTGTTTACAGAATTGTAAGTTTTAGCTCAAGCTGTATCTGCTGTACACCGCCTTGGGTGAATCTCTCTCTCTCTCTCTTTTTATATATATATATATATATATTTTTTTTTTTTTTTCAATAAAAATAGCAGATCAGCCAGTCTCAGAGTAAACAATCATAAACATAATTCAGGCATCTAATCAGTACACTGAGAATTCCAGCTGTAACTAAAGTAAACAAGAACAGTTTATATTTTATCATTTTGGATGAATCTCTTTATAAAGGCAGATAATAAATCCCAATAAATAAATAAATAAGGGCCTCTTTAACCAAACCGCACTAGCGATTCCCGGTGCGAGTTTGTAAGCATTGCCACACCGGGAATCGCTAGCGAAGTTTATTAAAAGAGGCCCTGTTTACGCTTTCCAAAAATACTAGGACTAGGGGGCATGCGATGAAGCTACAAAGTAGTAAATTTAAAACAAATCGGAGAAAATTTTTCTTCACCCAACGTATAATTAAACTCTGGAATTCATTGCCAGAGAGTGGTGAAGGCGGTTAGCTTAGCAGAGTTTAAAAAGGGGTTGGACGGTTTCCTAAAGGACAAGTCCATAAACCGCTACTAAATGGACTTGGGAAAAATCCACAATTCCAGGAATAACATGTATAGAATGTTTGTACGTTTGGGAAGCTTGCCAGGTGCCCTTGGCCTGGATTGGCTGCTGTCGTGGACAGGATGCTGGGCTCGATGGACCCTTGGTCTTTTCCCAGTATGGCATTACTTATGTACTTATTAAATTGGACTTGGGGAAAATCCACTATTTCTGGGATAAACAGTATAAAATGTTTAGTACTTTTTTGGGATCTTGCCAGATATTTGTAACCTGGATTGGCCACTGTTGGAAAGAGGTTGCTGGGCTTGATGGACAATTGCTCTGTCCCAGTATGGCAATACTTATGTACTTAAAAAAAAACCCATAAAGTGCTCTGGTGACTTCCAAAACCACATGAGCCACGGACCTGTAGGTTTCCTGACCTGGGAATTTCTACAGACAGTCTTTAAAAAATAAATAATTGCTGGCAGTTGGCAGCCCTACAGGGGCCACAAACTGCCTCTTTCTGCAGTTTGGCTAACATGGGTCTTTATCCTGGCAACTAGGTGTTGCTGTTATTGATGACTGGGGCTTAGTTCCTCCTTTCTGGTGCCTCTGTAACATCCCCAGCTGCAACTGAGCTGGGCAATATGAGACCGGAGCTAGGATTGTGGGGACCCGCTGCTCTGCTGCTGAGCCAGCTCAGCTCTGGTTGATCTAAGATCTTTGTTTTGTTTCTGTGTTTAAGTCTTTTGTGGAAAAGAAATGCTAAAAAATAGCCTGAGGTTTATTTACTCTGCTACAGTAAACTATCCTCAACTTTTTCAAAGCAAAATTGAATTGTGCTCCTTGCAAAAAGAACTACTGCTTTAAATAATAGAAACAGAAACTCCCATCGCTGATTCTCAAGATTTTTTTTTTTCTGTTTGTTTACTTGAGTTTGCTGCTTGAGGGGTATTAATCTAGCAGGTAGATGCTATATAATCCAGAATAGTGTTAGGTTTTAAAATCATACTAGTATGGCATAAGCCCCACAAATCTTTGTTTTATTTTTAAGCAGCAGATGTTTTAATCGCCTTGCTTGGACAGTCATTTATATCATCATATTTTTAGTGGGGTTGTCTGGCAGGGTGTTAACTCCCTCATCCTATCTCCTGTATTGCCCAGGCTCTCATTCTCACCCAAAAGGTCCAGAAGGGTATTTGAAGTTAGGGCTCGTCAGCTTTTTTTTTGTACCCCGCGCTTTCCCACTCATGGCAGGCTCAATGCAGCTTACATATTGTATACAGGTACTTATTTGTACCTGGGGCAATGGAGGGTTAAGTGACTTGCCCAGAGTCACAAGGAGCTGCCTGTGCCTGAAGTGGGAATTGAACCCAGTTCCCCAGGACCAAAGTCCACCACTCTAACCATTAGGCCACTCCTCCACTAAAAGCTTGGAAAAGAGATGGATGAAGGGAGCTGTGACTGAGGTCTACAAAATCCTGAGTGGTGTAGAACGAGTAGAAGTAAATCGATTTTTTACTTGTTCAAAAAGTACAAAGACTAGGGGACACTCGAAGAAGTTAAATGTAAATACTTTTAAAACAAATAGGAGGAAATATTTTTTCACTGAACGAATAGTTAAGCTCTTGAACTCTTTGCCGGAGGATGTGGTAATAGCGGTTAGTGTATCTGGGTTTAAAAATGGTTTGGACAAATTCCTGAAGGAAAAGTCCATAGTCTGCTATTGAGACAGGCATGGGGAAGCAACTGCTTGCTTTGGGATTTGTAGTATGGAGTGTTGCCACGATTTGGGTTTCTGCCAGGTACTTGTGACCTGGCTTGGCCATTGTTGGAAAACAGGATACTGGGCTAGATGGACCATTGGTCTGACCCAGTATGGCTACTCTTATGTAAGGCATCAACCTTAATTCATGGCTGAGAACCTGCACTTGATTTTAGTGAAAAGGAGACCATGGTGTACTGCTAAAAATGTATCTGTGTGCTGGTTCATTGCTTTCTAATCTTTACCTTCCTTTGCCATCATCTACATAGCGAAGGAGGCAGGGCAACATAGCATACTGGTGTTTTCATGTCCTTGAGTGACATTGATACTTAAACCAGTGGTGTACCGAAGGGAGGGGTCAGGAGAGGATCATGGCCCTTGGGTGCCAGCCTTAGGGGAGGTTGCTAGAGGAGAAGCTGAAGGATCAAAAAACAAAAGAAACACAGGACCTTTGTGATTAGGTGTGTTGGGGGTGAGGGGGGCACACTTGTAAACATTGGCCCCACAGACACTGGAGGCTCATGGTATACCATTAACAAAAACTTATTCTGTTAAGACTGGCTAGCTATGTGCCCAAAGTGCCACTTGGAAGGAAGTCAGCTTTTTCCCTTGACTCACATTTTGCTCTGGACAGAAGTTACAGCACTCATCTGTAACTCCTATACAAGAAAAGGCTGTCATCTCCCTGCCCCTCACTCCCATCCCCTTCTTAAAATGTGTACAGGGGTGTAACTAAGATTTTTGTACTTGACCCTGCCCGTGCCCCACCCATTCATTGTGTCACTTATGAATCACCTCGCCAGGGGACTGCAATCTGCAGTTAACCTCTTTAAGAGGTTTCCACCCTACTTTATGAGAGAGGTGTAGTGTCATCAGTGCAAATGAAAAGAAAATTACTAAATTGTCAGGGAGATTGAATTTAAACAAACAAACCCAGATTATCATTATGTCTGCTTCAGGGTTCGGATTAGCTGTTTTTTTTTTTTTTCTTAGAGTTCCAGCTCAAATGCAACCAGTCTTTGATTTAAGTGCCATGAGCCTCCATTCATACCTAGCCAAAGTTCCTTTCTCCTATCTCATATCCTGCTGCCATCTCATTTAGTCTAGCTATCGCAGTGACAGTCCTCATTCGGGAGTCCTGTGTGTTTTAAAGGGTGACCAAAACCGTCAGCCCCCCTGACAGAAAGTGGGCCCCTTCCCACCAATCAAAAGCACTGCACTCCCACCACCTGTGGGCTGTCCCCGGTCCATCCTTAGAAGCCCTGGTGGTCTAGTGGCCTAGTCAGGGCAGAAGTGATCCCCGGTTGCTCCTGCCCTTGCTGGTTCCAGTCTCAAAATGGCTGCCGGGACCTCCAGTGGAAGTTTTGCGAGAATGCTGTGGGAGGACACAGCAGCCATTTTGAATGTGGAACCAGCATGGGCAGGAGTGACTGAGGATTGCTCCTGCCTTGTCTAGGTCACTAGACTATCAGGGCTTCCCAGGGAGGGCCTATGGGTGGTGGGAGGATGGCACTTTTGATCAGGGGGTGGGTGGGGTGTTTTGGTTTCAGTGGAAAATGCACTGACATTTTCAGCTGAAACCTAAACATGGACAAATCCAAAAGTTTCAGTGTTGAAACTGAAATTCGGTCAGTCTCTAGTGTGTTTTACCCATGTTATCTGTACATCTGAAAATAGCGCTACCTCAATGCAGCTAAAAGTCTATACAGTGTTCCACTGTATGTGGGTAGATAACATTTCAAATCTTTGCATATTCCTTTGCAGCAAAAACATATCTGATATGTTTTTAGGCTATTCAAGCTGTTAAGGCCCTCTTTAAGTTGTGCAAATTATCTTTTGTGAAATTTGAGGTATTAAGTATTTGCTATGTTCTAATAGCCATTTAGGGTTAGAAAACTTATTGATAGCTTATTTGAGTCCTAAAATGCTTAAATGCACAGGAGGTGAGTCTCTTTCAATTGAAAGGAAGCTCTGGAATGAGGGGGTGGAGGATGAAAGTGAAAGGGGATAGATTCAGAAGTAACCTGAGGAAATACTTTTTCATGGAACAGGTGGTGAATTAGTGGAACGGCCTCTTGGTGGAAGTGGTGGAGACAAAAACAGTATCTGAATTCAAGATAGCTTGAGACAAGTACATAGGTTCTCTAAGGGAGTGATAGGGAGAGTAGATGGTATGGATAGACAGACTGGATAGACCATATGGTCTTTACCTGCCTACAGGTTTCTCTGTTTCTATCAGAGAATCTGAGATCCACTGTGTGTGGTGGATTCTACTTGGGTGTTGTAATTGGTAAGAGTATGGGTACAGCTGTATGCACCTCTAGTGGCCTCTATGTAGCCTCTTATGAAATATTGACTGGCATCAGTGACGTACCCACCTTAAATGCCACATGGGGTGGAGCATCCCCTCCTCCAAGCAAGGGGATGAGCCAAGGAGGCACGCAGCTGTCGGCTCTGCCAGGCCCCTGTCCCGGAACAGGAAGTTAACATCAGAGGGGGCAGGGGACCAACAGAGCCTAGAGCTGTGCGCCTCCTCTTCACACCCCCTTGCTGCCTGCACCACTGCCCCGCCCTTGGTATGCTAAAGACTGGCATAAAAGTGTGTGCCATTCCATGATGGTGTGTACTTTACCAGTAGGCACATACAGGGGTTAAGTTTGGGTGGAGCTTACAAGTATATACGTAGATAAAGAGGTAAAGGGTCATGGATTTGATTTACTGCCTTTCTGTGATACAACCAAAGAGTTTTACATTTATTTATTAATTTTATTATATGTGGAATAAAATACACATAGGGCCAGAAAAATTCCACACGGAAAAAAAATGTGCCTAGGCATATTCTCTAAAGCATGCCTAAATTTGAATAGAATAGGCTTAAATTTCCACTCAGTATATAGAATTGCGCCGACTGCCTCTCCATGAGACCAAATTTATTTGCGGCCATTTATGCCATGTTTTATTTGGTGTAAATCCCAACGCCTAAATTAGGTGCAGAGTGGGTGTATTCTATAACAACATGCATAGATTTTAGAATCAGCAGGCCCTGCCCATGGGCATGCCCCCTTTTCAACTATGCAACGTAGAATTTACGCACACTACGTTACAGAATACGCTTAGCAAGTTGTGCACATAAATCTTAATGCCAATTAGTGCTGATAATTGTTTGTTAACAGATGCCCATTATAACATTAATAAAGGTGACGGCAAAAGACAGAAGGATGCTTGGGTGCATAGGGAGAAGAATGATAGTGCCTCTGTGTATGTCTCTGGTGAAACAGGATGGAATTGGCCCAGAAGGCAGTGACTAAAATGGTCAGTGGTATTTGTCATTAAATGGGGACAGACTTAAAGATCTCAATATGTATACTTTGGAAGAAAGACGGGCGAGGTGATATGATAGAGGCGTTTAAATGTCTCCTTGACATAAACGCAAAGGAGGCGAGTCTTTCAATTGAAAGGAAGCTCTGGAACGAGGGGTTATAGGATAACAGTGAAAGAGGACAAGTTTCAGCAGTAACCTAAAAAGTGTTAGTTCATAGAACTGGTGGTAGATTCATGGAATGGCCTCAGAATGGAGGTGATGGAGATGAAAATTGTATTTGACGTCAAGAAATTTTGGGACAAATATGTAGGATCTCTATAGGAGAGGATAGTAGATGGCACGGATGGGCAGACTGGATTGGCCATATGGTCTTTATCTGCCTTAATTTGCTATGCTAATATTAAAACAGGACAAATGTGTGCTTGCATCAGTTTTTCTTCTTTTTTTATGTTCTTTCTGCTGCTGTCTTGCACACCTCCTGGAAGATATGCTGATAGGAGACCTGGAGCTACATTCTTAGGCCCTGATGCTAAAAAGCAATTGCGGGCCATTAGCGCTGGACTAACATTCACATTTGCTACCACAGAATGCTGGGAGCCGAGCACGTGAAACAATGAGCTCGCCAGCTCCCAGCACAATGAACATGCAGACCATTAAGTTGATTCCCTGGATGTTCAGAAAATTCTTACAAATCTTCCTAACTGTAAGGGCCCTTGAAATATTTTATTTTTCCTTTCTTCTCAACCTGTTCAGTATGTTTGGCGCCTGTTTCTGTTTTCTCAAATTTGCATTTTCCTTTTCTGGATAGTAGATAGTAAGTACAGCAGGATCCTCAATATGGGGGACTATAATTGGATATTTTGGATTTCTTGATAGATAGTTTGCTTGTATTTATATTTTGTTTTTTGCCTTTGTTATATCCACATTTCTGTAACAAGTATTTTTCTTGTAATATCTAATATTATTTGTAAAAATAGATTAAAAATTGCATTTCCCCACCTGTTCCCCCCTCCCCCCAGTCATAGGCCACCTTAGGGCATTTCTTCATGTTCTATCTTTGCATATAACCTATACTGTCTACTAAAATGTTTTATTGTGTATTTTGTTGATATTGTAATGTAGTATATTATGCCATACTTTGTATTGTTATTTGAATATTTTTTTCTGCTGTAATTGTCTGTTCCTTATGTTTGACCTATGTTTGGCTTATTTTTGCTGTACAGCACCCTGAGTGAATTCCTTCAAAAAGGCGGTAAATAAACCCTAATAAATAAATTAGGGTAGGACTCTTAGGTGAGTGTTCCTTCCAGTGTCCATCCTTGGAGTTTGAAGAGGCTGCTTTAGCTTTGAAAATTCATGCAAATTCCATAGATAAGAGTCCACCAGACTTTATCCAATACAGTCACAAGGACAGAGTAGAGAGAAAATCTCTGATGCAGAGAACACATTGTCCTGAGTATGTGGGAATAGACTTAAGGATTTTCAGACTTGAGCATCTCTAAATGATAAGCACGTACTTATCTAACAGAATTTGTATTTCTTCCTTTTTTTTTCCATTAACTCCAAAAACACTAAGGAGGTATAAAACTCAGTGTTGTGGCATGTATTAGGTAAATTGCTGGAATAGGAAAGAGACTTGTTTTGTATGTTAGAAAGAAAAGTACGGAAGAGTCTACTCTGATTGCAGGGAGGCTGACAGAATTTGCCCCATTCCAGACTAAGAACATAAGCATTGCCATACTGGGATAGACTGAAGGTCTATCAATCCCAGTATCCTGTTTCCAACAGTGGCCAATCCAGGTCACAGGTTGCCTGGCAGTATCCCAGAACAGTAAAACAGATTTTATGCTGCTTATCTAAGCAGTGAATTTTCCCAAGTCCATCTTAATAATGGCTTATGGATTTTTCTTTTAGGAAATTATCCAAACCTTTTTAAAACCCTGCTAAGCTAACTCTGAATGAATTAAAAGGCCTGTTCAGCTCAAGCACTTGATGATGAATTCCTTCTGTTCCCTGAGTTAGGCAGTAGTGTTCCTGCATCTGCCAGATGCTGGCTTGCTGATTCACACATCAATGTTGCCAAAGCTACCACTGGTTTGCTCTGAGTGAACTGCATTTGCAATATAAAGCTTTTCTGCTGGTCCCAAGTGTTCTCACCAACAGTCTTGATAACTTGGATGCAAAGCTGTTTTTTGTCTTCCTGCACCTGGATGATTTTCTCATCAGTATCTTACCTTATCAGGAATATTGTGGGGCCTCATAGCCACAGAGGTTCCTCAGGGTTGCTGTAGGTGACTAGCATTATCAGCATATAAGTTTGTCTTCACTTTGGGCCTTACAGTACATGTGGTTGCCAGTTCTAATAATAGAAACATGCTTGGTGGAATGCTTCTGTTTTCTGTTCCAGAGATGGGGAGATTCTTCAGAATTACAGAATTCCAAAGGCCTGAGGTGCTCACAGCTCTGGTTTTTTGAAGTTTGAATGTTGTTGCAAGTTGTAATGAAATCTCTTTGAGCCTTCGAGACCAACACTTTTCCATTTACGGCAGTATTTTTGGTTGTAATTTGCGCAGGTAGAGGAGTGAGCAAGTGAGTTATTGAAAGCTTTATCCTAATTGTCTCCATTTTTCCCAGGTCTGTGCTATTAACGTTTGCTTTAGACTGGTTCTAGCCAGTCTAAAGCAAACGTTTAGGTAGCTAGTAATGCACAAAGGGGTTTTCCATGCCTCTAACGTGTGCCGTTAGCAGCCACCGAGAACCCCATGCAAATGTATTACAATGAGTTCATTAGTATTCTAGCATGTATTCCAAGGGATGCACAGCTCCAGAGCAGCCCTAATTTAACGAGCAAATTTTACAGCTGCTCTGGAGCTGTCGGAGAGGAGAGAAGCACAAGCAGGCAGCTGTAAAGGCTGCCTGCTTGTGCTTCCTACCTCTCACCTGACGTCCCCACCCCCCTTGATTTTTTTTTTAAATTTCCCTGGAGGTCCAGTGGACCATGACATCCTCCCTGCGTCTTGTTTTATTTATTTCCCTGGTGGTTCAGTGGACCCTGACCCCCCACACAATTTTTGTTTTAACTTTCCCTGGTGGTCCAGTGGACCATGACCCCTCCCCATGCATGACCCCTAAACCTTTTTTTTTTTTTAATTTTCCCTGGTGGTCTAGTGGATCGAACTCCTTCCCCTGCATGTGCACACATACCCCTTCCCATACCCGACCCCCTCCCTGTACCTTTACAAAAAGGTGGAGGCAGGAGGGCAGGAGCAACGGCTCCCCCCTCCTGCCTCGGGCCCGCACGGAACAAAATGGTGGCGCCCAGGCCCTGCTCAGTGCATTCTGGGATGCACTAGGTGGGGCTACATCATATAAGGAAAAAAGCCTTTCTACATGGCAATTACCAGAAAGGAAAGTGACTGTAGGAAAATATCTGGTGTGAAATAAGTGCACATCAGCGCGAGGCCCCTTTTTTAATTAGAATGCAGCAGTTCTCACTAACCATATTGGAAGCATGCAATGCACTTATTTGGTTCATTCTCTATGATTGCTAGCTGTGGCCAGGTTTGAAGACTCTCCGGGATATGAATCTCAGGTAGCAGACCCAGAGTTAACTTGTAAATATCTGTGGAGTCGATACTCAAATGTGTGTGCTGCTGTAAGAATGGATAGACCTCTGACTCATGCAGTTATATTCAAAGGATCATAGTCAACTGTTTCCTCAAAATGCACCAGTTTCAGTTGGGACACTGTGTGAAGTGAGCAGCATTGTAGATTTTTTTAACAGAAGCCCCTGAACCTGCAGTGTGTGTACACCCTGAAAGATAGTCAGTACTGCTGAAATATTTTGCATGCTTATAAACGTCAGACATATTCTGAGTGAAACAA
The DNA here is from genome assembly GCF_901765095.1 of Microcaecilia unicolor. Classification (NCBI taxonomy): domain Eukaryota; kingdom Metazoa; phylum Chordata; class Amphibia; order Gymnophiona; family Siphonopidae; genus Microcaecilia; species Microcaecilia unicolor. Next base: position 240,050,729 of record NC_044032.1, on the reverse strand, counting down.
GTTGACTGGAGGCTGGAAGAATGGTGGACAGAGACCTGTTGGTTGCAGTCTAACGCATAGGCCTAGCTCTGTCATACAGTGGACAGCCAGTTAATGCCAAACAGATGAGTGTGTGGGATCTCTTACTAAGAATTTCCAGAATGTGCTGCTATCTGTTGATTATACATTCCAACTATCAGGACCGCAAAAGAATGTTAGACTTTTTTTCCTCTTGAAGTCTGGGAATTTTTGGATGGTTTTGAATTTCAGAATTTTTTTTCAAGTCGATGCATATAGAGGTTTTTTTTAATTTCTGATAATGAAGTGGATGTTAATATTAGAAGAAAAGACAAATAGCGTAGTTTCTTGCTATGTGTCCTCAAATTCTATTATAATCCTGGTAGTGAAATGGTTATGATTATTTTGCAATGTTTATGGTGCCCTGAAGACCAGACAGCACTTTTCCACACGGATATGTAACCATCTGGGAAAAGGTGACTAAAGTATTAAAAAAAAAAAAAAGTTTTAATTAATTCTGTTAGAACAATTTGTAATACAACAGTCCAAACCCCATCCTGTTATGTGATAAAAATAAAAAAGTTACAGAAGTTCAAACGTGTAGCTTTTTGCTTATGGATGCTTGACCTGAAAAATTGGCCATTCTATAATGGATTTCTGCCTAGAAGACTTTAATGTATGTGAGCACCTGAGGTACTAGAAGATGAAGTATTTTGTACAAGATCACAGTGAGTGTTAGAAGCGGAACTTGAACTTTGATCTCCTGGTTTTTAGCCCATCATGCTAATCGGACGGCTCTAACAAAAATGAAAAAGGTCTCATAGCCATGATCCCTGCCATCAGGTTCTGTGTTTGTTTTTGTCTGAGTATTTTTTTTGTTTATTCTAACAAAATAAAAAATGCAGTCAGTCCCCCACAGAAACCAGAGATCAACCAAAAGTGGGTCTCAAAAACAAACTCAAGTCTTACTGGCATTCCTCCAAAAAGAAATGTTCTGTATTTATTCCAATATGATAAATACTTTTAATATAACAGCACGAGTTCTAAGCTGTAAAGAAGAAATCACTATGGGGGCAATTCTCTAAGTGGATGTCTGTTTTTAGGCATCGGGATTCTCAGCGGTGACACCCAGTTGTATAGTGGCATTTGGGTATCCAGAATCTGTTATGTGTTTGTTTATTAGTATGTGTTAAAATTGCCCTTTTTATATAGCAAATCAGAGCGATGTACAATAAAATCAAGTTTAAATAAAGTCAGAAAAGGAACTCCATTCAAACAGTCACAACACAACCAGACTAGAAATGACAAAACAGAAGCCTGTGACCAAAAAAAAAATTACTGCCTATAAACAAAATAAGAAATGTTAGCTAACTGCGAGTTAACCCTCCAAACAATATTTAATCAAAAGCAGAGGGAAAAAAATAAAAGTTTTCAATCCAGCTTTAAAATTAGTAAGAGAAGATTTGGACCCAAGCAAAAGAAGTAACGTATTCCACAGACAAGGAGCTAAGAAATAGAATGTACTTTTCCTCGTAGATTCTAAATGTGACTTCGAAGGACCTGGGAGAACAAGTCTGAAAACATCTAAAGATCTTAATAATGGTGGGGGGGGGAGTAGAAATAGTCATTCTTGCTAGTCTGAAAGGCCTGTACGAAGAGCCTTGAAGGTCAAAATCAGAATTTTAAACTGAATTCTGTATTCCACAGGCAACCAGTGAAGTTTTTTAAGGAGAGGATAAATATGATCCTAGCGCTTTGCTCCGCATAAAACCCATGCTCTGTTGTTCTGGAGAGTTTGTAGTCTTTTAAGTTCAAATTTAGGAAGGCCCACATAGACCACAGTATAGAATACTAGCTTAACTTGATATCTAGGCACCCACAGTTACATCAGCCATAGATTTGGGGATAGATTCTGTATAGAGCGGCCACATTTAGGCAGGGCCACCTAGAAACTGAACTGGGCCCAGGGAGAGCCGCCGCTGCCGGCCCCCCCCCCCCCCCCCAGGACAGCCACATAGCCAGACCACAAAAATTGAGGAGGCTGGAATCCAAAGTTTGTGGGGGGGGGGTCACATTTTGCCCCACCTCCCTGGCCCCCGCTGCAAATTCATATGCCTTGGCTGGTGGTAGTGGGGGGGGGCCCCCAAGCCCCACCAGCAGAAGCCTTCCTCCAGCGCTGTTCTTCGCCACATTTTTATAGATTATAGAATAGCACTTTTTCAGCGACGATTTTTAGAATCTAGCCCTAAGCATCAATTTGCACACACTTTTTCCTAGAATCTGAGACATGCTTAAATGCGCAAGGGCACTTGTAACAGTATTCTGTAAGTTAGGTGTGTAAGTGGTTGGCACATCCATGCTCCACTCACACGAATGTCCCCTTGCATTTATGCGCTGTGCTACTTGCACATGTCCTTAGAGTACCACACAATGGGGGGAAATTCTGTAAGTGGCACTGAAAAATCAGCGCTAAACACTATCCCATGAAGCGCGCTCCAAGTTAATCGCTCTTTATAGAATAGTGCTTAGAGGCAATTCCCATGCCCAAAATTGGGAAACCTGGTATAAATGCCAGTGCCCTATTCACATCCAGTAGTATCATTCATTGTGGGATAATTGTTTAAGTAATTACCTGTATATCACCTTGTTGTAAATAAATGAAATGAACAGGGAGAGTAATTTTATGAAACCGTACATAACATGTTGCACCTGTTTTACAAATGCAACATATGAACCTGCAGGTCTTTCAAAACGTCTTTGAGGCAGGAGTGTACAGCGCTGCGTACGTGTAATAGCGCTATATAAATGATAAGTAGTAGTAGTAGCAGGAGTAAATATGTACAGGTCTGTGCTTATACATGTATTTTAGAACATAGATGCACGCATAGGAGCCAACTTTTCAAAATTATTGGGGGTGCTAAGCCCAGTGGAAATAACCCTTCCCTGGACACATTCAAGGAAATTCCTTTATCAGTAGTAGGTCAAGGTGAGTTACATTCAAGTACTTCTCTGTGGCTGGAGGGCTCACAATCTAAGCTTGTACCTCAGGCAATACGGGGTTACGTGACTTGCCCAAGATCACAAGGAGTAGTAGTGGGATTTGAACTGGGCACTTCTGGATGTCAAGACCAGTGCTCTAACCACTAGGCCACTCCTCCATGTTTGCTAATTCAACTCCCGCTCCACCCATTCTCCTTCCCCAGGAAAACCCTTGGATATTTTGCATAAAAGCAGACACTCTGTTTTCCAATCACATATTTTATGTGTGTCTATCTCAGAGGAATGTTATAAACATCTTATAAAATTAGTTCCATAGCTGCAAAATCTGCATGGGCTTGGCAGTAATTCTGAATATGGGAGTATTTTTACTCTGAAAATCACCTATGGAAAAAGTACCCATGCCTACATGTATCTCTGTTTTGTGTGAGTCCTTTTTTCACTTAAACAATGTTATACTTTGAAAATACAAAAGTACATTTGTTTGACCTGTCGCAGCTCAAACCGCACATCCACCAGGAATGGCTTTTTCTAATGTGGATGCATACTGGGGAGGTCATTTTCAGTCAGCTGATTTACCTCCACAGTTATTTTGACTGAGGAACTCTGCGTCTCTAATTGTTTGCTATCTTGTGCAGTGACCCCCAATCAATCTTGTTACTGGGTAGATCCCTGGCATCTACTTCTTTTTCAGGTAGCAGATAAATAGTTGGTATTCTTGATTTGTTGTGGCCTTATGGGTTTCATGTCTCCTCTTTTTTTCCTTAACCTATCATGTAGTCCTTCCCCCAGATCTCATCTTAAGACAGTGTGTTGTCTTCAAAGGCAATAAAAATGCTGAATTGGCCCTAATAAATTGGTTTAATCCATCCTGTGAAAGGGAAGCTATTTACTGTTGTGCTGTGGGGGGGTTGAAAGGTAGTGCAGGTGCCCGACAGCCCAGTAGAATTGGTGGCTGCAGCTCAGTCCTCTGTTCAGAAAGTAGAGAATAAATGCTGGATTTATCGTTTGATTGATTCTTTGCTCATTCCAGTTCTTGTTCTTATACAGACTGACTTGGTAAACATAAATGCAAAGAAGGCTCTTTATAGAGGCCTTTCCTTAGTTATTACTACTACTATTTAGCATTTCTATAGCGCTACAAGGCGTACGCAGCGCTGCACAAACATAGAAGAAAGACAGTCCCTGCTCAAAGAGCTTACAATCTAATAGACAAAAAATAAATAAAGTAAGCAAATCAAATCAATTAATGTGAACGGGAAGGAAGAGAGGAGGATAGGTGGAGGCGAGTGGTTACAAGTGGTTACGAGTCAAAAGCAATGTTAAAGAGGTGGGCTTTCAGTCTAGATTTAAAGGTGGCCAAGGATGGGGCAAGATGTAGGGGCTCAGGAAGTTTATTCCAGGCGTAGGGTGCAGCGAGACAGAAGGCGCGAAGTCTGGAGTTGGCAGTAGTGGAGAAGGGAACAGATAAGAAGGATGTATCCATGGAGCGGAGTGCACGGGAAGTGCTCTGCTCATTTCCTTTTTTTTCCTGTTTCCTATGGCCCTACTTCTTAGTCTTCCTAGTTCTTATTCTCCCCATGTCTTATCCCCACCACAGTTGTCTTTAAACATGGAACCCGCTGTCCCTTCCTCTTGTCTACATTGTAGACCAACCAGCCAAAGAAGCAGCAGAGTTAGGAACAAGCAACTGCTTGCCCTGGGATTTGTAGTATGGAGTGTTGCCACGATTTAGGTTTCTGTCAGGTACTTGTGACTTGGATTGGCCACTGTTTGGAAAAGAGGATACTGGGCTAGATGGACCATTGGTCTGACCCAGTAATGGCTACTCTTATGTTCTTATGTAACAAGTAGAAGCTTCAAACTTCTGTTCATATCGTACTACAAGGTGGTAAAAATCAGAAGTATCCAGGAAATTGACAATTCAGTCCTTAGCCAACATATTTTGGCATCGGGGGGTGCTTAATTCTGGAAAATTGGTTTTACATCATTTATATGAGACATGCATGGGAGCACATATTCAGAAACAAGATAAATAAGAAAAAAATATATGGGTATAGTGTTACCCTACAAGTGTTACTCTCAAGAATACCAAGTCAGTGTGGATCATCCTTAGAGCAGGGGTCCTCACACCCAGTCATCGAGGTCCACAAACCAGTCTGGTTTTCTGGATTTCCACAATTAATATGTATGAAATCTATTTGCATGCATAGGAAGCGGTAAATGCAAATAGATCTCATACATATTTATTGTGGAAATCCTGAAAACCAGGCTGGGTTGTGGATCTCAACAACTGGATTTGAGGACCCCCTACCTTAGAAGGCATCTTTGTAATCATACAAACATCTTGTCAACCATGGACCTAACACACAAGTGGTTAAAGGGAATATTTAGAGACACCATCCATAATGCTGCTGAATATGCCACTGGCCGGTACTTATCTGACAACCAGCACCCACTAACCAGCAGTGGTGTATCTAGGTGGGGCCATGGGGGCCTGGCCCTCCCAAATTTCATCTGGGTCCCTGGTTTTGCTGGTTCTGGCCCCCTCCCACCGCGAGGTACGTCTACGACCCTGCTAACCAGATTGGTCCCTTTGAATATACATGATTTCTTATCTCTTCTCCCAAACTCACTTTCTGCTTTCCATATTTTCATATCTCAGTTGATAATAGAGTGGAGGAATAGCCTGGTGGTTATAGAAGTGACCTGAGAGCAGATCTTACTGATGCTCCTTAAGAGTCACCTAACCCTCCATTACCTCAGGTACAAACTTAGATTTAAGCCCTCTGCGACAGGGAAATATATCTAATGTACCTGAATATAACTAAATGCAAAAAAAAAAGTAATCCACTGTGTCACATCAGCCTGCAACCCTGAGTTTGTTTTGATGCCTCTCTCTCCTCCTCAGCACACATCTGAAACTCTGTTGAAACATGTAATTTCTTTCTCTGTAATTTCCCCAAAATATGCCCTAACCTCAACTATTCTCTCATCACCTCCCATTTTGACCACTGCATCCTCCTCCTCCTGCACAGGTCTGTTGCTGCTTTGCCTTTCTCTCTGCTTCAGTCTTCAAACTTCACCTGTGGGAGTGGGACTCATCTTTATTCTGCATCATTATTACCATTGTAACTCTTCTTTTCATAGCTCTGCAGTGGCTCCCTGACTGGTTCAAATCTGTTCTCCCCTTCCCTTCGAGTGCATTCACTCTGCAACTCCATGCTACCTCTCCTGTTATCTACCCCTTTACCCCTTCACATGATATGTATTCATTCTTCAGGTACAGTGAGCTGCTTCTAATGCTTTCCTTCTGATGACACTGTATACCTAGAACAGCCTTCTGAGTTGGCACATCTTGGCCTCCCTCTCTCTCTCACTCTGTGGCTGTATTAATGACCTGCCTACAAACCTCTCTCTCATCACTTCATATGTTTTGGACCTGTGAGAGAATCAAAGAATATTGGTTGTGCCTCAGGACCCTACTCTGATAACATATTACATAGATGGATTCGTATTCGAGTGGATATACAGTTGTTCACTAATTTGACAGCATCGGACTTCAGAAAAGGTATAAATGCCTGTAAATGTATTCTGTGTAATTGGAGAAGTCAAGTGGCACCCATGCTGACTGCCTGTAAGAATGAGTTGTGTAAATTATTCAAGCTTGAAAGACTGGATACTTGGAAATGGCATGCTTCAACAGATATGGCTGCCCAGTGTAGGAAGCACTTCCTGACAGGGCTCGTAGCTTACTACTGTTAAACTTGTGACTTTGAGCACTGAGGATGTATGTATGATGTGACTAGGGGAAGGGAGAGGAGGGGGATATCGTGCAGTATCCTATTTCCGAGATCATTGTGAAAGAACATCATGAGTGGTCCTGGAAAGCTGGGAGTTTATATGGTATGGAAATTGGGTTGTTGGGTTTTTTTGGGGGTGGGGGTGGGGTTAAGGGTTTGGATTCCTATTTAAAATTGCCACATTTGAATGGTATTATGTGAAGTATTTGGTTGATGTGAATCATTGGTAGTTACAGTTTACGGTAGTATGATAAATATCGTATGGTTGTTTTGTGGTTCAATAAAAACATTTACTATAAAAACTCATCTCTCAGATGTGTTTTTGATACCTTGAAAAACCCTTGTTCTTCTCTGTTGTAGCATTCTCACTAATAGCTAAGTGATCTTTAGAAATGTGTCTTGTCTGTGACTTTCAATAGGGTTGTAGCTCCAGGTGCAGGGACCGTCTCATATGTAAACCTGTACAGGGTTATGGACAGCTAGTAACATTATAGAAATAAGTACTAGGAGCAGAAGATTGTTGGATCATTCACTTTTTATAGATTGAATAATGATAAGATCACTATTCAGCTCAACTCTCTAAGATGTTTCTCACACTGTGTCTGTGGCACACGTAACTCTGGTCTCACCATAACGTTCTGGCCACCAGTTTGCTCTTCAGATCAGCACCCAAACCAAGGTCACTAAAAAAGTTTTATTTCTTACTGAGCTGGGCGCAGGCCAGGGCTCGACTTCCTCGGATAGGCTGTAAAGTTTTAAGCCACACTTTATCTTTATTTATCAGTCTGGGAGCAAAGTAACTTTGTTCTCACTCCAAAGAAATTCTCCAGTCCAGGTTTTATAAAACAAACATAAACTTTACTTGAATGCTACAACAGGCAGATATCCAAACTTATTACTTTCTGGTAACAAACAGTTCACTCAATATCAGAACAGTTAAATTTGTATCCAAACTGGTTATTTTGCTGAAAAGAAGGTTTAAGTCAGGGGCGTATCTGCGTGGGGCCTCAGGGGCCTGGGCCCCCGCAGATTTCGCCCTGGACCCCCCTACCGCTGCCAACCCTCCCCCTCCGTTGCTCGCTTACCTTCGCTGGCGGGGGACCCCAACCCCCGCCAGCCGAGGTCCGCGTCCTCCTGCCGCTGCCGGCTGCCTTTGGTGCTTTCATTTGTCCATTGAAGCTGGCGCCGATGAAAGTTTCTTTTGAGTCTGACGTCGCTGCACGTTGTACGTGCAGGACGTCAGACTCAGAAACATTTTCTGAGTCTGACGTCCTGCACGTACAACGTGCAGCGACGTCAGAGTCAAAAGAAACTTTAGTTGGCGCCAGCTTCAATGGACAAATGAAAGCACCAAAGGCAGCCGGCAGCGGCAGCGGCAGGAGGACGCGGACCTCGGCTGGCGGGGGTTTGGGGTCCCCCGCCAGCGAAGGTAAGCGAGCAACGGAGGGGGAGGGTTGGCAATGGTAGCGGCTGGGGGGAGGGGGATCGGCAATGGCGGCGGCGGCGGCGGGGGGGGGGGCTATAATGTGCCCCCTCACTCTGGCCCTGGCCCCCCCTACCGCCGCAGTTCAGATACGCCCCTGGTTTAAGTGCCAGTCCAAGACTCTTGGTGTAAGAGTTCCAACTCTTAATTAAATTTCAATTTATAAATCCTATGGCATTTACATATTTACAGCTCCACCAGTCTTATAACCATCCTTTTGGACAGAATAATCCAAGGCTGAAGCTGTCCCGCTGGGCTTTGATCAGCTGTCAGACCTGATAGGGACCAGACCTCCCTGACTGGTGCGCTTCTTTGAGCTACTGCCTCTGGTACCAAACAGGCTCTTTCCTGTTCTGCTCCCATACTGGGTTAACCCTTCTACCCACCCGGAGCACTCCTCACATTCCACAGTTAACAGTTTACTCGGCAAAGTCCTCCTCTTTATTAATCTGCCTTAGGTTGGGCCTATCTAGGACCCCCCCCCCCCCCCCCCACACACACACACAAACACTTCTCACAGGTCCTGGCGGGAGTGAAGGTAACCAAAGACCATGTGCTCTGCACAATAGCTTTTATAAATTCTTAACTCCACCCCTATATGACATCTCCTATCCATCTAAACCCATAAACATTTCCCTTGGCAACTTTCCCATAAACACTCCCCTTGGGGCTGGGCTTCTCACTCTCCTTTTCCAACCCACTTCCCCCCAGTAACTCTGAAGGAGGGGTCTCTCATTAGTTTAGTAATCCCCAAAATATTGGGGGATTTCACACATTGAATGAGTCCCTAAATGCAGTGGTGCATTTTATGTAGGGAAAGCACTAAGGGCCCCTTTTACAAAGCAGCGGTAGGGCTTCCTCGCATGTAGTGTATGCCAAATCGACACTACCACCCGGTTAGCGCACCCACCTGGAAGTAATTTTAAAGTTTGCGCGTGCTGTTTCCCACGGTAGGAAATATTCTTCTATTTTCTACTGCGGGGGGTGTTCCTACTACTACTACTACTACTTAGCATTTCTATAGCGCTGCCAGGGTTACGCAGCACTGTACAAGTTTAAACATGGGGAAGGACAGTCCCTGCTCAAGAGAGCTTACAATCTAAAGGTTACAAACTAGTCAGTGTAGGTATCATGAATGGGGAAGGTGGTTAGGCGCCAAAAGCAAGGGAGAAGAGATGGGCTTTGAGTAAGGACTTGAAAATGGGCAGGGAGGGCGCATGGCGTATGGGCTCGGGAAGTCTGTTCCAGGCATAAGGTGATGCAAGGCAGAAGGGGCGGAGTCTAGAGTTAGCGGTGGTGGAGAAGGGTACAGATAGGAGTGATTTGTCCTGAGAGCGGAGGTTACGGGTGGGAACATACGGGGAGAGGAGGGTAGAGAGGTAATGGGGGGGCTGCAGATTGAGTGCACTTGAAGGTCAATAGGAGAAGCTTGAACTGTATATGGTAACGGATCGGGAACCAGTGAAGCGACTTGAGGAGAGGGGTGATATGAGAGTATCGGTTCACGCGGTAGATAACACATGCGGTGGAATTTTGGACAGATTGAAGGGGGGATAGATGGCTAAGCGGGAGGCCAGCGAGAAGAAGGTTGCAATAGTCAAGACGAGAGGTAACGAGCGAGTGGACGAGGGTTCGGGTGGACTGTTCAGAGAGGAATGGGCAAATTTTGCTAATATTATAGAGGAAGAAGCGACAGGTCTTAGCTGTCTGCTGGATATGGGCAGTGAAGGAGAGGGAGGAGTCGAAAATGACTCCGAGATTGCGGGCTGAAGAGACTGGGAGGATGAGGGCGTTGTCAACAGAGACGGAAAGCGGGGGAAGAGGAGAAGAGGGTTTGGGTGGAAAGACAAGGAGCTCAGTCTTTGCCATGTTCAGTTTCAGATGCCGGTTGGACATCCAGGCAGCGATGTCTGAAAGGCAGTCCGAAACTTTAGCCTGGGTTTCGACTGTGATGTCGGGAGTGGAGAGGTAAAGCTGGGTGTCATCAGCATAGAGATGGTACTGGAAACCATGTGATGAGATCAGCGAGCCCAGGGAAGAGGTGTAGATCGAGAAAAGAAGCGGTCCAAGGACAGATCCTTGAGGAACCCCAACAGAGAGCGGGACGGGGGTGGAAGAAGAGCCATTAGAAAATACTCGGAAGGTGCGTTGGGAAAGATATGAAGAGAACCAGGAGAGGACGGAGCCCTGGAACCCGAATGAGGACAGTGTGTCAAGAAGTAAATTATGATTGACGGTGTCAAAGGCGGCAGATAGGTCGAGGAGGATAAGGATGGAATAGTGACCTTTGGATTTGGCAAGGAACAGGTCATTGCAGACGTTAGAGAGTGCTGTTTCTGTCGAGTGTAGTGGGCGAAAGCCGGATTGAAGCGGATCGAGGACGGCCTGAGAGGAGAGGAAATCAAGGCAGCGGCTGTGGACAGCGCGTTCAAGTAATTTGGAGAGGAAGGGTAGAAGAGAGATGGGGCGGTAGTTGGAGGGACAGGTGGGGTCAAGTGATGGTTTTTTGAGAAGTGGTGTGACTACAGCGTGCTTGAAGGTGTCAGGGACAGTAGCAGTGGAGAGAGAGAGGTTGAGGATGTGACAGATTGAGGGGTTAACTGTAGGAGAGATGTTGTTGAGCAGATTGGTGGGAATGGGATCAGAGGAACAGGTGGTGCACTTAGAGGAAGAAAGAAGGCGAGCAGTTTCCTCTTCGGTGATCTCAGGGAAAGAGGAGAAGGAGGCCAGGTTAGGTTGGTTGAGGGAGTGGGTTAAGAAGTCACAGGGAGGAGAAGGCTTGGAAGTGAATTCAAGGTTTATCTTCTGCACTTTATCGCGGAAGTAGTCAGCTAGTGTTTGAGGAGAGAGTGAGGGGAGGGTGGGAGCGGAGGGCACTTTAAGTAGGGAGTTGAGGGTGGCGAAGAGGTGGCGAGGGTTGGAGCCAAGAGAATTGGTTAATTGAGAATAATATTCCTGTTTGGCAAGGAATAGGGATGACTGGAAGAAGGACAACATGAATTTGTAATGGGAGAAGTCTGACAGGGTGCGAGATTTCCTCCAGAGTTGTTCAGCAGATCGGGTGCAGGAGCGAAGGTAACGGATGCAAGGGGTTAACCAGGGCTGAGGATTAATGCGCTTAGTGGGGCGAGAGACAGATGGTGCTAGGGTATCCAGAGCAGTGGAGAGAATTTCATTGTAGGTAGAGACAGCCGTGTCAACAGATTCAGAAGACGAGATGGAAGGGAAGAGATTGGAAATGTGAGAGGATAGGGTAGGGGGGTCGACGGCTTGGAGATTCCTGAAGGCAGTGGTTATAGTTGGGCGAGATTGAGGGGGAGGGTGATGAAGTGTGAGGGTGATTAGGTGATGATCTGAGATAGGAAGGACTGAGGTGCAGAAATTGGAAGGTGAGCAGGAAGAGAAGAGAACGAGGTCGAGACAATGGCCGTTACGGTGAGTAGGGGTGGTAGAGCATAGTCGGAGGTTAAAGGAGGATGTCAGAGTGAGGAATTTAGAAGCGTAGGAGTTGGATGGGTTGTCAACGTGAATATTAAAATCACCAAGAATGAGGGATGGAGATGAGGGATCAAGAAAGACGGTGAGCCAAGCGTCGAAGTCAGTAAGGAATGAAGAGAGGGGCTTATCAGGGGGGCGGTAGATGACTGCAACTCTGAGTGGTGTCGGGTAGAATAGCCGGATGGCATGAGTTTCGAAGGATGAGAAGCAGTGAGACTGTGGCAGGAGGAGGGGCTGGAAACTACAAGAGGGTGAGAGAAGAAACCCAACGCCTCCACCGCGTGCATCTGGGCGGGGAGTGTGGGAGAAAAGATATCCTCCATGGCATAGGGCTGCGATTGAGGCAGTGTCGTTAGGGGTTATCCAAGCTTCAGTTAAAGCGAGCAGTTGAAGGGAACGGGAGATGAATAAATCGTGGGTGAAGGAGAGTTTGTTGCATACTGAGTGGGCATTCCATAGGGCACACGAGAAGGGGAGGGAAGCGGGGGGGGGGGGAGAAGGGGAATAGAGATGAGATTGGAGGCATTCTGGGATCGGTTACATGCTCCCGGTGCTCATTGGCAGTGGAGTCACATTGGCATGCACTGCATGAGTACCGTGCATGTAGCATGTGACCCCTTACCGCTAGGTCAGTGGGTGATGGTAAGGGCTCAGGAAGTAAATAGCCGCATGCTACTTTTAATTTTAGCGCATGGCCACTTACTGCCCTCATTAAAAAGAACCTTATTCTCAGCGGCGGTAAACAAAAAAAAATGGCCCAGCACCCACACTACCGCAGGCCACTTTTGACAGCGGCTTAGTAAAAGGACCGCTAGGTGAGGGCTGGCAGTTGGGTCCACCTTTCATTTTGAAGTTGTATTTTTAGCAGTGGCGTACCAAGGGGGGGGGAGCGGTCCGCCCCGGGTGCACGCCGCTGGGGGGGTGCCGCGCGCCTGTCGGCTCCGCTCGTTCCGTGCTCCTTCTGCCCCGGAACAGGTTACTTCCTGTTCCGGGGCAGAGGGAGTATGGAACGAGCAAAGCCGACAGGCGCGCGGCACCCCCCCCCCCCCCCCAGCAGTTAAAATGCATCCGGGGGGTGTCCTTTCGCCGGGGGGGGGGGGTACTGCACCCGAGGGGTGCATCGACGATCCGCCCCGGGTGTCAGCCACCCTAGGAATGCCACTGATTTTTAGAGAGGGGAGTGAGAATAAAAGCAATATGCTACAATATAAAAAAGATGCCAAGTTGGCCTCTTGTTAGAAAATCAGTACTACCAAAATGTGAACTTTGGGAATAATTGGACCTGCTACTGATGAGAGATGTGAACTACCTCTATTTTTCAGTTTTGCTGCTTGATACTGGTTGCTTTGTTTTTTTTTGTCAAGAGATATACCATAATATTACAATGCACAGTCCAGATTAAAATCTCTGTCTATTACAGAATGATTGGGCCATGGTTTCGTGAAATGAGACTTGCAGGAGTGCTTATAAAATAGATGTGATATAGGATTTTTTAAAAAAAAAAATCCTCTAGAATTTACCAGCATTAGATTTCTTCCATGTGGTGCCATTAAAACCTGACCTGGATAATGGTTAGGAATTTTGATTGCGCTCATGGATCCACAGTATTTTTTTTTTTAATTTAAATTTTCTTAAATTTTTACCCAATTAACATGCTTCTGTAACACATTGTATATCTTTGAATACAAAATACTAAAGAAATCTTAACACAAGGAATTTTCATATATCAAATTATACAATTCCTTAGACCACAATCAAAACATAAGGGGAAAAAGGAGGGGGGAGTGATTAGGACAATAGGAGATTCATAAAGAAAAAAAGGAAGAAAAACAATATGGCCTGACCCTAACATTCCCATTAATTCTATGATAATCAGTATGGTAACATTCATATTACTCTTTAGGTTTAGTGGTTAGTGTTTTAATTTCCAAAAATGCTTTTGTTCTGGGTCATAGAATGTATACCTTATACCCAGTGCTTTTTTTGTAGAAAAAAAGGTGCCGGTACTCATTGTGGGCGGGGTCACCACACATGGCACCGCTCCTATTATAGCCACACCCACATTAGTCACACCCCTTATACCAGCCATGGCGCATATAAACAGACATCATTGAAAATATTATACTAGTACAGTATATTATACAGTATATATACTGTATAATATTATACTAGTATAATTACAGCTCCAGTATACCCAGTGCAAAATAAGACAAATTCTAAACACTAAAATGAAAATAAAATGATTTTTTTCTACCTTTGTTGTCTGGTGACTTTGTTTTTCTATCCATATTGGTCCCAGTCTCTGATTCTGCTGCTATCTGTTCTCTTAACTCCATTTCCAGGGCTTCCTTTCCATTTATTTCTTTACTTTCTTCCTTTCTTCTTCTTTTGTTGCCCTGCATCCATAAGTAAAAGCTGGGTCCTCCTCCATGGAATTGACTGGAGGAGGTATAACATGGATCCAGCTTTTGCCTATTTTCTCCATCCATGTGCAGTTTTTCTCCTCTTCCCTTTCCCTCATCTCCATCCATGTGCATCTTCTTTTTTCTTTCCTCCCCTCCATTCATGTCCAGCACTTCTCCTCTCTCCTCCCCTCCATCCATGTCCAGCATTTCTCATCTCTCTTCCCTCCTCTGTAAAGCAATAATTCTTTCTCACCTCTCCTCCATCCAAGTCAGCATTTCTCCTCTCTCCTAGCCAACTCCTCCATCCATCCATGTCCAGCAATTCTTCTCTATCTTCTGCTCTCCTCTCCATCCATTTCTAGCATTTCTCCTCTCTCCCCTCTCATCCATGTCCAGCAATTCTCTCTTCCCTGTCCTCCCCTCCCCATCCAGCGATTCTCCTCTCTCCCCTCCATGTCCAGCAATTCTCTTTCCCCTGCCCTTCCCTCCCATCCCATGTCCAGCAATTCTCTCTCCCCTGCCCATCCCATGTCCAGCAATTCTCTCTCCTCTGCCCTTCCCTCCCATCCCATGTCCAGCAATTCTCTCTCCCTTGCCCTTCCCTCCCATCCCATGTCCAGCAATTCTCTCTCCCCTGCCCTTCCCATGTCCAGCAATCCTCTCTCCCTTGCCCTTCCCTCCCATCCCATGTCCAGCAATTCTCTCTCCCTTGCCCTTCCCTCCCATCCCATGTCCAGCAATTCTCTCTCCCCTGCCCTTCCCATGTCCAGCAATTCTCTCTCCCTTGCCCTTCCCTCCCATCCCATGTCCAGCAATTCTCTCTCCCCTGCCCTTCCCATGTCCAGCAATTCTCTCTCCCCTGCCCTTCCCTCCCATCCCATGTCCAGCAATTCTCTCTCTCTCCCTTGCCCTTCCCTCCCATCCCATGTCCAGCAATTCTATCTCCCCTGCCCTTCCCATGTCCAGCAATTCTCTCTCCCCTGCCCTTCCCTCCCATCCCATGTCCAGCAATTCTCTCTCCCCTGCCCTTCCCATGTCCAGCAATTCTCTCTCCCCTGCCCTTCCCTCCCATCCCATGTCCAGCAATTCTCTCTCCCCTGCCGTTCCCTCCCATCCCATGTCCAGCAATTCTCTCTCTCTTGCCCTTCCCTCCCATGTCCAGCAATTCTCTCTCCCCTGCCCTTCCCTCCCATCCCATGTCCAGCAATTCTCTCTCTCTTGCCCTTCCCTCCCATGTCCAGCAATTCTCTCTCCCCTGCCCTTCCCTCCCATCCCATGTCCAGCAATTCTCTCTCCCCTGCCCTTCCCATGTCCAGCAATTCTCTCTCCCTTGCCCTTCCCTCCCATCCCATGTCCAGCAATTCTCTCTCCCCTGCCCTTCCCTCCCATTATTTCCAGCGATTCTTTGCCTTTCCCCTGCCCTCCCATCGACGTGCAGCGATTTTTCCGTCCCTCCCCTGCCCTCACCTCTCCCATATCCAGCGATTCTTCGTCCCCCAGCGTCCTCCTTCACTGCCTGCCAGCCAGCGTCGGAGTCAGAAGCGAACGGTGCAGGCAGCGATTGGCTGGCAGCATCGTAGCTTCCCTCTGCAAGTCCCGCCTACAACTTCCTGTTTACGCATAGGCGGGACTTGCAGAGGGAAGCTACGACGCTGCCAGCACCGTTCTCTTCGACGCTGGCTGGCAGGCAGTGAAGGAAGATGCTGGGGGACGAAGAATTGCTGGATATGGGAGAGGTGAGGGCAGGGGAGGGATGGAAAAATCGCTGCACGTCGATGGGAGGGCAGGAGAGAGGCAGAGAATCGCTGGAAATAATGGGAGGGGAGGGAAGGAGGAGAAAAAGGTGCCGGTACGCCGTACCGTTGCGTACCGGCACAAAAAAAGCACTGCTTATACCCATATATTTAATCAAACATTTACATGGATATGCAAGCAAATATGTTGCCCCCAAAGCTCAGGTCTCCTCTCGAAAAGTCAGAAATTTTTTCCTTCGATCTTGAGTTGTTTTACAGACATCAGGATATACCCAAATTCTCTGACCACAGAAGATCTTCAAAGAGTTCTTAAAATATAGCTTCAACACCGAATTTAAGTCCTGTTCGAAGACAAAAGATACTAAAAGAGTTCTACGTTGCTCTATTTCGGAAAATGATGTCTCTAATATCAAAGAAACCTCCAAAGGTTCTTGTATAGCTTGATGATCTGAAGGTAATCTCCTCGAGTGATCAGGTTTATCATCGCTATCCCCAGGTTCAGCTTGCACAGGAATCGGCAAATAATACGTTTTATTTAAAGGGGGTATAGCTGAAGCCGGGAACAGCAAAATATCTTGTAAATACTTTTTAAACATTTCCGTAGAACTCACATTTTTTAGGATCCACAGTATTTTTGTATTTTGTATGGCAGGATGGCATGTCTCCTGCACTCAGTACAACATTGGCTGTAGGGTTTTAAGCTGAATAGATGATTTGTGCTGGATTTTAGTTTGTGATGTACTGGGAAACTAATATATCAAATACAGTTAAGAAACTGAATAAATGTTTCTAGGTTTCCCCTTCGCTTGCCCTCCAAGGCCTCAATGCATGTTCTAGTTAGGAAAGTGAGTTTAAAAAAGAAAAAGATCTGGAGTCTGCAATTTGTGCACAGAAAGATTATTTTCATCTTGAAAGATTACATGTTGCAGTAGCCTGGAGTAAACATAACACACAGACCGGATGGAAATCATGATATGGCCTGCTGCCGAACCTCCAGTGCGGGAGGAGGACCGTTTTATTACCAGATTACAAACAATGAAACAATGTCAGGAAATACTTTTTCACAGAGAAAGTGGTAGAGACCTGAGATGCCCTACTTGAGGAGGTGGTAGAAACAAAAATGGGTAGCCAAAATTTTAAAAAGTGTGGGCAGGAAGATGTAAGTGAAGCACTGGGGTTAACCGGCACAGATCTGCAGTTACAGCTCTAAAACTATTGAGGTTATACCATTGTACCTTGCCTTTGGATAGTTCTCGCTAGTGAGGTGTTGACTGCTATGCTCCTCCTGATTTTCAGTATTCAATCATTGGCTGTCTTCTGCAGGGCCACTAAGGGGTGGGGGGACAGGGGGGCAAGATTCTCCTGGGCCCAGCCTTCAAGGGGTGCCCGGAGCCAGCAAGGCTTCCAATAGCAGTCAGGCAGAAGAAGGCTGGATTGGTCTCCTGCTCCTGTGTGCTGGGCCCGAGAGCCTGGTTATTGTGTTAACACCTTAACTCTGCTCTACTACAAAAGGGCCTTCTTCCTGCCTTGTCCCACCTCCTCCTGTGTGAAGTAATTTCTGTTTCCGCATAGTCAGGAGGGGACATGGCAGGAAGAAGGACCAGTGGCAGCAGAGCAGAGTATGGGTTGACAAGATAACTCGAATCCTGGCACACAGGAGCAGAAGAGAGAAGACAGCCGACTGAAAATAGCTAAAAACGTAAGTCTCCCATGGGGAGAGGGGTGGGGGTAGCGCCACAGGGAGGCCCTTAAGATTGTTTGCCCTGGGCCCCGCCCCGTTTCTCGGCGGCCCTGGCCTTCTGCATACAAACCTGCTGTGAAGCCCTGTCCTTAGCCTGTTTTGGTGGTGGTCTTGTTCAGCAAGAGTTCCCTGTTGGGTCTGACCACAACACCCCTGTCCATCTCCTGTCTTCTTTCTCCCGGAGATCAAGCCTATTCTGCCTCTGCAGGAAACACCTCAGACTTGTGCCCCAAGTCCTAACAGCTTCCTAGCACTTGAGGGCTCAACTTTAAAGGAAATAGAGACGTTAATAGGTGAACCAAGGTTCCTGATGTTCCTCATAGTGACTGACCTGGCCATGCTGTTCTTTGAAAACCAAAACGAAAGAAATGCAAGAAAGTATATTAACTTCCACCCTCTTCTCCTCAGTTCCTTATAAGTCCTCTGTAACTTGTACTTCAAAAATATGACACACATTAAAAAAAATCATCCCATCTTTAAAAAAAAAAACATTTAATTGGGTCAGGTGATGCTGCTCCTAGGGAAACAGCTGGAATTGTAGCTGTGCAGGCTGGCAGCACTATAAAATCTGGTGAGGAAATTCTAAAATAAATATATTTAAAAAGGCATTCCTCTAGTAACTTTCACACCAGGTGCCTGCTGATGTGTCAGGATATGCATGCACCTTCTTTTCCTAGTTTCCTGCAATCTGATGTTAACTGACACTGGGCAGCATCCTTTCTCCAGATGTGTTTCCTCACCAGGGGAGAAGGAGACAGTTGTGGCCTTTGTGTAGCATTTTGGGAACACGTGTGAACAGCTGGTGGCACACATGTAGTGTTGTGAATTTAAAATTAGTACAGCTGTGACTAGAAGAGATTCTTTGTGCTGCACTGGAGTGAATAAGGCCCATTTGGGCAGACTAAGGAACACTTGTTTATACAATTCGGCTGCACTGTGCTGCTTTTGTTTCACCCGTGTGTTGCTAATTATATATTCTGTGAGTGCCAGGCTTCTCTGGAGCTGTCTGCATGGCAGCTGTTAGTAAAAGATATTAATGTTTCTGGAACCTGTATAGAATTAGGTGGCCCTGTGTGCGTGTGCGTTTCAAAAGGGGTCTGGTAGTATGTGGAAATGGACTCAGGTATAAACAGATTGTACACTCACCAGGGAGAAGGAAATATCTGATCTACCTGAATATAACTCACCTTGATCTACAGATGAGAAGGTGTGAGCTAAATCCAAACTTTACAGACCTTGTGCTAAAATCTCACAGTTGCCCAAAGTATTTTGTTCTTGCATTGTGCCTCTTCCTTACAGCCACAGGAGCGAATTGACTCTTACTAAAGCTTAATGTATTTATTTATTTGTTACATTTGTACCCCACATTTTCCCACCTATTTGCAGGCTCAATGTGACTTACATAGCGCTGTGGGGCGAAAGCCTCCTCTGGTGAAGAAACAAATATAGAGTGATGTTATTTTAAATGAAATAGATATGTACAGACACATTAGAGAAACATAGAGAGGGAAGTTATATAAAGTTCATTAAGTTCATAAGACAAAGCTTTTATTTTTCAGTAATGATTTACTGGGTGCTCCATTTTATGTCACATTACATTCTGATGAGCAATTACAAATAGAAAAATCTTTCACCAGCCGATATATAAAACCATTTAACCGGCTAGGAATGGCTCCTGGCCAGTTAAATGGTATTTAAAAATTCGGGTCAATGGTATTTAACTGGCTATCTGGCGATATTCAGTGGGAGACAGCTGACTATCTCCTGCTGAATATCATCAATTAGCGCTTAGCTGGTTATATCACGTGATTTAACCGGCTATCCACCAATATTCAGCACATCACCGGCTAAGTTTGGCAGCCACCAAAATAGCAGGCCTATCTTTGGTTGGTTTCAACTTAACTGGCCAGTGCTGAATATCAGTTTGGTCAGTTAAGTTGAAACCAGCCAAAAGTTCAATACTGGTCACTAGTATGGGTGTCTCTAGCATTTAGTGTGTGCTAAAAACTCTAGTTCACCTACAGAGTGGCTTAGTAAACAGGGCCTTTAGATAGTAAATTTGGAAATCTAGTCCTGAACAAATTCATACTCTTCCAGAGTATCTCTCGTTTCATAAAGCTCTGAAAGCATACTTTTTGATGTGCATTTTAATATTTGATCTGATAATTTACCAAGTGATCTTTCTATTTCATATCTTATTGTAAACCATTTGGATTCCTTGTTGACATAAGCAGGATATAAATACCAAAAATATAGTAGGGGCCAGTTCTGTAGCAGCAAGCCTTAGAAAGTCCCACTGCATGCTTCTTCAAAATCGTTGGTACATTTGTGTAAAGGTACCTAGAACAAAGCTTTGATGTTCCAGCCTTCTTGTATGTGTCTAGTTCATTTTCTTTGCTTTTTCTTTGTTTCCCTCCTCTTTTCTTATACCTCACCTTCTGCCGTTAGGTTTTGTCTCACTCCCTTTGTAATAAAGGGACACAGGCAGAAAACTTCCCACATTTTTTTGTTATGTAGGTCTGTATATTTATATTTTAACTGTTTTCTGTCTAGACCACAGATGCAGGTGGTTTAATCGAAACATGGAGCATGTCAGGTCTGATTAATAAAATTCTGAGTTGACGCCAAGGCTCCTTGTGCTTTTTTTGGTTTTCTGCATGGTTAATGCGAGCATAATACAGCTTTACCAGGATGGCAATGCAGGAAGGGTTTCAGCGTGGATGCTAACTCATATGGAAACCCTTACCACAGACCGCTTTAAAATGCATTTAAATGCATGTTAATACAGTCATTAGCTATCCCACAACTATGCAGGGAAAATAAAGTTTTTTCCTGCACGTTGTTTGTGGGGAAACGTTTTATGCCAGGACCAGAGCAGTATAGAAGGTTTGGTTTAGAAAAGTGGGTGTCTACCCTCTTTCATTCCAACCCGACCACCCTGACCCAAGTCTAGCAATCTCCCTATCCCTGACTCGATGCAAACCCCCATCCTCTAACAATTAAAAAAAAATTACCTGGAAGTCTAGTGGGCCCCACCCACCCATCCAATCTGACCCCCAACTTCAACCCCAACATCTACACAAAAGTCCATGATGGTCTAGTGCCCCCCTACCTCCCTTCTTTCCCTTGTCCCCAATTTTTAAAATAAAAAAAAATCCTAGTGTCTAGCGGCAACCCCCAACCCTTGGGATGAACTGGATATGGTCAGTCTACCATACAAGGCAATTTCTCCCTTAGATGACAAATTGACCCCACTCAGCAGTGGCCAGTGACATACCTAGCTTGATTGCCACTCAGGGCAGAGTGCCCCCCTCTTCCAGGCATGTCATCCCCCTGCCACCTCATACCGTCCTCCCTCCAAGCAGTAAAGGGGGTGAGCTGAGCAGTTGTGCTGCTGTTGGCTCTGCCGGTCCCCTGCCCTGGAACAGGAAGTTGACATCAGAGGGGGCAGGGGACCGGCAGAGCTGACAGCTGCTCAGTACACCCCATTTACTGCCTACACCCAAGGCAGACTGCACTCATCGCCCCGCCTTTGGTATGCCGCTGTTACACGGTGCATTCTGGGATGTACCGAGCGGTGTCAATTTGTCAGGCAAGGGAGAAATTCCCTTATATGGTAGATTGACCATGCCTGGTGCATCCCGTGATGCACTGTGCATTACAGGATGCCGCCATTTTTTGAAGATGGTGGCATCGAGGCAGGAGTGAGTGGACATCGCTATTTCTTCTTTTGAGGTACGGGTCTGGGGGGTGTTGCTAAACACTAGAGATTTTTTTTTTTATTGGAGACATGGTGTATGGTCCGGGGGAGGGCGGGCACATGTAATTTGCATGCTTACCGATCTATCCATTCCCAACCCAATCTATCTGGTCAACAGGCATGGAAAACAGTGGTCACAGATTTCTGAAAAAGAAAACCTGGAAATATTTCCTCAGATATCCTCTACCTTCCAGTTACTTCCTCTGTAAGTCACTTGCAAGAAATGCTATTAGTCAATTCATGTCATTTCAGATGCTTCAATGGAAATGGCCCTACCCCCTAATTGCCATGCTTCCTAATGCATTTGTGTATATAGTCCACACGGCCGCTGGCGCCTGTCCTTACCAGCACCACTTCAAGAGCATATAATAATTTGACATAAAAGCATGGATGGTTCGTTTTGGCCATTAGAAGTTTTGGAAAATAAAATTTTAAGAAGACAACCAGTATGAAAGAGGTAAGTATCGGGGAAAGGTGAGAGTTTACTGCTTGAACGATTCACCACTTCCTTCATTTGAAATTGTACATCGGTGGACAAACGACAATTGTAGTACTTTTCAGTAAGCAAATAATTTGAAATATGGCAATGAATTTGAGCAGCCGTTGCTGCTAATGGTAAAACCCCTGTCAGATAGCTAATGTAGGGGCCCTTTACAAAGTGCTGGTAAGCACAATGCTAAATTGGAACTACCGCTGGCCCAACATGGCTGCCAGAAGCAGTGGCGTACTGAGGGCGGGGCGGTCTGCCCCGTGTGCATGCTGCTGGAGGGGTGCAGAAAGCAGCCACGCGGCTGTCAGCTCCACTGGTTCCCTGCTCCTTCTGCCCCGGAACAGGTTACTTCCTGTTCCTGAGCAGAGGAAGCAGGGAACCAGCGGAACCAACAGCCACGCGGCTGCTCCCAGCAGGTAAGAATGCACCCGGGGGGGGGGGGTGCAACGGTGATCCGCCCCGGGTGGCAGCCGACCAAGGATCGCCACTGGCCAACAGTAGTTCTGGCTCGAGTGCATGCCATTTCTGGCGCTCCGGAAATTTTTTTTCTAGTGCAGCACTAACCCAGCAGTACTGGGGTATCGCTGCAAGCTGCCCGGTTACTGCCGGGTTACCACGGGAGCCCTTAACCACCTCAGTGGGTGGCGGTAAGTGCTCCCCGCTACATGGTCACACGTTAAGAGTTAGCTTGCTGCATGGCCATTTCTTTTTGGGAGGGGGGGGATTTTTGCCCCCTGCAGTAAAAAGGGCCCTGGTGCACAGAAAAATGGCCCCGCTGCTACCCCAGGGCCCTTTTTCCCCGCAGCTTAGTAAAAGGACCTCATAGTGCAGAGAGAGAAATGCAGAAACCTTTGGGCACAGACCTCCAGGCATAGCTAGTCTGCAGGTTTGAAGTTGTTGAGAAAAACAGACAGTCTGCCTGAGTTACAGCTTCACCCTCACTTGCGCCCCTCTATAGCCAAGGTTCAGGTTATGCTATGAATTATTGGCATTCCTGGGATGCAGTGTCTGCAGTCACTCTGACCAGAGCACGTACAGTTATAGCTGTTTGAGCAGAAAGCTTGTAACTGGCAAATTTGAAGCTAAACAGTGCCTTTTGAGTTGCACACACAATGAGAGGAAATGCATCTGAAGTGGAGCTTGAAGCATTCTGAGAAACTTCCCTATATAGTCAGAATCTGAAGCACTAATCTGGTCTTACTTTTTGTAAAAAAAGTACAAGGAGCCTTCAAGAAGAGGGGGACGTTGCATGGGTGCTTTATTAAACAGACCCGACGTAGTCTATGTTTTGGTGAAACTGCCTGCATCAGGGGCCTTGTACAGTATCAAATTTTTCAGTAGAAAGATACAGTCCAATTTTGTAGATGTAAACAGCCTTATGCGGAATAGATGCCTCTAAATGGCGCGGAGCAAAAACTGGCATCCAAAGCACTCCCGCACAATGTAAATGTCTTTCTCACAGCAAACCGTCGCTATGTGAACCCATAACTTTTAGTCTGCTTTCCTGATTTATGGGAAAAGGCATTCTAGCGTGCTTGGGTGTGCTGTTTCAGATGAGCTTATGCTTTCAAGCATTTCCCGTTCTCCTTTTTTTTCTGTGTTATGGATCATGGGGAACTAAATCTCAAAGCAAAGCAGCCTTCATAGGAACATTTCACCACTCGTGTCTGGAGAAGAGAGGAAGCAAGGGATAAACCCCAACCAGGGCAAATGCACAGTGAGCAGGAATGAACCCATCATCGTGTATTGCAGCCTGTCTCTTGTTGTGGCTATTCAGACTTTGCTTGGTCTCCTAAAGGATCTTGAACAACAATTCGCATTTTATTTACTGCTTTGTGGCAGCTAACTGTGCCTTTCCTGATGTTGAGTAGTGTTTGTGCAACTCTGGTATTGCAAAATTGATTGACTTTTGGATAAGTAGCTGAGGGCCAGATGCACTAAACAATGAGCCGGCAACCTGGTTTTTAAATTGGTTCTATCCAGTTTAGCGCTAAAGTAGTAAACCGGGTCATGCACAAAAGGGTTCTCCGAGCCATTTTCCTGTCACGGTAGCAGCTAACGAAAACGGAATGCAAATGAGCTAATTACTATTATAATGTGAATGCAATGCGATACACTATCGTTTCCAACCCCATGCACTGTGGAAAACCTAACAGGAGGTCTGCACCTCTCGTTGGGGCTACTGTGAGCGGGACCCATGCAGAGGAGGAATCCAATCGTAAAAATCGGAAGGAAAAAAACGTCCCAAGTGCTCGTCAGGGACATCCTTTCAAGTGCTAACACTTGGACGTCCTTCATCAACTGGATGGTGACAGTACAATGAAAGGAAGTTTTGTCTAGTGAAGACTAACTCAAAATAATCTGTTCCTTAGCTGGGCTACGGAATGTTTGTCCGAGCAAAAGGAGTTCCTCTGCTGAAAACGGGCACACGACATGAACCCAGCAGAACACCCCAGGCGGTACCTTCTAGCTTCACGGAAGCGAGGTTTGTAAGAGGAGGGAACCGCCTGACCCTTGGAAGAAGGCCGCGGCCTATCCTCGGGTAAGCGCTGGGGTTTGGCATCCCCCAGGCCTTTCACAATTTTCTCCTTCACCAAACAGGAGAAGGCCTTTTCAGACGGTAGAGCCGGCCCGAGCATGGCGAGCGATGTTCCTTCCCGCTCCGTGGAGCTGCCAGCGGGCGCCGTTTTAGAACAGCATGGCACGACCCCCGCTGAGGCGGAGGGGTTTGAGCCTGGAGGGGCGCCTCGTGTAGAGGCTAATAAAAGAGCTGTTTTCCCCGGACTGGAACCGGGAGGCCAGGGTGAGCCATTTCCCCCTGAATTTGTTTTATTGCTGCATAATGCATACATGTTAAAAAGAGCTCTTCCGCAGGGGTCCTCTGCGGCCCTGCTTTCTGTATCCTCTCCAGTGGAGTCTGGCCTTAGATTACCGTCAGGCGCTTTTTCCTCTGGCAGATGGCCACAAGACAAGCGCAGAAGGGTGGATTCCCCTTCAGAGAGTGGCGCCCCCCCCCCCCCCCCCCCCGTGGTCGGGATGTGAGGACTCTGAGGGGTCTGGCAGGTCTTCGTGGTCTGAAGAGCCAGAAGATGGTGCAGGATTGCCACCGGATCCAGATGATCCTTCCGCGGTGAGGATTTTCCACCGCGATGAGCTGCCAGCGCTTATTACTGATGCCTTGCAGTTCCTCTCTATAGAAGACCCTGGGAGTACTGAGACCTCCTCCGGTAATCCGAGGATGGCAAGTACTAAGAAGCCTGCTCGAGCCTTTCCTTTGCATGACTCCATCCAAGAGCTTATCACGTCTCAATGGGCTGACACCGAGGGGCCTTTGAAAGTCGCCAGGGCTATGGGGCAATTATACCCTCTAAGTGAGGAGCATTTGGCGCGCCTAGCAGTGCCTAAAGTGGATGCCCTAGTCACGGCCGTGACAAAGAAAACTACCCTCCCAGTGGAAGGAGGAGTTGCCCTGAAGGACATGCAGGACCGTCGCCTGGAGGCAGCTATTAAAACGGTCCTTTGAAATTTCAGGCCTATCCTTATTGGCGTCTGCATGCAGCTGCTACGCTGCCCGAGCCTGCCTCACTTGGTTACAACAGGCAGTGGAACAGCCCGGAGATGGAGCGGAGCCCCTTACGGAGGTGGCACCGCGGATGGAGTCGGCCTTGTCATTTTTGGCTGATGCCCTTTATGATCTGGTCAGAGCTTCGGCTAAACAGATAGCTGTATTGATGGCGGCTCGCCGTCTTCTGTGGCTACGGCATTGGGCAGCTGACATGGCCTCTGAGCAAAGGTTGGTGAAGTTGCCCTTTCAAGGCCTTCTGTTTGGTGAGGAGTTGGAGAAAATTGTGAAAGGCCTGGGGGATGCCAAACCCCAGCGCTTACCTGAGGATAGGCCGCCGGCCCCCTCCTCGATTCTTGTGATAGGAGGACGTCTTTCCCTCTTTCTCGAGGAGTGGGCCAAGATTATTTCAGATCAGTGGGACTTGGACCTGATCAGAGAAGGCTACAGAATAGAATTCAATGCCCCGATAAGAGACGTGTTTGTGGAGTCCCAATGCGGTTCTGCCACCAAACGGGCAGCAGTAGAGGTGACCTTGCGAGGTTTGATTCACATTGGGGCGGTTTCCCCCGTGCCTCCCGCCGAATGCGGCTCTGGCCGTTACTCCATTTACTTCGTGGTGCCGCGAAAAGGAGGGTCTTTTCGGCCTATCCTAGACTTAAAACAAGTCAACAAGTCTTTGTGTGGCATTTTCACATGGAAACCCTGTGCTCCGTCTTAGCAGCGGTATAGCCAGGAGAGTTTCTCACGTCTCTGGACCTGAAAGAAGCTTACTTGCACATACCAATTTGGCCCCCGCACCAGAGGTTTCTGCGTTTTGCGGTGATGGGAAAACATTTCCAGTTTCGGGCCTTTCCTTTTGGCCTCGCCACAGCTCCCCGAACCTTTTCCAAGGTAATGGTGGTAGTAGCTGCTTTTCTCAGGCGAGAGGGTATCCGGGTTCTCCCGTACCTAGACGACTGGCTCATCAGAGCAGACTCTGCAGAAGAGAGTCATCAGGTTACAGCCAGAGTGGTCTCAGTACTGCGATCTCTGGGCTGGGTCGTCAATATAGCCAAAAGTCATCTGACCCCCTCTCAATCTCTAAATTATTTGGGGGTCCTGTTCTACACAGCCTCGGGGATGGTCTTCCTACCCGAGCAAAGGCAGTGCAAGCTTCAGAACCAGGTTCGTCTGCTCCTGAGGATGCCTCACCCGCGAGCTTGGGGCATTGTCCAGCTGTTGGGGTTGATGACGGCCATTTTGTAAGTGGTGCCATGGGCGAGAGCGCACCTGAGACCTCTGCAGTTTTCCCTGCTTTGATGGTTTCCAATATCTCAGGATTATCAATGCAGACTCACGTGGCTCCCTGCGGCCCGGCTCAGTATGGAGTGGTGGCTCTCAGACAGCATGCTACGGCGAGGAATGCCGCTAGCGCTCCCCGATTGATGCCTGGTGGTAACAGATGCCAGCCTGAAGGGCTGGGGTGCACATTGCCGGGGAAGGCATGCCCAGGGTCTTTGGACACCCGAGGAGTTGGAGTGGTCCATCAGTCGCTTGGAGTTGAAAGCAATTTTCCAGGCGCTTCTGGCCTTTTCATTTGACCCTGGAAGGATTGGCTGTCAGAGTTCTGTCGGACAACACGACAGCAGTGGCCTACATAAATCGCCAATGAGGCACTCAGTGCATAGCACTGGCAGCGCAGGCCGCGCAGATTTGCCACTGGGCCGAGCTTCATCTGCAGTTTCTATCAGCAGCGCATATTGCAGGTCAGAGCAACGTGCAAGCCGATTATCTGAGCAGGAATCAGATCGACCCAGAGGAGTGGGAACTTGCAGGCAAAGTATTCCTGCAGATATGTGCCAAATGGGGAAAGCCCGTAATGGATCTTATGGCGTCAAGCACAAATGCCAAAGTCCTGTGCTTCTACAGCAGATGGAGAGATCCTCGCTCGGCAGGGTTGGATGCCTTGGCTGAACCCTGGCCTCAGGGCCTCCTGTATATGTTCCCTCTGTGGCCCTTGATAGGGTGAGTACACCTGCGGATTCGGCTCCATCAAGGAGAGGTGGTTCTCATTGGCCCAGGAGGCCGTGGAATGCGGACCTCCGGCGGATGCTGGTAGAGGATCCCCTGCCGTTACCTCTGGTACCGAACCTGTTGTCACAGGGCCCGGTGACCATGGAGCATGCCTGCCACTTTGGTCTTACGGCATGAGAGGGCGCAATTGAGAGACAAGGGATATTCCAGTAAAGTCATTTCCACTCTCCTACAGGCCTGCAAGCGTTCCACTTCCGTGGCTTATTTATTTTATTTATTTATTTATGGTTCATTTATACCCCACAGTTTCCCACAATTGCAGGCACAATGTGGCTTACATGAATTACAAAAGTAGAGAAGTACAACACATGAATTTTACAGCAGAATAAGGAGAGAACACTAACAACAATTATGCCAGGATTTGGCGCCAATTTGAGGCTTGGTGTGCTTCTAAAGCGATTACACCCATGTGGGCTTCTGTCTCGCCGATACTTGACTTTTTGCAGGATGGTTTACAAAAAGGCTTGGCCTATAATTCCCTGCGTGTTCAAGTGGCAGCCTTAGCATGTTTTCGAGGGAAGGTAGCTGGCCTCTCTCTGGCTGCTTGCCCGGATATGACACAGTTTCTTAGAGGGGTGCTTCGGCTCCATCCTCCTGTGTGGGCTCCGTGTCCGGCCTGGAACCTGGGGTTAGTTTTAAAGGCCCTTCGAGCCGCTCAGGCGAGCTTCAGAGAAGGATGTGACCTAAAAGATGGTCTTTTTTGTGGCTGTGACATCGGCAAGACGGGTATCTGAGCTCCAGGCCCTGTCCTGTCGAGACCCATTTCTGCAATTCTCAGAGTCCGGAGTAATGGTACGTACGGCGCCTTCCTTCATGCCTAAACCAGCCTATTTTCCTGCCCTCCTTTTCTAAAGAGGAGTTTCCAGAAGCCTATGGGCAGTTGCACCTTCTGGATGTGCGAAGGGCTCTATTGCAATATCTGCGGATGTCAAATGCCTTCAGGACCTCTGACCATCTTTTTGTTCTTTTGTCAGGTCCACGCAGAGGGTCTCCAGCGTCTAAGGCCACTATAGCCCGTTGACTCAAAGAAGCTATCTTTTCAGCATATCTGCTATCTGGCCAGCCTCCGCCTGAAGCATTTAAGGCACGTTCCACAAGAGCAATTTCCTCTTCTTGGGCTGAAACTGGAGCATTCTGTCTTCAAGAGATATGTAGTGCAGCTACTTGGGCTTTGAAGCTCTCTTTTGCCCAACATTACTGGTTGGATGTGGCTGCTAGGAGAGATGTGCAATTTGGAGCACAAGTGCTGGCGCGTGGTGTGGCTTGTTCCCACCCTATCTAGGGATTGCTTTGATACATCCCACTTGTAATGGATTCATCTACTTGATGACAAGGAAGGGGAAATTAGGTTCTTACTTTGGTAATTTTCTTTCCTTTAGTCATAGCAAATGAATCCATGAGCCCTCCCTCAGTGGTTCATTATGTGATTTATGTTACTTTTATGTTCAGTTTTTCCTTTAGATATGTTCCCTCATTGGGAGAAGTTGGAAAACAGTCTTCAGGATTTCTGTTCAGTTACAGGAGGATGAGTCCATTCCCTCCAGGTGGATGAGTCCATTCCCTCCTTTGAGTTATAGCTCCAGTTTTGGGGCGTTCATCCACTGTGAGGAAAGTTCATGTTCTTATGCTTTGCGGTGTAACACTGCTTTGGAAGCTTCAAATACTGAAGAGGCAGATGGAGCTAGCTGGCCAAGAGGCACTATGGTTTTTCAGTGCTCTCTATCTCCCCCTGCTGGTTGATGGACACAACCCACTCGTAATGGATTCATCTGCTATGACTAAAGGAAAGAAAATTACCAAGGTAAGAACCTAATTTTCCCTTCTTGTATGCATCTGACAACTTCTCCCCTGGCTACCCTTCCTTCCAGCTGGTTAAAGATCGAGAGGCATTGTCTTCTCCCATTGGCCCTTGCACCAAGTTACCTTAAGTCTTTCTTCTAGCCATGTCCTGTCAGTTTGGAGCATGCTGTAGTGAATTCCTCACTAGATCCCTCCTGTCCTGATCACTATCGTTCTATCTTTAACCATTGTTTTCTTTCCAGACTTATGGAATGTATTGTCTTTGATCAACAGGTACAATTTATAGACAGTCATCAAATACTTCAGACAGGTTTTTGCAGTAACCATAGCACTGAAAATAGTACTGCTTTGATGAGTGAACTACATTATTTTCTTGATTCTGGTCAGATGGTGGTTCTTGTTTCTCTTGATCTATCTGCTGCTTTCGACCTTATTGACCACTCTCTTCTTTTGACTCATCTTCACTTTATTGGTATTTCAGGTTCATTACTTCACTGGTTTTCTTCTTTTCTTTCTGGTAGGACTTTTAAACTGTCCACTTCTGTTTCTAGCTCTAATACTCACTGGATTATGGTGTTCCTCAGGGTTCTATCCTTTCCCCACTACTCTTTAATATATTTCTCAGTTCTTTAGCTCTTCTAATTCAGGATTTAATATTAAATTCTTCTTCTATGCAGACAATATTGTCTTGATCTTTCCACTTTTCCCCCATAATCCAAATCTCTTACCTCTACAATCATGCTTAACCGCATTATCTGCTTGGCTTTCTGCTCACAAAATGGCCTTAAACCCTGGGAAAAACATTGCCTGCTGGATTTCTGGTTTATTATCCCCTCCATCTGCACCACTTTCTTTGTTTGATATCACTGTCACCGCTGTTCAATCTTTGGTATTTGGGTGTTATCATTGATTCAAAACTCTCTTTTAATACTCATGTTTCTGCTTTTATAAAGAAGGGATTCTATTGGTTGCGTCATCTTTCCAGCTATTAGGCAATTCTTGAATGTCACTTAATTCCACGCTTTAATACATGCTTTTGTCATTTCACGTCTTGACTATTGTAACTCTGTTTTTGTAGAATCTCTTCTGCCTTGCTTCATAGACTACAGACTCTGCATAACTCAGCAGCTAGGTTCTTATATAAGGTGCCTAAATATGATCATATCACCCCTCTTTTTCTTCAATTACATTGGCTCCCAGTTCAGTTTTGATGTTTGTTTCAAATTTTATGTCTGACCCATAAATTTCTTTACCTAGGTTCCCCAGCATATCTTGCCTATGTTGGAAAATACCCAGTATACCTGAATGTAACTCACCTTGAGCTACTACTGAAAAAGGTATGAGCAAAATCCAAATAAACAATAATAATAAAATAATAATAAACCGTATACCCCCCCCCCCCCTTGTGTCCTTTGTTCTTTGGATTCTCATCGTTTGGTCCTTCCCTCTCCCAAGATTGCACATTACGAGTCCACCCGATCATCTGCTTTCTACTTTTTGGTCCCTTCACTTTGGAATTCACTTTTCCCCTATATACACTCAGAAATGTTTTTTTATAAAATTTAAGACCTTACTTGAAAACTTTTTTTTTTTTTGAACGAGCTTTTAAAACTCCATAGCGGCATGCCTGGAGTTCCACAATGATCTGTCTGTCCCAGCAGCATACCCACGTGTATCTAACAACTCTTTTTTAGCCTCCCATTAAGTTGTATGATTGCTTCTCCGTTGGATGGTCTTTTCCTTTCCTATTTACCTTAGGCATTCCTTTCACATACAGTAATGTTTTTATTGTTAGCTGTCATGGCCTGTTTTCAGAAATGGTAGGGTTCCCGTGGAAGTTTATGCTGCACTTGCGCCAGCCTCTCACCTACCGAGTACCACGTTCTTTGAGTTCTGTCTCCTCATCACTTTAACAGCACAGATGCGGAAAGTCTCCATTAAGGAGGTGGTAGAGATACAAATGGTGATGGCATTCAAAAAGGCATGGGATAAACAAAGAGGATCTCTAATTAGAAAATGGAAGTTATAAAAAAGCCTAAACTTAAATGACTTAGATGGCGTATGGTCTGTGTCTCATATATGGCAATCTGGTTTAAGATGGTCTGGAAAGGGCTTAGACAGCAACTTTAGTGGCTGGGACATGAGGACAGTGCTGGAAAGACTTCTACGTTCTGTGTCCAGCAAATGAGAAGATAAATAGGCTGGAGTGGGCTTCGAGGTCAACTCCAGCAATTGGAACATAAGGATAGAGCCAGGAGGATTTCTATGGTCTATGTCCCAGAAATGCTACAGAAAGACCATAATCAAGTATTTAATATCACATTCATTGTTGATTTAATCATGAATTGATGATGATTATGTCTATTGGGCAGACTGGATGGACCGTTCCGGTTTTTATCTGCTGTCATTTACTATGTTACTATTAATCCTCTCTGCTCCCGGGCTGATGCGCAGACCTCAGCTCTGTCATAGACATGAGCATCAGACGTCACCTGACCTACTGGTGTGTGCATTTGGCGATCTCTTAGCACACAGTGCCAGTGAATCAGAAAAGTCTTACATGTGCGCACCAGAGTGTTTCAACTTCCAACTTCCGTTCCTTCCTTGCCTGCAATGCAGCGGCTCGAACCCAGAGAGTAGACAGGAATTTTTTTTTTTAATGTACCATTAAATTCTTGCGGGGACAGGTTAGATTCCCAATGGGACGGGTTGGATATCTGTCCCCGTGCAACTCTCTAGTCTTGTGGCTGCAGACAATGAACTTGTTGGTATTGTAGGTAATAGTAATAAAACTAGTATTAGCTAAGAGTTTCAATATAGTCTGTTTATCTTAACAAAGGCATTTACTCCAAATAGACTGTGTTGGAACTCTTAACCTAAAACTAGTTTTATCATTATTACCTAAAAAAATTAGTATTAAAAATTTTAGCTCAAAGCAAAGACTTCCTCAGACTTCCTGTATTCGAGGAAAACTCATCACCAGCCGAACCCAGAACTCTTATCTCTACTGGAACTTCCTATTACCGCATAGGCGGGACGTGACAAGCCAGCCACAAGACTTCCAGGGTCGGCTGGTGATCGTCTACAAGTAAATTTGGACAGATCCTCTTGGTGTGCCGCAAGGTAAATTCTCCCCCTTTTACTGGTCGGGTTACTTTGTCAGAGGCCATATACTGGGCAGCCTGATCGGGCCCTTTTGTCGGGAGGCTAATTTGTGAGGGGCTATATTGTGGGCAGGCTGTTTTGACAGTGGCTGTGTGGGGGCTTTTTTTATCGGGGCCATTTTGTCAGGGCTTTTTTGATGGGGCTGTTTTGATCGGGTACCCTCACTGTCTTCCTCTTACTACTGCTGCTTGCCTCCAGCTTAGATGGGATGATTCAGACATCATAACTGTTTACTAACTGCGTTGGCCTAGGCAAGCTGAGCCAGGGCTTTTTGTTTTGTGTTTAGCCTGGCAGCTTCCTATACAGTCAGAACCAATCTCTTTACAGGACTGTGATCCTTCGCTCATAATTAGGCAGTGTTTTTCTTCATTCTATGCCTTCTCCTCCACATGGATCCCAGCCCTCACGGTGACGGGGATAGGCCAGAAACTACAGACTGTGGCTTCTTGTAGAACTCAGTGGTTGTACTTGGTGTGTTATTCTTGAAAGGCTGAGACTCCCTCCACGGGCTGTGAATGCAGAAGACCTAGCCAGTGAACAGGTCTCCTGCATTATAAGACACACTAAAGTTGAAATGTGAATAATTAATAGCTGTTACGCTTATGTTGGTTTTGCAGTGTAACAGTGGGCAATATGAAAAGTCAGGAGATCATTTATATGTTTTTTTGTTATGACTAAGGGTTAGAACTGTAAGTTGAGAAGGAGGGAAGCCAGGGTTCAAATCCCACCGTCTCTCCCTTGACCCTCCATTGCTTCAAGTACAAACTTAGGAGTCTTTTTACTAAGGTGTGCTAAATGCCATGCAGACCACTGTACACCTATGGGCGTCTTAGCTTTTAATGCACACTAATTCATTAGCATGCAATAAATCTGTTCGTGCAGCTTAGATAACAAACGCCCTCTCCTTGTCTTAACTGTAAAACACCATTGTAATCTCACCAAAATGTAAATTGTAAACCACTTTGAACCAAAACTTGTTTTTGGATAACAGTGAGGTACAAGAATGCATAAATAAATAAATAAAAGGACCCCTTAGATAGCAAGCCCTCTGGGACAGGAAAATATCTATACTATCTGAAGATAACTTCAACTTTGCTTCTACTGGAAATGAGATTCCTTTTTTTTTTTTTAAATTTAGCTCATGTCTTTGAGATTACTACTACTACTACTACTACTACTATTTAGCATTTCTATAGCGCTACAACGCATACGCAGCGCTGCACAAACATAGAAGAAAGACAGTCCCTGCTCAAAGAGCTTACAATCTAATAGACAAAAAATAAATAAAGTAATCAAATCAATTAATGTGAACAGGAAGGAAGAGAGGAGGGTAGGTGGAGGCGAGTGGTTACAAGTGGTTACGAGTCAAAAGCAATGTTAAAGAGGTGGGCTTTCAGTCTAGATTTAAAGGTGGCCAAGGATGGGGCAAGACGTAGGGGCTCAGGAAGTTTATTCCAGGCGTAGGGTGCAGCGAGACAAAAGGCGCGAAGTCTGGAGTTGGCAGTAGTGGAGAAGGGAACAGATAAGAAGGATTTATCCATGGAGCGGAGTGCACGGGAAGGGGTGTAGGGATGGACGAGTGTGGAGAGATACTGGGGAGCAGCAGAGTGAGTACATTTATAGGTTAGTAGAAGTTTGAACAGGATGCGAAAACGGATAGGGAGCCAGTGAAGGGTCTTGAGGAGAGGGGTAGTATGAGTAAAGCGACCCTGGCGGAAGATGAGACAGGCAGCAGAGTTTTGAACAGACTGGAGAGGGGAGAGGTGACTAAGTGGGAGGCCAGCAAGAAGCAGATTGCAGTAGTCTAAACGAGAGGTGACAAGGGTGTGGATGAGGGTTTTGGTAGAGTGCTCGGAAAGAAAGGGGCGGATTTTATGGATGTTGTAAAGAAAGAAACGACAGGTCTTGGCAATCTGCTGGATATGAGCAGAGAAGGAGAGAGAAGAGTCAAAGATGACCCCAAGGTTTCGAGCTGAGGAGACAGGGAGAATGAGAGAGCCATCAACAGAAATAGAAAACGGGGGGAGCGGGGAGGTGGGTTTGGGGGGGGAAAATGAGAAGCTCGGTTTATAATCTTAAAAAAAGAAAAAGTTATTTAAAAGTTACTTTCACCCATGTCAAGTATGTGAGGGGGTTTAGTAGTAAATAGGGGCCTTGAGGCTGATTAAAGTTTGCAGCTTGTATGTTAGCTTTACAATTTTTGAAACCTTTTGACCTTGTGCATGACTATCCAAAATTGCTGCCAAAAGAAACAGAAGTCTTGTAGTCCATGTCCTTTTGACAGTTCTTACTGTAAATGTCACAGCCTCTGCAGGAAGTAAACAGTCGTTCTTTGTAACTGTCTGGAGCACATGTCACAGAAACCCATCCACAGTGGGCAAGTTCATTTTGCCAGAGAAAATACACAAAATATTTGTGCGGTTTTAAAACAGGCAGGATCGTGATCATGGTCTAAAGTGCCTGTTTAGCAGAGGTTTTCTCCCATTTTTTTGCATGTGGGGAGAACCGTAGGTTTAAATCAGTTTGTTTGTTTGTTTGTTTGTTTTTACCATATTTTTGTAGTTCTTGCCGAAAACAGGATCTTGGTTAGCAACATCGCACTTGATGTTTTGTGTTTTCCCCATCTGATAATTTGGAAAAGTTCTTAGAGAGGGCACGTTTGGTTAATAAAAGAAAAATCCCAAATCAAACCATACCAGCTTTTGGTAAGTAGATTCCCAAAGAGGTTGGTACATCTAAAGAGCAGTGCTGTTGACTTTTGGAGACTGTTAACCCTGGGAGTCTGAACTTCCTTCAGAGGCTGGGTAAAGGACTTGAACAATAGTTTTCATTGGTAACAGCTCAGCCTATGTGCTCTGCTTAGCTAAATTTACTTACACAAATGTGGGAATTTTTGCCCCCCTCCCCCTTCTGAGGTGAAGCTAGGGAACATTTTGTGGCCGGGTTTCAGACAGTCAGTTACTTGAAAGCTTATTTAGGAGGGATCTAGAGGTAGGATGGCCCAGGCAGCATTTTGTGGGCCGGCTA
The DNA here is from genome assembly GCF_901765095.1 of Microcaecilia unicolor. Lineage (NCBI taxonomy): Eukaryota > Metazoa > Chordata > Amphibia > Gymnophiona > Siphonopidae > Microcaecilia > Microcaecilia unicolor. The sequence goes on along the minus strand of NC_044032.1, from coordinate 240,015,171 downwards.
CACCGGACGGAATACGAGCTGCTTTCTGGAACACAGAATTGAAGTTAATTCAGCCGAGGCTGCTGCTAGCTGCGAGTGTAAGTAGAGGATCCTGTTTGGGCACTGGATTCAGGGGTGGGGTTGGGTTGAGGAGAACCCCTAGCTGGCGAGGCGGGCCTTCACCCTGACATTTGAGTAGTTGCCGTTTCACTTCGGGCCGATGAGGAATTTCAGAGCTTCGTTGCAAACAAGTCCGGCGGCATATTTGCAGTGTGGTGTGCGTTCACATATTTTTATGACAGAAAATTGTTAAAATATATGTATAACTCCAGTCCCATAGAGAAAACAATAATGTGTGCACATAAACTGTGTTGGATAGGCAGGTTAGCTTTTCTGTGGCCCCCTCCCTTTCCCCCATAAATCAAGCCTTCGGTTCGCTTTCTATTTTGAACCCCGGCCGTGCCGCGAAGTATGCAAAACGGTTTGATGAGGCGATGGGACGCAATTTGTGCTGACGCCCCCCTCCCCGATTGAGCGCGCGCTCCCCTCAGACTCCTTCTGTCGGCTGGATCAGGAGCGCGCCAAGGGTCGGCGGCCACAGTAATGTTGGCAGGAGAGGCGGAGCTCATGCCAGGGGCTTTCGGGCCGCGACAAAGGTCAGCGCGGCCACTGTGATATTGACGGGAGAGGCGGAGCTCATGCCCGGGCACGGCTCGCGCCCGCGCCGAGGGCAAGGGTGGGAATAGGCGGAGCTTATGCTTCCACCTGGGGGTCAGCGACCACTGTAATGTTGGCGAAAGAGGCGGCGCTTATGGTTGCACCTGGGACTTCTCAGCCGCTCGCGCCCTTACCTGCTTGTTTAGGGTTCCAGTTCCTTTTCATGCATGTAGGTTTAAATATAAAGTAAAGTAACTTTTAATTTGATTACTTGTAGCGCTCTGAAAAAGAAATATATACGAACTTCCATTTTTTTTCTATTGACCTTAGTAAAAGTTTCCAAGAACCTTAGGGGTTGTCAGCAAATGATTAACATGGATGATAAAACGCTGAAGCCCCGAACCTGATATTCAATACTATTTAACCGGCCAAAAAGGGCTTCTGACCAGTTAAATAGCATTTTTAGCGCCTATCTGTGGATATTTAGCGGGTTGAACGCTAGCAGCGAGCAGTCAAAAGCGCTGCCCATCACCGGCTGAATATTAGGCAGCTTGTGTTTTATTTGATTACGCGTTTGTTTCAAATGTATTAATTTGTATTTCTTCTCTCTTGCAGAAAAAGGGGACAACATTTTGAGCACAGGTGAAGAGAGAGACCAGAAAGCACCTTATTTCGTGGAAACCCCATATGGCTATCAGTTAGACCTGGATTTTCTTAAGTATGTAGAAGACATAGAAAAGGGAAACACCATCAAGAAAGTTACCCTACAGAAGACGCGTAAGTTGGTGCCACCATCTGCAGGTGCCAGCAGGAGCAGTGCCAAACAAGCTAGTTGGTGGACCTCTACAGATTCCCTGTCTTCTTCCAATAGTGATGAGAACAAGCATTCTCCTTCCTTCCTGACAGCCAGGAGTCATCCCACGCCCCCCCAGTCTGCCGGCAGGGCCTTTCTGTCACTAGAGGCCTCACCTGTTTTCCTCACTATCCCTGAAAGCAAACCACTGCCGCCTGCATCACCCCAGCCACTCCAACACAATTTTCATGTCACCAAAACTCTGATGGAGACTCGGAGGAGACTGGAACAAGAGAGGGCCATCATGCATTTGGCTTCAACAGGAGATTTCCGTAGGCCCCGGCTTGCCAGCTTTGGAGGCATGGGATCGGCTGGCTCACTGTCCTTTGTGGGCTCCAGTGGGCATAGTCAGGTGTCTCAGCCCTTGCAGAATGGTCACCAGGCCAATGGAGATTATGGTGCCTACCTTGCCTCATCCTTGGGGAGCTCCATTCGTCACAGTCCACTGAGCTCAGGAATGAACACACCTGTGACCAATGTCAGCCCTATGCATCTTCAACAAATCAGGGAGCAAATGGCAATTGCACTGACACGCTTGAAAGAGCTTGAGGAACAGGTGAAAACCATTCCTGTGCTGCAAGTGAAGATTTCAGTATTACAGGAAGAGAAAAGACAACTAACAGCAGAACTTAAAGGTCAAAGAGCACCCAGTCAGAATGCTACTAGTGGGTTCAGAAAGCGATCCTATAGTGCAGGGAATGCTGACCGTTTTGGCCAAGTGTCCCAGGTCAGAAGAGGTGGGGAATTGCACATAGACTTTGAGGATGAAATGGAGAGTGTAGAGCAGAGCTCTCAAAGGGTGGAGGAGTTCAGACAACTGACAGCCCAAATGCAAGCACTGGAAAAGAAAATCCAGGAGAACAGTTATGAAGCACCTGCTACTCATATGTTAAGTAAAGGAAACCAGCCTGAAGAGAGAAACAGCATTTCTGTTGCCGTGGGCTCTGATGAGAACATGAATGACGTGATCGTCTATCAAAGGTCTTCAAGATCATGCAGGGAAGTAGGTGTAGGGACTAAGAATGAAACGAGGAGTGTTGGGGTGCGGGTGACAGAAGATGCTCTGGGTATGACCACAGAGGCTGAGAAAGAAATTGAACTTCAACAACAAACAATTGAAGCGCTTAAGGAAAAGATATACAGGCTGGAAGTAGAGTGTAAGGAAACCACCCATGACATGGAGATGACCAAGCTAAAACTGGAGCTGCAGGCAGCTGGTACCAGGAAAAAACTAGATAAAGCACTGATGGTGCAGCCAGTAGTTTGCAATAAATCAACAGAGGCTGCTGTAACAACGAGAGACCAAATTGTGGGAGATCACATCACCCTAGTTGATTCTTGTGTTGGGTTCCAGGTTCAGACCAGCAGCATTGGCATCTCATGTAAACCTACTTCACATAATGCAGCTGTGGGTCCTGAGTTGCCAATGAATTGTTGGGTGGTGATGGAGAGGGTGGAAACTCATGACAAGTGCACTGGGAGAGATGTGGGGATGTGCGACAAGAGTGTAGGTGTTGAACTGAGTGTCTGTGAAAGCGGCATCAATACGGAGGAGAGTGTCGACAGTCTGACTCTCTACAAGGCAGAAGTAGAGGTCAAGGAAGTGCGCACAGTAGGATGTGGCGACTGTTCAGTGGATGTGACTGTTAACCCATTGAAGGAGTTTGTCTCTCTGGGCACCAACACGGAAGTTATAAGCAAGGCAGAATCCGCTGTAATGGCAGTTCCTGATACCTCTACTCAGCAAATCAACACAGTATTGGAAACAGTGAGCCAGTTTACTAGTACAGAGTCAGTGTCTCTTGCTGATTGTAGCACAAACACTGCTTTGAGCACTTACGATAAAGAAACAAACACAGTAGGTGCAGCAATGCGAACTGTTGCAGTCGGAGATGGGCTTGTGAAGGACACCAAAATATTGCCTAACTCTCGCTCTGTTGGTGTAGGTACCTCAGTGTCCAGTGATCCAACCTTCGAAAAGCCATTTGCCTTAAAGACCACAGAATCTGGAGTAGGACAGATAAACATCCATGACAATTATCTAGTTGGTCTTAAAATGAGGAATATTGCATGTGGACCAGCTGAACCACAGATTCTGTTAGGTACAACAAGTAATGAACTCGTGTGTGAACATTTAAATGCATCAGTGAAAAGTCAGCAGCCTGAAACACAAATGACAACTAACCTGGATCATTATATTGAGCGCGTACAGAGGTTAGTGCAGGAGCAGCAGATGCTTCTTGCTGAAAACTACAGTGAGCTGGCTGAAGCATTTGGAGAGCCTCACTCACAGATTGGAGATCTCAATTCCCAGCTCATCAGCACTCTCTCCTCTATTAACTCAGTAATGAAGTCTGCAAGCTCCGAGGAACTGCAGAACGTGGACGTTTGCAAACACACTGGAGATGAAGCCACTGAAGCAGGTAGGTCTAGTATTCTTTTTCTCTTCTTCCTTAATTTTCCTGTCTTATCCCCCCTCTTTTTCTCCCCATGCAACACAAGATAGCTTCCTTCAGTTGCAGGTGTCCATAGTTGTTTGTGGCCTACAACTTGAGGAGCTTGAAATTATTAAAGGAGAGACATTTAATATAGAAGCATTCATTGTGACCATAAGGCCTTTCAAATGTGTCCATTTTTATTTCCTACTTTAAACCATAATGGTTCTCCATCATTAAATATGCTCAATATTCATGCCAGGTTTTTCTTGAATCCTGTCAACAGTTTTTGAATGCCCCCCCCCCCCCCCCACCTCTTTTGGAAGTTGGTTTTATGCATCCACCACACCCCTTTCATTTTAAAGTTTATTATAGTTTATTGTTTTCTTTTTAGTACTGTTTGGTTAAATCCATGTGTCCTGTGTGGTAGGAAAGTTGCTAGACCAGGGTACAGAGAATTCCCTGCATTTTGTGTGTTTTTGTGAGTAGGTATATCATTTGATTTGTGTCTGTTTCCCTTCCCAAAAATGAAAATTTACATGAGCTTCATTTAAAACATATTCAACTACTGGAAATCTTGATTAGCATTAGAAAGATAATGGTAGTGGAATGTGAACTGTATTTTCCAACTCTGTATCTCTGCTGCTGTTCAAGGTGTGAACACTATGCTTTGTTTAAAACAAAAAGAAAGTTTTCTTTTGAGCTTTCCCAATTCCCATACTATAAGAGTGGTGTGCTTTGCTCACGAGGTTTCTTCGTTTGATTTTGTTCCAGTTTCCCTACAATTAGACAAAGAAACTAGCATTTTCTCACAACATACAAACCACATGCCATCTGTGCACTGGATTGATTATCGATTTATTTATTGGAATTTATTAGTTAATTACTGGGATCTGCTCCCACTCCCCATCTTTGACAAGAGCTCACCTCTTTCAAATTATAAGCTTCTATCTGTGCTAGGCAGAGTTATTGAGATCAAGAGTCTGAAGGGCACAGCCTGAAATTTACAACTTGAATTTGGAAAGTGCTACAGTAGCAGCAGTGGAGTGGTCTTGAGTAATACCAAATCAACCTCTGTGCGCTCTCTCTCCCCCCCCCCCCCCCCACGTCCTCTTAATATGCTGAAAGATGTGTGAAAATGACTTGGGGCCAAGGTGTCCATGTTGTGGGTCATCACTCCTTTATTCCTTAAATTGCAAAGGGGATGAGGGTTAAATCAAAGCCGAGGAACCTTGAAAACAGGCCACTGTTAAACATAGGACATGTGAAAGATCAGAGAAAATCTTGTTCTCTTTTTAAGGCAGCACTGTAGCAGGGCCTGACAGGTAGGTGTATTGAAGTGCTCCCCAAACAAGCTTATTTGTCATAGGGTAGCACACACCAGAAAGTACATGTTGACTCCTTTGGTTATAGTAGAGCTACCTGTATCAGGATCACACACTGAGGACCATTTTCCTGAAGATGATATATGAGAGGTAGCTGACCTGGTAAAAGCACCTGAGGCAAATATATCACATTCAGTTATAACACATCTGTGAGGAATATTTCTACCTAGCTTACTTATGTTGAAGTACTGTGCTCAAGGATGTTTCCTACGCCAGTAATTCCAAGAAAGAGAGACCTCCGTTCTGCCACTATATGTCATAAAAATATTGAACAGTGAATTATAAAAACAGCAGGTAACTGAATAAGGATCAATTATAAAACTATCTAAACATTTTATCACTACCTGGATAGTGCCTGGGAAGTACAGGAAATATAGCTGCTCACAGGATACAGAATATAACTGCTCACAGAGTCTCAGTGAAGAGGTCTTTCTCTCTCTACTTCAAAACTGAGACTGGAGAAAAATCCAGTATTTCCAGACTGAGTTTGAGCTCCTGGGCCAATCAGAGCCCAGAACAGCTTTTTTTAAAAGTAGCTGGCTACATCACTGCAGGTTACTTCCTTTTTGTGTTAAAGAAGGAACAGTCATTTCTCTGTAAGAGCTTTAAACATAAAATATGCACCACCTGCTGGTTAAACTAGAGAAATTCGCCAAGAAATAATTAATACAGTTTACAGGCTTACACGCTCACTGTTGTCACAAGGACCTTAATTGCACAATATTTTCTACTATGCTTATCAGGAAATTAAAAGAGGCAGCATCCTATTGTGAGTTGGTAACTGGTTATATAATGGGAAACAGAGTAGTTTAGTTTATTATTTTTATTCCACCTTTATCCAAGGCGGAGTCCAACAGAAATGTACATAATAATACAAACACAACCATACATAAAAACTGAAATAAGTTAACACACTAACTAAAATCATCCCAGATCACATAAACAGGTCATGTTGACTGTTATTAACCTTTTATTGTTAGTCAAAGCTGTTTATTGCTTGTAAGCCACATTGAACCCAAGCTAGTTTGGAATAATACGGGGTATAAATATCACAAATAAATAATCTTAAATGCAATAATATTACCATCCATTCCTAGCTTCTATATAAGCCAACCGAAGTAAGTAACTCTCCAATTGCCTCTTGAAGGTTGTAGTGTCTTTCAGTTTTTTAAGCAGTAACAGTAATTGGTTCTATTCGCTGGTACTATCATAGAGAAAGTGCTTTTCCTTGTATCCTCAAATCTAAACTGCCGCAAATTAGGAACAACAACTATTTAGTGAACTTTCAGATCTAAGTGGAGCTAAATGGTCAGTTTCTCCCGGTGAAAAGAGTAAATAGTGGCTTGCTCCAGAGATCTGTACTGGGGCCAGTGTTTTAACGTATTCATTAATGATCTAAAAAAAAACAAACAATGAGCAAACTGATTTGCAGATGATATAACATTATTCAAAGTAGTAAAATCACTAGCAGACTGAAGAACTGTAAGAGGACTTTGTAAGACTGGGGAACTGGGCATCTAAATAGCAGATGGGAGGATTTAACATGAACACATGCAAAGTGATGCACATAGGGAAAACAATCTAAACTATAAATACACAATACTAGGCAGGGCCGCCGAGAGTTGGGGGACAGGGGGGACAAAATTCCCCGGGCCAGGGCCTCCAAGGGGGGCCCGGCGCCAGGGTCAGACCACCGGCGCTGCAGTTCCCAGTCTCACCTGCCTGCCTCCTCGGCTCCGGGCCCCCTGCATTCGAAGCGGCAGTCACAGATCGCCTCCCGGCCTTCCCTCCCTGTGTCCCACCCTCGTGGTAACCGGAAGTAACATCAGACGAGGGCAGGACATAGGGGAGGGAAGGCCAGAAAAGAGGCGATCTGCGACTGCCGCCTTGAATGCAGGGGGCCCGGAGCCATGGAGGCAGGCAGGTGAGACCGCTCAGTGTGCAGTACTGTCAACAAAGCAGACAGCCTGAGCTGAGATGCATGATAGTGCTTTGTGACCATCAGTGTTCACTACAGACAAGGAAGTAGGGGCAAGGATTACTGATAGATCCCTTCATCTTTGCTGTCAAATCCATGGAATGACCATTCTGTAAATGCAAGGGCTGTGGAGTTGGTACACTAAACCTTCAACTCCAACTCTTCTGTTTTTCTGACTCCTATGTACAGTAAGTCTAAGAGAAGTTTGATTTATTACAGAAACATAGGATATTTCTGTATGCACAAAATGAGGACTAATAGACTACAAAATATATTAGTTTGAACAAAGAACCTAAACAACAAAATATCCTATATAATAATTTGCACTTCTAACGTTCCATCACTGTCTGGCTGCCTGGGTTTGTAACATCTCATGACGTCAGCCAGCTTCCAGCGTTCCATTCCCCCTCACTGCCCCGCCCTCGCATCAAAACGTAATGACGTCAGAGGGCGGAACAATGAGAGGAAAGGGAACACTGGAGGCGAGCTGATGTCAGGATGTTACCAACGGAAGGGAAGCCAGCCAGGCCAACCAGAAAACAAGGTACAAAGGAAGAGAGAATCACGGCACATCGAGGGGAGGGCAGAACAGAATCGATGGACATGGATGGGATGGGAGGAGAAGACAGGAGAGAAGAGAATCGCAGGACACGGATGGGAGGGCAGGGAAGAGGAGAATCGCTGGACATGGAGGGGATGGGAGGGAAGGGGAGAATTGCTGGATATGGAGGGGAGGGCAGGGGAGAGACAAAAAATCGCTTACAAGAGACCCTTCCTAGGGCCTGTTTCATTGTTGAGGAAACGGACTGGGTTCCACTAGTTAAAGTATAAAATGATAAAATTACCATTTATTTATTTGTTACATTTGTATCACATATTTTCCCACCTATTTGCAGTTTCAGTATGAACAATTACAATGTGATGTTGTGGTAGCATAAGGATCATTGGAACAGACACATAGGGAATCGTCGAACGGAAGAGTTATGTGAAGCCATTACGTGTTTTGGTTGCGTTGTGTAGCAGTGTATTGTAATGATATTGTAAGTTTTTATTGTGAAGCTGGAGTCTGAGTCGGTACATTTTTACCGACTCCAACCAAAATTGCTTCCAACTCTGACTGTACAGCCCTGACGAGAACTCTGTGCTTTTCAGCTCACCACTTCTTATAATTGATAAAAGAAGATAGAAAATACATAAAGAAGGGCATCAAAAATGTAAAATGGAATGAGCAGCACATTTATAAAGAGAGGATAAACAAGTTACAGATTTAGAATAGTTACGATAGACCATTATGAAATTAAGGGGGTCTTTTACTAAGCAGTGGTAAACACAACGTGGCTTACTGCTCGCTAAACTGGAAGTACCGCTGGGCTACTGCAGCAGCCCGGTGGGTAGTTCCCACTCCCAGCAGTGTTTACCTGGCAGTAATTGGGCAGTGTTGTGCGCTGTCTGGTTACTGCCGGGTTAGCGCAGGAGCCCTTACCGCCACCTCAGTGGGTGGCGGTAAGTCCCCCCCCCCCCCCTTGAAATGGTCACGCAGCAAGTGCTTCACTTGCTGCACGACCATTTCTCTAAAAAGAACCAGCTTTTTACCCGCTGCAGTAGAAGGGGGACTCAGCGTGCGTCAAAAGCACATGCTGACCCCAGCGCAGGCCCCCTTTTGCTTCAGCTTAGTATAAGGACCCCAAAGTGCTGTGGAGTATGTTAATGGGTTATGGTTGTTTACCCTTTCAGATAGTACAAAGGCTAGGGTACACTCCATAAACTAGCTGTTCGTGCATTTAAAAAATATTTGAGAGCATTTTTTTCAGTGAGTAAATAAACTTTGACATTTATTTGTTATTCACTCTTGACAGTTTTTTCTCCAAAGTTTTATTTATGTATTTTTTTATATTGATGTTCTTATTATCCGATATGCAGCACTCATAAGTGATTAGCCACAGATAAGAGGTAGGTTTATGTGATGAAATGTCAGTTGTCTTGAATATCCCTAGCAAGCAAACCCTAAAGATATTTTGAACTAGCATGGCTGCTTTTATAAGATTTAATTTCTAAACAGGCTATCGGTAAGACCAAATTCCATGACTTAACAGCCATCTCTGGTACTAGCTGTCACCTATTTTGTCACTGTAACAACTGGATCTTTATTAATACGGCTCAGTCTTCCCCTTCCCACCCCATTCTTCCTGGCAGTTAGGTGTCTCACCCTTTCACAGTCCATTTGTCCCTGCTGTCTTAAAACTTGGCCAAAAACTCTGGATGCATGTGACCTCTTGGCCATTCTGTCGAGTCCCATGAGTCAGATGTAGCAGAGTGTTTTTGCTCCAGTGGAAATGTGTCTGAGTTCAGCAGTGACAGTCCAAGATTTTTATTATGAGCTGAGGCAAAGCTAGAGCGTTTATTTGTACGGAAATAAACTTTCATACACCTAGCCCAGTGTATGTGACTGTCTTTTGCAGAGGGGCAGACTAAAGAGCTCATTCTATTATTTCATTTCTTTTTTGAAACTGGGTGTTATAATGCCCTGATAATTTCTGAAATGCACAAAAGACAGGTCCACTTCTACTACTACTACTATAGAACTGCTAATTGTATGCAGCATTGTACACAAACACTTAAGCACTGTTGAACAGTGACAATTTCTTATAATCTACCCAAGGCAAACAGGACAAATAGAGGGTTTCATTTATTACAGAAATCATTAAAACATGGGTGTAAAATAAGTTCCAAGACTCAGTTGTTATCAGAGCCAGCCCATGGGTCTTTGACATCCTAGGTGAACCTTCAAACATATGCTCTTAATCAAGGGGCAGCTGAAGGCCCTCCCCCCATGTCCAGTATCTCCTTTTCCCTTCTGTAGTCCAGCACCTCTCTCCTTCGCAGCTTCCTGAGGTATCCAGTGGGTGGCAGATGAAATAATTTCAGGAAGTCACTCCCAGTAAAAACATTACAGTTGGAAAAATAGCAAGAGACATTATCTCCATAAAGGGGAGGAGATGATCAAAACAAAAACTTCACAAAATATAAGCGAACCATGTAAAAATTAGTGGAAAGCTATGAGCATAAATGCTCATAGTCTAGCCTATAAAATTCCTGATGTTGAAGTCCCTAATGGTGGACATGGACTTGGACATTGTGACCATTACAGAGATAGGGTTCAATGAGTCTCATGATTGGGATATCACCATACTTGGCTATAACCTATTCATTAGGGATAGAGATGGCAAAAAGGAAGGAGGAGGAGTAACTCTCTATATATAAAAGACAATATAAAGCAGCTAAAATACAGGGGGTGCGGGAAATAGAGGACACCCTATGGATTGTGTTGGAAAGAGGAGATAGCACTCTTATCCATCTCAGAAGACCTGGGCAGAGACTTGATCAATGATATTGCAAAGGTGGAGTTGAACGAGAAATTCATGAAAGCATATGCCTTACAGAGGCTTTGTTTAGTAATTCCCAATTGGTGTGACGTGACTTGTGTATTAGGGCTAGAGAGAAGATGGCAGCAGGAAGCACAGCCCAGCAGCAGGAGAAGCATCTACACAAGCCCCAACATTCTTCTTTAATTTGCTGTAAGTCATGCTTCTCCTTTGGCATGCCGGTAATAAGCTGTGCTTATCAGGCTTTCTTCTCCTGTGGCATTGAAAGTGAAAGCATGGTAAGTGTAATTTGCTGCTGACAACTTGGGGAAGGAGTGCAGCTCACAGCAAATTAAGGAGCTTGTGTAGACATGTTTCCTTCTTCTGGGCAGTGCTTTCTGCTACTGCCCTCCCTTTGGAGCTGCTGCCCTGGTGTCACATTGGAAGGGAAGATGATGTACTTTTTGGAGGGGGAGGGGAAGAAAGGAGACAGGGAGACACTGGACCATAGGGGGTGAAGGAAAGGGGATGGGGGGATGCAGGACCATAAGGGTGTAAGGGAAGGGAGAGAGGACAGGAACCATAGGGATTGAGGAGACAGAGCTACAATTGTATCATGGGACGTGAGCTACATTAGGAAAGGAATGGAAAACAAAAATGAGGATGTTATAATGCCTTTGTATCGTTCCATGGTGCGATCACACCTCAAATATTGTGTTCAATTCTGGTCACCACATCTCAGAAAAGATATAGTGGAATTAGAAAAGGTACAGAGAAGGGCGACGAAAATGATAAAGAGGATGGGACGACTGCCCTATGAGGAAAGGCTAAAGCGGCTAGGGCTCTTCAGCTTGGAGAAAAGGCGGCTGAGGGGAGATATGATAGAGGTCTATAAAATAATGAGTGGAGTTGAACGGATAGATGTGAAGCGTCTGTTCACGCTTTCCAAAAATACTAGGACTAGGGGGCATGCGATGAAGCTACAATGTAGTAAATTTAAAACGAATCTGAGAAAATGTTTCTTCACTCAACGTGTAATTAAACTCTGGAATTCGTTGCCAGAGAATGCGGTAAAGGCGGTTAGCTTAGCGGAGTTTAAAAAAAGGTTTGGACGGCTTCCTAAAGGAAAAGTCCATAGACCGTTATTAAATGGACTTGGGGAAAATCCACTATTTCTGGGATAAGCAGTATAAAATGTTTTGTACATTTTTGGGATCTTGCTGGGTATTTGTGACCTGGATTGGCCACTGTTGGAAACAGGATGCTGGGTTCGATGGACCTTTGGTCTTTCCCAGTATGGCAATACTTATGTACTTATGAGGGATGGTGACTTGAGGGGATAGGGGAGAGAGATTCAGGGCACTGGGAGGGGCAAATATCTAAAAATGAATTAATGAGGACAACTTGGAAACAGGCTTTAAATTTGTATACAATTGAATTAAATGTAGCCAAGAGAACGTATTATTCGACATTAGTGGGAATAGAACAACCAAATTTGTGAAAATTATTTGATTTACTGCAAAAAAGTCTAAAATGTCCTATTCTAATCAAGCTCAGCCTTCTGCATAGGCTTTGGCTGATTATTTTGCTTCTAAAGTTAAGATTATTCAGTCTTTTCAGACAATTTTCGGGATTGCTGATTGCTGTGTTGAGCTAATTACTGATAATATAGATTTAGATAAGATTCCAACTAATGGGTCTGAATTTCAGCCTGTTTGTTCATGAACTTTTAGGTCCTTGGGTGAATAGACTATCTGGATCAGAATGTCCATTGGATAGTTATACCTTCTTACTTACTGAAAAATCCTTCATCTGATCTTTTAAATTGGCATATTATTTTTTAACACTACTTTAGACTTGGGTTGTTTTCTGAAGAAATGGGAAGTATTATTTTGACTCCAATACCTAAGCAGCCTGATGGAGACATATATCAAGTTTGTAACTTCAGGCCAATAGCAAATACTCCATTCCTCACTAAGGGCCCCTTTTACTAAGCAGTGGTAGGCCCGACATGGGCTTACCGCTTGTTAAACTCCCCTAGCGTTCCATCATAAATATATTTTTGTAGCACTGGAGTGTACCCGGTGGTAATCAGGCAGTGCTATGCGCTGCCTGGTCACCACCGAGTTATTGTGGCTGGTGGTAAGGGCTCCCCCCCCCCCCCCCCCCAAAAAAAATGGCCACGCTGCAAGTGCTTTACTTGCGCATGGCCATTTCCTGCAGGAAAGAGAAACTTCCATTTTACCTGCTGCGGTAAAAGGGAGCCTCGGTGTGTGTGAAAAACGCGCCAGCGCAGGCCCCCTTTTGCTGCAGTTTGGTACAAAGGGCCCTAAATTGGTTGAATTTGTGGTTGTCTCTCTGTTATGTGACGATTTGGCTAGATGTGCGCTGTTGCATAGTTCACAGATTGGGTTTTGTTCCTTCCATAGTACAGAGACCCTGCTGTTGTCGTTAACTACTGAAGTTAAAGTGGGTGTTGTGCAAAGGTGCTAAGATGGTGGTGTTACAATTCGATATTTCCTTGGCATTTGATACCGTTAATCATGAAATCTTATTAGAATTACTATTCTATTCAATTTTTGTATACCACCCTTTCCAGGGTTCAGTGCGGTTTACTTTCTAGGTGAGACAAAAGCAGATAGTATTAGTGTGAGGTATGAGAAACATTAGAGACCACTGGTGTAATGCATGAGACTAAAAACATTAAAGGAAAGGATAATGGATGATACTAGGAAGTAGAAGTCATGATGGATTATTATGAAGCAGTCTTTGGGAAGAGAAGGGTTTTTAGCCTCTTCCTGAAGTTGAGGTGGCTGTTTTCTGTTCTGATGAGAATAGGTAGAGCGTTCCATATTTTGACTCCAAGTACAGGGATTAGAGAGCTGAAAATTTTCTGATTTTGAATTGTCTTTTGAAATGGTGATGTTAGCATTAGTTGTTTCGGTCTGTTAGACTAGACCAGATATAGCGAATCGGTCTTAGCAGTTCAGAGGTGAAGCCCTGCCTGATTTGAAAAACTAAACGAGCAGCTTTGAACCTGAGTCTTTCTGCTATGGGAAACCAGTGCAGTTTGTTTAGATGAGTTGAAATACTATCTATTCAATCTGTATATTAGTCTTGCAGCTGTATTCTGTATGATTTGCTATTTTTTCTGATATTGACACTTAATACTAAGAAATAGAATGTTACAGTAATCCAAGTAAGGTAGGACTAACATTTGGACTAGTAGTGCAAAGGCTTTTTGGTCGAAGAATGGTCTGACCAGACGTAGCTGTCTCATTAGTGTTTTCTTCCATAGATGATGGGAGGTGAGTGAAGAATCAAGCAAGACCCCTAATACTCTGGTTTCAGCTTTGACCATTGCACAAAGGTATTGATGATGGGACCACAGGATCTTGGTTTTTTGCACATTTGTTTCAATGTATTGGTCAGGGCCCAGGTGCTAACAGCAGTCATACCATTCGCTACAGACTGAGTTGAATCTTTGTTTGATCCTGTTACTGATACGAGAAGCAGGATGTCATCTGTGTAGGATAATAATAGTTAATTAAGTCCCAGGTGTATTGAGGCAAGGGATGATCTAAAGAGGTTGAACAGGATCGGTGAGAGGGGAGAGATCCCTGCGAGACCCCACAATTAGTAGACCAGTAGTTGGAAAGTTGGTTATTTTGCTTGACAGAATAGCTTTGATTTGAAAGGAATTCACTGATCCATTTGAGCACAGTTCCTGTTATTCCTATCTGATTCAGGTGTTCGAGTAGCAATGTGTGATCAACCGCATTGAATGCCGCCGATATATCGAATTGGAAAAGAATTACTTGATCACCTTTGCTTAGGTGTTGTTTGACATATGTAGTTAGAACTAGCAGTAATGTTTCTGTGCTATTTGACTATCTGAAGCCAAATTATGACCAGTGTAAAATAGAAAAATTTTCCCGATAAAAAGAGAGTAGTTTACTCATGTAGGTTTCTATCTGAAGTTGGACTGGTAGGCTCTCTCTTACATTGGTTTTAGTCTTTCATAGAGAATAGACAATATTTAGTATTAAAGGATGGTAGTTTTTCGTCTTCATGGGTGCCCCTTTGTGGAATTCCCCAAGGTTCTTCTATCTCTCCCCTCTTATATAACGTATACATGAGTTTGTTTGGGCAAGGTGTTTTGAATCTTGGTGAGCTTATGTTGTCTAATGGTGATGGCATCGTTGTATTGGTTCCTGTTACTTCGAATGTTGACTCCACCTACTCTCCATCATAAATGATTGTATTGGTAGGATCAGAGACTGGTCCATGTCTGTATGACTTAAATTAAATGCTGGTAAGACCAGGATCTTATGGTTTACTTTAAATTTGCAAAATATCCCACAATGTATTTCAGCTTATGATGGGACACAACTAAATGTTGAGAGGGAGTCCAAAGTCTTTGGAATGTTGTTGGATTCCTCATTGGCGATGGAACCCCAGATTAATAGTCTAGTTCGGAAAGCTTACTTTAAATTGAATCAGTTACATCTGTTATGTTCTTATTTTTTTGCAAGATCGTTTCAGAATTATTGTGCAGCTTTCTGGCTCTATTAGATTATGAAAATTCTTTGTATTTGGGAGTAACCTCAAAGTTGCTTTCTAAAATTCAATTAATTCAACATTTCAGCTGCAAGATTAATTTTTTTCTAAATATCAAATAGATCATGTGACTCCTTTATTGAAGTAGTTACATTGGCTACCGATACAGACTCAGATTCATTTTAAAGTGTTAAGCTTAGTTTTTAATGGGTGCTTGTCCAGATGGTTTATCTCAGTTAGTGAGAATGTTAATTTTTAATGGTAACTCTAGAAGTTGTAATCTGTTACTTCTGGTCTTTCCTACAATCAAGAATGTGAGATTCAAGGCTTTATTTTCTATTTTTAGCTGGTCAATTATGGAAAGGTCTCCCAGTACAATTGCGCTCAGTGAGTTATTACTCTTTGTAAAACATTGAAAATGTATTTGTTTAAGTAAAATATGATGTTATGCTTTTTAAATAATTTTATTTCTGTTTCACATATCAGAAATAACAAATATATCAGCCTCTTTTGATATTGTACTCTTGCCTTGAATCTCAGTTTGAGAGAGCTGGCAAGTGATAAGTCTCGTTTAACATAGCATAACTGAATTGAAAAAAATGGGTTCACGATCTAAAAAGTGGTAATAAAGTCAATACATTCACAAAATGTACCACCTCATAATAGAACAAAAATACACTGTATATCTTTATTGAACACATAAATATTAAAAACTAAATGCACACATTCTCCCAACAGGTGAACCACAGTCCCGCTTGACTATCCTAGAGCATTTGACAATTCTAGTCTAAATGCATGATCCAGATCTTCATTACAGGTGTCCCAACGCTTCACATTCACAAAATATGTGACAATGGGTGTCTATGTACCGCCCACTGGTTTCCACTCTACCACGTTGTGGTCTGAGGATTTTCTAAATTGCGTTTGGGTTCTGGCTCCTTATGATGTCATGTAGAGCCTGGACAAGTCTGGATGCAACTGGTTTTAAAGGGCACAGGGGGTTGACCCGTTCCTATTCTTGAACTGTTCCTGTGGATCTGCTGAGATTCCTTATGGGTGTGAAGATGTTTTGACAGCTTTGGGGACTGTTCTTTTATTGACACTTGTGGCAAGTGATCGATGAAGATATTTTGCTTCATGTGGGTCCATATCTTTTGTGAATGTGGATTAATTTTTGGATTGTGCATTTGGACTGCAATTGTTGAATGCTCTAGGATAGTCATGTGGGACTGTGGTTCACCTGTTGGGAGATTGTGAGCATTTAGTTTTTAATATTTAATATTTGTGTTCAATAAAGATATAAAGAGGTGTATTTTAAAAGCACTTAGACACACAAAGTTCAATAGTAACTGGGGTCTGAGGAAAAAAGCATGAGTTTGGAGACTGGTTGACTGATGCACAAGAGTGACCATTAAACACCGTATATGTTTATATCTGCAGTTGAACTTAGCAATTTTGAAACAGTGACCGATGCTCAAAGGAAATCATATCAAATGAGATGCATGGAAATTCTGCAAGTAAATTGGTAGGGACAGCGCCTAGCACATGCAAAGAACAGTTTCTCGGCAAATGTTAATGTTCTGCACATGCACTTCCTTCTTAAAATCTCAGCTTTCCACTCCTACAGTGCACATGACCAGCTAAACTCCAAAATGTGTATGCGTCAAGCTATAAAATCTTTTTTATTTCATTAGAAGGCTATTGCAAAACAGTTGCAGTAACTTAAGAACCTGGATCTTTAATGGTTCCTGTTTCCAGTTCAGGTTAATTAGGCTGCAGAGGTCGGCGATTTCAAATCCAGTTTTGAGGCCATTTCTTCAGTAAAAGTAGCATGCTGACTGGTATGATAGGCATAGGTATCATAACTTGAGGGGCATCACTTTTTCAAGTTTTAAAAGGCTGATTTTACGCAAAAGAAAAGTACCTTGGTTGAGTTGTGTGAGTTTAAAATAGTAACTTTAGAAATTAGTAACTCCAGTCTTTTCAATTGTTCTATGTTAGTAGAATTATGGGACCAGGATGGGTATGGGTTCGTGTTTTCTACAGCTTTAATCTAGCAACCTGTCTAGTGCAAGCAGACTGCTTCCCATAAAAAGACAACTGCAGACCTGGTAGGCGCTCCTTTTTGTGTGTGCATGAAACGTCTGTGCGTCGCTCAGAATACTCATTTTAATACTAATAAGCTCTTTGTAACAGGGCATAGCCAGACTTCGGCGGGAGGGGGTCCAGAGCCCATGGTGAGGGGGCACATTTTAGCCCCCCTGGCCACCGCCACCACCACCTTTGACCCCACCCCCAGCGCCAACCCTTTTGACCCCCTCTTCCCGCCGTCGGGTACCTTTGCTGGTGGGGGTCCCCAACCCCCGTCAGCCGAAGTCCTCTTCAACAGCGCAGCCACGTTGCTGATCTGCAAGGGCAGGCTTCTGTTTCTGTGAGTCTGACGTCCTGCACATATGTGCAGGATGTCAGACTCACAGAAACAGCAGCCTGCCCTTGCAGACCAGCAACGCGACCGCACCAGAGAAGAAGACCGGCTGGCGGGCGTTGGGGACCTCCGCCAGCAAAGGTACCCGACGACGGCGGCAGGAGGGGGGGTCGAAGGGGTTGGCAGCGGGGGGGCCAGGGCCAAATCTAAGGGGGCCCCTGCCCCCGTGGCCCCACATAGCTATGCGCCTGCTTTGTAATACATCGGAATAGGATTATCATAGCTGCTACAGTGAGAGTGTTGCTGAACTCCTTTGTCATTAGACACTAAATAATGTGCGCACTAGACCGGCTACAGCCGGTATAAATAAATCATTGCCAGCATGGTAAAGCTTTGTGAATTGAGCCCTGGGTGAGGGAGGTGCATGAGGATTGGGTGGGGGGGGGGGGGATTGATGGAAACATCAGGAAGGATTGATAGCGAAAGCAGCTTTGGAAATATGCATCTCTAATAAATGTATAACTTGCTCAGTACAGGAGGAAATGTGTTTGTTTTTTTTTTATCTCTCCAGTGTTTTGCCTTCATGTATCTGTACAGTATTCAAGGTGCATACAGGGGCGTATCTGCGTGGGGCCACAGGGGCCTGGGCCCCCGCAGATTTCGCCCTGGCCCCCCTCCCCGCCGTCAACCCTCCCCCGCTGCTTACTTTTGCTGGCGCCGAGGTCCGACCCGCAATCTCCGTTTTTCGTCTTCCTCCGTGGCCATGCTTCCAGGAAGTAACGCTGCAGTGCTGATTCGTTGAATCCAGTTCGGCGTCTGACGTCAGACGTCGAACTGGGGTCAACGAATCAGCACTGCAGCGTTACTTCCTGGAAG
Organism: Microcaecilia unicolor; assembly: GCF_901765095.1. Taxonomy (NCBI): domain Eukaryota; kingdom Metazoa; phylum Chordata; class Amphibia; order Gymnophiona; family Siphonopidae; genus Microcaecilia; species Microcaecilia unicolor. The sequence continues at coordinate 239,996,661 of NC_044032.1, read as the reverse complement.
CATGGCCACGGAGGAAGACGAAAAACGGAGACTGCGGGTCGGGACCTCGGCGCCAGCAAAAGTAAGCAGCGGGGGAGGGTTGACAGCGGGGAGGGGGTGGAGAGAGGCGGGGGGGGGGGGGGAGGGAGGCAAAAATGTGCCCCCCCTCTCTGGCTCTGGCCCCCCCTACCGCCGGATTCCAGATACGCCCCTGGGTGCATACTGTTTAGTCCAAAGGCAAAGGGGAACATGTAAACAAAGTTTTGCAATTTGTTGTGAAAGCCTGACAGGTTGCATATTGCTAAAGTAAGGTTTGGCCTGCAGTCTGTTCTGTAGAGCTACCCCAGTCCCCAGTAAGTATCTGGTTACCCACATAGGAGGTTTTGCCTTCTGGGAACCTTCTATTATCAAGCACAGCTTACAAAGTGCTTCACTTTGTTGACAGATCCCCAGATTAAAATCAGCAGCATCTAACTTTTCCCAGAATTCCCTCCTTCATTCACACTTTCCAATAAAGACCCTTTAGGGTGGCATGCAATCTGACAGATTATTTTCACAGCATTAGCTGAAATTGATATTTGCTAGTTACACATTGAATTGTAACTTAATAACATTAGCAGTATTTCTAAATGATTTTAGCTGTCAACTGTTGACAGACACGCAAACAAAACCACCCAGACTGGTTCCTTTAACATAAACTTCTTTACAACACAGAATACAGTTTTAACAGTGGAATAAATAGGTCATAGCTTGCAACCAATACAATGCCTTGTAAAACGTATTCACAACCTTCTATGTTTTTTTTTTAATTTTGCCTTCTAAAAATACAAATCAAAATTCATTAAAGCAACAGTGTATTACACTGATATACACAACATATTCTACTTTTGCAAGTACTGTACAATTACAAAATATATTTTTTTAAAAACTACTCCACAGAGACAGAACTCATTCATCTCAATATGCAATTATATTTCTGTTGTTGACTTCAGACTGTAAACAATGAGGGCTTTCCTACCTCCTCATGGTTCAGAGTCTGAGGTAGGATCTTGAGCAGGATGAGTTTTAAATCTTCTCAGGCACAAGCCTGATACCTCCAGGTGGTTATATCCCATGATCATAGCTGATGATGCAGCAGCTGTGACGGAAGTCATCTGTTTCCTGTGCCTAGCTGACACCTGGTTGCTTATGCCTTAATCCTGCATGCCTACTTCCATCTCTCCCTCCCTCTATCTGACCTTAGAGCAAATAAATCGGGAGGCTGGTCGCAGGGGCAGAAAGTACAACAGCTGCTTTTCACCTTTCCCCCACATGCTTTCAGTTTAGAAAGGACACTTGTGTCAGACTGGGTGGATAAACAGTTGCAGGAACTCATTCTGTGTCCTCCACATTGCTAACTTCACTCCTGCTGCAGCCTGGGGAGGGAGGAAGTGGGGGACTTAAGTACTTCTACATACCGGCCCAAAGAGGGGCAAAATGCTGGTATAATACTGGACCCACCCTACTTTAGGATCTGGGCATCAACATTATTTATTTATTTAGATTTCTCTCACACCTTTTTCAGTAGTAGCTCAAGGTGAGTTACAGTCAGTTACACTGGATATTTCTCTGTCCCAGGAGGGCTCACAATCTAAGTTTGTACCTGAGGCAATGGAGGGTTAAGTGACTTGCCCAAGATCACAAGGAGCAGCAGTGGGATTTGAACCGGCCACCTCTGGTTTGCAAGACTGGTGCTGTAACCACTAGGCCACTTCTCCACTCCACATTGTATTGAAATTGTTGGCACAGGTGCCTGAGACATTTCCAGCCCTGGTTATAGTTATAAGGTAAATAAATGTAAATACAAGTCAAGGAATTCCAGAACTGTGGATACTCCAGTAACTGTAACTCAGATTTTATTTGAAACACAGTCTGACAAATTCCGTAGTTTCACTGTCGCTTTTAGAGCACAAGAGCGGCAACTCTCTGACAGAGTGGTATGGGCTAAGCAACATCTGACACGAGCTCCACCCAGCTTAAACTGGAACACCAGTTACTGTTAAACCAACCAGCCATGCCTCTCGCCAGGATACAGCTTTACAGTACAAATAAAAAATATTTGTGTTGGATGAAGAATATATACAGAGAAAAGTCAAATAGGAAAAGGGTCTCTCTCCTGCTGCATAAGTAATAATTTGGTTTCAGTACAGTGCAAATAAGGGTCAGTAAACAAGCTGTAAGTAATACTTTTTCTGTTGGAATAATTAAATATATTTGTGACATGTTTTCCAGGGTTAGCCTCTTGTCATGAAGTCAGTGAAGAATTAGAGCAGTGCTTATGGGTTTAAACAGAGAGGATGCCTCTTAAATGTGTCAAGAGATGTATTAAGTTTGTCTAAAAAGGTATTGGTTACAAACATGCTGACCCTTATTTGCACACATTTGTGCAGACTAACTTAACTACAATTCTGCTTGACATAGCAAAGTGATAGTTTAGGAATGGAGAGGTTGCTCTGTACATCATCATCCTTGCAAGCTGGGTTCAGTCTATATATACATAGATATCTGATTCAGATGTAAACAAATTTTTTTTTTATTTATGAAAACATTACCATACCACCTACTTATTAATGAAAACAATCTAAGTGGTTTACAAATTACAAAAAAATAAAACCTCCTCCCCCCACACACATTTTCTTTTGTATTGGAAGATATATAGGTTCACCAGGCAACATGACAGACCCCATAGATCTACCAACCAGAAACACAACCAGATCATCACAAACATACCTAAACCTCCACTACCCAAACTGCAAAGGACTCAAATACAAAGCAACCTACGCATCCAGCTTCTCCTGTATAAGCACACAACTATGGAACTCACTGCCAAAAGCTGTGAAAACAACCTACGACCATCTAAACTTCAGGAAATCACTAAAAAACAACCTGTTCAAAAAAGCATACCCTACCGACCCAACATATATGCCTGCACTCTGCAACACAGCAAAACCAAAGCTCGTAATGGACACTATATAACCTCTCCGATCCCCATTGTGCCTGAACCTTAATCGACCACAACATCACCATGTATTTGTTTCTCTACCGGACTTGGCGAATGCCTTTACGGTACTATGTAAGCCACATTGAGCCTGCAAATATGTGGGAAAATGTGGGATACAAATGTAACAAATAAATTTACCCCATTGTACCTCTTCCTCCAACAAAGGGGGCTGTAAGAAAGACATTCACTGTCTACAAGTGATACAAAATGCCACTATACGATTACTTGTGCAAAACAGTTCAATCGGGTTACTCCTTTACTCTGTGATGAACACTGATTGCCTGTTTCTTACCATATTTCTTATGAATTGCTTTAGTCTACAAAATCTTTCACTCCAGCCAGCCTATTTATCTTTCTCAACACTTGGTACCATATCGCCCATAACATCAGAAACACTCTCCCCATTAGTAAGCACTAAGTCCAGTATGGCCCCATCCCCTGTGGGTTCCATTATCAACTGCTGGAATAGTTCCCCTTGTAGAGAATCCAGGATCTTCCTGCGTCTGAAAGACCCAATCAACATCTGACATATTAAAATCACCTATTAGTATTACTCAGTGGCGTACCAAGGTGGGGGCGGTCCGCCCCGGGTGCACACTGCACAGCTTTGTTTGTTTCCATGCTTCCTCTGCCCCGGAACAGGAAGTAACCTGTTCCGGGGCAGAGGGAGCATGGAAACAAACAAAGCTGACCGGTGCGCAGCACCCCCCCCCCCCCCCCCCCCAGCGGCGTGCACTCGGGGGAGGGGGTTCTTTTGCCGGGGGGGGGGGGGGCACATCGGCGATCCACATCAGCGATCCGCTCCGGGTGTCAGCCTCCCTATGAGTGCCACTGGCATTACTTCCCCTTTCACAGCTATATTGTGAATGTCTTCAATTAAATCTCTGTCCATTTCTTCTGTCTGTAAAGGAGGCCTGTATATCACACCAATCAAACATATAAACGGCAACTGACCGTACTCGCTTGCAAATGCACAGTACAGACTTCCCTCTCTGTCCCGCCCTCGCGTCATGACGTCAGAGGGCGGAACAGAGAGGGAAACGGAGTCGAATTGTCGGATGCCACCGCTACCGCCTGGAAAGGAACATCGTGCGAAACAACCTCCACCTTCCCCCCCCCCCATCCCCGCCGCCGCTCCTGCCCCCCTCCATATCGGGCCCCCTGCACTGACCTGACAGCGCCTCTCACCTCCGTGTGGAAGCGCTGCAGGCAGCAGCAGAGCTGTCTGCTGCTGCCTGTAGCGCTTTCACATGGAGGTGAGAGGCGCTGTCAGTGCAGGGGGCCCGGCACGGAGGGGGGAGGGAGCGGTGGCGATGAGGGTAGCTGGACATGGGGGGAGGGCAGGGGGAGAGGCCATGGTTGCTGGACTTGGGGTGAGAGCAGGGCACAGAGGAGGGTTACTGGACATGGGGGGAGGCCAAGGGAAAGAGGAGGGTCACTGGATATGGGGGGGGAGGCCAAGGGAAAGAGGAGGGTCGCTGGACGGGGGGGGGGAGGCCAAGGGAAAGAGGAGGGTCGCTGGACATGGGGGGAGGGGGAGGCCAAGGGAAAGAGGGGGGTCGCTGGACATGGGGGGAGGGGGAGGCCAAGGGAAAGAGGAGGGTCGCTGGATATGAGGGGGAGGATCGGTGGATGGGGTGAGGCCAGGGGAGAGGAGGGCTGCAATACTCACCCGTTTTTACGGGCTTAACGGCTAGTGTAAATAAATTTGCCATTCCCTCTTTCCAAGCTGACCGACAGTGCCTCTTCCTTACTCTGTAGGTCCTGCAATTGTGTGGCTTCAATATTATCCTTAACATGTAATGCCACTCCCCCTCCCTGTCCTTTTTTTGAACAGATTATAGTGCGTTATAAGTATATCCCTCTCCTTTGGAAATGGAGAGGTGACCTAAAAAGAAATCCCTGGAGCGAGCAAGCAAGTGAAGAAGCTCCTTAAAGAGAAAATTAAACTAAGTCCTCTCTACTAAGATAAGAAAAAAAATAAAAATAAAGCAACAGATATCCCAGCAATATAAAATTAGAATTTAAATAAACCCTTTCCTAAAATAAATAAATCATGCACAGCACTGGTTGCAAAAAAATGACAAAAAAAAAAATCTTACTTCGGTCTACAATGTCTTGGCTGGAGAACCTATAAATCAAAATTGATCAGCCTTGGAGGGTGGCTAAGTGGGAGGGAGGGAGAAGTACTTGTTCTCTGATTTCAACTCCTGTGGAAAGAGACTAGGACCAATCTGATTAGTAAAATTAAATGCCCAGATAATAAAGATAGAATATGTTTTATTTTCAGTTAAGTCACTGGAATTTGTCTGCTTTTAAAATGTGCAACCCTGATAACTTTGTATTTTGCACAGTACACAAGTAAATGCATTTTGTTTCTCCAGCTCTGCATTGTATGCAGACTTCTTGTGGTTCCTATTTCTAGCTTATGGTTGCTTATTATGTATTTGAGGCTCTGTCAAGACAGAAATGCAGTAATCCTGCTAGTGTTTTGTTGCTGTGTAGGATCTGTAGTAATTTTGACTTATCTTTTTCCAGCTGGAAGTATATTTGTATTCTAGAATTCTGCCTTTTATAAGTGGGTTTGTTACTATTTGAGTTCCAGATGTTAATGTTGTTTTATTATGACGGGTTTTCTGTATAAGTTTGGAATGTGTTTTTTGCAGGGTTTGGCTACTTCTAACAGTATTTGGTACTGGGAAGTTTGAGTTGCTGTAACTGATATGACTCCAGCATTTGTCTACTGTGTACATTGTTCTTTACCTATGAAGATATAATTGTATATATCTGTTTTGTACATACTTTATAAAGATCAATAAAATTATGTTAAAAATAGGGTGGTAGAGCTAATTCCATATTGATACAAATTGGTTTATTTCTGTTTTGTAAAACTTAGTGACAATGGTTTAAAAAAAAAAACCCACACGTACGTGTGGTGAGGATTTTTCCCTTTTAAAATTGCCCACCCAAGTTACATCATGGAGGGGGCTGTCTGGCCCTGCCCCGCCCTATCCCTATGCTTCAGCTTCCCCAAACAAGTAAGTTGCTGGCAACCTATGGTTTCTTACCTTTAACTGGTGTTTTCTGTAGACAGCAGGATTGATAAGTCACAGTTCCACCCATAATCCCAAGAGTTCATTTTACTTTTTGAGCTGAGGGGGCCATGCAAGCTCAGAACTTTACACTTATTTCTGAGCTGTGAAACAGCAATTCGTCCCAGTGTCATTGGGTGGCTTCACCCACTTGTATTCCTTTTCAATTCTGCTGTTTATGAAAAACACTAGTAAAAAAGCCCCGTTTCTGATGCAAATGAAACGGGGGGCTAGCAATGTTTTCTTCTGTGTGCATGTGGGAGTGTGTGTGTCCCTGCCCTCTGGCCTCTCTCCCCTCCCCCCTCTGTGTCCTTCACTGTTACAGAGCCAGCGATTTGATTTCGTGCTCTGCTGTTTTCCTTCACTGACTGTGTTACAGAGAGGGCGGGGCAGACACTCATAGGGAAACCGGATATCTCGCCCTCTTCACACTTCCGGCTGGAGGCTTCATAGAACGTTGGTGTTGCTTTTTATATAGAGAGATTACAGATAAGCAACATTGTGATACACGCAAAACATAAATTTTAGATCAGAAGCATCGGCCAGCTTGGAGTTTGATTTTGCCCCACTTCTGCATAATTTCAGTGGTCTGTATTACACTGTTTTTGTTTCTCATCTTTATGTGTGTCTTACAGTAAATACAAGTAATCAAAGTACACTAAAGTCCATCATGAAAAAGGAGGATGGAAAGAAAAAGTCCAGCAGTGCAAAAAAGAACCTTCAATTTGTTGGCATCAATGGAGGGTAAGAACAGATCTGTCCTTTTTTTTTTTTTTTTTTTTTTTAATCTTTAGTTCTGTCCCTCACCTCCGTACCTTATACCTTAGACACTGGAAACCACAACAGATAGGGGTATACAATTCAGAGAAGACTGAGGAACTTGGGCCAAGGTGTGACCTTTATAGTTCAAATGGTTTTTAAGTCATTACTTGGAGAAGTTGAGGCAAAGAAATGTGTGTATGGGGACATAGAGTTGATAGCTGTGTGGGAATGGAGTGGAGGCATAGAGAGAGAGAGACTTTTGAGCGATAGGGTAACTAAATGTGAGTGCCTGATATACCGTAGAAACAGAGTACAAACCCAAGAGTTCAATTTCTAACTATAAGTCATACATAAATAGAATCACGGCTCTTTACAACATACTAAATAAATAAACTTGTATTTGTTTTGTGTGTGTTTGCTGAATTACTCAACTAAAAAAAATGACTTTTAAAGCTTATTTTCGAGTTGGAAAAAGATTTATAAAGAAAAAAAAAAGCAATTTGCTTTATCAAGTTGAGCAAAATAATTCTGGATGTAGAAAGTTTATAATAAATCATGAATCATCCTTTTCACCAACTGACTCGTTGAAAACACATAACCTCTGATCTCTTTGTAAAACTGCATAATAACATTTGTCCAGTAGCATTACGATAGATGTTGGGTTTTCAGTGCCAGCCAACCTTTCTTGAAGATTGTTTTCCATTTGAAACATTTTCCAAGGGTAGCAAGACACCAGAATATCTAGCACTAATGATTACACAAAGCAGATGGTGGCTTTACTTATCGTGCTAAGGCATATCAGATGCTATCATTGGACAATATCTGTATACCATAATCATGGATCTAGCACCCTCAGTTATTGAGCAGTCTTTACTCTTTGGAATCTATAGGACTGTTTATACTAAGCATTTTTCCATAAGCAAAGGATGGAGGAAACCTGTAATACATCTGTTTTATAAAATGTCTTGGCATCACTCAATGCTGCTAACTTCTGCTGGTTCTAACTTGTATTTGGGGGCTCTTTTACTAAAAATAAAAGTGCAGTAAAGTTTGTACTTGCTGCTCTTTAACAGCAAAAATTAACGTGATCAGTGCAGAGGCTGTGTTGTAACTGTTAAGGGCATATCCAGCATGTTCTCTGTAGTTACCACACAAGTATCCTTTACTGTGCATCAGGGGCGTAGCTAGACCTTTCGGTAGGAGGGGGCCAGAGCCCCGCTGCTGCCGCCCTGCCGCTCCCCACCCACTTCCGCAGCAAATACCTTGGCTGTGGGGCCCCAACCCCCGCCAGCTGAAGCATTGTCCAGCGCCGGTCTCTGGCACCACCGCGTTGCCTGCCCTGCTCTGTTTTCCCCTCACGTCCTGCACACTCCTTTTAGTGAAATTGAGCATGCTCAGTTTCACTAAAAGGAGCGTGCCGGACGTGAGGGGAAGACAGAGCAAGGCAGCGCAGCGGCGCCGGAGACCGGCGCTGGACAACAGTTCAGCCCCGCCAGCAAAACCAGGGGCCCAGAGGAATTTGGGGGGGGGGGGCAGGCCCCTGTGGCCCCCATGTAGCTACGCCACTGCTGTGCATTACGTTTACTCTTGGGATCCTTTTACTAAACTATGGTAAAGAGTGGCCTTAGCACTCCCTTATGCAAGTCATACCTGCACGCTAAGGCCACTTTTTACCTCTGGGGTAAAATGACCAGTTTTTCTATTTTCTTTATTAATGGCCATGCACTAATTTTGACATTAGCGAGTGAGCCCCTACCGCCACTCATTATGTAGGGAGTGAGGGCTCACACGCTAATTGGTTAGCATTCGGCAGTGTAGCCTCAGTAACGGATTAGCACAGAACATTCACGCTCTCTGCTCCCAGACCTGCCCCCAGCACTAAAAAATAAATGTTAATTTTTAGCACTGGGGGGTAGCATGCACACAAACCAAAATTACCGCAGGACACCTCGGCACAACCAATTTTTGCTATGGTAAGCATGCAGCATTAGTGCTTACCGCAGCTTTATACAAGGGTGCCTTAGTATTGCATTTAATGCCTCCTCTTGAGACATCTGTGCACCAACTGCAACGTGTAGCTCACATCTAATCTCTGCCCATAACCCGCCCAAAAGCTCTTCCATACCTCAACAAGCAGTTAACAGCTAGCACGCTAACCCTCGAATTCTATAAAAATTGTGCATGCAAATTTAATTGAATAACTAATTGAGATTAACAAGCAGTTTTGGTGCTAACTGTATTTAATCAAAATATACATGTGTAAATTTAGGCGTGGGGTCCATGTGTAAATTTTACACACAGATTCAAAAGGGGGCGTGGCCACGAGAGGGTTCAGGGGCGTTCTTTTAATTTATGTACATAGGTGTGGGGATTTACACCAAGGTTTTGTTGGTATAAAGGGTCATGCTGTTTATAGAATATCACTAAGCGCTATTTGTTTTATAACAATTTTTTAGCGCATGGTAGCCTTTACCACGGACCCATGCTAACTTTTGGTTTCTGTTTATAGTAGCTCAAGGCAAGTTACGTTCAGGTACAGTCTTGTGCACTCTTTTCCCTCTGGGTCATCTCCCTTTCAGCAGCCTAACCCTTATAACAGGGACAGAAGAAATTATTTTATGTCCTTCTACCAGTGCAAGAAGCCAGTGGAAGAACTGCCCTCCATCCTCCTCCCGTACCTGCTAATGCTGGTTGTAAATGAAGATGTGCCATTGACTTTTTGGCAGCCTTCTAATGTGGTTTTTTTTAGGAAATGAGACAGATTTTCCTTGGACTTGCCTGTCTGACCTCACTCCCTCTCATCTTTCCAGGTATGAAACAACGTCGAGTGATGATTCCAGCTCAGATGATAGCTCTTCCACAGAGTCTGATGATGAGTGTGAGGTAAACGAGTCTGGTAATGAGGACACCAAGGAGACTTCCCCTGGATTCCTGAAAGAACAAGGAGTTCAGATTGATGGCGCTGAATCTGTCTCGGAAGAAGTGCTGTTGCAGGCTGAAGAGAACGAACCAGAGAAGGTGGAAATCAGAGAGAGGTGCCATTCATCTGCTTTTTCTTGTCTTGCCTTTCTTTAGTATTTTGGTATGGTTCTGCAGGGGATGCAATTAAGTTTACCTTCCATGGGGAAAAAAAAAAAAAAGAAAAGGTTTTTGATCCTTGTGCCAGGAAGCACAAAACTATTTTGGCATTTACAAGCAGCATGCATTCCCACCAGGGCCAAGAATAGCAGTTAATGTTCCTTGAAGCTACAGGTTTTTACATACCTGTTTTTATAAAAACACCATAAAAATCCCTGGTCAGGTGCACTGGGTGTAGGGCTCGAACCACATAGCAGGGTCCACCCTATAGCTATAATTCTGAGGGTGCATAACTTGAAGGGCACCCCACATTCTGACAGCCTCGCATAGCAAGGGGAAGTCTGCAATCAGAATAATCAAGTTGTCTTTTTTATTGGTTTCTCAGTGGGGCTGCAAACGGAGCATCAGAGTTTCACTGGAGTTAAGAAGCTGCTGCATTTGTATGGCCTGAATTATAAGGGCAATTTTGTAATCTAGGTGTCCATTGTGCATGTAAAAATCTAGAAAACTAGCACTTAACACAGGTATCTGTGCACTTACCCATGTAACTGCTAGCAGGGCACCTAAGTGCTATTCTGCAAATAACTGCTCAATTTATAGCACGTATTTTGCAAGGGGGATATAGACATGGGCAGGGCTCCCACTTGATGCACATAGCTTACAGAATACTATAAGTTACATGCATCCTGACTGCACAAAAGCACTCATACGTACGCTGGCTCTGTGACTAGAGTAAGTTCGGGCACCTAGATTTTAGTAACGTGAGTGCTAGTTATGCTAGCATCCTCCATCAGAACCTAGGTATCTAAGTTCTTTTATAGAATAGGATCCTACTGCACGTTATCAGAGTGCCTAAATGAAGGTTCTCAGTTACAGTATTGCCCCCAATTTGCACGGACCCATGAGAAGTGTGTACACTCCTTTTTCTGGGGATGGAGAACTTTCTAGCCATCTAGCAACTCCAGCTGCTCACAGACTAATTGTACACCTATAACCACTGTCACAAAATGCTTTGCCACCCACCTGGGGTTACCCCATGGCCACTTAGAGGGTCTTTGCCCAGCACAGCTCAGGTCCACGTGCACCTGCTGCTTGTGCTCTACACTAGCACCCTCCTCCCACTGTCTGAGTCACAAACGCTTCTGGATGAGTCTCCCACTCTGAAGTTATCCCCAGTGATTTCTAGGTTACTGGAGCCACACTCCCAGTGATTCCACAGTTCCCCGGAAAGCACTCACAGACCCAGCACACAAACCACCAGGATTCTTTATCAGTCCAGACAGGCAGAGGCAATAAACAATTATTTATTGTCTTAAAAATTGAACAATGATCAAAAACAATGCAATCAGCAAACAATAACAGTTAACTGAAATATGGATCAATTAGAAAACTAACTAAACATTTGCATACTTCCTACAAAGTACCTGGGGAGATCAGGACATATATAGCTGTTTGAAAAAAGAACAGAAAAGGTCCACATGCCTTCCACAGGGAGAGACAAAAAGCAAAGGTGGAAGTGGGACTGTACGAAATAACCAAGGCAAACCAGGGATAAAAGGCGTCCAAAAGTTTATTTGCCAGTGGTAAATCTGACCCAAAGAAAAGACCCAACGTGGGCCACGTTTCGGCTAAAGAGCCTTCCTCGGGTCAAATCCTTTCATGTTGTGTCTTTTCTTTGCATGGGTGCAGGGATGCGCAGACTCTCCTGGCTGTGTGTTTCTGACCTCGAACCAGTAGTTCAAGAGAGATTGGCGTGCCGAGGGGACAGTTTGTTTGGAGAGAAAGTGGTAGAGGTTGCTGACCTCATTAAGAAACATATGGACACCATCCACAGTCTGTTTCAGCATCCTCCATCTGTGTCTTCTTCAACAAGATTATTTTCCAGCAGGCCTAGGCGGCGACCCTATTGCTGTCAAAGGCGTAGGTTCCCGCTTCCCGCTTGCTTTGCTTAGGTAACTCAGGCCCAGTATCCCAGGCCTTGCCAGCGCCGTCCTCAGAAGTCCCAGCTGGCTCCCTAGTCAAAGCAGGACATGGGCTTTTGACTGGCTCCTGCAGAGCATAGCCGCTCAACGAGTATCTATCCCGGATGGCTTACCAGTCGGGGAGGCTCACTTTTTACCAACACAGTAACCTCCGACCAGTAGGTTATTCAAATAGTCCGTCTCGGGTACGCATTACCAAATTGCCCACCGAGAGTGTCTCTCATCAGCTCTCAGCACAATCAGGTACATGTAGAGAAGACCTCTGTGCTTCTTCAGGCCTAAGCGGTCAAACCCATGCCACTAGGGTAAGAAGGGAAGGGATTCTGTTCCAGATACTATCTTGTGATCAAAAAATGGGGGTATTCTGGCTCATCCTAGACCTAAGGGCGCTGAACAAATTTCTGATAAAGGAAAAAAACAGGATGATTTCCATGGGCACTTTTCTTCCTCTAATTCATGAAAACAATTGTCTGTGCTCTCTGGACTTAAAGTACACCTATACCCATATTTGATACTTCCATGTGACAGGAAATGTCTCTTTCTTGTGGGGAAACGCCACTTCCAGTATCGCGTTCTGCCATTTGACCTGGCATCTGCCCCCAGAAGTTTTACCAAGTGTCTGGCGATAGTAGCAGCATATCTACACAAACTGGTGATGTATGTGTTTCCCTACCTAGATGTTTGCCTGGTCAAGAGCACATCTCGGGAAGGAGCCATGGAGTCCATGTGCCTAACTATTCAGGTGCTAGAGCTACTGGGGTTTGTCATCAACTACCCCAAGCCCAAGCTGATTGGAATACATAGGAGCCCTACTTGAAACAGTGCAGGCTCGGGTCTTCCTTCCTTCTTTCCTATGGTGAGAGTGAATACCTTAGTAATGTTTGCCTTGTAGGTCCGCAGCAGCCAGTAGGTTTCAGCTTGGCAAATATTGAGATTGATGGGCCACATGGCCTCAACAGTGCATGTCACTCCCATTCCGCGTCTCCCATTGAGAGTGGCCCAGTGGACCTTAGCTTCCCAGTGGTCTCAGGCGACTGGGAACCTAACAGATGTCATTCGCATTCCCCTGGAGCCGGCTCATTCCCTTCTCTTGTGGACAATCAGTCCAATTTGACCCTGGGATTTCCATTTCAAATTTCACTGCCTCAAAAGATGTTGACAACAAATGTATCCAACCTGGGTTGAGGAGCTCATATAGATGTGCTTCACACTCCAGGCCAGTGGTCCACCCCACCCAGGAGGTTCAGTTCCACATCAATCTGCTTGAGCTTTGGGCCATTTGGAATGTGATAAAGGCTTTCAGAGATCTCCAGAACCAAATTGTTCTCATTCAAACAGACAATCAGGTTGTGATGTTCTATGTTGAGGGCATAGAACTCAAACCCCTGGGATTGCCGGAGGGTGTCTCCCTTGTTTTGCTGGTTTACGGAAAAGATTCCACTAAGAGATTTACTCTTCTAAGTGGAGGAGGTTTGCCATCTGGTGTGAGGGCAAGAGCTTAGATCCCTTCTCTTGCCCTACAAAAAAACTGCTTGATTACCTTCTACACCTCTCTGAGCCTTGTTTGAAAACCAACTCTGTAAGGGTTCATCTCCGTACAATTGGTGCTTATCACCATGTGGGAGGCGAGTCCATCTCTGTACAGCCTTTAGTTTCACTTCATGAGAGGTTTGTTGCTGAGAAAGTCCCCTATGAAACCTCCCATTGTGTCATGGGATCTCAACATAGTTCTCACCCAGCTGATGAAAGTTCCTTTTGAGCCTCTAAATTCCTGTTATCTGAAGTTTTTGACCTGGAAAGTTCCATATCATCAAGCTGATCAATCCATAGACTGGTGGGTTGTGTCCATCTACCAGCAGGTGGAGATAGAGAGCAAACTTTTGCCTCCCTATATGTGGTCATGTGCTGCCGGAAACTCCTCAGTATGTTCTCTATCTCAGCAGGTGGTGGTCACACACAGCAGCAGCTCTGGCTAGGCCTCCAAGCCTAATCCTTAGGTTTTGTTGAGGCCTGGGGTTGAGGGCTCTTTTGAGCAAGTGCAAACCTGGTGGTGCCAGGTCCCTCCTTTTCTCCCCCCTCCCGCTGGCTCCGTTTAAAAAAAAATATATATATTTTTAAACGTCTTTAAAGGCGTTTAATTCGACGTTTCTTTAAACGTTCATTGCAGCTACTCACTGGGACACCAGTTCGTTACAGCTCGGAGCGGCAAGCAGGTAATTTTACCTTTTTATAGCGGGCAGGGGGTCCCCGATTCTTCTCCTCGTGGCAATGGCGTCGGAGGGCGAGGGCGCAAAGGGTCGCTCCCCGGATCGCTGGAGCGCTTCTAGAGGGGATGCGGGGGTTTTACAACCTGATTCGCCCTTGATGGGTGATAGTTTAGTGACCGATGAATGTCCCGGTCGTTCCTCCGGCGTGGCGGTTTTTTTCCCGCCATAAACGCCCATCCCCCGCTCCTCGCCTCCGCCATCTTGGCCGGCCACGCGGCTCGGACGGCTTCTTCGGGGCCGCCCTTGAGGTTGGAGACATTAATGCCATGAACGCCCTTAATTTGGGCGACGGCACAAAAGCGGCTAAAGTTAAGCGCCGTTCTTCCCGCGCGGCTCCTTCACGGAGTTTCGCGCCGGACGCCATTTTGGATGCGCAGCATGTCTCTCCCCCGCTATTGCGAGCGCCGGTTGAGAGTGCGTCTAGGGCTGTTGCCCAGGCTGCGGAAGTGCACAGTCTGGGGGGTTTCTCCCCCGAGTTTGTTTTGCTGCTGCATCAGGCTTTCCTCATGCAAAACGCTGCCCCTGCTCCCTCTTCTGATAAAGAGGTTGAGGTTCCCAGAGGTAAACGCCCTCGGGTTGATTTTCCAGGCCTTGGAGGACTTTTGTCTCCTCCGATGTAGATGAGGGCAGCGTGTCTGAGGTCTCCCAACGATCCTTTGCGGATTCCTTGGAGGAGATAGATCCCCGCTCGGATGGAGCGGATGACCCCTCTGCAGCGCGGCTTTTTAGCCCAGAGGATTTGCCCAACCTGTTGTTACAGGCCATGGACACTTTGAAGATTCCTCTCCGGAGGACGTCTCTCCCTCAGCCCTGTTGGCTCTGCCATTATGCTGGGGACGAAGCGCCCGCCTAGAACCTTCCACGTGCATGATGCCATGCACACCTTAATTGCGGCTCAGGGATGTCCCGGAACCGAGCCTTAAAGTGGCTAGGGCTATGTCCCGCCTCTATCCTTTGGCTGTGAGTGAACGTGAGGCCTATCTGTGGCCTACCGTGGATTCTTTAATCACTGCGGTGGACTAAGAAAACGGCGTTGCCGGTGGAAGGTGGCACGGCCCTAAAGGACGCCCAAGACAGAAGATTGGAGGCGGCCTTAAGGTCGTCCTTTGAGGCAGCTGCTTTAAGTTTGCAGGCCTCAGTTTGCGGCTCCTATGTGGCCAGGGCGTGCCGGACTATGGTGCAGCGGGCTTCCCCCTCGGATCATTCCTTGAGGGCTGATTGGCCGGCCCTGGAATCGGGCTTAGCCTATTTGGCAGACTTGCTGTATGATATCTGGAGAGCCTCAGCTAAAGGCATGGCTCAGACAGTCTCTGCGCGGCGGTGGCTTTGGCTGAAACATTGGTCTGCTGACCACGCCTCTAAATCCCGCCTGGCTAGATTGCCTTTTAAAGGCAAGCTGTTCTTTGGGGTCGAGCTGGACGAAATCGTGACCGATCTCGGCACGTCTAAGGGCAAGAAATTACCAGAGGTCAGGGCTCGGGTTAGTACTCGTCCCGATACCTCCAGAGGACGGTTGCAGGAAGCCCATCGGTACCGCCCGGGCAAGTCGGGTTCCTCTGCCCCCTCTTCCTTCAAGAGGAATTTCTCCCCCAAGCAGCATTCCTTTCGCAGAGACCGCCGTCCCGGAGGTGCTCCCTCCGGTCCTCCCCCAGGGTCTCGTACCCAATGACGGGGCCTTGGTCCACGCCCCAGTGCAGATTGGAGGACGGCTGTCCTCGTTTCTGGGCGAGTGGACCACTATAACTTCAGACGCGTGGGTGCTGGAAGTCATCAGAGACGGCTACAAGCTAGAGTTCTGCCATCCCTTAAGAGACGGGTTTGTACTCTCTCCCTGCAAGTCTCCGGTCAAGCTGTGGTAGTGCAGCAGACCTTGGACAACCTGATCCGCCTGGGTGCGGTCGTTCCGGTGCCAAAAAATCAGACTGGCAAGGGACGTTACTCCATTTACTTTGTGGTTCCAAAGAAAGGAGGTTCTGTCCGGCCTATCCTCGACCTCAAAGGGGTCAATCGGGCCTGGAAAGTGAGGCACTTTCGCATGGAGACTCTCCGCTCTGTTATAGCGGCAGTGAAGGCAGGAGAGTTCTTGGCTTCCTTGGACATCAGGGAAGCGTACCTGCATATTCCCATCTGGCCTCCTCTCCAACGCTTTCTGCGTTTTACAGTCCTGAGACGACACTTCCAGTTCAGAGCCCTCCCTTTCGGGTTGGCTACTGCTCCGCGGACCTTTTCCAAAGTAATGGGGGTCATAGCGGCCTTCCTGCTAAAGGAAGGAGTACAAGTCCATCCTTATCTGGACGACTGGTTGATCCGAGCCCCCTCTTATGCAGAGTGCGGCAAAGCTATGGACCGGGGTAGTTGCTCTTTTGAGCTCCCTGGGATGGATCATCAACTGGAAGAAGAGCCAGCTGCGCCCAACTCAGTCCCTGGTGTATCTGGGAGTTCGATTCGACACCCAAGTGGGCAGAGTGTTCCTGCCAGACAATCGGATTGTCAAGCTTCAGGCTCAGGTGGGCTAGTTCCTAGTAGCCTCTCCTATTCGGGCTTGGGACTATGTGCAGCTGTTGGGCTCTATGACGGCCACGATGGAAGTAGTGCCCTGGGCCAGGGCTCATATGAGACCACTACAGCTATCTCTGCTGCTGCGCTGGACTCCGATGTCGGAGGACTATGCTGTGCGCCTTCCCGTGGACCCAGCAGTGCGCAAGGCGCTGAGCTGGTGGACGCAGACAGACAAGTTGTCTGCAGGATTGCCTCTGGTGACCCCGGAGTGGATTGTCGTCACGACAGACGCCTCTTTGATGGGCTGGGGAGCCCACTGCTTGGGAAGGACAGCGCAGGGGCTCTAGTCTCCTGCAGAGGCAAGTGGTCTATCAACCTCCTGGAACTCAGAGCCATTCGGTTGGTGTTATTGGAGTTCATCCCGGTACTGGTGTTGAAGCCTGTACGGGTCCTGTCGGACAATGCCACGGCTGTGGCCTATATCAACCGCCAGGGAGGTACCAAGAGCGCCCCTCTAGCCAAGAAGGCTATGAGTCTTTGCCAGTGGGCGGAAGCGAACCTGGAGCAGCTTTCAGCGGCCCACATTGCCGGGAGTCATGAATGTCAAGGCGGACTTTCTCAGTCGCCATACCCTTGGAGCCCGGAGAGGTGGCAACTATCTGCTCATGCGTTCTTGGACATCACGAAGCGCTGGGGCCAGCCGAGCCTAGATCTGATGGCGTCATCGGCCAATGGCCAAGTGCCGCGCTTTTTCAGCAGAGGACGGGACCCTCGATCCCTGGGAGTAGATGCTCTTCTCCAACAGTGGCCGACACAAGAGCTCCTCTATGTGTTCCCGCCCTGGCCCATGTTGGGCAGGGTGCTAGACCGGGTGGCAAAGCATCCCGGCAGGGTAATCCTGGTGGGTCCAGATTGGCCCAGACGTCCCTGGTATGCGGACTTGTTCAGGCTCTCAGTCGACGATCCTCTGCGGCTGTCAGTGGAGCAGGGCCTGTTACATCAGGGTCCCGTGGTGATGGAGGATCCCTCTCCCTTTGGTCTTACGGCCTGGCTATTGAGCGGCAGCGTCTGAGGAAGAAGGGCTTCGCAGACAAGGTCATCGCCACTATGCTGAGAGCGAGGAAGCGCTCTACTTCTACTGCTTACGCCAGGGTTTGGCGTATCTTTGCAGCATGGTGTGAAGCAGGCTCACTTTCTCCCTTCACTGCTCCAATTTCTTCAGTGTTGGCGTTCCTGCAAGAAGGTCTGGAGAAAGGCCTGTCGCTCAGTTCCCTTAAAGTCCAGGTAGCGGCTCTGGCTTGCTTCAGGGGCCGCCTGAAGGGTGCTTCCCTGGCTTCGCAGCCAGATGTGGTGCGCTTTCTCAAGGGAGTTAATCACCTGCGCCCTCCTCTGCACTCAGTGGTGCCTGCGTGGAATCTCAACCTGGTGCTAAGAGCATTGCAGAAGCCGCCTTGTGTTTCTGGTGACAGTTACTTCAGCTTGCAGTCCGTGAGCTCCAGGCTCTGGTAGCTTAACCACCATATACTGAGTTTCATCACAACAAAGTAGTCCTCCACATGCACCCTAAGTTCCTTTCTGAGGTAGTGTTTTTCCATCTTAACCAGCCAGTTGTTCTACCAGCATTTTTCCAAAACCATGTGCCCATCCTGGAGAAGTGTACTACATACTTTAGACTGTAAGCGAGCCCTTAGCCTTCTCATTGAAACAGACTCAAGCCCATTAGACAGTCCACCCAGCTTTTTGTTTCTTTTGACCCCAACAGAATGGGAGTGGCCATTGGCAAACGCACACTTTCAAGTTGGATAGCAGATTGCACCTCCTTTGCTTATGCCCAGTCTGGACTGACTCTTGAGGATCATGTCACAGCTCACAATGTCAGAGCCATGGCTGTGTCGGTAGCCCACTTCATATCAGTCTCCATAGAGGAGATTTGCAAGGCTGCAACGTGGCTTCAGTCCGCATATTCACATCCGACTACTATGTTGATCAGGATACCCAACGCAACAGTTGATTTGGACAGGCAGCTCTGCAGAATTTCTTTGGTGTCTAGAATCCAACTCCACCCTCCTAGGCCATTTTTTATACTGTTCCAGGCTGCACTATACATCTAGTATATATATAGTTTCAGGTTGATTGAAGTTTTGTTCTCTCTGTTTTAAGACTCAATTATCCTAGCTTTCTTGTTTTCAGTGGGCGTCATATCTAGGGATTCCCAGATGTGAGAATAAGAAGGCCTGCTTTTCCTCAGAGAAAGCCAAGCTACTTACCTTTAGCAGGTGTTCTCTGAGGACAGTAGGCCAATTATTCTCACATACCCTCCCACTTCCCCTGAGAGTTGAATTTAGTTATATGCTATCTCCTTTTTGCTTTTTCACCTGCCTGGAGGACCCATGCTTGTGCGTCAGGTGGGAAGGCACCAGCGCATGTGCAGTGGAACACTGCTAGAAACTTCTACTATGTTTGCTAGTCCACATCCGCACCTGGCTCCGGCGGATGACATCACTCAGGTGTGAGAATAATTGGCCTGCAGTACTCAGGAAAACACCTGCTTTGTTGATTTGGCACTGATCTCATATTTGTGTATGGTTTGTTCTGCGTATAGGCATGATTTTTGTGTTCAGTGTTGCTGCTTCTTACCTGAAGCATTTTTGTTTTCTTTACACAGATACGAATTGAGCGAAAAGATGCTGTCTGCATGCAGTATCCTTAAAGACAACATAGACGATCCTAAGTCTCTGTCCAGCAAAGATGTGGTACGTCTAACTCTTAGCAAAATTGCACAGGGTGAGGGGATGGAGTAAGTTGTTTTTCTTCTGACTGATTTTCTGACTCTGCTGTTCCCTGGTACTTTAGACTTTCCATCTCAGTCAGATCCCACCTTTCCTGAGTCAACAGTGTCGGAGCCTTCACTTCCACCTGCCTTGAGGGGTTTTCACTGTTTTCCCACCCTTACCACCATAATATCCCCAGCTCTAAGTGGCTTAAGAAAAAGAAGCCAACCTGAAGAAAATTTACACAAATTTTCTGTATGGCACTGTGCATTACTGCCACTGTGTGATGTGTGTTTTCTCTAATTTTAAAATTTGACCCCTACAGAAAAAAGGAGCATTGTTTGAGAAAACAAGGACCACAGCATGAATAACAGCCTTACGTTTTTGTAGGATTTGGATTCAGATTTCTATATGTTTGAGGCTTGGCTTGAATTTTCTAATATATTGTTGCAACCAAATTCAAGTTGGCAAATTTCTTCATTGACCTGTGTTCTACTTAATGACAGTATCCAACCATGTTAAACATATGTAGTCACTCCCGCCCCCATTCAGCCCGCATGTTTAAACCATAGTCCTGCAGGTTTATATGAGAGTCCACACTCTATCTAACATGACTGGTAGGGGTTGAGATGATGTTCTTTAAGGCAGGAAAGGGAAGATAGCTGCCACCTTCACAGTGCAGTAGTTAATTACATAGTCAACAATGGCAGAGAAAGACAAATATGACCCATTGATGTTGCCCATGAAGGTTATTGGGGTTGTGCCTGTAGCACTGTGCAGGTTACTTTCTCCATCCTTGTGGTGTTGTGGTTGTTCCAGCCACTTGTTTACATCCTTTGCCTTTAGGAATCCACTTTGTATATCCAACACTTTTGAATTCCTGAACATTGTCTGCCTTTTGTGCTATAAATAAATGAAGGCACCATAACTAGCCCTATCAGTAAGTGCCCTGTTATAGAATTACCCTCTTTGAAGACAGTTCTGTAAAGAGGAAAAATTTCTCTTCTTACCCTTTAGAGATATCACTCACAAAGATGTTGAATAGAATTGGTCCCAAGACTGACTCTTGAGCATTTCACTGCTCATGTTTCTTTCTTTCAGATGAATGCCATTACTACTACTCTCACTGTCAACTGTCAGTCCACCAACTTGTTCTCCAGTTAATTCCCAGTTTGTTTATAAGTCTTTTATGGGGAATCATATCAAAGGTTTTGCTGAAGTCCAAGTGTACCACATCCAATGTATGTCCTTAATCTAGTTCTTTGGTCACCTAGTGAAAGAAATCGATCAGATTTGCTTGGCGCAATCTTCCTCTGGTAAAAACCATAGTACTTTGGACCATTAAACCCACTGAACTATAAAAAAAATTTACTATCCTTTCCTTCAGCAGCATCTCCATTAATTTAACCACCACTGATGTGAGGTTTACTGGCCCATAGATTACCACTTCTGGGAAGATCCCTGGGAAGAGGGATCAATCTGCCTTTGTCCAATCACGTGGTGCCTCTTCTGTCTCCAGAAATCTGTTAAACATCTGTCAAGGGACCCATCAGAACTTCTCTGAGCTCCCTTAGTATCCTGGGTTGTATTCATCCAGTTCCATGGCTTTATCCACTTTCAAGCCGTGAAAGTTCTCCACAAACATCCTTTTCTGTGAATGGTGGAGTATCTATTTCATTTTGATATGTACTTTTCCTAGTTATCTGTAGCTACTCTCACAAGAGACTTTTTTCCAGATCTGACATGGATCCCCACAGCCAAGTGGTATGGTGATCAGGAGTTTAAATGAGGAGGCGGAATTTGAGGTTCTGTTATCTATTACAGCAATAGAAAATCATGCAGGAAATCACAGAAGCCAGAAATAATGTCCCTTTCTCTCTCCTTCCCCCTCCCCCCCCCCCCCCCACCATCTTTTTTGTCTTTTTTTTTTTTTTAACATGCAAGGGGGTTAAATTTATAAAGTTCTTGCCAACATTTTATGTGTTTTTCTTTATTTGTTTTTGTTGGGGGGGGGGGGGGATTTATTTATTTGTTAGGATTTACTTACCACCTTTTTGAAGAAATTCACCCAAGGCGGTACACAGCAAGAATAAGCTGCTGGACATAAGTAATAGACAATTGCATCAGTAAGAATGTTCATAAAGGTACACATTATGGCATGGTATGCTACATACAACATCAATGCAAAATATCTTAATAGATAGCAAAGGATGTAAGCAGAGATGGAGCATATAGGCTGATAGAGTAGCAGGAGTTAAATAGAAATAAGGGTATCTAACTTAAGGAAAAATTGCACAAGACATCAAAAAAGGTGCAGGAAAATTATCCAAGCTAGTGCAGCAGTAGAAAAGCAAATCTTGCTACAGTATGTGCAGCTGGTATTAGGCCTTGTGTATGTGACTAGCTATTTAGTTCCTTCTCCCATTAAAGCCTTGGAAGAAGAGCCAAATTTTTGCCTTCTTCCTGAAGTAGAGATAGTCTTGTTTTAAATAAAGCCTTTCTTGGGGGGGGGAGGGTATGTTCTAGAGTCTAAGGGCTACTCTGGAAAGACTCATTGGCAGGTGTCACATCATGTGATTTTCCTTGGGGAGGAAACAAAAGGATGGTGGGAATGACCACAAAGTTGGACCAGGATGGCTGTGATGAATCCTTTATTGAATGAACCAAGCACTGGGCCCAACACAGGCTGTGTTTCGGCTACAAAACCAAGTCCTCAAAAATAAACATAATATGTTTAAAAAAAAAACAAAGAAAAAAATCATACAGTAGTTAAAAAAATTACGAAATGAATATCATTCTCAACTAGAACTAACAGAAACTCCTATAAAATAAAAAGTATAAATAGTGTTCATAAATTCAGGTACAGTAGGTATTTCTGTGTTCCAAGAGGGCTCACATATTTGTACAGAAATATGTGGGAATTACATCTGGGTCCCATTGTTCAAAATCCACTGCACTAACCACTAGTTTGCTCCTTACACTTGCTTGCTGCTCTATTAGGAATGGCCATAATACCAGAAGCTGTTATAGAGCTTGGTATCCACTGTCACTTTCACGTATTAGGGTGGATTGGAGGAGGTCAGTAACCACTGGGAGATTAAGGAGGGGTTATACCTTCATCCCTCCAGTGGTCAGCTGCTCAATTAGGGTACCTTTTTCTACCCTGGACATGATTGAAGCAGGTCTAGATGTAAATAAAAATCATTCTTTTTTTTTGCCTTGGACGTTTCTTCCTATTCTATTATCACTGAGAGACGTCCTATTTTTGGTCCCGCCCAAAATACACCTCCAACATATTTCCCCATGCTATTTGGGTGAACTGCAGTGTAAAACGTCCAAATTCTGCCTTTTGAACATTGCAACATAGACTTTTTTTTGGCCATTTTAAGACATCAAAATCAAGTATGTGACCCTTCTTGTGGGTTGGAGAATTTATCACTTATTTGAATCCTAGTGCTGTCATCATATTCAGGAATATAGTGTGATAAAGTCACCTCCAGGATAGTTGGGTTAAGGCAGTTTCAGTCTGAAATACAAATCCCAGAAGGCATTGCAGGCAAGGAGCCAGAGGGGGAGATGAAGAACCCGGACTGGACTCCTAGCTGCAATCAGGGAAGACATGGGGGTAAGCTGGTAGGTTGTGTAGAGTGGCTGCCACTAGGCAGAAAGAGAGTTAGGAAACCCTGTGTGCAGGAGCTCATCATTGGTCTCATTAGTCTAATGCTTAAATCAGCTGGTTTGGGGTGTGAGGAAACTAATGGAAGGAGAATGATTGGTTGTGGTAGCTGAAGCCAGGGATTGATTAGGCAGGTGGGAAGGAGTCCCAGCAGTGGAGTTCAGTTCAGTGGAGTTCAGTTCAAGAGGGAGAAGCAGAAGGAGAGAAGGAGTTGCAGGCTGAAAACCCTTGGGCAGGGAGGTCCCTAAAGTATTTGCAGGCTGAGAATCCTTGGGCAGGGAGGTCCCTAAAGTACTGAAGCAAGCTGAGATTCCTTGGGTGAGAGGAAGTCCCAAAAGTATTGAATTCACTGTGAAGCTGATGCAGGGGAAAACCCTTGGGTAGAAGGAGTCCCTAAAATATTGAACTCTCCTGAAGGTAAAGAAGATAGAAGGTAGAAAATGCTGCTTGGTGACTGAACTGTGATGATGAACTGAAAGAACTGTTTGTCTTGGGAATTGAATTACTGTTTATTGTGCACTGGATAAAGAGCCCAGATTGGAGCCTGTAAGCCTGTATTGACTGTTGGAACTGTGTATTAGAAACCTGCATGGAATAAAAGTCCTTAAGTTTGAAGTTACTGGTGGACATCTATTTCTTCATTGTGCCGGGAGCCTGTGGCTGGAGGAGATTGTTCTATCCTTGGCTGCACAAGAGAGGTACCTGGTTACAATAGCTATGGTGGGATTTTGATTTGTAGATTAGTCTTCCATGATCACCAACCTATAGAAACTGAGGGTCATCTCTGTAATCATGGAGTTCTAGCACAGATGATATGTCACAAAATTCTTGGTGTACCATAAGCATCCAGATTGGTTTCCCTTCTTCCAAATGGATTAAAAGGATTCAGAATGATCTGTATGATGGATTGTGATTCTGCACAGTTTGTCTCCTGAATCAGGACTGCTACTCCTCCATCCTGCCTCCCTGGTCTTGTTTGATATTGGATGTTGTATATTGAAACCTGTTGGGTATAGCTCAGATAATGGTAATCCCTCAGTTTCATCTAGTCATGTTTCAGTTATTCCTAAGATGTCTACGTGCTGTTCGCAGATGACATCATGGAACCATAGCATTTACCAGGGCTGTGGTTCCAAAGGGTGGTCTGGGGATGCCTAGCTTGAGTGTGGCAGTGAGGTGATCATTTGGGTACTGTTAGTCAGGTGTTAGATTCTTACATTTTTGTCTTCTCTTTGATTACTGGGAATTATAGTTCTGTTTCTGCTTCCATTGGAATCCCTGAGGTTTCATGATCTACTGGGCCAAGGCACACTCCTGATTCTTGGTGTTGTATACTACTTAATCATAATTCACTAGGGACGTTACAGGCCTTAAAAAAAAATTTATTTTAACTCTTTGGCACCACAGAACTAAAGACTGTATGTCCCTCCACAGGTCGAAGAGAAAAAAAAAAGATCTTTTGTGTAGTAAATCACACCAGGCCTGCAAGATCAAAAGCTTTCTGTACTGTAAATCAAATGACTGTATTTGCTATGCTACGCTACTAGGATTTGCTATGCAGAAAAATCCCTTATTCAGGTTCAGAGCGGGTTACGTACAAAACATAGTATACAAAAATCATTCAGCCTTGTTCTCTCTGTACATATCACTTAATTTTCAAGAAAACTGTCAAATGACCAAGTCTTAACATTCTTTCTAAAAACATCATAAGACAAACTATGCGAGTAAATGAAGGCAATGAATTCCAAACCTTAATCGCAGGGTAGCAATAAGACTCCTGATGTATTTGTTTATAGTTCATACCTTTTAACAGATGGAAACTGTAAAATTAAATGACTATAAATACGACTCCCTGAGTAACCACTCAACAAGCCGATTAAAGAAGGAAAAGTATCAGGCACATTTCCATATAATGCCTTACATACTAAACAACATAATTTTAATTTGATATGTAAATCCACCAGTAACCAATGTGAATCCAAAAAGGGTAACCTGATCAAATCTAGATTTTAGATATATCAATCTTGTGGCTGTATTCTGAACCAGGCCTAATTTCCTCAAAAGTTTCACTGGTAACTCAGTATGCAAAGAATTACAATAATCCAAGGATCTAAAACTACTGATTGAATCAGCACCCTAAAAATGTTGTTGATAAAAATAGGAACAAATTAATCACAATTGTCTTAATTTTAAAAATGACTTTTGACTCGTGTGAATTTCCTCAGGAAGTTTAATGCAGGGGGGTTGAGGAATCTTGTCTATAGCCGTATATCAGAATCTTGAAAGATAGTAAATAGTTAAAGATATGTCTCAACTCATAGATCATGGATTGTTTCACTTTGCAATTTCTGATGTGATGTCCATGGAAGGTCCAGATGATGCAGGTCTTTGAAGGCTTTTTCTTTCGTTATCTAGGAGGTTGATTAGGCACAGATTCAGCTCAGATCACAAATGTGTAGGTCATAAACAAAAAATTTGAATAAAACTAAATGAAGGAAAGAAACTAAACTGAGAACTGGTGCCTCAACACAGACTGAGCAGAAGTATATAAAAATTTGAACCAATTGCAGGAGCCTGATGTAACCACAGATTCTGACCTGATCAAAACCATACCAGAATACCAGCATATATGTGTGTATGTGTGCACATAGACAAATGCCAATATTCCGACTACACGCTATTCTATAAAATGGCACCTAAATGCGATGGCATGCAGTTTGAAGCTGGGTATACTCATGAATGGAACTCAGTTTGTTTGTTTGTTGCTTGGGATTTATTAACCGCCTTTATGAAAAGATTAACCCGAGTTACTTACGCATGTTTAGTAATCCAGGCATGAGCATTTACATAGCTCTGTAGCTATGGTATAAGTGGTTACACCTAAAATATATGTATGTATTAGCTCTGTAAAGAAAAGTAGATGCCAGATAGGCACCCCTTTGTAAAATTGCTCTCATGTTTTTAGTCACCTTATTTTCTAATTCCTCTTATTCTCTTTCTTATCTATATGTTCCATCTTTGCTTATACCCTATTCTGTCTATTAAAATGTTCTATTACATATTGTGTTGACATTGTAAGTAGTATACTCTGCCATACTTTGTATTGTTATTTAAATATTTTTACTGCTATAAATGTCTATTGCTTATATTTGATTTACTCTTACTGTACACTGCCTTGAGTGAATTCTTTCAAAAAGGCGGTAAATAAATCCTAATAATAAATGGTACAATAGCAATTAAGCATCGGTGGATCTGAGTGTCTCCTGGTTTGTTCTTCTGGCAGAAGGTGTACTTGAACACTATCCAGCATGAGTGGTTTCGTGTGTCGAGTCAAAAGTCAGCTGTCCCCGCCATGGTTGAAGACTACATAGCTGCCTTCACTGAGATCTCCCCTGCCATCCTGAAGCATGTTATTAATATGGCAGATGGCAATGGCAACACTGCTCTTCATTACAGCGTGTCCCACTCAAACTTTGAGATTGTGAGGCTGCTTCTTGATGCAAGTAAGTCAGAGGTTTCTCTGTAGGATACAACTTTGATTAGCGTTTATAAGAAGTCTGCAAGATTCACCTTGTGTAGCTTGGTGTTAAGTCACCGAGAGGCCCTTTTACTAAGGTGCGTAGGCACCTACGTACATCCAGTGCACGTCAGATTAGAACTACCTCTCGGCTACCGCGTGCCCCAGGTGGTAATTCTATTTTCGACACGCATCTAAAACACCCAGCAGAAATATTTTCAATTTTCTACTGCATGGCACTAACTGGGCAGTATTCAGCAGTGTATGTGTACTGACGATTACCGCCTGATTAACGCATGAGACCTTACTGCTAAGTCAGTGGGTGGCAGTAAGGTCTCAGGGCCAAAGTGGATGCGTGGCCATTTTAATTTTGCCGCACATCCATTTTCAGCCACAAAAAAAAGGTCTTTTTGCAGGTGTGTTGAAAAATGGATATGCGCGCATCCAGTACATGCGCCTTCAAAATCACAGGCCATTTTTAGGCGCGCCTTAGTAAAAGGGCCCCTAAGCTAGTGAAATTGTGAATTTGTAGGGGGTATTTAGTGATTTTTTTTTTTTTTGCATAAATTACTCTTCCTTATCACCCTACCAGCAGATGGGAGATAGATCATCTGAACTGTTTCAGTGCCATCACCAGTAAAGGGAGTGGTTCAGCCTGGGACATCTAAGTACTTCTGTGCAAACGGCAGACAGTGCAGAATGGGTACTGCGCAAGCCGTTTCTCCAGAATGGGTACTGTGCAAGCCAATATCCGTTTGATATTGATCTAGGCTTTACTCCAAGGGACTGGTCCATGGACCTTTCTCTGGTTAGGCATGGAAGTGTCCTTCCCTCCGCAGCCCCAAGTTTCTAACTTGTGGGTTTTGCTTTTGAGGCTGGCATTTATCCCCCATGACCCCCCCCCCCCCCCAGCGCAGATTTCAAAAAAGAAAATTAGAAATAGGGTGTTCTTTTTGTTTTTATTTATATTTTGTCAGGTTTACCCTGACCGCTTAAAGTTACAAGGGCAGATGAGTCTTCCTGATCATAGTAACATAGTAAATGATGACAGATGAATACCTGCACAATCCATCCATCCAGTCTGCTTAACAAGGTGGCCAGAGCCACATCCGTCAGTCTGTGAAGGTTATACTCTTTCTTGATTCAACTTTAGCATCATAAACATGACAGTTGGCAAGCTGTCAAAGCCCACTCCAGCCCATCCTGATCTGTCTTTGCTTTTTTTCAGGACACAGACCTTGACAGTCTGCCCAGCACTGGCCTTACTTTCCATTTACTGGAATCGCTGTTTAATTATTACTCCATCATAACACATCAGCAGCCATGCAGTTTAAGTTTTGTTTGAATTCCATCGTGTTGCTCTATAGGGATCCTCTGTTTTTATCCTACACAGTTTTGAATTCTGTCACCATTTTTGTCCTCACCACCTTCACTGGGAAGGCTATTTCGGGCATCCACCACTTTCTTCGTGAAAAGGTATTTCCTGATATTACTCCTAAGTTTACCACCCTGCAACCTCAATTCGTATCCTCTAGTTCTACCACTTCCCTGTCTTAGTTTCACAACCTCTACCAGAGTTTCCATATTCCTTCATTTAAACGATGTTCAATGACAACATCAAGGTTCCATGTTTGGCAGAGCCTTTTGTAAAATACAGGGGCAACTGACTACATTCCAACCCAGGCATCTCAGATCAAATCTCAATGATTTATGTTAAATGGTTCTTTAGGCTGGCAAATACACTTTGTACTGGAGATGGGCTGTTTGGCAAAAAGATTATAGAGATTATGGATACTATTAAAGACAATTTATCACCTTGCTGCATCTCTTTGCTGTAGAGTCAGTCTACATCATCATTTAGATGGAAAAGCATTAGGAGAGTCTGTTCCTTTACCAAAGAAGTTTTCTCCCCTTTTTCAGGCATCTGCAACAGGGTCAACAGCAGTATTTTTGTACTAGGCCTTGTCAAAGAGAAGAGGCAATCAAAACAAACAGCCCTCTTCCTCTTGACTGCATCGTCAAAATGCTGCCATTTCCTTTTTCCAAAACACACTCTGCTCTGTTTGTATGGGGTTGGGTGCAGTTTCTAATTTGTGAATGGAAGGAAATAATGGATTTCTGGGTACTTAACATTGCAAATCTGAGTGCCACCTTATATTTCCAACAGTTCCCCTGAAAACTCCGTGACCTAGTCTCAACTATCACAGACCCACACAAAAGTTCTTCTTTTGCAAGCCAATGCACAGAATCTGTTCCATTACAGGAGAGGAATCAAGGATTCTAAGAATACCTCAGAAATTTTAAAAATGAATACTTACCTGTACATCTGCCACTGCTTGACAAAAGGCTCTGTTCCCTGAATCTCAAGACTGCTATACATATATACCATTTCATCCCAAATGCCAGGAAATATTATTGTTTCATCCTTCAAACCATCTTTTGCCAGTAAAAGGTCCCTTCCCTCAGTTTCCAGAAAATTCACCAAATGCCTGGTGGTTATAGCAGCCTATCTGCACAGGCAGGGCTAGATGCACTAAAGTCCTCGGAAGAGCTGTTCCCTTACCAATTCCATAGCGAATCGTTAGGGAACGGCCATGCATCAAGGAAAGGGAATGCAAATGAGCTGCTCGTTGTAGCTCACTTGCATTCTCTATTTCCTCGGAAAACAGTCGGCCGGTCGAGCATGCGCAGAGCACCCAAGCATTATGCTGGTTGCTCTGCGCATGCCAAAGACATCCAAAAAGGACGTCCCTGACAAACACTTATTAGAGCCGCAGGCCGGAGCGCAAGCTGCAGCCGCCAGTACAGCTGGTGATCCCTGCCGCCCCACTCTCGGAAGAAGGGAGTGGATTGCGGCTGACCGTGCAGACCCTCCTCCCCGGGAACACACGGCTCTGGGGGGTGAGAGTTGCACCAAATTACCACCGCCAGCATCGGGATGTGCGAGGACACCTAACATGGACATCCTTCACCGAAACATACAAAAAAGGATGGCCCTGACGAACAATTGGACATTTTTCCCCAGATTTTTTGTGATGGGTGTTCTTCTGCGAGGACGTCCAAATAAAAAAAACAATTTAGACATCCCTTTCGATTATGCCCCCCTCCAGGTCTCTCTCCGCCAATCACAGCGGCAGAGATCACCAGCTGTACTGGCAGGTGCAGCTTGCACTCCGGCCCGCAGCTCTAACAAGTGCTCGTCAGGGACGTGCTTTTTGGACATCTTTGGCATGCACAGAGCAGCCAGCATAACGTGACACCGGTGACAGCTAAATGCGCTGTGATTGGCGGAGAGAGACCTGGAGGGGGGCATAATCGAAAGGGATGTCTAAATAGTTTTTTTATTTGGACATCTTCGCAGAAGAACACCCATCACAAAAGATCTGGGGTAAAATGTCCAATTGCTCATCGGGGCCGTCCTTTTTCTTTTTTTAATGTTTCAGTGAAGGATGTCCATGTTAGGCGCTTTAGAAGGACGGCTCTGACAAGCACTTGGACGTTTTTTTTTCCCGATTTTTTTTTTTTTTGTTACATTTATAGAAGTTTTTAGAGGCTCCGCAGCCCCAACGTGAGGTACAGACCTCCCGTTAGATTTTCCACAGTTAGGCAATCAGAAAACAGTAGTGCATCTCATTACAATACGATTTATACACATTGGGGTACTAATTTGCTCATCTGCATTCCGTTTTCGTTAGTTGCTACCGTGATCGGAAAATTGCTCGGTGAAGCATTTAGTGCATGCCACGGTTTACTACTTGCTCGTTAATGGCTTGTTAAGTTTAGTGCATTTGGCCCTCACTGTTTCTAGAAAATGATGATTGATTACTGGAAGGAGCTTCAAGGGTCTATCCCTCTTCCTCAGAGACATGACAGTCTACCTCCTTCAAAACTTTTGCATTCTGATCCATTTTGAAAAATTCATAGAAAGTTGTCCAAGTCACAGCCAAGTGCTGCCTCCATTTAATACTTGAATAAAATTAACCATATATCCCGGGATTCTATAATACCGATCTGAGACTTCTGCATGGAAATTGAATCGTATTGCATAAAAATGTGCATAACTTAATTAGTTAACAAGCTTATCAGCGCTGATAATTGAATGTTAACCAAATGTAAGCACTAATTGACAATTAGAATTTGCACATACTAATTGCTACACTTCTGTAACGTGATGCTTATAAATATAGGTTGCATAGTTGAAAAGTAGGTGTGGTTATGGGCTTGGAATGGGCAGCTCATGTACGTTTTTAAAATCTGTGCAGTTTATAGAATACACCCATGCTGTGCCTAATTTAAGCATCAGAATATACACCAGGTTTTACTTGTCGTAATTGGCCGCGTATTCTATAAACTGCATGGAAATTTAGGCTTATTCTATAAAGTAAGCCTAAATTAAAACATTTTATAGAATACACCGAAGCAAATTGCATTTCAGCACTGAATTTTTAGTAGTGATATATTGCAAGTCCATAGAAAATCTTGGATATTAATATAGTTAATTTAAAAATTACCATGGCCTCAATCAGTAGCCAATGGAGCTTATAACCCTTTCAGACCTTTGAGCAGAAAGAATTAATCTTGCTACATTCTGAACTGTTTGTAATTTCCTAAGAAGTGACTGAGAGCATCCTAAATAGACTATGTTACAGTGATCAACTTGAGACAACAATAATTGCACAATCAATGCAAAAACCAATGGTTCAAAATACTTCTTAATTGCTGTTTGTTTCCTCAATAATAAAAATGACCTTCTCACAATTTTGGATTACAAAAACAAATCTGCTCAAAAGACACCTCCTTTTGCACCTGTGAAGCATTACTGCATGCTAACCAGAGATGAGTCCAACATTTACTGGAGAGCACACCTTAGCACTCGACTCAGGGAGCCTCAACAAAAGCCAAAAAAACTGTTCCATGACAATCCAGAATTGATCCATATTTTCCTCCATCTGTGTATTTGCTTATCTCAGTTTCTACTCATATGCGTGGACAATTAGGTGTCAGTGTTCTATATCCAGAAGCAAGGATATGTTGCATTCTTTCAGCTCTGCCAAGAAGCCGCACAAGCTTATACTTTGTGATTTGTAGTCAGCTAGAAGTCTAAGCCACTTACATGCTGGGGAATTGGAACTAAATAGCAAACAAACAGAACAGAGAGCCAGATGCACTAACTCCATGGAAAGAGCCCTTCCCTTACCGATCCCTTAGCGAATTGGTAAAAAACGGGTATGCATGAAGGAAATCGCATGCAAATGAGCTGCTCGCTGTTAGCTCATTTGCACACGATTTCCTTCCTAAGGAGGGGAAGCCAGTCGGCCAGCTGAGCATGCGCAGAGCAGCCAAGCGTTATGCTGGCTGCTCTGCGCATGCCAAAGACAGCTGCGTGTATAATAGCCATCAATAAATTGCCAGGCATTTTGTGCAGCAGAGGGAGAGAGCGAGACCCTAGAAAGAGAGAATCGGGGATCGGGACACTAATTAGCTCATTGTAATAACTTTTAGATCATTTGCATTCCGTTTTCGTTAGATGCTACCATGACAGGAAAGTGGGTCAGAGAACCCTTTTGTGCATGTCTTATTTTACTACTTGCTCGCTAGACTGGCTAGAACTGGTTTAAAAACCATGTTGCTGGCTCGTTAAGTTTAGTGCATCTGGTCCAAAGTTCTTTAACTTCACAAATGGTTCCCAGATTGTTAATATCTTAAGGACTCTGTTCTGTCTGTACAGCTTATGCTTACATCTTTGTGTTATGCTGACCTCCTGTGACCTGTGCTGCTTTCAGTACTCGAGTATCTGCAAGGGTCATGTAACTTTTAATCTCATAGACTGAACATTGCTTGTGACCTATTCCTATAAAGTCCCATTAGTGTCTTTCTGCACTCATTCTCTATCTCAGAATGTAACCTTTAACTCTGATGGATATGTCCCCTCCTCCTGAATCTCAGATCTTCATTTTAGACTCTGAAGGCTTAAACTGGCTCACTTCATCTTCTCCCCTTTTCCCTGGTAAGCAACATACTATTTTCACCACATGTTATATTCAACTGATATATCTATAGAAAGACTCGTCATAATTTTTTTTAATCTTTATTTTATTTTATCGTAATAATCGTACATCACTTTAAATCCCACAAGAGCAAAACAGCAGCAACATAACACAGTCCATACAGTAGCAATACATAAAAATACCCCTCCCATCAACTACTACAAGCACTAAAGCAACATTCCCCAAATGCATGTCCACTACAAACCAACATGTGGAATTCAATACATATAACCCCCCTCCCCCCCACTCCTTCACAACATATCCCCCAACTCCTCATAGTTCTCCCCACAGCTCTGCAGAACAAGCTCCCCATCCCCCCCCCCCCCCCCCCCCCCCCCACTTAGACTCGTCATAATTGTATTGACCCAGAAGCAATACAGCACTCTTAATTTCAGCTATCTATAGTAAATTTCTTGTTTACTTAGTCATATGGATCTTGTTGATTGATGAGTCCGGCAACTCAGCCAGCATATATTGTGAGAACAGCATTTTTTTTTCCTGGAGTTTCAACTCAAAGCTGCCCCTCTGTTCAGTCCACCCATCTCCAGATCACTGTAACCATAGATTGGACTTGGCCTCTCCTTTATACTTATCCAACCATTCCTCTAACAGCAAATGCCTTGCACAAATTCCAAATAAGGCCCAGCACAACACTTTCTTAGCACCATACTGTCTTTATAAGAACTGGCTCCTCTTGTCGTTTTCCTTCTGTGCAGGCTCCAAGCCTTTCCAACCTCAATAATACAGGGTGGAGGCTCCCTTTTACATCCCAGCCTGGTTACTGGCTCTACAGTTTGGAAATAGAGCAGTGCTTATTTGCCTTCTTCAGAATACTGATAGCAATTCAGAACATCTTTGACAGCATGGAAACCTTCCTCCTGATGTTCTTATGTTTTTAAATGATAAAGATTTTCAGTGTGGTCTGTAAATACAATAGTACAATACCTGTGCCATTTTTATTCTGAGACTACAGACGATCTTCTGTCAGTGTGTGTCTATGTGCAATTTTGGCCTCTCACGTCCTAAACTGAGCCCAGTTTTCTCAGTGTTCCATTGTTCGGAGAAGGGGCTTCTTCATGTGAAATCACCAGTACAGAAGCATTCCATGGGACCTAAATGTCATCTTTACATCTCATTAAACTTCCATTTAAGTCAATGGAATCTTCATTTCTCAAATATCTGACCTGGAAAGTGCTCTCTCTCAGGCTGTGGTTACTCCTGCTACAATAATCTCTGAACTTCAGGCCTTAGTCACATGTGAACCTTGCACTTAGTGTTGTCATAATAAAATAATCCTATATACACATCCTAAATTCCTGCCAAAGGTGGATAAAATAAAAGTGGTCACACCTTTTTTTTCATGTGAATGAGGAAATAGTATTGCCTACATTTTATTTTACACCACACACCACCCACTTGTATGCCTGTACAGAGGATACCTATTACAGGTAAGCAGCCCCTTGCTTTATGGGGACACTGACATTATCTGCCTCCTCAGCACTCCATCCCCTGATTGTTCTCATCTCTTGTATTTTTTTGTCATGTCTATCAACTGTCCTTTCTCTCTGTATTCTTAGCCTGTTTACTTTAGATCAGGACAGAGCGATCAGCTGAGGATAAGGGTCCCATCTTGGCCTCTGGGCTGAGACTGAAAACATACATAGTACAGGGAATGGGAGATAGCTCCCTGTGTCCAACCCCATTGGGGGGCACACAACTGTTTGGATCCTAGCCAGAGCTGGAATATCTAAATACAAATAAAAAATTATGTTGGCTTGAATTATTTTTAACATCATGGGAGTATAGCTATAATAAGACTTTTTGCTTTTATTCCAAAAGGTTTTATAAATATTAGGGACAAAAATAGGACTCACTGTTTAAAAGCATTCTAACAGAAGAACATCAATAGAAATCAAACAAAATAAAACATGGAAAAGAAAATAAGATGATACCTTTTTTATTGGACATAACTTAATACATTTCTTGATTAGCTTTCGAAGGTTGCCCTTCTTCGTCAGATCGGAAATAAGCAAATGTGTTGGCAGATAAATGTGTTGGCAGATACATGTGATGTCCCCAAGCATACATACCCCCACCCTCCCACTCTGTCAGACTGTCAAAATGATGCTTTGATGTTTCTCTTATATATACTATCTGCCAACACATTTGCTTATTTCCGATCTGACGAAGAAGGGCAACCTTCGAAAGCTAATCAAGAAATGTATAAAGTTATGTCCAATAAAAAAGGTATCATCTTATTTTCTTTTCCATGTTTTATTTTGTTTGATTTCTATTGATAACCTTAAGAGTGGACTAACACGGCTACCACACTCCTCTACTAACAGAAGAACAGAAATGCACTGATCTGTGACACTGTGTTGGAGAGCTTATTCATTACCAATTCAGATTTATTTTTTTTTTCTTTATTTTTTTTTTCCCATCTGAATTGCTTTCATTATATGCTTGCTCACTGGCTGCCTTTAATCCTGGAAACTGATCAAAGTATAAATCTTTCTGAACTTTCAAACCAAAAAAAAAAGTATGATAGTAGAACTCGCAGCTGTTTTTAGAGGCCAATGTCACTATACAGTAGGTAACTACAAGACAATGGAATGTTGGAAAGACTCCGTCTCATGCATTCTTCTAGCAGCACTGCCAACATTAAACTTCACCCCTAGCATGGACAGCGGGGAGTGAATTCTGGCTCCTGGTGTTAGTACTGAATCAAATATTCTTGTATAAAAAAAATAAATAAATAAACATTCACACCAGAGTTAAATAATGTCTCACAATTTGCAGATAAATAACTTCATTGTGTGTTGACTTGGCTTCTGTGACTCCTTGTGTTGCATCAAGCAATTAGTCAGAAGTAGAAAACAGTATTCTCTTTTTTTTTTTTTGCTACTGAGCAGTAAGCACTCTTTCCCTCTAGTCTTCATCTGAATTGCTTTCATTATGTGCTTAGTTCCGGCAGTCTTAAATAGGCTGTTCTAATAGCTGTGCCTTCAGTTCATTTGCACAATTGCTGCTTTTCAAGTGTCTGCCTGCCAAAAGTGGAATACCTCATTTCTTCACAGATGCATGCAACGTAAATCACCAGAACAAGGCCGGCTATACCCCCATCATGTTGGCCGCCCTGGCAGCTGTGGAAGCAGAGAAGGACATGAAGATTGTGGAGGAGCTCTTCAGCTGCGGAGATGTGAACGCTAAAGCCAGTCAGGTCAGCGCCATCCCCTTCTGGTACCATTCAGATTAGCACGCTTTGTAGAAATCATGTAGAGTGGCCTTTATGGCACTCGGACATTGTTATGAGGTCTGATGATGGAGCGTTCTACCAGACCCTGGGCTCTGAAAGTTCTATGGGCTGTTTGTTTCCCTCTTTATGCAAATGTTGGATCTGATCTGTGTCCATAACAAGTCTTTTTTTCATAAATCCATTCCATTGTCTTTAAAAAAAAAAAAAAAAGTTTTCATATTGCACATGTTTTTAATCATGTGCAAAGTTGTCAAAATGACCTGCTTTAGTTTTTCCTGGTCATTTTGGGAACAAGTTTCGAATTGTTTCAAACTGGAAAATGTCATCTTCAACAGACACAATGCATTTCAAATTCTGGTTTGCAAGTCATATTGGATGCATGATCAGGAAGTTAAATGAAGACTATTTGCCTGTACACTCTGACATGAACACTTTATAGTTTGACAGCTGTATTTATATTTATGTGAAATGCACCTCTTAGCCTGCTCGCATTGTAAGTGTAAGTTGCACACGGGAGCATTATAATAACATCTCAAACAGTCATTTACCTCTGCATGATTGCTAGTTCCCAAATTCTTACTTGATAATAGCAGAGCAGGATAAGAGGTACGGCTGTGTGTTTTGCATTTTGGTATGGCTAATTTCTAGGGGAACAGCCTGGAATGCAGTTTCACAACTTCTTTTTAAACTCCAGACCAGCAGAGGTGCTATGCTGTGCCCCTCCTTTCCAGGCAGCCTGAAGGGAAGAAGAGGGGAGAGGGTGAACCTAGAGCAGAGAACAGTCACTCTACTCTTTAATCCAGCCCCTCTTCTGCAGTTGCTCCTGCCCATCCGCCTTTTCCTTCAGCTCCACTTATTTTTTTGTCCACCACTTAAGCCTTTGGTACAGTATTCCTTCACAGAAAGAAATCTCTTAAGCTTCTCTTCAGCTTTATGGGAATGAGAAGTTTCAATACAATTAATATTCTAGACACTGTTTCTTATGTGGTGTCTGCTGGAGAGCAAGGGAAGTAAACCGCCAATGTTCTAGTGGCATGTGGTGTCGAACAATGTCCTGAAAGTAGTGCATGAGCCTGGCATGATCTATCTATGAGAGCTTTCATTCTGCCTCTGTTTTGCTTTAGGCTGGTCAGACGGCACTCATGCTTGCAGTGAGCCACGGACGGATAGACATGGTGAGGGCCCTTCTGGCTTGTGGTGCAGACGTCAACATCCAAGATGACGAGGGCTCCAGTGCCTTAATGTGCGCCAGTGAACATGGACATGTGGAAATAGTGAAGCTGCTGCTAGCTCAGCCTGGATGTAATGCCGCACTTTCAGATAACGTACGTCATGACTAAATGTTCTGTGGAGTTATTCTGTGGAATACTATCAGGCTTAATTTCGAAAGAGAAGGGCGCCCATCTTTCGACACAAATCATGAGATGGGTGTCCTTCTCCCAGGGTCACCCAAATCAGCATAATCGAAAGCCGATTTTGGGCGTCCTCAACTGCTTTCCGTCGCAGGGACGACCAAAGTTCACAGGGGCGTGTCGGCAGCATAGTGAAAGCGGGACTGGGGCGTGCCTAACACATGGCATCCTCGACCGATAATGGAAAAAAAAGGGTTCCCTGACGAGCACTTGGGCGACTTTACTTGGTTCATTTTTTTCTTGTGACCAACCCTCAAAAAGGTGCCCGAACTGACCAGATGACCAACGGAGGGAATTGGGGATGACCTCCCCTTATTCCCCCAGTGGTCACTAACTCCCTCCCACCCTAAAAAAAAAAAAAAACTTTAAAAATATTTTTTGCCAGCCTCAAATGTCATACTCAGCTCCCTGACAGCAGTATTTAGGTCCCTGGAGCAGTTTTAGAGGGTACTGCAGTGCACTTCAGGCAGGCGGACCCAGGCCCATCCCCCCCCCCCCCCCCCCACCTGTTACACTTGTGTTGGTAAATGTGAGCCCTTCAAAACCCACCAGAAACCCACTGTACCCACATGTAGGTGCCTCCCTTCACCCCTTAGGGCTATGGTAGTGTTGTACAGTTGTGGGTAGGGAGGTTGGGGGGCTCAGCACCCAAGGTAAGGGAGCTATGCACCTAGGAGCAATTTCTGAAGTCCACTGCTGTGCCCCCTAGGGTGCCCGGTTGGTGTCCTGGTATGTCAGGGGGACCAGTGCACTACGAATGCTGGCTCCTCCCACGACTAAATGGCTTGGATTTGGTCATTTCTGAGATGGGCGTCTTTGGTTTTCATTATCGCCGAAAATCGGGGACAACCATCTCTAAGGTCGACCTAAATTTCTCGATTTGGGTGTCCCCCGACTGTATTATCGAAACGAAAGATGGACGCCCATCTTGTTTCGATAATATGGGTTTCCCCGCCTCTTCGCCGGGACATCCTGCGAGGACATCCTCATGAACTCTTGGACGCCCCTTTCGATTATGGTCCTCCACGTTTACTATTTATTGAAGAATATGGGAGGAGGAAATAATTAAGGTGAAATTAATTTGAATCAGGGTATAAAGGATTTATATAAGGATTTATCAACATTGCCATTAAAGCTAGAGCTAGTTTGTGGTACATGTTGTGATGGGAGATGAGTGAGGACACAGTACTGGTTGGGAGACAGTTTATCATTGATCCTCTTAAAAACCAAGGCAGTACTACTAGAGAACAGAATGGTATTTCTCATTCAAATATTCAAGTAATGCAGTTTTTCTGGAACCCTGTTAATTGTAGAATTTGAACAACCAAGCAGGAATTAAGATTCAGTTCAGTTACTGTAAAGTGACAGACATGTAGTATTACTGCTCACAAGTGAGTATTTGTTTTCAGTTGTGAGTTCTGCCTTTGGTACTCATGCCATGGCTTCACCACCATGCTTCTGAAAAATTAATATACTTGGTTAACTGCAAATTATGAAGGTCTTAATATAATCTGTTCATCTCATTTGCTTGTCATGTAAGTCCCAAGTTAAACACCATATGGCTAAATCAAAGAAAGCTAATAAGAAACTGAAATTTGCCCTCAATATGTGAAGAACAGCACAAAACTTTGGAGGAAATGTACACAAGATAGAGAAAAATGTAAGCAGATAAAGACCAAATGGCCTATACAGTCTGCCCATCCATGCCATCTACTCTCCCTATCACTCCCTTAAAGATGCTATGTACTTGTCCCAAGCTCTCTTGAATTCAAATACTGTTTTCGTCACCACCACTTCCACCAGAAGGCTGTTCCACAAATTCACCACCCCGTTCTGTGAAGAAGTATTTCCTCAGGTTACTTCTGAGTCTATCCTCTTTCACTTCATCCTATGCCACATCGTTCTAGAGCTTCCTTTCAGCCTCCTGTGCATTTATACCACATAGATATTTAAATGTCTCTATCATGTTATGTTATGTTATGTTATGTTATGTTATGTTATGTTATGTTATGTTATGTTATGTTATGTTATGTTATGTTATGTTATACAGGGCTTATTGTCCGCAAATACCAATATTAGTTCATTGCGGATCACAAATCAAAAGCACTGAGACATAACCTCAGGAAGTGCATGTCATCAATAATAAAAACCAACATGATCTAAATAATAAGTATGAATCACAAAACACTTAATTATCCCAAATATTCATAAAACAAAAATGTTTTAAAGTACTACGAAATACTTGATAATTCCTAAGCATACGCATCTCAAGCGGTAGAGAATTCCATAATGAAGCAGTTAAGTAGTGAAGGAAGAATTGAATAATTTCTTAGATCTTACTGAACGAACTGCTGGGAAATTCAGCAGCATACGATCATGGGTTTTCCTGTTATTAATAGGATTACCCTGTAAGAGCTGCACAAGCTGATATAGATAAATGGTACCACGGGCCTTTAAAAATGGAACACAGTTCTTTAATGAATGAGCCTTGACAAAAAGACCCGACACGGGCCGTGTTTCGGTGACTAGCACCTGCGTCAGGGGTCCCCACGTCTCATGTAGTAAAAGTGAAAGTGCCTTGGTGCTTTGTAGCTTTTACTACATGAGACGTGGGGACCCCTGACGCAGGTGCTAGTCACCGAAACACAGCCCGTGTCGGGTTTTTTTGTCAAGGCTCATTCATTAAAGAACTGTGTTCCATTTTTAAAGGCCCGTGGTGCTGTTTTTTTTGTTTGGACTTTAGTTTGTACTTCGTTCCCTCTCTTTTGTTATATAGATAAAATGGTGCAACAACGTAAATAATCTTAAGCGTGATTATAAATAGTTTAAACTTAGCCCTGGCCTCAGCCGGAAGCCAGTGCACTCTCACAAGCAAAGGAGTGGCTGATGTAAATCTGACACCCAAAAAAAGTGAGCTGAACCGCCGTATTTTGGATAAATTGTAATTGTTTTCTGTCTTTGAGCAACCATTGTAGATGATGCTACAATAATCTAATCTAAATAGGGTTCGATCCTGAACCAGTAATCTAAACTTCTCAGAATCAAAGAAGTTTCGAATTGTTCTAAGTTTCCTTCTAAGTTTCCTTAGTGTATGAAAATATTTCTTCCAAAGTATACATCTTTAAGTTTGTCCCCATAAGCTTTATGACGACGGCCATTGACCATTTTAGTTGCCGCCCTCTGGACCGACTCCATCCTGTTTATATCTTTTTGAAGATGTGCTCTTCAGAATTTGTTCACAGTATTCTAAATGAGGTCTCACCAGAGTCTTCTATAAAGGGGCATCATCACCTTCTATTTCCTAGTGACCATTCCTCTTCTTAAGCACCCAAGCATCCTCCTAGCTTTTGCCATCACCTTTTCTACCTGTTTGGCCACCTTAAGATCATCATATATGACCACACCCACGTCCGGCTCCTCTTTCATGCACAAAGGTTCTTCACCCCCTAAACAGTACCGCTCCCTCAGGTTTTTGGAGCCCAAATGCATGACCCTGCATTTTCTAACATTAAATCTTAGCTACCAAATTCCAGACCATTCCTCTAGCTTCACTAAGTCCTTCCTCATGTTATCCACACCATCAGGGGTGTCTGCCCTGTTGCAGGTTTTGGTATCTGCAAATAGGCAAACCTTCAGTGAAATTAGAACCAGCCATAGAACTGAACCATGTGGCACACCACTGGTAACATCCTTTTCCTCTGAATGAGCTCCATTTACCACTGCCTGCTGTCACCTTCCACTGAATCAGTCCCTAACCCAGTCACTTTAGGGCCTATACTGAGGGCACTCAATTTATTTATTAGTCATCTATGCGAAACCATGTCAAAGGCTTTGCTAAAATTTAAATACACCACATCTAGCACTCTCCCTCGATCCAATTCTCTAATCACCCAGTCAAAGAAATTAATCAGATTCATTAATCAGATTTGTCTGACAAGACCTGCCTCTAGTGAAACCATGTTGCCTCGGGTCCTGTAATCCATTGGATTCCAAAAACTTAACTATTTTCTGTTTTTAAAGTATTTCCATTCATTTACTTGCCACAGATGTCAGAATTACCAGCCTGTAGTTCCCAGCCTCTTCCTTACTTCCACTTTTATGCAGAGGGAAAAATCCCACCTCTAAAGCATTTTAAAGGTCAGACAGCAGAGCTGCTAGAACTTGCCCAAGTATGCCATCCAGCTCCATCACTTTGTCCACCTTTAGTTTAGCCAGTTCCTCATGAACATGGTCTTCAGAAAATCATTCAGGGACTACCATCCTCGATTCCTATTTGTGCTCGTCTTCTGCGGTCCTACTCCTGTACCTTCAATGAGTTATATCAGTGGTTCTCAATGGGTGTGTCACAGGGCTAGCTGCACACTGGAAGTGAAAGCCTTGTAAGAGTGATTTGCAGCTGGCAACTCAAATAGCCAATCTTAGAGCCACCTCTCTAATTGTCATCCTGGTCTTCTGTCCGTACCATCACAAAACATTTCTATTTTGGTCTAAGTATCCTCTCAGGACGTCACTTTCTGACAAGCTGTCATGTGCAACTTTCTCTTGATCACTGATACTTAGTGCCACTAAGGGCAACCTATAGCTTGGGGATCACCATGAGGTGGTCTGCACGTTCCCTTTCTTGTCTCCAGAGAAAGTGTAGTTGCTTACCCAAAATGGGGTTCCTCCATAAACGGTAAGGAAATGCAGATACAGTTACAGTACTTCCCTCCTGCCCCTCGCATGGTCAGGATGCTTCACCTTTCTACTTGACTAGAGAACAGACTGAGTAAAGGCAGGACTTTCTGCTCTGAGTGGAAATCCTTGTGCATGCCCAAACAAGTCAGACTTGTTCAAAGTCTGAAAAGAGCTCCAGCACACAGGCAGTTTGAGGCAGTTTTGAGGGGAATATAATTGGGAGGGGGGGCAATTGGAAGGGTGATGAAGCAGTTGTGGGAGGGAGCTAGGTTATAGGGGTGGGGACAGTTTGCAGGTTGAGAGAGTAGAAAACAAGGAGAGGCAGTGTGACAGGAGGATATCCCTAATTGCTGTGTTTCACTGTGTACAAGTTTCAAGATGGAACTCCTCCCATAGAAATGTATTTGTCTTTTTTTTGGGGGGGGGGGTGGATTATTTCTGTGGAACCCCAAATCCAGTTTGGCCCATGATGTGACTTTTTTCTTTCTTTCTTTCTTTCTTTCTTTTTTTTAACTAGTTTTCCCAAATTTCACGTTTCATCCCGTTCTGTTAAGTTTTCAGAGTTATTTTGCCCCAAAGATGGACAAACATAGTAACATAGTAGGTGACGGCAG
This sequence comes from Microcaecilia unicolor, assembly GCF_901765095.1. NCBI lineage: Eukaryota > Metazoa > Chordata > Amphibia > Gymnophiona > Siphonopidae > Microcaecilia > Microcaecilia unicolor. The sequence goes on along the minus strand of NC_044032.1, from coordinate 239,953,992 downwards.
AAAAAGACCTGTAAGGTTCATCCAGTCTGCCCAACAAGATAAACTCATATGCGCTGATTTATATGTATACCTGACCTTGATTTGTATCTACCATTTTCAGGGCACAGTCCATAGAAGTCTGCCCAGTACTAGCCCCGCCTCACAACCACCGGTGCTGCCACCCAATCTCCGCTAAGCTTCTGAGGATCCATTCCTTCTGAACAGGATTCCTTTATGTTTATACCACGCATTTTTTAATTCCGTTACTGTTTTCATCTCCATCACCTCCCGTGAGAGGGTATTCCAAGTATCCATCACTCTCTCCGTGAAAAAATACTTCCTGACATTTTTCTTCCCGTCTCCGGAACAGGTTCATTTGCGGATTAATACCTTTGGTATTAATCTGCAAATTAAGCTGTTCCGGAGACGGGAAGGTGGTAGAGCTAGAGGACATGAAATGAGGTTGAAGGGGGGGGCAAACATTTCTTGACTATTTTTATATAGCTCTTTCTAAAAAAAATTAGATGACATAGTAAGTACTTTTATTTTCCTCTAATACATTTTGAAAAACTATGCTATACCTGATGGGTACAGCTTTTTGTCCAAGAGAACAAATGACAGTGATGGCAACCACTTGGTCTATTGTCACTTGGAAAGCTAAACTGCTTTCATTATGGGAGAAAGGGAAAACAGGCAAGCAGTTTTAAGTGTCAGGTGGATATTTCCAGGGTTGTACAAGGTATTGGTTCTGTTCATGACAGCTGATGAACATGCAATACACCTCTGGTTTTATCCTTCTCTCGACTAAGAAATGTGCTTCTCAGCAGAAATTGTAACAAATTATTTGCTCTGTTGGAGAGGGGGGGGGGGAGGGTCATGTGCAGGGCCGGCGCAACACAGTAAGCAGGGTAAACACGGCGGGGGGGCACCAGAAACTGCCAGTGCTTACCCGTTGCGCCGACCCTTAGCCCTCCGCAGCTGGCCTGCTCTTTGGAATACTTAGCAGAGCAACAGGAGCATCTTTTTCACTGCCGTCACTCTGCCTCTAGTCAAATGGGTCTGGTGCGCTGGCACCGTGTACTCTTCTGAGTCACAAATGAACTACTTCCGGTTTTCTGAAACTGGAAGTAGTTAATCTGTGGCTCGGAGGAGCATACGTTGCCAGAGTGCCAAACCCATTTGACTAGTGGCAGCAGTGAAAGAAACGCTCTGCTAAGTATTCCAAAGCAGGGCAGCTAGGACAAGGGGAAGGCTAGATAGGGGGAGGGGGTTGGGAAGAAGGAGAACAGAGAAAGGAGAAGCTTGGGCCATGGTGGGGGGGGAGGGGAGGGAAAGACCTAGCACCGGTCCTGGTCATGTGTGTGTTAGGTTTTGAAAGCAAGCACTTGGAGTTTCTACAGCTTAATGATAGGGCATATCATATCCTCTAACTTTTCAAGAGAATTCTGAATTCAGGAAACATACTTCAAGTGTGCAGGTACGAAATTCAATAATATACAGACAGAAAACCAATTATCAAGAAGGGTCTGTGATAGTGTTACAGTTCTAATATGATATTTAAGAATAGGGGGAATTACTCAGAGCATGTGGTAATATTTCTAGTTTTTAAGAACATGCGCTGTATCTAGAAGTTTTAAGATATATATTTTGATTTTTATTCTCCACCAATTACCTATAAGGTAATAAGATTTACAATTGCAAGAATAAAGGGAAATTAAATATTATCTCTGTTGAATTACATTAACCTGCACTGCAAGATTTAAAAACATGTGCTCAGAAATGAAAAGACCATATATTTAGCTTCAAAAGGGGTTTATTTACAATACAGGTAATGTAATCATGTTACAAGCGAGAGGTAGTTTTAAAGGATCTTGGTTACAGGAGAAATTTGCTTAAACAAGATAACAGGTTTAAATCATAAATCATAATTTTTGTTACAGGACATGAGGCAGAGGTCACAGTTCAGGAATTCTTGCAGCAGCCAGTGGTGGGAGAAAAGAGAGTCTGTTTCTGAGGGAGCAGCTCCTGCTTTTATACTGTTAGTTTTCAGAAAAACATGATCGCATGTCCTGAGCATTTGCTTCCTGGTTGCACTGAGTCCTGGGTAATTGCAAAGCATTATGGTCTTAGGGTCCACTGAGTTGTGGGTAATTTGCAAAGGATCATGGTCTTAGGGTACACTGGGTAATGTAGTTCATAGAGGAACATGACCACATGCTGTAAGCCTTTGGCGTCTTGTTGTCTGAGGTAGCCAGCAAATGACCTGGCCTTCTGTTTATGCTTTACTCTGAGTCCTTTTGTCTTTAATAGGTGTAGGTTCACACCTCTCCAGTCATTCTGTCTGTTGGTGTCTTTGATCTTTGTTGTGTTGATCAGCCAGGCTTTTGATCAGTCCTTTCAGGTGGGAGGGGGGAGAGGAAGTTTATATCTCTTTGAAGCAATACCTTTTGTCTTTGTCAGAGTTTGTTTGAGAATAGTCTTTTGTTAAGGGGGAGGAAGTGGGAGATGAAATCCAGGTTAGCTGACCTGCTTCTGTCTCAATAAGTCTTTAAAGCTATATTTTTTTTATATTGGTATATATTTGCATCTGATCCAGCACAATCAATAATTCTGCTACATATTTAATTCTGACAATTAAACTCATATCATGTTACAATAGTACTGTAAACAAAGGAAATAAGCAAGACTAGATGGGCCTTATGTTCTTTATTGGCCATTGTAGCTCATTTCTGTGAACAAATATAGTTGACTGTATTTTTTTTGTTTGTTTCTAGGATGGCAGCACAGCATTGTCCATTGCCCTGGATGCTGGGCATAAGGATATAGCGGTTCTGCTCTATGCTGTCAATTTTTCTAAAGCTCAGTCACCGGTTAGTACTTTTTAAAGGGGTATTATGTTTACATATTGAGATACTGAAAGAACTTTGACCTGTGTTTATACATAATATAATGGGACAAGGCCGCCGAGAGACTGAGCCGGCCCTACTCCCGGACCGCTGCTGCCACCCCCCACCTCAGACTGCTGCATTCCCGGACCACAAAAATTGGAGGGGGGAGCCAGAGCCCGAAGTGGGGGGGGGGCACATTTGGCCATCTCCCTGCCTACGCCACAACTCCATATACCTTGGCTGTCAGTGGTCTCCAAGCCCCCAGCAGATGCCTTCTTGCAGCTTAGCTCTCCGCCGCAAGGCAGGCAATGCGGCGGAGAATAGCACTGGAGGAAGGCTTCTGCTGACAGGGCTTGGGGACCCCCGCCAGCCAAACCAGAGGCCCCAAAGCCTTGTGTCTGCTTCTCCCCAGTCTCTAAGGGGGGGGGGGGGCCTGGTGCCGGAGTTTTTTCTCTCCTGCTCCTGTCGGGACATGATCTCCCGGATCCCATCAAGAGCAGGAGAGAGACAGACCCCGGTGCCGGGCCCGGGGAAATTTACCCCCCCACCCCTCCTATCTCGGTGGCCCTGTAATGGGGTTAATTTTATAAAACATTTTCTTTGTGTAAAGCAGCGTTTTTCAACCTAAGTGCCACAGGAGAAGTTTTCTTGTCTCTAGCGGGACTGCTCGCACCAACGCCGGAACCTTCTCTCTGAGGTAACTTCCTGCTTCTGCGTAGGCAGGAAGCGTCAGAGAGAAGGCTCCAAGGTTGGTGTGAGCAGACTGTATGAATTACTTTTCGCTGCTGCCAAGCACTAGAGACAAGAAAACTTTTAAAAGGTACACAGGGAGGGGGGCCAAGAGAGACAAAGGGAGATGCCTGGTCGCCAGCTAGAGAGGGGTAGGAGGGAGAGATGCAGGACTATTTGTGTGTGGTGGGGGGGGAAGAGAAGGTAAATGCTGGACTGTTTGTGGGAGGGAGGGAGAAGGTATAATATTGGACCATGCGTTGGGGGTGCAGGGGATGGTGGTAAGAAGGTGAAATGCTGTACTATTTGTGGAGGTAAGAAGGTAAAATGCTGGACCACATGGGATGAGGGGGAAGAAGGTAAATGATGGGGTGGGGTGGGGGGAAGAAGATGAAATGCTGGACCAGGGATGGGATTGGGATAGAAGGTAAAATGCTGAACCATGTGTGGGGGTGCACCTTTGACAATTGTAGTACAATGTAAGTGTTCTGTGAACTGAAGAAGGTTGACAGTCTCTGGTGTAAAGCTTGTAACACACAGAAAAGGCCTTTTGTAAAATTGCATAGAGGTATACATTCATTGAACGATTGCTTGTACTTCCACATGGCAACCATATAGATGTTCTAAGTAGGCATAGATGGCAAAGCAGGGGTGGACTTTTGATGTACGCATGGATTTTCTAAAATACATGAATACACACACATTTACCCCTGTTTCTGAGCAGGTGTGAATCTTTGTGAAGGCCATTTGTGCACTGTTGGGGCTGGTTCTGGGAACCTGTTTTTATAGAAAATTGGGTTGAGCTACTGAAAAAGGCAGGCAGCATTTTGGATTTTTCACCTAGGGCGCCCTCTTATAAAATTACCCCCACTATGTAGACAGACAGCATTAGAATGTATTTGGTCAATCCATGTGTTTCATGTGCTATATCACAAGTCAAATGTGTAAGCTGCTGTCTAGTAGTGGTAGCTAAAAGTTGCTTAAGTATAAATACCTGGCCTGCTTCTCTGTTTCACTAGCAGGTATATGAATCTATTACTTCTTTTACCCTCCTCACCCCTTACAAATTGCAAAGGACTTAAATACAAAACAACCTACGCATCCAGCTTCTCCTACATAAGCGCACAACTATGGAATGGACTCCCAAAAGCTGTGAAAACAGAATCCATAACCACCTAACCTTCAGGAAATCACTGAAAACCAATCTCTTCAAAAAGGCTTACCTCACCAATCCAACGTAAATCCCCACACCCAGCAACACAGCATAACCAATGATCGTACCAGACAATCTACAACCTTCATTCCTTTGACCCTCATGGAGCCTGACACATACCCACATCATTTGTCCACAATATAACCTTGTATTTGTTATCAACCGACTTGGCGAACGCCTTTACGGTACTATGTAAGCCACATTTTCTGTCGCTCATTAGACTGTTAGTGCCTGTGCACTGATTTTGGCCACTGCCTCATCATTTTCCTTTCAGCTAAAAAGTGCCCATGCTGTGAAAACCATGTGTATACTTTTAGCCACCCCCTTTATGTAACTGACAGTTGTAACAGTATCGTTCCCCTCTGCATTTGACTATGAAGGAGTTTCTTACTGTTTCATTACCCCGAACGTACTAATGCTGAGAGAATTCAGCGAACGGATGACCTCCAAACTGGCAAGAACTGATCAGCAGAAGAGCTGTGGCATGGAGCCTAAGATGGCAGACACATATGCGCCGCCCTCATCACCCGCTGGCTCTGTGTGGGCAGCAGAAATTATAACAGAGGTTAGTACACCTTTAGAATCCTCAATGGGGAAGCAATTTCAAAAAGTGGTGGACAAATTGGACCAAATGGAAGCCAAATTGACTACCCTTAACAAAGATGTACAAGCACTTCAACAACACAATGGGTTGGCGAGAAGGAAGATGTGGTCTGAGAACTGGAAGGTCAGTCGCTTCAACATGCGACCAAATTGCGAAATATAGAAGACAAATTGGAGGGCCTAGAGAATCGCTCCATATGGAACAACCTCCGACTGGTAGGGCTTCCAGAAAAGCTCCCTGATGAGGACCTCTGCTCCATGGAGCACTGGTCCCTCTTCAGAAAGAGAGGGCACATCGTCTGGAGATCCGCAGAGACAATCAAATGAGGGTCCCAAGTTGTCATTCTAAAGATTTTAAATTATGTACACAAACAAGATATTCTTAGAGCTCTGCAGGGAGGTACTAAGTTGCAATTCAAGGGAATTGAGGTTCTGTGCTTCCAGGACTACTGGCTAGAAGGACCTTTTCCCCAATCTCAAAATTGGTTCAACTTCAGATTACATTCATTTTGGTATTTCTGGCTAAGCTGCAGACTTTTCACAATGGCACTACCACTGTGTTTGATTCACCTCCTGAAGCTGCGTAATATGTGGAACATCTCTTCTTTATCTCCCAGCTGAGGGACTTTGTGCTTTCCCTGTATTTTTTGGTTGTACTTTTTCTGCAGAGCAGGCTGGTTGCTGGAAGGCCTTATAGAAATAAACTAACTCTTTTATGGGCTTCTTGTCCCTTCTGGGAGATATTTGTTCTTTGTTGATCTATTTGTTTGTTGGATCTTTATGTGAGAGACTGCAATTTTCTAGGGTGCTGTGCTCTACTTTGGGCAGGTTGATCCATGGGAACAAGTTGAAAAGCACTCTAGCCCACATGTTCTGGTAGCCTTTCAGAGGGGGTCACTCTGCCGATTATTCAGTTTAACTCTCCGGGGTACTTAGCTTTTTTTCATTGGAATTTTATTGGTTTGTTTAAATATTTATCTATTTGCTTTTACATGGGGATGGGGTGGATCCTTTTTTGAACAGGTTGCATGTCTGGGTTGGATGGCTGATGAAAAAGATAATTGCTCTGGGATTTGCTGTCTTTGTTGGCCTTTTTGTGGAAAAGGGGTGGGGTCTCTCCATTGTAGGTACATCTAAAGCGATGTATGCTTCGGTTAGGGAAGGGGAGGGCAGTGGGAACTCGTATTTTTTTTCTCTTTCGTTGTTTGTGCAGGAGATCCTGGGGCAAATGTCTGCTCACTTGTCATGGGCTGGGAGGCCGCTACTCCTCTGTACCTTTTCTTTTTTGGTATGATTCACTATTCATCTTTTTTAGTATGATTCACCTCTTCAAAAAGGCCTACCCCAACAATCCAACGTAAACCCCTACACCAAGCAACACAGCATGACCAATAATCGTACTGGACAACATACCATCTTCATTCCTTTCGACCCTTCACAGCTACCTCACTCGATCACTATATAACCTTCTATTTGTATTGTATTTGTTATTAACCGACTTGACGAACGCCTTTGATGGTACTATGTAAGCCACATTGAGCCTGCAAATAGGTGGGAAAATGTGGAGTACAAATGTAACAAATAATAATGATAATATTCCTTTGTATTTGCAGTGGTTGGGGTAGATGAGTCATCTTAGACTTCCTTCATGGAATGTGGAGGGGGTCACATATGGTCTATGACTGCTGTGGATCGCTCTCACCTGACAGGAGATTTGCGTATTTGTCCTTCTAAGAGGTTGCCCCTGCTCTGCCATACTCTGGATTTGGTGGACTCCTGGAGGCTATTCCATACGAATGATAGGGACTATACTCATTTCTTCAAGGCCCATTCCACCCAATCTCGAATTAACTATATTTTGGTTTCCCAGTCAGTTTTTAAACATTTGATGGCTTTGGAGATTGTTCCGTATAGTGTCTCCGATCATGCCATGATGTGGGTCTAGCTACAATATGGCCCCTTCAGATGCTGGGACCTGTTGCTGGCGTTTTCTTGTTGGCCTTTATTGGGATCCTGGGTTCCATTCCTTTTTGGTGAATAAATGGACTGAGTATGCAGCTCATAATGCCGCCTATGTGTTGCAACCCCCTTTTTTTTTTTTTTTTGATTTGGCAAAAGCGGTGCTCGAGGGGGAAATTATAACTTATGTGGTTCACAACAAGAAAATGAGAGATAAAGAAATTTTATGCCTGGAAAGGCAGATGATCAAGGATAGGATCACATTTGGGACATTGAGGTCTCCAGCAGCACGCACAGCCCTTCTAGCCTCACAAGCAGCCCTTAATACCTTATTGCATCAATGAACTGTTACATCTTTAATGTATTATAAATATCAACTTTTATCTTCATGGTTGTAAAAGCAGTAAATTATTGGCGCACTTGCTGCGATCTCATCAAGGTTCCTCGTGGGTTTTGCCATTAGCTGTAGGTGGAGGGTTGAAGATTTCCTCTGATATAGAAGTTAATGTCATCTTTATACACTTTTATGAACAACTACATGCCCCCCTGGAAGGGGACACTTTGGATTGTTCTATATATCTTGATAACATTGAACTCCCTCTTATTTCTTCATATCAAGCTTCAGTGCTCCCTTCTCGGAGGGGGGACTTGCGTTGGCTCTTCAAGGGAGTGCACTCTGTAAGACTTCAGGGCTGGACAGCCTAAAGGCTGAATTTTATAAAATTCTCCATAAACATATCTCACATACATTGTTGAATTACTTTTCATATATGGTCAAACATAAACTCCTTCTGGAATCCCTTCAAATAGCACAAATGATAGATCTTTTAAAGCCTGACAAAGACCCATGCTTTCCTAATTCATATAGACCAATATATTTACTTAATTTTGAAGCCAAGCTATTTGCAAAGATTCTGGCAAACCATCTAGCTAAACTTCTACCGGATCTAGTGGAATATGCTCAAGTGGGATTTGTCAGAGGGTGGACTGTTGTTAAAATCTTTGGCTTATTTTGGCCTCCTTAGAGGTAGTCCAGTCATGTCAACTTCCTTCACTTTTGGTCAGCTTTGATGCTGAAAAGACTTGACCACGTTTATTGGAATTTTCTTTTTCAGACTCTTCAGTCATATGGAATTACGGGCTTTTTTTTTTTCTTGATGTGAAAGTTTTGTACTCTGTTCCGGATGCAGTTATGTGGGTTGACGGAATCTTTTCACAGCCTTTTCCATTCCGACGTAGTACACAGCAGAGATGCCCTTTATCACAGCTGCTTTTTGGTTTGGTCTCGATCCCTTGATTAGAGACATTTTGGCTAATCCAGAGATTGCAGGGGTACCCTTTCAACCCTCTGCTTTTAAGATTTTGGCTTTTGTGGATGATTTATTAGTTCATCTGACAAACCTCCAGCAGTCTTTGGAAACTTTGATGATGGTTTTTCAAGAATATGGTGATTTCTCAGAATTTTATTTAAATCTACAAAAATCCCTGGCTCTGGCCTCTTCAGACCGGGTGCAACAGGATTGGGTGTGTCTGTTCCCGTTGAGATGGGCCCGGCATTCCTTTCAATACTTGAGAATTTGTCAATGAAACCATCGGAATTATACCATCTTAATATTACTCACTTGTTGAACTGGATATAGCAACTCTAGCTGGCTGGCAATCCCTGCCCTTGGGAATTCATGGCCGAATTAATCTTTTTCTGATGGTAGAGTTCCCCAAATGGCTCTTCAGATGCTGCCTCTCCTCCTATTAAAGCAGGATCTCCACATTCTACACCACCACTTATCCAGTTTTATTTGGAGGGACAGGAAACCTAAAATCACCATTCAGTTGTTGTTGGGAAACTGGCAAGCTGGGGGGTTGGGGCTGCCTGACCTTTACAAATATAATCTAGCCTGATTAGCTCAGCTTTTAGGGAATTGGTTTTTAGAGAGGGAGGAATATCCTCCAGTTCAAATAGTCTGAAATTTTTGCCCTCTGGCATTTCAGTTTTCTTCTACCAACACCAGTAAAGCGGCTTCCAGCGGTAGCACATGGCAGTGTTTTGCTGTCCTTCCTGAGGGCCTTATTGTGAGTCCTTACTTCTTATTGAGGGATCCCTTCTCATATCTCTGCTTTCTTGCCTTTTCAAGTGAATGCAGGATTTTTCCCATGCATTGATAATGTCACTTTCAACAAGTGGGAAGATCTAGGTATTACAAGTCTTGACCATGTACTACACACAGATGGTACTATTTTACCCTTGCAGGCTTTGGGAGGAGGTGCTTTAACACAGGTAGAAGATATTTTTGTATATCATCAATTAAGACATTACGTGGCATTTCTGGATGGCACTGCTTTGGCTGCTAGTCATGTTGAGAAATTACGTTCTTTTTTTCCGTTTGGAGGATAGAGATCATTTGTCAGTCTCCGTATTACATAAAGCCATTTTACAATTCTCCCCTCAAAAATCTGTATTACACCTTCAGTCAAAAGTGGGCCATAGACCTACACCAATCGCAAGCCTCTTTGGGTTTTGCTAAATAGATTTCTTGTATCCCACAACTGACCCTCGCAGCCGATTTGCATGAGTGTCAGTTCCGGATATTGTATCAGGCTTATTTTTCTCAAACTCAGCTATTTCATGTGGGCGTCATTGATATTCCTTTGTGTTGAAAGTGTAATATTTCTCACAATTCTTTTTTCATGCTTTTTTGGGACTGCCCTGTCATACATAATTTTTGGCTTCTGTTAGTTCATTTCTTAGAAGGCTTCTTGGACTCAACTGTTCAATTTACAGTGATGGGCTTCTTGTTGGAGAGTCATGAAGTTTTTCCCTATGTAGATCAGGGGCGTAGCCAGACAACAGATTTTGGGTGGGCATAGACAAGAAGTGGGTGGGCACCAAGTGTTCTCCCCTTCACCCACCACCAAAAAAAATCTCAGCTGGCGGGAAAACGCTTCTTTCCACCTTAGCAGTCTGCAGCAGGCATGTGCTGAAAACTGAGCACACGCAGGTGCTGGTATCCTGGAGAATAGCGTTTTCATTACCATCAGGGGGAAGTGGATCCCCACCTGCTACCGCTAATATGTGTGCTACTGTTGGGTGGGCCCCGGCCCACCTGTGGCTACGCCACTGATGTAGATCAGAGACCACCTCCGTCTTGTAAGTAAGGCAGCTTTATTGGGGGAAAACTCTATTTTGAAGTGTAGACAGTACTCGACGCTTCTTTTTATTGGGGGTGGTGGAGTATACTTCACAATTACATGTTGCTGGAAAAACTTCATTTGGGCGGGTTGCCAAAATGGGAAAAAAAAAGTTTTTATATGGAACCTTTACATTTCATCCCTTTCTCCAAGGGCTCGTAATTTCGTCTTGAATTCTCTTTAAGGTCATCCTTAGGTTGTTTGGATGCTTAGTGGTAGGGTCTCCTGTGTATTTTTTTTTTTGGGGGGGGGGGGGTTGTTTGTTTTTTTTGTAAGTGGGGTGGGTCAGGGGTAGAGTTAGTTCCTTGGTTCCGTCGAGGTGAGTATTAAGGAGAGGGTCTATCAGAACACAGGCAGCTCTCCATTTCCTTTGGTTTGTGCCTCTACTTACCCCTGGTTTGAATATTAAACCATAATATTTGTTCTTTGGTCTTCTTGGGAAATGGGAGAGTGTTCCTATTACTGTGTTTTAGTGATTTGCTTCCCTGTATCCCATTTGTATTCAATATTTACCAGTGTTTTATTTGTAGGCATTGGTTTCTTGCATATGGAAGGGGGAGGTTGAAGGGGTTGTTTGGACTTTGTGTGTTATTGTTCTATGGATTAGGTTGGGGTTTGGACTTGAGGGTTGATGGGGTCAGAAGGGGAGGGAGGAAATATGAAATTTGTTTATGTCTACTGCATATATGCAATTTTTGCTCTGTTCTTTATGTAATATTTGTCATCAATAGAAGGATTGAAATAGAATAAGTCTTTACTCTCCTACTGCCTTTATAATTGCCTGGGAGAAACTTCTTGTTTTCTTTTTAATTCTAAACTAGGAGTTTTCTGACCTACCAGTGAACCAAGGTGTGCACCAGATTATATGCTAAACTATTCGTTCCTCTCTTGATTTAAATGTTGGTTTCTTCCTTTCACCAACTCTTTTCTTTTTTTTTTTTTTTTCTTTTGTTAGGGCACACCCAGATTGGGAAGGAAAATGCCACCCAGCCCCACCCACAGAGGCACATTCGATTAAATAATAATGCACATGGACCATTGTGCATCCAAATGCCATCTTTAAGCTGCTAATTTTTACAATTCATAGCGACAGATACTGAATGTAAACTTCTTGTGCCTGAGCTCAGCAGCCTGCTTGGACAACCCGTGTGGCCATGCTGATGGACTGACAAAACTGGGATCCCCTCTTGTGCTCGCTTATTCATGAGAAAGTTGATGAACAGACTGGCATCTTTCCCTCCAAAGCAGACTGTTTCACATTTGCAGTATACGCTGTATAATTTTATAAATTCTCTTTCGGAGCAAGTTGAAACTGTGCTGCTGTGTAGGGGTGGGAGTAGTTCTATCTGGTTTTCTCTTAGGTGGGTGGAACCATGATCTCAGCATTGTTTTTAAAAACTTTCTCTGGTTATTTATATTTTCTAAACACTAAATAGTTGGCAATAACCATTTCTCTAAGTGTTCATTCCAAATTGATTTCTTGTTTTCATTTTTTGTGGTTATTGAAGAAATACATCCATACATTAGGCATATACATTCAGCTCTTTGGGTCTGGGCTGATGGCTTGAATACCTTAGGGAATGGGACTACGAAGACTCTATGAGGCCTAAAATTGCTAACTAAAAATAAGCTCAGATTGCTATATTGTGTAACTTTTATATTAAAGAAAATTGTATCTATATTAAAAATGTCACAGTATTTTCACCATATTTTATATTCCCTAGAGTAATAAAAGCACAAACTACGTGAAGAATATGGATGCTGTTACCATATTTTTATTAACTGTGTAGGGACTGTATGTCACTGCATCATCTAAGTTTTATCATAGCATTTAATTAGGGGCACCAGCTATGTATTCATTTGTAGTGGAAAGGCAACATTCTGCTTATTTATGAAATAATGTTTCCCATTCATTTTCAGTCATGTATGTATTTAAGTGTTCGAAGTGCCTTAGCCTCTTGCCATATTTTCGGAATAAAATTTCTTTATGATATTTTACTTTTGTGCTTTTAGTTAACTTTATCAATTAAAAAAAACCCAAAACAGACTCATAGCTCCAGCAGCGCATATAATTGTTCTGAATTTTTGGGACATAGTGATCCTATTCCTGCATGTAGCAACCTTATGACAGTGTGATACTTTTGTGTTCTCATGTTTAAAAAAAAAAAAATCACTATACTTCGTTCAGCATGCCTTGGTGGTGCAGATGTGTATAAGCAACACAGAACCCTCTGTGGGCCTTTCCTCCCCAAACTCCAGTCTACAGCTGTTTCATTGTCACCCTGGCTACCCCCCCCCCCCCCCCCCCGAGGGCCCCTCTTCTGTGCAGGTAGTGCTCTTGTATTATTCTGAATACTTCTGCCTGTGCTCTTTTTATTCTTTCCAACCCAGCTGAAGTAAGAAAGCATGATATAAAAGGGATTGAGAATGTCTGTTTGAGGGCGAAATAACTCTCCAAAAATGTAATGGCATTGGATGGAATTTGGCATGTAGGAAAAATCAGTAGAAAACCTTAATTGAGTTAAAAAATGGGCCAAATTGGATTGGGGATTCCAAAAGAATGAGCTTTCCCACCTCCAAATAAATAAATAAATATTAAAGTAGCCCAGTGCATTTATATGACAGAAGGAATTTCAGCTTCTGTAGCACAGTAATTTACAAAGAGTGAAACATAGCAGCTAAGGACTTAATCCTATCAAACTATCTCTTCCTGTTCTCTACACTCCCACAGTCCACCCCCTCCCAAATGAATGTGTCTTCTGAATTCTGCATTTAATTTACTATTACATCAGATCACCCATTCTGATAAAAAGAAAGAGGGAGAAATCAAAGTATGTACGATACTGATGAATAAGAAAGAAAAAATGTCCTTTTTGCCTTTGTGTTTAAGATTTTGTATGTTCTGGATTTTAATGTAATAATGTGTATAATTTTTTGGTGGAATTTGTTCCCTCAGTCTTCTACTCTCTGAGTCATACATACATTCACACTGAGAGATGCTTCTCGAGGATCCTGAAACATGCAGTGCCAACAAAGCATTGTTCAAAGAATCTCCCCTTTGCTTTTAAAATAACAGGTGTAGCAGCGCGTAGGGTTAAATGGCTAATCCTCTCAGTGCAAGACAGTGAAAAATAGAGTTCCATAGGAATTTGTACTGCGAAAATGGCATACATGAATGAGATGATCAAATTTGCAAACACAAAATTATTCAAAGTTGTCAAATCGCAAGAGGATTGTGAGAAATTCCAGGAGGATTCTGTGAGACCAGGAGATGGGACATCCAGATGGCAGATGAAACTTAATATCGATAAATGCAAAGTGATACACATTATGAATAACCCAAATTACAGCTGCACAATGCTAGATTCCACATTAGGAGTCCCCACTCAGAAAGAGGATCTAGGCATCATCATGGACAATATGTTGAAATCCTATTTTGAGTATGCAGTGGCAGCCAACAAAGAATGTTAGAAATTATTAGGAAAGGAATAAAAAATAAAACAATTTCATATGCGTCAATCACACCCTCAGTATTGTGTGCAGTTCTGATCACTGCATCTAAAAAAAAAAAAAAAAGATATGGAATAGAAAAAGATTGGTAAAGGGGATAGGAAAAAGCTAAAGAGGAGATAGGGCTCTTCAGCTTGGAGAAGAGACAGCTGATGGGGAGAATTCATAGAGCAGAGGCGTATCTGCGTGGGGCCACAGGGGCCTGGGCCCCTGCAGATTTCGCCCTGGCCCATACAACGTGGTGCGACATCAGACTCCGAATCAACAGCGTACAGCATGGCCACAGACAGAGGAGGACGACGAACAAGAACTTTGAAGACCTCGGCGGCTGGCAGGGGTTGGGGTCCCCCACCAGCTGAAGAATTATTTTTAAAAGCAGGTGGAAGCGGACCTCGGCTGGCGGGGGTTGGGGCCCCCCACCAGCAAAGGTAAACAACATCAGCGGGGGGGTTGGCGGCGGGAGAGGAGGTGGATAGAGTTGGTGGAAGGGGGGGTCTGGCAATGGTGGGGGGGAGTCGGTGGTGGCAGGGGGGGCTCTGGCAATAGCGGGGGGGGGGGGTCGGTGGTGCCGGGGGGGGGGTCTAAAATGTGCTCCTTCCCTCTGGCCCTGGCCCCCCCTACTGCCAGAGTCCAGATACGCCCCTGTCATAGAGGTCTATAAAATCCTGAATGGCATTAAATGGGTAAAAGTGACTTGGTTGTTTACTGTTTCAAAAAGTATGACAACAAGGGGACACCATGAATTTACTAAGTAGTACATTTAAAACAAATCAGAGAAAGTTATCGTTTTTCACTCTGCACACAATTAGCTTTGAAATTTTTTGTTGGAGGATGTAGTAAATGATTTGTACAGATTTCTAGAGGAAAAGTTTATAAATTGTTATTAAGGTAGACATTAGGAAATCCACTGTTTATTCTTGTGATGAGTGACAGCTGCTCAATCTGCTTTTTGGGATTCTGCCAGGTACTTGTGTCCTGGATTGGTCACTGATGAAACAGAGTACTGGAGCTTGATAAACTTTGTCTGACCTAGTATGACAATACTTATGCTCTTATGTCCTTGTGTCCCATATCCCACCTTCCAAATAAAAATAAATAATCTGTATTTTACAAATAAATTCTCTGGAAATGTATCTGAATGTATCCTTATTTTTATTTTGGGGGGGAGTGAGAAGTAGGGGAAGTACTGGCAGTTCTCTCCTGCTCCAGTGGGTTTACAGATATTTTCCCCTATTGCATATCTCTTCCTTAATCTCATCATAACTGCTGTAGTCCTTAGCTGAGCTCTGTATTCCTGGGCTTTATCTTTGACTACTAGGTGTTACCATTGCACAATGGCTGGCACACCCTTCTCCCAGGGTTATGAGCACTGCCTCTACAGTATTCCCAGGCCCAGCCTTCCTAGGAAGTGTAAGACCCCACCCAGAGATATAATCTAGGTGCCCCATATAGCAATGCGCTGCAGGACCACTAGGAAACCACTCAGGCCACTAAGAAACAAAACAGTAAGGGGGTAATTCTATCAATAGGCACCTATATTTTCATCCCTGGAGCAAAGTTGTTGTTTGTATGTGCTTTCAAAAACGTCCACACAATTTGCAAAGAGGACACCACACTTTTCCCGATAGTGTGCACATGCATGCACTATTCAAACATTCCCAGGGGTGGACATATATGCACAATGATTTGAACGGACACCTTTTTGGGAAAAGTGTGCCCTGTTTGCAAATAGTGTTCATTCTTTCAAAACGGTGCCCTTTTTGTAAACAGTGTGCACTCTTTGTAACAAATGTGTACTATTACTGGAAAATAACACAGAACATGATTTTTTTCTGCATGTTTTTGTTCATTAACAATATGCAAATTACAGCTCATCCTTATTATTGCTACAAGTACCCAGATGGGAGGGGGGTTAGGCAGTGGTGTGCTGGTAAATGTTTAACAACAGGCTCTCTCCCTGGGCCACCTCTGTGCCCCCCCTCCCCCCATCCCCCCAAATTGCAGAGCTGGCTATAGCCAGGGAGAGAGCCTGGGGGGGAGGGGGGCAATGCATTACTCTCTCCAGGAAAAAAAAAAATTAAATGATCCCAGATTCCAATCTAATTCATGTTTAATGTGGGATAAAATGCCATAAATAAATAAATATAAATTTTTAACGTTGAGCACCTGATTCTCAAAGTGGACATATTCCAAACACTATAATGAAAATAAAATGATTTTTTCTACCTTTGTTGTCTGGTGACTTTGTTTTTCTGATCATGCTGGCCCAGTATCTGATTCTGCAGCTATCTGTCCTCTTAACTCTGTTTCCAGGGCTTCATTTCCATTTATTTCTTTACTTTCCGCCTTTCTTCTTCATTTCTTGCCCTACATCCATAAGTAAAAGCTGGGTCCTCCCCAGACTTGACTTTCCAGTGGATCCAGCTTCTGCCTATTTTCTTCATCCATGTGCAGTTTTTCTCCTCTTCATTTTCCCTCATCTCATCTCCTTCCTCACTCTTCCCTCCCCTCCTCTGCCCTCCCCTCCATCCACCCATGTCCAGCAACCCTCCTCTCCCCCTGCCCTCCCCTCCATCCACCCATGTCCAGCAACTCTCCTCTCCATCCACCCATGTCCAGCAACTCTCCCCTCTCCTCCATCCATCCATATCCAGCAAC
The DNA here is from genome assembly GCF_901765095.1 of Microcaecilia unicolor. Classification (NCBI taxonomy): domain Eukaryota; kingdom Metazoa; phylum Chordata; class Amphibia; order Gymnophiona; family Siphonopidae; genus Microcaecilia; species Microcaecilia unicolor. The sequence goes on along the minus strand of NC_044032.1, from coordinate 239,937,267 downwards.
TCTCCTCTCCCCTGCCCCCTCCATCCATCCATACCCAGTGATTCTTTTCTCTCCCCTGCCCCCCCTCCAGCCATCCATACCCAGCGATTCTCTTCTCTCCCCTTCCCCCCCTCCAGTCATCCATACCCAGCGATTCTCTTCTCTCCCCTGCCCCCCCTCCAGTACACCCAGCGATTCTCTTCTCTCCCCAGCCCCCCCTCCAGCCATCCATACCCAGTGATTCTCTCCCCTCCCCTGCCCCCCCTCCAGCCATCCATACCCAGCGATTCTCTCCTCTCCCCTGCCCCCCTCCAGCCATCCATACCAGCAATTCATCTCTCTCCCCTGATTACCTCCGTCGAAGCGGCCGTGTCATTGAAAGCCCTGCCCATCTCTAGCCTTCCCTTCGAGTTACCTCAGAGTCCTGCCCTCACGGAACGAGGAAATGATGTCAGAAGGCGGGACTCTGAGAGAACAAACTAAGAGAAGGCTACAGACGGGTAGGGCTTTCAATGATGTGGCCGCTTCGACGGAGGTAATAAAAATGATTTAACCCCCCCCCCCCCCGGGCGGTGCAGGCAAACGAGGACAGTGGTGGGAGGTGAGGTAAACGGGGTAAGCATGGCTTGTGGCGCCCTCCTGCCATGCTTACCTCGTTTACCGGAGCCAGCTCGACATGCTGAAAAACCGGCTCACAAGATCTTTAAAAAATTAACAACCGGCTCTAGCACACCACTGGATTTAGGGTTCCCTTGCATAGTGGAGGGATATAGCCTAGCAGATATTGAGGCAGATTTTCAAAGCACTTAGACTTACAACGTTACGTGGAGGTGTATTTTCAAAACACTTAGACTTGCAAAGTTCCATAGTAACCAATGGAACTTTGTAAGTGCTTTGAAAATGAGCCCCTAACATCAGTGAGATGGGTGTGGAAAAAAAAGCTCAGTAGTTATTTGGAATTGACCCAACTTGCTCCAAGTATCTACCTGTGTTGAGGAATAGGAGACTTTCTTCTAGGTCTAATGGGAGAAACCTACTGGAGGAAACCTACTGGAGGAAAAGGAACTTACAGTAGGGCACTCTCATTTGAAAGCTTGAATACCCAATATGGGGAGTGGGAACAGGATGGGTTTTAGTATCTTCAGGTGTCCCCTTATATATCAGCATTGATAGCAGGTATTAGAGAAGCACTGGCAGTCAGACTTTGATCAAATATGGCCTCAGGAAGGGGATGAAAATGGTCTATTAGGGAAATATAGGGATTTTCTGAGAAAGTATAAGACTTTACCATTCCAGTGGACAGGGCAAAAATGGTATGGAGGAAGAGTTTCCAGATACTGTGGTTGGAGGAGAGACATTAGTCGAAAGTGCCCAATTTAGGGAAATACACTTTAAAACACTATTCATGCATCCTCAGTGGACAAGAAATTATGGAGCTGCTTGGAGACTTACTAGTTTTGTGCAGGGATTTGGACCCCCTTGGAAAGATTAATAGGGGAGTCCTTGCCTAAGGCCCTGCAGGTAGAGAGGGAAGGAGAATGGGACTTGATATACTGCCTTTCTGTGGTTTTTTGCAACTACATTCAAAGCGGTTTACATATTATATACAGGTACTTCTTTTGTACCTGGGGCAATGGAGGGTTAAGTGACTTGCCCAGAGTCACAAGGAGCTGCAGTGGGCATCAAACCCAATTCCCCAGGGTCAAGGTCTGCTGCCCTAACTAGTAGGCTACTCCTGGACATGAGTTAGAGTTAAACTCTGGTGAAATTATTTATGTTTATAAGGAACTAGCTAAGAAATGCATTCTTATGTACTGAATTAAACCTGATCCACCAGATGTTAATCTAGGGAGAAATCAAATGCATGATTTAATGAGAATGGAGAGGTTATCAGTATACAGGGTGCTAAAGAAAGTGTTTTTGGTGTCATTGTTGGGGAAGGGGACAAGTTTCACATCCCTTGTTAATATACTCACCAACCTTTTTCAAAAACGTCAAAACATTTATTTGGATTTAACATGGCTGCTGCTTCATTTATTGGTGGTCTAAGCCAGTTACCAGAGCTAAACATTCAACCAATAAAAGGAAACTGGGCTACCTGCCATCTGAAGCAAGGTGTCTGCAGTAAACCTTAGTAAGTACTCCTTCCCCTTGCCCTACCATGCAGCAAGAGCAAGTTATCCAAACCCCCAAGCCTAGACCTCTAGGCTTAACTTGATGCCAAAGGCCTACCAATCACCGCTAGGTGAAAAGGAGAGGCCTCCTTCAAGGACCTCCTTGAAGGGCAAGGTACACACACACACACACCCCCGCGACAAATTGCTGACATCCCCTTTTTGATGGAGGGCAGGGTGAGATTTTCCTTCCCCACACCAGCAGGAAGACTTCTTCCACCTCCGTGGCTCTCGATTCTCCTTCAACTTCTCTCCTCTTTAAGCACAAACCACCACTGATTGGTGAGCGGTTAGCACCTAAAACCATTTTTAAAATGCCGGCCAATTTGGCCGGGCTCCAGGGCGCGCGTCATCACTCCCCCTTCCTCACCCCCCACGACACAAGTGAGCAGCAAGGCCTAGTGCCTGCCGTTCCATGTGGGCACCTTCAGGGGACACTCACCTGCTCATTAACCGCAGGCACTGGAAGGACCGAGTTGCTGGTCGCCCTGCAGATATGGGAGCCATTCCTCAATTCGTTAACAACAAGGCTTCTCAGCACCTGAATATCTGAAATAGAGGGGGATGGGAAGAGAGCATTGGTGAGAAGGGGTTGTTAGAAGTTATATGATTACATACAATAAAATAAACATGAGCTAGTTGCCAATCATTATGCAATCTTAGGGGAATGTATTCAAGTTACATGTTATGCTGAGGCTCAATTTTGGATGAAAATGGGGTGAGAGGGGGAGGGGTAAAATAAGGCTATTAAAAGTGGTACATTCAAAGATAAATGGTATTTACTGTACAAGGTCTTGGCAATGTATATTGATTTATATTTTATGTGGTGTGTTTTGACAAGCCGAAATAAAGATAGAATATGGAGGGCTTAGTAATAGCTAATACCCTGTCCAAGGAGTAGACACAGTCTGGCATTAAATGCCAAATCAGAGTCCTGGTCCTCCGGGTTCTTTGCTATTCACAGACAAAATGAGAGATTATTTGTAGAGAATAACACGGGACCAAACTTTGTCCCCGTCCCTGTCGGTTCTATCTCTGTCCTCACCCCATCCCAACAGGTTCTGTCTCCATCCCCACCCTGTCCCTGCAGGCCCCGTCTTCATCCCCGCAGTTTCTGTCCATACCCCTGCCCCACCCTGTGGCTCTGTTGTCATCTGCAGAAGCCTCGAACACTTATGATTTTATATTTAAATCTTTTTATTAACATATAAAAAGGAATATGCTGTGCAACTGTTGTGTATAAATTACAAAAAGAAACCAATAATAAAAACGAGCAGCTATAATAACCCTCCTTCCCAACACCAACTTCAACCCTTCCAACCCCAACAATAGCTGATTTCTACTACACCAAGGAATCCTAATTCACCCTGTTAAAATGGGTGTAAAATACAACCCATTCTGTATGCCCTAGAGGATAAAACTATGCCCTATGAAGCACTGTTATGGTTTTTTATTCTGTGGATGAATAAGAATTCATCAACAATCTCAGGATTCAATCTAGCTCTCTTGTCTTCCACAGTCTCTCCTGCAGTAGAAGATGTCATCTTAGTAGATGTGCTGGTAGCAGGATGTACAGGATCCCCCATGCAAATTTTGCTACATGTGGTCAGCATGTTTGACTATCATTGAAGGCATCACTCAAACATAAATAACAGTCCAGTTCATTATCAGGCTTCAAAGTAGAAAATGATATGGGGACAAAGTTTGTCCCCGTCCCTGTGGGCTATGTCCCCATCCCCTTGAGCTCTGTCTCTGTCCCCATCCCCACAGTTACAGCAGGTCCCTGTCCCCGTGTCTTTCTCTAATAATTTGTGAAGCATAGGTAGAAACGTTCTTGCAGAATAATTCATTCGGTGAGACAGAGTATTTCTTGTACTCTATCTTATTCTAAAATTATCTCTTTTTTTAGAACAGTGTGTGCATTGGATTTACCATTGCTCAGGATTTATCATAGACACTCCTCTGCACCCATGTCTGTCTTCCGGGCTGACACCCAAAATCAACATTCCTCAGCAATGTTTGCACATAAATTGTGGAACAGCTAAGCTCATGTGCGTACATCAGATAGCCCGAAAAACAAACCTGATCCATAAGGTTCTAAAAAATTAATGTAGAAAACGCTCCCTTCCCCCTAAAAAGGGTTGTTTACCCAATTCTCCCAGGTGTAGGTTTCCAGAACCTAATTTGGTTTGGCGCCCTCCCATATTTTTAGCAGTGGGAACAAATTCCAGTGTCTCAGTGCAAGGCCAGACAACTTCAGCAACAAGAAAGTGGCAAGAGACATAGTCTCTGTTCAAAGAAGCAGCTGCCTATCCAGATCTGATGGGCACTGACTGGCTGCTCTCCCGCTCTCCTCTGAGGCTTGAGGAAGGGAAAGAGCTCCAGCACCCTGTGCTGATCCTTTCTGGACATTACACAGCACAGTGCTGCTCAAATCTTCTCTCCTTTCTCATGGCTTAACTGCCAGTCTGCTTGCTGGCAACCGAGCAGCTTCTATTTTTTGCTTTTACTGAGAGCGTGTTATGTATTTAGTACTGAGCTGGAGCCAGAAACATTCCTCTGTGCTTCCTGCCATCAGGAAGTAACCTAATCCTCTACTTGCCTTTTGCTTCTTTGTGTTCACAGTCTGAAGTCAGAACGCATAAACTTTGGGGTCAATTCTATAATGAAGGTGATTACATTTATATCAGATATGCATGTACATGATTAGAAAACTGACACATACCTGGTAATACCAATATTCTGCCCTAAATACTGTAATTAAGGGTTTATCTTTGATAGTAGGCTGACTGCCGGGCAAGGTACTCTTTGCTGGACTCCATGTTTGTCGCCATTTCTTGGGATTTTTTACGGAGCATTGTTCCTTGTAATTATATCATGTAACATGGAAACGCCAAGTTATCTAATTTATAAGACTCCCGATGCAGGCGCATCTGCGCCAAAACACGGCAGCTGTGTCGAGTCGTTTGATTGTTCCTCAGTAAAGATTTGGAAACCTGGTGGGATAGAACCCACTTGTCCTACCCCCTTCTCCTTGACTGGACCATAATACATCAGTACAAAAATACTAACCACAAATCCCATCAACACATCACATTTTCATTAACCTTCTCATTCCCTTCCTTATTTTCATGCACAGTGATACACACTAACTCTTATGGCACAGCTGATTTATTAGACTGAGACCATCACTAGCCACCTAACAAATGTATCTCTTAAATGTTTATTTATTTATTAGGATTTATTTACCACCTTTTTGAAGGAATTCACTCAAGGCGGTGCACAGTAAGAATAGATCAAACATGAGCAATAGCCAATTATAGCAGTAAAAATATTAAAATAACAATACAAAGTATGGCATGGTATCCTATTTACAATGTCAACACAATATGTAATAGAACATTTTAACTGATAGTGAAGGGTAAAGCAAAGATGGAACATATAGATAGGTAAGAGAGTAAGAAGAGAAAGTAAGGTGACTGATTTAAAGGAGCATGCTCAGTTTCACTAAAAGGAGCATACAGGACGTGAGGGGGAAGAGAGAGCAGGGCAGGCAACGCAGCGGCACCGGAGACCAGCGCTGGAAAAGGCTTCAGCTGGCGAGGGTCACCAAGGTATTTGCTCCAGCAGTAGATGGGGAGCGTCAGGGGGGGCAGCAGTGGAGCAGCAGGCCAAAATTGTCCCCCCCACCTCGGGCTCTGGCCCCCTCCCACTGCCAGGTCTGGCTACGCCCCTGATGTGAATACGCTAGCTGTTTAACGTTTCCACATCCATTCTCCACTTATGCCATGCCCTCTCTAAAAAAAAGATTTAAAAAAACTTAATCCATGCTTAGTATGCACTAACAGGCAAAATATCACACAACACTGTAACGTGTTGCACAGTAGCCCATATTTCACACACGAAGCATATGTTACAGCTTAATACCCTTTAGTAAAGGGCTCCTTAATCTTGCATTGCCCCAGCAGATATTGAATCACAGTTATCAGTGCTTAGCAAAACAGCAGCTGCTACTTTTAAAATACGTCTCTTATGTAGAAGAATGGACTTCAAAACTGCAGTGGCGTGTAAAACTCAACAATGAATTTGAAAATTAGATATTGTAAATGAATGCTAGTTAATAGCGTAAGTTTGGTCTTGAGGGAAAGGGTTTTGGCAATAAAATCAATGTTTTGGAGTAACATAATGGTTAGTGGAGTGGTCTGAGCAGGGCTTTTTTTGAGGGGGTACTGAGTACTGGCACCTTTTCCACTGCCTGCTAAACTTGACCCATGGTTCTCGTATTTTAATGAAAGAGCTCAGGTTCTACATACAAATTCTGCCTTGTCATAGATTCTATGACTGGTTGCAGGGGTCCTGGCTATTGTGGGGTGAGTCCCTCAATGGTCACTCCACTCCTGAAGGGTGGCCTGGCATTTGAGTACCGGCACCTTGTTTGCTAGACAAAATGCACTGGGTCTGAGAACTGATTACCACTGAGGTTTTTTGTGACCCTGGTCAAGACACATAACCCACCAGGAGCAGGGAAAATACCTACAGTACCTGTATGTAATATGTAAGCTGCTTTGGTCATACCACAGAAAGTTGGTATATTAAGAATCGCTAAATATCAGTATATTGGAATTTGTCCTTGCTTTGTGGATGATTCTGGCCTTAACCCTTTAGTGTCCAATGTTCCCTTAATAAGCCATATGGGAACAGATTGATGGAAACATTGGCCACTAAAGGGTTTAACCATAAACACACGGATATTTTTCTTTAAAATCTAGGCACAGAAAATTCTAGGAATCTCATCTTCTTCCATCAGGAGCCTTGCCCATATAATTTTAAACAACCGTATCTTTTTCCTAATATCCAGTCTTTGCATACAGTAAGATGATCAAACACACTATCTCCTTCACTCCACTTCCAACAAAAATAAGTGTGGTTGAGAAAACACTACACCCAAAGCTAGGAAGGGAAGACAGGCTTGAGGCTAGGTCCTGTGGGAGCTCATTTTATAACAGGCTGCCTATGTGAAAAGGTTTTTAAAAAGTGCTTTTTTATAATAGCTGTATTCACATTTGCTATATTGCCTTTGCTAACTGGCAGATTAAAGCAGTTAGAGAGGAACAACCACAAAAAAGTGGAGGAACACTCAATCCCTACGTGAGCCAATCAAGCAAAGGAAGGAGTAGGGCAGGCTGGCTCTTTTCAAACAGCAAGGGAAATGTATGAACAGTTATAGGTCTTTATTGAGAAATGCCAAGCAACTCGACACAGTTGCTGTGTTTTGGCGTGTAAGCGCCTGCCTCAGGAGTCTACAAAACATGTAAAAACTGGTATAAACATATAGTACTGAGAAAGATAAATAAAAATTGAAATATAAAAATATAAAATGTAAATGTAGCAAGACATTACATAATAAATAATAATAGCATATAAATATATAATATACCAAGACATAACATAATGAACATATAAATATTTGTACTTGGATTAAATTCAAATAAAGAACAGTGACAGTTACTAGATGGATTTGCATGTGTAAAAGAATAAATACATTTACAAATATAAACAAATGATTTTTGTACAGATAAAAATATTTTTATACAAATATAAGAACCAATGTTATAGCATGAAAAAGTATTGATATAATATAAAAACAAATTGTTAAAGATTGGGTCAAAAACAGTGTTGAGTCACTTCGCATGTCTCAGTAAAGGCCAATTACTGCTCATACATCTCCCTTGTTTGAAAACAACCTGTCAAGTCTCTCAAGACTTGTATAGCTGTTTCTTAAGAGTTATTTAGCTATAAGTCTCAATATCTTGAAGTATAAACCCCTAGCACATCAACACACCTAAATCTCTTGTTCTTTTCTGAAGTTCCTTTATTGAATAACATAGATGATTACTCACAGTTAGATGTTCATAAGCACAAAGGAACCCTGTAGTTTCATGAGCTGTATCAGTGGAGAGAAGGTAGACGTTTAAGTGGGATCAGCTCATTGCAGAGATAAGAAAAAGTAGTTCCACAGATAGAGGCAGCTCAGAGTTAGGTGTTTGGGAGTGCAGTACCCTCTTCTAGGAGGGTATTTTCAGGGTGAAAAGACTAGTGCTTTTCCAGAGCTACAACAGGATCATTGCTTTGTCCTGGAGTAAAATGGATACTGTCCTCCTCATGGACGGGGGGGGGGGGGGGGGCTGAGCCAGAAGCTCATACAGACTCAGAGAAGAAGGAGTAGAAAGGCCAATAGGGACAAAGCCTGCCCTCAAGTGGCAAGGGCTGCTCTAGGGGGCAGCCCCTGATTGGAGGAAAAGGTCATATCTGGCTGACCTCTCAGGACAGAGATAGTAAGAATGGCCAGGAAGTGCTGGCATGTAAACAAAGAAGCCAAGCTTGGCTGAGACAGAGGAGTGATCTAAGCAGCATCACAACCAGTAGTAACAGATCTTATACAGACAGGCAAGTGGGGTTGCGTTGTCTGTGAACTACATTACACACAATGCATTGCTCACACACATATCTTAGCAGTGAAGTCTGCAGCAGTCAAATCTTTAGGAGTAAGAATAGCAGTGAAGGCATTAACACATTTTAGGGTCACACTATAACTAGTGCCAGGCTGTCAGGGGACAGAACACAGCCAGCCTACCTTACTCCTTCCTTTGCTAGATCAATACTAAAATCAGAGATCTCAAAGGAAAGGAACTACAAAATATGACAGGACCATGTAAATTCCACTCATACAGATACTAAGGGGCCCTTTTACTAAGCTGCAGTAAAAGAGGCCCTGTGCTAGCAGCGATGGTCAATTTTACCACAGTGGGTGAAAATTGGAAAAGTTTGCACTTTCTGCACAGCCATTTCGGAGGGAGCACTTACCACCACCCACTGAGGCGGTGGTAAGGGCTCCTGACCTAACCCGGCAGTAACCAGGCAGCATGCGACACACCAGGTAACCTCCTGCAGTAATATTTTTCCCTAATTACCACTAGCGCTGGACATGGCGCATGCTGGGAACAGAACTACCGCTGGCACCCGTGTTGGGCTGGCAGTAGTTCCGGATTGGCACACGGCAAGCCCGTTGCCATGCTCCAACCCATTAGTAAAAGGGCCCCTAAGCAAATAACAGGAGAGAAAGAGGTATAGAAAGTGAAGAGGGGACACAGGCTAGAGAAAAGGAAGCAAGACAGACAAGTACTCAATAATATGGGATTGCCTATGTGCCTTTATACAATAGACTTCTACAATGACCACCCTACCCTTCCCCACCCCTAGGTCTCTTTGCATAAATTTACCCCTGCTCCAGTTAAATTATAAATGTATGCATGTACATGTATATTTTATAAAATACAGGTATAAATCACAACTCTGCCCCTGCAGCTATGGTCAGTACAACCAGCATATTTGTGTGTTTACAAAAAAAAGTCCATATGGAAGCGGCAGACCAGAAAGGATGCAGAACCTTCCTCTAACTAGATATTTCCTTTGCTGGTTTCATATAATTTTAGTTTGATTACAGGGTGAGGACCATAATCTGCCCTACACAACAACTTACTTTGAAGCTATTGGAGAATCAAAACCTCCATCAGAAACACATGTTTCAAAGTCCATGTTAGAAGAAGGCCTTCTTCACAGCTGAAATGCCCTGAATGTGACATTATCTGCTCCAACACTACAAATGACACAGGGTTCAAATTCCAGATGGTTTAGTGATAGTGTTATACTGCACCTTGTGAAGATTTCCAGTTCCAACCTTGCACTGGATCTTCTGCACCCTGTGTCAGCTGGGGCTGTGGAGAAAGTACTCACAGCCCCTCGGGAAAAGGTGACACCTGGTGGCCAGAGTTCAGGAAGTGGTCAGCAACAGGACCCAGAGAGGGAGTAGCCGGAGGGTGGATCTATTAAAACAGAATACAAATTGGAATATAAATTTTCACTCTGAGATTCAGCTGTTTTGAGCTAGGAACCAGAAGGGGTATTGGTGAGTTAGGGTACCTGTTTCCCTTAATGTAATTGTATGGAAAAATGTATGTTTTTTTATATTCAGTTGTACTGAGTGACAATAAAACAAGATAACAGTAAATAAGGATAAAATCCTCAGTTGTAATTAAAGGCTCATGGTTCTAGATTCTGGTAAAGATGGAACAAAATAGTTTAATTTCCATGAGCAATTTTATGCACACCTAGAGCTGCAATGCAAAGATTAATGGCCAGCTTTCTTTGTTTCAGCTTTCACCAGGTCCTATCAGGGGTGGTGGGGTTGGGGAACCAGCAGGGCCATTTGACCCAAGCCTCACTCAGAAAATGGACCTCCATTTGGGGAATAAAGTGTATTTGTCTAATATTTTTTTAACTGAACAAAAGATTCAGCTATTTTATTTTTCACACATTTGCCTCAACTGCTATATCTTTTTGTGTGGTTTATTTTTAATTATGAGCATCTCCTACCCAGGTCTCTCTGAAAGGCCCTGGCTTTCAGCATATTCCACATAGCCTGAAGAAAGATGAAAATACCCTTCACCCCACCCCTGGCTGCAGCCAGGGCCAGTCTGACCACAAAGCAGACTAGGTACCTGCCTAGGACAACACAATTTGTGGGGCTGCACCAATGCAGCAGTCAGTGTGCCTACAGAAGATTAATTGCAGCCAATGAGGAGCCTTCAGCCTCCACACATGCTTGAGACCCAGTGGGTCCCACTATCTCCCTGTTTCGGAAGGGGCAGATCTGGCAGGCCTTGAACATGTACCTACTACTACTACTAATAATAATCATTTCTATAGCGCTACTAGACATACGCAGCGCTGTACACATTATATGCAGGTACTTTCTCTGTCCCTAGGGGGCTCACAATCTAAAAGTTTTGTACCTGGGGCAATGGAGGGTTAAGTGACTTGCCCAAGGTCACAAGGAGCCGCAGTGGGAATCAAACCCAGGTTGCTAGGCTACACCGCTACTCAATGTATGCACATCATGTCAAAATGCATACTTTTACATCAGCTGATATAAGGAGCCATATCATAGGTGGTTGGTGGCCCAACTGTTTGGGGAGACTAAAGGGGGTGGGGTTAGGGGTGGGGCCAGGGGTGGAGCTTAAATCCATCATTGTCTGATAACACGCAGAAAAAAATAAATAAATAAAAATAAAAGTCACAATTAATACCTTTTATTAAATTTACATATTAGATATGTTTCATATGTTAAAGAATAAAGTGGTTGCTCAAAGCATATACTAACCACAATCACTCAACTGCAAAACACTATGCACAACTTTGTCCAAAAACACACTCAGAACCTTACTGTACCATAAATATTACACTGGGCAGAACCTAATACACCAATATACCACCCATATGGAAAATGCAGACTGTCAACAATATGAAACAAGGGATCATATCATCACAATTCTCATGTAGAGCCACAAAACACCCTAATTCATGTTTAATGTGGGATAAAATGCCATAAATTAGTAAATAAATATAAACTTTTAATGTTGAGCACCTGATTCTCAAAGTGGACATATTCCAAACACTATAATGAAAATAAAATTATCTTTTCTACCTTTGTTGTCTGGTGACTTTTTCTGATCATGCTGGCCCAGTATCCGTTCTGCTGCTATCTGTCCTCAGTGCAGGTCAGGAAGTCATCCTCGTTAAATATCTCCCTGGCAACCCAGGACACCTCCAGCCAACCCCCCCCCCCTGCTTTCCCAGCAGTAAGGTAAACAAACCATAAACCAATTTCTACAACTGCTAGAGGGCTTTCACTGCAGCTCCTGCTGTGAGGATGGAGGTAAATCAACAATTTAATCCCCTCAGAGCAGCTGGACTCCACAGCTGATCCATTCTGCTGCAGCAGGGGGGAGGCTTAGCCTCTCCAAGCCTCTTATACCGGGTGCCTATGCGCCATATATTTTATAAGGCTAAGGGGCCAATGATCAAAAGCAAACATGGGCACTACAGTCCATTAGCACTGGACTAGAACCCATGTTTCTTTCGTCCTATGATCAGAGCTGGCGCGTGTGTGCAACAACAAGCTCACTGGCTCTGAGCACAAGTAGTGTGCAAATGCACACTAAAGAGGGCATTAGGTATCCATGACACAGGCAGAGGACTTGACAGGGGGCTTTTTGTCAAAAGCAAACCTCTCATGAAGCAAACAACTAGAGGCTACAGAGATGGGCTTACCCTCTACACAATAAGCATTAATTGTGGAAGATGAACCCTTACAGAGTTGGTCTTGAGACCAGACTCAGAGAGGTGTAGAAGGTATTCAAGCAGGGTCTGTGTAGGGCAAGAGAGGGAATCTAGGGCCGTGCCCTCACACTAGATGGCAAACTTCCTCCATTTGAAAGAGTAACACCTCTTATTGGAATCTTTCCTGGAAGCCAGAAAGACTTTGGAAACACCCTCAGGAAGATGCAAGGAAGCAAATTCTAAGCTCTCAACACTCAGGTTGTGAGGGCCAGAGATTGGAGGCCGGGATGCAGAAGAGATCCCTCGTTCTGCGTAATGAGGGTTGGAAAATACTCCAATCTCAGTGGTTTTTACCGCGGCTTAGTAAAAGGACCCCTCCGTGTTCTGAAACAAGTTTTAAAAAAATGCTAAAAATCATTTAGCACTTTTTTTTCTTTGCCATCTGAGGCAATTTAAAATTAATGGTTCTTGTATGTGTTTTCCATGCCCACTGCACTGCCTTTTAGTGTGGTAGCTTTACTGCTGTGCTAAAAATTCTTACAGCATCAGCAGAAAGATTAGCACAGAAAAACCATGGTGCAGCCCTAAAAGAGAGCGCAGTTTACACCACCTCTCTTGGAGGTTACGTACTACTGACTTTTCGTGGCCTTGAAGCATGTCACTTTGCTTAGCCCTCTTCTTGCTGTTCCATCGTTTGCAGCACTCGAGCAACTTACTGGGACCAGTACTATTTAATATATTTATAAATGATATGGAAATCGGAACGACGAGTGAGGTGACCAAATTTGCAGATGATACAAAAACTATTCAAGGTTGTTAAAACACGTGCGGACTATGAAAATTTGCAGGAAGACCTTAGGAAATTGGAAGACGGTGTCCAAATGGTAGATGAAATTTAATGTGGACAAATGCAAGGTGATGCACATTGGAAATAATAATCTGAATCACAGTTACCTGATGCTAGGGTCCACCTTGGGGTCAGCGCTCAAGAAAAAGATCTGGGTGTCGTCGTAGATAATACACTGAAATCTTCTGCTCAGTGTGCAGCAGCGGCCAAAAAAGAATGCTAGGAATTATTAGGAAAGGGATGGTGAATAACACCCAAAATACTGTAATGCCTTTGTATTGCTCCATGGTGCATCTGCACCTTGAGTATTGTGTTAAGTTCTGGTCGCTATATCTCAAAAAAGATATAGCAGAATTAGAAAAGGTTCAAAGAAGAATGACTAAAATGATAAAGGGTATGGAACTCCTCTCGTATGAGGAAAGGCTAAAGGGGTTAGGTTTCTTCAGCTTGGAAAAGAGATGGATGAGGGGAGATATGATTGAGGTCTACAAAATCCTGAGTGGTGTAGAACAAGTAGAAGTAAATCGATTTTTTACTCATTCCAAAAGTACAAAGACTAGGGGACACTCGAGAAAGTTACATGGAAATGCTTTTAAAACAAATAGGAGGAAATATTTTTTCACTCAACGAATAGGTGTGGGATGAACACAGAGGATCTCTAATTAGAAAATTAATGATATGATATTTTTAAAAAAACAACTTAAAGGGTTGCATATGTGTTTGCGTGTCGAGTGGTAGTTAGATGGCAACTCTGGCTGTATCAACTAAGGCCAATGCTGGGCTGGCTGGTATGGTCTGAGTCCTGCAAATGGCGATCCGGTTTAGGATGGGCTGGAGAGAGCTTTGATGGAAACTCCAGTGGTTTGGAATTTGAGGACAGTGCTTGGTCTTTGTCCCACAAATGATAAGACGGATTTGGATAGACTGGAGTGGGTTTGACAGCAACTCCAGTAGCTGGAACATAATGACTGAGCCGGGCAGACTTCTATGGTCTATGTCCCAGAAACACCATGATCAAGTATATAATGTCATGTTCATTGTTGATTTAAATCTTGAATTGAGATTGATAATGAATGTGACTGTTGGGCAGACTGGATGGACCATTCAGGTCTTTATCTGCCGTCACTTACTATGTTACTATGTGGGGTTTTTTTTTTTTTTATTTGTACTCTGTGCTTTCCCACTCACGGCAGGCTCAATGTGGCTTAGGTACTTATTTGTACCTGGGGCAATGGAGGGTTAAGTGACTTGCCTAGAGTCACAAGGAGCTGCCTGTGCCTGCAGTGGGAATCAAACCCAGTTCCCCAGGACCAAAGTCCACCACTCTAACCACTAGGCCACTCTGACTACTTTCAGCAGAATATTGGACAGAGCGTATTTTACTTTGCTGAAATTAAGATCAGTCCATTATTATTTTGATAATTGCACTCTACTCACTCTTTTTCATGCCTTTATTTTATTTTTATTAGATTGGTATTATGTGCATATGCTGGTTTACCCAATTTTAGTCTGATGAGACTCCAAACTTTGCAAAATACAGCAGCTCAGATCCTCTGTCGAATGGGAAAGTTTGATCATGTTAAACCCCTCTTGACCCATCTTCATTGGCTCCCAACAGAGACCAGAATTCAATTTAAGGTCCTTGTGCTTACACATGGCTCTTTGTAATGGACTAAAACAAGAAAAAGCAACACTGGGCCTTCAGGTTGGAGATAAATGCATTTATCTCCAACCTGAAGGCTCAGTGTTGCTTTTTCTTGTTTTTGTTTATACTTGTATACTGTTTTATCCTCTCTTCTGTCACCTCGTCTCTTTGTAATGGACTGCCATCATATCTTTCTTCTCTTACAATTTAATATGCACCTCCTTGGCTTCTTCGATCCATAAATGACCATCGTTTAGACCTTCCTGAGCCTCATCAGGTGTATTTGGAGTCCACACAGCAGCATGCCTTCTTTTTCTTGGCACTTTGTTTATGGAATAATCTCCCCCTATAATTACATTCTGAACTAGAGAGTTGCACGGAGACAGAAATTTCACCCATCCCCGCCCATACCCAATGGAATCTAACCCATCCCTACCCATACCTGCTAAGATCCATTCCATCCCCACAATTAATCTCCTCCATCCCTACTGTACCCGCAGGAGTTTATGCTATTATTTACTTGCTCACAGTCCTCTGTTTTCTCCCAACCTCAACAGCCTCCCGTGTTGTTTTTTTGGATGGTTTCAGTGTTCAACCAATTATTGTTCCAAGCCTCAGTCTGGTGTTCCAAATGTCTCTAGGCATTCCAAGTCTCATTCTGGCACTCCAGTTGCCTCTGCCATTGCATTCCAAGCCTCATTCTGGAGTCACCAGAGATCCTGTGGGAATTGCACAGCAACTTCTTCCATCCCTGTGGGAATCCCGTGGAACTTCTTCCATACCTGCAGGAATCCCATGGATTCTGCAGGATTCCCGCAATCTCCACTCCTGTGCAGCTCTCTATTCTGAACCCTCATACCAGAAGTTTAGAAAAGACTTAAAATCTTCTGTACTGCAGCAGGCCTTTGGCACTACAGCCTCTGGTTAGAGATATTTATTAATCTCTGTGATCTCACTGATTATTGGTAGCATTTATAATGTCTTGTGTGTGTGATTCCCTGGCCTTTTATATAGAAACTAGTAAAAAAAAAGGCCCGTTTCGGGAACAAATTAAACAGGCGCTAGCCAGGTGTTCCTCGTAGTGTGTATGTTTGAGTGAGTGTGTGTGTGAGAGTGACTGTGTGTGTGAGAGAGAGAGAGAGAGTGACTGTGCGATTGTGTGTGAGAGAGAGATTGAGACTGGGTGCTTGTGTATCTGTGAGTGAGTGTGTGTGATTCAGAATGACTGTGTGCGAGTGCATATGTGATACTCAGTGAGTGTGAGAGAGAGTGTGATTCACGCAGATACAGTGTGTGTGACAGAGATAGAGTGTGTTTCCCCCCTTCTCCCTTCCCCCCCTCCTACTCTTCTCTTTCCCTTTGCCCCCTCCTCTTCCTCCCTCCTATCCCCCTGCCCCCCTCTCCCTTTCCCCCTTTCCTCCCCTGTGTTAGTTCCAGAAACTCCTCCGTGGACCCCCCCCCCCCCCGCCACCTCTTCCTATCCGCCTGAGTCTGCTCCTTCCCCATGAAAACAGCATTGCAATGTTCATAACGAATATACATACAACCTCACCAAAGTTTGCAATGTTTATAATTCGCGTGTTCCCCCACCTATTCTGACCTCATCCTCCCCCAGACTGCTCTTACACAGTCCAGGAATTAACGGACTCCATAATCAGAAGGACTCGCTGGGATATAAGAAGATAGTTTATTTCAATCTTACCAATAGCAATACAGGCAAATCAGGTATTCGTATGGATTGAACAGCAGTTCACGTCACGTCTGTCACCCTCCTTCTCTTGTAGCCTTCCTTCTCTTGTCTTACCCTTCTAACTCCCATTTTTATACTATTCTCACCCTACTCATTTCAATGGACCCTAGCTTTGTCACCAGGGTTCTTGAACCTTATCAGTTGATCAAAATGACTTCACATACTATCAAGCTCTAAGTATAAACAAGATATGCTCAGAGTGCATCTTATTAGATGACTTTGCATTTTCCCCAAACTTTCCCTAGCCCCCTCCTTTGGATGTTCTCACCCGGGGTGCAGCTGACCCAGTATTATCTCTACATAACCATGGCAATCTTGCTTATGACGTCTTGTAGGTGCCAGTCTCAGGGAGCAAAGCCCCCCCTCTCTTGCCAGTTCAGCACTTGTTACAGTGAAATGTAACTGTGTCAAAGGTGATCACTGAGTCTTACAAGCTAGCTCTCTTTTGTATCAGAGATGATTTTGATTTTAAGAAGCCTAGCTCTTATTATGAGCCATTGGCCTGTATTTGACTGAGAGCAAGGGCTAGCATAACTCTTCATTAATTAGGTCTTTCTTTTAGTAGGAGAGTGATAATGTGCCGCTTACTTACTCTGTTAATTCAATGCGCTAAGCCACTTTCTTTGGCTGCCATACCCAGCAGCACTGAAAAATTGCAATGCTTATTTCACCGAAGGACAAACAGAAACTGTGCTCTTAATGATTGTTGGCTAGTGATCAAGAAGGAGAGAGATCGTACTTTTTAAAGAACTGAGCTGTGATCCAATGTGCCTAACCAAAGTGAGAAGAATCGGAGGGGGATGGGGGGGACAAAGAACCCATAGGCAGCACTTACCACTTTAATTCAAAGCAGCAGGGCAAGATCTTGCAATGATTTTGTGCTTTTTTTCTGCTCTGAACGGAACTGGAACGGCACGGCGCAGCCAGTGGCACGTGAGGGGTGGGCAGATTTTGGCCGAGGCAGCACGCGCACGGTCACATAATTGGGAGGCTGCGTGCCGGTCATTGCGTGTCGCTGCCACTGCTGTGTGGCGGTGAGTGAGTCAGTTGTGTCCCAGGGGAGAGTGAGAGTTACGGGTGTAAGCCACCTCCTCCTCTTTCCCCCCACCCCGCTGCCACTGAGCTAGCTGCTCTTACACGCACACCCACTTTCCTTCCCTCCCGTTCCCCTTCCTCCAAACCGTCTCCCCAATGCGGCTGTTAAATTGTCCATTCCTGTGTCTCTGTGCCCTGCAACAGCGTTGCCAACCCCCTTTCCTGCGAACAGCTGACCCCCTCTTTTCTCTGACAGCCCTGCAGCCCTCCTGTGCCTGTCTGTCCTCCCACTCGCGCTGCGGTGCAACTCCCCACATGGCTGCCAGAATCTTGGCCGTGTTTTTTGCTCATTCTCCTCCTTTGTTTCATTTTGCAAAGAGTGTGACATCATGGCGTCTCATTTTGACGTCATCACGTTGGACGCGTCATCACGTTAAATTCATCACGTTGAATTTTGATCTACACCACCATAAATTTAGAACGTTGGGACTTACTGAGGTTTCATTAGAACGTTGGAGGTGCATTTTATATAGAGAGATATATTTATTGTCACAACTCCATGAGTAGTAAGAACAAGAACATGATAATGAGAGAGTAACTAGTGTGCACTACAGCAAATGCAGCAAAAGTGATTTCAATTAGTCTTCTCCCCCGCCCCCCCTACCCCAGAACCTCACTTCAAGCAAAAATAAAAATAAATAAATTATATCAGCAATCAAATATCTGGGTCATAAAAAATGATCAAGTGTATTTTAATTAACACAGTATTTAAGAAAGGGAACCATAATGTGAAGAATTTCCTCTGTGCTTTACAACCCCTAGTATCAAGAGATGGTATTCCCCTGGCCTTTTAAAAATGGGATTCTTTTCTAACTATGTTTTTAGTCTGTAAATCCACTTTGACTTGCCTGCTCAAAAAGAATAGCAAATTTAAATAAATAAAATTAACTGACTGTTACACCAGTGCTGCCCCAGAAATGGTAAGAAAGGTAAAGAAAGACACTGAGCACTTTGGAGAGGGGGGGGGGGGAGGGGAGATGCTGGATGTGAAGGAGTGAGAGCTTTGAGCCACCCTGGAGTGGGTGACACACCAAACTGGAGGTTTGCCTAGGCTAGGGTGTCAAATATCTGTGTGCTGGCCTTGGTTGCAGCACTGCCACTTCAGGTTCCCCAGGCTGCATGCAGTCTATCTGTGGAGCATCATTACTGTACTACACCTGGGCCCCATTAACAAAGAGAATAAAAAGGTTTTATGAGCCAAAAACAACCTAGCTTCATGCTTAGTACAATACTGGAAGTTAACATTTTCTCTTTATTAATTCTCTGTAATCCATATTATTATGTAAGCCGCATTGAACCTGCCTTGAGTGGGATAGCGCGGGGTACAAATGTATAATAAATAAACATGTCCTAGGTCCTGTTATATACTTAAGACATAAGATGTCACTGCAGCAATGCTTACATACACAAGAGTTAAGCCAAGTGAGGTATTTATGACGTGGGAAACTTCAGGGAATTCTTTCCACATGCACACTTGCAACTGAAAGATCTGTATCCTATTCCTGGGTGTCCAGCAAGAAAAGTTGAACAGAACAGGCAGGGGGTGTGTTAGGAAATCCAGCAATTTGACTGGCTGAAACCCTTAGCTGGTTTTTTTTTTAATCTAAATTAGAAGGAAAGTGTCCAATCCCAGTCTCAGTTTTAAAGCAGTCACATTGTTTTGCTTTCCTGTCTATACATGATCTTAGTAAAAACATAATATTAACTGTATATCCACATTTGCTATGGTAAATATGTAGCCCGATAGAACTCTCCAAGAACTAGAGAGCCCTACTTGACTGGTAGGTGCACAGTGAAATAATGCAACCTTAATTAAGAAATGGAAAAATAGACAGACAGGAACCAAGGCCAAGATATGATTATAGCCAAGGAGGTTTAATGACAGGAGACGGCATGATGTCAAAAAGCTGAAGCTGGTTCCCTCAGCAGCCATCATTTTGGTACTTCCAAAACAAACCAACAGCTATGGCATCTAAGTTGCCGTTGTTCATTGCTTATGTTTAGCTCAATTATAGTTAGAAGCATGCCATCATGTGCAGCCTATGGATGCACACAGAGGAACTACATATGAGAAGCTTTCAAATACGTAAAAAAAGCTGTCAGAGCACGTGGAACGGTGAAAGGCTTCCAGGGGGAAGGGGGTTCTGTATACACTGGTAAACAGGGCTTAAGATGTTTTGTTTTTTTTTAAGGAATAACAAATTTCAATAAATCTAAAACCTGGAAGGTAAACTATTTCTTTATAGTTTTTTTCTTTTGCTGGTATCACCTTGACGTTTTCTAGAAAGCAGCACTATGACATGCAAATAAACTTTAGGCAGGACAATCTAAACAGGGAAAAAGTTAAAATCAATGCAGTGATGAGTACAAATCTTTATAGCAGAAGTCTCCTCAGCCTGAGTGCAGGCAGTATGTAAGGTTGTTTGAAAGTTTTCTTTTATTCCCCCCCCCCCCCCCCCACACACACACAAAATAAGATAAAGACCAGTCCAGAAGCCCTTCCTATCATGTTGCTGTCATTTTCTTTTGTTTTCCTAGAATCCACACTCCAGCCTTGATCCCTGGTTTTCCAGTGGTGACTGTTGGGGATAGGAACACAGCCCCCTCGCTCCAGCCCCTTGTGGAAATTCTCACTGTGAGGGGGACTCTAATCCTGCCCCCAACCACCACCACTGGTCCACCAGGGATCAAGTTAGGCCCAGGGGTACCTACCTGAATTACTGAGGGGTTGGGGACCTGGGGCGTTTCAGGAAGGAGGGAGGAGTGACTTGTAGCCTGGGGGAAGGGGAAAAGGGGGATGTGTCAGGGGCTCTAGGGGGCTCAAATTAAATAAAAAAAAAAAGCTTATGTGGGTTCTGGCCTGATATTCAGCTGGGATGTGGTTGAATTTAGGACCCTAAATTCACCTGCTTATGTGGACCTTGGCTAAATATCACTGGCACCCACATAAGCCCCGGCTCCTCCCTGACCAGCCCAGTTTTGGGGGGGGGGGGTCAGTCAGAGGTGATATTCAGCGTCACTGCCTGATTTAGTGCCGCTGAATATTGGCGGTTGGGCAGCAAAAGATGATTTAAGTGGGTCAGAGAATCTCCAGCTCACGTAAATCGCTCTGAATCTCGGCCCCACTATGTTTGGAAAACATGGGAATTGTAAGGAAAATCTACTTTATAAAGGTATGACATGTTAAAGAAAAAAAAAACATGTGAGTATGGGGCTTGCTTTCTCATCATCTCTGCTTGGTGACTCACTCAGAAAACATCCTTGAGTAGACCCCAGCTAACCAGCACGAAAGACTGTTTATGTCTTTACAGTGCAACAACTGCAAAACAGATTGCAAGTTCTCTTACAAAACTGATTTTTTTTTTCCTGCAGGCTACATTCAGCCAAGGTTTGCTTTACTTTATTCTGCACCAAGGAACATTTACACTGGTCTGTAAATCTTGAATTGGCCTTAGTTTCCCTATATAAAAATAAATCCAGCATGGCCCTCAGTTTTTGTAACTTACCTATTCACATAGACATGTTGGTATATGGGGCCAATGTGATAAACTGTGAATTAGACTAATAGCCTGAAGTAACCTAATGGATATAACAATAGCCTATGAACCACTGCTGCTCCTTGAGATCTTGGCCAGTTATTTATCACTCCGTTTAAGAGCTGATGCAATAAAGTGTGGCTGTAGTGAATGTTGCAGGAAGGAGGTTTCCCTGCGCATGGCCATTTTAACATAGGGTTAATTAGTTGATGAGAGAAAGCCAGAGCACAAAGCTGGGGACAAGGCTAAGTCAGAGGAGGGGTGTGGATGACCACATGGATCCACTCTGGACACCTCCTGAACTCTCTGACCCCAAACTTGAAAGTCCGTGGTGGCCTAATGGACCAGTCCGCCCAACTCTCTGTACACCTAGAAGGTGGGAGCAGGCACAATGCCCACTTGTTCCTTCCTCTCTATTCTATCTTTTATATATAATTTTTTTTGTTGATTATATAATGTTGTTATTTTTAGATGTTTATTTTTAGACGCTTGTCTGTTTTATATTGTATCATGTTGAGTATCAGTATATACATTTTTCACACCCTATTTCCTATGCTTTTACGTTAATGAGTCATTATTTATTATTTTTATGTGTTAATTTCAGTTATCTGTGTTTTATGCAGACTCCTGATACAGGCACTGTGCGCCGAAACATGGCCCGTGTCAAGTCTTTATTGAAACATTGATCATTAAAGGAATTGGTCCCGTTTTTTAAGGCTCTTGGTGCTTTCTGCTGTATTTTTGACCCTGTCTTGTACTTTGTACTCTCTCTGCACTGTGATGTCAAAAGGTTTAAGCCACTTAGGTTAGCCTTTGTTTCCTCTTCCCTGCGCAGCCATCGTCTAGCACACTCAAAACAAAGCAAGCAAACCTATGAGCTGCTGCATCCTTGTCGTTCTTTATTGTTGGTAGCATTTTTATCTAATATCACTTATATTTTCAAACATGCTGGCTTGTGCAGCATACGGATGTACACAGAGGAAGTATTGGTTTCTTCAGTTAGAGTACTAATTTGTGCTACATTTTAAATAATTGTGTCATTTGGAGGGGCTGGCTATAGGCACTCCCTGTATTCGTTCACACCTAGTAAAGGGCCACCAAAACAGACATCATGTTATGAGAATCAGGTGCTTAACAATCAGACTTATTATTTATAAGTACAGTTTAACAAAAATGAATTAATTAGGTTGAAACTGGGAGCATTTATCATCTTTTTTTTTTCCTGTGCCTACATCAAAAGAAAAAACATGGCATATGGAAACTTGCTCCTTTTTGTTTTGTGGAATGCAGTGCTATATTATAAAAATGCAGTTGCTTTTTTTTATGACTACTATTTCATAGATATGTATTGAATAATGAGGTAGGGGCTTCCTTCATGTAGAAGTTCTGTCCAGAGGCAGTCTAAATGTGTCAACATTGTCCAGTTTGCACACTATTAGCCGCCAAGGTCATCCAAATTATGTTCAATGGAAAATAGATCTGTTGGCTCAGGCTGCTTCCTATGTGAATGTTCCATCACTGTTTCATTATTGATACCAAGTATTACATCTTAAGGGCATTTGCTGTAAACATTGATACACAAGGGAAATATGTCACTATTACACCTATGAACCCACAGCTTATGTCCGATTTTGTCTTCACCAAAGGCCACAATCAAAAATACAAAAAAAATGTGCCTTTATATAAAATTTAGCAAATTTTTATTCTATGAAAATCACAAACAATTAAAAGTGAAAAACTTAAAGGAGAAAAAAGACCTCAGTGGGTCCGGACCAAGCCAGTAATTTGGCTACCAAATGGATTCCTGATTTCAATAATTGATTAAAAAAAAACCTCCCCAAAAATGTGATGCACTTAATAAATTTAATTATTTTTATTCTGAATGTACCTTTTTTAATATTCTCTTTTCCTTTTTTAATATTATTTAAATAACAAAGACAGTATCTAATTATATCAGTCCATGTATTTATGTATGTCAAAGGATACTTCAAAACATGATTGCAGCTTATTGCAACTCATTTCTTATTCCTTATCTTTTCAAGAGCAGAAGCACTTATGTTTCACCAAAGGCCAGTCATTGCAGAGAGTTGTCTGAGCAGGTCAAGCACACTTTATACTTGTTCCTAGCTTTTTCCCATATCTCAGCAATTCAGAGAGGAATGAGTTAACAACGTGTTGTGCCAGTGTGCACGTTGTTTACAGGTTTACCCTACAATTTTCCAGAAAATACCCAAGATGTTTTCATTGAGGATTATGTTTCAACAAATTTTTATTGATAAACCAGTATGTTAAACTTTTCCAACACATCAACCTTACAAAATGCAGGATATCCAAACATGCTGCTTATAAACAACATAATATTGTTCCAGATTCAAACTGTTTTACAATTTCCCCCCCCCCCCCTCCATCCCCCTCCCCAGTGATGCATTCCCCACTTTAAACATTGCATAATAAGAATACTATACCTTGACCGGAATTGGTCAATATCTCCACAAATATAATGTATATGTGTCACTTCCCCCTCCCTTCCCCCCCCCCGTACTCTTCCCTTCTATTCCTTAAATCCCCTCCCCCTCCTTACCCTATCCTACCCGTCCCTCCCCCCCCCCCCCTTCCTGCCTATTGCCAGTCTCCCAGGGTAGTTTATTTAACACATGGCTGCGTGCTCGGGGTGATATCATATTTAGGTATTTCCCCCAGATACGCAAAAAACACACTTGTCGTTTAGGGGTTAGTCGAGCTCCTCGTGCTTCCCATAGCATTAACTGGTGAAACTTATTCCTCCAATACCAGTAAGAGGGAGGCATGTCCATTATCCAATGATTGAGGATTCATTGAGGATTAATAAAAAGTGCGCCTCTGGACAATGGAGCCCTTTTACTAAGCTGCGGTAAGCTCTAGTGTATGCTTACCGCAGGGTGTGCTCAGGTGCCCTGTGGTAATTTTGAACTCTGTGTGCACATCCCACGCACTAAAAAATACACTTGAATTTTTAGCACTGGGACGGATCAGGGGCAGAGAGTAAGCATGTTCTTCGCTAATTGGTTAGCACAGCTACGTTGCCGTGCGCTAACCACTTAGTGAATTGTTATTGCGTGAGCCTTTACTGCCTACAAAATAGTTGCTGGTAGAGGCTCACACACTAACGGCAAAATAAGTGCATGGCCATTATAACCCTTTAGTGTCCAATGTTCCCATCAATCTGTTCCCATATGGCTTATTATGGGAACATAGGACACTAAAGGGGTTTTAATACAGAAAATAGAATTTTCAACCATTTTACTGCTGCAGTAAAAAATGGCCTGAGCGCATGGGAGAGACCTGCATGAGGGTGTGCAGAGGCCAGCTTTTACCACAGTTGGATAAAAGGGCCCCCATGTTTGCTAAGTGTCCTGAAAGTGTGATTCGGTGTTTCTACGTTTCAAGCAATGGTTTCCTGACTAGTTTTGTTAGCAGGTAATGAATGATTCCTGTAGGGAAATCATGCCCTTCTGCAATTAATTGCTCCTGTATATAATTAGCCTATCCTGGGAATATAATGCTGCTTGTGTGGGTAATTAACCCTCTCTCACCCCCCTCCCCAAAGTTAATTGCTTCTATTATCCAGCATTACATGAATGTTAGGCCATGAAAAGCACAGAAATACCCAAGGCACTGAGATATGTGATCTTTTATGGCGTCTTCAGAAACATTTAGTGTAATTCTCCATGGGCAAGCAGGCGTGTTTTCTATTTTCATGGGCTTTAGGATAACACTCTCCTTTTGTATTTTTTATTGTCTGATTATTAGTCTCTTTTGAGACTTTTATTGGTGTCATTACATGCCAACTAACATTTGAGGATGCTTACCTCCCCCCCCCTGTTGTTGCTGATCCCTCAAATAGAGTTTATCCATGCTTTCCAAGGAGGCAGAATTCTCAGTTCTCAGTAAAGCTAGGAAATCAAAGTTGCCAAATTATTTTATTTATTGCATTTGTATCCCACATTTCCCCACCTATTTGCACCTATTCCCCACCTATTTGTTATGACATTGACATTCCAGGTTTTCAGATACAATTAGTAATGTGCAAAGATTAAGAAAGGGAAGAAAGAAGGAAAATGTTAGGCGGATAAGTATAGAAGGTGGAGTTTCATAACTGGGTGGGTTGGTGAGGTGGATTAGTAGGGCTGTAGGTTCTCTTTGTAGGCCTTGTTGAAGAAATATGTCTTCAGAGATTTGTGAAAGTTGGTTATTTTGTTGATTGTTTTCAGGTCTGTAGGTAATGCATCTCCAGAAGGGAGCTTTAAGGCCCCTCCTGGGTTTCTAACAGCCCTTTCATGGTGTATTAGGAGACCTATAGCACTGTGTGCAGAATCCGTAAACACAAATATGTTGCTGCTTTGAGATTTAAGTTAAAACACACGACTGGCCAAAATGTCACCCTCCTGGAACAGAGTAACTTGGCAGGCCTAGGAAATCCACACAAATGCAGAAGAATATCCAGCAGGGCTCCAAAAGTTCTTGGTGAAGATATCCAAAATCTTCTAGGATATGCAAACATCTGCATGATCCATAGGATGGTCCCTATTACTGTGGGCTTGGGTGCTGAGCACTTCCAATATTGAGCAAGCTTCATCACTATGTACAGAGAGAGCTAAATTACATTACTAAATTAATTACTAATTAAATTACTCCTAATCATTTTGAAATGCTGGTACATGAGTATGCATGGCTTTCACTCATGTAGATATACTTCATAGTCACTGACCCCAGTTTCCTGCTGCAGCTCAGGGGGCAGATTCTGTTGCACCAGTTCCATGGCAATTACACAGCATGTTTGAATTGGTTTTCATATTATATAATGTAAATCTATTTTGTGTAATAAAATGTTTCACAATCTTCCTATGTATCTGAAGAATTAATTTTTGTACTTTGGCCAGTTTTGAAGCTAGGGGAAGTTTCGGGTATGGCTGTAGGGAAGGGGAGGAAGAGGAGGTATCAGAGATGGGCAGACTAGAGGGATGAAAGAAGAATGACTAGGGAGGGAAAGGGGAGAGGAGAGGAGAGGAGAGGAAGGACTGTGTATGAAAGGAAGAGGAAGAGTCTTGCTTGTAATCTGTGTGGTGAAAATCATGTTGGGAGGAAGGAGCAAGGATTTTGAAGTTGGTCTTCTTGTGAGAAGACTCAGTTGAAAGGAAGACCTCAAGGGAATTATCCCACAATGAGGACGTCCATTTGGCAACACTCAGAGTCAACTTCTGGACATAATTAGAGGTGCTGAACTTATGAACTCAAATTCCTCCACCAGATCAAAAAAGAAAAACAAAGTATGGCTGGCGTATGAGTGACTAGTCCGAATCTAAATGTTAAGGGCAGGGAAGAGTCCAGTGGTCAAATCAAAAGCTAGGGAAAAACTAAAATTCCTGCCAGTCTCTCCTTCCCCCTCACACCTGTAGCTTATCCACATCATACTCTCTCTCTTTCCCTTAAGGCACTTCACATCACCTTTTTTTCCCCTAATCAATCCTCACCAGTCTCTCCTCTCAGTCCATCAATACCACATTATCTCTTTCCTCCATTTCCTGAGTTTCTTCTTCCTCCTTTCTCCTTATCCCCCCTGCACTTTTTTTTTCCCTCTTGCACAGGCATAATTTGATGTTTTGTTTTGTTTGTATTTAGGGGGCAGGGAGTTTAATAGTTCTCTGCCCTCTCCACGCCCTATACCAGGGTTCTTAACCCAAGGGGTGTGGGAAGAGGTCAAATGCGGTACGGAGAAGGGTCTTGAAATCTGGGGCAATTTATTGAAACTCTCTAGAAAAGTGGAGGCAATTATTAGAACAAGTATTGATAGTTCACTGGCTCCCTATCCGTTTCTGCATTCATTTCAAACTTCTCTTACTGACCTATAAGTGCATTCACTCTACCGCTCCCCAGTACCTCTCCACTCTTGTCTCCCCCAACACCCCCCCCCCCTCAGGTACTCCGTTCTGTGGATATGTCTCTCGTCTGTCCCCTTCTCCTCTACTACTAATTCCAGACTCTGTTCCTTTTATCTTGCTGCACCTCACGCCTGGAATAGACTTCCCGAGCCTGCACGTCTAGCCCCGTCTTTGGCCATTTTCAAATCCAGGCTAAAAGCCCACCTCTTTACCGCTGCTTTTGACTCCTAAGCATTACTCACTTTAACCATTACTCACTTCATTTTTACCCTCTTATCCCCGCCTCTTTAATTCCCTTACCTCTTAGTTGTTCTGTCTGTTTACTTGTCATACTTAGATTGTGAGCTCTTTGAGCAGGGACTGTCTTTTTCATGTATGGTGTACAGCGCTGCGTATGCCTTGTAGTGCTATAGAAGTGTTAAGTAGTAGTAGTAGTACTACTGTAATTTTTAGCCACACTTAGAAGTTAGCACTGTTGTCAGTTAACAGCAACATATGTAGCTATCAGTAGTCATTAGTGGGCATATTGTTTCTGAAGGGGGTGCCATGGTTTTATTGATCAGTTAAAGGGGTGTGGAAGCCAAAAAAGTTAAGAATCTGTGCCCTACTCTACTCCTCACTTCCCCTTGACCCAGTCTTCTGTTTCCCTCCAGTCCCCAGCAAGTTGCAAGGCATTCCTCCTTACGCAGTCCCCCTTGCATGCAGGTTTGTCTCACCCACCGCTTCACTGCTTCCCACTTCTCACTCTGCTCTTCAGGTTAGATTTCCTTTAATTGGCAGGTTTAACTTCTCTCTCCATTTGCAACTCTCCATCTCTTACAGGCTTGGATCATTTCCTTGCTCTGCTCTCTTTGGTTCCAAGCACATTCTGCTTCCTCATCCCCAGCAGTGCAGCATTTCTCCTGATACTCAGATTCTAGGCCAGTGAAAAATGCCTGCCTCCAGAGTCCACATGAGATTCTCTGGCACTTGCCCCAGAAGCCTAGCAAAGGACACAGCTTGAAATCTCAGACAGTACATGCTGAGCGGAAGAACATGTTCCAGCAGCCCAGGGCATGAGAGCAGGGCTGGTCTTGGCAGTTGTGGGGCCCTGTGCAGACCAGTTCGGGTGGGGCACCTAGCCCCACCTAGCCCCACCCCCTGCCCCCACCTAGCCCCACCCCTTGTTGACAAGATGTGTTTTTAACCTTTTTTATTTCAAATAAAGACAAGCAAAACTTGTACAGAAAAACTAATTAAAATAAGCACAATGCTATCATAGGTAACTTTTGGGTTTAAAAAGTGAAACCATGTGCACGTAAGGACTGGATAAATTAATTAAAACAAATGCCCTTAATATGTAATACCTGGTAGCAATAACAAAACAGTGATTGAATATTCACATAGCCAGCAGCCTGAGCCAACAGATTTATTTTCCACTGAACATAAGTAACGTTGTATGAACTTGGCGGCTAATCGTGTGCTGAACTGGACAATGTTGGAACATTTACACTGACTCTAGACAGTTCAGCACGAAGGAAACCTTTCCCTCATTATTCAGTACCTTCTCTGTGAAATGGTAGTAATAAAAAAAGGCAAGTGTAGTTTTTATAATATACCATTGCATTCCACAAAGCAAAAGGAGCACGTTCCTCGCATGACATCTTTTTCTTTTGATGTAGGCACAGGAAAAAAAAAGGTGTAAAATAACCCCAGCTCTCAAACTAATTAATTATTTTTCTAAACTGTACTTATATATAGTAAGTCTGATTGTTAAGCACCTGATACTCATAATAACTGTTTTGGTGGACCTTCACTAGGTGAAAACATCAGAATAGAGTGAGTCCCTATAAACCAGCCCCTCCAAATAACACAATAATTATGATTTAGAAATAATTAGATGAAACCAATACTTCCTCTGTGTACATCCATATGCTACACAAGCCTGCATCTTTGAAAATATAAGTGCGGTCCAATAAAAATGCTACTAACAATAAAGAATGACAATGTGGATACAGCAGCTCATAGATTTGGTTGCTTTGTTTGGGTTAGGGGATGAGGAGTGCGTGCAAATGGAAAGGGAGACCAACCTCATGGGCTTCAGCGACCATCTCAAGTCAATCTAACCACCTTTAGCTCTCTCCTACCCGCTCCTTTAGTTCCAGCTTGCAGCATCGCTGCCTTCTTTAATTTTCCGGGCCGCCAGCAGCGTCAGTGAGGTAAGCACACTGCCTTTGGCAGCCCCGGAACCTCTCCCTCTGTTGCAGGGTCCCACCTATGCGGGACAGGATGTTACAGCAAAGAGAAAGCATCCTGGCTGCTGAAGGCAGTGTGTTTACCTCACTGACACTGCCGGTGGTCCAGATTGAACAAGGCAGCACTGCAGGGAGCCGAAAGGGAGTAAGAGAGAGCTGACAAAGGCAATGATGGCTGAAGCAGGGAGCGGGTTGGCGTATGGAAACAGGCTTGCCACAGGCCAATCTGGAACTACCACAAGAGCCCAGCAGTAGTTCCCACCCCCAGCATGTGCCATTTCCAGCAACAAAAATATTTCTATGTAGCACCGGCTTACCTGGCAGTAATCGGGCAGCGCCATGCACTGCCCAGTTACAGCTTGGTTAGTCGGAAGCCCTTACCACCACCTCAACGGGTGGCAGTAAGTTGTTCCCCCCCACACACCGAAATGGCTGTGTGGCAAGTGGTTCACTTACTGCATTGCCAAAAGGAAGCCTCAGTGCACATCAAAAACACACACAGGCTCCCTTTTACCACAGCTTAGTAAAAGGACCCCTATGTCTTCTAAATGGCTTCCACTACAGCTGAGTATTTTTTGTACATATTTAAGTATGATTAAAAAAATAGATAGAAAATGGAATAAGGGAAGGATGCATTAGGACACTTCCTAACCAGGATATAGAGAAGGTAATGTATAAGGCAATCCCATTTCTAATACAGCAGTGAACTGAACATATCCCAATCCCAATAATAAATATCATGATGAAGGAAAAACTTCTCATGTTCATCCATCAATGAAGATAACACAAAAAGCCGCACAGATGGGGGAATTTCAGAGAAAAAAAAATCATTTTATTCCTATTTGTTTAAAAGAAGCACATAGGGTTTTCCTCACAGAAGCAAACATTTTTTAGAGAAAGGGAGTCCCCTGCTGGAAGTCCACACACTGCATCATGATTGTTTTCCAGAAAAAGAAAGCTGTTTTTGTCAATAACATTAAAGAACACTCAGGACAATAAATATTCAAGTACTTTTCCTGCACAGCCACCTTTCCTACGCTTCCTTTTCTTTGTTAATGAGGCTTGCTGAGCCTCAAAAACAAAAGAGAGCATTCACAGCAAAAATCCTGAGTGAAGCAGAAAAGGCAAACGTCAATCGTTTACTTTTCAAAGAGTACAAAGGTAGTATGCACACCATGTACTAAGTAGTACATTTAAAACAAATTGAAGAAAATTATTTTTTTGTTTTCACTCAACCTACAATTAAACTGTGGAATTCATGGCCAGAGGTTGAGGTAAAAGCAGTTACGGTTGCCGATTTTTAAAAAGATTTTGGATAAATTCCAGGAGGAAAAGTCCATAAACTGTTATTATGGTAGACCTGAAGAAAGCTACTGTTTATCCCTAGGGGTAAATAACAGGGAATCTTGTTACTTTTTGGGATCCTTCCTGGTACTTGTGACCTTCATTGGCCACTACTGGAAGCAGGATACCATGCCAGATGGAACTATGGTTTGACCTAATATAGTAATTCTTATCTTTTTTAAGTTACTGACAAATAAGCCAGACTTATTTTACAGTTTCACAGCTGCAGAAATGGAAGTGCACTGGCCAAGCTCCAGCCCAGGAAGGAGAAAGGCTTGGATAGGATGTCATTAATTTATGATAATTAATAAGGGGAGGAGTTGAGGAACGGCCTAATTGTTAGTGTAGCAGCTTGTGGACCTGGGGAATCAGGTTTGATTCCTGCTGCTGCCGGATGGTCAGCAGTGAACCAGGTTCAGTTCCCTCTGCAGCTCTGTGTAATCCTGGGCAAGTCACTTAACCGTCCGTTGCCCCAGCAACAACAACAGCAGTACAATGTACTACTCAGATTGTGAACCCAATAGGGACAGACATAGTGATATATAAATACTGAAATCAATGAAATGTTCTGGAAGAATTCTTACTACTACAGCTGACATCCCCAAGAAAAAAAGTGGGGTAGAAAGATCTATTAAAATAGAGGAATGATAGCATATGGTGCCAGTAACCAGAATCCCTTCTGACTGAGCTGGAGAAAGGAGTCAACTCCCCCCCCCCCCCTCCACACACACACACACACACACACACACACACACACACACACACACACACACACACACACACACACACACACACACACACACACACACACACACACACACACACACACACACACACACACACACACACACACACACACACACACACACACACACACACACACACACACACACACACACACACACACCACACACACACACACACACACACACACACACACACACACACACACACACACACACACACACACACACACACACACACACAAAGATTGTTCACATCTTCACTAGAATTTCTCCTATCTACAGTGGTCTCAAAGCTGACTTGGCTATGCCATTATTCTTTGTGCACAGGCAGCAGCACTCAGTTATTCGCTGCTTCTGCAGTTACATCCCCTCGCATGGGAATCCACTTAGCAATCATAATCACACTTCCTCAGTCCTCATTTACTTATTCACAAAAAAAAAATGCTAGCTAATCCAAGAGTTTCCAGGCAGATGCTTTGCCAGGATTTAACCAGCAATAAATAAAACACTTGGGATTCCTTCAGACCGGAATTGAACCAGTGACCTAAGGATGTCAGCAGTGTGTATAACTTCTACAGTCCTCCGCTCTACCAACTGAGCTACTGAAGGAGACACCATACCCCTTTTGTGGCTAATTGCTCACTTATCTTACTAATATGGTGTGTTATCACTTGTGGGGAAAAGATCGGGCAGAAGCCATTATTCAGAGTACAAGCCTGATGCTGGGTGCTGGGTGGGAGGGAGGCCTGATGCTGGGTGCTGGGTGCTGGGAGGGCAGGGGGGAGAGGAGGGTGGCTGGACATTTGTGGCTGGAGGGGAGAGGAGGGTTGCTGGATATGGATGGAGGGCAAGAAATTAAGAAGAAAGAAGGAAAGTAAAGAAATAAATGGAGGCAAGAAATGAAGAAGAAGGAAAGTAAAGAAATAAATGGAAAGGAAGCCCTGGAAACGGAGTTAAAAGAACAGATAGAAATCAGCAGAATCATCGACTAGGAGATAGAAAAACAAAATCACCAGACAACAAAGGTAGAAAAAAAATAATTTTATTTTCATTTTAGTGTTTGGAATATGTCCAATTTGAGAATTTACATCTGCTGTCTTATTTTGCACTGGGTATACTGGAGCTGTAACAGCTTATAGAAATGATTTATAATGAAAGAAAATCATGTTATTTTTTCCTCCTATACTAGTATAATATTTTCAATTATGTCTGTTTAAATGCGCCATTGGCTGGTGTAAGGGGTGTGGTTATCATAGGGGTGGAGTCATAGGTGGTGAGCCCGCCCATAATGAGTACCGGCACTTTGTGATAAATAATTAGATTTTGGATTGCTGTTTGGGCACTCGGTCTCTGACAGGTTCGCCATCACTGGGCTAGGTTATCTCCAAGACCAGATTTGAGAACCACTGTGCTACAGTGCTTCTGTAACTGCCTCCAGGGCTGTGCCTAGGGTCTCTGGTGCCCACCTGCAGACTATCAGTTGGCGCCCCCCCCCCCCCCCCCGTGAAAATGATCGCTCACCACTTACCACACTGACAGGAATTGTCAGCAATATTCTTAGAAACAAATTGCTATACATTGCAAAATAAGATAGCAGATGTAAATTCTCAAAGTGGACATATTCCAAACATTACAATGAAAATAAAATGATTTTTTTTCTACCTTTGTTGTCTGGTGACTTTCTTTTTCTGATCATGCTGGCCCAGTATCTGATTCTGCTGCTATCTGTCCTCTTAACTCAGTTTCCAGGGCTTCCTTTCAATTTATTTCTTTCCTTTCCTCCTTTCTTCTTCATTTCTGGTCCTCAGCTTCTGCCTATTTTCTTCACCAATGTGCAGTTTTTCTCCTCTCTTCCTTTTCCCTCATTTCATATCCTCCATCTCTCTTCCCTCCCCTCTATGTCCAGCTATTTCTCCTCTCTCCCTGAGCCCTGCCCTCCCATCCATGCTCCTCTGTCCCCTGCCCACCTCCATCCATCCATATTAAACAATTTCTCCTCTCTCCCTGAACCCTGTAACTGCAATCCCATCCATGTCCATCCATGCTCCTCTGTCCCCTGCCCACCTCCATCCATCCATATTAAGCAATTTCTCCTCTCTCCCTGGGCCCTGCAATCCCATCCATGTCCATCCATGCTCCTCTGTCCCCTGCCCACCTCCATCCATCCATCCATATTAAGCAATTTCTCCTCTCTCCCTGGGCCCTGCAATCCCATCCATGTCCATCCATGCTCCTCTGTCCCTGCCCACCTCCATCCATCCATATTAAGCAATTTCTCCTCTCTCCCTGGGCCCTGCAATCTCATCCATGCCCATCCATGCTCCTACTACTACTACTACTACTATTTAGCATTTCTATAGCGCTACAAGGCATACGCAGCGCTGTACAAACATAGAAGAAAGACAGTCCCTGCTCAAAGAGCTTACAATCTAATAGACAAAAAATAAATAAAGTAAGCAAATCAAATCAATTAATGTGAACGGGAAGGAAGAGGGGAGGGTAGGTGGAGGCGAGTGGTTACAAGTGGTTACGAGTCAAAAGCAATGTTAAAGAGGTGGGTTTTCAGTCTAGATTTAAAGGTGGCCAAGGATGGGGCAAGACGTAGGGGCTCAGGAAGTTTATTCCAGGCGTAGGGTGCAGCGAGACAGAAGGCGCGAAGTCTGGAGTTGGCAGTAGTGGAGAAGGGAACAGATAAGAAGGATTTATCCATGGAGCGGAGTGCACGGGAAGGGGTGTAGGGAAGGACGAGTGTGGAGAGATACTGGGGAGCAGCAGAGTGAGTACATTTATAGGTTAGTAGAAGAAGTTTGAACAGGATGCGAAAACGGATAGGGAGCCAGTGAAGGGTCTTGAGGAGAGGGGTAGTATGAGTAAAGCGACCCTGGCGGAAGATGAGACGGGCAGCAGAGTTTTGAACTGACTGGAGAGGGGAGAGGTGACTAAGTGGGAGGCCAGCAAGAAGCAGATTGCAGTAGTCTAAACGAGAGGTGACAAGGGTGTGGATGAGGGTTTTGGTAGAGTGCTCGGAAAGAAAGGGGCGGATTTTACGGATGTTGTAAAGAAAGAAACGACAGGTCTTGGCGGTCTGCTGGATATGAGCAGAGAAGGAGAGAGAAGAGTCAAAGATGAGATGACCCCAAGGTTTCGAGCTCCTCCATTCATTCCTATCCAGCAATTCCCCTCTCTCCCTCAGCCCTGCCCTCCCATCCATGCTCCTCTATCCCCTCCATTCATCCCTTTCCAGCAATTCCCTTCTCTCCCTGAGCCCTGCCCTCCCATCCATGCTCCTCTGTCCCCTGCCCCCTCCATTCATCCCTATCCAGCAATTTCCCTCTCTCCCTTCCATTAACCCTGCCCTCGCATCCATGCTCCTCTCTCCCCTGCACTCCCACTCCCATGTCCCAACTGCCCGCCCTCTTCTCCCCCCCCCCCAACATCCCTTTCCTTTTTTTTTCTTTTAAATTTACCTCCGTCCGGCAGCACAGGCGCAGCGTCAGTGAAGGAGGCGACGCTTCCGACGTGTCTAGCCTTCCCTTTGCTCAGTGTCCCGCCTTCTTCTGATGTCATTTCCTTGACGTCAGAAGAAGGTGGAACACTGAGCGAAGGGAAGGCTAGACACGTCGGGAGCGCTGCCTCCTTCACTGATGCTGCGCTGCCGGACGGAGGTAAATTTAAAAGGAGAAAAAAAAGGAAAGGGATCTTGCGGAAGAGGGCAGGCAGTTGGGCAATGGGAGCGGGAGGGCGAGGTAAGCATGGTCGGCGGCGCCCCCCAGAGGACGGCGCCCCCCCTGCCGTGCTTACTCCGCTTACCGTGTTGGCACGGCCCTGCCTCCTTCCTCCTTTGTTCATTCACAATGAAGTATGGCCCACACAGGGCCCTGTAGACCCATGGGATCTGACAGTCCTGAATGGATCTAACTTCAAAGTAAAGTGAGAAGAGAAGAAAGAAGGCGGTCACTAATAATGAAGGCTGCAAAGCTTTCATCCTGCTGGCAGGAAGATGGAAGAAAGTGATCAGTGGGGCTGGACCAGGGTTACCATATGTCTGGATTTCCCCAGATATGTCCTCCTTTTCATGGGACTGTTGGGGGTCCAAACATTTTTTTCTAGCCCGCCGGTTTGTCAAGGTTTCTGGGCTGGTGAGCGGGCTGGCTGGTTGGTGGGTGGGCTGGCCTTCTCACCCCCCCCCCCCCATAATAGACCCTGGTGGTCTAGTAGCCTCTTTGGGGCAGGAAAGAACCTGCCTGCTACTGCTGCTTCTTGGAAATGGCTGCCAAGACTTCAAGCAACAGCCTCATGAGACTTCCATTAACTCATTTTCAAGAAGTAGCGGCAGTGGGCAGGTCAACGGCAGTGGGCAGGAAAGAGTGGGGCCCTTTCCTGCCCCAAAGAGGCCACTAGACCACCAGGGATGTTACGGTAGGTTAGGAGAGCATGAATGGAGTCATGTGTGGGTGGGTGGAGGGAGGGAGGGAGGAGGGGCTGTAAAAAGGTGGATGGAGTGTGGGTGCAGGAAGAGGGGCTAGAAAAAAGATTGGTGATAGGGACATACATGGAGGGGGAAGGGAAAAGGGGGAAATACAGCACATGGATAGAAGGGGATGTAGAGGAAAGGAGAGGAGAGGACAGAGGGACATGCTGCTCATGGATGTTTTGGAAATGTACATATTTTCTAATTTTGTATTTAGTAGAGTACAGAAGAAAATGCATTTCTGTTACTTTTACCAGTATTTTCACTGCTTATAGAATCTAGCGTTTTTTTTTTTGGGGGGGGGGGGGGGTCAAGGTGACTGTGCAGCAGGGGCTCAGACAGAGCTGGGGCAGAGCTTGGGCAGGGGCGGGGGCAGGGAAGTATTTTATTTTGTGTGTTCTTTTTTGTCTCTGCAAATATGGTAACCCTAGGCTGGGAAGGGAACAAAACGAGGATAGGCGCAAAAGTGAATGGGGAGAGTGCAGGAGAGTGAATAAAGGAGGATGTGGATGAGAGAGTGATGGGGCTGACAAGGTGAGAGAGCAGTGGAGGCTGGGACAGTGTTAGAGTGAGGAATGACAGGGCTGAGGATGAGTAAATAAACAAAGGGATGCTGAAGTCTAGGTATAGTCTGACTAAGTTTGAGGACACAAGAGGTCAGATTGGCAATCTGGCCAATTTAGCCCCTTCCAAATAGACAATGATTAGGGTGGGGGCTGGGTTTGGGGAAAATAGAAAAACCTATATCTTTTCTCCATCTTCACCGCAGTGTTATGCAATATTGAGTTACTAGTAACTCAATTCGCAGAAATAGTTAACTACATATTCTCTATCCCAGTAACTGCACGTCTACTTTTGAAGAGTAACTAGCACAATATCACATGACAAGACAGAGGAATGAGCTGGTCAAACCTCCTTGAAATAAGTTATGCAATATTCACATTGGGGTTGTGTATAAAATGGATATTTTACCTCTTCACTATTATAAGCCTTTTACCATAAGTATTCTTGGATGTAGTATTGGTAAAGGAAAACAATTAGTTTAAGCTGGTAACTGTAATTAATAATCAATTACTTTCCTAAATGAGTATTTTAATTTCTGTAACTACTTTAAGCTGAGAAGAAACTAGTAACTGTAATTAAATACTTTTGAAGAGTAAATTGCACAACACTGACTCACGCTCACACTCACTCTCACTCTCATTCTCATTCATACACATTCACCTGCAACTAATTGAGTGGAGGCCCTATGAGTTGACATATGCACTCATGGGCCTGGCAGCAGTCTCTCACTCTCCTACTGAATGGTTTCCTTGGTAACCTGAAACCATGGTAGTAGGAAGGGGAAGGGTCACCACCACTGAGCCTGTGAATGCATGCATCAGTTTGTAAACTCCACACATAATTTCTGGGATATGGAAGACAGCTAGGGCTCACACCCTGCTCATTTCGCCCTACTAATTCATCGGCACCAGAACATTTGCAGAAACAGTGTCCACCACCCACACACCTCCAGAATGGAAGATCAGGATCAGGCTGCACTACTTGTGACAATAGTAACAATCTGATCCTTTTTGTATCATAATTAATCTAATTTCTGGTTTTTTGTTATCCATCTTAGTTTTTTTTAAAGAATTCAGGTATAATAAAGTACCTTTCCTAAGTGGTCACCTGAGGCAATACAGGAGACAGAGTGACTTACCACAGGTCACAAGAAATGCCAGTGGGATATCTACCCTTGCTTCCTTGTTCTCAGTCCTCATTGTTGTAACTCCCTTGGCCACTGTGTATAAAATGGTTCCCACATAATTTGAAAATGTTGAATTTTTGTTATTGGTTGACACAAAGCAGTTACAGCTAACCTCTTCTCTGTCCTTATTTTTTTTTTTTTGGGGGGGGGGGGGGGAGAACTGATACCTGCCATCATCCCCCAAGCCAGCCTTCAGCACACCCTTTCTAATCATGTGACTTGTAAGTGCAGTGATGCAAGCACATTATCAAAAATAATTAAAGAGACAAAATGTTGCAGAGAATAGGCAATGAAGGACAGAATACTGACTAACAACAGAGAAGGTAAATGGAAGGAGAATATTAATTATCACCCTACTGTTTGGCTCATCATGTCAGTGACATGATAAGCCTCCTGGTTGCAGCAGGAGGCCTTATCATAAGATAATTACATTAACTGATAGCTGATGCAAGGTCAAACAAATTTTCCAATAATGTCTGTTGTGAAAAGCATGATCCCTGTTAAAGAAATTGCATTTCTGAGAAGTCCAGTCAATGTGATTAACTTCAACGATGTTTTCAACTGTTGCATCAATAATTATGTAGGTATTTATTATGAATGAATAACTGGGAATCCACTTAGCAATCATAATCACACTTCCTCAGTCCTCATTTACTTATTCACCAAAAAAAAAAAATGCTAGCTAATCCAAGAGTTTCCAGGCAGATGCTTAGCCAGGATTTAACCAGCAATAAATAAAACACTTGGGATTCCTTCAGACCGGAATTGAACCAGTGACCTAAGGATGTCAGCAGCGTGTATAACTTCTACAGTCCTCCGCTCTACCAACTGAGCTACTGAAGGAGAAACCATACTCCTTTTTTGGCTAATTGCTCCCTTATCTTACTAATTGTGGCGTGTTATCACTTGTGGGGAAAAAATCGGGCAGAAGCCATTATTCAGCGTACAACCTACTGATATCGTACGTTATGATGACGCTGTTGTTCAGCAAAAGTACTTCTAAGCAGGGAAGCTTGTTTGTTCTTGTCCTCATCCTGCTTTCCCACCCCCCGTTTATTCCAAAAATGTTGTTTTTTAGCGCCGAAATCTTTCTGTAGCAAACTAGTCCTGCAGGAGAATAGTTTGTTTAAGGAGCGGAAGTCAGTGAGCGAGCGAGCGAGCCAGCCATCCAATTTACCTCCGAACGCCCTTCTGAAGTACACGGACGTAGTGCCGGAACTAGGAACCACTACACAAAGTAATCCCCCTATCATAAAAGCGACCCTTTCTGTTAAGAAGGCGGTGGTTGTTGCAGATTTCTGACGTAAAACATTTTGGTTAAGGGCCTGCTGCTAAGCAAAAGCAGTTACTCACAAGGAATGAAACAGAAAAGAGTAAGGAACGTCTCCTTCGGTAGCTCAGTTGGTAGAGCGGAGGACTGTAGAAGTTGTACTGCTGACATCCTTAGGTCACTGGTTCGATTCCGGTCCGAAGGAGTTACGAGTTTTTAGTGTTATTGGTTAAATAATTCCTTTAAAGCATCTTCCTGGAAATTAATCGAATAGTGTGATACATTTCTAGTTTCTTTTCTCGTGAATAACTGAATGGAAATTGAGGACGTGTGAATACGGTTGCCGCTCACGAAAATTCTCAACATTAAATAATAATACCTATCCAATTGTTGATTAAGCGGTTGAAAACATTGTTGAAGTTAATCATTTTAGATTTCTTAGAAATGCAATTTTTTTAATAGGATCATGCTTTTCATAGCAGACATTATTAGGAAATTTGTCTCTCCCATCAGCTATCAATGATTATGATATGGTCTCCTGCTGCATCTACCAATGGTTGCTGTAAACAGTCGCTACCTTGCTGGTGGTACTGTCTACTGTTTTGTGATCTAAAAAGGAACACGTCTTATCTTTTTAAGGTTTTCTTTAAAATAATAACATTTAATTAATAAAATTGAAGAAAAAACGTCCTTCGGACCGGAATCGAACCAGTGACCTAAGGATGTCAGCAGTGAGTATAACCTCTACAGTCCTCCGCTCTGCCAACTGAGCTACCGAAGGTACGGTGGTTGGAATTCGGTGGTTGCTTGTCACGCCTTTTGCCCGCCCCTGATAATGATGCAATATATTGTGGCGTAACACAGAAGTTGGGCTGTCGTTTAGATAAGGAAGTTGAGGAAAACAGGAGACGGGATGTTCCTATCTAGTTCATTACATGGGCTGAAGCCAGTAGGCGGAGCTTTAGTTCACCCAAAGCAATAGCAAACGATTATCAAAAATAAATTTGTGGTCCATCTGTAAAAAGTCTAAAGCAGTTCCAGTTGGATAGGCAGTGCATTAAAAGGTGGAAGATAGATAGATAGATTTTTTTTTACTTGTTTGACAGGTTTTTAATTTATTTGAAATCTTCCCATATCTAGATAAACATCACAAAATAAAAAACAGCTTCAAAATTTTTATATCAGTATTTTGTGTTCATTTTCTATCAGTGGGTAGCCAGAAGGCAATTTTTGGGTGGGCCAATAGGTTGGATGGATGGACACTAGAGAAACACCTGCCACCTGATATGCCCTGCCCACGCCCCTACTCCTACCCCACTCCCAATAACTTTAATAGGAGTAGCAGTGCTGGCCTCAGTGGCTGCATGCCATATTGAGAGCTAGGGGAAATATAAGAGGGTGCACTCTTCATCCTCCACTGAGCCACGATCTACCAACACACATATGCTTCCCCCAAATATGCCCTAAATATTACAGTGAGGCCCTAAAATATCAATACATCAAGAAAACTGAACAAGCGAAAGTACTATAGAATACTACATAGAAAATTGACGCTAACAGAATACTTTGGTCACACACACAGAACACAAATGCCAAATACAGAATAAGTGACCACAAACCATAAACAAATTAAATAAAAATCCCAAAAGGCCAGACCTTGCATTTAGCACAGCACAGAGAAATACAAAGAGATGCATTTTCTCCTATACTATGCAAAATGATAGCACATGAAAGAGACAGTGTTAGGGGAGGTACAACTAGGGCAACTGTGTTTGGTCCCCTAGCCAGAGAGAACCCCAGGCCAGCTGGAAGTTGAAGAAGGTGCAGCCTGTTAGTAAGCCTTGGGGTCCCCTCCTAAATATCTGCCTTGGGCCCAAGCCATATCTAACACCAGCTCTGGCAGGATGCACATTTCAAATCTGACATATTCTAGTCACAAAATAGAAAAATACAATTCTTTTTTTCTACCTTTTGTTGTCTGCTCATTTTATTTTTCAAGTCAGGTTCTGGTTTCTACATCCTTCTGTCTTCTCTTAGCTCACTCACCAAGGTCTCATGTCCATTTGATATTTCTACTCTCTCTCCATGTCCACTATCCATCTTCTTCCATCTCTGTACCTCTATCTTCCTCCATGTTTAGTATCTCCCTTTCTCTGTGTCCCTATATTTCTCTGTCCAGCTTCTCCCCTCTCTTCTTCCCTAGTGCCAATATATCTCTACCCTCTCTGACCCTACCCCATCCAGCTTCTCTCCCTCTCACCCCCTCCTCTTTCCAGCATCTGGTTTGGTTGCTTGATTCCCTGTCCACCCATCCACCCACTCCGCCCACCCTTCTTCCCTCATGCTGTAGGTTTAGTATTTGTTCCCTTTTCCTTAATCTCCTTGGTCTGGTATCTCTACAAAACAGATACAGATGTAATTCCATGTGCCCTAATGAAAGGCGGGTTTAATTTTACTTCCATTTAATTTCAGTATATTCCATCTTTATAACACCTAACTCGCCATCTGTATTGTATAGAACAATATAGAAAACAGGGGCGTAGCCACGGGCAGGCCCAGGCCCAGCCACTTTCCCTCCAGGCCCGCCCATCCAACATCCCTTGCTGTCGCTGCCTTTTCTCCCGTGGCTCCGGGTACGGCCATCCAGGAGGCAGCATTCAGCGTTGCCTGCGTGCCTGCCCTGAAATTCTTCGTCTCCCCAGGCTCCGCTGCCTCGGTCCCTGCATTCTTTTTTTTTTGCCCGTCGCGCAGTGCTGCCATTCACACAGGCAGCTCTGCTCCCCCCTGCTGCGTCCATCTGGCCCTACGTAAACAGAAAGTGAGGGCTGGATGAATGTGGCAAAGGGGAGCGGAGCTGCCTGTGTGAATGGCAGCTCTGCGTGACGGGCAAAAAAAAGAATGCAGGGACCAAGGCAGCGGAGCCCGGGGAGAAGAAGAATTTCAGGTCAGGCAGGCACACAGGCAATGCTAAGTGCTGCCTCCCAGACGGCTTCGCCACGGGAGAAAAGACAGCGACACTACAGCGAGGGATGTTGGGTTGGGGCAGAATCAGGAAGGCAGAACTAAAGTAAGTGCTGGATATTTGGAGGGAGGATGGGGGAGGGGGGCTGGAGGTAAGGGATAGTTTTGCCGGAGTCAGACATGGGAGGAAGGGGATTGGAAGGAAGGGAGAGAGCTATTGGATGTGGGAGGAAGAGGAGGAGGAGAACGGGAGAGAAGGGAGAGAACTGCTAGTACAGCACATTTTAGATACACAAATGGATTATTCTGTTTTTAGGCATGTTTCAGGGACACGTGGTTTTATAAGTCAAAATAAAAAAATATTTTTTTTCATGCAAATCTCTTTTGTTTAAATATAACTAAATGGGCTAAAATCTACTAATGCAGTCCACTGGTTTTCTTATTTTGCTCTTCTGATGGCTTATACTGTGCCAAAACAGAATTATTTTATCTCTTCTATCTGGTCGATAATAAAAGGCGTTCATTGTGAACACTATCCACCCTAAAAAGTTGTTTTGTACTTGAAAAATTATGATAATTTAATAAATAAGTGCATGTTTGTGTTTCTAGTCATGCATCCAAAGGTTATATAATCCTTTGAAGATAGCCAGTTCATCGTTTAATTTATTAATGGAACATAACCAAAGAGGCATGATATGGTTGCGTTTTCAATGTTGTAATACTAGGGCCCAGCAAAGGAACAGGTTATTTTGAATTAGTTTTCATGGACCAAACTCGCTTTCATTGTGCCATCACCATCCAGCTGGATAGGCAGTGTCTTAAAAGGTGGAGGATAAAGGATTATTTTTAAACATTTATATCCTACATTATCCCAAGCAAAGTTGGGTTCAATGTGGCTTATATTTGAAAATACAGTGAGACAGAATAATAGAATTCAGTTGTATCATGGCAGCAAGTACATGGATATGTCTGAAACATTTAACAAAGATGAGATTACCATATATACCCAGATGGGCATTTAAAAGTCTGTCCTTTAATGATGCTGCATGTTCAGAAATCACAGAGTATAGACAGTTAAGTACATAAATATTGTTATACTGGGACAGACCAAAGGTCCATCAAGCCCAGCACCCTGTTTCCAACAGTGGCCAATCCAGGTCACAAATACCTGGCAAGATCCAAAAAAGTACAAAACATTTTATGCTGCTTATCCCAGAAATAAGCAGTGGATTTCCCCAAGTCCATTTTAATAATGGTCTATGGTCTTTTCCTTTAGGAAGCTGGGCAAACATTTTTAAATCCCGCTAAGCTAACCATCTTTACCACATTCTCTGGCAACGAATTGCAGTTATTCAAATATTATCACATGCATACTCCAGAACAGGCATCCATACACACATTCCAAAAGTAAACAACAACTTCTACAGAGTACATCCAAATTTTAATTTTCTAATTTCTGTCTTCCAAAATTCCTAACCAACTGGAACAGATTTTGACTTTTTACACAGGACCATGTATAGGCAGTCCCTTATTTCTAATAATCTTTTGCTATTGTTTTTAGTAGTGTTTGCTATTGTTTTGGGTGAGCAAAAATGGTGGTAATCTCCGCCTACTGCCAGCAAGCTCTGCCTACTGGCTTCAGCCCATATAATGGG
This sequence comes from Microcaecilia unicolor, assembly GCF_901765095.1. Lineage (NCBI taxonomy): Eukaryota > Metazoa > Chordata > Amphibia > Gymnophiona > Siphonopidae > Microcaecilia > Microcaecilia unicolor. Next base: position 239,893,713 of record NC_044032.1, on the reverse strand, counting down.
CTAGATAGATTCTTACCATCTCCTGTTTTCAATCTAGCCTCCTTGGGTAGATGTGATGGTAAAGTGGAGGTGAAATTATAAAGGTGACTGTGTTCCCGAATGGGTTGATCTCCTAATTTACAGTGTGTGCTGCTTTGGCTTATGTATGCTGCTATGCATTCACCTTTTCAGGTGTACAGTCAAGAAGGAGCTCAGCTAGGATTTAGGATCTGAATCATTGGGCACACTCTCCATGCAACTGCACAGTGTGATATAATTTCCACTACTAGCCTGTGAAAGAGACGAAAGAGACGGTGATAGAGAATGGGAGGGGGGAGGGGGGAGGGAATAGGAAAGGGGGGGATGGGGAAGGGGGGAGGGAAAGGGATGAAAATATGAAGTCACTGGAGATTAACAAACTGATTGAAAGAAAACGAGCTTTCTTCTGTTATGCACTATGCTCTATGCTCTGTGATTAAAATGTTGAAGTAGCAGTGTTAACCATGTAACAAGGAAAATCAACAGGCAATGTTTTTCTGTGATTCCACCAATAAAAAAAATTATTGAAACATAATTTCCACTACTTTTCTTCCATAAATCTGTGTGTGCACCTCCCATTTGGAATTGTATTTTATTATAAGCAATTCCTCTTCTTTCCTAGGTGTTTAAAGTAGTTCATCTTACAAATTTCAAGTCCCCTTCTCTTAAGAGGGGACTAAACTTCATGGGCAGTGGAATGGGGTGGGCCACTGGGACCATGTCCCAACTGCAAGGACAGCAGAACACTTTTATGGTTGAAGGCAGGAGCATGGCCAGAGGTTCGTGGGGGGAGGGGGGAGCAGGGGTGGACAAGGGGAAGCATTTCCTCTCAGTCCCCCCTCCCTCCCTGCTGCACACCACCTACCCCCTGATTATACCTTTGCTGGCGGGGATGCTCAAGCCCCACCAGCTGATGTTTAATCGCTGGAGCCCTGCAAGTGCTGTCTAAGAAGTGGGAAAGCAGTCAGGCTGCTCCAGCCTCCAAAGACAGCACTTCCATGCATGCACGTAAGTACCAGCATCAGCCACTAGAGCACTCTGCTGATTTCCTGCTGCTCAGTCAGCAAAGGCCTGTAGGCACAAAATAACACTCTTTTTGAGGTGTTATGGGTGTACCTTAGTGTAATTTATTACAGAAATTGGTCCCAAACAGACTAACATTGGTTAGGGAAGTGCCAGGAGTAATTGTATCACCCCTTATCCTTAGATCCAAGCCCATTGCGCTAAAAAAAGGGTCTATTTATTTACAGTAGCAGCAAATAACATAGAGTAAACAAGAATAAAGACAAAGACAATCCTATTATAAAAATAGTTTGGAGTAAAGGTATTTAAATCCCTAGCTAGATTCTAAAGTACACAGAGTCACTCTAACCCCAGGGCTGATGTAGTCCTTCAGATGTCAGTCTGGTCCAACGCAGATCTTGCCCCTTGGATGTAGTGTTGGCACAAGGCAGCTAACCTTGGCAAGAGCTGCCTTTTATGGATAAACTAGTAAAAAAGGCCCATTTCTGACACAAATGAAATGGGCGCTAGCAAGGTTTTCCTCGGCTCCCCTGCAGCCACCCATGTCCAGCGACCCTCCTCTCCCCCTGCGCCCAATGCAGCCACACATATCCAGCGACTCTCCTCTCTCCCCTGCCCCCCCTCCAGCCACCCATGTCCAGCGACCCCCTGCCCCCCTGCAGCCACCCATGTCCAGTGACCCTCCTCTCTCCCCTGCCCCCCCTCCAGCCACCCATGTCCAGCGACCCTCCTCTGGACATGGATCAGCTGTGAGGCATGTTTCCCCCCCCCCCCCCGGGTTCTGAAGTTGACATCATAATGGCTACGGTGATGTCAGCCTGATCTACGGAGCCTAGCAGACCAACTCGGAAGGAGCCACAGTCCCAGGCAAGTCAGAATGAGCCATAGTTCCCACCCATAATCGAAATGAGGACGCCCAAATCAGAGGGAGCAGCTGGGGACATTTAGGGATTTTGCCCATAATCGAAATTAGGATGACCATCTTGGGAATGCTCATCCCACTCTTACATGGGCGTCCTTCTTAGTATTTTTGAAGTTTTGCATCCCATTGTCAGAATGGCACCAAAACAGTCACCCACCCGCAAAGGTAATTTCACTGTGTCCTCTGCACTCCTTCCACAGTTCTATGTCTACCCACCTGCCTGTGTGGCTCTCTTGCACATCAGTCTCTAAAGTGCACTGTACTCCTCGTCTCCAGCTCTGTAACATCTACAATCAGATCTGTGATTGCCTGCTAATGCCATTCTTCCCCATCTGTTTCCTGGGTCTTCACATGTGGGGCTATGTATATGAATACTGTAAAACAAAACTGGGTTATTTTGACCAACACACTTCCGCCCCTTTTGCTATGCAGGTGATGATACTAGTCAGACACAGAAGCTGGTCTTAGTGGGCAGCAGCCCTAGCATACTGAAGGGCAGATAGAGCAGCAAAACAGGGACACAAAGGTAACAGGGCACTGAACAACTCTCAACTTTCTCTCCCAACAACGATCTTGCCACTCTCCAACTCCACACAATTGCTAATGAGTCTAAGGACGACTTCCCCCTTACCCTGGTCACTTTTATTTCAGATCTAACTAAGGATGCCCATATTCCTGCCCATGCGAGACCATTTCGCTATCCGTTATATGTTGGAGATGCCCATCTCGTAACGCCGCCCTTAACACGCCCCCTGTGGGGACATCCTTAGATGGGCGTCCTCACGCTGAGGACGTCTTTACAGCCCTGTTTAGATTATTGGATTTGGACGACCTTCTTTCACAGGGACGCCCATGTGCTTTGTGTCGCTTTTTGGATGCCCTTCTCTTTCGAAAATGAGCCCAATAGCATATTTCAAACATAGCACTACTTCCTTCACAATTTGGACAGTAATATGCTATGTGAAAAAACTCTTATGTTATTCTTTTCTTTTTAAAATTATTTATAGCTGTAACTAAATGCTTGAAAAACCAGTGCTTTATTAAAAAAAAAAAAAAGTAGCATTGAAAATGAACTAAAGCTTTGCTCTGAAAGCAACGCCTTGCTGCCCCCTAATGGACATTAGGGGCAACTTTGAATTAACTCTGTACGGTTGCGCTTTAACAGTGACAAAATGACAGGAAGCATTTTCCAAGGCTTACCTCCAGAGCAGAGACTTTCAACCTTTTTCATCTCAGGGCACACTTACACAGTGCTACAATTGTCAAAGCACACCCCCATATACAATCCAGCATTTTTCTTTCTACCGCTCCCCCACACCCACACAAGGTCCAGCATTTTACCTTCTTCCCGCACCCCACATATGGTCCAGCATTTTACCTTCTTCACCCATCCCTATACATGGTCCAGCATTTTGCCTTCTTCCCCCTCCCACACTCACCCATGGTCCCCCGTATTTTACTTACTTCCACCCACACCCACACATAATCCAGCAATTTACCTTCATCCCCCACCACCTGCACCCTCACACATCATTCAGAATTTTACCTTCCTTCTTCCTTCTCCCCACACCCACATGATCCCACATTTTATCTTCTTCCCCCCATACCCACATAGTCCAGCATTTTACCTTCTCCCCCCCTCCTCCACAAATAGTACAGCATTTACCATCTCTCCCCCTTCTATCGCAAACATTCCAACATTTACCTTTTATTCTGGCCCCACCCTCACAATTAATCCAGCATGTACTTTCTCTTCTCCCCACCCACACAAATAGTCCAGCATTTACCTTCTCTTCCCCTCACCCACACAAATAGTCCAGAGAAAAAGGTTCCAGTGTTGGTGCAAATAGGCTATATGAATTGCTGCTCACTGCCGCTGACCACTAGAGACAAGAAAACTTTGACCCTCACCTCCCACAGCACACTTGTGGGCCAGCTGTGGCACAGTTTGAAAAATGCTGCTCCAGAGAATAAAACAAGTGAGACATGGTTTAATTACATGGAAGGTGGGGATAAATGCTTTATTCTTACCAGCACACTACTGAAAGCTTCAGAGCAGGTGTTACTAATGGAACAGCTTTACAAACTAACACACACATAGAAGAGGTCTATGAGTTTTTAAACCATTAACAGTTGGTAACTCACAAATTACCTCTGCCCCATTCCAGGAGCTGTGCTTAGTGGAGGAAAATAAGCAAGCCGTGTTTAATTCAGTACAGCTACAGCGGGTACTAATGTTAAGCAACGGTGTTCTTAAACACACACCCAATTATATGGCAACGGAATGCCAAAGTAATGTTATAGCATGGTACTGAATTCAGTTTTTCAAAATTAGCAGCTGTATAAAAATTATTTACAAATCTAGAACGGAAGAAATCCATCAGACCTTCCTCTGTTGCCAAGGCAAAAACAAGTTATGGCTATAACTATGTAAGCCATATTGAGCCTGTAATTAGGTGGGAAAATGTGGGATACAAACGTAACAAATAAATACATAAATAAGTAAAAAGCGAAAACAAACCTTTTTTTTTTTGTTACATTTGTACCCCGCGCTTTCCCACTCACGGCAGGCTCAATGCGGCTTACATGGTTTATTTCAGTGTCAAAGCCTAACAAGAAAACCAGTGAGCACATGCTCATGGCAAAATTAACATTGAAAATGGGGTACCCCGGGCACAAGCATGACCTTCATATTAAAGGACAAAATATTGCTTCAGAAATGATTAAGCAACCAGTTGGTATCACTGGTGTTACTTGGTTAGTCCCGGGACCACCCAGAAGTTAATGTTAACATGACACTTTTTAACATTAAAGAGGGTTAGTGTATTAGTAATGTTACCTTTTATTTTCCCTCCCCCCTCCCCTCATGCCAGAGGAATCAGCTCTGCAGATTGTTAATAAGCCTCCTTCAAATCATGAGATGAAGGCACCTAGTTTCTATTTGTAACCTAGAACAAAAATTAATAGAACAGAATTAATAATGAGTATGAAACCGGATATGCAGTCACTCCCTGAGGCCACCTGTTATAACAAAGAGTGGTCAGTGGCAATTATGAAAATGTTCCTCTTTTCCAAGTTTAGTGACTTCTGTTGGTATGTCTCATCCTGAAGTCTGCTTGGTACCTAGAGGCGTTTCTGAAACATAAACTATGTGCTGTAAGTCCTGACTTATTAGGTTACAGAGAGCAAGAACATAGCAACTTGGATTGCTGAATTCAGAAAACAATGACTACAGCACATAAAGGTCAAATAATTACCACAATTTAGCCCACCCATAAAAATGGGACAATACTCCTAGCAATTTCATGCACAGGGTATTGGTCTATAAAATACATGCCTTAGGCAGCTAATCAACGATTAGGTCCGTCATACTTATCAAGAAACAAACACTTAGGCCCTTGTCTAGATGGCCATGTTTCTGAAAGATAAGAGAGTACTAGTTCATTCTTAGAACTATACACAGTTGCATCTCTAGATCCTGATGAGTTTGAGGGTGATCTACCCTCCCCCCACCAGGACAAAAATTAAGAGACAATGGAGGCATTACTTGTTCTAGTATAAACATATCCTTTCAAGGTTCTCATATCTCACTGAGGCTGCTCTTTTCAATGCTAACAGGCTTACCCTGAGAAAAGGAACAGAGGCCCAGATGCATCAATCAAACGTTAAAAAAACTAATACGTAAAAGTCCTAACGAATTTGAAAAAACGTAGAATGCACTAAAAAAACAAGTCGCACACGTTCGGTGCGGTATTGAAAAGTACAATGTATTAAACATCCGTAATCCTCGTGGGTAATCGGCCCCTATGCATGCACAGAGCAGCCAAGCGTCATGCTGGCTGCTCTGCGCATGCCACAAACGTCAAAACAAACAAAAAAAAACCCCCACAACACAAACACGTGGCTCCCCGCTTCCCCCTGCACTAGAAGAAAATAAAATAAAAATCGAAATAGATTGGGAGGGGGCAAGGGTGCTCATCAGGAGCGTCCTGCATGGACAGCCTTGCCCCCCTCCCCCCCGCTGCTCCCTGCTTCCTGCTGTTTCTCCTTGCATGAAAATCTTAATTTTAGCAGCCCCGGTCCGCCTCCCTTCCTGTTCCTTTCTCTCTTCTCTGCCAAAGCTCCGCCTTCTGTCATCCTCTGTCCCCATGCCCTGCCCCCGCCACCCCCGAGGTCGTCACCTCCGCTCCCCCCCTCCGCCGGGACCCCCCTCCGCATTACCGGGCCCGCGCAGCGCCTCTCACCTCTGTCTGAAGGCGCTGCACGGGCAGGAAGATCTGTTCGTCGCCAAGTCTTCATGACGTCTCTCCTTCCCTGGCCTAGGCCCGCCCCCTTCTGATGTAAGGGGGGGTGGCAGGGGCAGGGCATGGGGGTGGAGGATGACAGGAGGCGGAGCTTTGGCAGAGAAGAGAGAAAGGAAAAGGAAGGGAGGGGGACCGGGGCTGCTAAAATTAAAATTTTTCGTGCATGTGGAAGTGGGGAGCAGCGGGGGGGGGGGGGGGGGGGGCAAGGCCATCCATACAGGACGCTCCTGACAAGCGCCCTTGCCCCCTCCCGATCCTATTTCGATTTTTGTTTTTAGTTTTCTATGAATGCAGGGGGAAGCCTAGGAAGTACTGCAGTAGCGTTCTTATTTAATCTCACTTTTATACATGCTAGCTTGGATTTGTATGCTGCAGGGGGGAGCGGGGAGTAGCAGCATGTCTGACAGCTCAGGCCTTAAGGACAGCTCTGACTACACGTAAAATATATCGCGGTAAATGATTCGGTGCAATCGTCGGTATGGTTAGTGCATCCCAAATCGTCCACATTACAATGGTAGTTACTCTTTTGTATTCTGTTTTTGTTAGCTGCTTGCTTCATCCAAAAAAGGCCTTTAATGCATGCAACGGTTAGGAATTTCCTTTGTTAAAGGGTTGTTAGAGGGTCGTTAAGGTTTAGTGCATCTGGCCCAGAGAGGGTTATTTTATTTTACTTAAGGTATTCATGTGAATTTGGACAAGCAGCAGTTTAGTGGCCTGATTCACATTATACTGCTAATGTTTGCTGGGTCAGTGGGATTCCACCCACTGGCTGTAAGGTCTGAGACAACCTAGCAATTTGATGTCTCTGATAACCCACAATCACAAACAACAAGGTCCAGAGGCTGGCAAAGAGTGGTATCACAATAGTGGTTAGCAAGCCATTACTCAACAGTGCATAATCATGTGCATTGTAGTGATAATTTACAACCTGGGCCGTCTCTGGACTAACAGACACTTGGAGAGTATGTAACTCCTATGTAAAATTTATAGCATGACCACGATATGCATCTAATACCTCCACTTCAGCCTGAACTGGATCAGTGTCCAGGTAAATCAGAGAGGTCACCTCTATATTAACAATGGCATTTAGTTCTCAATATCATGTTTACTCATAGTAACCGTGAGGTCTTTTGCTGGTGTCCTGACAAGCCACAGATCATTAACCGCATTAGTTTCAGAGAATGCATCACATTTTGTTACAGTAACCTTGCATTTGTCTGTAGCCTGAACAGAGGATATACCAGAGAGCTTTGGTGGCATCTTTAAGAAATGGTTTACCAGGGTACAGCCAATGAATGTCTTTGGTGTACTGACACATCTCCAGTTTAGGTACTAAGAGGCAGATGCACTAAAGCTAAATGAGCCTTTAATGACCCTCCAACGAGGAAAATTTGATCCGTTGCATGCATCAAAGGGCTTTTACCGAGGAAGCCAGCAGCTAACGAAAACGGAATGGAGATGAGCAATTAGTGTGAAAACCCCATTGAAACGACATGCACTAACCTTTTCCGATTGCCTTTACGCAGGAAAAAGGCAGGAAAACTAACGATCTGAGCATGTGTGACTTTTTTTTTTTGGTGCATTCTTCGTTTTTTAAAAATTGTTAGGGACTTTAACGATTTTGATTTTTTTACGTTTGGTTGCTGCATCTGCCTCTTAGTACTGCTGGGGGTTTTCATGATGATAAGCCAGGAATTCAGGTGTATCAACCTTGGCAAATAGATTATTATTAACAATGCTACTAACTAGGGACAGACTTAACCTACTAGAGTCCCACTACATTCATTAATTTACAACTAGACTCCAATATATTTTATTTTTTTTGTTACATTTGTACCCCACACTTTCCCACTCATGGCAGGCTCAATGCGGCTTACATGGGGCAATGGAGGATTAAGTGACTTGCCCAGAGTCACAAGGAGCTGCCTGTGCCTGAGGTAGGAATTGAACTCAGTTCCTCAGGACCAAAGTCCACCACCTTAACCACTAGGCCACTCCTCCACTCCACTCCACTCCACTCCACTCTATTCAATGTTTACAAAATATCTTTATTGAAAAAATGTGCCTTTAACAATCAGCACTTATCCTAGCTAAAACAATCAATGCACACATTCATACACCAATCGCTCTCAGTACCTGACTAAAATATCAATCGATTCAAACACACTAAAATATACGTAAACCATTGCCATTCGCAGTTATTACAGTGTTGTAGTCCTTTGCATTGCTGTTATACATTCTAATTTCTGATTTAATCTCTTGTCCCGGCTTTCCACTCCGGCGCTCTATTCAAACTAAGCTGTACTGATTTCACCTTCAGTCCTCTTAGTTATTATCACTTCTATAGTCCACCTTTGCAAATGTAATGCCTTTAAATCCCATTTACAGGTACTCGGTGAGAGGCAACCATTCCACTGTTCAGAATGCTGGACCACATTTCGTTCACTTCATCAGGAGGAACCACCACCTCATTTTCTCAGATTTAACCAGCTGGACGCCGGACTGGGACACACCAAATAAAGATATTTTGTAAACATTGAATATATTGGAGTCTAGTTGTAAATTAGTAAATAGATTATTATCCCAAGAACCCACATTAAGCACCTGTTTAAGCAGGTAAGATAAAAGGCAAACTGAGAATAAAGGCTAGCTCCATCCTTTCTACATTAACATATAATGGAATAGCTCCCCCTAGATGATATGAAGCTGAACTTGGATTGGTTCAAGAATGCTTTTGGTTACTTTACTTACTAAATGCCTCCTTAATAACCTCTGGGGACACCAGATAGGTTGGTATCTGGTCTTTAATAAGGTTGTCAATGCCACCACCTAATTCCCTTAACAAATCATTGGTGAGTTCCTTTACAGGATGCACAAAAGCATATTCATCACTTAACAAACCCTCGAGGATGGTTAAATCATTGGTATTTTGTGTGATTTGCTGGGCATGTAAGTTGACATTAGTGATAGTGTCACGTAGAGTCTTACCCTGAGATGCCAGCTGCTCCCGTTGTGCTTGTACCTGGTATTTAATATGCTTCATATACGCCTGCAGATCCTGGACAAACCCTTTCAGGTTCCGGATTGGTGTTGCATTAGTGGCTGATACAGCTGAGCTGAACAAAGATCCTAGAACTGAAAACACAAGTGCCTAGATCCCGAACTCAGTAAAGCGTTTAGGCCTAGGGCTTGTTCCCCACATAGGTGAAATCAGAACATGTTCTGACAGAATATTCTGAATATTGGCAGTGGTGTGCCCTAGGTGATCCCTCATCCATTGCTGTGTATTAAAGTACAGGTTACCAGTGACATCTAACAACATGTTCACTTTTTGTGTAACAATCTGGGACTACGCTTGGCTGCTCTGCGCATGCTCGACCGGCCGATTGGCCGACTGTTTAACGATGGAATAGAGAATGCAAGTGAGCTACAACGAGCAGCTCATTTGCATTCCTATTCCTTGATGCATGCCCGTTCCTTACCGATTTGCTAAAGGAATCGGTAAGGGAAGGGCTCTAATGATTGATTAGTGCATCTAGCTCTCAGTATCAGAAATCCTGGGGTCTTGTGCAACACCACACCTAATTTAGGACCTGATCTCACTAGTTCAGGCTTTGTTACTTCAGGCACACACCCATGACAAATGGTAATAACATGAAAAAATACAGCTTTTACCTTTCCTATACCTGTTTGTCTCTGGGGTACAGGTTTTCTAATCCCAACCCTTCTGTCTATAGCACATAGTCTGTCCTTCTCCTGGACTAGGCTATGACTGGGTTCTAGGCTTTTGCATTGTGTATCCTTTCACCAGTTCCTTTGGTAGGCGTTTTCCTTTTCTTACTCTTTCTTTGGCTGTTAGAATATCAATGAAATGCTTTGATGTCCCCATGCATACCTCCTACCCACCCCCCACCCTCCCACCCTGTCAGACTGTCAAAGTAATGCTTGGATGTCTCACTTATATATACTATTTGCTACCACATTTGCTTATTTCCGATCTGACGAAGAAGGGCAACCTTCAAAAGCTAATCAAGAAATGTATTAAGTTATGTCCATCTTATTTTCTTTTCCATGTTCTATTTTGTTTGATTTCTATTGATAACCCTCTGAAATAGAATCAGCTTTTAACACAGAGGGAGACTAATTAGTGTTTATCAAAACATGGGTATCAACAAAATGATGTGCCTCAGAATCTATTTCAGTGTCTGTGCCGTCACTGGGCAGCGGAGGTGCTGTTATAGTCTCTGTTTTTCTAGGTTTAGTTGCATTAGCAATAGCTTTTCCTTCAAGGGAAAAAGCAGGAGCCAGCATTCCCTCACTGTTATTGGTTGAGGGAGGGGCTGGCACAATTAAGTTACATTCTGATAAAGGCACTGAGGCAGCATCTCTTTGCTGTCTTCTACTGCTAAAAAAAGAGGGGGAGTCATACATCAGGCTCTCATTCTCAGGATCATGTTCATCCCTGATGGTGTCAAATGAAAAGGGAGTCTGCTCTAACATTATATTAGAGCTTCCCTGTTCAGGGACACTGTTCGTCTGTAAGGGAGGTAAAGCACTGTTGTTATCACAAGCAGAGGTTTCGGGCATCTGTGTTACTATACCAGAACTTTCTTCTGTACCCACTAAGAAAGCTGAGCTTGGAGGCACTATCTCTGCTGGGTAACAGGAGCTTACAGGGTATGCTGCTCTGGTTAACAACACTCTAACTCTGCTTCTCCTATGAAACAAACACCGTTGTATTCTTTAAAGAGAAAGTCTAGGCATAAATCTGGCCCCGGGGGGGGGGGGGGGGGGGGGGAGGCTTGCTAACATACATATCTGATTGAGTGTAACACTTCCGCACAACTACAGTTAAGGAAGCAGACTCTGAAATAGTGTCCTGATCATGACTCAGGCTACAGAACAGTTCCCTTGGAAGAAACAAAGGAGCGGAACTAACACTCAAGTAGAAAATCCACCTGGTCTGCAGAGCATTTAGGGGTCCTTTTACTAAGGTATGCCGAAAAATGGCCTGCAATGGTGTAGACGTGTGTATTGGACGCGCACAGGTCCATTTTCAGCGTACATGCAAAAAAGGCCTTTTTTGGGAGGGGGGGCCAAAAATGGATGTGCGCCAAAATAAAAATTGTCGCGTGTCCATTTTGGGGCTGAGACCTTGCCACCACCCATTGACCTAGCGGTAAGGTCTCACGTGTTAACTGGGCAGTAATGGTCTGTGCATGTACAATGCTGATTACTGCCCAGTTAGCGCCTCACGTCAGAAAATTTCCAGCTCAATTAGGTGCTTAGTAGACGTGCATAAAAAATGAAATTACCGCCTGGGCCATGTGGTAACCAGGCAGTAGTACAAAATTGACGTGCATAGGGCACATGTACACGCCTTAGTAAAAGGGCCCCTTAATAACCAGCCCTGTAAAATGCCAAGAAATAACATTCACTGTGTGTCTTCCCCAAACACGTTCCTGATCCATCCCATCCTGGGGACTCCCTGTCACTATAGCAATGTGATACTCCCCTCTCACAGTGCCAGCCCTTGGCTTGCCACCTGTACATTGCTTATACCAGTTGTACCAGATCGGTGCCCTTTATTTGGGCCACTAAAAGCAGAGCTTGCCACTCATCAAATTGTGTTAGGGGAGAAGGAAAATCCCTAACTTTCTGAAGGCAGTCCAGAGCTTCCTGGACCAGCATGGCATCAACAGTATATCCCTCGATGAACATGTACAGAGGAAACTGTGTAACTCCTCACTCCACTCATCCCAATAATGTATACAATCAGGGAGTAAATAGGGAGATAATCGATGTTAAATTCTGTACCTGCCATCCTGACAAAAGGTAATGGCAGTACTGAAATAAGAAAGCACTGCTTCAGAAGGAATTCATGTGCTTTACTGTGTTTACAGAGATGAGTCTTTTCTCTGTTGCTGCTATTATTCATAATTTCTAGTTCACACTAATGCTAATTAATGTTAATATGGTCACTATAACCAATTACTCTTTTAGGGAACAGCCGTCTATCACGGGCAATGTGATTCACTGTTCAAATGTAATGAACAGACACCCGTGCCTCTGCGTGCATATAACTGAGTTTAAAACACAGCTCTCATGATTTGAACAGCTTATTAGACTATTATATCCCTTGGCAGAAGTGAAACCTTACTCAAGGACTTAAATCCGGGAAGCATGCCAGAAGTCAGATTACTTCCTGCTGATATTACCGGATAGCTGGTTATATTGATATTCAGCACGTGGAGGGGCATAATCGAACACTAACGCCCATCTCCATGGGCATCTATGTCTGAGAACAGGTACATGAAGGGGCGGGACAGACCGTATTTTCAGAAAAAAATAGGCGTCCATCTTTTTTTTCAATAATACGGTTTGTGCCGGGCAAATGCATCAGATTTGTGCGGATTTGAGCTGGGCGGTTTCGTTTTCCAGTGATAATGGAAACCGAAGGCGCCCAGCTCAAAAACAAACAAATCCAAGGTGTTGGGTCATGGGAGGGGCCAGGATTCGTAGTGCACTGGTCCCCCTCACATGCCAGGACACCAACCGGGCACCCTAGGGGGCACTTGTAAAAAGTAAACAAAAAAAATTAAATACCTCCCAAGTCCATAGCTCCCTTCCTTTGGGTGCTGAGCCCCTCAAATCCCCCCCCCCCAAAAAAACCCACTGCCCACAACTCTACACCATTACCATAGCCCTTATGGCTGAAGGGGGGCACCTACACGTGGGTACAGTGGGTTTTGGGGCGGTTTGGAGGGCTCCCATTTACCAGCACAAGTGTAACAGTTAGGGGGTGGGTGGGCCTGGGTCCACCTGCCTGGTGCACTGCACCCACTAACAATTGCTCCAGGGACCTGCATACTGCTGTGATGGAGCTGGGTATGGCATTTGAGGGTGGCAAGCAGGCTGGAAAAAAGTTCTTAAACTTTGTTATTTTATGGTGGGAGGGGGTTAGTGACCACTGGGGGAGTCAGGGGTGATCATCCCCAATTCTCTCCAGTGCTCATGTGGTCATTTAGGGGACTTGTTCGTGGAAAAAAAAGGGTTTAAAAAATGACCCAAATTCACGGTAAAAACGCCTTTCTTTTTTCGATTATCGGCCGAGGGCTCCCATCTCTCCTCGGCCGATAACCATGCCCCAGTCCCGCCTTCACCACGCCTCTGAAACGCCCCCATCAACTTTGGCCATTTCTGCGACAGATTGCAGTTGAAGACACATAAAATCGGCTTTCGATTATACCGATTTGGGCACCCACGGGAGAAAGGCGCCCATCTCCCGATTTGGGTCGAAATCTGGGCGCCCATCACTTTTGAAAATAAGGCGGATAGTCAGCTAAGTTCAGGGCCAAATTAGGCAACCAAACTAGCAGGAATATCTTGGGCTGGTTTAAACTTAAATGGTGAGTGCTGAATATCGGCTTGGCAAGTTAAATTTAAACCAGACAAAAAATACCCAGATATTCAATGGGTAGATGTGAATTGCTTACTCTTTCCAAAAAAATACTAGGATTAGGGGGCACACAATGATGCTATTAAGTAGTATATTTAAAAACAAACTGGAGAAATATTTCTTCACTGAACAATAAACTCTGGAGTTTTTGACCAGTTTAAGCTTTTGTAGAAAGTGGCCTCAGAGTGCCCTTTCACAGATTTGTTATGAGCTAAGACCATTGTGGTATGTTGGTCTCATGTCTTATGACATCACAAGGCTTGCTGTCTGGATTTTGCTGACAAATGGTTTATTGTAGTGCAAGGTTTCCTGCTTGAATCTCTGTGATAGATACTCTGATAAGATGTGTCTGGGGCGGCCAGCAGGTGTCCTTTGTCTTTAGTAGCTGGATTTCACACCTTTCCCACCTGCCTGTCTCCTTGCCTCTACTGGTTACCTTTGATATTTGTTGTGTTGATCAGCCAGGCTTTTTGATCAGAGGAAGAGAGTCAATTTAACCTTGAGGCAGTCTCTTACTTGAGAAGTCTTTTGTTAAAGAGGGAGGAAAAGGGGGAGGTGAGGTCAGCAGTACCTTTTGTCTTTTAAATGTTCCCCAAAGGGAAGGGGAAGAGGGCTTTTGGAATGAAAGCCAGTTGCATCTTCAAAAATATTTTTAAAGCTGTATTTTTGTGTTGCTATATATATATTTGTATCTGATTCAGCACAATATCATGCTACACATTTAATTCTGATGATTAAACTCATATCACACTACAGTACGGGTACTGCTTAGTTCAAAAAACTCCCCAAACAATCTGGAAGGCTGGAAGATCCGGACCGGACCAGCATATCTTCTGGAACATGGGAAACGGTAAGCCATCAGTTCACAGGAGCCACCAGGTTTAACCACCGTGGGGCGAGGTGACTGAGAGCCAGGAACCTGGGCACAACCATGACAGACAAGATGTGCAAGCAGCCCTGGCAGGTATTCGATTGGAGGCGGGCGAGCTAGGTGCATGTGTCAGACACATGGAGGAGTCAGTGTCTGTGCTTACAGTTGATGTAGCTGCAATTAAAGTTGATCTAAAGCGAAAAGTGGATGCCCTTCAAGAGATGCGGGATGAGACTGAAGATCTCGAGAATCGATTCCACCATTGCAACCTCCGGTTTAAAGGAGTTCCAGAAACAGAGACTTATATAGACTGCAAAATACTGGTGGTGGAGATTTGCAAGGCTCTGCTGTAGTGCGAACCAGAACTGGACCAATGGGATTTTCATGTGGCTTGGGCTCATAGAGGCCATGGTCAGCTGAGAGATGGTATCCCGAGGGACACTGTCGCATGTTTCACTGACTTCACTACCAAAGAAAAGATTTTGTGGAAAGTGCACCAACAACGGGAAGTGGTATGGAAGGACCTTAAGATTATGATATTCCAGGATCTTGCGTGGACTTCTTTACAGAAGAGGAGTTTCTTCTGAGAGGTGACTTTATTTCTACACAATGATGGATATAAATACCGCTGGATGTTCCCTTTTGCTTTGTGGATTACAGTAGGGGGCAAGTCTCGGAAGGTTAAAATGGCAGATGAAGATTTGTGAGCTTTGGGTGCAACAATCTGCCACCTCCACACAGTCCCATGATGTGGTGATAGTTCTGGAGCCCAGGCGGGATTTGGCCTGGCAGCAAGTGGTGAGCACTCCTAAGAAGGGTCAGAAATCAGCCAGTTGATGGGCTACACCTGTGCCTTTGTGGTATTTTTACACTTCTTGATATACTACGCACCAGCAGTGACCGGGTGCTTCAAGCTAGTGATGGTTATAGAGATAATTTTGAGTTCTGGACACATATTTTGCCTGTTTGATGTTATTAGACTTTTGTGAAGGATAAGCCATTGTTAAGGTTTTTGAGGAGGTTGGGATGACCTTGGGGATAGTAGGTTCTCTACGGGATGTTTTACAGGGCTGAGGGTTACTAGATGAGATTTTACAGTGTTCCCATCATGATTTTATTTTCTTACTGGGGGAGCTGATCAAAGGGGGGTATGATCAGCCTGACTTGTTGGGAAAGGGACAGGGTGGAGGGGATGGTCAAGGCGGGGGAGGGGGCATGGTTGGTAGAGAGGTGTCAGGGTTTGGGGGGGGGGGGAAAGAAAAGTGGGGACCCAGGTCTTTTTCTTCTAAGTTAAACTAATAGCCATGAATTACTGTGGGTTCTTGGAATGTTAACAGGCTTAATAATGTAGGGAAATGGAGTAGGGTTATTTTTTTTAATTCAGGAGACTTTGGTGGGATGTAATCTTTTTGCAAGAAAAGCATCTTTGGATGCGGGATTCTCATTTGCTTCATCATAGTGATTATGGGATCATATTGGCCCATAGGGAAAAGGGAGCATGGGAATAGGAGGTTTAGCGATATTATTCTGGAAAGGGTTTATCTTTGATCTTATGTGTCATTATAGGGATCCTATGGGGTGCTGCTTGGCGGTTCAGGGCTATTATCAAGGACGTATGGTTACCTTGGTTAATATTTATGCACTTAATTCCAATCAAGTCCAATTATTTTCAGGCCTGCAAACTCCCTTGGGGGATTTTGTGAAGGGAGATCTCATAATGGAGGGAGACTTTAATGATACCAGGGATGTGAGTGATGGAATTTTGTGGGAAGTAGTGATTCATGGAGTGCTTATTAAATGGGGTGTGAGGAAGGAAAGGGAGAGAGCCGCTCTTTCCCTATGGGTACTGGAACAGCTTTTGGAGTTAGAGAAGCAGCATATGCGGACACATGATCCTCAATTGTTTTTGGAGCTCTGCACAGGGAAGGTTGGGGAAGTAACAAATTGCAGAACTGGAATTTCAGAAACAGAAGTTGCTTCAGTGAATATTTGAGTATGGCAATAAAGCAAGTTTCCTCCTTGCTTGGTTTTTGAGGGTCGTTGGGCTGTGCAATGAGTGCAGAAGATTAGGGGGCCTGAGGGGCCTTATCCAATACAGATGATGGGATTTAAAAGCAATTTTGGGAATGCTATGAATATCTATATACATAGGAGGAGGTGTCCCTGGGGACATTGATGCCTATCTCCAGTCTCTTTCGATCCCTCGCTTGATGGATGCTCAGAGAGTCCAGTTAGACGAACCTATCACCCTACAGGATATTATGGGGAGATTACAATAATAAAGCCAGGGAAATCTCCAGGTTGGGTAGGTTTTCGAGAGCCTTTTACAAGATCTTTGCAGGAGAGGTGTGAACCCTATTGGTGAGGGTGTCCATGGCGATGCTGGAGGGGCATCCTCTCTCCCCTATATGCGGGAAGTGGGGATTTTGGTGTTGTTGAAACTGGGGAAGGATCCTATAGTGTGTGGTTCATATCGACCCATTTCTTTTTTAAATCTAGATGCTAAATTCATAGCCAAGATTTTGGCGGACAGATTGGCACGGGTTCTCCCTGATCTTGTTCATGTTGACCAGTCCAGTTTTATTCGCAAGCACCAGGTAGGAGATAATATCAGTTGGACCTTACACTTGATGTGGGGAGCTCAGTGGGCCTTCGATAAGATAGTATTGTTGGCTATAGATGCTGAGGCTTTTCACAGGGTGCGCTGGGCTTTCCTTTGGGTGGTGATGGATCAGGTGGGTTTTGGTCTGGGATTCTGCACTTGGGTGTGGACCCTATATGTGGAACCACTGGCCAGAGTCACACTTAATGGATTCTATTCTACAACTTTTTTTGTGTGGGGGGGAGGGGGTAAGAGGCAG
This sequence comes from Microcaecilia unicolor, assembly GCF_901765095.1. Classification (NCBI taxonomy): domain Eukaryota; kingdom Metazoa; phylum Chordata; class Amphibia; order Gymnophiona; family Siphonopidae; genus Microcaecilia; species Microcaecilia unicolor. The sequence continues at coordinate 239,876,255 of NC_044032.1, read as the reverse complement.
GGGTGTCCCCTTTCTCCTCTACTATGTACGCTCTCGACTGAACCAATAGCCATTCATCTTCGAAAGAATCCAGATGTGAAGGGTATACAGAACATAAATTGGTGCTTTTCGCTGACGATATTTTGCTTTAAGCACGCAATCCTGATTTGACTTTGCTAGTAATTTTTGTGGAAATGCGGGAATATAGCAATGTAGTGGGCTTTAAAGTTAATATGGATAAATCCAAAATCTTAGGCCTTACCACGTCTCCCAGGGATGAGATTCTTCTGCGACAGAATTTCTAATTTCAGATTGTTTGCACAGCTATTAGTTAATTGGGGGTAATGTTACCAAGTGACTTAAACAGGCTTTTTCCTGCTAACTATACGACAGTATTACAACAAATTCAAGGAGATTTGGGTCGATGGAGGGGCTGTGGCTCTCATGGTGGGGGCGTATTTGTGTTGAAAATGAATATTTTGCCTCTGTTGTTTTTATTTCAAACTTTGACTATTGCAGTCCCGTGACTATTCTTCCGCCAAATGCAACGAGATTTTTTTCCTTTTGTTTGGAGGGAGAAGCATCTTAGATTGGCCTGCACCATTCTTTGGAGTAGTCCTGCGCAGGGTGGCCGGGCTATACCTAATGTACATTGGTATTATTGGGCATCCCAGTTACGTATGCGTCTGGACTGGGAGACCGTAGAGGATAAACCAGCCACTCTTGTTGAACAATCTTTTTGCCCCACTCTTTCTTTGAAACATATCTTGTGGTTTGCTTCTTCTGTTTGGGAGAAGCAGGCAGTGTTGACAAATCCCCTTTCTAAACATTTGTTATGGATTTGGGGAAAGACTCAGAGGTGTTGGCGGAGCTACAACAGAGCTCTCAGGCCCAAGCAGGAATGGCTGTTCAGGCACCCAGCCTGCAAGCAACCCTTCCGGTTTCAGTATTAAAGAAAATGGTGCTGGAAGATGACCTGGACTATTTCCAGACCAATTTCTAGAGAACCACTCACCTTGCTGGTTGGTCAGAAGCGTCATGGACTGCTTATCTGGGGAACTTACTGACCAGTAGCAGCCACACGGATTTCCAAGATGTTAACGCCTCTGGGATGGCCACCTATGTGGAAGTAAAATCTGCCATTTTGTAAAGGGCGGGTTGCACACCAGAGGCCTATCAGCAGCGGTTCTGAAAGGGATCCCTATAAGTTAAAGAAAATTCCCAGAGTTTCTTCTACTGACTCAAGGAGGTTGCCTGGAGATGGCTGCAACCAGACAGCAAGACAGGCCTGGAAATCACAAGAGTTGTCCTACTGGAGCAATTCTTTGAAGGATTACCCCCGCCTGTGAAGCAGTCGGTAAGGCAGCACCCTAAATTGACTCCCGTGAGTGCTTTAGAAGTAACCAAAGCTTTCTGCAAAGCACAACCAGTCAGAATTTTATAAAGAAAAGATGTGGGCTGGAGGTCCTGGGAAGAAAAGAGAAAAAGCTGGACCAGACAACCAGAGGGATCAGAAACCACCTTCCAGCCTGGGGTCTCCAAGGAACAGGTTAGAGTAATGGAAACCCTCATGCCCACGAACATATTGTGTACCTTTACCCTGGTTGTGGGATCCATACTCCCCCACCTGTTTCAGATGTGGGGGAAGAGATCATATTGCCAGAGACTGCCAGGATATAGCTGAAGATTCCAAGGATATGAATGTGTAGCCACTCATGACTGCAATTTTGCGGAAGCTTCCCATCCAGGAAGTAGAAATTGTGTACTACAAGTTGACCTGGAAGGACACCCATACCAAGCACTAGTGCACTCCGGCAGTGTCAAGACCCTTGTCCAGAGAGAGGTACTCAAGCACTTTCAATTGAATTACAAGCGAACTGTGACTGGTCTATATATGTGGTGACCAGAGACAGTACCCGATAGCTCAAGTGTTCTTTAAAACACCTGTAGGGCAAGCTCATCTGGAAGTAGCAGTCTTGCCTTGGTTACCTTATTTAGTAGTTTTGGGTCAGGATTTTCCAATTTCAGCACCATCTGGGCCCAGCTGATTGGTGGCCCAAAGAGGAAGGAGGAGACTTTTCCTGAGATCTTCCCAATGGAGGACCCTGATTTGTATACCAAAAAATTGAAATTGCCAAAACCCACCGCCAGCGGTGGTTAGTGAAACTGCGGTGCTCTCTGACTTTAGGAGCTGCAGTAGATGGAGAGCCGGAGCCAGGTGAAGATGATGTGTTGGACAACCCCGACTCTTTGGACAGCCTACCTGAATGAGTAGTGAGGGGGCTACAGGGAATTTTAAAAGGGCACAGTCAGAGGATGAGTCCCTGACAGCAGCCCGAGCTACAGTTGTTTCAGTAGATGGGAATCCTGTAGGCAACCAGGACCCCTCTAAGGTAGCACTCCCATATTTTGTAATAAAGAATGACTTATTGTATACAGTAGAGAAGGGAAACCTGGAGAGGGAAGAAGTAGAGCAATTGTTAGTCCCTCACCCCTAATGTAGGCAGGTCATGCAATTAGATCACAGTCACCTGTTAGGAGGTCACCTGGCTGAGGAGAAGACACGGGAGCGGATTTTTGGCCCGGTTCTTTTGGCCAAGTGTATCAAGCAAGTTGAGCTCTTTTGTCAGTCCTGACCAACCTGCTAGCTGAGTAGTCCTGCGAGGGTTCCACTTGCCCCTCTTGTACCCATGCCCCTTGAAAGAATAGCGATGGACTTTGTGGGACCCCTGGAACACACCACCCATGGTAACAAGTACATTCTGGTCATTTTAGATTATGCCACTCACTACCCAGAGGCCATTGCCTTGCATAATATGAAAATTACCACACTGGGTATTGCTCTGGGGGAAGTCTTCTCCCAGATGGGGATCCCGGCAGAAATATTGACTGACCAAGGTGTCAGCAATCGTTGTCTAGGGATGGTCCCGGGTCCAGTTCACAGAGGCAGTGGGTTCCCAAAGAATACATAATCCACACGGGTTTGGGTATATATAGAAAGTATATTGTATTTACATATATAGGATCACAGCACTTAGTACAGGTAAATATTCCAATGCTGTATCTGTATGTGGGCTTAGAGGGGAATCAATGAGAGAAAGGTAAGGATGAGGTTGTGCAGAAAAAGAAAGAAAGAAAGAAAGCAAGCAAGCAAGCAAGCAAGCAAGCAGAGCCATGTGCTCTGGAAGAGAAAGCTTTGGGATAGGGCTGAAGGAGAAAGGGGGGCCAGAGCCAGGGGCTCTGGTGGCTGGAGATGTGTGTGTGCAGAGAGAAAGAGAAGTGAGAGCAGAGCCCTGTGCTCTGCTTTATATATATCAAATAACTTATTTTCTTCCCAGCCTTTGATTTCAGCTCTTTCCTTTACAAACTCCAGTGTATCTTCTTGAGGCAAGGAAGGTGACCATTTTTACAGATGTTACTCTTTGAAGTCCCTAATTTTGGAGCCTATCTATCTGGCTTTGGTTGTTCTCAAGCCCTGCTCCCAGATAGGACAAAAGGTATGTTAATCAGGAGTAATTAAGAAAACACAGGGCTAGCAGGCAGCTGAGCACCATTTGGTCCATTTGCCATCCTAAGTGATTCCTGAGGGGGGGGAGGAGTTCTCAGAAGTCAGAAGCTGGTTTCATCAATCCTAACATGCAGCCATCCTGACACAGGGTACCACTTTTATATCCAGAGTTATGAAGCAAGTGTGTGCCTTGCTAAAAGTAAAGACCTTTCGGACATCAGTTTCTCATCTACAGACAGACAGACTGTCTGGTGGAACACTTTAATAAGACTCTGAAACAGATTCTAAAAATATTTGTGGCCAAAGATGGGAAAAACTGGGATGCTCTATTCCCGTATATATTGTTTGCCATCCGGGAGGTGCCCCAGAGTTCGACAGGATTCTCTTCATTTGAACTGTTATATGGGAGACGACCTAGGGGAATCCTGGATGTGATTGGGAAGAGGAACCCAGTCCGGGAAGGAACTTGGCTTAATATGTGCTTACCATGCAGGAGAGGCTAAAGGCCGCCAAGCTCTACCTGGAAAAGGCTTGTGAGTTATGCCTGGGTCTACAAACAGAAAGCAGTACAACAAACCTTCCAGCCAGGGGATATTTAGTCCTGTTATCCTTCTCCGAGAGTAAACTATTATGCAAATGACAAGGACCTTATGAAGTTGTGGAAAAGACATGATCTGTCAATTATAAGGTGGCCCAACCTGACAAAAGGAATAAGACGAAGATCTTCCACATTACCTTGTTGAAGAAGTGGGTCCCCATGACTGCAGCACTGGTCCAGAGATGACTTTGGGCCGGAAGTCCCAACGGAATCTGGACCCTTGCAAGTCCTATTTGGTGACCAGCTCTCCATTTCATTGAAGGCTAACCTACAGCAGCTGGTAAGCCAGAATGAAGATGTGTTTTCCAGAGGGCCAGGCCGAACCCACCTTGCAACTCATGATATTATCGCTGAGCCAGGAGTGGTAGTCCAACAATGTCCCTATCAAATTCCATAAGACCACCAGCAAGCTGCGGTGGAAGAAATGCTAGAACTGGGTGTCATCGAAGAGTTAGCCAGTAATTGGTCATCTCCCATTATGCCGGTACCAAAGCTGGACGGGAGCATCAGGTCTTGTATTGCTTTTTGGAAGGTGAACGCTGTCTCTAAACTACAGACCTATCCAATGCCAAGGGTGGATGAACTCATTGAGCAGCTAGGAGGGGCCCAATTCATTGCGACATTGGACCTGACCAAGGGATATTGGCAGGTACCTCTTACCCCACCTGCCACGAAGACAGCCTTTTCAAGACCACAGGGTTTGTTCCAGTTCAAGGTGCTACTGTTTGGCCTTCATGGAGCTCCAGCTACTTTCCAGCACTTTGTGAATCGTCTACTTAAACCCCATGGAAACTACATGGCTGCCTAGACGACATTGTCCTCTACAGTAAAGATTGGAGGACCCATCTCATCCAGGCAGAATCAGTCCTGGATAGTCTACGGACCACCAAGTTAATATCAAATCCCAAAAAGTGCGTCTTGGGAGGACAAGAAGTCCAGTACCTGAGATACTCAGTTGGGAAAGAACAAGTGAGACCTCAGATCCAGAAGGTAGAGGCAATCACCTGGGTGCCAATACCCCAGATGAAGAAGTACGAACTTTCATCGGGCTCATGGGTTACTACTGCCGGTTTATTCCAGGGTTTGCTGAGAAAGCAGAACAACTAACGCGCATCCTGCAGAACAAGGCTCCAGAAAAGATACACTGGATTGAAGAGCTGGGTGGTGCTTTCCAAGTTCTAAAGAGAGATATTTGTTCGGAGTAGGTGCTGGTCAGCCCGGACTTCAACTGGCCCTTTATTGTGCAGACCGATGCCTCAGATGTTGAACTTGGGGCTGTTCTGGCACAGGAGATAGAAGGAGAAGACCACTCGGTGGCATACATTAGCTGGTAGCTGTACCCAAGAGAAAAAATATGCATTAATTGAGAAGGATGCTCTAGCTGTCAAGTGGGCCCTGGAAACCTTCCAGTATAATTTGTTGGGGGCGACACTTCGTGTTAGTCACTGACCATCAACCCCTTCAGGGGAAGGCTTGACAGAAAGATGCAAATGCACATGTAATGTGCTGGTTCCTTAGCCTCCAGCCCAGGGGCATAGCCAGACTTTGGCAGGAGGGGGGTACAGAGCCCTAGGTGAGGGGGCACATTTTAGCCCCCCCCCCCCACCGCCATTGTCGACACCCTGCCACCATTGCTGACACCCCTCGCCGCCGTCAGCACCACCACCAACAACTTTGACCCCCCCGCCTACCTTTGCTGGTGGGGGACCCGAACCCCTGCCAGCCGGTCTTCTTCCTTCTTTTGGTTTCTGAGTCTGATGTCCTGCACATACAACGTGCAGGACATCAGACTCAGAAACCAAACGAAGGAAGAAGACTTTGGCTGGCGGGGGTTGGGGTCCCCCGCCAGCAAAGGTAGCAGACGGCGGGTTGACGGCGGGAGGGGGGGTTGAGAGGGTCATCGGCAGGTGGGTCCAGGGCCAAATCTACGGGGGCCCAGGCCCCCGTGGCCCCATAGTAGCTACACCCCTGCTCCAGCCATTTAGCTATTAGGTGAACCATTGGGTGGGTTGTGAGCATGCTAAAACGGACTTTTTGTCCTGGGAGGTGAACCTTGATATGGCAGGCGCTCAACCAGGCATGACTGAGCTGAGGGGAGGATATGTGAGGGGGTTTAAAGAACATTGCCCCCACCCTTATGAATAGTCCCTCAGATGGCCTGAGTCACCTTAAGAACACTAGTCCCACCCCTACAGGAAGTGAGCCGGGAAGGGTGGAGTCGAAACCAGGAAGTATAAAAGGACAGGGCCAGACTGAGGTTAGGAAGCCCCAGCATCTGCCACTACAACCAAGGAGATTAGATAAACCAGGAGACGAAGTAATGTCAAAACATTGAAGCCAATTAAGTCAATTTCTGATTCCCCTTCCCCGTGCAGCTGTCATCGCTGTACACTCAAAACAAAGCAAGCAAATCTGGGGTCTTTTTACCAAGCTGCAGGAAAAATGGCCCTGCACTAGCGGCAGGGGCCCTTTTTACCACAGTGGGGAAAAAGCCCCCAGACAAACATGTCCATGTGGTAAGAGAACTCTTACCACGTAATCAATTGAGGTGACGATAAGGGCTCCCGCGGTGGTAACTGGGCAGCGCATGGTGATGCTCTATTACAGCTAGGTTACTGCCATGCAAGCCATTTCCGGAGGTTTTCTTTTTCCCCTGGAAATGGCATACGTTCGGGGCGGAACTACCATTGGCAGCCGCATGCTGGTAGTAGTCCCAATTATTGAATGAGGGCAGAGCTACCTTCATGCAGAAGTCCAGAGTCAGTCTAAATGTGCCAACATTGTCCAATTCAGCACACTATTACTGCCAAGTTCATACAAACTTAATTATGCTCAGTGGAAAATAAAGCTGTTGGCTCAGGCTGCCTGCTATGTGAATAGTCTATCATTGATTCATTATTGCTACCAGATCTAATATAATAATTTGTACCTCAATGTTCTATGGCTGGCTGGCTGGCTGGGTTCGTAAAATCCTGACGTCAGCAAGTCTCCAGCGTTCCCTTCCCTCTCACTGTCCCACCCTCATGTAAAGACGAAATGACATCAGAGGAGGGAGGAACAGTGAGAGGGAAGGGAATGGAGGCGAGCTGACGTCAGGATGTTACGAAAGGATGGGAGGGGAGGGCAGGGCAGGGCACAGGACAATCACTGGACATGGAGGGGAGGACAGAATCGCAGGACATCGAGGGGAAGGCAGGGCAAAGGAGAATCGATGGACATGGATGGGATGGGAGGAGAGAATCACGGGACACAGATGGGAGGGCAAGGCAGAGGAGAATGGCTGGACATGGAGGGGAGGCCAGAATCACGGGACACGGAGGGGATGGGCAGAGGACAATCGCTGGACATGGAGGGGAGGTCAGAATCACGGGACATGGAGGGGAGAGAGGAGAAATTGCTTAGATGAGAGCCTTCCTAGGGCCCGGTTGCACTAGTATTACATATTATGGGCATTTGCTTTAAACTCTGTTTTAATTTGTTTATCCAGATTTTACATGCACATGATTTTGCTTTTTAAACCCAAAGGTGAATCCTAAGGATGGTTGAACAATTAGGTATAAACTGTGTTGCTTCTGACTTTACTTGTTTTGGAGTGCTTTGGGTCCTGCTGATCTGTACATCTCCTGTCTGGAATTTTGGAAGATGAAAATAAAAATTAAATTTTGGATGTACTCTGTAAAGGTTGTTGTTTACTTTTGCAATGTGATGGATCCCTGTTCTAGTGTGTGCATGTGATAATCTATGAATAACTGCCTATACATATGGCTATGATTTCTGAACATGTGGCATTATTAAAGGACAAACTTTTAAATGCCCAGTTGGGTATATATGCTAATCTTAACTTTGTTAAATGTTTCAGACATATCCATCTGCTTGCTCCCATGATATAACTCCAGGGACCTGCAAGCTTTTATTCTGTTTCACTGTATTTACATAAAAATACAGTAAGAGAATAATAGAATTAAGTTGTAATTCTAGTTTTCTGTCTCACTGTATTTTCAAATGTAAGCCACACTGAACCCGACTTTGCTTGGGATAATGTGTGATATAAATGTTAAAAAAAAAATCCTTTATCCTTCACCTTTTAAGACACTACCTACCCGCTGGATAGTGATGGCACAAGGAAAGCAAGTTTGGTCCAGTGAATACTAATTCAAAATAACATGTTCCTTAGATGGGCCCTAGAATTACCATATTGAAAATAAGACCATTCCATGCCTCTGTGGTTATGTTCCACTAATAAATTAAACAATTAACTGCATTTATTGAAAGGATTATATAAACTCTGAATGCATGACTAGGAACACTAACATACACTTATTTATTCAATATCACAATTCCTCATGTACAGCCAGAAAAAAAAACTTTTAGGGTGGACACAATGAGCTCCTTTTATTATCTAAAAGAAACAGAAGAGTTTTCAGTTTTGGCACAAGAACAAAATATAAGAAAACCAATGGACTGCTTTAGGGGCTTATAGCTCGTTTAGTTATGTTTAAACAAAATATTTATTTTTATTTTCACAACTGAATAATCCATTTATGTATCTAAAAAGCAAACTTCTACAAAACAGATGATGTGGATTCCATGTGCCCCAATGAAATGAGAGTTTAATTCTACTTCCATTTAATTTCAATATAGTCCACCATCTTTATAACACCAGGCTTCCCAAGGCACATTACAACAGTTAAGATGAACCCATCAGGAAACAGGAAATCTTCACTGAAATTTGGCCATCTGTATTGTATAGAACAATGTTTTATAATTACTATTTCTATAAGCTACAATAATTTTTGAAGCTCATATTTATATCTACATAATGAAAGCTTTCAAATAAAGCTGTCCACCAAGTAAAAAATAAATAAAAATCTTTTCTCCTCCACCTTTTAAGGCACTGCCTATCCAACTGTTATAGATGGACCATGCATAGGCCGTCCCTTATTTCTAATAATCTTTTGCTATTGTTTTTCAATACTGTTGGCTATTGATTTGGGTGTACTAAAACTGCGGAAAGCTTCGTCTACTGACTTCAGCACATACAATGGACTAGATAGGCTCACTTCGTCTTCTGTTTTATACAACCTCTTTGACTACAACAGACGTTTAAATGATTGTAACCTGGCTGAGGTAAGCTACTTTTGTTCCTGTTTGAGACTTCTCAGCCATATTCTGGCTGGAGCCAGACCCTATAACTTGGAGAAGAACAGAGAAGGCTGTGTTTGGGGCATGGCAGTCCCACCAGCCACAGACTGAGTTTTGGGCCTGCCAGCCAGAGGCCTGCTTAAGACTGTGCTTCTCCAACTACAGATGCATTTTTCCTTGGGTTCCTGGTTTTGTGACTCAACAGGCCTCAATCAAATAAACACTTGCTTTCATTTATATTCCTTTGTCCGGCTGTGTTATTGCACAGGCCCACCCTCAACTGTGGCTCAGGGTATCACACATATGAATGAACATAATGCAGTCAACATTACTCCAGAATAAGGAACATGTATATAAATTGCACTTAAAGTGAGTATGGTCAACAGTACATAATAAATTAATAAATAATACATAAAACCAAATTATGTATAAAACGCAACTTTAAACAGTATTCAATCTCCGGATAACCATATTTACACAAAAATCAAATGCTCTCTATAAACTTATACTGTCTCCTCTCCATCAATTTTGTGCACACTCGGTTATCCACAGAGTTTATAATAGAACTTGTCACATTAGCTTTAAAATAAATTTATTTTATTTTGAAGGCGACTTTTATAAACAAATTAAGGGCATGGTGATGGGTGCAACGTATGTATAATGACAGAATAGCACCCTGGCATAGGTACACTGGTGATATACTTATGATCTGGCAGGGAGAAGAAGCAGAATTGATGAGTTTATTTGAATGGTTGAACACAAGAGCTAAAAATGTAAAATTTCTATGGGTATCATCAATCCAAGTGTGGTACACCGTTGCACTTTAATACATGTTAAGGTTCACACACTGCCATAGATTCTCTATTGTAGAAGCACCTTTGTATGTACTTTTGTTCTATCATTAATAGTCATTATTCAAGTTTCTTTTAAGTATTATTCATTTATTTATTTCTATATGATTTGAATTATTTTTAATTTGCTGTGTATTTTGAATTATGTTTGACAGTTGTAAGCTCTTACACCACACCCGGTCACTGTTTTATTTTGTCTGTTCTTAATAAATAATCTGCTGCAAATAGGTAAGATTCCCACCTAGACGAGCCATTATAAAATTACCCTCCAGATGTAAATGTGAGAAATCAGAGCAAGAACAAGTGGTGGTGTTAGGAACGGTCCTTGACCCTCACAGTCTAAAAGTCTTCTGCTGCTCCTGTGCCAGCTCTATCAATGAGAGACTATGGAGCTCATTTCTGAAAAATGTCCAAATAGAGTCTTCTCAAAACGTCCAAATTGGTATTATTGAAACCTGTTTTGCAGATGTTTATCTATACATTTTGTCTGCATTGCATGCAAATCACAAGGAGCATGCCAGGGGCATTTTGAAGGCATGATTAGGGTAGGCTTTGGGTGTGCCTAACCCTTGGACGTTTTACAGTCATAATGGAACAAAACCAAATGTCTAGAGCAAAACTTCAACTTTTTCGTCTAGACCTGTTTTTCTAATGAATAAGACACAAAAAAGTTCCCTAAGGGCTTCTTTTACAGAGCCACGCTAGTGATTCCTGCGCAGCAAATGAGAGGAAGCCCATAGGAATTGAATAGGCTTCCTCTCATTTGTCGCATTGAGAATCGGTAGCGTGGCTTTGTCAAAGAGGCCCTAATGACCAGATGACCACTGGGGGGATTCAGGGATAACCCCCTTACTCCCTATGGTCACTGACCCCCCTCCCATCCTCCAAAAATGTGAATAAAAATAGTACTCACCAGCCTCTATGACATCCTCAGATATTATAGCCAGACCCATTAGAGCAGCATGCAGGTCCCTGGAGTAGTCACTCACTGTAGACAGATGGACCGAGGCCCATACCTCCCTTACACTTGTGGTGGAAACTGTGAGATCTCCAAAACTCATCAGAAACCCACTGTACCCACATATAGGTGCCCCTTCACCCATTAAGGTTATTGTAGTGGTGTACAGTTGGGGTAGTGGGTTTTGGAGGGAGTAACGGTAAGATGTGTACCTGGGAGCGTTTATATGAAGTCCACAGCAGTGCCCCCTAGGATTGCTCATTGCTCTCCTGGGATGTCTGGGAGAACAGTCTGATAAAAATGCTGGTCCCCTCCTACATCCCAACTGCTTGATTTTCTCTATTTTCACTTTGCATTTTTTTTTTTCCAAAAATGGCATGAAAAGATAAAAGCACAGAACACAAAACCTTGTTACAAATGGTATTTAAAAAAAATGTTTTGCTTTTTTTGAAAATGGTTACATTTGTTATTCAGATTTGGGATGTTTATTGCAAAACATCCAAAGCCCGACTTAGACGACATATCGAAAATGCCCTTCCATGTATATTGCACATGGGCCTGCTCTTTAGTCTCTACTGACTTATGTAAATGTCTCTGCACATGGCTCCACATTCTTAGGCTGTACCTGCTCCTGTGGAGAGTTACTACATAAAAACACAGTGCACTTCCCAATGAGCTACTGGGCTTGCTCCTTACTGTGTTTTCTCTAAACACAAGTTGTTGCCCAAGGTTCCAATATATCTTTTCATCTTTATTGGTTAAATTTCTCACTGTAGTGATCTTTATTCTTTCCAACCCAAGAAAAGTTGGAATGAATTGTACAAAAGGTGTCAAGAATGCCTGTCTGTTCATCTGGAGGCAAAACAACTCTTTGAAAATTTAACAAAATGAGATGAAACTTGTCATAGTGAAAAAAATAAAACACACAGAGTTTGAAAATGAGGCTGCAAAAAATAAGCTCCTCCCCCATGGCTCAATGCATTTCTATGGGAGAACTTGTTCTAGCTTCTGCAGCATAGAAATGATACAGTGAAACACAGTACTATCCCATATTCCTGGGTAGCATATCACATTCCTGGATAATAAATTGCTTTGAAATATTCAAAATAAACTGTGGGTTGATCAAATACATAAAGTTCACCATGGAAAGGTGGGAAACCACTCTCCACTTACCACAACCAGATGGACAGTTGGTTATTCCTAATATCAAGAACCACTGAGGGATATTTCAGGGAGACTAGGGAGCTCATTTTCAAAAGAGAAAAACGTCCAAAAAGTGTCATAAGTCTGCATTTGGATGTTTTTCTCATAACCAATTTTTAGGCATTTTTCTATGAAGTCTGTCAGAAGTGCGTTCAAATCACAAGGGGGTGTGTCAGGGGCATGTTAAGGGTGGGATCTGGGCGTTCCTAACACTTGGACATTTTTCTGCCATAATGGAACAAAACAAAAACATCCAGGGCTACAAGTGGATATTTTGGTCTAGACCTGTTTTATTAAAGAATAAGTTACAAAAAGGTGCCCTAAATGACCACTGGAGGGAATCAGGGATGACCTTCCCTTACTCCCCCAGTGGTCACTAACCCCCTCCCACCCACCCCCAAAAAATGTGATTAAAAACATTACTTACCAGCCTCTCTGCCAGCCTCATATGTTTTACTCAGTTTCATTAGAGCAGCATGCAAGTCCCTGGAGTAGTCTAGTGGTGGGTGCAGTGCACCCATACCTCCCCCCTACCTGTTACACTTGTGGTGGAAACTGTGAAACATCCAAAACTCACCAGAAACCCACTGTACCCACATATAAGTGTCCCCTTCACCCATAAGGTCTATTGTAGTGGTGTACAGATGGGGTAGTGAGTTTTGGGGGGCTCAGCAGACAAGGAGCAACGGTGAGATGTGTGCCTGGGAGCATTTATTTGAAATCCACTGCAGTGCCCCCTAGAGTGGCCCATTGTTTTTCTGGGATGTCTGTGTGGCCAGTCTACTAAGAATGCTGGCTCCTCCTACATCCCAATGGCTTGATTTTGTGCATTTTTCACTTGGACTTTTTTTTTTTTTTTCAAAAATGGACCAAAAAGATAAATGCACAGAGCACAAAAACATTTAGCAAACAGCTATTTAAAAAAAAAAAAGATAAATGTTTTTCTGTTTTGAAAATGGCTATATTCCCCACTTGAACTTTGGATGTTTTTAGCAAAATGTCCAAAGTTGGACTTAGATGTCATATCGAAAATGCCCCTCCACATGTCATCACTGGTAATATATTGAAACCCTCTGCTCAGTGTGCAGCGGTGGCTAAGAGAGCAAATAGAATGGAAAACAAAAATGAGAATGTTATAATGCCTTTGTATCGCTCCATGGTGCGACTGCACCTCAAATACTGTGTGCTGTTCTGGTCACCACATCTATGAGATAAAGAAACTTGGAACAGAAAGATGTATATACAGTGGTGGAAATAAGTATTTGATCCCTTGCTGATTTTGTAAGTTTGCCCACTGACAAAGACATGAGCAGCTCATAATTGAAGGGTAGGTTATTGGTAACAGTGAGAGATAGCACATCACAAATTAAATCCGGAAAATCACATTGTGGAAAGTATATAAATTTATTTGCATTCTGCAGAGGGAAATAAGTATTTGATCCCCCACCAACCAGTAAGAGATCTGGCCCCTACAGACCAGGTAGATGCTCCAAATCAACTCGTTACCTGCATGACAGACAGCTGTCGGCAATGGTCACCTGTATGAAAGACACCTGTCCACAGACTCAGTGAATCAGTCAGACTCTAACCTCTACAAAATGGCCAAGAGCAAGGAGCTGTCTAAGGATGTCAGGGACAAGATCATACACCTGCACAAGGCTGGAATGGGCTACAAAACCATCAGTAAGACGCTGGGCGAGAAGGAGACAACTGTTGGTGCCATAGTAAGAAAATGGAAGAAGTACAAAATGACTGTCAATCGACAAAGATCTGGGGCTCCACGCAAAATCTCACCTCGTGGGGTATCCTTGATCATGAGGAAGGTTAGAAATCAGCCTACAACTACAAGGGGGGAACTTGTCAATGATCTCAAGGCAGCTGGGACCACTGTCACCACGAAAACCATTGGTAACACATTACGACATAACGGATTGCAATCCTGCAGTGCCCGCAAGGTCCCCCTGCTCCGGAAGGCACATGTGACGGCCCGTCTGAAGTTTGCCAGTGAACACCTGGATGATGCCGAGAGTGATTGGGAGAAGGTGCTGTGGTCAGATGAGACAAAAATTGAGCTCTTTGGCATGAACTCAACTCGCCGTGTTTGGAGGAAGAGAAATGCTGCCTATGACCCAAAGAACACCGTCCCCACTGTCAAGCATGGAGGTGGAAATGTTATGTTTTGGGGGTGTTTCTCTGCTAAGGGCACAGGACTACTTCACCGCATCAATGGGAGAATGGATGGGGCCATGTACCGTACAATTCTGAGTGACAACCTCCTTCCCTCCGCCAGGGCCTTAAAAATGGGTCGTGGCTGGGTCTTCCAGCACGACAATGACCCAAAACATACAGCCAAGGCAACAAAGGAGTGGCTCAGGAAGAAGCACATTAGGGTCATGGAGTGGCCTAGCCAGTCACCAGACCTTAATCCCATTGAAAACTTATGGAGGGAGCTGAAGCTGCGAGTTGCCAAGCGACAGCCCAGAACTCTTAATGATTTAGAGATGATCTGCAAAGAGGAGTGGACCAAAATTCCTCCTGACATGTGTGCAAACCTCATCATCAACTACAGAAGACGTCTGACCGCTGTGCTTGCCAACAAGGGTTTTGCCACCAAGTATTAGGTCTTGTTTGCCAGAGGGATTAAATACTTATTTCCCTCTGCAGAATGCAAATAAATTCATATACTTTCCACAATGTGATTTTCCGGATTTAATTTGTGATGTCCTATCTCTCACTGTTACCAATAACCTACCCTTCAATTATGGGCTGCTCATGTCTTTGTCAGTGGGCAAACTTACAAAATCAGCAAGGGATCAAATACTTATTTCCACCACTGTAAATATCTTGGAGTGGAAGAAGGAGCAACAATCAAGCGTAAATCACTGAGAGATAAGATTAGTAAAGACTATTATAAGAGACTACAACTTATATTGAAGACTGTATTAACATCACTGAATAAAATACAAGCCATTAATCAATTGGCAATTCCCTCACTTTCACACAGCTTTGGATTGTTGCTCCATGCCCATGAGGTCATTTATAAAAAAATCAATGTATGTCAAGGTTGTACATCCCTGAGGTGAAGGAATGGGTCTCACAGAAATAGATTATACCTATTGAGCTACTATCTTAGACCTATAGGCTTATTTCAGCATCATCAGATCCAAATACACAAAAGGTGTTGTAATATGAAAGTAAACATCCAGAATCCATTTTCATCATTAAACTTGGATGTATTCAAATGAGTAGAAGGAATGACTGAGAATCCACCTCTTCCATTTCTGAAGGATTTCTTTTAGCTCTAATAGCTTCCTTCATCTCACTTTTTAACCATGCCGGCTGACATTTGGTCTTCCTTCCTCTTTTTTTAATACAAGGAATATATTTGGTCTGAGCTTCCAGGACAGTATTTTTGAACACCATCCACACCTGATGCTACACTTACCCAGTCAATATCAAGGTAATTGATCACACATTGGAAAGTTTGTTAGCCTCCTTAATTTCTGATAAGATTTCTACATCTGTCTGTTCAACCTAGCCAGGTGGACGGTTTTACACTCCTATCACTATCCTTTTCCCCTTTACACATGGAATTTTAATCCATAGGGATTCTAAGATATGTTCTGTTTCCTGCAGAAATTTCAATCTATTTGATTCAAGTCCCTCTTAAACATACAATGCTACCCCTCCACCAATTCGATCCTCCAAACTACTGCACTACCCAACCTACCTCCACCCTCCAAAATTAGCCCAACTCCCCCTACCCCAAAAGGTCCCACCGATAACAACCCCATGCCCCCAAAATACCTCCCATCCCATATCCCTTCCGCAACAATCCCAAATCTACTCAAACCCAAACCTACTCCACATCTAAAAGTATAACCCCCTACATTTAGTTATCCACCCCCCAACTGCCCATTCCCACCAACTCCACCCTTTGTAAGTAGGGTTACCATATGGCTCCAGAAAAAGGAGGACACATTGATCCAGCCTGGGTTTTGATGGACGTAAAACCCAGACTGGCTTAATCTGTCCTCCTTTTTCTGGAGCCATACGTTAACCCTACTTGTAAGTATCTTCCCACCCTACTCCATCTAGCCAATTCCAGCACCCCTAAAACTAACCCAACCCCGTGACAAACCTGACCTCCATTTCCCCCAGAACAAGCTTCTCTTCCTCCTCTAGGTCATACACAAAGGGACAAGTTACACAGCTGTAGCCTATCTAAACTGAAAAGAATGTCTGGCTTGTTTAAATAAGAAAAGCATGGCGTTGAAGCTGGATTCCCCTCCGGGGAATTTTTCTTCCTTTACTACTACTACTACTATTTAGCATTTCTAAGGCATAGGCAGCGCTGCACAAACTTAGAAGACAGACAGTCCCTGCTCAAAGAGCTTACAATCTAATAGACAAAAAAAAAAAAGTAAGCAAATCAAATCAATTAATGTGAACGGGAAGGAAGAGAGGAGGGTAGGTGGAGGCGAGTGGTTACAAGTGGTTACGAGTCAAAAGCTTCAGACAGCTTCAGATTTGGCACTCCCGTCCACTCCTGGTCTGCGCCCGTACACTAGACACGGGAATCCAGAATAGGGCAGGATGGAAAAGTGCTCAGCTTAAATCTCCCGCCCGGCTGGCCGCACTGTACGCTGCAGTGCGCAGACGCGGGGAGAAGCCGAGAGGCGGGAAGATGCGCCCGCCCGCCGCCCAGACAACTACCTCTCACGTGCTCAGGGCAACGTTCCGAGGAAAGTAACAACTTGTGTCCCCGCCCTCTCCCCATCCCCCCCAATGCTATAGGTTATGAATATTAAAAAAAAAACAAAAGTCGGGAATAAAATCATTGCCTCCAGGCAGCTTTTCCTCACTTTGCGGGCGGACAGTAGCTTGGGGGCAGCGACAGAAATCTGTCATTTCCAGCTCAAACCCCCCCCCCCCCCCCAACACCAATTCCAAACATACATTTTTTTTAAATATTTGTTTTGCTAGTACAGTACTGTTAAAGAGCGCACCACCCGCGCTTCCCCAGGAAGATGTCGAGCGAAGACTCGTTCCCGAAGCCCAAGGCTGGGGCGCTGGGGGCCGCCCTGGGGGGGAAGAAGTCCCCGCGTTTGCCCAAGTGCGCGCGATGCCGGAATCATGGCTACTGCTCACCCTTGAAGGGCCACAAACGCTTCTGTATGTGGCGGGACTGTCAGTGCAAAAAGTGCAGCCTGATCGCCGAGAGACAGCGCGTGATGGCCGCCCAGGTGAGACCCCCTCCCCCTCGGAAGTGAATGGCCCTTGTAAACCGAAAAGGCGCATTGATTGAACTTTCCAAATGATAGAACGAGACCCTGATCTCGGAGACAGGGGCACAGGCATAGTTAATATTTTAAATTGTTTGCGAAGTGTAAATGGCGCAATATGTTTAGTACATTGGCCCTTACGATCAGCCAACGTATTTGACATTTATTTTTTTAGCTCAATCCAGAGACAGTCGCTTCATGTGTTGGGGACCAGGTTTGCTGGCCTGCCTGACACAATTTGGATAGGATTCAAAGTTTTTGGCGAGAGAAAATAAAGAACTATGTATACATTAAAAAAAAATGGCAACAATCTACTGCGATCTGTCTATAAAACTAACCAAAGCAACAAAATCTAGCGGTTTAAGAAGAGAAAATTGAAAAATATTAGGGCTGCTGTGCTGGCTGCGTAGTGATGGCGTTATATGTAATCAGATGTTTATGCTTTGAAATTTTATTTTGTTGTTGTTTGACTAACTAGGTGTAGATTAGGAGATAGTGCTAAGTCCGTTTCAAAATATGAAATATATATATTTTTTTGTAAAGTGATCTGACGTTCTTAATAAAGGGCGGTATATAAAAAGTAATAAACAAAGATAAGGTAAACTTACCATGCAAGTGGATGGAGCTGAGAAAAGTAAAGATTTGGGGTTGTTTGGGGACTTCTGTACTCGTATTCGAGCTTGTTTGAAAACACACGAAAAAATTTGTTTCCTTCTACCTTACTATTGTGCTTTTATGTAACGACTCGATTTGTAAAAGTTTAGCTCAACAAGAAAAACATCACAACCATTTAACAAAGTTGGTAGGACAGTTACACTTTCTCAATAGCTGTTTTTTTTATTTTTTTTTTTTAATGCACAGCAGCAGTGCTTTCTCCCCGTCTTGTGTTTTTAGCAGGACATATTATGCTCGTTAAACGACTTCTCATATAGAGGTTTTCATGTTTTTCCAAACATGTTTAAGATGTCTATCTAAAGGATACTGAAACGCCCCATCCCCCCCCGGACAGCTTCAGTTGGAGGGGGAGGGGCTATTTGATTTTTATACTGCGCCCTCCTTTCTGCTTTTCTAATATTTCCAAGGAATGCAAATGATAGAATTTTCAAAACAAGCTTCATAAACTCTCATTCAGAAAAGTTTCTTAAAGCGGCAAGAAAGACCTATTTAGGGGGCTATTAAAGCAGCCCAGTACATGGTGCAGGTGCAGGTGCAGTTCACTTGCTCCTTTGCTAAATTTGTTTTTGATTTTGGATCTTTCTTATCTAAAGTGTTTCCCAAGTCGGGCCTACACAGTACCCTCTTGCTAGTCAGGTTTTCAGGTTATCCACAATGAATATGCATGAGATTGATTAACATACACTGTCTCCATTGTAAGCAAATTTCTTTTGTGCGTATTTATCGGGCCAATCTCTTTGTGGCTGTCTGGTTTGAAAAAGCTAACGAGATGGTGGAGTAGAAGAAGTCAGGTGTCAAAGTAGACGGTGGGGGATGGGGGAGTGTCTGGCAGCCAGACTCTGGCTCTTTCCCTGTCGGCAGATGATGATGATGACGACCGCCCGATGGCACCAGTGAAACCTAAGAAAAAAATAATGATGACGATGTTGAGGATAAGAAGCAGCAGCCTGTTGTTGGGGAGGGACAGCCGTAATGGAAGATGGGCCAAAGAGAACACGCCATCCACCTTGCCCCCTTCTCTTTTTTTTGGTTGAAAATAGCAATATATATACACGCACACTTTAAAGGCTCGCCACGTTTCCAGTGTCACTGCGAAGTGACAGTTGTTTTTTGTTAGTTTTGCATTGCGTGTTTTCTTTTTCAGACTTGTTTTACCAGTAGCCACGGACCAGCATTTGAATGCATACATTCACACAAATATAAATGCTTGATTTTTTTTTAATAGATGCATACTTCTTAAGTTTTTTATTATTTCTGCATCCATTCCGGCCTGTACTGAAGTGAGAGCATACCGTTATTGTACAGGGTTTTGATGGAGGGATATAGTTAATTGATTGCATGGGAAAACAAATTTTGAGAGCAATCTGCTACCCCTCCCCGATAAGGGGGATTTTGCAGTTAGCAGGAGCGGAGAGATGCACCTACTCCCGTCAATGGCCTAGTCTGTTCCAAAATGTTACAACTGACGCTGTTCACCAAACTTGCTGCTAACGACTTTTTGCAGGCTAGATATATTTACATTTTTTCAGTAAGCAGAACATGCAGTTGTTGCATTTATAATGCAATTGCAAACTATTCCTCGTTTTATTGGGGGGGGGGGGGGGGGGGCCGGGGAGGATCTGACTTTGCAACTGAAAACAAAGTGGTGGGAAAGTTACTGGAAACTACTTATGCAAAGGAGATGGATATAGCTCGAATCCAGTACAATGAAGGGTCCAAGCCACCATAGCATGGTTGTTGCATTCTTCCCTTTTAGATGACAAGTATGGTGCGTATTTTAATGCATTACTTGGAAACATTACAGATAAGGAAAGTTTTCTCAGAACTATGCAGCCTATGAAAGTTCAGCTCACTGACAGTGCATAGTTTTTAGCTGAAGTTTTGCAAAATGAAATTAACCTGTTAATGCAGTGCAGTCTTGCATTCTACAGCAGTCTTTCAGTAATTTCTGCTTGTTGGTACGACTTCCCACAGGCAAAACTGATGCAATGAAAAATGAACTTCTGAAATATTTCAAGTAAACTAACTTCAAATGCACTGAATGATGTAACCCGTTTGTGAGATCACACTGCATCAAATACAAGGCATGCTGAAAAATATCCTTCATAGCTAAGAAGATCTGCAGCAGAAATAGCCTGAAAGCCTGCAAGGGTTTTAGAGCAAAATGTACAAATTACAGGCAATGTTAGTTTTGCAAGGATTTTGTGACATTTTTTAAACATAGATTTCACTTAGAATAGTGGAAATCATTTTCATTGAAATTTAAACTAAAAATGTATTTATGCAAATTTAAGAATGATTATACAGAATAACATGTATCTGAAAATAGACACCAAGGGGTCCTGTTACTAAGGTGTGGCAAAAAGTGGCCACAACACGTCCTTCCGTGGGTTTTTCCTGTGCACTAAGGCTATTTTTACTGCAGTTATAAAATGGTCAATCTATTTTTTGTATTAATGAGCATGCACTAATGTTGCCACTAGTGTGTGGCCGTTAAAAAAAATTACTCCGTGGCATATGAGCCCTTACTGCCTCCAATTTTGTAGGCAGTTAGCCAGGGGTGCTCAGTATCGGTCAGACTCACAGATCATCTGCAAGGCTTCGTTCTGTGAGTCTGACGTCCTGCAAGTACAACGTGCAGGACGTGAGAAACAGAAGGCATAGGAAGCCTTTTGCGAGGAGGACCTCGGCCGGCGGGGGGTTGGGGTCCCATGCCAGCAAAGGTAGGCGGGTTGGTGGCAGGGGGGGGAGGGGTCGAGCGGGTCGTCAGCAGGGGGTCCAGGGCCCAATCTACAGGGGCCCAGGCCCCCCAAAGAATCCACGTAGCTACGCCACTGAACCAGAGTAACAACAAATGGAATCAAATGACCAGGGAAAGTACAACAATGTGTTAACAGATCACCTTCACTGGTGAGAACAAGAGACCCTCACCTGCCTGTAGATCTTTCAGCAGTAAATTTCTTCACCTGCTCAGAATTAAATAAATTATATATATATATATATATATATATATATATATATATATATATATATATATATATATATATATATATATAGTGGATCCCTTCAAATTTAATCATACATTTTGCAGGGATGTGTTTGTTGATTTGACATGTATTATTTTTATTTAATATGCATATTGGAATTCTGCCTAGAACCACAGTTGATTGGTGGGATAGAAATGTTCTAAATGAATAAATAAAAATTGCTCCCCTCCCATTGCTGTGGGTTGCTCCTGAAAGCCCCAAAATGCGCTCTTCTTACTTCAAGTTCTTTTGCAAAAATCTGGATAAACCCTTACTTTTGCACCGTAAAATACTCCTCCTGATTATAGAAGAAAATACACATTACCCAGTTCCATAACTCCTATTTGTACATTTAGAACTGTAAGTAGTATTCCCCCCCCCCCAGGAATATTAGGACATGAAAATTAATCTCCAAGTTTCTACTGAACATTACCAGAACCATGAATTGCCTCCTTTTGCTTTCAGATTTTTCATTTTGCAACAGCACATTTTCAGTCTCCATCCCTTTTTCGTTGATATTTTCATGTTGAAAATATATGTGAAGACTTTTTTTTTTAACTTACAGAGTTGTTAAATTTGCACTGTCCTTTTAAATGTGTAAAGGCAGCTTTGTTCAACTCTTTGCCCAAGACTTACATATAGTTAACATGTTTGCTACAGCAAAATTGCCCTGAAATATCCCCTTTTAGAAAACAGTATTATTAGTAAGTACAGTGTATTGAACCTCCTTAAAAAGTGAAAAACATTAAAAAGTTAATTTGTGCAATTTTGAAAGAAAAGTATACATTCTGACTAGGGAAAACAAATTTGGCACAAACACTTGTGGAAAAATGTGCATGACCTTAAAGATGTAGGGAAAAAGCACTTGCAGGGCCTCACCAACTTTTCAAATCAAATCAAACATCATTATCAAATCTTATATACCGCTAAAATTCCCTTTTCAGGGTTCAATGTAATTTACATCTTAAGTGGAATTGACATAGACTGATTAGAGTATATAAAAGTAATAAAGGTACATCATGAATAGTCTTGTAGATGAAAAAGGATACAATGGTAATAATGGTTTGTTATATAACAGTTTTCGGAAAGAGAAAAGATTTTAACCTGTTCCATAAACTGAAGTAGCTTTTATCTGACCTAATAGTGGTTAGGGTGGTGGTCTTTGGTCCTGGGGAACTGAGGAACTGAGTTCGATTCCCACTTCAGGCACAGGCAGCTCCTTGTGACTCAGGGCAAGTCACTTAACCCTCCATTGCCCCAGGTACAAATAAGTACCTGTATACAATATGTAAGCCGCATTGAGCCTGCCATGAGTGGGAAAGCGCGGGGTACAAATGTAACAAAAATAAAAAAATAATAATAGCAGTAACACCAAATGGATTCCTTTCTAAAACAGTGGCGCTGACGTCAATTGTTCTTTCAGTCTCTTAGACTGAACCAAACATAATGATGAGACATTAATCAACAGATGTGAAGCCATGAATTTGGAAAACGAGACAAGCAACTTCAAACCTGATTCAGAATGATTGAGGGTGCTAAACCGAACATAAATTACTCCTCTCTAGAAATAGACAAGGAGTTTGGGGGTGCTGAACCACCCACAGAGCTAGCTCCTATGTGTACTGGAGCCCTTAATTCTAGCTCCAGAGCTAAATGGTTGGTGCTGAGCTGTGGGAAATGCTCCAGGGACCCACAGAGGAGCAGTTGAAGAGAAAATGGAAGCTTCTACTAACCCCAGCAAGCACAAGGCAGTGGCAGAGATGTAACAGTACAGCAAGGTGCATTTTTGCTTCTAATGCATGTTTAGTGTTTTCTTCTAGGGAGAAGGAGAGAAATTGTAAATAATTTATGTCAACACTTTTCAGGAGCATTAGCATGAGTGGCAATCAGTGTGCATAATGTGCTCAGTACCTTTCTAGTGTAAGGTACATTTAAAAGCAGCCAGAAGCATGCCGTTATTTTTTAACTGTGAGCAATTTAAGAGGCTATAAGGAAGCTAACTGGACACTTACCCAGAGATTCTATATATGGCACCTAGAATTGTGCACTCAAATTTGGGCATGCACCCAAGATGCGTACCCAAATTAATTGAGTAATAAGCCTTCATCTATCAGTAATTGGGTGCTAACAAACAACTGTTGATGTTAATTGGCACTCATTAAAATTTGCATGCTCATCTGGCTGAGTGCTATTCTATAATGCATGGAACCTAACTCTACTAGCGCGTAACTCAGAAGGGGACATGGTCATGGGTGTTTCAGGGGCGTTCTCAAAAGTTGCACATGGAATGATAGAATATGGTCTCAGAACGCATAAATTGCAGGCCAGCATTTATACCAGATTTCAGCAAGCGTAAACATTAGGCGTGGAATCAGCAGTAAGCGTGATTCTGTAAAGGGTGCACGCCCTTCATAGAATTGTGCTTAATACCGATTTTTTTTTTTATGGCGCTGAATTTTGAGTCATTCACATAATGTACTATTATACCACTTATATAAGTTTAGTATAGGTAAGGACCATCAGAAGTGTAAACAGCTAAGGCGAAACATAATCGTGTTGGCACAAAGTTCCCCTTTTATTAAGATAAGTGAACCACAGGATGTGGATATATAAAATGACAGAGCAGTCATTGCATTAGAGTTTGAAATATATTTGTGTTATAGCAAGCTGGCATTAAGGTTATTTAGATTGAGGGGCCCTTTTACTATGCTGCATAGGCGCCTATGCACGCCCAACATGTGCCAATTCAGAACTACCGCCCAGCTACCGCGTGGCCCGGGCGATAATTTAATTTTTTATGCAGCGCTAACTGGGTGGTAATCGGCATTGTACGTGCGCAGACGGTTACCACTCGGTTAACACGTGAGACTTAACCGCTAAGTCAGTGGGTGGTGGTAGTAAGGTCTCAGGCCCAAAATGGATGCGTGCCAATTTTTATTTTGCTGCGCTGAAAAATGGACCTGCATGTATCCAATACATGCATCTACGACAGTGCAGGCCATTTTTTGGTGCACCTTAGTAAAAGGACCCCTGAGTAAACAATCGGACTTATGAGGATTAGCAGTGAATGACTCCCGTTAGGATCTCATACCACTTAGCAAGAAATTGCACTTTTGATGGTCCTAACCTATATTAAACTTATGTAAGTGGTATAATAGTGAATGTTTATGTGAATGACACTGGATTGTGGATATATCGCTATATATAGTAAGATTGTTGTTTAGCCATTGATTTCTTTATAAGAGCTGAATTTTGAGTGCCAATTATATTAATTCCCTTCTTAATGAAGGCATAATATCAGGAAAGTGGAGCCTCATTTTTACACAGAATGTAGAGCTTGGAATTGAGGACATCCAGGTCGGGACGTGCTCAGTTCCAGTGGTCTTTTAGAAAGCAAACTGCTGATGCAGAGCCTTTTGCAAAATACTTTCAGGAGTGTACATGTATTTGCATGCACGTGCAGTGGGAGCAGCCATTTTACAAAGACACACGTTCAAGAAATGAACAGCAAAGATCCAGCAGCTTCCATGTGGAGGTGTCAACACTTTACAAATGGAAGTGGCGATTTTGCAACTTCCACATGTAGCTGCTCTATTGTACAGATCTATTACATAAGTAGTGAGGCTGTGATTTTAACATGCTTTCATTTTGGAGGTGGAAATAACTCCTTTAATCCCTCATATAGAGCCCTGGCTGACTGATCAGTTTTTAAATACGTACATATGTCTTTCAGCTGCTATAAAACCCGACCTGGAAAGTTTCCCCCATATACAGGGGGATTCTATATATGGCGCTTAACATTAGGTGCTACCTGCGCACTGAGCTTTGGGTGTGGAAAAGTGTTCTAACAGATGCAAGGCACCAAAATGGGTCCCAAGAAACAGCAAGGCAAACGATTCGCAAACTCCAAGATGGGAAAAAGAAAAGCAGATCAGTAGTAGATATAAATAAATTTTATTGATGGTGTAAGGAAATTGCCCGACACAGGCCTTGTTTCGCCCAGAAGGGCTGCGTCAGGGGCTATTGAATGGACTGTAATATAGGATGCTTATGAAAAAGTTGTCATGTATTCCAACAATAGATGTTGATCAAGTTTGCCAAAATTTTGAAAAACCAGCATGGGTCATACTCCTACAATTGAGGAACGACCTTATCACACACAGCATGCATGTGCCATACCGTAACACTGTTGTGTCGTGCCGTGTGTGATAAGTAAGGTCGTTCCTCAGTTGTATGACCCATGCTGTTTTTTTCACAGTTTTGGTAAAAAATGGAACAGAGGTTTTCCTTTGATTCTTCTGTGGGACGGGAGCTGTGATACTCGGTCTGGTGAGGTAAGAGTGTTCTCTAACACCTCCGGGGTGGGCCTGTGATCGGGGCGTTTTTGGCGCGAAACCGCCTTTTGAATTTTCCCACCGTTTTTGGCGATGGCTGCAGAGAATGTAAAGCACTGTTCCCGGTGTGGCAAGCGCAAATCAGCAGCGGGGCTCTGTAAATCATGCTGTACAGGTGTAAAAGCCGGCCCGAGCATGGCGAGGAATGATTCTTCCCGCTCAGAGCTGGCAGCGGACGCCATTTTGAATTCTCTGCATGGCGCGGCCTCCGTAGAGATGGAGAACCCTGAGCCCGGGGGGGGGGGGGGGGGACCTCAAATTGAGGCTATTCAGGGAGCGGCTAGCCCCGGACGGGATCTGAGTGCCCAGGGCGAGTTTTTCTCCCCTGATTTTGTGTTATTATTGCATAAAGCATACATGCTGAAAAGAGCTCTCCCTCAAGGGTCGTCTGAGGCTCTTTCTATTGTTTCTCCCCCCCCCCCCCCCGGTGGATTCTGGCCTGGGACTGCCCGCTGAGGCTATTTTCCCTGATAATTGGCATAAAGAAAAGTGTAGAAGGGCTAATTCCCCTTCAGATTGTGGTGCACCTCCTTTTTCCCCCCCCGTGATCGGGCTGTGAGGATCCAGAGAGTTCTGGCAGGCCTTCGTGGTCTGAGGAGCCAGAGTCAGGTGCAGAATTACCACAGGATCTGGATGATCCCTCCGCGGTGAGGATTTTCCACCGTGATGAGCTGCCAGCATTTAGTTCAGATGCCCTACAGGTCCTTTCTATTGAAGAGCCTGGCAGTGGCACGGCATCCTCTGTGAATCCTAGGATGGCTAGTACCAAAAAGCCTGCTCGAGTTTTCCTTTGCATGACTCCATCCAAGAGCTTATTTCCGCTCAGTGGACTGACCCCGAGGGACCTTTGAAAGTTTCCAGGGCTATGGGGTAATTATACCCTCGGCGTGAGGAGCATTTGGCTCGCTTTGCAATGCCTAAAGTAGATGCCCTAGTCACTGCGGTGACAAAGAGAACTACCCTCCCTGTGGAAGGAGGAGTTGCCCTGAAGGATATACAAGACCGTAGGCTGGAAGCAGCACTTAAATGGTCCTTTGAAATTGCAGGTCTTACTGTTCGGGCGTCTGCATGCAGTTGTTATGCTGCTAGAGCCTGCCTGACGTGGTTGCAACAGGCAGTGGAACAGCCCGGAGATGGAGCGGAGCCCTTCTCGGATGTGGCTCCGCGGCTGGAGTCGGCCTTGTCCCTTTTGGCTGATGCCCTTTATGATATTGTCAGAGCTTCGGCTAAACAAATGTCAGTAGCAGTGGAGGCTCGCCGTCTTATTTGGCTACGACATTGGGCAGCGGACATGGCCTCTAAGCAAAGGTTGGTGAAGTTGCCCTTTCAAGGCCTTCTCCTATTTGGTGAGGAGTTGGAAAAAAAAATGTGTTAAAGGCCTGGGAGATCCTAAACCCCAGCACTTGCCCGAAGATAGGCCGAGGCCTTCCTCCAAGGGCCAGGCGGTCCACTCCTCTTAAAGACCTCGCTTCCGTGAAGCTAGAACGTACCGCCTGGGGAGATCCATTTATATACAGTGGAAACAGTACATGCAGATCAACGTTACATATTTTCATTGTGGAAAAGTTGAAAACCAGACTGGTTTGTGACCCTCAAAGACCATGGTTGCCGACCTCTAGAATAGAGAATGTCCACATTTATCTGCCTGACTTTAAGTGCTAGCTCAATGGGTGCTGTAAATGCTCGCAGGTAACTGTAGGCGGTTAGGTGCGTAAATGCTAGTATTCTGTAAACAACAGTACAAAAGAGCGGGAAATAGATCAGACAAACCAGAAGCAAACAAGGAGACTTCAAACAATGATAAATGGTTTATTGATGAAGCCATGATAGCTCAACGCACTCAGGACCCACCGGTTTTCTCCAAAAGGTCTTTTTAAAGACCATATTTCTCCATCTCATTGTATCAACATTTATTGAACAATGGATTTTGAGTGCACAGCTGATAGAAGAGCGACCAATAGTAGTGATGCACATGACTACAAATTAATGCCAGTTAATACTTTTTAAGGCCAATAATTGGTACGTATCACCAATTAAGTGTCAAATATCTAATTAAGGAGCCCTTTTCCTTAGCGTCCCTCTGGACCGGCCCAGAATGTGACTGATGGGTTGTGTACGCCTTCCAGCAGGTGGAGACTGAGAAAAAAACTGTGACTCTAGGGAGCCAATAAGAGCCCTTGCCAGCTAGAGAAAGATCCAGTAATCTCAGTCTCCAGCAGGTGTGTGAGCCCTTCAGTCTCAGTCTTTCTGTTTATTCTGTACTTCTTTTTCTCTTTTGGGTTAAAGTTCTATTGTTGTATTAATTTATGGTTCTTTTCCCTGTGCATTAAAAAAAACCAAAACCTGCTCTTTAGAGGCAGAGGCCCGGGGGGGGGGGGGGGGGTCTCTTATTGCCTCGGGGGTGTTACAGTCGGGAGGCTGAGTCCCTCCCCCCATATCCTCCCTGATTGCTGTAAGTGCTGGCTAGTTGGCTACTAGCATTCTTTATCTTTGACAGTAATATAACGTTTACCTCAAGCTCCTCAACGGGGGAGCTTTAGAGGTGGGGAGAGGCAGCTACTTAAAAAAAAAAAAAAAGGATTTGGGCCACCCGGTCTGCTGTCTTAGGCAGAGCCATTTTTGTTCAGTGTCTTATTAACGAGCAGGGCAGCTCCTTAGCGGTTTGCTTCTTTAGTTTTCGGAGCGATCAGCTGTTTTGAGATCAGCTGTTTTTTCTTTGCGATGTCTGAAAAACTCCACCGCTGTTCAGTATGTCAGCGGCGGGGTCTTTGTGCGACTGGTGTTTGTCGGTACTGCACCTCTGTGGAGGACCAGGGTGCAGGAGTTAGTAAATCATCGGTGTCGTCGGGGGAGGGGGGGGTCCTATTCTGCCATCTTGCCGGCGGTTGCGTCTCCCACTCTCCATGCCATCTGTTGCTCCTCAGGCCTCTCTTGCTGCTGGGCCTGTACCTGCTTTACAAAATCCAGTTTTGCCAGCGGGGGAAGGAGGTTTTCCTCCTGAATTCGTGGTGCAGATGTACCAGGCTTTTCTTCTGCATAAAGCTGGGCCTGTGGATCCTCCGGGGAGACGGTCTCTGGAGAGGGCCTCTGTGGCTAAAAAACGGTGTAGGCTTTCTGAGGAAGCTGAGCAGGATTTGTTTGGTTCTCATGACCAGGACATGCCCTCCTTAGAAGAGGAGGCATTTTTTCCCGAGGAGCAGTTTGCTGAGGAGCTTGAGCAGACAGCAGAAGGTGAGGAATCTCTTCCTGTGGGAGAGGATCCGTCAGTGGTAAGGATTTTTCATAAAGATGACCTTCAGGAGCTTATTTCTCAGGTTTCTTCTTGCGTTTTGATGATCAGGATCTTCAGGTGTTGGAGCCCAGAAGGGTGGATTTGCTGGTCAAGGGTATTTGCAGGGCAGGTAAGTCCTTTCCTATGCATCAAGATATTAGGGATATTATTCAGCTCAGTGGGAGATTCCTGATTCTGTTTTTCAGCTGGCTAGGTCTATGGTTAGGCTTTATCTGGTTCCTGACTCAGATAAGGATCTTTTACGTCCCCCTGTAGTGGATGCGGTAGTTTCTGCGGTTACCAAGCGAAACACTGTCCCGGTAGATGGTGGTACGGCTCTGCGAGATCCCCAGGATCGGCGTATTGAATCTTTGTTAAAGAATTCCTTTGACGTTTCGACTCTGGCAGTGCAGGCTGCAATTTGTGGTTCCTTGGTAGCGAGAGCTTGTTTCCGCTGGTCTGAGAGGGTGTTGGACCGTTCTTCAGATGATCTTTCGGTTATTGATAATGAAGTAGCTAAGCTGGAAATGGGTTCAGCTTTTTTGGCTGATGCTCTTTAAGATTTGCTTCGGGCTTTTTCTAAGTGTATGGCTCTTTCTGTTGCGGCCCGTTGTACGCTTTGGCTGCGTGGTTGGTCGGCAGATGCGGCCTCTAAGTCTAAGCTTAGTAAATTCCCCTTTAAGGGCTCCTTTCTGTTTGGAGAGGAATTAGATAAGCTGGTGCATAGCCTGGGTGAGGCTAAGGTTCCTTCCTAGGTTGCCGGAGGATCGTCCGAAGGGGGTCTGGTCATGGCAATTTCTTAGCTCGTGGTAGAGGCCGTGATTTTCGCTGTTTTCGGCCAAGCAGAGTTTTTCAGGGTCAACGCTCAAGATTTTCCCAAAGGACTCAGTCTTTTTGAGGAGGTCGTAGAGGAGGTCGAGAGGCAGGGAGTTCCCTTTCCTCCTCCCGCTCTCAGCAATGAAGGTTTACGGGCCCAGCCCCTAGTCCAAGTGGGCACTCGATTAACACAATTTATATGGAGGTGGGCCTAGATTACTTCGGACCAGTGGATATTAGAGATTATTCGAGATGGGTATGCATTAGAGTTCGCTCACCCTTTGTCAGATGCTTTCCTAGAATCCCCTTGCCGTTCTCGCATCAAAGCCCGGGCCGTCAAGGATACTCTCAGCAGACTTCTGGACCTTCGGACCATTTGTACGGTCCCTTTGGTGGAACAGCGTCAAGACCGTTACTCCATTTACTTTTTTGGTGCCCAAAAAAGAGGACTCTTTCCGCCCAATTTTCGATCTCAAGGCAGTCAATCAAGCTCTCAAGGTGCCCTCATTTCGTATGGAGACTTTGTGGTCCGTCATTGTTGCGGTTCGGTCCGGGGAGTTCCTCACTTCTCTCAATCTTACAGAAGCCTATTTCCACATTCCTATTTGTCCTGCACATCAACGTTTCCTTCGTTTTGCGGTACTGGGTCACCATTTCCAGTTTCAGGCTCTCGGAACGGAAGGCATTTTAGTCCAGCCTTACTTAGATGATTGGTTGACCCGGGCAAAGTCGTTCCATGAGAGTGTTCAGGTGACTGCTCGGGTGGTAGAATTTTTACAGTCCCTAGGTTGGGTGGTCAATGGGCAGAAGAGCCATCTTCAGCCTACTCAGTCATTAGAGTATCTGGGAGTTCTGTCCGCCAGCCCGGATCCTCAAGTTGCAGACTCAGATTCGTCAGTTCTTGCAGTATCCCTGTACGCCAGCAAGGAGTTATCTTCAGATTCTGAGATCCATGGTGGCAACAATCGAGGCGGTTCCATGGGCCAGGGCTCACATGAGAACTCTCCAGCGGTCCCTTCTGTCCAGATGGTTGTCCCAGACGAATTCTCTTCATCAAAGATTGCCGCTTTCGCTCCAAGTGAAGACCAGTCTTCGATGGTGGCTTCGGGAGGCCCATGTGACCAGAGGTATGCCTCTAGATCAGCCCAGCTGGACTGTGGTGACAACAGATGCCAGTCTCCAGGGCTGGGGAGCTCACTGTCAGGGGCAGTTTGCTCAGGGTCTCTGGTCACATCAGGACACGTCATTCTCCATCAACCTCTTAGAGACCAGAGCGATTCGTCTGGTGCTCCAGAGGTTTCTTCATCTTCTGAGAGGCCAGGCAGTCCGAGTGATGTCAGACAATGCCACCACGGTAGCTTATAGCAATCGGCAAGGAGGGACAAGGAGTTTGCCGTTGGAGCGAGAAGCATCGCTACTGCTTCAATGGGCGGAGATCCATCTGGAAGCTTTATCAGCGGCTCACGTGGCAGGTGTGCTAAATGTTCAAGTGGATTTTCTCAGTCGTCACTGGCTCGATCCCGGAGAGTGGTCGCTAAGCGAAATGGCGTTTCGGCAACTGGTTGATCGTTGCGGGTCTCCCAGGATGTATCTGTTTGCCTCCGTCGGTAGTGCAAAACTTCCTTCTGTTCTTCAGTCGTCGCAAGGATCCCAAAGCGCAGGGCTTGGACGCTGTTCTTCAATCCTGGCCAGCCGGTCTAATGTATGCTTTTCCTCCATGGCCACTGATAGGGCGTCTTCTTCAGAAGGTCGAGACTCACAAGGGACGTCTGATTTTGGTGGCACCGGACTGGCCTCGAAGTCCGTGGTATGCTGACCTGCGGCGTCTTCTGGTGGATCTTCCCTTCAGGCTTCCGGTCACGCAAGATCTGTTGTTGCAGGGTCCAGTCGTTCATCCGGATCTGGATCGATTCTGTCTTACGGCCTGGCTCTTGAGAGGGCTAAGATGATGAAGAAAGGTTACTCCGCTCAGTTCATTGCTACTATGCTTCGCTCTCGTTGCCGTTCTACCTCTTTGAATTATGTGTGCACTTTGAGAATATTTGAGGACTGGTGTAAGGAGCGTAGTCTATCTCCTTTTAGTGCTTCTGTTCCGCAAATTTTGGATTTTTTGCAGTGGGGCTTTGACAAAGGCCTTGCTTTGTCTTCTCTTAAGGTGCAGATTGCGACTTTGACATGTTTTTTTGTGGTCGCATCCAAGAGAGGTCTCTAGCTATTCATCCGGATGTGGTGCGTTTTTTGAGGGCGGTTAATATCCTTCGTCCCCCTTCTCAATGTTCTTTTCCTCGTTGGGTTCTGAATTTGGTGCTTACGGTTCTTACTAGGCCGCCCTTCGAGCCTTTATTATCCTATACTCTGAAGGATTTGACTCTGAAGACAGCGTTTTTGGTGGCTGTTGCTTTGGCTAGGCGAGTTTCGGAGTTGCAGGCGTTGTCGTGTAGATCGCTGTTCTTGGAGTTCTGTTCCAATCGCGTAGTGTTGCGGCCAGTTCCTTCCTTTCTCCCCAAGGTAGTAACTCAATTTCATGTTTCTCAGTCTGTGGTATTGCCTGTGTTAGGTTCTTTCTCCGGCTTAGAGGAGCAGCGGCATTTGAAGTGTTTGGATGTCAAACGGGTGTTGAAACACTATATTAAATCTACTGATGACATTCGGTGATCTGATCGTTTGTTCTGATTGGAGGTGCACGCAAAGGGTTCATGGCCTCTAAGCCCACTATTTCTTGATGGCTTAAAGAAATGATTGCCTCAGCTTATCTGCTTTCTGGGAAACCTGTTCCAGAGCATGTTAAGGCTCACTCTAAAAGGGGTCAGGCAGCCTCTTGGGCAGAGCGTTGTCTGGTGCCTCCAGAAGACATTTGTAGGGCAGCGACTTGGTCGTCTTTGCATTATTTTTCTAAGCACTACCGTTTAGACGTCCTCAGTTGTCGACAGGTTGCTTTCGGAGCACGCGTTTTGTCAGCGGGGCTGCTAGGGACCCTCCCATAATTTTCACTGCTTTGTTACTTCCCATCAGTCACATTCTGAGCAGGTCTGGAGGGACGCTAAGGAAGGGTAAATTAGGCCTTACCTGCTAATTTGCTTTCCTTTAGTCCCTCCGGACCGGCCCAGATCCCTCCCTTCAGGTATCTGTGTTTTCAGAAGTTAAGAGTTCTCTATTGGAGCTTGTCTTGCTAGTTGATTTCTCTATTTAAAAAAAAAATGAATATATAAATAAAAGGAATGTTTTTTTCTGGTTTACTAAAATGTCCTGTTTGAAGGACCATGATATGTGTGGAGGCACTCACCCTTTGTTGGCAATGTGGCGGTGGCTGCTCAGGTTTTTTGGATGCACAGGTTATGTATTTCTTCTATGGCTTTACTTCTGCTTTGGTACTTTATTATTGGATCTTTCTCTAGCTGGCAAGGGCTCTTATTGGCTCCTTAGAGTCACAGTTTTTTTCTCAGTCTCCACCTGCTGGAAGGCATACACAACCCATCAGTCACATTCTGGGCCGGTCCGGAGGGACTAAAGGAAAGCAAATTAGCAGGTAAGGCCTGATTTACCTTTACTAAGCAGTGGCAAGCCCACCTCAGGCTTACCATGTGTCAATCTGGCACTACTGGCGGTCTACCACAGGAGCCCAGCGATAGTTCCCACCCCTAGTGCGTTCTATTTCCGGCACCAGAAAAATATGATCTAGTTTTGTAATGCCGCAACTTTACTGGCGGTAGTCACACTGTCTGGTTACTGCCAGGTTAGCACGGGAGCCCTTACCGCCATCTCAGTGGGTGGTGGGAAGTAGTTCCCCCCCAAATGGCTATGTAGTAAGTGTTTCACTTACCGCACGGTCATTTCTTTTCCTCAAACAAAGACAACCTTTTACTTGCTTCGTTAAAATGGGGGCGTCAGCGCACATCAAAAGCACTCACTGATTCTAGTGCAGGTCCCCTTTTACCACAGCTTAGTAAAAGGGCCCCTAAATTACATGCATAACTGACCCTCTTCTATAACTCCGTGCACAATTGTGCACCTTACTTTCAGTGCCATTTATAGAATTTAAGAACAACTTGTTTAGG
Organism: Microcaecilia unicolor; assembly: GCF_901765095.1. Lineage (NCBI taxonomy): Eukaryota > Metazoa > Chordata > Amphibia > Gymnophiona > Siphonopidae > Microcaecilia > Microcaecilia unicolor. Next base: position 239,842,494 of record NC_044032.1, on the reverse strand, counting down.
TGTTGCCCGCACAAATATGAAATTCAGCACCTCTCAAAGCACATTTTTACCCTGTAAGTCAACTGCTAGTAGAAAGAAGAGCATGTGTGGGTGGAGGGAAGACCAGGGCCACGGTTACCTGCAGAGGTCTGTCTGTTCAGAGGTCTGCTGATTCCTCTGCTGGTTGTCCTGTGCCATCAGAACAAAGTGAGGTTCCATCTATGGGAGTTTTAAAATATATTCATATTACAATGGGGAGCTTAATATGCTTCTTTACCTAGGGTCCAATAAAGGATTACTCCTTCACTGACTATGAATAACCATTGGAATAAGCAGTTTCTTGGCTATTTACTGTGCTGAAGAAGAGGGCTTATGTCTCTCAAAGGCTTGCCTGAAGTTAAAAAATGAAAGTTTAAGTGTTGTGGACAGGCTGTGATTTAACCTCATTCTCCATCAACATTGGCAATATTTGAGCCTTATGTCGGGTTGATGGGTTATAGCACAGTGGGCTAAAAACATCAGAGAACATGGGCATCCATGACTGATTGTGGATTGGCACTGAAGAGCACAGTTAGGGTCTCGCCACTGGCTCAAAACCGCTGGCAGGAAAGTGAATGGAAGACATCGGGAGCTACCACCCAAGATCTTTCCCCTCGCACTCAAAATCTCCCCGTAGTGCTTTTGTAAATTGCAATATTTAAAAAGTTCCTGAAGCAAATGCCTATTAGTGAAAGAATATTTTTCCCCTTCTTTTCCAGGTGGCTCTGAGACGGCAGCAGGCCCAGGAAGAGGAGCTGGGAATCAGTCATCCCATCCCACTCCCAGGGGCTGCGGAGTTGCTGGTGAAGCGGGAGAGTAGCGGCAGCAGCTCCTGCCTGTTGCTAGACAGCAGCAGCAGCAGCAACGGCAGTAGCTCTGCATCAGTGGCCAGCACCTCCACCACAGCAGTCACTACGGCATCAGGTGAGCTTGCTGTACCTATCACAGGCCTGTGTATGCAAGGCTGCTTGGCTAATGCCCAGTCTGTGTGGTGTTAGTGCTGCAGCTTGGTGTCAGCACTATGCAATAGTGTGACTTGGACTGAGTCTGCAGAGGGCGGAATCAGTGGGAGCCTTGTATGTTTGTTGGAGGAGAGGAGAGATTCTTAGACACTTGGGCCACAGTAACACTATGCTCAGGCTGTGCTCTTCCACAGTCTAAACATAAACCTTGTTTATATATTTATTTATTTATTAGGATTTATTTACCGCTTTTTTGAAGGAATTCACGCAAGGCGGTATACAGTAAGAATAGATCAAACATGAGCAGGAGGCAATTAGAGCAGTAAAAATATTCGAACAACAATACAACATATGGCATGGTATACTACTTGCAATGACAACACAATATGTACTAGAACATTATAATTGGTAGTGAAGGGTAAGGCAAAGTTGTAACATATAGATGAGTAAGAAAGTAGGAAGAATTAGAAAGTAAGGTGATTGATTTGAAGAAAGTTGCACGTGAGGTCAGAGAGATGGTTAAATATTATCTCAGCTAGGGTAGGAGTGGATAAACATGTCCCGCTGCAGTATGTGCAGCCCGAGTCAATCCTTGTGTACTTAGAAGCAACAGAGGCATTATTTTCAATGCTAGGCTTGTCCAACCTTTTTCTATCGGAGGCAACATTTTATATGTTGTAACTTTTGGAGAGCCAAAACAAACACCATCGTATTTTGCAGCATGTTTCATCAAACTGTGGCAAAATACAACAGTGCAGCATCCCCTTCACCCGGTTGGTCTCTCTGTCTGTCTCTCAGAGGTACCCCCTAACCTTCACCCAGTCTTTCTCTCTTATGTACCCCCCCCCCCCAGTTTTCACCCAGTCTCTTTACCCTCAACTGGCTTCATCTGCAGAAGAAACAGTGGGATTCCTTCTTCCCCACCGCGACACAGCTCTCTGCAAGCTTGGGCCATGTGTTGCTGGAAGTTCAGTTTGGTCTTGTGAGACTTGAAACCGCAAGACCAACCCAAACTTCCGGCCCCATGTGGCTCAAGTTTACAGAGAGCTAAGTTGCAGCAGGGAATCAGGAATCCCGTTATAAGTATCACAAGAATTGCTAAGTTTCCGAGGGCCAGAAAATAGCACTTGGTGGGCCAGATTCTGGCCTGCAGGCCATAGGTTGGACAAGCCTGCTCTTCGCCAAGCATATCCAGGTTCAGTCCTCACAGACCAGATTTTCAGGATAGCCCCAGTGAATATGCATGACAAAGATTTGCATGCCCACTGCTTCCTTTATATGTAAAATTCTCTCATGCATATTCATTAGGGATATCCTGAAAAACTAGTCTGTTTTCAGGTCTTGAGGACTGAACTTGGGACAAACCTGCTCTAAACAGTGCTATTGTATAACGGGATAATTATTATTATTTTTTCTTTAGAATTTACTCTCCTTTCTTTTATACTGTTCAGTAGATAAAAAATATCAACAAAGTACTTGTGGGTGATAGAACTAGTTTGTAGCTTAGTAATTAGAGAAGCAGGTTACAACCAGAGAACGTGGGGTTTAGTCCCCCTTCTCTCACTTTGTAACACAGTTGGGAAAATCACTTCACCCTTCATTGCTTCAGGGCATGAGCCCCATGGGGCAAGTAAAATTAAAATGTACCTGAATGTAGCTTGCCTTGAGATTTAGAGAAGGTAAGTAATAAATCTAAAAGGCAAATGCAAATACTTTATATTGAACTAACTTTATACAATTGTGAGCATCTTTCAAGAGCATTTTGCATTGACCTGATGAATGCAGCCTGCCTCTCTCAGTGAAAGCTGGTGACAAATGCATGAAGTTAGTCCAACTGTTGCTTGTTTGCTGGCCTTTATTTCTGCATATCCAAGTGGATTTAAATAGGGCAGCCAGACTACTTCATTCAGTACTGTTTTGGTAAAACTGAAGTTCCTCAAGTTTTCAAATCATGCTACAACCAGAGCACAATGCACTCTGAAGCTTACACTACAGCCTGACTGCTGTATCTTCTGCTGGATATTTCTGATAGGGTTTTATCTTGCTGCTACCCTTGTGCAGTCTCAGATCTGTAGACTGAAATCCTTCTGAGAAAGAGTAACCTACTGTGTTAAAGTATTCAGAGGTCTGGGTGCTGTTTGCTGCTTGTGGTGAAGGATATCTCATGTCCCCAGTCCATATGCCTGCACTCGTACATAAGGCCTGGAGAATCTGGTGCTGTGCTATATTTTGTACACTGATTGTTGGACTCCTGAACCTCACAAAATTGGGTTTACCTGGCTATGTGATCAGGCTGGTGTGCTTATGCCTATCAGTGCCTATATATTAAAATACAGCGTGGAATCTGAAAACTGTAAGCATATGCAATGTGAATTTGTTGACTGTTTCTTTATTGCTACTATATTTGTCATTAATATTGACCAAAGTAACACAGTGTGTAACAAAGAACATTTCTTTATCTTGACCCAGGCTGCACATGCCAATGCTTTCAAAGTTCGCTACGCTAACAGCTTTCATTTGATAGTATCTTTTTATTTCTCTTGACTCGTGCAACTTGACAATTTCCTAAAACACTCTGTAACCTATTGTAACGGTTATGGCTTCCTAAAATGTATCCTGTGGCACAACTTGTGGTTTTTAAACTTGTGTGATATTGTGCCTGATAATTTTAGTAGCCGAGATTGTTGGTGATCTGGGATAGCTCCACCTCCTACCCAGAGTTATTTTCTGAAATGGCACTGCCCAATACCCAAGGCCATACATGAGTGGAAGAAATCCAGGGGAATCTTAACAATTGAAAAGACTGCTGCTATACAGTTTTGTCATGTCAAAATTAAGACAACGTTTTGTTTTTTTTTAAAGAAATTGATCTGGTCATTGGTTTTCATCTGAAGGTTGTTGTGCGACCATAGACTTCAAAGGAATTTCTGTCTTTATCTGAAGAGGGTTGGTTTTCATGGGATGTCAAGGACTGGCATTCAGTTTCCTTCCCTGGTTTTCCAGGATACTTCCAGAATCCAGTGGGTAGCTGAGTGAACTAGGCCACTGGGAGGAAAAGTAAAGCTGCTTAAACTTAAACCTTCTCTGTTTTTGAAAGGGAAAAAGGAGGGGGCCTTGGAATTAAAAGCTAGCATAAAAATAAAAAGAATAGACAAATTGGAATTCCCTTTCATCCTGCTAGACCAGCCCAGATCAATGCGTTATGTCACCCTACCAGCAGATGAAGGCATAGAGGCCCCCATCTGCAACAATCTAAATAAGCTTAGGGAAGGAAGGGATAAGATATTTAGGGGCCCCTTTACTTAGCTGCGATAGGTGATAGTGTGCACCTAGCAGAGCTTAAAATGGCGTACTATGGGACGCACTCAGGCATCCTGTGGAAAGTGCCATTTTAGTATGCACCAATCCATGTGCTAAAAGGTTTTCTATGTTTTTTGGAGGGAGCATGTAAGGGGACATTCCTGTACTAATCAGTTAGTGCAGCTACATTACCACGTGCTGACTGGTTACCCTGTGAGCCCTTATCATCTACAAAATGAGTGGCAGTAAGTGCTGGCTTAGTAAAGTTTTTAATGGCCGCACACTAATGGCAACATGGCCATTAATACAAAAAAATGGAAAATCAGTCATTTTACGACTGCAGCAAAAATGGCCTTAGCGTGCAGGACAAACATGCGCAAGGGTGCACTAAGGCCACTTTTTGCCACAGCTTCATAAAAGGCCCCTTGGTGATGTGCTTACAAAGAAAGAGATGGATTTTGGTGCCAACCACCCACTACCAGCATCTGCAGCCTTTCTGGGGATGGAGAAAGGCCTTAGGCTGCAATTGGTGGGGTGGGAGGTCAATGGGGATAGGCCAGCGCTGTTTCTGCTGTAGGCAGGTAGGCACAATAAAAAGGCTGAGGCTGTGGTTGCTGGGGGCAGATAGGGGGGGGGTGCAGCAACCACCTGTTCTCCCTCCCCAAGCAATGCCATTCCTCAACTAGCTTGGCTTTGATTTCTGCTGAAACTGAGCAGTGAATTTCAGCTCCATATTTGGTACTGGCTGAAACCAAAAACCCTGGTTTTGATCTCCCTCTACCATGGCAGGAGAAGAATTCTGCACAAATTCTGCTTTGTCAGAACTCCTCCAGTTGTACCTGTTTTATCTGTGGCGTGTTGGGCCAAGCAGCCGCTAATGCTGCGGCCATGATGCTGCTGCCTGACACTGAAAAATAAATCAATAGAGCATATCCCAACACCAATCCAACAATTTGTAACCATTCAATGTACTTAATACAGCAGCACACTGTTCAAAAGGTGTCAGGAATTGTCAAATAGTTCTCTTTAGAAACCTCAGCCATATACGGCTCACTGAAATCGTCATCAGTTTCAGTTTCACATCTAATATCAACTTTATAATATTGACTTTGAAAATTGTTTCTAAACATTATTTGCAAAATAACTTTAACTGCTAATTTTAAAAGCTTAACTTAGCTTAGTAAGAGGACCCCTCATCAACATGGGCCATGTTTCGCTCCAAAGAGATCGCTGCTTCAGGGCATGATCCTTCAAACTGTATGTCGGCACTACTTCTTATCTAACCTATTGAATGGTTATGAATTGTTGAATTGGCATTGGGACATGCTCTGTTGATTTATAGTTTACCCTCGCTTTATAAAAATTGGACACAATTAATTGTGACAGTTAAACATAAAGGCACCAGGGTCAATTTTTTTAGTTGCCATGGCAACTTGGCACTGGGGGGGGGGGGGGTTGATGAGCCCTGTCTTAGGGGCTCATACTTTTTGTATATACATTTGTTTAGGTTAAATGTTGCTTTGGCATTGGCATACTGACAAGTTCCAAGCTGTACCTACTTTTTATATCGGTGATGTCACTGGAAGAGCTCTCTGCCTCCATCTGCTGGTAGGGTGACATAACCCCATAGAGTTGGGCTGGTATAGCAGGAATCAAACAAACAAAATTATCATGTAAGATCAAATTTCACTTAAAAATTGAGGGCTTTGCTGGGACTTACTAGCTTTTTTGCGGTTGAAACACGTTACATATTATATACCTCAACTGGGTCTTGAGTCTGGTCAACTAGCTGACTAGCTACAGACACAGCACCTTTAGCTCCTTTCCTCCTGGGCCCTCCCTCGTCTGACGTAACCTACGTAGGTTACTTATGTCAGACGAAGGCGGGCCCAGGAGGAAAGGAGGGACATCCGAAGAGGCGATCAGCTGTTCTTGCCCGTGCAGCACCTTCACACAGAGGTGAGAGGCGCTGTGAGGGCCCGGTATCAGACGGAGGGGGGGCCCGGTGGAGGGGGGAGCGGCGGGGCTGGGGCACAGGGGCGGAGGATGGCGGGAGCTGTCATTTCAAAGAAAGGAGGAGAAAGAGAGGAACGGAGGGGGGCCGGGGCTGCCTAAAGTTATGATTTTAATGCAGCAGGGAGCAGCGGCGACCTCGGGCAGGGGGGGGGGACAACGCCTTCAATAAAGGACGCTCCAGACGAGCCTTTTTGCCCCCTCATTTTTTTTTTTACATTTAAGTTTTGGAAGCCGGGCAGCCCCAACGAGAGGTACAGACCTCTCCTTAGCTTTTCCGGAGTTTTCCTGCGTTAGGGCAAGCGGAAAACCTTAGTGCATCTCATTTCAGTAGGGTTTCTACACAATTTGCTCATCTGCATTCCGTTTTCGTTTGCTGCTACCGTCCTCGGAAATTGGGCTTTAGTGCATGCCAGGGTAATCTACTTGTTCGTTAAAGGCTCGTTTAGTTTAGTGCATCTTGCCCTGAGTATACTTTATCTTAGATCAGAGGCTTCAAAGGGGTTACTTAATACCATTAAAGTATAGCCTATATGTGGTGATGAGGCATAGCTGGTAATGTAGATTGGATTATCCCTGCCAGAGTCCTCCAGTGGAGCAGAGAGAGAGAGACTCTGGTAGTGTGAGATGCTAGCCTGAACGAAATAATAAGTTAGGCTGCCATGAGAGAAAGGTAATGGGTATAATCCTAGGTTTCTGCAGTAGCTCAAGGGCAGATTTTGTGGCAAGAGTCAGAAAATTCTTCAACAGCTTCTGAAATTCTGCAGCAATTTCATGGCACAGTTGCATATTTTCCTACTACTACTACTACTATATTTTTACCTTATAAAAATAGTCATGTTTTGACATCTGCTTTTTCTGTATTTAGGGACCCTTTTACTAAAGCGTAGCATGCACTAATGCATGTCCTATTTTATACCTTTGGACCATGTGGCAGTTAACACACACTAATGTCTGTTAGCATGTGTTAAGCTTTAGTTAAAGGGCTCCTTAGTTCTTTAATGTGGCAAAATGGATTTTAGTTAGCAGTACTGTGAAGAGATAAGGGGAATAGAGAATAGGATGGAGGTGTCCAGGGGATATAGAAAGAGGAGGGATCTCAGAAAAGGATCTTTGAGGAGGGAAATAGGGAAGATATCACAGACAAGAGGGGTAGAGGAACAGGGGAAGGAAAGAGGATGGAGATACTGAAAGGGGATGATAGAGAGAATCAGGGTGCAGAGGAAGGGGAGAGATAGTGAATGGGGGAAGGATAGGAGAGAAGGAATCAAGAAGGGGGAGGATTGATCCATTCCTCTTCTGACACAAATCCCCTTTCTTACTCATATCTCCTTAAATCTCTACCCTCACACCCAGGGGGGTAGCTCAAGGTAATCTGCTGTCTGAGGCAAAGGATGAGATGGTGCCTCCCCACAAAGCAACAAAAAGCTGATACCTTTTCAGATAAACATATATCTTGCATCCACAGAAACCCCCATGCCCCCCCCCCCCCCCAACAATAGCTGCTGAGGAAAAAGAGGATATTTCTAAAGATAACTTACCTTACAAAAAAAAATGTCTGATTTTGGTATATTCTCAGTAACAACAACATAAACCCTCTCTAGTATCATGCATATTGTGAAGTAACACAAAACCCTACAAAAGTCACTCAGGACATATAGAGCAAAAGGCACTAACTTCTAGGAATCATACAGACAGACCTGCACAAAGTATAGAATAAGTCATCAAAATCTTAAAATAGAAATATTTAGATAAAAATGAAACTGAAATCACAAGAAACCAGAATTGAATACAGTGCAAGATCAGAGAAACAGAAGCACTGATGTATGTCCACCTACACTCTGCAAAATATAAAGAGGGCAGCAGGGGTGTAGCTACCATTGAGCAAGCCCGGCAAAATGCCCATGGCCGCCCAATGATAGGGGCCACCTGTTGCCCTGTGTTCTCCATCCCGCTTATCACCTCTCTGTTTCTCTTCCTGACACCAACCTCCTTCTCCCCCCCGGGTGCGCGATATTATTCCTTTTTTCACATGCATGCAGATTGACATCAGCCTGTGGCTCCCCCTCCCTCGCGGTCCTCTAGAGTCTCAGCAGCTGATCAGCAGAGGCAGCAATGTAAACACTTCTGCCTGCACCCGGCCCCACCCAGGCCTTTTCCTCTGCTGCTTCTGCCTCCTGTGATGCCACTTCCTGTGGATGGAAGTGGCAGAGTAAAGGCCCTGGTGGGGCCGGGTGCAGACAAAAGTGTTTACATTTCTGCCTCTGTTGGTCACTTGCTGGGATTCTGGAGGACTGTGGGGGGCTACAGGATGATGCGGATCCTGGGGGGGGGGGGGGGAAGAAATGGGGGACCCATGTGGGGGGGGGGGGAACAGAAAGAAGTGCTGGACTTGTGTGGGAGGAGGGAGCAGCAGAAAGAAATGCCAGACCTGTATGGGGTTAGGAGGTGGAATGGAGAGAGAGACTGGAGAAGAGATATTGGACTCGTGGGAAAATGGAGGACAGAGGCAGAGACTGGGATCAAAAGGGGGGAGGAGGAAGTGACGGTGAGAGATATTGGCCCTGGGGTAGGGGGGATCAGGGGTAAGGTGCAGGAGGAAAGGAAGAGGGGAGAAACTGGGCACGGGAGGGACAGGGACACAGAGACAAGATGCAGGGCATAGGGACAAGGAATACAGAGGGGCAATGCTGGACATGGAGAGGGGGAAGGGCAGAGGGGAGGTGCTAGATAGGATGCATAAGGGATGTAGAGGGAAGGTGGATGGTGGACATACAGAAGGGATGTCAAAAGGACAGAAGACCCTGAAAAGAGTTAAGAAAACAGGAAGAGATACAGGGACAAAAGCAGTATTCAGACAACAAAGGTAGACACCTCGCGTCTCCCTGTCACCTCCTCACCCACTGCCACTTCCCAGGACATGTAACAGTGGCAGTAAAGCAGAGAAGCCACGGGACCGTCCAGTTTGCTTGGGCCACTGCTTTGCTGGTCTTGCCTAACAGAAAGTGTACATCAGAGAGGAAAGGACCACCAGAGCCTTTAGTGGCCAATGAAGCTGGAAGGGCCTGGTACTTCTTTGTGCCTTATTACTGTTACTGCATGTATAAGGAAGCATCAGCAGCAGTGGATGATGTCATACCGGGGTCTAGGACTGATGGGAGACAAGTGAGGCTGCTGATGCAAGGATATGTTGGAGGCACTTTCTGCTGCCCCCTCCCCCCAAATTTACCACCTGAGGTGGCTGCCTCTCTTAGCCTAATGAAAGACATGCCTGCTCACACCCCTCAGCTGTTCTGATCCCATCACTCTCACCTATCCTCTCGGTTACAGCTTGCCCCCTCCTAATCACCTCACTCACTCTTGTCCTCATACCCCTTACTCACTTTTCTTTCTCCACACTTCCTCTGATCCCCTCTTTTGCCTTCATCTCCTCCCCCTTCCACTCACTTTCTTGTCCTTTCTCATCCCTTCACTTATTCTCTAAGCCTGGCTTGACCGCAGGTGGCAAACAGTGGAATCACGGTGTCTCAGACTGTGTCATCCTACTCTACCACTCAGAGCTGATGTCACACTGTAATGCTGTACAGTTCAAAGTTCAACACGAAGGTGCAGGAGCCATGCCCTCTGTTCCTGTGATGAGATTAATAACTCAGTCCCTGTTTTTAGCTGCTAAGTATACTGCGGCAAGACACTGGAAGAGGATTTTACCTCCTACCTTATTAGAAAAGATCCATAAGGTTTGGAACATATTCATAATGTACAAACTAATATAAGAACTATGAGACATATTTTGGAAAATTTGGATGACTCCCTTTTTTTCAATATGTGTAAACTTTGTAGGGGCCAAAGTTGGCCTGGTTCAACATGAGTGATTCACCAGTTGAAGGATACTTTATGTTATTGTTTATTATGAGTGACACTGGAAAGTACTCTTTCTCACCATGTGAAATTTGTGTGGGGTTAATGCATCTTTTGATTAATAGTGATGCACTTGGGGTGGAGGTTGTTAGGGGAGAGGTAAAAGAGTAAGTAGGTAAGGCAGACAGCTGGGGAGGCCTGTCCTCCCTAGAATGGTAAGTTGGTGGGTATGTTTGTTTATTTATTTATTACATTTGTTGAAGTATATACCAGAAACAGATAAAATGATAGCGCAGTTTGATATGTCTTGCTTGCTATTCTTCTTGCTTTTGTACTTGTCCTAAAAATTAATAAAACAGATTTTGGACAAAGTGTGACACTTGGGGCCCAAAAGCAGGTGGGGGGGGGGGGGGGGGGGGGGGAGTGCAGCAGCTTGAAAGAAAGTGTTAACACTGTTTTTTCCAAGAATGTAGCATCTTCCTGGATGGGGAGAGAGAAACAAGGCAGCCATCATTGCTTATTCTCTGACCTCTATCTGTCCTCTCATGTTAAAGGTAATCAATTAGATATATTAGCAACTAAATTTACAGACCCAACTACTTTTTTCATCGGACCCCAATACCTTGGTCAGATTACAGTAGCCTCTTTTTTAAATTGCACTGGAAGAAAATTGCCATTCCAAATCCCAAAATGTATTACATTCCTTTAAAACTAGAGGTAAAATTGACCTTGTACAATTCTGGTCCAATGAGTCATTCAGTGCATTACTTACCTCAAACCCTACCCTGAATTTCATTCAGCAATGGAATGATACTTGTAAAGCAGTTACTGCACCTGTGACTATGAAATCTTATCCGAAAAGATTATTTCCTTGATTTAGTGATGATACCTCTTGGTCATCTGGGATTTGTGAATAAGTTAAAGACTTGACTGAATTACATCATTAATTGAGCTTTTGCTAGTTGGAAAAATAGCTTGCAGCAGATGAGGGGGCAGTTTGATATTATGATGGATGAGCTCAGTTACTGTATATTGTAGACTCTGATCGTGGCAGTTTGAGGACTGGAGTAAATATTATGAGTTGGATGTTAGTTAAAGTTTGAAAGTCTGAGTTGTAAATGTAAGTTTGTTGAGACGAGGAGTGAACCGGAGATGTGGGATAGACCTGGAAGAAAGTGGGAAAGTCCTCCGGATGTGGTAACATAACCGATGATGACTAGATTACAGACTAAAAGCCCCTCTAAAGGAATACAATATAACAAAACTAATTGAATGTGTGTAAGAGCTGAGTGTGTGGGAAGAGTGAATGATTAAAATTCCTTTTGAAAGGAGAGGGGAAAGTAAATATGCTGTAACTGGTCGCAGGGGAGCAAAAAGGGATACAGGTGGTGGTGGGAAGGGGAATGATGTTAAAACATGATTGATTCTTCACTGGGAGGGGTCTCAGAGGGCAATGCAGGAAGTTGGGGAAGAGGGGAGGGATATATATAGAGAGAATTTAATGAAGAGACCAGGAATATAAGACAATGTAAGGGGAGGGAGGGGTATAGAGAAAAGACATTAACAAAGGATTGGACTTCTAAGAGAGTAATACTAGGGTTCCGTGCTATGGTGAACCAACCTGGGGGGGGGGGGGGGGGGAGGGGTCAGAAGCTGGGATGACCTCCCTGAATTTTAAGGTTATTTAGAAGGTTTGTATAATTAGTTGGAATAACTTAGAAAGATTAAAATAATATCTTGGAATATGGAAGGTATTTTCTCTCCAATTAACAGGCAAAAATGTTTACAAGCACTTAACCGACAAAGTTTCAGTGGCTTTATTGTATGAAACATATTTGACATTGGCAGAACATAAGAAATTGCAGGGGGGTGGGGGGCAATTCTGTAAAGGGTACTAAAAATTAGGCACTCAAAATCTTTGTGCTAAGATAGTAGTATACAATGGTACCTAGACACCCAGATTCCATTATAGAATGGAGCCTAAATTGGTATTTGGGAGCCAAAATTTAGACGACTAACGTTAGATGCCCACTCTTGCATCATGTAAAATTCAGGTGTAAGTGGGGGTTCCTAAATGTTGGCACTTAGTACGTAACGTACAGTAGTCTATAAGTTTAGATACCTAACTGTTGTTTACACACATTTGGGCAACTAACTTCTGTTTGAGCGCCTAATGTTAGGCGCCTAACTTGTGGCACACAATATAGAATTAGGGGAAGGGCAGATGGGAGAGAGTTATGAAGACCCAGCAGTTAAAAAAAAACGTAGTGGGTAGTGATTTTGATTAGGAAAGTACTAGATGTGGTCAACCATCATGTTTTTGGATAATGGAGAGAGATTATGCCCACCTGCCTAGAGCCCATTCTACCCAATACCGGATAGATTATATTCTGCTATCAAGAGAAATGTGGGAAAAGGCGAGATAGGATCTTATGAGATCTTGGATCATGCTTTGATTTTGGTAGAACTGGAGGCGTAAAAGAACACTCAGAGTTCTTATTGGAGGTTTCCACCAGAGCTTTATATAGATGTTACATTTTGTAATTTATTAAAGCATAAATGAAAAGAGCTTGAGAGATTTAACGTGAGTCATGCAGGAGATTCAGTTTTATATTGGGAATGGTACTTTGAAAGAAAATAATGACTTACACTAATCATAAGAGAAAGTTCAGGAATGGGGAGATATTAAGGTTGGAAAAGAGAATTTGGAAAGATTGGCAAGTTTTGGGGAAAATCCTACAGATAGTAAAGCTTAATTCCATATCATCAAGCTGATCAATCCATAGACTGGTGGGTTGTGTCCATCTACCAGCAGGTGGAGATAGAGAGCAAACTTTTGCCTCCCTATATGTGGTCATGTGCTGCCGGAAACTCCTCAGTATGTTCTCTATCTCAGCAGGTGGTGGTCACACACAGCAGCAGCTCTGGCTAGGCCTCCAAGCCTAATTCTTAGGTTTTGTTGAGTGCCTGGGGTTGAGGGCTCTTTTGAGCAAGTGCAAACCTGGTGGTGCCAGGTCCCTCCTTTTCTCCCCCCTCCCGCTGGCTCCGTTAAAAAAAAAAAAAAAAAAAAAAAAAAATTTTGAACGTCCTTAAAGGCGTTTATTTCGACGTTTATTTAAACGTTTATTGCAGCTACTCACTGGGACACCAGGTCGTTACAGCTCGGAGCGGCAAGCAGGTAATTTTTACCTTTTTATAGCGGGCAGGGGGTCCCCCGATTCTTCTCCTCGTGGCATATGGCGTCGGAGGGCGAGGGCGCAAAGAGTCGCTCCCCGGATCGCTTGAGCGCTTCTAGAGGGGATGCGGGGGTTTTAAAGCCTGATTCGCCCTTGTTGGGTGACAGTTTCGTGACCGATGAATGTCCCGGTCCTTCCTCCGGCGTGGCGGTTTTCCCCGCCATAAACGCCCATCCCCCGCTCCTCGCCTCCGCCATCTTGGCCGGCCACGCGGCTCGGACGGCTTCTTCGTGGGCCGCCCTTGAGGTTGGAGACATTAATGCCATGAACGCCCTTAATTTGGGCGACGGCACAAAAGCGGCTAAAGTTAAGCGCCGTTCTTCCCGCGCGGCTCCTTCACGGAGTGTCGCGCCGGACGCCATTTTGGATGCGCAGCATGTCTCTCCCCCGCTCTTGCGAGCGCCGGTTGAGAGTGCGTCTAGGGCTGTAGCCCAGGCTGCGGATGTGCACAGTCTGGGGGGTTTCTCCCCCGAGTTTGTTTTGCTGCTGCATCAGGCCTTCCTTATGCAAAACGCTGCCCCTGCTCCCTCGTCTGGTAAAGAGGTTGAGGTTCCCAGAGGTAAACGCCCTCGGGTTGATTCCCAGGCCTTGGAGGACTTTGTCTCCTCCGATGTAGATGAGGGCAGCGTATCTGAGTTCTCCCAACGGTCCTTTGCGGATTCCTTGGAGGAGACGGATCCCCGCTCGGATGGAGCGGATGACCCCTCTGCAGCGCGGCTTTTTAGCTCAGAGGATTTGCCCAACCTGTTGGTACAGGCCATGGACACTTTGAAGATTTCCTCTCCGGAGGACGTCTCTCCCTCAGCCCCTGTTGGCTCTGCCATTATGCTGGGGACGAAGCGCCCGCCTAGAACCTTCCACGTGCATGATGCCATGCACACCTTAATTTCGGCTCAATGGGATGTCCCTGAAGCGAGCCTTAAAGTGGCTAGGGCTATGTCCCGCCTCTATCCTTTGACTGAAAGTGAACGTGAGGCCTATCTGTGGCCTACCGTGGATTCTTTAATCACTGCGGTGACTAAGAAAACGGCGTTGCCGGTGGAAGGTGGCACGGCCCTAAAGGACGCCCAAGACAGAAGATTGGAGGCGGCCTTAAGGTCGTCCTTTGAGGCGGCTGCTTTAAGGTTGCAGGCCTCAGTTTGCGGCTCCTATGTGGCCAGGGCGTGCCTGACTATGGTGCAGCGGGCTTCCCCCTTGGATCATTCCTTGAGGGCTGATTGGCCGGCCCTGGAATCGGGCTTAGCCTATTTGGCAGACTTGCTGTATGATGTCTTGAGAGCCTCAGCTAAAGGCATGGCTCAGACAATCTCTGCGCGGCGGTGGCTTTGGCTGAAGCATTGGTCTGCTGACCACGCCTCTAAATCCCGCCTGGCTAGATTGCCTTTTAAAGGCAAGCTGCTCTTTGGGGTCGAGCTGGACAAAATCGTGACCGATCTCGGCACGTCTAAGGGCAAGAAGTTACCAGAGGTCAGGGCTCGGGCTAGTACTCGCCCTGGTACCTCCAGAGGACGGTTTCAGGAAGCCCGTCGGTACCGCCCGGGCAGGTCGGGCTCCTCTGCCCCCTCTTCCTTCAAGAGGAACTTCTCCCCCCAAGCAGCATTCCTTTCGCAGAGACCGCCGTCCCGGAGGTGCTCCCTCCGGTTCTCCCCCAGGGTCTCGTACCCAATGACGGGGCCTTGGTCCACGCCTCAGTGCAGATTGGAGGACGGCTGTCCTCGTTTATGGGCGAGTGGACCACAATAACTTCAGACGCTTGGGTGCTGGAAGTCATCAGAGACGGCTACAAGCTAGAGTTCTGCCGACCCTTAAAAGACGGGTTTGTACTCTCTCCCTGCAAGTCTCCGGTCAAGCTGTGGCAGTGCAGCAGACCTTGGACAATCTGATCCGCCTGGGGGTGGTCGTTCCGGTGCCAGAAAATCAGCTTGGCAAGGGACGTTACTCCTTTTTCTTTGTGATACCAAAGAAAGGAGGTTCTGTACGGCCTATCCTCGACCGCAAGGGGTCAATTGGGCCTTGAAAGTTCGGCACTTTCGCATGGAGACCCTCCGCTCTGTTATAGCGGCAGTGAAGGCAGGAGAGTTCCTGGCATCCTTGGACATCAAGGAAGCGTACTTGCATATTCCCATCTGGCCTCCTCATCAACGCTTTCTGCGTTTTGCAGTACTGGGCCGACACTTCCAGTTCAGAGCCCTCCCGTTCGGGTTGGCTACTGCTCCGCGGACCTTCTCCAAAGTAATGGTGGTCATCGCGGCCTTCCTGAGGAAGGAAGGAGTTCAAGTCCATCCTTATCTGGACGACTGGTTGATCCAAGCCCCCTCTTATGCAGAGTGCGGCAAAGCTGTGAACCGGGTGGTTGCTCTTTTGAGCTCCCTGGGGTGGATCATCAACTGGGAGTAAAGCCAGCTGCGCCCGACTCAGTCCCTGGAGTATCTGGGAGTTCGATTCGACACCCAAGTGGGCAGAGTGTTCCTGCCAGACAATCGGATTGTCAAGCTTCAGGCTCAGGTGGACTAGTTCCTAGTAGCCTCTCCTATTCGGGCTTGGGACTACGTGCAGCTGTTGGGCTCTATGACGGCCACGATGGAAGTAGTGCCCTGGGCCAGGGCTCATATGAGACCACTACAACAATCTCTGCTGCTGCGCTGGACTCCGATGTCGGAGGATTATGCTGTGCGCCTTCCCTTGGACCCAGCAGTGCGCAAGGCGCTGAGCTGGTGGACGCAGACAGACAAGTTGTCTGCAGGAATGCCTCTGGTGACCCCGGAGTGGATTGTCGTCACGACAGACGCCTCTTTGATGGGCTGGGGAGCCCACTGCTTGGGAAGGACAGCGCAGGGGCTCTGGTCTCCTGCAGAGGCAAGTGGTCTATCAACCTCCTGGAACTCAGAGCCATTCGGTTGGTGTTGTTGGAGTTCATCCCGGTACTGGTGTTGAAGCCTGTACGGGTCCTGTCGGACAATGCCACGGCTGTGGCCTATGTCAACCGCCAGGGAGGTACCAAGAGCGCCCCTCTAGCCAAGGAGGCTATGAATCTATGCCAGTGGGCGGAAGCGAACCTGGAGCAGCTTTCAGCGGCCCACATTGCCGGAGTCATGAATGTCAAGGCGGACTTTCTCAGTCGCCATACCTTGGAGCCCGGAGAGTGGCAGCTATCTGCTCAGGCGTTCTTGGACATCACGAAGCGCTGGGGCCAGCCGAGCCTAGATCTGATGGCGTCATCGGCCAATTGCCAAGTGCCGCGCTTTTTCAGCAGAGGACGGGACCCTCGAACCCTGGGAGTAGATGCTCTTCTCCAACAGTGGCCGACACAAGAGCTTCTCTATGTGTTCCCGCCCTGGCCCATGTTGGGCAGGGTGCTAGACCGGGTGGCAAAGCATCCCGGCAGGGTAATCCTGGTGGGTCTGGATTGGCCCAGACGTCCCTGGTATGCGGACTTGATCAGGCTCTCAGTCGGCGATCCTCTGCGGCTGTCAGTGGAGCAGGGCCTGTTACATCAGGGTCCCGTGGTGATGGAGGATCCCTCCCCCTTTGGTCTTACGGCCTGGCTATTGAGCGGCAGCGTCTGAGAAAGAAGGTCTTCTCAGACAAGGTCATCGCCACTATGCTGAGAGCGAGGAAGCGCTCTACTTCTACTGCTTACGCCAGGGTTTGGCGTATCTTTGCAGCGTGGTGTGAAGCAGGCTCACTTTCTCCCTTCACTGCTCCAATTTCTTCAGTGTTGGCGTTCCTGCAAGAAGGTCTGGACAAAGGCCTGTCGCTCAGTTCCCTGAAAGTTCAGGTAGCGGCTCTGGCTTGCTTCAGGGGCCGCCTGAAGGGTGCTTCCCTGGCTTTGCAGCCAGATGTGGTGCGCTTTCTCAAGGGAGTTAATCACCTGCGCCCTCCTCTGCACTCAGTGGTGCCTGCGTGGAATCTCAACCTGGTGCTAAGAGCATTGCAGAAGCCGCCTTTTGAACCCTTGTCGAGGGCATCTCTGAAAGACCTGACGTTGAAAGCAGTCTTTTTGGTGGCTATCTCTTCAGCCAGAAGGGTTTCCGAGCTCCAGGCACTCTCATGTCGAGAGCTTTTTCTGCAGTTCACTGAGGCAGGAGTGACTATTCGCACAGTGCCTTCCTTCCTGCCCAAGATTGTTTTTTCGCTTCCATGTGATTCAGCAGCTCTGTCTCCCTTCCTTTCGTAGGGAGGTCTACCCAGAAGAATACTCTGCTCTCAATTTCTGGATGTGAGACGAGTCATCATCAGATACTTGGAAGTGACCAATGATTTCCGGAAATCGGATCATCTGTTTGTCCTGTTTACAGGTCCTCGTAAGGGTCTGCAGGCTTCTAAGCCTACAGTGGCAAGATGGGCAAGGAAGCCATTGCAGCGGCTTAGGGTCCGTCTCCTTGGAAGAGATTTGCAAGGCGGCAACTTGGGCTTCGGCCCATACCTTTGCCAGGCATTACCGCTTGACTGTGGCTGCTCGGGCGGAGGCCCGGTTTGGAGCTTCAGTGTTGCGGTCAGGGATTTCTATGTCCTGCCCTGGGTGAGTACTGCTTCGGTACATCCCACCAGTCTATGGATTGATCAGCTTGATGATATGGAAGGTAAAATTATGTATCATACCTGATAATTTTCTTTCCATTAATCATAGCTGATCAATCCATAGCCCCTCCCAGATATCTGTACTGTTTATATTCTGGTTGAATTTTAGGTTCAAGTTTAGCCTTCAGTTACTTCAGGAGGACTTCGTGTTCAAGTTCTTCTTTCACTTGGATTCTTCAAGAGTTGAGACGAGTTTGTGTTACAGTGAGCTGCTGCATTCCTCTCCCCTCCGTTTTACGGGGCTGGATTGAGATTTAAATTCTGCCGGCACTCCCTCCCGCTTCGTGCGGCTGTAGGGCAGCTTTGTACCCCTCCCGCTTCGGCGGTGTTAGGGTCAGTCAGCTCCTCCCGCGGTTGCGGTTGCAGGATAAGCCAGATCCCCCCGCATCGGTGGGTGTGGTGTCCCTCCCCCGCTCCGCGGGGATGAGCTGGACGGATTCCCCTCCCCCACTTGTGTGGGGATGAGCTGGGTTAATTCCCCTCTCCCGTTTCGGCGGTGGTGAGCTGGGCAGAGTGTCCCTTCGTGGGTGTAATTCTCTAAGTGCTGAGTCCTGCGGATGGAGCTTTGATATCGACATACTGAGGAGTTTCCGGCAGCACATGACCACATATAGGGAGGCAAAAGTTTGCTCTCTATCTCCACCTGCTGGTAGATGGACACAACCTGTCCCGTTGGTGGCCGTGCCACCCTTCAGACTTACCCTGTTTCTGGGAGGCAGTGTCTGTGCTGGCTCCTGCTTGTCTCTGTGTCTGTGTTTGTCTTAGGTTCTCTCTGGCTCTGTGTGCTGATTGCCCTACTGAACCTCACCTGTGTGGGCTATGCCTCTTCCAAGATGGCTGCCGCCTCTTCGTCTCTGCCAGTATCCAAGATGGCTCCCGCTGTTACTTTCTATGGGATGCCTGCTCTGAGTGTCAAGCCTCTGTTTGGTTGCAAGGTGATTGCTGCACCTGTGGCTCTGGTGTTGATGGGCTTTATTAGTCACCTGAAGACTAGAGCCTTTGCCTTTGTATCTAACCTCTACTCACCTCATCTAATCTCATGCAAAGGTCCTGGAGTATAGAGTGCTGTACCCGGTGTCAGTGTTTGCTCTGTGTGAGTGTTCTATGTTTGTTTGACTAGCTAGCTTAGGCACCGTGTAGCTTATAGCCTGTGTATAGCTTTGCTAGTGTTCTATGTTTGTTTGACTAGCTAGCTTAGGCACCGTGTAGCTTATAGCCTGTGTATAGCTTTGCTAGTGTTCTATGTTTGTTTGACTAGCTAGCTTAGGCACCGTGTAGCTTATAGCCTGTGTATAGCTTTGCTAGTGTTTTATGTTTGTTTGACTAGATAGCTTAGGCACCGTCTGGCTTGTTGCCTGTGCCTAGCTCTTCTAGTTCTCTGTGTTTGTTTCCAAGGTATGACTAGTTAGCTAGGGCATCGTCTGGCTTGTTGCCTGTGCATAGCTCTACTAGTTCTCTATGTTTGTTTCCAAGGTAGGACTAGTTAGCTTAGGCACCGTCTGGCTGGTTGCCTGTGCTTAGCTCCACTAGTTCTCTATGTTTGTTTCCAAGGTTTGACTAGTTAGCTTAGGCACCGTCTGGCTTGTTGCCTGTGCATAGCTCTGCTAGTTCCCCGGGATTGTTCCCCATGCCAGCTAGCTGTCCGGTTAGCTATTTCCAAGACTATGTTTGTTCCTCGTGTCAGCTAGCCGTCCTGCTAAGCTATTTCCAAGACCATGTTTGTTCCTCGTGTCAGCTAGCCGTCCTGCTAGCCATTTCCAAGTCTGTGTTTGTTTCTAGTGTTAGACTAGCCGCCTTGCTAGCCACTATTCCAAGATTGTGTTTGTTCCTAGAGTGAGCCTAGCCGCCCTTGCTAGCCACGATTCCAAGACTGTGTTTGTTCTTAGTGTAGACTAGCCAGCTTAGGCCCCGCTGGCTTGTAGCCTGTGTCAAGCCTTGCTAGTCTTCTGCGTTTGGGTCCAGGGCATGACTTGTTAGCTGGGGCACAGCTTAGCTGTTAGCTGGTGTATAGCCTTCCAAGTCTCCTGAGTTTGCTCTGTGTATGTTCCTGTGTTTGACTGGGTTGCCCGGGTACAGTGTCCCTATGAGCCTGGGTCCAGCTTACTAGTCATTGTGTTGAATCCTGCTGACTGCCAGAACCCGGATAGTTCCTGCTTGGCTGCCTTGCCTTCGCCTAGGTGCCCGGGGGCACCCCTGGATCTTCATTCCTGCTGCTCCTGTAAGTCCTACCGGCTGCCAGAACCTGAAGGCCCAACCCGAGGGGGTAGGCAGTCAAGTGTAGGTGAAGACTAGGTCCAGGGGGTTCCAGTTCTGTGTGTTCCGCTCCAGTGTGTGTTCCAGCCCAGCAGGTTTCACTCTTGTATGTTCCAGTCCAGTGGGGCCACTCCAGCGTGTCCAGGCCAGTGGGCCCCACTCCAGTGCGCACCCGTCCGGTGCGTTCCAGTTCCGAGGGTTCCGGTGTACAACTCCAGTCCGGAGTCCCGGTCCAGTCTTTTCTCTTTTCTACCTGGAAGGTGATTTTGCCTTAAGGACTTACAAACCCCGCGCTCCCGGGGAAGAAGCCTGAAGGTATGCCAAGGTCCTCGAGAGCGCGGCGAGCGCGTGAGGCGCGACAGAATACAAAGGCCATGAGTTCGGCGAGATCATCAGTCCAGGTGGGTTTCATGCCCATAAGTTCGTGCCCTACGGACCATCCCAGGGGAACTGCCAAAAAATCTTTTTTTCCCAAGGACAGTCCAGTTTCTATTTTTGATCCCGATTTAAGCCTGTGGGAATACCGACAGGAACTTCTGTGGAATCCTGCCTTTGCGGCTACTCGTGAAGCAGCAGCGGAGATAGAGCGTATCGACTGGAGTCGGTGCCACTATGACCCAGTTTCTGCCATGGATTCGGGCATCACGCTCCGGGAGTACCGCCGCAGACTTCGGGAAGACCCTGCTCTGTGGGAGACTCTGGAGTCTGAGCTCGAGAGAAGGCGCCGGGAACCTTCGTCACCCGGGTCTTTTCGTCCTCCTCAGCCGAGTAGCTGGCTGTACCATGGTGGGGTAACTTCTCATCGGGATCATAGTCCACAGATGCTGAGTCCAGTTCGAAGAGGGGTTCCAGTGAAGCCCCTAGTCAAGCCACTGAGGTCGGGCCGAGGGAAGCGTCAGACCAAGCCCCGGACCTCAGTTCAAGTAGCGCGGCCTCCTAGGCGCTTGAGTCCAGTCCAGGGGATGCTTCATACTGAACCTCCTATTCCAGTCCAAGTAACGAGGGGGCTTAAGTCTCCGAGACCAGTTCGAGGAAGGCCTTCAATGGAGCCCCAGATTCTTATGCAAGTGGCGCTCCAGGTCGAGCCTCCAGTCCTCATGCAAGTGGCACGCCCTTTGAAGTTTCCGAGTCCAGTCCGAGGGAAGCTGTCGATGGAGCCTCAGATTCCTGTGCAAGTGGCACTTCGGGTCGAGCCTCCAGTCCTCATGCAAGTGGCACGCCCTTTGAAGTTTCTGAGTCCAGTCCGAGGGAAGCTGTCGACGGAGCCTCAGATTCCTGTGCAAGTGGCACTTCGGGTCGAGCCTCCAGTCTTCATTCAAGTGGCACGTCCTTGGAAGCTTCCGAGTCCAGTCCGAGGGAAGCCTTCGATGGGGCCTCGGATTCCTGTGCAAGTGGCGCTTCGGGTCAAGTCTCCGGTTCTTGTTCAAGTGACCCGTCCAGTCAAGCCACTGAGTCCAGTTCGAGGGGGGCTTCTAACCAAGCCTCCGGTGCCAGTCCACAGGGTGGTTCAGGTGGCACCACCGCTTCCAGTCTTGAGGGCCCCTCTAAGCAAGCTCCGAACCCCAGTTCAAGGGGCGCTTCAGATTGAGCCGCCGATCCCTGCCCTAAGGGTGTGTTCGGCCAAGCCTCAGTTAAAGTTCCGTCCCTGCCAGGAGGCAGAGGGCGTCTCGAGTTGCAAGTCCAGTCAAGATGCTGAGCCTGGACCGAGTTGCAAGTCCAGTCAAGATGCTGAGCCTGGACCGAGTTGCAAGTCCAGTCAAGATGCTGAGCCTGGACCGAGTTGCAAGTCCAGTCAAGATGCTGAGCCTGGACCGAGTTGCAAGTCCAGTCAAGATGCTGAGCCTGGACCAAGTTGCAAGTCCAGTCAAGATGCTGAGCCTGGATCGAGTTGCAAGTCCAGTCAAGATGCTGAGCCTGGATTGAGTTGCAAGTCCAGTCAAGATGCTGAATCTGCACCGAGTGCAGAGATCAGCCACGATATTGAGTCTGCTATTGAGGAAGAGATGATATTCCCAGAGGACTGTGATAGACCTTGTGTTGATTCAGCCTGGGAGAAGATCTCCGAAGCTATAGCTGAGAGAGGGTGTGTTCAACGGCTTGGAGCCCGGAGAAACCCCTTTTCTGCATTTCAGCCTGCTAGCATGCTCTGGGGATACCAGGGCCGTCTCCTCTTGAACCCTGCTCGGCAGAGGCCGCCCGAAGCTAAGGTTAGAGAGACGTCCCAGTCCGGCCAGAGAGGGGCGTCCCGCCCTGCAGCTGAATCTTTTCCAAGTTCCAGTTCTAACCATGATGCTAGGCCTGTTCCGAGTTCTAGTTCCAGCCAGGAGGCTGAGTCCATGTCTAGTTCCAAGTCCGACCAAGAGGTTGAGGTCGTCCTAAGTTCCAGTGTCCGTCAGGAGGCTGACTTTCTGTTGAGTTTCCGTTCCAGTCAAGCCCCTGAATCCAGTTCCAGTCAAGGGGTTGAGGCCAACCAGGGTGCTAGTTCCAGATCCAGTTCTGTTCAGATTTCTAACTCCTGCCAAGATGGGAATGCCACCTTGAGCCTCAGCCCAGCTTCTAATGTCAGCTGGGGTAGCGACTCCAGTCCTGTTCCTGTCATTTCATGGATTTACCAAGAGGGTCAGGACATTGTGGGTCCCCTCAGGGGAGGGTTACTTTTGAATTGTGTTCATTTTGATGTATCCATGTTCCTGAGGTTGCCCCATGGTGACTCGAAGGAGCTTCCTGGTTCCAAGTTCTATTTTTATTTGCCAGTTTTGGTCTTCCTTGTGACTTCCAGCCCTGTGATCTATGTCTGGCTTTTGAGACCTATCAGGAAGTTTCATCATAGTTACCCCTGGATACCTGACCACCTCCGGGAGACCGAGAGGGGGGTCTTGAGGAAGGGATACTGTCCCGTTGGTGGCCGTGCCACCCTTCAGACTTACCCTGTTTCTGGGAGGCAGTGTCTGTGCTGGCTCCTGCTTGTCTCTGTGTCTGTGTTTGTCTTAGGTTCTCTCTGGCTCTGTGTGCTGATTGCCCTACTGAACCTCACCTGTGTGGGCTATGCCTCTTCCAAGATGGCTGCCGCCTCTTCGTCTCTGCCAGTATCCAAGATGGCTCCCGCTGTTACTTTCTATGGGATGCCTGCTCTGAGTGTCAAGCCTCTGTTTGGTTGCAAGGTGATTGCTGCACCTGTGGCTCTGGTGTTGATGGGCTTTATTAGTCACCTGAAGACTAGAGCCTTTGCCTTTGTATCTAACCTCTACTCACCTCATCTAATCTCATGCAAAGGTCCTGGAGTATAGAGTGCTGTACCCGGTGTCAGTGTTTGCTCTGTGTGAGTGTTCTATGTTTGTTTGACTAGCTAGCTTAGGCACCGTGTAGCTTATAGCCTGTGTATAGCTTTGCTAGTGTTCTATGTTTGTTTGACTAGCTAGCTTAGGCACCGTGTAGCTTATAGCCTGTGTATAGCTTTGCTAGTGTTCTATGTTTGTTTGACTAGCTAGCTTAGGCACCGTGTAGCTTATAGCCTGTGTATAGCTTTGCTAGTGTTTTATGTTTGTTTGACTAGATAGCTTAGGCACCGTCTGGCTTGTTGCCTGTGCCTAGCTCTTCTAGTTCTCTGTGTTTGTTTCCAAGGTATGACTAGTTAGCTAGGGCATCGTCTGGCTTGTTGCCTGTGCATAGCTCTACTAGTTCTCTATGTTTGTTTCCAAGGTAGGACTAGTTAGCTTAGGCACCGTCTGGCTGGTTGCCTGTGCTTAGCTCCACTAGTTCTCTATGTTTGTTTCCAAGGTTTGACTAGTTAGCTTAGGCACCGTCTGGCTTGTTGCCTGTGCATAGCTCTGCTAGTTCCCCGGGATTGTTCCCCATGCCAGCTAGCTGTCCGGTTAGCTATTTCCAAGACTATGTTTGTTCCTCGTGTCAGCTAGCCGTCCTGCTAAGCTATTTCCAAGACCATGTTTGTTCCTCGTGTCAGCTAGCCGTCCTGCTAGCCATTTCCAAGTCTGTGTTTGTTTCTAGTGTTAGACTAGCCGCCTTGCTAGCCACTATTCCAAGATTGTGTTTGTTCCTAGAGTGAGCCTAGCCGCCCTTGCTAGCCACGATTCCAAGACTGTGTTTGTTCTTAGTGTAGACTAGCCAGCTTAGGCCCCGCTGGCTTGTAGCCTGTGTCAAGCCTTGCTAGTCTTCTGCGTTTGGGTCCAGGGCATGACTTGTTAGCTGGGGCACAGCTTAGCTGTTAGCTGGTGTATAGCCTTCCAAGTCTCCTGAGTTTGCTCTGTGTATGTTCCTGTGTTTGACTGGGTTGCCCGGGTACAGTGTCCCTATGAGCCTGGGTCCAGCTTACTAGTCATTGTGTTGAATCCTGCTGACTGCCAGAACCCGGATAGTTCCTGCTTGGCTGCCTTGCCTTCGCCTAGGTGCCCGGGGGCACCCCTGGATCTTCATTCCTGCTGCTCCTGTAAGTCCTACCGGCTGCCAGAACCTGAAGGCCCAACCCGAGGGGGTAGGCAGTCAAGTGTAGGTGAAGACTAGGTCCAGGGGGTTCCAGTTCTGTGTGTTCCGCTCCAGTGTGTGTTCCAGCCCAGCAGGTTTCACTCTTGTATGTTCCAGTCCAGTGGGGCCACTCCAGCGTGTCCAGGCCAGTGGGCCCCACTCCAGTGCGCACCCGTCCGGTGCGTTCCAGTTCCGAGGGTTCCGGTGTACAACTCCAGTCCGGAGTCCCGGTCCAGTCTTTTCTCTTTTCTACCTGGAAGGTGATTTTGCCTTAAGGACTTACAAACCCCGCGCTCCCGGGGAAGAAGCCTGAAGGTATGCCAAGGTCCTCGAGAGCGCGGCGAGCGCGTGAGGCGCGACACAACCCACCAGTCTATGGATTGATCAGCTATGATTAATGGAAAGAAAATTATCAGGTATGATACATAATTTTACCTTCTGTACAGGTTTTACTTGGGTGTAAGATTTGAAAAGATTATAAATAAAGCAATAAAACAAACTAACTATCTTCGAGAGCATGGAGCCTAGTTTTGAATACATTGTAAATGTAGAACGGTGGAGATATCTAATCCTTACAGTGCTGGGTTATTGAAGTTGGGAAAAGGGGGGAGGGGGAATAGGGAAGGGAGACAGGGAGGAGTGGGAAAGGACTAAAGAAACTTTAATGGAAAAGACGTGTTGATTTGAGAAGTTATAAGAAACCAGGCCTCTCAAATCTAGTGTTAAAGGTGAAAGAATATAGATTGCTGATTGCTTGCTTTGAATTGGAAGTGGTCCAAGAAAGAGAAGTTTAAGCAATAATATTAATATATAAGTGGATAGTAGGTCATAAGCTAGGCATACTACTATTACTACTTATTATTTCTATAGCTCTTCTATGCCTACAGATATAATTATTGTGTGAGATAAGGGGATAAGGAAGGAGGAGGGAAGGGGGAATTAAAATTCAAATGTTCAATATTTATGTAAGAGGATTAGATAATATTAAATAATTTGTCGACTTTTATTCAGTGGCCCTTTAGAAATATTGTAATAGTCAAGCACTGCTCGTACACAGGTTGGTAGTGCTGAAAACTGTTTCCAAGTTGTAGGCCAACCTCTCCTGGGTTGTCCAGAGAAGGGGTCAAGTTTCATGGGCTGTTACAGTTGTCTTCTTCAGTGTAGCAAGTCAAATGTACAGAATCCACTGGCCAATGGATGAAACTGTAGGCTAGAAAACAATGACTATAATTTTTTTTTATTTAGGGGGGGGGGAGGGGGTAAGCAGTGACAACCAGACAGCAGAAAAATCATAGGTGTAGCTTCTCTACTTTATCTGCTTAGTTAAGGTGGGGGGGGGGGGGGGGGGAGAAGAAAGGAGTAGGGAAGTCATGTTAATGGTGGAGGGAAGGGAGTCAATTCAGCGGCAGCCTCTTCCCAGACTAATGTGGTAAATAAAAGCAAGCTGGCTGGAAAAAATGTAAATGTTCAATGGGGCTGTGGAGGGGGAAATTATAAAAAGTAAACATTTATTTGGATAATTTCCATAGTTAACCTGGACAAATTTTCTGAATACAGATCTCATGGCATATATAAGCCTTCAATTACAGGCTGGCTGTCCCCCACCCCTCCCCAAGCCTCAAGCAGCATTGAGAATAAATACACCACTCCAAGCAAAACTGGGAAATAAAGGCGCATCTCAAGTTGACCAAGTATATGCCACGGTATTCATTGTGCTATCCTTCACAAACATTATCAAGTGGGCACATGCACAGTGTGAACTCCCTATAGCCAAAAATGGAACAAAAAGGCTGTAGAGAGAGAATCTGGGGGCAGCTTCTGGCTTTATCCCTGCAGACGTCAAAGGTTAAAGTCACACATACTTTCTCAAGGTTTATACTCCTGTAAAAAAATCCCACACACAATCCAGTGCTAATTTCTGGACTAAAAGAGTAGATTTGGAAATTACTGCCATATTATTATGCACACTTAAAAAGAACAACAAAGTAAACATGGGACCTCTTTTTGCGAAGAGATCTTTGTTTATGTTAAAGTAACAGTCTCCTGAAATTTAAAGACTGAGGTATTACTCTTTTTTTTCCTTCTATATTCAGGGGCTTCAACCATCTGGATATCTTTTTAAAAAATCAAGCATGTTGTCTGCTGAATATGAGCCCCAATATTCAGCCAGTGACAACTTCTTCTTAAATGCTGACTGTCATGGGCAGAATTAGGCCCCTAAATTCAATGCCATGTCATGTCCAGGCACTGGCTAAATATGTCAGTCTGACTGGCCAAGAACTTGCTGTCAAGATTTATGTGGATCTCAGCTTAATATTGGCTGGGACCCACATAAAGGTATCAGTCAGGTGCACCTTCCCCTCCATTCCGATTCTCCCTCTCTCCTGATCATATCAAAGAGCACTAAAGGCCCACCTACCCATTCCATTCCCCCTCTCCCCCAACCCCCCGAAGAGCGTAAAGGGTCAGGCCCCTGATGTTTAGGTTCGGGGGCGGCTGTCCTGCTTCTCATACCGGGGCTTGCAATGGCATGGGTGATGGAACGTGGTTTACTTGCAGGCCTCACATCTGGTCTTGGTGTGGCAGATGTGACATTCCTTTTCCTTCGGGGCGGTCATCCCATTTCTGCTCAGGCTGGGTACGTTTCCTTTGGGGCTCTTGATCAGTCAGGCACATGGTGCCATTTTGGCTCGAGCAGTGTGCACACCCATCTTGCCTATGGGTGCGCTTACTATTTTCTTCAAGCTTGGATGCTCTGTTTCTTTGGCAGACCAGCTGCACGTTCTCCCATAGGGCTGGCTTTTTGACTTCTTACTGGCTTGTTTTATGCCCCTGCTGGGAATCCTTGTCATCTCAGACAGGACCGGCCTGTGGTTTCCTTTCCAGGATTCTACTACTACTACTACTACTTAACATTTCTAGAGCGCTACTAGGGTTATGCAGCGCTGTACAATTTAACAAAGAGAGACAGTCCCTGCTCAAAGAGCTTACAATCTAATAGACAAGTGAACGGTCGGTCCGATAGGGGCAGTCAAATTGGGGCAGTCTGGAATCACTGAACGGTAAGGGTTAGGTGCCGAACGCAGCATTGAAGAGGTGGGCTTTAAGCAAAGACTTGAAGACGGGCAGGGAGGGGGCTTGGCGTAAGGGCTCAGGAAGGTTGTTCCAAGCATAGGGTGAGGCGAGGCAGAATGAGCGGAGCCTGGAGTTGGCGGTGGTGGAGAAGGGTACTGAGAGGAGGGTTTGCCACCTTCATCTTTGGGTCTGCCGGCTACCCTAGTATTTGGCAGAGGCAGGAGTTTCATACATGGTCTCTTTACTGCTTTGGTATCGATCATACTGAAAATGAGGCTGCTGCAGAGTACCCTTTATAGCAGAGCTCTGGTGTTTTCTCTATCTCCACCTGCTGGTAAAGGGACATAACCCACTCATCTCTGGATTGATCTGTTGGGACTAATGGAAAGAAAATGATCAGGTAAGGACTAATTTTACCTTGTCGCGCACTATTTTAGGGAGACCCACCTATTCTCCTGTTCTTCCATCCGATCCTGCAGGTCAGCTGTTTCTTTTTTCAGATCCGCCATTTGCTGCGTCATGCAGGTACAAGTGTCCTCCTGTGTCGAAAGCCTATTTTCTATCTCTGAAATATGTCAGTTTTGAGAGTCAAACTTTTTATTCAGTTCATCCACTATGATTGCAGTTTCTTCAGGCTATCTGCCAGATCCGCTGTGACGGAACGGGTTATCTCTTTAATCCATTCATCCATGCGTACGGTGAATGAAGCCGACTCCTGACATTTTTGGTGTTGGTAGCTTGGACTTATCCCTAGACACTTTCGGTGTCCTGATGGGCATAACATGCCTCAGTGAATCAAGCTTTCGCCCACCAGTAGCCCGTAAGGGGGTCATGTTTAATACCGAAAAATGAGGGTAAAAACAGATATAAGCTGGATTTTTCAGTGGTAAAGCTGGAGCTCCATCTTCACATGTTTGCTCAGGCAGGCTGCATCATGTGACCCCCCCCCCTCCTTCTTGTTGTTTCTGGTGGGTGGCAGGCTGTCTCTCTTCTGGAGATGGTCGAGAGGGGTACTCCATGGAGTGTGCCTGTCTGGTTCCGGATGCCTTCATGATCTCTCCCTACGGCTCGGTTCTAAAGCGCCAGGCTGTTGCTCTCACCCTTCAGCATCTCTGCAATATTGGAGCGGTGGAACCTGTTCTCAGAGCGTAGCCTGAACAGGTACTCCATCTATTTCATGGTCCTGAAGAAGGGTGGTTCTTTCACCCCATCCTGGACCTCAAGGGGGTGGATGCTTGTCTGCGAGTCCCGCGCTTCTAGATGGAAAACTTTCATTCGGTCATTGCCTCAGTGCAGCTGGGGTAGTTCATGACTTCCCTGAACCTCATGGAGACCAACTACCTCCAATGGAGGAGTAGCCTAGTTAACACAGCAGACTTTGATCCTGGGGAACTGGGTTCATTTTCCACTGCAGCTCTTTGTGACTCTGGGCAAGTCACTTAACCCTCCATTGCCCCAGGTACAAAATACAGTGGGGGAAATAAGTATTTGATCCCTTGCTGATTTTGTAAGTTTGCCCACTGACAAAGACATGAGCAGCCCATAATTGAAGGGTAGGTTATTGGTAACAGTGAGAGATAGCACATCACAAATTAAATCCGGAAAATCACATTGTGGAAAGTATATGAATTTATTTGCATTCTGCAGAGGGAAATAAGTATTTGATCCCCCACCAACCAGTAAGAGATCTGGCCCCTACAGACCAGGTAGATGCTCCAAATCAACTCGTTACCTGCATGACAGACAGCTGTCGGCAATGGTCACCTGTATGAAAGACACCTGTCCACAGACTCAGTGAATCAGTCAGACTCTAACCTCTACAAAATGGCCAAGAGCAAGGAGCTGTCTAAGGATGTCAGGGACAAGATCATACACCTGCACAAGGCTGGAATGGGCTACAAAACCATCAGTAAGACGCTGGGCGAGAAGGAGGCAACTGTTGGTGCCATAGTAAGAAAATGGAAGAAGTACAAAATGACTGTCAATCGACAAAGATCTGGGGCTCCACGCAAAATCTCACCTCGTGGGGTATCCTTGATCATGAGGAAGGTTAGAAATCAGCCTACAACTACAAGGGGGGAACTTGTCAATGATCTCAAGGCAGCTGGGACCACTGTCACCACGAAAACCATTGGTAACACATTACGACATAACGGATTGCAATCCTGCAGTGCCCGCAAGGTCCCCCTGCTCCGGAAGGCACATGTGACGGCCCGTCTGAAGTTTGCCAGTGAACACCTGGATGATGCCGAGAGTGATTGGGAGAAGGTGCTGTGGTCAGATGAGACAAAAATTGAGCTCTTTGGCATGAACTCAACTCGCCGTGTTTGGAGGAAGAGAAATGCTGCCTATGACCCAAAGAACACCGTCCCCACTGTCAAGCATGGAGGTGGAAATGTTATGTTTTGGGGGTGTTTCTCTGCTAAGGGCACAGGACTACTTCACCGCATCAATGGGAGAATGGATGGGGCCATGTACCGTACAATTCTGAGTGACAACCTCCTTCCCTCCGCCAGGGCCTTAAAAATGGGTCGTGGCTGGGTCTTCCAGCACGACAATGACCCAAAACATACAGCCAAGGCAACAAAGGAGTGGCTCAGGAAGAAGCACATTAGGGTCATGGAGTGGCCTAGCCAGTCACCAGACCTTAATCCCATTGAAAACTTATGGAGGGAGCTGAAGTTGCGAGTTGCCAAGCGACAGCCCAGAACTCTTAATGATTTAGAGATGATCTGCAAAGAGGAGTGGACCAAAATTCCTCCTGACATGTGTGCAAACCTCATCATCAACTACAGAAGACGTCTGACCGCTGTGCTTGCCAACAAGGGTTTTGCCACCAAGTATTAGGTCTTGTTTGCCAGAGGGATTAAATACTTATTTCCCTCTGCAGAATGCAAATAAATTCATATACTTTCCACAATGTGATTTTCCGGATTTAATTTGTGATGTGCTATCTCTCACTGTTACCAATAACCTACCCTTCAATTATGGGCTGCTCATGTCTTTGTCAGTGGGCAAACTTACAAAATCAGCAAGGGATCAAATACTTATTTCCCCCACTGTAAGTGCCTGTATGTAATATGTAAACCACTTTGAATGTAACCACAGAAAGGTGGTACATCAAGTTCCATTCCCTTCCCCATTACAGATCATCACAAGAGATATCTGTGTGTGGGGGTGGCACTTTCAGTTTTGGGTCTTGCTCTTTGGCCTGGCTACAGCACCCCACACTTTTTCCAAGGTTTGGATGTGTCTGCTTGAGCAGATGTTTCCTTTGGGTCACAGTTCTCGTTGCAGGGATATCATGGTCCCTCCCCTCTTAAGGATTGCTTTTGTACATCTCATTTGTCTGGACTGATCCTTGGGACATAATGGAAGGAAAAATTAGTTAATTACTTGATCGTTTTCTTTTCTTTAGTCCCAAAGAATCAGTCCAGAGCCTGCACTTCCGTGATTTTTTCAGTTTATCCGGGTTCTATGTAATTTCGGGTGGTTGTATTGTTCTGGTTCCGTTATTTCTAAGGCACAAGTTTTGCCCTTTATTTCATGGTTCTTTTTCCTATCTAGAAGCTGGACTTTTTTTTCTCTGGAAGTCACTCTCTTTCATTGCTTTGTTTTTGAATACTGGCACAACTCAGAGTTCTCTATCACCACCTGTTGGCGGATGGTCACAACCAATTTGTATGGACTGATCCTTTAGGACTAAAGGAAAGAAAATTATGAGGTAAGTAACTAATTTTTCCTTCAGTTTCTCTGGTTTAACAAGATGTTGGATATAAGCCCTGCTGAGGAACTATTGGTGAAACTCAGATCTAAGTAGCGGAGCGAACAAATTTTACAGTGATACTGAGAACTGTCTATAAAGAAAATATTATTTTCTCTTGGTTATGAACACTCAAGCATGTGGATTGGAATGCAGTTTTTTTTAAACACATTTTTTTGATCAGGTTAGTTGATGAGCATGGAGTATTGAACAACTGAATTGGAAACAACAGCTAAGATCTGAGATAAGTAAAAGATTTGTTATTGTTAAAATAATTATAAGATCAGTTCTATGATGTGTATGGGCAGCCATGTACTCTGTTGGGAAGAAAGGTGTTGCACTCTGAGCACTTTCACCTTAATTCTGATGGAAAAAAAAATATATATAAAGGGTAGTTTATTGTAGTTTATTGAAATTAGTCATCCCAATTTTGGTTTTGTTATTAAGGTGATAATAAGAAAATAGCTCTAAAGCAGGACCTTCTTAGATCTGGCATGCTTAAAATTGCATTTTCTAAAGCAGAGATGGACAACCTCTGGTACAAGTGCTGCATGATAATATGTGAATACGTCCTGAAGGCATGCCACTCTGCTCATCAGCACAATGCTGGCATATCAAATATTATCCGTGTTGGCCATTCTGATCTTCTGATACATGAGTTCAGCACAACCAGCCTGAGGGTTTTGAAAATGGTCAAAATCCATGCATTCCTTGTCATCAAGCAGATGAATCCATTATGAATGGGTTGTGTCCACCTACCAGCAGGGGGAGATAGAGAGCACTGAAAAACCATAGTGCCTCTTGGCCAGCTAGCTCCATCTGCCTCTCAGTATTCTCTATTGGATGCAGCTTATTCAGCTCCTTCAAAAATCTGCTTGGGGTGGCTCCTGGGCTTTTGCCAGTTGTAGCAGGGGTGTTGTGGCTATTGCAACTTCACTTTAAAGGTACACAGGTTAGCCCTTTCCCTGCCTTACCCTTCCCCCTATGTGGATGCAGGCATATAGGTTTGCCCTGTCCCTGCCTTTCCCACACTCTTCTATGTGGATGCGGGCACATTGGTATGTCCTTTCCCTGCCTTTCCCACGCTCTTCTATGTGGATGCAGGCACATTGGTATGTCCTTTCCCTGCCTTTCCCACATGTGGATGCAGGCACATTGGTATGTCCTTTCCCTGCCTTTCCCACGCTCTTCTATGTGGATGCAGGCACATTGGTATGTCCTTTCCCTGCCTTTCCCACGCTCTTCTATGTGGATGCAGGCACATTGGTATGTCCTTTCCCTGCCTTTCCCACGCTCTTCTATGTGGATGCAGGCACATTGGTTCATCCTTTCCCTGCCTTTCCCTCTCTCCTGGACCTCCGGAGTGCCTCTGTAGCTGTTGCCTCTAACTTTCTTCACAGCGTAAAAAAAAAACACGACGCGCTTGTTAGCACTGTGATTCTGAGGCTTCCTTCTGTCTGTGCAGTGTGACCGGAGATCTGTGACTCGGTCTGGTGAGGTAAGAGAGTCTTGTAGCTCCTCCGGGGAGGGCCCGTGCTCGGGGAGGTATTGGTGCGAATCCGCCATTTTAAAATTTTCCGCCATTTTCGGCGATGGCTGCGGAGGTTGTTAAGCACTGTTCACGTTGTGGCAAGCGCAGATCCGCAGCGGGGCTCTGTAAATCGTGCTCTTCAGACGTCAGGGCCGGCCCGAGCATGGCGAGCAAGGTTTCTTCCCGCTCGGTGGAGCTGGCAGCGGGCGCCATCTTGGATGCACCGCATGGCTCGATTCCCGCAGGAGCGGAGGGGTCTGAGGCCGGAGGGGAGCCTTGGATGGAGGCTACCAGAGGAGCTGCTTACCCCGGATTGGAACCGGGAGGCCAGGGTGAGCCTTTCTCCCCTGAGTTTGTGTTGCTTTTACATAAAGCGTTCATGTTAAAAAGAGCTCTGCCGCAGATGTCTGTCTCTGTGTTGCTACCTGGTTCCTCTCCGGTGGAGACTGGCCTGGGATTGCTGTCAGGGTTTTTTCCCCAGACAGTTGGCCGCAAGACAAGCGCAGAAGGGTAAATTCCCCTTCAGAGAGTGGCGCACCCCCCCCTTTCCACCCCGTGGTCGGGCTGTGGGGATTCTGAGGGGTCTGGCAGGCCTTCGTGGTCCGAAGAGCCAGAGGAAGGTGTAGGATTGCCACTGGATCCGGATGATCCCACTGCGGTTAGAATTTTCCACCGCAAGGAGCTGCCAGCGCTTATTTCTGATGCCTTACAGACTCTCTCTATTGAAGATCCTGTGATGGGCGAAGCCTCCTCTGGTAATCCGAGGATGGCAAGTACTAAGAAGCCTGCGCGAGCTTTTCCTTTGCATGACTCCATCCAAGAGCTTATTTCGGCTCAATGGGCTGACCCTGAGGGGCCTTTGAAAGTTGCCAGGGCAATGGGGCACTTATACCCTCTCAGTGAGGAGCACTTGGCACACTTGGCCTTGCCTAAAGTGGATGCCCTAGTCACGGCTGTGACAAAAAAGACTACCCTCCCAGTAGAGGGAGGGGTCGCCCTGAAGGACATGCAGGACCGATGTCTGGAATCAGCAGTCAAATGGTCCTTTGAGATTTCAGGCCTAGCCTTACGGGCATCTGTGTGCAGTTGTTATGCTGCTCGAGCCTTCCTCGCTTGGTTGCAACAGGCAGTGGAACAGCCTGGGGATGGAGTGGAGCCCCTTGCGGAGGAGGCACTGCGGATGGAGTCGGCCTTGTCATTTTTGTCTGACGCCCTCTATGATCTGGCCAGAGCTTCGGCTAAACAAATGGCTGTGGCGGTGGCCGCTCGCCGCCTTTTATGGCTACGGCATTGGGCGGCTGACATGGCCTCTAATCAAAGGTTGGTGGAGTTGCCCTTCCAGGGCCTTCTCCTATTTGGGGAGGAGTTGGAGAAAATTGTTAAAGGCTTGGGGAAAACTAAACCCCAGCTCTTACCCGAGGATAGGCCACGGTCTTCTTCCAAGGGTCAAGCGGTTCCCTCCTCTTCCAGACCTCTCCTTTCGTGAAGCTAGAAGGTACCGCCTGGGGCGTTCAGCTGGGTTTACTTCACATGCTTGCTTTCAGCAGAGGATTTCCTTTTGCTCAAACAAACGTTCCGCAGCGGCCGGCTCTGGTGCGCCGGCCCACTCCTCAATTCCTGCAGTTTGAGAACGTCTTTCCTTCTTTCTCGAAGAATGGGTCAAGATTACCTCAGATCAGTGGGTTTTGAACCTGATTGGAGATGGCTACAGATTAGAATTCAATGCCCCGGTGAGAGACGTGTTTGTGGAGTCCCGATGCGGCGGTAGAGGAGACCTTGCAAGGCTTGTTGTACCTCGGGGCGGTGGTCCCTGTGCCGTTACTCAATTTACTTTGTGGTGCCGCAAAAAGGAGGGTCTTTTTGGCCCATACTTGACTTAAAGGAAGTCAACAAGTCACTAAGAGTGCGGCATTTTTCATGGAAACCCTGCACTTCGTCATGGCGGCGGTACAGCCAGAAGAGTTTCTCACGTCTCTGGACCTGAAAGAAGCTTACTTACACATTCCTATTTGGCCCCAGCACCACTGGTTTCTCTGGTTTGCGATGTTGGGAAAACATTTCCAGTTTCGGGCCTTGCCTTTTGGCCTCGCCACAGCTCCCCAAACCTTTTCCAAGGTAATGGTGGTAGTAGCTGCCTTTCTCAGGCGAGAAGGTATCCGGGTTCACCTGTACCTCGACGACTGGCTCATCAAAGCAGACTCTGCAGAAGAGAGTCATCATGTAACAGCTAGAGTGGTCTCAGTACTTCAGTCTCTGGGCTGGGTCGTCAATATACCCAAAAGTCACCTGACCCCCCCTCAATCTCTAGAATGTTTGGGGGTCTGGTTCGACACAGCCTCGGGGTTTGTCTTTCTACCCGAGCAAAGGCGGTGCAAGCTTCAGAACCAGGTCCGTCTGCTCCTGAGGATGCCCCGCCCGTGAGCTTGGGACATAGTCCAGCTGTTGGGGTCGATGACGGTCACCTTGGAAGTGGTGCCATGGGCGAGAGCGCACCTGAGACCTCTGCAGTGTTCCCTGCTTCAACGATGGTCTCCAATATCTCAGGATTACCAGCGCAGACTCACGTGGCTCCCTGCGGCCCGGCTCAGTATGGAGTGGTGGCTCTCAGACAGCATGCTGCGGCGAGGAATGCCACTAGCGTTTCCTGATTGGTGCCTGGTGGTAACAGATGCCAGCCTGAAGGGCTGGGGGCACATTGCGAGGGAAGGCATGCCCAGGGTCTCTGGACACCCGAGGAGTCGGGGTGGTCCATCAATCGCTTGGAGTGAAAAGCAATATTCCAGGCGCTTCTGGCCTTTCACACGACCCCGGAGGGACTTAAAGTCAGAGTTTTGTCGGACAATACGACAGCAGTGGCTTACATAAATCGACAAGGCAGCACTCAGTGCAGGGTACTGGGTGCGCAGGCCGTGCAGATTTGCCACTGCGCCAAGCTACATCTGCAGTTTCTGTCAGCAGCTCACATTGCAGGTCAGAGCAACGTGCAAGCCAATTATCTAAGCAGGCATCAAATTGACCCAGCGGAGTAGGAAGTGGCAGACGAAGTGTTCCTTCAGATCTGTGCCAAATGGGGGACGCCCGTAGCGGATCTTATGGCGTCAAGCGCAAATGCCAAAGTCCCGTGCTTTACAGCAGACAGAGAGATCTTCGCTCGGCGGGGTTGGATGCCTTGGCTCAACCCTGGCCTCAGGGCCTCCTGTATGTGTTTCCTCCCGTGCCCTTGATAAGGCAAGTACTCTGCGGATTTGGCTACATCAAGGAGAGGTGGTTCTCATTGCCCCGGTTTGGCCCTGGCGGCCGTGGTATGCGGACCTCCG
This sequence comes from Microcaecilia unicolor, assembly GCF_901765095.1. NCBI lineage: Eukaryota > Metazoa > Chordata > Amphibia > Gymnophiona > Siphonopidae > Microcaecilia > Microcaecilia unicolor. The sequence continues at coordinate 239,806,108 of NC_044032.1, read as the reverse complement.
GCGGATGCTGGTGGAGGCTCCCCTTCCTTTGCCTCTGGTACCGAACCTGTTGTCACAGGGGTCGGTAACCATGGAGGACGCCTGCCGCTTTGGTCTTACGGCATGGCTCTTGAGAGGGCGCAATTGAGAGACAAGGGCTATTCCAACAAGGTAATCTCCACTCTCCTTCAGGCCCGCAAGCATTCCACTTCCGTTGCCTATGCTCGGATTTGGCGCCAGTTTGAGGCTTGGTGTGCTGCTAAAGCGATTACACCCATGCGGGCTTCTGTCTCGCCGATACTTGACTTTTTGCAGGATGGTTTACAAAAAGGCTTGGCCTATAATTCCCTGCGTGTTCAAGTTGCAGCCTTAGCATGTTTCGGGGGAAGGTGGCTGGCCTCTCCCTGGCTGCTTATCCGGAGGTGGCACGGTTTCTTAGAGGGGTGCTTTGGCTCCGTCCTCCCGTGCGTGCTCCGTGTCCGGCCTGGAACCTGGGGTTAGTTTTAAAGGCCCTTCAGTGTTCGCCCTTTGAGCCGCTTAGGCGAGCTTCGGAGAAGGATGTGACCCGAAAGACGGTCTTTTTGGTGGCCATTACTTCGGCGAGACGGGTGTCTGAGCTCCAGGCGCTATCCTGTCGAGACCCATTTCTGCATTTGCACCTTCTAGATGTGTGAAGGGCTCTGTTACAATATCTGCGCATGTCAAATGCTTTCAGGACCTCTGATCACCTTTTTGTTTTGTTGTCAGGTCCTCGCAGAGGGTCTCCAGCGTCTAAAGCTACTCTGGCTCGTTGGCTCAAAGAAGCTATTTTTTTCAGCATATCTGCTGTCTTGCTGGCTTCCGCCTGAAGCCTTTAAGGCACATTCCACAAGAGCGATTTCCTCTTCTTGGGCTGAAACTGGAGCACTCTCTCTTCAAGAGATATGCAGTGCAACGACATGGGCTTCTAAGCTCTCATTTGCCCGACATTACAGGCTACATGTAGCTGCCAGGAGGGATGTGCGTTTTGGAGCACAAGTGCTGGCGCGTGGTGTGGCCTGTTCCCACCCTATCTAGGGATTGCTTTGATACATCCCATTCGTAATGGATTCATCTGCTTGATGGCAAGGAAGGGAAAATTAGGTTCTTACCTTGGTAATTTTCTTTCCTTTAGTCATAGCAGATGAATCCATGAGCCCGCCCTGATTGATTGATTGATGCTGTTTTGGGTTCAGTTTTTCCTGTAGATATGTTCCCTCATTGGGAGAAGTTGTAAAACAGTCTTCAGGATTTCTGTTCTGTTACAGGAGGTTGAGTTCGCCCCTCCTTTGAATTACTGCGCTTTTTCTGGGGCGTTCGTTCGCTGTGAGGAAAGTTCATGTTATTCTACTTTGCAGTGTAACACTGCTTTGGAAGCTTCAAATACTGAGAGGCAGATGGAGCTAGCTGGCCAAAAGGCACTATAGTTTTCCAGTGCTCTCTATCTCCCCCTGCTGGTAGGTGGACACAACCCATTCGTAATGGATTCATCTGCTATGACTAAAGGAAAGAAAATTACCAAGGTAAGAACCTAATTTTCCCTTATGCAACATTGGACCCCTTCTCGCCCTCACTCCACCTTCCCCAGGATCAAGAAATAATTTGGGGGGGGGGGGGAGGTATACATCCTTCCCTGCAGTCAGGAAGTGTCTTTGTGCACTGCCAACATAACTTAAGGGGCTTTTGACTTTTGTTTTAGCCATTTGGTCAACAACACATTGTTTACCTCTGTTCTAAACCACACCAAACACATATTCTTCTGCCTTGAATAAACTCTTTCCCAAAGCCCTATCCACCAACTGAATACTCAAAATCATTATTCACAAATAAACTCCACTTTGGGAAGGGTTTAGTATCATAACAAATTATGTTATATCATTCAGTGAAACCTTGGAAAGTTTTTTTAAAAAGTGTTTTGTTTTATAGGAGGGATGTTAAATATTTTATTCAATGTGAAGGGGTTTGAACCCGGGTGTGCCACATTGCAACTCTTTGCCGTTTAATTTTTGTTTTTTAACAATTTGATATTATTACCAAACACCTATGGGTTTGTAAATGTGCTAGCCATTCTCATTTTACCAAAGCTGATGGTGTGCTCTTGACTAACACCTGTAGAGCTGACTCCAGTTCAAAATACAAGTAATAAGAGAGATCACTTTGCAGATCAATGGGAAAATCTCAAGTGCATCAAAAAGTGACTGGGTCTTCCTAGGTTAGCGCATTTAATCTTGCAGCTTCACTGGCAGCCTGGGAAGCGTCCAAGGGCCTAGAACATTGAGCACAGGAACTCATTTAGCAAAATGTACTTTTTCTATTTCCCACGCACAAAAAAATAAAAAACTTCTGCTCCAGCCAGTGTCCTTTTGCATCTGAAAGTCACAGCAAATGACCTCCTTAACTTGCAGCAAACGGAAATACAAATATGAGTGCCCTCTGCTACGATTTGTATTCTGCAATGCCTGTGTCTCCAGATGGAAGAATTAGGCACTTTTCACAGCTGGTTACTGTTTTCAGGCAATAGTTTCTATATCCCTGCATCTGTCCAACGGCTCCTTTTACAAAGTGGCGCTACCGATTAGCGTGCTCTGAATGTGAAGAAGCCCATGGGAATTTTAGGAGCTTCTTCACGTTCAGCACACTGCTAAATGGTAGCACCACTTTGTAAAAGGAGCCCCAAGTTTGACCATTAGTACTAAATTGATGACAGTGCTGCAAGGGAAGTCGAACTGCAGGACCAGCTGCTGGTTTTCACAGAACCAAGGGGAGAGGTGCTAAGGAACACAAGTACCCAGTCTCCATCACACAAAATGCAGCACAGACCAAGTCCATCCTTTCCCCCACCCTATGAACATCTGAAACCATAGATATAGCTTGGGGTGGGCCTAGGGGTGTTAATGTTGAAGTGGTTCCCCTCGCTCCAATGCCAGTATGACTTCTTTAATCTTTGCTCCTGCCCATGCCTGAAATGTGCAAGCAACAAGTGGCAATATATCACAAAAGAGAAAGAGACCAATACTACCAAGTAATCAAAAAAAGGTGTGTTTGGAACCCATGACACTTCTTTATCTATACCTGAATGCTTAAAAGTTAAGTTCAACATGTTATTATTAGTTCTTTTGATATGGATCCCCTCCTTTTTTGATTTTGTGGATTCTTTTAGTATCCTTTACCTTTTGAAACACATGTCTGTGATGAGAACCCCCTCTGATGTTAGAAGAGCACTACGGCTCTCAATGTGAAGCCTTGTATGTATATAGGCTGGAGGTTGGGGAATTCTGAGGCTTTTCCCTTGTTGTTTTTTCAAAATTAGAACAGGTACACTCCACAGAATCTTTAGTGGGATAGATTCAAGTACTTTTTTCCGTGCCACAGCTATTTTGAGAGCTTTTTTTCTTTTTTTGATTACCAAGCAACAAGTGGTGCCACAGAGAACGGGACATGGCAGGATTCATTCAACCAATATGCTAGCATGGCAGCAGACGGCTGCAACTTAGCTAACATTTCTACTCACACATTTGAAGCTTTAAGAAGGACAGCTCCTATTTTTTTTTAATCAGTGCTCTCACTCTTCTGAAGTTCCCTTACTAAAATGAAGTTCAGCAAAAAGTCATCCTATTTTCTTCAAAAACTACAACTGTAACTGAAGCAATAGAAAATGAATAATATAACTATATGGGAACATGCTGAAAATACTTCCAACAGTTAGCACACAGGCTTTCCATTTACAATGCAATAATTTGGGCGCTTGCTGCATGGCTAAGTGCAAAACTTTACTGCACTTTAGTAAAAGATCCTTTTAGATTCATAATGGTGCAGGAAGAGGTTGGTGGTTAAGTAGGAACAGCTTTTAGAAAATGTAAAATACTATTTTCTTTTCAAATTAAAGGCTGTGGTCAAGAAATCTTAAAGTTTTTCCCTCCTAAATGTTTCCTATTTTTTTATTTATTTATAACCATTTAAATGTTTACAAGTGATAAAACAACTTGCTGGAAATACATAGAAAGTAATATATAGGAATTATTTCAGTCAGGTAATTCTATTCTCTTCCTTAGACCACTAAATAGGGAGAGTGAAACAAGACAAGGAGATCAATTAAACAGTAAACAGAAAAAAAATGTGGTATTAACCTGATTATCCCCAGATATTACTCGTCTAATTCATTATTCCACATTGATCATCTGATCGGCTTCTTCAAGGCCAATACGGTATATAGTCAAATCATTTAATTGAAAACATACTTATTGTCCAATATTAGTTAGAAATAATACATCTGATTACATTCTTTCTCTTTTAAAAACCAGAAGTTAGAGTCACGTGATGCTAGGCTAAGGGGAGGACGCCGCACGTAGCAGCTCCGCGGATCCCCAGATAACATCGACCCGTAGCGACATCAAAATCGGGGGAAAACTCAGCGAAACCGCCGCAAGAGCAGTGGGAACTCCCCTACAACAAAATCTGTCGAAATCGCCACTGCAAACGGGCTGGAATGGCGTCAAAATCGAGCCGCAAGGAAGGAGTGAGGAGCCGCGTGGGAGATGGCAAAATGGCGGATGCAGGCTCCTCGGGTGAATCGCTGAGCTCGATCTGGGCGACAGAGATTGCGGGGGAAGTATCGAGCCTCTTGGAGGTATCGGTGGACAAGAAATTGCAACGGATCTCAGATCAAATCGAGCAGCTGGACGGAAAAATAGAAGGCTTAAAAACGGACATGTCAGGCTTTCAGCAGCGCCTTTCTGATATTGAAGACCAAAGTATGCAGCATGAAAGCCAACAGAAAGAGATGCTAAAAAGACTGGAAAGCCTAGAGTCCAAGCTTGAAGACTTAGAGAACCGCTCACGCCGTAATAATTTAAGGTTTGTGGGATTGCCTGAGTCCATTAGGGAAGTGGATCTCAGGCAGTTTTTGGAGAAATGGCTGCCTAAAGCATTGAATTTGAAAGAGCTGGAAAACTGTTTGAAGATTGAGCGGGCACACCGGCTGGGCAGTACCAGACAAGGGAAAGAGAGACCAAGAATTTTAATATGCAGAGTCCTGAATTATACCCACAAGCAGGATATTTTACATACATGGCGCTCGCGGGGCAAGATCCAGTATGAAGCTTCTACAGTACTTTGTTTCCAAGATTTTTCAGCAGCGGTGGCGGCCCAGCGCAGACAGTTTACGGAGGTTTGCAAGCAGCTCTACGAGAGGCAAGCACGTTTTGCATTACTATTTCCCGCCAAGCTGCGCATCCAGTTTGAAGGCAAGCCACATTTTTTCACATCCCCTGCGGAGGCGAAGCAATTTGTGAACCGAATGGAAGTTCACGAGCAGGAGAGCGGTGACGGAGAGGTATCTGGCAATCTGCCGGGTCAGCGCCCGGCGGGGAAAGATCTATGCAGAGAGGAACACAAGCCGCAGGGAGAAGATCACTGAGGAAAAAGCGCACCAGGAGCAGCAGAGGACAGTGCACTGAAGGTGTCAATTACTGATGGGCATGAGGGCAAGTTAGAAGCGATATGCCTATAATTTGAAAACTTTTTCCAAAGTTGAGTTATTAAAAGTTATACTGTAAGGAGATGTCGCCGGGTGAGGGGAGGGGCAGGGGGCGTGACCAGTTCTCAGTGAGGACGCAGTTACCAATGAAGAGGGGTTGGGGAAGAGGGGGGGCGGGATGGGGAGAGGGGGGGGGGGAGTATAAGTATGTGCCTAAATATTTTCTGTGTCTAGTATGGTTTGTTATGTTTTTTTCTTATTGTAATTCTTCCTTCCGAGCAGCAAAGGTTGAGAGATGTGAAATGTTCTGTTTCCAATGGAATGGTGGATGGAGGTTGCACCCAGGGGCTGGGGGGTGCGGTCTCACAGGGAGAGTTCAACAATCTATATATAGCACAGGAGTCCTGCTGACCGATGGGATCAGTTAAATTAATTTCCTGGAACGTGGGGGGGATATCCTCGCCCATTAAACGCACCAAGGTGCTGCAGGCCCTGCGGCAGCACATGGCAGATCTTGCTTTGTTACAGGAGACACATTTGACAACTCAGGAGCACAATAAATTTCAGCAGGGATGGGTGGAACAGGCAATAGGATCCCCAGCGGTAGGTAAGAAGGGGGGGGGGGGGGTTTGATACTAATCCGGAAAGGCCTACAGGCTCGGATAAAACGAGTCAAGCGGGACTCCGAGGGCAGATATGTACTAGTTGAAGTGGAATTGGGGCAATCTATGTATATTCTATGTAATGTGTATGCACCCAATGTGTATGATCGTAAGTTCCACCGATCCCTCATTGAGCTGTTGGGTCCCTATCAAGGGGGAAATGTGATCCTGGGAGGAGATTTTAATCTGGTGTATGATGTTCAGATGGATAAAACAGGTTCCTCGGCTTCAGGTCAGAGCCCAGGGGTGGGGGGCTTACCCTTTCTCTGCTCCACATTGGATTTGATTGATGTATGGAGAGTGTTACACCCGAATGTAAGGGACTATACTCATACATCTAGAGCACATCTTACGCAATCGCGTATAGATTACTTCTTCATCTCGAGAAATCTATTTTCAAAAGTACAAGTAGCGGAGATAGGGCCGTGCGAGGTTTCGGATCACTCAATCATCTGGTTCCAGCTACAGGGTCTAGGGTCTGGGGGAGGAGGGGGAGGTTGGAGATTCCCCTTTGAGCTATTTTGGGACTCCCAATTTAAAGCATATGTAAATGACAAATGGAAGGAATATGCAACTCACAATAAGCAACATCAAAACCAACCTAGTTTATATTGGGAAACATCAAAAGTGGTGATACGGGGAGAGATAATTGCTTACAGGGCTAGAGTCAAGAAGATGAGGGATAAAGAGATCATCAGACTGGAAAAGGAGGTCCGTTTACAGAGGATTAGATGTGGGACACGTATGACACCTGGGGAGAAGGGAGCTCTCTTAGCCACTCAGAAAGCACTGAATGAATTACTCCATCAGAGGGCTGTTAAGTCTCATAAGTATTATCAATATCAATTTTTTATCCATGGTAACAAAGCTGGGGCACTGCTAGGGAGATTGGTGCGGGGGAAAAGAGGTACCCAGGGAATTTTAGAGGTAAAAGATGAAGGTGGCCAGCTTCGCAGAAAATCTAAGGACATTGCAGAATGTTTCAAACGGTATTATGAGAAATTGTACAGGGAGCCACTAGACACAATGGAAGACAGTATGCTGTACTTAACTAACCAGGCCTTACCTCGGGTGTCAGAATCCCAGAAGGTATATTTAAATGGTCCAATTACAGAGGGCGAGCTGATGCTGGCGCTCCAGCAGAGTAATATACAAAAGGCACCGGGGCCTGATGGATATACCATAGCATATTACAAGTTAGTCCAAGACCAGGTGACAATCCCTCTGTTAAATCTTTACAATGACATGGCAACTTCTGGGGCAATGTCAGATGCCTTGAACGTAGCAAAAGTAATAGTGTTATTGAAGCCTGGGAAAGATGGGTCTGAGGTAGAGTGGTATAGGCCCATATCTCTACTAAATTGTGATGTCAAAATTTATGCTAAGATTTTAGCCAACAGGCTGTCACGAGTATTGCCAGATTTGATTGCGCCCCCGCAGGTGGGATTTGTGAAAGGCAGGTCGGTGGGGAGCAATGTTAGGGCACTATTGGCATCCCTGGAGATTGTGGAGAGGCGGAAAAGGCCTTCCCTGCTGGTCAGTTTTGACGCAGAGAAGGCCTTTGATTGGGTGATATGGAATTTCATGTTCACGGTTATGGAAAGAGTCGGAGTGGACGGGTACTTTCGGAGGGCAGTGGGTGCGCTCTACTCTAACCCACAGGCTTACATGTGGGTCAACGGGGAGAACTCGGCACGGTTTCAGATCAGAAGAGGCACCCGGCAGGGGTGTCCATTGTCCCCACTGCTGTTTGTGTTAGCTCTGGACCCTTTGATCAGGGAAATTGAGAACCACCCAGAAGTGGAGGTGGTGACATGGGGCACTTCATCGTTCAAGGTTTCCGCGTTCGCGGACGACATATTAGTACATCTAACACACCCAGCTCGATCGTTGAGAGCTCTGTTGGAATTGTTTCAGGATTATGGCGATTTTGCAGGGCTCAAAATCAATTATTCTAAATCTTTGGCATTGACAGCTCACACAAGTGTGAAGACAGAGTGGGGAGCTGGATTCCCGCTCAAGTGGGCTTCGGATTTTCTTCCTTATTTAGGAGTGAGAGTCTCTATGAGAACGTCCCTGTTATACCAACTAAATTTCAGTCATTTGTTAGATAAGCTAAAGAGTCGATTGAGCTTGTGGGGGACATTACCGCTTACTTTACATGGGCGGATACATCTGTTTCGAATGGCTGAATTCCCGAGGTGGCTATACACATTCCAGGTACTACCCCTGTGGCTTCGGCGTAAAGACCTGAGTCAGCTCTATGGGTACCTGAGGAGCTTCGTATTGTGAAGGGGAGGATCAGGGTTTTGCCCAGATGGAAGTGGAGGAGGGAGAAGGAAGGAGGCTTAAGAGCCGAGGGAGACAGAGCAGAGCCCTACCTTTAATCATTCCTCAGAGAGAGAGAAGAAAAAAGGGTAGTGCCCCCTAGAAAATGGAGGTGGGAGAAGGACTACATTTCCCAGCATCCCCGGGGAAAACCCTGGTATAGGGATTATTGGCCCCAGCATTCCCCGGGAGAAGGCCCTGACAAGGCAAGGGAGGGGCACCTGGAAGAAAATCAAGTAAGAGAGGAACAGCAGACCAGGGTGGAGGAGAATGAGTCCATGGACTGGCAAGCTGCTGGAGAGCAGGAGGCAGGCTCTGGGGAACCTATGGACCTTTCTGCCTGGGTTCAGGCCTTGAAAACTAAACTGAAAAACCAGGTGAACTCTTGGTGTCAGAGCTGGGTTGAAAGTGGAAAGGGGAAGGGTCATGCGGGAGGAGGGTCAGTGAAGTAATAGAGTGACCCTGAATGGGTGGGATCCTTTCCTCTTTCCCAAAAGAGTTCAGGCTGTGTTCTTTGAAGAGACTGTGTGTCTGAACTGAGTGCTAAGGCAGTTAGCACTGTGGAGTTTGAACTGTTAGGAAACAAACCTTCTTTTGTGTGGGGGAGGGGAAAGTAAGCTACATTGGTTTTTTTTTCCTTTTTTTTTTTTGTGGGCTGAGGCCCACCGAATGGTGTGTTTTGGACTGTTTGCAGAAACCCCGTGGGGGTGGACAAAATACAGGGAGTCTTTTTGGGGTGTGAAGTTGGACTACAGAGGAACCTATCTGTGGGAACTGTTAACTGGGCTCCTGCTGATTTGTGCAGCTGTTGGAAGGGAACTTGTTTTGCGTTTCTGTTGTACCGGGGCCCTGCGAGGAAAACAGGAGAGTTGTTTTGAAAGGCTGCCGGATTCCTTTTGAAAGTTACTGAACTGTGAATCCCTGACAATAAAGGAGCGTGGTGACTTTTACCTTTTTAAAGTTTATTTTCTTTGAACCCTGCCCGGTGGACTGCAGTGGGCCGGGAGGCTGAGTGGCCCGGGTGGAGGCAAGATCCCGAAGACCCTCCGGCGGAGGGTAAGATCTTCACAGTATGGAGAGATGCTAAACCAAAACTCCCTTTGAGCTTACTCATGGGCTCATGGAGGGAGGGAGGTATGGGACTTCCTAATATCCGCAGATACAACCAAGCTTGTCTGTTGCGCCACTTAGGGGACTGGCTAATGGGGAGGCAGGACTATACACCACGAGATATGGAATACGAGTTTTTTAAACCGTTTCATCCACACTACATATTGCATTGCGAGAGGAGAGCAATTCCGATATACATGCGAAATAGTGTGCTATTGGGCCCCTTGAGGGAGGTTTGGAGGGACTTGAATAGGATATGGGGCTTGGAGGCAGATGTATCAGACTTACTGCCACTGCAGGACAACCCACAATTTGCCCCAGGGTCTGAAAATAAAATATTTCGCAAATGGGCGGATTTGGGGATCACGAGGCTTGAGCATGTTCTGGATACAAGGGGGAAGATCCTATCATTAGGAGCCTTAGGAGTAGGCATTTGTATGAATCACCTATTCGCATATCATCAATTGGCTCACTACGTACGGTCTCTGAATCAAAGTAAGCTGGAAAGTGGACATGGGCGTAGAATTAGGGCCTTTTTTGGGATAGTCCCCGGAGATAGGTTGTCGGTATCGGGCCTGCAGAAAGCTATAGGGGTGCAGGAGGGACAGAGGAATACGGAGGTTATTCGCCAAAGATGGGGAGCAGATTTTGGACATCCAAACTTGCAATTAGATTTCCCTAAATTGATAGCTCGTATTCCCCAGTTGCCGGTTAATGCAGGTCTTCGGGAGTGTCAGTACCGTATAATATACAGGGCTTATATGGCCAAAAGTCAATTATTCAAATTTGGGGGGGTTGCAGATCCGCTTTGTGCGAAATGTGAGCAGGGGGAGGGTACGCTAGTGCACTCCCTTTGGGCATGCCATAAGATTCAGGCATTTTGGAAGCAGATATTTCTTTATCTAGAGTCTCTGGTGAAGCTATGGATACCATTCTCACCTCAGGGGGTATTATTGGATAAGTATGAAGTATTTCGACTTCATGGTAGAGGGACCCAGCAGCTCATTCGCAAGGCCAGTCTGGTCGGGAAGAAGCTCATAATGGGCGCATGGACGAGTGAGTCCCCACCAGATTACTGGCATTGGAGGAACAAATTACATGAACTTTTATTGTTGGAGCGCAGGGGGGTAGGGTCTTCCCCCAGAAGGCGCAAAGCATTTCTGGCGGTGTGGGAACCCTATATACAATCCTTGTCACATAAAGCTCGCAGTTTAATATTTAACAAGCTCTGATAGGAAAAGATGTGGTTTTTTTTTTTTTTTTTTGGTTTGGTGAACAGTCAGGAAGAATAAAGACACAGAAAATGGGAAATTGCATTCATAGTGAGGGTTTGGAAAGGGTCATGGGGGGGGGGGGGGTTAATAGATGGTTACTAAATTAGGGTGGAGTGTCATCAGAGTTCAGGCACTCTGCTAGAGCAGCGACTTTTAAATACTGCTGTGATAGTTGAAGGCTCCACTATTTATACTCGTGATGCAGCATTGCAATATAGTTTTATGTTAGAGGGTCATGAATGGACTTCAATATAATGTGAAAAGCAGTATATGAGGGACTTTTGTGAGGGGGGAGGAGAATGCTGGGAGAAATATTTGATGGTAGATTGTTCTATGAGAGTTGCATACGCATTTGTACTGTATGTTTTATCTCCATTTGTTACTTGAAAATGTTCTTTCTGAAGTACCATCAATACACTGTTGGAGACTTTGGGGGGGGGGGGGGGGGGAGGAAGGGAGGGAAGAAAAATGTAAAATGTTCTTGGAGAGCAGAGGTAATTGTTCTATTTCTCTGTGTTAGTTGCAAAATGGAAGTTGTCTCTTCAATAAAATAAATTTAAACATAAAAACCAGAAGTTATTTAACAATACATATACTTAAGTCTCTAATTCAAATCCCACTGATTAAAGTAAACCCAGTTTTCACAGGCTTCACTTCTTTTAAAGTAATAATTGAGGAAATATTTAAATGTTTCCTATTTTTTTACCTGCTCACACCCCATCCCTGGACAACCCGCCTTGGTTTAGCAACAGAGAAGCAAGCCCTTGCTAGAGAGAAAGTCACCTGGTTCTGGTCATAAGGAACAGGTGCGTCATTCCTGGTTTTTCAGTTTGCAGTTCTGATGTTAAACTCCTGAATACAAAGCTGCCACGCTATCCATTTCTAGGATGAAAACTTTTTGGCCAGTCTTAAATCCCAAAGCAGGGTAGATCCTGCTTCTGCCCACTGAAGTCATTGATACATGTCCTATTATGTATCTTGAAGAGGATGTTAAAAATCAAAGGCTGGCTCAAAATCTCCCTCTTAGCAGCTCTAAGAATAACCTGCAACAATAGCCTGAAAACCAGAACTGCCTTCCCTTTTCCAAATGACCTGGAGTTGACTGACCTTCTGGCATATTCTGGTTTCTATATAAGAAGCTGGCATGTCATTGTTTTTATTATCTCAAAAATCCTGGAGGTGAAAAATAGATAAAAGTTTTCCCTAACACCATTTTCTCTTTGTGTATGGAGGGGGTCACAGCTGACTAGGCAGCCTAGTTAAAAGTTAATACTTTCACCACTACTGCACTTTTAGTCACATTAACCATTTAAAAAAAAACAAAACAATTTGCATAAAGCCTTTGATCTGGAGTAATAATTTTTGCTTACGCCAAGATATTTTCCTCTGCAGTTAATAGGGTGGAAACAAGTTCTGTCCCCTGCCCGATTAACTTGATTAGCAGAGTTGGGAGTCAGAAGAGTTTTTACTGTAGAAGGGGCGGGGCTGCAAACACCCATAGTATAAATAGAGCACACCTCATATACCAGCCCGTGCCCAACCATAGCTAATGGCATACCTTATTTATTAGATATGAAGAATCAGCAGGTTATAAACAACACAGAAGTGGTGGAGCTGAAGACTATTGATGTACTTTTCTGATCAAAGAACACAATGTCTCTGAGGGTCCCTCCTCAAATCAAATTATGGCCAGTCAATTATCAACATTCAAAAGTTTCAGGCTATACCTTATTTTAATAATATATTAGTTCAAATGCAGTTTCAGATCTCTAGACATCAACAAGGCCTAGTGTTATGGGCCATTTCATCAGCGCAGAAAAGCATTTTAATGGAAGCGAGGTGACGAAACGGAACAAAATTGGCAGATCGGCATTTGAGCCTGTCATGAGTGGGAAAGCGCGGGGTACAAATGTAACAAAAAATAAAAAATTTAAAAAAACTACACTTAGGCACCCTGTTACAGAAAAGCGCCTAAGTGTTTCTACACAGATCTGAAAATGGGAGGGATATGGGCGTTCCCCTTAAAATGTGCCAGGATGTACACCTGGTTTCAGTTGTTGTAAATGCTTGCGCCCAAAGTTGGGTGGGGATTCCGACACTACACACTATTCTATAAAGAGTACCCATCCCGGAACACCCTTTATAGAATACCATTCAGCGCCAATTTTTTTCGTTGCCTTATACTGACTCTAAGCCGAAAAGGGCAAGTCTGTAACTAGTCATGCACATTTACATACCCCTTGAGTGTGTAAATTTACAAAACAGTAGCATCTTTGTGGGTAAGTGTTAACACTTAATGCGCCTAAGTGCTAGCCGGTGGTACCTGCTGGCAAGCCTTCTCAGGAGTAGCCCCCACGCTCTGGAATTTACTCTCAGAGGGACTACGTATATAACTTGAGACTGTCTACTTCAGGAAGCAGGTAAAAGCCTGGCTTTTCTTCCAAGCCTTTAATACATAGGGTGACTGACTGTACACCCATTCTGCACCTGTACTAGCTTATAACACACTGTATCTCAGACTGGTTCCTTATATCTTGATTAACTGTACAAAGAGCTTGCCACCTATTTATTTATCCCAACTGACTCTGTACCACACATCTTGTCCCCATCTATATATCTTCATTTGCCCCTCAGCTATATGGTAAGCTGTATTGTATAAAAGCAATAGTATCGTAGCAATTTTTTTTGAATGTTCTAATTGTGTGCTTATTAGATATTCCATCACTATTATGTTTGCATCGTATTATTGAATTTCAGTGCTGTTAAATGTGTATATTTTAAATCCTGTTTCATGGTAGTCTTATTATTAGGTTTCAATTTGCTGTTTTTACGTTTTCCTCTTTCATTGTATTTATGTTTATACTTGTACATTTTACTGTTGTTATGCTCTTAACAAAATTGTAAGTTTGATGTTAAACTGTAGCTACTGTACACCGCCTTGGGTGAATCTCTTCATAAAGGTGGTTAATAAATCCTAATAAGTAAATAAATAAGCTGGGCATGTATGCGGCATAACATGTAAATACAAGGGGGCATAAACATGGCAGGACAATGGGTGGGGCTCCCACTTACCCACGTAAGTATGTCACTTCTGCATTTAAGTGACCATGAAGGGCCTAATCGAAAGGGGCACCCAAGTTTTCCTGAGGATGTCCTCGCAGGACGTCCCAACAAAGGGGCTGGGAAACCCGTATTATCGAAACAAGATGGGCGTCCATCTTTAGTTTCGATAATACGGTCGGGGACGCCCAAATCGAGAAATTTAGGTTGACCTTAGAGATGGTCGTCCCTGATTTTCACCGATAATGGTAACCGAGGACGCCCATCTCAGAAATGATCAAATGCAAGCCCTTTGGTCATGGGAGGAGCCAGCATTCGTAGTGCACTGGTCCCCCTGACATGCCAAGACACCAACCGGGCACCCTAGGGGGCACTGCAGTGAACTTCAGAAATTTCTCCCAGGTGCATAGCTCCCTTACCTTGTGTGCTGAGTCCCCAAATCCCCCCCCCCCAAAACCCACTCCCCACAACTGTACACCACTACCATAGCCCTTAAGGGTGAAGGGGGGGCACCTACATGTGGGTACAGTGGGTTTCTGGTGGGTTTTGAAGGGCTCACATTTATCACCACAAGTGTAACAGGTGGAGGGGGGGTGGGCTTGGGTCCACCTGCCTGAAGTGCACTGCAGTACCCACTAAAACTGCTCCAGGGACCTGCATACTGCTGTCATGGAACTGGGTATGATATTTGAGGCTGGCATAGAGGCTGGAAAAAATATTTTAAAAATTATTTTGAAGGTGGGAGGGGGTTAGTTACCACTGGGGGAGTAAGGGGAGGTCATCCTCGATTCCCTCCGGTGGTCATCTGGTAATTTAGGGCACATTTTTTGGCTTGGTTGTAAGAAAAAAAGGACCAGGTAAAGTCGTCCAAGTGTTCGTCAGGGACGCCCTTCTTTTTTCCATTATCGGTCGAGGACGCCCATGTGTTAGGCACGCCCCAGTCCTGCCTTCGCTACGCCTCCAACGCCCCCACGAACTTTGGTGACCCTGTGAGAAGGACACCCATCTTGCGATTTGTGTCGAAAGATGGGCGCCCTTCTCTTTCGAAAATAAGCCTGCATGGGACTCATTTTCAAAGCACTTAGACTTACAAAGTTCCATATGTTACTATGAACGTCTAAATCAGAATTTGGACATTTTACAAAAACATCCAAATTCTGAACAGGAAAGAAGATCATTTTCGAAAAAGATAGACGTCTATCTTTTGTGTTTGAAAATGTTATGGACGTCTTGTGATTTGGATGTCCTTTTTGCCGGTCCATTTTTGAACAAAAAAACGCAAATGCAAAACATCCAAAACAGAGGAGGAGTGGCTTAATGGTTAGTGCAGCGGGCTTTGATCCTAGTAACATGGGTTCAATTCCCACTGCTCCTTGTGACTTTGGGCAAGTCAAATGCACAAGGGGCATTTTTGGATATGTCATCTTAAGTCTGAATTTGGATGTTTTTTGTAAAATGTCCAAAATCAGAAGAGGAAAGGTCATTTTCTACAAAAAAAAAGTCTTTTTCCTTTTGAAAATGCTGTTTGGAAAAATGTTTTGTGATTTGGATGTTTTATTTTTTGGTCCATTTTCAAACAAATACATCCAAATGCAAAACGTACAAAATACAGAAGAAAATCCACAATAAAGTGAAACCATTCAATGTTCTAAGTGTGGTAAAAGCTTTGGTTGTAATGTAAATCGCAAAGTGCATCAGAAAGTCCACACGGGAGAGAAACCATTTACATGTATAAAGTCTTAAAGCTTTGGTCAGAAGGCAAACCTCACAATGCACCAGAGAATACACACAGGACTGAAACCATTTACATGCCCTGAGTGTGGTAAAAGCTTTGGTTGGAAAGAAAGCCTCACATGGCATCAGAAAATCCACACAGGGATGAAACTATTTACATGCACTGAGGAGGTAAAAGCTTCAGTTGCATTGGGACACGTAATTAGGGAATGTACACTCTTGCTATGAAGTATGGAAAAATAGCACTCTGGTATTTAGATGTATATAATGAGACCTCCTTTTCATCTATAGATCTGAATTCAAAGCCCAAATCTAATGATAAACAATAGACACAAGGCTCAGATGTTATAAAAAAATAGAAAGCTTGGCATCAGGTAGAATAGTGGAAAAGTGACATCCCAGGAAAGCAATAGGGCATGCTTGGGGGCACTGCAGTGGACTTTATAAAATGCCCCCAGGTACACATCTCACCATTGCTCCCTTACCTTGTCTGCTGAGCCCCCCAAAACCCACTACCCCTAACTGTACACCACTACCTTAGCCCTTACAGGTGAAGGGAGCACCAGTATGTGGGTACAGTGGGTTTCTGGTGGGTTTTGGAGAGCTTACAGTTTCCTCCACAAGTTTAACAAGTAGGGGGAGGTAGAAGCCTGGGTCCACCTGTCTGCAGTGCACTGCATCACTACTAAAATACTCCAGGGACCTGCATGCTGTTCTAATGGACCTGAGTATAACATCTGAGGCTGGCAAGTAATATTTTTAATCACATTTTTTTGGGTGGGAGGGGGATAGTGACCACTGGGAGAGTAAGGGGAGGTGATCCCCGATTCCCTCCAGTGGTCATCTGGTCATTTGGGGCACCTCTTGTGTGGAGTAGAGGAGTAGCCTAGTGGTTAGTGCAGCAGACCTTGGTCCTGGGGAAGTGGGTTCAATTTCCACTGCAGCTATTTGTTATAAAAACAGGTCTAGCTCAAAACATCTTGGCTGTTTTTTGTTTTGCTCCATTATGGCTGAAAGATGTCTAAGTCTTAGGAACGCCCAAGTCCCGCCTTGAACACACCCCTAGCACGCCCCCTTGAGATTTAGACATCCTTCTGATGCAGACTTCAGAGAAAAATGTCTAAAAAGAGGTTTCAAAAATACTGATTTGGACATTTTTGTGAGATAAACGTCCAAATGCAGACATGTCACTTTTTGGATGTTTTTCTCTTGGGTATCATTGTGGAGCACTGGTGTGCCTAAAAGGATGCACTCACTTATAGACTTGTCCCCCTCCCCACCCAAATGCCACCTGCTTTCTAGACTAATTAGAAAACTTCAGGTAATCCAGAGTACTTCAGCCTGACTGATCTTGGATAAGTTTCATAGCAAGAAAGCTGCTTGGTATTGAAAGATTCCCCATTTTAAACATCCTGGGGTTGATATTCACACCATGGGAGGCAGCCTGGCTAACTCCTGCATTCAGCGGTGAGCCCAGATATTCAATGCCAGAATGCTTCCAGTGACCGACATTGAATATCCGGTTTATTTTTGGTTGGTTTAAGCTTAACTGGCCAAGCCAATATTCAGCGCTGGTTGGTTAAGTTTGTAATGGCTAAAGATAGGCTTGTTATTTGGGTGGCCCAGTTGGGCTACCAAACTTTCATGGGTAGCCATTTAAGTGCTATTTAACTGGCTAGGAGCTTTTCCTAGCCGGTTAAATAGCGCTGAATATCGGGGGGGGGGGGGGGGGGGGGGGGGGGGCTGTTTAACAGATAAAAGAGAAGGAAGGAAGTGCTGTGGTATGTGCATGTTGTGTGTTTTATGCTTTAAGTAGAAAAGAGTCAGTCATAAGTACATAAGTACATAAGTAGTGCCATACTGGGAAAGACCAAAGGTCCATCTAGCCCAGCATCCTGTCACCGACAGTGGCCAATCCAGGTCAAGGGCACCTGGCACGCTCCCCAAACGTAAAAACATTCCAGACAAGTTATACCTAAAAATGCGGAATTTTTCCAAGTCCATTTAATAGCGGTCTATGGACTTGTCCTTTAGGAATCTATCTAACCCCTTTTTAAACTCCGTCAAGCTAACCGCCCGTACCACGTTCTCCGGTAATGAATTCCAGAGTCTAATTACACGTTGGGTGAAGAAAAATTTTCTCCGATTCGTTTTAAATTTACCACACTGTAGCTTCAACTCATGCCCTCTAGTCCTAGTATTTTTGGATAGCGTGAACAGTCGCTTCACATCCACCCGATCCATTCCACTCATTATTTTATACACTTCTATCATATCTCCCCTCAGCCGTCTCTTCTCCAAGCTGAAAAGCCCTAGCCTTCTCAGCCTCTCTTCATAGGAAAGTCGTCCCATCCCCACTATCATTTTCGTCGCCCTTCGCTGTACCTTTTCCAATTCTACTATATCTTTTTTGAGATACGGAGACCAGTACTGAACACAATACTCCAGGTGCGGTCGCACCATGGAGCGATACAACGGCATTATAACATCCGCACACCTGGACTCCATACCCTTCCTAATAACACCCAACATTCTATTCGCTTTCCTAGCCGCAGCAGCACACTGAGCAGAAGGTTTCAGCGTATCATCGACGACGACACCCAGATCCCTTTCTTGATCCGTAACTCCTAACGCGGAACCTTGCAAGACGTAGCTATAATTCGGGTTCCTCTTACCCACATGCATCACTTTGCACTTGTCAACATTGAACTTCATCTGCCACTTGCACGCCCATTCTCCCAGTCTCGCAAGGTCCTCCTGTAATCGTTCACATTCCTCCTGCGACTTGACGACCCTGAATAATTTTGTGTCATCGGCGAATTTAATTACCTCACTAGTTATTCCCATCTCTAGGTCATTTATAAATACATTAAAAAGCAACGGACCCAGCACAGACCCCTGCGGGACCCCACTAACTACCCTCCTCCACTGAGAATACTGGCCACGCAATCCTACTCTCTGCTTCCTATCTTTCAACCAGTTCTTAATCCATAATAATACCCTACCTCCGATTCCATGACTCTGCAATTTCTTCAGGAGTCTTTCGTGCGGCACTTTGTCAAACGCCTTCTGAAAATCCAGATATACAATATCAACCGGCTCCCCATTGTCCACATGTTTGCTTACCCCCTCAAAAAAATGCATTAGATTGGTGAGGCAAGACTTCCCTTCACTAAATCCGTGCTGACTTTGTCTCATCAGTCCATGTTTTTGTATATGCTCTGCAATTTTATTCTTAATAATAGCCTCCACCATCTTGCCCGGCACCGACGTCAGACTCACCGGTCTATAATTTCCCGGATCTCCTCTGGAACCTTTCTTAAAAATCGGAGTAACATTGGCTACCCTCCAGTCTTCCGGTATTACACTCGATTTTAGGGACAGATTGCATATTTCTAACAGTAGCTCCGCAAGTTCATTTTTTAGTTCTATTAATACTCTGGGATGAATACCATCAGGTCCCGGTGATTTACTACTCTTCAGCTTGCTGAACTGACCCATTACATCCTCCAAGGTTACAGAGAATTTGTTTAGTTTCTCCGACTCCCCCGCTTCAAATATTCTTTCCGGCACCGGTGTCCCCCCCAAATCCTCCTCGGTGAAGACCGAAGCAAAGAATTCATTTAATTTCTCCGCTACGGCTTTGTCCTCCTTGATCGCCCCTTTAACACCATTTTCGTCCAGCGGCCCAACCGACTCTTTGGCCGGTTTCCTGCTTTTAATGTATCTAAAAAAGTTTTTACTATGTATTTTTGCTTCCAACGCTAATTTCTTCTCAAAGTCCTTTTTTGCCCTCCTTATCTCCGCTTTGCATTTGGCTTGGCATTCCTTATGATCTATCCTGTTACTTTCAGTTGGTTCTCTTCTCCACTTCTGAAGGATTGTTTTTTGGCTCTAATGATTTCCTTTATCTTACTGTTTAGCCACGCCGGCTGACGTTTAGTCTTTTTTCCCTTTTTTCTAATACGTGGAATATATTTGTCCTGAACCTCCAGGATGGTGTTTTTAAACAGCATCCACGCCTGATGCAAGTTTTTTACTCTGCGAGCTGCTCCTTTCAGTCTTTTTTTCACCATTTTTCTCATTTTGTCGTAATCACCTTTTCTATAGTTAAACGCTAGCGTACTTGATTTCCTAGTTTCACTTCCTTCAATGCCAATATCAAAACCGATCATATTATGATCACTGTTATCAAGCGGCCCTCGTATCGTTACCCCCTGCACTAGATCATGAGCACCACTAAGGACTAAGTCTAGTATTTTTCCTTCTCTTGTCGGCTCCTGAACTAGCTGTTCCATGAAGCTGTCCTTGATTTCATCAAGAAATCTTATGTCCCTTACGTGTACAGATGTTACATTAACCCAGTCTATATGCGGGTAATTGAAATCCCCCATTATTATTGTGTTGCCCAGTTTGTTTGCGTCCCTGATTTCCTTTAACATTTCCGCATCCGTCTGTTCGTCCTGGCCAGGCGGACGGTAGTACACTCCTATCACTATCCTTTTCCCCTTTGCACATGGAATTTCAATCCACAGTGATTCCAAGGAGTGTTTTGCTTCCTGCAGAATTTTCAATCTATTTATAGAAGAAAAAACCTCCACGGATAGGATGCGCCAGGCAAAAAAACAGTAGAGGAGAAATGAAAAAAACCTCTCGCAGATGGTGTCCAAAAATGCTTTATTTCAATAGTCTTCAAGAACAACAAAGGAGACCCAACACAATTCGTGTTTTGACCCTACTGGCCTGCATCAGGGGTCTAGAAAGATTTCATATCATACGTATTTCCAGAAAAGTCATCAAAGAAAATCTCAGCTCGTGTTTCTGAACGAATGCACTTGGACAATAGAACACTGGCTAAAAACACCGTATCCTTAAGTAAAGATGCAGTAGAGCAGGAGGAAGAGGGAGGTGATTGTCAGGATAGAAAGTTTCAAGTTTCATGTTTATTTAGATCTTGATATACTGCTCAAATGCAAATTTCTGAATGGTTTACACTTAATGAATTCTAATAGTAAAATATAGAAGGGAACTACAAACATTTGACAGGAAAGAAATAGCCAAGTATAGATAGCATCAAGCTTTAGACTTATTAAAAAGCCAAAACAAGAAAAATAACTCTCTCAACATTCCCTGGGCCTTGTGTTCCAGCTGAGGAACTGGAAGCAGTCGGAAGTCATAGTGGTGCTGTTCCCTGCCACACAGGTGTGGAGAAAGGCAGAAGCTTGCTTTAGTGGGGGAGGAAGGAGGTAGGTCTCTGAGTGCTGTGCTCTTGCAAAATTATATTTATGGGTGCAGAAGCACATAGAGCACTTATGGAGTCAGCAGCTATGGGCTGATATTATGGCGCCGGATGCTTAAAAAGTGGCACCAGTGTTGCTGGCTTAGTTGTACCTCTCCTACGGACAGAAACATAAGTACATAGTACATAAGTACTGCCACGCTGGGAAAAGACCAAAGGTCCATCAAGGCCCCAAGAACCTGGCAAAACCCCCAAATTTAATAACGATCAATGGACTTTTCCTTCAGGAATCTGTCCAGACCCCCTTTAAACTCAGCAAGGCCAGCTGCCGTCACTACCTTCTCTGGCAATGAGTTCCAGAGTCTAACCACGTGCTGAGTAAAGAAAAACGTTCTTCAATTTGTTTTAAACCTACCACATTCTAATTTCATCTTGTGTCCCCTGGTTCTATTATTGTTAGAAAGCGTAGACAAACGCTTCACATGGTTTTATGCTCTGGTGGGGACCCACTTCTTCTCATATAGAAACGTTTAGCAATTTCTGTAGTTAATGAAGTCTAGCCAGCCATTCATATAGTGGCCTTTAAAGCATGGTTTCAGCTTATCTTGCTTGAAATAAAAGTTATGGGCCTGACTTCCAAAGAATCATGATAATAATTGGAAAAAATGTATTTCTTATTACTATTCTCCGAGGACAAGCAGGCTGCTTGTTCTCACTGATGGGTGACGTCCACGGCAGCCCCTCCAATCGGAAACTTCACTAGCAAAGGCCTTTGCTAGTCCTCGCGCGCCCATGCGCACCGCGCATGCGCGGCCGTCTTCCCGCTGAACCGGCTCGTGTTCGTCAGTCTTCTTTTGTCCGCGCTCGGGACGGTCGTGTTTTGTGCCGTTTCACGCCCCTCAAAGTTGACCCTCGCGCGTGTTCGCGATTTCGCAAAAAAAAAAAAAAAAAAAGAGAGAAGACTTCGGTCTTGTCCCTTCCCGTGTGTCCAGTTTGTTTCCCCGACGTAAGTTTCCTTTCGCTTTGGGGTAGGCCTTTTTTGGGGCCTCGGTACAGGTTTTTCTCTCTCCCTTATTTTTGGTGCCCTTCGTCGCCATTACGAATTTTGATTTCGCCGGCGTGATTTTTCCGCCCATGTCATCGAAGTCTCCCAGCAGCTTCAAGAAGTGCACCCAGTGCGCCCAGGTAATCTCGCTCACTGATAGGCACGCTTCGTGTCTGGGGGCTGGGCACCGCCCGCAGGTCTGTAGTGTTTGTGCTCTTTTACAGAAGAGGACTCAGGTTGCGAGATTGGCCCAGTGGAACGTGTTGTTCTCGGGCTCTTCGTCGACAACAGCACCGGAGTCATCGAGTGCATCGACATCGGCAGCATCAAGACCTTCGACCTCGGCATCGACTGTATCGACTGCATCGAGGTATCGACCCTCTGCATCGTCGGTACCGAGACATCGGAAGGCTGCGTCGGCGTCGGTGGTATTGGGACCTCCGCTGTTGCTGATGTCGTCGGACGGTGGTGCTTCGACTGGAGTGCAGGTGAGGGCTGTCCATTCCCCTGCTGGTGGCGGTGAGCCTTCGGGTGGGTCTCCTCCTACCCTGAGGGCTCCTGCGGTACAGCCCCCCCGAGACCGACCTTCTTCGGCCTCGGCCCCGAGGAAGCGACGGCTGGATTCTACGTCCTCGTCGGTACCGGGAAGCTCCGGTGACATGCTTCGTCTGAAAAAATCGAAGAAGCATCGACACCGGTCTCCTTCCCGCGTCGGTACCGAGAGCTCTGGGTCGCCGAGGGAGTCGGCACCCAGTAGGCATCGGCACCGAGAGGACCGCTCACCCTCTGTTCAGGAGGTGTCGATGCGCTCCACCTTGGACAGCCCGGAACAGCCTCCATGCCCAGAACAGACTCTGTTCCATGTCTTTCTCCACAGCCGCTCTGCACGAGAGTCTCTGGGCCGTTCTCCCGGAGATCCTGGGAGAGCTGTTGCGCCCTTCCCCTCCGATACCGGGGGTGCTTGCGCCACCGGTACCGTCGAGTGAGGCACCGGCTGGCCCCTTGCCCGGGGTGAGGTCTCCGACATCGGTACCACTTGCGGTATCGACTGCGGCCGCCTCCCAGGAAGGCTCCCCGACGACGTCGGCGGAGGGAGCTTCGCCGGTGCGGGCGAGGGAGTCTACCTCTCGACGATCCCACCGTGGCCGTGTTTCCACGGAGTCGAGTCGGGCACGGCTTCAGACACAGGTTCATAAACTTGTGTCTGATACCGATGGTGAGGCCTCGTGGGAGGAGGAGGAGGACATCAGATATTTCTCTGACGAGGAGTCTGATGGCCTTCCTTCTGATCCCACTCCCTCCCCTGAGAGGCAGCTTTCTCCTCCCGAGAGTCTGTCTTTTGCGGCCTTTGTCCGGGTGATGTCTACGGCCATCCCCTTCCCGGTGGTCATGGAGGATGAGCCCAGGGCTGAAATGTTTGAGCTCTTGGACTATCCTTCTCCACCTAAGGAAGCGTCCACAGTACCCATGCATCATGTCCTAAAAAAGACATTGCTGGCGAACTGGTCCAAGCCTCTAAGTAATCCCCACATTCCCAAGAAGATAGAGTCCCAGTACCGGATCCATGGGGACCCAGAGCTGATGCGTACTCAGTTGCTTCATGACTCTGGTGTGGTGGATCTGGCCCTAAAGAAGGCTAAGAGTTCTAGGGAGCATGCTTCGGCGCCCCCGGGCAAAGACTCTAGAACCTTGGACTCCTTTGGGAGGAAGGCCTACCATTCTTCTATGCTCGTGGCCAAAATTCAGTCTTACCAGCTCTACACGAGCATCCATATGCGGAACAATGTGCGGCAGTTGGCGGGCTTGGTGGACAAGCTCCCTCTTGAGCAAGCCAAGCCATTTCAGGAGGTGGTCAGGCAGCTGAAGGCGTGCAGAAAATTCCTGGCCAGAGGGGTATATACCTTTGATGTTGCGTCCAGGGCCGCTGTTCAAGGTGTGGTGATGCGCAGACTGTCATGGCTGCGTGCCTCCGACCTGGAGAATAGGATCCAGCAGCGGATTGCGGACTCCCCTTGCCGAGCGGACAACATTTTTGGAGAGAAAGTCGAACAGGTGGTAGAGCAGCTCCACCAGCGGGATACCGCTTTCGACAAGTTCTCCCGCCGGCAGCCTTCAGCATCTACCTCCTCAGGTAGACGTTTTTATGGGGGAAGGAAGACTGTTCCCTACTCTTCTGGTAAGCGTAGGTACAATCCTCCTTCTCGACAGCCTGCGGCCCAGGCTAAGCCCCAGCACGCTCGCTCTCATCAGCAGCGTGCGCCTCAGCAAGGCCCCTCGGCTCCCCAGCAAAAGCAGGGGGCGAGCTTTTGACTGGCTCCAGCAGAGCATAGCCGACATCAACGTATCAGTGCCGGGCGACCTGCCGGTCGGGGGGAGGTTGAAAGTTTTTCACCAAAGGTGGCCTCTCATAACCTCCGACCGTTGGGTTCTTCAAATAGTCCGGCAAGGATACACCCTCAATTTGGCCTCGAAACCTCCAAATTGCCCACCGGGAGCTCAGTCCTACAGCTTCCAGCACAAGCAGGTACTTGCAGAGGAACTCTCCGCCCTTCTCAGCGCCAATGCGGTCGAGCCCGTGCCATCCGGGCAAGAAGGGCTGGGATTCTATTCCAGGTACTTCCTTGTGGAAAAGAAAACAAGGGGGATGCGTCCCATCCTAGACCTAAGGGCCCTGAACAAATATCTGGTCAAGGAAAAGTTCAGGATGCTTTCCCTGGGCACCCTTCTACCCATGATTCAGGAAAACGACTGGCTATGCTCTCTGGACTTGAAGGACGCCTACATGCACATCCCGATACTGCCAGCTCACAGGCAGTATCTGCGATTTCAGCTGGGCACATGTTACTTCCAGTACTGTGTGCTACCCTTTGGGCTTCGCCTCTGCGCCCAGAGTGTTCACGAAGTGCCTGGCTGTAGTAGCAGCGGCGCTTCTTAGGCTGGGAGTACACGTGTTCCCCTATCTCGACGATTGGCTGGTGAAGAACACATCCGAGGTAGGAGCTCTACAGTCCATGCAGATGACTATTCGCCTCCTGGAGCTACTGGGGTTTGTGATAAATTATCCAAAGTCCCATCTTCTCCCAGTACAGAGACTCGAATTCATAGGAGCTCTGCTGGATTCTCGGACGGCTCGTGCCTATCTCCCAGAGACGAGAGCCAACAACTTGTTGTCCCTCATCTCTCGGGTGTGAGCGTCCCAGCAGATCACAGCTCGGCAGATGTTGAGATTGCTGGGCCACATGGCCTCCACAGTTCATGTGACTCCCATGGCCCGCCTTCGCATGCGATCTGCTCAATGGACCCTAGCTTCC
This sequence comes from Microcaecilia unicolor, assembly GCF_901765095.1. Classification (NCBI taxonomy): domain Eukaryota; kingdom Metazoa; phylum Chordata; class Amphibia; order Gymnophiona; family Siphonopidae; genus Microcaecilia; species Microcaecilia unicolor. The sequence continues at coordinate 239,780,872 of NC_044032.1, read as the reverse complement.
CAGTGGTTTCAGGCTGCTGGAGATCTAGAAGACGTGATCCACCTCTGTCCATGAGTTTTCTCAAATCCCTGTATTGGTGGACAATTTGGTCCAATTTGACTCTGGGACGTCCTTTCCAAATTCCTCAGCCACAAAAAGTGCTGACTACGGATGCGTGTCTCCTGGGGTGGGGAGCTCATGTCGATGGGCTTCACACCCAGGGAAACTGGTCCCTCCAGGAACGCGATCTGCAGATCAATCTCCTGGAGTTACGAGCAGTCTGGAACGCTCTGAAGGCTTTCAGAGATCGGCTGTCCCACCAAATTATCCAAATTCAGACAGACAACCAGGTTGCCATGTATTACATCAACAAGCAGGGGGGCACCGGATCTCGCCCCCTGTGTCAGGAAGCCGTCAGCATGTGGCTCTGGGCTCGTCGTCACGGCATGTTGCTCCAAGCCACATATCTGGCAGGCGTAAACAACAGTCTGGCCGACAGGTTGAGCAGGATTATGCAACCTCACGAGTGGTCGCTCAACTCCAGAGTAGTGTGTCAGATCTTCCAGGTGTGGGGCACCCTTTTGGTAGATCTCTTTGCATCTCGAGCCAACCACAAAGTCCCTCAGTTCTGTTCCAGACTTCAGGCCCACCGCAGACTGGCATCCGATGCCTTCCTCCTGGACTGGGGGGAGGGTCTGCTGTATGCTTATCCTCCCATACCTCTGGTGGGGAAGACTTTGTTGAAACTCAAGCAAGACCGAGGCACCATGATTCTGATTGCTCCGTTTTGGCTGCGTCAGATCTGGTTCCCTCTTCTTCTGGAGTTGTCCTCCGAAGAACCGTGGAGATTGGAGTGTTTTCCGACCCTCATCACACAGGACGAAGGGGCGCTTCTGCGTCCCAACCTCCGGTCTCTGGCTCTCACGGCCTGGATGTTGAGAGCGTAGACTTTGCCTCTTTGGGTCTGTCAGAGGGTGTCTACCGTATCTTGCTTGCTTCCAGGAAAGATTCCACTAAGAGGAGTTACTTCTTTTTATGTAGGAGGTTTGCCGTCTGGTGTGACAGCAAGGCCCTAGATCCTCGCTCTTGTCCTACACAGACCCTGCTTGAGTACCTTCTGCACTTGTCTGAGTCTGGTCTCAAGACCAACACTGTAAGGGTTCACCTTAGTGCAATCAGTGCATACCATTACCGTGTGGAAGGTAAGCCGATCTCAGGACAGCCTTTAGTTGTTCGCTTCAGGAGAGGTTTGCTTTTGTCAAAGCCCCCCCGTCAAACCTCCTACAGTGTCATGGGATCTCAATGTCGTTCTCACCCAGCTGATGAAACCTCCTTTTGAGCCACTGAACTCCTGCCATCTGAAGTACTTGACCTGGAAGGTCATTTTCTTGGTGGCAGTTACTTCAGCTCGTAGAGTCAGTGAGCTTCAGGCTACTACTACTACTATTTAGCATTTCTATAGCGCTACAAGGCATACGCAGCGCTGTACAAACATAGAAGAAAGACAGTCCCTGCTCAAAGAGCTTACAATCTAATAGACAAAAAATAAATAAAGTAATCAAATCAATTAATGTGAACGGGAAGGAAGAGAGGAGGGTAGGTGGAGGCGAGTGGTTACAAGTGGTTACGAGTCAAAAGCAATGTTAAAGAGGTGGGTTTTCAGTCTAGATTTAAAGGTGGCCAAGGATGGGGCAAGACGTAGGGGCCCCTTACACCAAATTTCATCATAATAGAGTAGTCCTCCGCACTCACCCTAAGTTCTTGCCGAAGGTAGTGTCGGAGTTCCATCTGAACCAGTCAATTGTCTTGCCAACATTTTTTCCCCGTCCTCATTCCTGCCCTGCTGAACCTCAGCTGCACACATTGGACTGCAAAAGAGCATTGGCCTTCTATCTGGAGCGGACACAGCCCAACAGACAGTCCGCCCAATTGTTTGTTTCTTTTGATCCCAACAGGAGGGGAGTGGCTGTGGGGAAACGCACCATATCCAATTGGCTAGCAGATTGCATTTCCTTCACTTACGCCCAGGCTGGGCTGGCTCTTGAGGGTCATGTCACGGCTCACAATGTCAGAGCCATGGCTGCGTCAGTGGCCCACTTGAAGTCAGCCACTATTGAAGAGATCTGCAAAGCTGCGACGTGGTCATCTGTCCACACATTCACATCTCATTACTGCCTGCAGCAGGATACCCGACGCGACAGTCGGTTCGGGCAGTCAGTGCTTCAGAATCTGTTCGGGGTTTAGGATCCAACTCCACCCCCCTAGGCCCATGTTTTATTCTGTTCCAGGCTACACTCTCTGTTAGTTGGATAAGTTTTTAGGTCAATCTCAGTTATGTTCTCGCCGTTGCGAGGCCCAATTGACCATGTTTGTTGTTTTGAGTGAGCCTGGGGGCTAGGGATACCTCATCAGTGAGAACAAGCAGCCTGCTTGTCCTCGGAGAAAGCGAATGCTACATACCTGTAGAAGGTATTCTCCGAGGACAGCAGGCTGATTGTTCTCACAAACCCGCCCGCCTCCCCTTTGGAGTTGTGTCTTCCCTTGTCTTGTCTTGCTACATACGGGACTGACGAACACGAGCCGGTTCGGGCGGGAAGATGGCCGCGCATGCGCAGTGCGCATGGGCGCGCGAGGACTAGCAAAGGCCTTTGCTAGTGAAGTTTCCGATTGGAGGGGCTGCCGTGGACTTCACCCATCAGTGAGAACAATCAGCCTGCTGTCCTCAGAGAATACCTTCTACAGGTATGTAGCAGTCGCTTTACTGGTGGCCTGTCAAAAATGATAGGGTAAAAGGCATTGTAAATGTGTACCTTTACCCCCTTAACTTCTCATCATGCCCCCCTTCCAACAACAGACTCTTTCACACACTAATACCCTTTTAGCCACCCATCCTTGAAGGCCCTTCTCTTCCTCCCTTTCTCCTTCACATCTCCAGAGGTTACCCAGTTCCAGGAGAGAGATTTTAGAGCAGTTTAGTATTTCTGGCAGTCCATCCTGATGTTTTATAGGACTTGCAGTTCTGATTTTAGTGTGTAGAATCAGAGTCTCCAAAAACACCACACTGCTTTGGAATGGAAATGCAAAACCAGGAGTGGCCAAAAGTCTCCTGCCAAGAACTGGGCACCTTGGCAGCTCATCCTATCATCCAGCAGCTGTTTATCCACTGCCTTAGCTGTTGGGGCTGGTCTCCTTAGCAGGTCTGTCATTGCCTCTACTATAGTTGGCCATTCTCCTTGGTGCAGCTGTCTATTGGCGTTATAGACTGCATGTAGCATGCAGTGCCGCCTACATTTCACCCATGCACAGCTATACCTGAGAATTATCGCCTGATTTCTTCATTATCTTTTGCAGCAAAGGTGATGGAGAAGTTACTGTTCTCCGAGGACAAGCAGGCTTAATTATACTCACAACTGGGTCGACAATCTGCGGCGGCCCGGGAACTGGCATTATACATAGCAAAAAAGTTACCAGACTCTTCTGTCATGTCCACCGTACTGCTCATGTGCAGAGTGCCTTCCTGCCCATCATGTGACTGCATTCCTCAGTTCAGCGGTTCTTTCTGCAGTTCCTCGTTCCGCCCGGAAAAGAGCCTTTTTCAAGTGCCTTACGACTGTTTTATGCCCTTTTTTCCTATTTTGTTTCTTTAAAAAAAAAAAAAAACCTTACTTCTTTAGTTTCTTTTGCCCGTATTTAATTTTTCTTATTTTTTCAGCACGGGCTGCATTTAGGCTTGTTCGGGTGGGGTTCCCCTTGTTTTTGTGCCTTTACTTTTTTTCTTAGGCACAATTGAGCCTTTTGATTTCGCCGAAACCGTCTTCCCTTCCATGTCATCGAAGACTCCCAGTGGCTTCAAGCGTTGTACTTGGTGCAACCAGACCATCTGAGATACTGATACACACTCTTGGTGTATTCAGTGTCTTGGGCCCGACCATAGTCTGGCAAATTGTATCCTTTGTCTTCGTATGAATGTAGCTTCCTCGTCCCAGAAGGCCCTGCAAGCTCTACTATTACCCATGGCCGAATACCTCAAGTCTGCAGTTCACCTTTGAGCTCGGAGACAATTAAACTAACCTCGCCTCCAAAGTCCTAGACCATGGAAGGGAAAGAAAACTAAAAGGATTTTAAGACCCAGTAACCAGACAGATGGTAAGTACAAGTTACTAGTTGTTTATTTAAACCCAATTTGGGGTATGGAAAAAAATGATGTTCTTAACACATTAGGTTCTTTTGTAACATAAAAATACATTTATACATAAACTAATAGCATAATTTTCTTCTTACAGGTGCAGCAGTAGAACAACAGTGAAACCAACAGACAAATATTAACCAAAGTATCTTATTTGTTCTCTCTCAATCTATAAATTTCCTTTATATTGTGTGTCTCAAGAATCAATTATTTTGAATTACTTTGTCTTTTAGGTGTGAACACCCAGATTCAGTCTCTACAACAGGTAAGTCAGATTAAACTGACCTTTCAGTGTCCTTTTGCATAGGAGTGAAGACTTATCTTTGGCCCTTCTTGGAGCTTCTTTGTTCTTCCCCCTTGTATGTTGGAGCTCAGGATCTTCTCTTTCAGTACAGGAACCTACTGCCTCATCCTTTAAATGAAATCAACAAAAAAAACCTTCCTTCCTGACTAACAGCAGGAACAGCAGTAGCTGGGATTCAGGGATAACTGTGGCTTGCTAACTAACAAAATAAAGAATAATTGTATAACCTTAAATAGTTTCTCTGTTCTTGTACTGAGTTCCCTAACTAAGGAAGGGCACTCTTCATTGGATCTTGCAGTCACATAGCTCTCAGCATCTTTGTCTCTCTCAAATTCATGCAGTCTTACACTCTAGTGCACCAGTTTTCCTAGTGGCTTAACTGGGATACTTGCACAAATTTGTTTTACACAATCATGGTCTCTCTACCAGCCTTAACTTGCAAAACTTTTAAACAGCACACAAACAAACAAAAATCAGTTTTAGTTCTTTTTTTCACTGTTCAAATCCAACACTTTTCTCCTCCAGCTCACTTCAACTGCACTCAGAGCTCAAACACTTGCAGAGAAATTCCCTTTCCTATACTTAAACAGCACACAGAAAAATCAGTTTTAGAACTTCCTTTCTCTGCTCAAATCCAACACTTTTCACTTTCAACTCTCTTTACCTGTATTCAGGAATTTAAAGCTCACAGAAAAACTTACTTTCACACACTTTTCTGCCTAGAAATCCTGTCATGCACTCAGAGCTCTCCCAAACACATCTTTCCTCTCCAGCAAGGTTGCCAGATCGGAAAGATTTTCCCCTCCCAAAATCAGCCCTAAACCAGCCCAAAACCAGCCCAACGTCAAATCCCGCCTCCCACGTCACCAGCCCCGCCTCCCACGTCACCAGCCCCGGCCCCTGACGTCACCCCTGATGTCGTTAACCCCACCCCTGATGTCGACCATGCCCCTCAAAAGCTTCTATTGGACCACATCGGACCAATAGAAGCCCCGGGAAAGCTTTTATTGGACCAAATTGGACCAATAGAAGCCCTGGAAAAGCTTCTATTGGACCAAATTGGACCAATAGAAGTCCCGGAAAAAAGCACACAGCGGCCACAGGAGAAGAGCCCAAACCCGCACCCCGCAGCTGCCGAAATTTTGCCGCAGCTGCTCAAAGAAAACCAGCCCAGTGTTGCGGGAAGACCGCAACCCTGGCAACAATGCTCTCCAGTGTCTTCAGCCCTTCCTCCATTTCCTGGCAAGCTGTTGCCAAGGGACACTGGGTCTCTGAATCACCAGCTGACCTCTGCTGGCCAATAAGGTGTCAGAACACAGGGTGTTTGCCTCATGGACACTAATTAACATTTTTTCACAATCTCCATTTTTGAAAATAACTTTCCATAGGAAATAATAGAAAAGCTATACTTTCAGACAAAACCCCATACAATTTCTATACAATCACATCAGAACATCTCACAATCATTGGTGCCATTAAACCACACATACAGTGTATTTTTCACATGTTTAAACACACATCTAAATACATTTACAGACTTTTATCCAACACTCAGAGCATTGGGGCAAGCCGCAGACAGCGCAGCTCCATGCAGGAAATCCAGAACAATCTCTGGGAGCCCAGGTAAAAAAAATATATATATATATAACCCACCGGGTTACATGAAGAAAAGGATGCAAATTTCCTGAGAGGCTCAAAGAGAAGAACTTTTTGGAGCTCGGTCCGGTCCTTCGATATCGGCATTGAGGTCGTCGGTGTCAAGGGAGGCACCGACATCGGGAGTCACGGTAGGAATGGCTGCTGCTGAGAGACCCACAGACACTGGGAGTAGTGAGGCATCGAGTGGGTCTCCACCTGTCTCGAGACCTGCTGTGCAGGCCTCCCAGGACCGGCCGTCGTTGGACCCAACCCTGAGGCAATGTGAGGATTCCACGTCATCCTCGGCACCGAGGAGTCTCAGTGAGGTGCATCGAGCGAAGGCAAAGAAGCACTGACACCACTCTCCTTTGACGCTTGGTGCCGGGAGCTCCAGGATGTCGAGGGATCCGGCACCCGAGGAGTGTCTCCTCTTTCTTGACGTTATTGTTTTACTTGTAGGTCTTTATTTTTGTGTGCTAACATTTGTGGCATGATATTCAGCCAACGGAGGTAAGTAAGCTGCTCACAGCCGTGGTATGAAATAATCTCGGATATCCAAGCTGGGGCATGTCCGACTTCCAGCATTAAATATCCGGGTATCTGCAATTTCGTGGAAATTAACCGGTTACCAGCTGATAGTCAGACTGGGGCGTAGTTAACTTGGCGGATAAATTAGGACTACTTTTTTGCTGTTCAAACTCTATCTACATACATAGCTGGTTAGTGGATTGAATATTACTGCTAACCGGCAAAGTTGCAGCCCCTATCCTAGCGAGTTAGACAATGGCTAGTTAGAGCAGTTATTTGGTGGCAGTACGCAGTTAAGTGCCGCTGAATATTGGTGACCAGCAGGCTTAGCGGGGTTTAACCTTCCAGCAGCCTCCCAACCCGGTTAAATCCCTTTGAGTAGCAGGTGTTTATTTGTAATATTTTAATAGGTGTTTTTAAGGATAAAGAATGTTCACCTAATTGTTAAAAGTTATGTCTCTGGCCTGTGCTTTGAAAAATGCCCTTCCTTGAGACCATCCTCTTGCATTGCTCATATCTGTGTGATGCTCTCTTGGGGTTTTGATACAGATCAATACAGCACTGCCCTTAGTACCCTCCCTCCCAGTTTATTGAAATTCAAAACGGTGAGCATGGCTAAGTTTTCAAAAACCCTGGTAACATCAGTTAACTCTACATAAATGAAATAAAAGTCAGAACGAAACAAGGTGGATCGTCATTTTAGCTGTTCCACTCTATCTAAAAACAAAACAAAATATTGTGCCTGGTAACTGCAGCTGTTGTGCACTTCCACTGCGCATCAGCCTATCCTCAGTCTGTAGATGTGGCTGTAACACGTATGCCTGCACTTAACATAGCCGTCAGGTTACCCAGTTTCAGGAGGGAGATTTTAGGCCAGCCCTGGATTCTACCAATCTCAATCTTGGTGCATTATGGGACCTGCAGCTCTGATTTCAATGGGTAGAATTAGGGAGTACAAACACCACACTGCTTTAGGAAGTTTAAAACCAGGAGTGGCCTCAAAGTCTCCCTTCTGGAATTGGATATCTTGAGATTTCTACACTGGTTCTAGAGATGCCCAGTTACCCAGTTCCAGGCTGGAGATTTTGGGACAGTCCTGTTTTTCTGACCATCCCATCCTGTTACAATTAGACTTGCAGCACTGATTTAAATGGGCAGGATCAGGCACTACAAGTCCCACACAGCTTTGGGATGTAAATTTCAAACCAGGATTGACCCACAATCTCCAGCCTGGAACTAGGTAACATGGTATCTCTCTGGCTCTCATGAGGGTCTAAATATTTTGTGTTTTCATTCGTCAGTGTCCCCTAGGATGGCACAGGTTAGGGAATGGCACAGTACTTGGTCTTCAGCATCTTCCTTTTCCTCTCCCTCCCCATTGTGATCTCTAACATCTCTCTCCTTCCTTCCTTCCATCCGTCCCTTCACTCTGAGATTTTCAGCGCTTTTCATCCCTTCTGTTGGCGAAGCAATGCAATAGTCAACATCTATAGAAGATGCATTGCGGCTGGCTCCTGCTCCCTCTATAACAGGAAGTTTGGAGAGACTGGGAGTTGGCAGGCCTTGAGCTTGTCTGGATGCTCAAGGTCCTGCCCCAGCCATGGTGCATCTTCTGTAGTTGTTAACTGATATGTTGCTTCCCCAGAGGAAAGAGATAAGCTGCTGAACACCTTATGGAAAGGGGGGAGGGCGAAGGTTGAGGGAGGGAAGGAACAAACAAACAAACAAACAAGAGAAATGCTAGGCACCCTAGTAGTTGTGGAGGGTAGAGATGTTGTAGACCAAGAGGGAGGGAAGTATGGAAAGAAAGATGCTAGAGACCACAGAGGAGGCAAGAGGAAGGGAAGGTGAGAGATGTTGGACACCAAAGAGGGAGGGAGATGAAGAGTGATCCTGGACTGTGGAATGAAAGGATAGGAAAGAAGAGATGCTGGAAATGGGGAAGCAGGACCTTGAACCACCCCTTAATGGGAGGGGGGCACACATTTGAAGGTTGGCCTAGGGCACTGATCTTCACTAATTTAAGTCAGGACCACTTTGGATCAAAATGAGCTGAAGAAGAGCTGCCAGATATCTTCCCATGCTGGTCAGCAGTGTTGTAGTCCTGCATGTGTCATTGACAGACATCCCCACTAGCCTGTCTTCAGAGCATCTTCAAAGAGGTGGGTATTTCCAAATGCATTCTCTTTGTTTATTGGGAAATGCCTTGTCTTTCAAGCATGGAAATTTTCTACTGTATTCTTTCTGTCATGAGCTTGGATAGAGAGGCAGAAAGTAACAAGGGAGAAATGATGGTGAGGGCCGCTCCAGAGGTCTCCAGGGCCACCATTGGCCCTCAGGCCTTGCATTGAAGAATACTGGCCTAGTGTGTCAAATATCCTTGGCCCAACCGTGACACTCTCTATGCCCTATTGTCTTCCACAGACAGCATCCTACTCTGGCACTTGGAGGTCACAGGATGTGGGAAGAGGGCTTCTGATGGAGGAAGCAAAGAAAAAAATGACATGACCAGCAAGTACACATAGTGCTGTCCGCTAACAGGGTCACTTGCTACTTTCCTTGGGAGAATGATAAACAGCATTTCTGATAATATATTCAAGGCACTTCAGATTAATGGTGTGTGAGAGTAATCACAGGTCTTTCTTTTTTTCTTTTACATGAAAATGAGGGGGGTTGTTTTTTAAATGTGTTTATTATCTTTCCAGCTGCCTTGCTGATGACTCTTTGCAGATAATTAATGATCTGACTCCAGAGACCCCATTAACTGGGACCAACTGTCCATAAATTAGAGTCTGGGGAGGGGGCAGAGGAGGAGATGTGTGCCTCTATCAAGAAAGACTGAGTCCACCTTTTCCCTTCTCACCTGCACAGCTGACGGGGAGGGGGGGCCTGCTGATCTACCAATTAGAGACCCATCATGCCTGATGCCTTTACGAGACCTTTCGCTCTCCCTTTCTGGATGACGATTACCTCACGTGCACACGCATCTGTCATAAATTACAGTGTAGCTGGCACAGGATGATAGAATAAAAGCATAAAGGTTAAATGCACCAGTTGAATATCATGTACTCATCAGCCCCTTCCTCTCTCTCGTTTAAGTGGTGTGCTGCATCCATTGATTCCAGTTTATATCCCAGGTGCATTTTAAAGGCTCTCACACTACTGATGCAGAATTCCCACAACTTTAGCTTCCATAGCATCCCACAGATCAATCCAGAAACTGGTGGGTTATGTCCCTTTGCCAGCAGGCGGAGATAGAGAGAACTTCTGAGGCTCTATATGGTCATGTGCAGCTAGCCAAACCTCAGTATTCTCTCTATCTAGCAGGTGGATGGTCATAACTCTGCAGCTCTGGATTTTGGGACTCCTCGCCCGTTCCCTTGGGATGAGTTGAGGTACCCATGGGGTTGAGAGCTCGCTAAGGTGCTGAGCAGGGATACCTGGTCCCCCCAGGTCCCTCCCTTTCTCCCCCCTCCTGCTGGTTTCCTCTCCTGTCAGGTTGGCAGGAGCACGTGAGTTAATCTCCTATTTTCTTTTTAAAAAAAAAGGAAAGAGAAGGAACAGCAGTTCTCAGGCTCTCACAGTACCAGGTTTTTGGTCCAGTTGGGCTGGGGAGCTGTTTCAGCGGGTGGGGAGGAGTGTTCGGTGTCTTTTTTCAGACAGGGCATATGGCAACCCCTTCTGAGTCTGTTAAACGCTGCTCCCGGTGTGGGAACCAGAGAGCAGCATCTGGAGCCTGCGAATCCTGCCCTCGAGCTTCGGCGGGGCAGGGAAGCTCTTCTTCAGGACGGAAGACATCGGACCCGGGGGAGAGCAGCGGGGGCAGTTCTGTTGCTGGGTTCCTCCTGGCGGCCCTCCCGTCTGGCGGATGATCATTTTGGCGCCATCATGCCGTTGAAAGGGCGGGCGGCAGCGGAGTTCGCGCCCGAAGCGCGAAAGTGGCAAACAGCTGATTCGCGATCAGCTGGAGCCACGGAGTTAGTGCAGTCAGGCTCCGGGGGAACGGAGACAGCAGTGGAAGCAAGATGGCGGTTTTCCCACGCTCTGTCCCCTCGCGCCGTTTTGACAGATGCCATTTTGAATTCAGGGGGGGAGCAGGTTGCGGGGCCTTCCTGTGCCTCGGCTCGAAAATCTGGGAATTCTGAGGTAACTGCTGACGGGGCTGAGCAGGGTCTGCCCTTTTCTCCCGAATTTGTGCTCTTGTTGCACAGAACCTTTCTATTGAAACGATCTGGGGGAGCCATTGCTGTAGAAGACGCATTGGGGTCCCCTCACGAGGCAGTTTCAGTGTCCTCTCCTTCTATGGCAAAGAGAACTCGCTTGGATAGCCGGTAGGTGGATTTTGGGTCAGAATTGGGTATTGAGGTAGATGACGGTCAGTTGTCCGTAGTTTCCCAACTGACCCGGATGCCAGTCTGTCGGGATGGGGAGCCCATTGTCGGGGACTCACGGCACAGGGTGCGTGGTCTCGGATGGAGGCTTCTTGGTCCATCAATCTGTTAGAGCTGAGGGCAGTGCGTCTTGCATTGCAGGCATTTCAGGCGGATCTGACGGGGAAGCTGGTTTGGGTCCTCTCCGACAACGCGAACGCGGTGACCTATGTCAATCGTCAGGGGGGCACCAAGAGTGTTCATCTAGCCAAGGAGGCGATGTGTCTATGCCGTTGGGCGGTAGAGCACTTTGATCAGCTATCGGCAGCGCACATAGCGGGAACGTTGAACACAGAAGCGGACTTTCTGAGTCACCGTATGTTGGATCCAGGGGAGTGGGAACTCTCCGCACAGGCGTTTTTGTTGATCACTAGGCAGTGGGGAGTTCCGGATATGGACCTGATGGTGTGGGCAGACAGCGCCAGTCACACAATTTTTCAGCCAAAGTAGGGATCCCCAGTCTCGGGGGATCGATGCCCTTCTTCATCCTTGGCCGCAGGCCGCTCTTCTGTACGTGTTTCTGCCATGGCTTATGATAGGCAGGATTTTGGGTTGAGTGGCAAGGCACCCAGGTCGGGTGATCTTTGTGGGGCCGGATTGGCCCAGGCGTCCGTGGTACGCAGATCTGGTGCGCCTTTGGGTCGACAATCCGTTGCGGCTGCCCACTCATCGGGATCTGCTGCGTCAAGGTTCCATGCTTATGGAGGATCCCTCCCCATTTGGTCTTATGGCCTGGCTATTGAGAGGGCAAGGTTGAGGCGTAAAGGTTATCCAGAAAAGGCCATTGCCACTATGTTGAGAGCTAGGAAGCTAGGAATGGGTGGCGGAGCTGGTGGTTGGGAAGCGGGGCTAGTGCTGGGCAGACTTATACGGTCTGTGCCGGGGCTGGTGGTTGGGCGGCGGGGATAGTGCTGGGCAGACTTATACGGTCTGTGCCAGAGCCGGTGGTGGGAGGCAGGGATAGTGCCGGGCAGACTTACACGGTCTGTGCCAGAGCTGGTGGTGGGAGGCGGGACTGGTAGTTGGGAGGCGAGGATAGTGCTGGGCAGACTTATACAGTCTGTGCCAGAGCTGGTGGTGGGAGGCGGGGTTGGTGGTTGGGAGGCAGGGATAGGGCTGGCCAGACTTATACGGTCTGTGCCCTGAAGAGGACAGTACAAATAAAAAAAAGTAGCACATATGAATTTATCTTCTTGGTCTTTTTCTGCCGTCATCTACTATGTTACTATGTTACACGTCAACAGTGTATGCTAGAGTGTGGAGAACCTTTGAGGCGTGGTGTGCGAAGGCAGGTCTGTCAGCCTTTACGGCTTCAGTTTCTTCGATCTTGGCTTTTTTGCAGGATGGTCTTGACAAGTCTCTGTCTTTGAGCTCCTTGAAGGTTCAAGTGGCGGCCTTAGCTTGTTTCAGAGGTCGTTTGCAAGGGTCTTCCTTAGCCTCTCATCCGGATGTTGTTAGGTTTTTGAGGGGAGTCAATCATCTGCGTCCTCCGCCGAGGTTGGTTTTTCCTTCCTGGAATTTGAATTTGGTGCTGAAGGCTTTCCAGCGGTCTCCGTTTGAACCACTGTCTCAATTGTCGGTTAAAGATTTGACTTTGAAGACAGTGTTTTTGGTGGCTATTTCCTCAGCGAGGAAGCAGGCATATCTTCGTTTTACGGAAGCAGGCGTATCTCTCCGGACGGTTCCGTCCTTTTTGCCTAAGGTTGTTTCACGTTTCCATATGAGTCAACAGCTTTGTCTTCCCTCTTTTCGTAGGGAGGATCATCCGACGGAGTTTTGTGCGCTCCGGTGTCTGGATGTTAAGCGGGCTAATCAGATATTTGGAAGTGACTAATGATTTCCATTGTTCGGATCATTTGTTTGTTCTTTTTGCGGGTCCAAGATAGGGACAGCAAGCTTCTAAGGCGACGGTGGCTCATTGGTTGAGAGATGCCATCGCCTCAGCTTATATAGCATTCAGGAGGGATCCGCCGTCCTAGCTCCAAGCTCATTCCACTAGGGCACAGGTGACTTCTGTGGCAGAGGCTAGGTCGGTTTTGTTGGAAGAGATTTGTAGATCGGCCACCTGGTCCTCGGTGCATACTTTTTTGAAGCACTACAGAGCGGATGTAGCAGCAAGGGCTGAGGCTGCGTTCGGTGCTTCGGTTCTGCAAACTGGGGTCTCTGGGTTCCACCCTATTTAAGAACTGCTTGGGTACATCCCACCACTCTCTGGATTGATCTGTGGGACACTATGGAAGGAAAAATTAGTTATTACCTGATAATTTTCTTTCCATTAGTCCCGACAGATCAATCCAGAGGCCCTCCCTGGAGTTTTCTGCATATCTGTTTTCTAGTTTAGGTTGTTTTCTGGTTTCAGGTTTGCAGTTCCAGTTTCTTGGACTGTTATTGTTTCTTCAGGGTCCTTTGGAGCAACTTCCTTGTTTACTGTGAGCTGCATGCGTTCCTCCCACGCTTGCGGTGGCAGGGTGTCCTTGAATTCTCGAATAATAGGAGAATAGCTCTCTGTTGGGAGTTGGACATTTATTTGGCTTTGATATGGATAATACTGAGGTTTGGCTAGCTGCACATGACCATATAGAGCCTCAGAAGTTCTCTCTGCCTGCTGGCAGAGGGACATAACCCACCAGTCTCTGGATTGATCTGTCGGGACTAATTGAAAGAAAATTATCAGGTAATAACTAATTTTTCCTTTTTTTTTTTTCTGTTCATCTCTATGTCTTTTTGCCACTGTTTAGTCCTGAACCGCACCTTCCTTACTTGGCATCCTGTGCCAGAGCTATAATCTGTGAGGTGTTGGTCTTCTGGTGCATGAGTGGGTAATGGGGGTAAGTGTGATTCAGTTATAAATGTGCAAGGGAGGGATAAGAAAGCTGGAAAAAAAATACTTATGCAGATTAAAATGGGTAATAGTCAGTCCTTGATTTAGGCCGAGGCAAACGTAGGCAGCTGCCTTCGACATCAACTTCTGATAAGTGCTAGAGCGCTGCCACCACTGTCGTACCTCATTCTGGAACCGCAAAAAATGGAGACGGCCAAGGGGTAATGATGTCACTGGAAAAGTTCTTCTAAAAACCGGAGGAGACGTTTATAAAGAAACAATTCTTTATTGCAAGCGAAGTAACAAAGAATTGCTTCTTTATAGACGTCGCCTCTGGTTTTTAGAAGAGCCTACCTTTCCTACTTCTTGCTTCTGCAACCTTTTACCTAGGAACCAGTGTACCTCCACCCCTTTGGGGTGGTTTTCTTTGCTCTGTCACTGGAAAAGTGGCATCATTACCCCCTGACCGTCTCCACTTTTTACTGTTCCTTTTCTCTGCAGAACATTTTTACGCCTCCATTCTTGACCGGCACCGCTCCTAGCCAGTCCCTTAGCAGTGGCAATACCAAATCCACTTGTAAAATTCAGCACAGGCCCTGCATCGTTGAGCCTGTCTTCTTGCATGTGCGATGAATTTTTAAAATGGATTTGTTTTGGGTTGGGGACCAGGCTGAGGAGGACTGGGGGGGGGGGGGGGGTAGGTAAGGGTGGATGGTGAGAGAGGAAAGATGTGTGTGTGGGGAGGGGGAGGGGGGTGTCTAGAGCACCTCTTGCCTTCACCCTCTGTATTTGCCTTTTTTTGGTAAAGGAAAGGCATGGGTACATGTGCAGCCCTGTGGTTTTTCTGCTATTCCGAAGATTACTAAGAATATTTGGCACAGCTGCCAAGTTACCACTTCCAAGAAGGATATTTTGAGCCATTCCTGGATTTCTGCTAACCCCTTCCTTATGCATTATGGGAATTGCAGCACTGATTTCATTGGGTAGCATCATTTTATTTATTTATTTGTAGCATTTGCATCCCACATTTTCCCACCAATTTGCAGGCTCAATGTGGCTTACATTTGCCGTAATGGCGGTTGCCATTTCCGGGTAACAGATTTACAAATGGTCTTACGTTAAGGTGGATACATACATAATAACATACATGGAATATGATATATATAGAACAGAGCATGGTATATGTATATACCATGTGCATACATACATGGTGAGGAAGAATACATTCTGGTACTGTATAAAGGTTCCTGAGTAATAAATTGGATTTTAACATATATTAGATCATTGACTATAAAGAGATCCTATTCAACATAAGGTTTAGAGTGGTAGTGCTTCATCATTGAGAGCGGTTAATCAGTCATGCGATAAAAAGTTCGGTTTTGAACAGGTCGTGTATAATGTTGTTATTTAGTGTTTAAGATGGATGTTTATTGTATGCCTTCTTGAATAGTTCTGTTTTCAATAGCCTTCAGAAGATGGATAGGTCTTTTGTTGTCTTTATGGCCTTCGGTAGTGCGTTCCATAACTGCGTGCAGATGTATGAGAAGCTAGTCGCGTATGTGGATTTGTATTTTAGTCCTTTGCAGTTAGGATAGTCGAGATTGAGGAATGTGCGTGATGATCTTTTTGCATTCCTAGTATGCAAATCTATAAGGTTCGACATGTAGGTCGGGGCTTCCCCATAGATGATTTTGTGGACCAGGGTGCAAACTTTGAACGCAATTCATTCTTTTAGTGGGAGCCAGTGTAGTTTTTCTCTTAGGGGTTTGGCGCTTTCGTAGTTTGCTTTCCCAAATATAAGTCTGGCTGCTGTGTTTTGAGCGGTCTGAAGCGTCTTAATGATTTGTTCTTTGCATCCGGCGTAAATGGCATTGCAGTAGTCTAGATGAGTTAGCACCATTGATTGTACTAGGCTGCGGAATATTTCTCTTGGGAGGAAAGGTTTGATTCTTTTAAGTTTCCACATTGAGTAGAACATTTTCTTTGTTGTATTTTTCGCATGGTCTTCGAGTGTGAGATTTCGGTCAATTGTGACTCCCAGGATTTTCAGGCTGTTTGAGATCGGAAGTGTGTAATCCGGGGTGTTTATGGTATTGGGTTTGTTTGTGTTGTATGATGAGGACAGGATGAGACATTGTGTTTTTTCTGCGTTTAGCTTTAGTTGGAATGCATCTGCCCATGAATTCATTATTTGGAGGCTGTATGTGATATCATTTGTGATTTTGGTTATGTCTTGTTTGAACGGGATGTATATCGTGACATCGTCTGCGTAGATGTATGGGTTGAGTCCTTGGTTGGATAGCGATTTGGCTAAAGGTATCATCATTAGGTTGAAAAGGGTTTTGTGAGAGCGGTGATCCTTGTGGTACTCCTCATTCAGGTTTCCATGGTGTTGATGTTTTTGAGTTTGAGATCACTTGATCATGGACTACAACCACCACACTACTTTGGAATGACAGTTTAAAACTAAGATTGGACAAAAAATTCTCTTTCCCTGGAACCGAGTAACTTGGCAACTCTGGGCCTGATATTCAGCATGCATTAACTGGCTGGGAATGGCCACCGACCGTTTAACTTGCATCTCAGCAGCCTTTAACCGTTTTTTGCCACCGAAAATGCCCAGTTAGTGCAAACAGGGCTGGTCTTAGGCCGAGGCGGCCGCATAGGGCCTCACGCTTAAGGGGGCCCCGCGCGGTGCACCTCAGTCAGCCTCCTTCGCTCCCGATTCCCGGCGCTCCGGCAGTATTTAAATTTACCTACGTTGCAGGCAGCTTGGCAGCGTCAGTGAAAACGCTGTCTGATGTCCCACCAGCCTTCCCTTCGCTCGCTCGTTCGTTCCTTCTCAGTGTCCCGCCCCCAAGGAAATTACGTCAGAAGAAGGCGGGGCACTGAGGGAATGAACGAGCGAAGGGAAGGCTGGTGGGACGTCAGACAGCGTTTTCACTGACGCTGCCAAGCTGCCTGCAATGGAGGTAAATTTAAATACTTGAAGATTTGAAGAGAAGAGGGCGGGCAGGTGGGCATGGGAGCGGGAGGGATGGGGAGAGAGGAGAGCGTTGATCAATGACATGGATGGGAGGTCAGGGCCCAGGGAGAGAGGATTAATTGCTGGACATGGAGGGGAGGGAGGAAAATTGCTGGATTTGGATAGATGGAGGAGGGAAGGGGAGAGAGGAGCATCGATGGATGGGAGGGCAAGGCCCAAGGAGAGAGGATTAATTGCTGGACATGGAGGGGAGGGAGGAAAATTGCTGTATTTGGATAGATGGAGGAGGGAAGGGGAGAGAGGAGCATCAATGGACATGGATGGGAGGGCAGGGCCCAGGGAGAGAGGAAAATTGCTGGACATGGAGGGGAGGGAGGAGAATTGCTGGATCTGGATAGATGGAGGAGGGAAGGGGAGAGAGGAGCATCAATGGACATGGATGGGAGGGCAGGGCCCAGGGAGAGAGGAAAATTGCTGGACATGGAGGGGAGGGAGGAGAATTGCTGGATCTGGATAGATGGAGGAGGGAAGGGGAGAGAGGAGCATCAGTGGACATGGATGGGAGGTCAGGGCCCAGGGAGAGAGGAAAATTGCTGGACATGGATGGGAGGGCAGGGCCCAGGGAGATGAGGGGAGGGCAGGGGAGAGAGGAGAATTGCTGGATATGGAATGGAGGGAAGGAAAGACAAAGGAAGGAGATGCACATTGTAAACGGGCCCGCTGCTCCAGTATGGGGGAGGAAGCTGCCTTCCATGAATAGCCAGAACTTCACAAAACTGCCACCAGGATATACTTCAAAACATTCCTTTATTTTCCAGATTCATAAACAAAACTTCACTCCAGAGTAGAGACTTGCTTCTCAGGCAGGGCTGTTCTGCCTTGCTTAGTACATCAGCCAATTACACAAAGACTTTGCCCCCCTTCCCTGAGGGGAATGCAATAGTCCTTTGGAAATCCCAGCTTTTTTTTTGTCCCAGTCAGTAGCAAACAAACAGTACTTGTCCCATAAGCAGGATTTCCCCTCAGACAAACAGTTAATCACAAAGCAGCCTTTACTTTCAGGAGGTTCAATACTTTTGGGACTTCCTCCCACCCAAGGTATTTAAGCCTGTTCAGTACTTTAGGGACCTGTCTTGCCCAAGGATTTTCAGCCTGCACTGCTCCTCTCCTCCTGAACTGAATCCCTCTTCCCACCAGGCAGCCCTCCTTCATAAACAAGCCTTCCAACTTCAGAGGTTCTCAAGATAATCAGGTTTCAAAACAGGTTAGGAATTCCCCCAGCAAACTTTCCAACATTCATGGTTTCCCCAAAGCAAACAGGCTTCTCTACTTAAGCAGGGTTTAAACCAAAATAAATTCCAAAACCATGTAGGTTTCCAAACCTTCAGGGGCTGCCTTCCTCAGCTCTCAAGCTCCCATTCCCTTCTGCTTTCTTCCCCTGCTCAGGCTGATTAATTCCCTCTTCCATCCAATCCTTCTCCTGCTTCTCATCCCACCCCTCCCTATTACAGGTGGGCAGCATGATATACTGATTGCGGGTCCAGGGGAACTGGCTCCTTCATTCACCCTCCCTCTTGTGGTCAGAGACGGTATAGGGCCAGCTTGCCTATCCCCTGGGCTCTCACTGCTAGGACTGGAAATGCATTCTGGGAGATGTAGTTCACGGGTTTGCTGCTTCATTCTATACATCTGGGATGTAGCCTTGTCACAACATGGATGGAGGGGAAGGGAGAGAGGAGAAATGCTGGACATGGATGTAGGGGAGGGGAGGAAAGTAGATGCACATGGATGGAGGGGAAATTGCTGAATTTAAGGGCTGGATCGGAACACTTTGAAGGCAGATGCTGAAACTGGAGAAAGGATAGGGACAGGGCTACAGATGGTAGACAGGACACAGGAGGATGGTGGACATGGTGAGAGAAAAAATATCAAATGGAAAGAAGACACTGCATAAAACAGAAGACACTGGGACCAAAGCGAATAGAAAAACTAAATGATCAGACAACAAAGGTAGAAAAAAGTGTTTTATTCAGAATTTATTAATTGGAATATGTCAGCTTTTGGAAATGTGCATCTGTGATATTTTGCATGTAAGTTTCAATTTTTCTAGTATTGCTGCATGCTGAGTCTGACTTCTTGAGGTAACTTTCCAGTTCAGTATTTTGCCATCATATCTGTTGTATCATGTGTTTTTCATGTGTGATCAAGGTGCAGTATCCTGCTAGCGTGTAGTATTTGCAGCCCTTTTTGTTTTGTTTTTTTTTCACGAGGTAGTGTAATGGTGTTTTAGAGCCTGGTGTAATTACAGTTCTGCCTTTCCACGCATAAGGTTGTAGCTCGTCCTGTCCTTGGAATTAGTGCTGTTATGGTTTGGTAAGGTGTGTTTTTGCACGAGTTTGTGTATAGTGTTTTGCAGTGGAGAGACTGTGTGTCCGCACCTCTGACCCCCCGGTTGCCAGAAATGGCCCAGCATTGAATATCCGGGTTGAACGCAGGCAGTGGACAGTCAAAGCGCTGGCGGCTGAATATCGGAGGGGGGGGGGGGGGGGGTCTGTGTTTGACAAACAGTGAGTCACATGTAAAAACAAGTACATTTTGCTGATTCCCAGCCCCTGAAAAGTTTTAATTCTGTCTGCTGTCTTCTGCTGCCTCCTCCAAGCATTGTATGGTGATTCTGAATGGTTATTGCAGTGGCCTGAGAACCTGGGGTACCTAGTTGATTCCTACTGCAGCTCCTCATAACTCTGGTCCCTGGGCAAATCACTTAACCCTCCATGGCCCCAGGTACAAAATAAGTACCTGTATATAATACGTAAACTGCTTTGATTGTAACCACAGAAAGGTGGTATATCAAATCCTATCCCCTTTCCTTTTCCCTTTAGCATTACATAGTAACATAGTAGATGACGGCAGAAAAAGACCTGCACGGTCCATCCAGTCTGCCCAACAAGATAAACTCATATGTGCTACTTTTTATGTATACCCTACTTCGATTTGTACCTGTCCTCTTCAGGACACAGACCGTATAAGTCTGCCCAGCACTATCCCCGTGTCCCAACCACCAGTCCCGCCTCCCACCACCGGCTCTGGCACAGACCGTATAAGTCTGCCCAGCACTATCCCTGCCTCCCAACCACCAGTCCCGCCTCCCACCACCGGCTCTGGCATAGACCGTATAAGTCTGCCCAGCACTATCCCCGCCTCCCAACAACCAGTCCTGCCTCCCACCACCGGCTCTGGCACAGACCGTATAAGTCTGCTCAGCACTATCCCCGCCTCCCAACCCCCAGCCCCGCCTCCCACCACCGGCTCTGCCACCCAATCTCGGCTAAGCTCCTGAGGATCCATTCCTTCTGAACAGGATTCCTTTATGTTTATCCCACGCATGTTTGAATTCTGTTACCGTTTTCATTTCCACCACCTCCCGCGGGAGGGCATTCCAAGCATCCACTACTCTCTCCGTGAAAAAATACTTCCTGACATTTTTCTTGAGTCTGCCCCCCTTCAATCTCATTTCATGTCCTCTCGTTCTACCGCCTTGGCATCTCCGGAAAAGGTTTGTTTGCGGATTAATACCTTTCAAATATTTGAACGTCTGTATCATATCACCCGTTTCTCCTTTCCTCCAGAGTATACATGTTTAGGTCCGCAAGTCTCTCCTCATACGTCTTGTAACGCAAATTCCATACCATTCTCGTAGCTTTTCTTTGCACTGCTTCAATTCTTTTTACATCCTTAGCAAGATACGGCCTCCAAAACTGAACAGAATACTCCAGGTGGGGCCTCACCAACGACTTATATAGGGGCATCAACACCCCCTTTCTTCTGCTGGTCACACCTCTCTCTATACAGCCTAACAACCTTCTAGCTACGGCCACCGCCTTGTCACACTGTTTCGTCGCCTTCAAATCCTCAGATACTATCACCCCAAGATCCCTCTCCCCGTCCGTACCTGTCAGACTCTCCCCGCCTAACACATACATCTCCCATGGATTCCTATTCCCTAAGTGCATCACTTTGCATTTCTTCGCATTGAATTTTAATTGCCAAACCTTAGACCATTCTTCTAGCTTTCTCAGATCCTTTTTCATGTTTTCCACTCCCTCCCGGGTGTCCACTCTTTTACAGATCTTTGTATCATCCGCAAATAGGCAAACTTTACCTTCTAACCCTTCGGCAATGTCACTCACAAATATATTGAACAGAATCGGCCCCAGCACCGATCCTTGAGGCACTCCACTACTCACCTTTCCCTTCGAGCGAATTCCATTCACCACCACCCTCTGGCGTCTGTCTGTCAACCAGTTCCTAATCCAGTTCACCACTTCGGGTCCTATCTTCAGCCCGCCTAGTTTATTTAAGAGCCTCCTGTGGGGAACCGTGTCAAAAGCTTTGCTGAAATCTAAGTAGATTACGTCTATAGCTCGTCCCTGATTCAATTCTCCTGCCACCCAATCAAAAAATTCAATGAGATTCGTTTGGCACGATTTCCCTTTGGTAAAACCATGTTGTCTTGGATCTTGCAACTTATTGGCTTCCAGGAAATTCACTATTTTTTCCTTCAGCATTGCTTCCATTACTTTTCCAATAACCGAAGTGAGGCTTACCGGCCTGTAGTTTCCAGCTTCTTCCCTATCACCACTTTTGTGAAGAGGGACCACATTTTCCATTCTCCAATCCCTCGGAACCTCTCCTGTCTGCAAGGATATATTAAACAAATCTTTAAGAGGCCCCACCAGAACCTCTCTGAGCTCCCTCAATATCCTGGGGTGGATCCCGTCCGGTCCCATGTCTTTGTCCACCTTTAGCTTTTCAAGTTGTTCATACACACTCTCTTCCGTGAACGGTGCTCTATCCACTTCATTCTCATTTGTACTTTTTCCAGCCCATCGCGGTCCTTCTCCAGGATTATCTTCTGTGAAAACAGAACAAATGTATCTGTTTAGCAAATTTGCTTTTTCTTCATCATCCGCATAGCGGTTCGCAGTATCTTTTAGTCTCACAATTCCCTTTTTAGTTATTCTCCTATCACTAATATACCTGAAGAAATTTTTGTCACCCTTTCTTACATTTCTAGCCATTTGTTCTTCCGCTTTCGCCAGACGTATCTCTCTCTTGGCTTCTTTCATTTTCATCCGGTATTCCTCCCTGTGTTCCTTTTCTTGAGTTTTTATGTATTTCTGGAACGCCAACTCTTTAGCCTTTATTTTCTCAGCTGTGTGATGTGAATTGGTTCATCACATCCTGAAGTCCCTTGTGTTACCTAGACCTGCCAGAGGACATGGCTGTGCCAAGTCCAGGCCAGCAGGGAGCCCAGGGCAGTTATCCTGGTTATTTCCCATCTCACCCAGCCTCAGTTGTATAGATTGCAGATTTATTTGTTGCAGGAAGATTATAACAACCATCAGATGTAAGACACATCTTTCATGACCACCCATGGTGTGCACTATTTTACCCACCTGCATCTATGTTTTCTACCTTACTCAGATCAGCCTGAAAAATCTGACTCAGTCCTGATTTAGCCCCATGACATGCATGCCTGGAGATAGTCTTACTTTTCCTAGGTAATAAATAGAAAACAATCAAAACAAAAAAAGAAGAAAATAAGACAATACCTTTTTTATTGGACTAAATACATTTTTTGATGGCCAGAACCATTTTCCTCTGGTTTAGTTAATATGAACATAACAAAGTATCATCTAATTTTAATTTTTTTTGTTTTGTTTTATTTCTGTTTCTTACCTTTAAAGTGGACTAACATGGCAACCATACTGCTTTTTCTACGGAAATGAGAACTGAATGAGATTTCTTCGAAAGGTGTGAGTCAGGATCAGGCGTTACATTTGCTGGTACTGTTATGTTGGTCTTGTGGGAGAAACATTGTTCCAACATTTCAGATTACTAGTGTAGGGAGTGATTTTTTTTTACAGTGCAAGCATTCAAGGCTGCAGGCTGACCTTAGAGGGAGCCATGAACTGAAGCACAGCAGCCACAGTGGCGTGGCAGAGCCAGGGAACAGGGTGACGTGGGGGAGTTTGTTCAGCTGAGCAGGACACATTTGACCTCATGTAATGTCAGCAGCTGAGCAGATTCCCAGCAGCATAGATAATTCTTTAGTCTTAGAAGTGGGAAAATCTGTGCACTTTGTACCATCCTCTCATTACCTTTGCCCTCTTTTGAAGAAATGTGCCCTTAAGAGTGTGCTTTAGTCCCACTGAGATGCACAGTGTGACTGGGATTGAGTGTCTTTGACTGTCTGCTGCACATACAGAACCTGCTGCATGTGCAATGGGTGGGTTTTGGAGGTCTCATCAGACAAGATAAGGGGGCAACAGTGAGATGTGTACCTGGGAGCATTTATATGAAGTCCACAGCAGTGCCCCCTAGGGTGCCCCATTGCTGTCCTGGGATGTCTGAGGGACCAGTCTGCTAAAAATGCTGACCCCTTCTACATCCCAATGGCTTGATTATCTATGCTTTTAACTGCTACTTTTTTTTTTTTTTTTCAAAAATGGCCTGAAGAGAAAAATGCACACAGCACAAAACCTTGTTGCAAACGATATTTTTGAAAAAATAATAATAAATAAATAAAAGGCATTTTGCTTTTTCAAAAATGTCTATATTTCCTATTTAGATTTGGGACATTTAGTGCAAAACATCCAAAGTCCGACTTAGACATCATATTGAAAATGCCTTTCTATGTGGGGATGTTATCAACGTGAGGTACCGTTTAAGATGTGTTATTTTATTTTTAACCCCAGTTACTAGGGCTCATTGCATAAAATGGAACCTTTTCTAAAATAGCATGAGTTAGTGGTAAAATAATATATCTTAACAGTAGTCCACATTGATAAGTACACACCTTAATAGGAAAAGCCACCCTGGGTAGGCGGGTTGAGGATGGGTGCGTTTTTAAACATCCAACTGTTAGTACCACAGATCCAGCAACCTGTACTCTAAAACCCAGGTGATTTAAATGCCTATTCTTTTTAGAAAGCGAAACAGGTAAAAATCAGCGATTTTCAGTGTCCAGCACCTCTAGACTGTATCTGAGCTGGAAGCAGGCCCTAATCCATTATTTATTAAAAGCAGACAAGATTAGAGCCCTGCTCATTAAAAAAAAAAGTTAGAAGTAGGAAATTTTGGTTTGGTTTTAAGAATATGTGCAGCAAAACAGAGCAATATAAGTAGCAGAATTATCAAAGCAAACCAAAGTTAGATAAATATATAAAAGAAGCCAGAATTTGCTTAGCTGTTTGGGAATCTGGTATCTACAGAGATTTCTGGTTCTTAATTATTCTGTGAATATTTGTATAATATGTGACCATCTCTGGTGAAAAGGTGACTAAAGTAGCAGATCCAAAATATTCAGAATGGCCAAATTTCATGTTATAGGTCCATAAGCAGACTGAAAAAAAGTTACGTTTGAACTTCTGTAACTTTTTATTTTTTCACATAACAGGATGAAATTTGGACTGCTATATTACAAATTGTTTGCACTAACAGAATTCATTGAAAACTCGTTTTCTGTTGCTGGTGCAGAACATGCTAAATATTTTAGACAACCTAATGTGTGTTGTGAGTACCTGTCACCAACCTTTCAGAGCTGAGGGATTAAGGACTTGTCTCTTCAATAAATTAACCAGAGAAAATCCAAGAATGCACTTCTTTGCAGTATACAGGGTGAACTACAAAACACATTAAAATTCTTCTTCATAAAGTTGCACATTACTTCTCTTGTGACTAACAATATTGTTCTTAAACTTTAGAACCTCATGAGCCTCTTTTTCCCAGAGGAGGAACAAGGTAAAAAGCAAGTGCCTGAGCATTTAAGGCTCCAACAAGTTCACAGGGTTTTCCCTTTCAATATTCTTTTAGAACAAAGACTAGCTTCCATTCTTTATTTTCTAGGAATGCTTAGCCTAACAGCCACCTCCAATGGGTAGTACCAAACACCTGCAATAACTCTTCAGTACTATTCTCCACCCGGCTGTTACTAATAAAAAGAAAATACTAGGGAAAACATGCTCTGGTTTCACCTTTTCAGTCAATCCTCATGTTCAAAAAAAGTACCTTGTTCCTTTTCATTGCTCTATTCATAACTGTTGCCTCTTCTGTTAGGTTTTCCATTTCAGAGCTTTGTAGGCAATGCTCTCAGCCCCAGATGCTCAAAACTCCGGTGCTGTACTAGACAGCGCTGGAAAAATACTACCACAACAGCACGGCGAAGGAACTTACACGTATATATTTATACTTTATTAGGTTTGCTAGACTGCTATCTGCCTGGGCCAGTGGTGTTCCTAGGTTGGCTGCCACCTGGAGCGGATGGCCGCTGCGCCTCCCCCGACAAATCACCCCCCTCCACCACATTATCTTCCCCTTCCCAAGGGCATCGCTCTTACCTCCAGGGGGTGCAGGGAGCAGTCGCGCGGCTGTTGGCTGCGTCGGTTCCCTACCCCAGAACAGGAAGTAAGGTCAGAGGGAGCAGGGAACCGGCGGAGCTGACGGCTGCTTCCTGCATCCCCTTGCAGCAGAGTAACATAGTAAATGATGGCAGATAAAGAAGACCTGTACAGTCCATCCAGTCTGCCCAACAAGGTAAACTCATTTTACAGGTTCCTTGTCATCAAGCAGATGAATCCGTTACGAATGGGTTGTGTCCATCAACCAGCAGGGGGAGATAGAGAGCACTAAAAAACCATAGTGCCTCATGGCCAGCTAGCTCCATCTGCCTCTTCAGTATTCTCTATCTCCCCAGCAGGGTGGACGCAGCTTATTCAGCTCCTTCAAAAAAAAAAAAAAAAAAAATCTGCCCGGGGTGGCTCCTGTGCTTTGGCCAGTGGTAGCAGGGGAGTTGGGGGCTATTGCAGCTCCACTTTAAAGGCACATAGGTTCGCCCTTTCCCTGCCTTACCCGGACCCCGATGTGGATGTAGACACATAGGTTTGCCCTGTCCCTGTCTTTTCCCACACTCTCCTTTCTGGATGCAGGCACATTGGTTTGGCCTTTCCCTGCCTTTCCCACTCTACTAATCCTCCGGAGTTGGAAATTTGCCTCTATTGCTGTTGCCTCTAACTTTCCTCACAGCGTTAAAAAAAAAAAAAAAAAGTGTCGCGCTTTGGTGCTGCGATTCCAGAAAAGAGGTTTTCTTCTGATTGTGCAGCGTGACCAGAGCTCTGGGACTCAGTCTGGTGAGGTAAGAGCGTTTTGTAGCTCCTCCGGGGAGGGCCCGCGATCGGGATGTTTTTGGCACGAATCTGTCATTTTGAATTTTCCGCCGTTTTCGCTGATGGCTGCGGAGGTTGTTAAGCGCTGTTCCCGGTGTGGCAAGCGCAGATCCGCAGCAGGGCTCGTAAATCGTGCTCTTCAGAATGTCAGGGCCGGCACGAGCATGGCGAGCGATGTTTTTTCCCGCTCAGTGGAGCTGGCAGCGGGCGCCATTTTGGACGCGCTGCATGGCGCGACCCCTGCAGAAGCGGAGGGGTTTGAAACTGGAGGGGAGCCTCGTGTGGAGGCTAACAGGAGAGCTTCTATCCCCGGACTGGAACCGGGAGGCCAGGGTGAGCCCTTCTCCCCTGAGTTTGTGTTGCTGCTGCATAAAACATTCATGTTAAAAAGTGCTCTCCCGCTGGGGTCTCATTCTGCTCTGCTAACTGTTCCCCCTCCAGTGGAGCCTGGCTTCGGATTGCCGTCAGGCGCGTTTTCCCCTGACAACTGGCCGCAGGACAAGCGCAGAAGGGTTAATTCCCCTTCAGAGAGTGGCGCACCCCCCTTTTCCTCCCCGTGGTTGGGATGTGAGGATTCTGAGGGGTCTGGAAGGCCCTCGTGGTCGGAAAAGCCAGAGGAAAATGCAGAATTGCCACCGGATCCAGATGATCCTTCCGCGGTGAGGATTTCCACCGCGACGAGCTGCCAGCGCTTATTTCTGATGCCTTGCAGGTCCTCTCTATTGAAGATCCTGGGAGTGGCGAAGCCTCCTCTGGTAATCCGAGGATGGCAAGTACTAAGAAGCCTGCTCGAGCCTTTCCTTTGCATGACTCCATCCAAGAGCTTATTTCGGCTCAATGGGCTGACCTCGAGGGGCCTTTGAAAGTCGCCAGGGCAATGGGGCAATTATACCCTATAAGTGAGGAGCATTTGGCGCGCCTAGCAGGGCCTAAAGTCACGGCTGTGACAAAGAGGACTACCCTCCCAGTTGAAGGAGGAGTTGCCCTGAAGGACATGCAGGACCGATGCCTGGAATCAGCTCTGAAACGGTCCTTTGAAATTTCAGGCCTATCCCTACGGGCATCTGCATGCAGCTGCTATGCTGCCCGAGCCTGCCTCGCTTGGTTGCAACAGGCAGTGGAACAGCCCGGGGATGGAGCGGAGTCCCTTACTGAGGTGGCACCATGGATGGAGTTGTCCTTGTCTTTCTTGGCTGACGCCCTTTATGATCTGGTCAGAGCTTCGGCTAAACAGATGGCTGTGGCGGTGGCGGCTCGCTGCCTTTTATGGCTACGGCATTGGGCGGCTGTCATGGCCTCTAAGCAAAGGTTGGTGAAGTGCCCTTCCAAGGCCTTCTCCTATTTGGTGAGGAGTTGGAGAAAATTGTTAAAGGCCTGGGGGATGCTAAACCCCAGCGCTTACCCGAGGATAGGCCGAGGCTTCTCTCCAAGGGTCAAGCGGTTCCCTCCTCTTACAGACCTCGCTTCCGTGAAACTAGAAGGTACCGCCCGGGGCGTTCTGCTGGTTTCACTTCTCGTGCCCGCTTTCAGCAGAGGAACTCCTTTTGTTCGGACAAGTGTTCCGCAGCGACCGGCTCAAGGCCTGGAGTTCAAGGGCGACCCTCTCAATGATGGTGCGCCGGCCCACTCCTTGATTCCTGCAGTTGGAGGCCGTCTTTCCCTCTTTCTCACGGAGTGGGTCAAGATTTCCTCAGATCAGTGGGTTTTGGACCTGATCAGAGATGGCTACAGAATAGAATTCAATGTCCCGGTGAGAGACGTGTTTGTGGAGTCCCGATGCGGTTCTGCCGTCAAACGGGCGGCGGTAGAGGAGTCCTTGCAAGGCTTGATTCACCTAGTAGGGGTGGTGTCCGCGGTGCCTCCCACCGAACACGGCTCCGACCGTTACTCCATTTACTTTGTGGTGCGGCGAAAAGGAGGGTCTTTTTGGCCTATCCTCAACTTAAAGGAAGTCAACAAGTCTCTTTAAGAGTGCGACATTTTCACATAGAAACCCTGCGCTCTGTCATTGCAGCGGTACAGCCAGGAGAGTTTCTCACATCTCTGGACCTGAAAGAAGCTTACTTTCACATTCCTATTTGGCCCCCGCACCAAAGGTTTCTTCGGTTTGCGGTGATGGGAAAACATTTCCAGTTTCGGGCCTTGCCTTTGGCCTCGCCACAGCTCCCCGAACCTTTTCCAAAGTAATGGTGGTAGTAGCTGCTTTTTTCAGGTGAGAGGGTATTCGAGTTCCCTTGTGCCTAGATGACTGGCTCATCAGAGCGGACTCCACAGAGGAGAGTCATCAAGTAACAGCCAGATTGGTCTCAGTACTTCAATCTGTGGGCTGGGTCGTCAATATGGCCAAAAGTCACCTGATCCCCTCTCAATCTCTAGAATATTTGGGGGTCCGGTTTGACACAGCTTCAGGGTTTGTTTTTCTCTCCCCGAGCAAAGGCGGTGCAAGCTTCAGAACCAGGTCCGTCTTCTCCTGAGGATGCCTCGCCCCCGCGCTTGGGACATTGTCCAGCTGTTACGGTCGATGACTGCCACCTTGGAAGTGGTGCCCTGGGCGAGAACACACCTGAGACCTCTGCTAGACCATTAAAGCTAAGTGCTTGCTGATCTGAACAAAGAGTTATAAGCCATTGAAGTAAGTGCTTTTTGATCTTCAAACCATTTGTTGTTGACTGTAAACGGTTATCAAGCACATTGCCAACTGAATACTTGAAAACTAGAGTTTTTGCCCCATGATAGAAACCGAACACTGTATACAATGTTATCAACTCAGTATCAGTGTTTAAAACCTGACACCCAGTGTCAAAGGTTTCTGAGGCTTTCTCTTCTAAAAAAATATTTATATATCTTTTGAGCTATAGTGAATGATTTTGAGCTAGAGTGTGAATGTCCCTGCATTAGTTTACGTAGTTACTCTAGCCAGTACTGTATCTTTTGAGTAGTTCTTAACCTCTGCAGTGCTCCCTGCTTTAACGATGGTGTCCATTTTCTCAGGATTATCAGTACAGACTCACGTGGCTTCCTGCGGCCCGGCTCAGTATGGAGTGGTGGATCTCAGACAGCATGCTGCGCGAGGAATGCCGCTAGCGCTCCCCGATTGGTGCCTGGTGGTAACAGATGCTAGCCTGAAGGGCTGGGGTGCACATTGCCGGGGAAGGCATGCCCAGGGTCTCTGGACACCCGAGGAGTCGGAGTGGTCCATCAATCGCTTGGAGTTAAAAGCGATTTTCCAGGCTCTTCTGGCCTTTCACTCGACCCTGGAAGAATTGGCTGTCAGAGTTCTGTCGGACAACACGACAGCAGTGGCCTACATAAATTGACAAGGTGGCACTCAGTGCAGAGCACTGGCCGCACAGATTTGCCACTGGGCCGAGCTACATCTGCAGTTTCTGTCAGCAGCTTACATTGCAGGTCAAAGCAACGTGCAAGCCGATTATCTAAGCAGACATCAAATTGAACCAGCGGAGTGGGAAGTGGCAGACGAAGTGTTCCTTCAGATCTGTGCCAAGTGGGGGACGCCCGTAGCGGATCTTATGGCCTCAGGCGCAAATGCCAAAGTCCTGTGCTTTTACAGCAGACGAGAGATCCTCGCTCAGCAGGGTTGGATGCCTTGGCTCAACCTCCTGTATGTGTTCCCTCCGTGGCCCTTGATAGGGCAAGTGCTCCAGCGGATTCGACTACATCAAGGAGAGGTGGTTCTCATTGCCCTGGATTGGCCCAGGAGGCCGTGGTATGCGGACCTCTGGTGGATGCTGGTAGAGGCTCCCCTTCCTTTGCCTCTGGTACCGAATCTGTTGTCACAGGGACTGGTGACCATGGAGGACGCCTGCCGCTTTGGTCTTATGGCATGGCTATTGAGAGGGCGCAATTGAGAGACCAGGGTTATTCCAGTAAAGTCATTTCCACTCTCCTACAGGCCCGCAAGCGTTCCACGTCCGTGGCTTATGCCAGTTTGAGGCTTGGTGTGCTGCTAAAGCGATTACACCTATGCGGGCTTCTGTCTTGCCGATACTTGACTTTTGCAGGATGGTTTACAAAAAGGCCTTGTCTATAATTCCCTGCGTGTTCAAGTGGCAGCCTTAGCATGTTTTCGAGGGAAGGTCGCTGGCCTCTCCCTGGCTGCTTATCCGATGTGGCACGGTTTCTTAGAGGGGTGCTTCGGCTCCATCCTCCTGTACGGGCTCCGTGGTCCGGCCTGGAACCTGGGGTTAGTTTTAAAAGGCCCTTCAGTGTTCGCCCTTCGAGCCGCTAAGGGCGAGCTTCAGAGAAGGATGTGACCCTAAAGACGGTCTTTTTGGTGGCCATTACTTTGGCGAGACGGGTGTCTGAGCTCCAGGCGCTGTCCTGTCAAGACCCTTTTCTGCAATTCTCAGAGTCTGGCGTTATGGTACGTATGGTGCCTTCCTTCCTGCCTAAGGTGGTTTCAGCGTTTCACCTAAACCAGCCTATTTTCTGCCTTCCTTTTCCAGAGAGGAGTTTCCGGAAGCCTTTGGGCAATTGCACCTTCTAGATGTGCGAAGGGCTCTGTTGCAGTATCTGCGCATGTCAAATGCTTTTAGGACCTCTGATCATCTTTTTGTCCTGTTATCAGGTCTGCGCAGAGGGTCTCCAGCGTCTAAAGCCACTATTGCCCATTGGCTCAAGGAAGCTATTTTTTCAGCCTATCTGTTGTCTGGCCGGTCTCTGCCTGAAGCCTTCAAGGCACATTCCACAAGAGCGATTTCCTCTTCTTGGGCTGAAACTGGAGCACTCTCTCTGCAAGAGATATGCAGTGCAACGACATGGGCTTCTAAGCTCTCTTTGCCCGACATTGCAGGCTGGATGTGGCTGCCAGGAGAGACGTGCATTTTGAAGCACAAGTGCTGGCGCGTGGTGTGGCTTGTTCCCACCCTGTCTAGGGATTGCTTTGATACATCCCATTCGTAATGGATTCATCTGCTTGATGACAAGGAAGGGAAAATTAGGTTCTTACCTTGGTAATTTTCTTTCCTTTAGTCATAGCAGATGAATCCATGAGCCCTCCCTCAGTGATTCATTGTGTGATTGATATTGTTTTATGTTCAGTTTTTCCTGTAGATATGTTCCCTCATTGGGAGAAGTTGGAAAACAGTCTTCAGGATTTCTGTTCTGTTACAGGAAGTTGAGTTCGTCCCTCCTTTGTTTTATTGCTCCTGTTCTGGGGCGTTCATCCGCTGTGAGGAAAGTTCATGTTATGCGGTGTAACACTGCTTTGGAAGCTTCAAATGCTGAAGAGGCAGATGGAAATAGCTTGCCGTGAGGCACTATGGTTTTTCAGTGCTCTCTATCGCCCCCTGCTGGTTGATGGACACAACCCATTCGTAATGGATTCATCTGCTATGACTAAAGGAAAGAAAATTACCAAGATAAGAACCTAATTTTCCCATATGTGATACTTTATACCCGAGTTTCATTTGTCCTTGCCATTCTCGGTGCATAGACCGTCTGTCCAGCACTGTTCCTGTACTAAGTTCTGAAGCTAATGTCGAAACCCCTTAAAATTTACACTCCATCCCATCCATATCTATTCAGTCACGATCAGGGCGTAGACCGTAGAAGTCTACCCAAAACTGGCATCGCCACCTAATCTCCACAAAGATTGCGTGGATCCATTCCTTCTAAACAGGATTTCTTTGTGTTTATTTATTTATTTATTGCATTTGTATCCCACATTTTCCCACCTCTTTGCAGGCTCAATGTGGGCATTCCATGCATGTTTGAATTTCATTACCGTTTTCATCTCCACCACCTCCTGCGGCAGGGCATTCCACATATCCACCACCCTCTGTGAAAAAATATTTCCTGACATTACTCCTGAGTCTGCCCCCTTCAACCTCAATTCATGTCCTCTAGTTCTACCGCCTTCCTGTCTCCGAAAAAAGGTTTGTTTGCGGATTAATACTTTTCAAATGTTGGAGCATCTGTATCATGTCACCCCCTGTTTCTCCTTTTCTCCAGGTATACATGTTCAGATCAGCAAGTCTCTCCTTGTACGGTTTGCACGCAAATCCCATATCATTTTTGTAGCTTTTCTTTGCACCGCTTCCAGTCTTTTTACATCTTTAGCAAGATACGGCCTCCAAAACTGAACACAATACTCCAAGTGGGACCTCACCAACGACTTGTAGAGGGGCATCAACACCTCCTTTCTTCTGCTGGTTATGCCCAGTGCCGTAGCGAGGGTGCCTGACACCCGGGGCGGGTCGCTGCTGCGCACCCCCCCCCCCCCCCCGGGTGCAGGGCACGGTGCCCCCCCTCCGGAGCGCTCCCCCCCCCCGAAATGCATCCTACCTTTCAGCGGGGGGGGGGGGGGCAGACGGGAGGGCCGATCCGCCCCCAGTGCACGTCACTGGGAGCTGCGTGGGCTCTGCTGCTTCCATGCTTTCTCTGCCCCGGAACAGGAAGTAACCTGTTCCGGGGCAGAAAGCGCAGGGAACCAGCGAGCCGACACCCCCCCCCCCCCAGCGCGTGCACCTGGGCGGACCGCCCCACCGCCACCCCCCCTTCCTACGCCACTGGTTATGCCTCTCTCTATGCAGCCTAGCATCCTTCTGGCCACGGCCGTCGGCTTGTCGCATTGTTTCTTCACCTTTAGATCCTCAGAAACCAACACCCCAAGGTCTCTCTCCTGAGTCAACCTTACTAATCTCTCCCCTCCTACCCAGTATCTCTTTCAGGTTTCTGCACCCCAATTGCATCACTCTACACTTCTTGGCATTAAATTTTAACTTTTTAATTTAACAGAAACCAGAATGCAGGTATATACTTTTATTTTTAAATTTATTTATTGAAATTTTTATAACACAAATCATATATTACCTGTTTGGAAATACAGAGAAAATCACATTACAGGAATAACAAATGTTAATTAGCAGACTTGATCATCAATCTGGAATTAATTATACACTCTTCCTTAGACCTCAGTAAACGATAGATGAGGCGATAGCAAATCAAAGAGAAATATCATCACTATTTTAAATAAATCGACATAACCTGAAAACCAATTAATATTATTAGCTGGCTGTTGTTGGTTCCCTTAACTGGCTGTTTAATTTTTTCTGATCCAAGAAAGCCTGCAGCTGAGATGGTTCTAGAAATACATGACTTATTCCCCAAATATGTTATTCTACATTTACAGGGAATATGCCAGCATAAATGTAGCCCCAATATTCCTTGTTTCATTTCGCAATTTAGGAATTTCTTCCACCTTTCCTGTGTTGAATTAGCAACATCCGGATAAATCCATATTTTTTGGCCATGAAACAGTTTTGAGGAATATTTAAAGTATAACTTTAACACATGATTTAAATCTTGTTCAAAAACAAATTGAGCAATCAGAGTCCCACGATCAGTTATTTCAAAAGTAGAATCTTCCAAGAAAGCAGTCAAATTTTGATGTTCTTGTAATCCCTTTGACCATTTCTCGATAAATTTACAACCAGATCCTTTTTTGAGGAATATGTTGAACCTTATTACAAGGAGGTAAATTAGAGGAAGGAATCTGTAATATTTCTTGTAGGTACATTTTAAATAGGTCATTTGAGTTTACTAAAGAAGATCTTGGAAAGTTCAATAGTCTCGGATTCAAACGCCTATTATGGTTTTCCACTTGCTCAATTTTATGATGGATTTTAAATTTGTCTTCAATTAAAGCTCCAACTGAGGATTTAATATCTTTTATTTCCGTTTTAAATTGTTGAGCTGCAGGTATATACTTTAAAAAAAAAACTACAATAATGTAAACCTAAATGTACACTGATGAAATAGTATTATATAGTGAAACAGTATTCTATATTATATAGTGAATGTGCTCAGTTTTTTTGGTGCTTTACATTGACCCGAAGGCTGCAAATATATAAGACACCATTCCAGCATCACTGCACACCCTACCTCCACTCCTATACCAAAAGTTAGCAAAAAAAGAAAACAATCATAAAAAACGGCTACTTAGCTGTATAGTTGTAGCAAAAAACGTTCTTGTAGTATCTGAAAGGAGAAGTTCCTTGTCATCAAGCAGATGATCCATTACGTATGGGGTTGTGTCCATCAACCAGCAGGGGAGATAGAGAGCACTCAACTTTTCTCAGTGCCTCATGGCCAGCTAGCTCCACTGCCTCTTCAGTATTCTCTATCTCCCCAAGCAGGGTGGCTGCAGCTTCTTCGAGCTCCATCAAAAATCTGCCTGGGGGTGGCTCCTGGCTTGCCAGTTGTTAGCCGGGGTGTTAGAGGCTATAGCAGCTTCACTTTGAAGGCACATAGGTCAGCCCTTTCCCTGCCTTACCCATGCCCCCGTGGATGTGGACATATTAGCTTGCTTTTCCCTGTCCTTTCCCACTCAGTAGATGCAGGCACATTGGTTCGCCTTTCCCTGCCTTTCCCACTTATCTGAGCCTCCGGAGTGTTTTTATTTACCTCTTTTGCCTCTGCTTTCCTCACAGCGTAAAAAAAAAAAAAGCGATCTTGGAAAAGAGGTTTTTTTTTCTTCAGATTCTTCTGCAGGACCGGAGCTATGATACTCGGTCTAGTGAGGTAGGAGTGTTTTCTGACTTCTCCAGGGTGGGATCGGGACGTGTTTGGCGCAAATCGCCATTTTTGAATTTTAACCGCCGTTTTCGGCGATGGCTGCGGAGACTGTAAAGCGCTGTTCTAAATGTGGGCAAGCGCAAATCAGCAGCGGGGCTCTGTAATTCGTGCTGTACAGACAGTAGAGCCGGCCCGAGCATGGCGAGCGGCGATTTTTCCCACTCTGAGCTGGCAGCGGACAGCCATTTTGGATTGTCCACATGGCGCGGCTCCGTTGCGACGGAGAGCCCTGAATCCGGGGAGGGGGGGGGGGTCCTCTGAGTGAGGCTAATAATAGAGCTGATAGCCCTGGGCAGGATCCGGGCGGTCAGGGAGCGGTTTTCGCCCCTGATTTTGTTTTAATGCTGCATAGGCATACATGCTTAAAAGAGCTCTTCCACAGGGATCTTCGGACCCTCTGCCTGCCCCCCCGGTGGATCCTGGCCTTTTGGAGTTGGCATTGCCTGATTCTTATCCTCCTGATAAACGCAGAAGGGCTAATTCCCCTTCTGAGTGTGCGCACTCCCCCCCCCCCCCCCCCCCCCCCCCCCCCCCCCCCGTGGTCGGGCTATGAGGATTCTGAGGGGTCTGGCAGAACTTCTTGGGCTGAGGAGCCAGAGTCGGGTGCAGAATTGCCACAGGAGCTTGATGATCCGTCTGCGGTGAGGATTTTCCACGGCGAGGAGTTGCCAGCGCTTATTTCAGATGCCTTACAAGCCCTCTTGATTGAAGATCCTGGGAGTGGCACAGCCTCCTTGGTTAATCCAAGGAGGGCTAGTACCAGAAAGCCTGCTCGAGCCTTTCCTTTGCATGACTCCATCCAAGAGCTTATTTCGGCTCAATGGGCTGACCCCGAGGGACCTTTGAAGGTTGCCAGGGCTATGGGGCAATTATACCCTCTGAGTGAGGAACATTTGGCTCGCTTTGCAATGCCTAAAGTGGATGCCCTGTTCACCGGCCGTGACAAAGAGAACTACCCTCCCTGTTGATGGAGGTGTTGCCCTGAAGGATATTCAAGACCGCAGGCTTGATTCAGCTCTGAAGCGGTCCTTTGATTTGGCAGGTCTCACTGTTCGGGCAGGCGTCTGCATGCAGTTGTTATGCTGCTAGAGCTTGCCTGGCTTGGTTACAGCAGGCAGTGGATCAGCCCGTGATGGAGCGGAGACCTTATCTGAAGGGGCTCCGCGGATGGAGTCAGCCTTGTCCTTTTTGGCTGACGCCCTTTATGATATGGTCAGAGCTTCGGCAGAGCAAATGGCTGTAGCAGTGGCGGCTCGCCGCACTCTTTGGCTACGACATTGGGTGGTGGACATGGCCTCTAAGCAAAGGTTGGTGAAGTTGCCCTTTCAAGGCCTTCTCCTGTTTGGTGAGGAGCTGGAAAACATTGTTAAAGGCCTGGGGGATTCCAAACCTCAGCGCTTGCCCAAAGATAGGCCGAAGCCTTCCTCTAAGGGTCAGGCGGTCCGCTCCTCTTATTTATTGTATTTGTACCCCACATTTTCCCACCTTTTTGCAGGCTCAATGTGGCTTACAGAGTATGGAAATGAAAAACGTCGCTACATGACCTCGCTTCCGTGAAGCTAGAAGGTACCGCCGGGGCGTGCTGCTGGGTTCACTTTGCGTGCTCGCATTCAGCAGAGAAACTCCTTTCGGTCGGACAAACGTTCCGCAGCTGCCGGTTCAAGGCCTGGAGTTCAGGGGCGACCCTCTCAATGATGGTGTGCTGGCCCCCCTCCTCGTTTCCTGTCATCGGAGGAAGACTTTCCCTCTTTTCGAGGAGTGGGCCAAAATCTCCGCAGATCAGTGGGTCTTGGACCTGATCAGAGACGGATACCGAATAGAATTTGATGCCCCGGTGAGAGACGTGTTTGTGGAGTCCCGATGCGGTTCTGCTGCCAAACGGGCGGCAGTAGAGGAGACTCTGCACAGTCGGTGCCAGATAGGGGCTGTGACCCCGGTGCCTCCCGCCGAACAAGGTCTAGGCCGCTACTTCCATTTATTTGTGTGCCAACGAAAAGGCGGGTCTTTTCGCCCGATCCTGGACTTAAAAGAGCTAAACAAGTCCTTAAGAGTGCAGCATTTTCACATGGAAAACCCTGCACTCCGTCATTGCAGTGGTACAGCCAGAGAGTTTCTCACGTCTCTGGACCTGAAGAAGCTTACTTGCACATACCAATTTGGCCCCCGCACCAGAAGTTTCTGCGGTTTGCGGTGTTGGGAAAACATTTCCAGTTCCGGGCCTTGCAGTTTGGCCTCGCCACAGCTCCTGCACCTTTTCGAAGGTTATGGTGGTAGTAGCTGCCTTTCTCAGGCGAGAGGGTATCCGCTCTAGACAGAGCAGACTCAGAAAAAGATAGTCATCTAGCTACAGCCAGAGTGGTTTCAGTCCTTCAATCTCTGGGCTGGGTCGTCAATATGGCCAAAAGTTACCTGACCCCCTCGCAATCTCTAGAATATTTGGGGGCCAGGTTCGAAACAGCCTCGGGCTATGTGTTTTCTTCCCGAGCAAAGGCGGTGCAAGCTTCAGAATCAGGTCCGTCTGCTCCTGAGGATGCCCCGCCCACGAGCTTGGGACATTGTCCAGCTGTTGGGATCGATGACGGCCACCTTGGAAGTGGTGCCATGGGCGACAGCGCACCTGAGACCGCTACAGTATTCTCTACTTCAACGATGGTCTCCAGTATCTCAGGATTATCAGTGCAGACTTTCTTGGCTCCCTGCGGCCCCCCTCAGTATGGAGTGGTGGCTCTCGGACAGCATGTTGCGGCGGGGAATGCCGCTGGCGCTCCCCAATTGGTGCCTAGTGGTGACAGATGCCAGCCTGAAGGGCTGGGGCGCACATTGCCAGGGGAAGCATGCCCAGGGTCTGTGGACCGCCCGACGAGTCGGAGTAGTCTATCAACCGCCTGGAGTTGAAAGCGGTGTTTCTGGCTCTTCTGGCATTTCAAGTGACCCTGGAAGGATTGGCTGTCCGAGTGATGTCGGACAACACGACAGCAGTGGCCTACACAATATCGACAAGGTGGCACTCAGTGCAGAGCTCTAGCCGCGCAGGCCGAACAAATTTGCCACTGGGCCGAGCTGCATCTACAGTCCCTGTCAGCAGTTCACATTGCAGGTCAGAGCAACGTGCAAGCCGACCATCTAAGCAGGCATCAGATCGATCCAGCGGAGTGGGAACTAGCAGACGATGTATTCCTGCAGATCTGTGCCAAATGGGGCAAGCCAGTGATGGATCTTATGGCGACCAGTTCCAGTGCCAAAGTCCCGTCCTTCTTCTGCAGACGGAGGGATCCTCGCTCTGCCGGGTTGGATGCCTCGCTCAACCCTGGCCCCTGGGCTTGCTGTATGTCTTCCCTCCGTGGCCCTTGATAGGGCGAGTGCTCCTGCGGATTCGGCTGCATCCAGGAGAAGTGGTGCTCATCGCCCCGGATTGGACCAGGAGGCCTTGGTATGCGGACCTCCGACAGATGCTGTTGGAGGCTCCCTTTCCGTTACCTCTGGTTCCGCACCTGTTGTCACAGGGTCTGGTGCCATGGAGGACGCCTGCTGCTTTGGTCTTATGGCATGGCGATTGAGAGGGCGCAATTGAGAGATAAAGGCTACTCAAGGTAATTTCCACTCTCCTGCATGCCCGTAAGCGCTCCACTTCCGTGGCTTATGCCAGGATTTGGCGCCAGTTTGAAGTCTGGTGTGTTTCAAGAGTGCTTTCTCTGTTTGCGGGCTCCTGTCTTGCCAATTCTGGACTTTTTGCAGGATGATGTACACAAAGGCTTGGCCTATAATTCCCCTGCGGGTGCAAGTGGCAGCATTGGCCTCTCTGGGTGGCAAGGTTGAAGGCGTGTCCTTAGCTGCTCATCCAGATGTGGCACGGTTTCTTAGAGGGGTGCTTCGGCTCCGTCCTCCCGTGCGGGCACCTTGTCCAGCTTGGAACCTGGGGTTAGTATTGAAGGCCCTTCAGGGTGCTCCCTTTGAACCCGCTTCGGCGTGCTTCAGAGAAAGATGTGACACTGAAGGCCGTCTTTTAGTGGCCATTACCTCGGCGAGACGGTAATGGCCATTACCTCTGACAGAGCTCCAGGCGCTGTCCTGTAGAGACCCTTTTCTGCAATTCTCAGAGTCAGGGGTCACGGTTCGGACCGTGCCTTCCTTCATGCCTAAGGTGGTTTCAGCGTTTCACCTAAACCAGCCTGTTTTTCTTCCCTCCTTTGTTGAGGAGTTTCCAGGTTCATTTGGGCAGTTGCACCTTTTGGATGTGCGCGGGACTCTGTTGCAGTATCTGCGAATTACAAATTCTTTCAGGACCTCTGATCATCTTTTGTGCTGTTTGCAGGTCCTCGCAGAGGGTCTTCAGCGTCTAAAGCCACTATTGCCCATTGGCTCAAAGAAGCTGTCTTTTCAGCAAATCTGCTGTCTGGCCAGGCTCCGCCTGAAGCCTTTAAGGCACATTCCACAAGAGCGATTTCCTCTTCCTGGGCGGAAACTGGAGCACTATCTCTTCATGAGATTTGCAGTGCTGCAACCTGGGCTTCTAAGCTCTCTTTCGCCCGACATTACAGGCTGGATGTGGCTGCCAGGAGGGATGCGCGTTTTGGAGCACAGGTGCTAGCGCGTGGTGTGGCTTGTTCTCACCCTATTTAGGGATTGCTTTGTTACATCCCATACGTAATGGCTTCATCTGCTTGATGACAAGGAAGGGAAAATTAGGTTTCTTACCATGATAATTTTCTTTCCTTTAGTCATAGCAGATGAAGCCATGAGCCTCCCTGTATGATTGTCTGTATTGCAGTGAGTCTGCTTTAGGTGCTGTTCTTGTTTCCTGAAGTTATATTCCTTCCTTGGGGAGTCGGAAAACAGTCTTCAGGATTCTTGTTACAGTTATAGGAGGATGAGTTCATTCCCTCCAGTTCATGTTTTGGGAGGATGAGTTTATTCCCTCCAGGAGGATGCAAGTATTCCCTCCGTTTATATAAAGTGGAGGACGAGTTTTTTCCCTCCAGGAGGACATTCCCTCCTTTTTTGAGTTCATGCCCTTGTTAAGGGGCCATCGTTCGCTGTGTGGAAAGTTCATGTTATTCCCATTGCGGTTTGCCATACTGCTTTGGAAGCTTCAAATACTGAAGAGGCAGTGGAGCTAGCTGGCGATGAGGCACTGAGAAAAGTTGAGTGCTCTCTATCTCCCCCTGCTGGTTGATGGACACAACCCATACGTAATGGCTTCATCTGCTATGACTAAATGAAAGAAAATTATCATGGTAAGAACCTAATTTTCCCATCTTGTGAGTGGGGTGGTGCGAGTACTGGTGTCCTATGCAAAAAAACGATGCAAGCCCCGGGGCAACGTACATAAGTACATAAGTAGTGCCATACTGGGAAAGACCAAAGGTCCATCCAGCCCAGCATCCTGTCACCGACAGTGGCCAATCCAGGTCAAGGGCACCTGGCACGCTCCCCAAACGTAAAACATTCCAGACAAGTTATACTTTTATCAAATAAGGAAGATTGTTCGTCTGATGTATCACAGAGTGTTTTGCAATATATAAGCATTACGTTGCCCCGGGGCGTGCATACTGTATACTGTATAGGTGACACCTGCAGCCATAAGGGCTATTGTAGTGGTGTACAGGTTGGTACAGTAGGTTTTTGGTGGGTTTTAGAGGGCTCACTATACAATATAAGGGGTAAAGATGAGATGTGTGTTTAGGACATTTTATGTGAAGTCCATTGTTTTTGTGTGTTTATCCTTTTGGTATTTTTTTCCAAAAATGGTCCTTAAAGATAGACGCACTGAACATAAAAACATCTAGCAAATGGCCATTTTCAAAACAAAAAGTTGGATGTATTTCTGGTTTGAAAATGGCCACGTTCACTACTGTATTTTTGGATGTTTTCTGTAAAACGTCCAAAATCAGATTTAGACTAGAGAGCTACATTGGAGTGGGGATGATGGGATTCCTGCGGGATCCCCTCCCCAGTCTGCGGGGATGGATCCAGGTCTGCGGGGATCCCATGGGGATGGACCCAGGTCTTGTGGGGTTCCTGTGGAAATGCACGGTGATCTGAGCTTTGCCTGTCCTCCTTCGAGCCGCAGGGTGCCCTCCTGGCACATATCTGAAGCCACTTTGGTGGTGATTCTTTGGGACAGGAAAGATCCTCAGTCTTTCCTGCCCGCTGATCCTCTTGCTGTTGCCGATTTTTTAAATGGCTGCCGAGACTTCCAGTGGTGGCTTTGCGAGACTTCCGCGAAAGTCTTGAGAAACCGCTGCTGGAAGTCTCGGCAGCCATTTAAAGAAGTGTTGCAGCAGCAAGAGGGTCAGCAGCAGTGGGCAGGAAAGATTGGGCACCTTTCCTGCCCCGAAGAAGCCACTAGATCACCAGGGTGGCTTGAGATATGTGCCTGTAAAAAAGCAAGGTGTCCCCTTCCTCATGCAGCCATCATCCCTGTGCACTCAAAACAAAGCAAGCAAACCTGTGAGCTGCTGCATCTACTTTGTCGTTCTTTATTGTTGGTGGAATTTTTATTTAATCTCAGTTATATTTTCAAACATGCTGGCTTGTGCATACAGATGTACACAGAGGAAGTATAATAATGGAATAACTTTTCAGAGGAAGAGTAAGTAATGTGTTATAAATCGTAATCAGTGTGTCATTTGGAGGGGCTGGTTAAAAGGACACCCCAGTACTGTTATATTCTACAGAGAATTTTTTTCTCCTGGTAAAGGGCCACTAAAACAGACATCATGTTATGAGAATCAGGTGCTCAACATTCAGAGTTTGTATGTATGTATCTATCTATCTATCTATCTATCTATCTATCTATCTATCTATCTATCTATCTATCTATCTATCTATCTATCTATCTATCTATCTATCTATCTATCTATCTATCTATCACAAAGACCAAGTCATGTGAAACTCCCACATATACCCTGAATGTAAATTAATGCCTTCTGTTCTTTTACTATCATGTATTCCATTACCATGCAACCCAAAATCTTTCTGTAACACCAAATGTCTACTCCCTTCTCATTTCCAATATCCATGATATATTGTAAGCCACATTGAGTCTGCAAAGAGGTGGGAAAATGTGGGATATAAATGCAATAAATAAATAAATAAATAATAATAATCTATCTATCTATTTACTTAGTGGCATTTATATCCCACATTAAACATGAATTAGGTTGAAACCAGGGAGCATTTAAAAATCTTTTTTTCCTGTACCTATATCAAAAGAAAAAGATGGCATGTGGGAACTTGCTTCTTTTGTTTTGTGGATTGCAGTGATATATTATAAAAAATGCACGTTTATGCTAATCTCAACTTTGTTAAATGTTTCAGATATATCCATCTACTTGCTCCCATGATACAACTGAATTCTATTATTCTGTCTCACTGTATTTTCAAATGTAAGCTACATTGAATCTGAGTTTGCTTGGGATAATGTGTGATATATATGTAAAAAAAAAGTCTCTTATTTTTGTTTTCAATAGTGTTTGCTATTGTTTTGTGTGAACCAGTGTGGCGGCAATCTTCACCTACTGGCTTCAGCCCATATAACGGACTAGATAGGCTCACCTTGTCTCCTGTTTTATCTAACCTCCTTGGTAAAAAGGGTGGAGGGAATGTGAGTGGGTTCAGGGAAGAGGAAAAAAAGATTGGTAAGGGGGACATACATGGAGGAGTGGGGAAAGGAAAAGGGGAAATAGAGCACATGGAATAGAAGGGGATGGAGAGGAGATGGGGTATGCTTCTCATGGATATGTGTAGCTTACTTAATTTTGTATATAGCAGAGTATGGAAGAAAATTATTTATGTTACTTTTACTAGTATTTTACTTCTTATAGAATCTGGCTTTCTTGGGAGGAGTTCAAGGTGACTGCGGCATGGCAAGGGCAGGGCGGGTTGAGGGCTGGGATGGAGGAGATTAAGTGAGGTGCGGACGGGCTAGCTTCCCTATGGGGATGGGCGGGGATGGATTAGCTTCCCCATGAGGACGGGTGGGGATGGGTTAGATTCCGGCGGGA
Source organism: Microcaecilia unicolor (assembly GCF_901765095.1). Classification (NCBI taxonomy): domain Eukaryota; kingdom Metazoa; phylum Chordata; class Amphibia; order Gymnophiona; family Siphonopidae; genus Microcaecilia; species Microcaecilia unicolor. Next base: position 239,738,169 of record NC_044032.1, on the reverse strand, counting down.
ACAGGTTAGATTTCTGTCCCCATGCAACTCTGTTCCTTAGCGTATACAGCAGATGAATCCAAGAACTGGTGGGTTCTGTCCATCTAACAGCAGGTGGAGATAGAGATTACAAAGCTGAAGGCAGTGATATCAGATGGCCACCTCCTCCTTCACTTCAGTACATCTCTATCTCCAGCAGGTGGTGGACGGTACTTCAGCAGCTCCTGGATTTGTCTGTTGGGGATACTCCTGGGTCCTGTGGGCCAGTTGAGTTTAGGGGTGTTTGGCTGGTGGTGCAGACTTTGGGAGCATACTCAGTCTTCTGGGTCATTGCTTCACCCTTTCCCCCCTCATTGGAAGCCTCTAAGAAATAGGTGTAAGAAAATTACGTTTAGAAGTTTCCAAAATGAAAGTTCATTTATTAGAGTGGGGGATTTATCATAAGATTAGATAAAAGATTTTGCCTGCTGCCTGAGAACTGTTAGGGTTCAGCGTTAAATCAGTAGAAGAGCCCTAGTTCTTAGGCACAGGTTTAAACTTATTGCCTCCCAGGGAAGCAGACACAGAAGATTTAGCCTTGAGCACCAGCAGTCACTTCTAGGACATGGGATTAGAGACCTGCACAGGAATGGGGTTTCGCGGGAGTCCTTCGGAACCTGTGGGGTTCCCGCGGGGATGGAAGCAGTTCTGTGGAGTTCCCATGGGGGTGGAAGCAGTACTGCAGGGTTCCCGTGGGGATGGAAGCAGTTTCTGCGGGATTCCCATGGGGATGGAAACAATTCCTGCAGGGTTCTCATGGAAGTGTAAGTTGCACCTGCACCAGCCTCTCATCTACCAAGTACCAAGTTCTTTGAGTGCTGTCTCCTCCTCCTTGCTTAACAGCACATATGTGGAAAGTCTTCCATTAAGGAGGTGGTAGAGACACAAATGATGACGGAATTCAAAAAGGCGTGGGATCAACACAGAGGATCTCTAATTAGTTATAAAAAAACCTAACCTTAAATAGCTGCATGTGTGTGTGCAGGGCCGTGCCTAGGGTCTCTGGTGCCCCCCTGCAGACTATCAGTTGGCGCCCCCCCCCCCCCCGTGAAAATGATCAGCCCCCCCCCCCCCCCCGGTGAAAATGATCGCTCACCACTTGCTACACTGACAGGAATTGTCAGCAATATTCTTAGAAACTAATTGCTATACATTGCAAAATAAGATAGCAGATGTAAATTCTCAAAGTGGACATATTCCAAATACTAAAATGAAATAAAATGATTTTTTTCTACCTTTGTTGTCTGTTGACTTTCTTTTTTCCGATCATGCTGGCCCAGTATCTGAGTCTGCTGCTATCTGTCCTCTTAACTCCATTTCCAGGGCTTCCTTTCCATTTATTTCTTTACTTTCCTCCTTTCTTCTTCATTTCTTGCTCTATATCCATTTCCAGCAATTTCTTCTCTCTCCCTGGGTCCTGACCTCCCATCCCGTCCATCCTTGTCCCTCTCTGCCTTCCCTCCTCCATCCATAGCCAGCAATCCTCCTCTCTCCCCTCCCCTCCATTTCCAGCAAATGTCCTCTCCCTGGTCCCCCATGTCCATCCTTGTCCCTCTCTGCCCTACCCTCCTCCATCCATAGCCAGCAATCCTCCTGTCTCCCCTCCCTCCATTTCCAGCAAATTGTCCTCTCCCTGGGCCCCCATGTCCATCCTTGTCCTCTCTTCTGCCCTTCCCTGCTGCATCCATAGCTAGCAATCCGCCTCTCCCCCCTCCCCTTCCAGCAATTTGTCCTCTCCCTGGGCCCTGCTGCTGCCCTCCCATCCATGCCTCTCTGCCCTCCCATCCATGCCTGTCTCTCTGCCCTCCCATCCATGCCTCTCTGCTCTTTCCTCCGCGCCCTGGGGCCTTTAAATCTTTACTTCCGGTCGCAGCAGTGTCAGTGAAAGTGGAGTGCTGCCGACGTCTCCCTTCCCTTCGCGCTCTTGGTTCCCTCAAGTGTCCGCCTTCTTCTGACGTCAGAAGAAGGCAGGACACTGAGGGAACCAATGAGTGCAAGGGAAGGGAGACGTCGGCAGCGCTTTCACTGACGCTGCTGCGACCAGGGTAAAGATTTAAAGGCCTCGGCGGCGCGGGGCGAGGGTAAGCACCGCGGCGGCGCCCTCCAGAGGTGGGCGCTTACCGCATCGGCACGGCCCTGTGTGTGTGGATGTGTTGAGTGACGCTTAGATGGTGACTCTGGCTGTGATGAACTAGGACCGATACTGGCAGACTTGTATGGTCTGTGTCTTTATATGGCAATCTGGTTTAGAATGGGCTGGAAAGGGCTTAGCAACTTCAGTGACTGGAACATGAGGGACAGTGCTGGATAGACTTTTACACAAATGAGAAGACGAATAGACTGGCCTGGGCTTCGACGGAACTCCAGCAGTTGGAACATAAGGATAGGGCCGGATAGACTTCTATGGTCTATGTTCCAGAAACAACAAAGAAAGTATCACACTCGTTGATTTAATCATGAATTGATAGTGAGTGTGACTATTGGGCAGACTGGATGGACTGTTCAGGTCTTTATTTGCCGTCACTTACTATGTTACTACTAATCCTCTTTGCTCCCGGGCTGATGCTCAGACCTCAGCTCTGACACAGACACGAGCATCAGGTGTCATCTGACCTACTGGCGGCTGCATGTGGTGACCTCTCAGCACACAGTGCCAGTGAATCAGAGACAAATCTTACATGTACGCACCAGAGTGTTTCCAAGTTCCAACGTCTGTGCCTTCCTTGCCTGCAGTGCTGTGGCTGAAATCCAGAGACTGAGAGAGCTGACTGGAATTTTCTTTTATGCACCATTAAATCTTGTGCCTACAAGCTATTTACTGGGTAAAAATGTTTTGAATAGCTTGTACTCTCTATATTAGATATTCAACAAAATATCAACTATTTTTGATTACTCTTTATTATATTTCACAAATATCAAACCTATACAATCATTTGTCAGCAGTGAACCAGATACACACCACACTCACGACCCCCACATTCATCCAAGCCTTGTACCAAATCTTACTAATATATCATATGCCTCACTACCACCGTGAACCGCTACCCATCAACTCTTATTACAATTCACAGTTGCTTCAACACATTTGTTTAAATAATTTTACAGCGTTCTCAGGCCCACCCAAAATTTGGCACTCTTCCTATGGCTGGCAGAGATCCTCAAACCCCACCAGCTGAAGATTTCCTCCTCTTCAGGCAGCTGGTGCTCTTTCAAACCACAACTGGCAGAACTTGCCTGGAGCTGACACCAACATCAGCCCCTCTGCACATGCTTAGTTTTCATGCATGCACAGCCTGCTGGCTGTGGCATCAGCTCAAGGAAAGTGCTGCTGGCTGCTGTAGGAAAAGCGCTGACTACCTGAGTAGGAGGAAATCTTCAGCTGGTGGTTTTTTTTAGATCCCTTCTTGCTTAGGTATTTATTTAATATTTTGGGCTTGCAGGTGGAGGGAGGGACAAAGAGCAGAGAGCAGAGCAAATCAGAGCAGAGGGGGGCTAGGGATGGGGGAGCATGAATTCCATGTCCACCCACCTTGGACTCAGGCCCACCCAAAATTGGCTGTCTGGCTACGCCCCTGGTTTATATGGGATTAAAGAATGAAATAAATCCAAAGAATGGTAAATATCATTTTTATTGCCTTTTTTTCATTTAGAAAGCAATACAACACGGACGTCCTTCACTAAACCAAAAAAGGACATCCCTGATTAGCAGGACGGGCTTTTCTTCAAGGGTGCTCGATTATGCCTCTCCGCCAGGTCTCTCTCAGCCAATCACAGCACGTTTAGCTGTCACTGGTGTCAGCTAAATGCGCTGTGATTGGCTGAGAGGCCTTGGGGGGGGGGGGCTCACAATCGTTCATTAGCCCTCTCTTCAGCTGCCGATGAGGAAGGGAAAAATGTCTCAAAGATTTAAAACAGAAAAGTGAGAGTAAAAATTAAGAAGTACGACGTCCTTTTTTGCTCGTCAGAGACGTCCTTTTTTTTTTTTTTTTTAGTGAAGGGCGTCCATAAAGGACGTCCTTGGCATGCGCAGAGCAGCCAGCATAATGCTTGGCTGCTCTGCGCATGCTCGACTGGCCAGCTGGCTTCTGAGGGAATAGAGAATGCAAGTGAGCTACAACGAGCAGCTCATTTGCATTCCATTTCCTTGACGCATGTCCGTTCCCTAACGATTCGCTATGGAATCATAAGTACATAAGTACATAAGTAGTGCCATACTGGGAAAGACCAAAGGTCCATCTAGCCCAACATCCTGTCACCGACAGTGGCCAATCCAGGTCAAGGGCACCTGGCACGCTCCCCAAACGTAAAAACATTCCAGACAAGTTATACCTAAAAATGCGGAATTTTTCCAAGTCCATTTAATAGCGGTCTATGGACTTGTCCTTTAGGAATCTATCTAACCCCTTTTTAAACTCCGTCAAGCTAACCGCCCGTACCACGTTCTCCGCAACGAATTCCAGAGTCTAATTACACGTTGGGTGAAGAAAAATTTTCTCCGATTCGTTTTAAATTACCACACTGTAGCTTCAACTCATGCCCTCTAGTCCTAGTATTTTTGGATAGCGTGAACAGTCGCTTCACATCCACCCGATCCATTCCACTCATTATTTATACACTCTATCATATCTCCCCTCAGCCGTCTCTTCTCCAAGCTGAAAAGCCCTAGCCTTCTCAGCCTCTCTTCATAGGAAAGTCGTCCCATCCCCACTATCATTTTCGTCGCCCTTCGCTGTACCCTTTTCCAATTCTACTATATCTTTTTGAGATACGGAGACCAGTACTGAACACAATACTCCAGGTGCGGTCGCACCATGGAGCGATACAACGGCATTATAACATCCGCACACCGGACTCCATACCCTTTCCTAATAACACCCAACATTCTATTCGCTTTCCTAGCCGCAGCAGCACACTGAGCAGAAGGTTTCAGCGTATCATCGACGACGACACCCAGATCCCTTTCTTGATCCGTAACTCCTAACGCGGAACCTTGCAAGACGTAGCTATAATTCGGGTGTCCTCTTACCCACATGCATCACTTTGCACTTGTCAACATTGAACTTCATCTGCCACTTGCACGCCCATTCTCCAGTCTCGCAAGGTCCTCCTGTAATCGTTCACATTCCTCCTGCGACTTGACGACCCTGAATAATTTGTGTCATCGGCGAATTTAATTACCTCACTAGTTATTCCCATCTCTAGGTCATTTATAAATACATTAAAAGCAACGGACCCAGCACAGACCCCTGCGGACCCCACTAACTACCTCCTCCACTGAGAATACTGGCCACGCAATCCTACTCTCTGCTTCCTATCTTTCAACCAGTTCTTAATCCATAATAATACCCTACCTCCGATTCCATGACTCTGCAATTTCTCAGGAGTCTTTCGTGCGGCACTTTGTCAAACGCCTTCTGAAAATCCAGATATACAATATCAACCGGCTCCCCATTGTCCACATGTTTGCTTACCCCCTCAAAAAAATGCATTAGATTGGTGAGGCAAGACTTCCCTTCACTAAATCCGTGCTGACTTTGTCTCATCAGTCCATGTTTTTGTATATGCTCTGCAATTTTATTCTTAATAATAGCCTCCACCATCTTGCCCGGCACCGACGTCAGACTCACCGGTCTATAATTTCCCGGATCTCCTCTGGAACCCTTCTTAAAAATCGGAGTAACATTGGCTACCCTCCAGTCTTCCGGTACTACACTCGATTTTAGGGACAGATTGCATATTTCTAACAGTAGCTCCGCAAGTTCATTTTTTAGTTCTATTAATACTCTGGGATGAATACCATCAGGTCCCGGTGATTTACTACTCTTCAGCTTGCTGAACTGACCCATTACATCCTCCAAGGTTACAGAGAATTTGTTTAGTTTCTCCGACTCCCCCGCTTCAAATATTCTTTCCGGCACCGGTGTTCCCCCCAAATCCTCCTCGGTGAAGACCGAAGCAAAGAATTCATTTAATTTCTCCGCTACGGCTTTGTCCTCCTTGATCGCCCCTTTAACACCATTTTCGTCCAGCGGCCCAACCGACTCTTTGGCCGGTTTCCTGCTTTTAATGTATCTAAAAAAATTTTTACTATGTATTTTGCTTCCAACGCTAATTCTTCTCAAAGTCCTTTTTTGCCCTCCTTATCTCCGCTTTGCATTTGGCTTGGCATTCCTTATGATCTATCCTGTTACTTTCAGTTGGTTCTCTTCTCCACTTTCTGAAGGATTGTTTTTTGGCTCTAATGATTTCCTTTATCTTACTGTTTAGCCACGCCGGCTGACGTTTAGTCTTTTTTCCCTTTTTTCTAATACGTGGAATATATTTGTCCTGAACCTCCAGGATGGTGTTTTTAAACAGCATCCACGCCTGATGCAAGTTTTTTACTCTGCGAGCTGCTCCTTCAGTCTTTTTTTCACCATTTTTCTCATTTTGTCGTAATCACCTTTTCTATAGTTAAACGCTAGCGTACTTGATTTCCTAGTTTCACTTCCTTCAATGCCAATATCAAAACCGATCAATTATGATCACTGTTATCAAGCGGCCCTCGTATCGTTACCCCCTGCACTAGATCATGAGCACCACTAAGGACTAAGTCTAGTATTTTTCCTTCTCTTGTCGGCTCCTGAACTAGCTGTTCCATGAAGCTGTCCTTGATTTCATCAAGAAATCTTATGTCCCTTGCGTGTACAGATGTTACATTAACCCGTCTATATGCGGGTAATTGAAATCCCCCATTATTATTGTGTTGCCCAGTTTGTTTGCGTCCCTGATTTCCTTTAACAAATTTCCGCATCCGTCTGTTCGTCCTGGCCAGGCGGACGGTAGTACACTCCTATCACTATCCTTTTCCCCTTTGCACATGGAATTTCAATCCACAGTGATTCCAAGGAGTGTTTTGTTTCCTGCAGAATTTTCAATCTATTTGATTCAAGGCTCTCGTTAATATACAATGCTACCCCTCCACCAATCCGATTCACCCTATCACTACGATATAATTTGTACCCCGGTATGACAGTGTCCCACTGGTTATCCTCCTTCCACCAGGTCTCAGAGATGCCTATTATATCTAATTTTTCATTTAGTGCAATATATTCCAACTCCCCCATCTTATCGGTAAGGGAACAGCTCTTCCGAGGACTTTAGTGCAACTAGCCGATCTTTCAAGATTTGTACTTCAAACACACAACCCCCAAAATCTCACTCGGTTTTTTTCACTAAAGCAGAACATCTCACTTTTGTGGGTAGTACCTTTCTTAGCATCTGTGAATGTGGTGTGTAGGGGCTGCAGAATGCTGAGACAGTATAGAACTTGACTGTAGAATGCTTGAAGAAAGCAGCACTGCCATCTAGTTGTCAGATAGGGTGATGCATAATGCTCAGCTGCTATCCCTGAATCCACACAGAGCAAGAAATAAAGCATTTCAAAGACAGCACTGCATGCAGACATTTGCATGCTTAATTTTATAGAATTCTGACATTCATGTGCATACTTACGTATGCAAACGGCAGTAGCACACCTTAGTGTAATTTGTAATTGTGCCCTAAAATAGCTTAGCATGTAATTGCAAGGGGGTGTTTATAGGGCAGGGGCATGAGTGGGTCCAACATTTTATGTGCATAGTTTACGGTGATTTATGTGTGTAAATGAGACATTTAAGTGCTCACATTTACACTAGCTACAGACCTGTTATAAGTGTGGGCACCTAAATTTAGGTCTGCTGATGATGACTAATGCTTACAGCATTGCCTCCAATCTGAGTAACACAGTTTCTTGATTATGCAAAAACCTAAATGTTGAAATAAAACTTGCGAGAAAACAGAGAAGGGGTGGGGAAAATAGGCTCTATTCAAACAATGGGGGAGACGTATGGATTAGTTAAAACAATGAAAACTTGCACCAATTTTTAACACACCCTGTCCTGAAACATTTAGAAGAAGTGGAATTGATTTGTACAAATCTGTTTTAGTGTCCTCATTATGCAGAAAAGATGACTCCCAAAAATAAAGGCCTAGGGAGTAATTTTACAACATATGTGCACAAATGAAACATACATGCATCCTTTTTGTTCTGTGGACTCTAGTGAATTTTCAAAGTAAAAGTGTGCATGTATTTCGGCTTTGAAAGCTATTCCAGGAAAACTATGCATTGACATTGACATTTGCTGTTTGTGGTGCACAATTTTTCTGGGTTAAAATGCATACCCCAGCGCCAGCCTCAGGAACCCCTCCTCAAATAGCAGTTAAACATGTGTATAGTGGCTTTCTCCGAGGACAAGCAGGCTGCTTGTTCTCACGACTGGGTGACGTCCGCGGCAGCCCCCACCAACCGGAAAAAAGCTTCGCGGACGGTCGGCACGCAGGGCACGCCCACCGCGCATGCGCGGCCGTCTTCCCGCCCGTGCGCGACCGCTCCCGCCAGTTCCTTTTTTTCCGCGTCTGGAGAGAGCCGTGCCTCGCCGCTCTCTCTGATTCAGCCGCCGGATTTCGATCGCGTTTACGCAGATCGTGCTTTTTCTTGTTTAACTTTGTTTAGTTACCGTCCGGTTTCTTTTTAAAAAAAAAAAAAAAAAGGAAACCCTGTGCGTGTGGAGCACGCGCTCCCTTTTTCCCTCGCTTCCAGCGGGGACGCCACGTTGCGGCCTAGTGGCCGCACGGTCGTTTTCCTTTTCGTGGTGTGATTTCAGCCACCATTGACGACTTTGACTTCGCCGACGCGATTTTTCCGTCGATGTCCTCAAGGGTCCCGAGTGGATTTAAAAAGTGTGGTCGCTGCGGCCGGCCGATCTCGCAGACCGACACCCACGCTTGGTGCCTCCAGTGCCTCGGGCCGGAGCACAATATCAAGTCGTGTTCCCTGTGTCTCGGTCTCCGGAAACGGACTCAGGTTGCGAGGCAAGTTCTGCGGGACCGTCTTTTTGGAACTTGCGCCGGCCCCTCGACGTCGACCTCGACGGCATCGGTATCGACGCCCGGTCCTTCGGTACCGGTATCGATGCCCGAGACATCGGCACCGACGGCATCGACCCCAGGAGAACAGGTCCCGTCGGCCCGCCGGTCCGCTGGTGAGGGTAGAGGTGAGCGGCCGCGTGGGCAGTCGGCCCCGGTCACTCCCTCAGCCTGTGGCCCTCGGGACCGAACCCTGTCTGACCCGGCTCCCCGGGACCGAGGGGGATCGTCCTCCTCCTCCTCCATACCTCCCGGCACCGGTGACGCGCATCGGAAGAAAGACAAGAAGCGTCGTCACCGGTCGCCCTCGGTGCATCCGGACATCGGAGAGGAGGCGGCGCCGAAGCGTCATCGTCGAGAGGAGAGGTCCCCGTCGATCGTGGAGGTACCGACGCGTCAGGGTTCCGGCACCTCGGTGCCGTCTCCTGGCCCCCATCAGCTTCTGGCACCGACACCCCTACCGGCCCCACCGCCTTTCCCGGCAGCGGGCCTGGACGAGTGCCTCAGAGCCATCCTTCCGGGGATCCTGGAAGGGCTGATGCGCCAGGCTGTGCCGGCGCCGGGGGTGCTTGCGCCCTCGGCGCCGATGTCTGTGGCGCCGGTGAGCTCTAGCCCGGCGCCGGGGCCGTCGACACCGCCGCCGCTTGCGGTGCCGGTCTCGACCGCCACGCAGGTGGAGTCCCCGTCGACGTCGATGGAGGGAGCTCCGTCCCCGCCGGCGCGGGAGTCCACCGCTCGACGACACCGAGACCTCGGTGCCTCGACGTCGAGCCGGGCCCGGTTCAGGACTCAGCTACATGAGCTTATGTCCGATACCGAGGAAGAGGACTCGTGGGGGGAAGAGGAGGACCCTAGATATTTCTCCTCAGAGGAGTCTACGGGCCTTCCCTCGGCCCCCACGCCTTCACCGGAGAGGAAGCTCTCACCCCCCGAGAGCCTCTCCTTTGCCTCCTTTGTGCGGGATATGTCTATCAGCATTCCCTTCCCCGTGGTCTCTGTGGAAGAGCCGAGGGCCGAGATGCTCGAGGTCCTCGACTATCCATCGCCACCTAGAGAGTCCTCCACGGTGCCGCTGCACAATGTCCTCAAGGAGACACTGCTTCGGAACTGGGTGCGACCGTTAACTAACCCCACCATTCCCAAGAAAGCAGAGTCCCAGTACAGGATCCACTCCGACCCAGAGTTAATGCGGCCCCAATTGCCCCATGACTCGGCGGTCGTGGATTCTGCTCTCAAGAGGGCACGGAGTTCGAGGGATACCGCCTCGGCGCCCCCGGGGCGGGAGTCTCGCACTCTGGACTCGTTTGGGAGGAAGGCCTACCAATCCTCCATGCTCGTGACCCGCATCCAGTCATACCTGCTCTATATGAGCATTCACATGCGGACCTATGTGCAACAACTGGCGGACCTGGTCGAGAAGCTCCCGCCGGAGCAGTCCAGGCCTTATCAGGAGGTGGTCAGGCAGCTGAAGGCATGCAGAAAGTTCCTGTCCAGGGGTATCTATGACACCTGTGACGTGGCATCTCGTGCTGCGGCCCAAGGTATAGTGATGCGCAGGCTCTCATGGCTGCGTGCCTCTGACCTGGACAACCGCACCCAGCAGAGACTTTTGACTGGATCCACGGGAACATAGCCGCCCTCAAAGTGTCCGTACCGGACGATCTGCCGGTCGGGGGGAGGTTAAAATTTTTTCACCAAAGGTGGCCTCTCATAACCTCCGACCAGTGGGTTCTCCAAATAGTGCGGTGCGGATACGCCCTGAATTTGGCCTCCCTGCCTCCAAATTGTCCTCCGGGAGCTCAGTCCTTCAGCTCCCATCACAAGCAGGTACTTGCAGAGGAACTCTCCGCCCTTCTCAGCGCCAATGCGGTCGAGCCCGTACCACCCGGGCAGGAAGGGCAGGGATTCTATTCCAGGTACTTCCTTGTGGAAAAGAAAACAGGGGGGATGCGTCCCATCCTAGACCTGAGAGGCCTGAACAAATTCCTGGTCAAAGAAAAGTTCAGGATGCTTTCCTTGGGCACCCTTCTGCCAATGATTCAGAAAAACGATTGGCTATGTTCCCTGGATTTAAAGGATGCATATACTCACATCCCGATACTGCCAGCTCACAGACAGTATCTCAGATTCCGCCTGGGCGCACGGCACTTTCAGTATTGTGTGCTGCCCTTTGGGCTCGCCTCCGCCCCACGAGTGTTTACAAAGTGCCTCGTGGTGGTGGCGGCGTACCTACGCAGGCTGGGAGTGCACGTGTTCCCATATCTCGACGATTGGCTGGTCAAGAACACCTCGGAGGCAGGAGCTCTCCGGTCCATGCAGTGCACTATTCAACTCCTGGAGCTGCTGGGGTTTGTGATAAATTACCCAAAGTCCCATCTCCAGCCAACCCAGTCTCTGGAATTCATAGGAGCTCTGCTGAATACCCAGACGGCTCAGGCCTTCCTTCCCGAAGCGAGGGCCAACAACCTCCTGTCCCTCGCTTCGCAGACCAGAGCGTCCCAGCAGGTCACAGTTCGGCAGATGTTGAGACTTCTGGGTCATATGGCCTCCACAGTTCATGTGACTCCCATGGCTTGTCTTCACATGAGATCTGCTCAATGGACCCTAGCTTCCCAGTGGTTCCAAGCCACCGGGAATCTAGAAGATGTCATCCGCCTCTCCACCAGTTGCCACACTTCACTGCTCTGGTGGACCATCCGGACCAATTTGACCCTGGGACGTCCATTCCAAATTCTGCAGCCCACGAAGGTGCTGACGACGGATGCATTTCGCCTGGGTTGGGGAGCTCATGTCGATGGGCTTCACACCCAGGGTCTGTGGTCCCTCCAGGAAAAGGATCTGCAGATCAACCTCCTGGAGCTCCGAGCGATCTGGAACGCGCTGAAGGCTTTCAGAGATCGGCTGTCCTGCCAAATTATCCAAATTCGGACAGACAATCAGGTTGCAATGTATTACGTCAACAAGCAGGGGGGCACCGGATCTCGCGCCCTGTGTCAGGAAGCCGTCGGGCTGTGGCGCTGGGCGTGCCAGTTTGGCATGCTCCTCCAAGCCACATACCTGGCAGGCGTAAACAACAGTCTGGCCGACAGACTGAGCAGAGTCATGCAACCGCACAAGTGGTCGCTCCATTCCAGAGTGGTACGCAAGATCTTCCGAGAGTGGGGCACCCCCTCGGTGGACCTTTTCGCCTCTCAGACCAACCACAAGCTGCCTCTGTTCTGTTCCAGACTTCAGGCACACGGCAGGCTAGCGTCGGACGCCTTTCTCCTCCATTGGGGGACCGGCCTCCTGTATGCTTATCCTCCCATACCTTTGGTGGGGAAGACCTTACTGAAGCTCAAGCACGACCGCGGCACCATGATTCTGATAGCGCCCTTTTGGCCCCGTCAGATCTGGTTCCCTCTTCTTCTGGAGTTGTCCTCAGAAGAACCGTGGAGATTGGAGTGTTTTCCGACTCTCATTTCGCAGAACGACGGAGCGTTACTGCACCCCAACCTTCAGTCTCTGGCTCTCACGGCCTGGATGTTGAGGGCGTAGACTTCGCTGCGTTGGGTCTGTCGGAGGGTGTCTCCCGGGTCCTGCTTGCCTCCAGGAAGGATTCCACTAAAAAGAGTTACTTTTTCAAGTGGAGGAGGTTTGTCGTTTGGTGTGAGAGCAAGGCCCTAGAACCTCGTTCTTGCCCTGCACAGAACCTGCTTGAATACCATCTACACTTATCAGAGTCTGGCCTCAAGACCAACTCAGTAAGGAATCACCTTAGTGCGATTAGTGCTTACCATTATCGTGTGGAAGGTAAAGCCATCTCTGGAGAGCCTTTAGTCGTTCGATTCATGAGAGGCTTGCTTTTGTCAAAGCCCCCTATCAAGCCTCCTACAGTGTCATGGGATCTCAACGTCGTCCTCACCCAGCTGATGAAACCTCCTTTTGAGCCACTGAATACCTGCCATCTGAAGTACTTGACCTGGAAGGTCATTTTCTTGGTGGCAGTTACTTCAGCTCGTAGGGTCAGTGAGCTTCAAGCCCTAGTAGCTCATGCTCCATATACCAAATTTCATCACAACAGAGTAGTGCTCCGCACCCACCCAAGTTCCTGCCGAAGGTGGTGTCGGAGTTCCATCTTAACCAGTCAATTGTCTTGCCAACATTCTTCCCCAGGCCGCATACCCGCCCTGCTGAACGTCAGTTGCACACATTGGACTGCAAGAGAGCATTGGCCTTCTACTTGGAGCGGACACAGCCCCACAGACAGTCCGCCCAATTGTTTGTTTCTTTCGACCCTAACAGGCTAGGGGTCGCTGTCGGGAAACGCACCATCTCCAATTGGCTAGCAGATTGCATTTCCTTCACTTACGCCCAGGCTGGGCTGACTCTTGAGGGTCATGTCACGGCTCATAGTGTTAGAGCCATGGCAGCGTCAGTGGCCCACTTGAAGTCAGCCACTATTGAAGAGATTTGCAAGGCTGCGACGTGGTCATCTGTCCACACATTCACATCACATTACTGCCTCCAGCAGGATACCCGACGCGACAGTCGGTTCGGGCAGTCGGTGCTGCAGAATCTGTTTGGGGTGTAAATCCAACTCCACCCTCCAGGACCCGAATTTATTCTGGTCAGGCTGCACTCTCAGTTAGTTGTTCTTCGTAGGTCAATTTCTGTTGTACCCTCGCCGTTGCGAGGTTCAATTGACCTGGGTTCTTGTTTTGAGTGAGCCTGAAAGCTAGGGATACCCCAGTCGTGAGAACAAGCAGCCTGCTTGTCCTCGGAGAAAGTGAATGATACATACCTGTAGCAGGTGTTCTCCGAGGACAGCAGGCTGATTGTTCTCACCTACCCTCCCTCCTCCCCTTTGGAGTTGTGTGTTTCATCTTTTGCTAGTCATTCAACTGGCGGGAGCGGTCGCGCACGGGCGGGAAGACGGCCGCGCATGCGCGGTGGGCGTGCCCTGCGTGCCGACCGTCCCGCGAAGCTTTTTTCCGGTTGGTGGGGGCTGCCGCGGACGTCACCCCATTCATGATACCTACACTGACTACATAGTTTGTTACATTTAGATTGTAAGCTCTCTTGAGCAGGGACCGTCCTTCCCCATGTTTAAACTTGTACAGCGCTGCGTAACCCTGGCAGCGCTATAGAAATGCTAAGTAGTAGTAGTAGTAAGCACAGGCTGCCGCCTCAGTCCTAAAATGTCCAGCACACAGAAGCCTTCTAAGGCGTTCCCGGTCCACGAGGCCATACAGGACCTTATTTCAGCTCAGTGGTTGGACCCTGAGAGAAGCCTCAGTGTCCAAGGTGATGGTCTGTCTTTATCCGGTGGTTTCAGACCAGGCGGACAAGTTTGTTCTCCCTACTGTGGATGCTCTGGTGACGGCGATCACTGTGAAGACTATATTCCCAATTGAAGGGGGTGTGGCACTCAAGGATATGCAGGACCGGCGCCTGGAGGCTTCCCTGAAGTGTACCTTTGAGGTGTCCGCGTTGGCTCTCCAGGCCTCGATTTGTACCTCGTATGCAGTCAGGGTGTGCCTTAGTTGGCTTCAACAGGCTCTGGAGCAAGACCCAGATGTGGATCCGTTGTACCCCACATGGATCTAGCTGGCTCTCTTTATGACCTGGTCCGGACTTGTGCCAAACAGATTTTGCTGGCGGTTTCTTCTCGCCGGTTGTTGTGGCTGTGCCATTGGACGGCAGATTTGGCATCCAAGCAACAGTTCACTCGGTTGCCTTTTTGGGGCAAGCTTTTCATTAGAGATATCCCAAAAATCCAACAGGATTGTGGCTTTGAGGCCACAGTTTGAGATCCCTGCTGTACACACATAAGGTTATTGGCACATTGAGTGAGCAATTTTAAAACAAACTATTTTCTTATCATCCCCATTAGACCAGGCCAGACAAGTGGCTTATGCTCCCCAACCAGCAGATGGAGGCAGAGAACACTGAACTTGCAGTGACATAAGTATAAGGAGTGGTGTAGTACTTAAACCTGCCAGTATTATCTGCATTCAGCAGATGGTGCAAATGGATTGGGGCAGCAGGACTATAGCCCCATGGTAGATCTCTTTGGCCATGGGAGCACAGTGGAGGGAAGACCCTCCCCCTCTCCGAGAGACCTAAACCTTGGCTTCGTGAGGCAAGACTGGCAGTGGTCCTGTTGAGCTTTGCCTGGGATCTCCAGGAGCCCAGTCTTTTCTGTCACAATTAGCACAAATACATTGTTTAGTTAAAACCAAACACTGCTTTCCAAAGCTCAGTATTCTCTGCCTCCACATGTTACTTGGTAAAAACAAGTGGCAAATGCATAAATACAGTGAGAAAAACAAAGTGTTACTCCAGGAGGCAAGTGTTGATCAAAACCGGACATGTGAATGCTTAAGGAGAGGCAAACTGAAACCTGATAGTTGTAGTCCAGGACACTGGATTACAGATGAAATGGTTCACAATAAATATAGAAAAAAAAAACCTGGTAGAACAGACATATGTAGATTTGCTAGAAAGAGCTGAAAACAGTTACTCATCTCATAACAGGCCATGAAGTCTGATGGCAAAAAAATCTCTGTACAGAAAGGCACAACAAGGTGACAAGTCTCATCCATTGGAAACTTGGTAAACACTGCAACATCACTGTACCACAAAAACATTGGGATCATGACCCCAAAAGAATCAGGTTGTGATCACCTGAGCCATTCCGATTCCAATTGATAAAAATCTTAATGCAAGAAACCAGACATAGTGATAAAGGACGAAAATACCAGAACAGCCTTTATTATAGAGTTGTCAGCTTCACATGATTATTCTGAATTGGGTGTAGCGGGAGAAGATGATTAAGTACCAAGAAGTGCAGTCTCAGACCAAGAAAATATGACAGAAAGAGACAAACATTTCCCATTGTATTGGGTGCCACAGGCTTGATTAAAAGACATTTCCAAGCACACCTTGACAAGTTGCTTATACATGTTACATCCTATGAACCGCAGAAGGAAACTCTGTTTGGCATCATGCTAGTACTACAGTGAACATTAGCAGTAAATTAGAGAAACTGAGATCATACACTACATACTTTGACTTAGGTGAATCATCTGATAAGATTGCTCCACTGCTCTTCCTTATAGTATTAAAGGGATAATAGGGAACAGACCTCGCTTATGGAAAAAGCAGTGAGGTAGTGAAAGGTATTCCAGCAGTAATCTGCATTATGTTCCACTAACTGCTCAGTCTGAAGATGTTGATCACTGTATGCGTGTTGAATGTTTGTACTTTAATGCCTGTTCTGTATGTAACAAATCTTTATTAATTCAAAAACTGATAGGGGATGCTCAAGTTGGGCTAGTTTTTGTGGTTGAAACTTGGATTCCAGATTTAAGTTCCCCTCATGTTTTAAGTATTTGTCCATCGGGATTTGTCCACAACATAATAAGGGGAGGGGAGGGTTAGCACTTATTTATAAGGATTTTTTTTTCACTTGCACTACTAGATAATTTTATAATTTTATTGATTCTAATTTAGAATTTATCGTTTGCAAATTATATCAACTGCTTCTTCTTTGGGAATATTATTAATATACAGACCACCAGGAAGATGAGTTTTAGCACAGCAGAAGTTTTTTGAAGTTATGTTTTATTATACTTCTTATTTTAAGGAGTTAATACTTTGGGGTGATTTCAATCTTCATTTAGAAGATTAAAATGATCCTAATACTATTCAGCTTTCTCAGTTCCTAGACTCCTTAAATACAGTTTTGAGTCCTGCTCTGTCAACATAATTTTTTTAAATTAATTAATTAATGACATTTATATCCCACATTATCTCAAATAGGACTGAAGTTCATTGTGGCTCACAATATAACAAAATGTAGAACTGACTCTGTTTACATAGAACAGAAGTAGATTTATATACACTCACAAATACAAAATTTCTAATAACAGCATAACATGAAGTCCAGATCATATAACATGTTTGTATTACATAGGATAGAATGTGAATATGGACAAAGTTGGTGTTATTGCAAGTTTAGTTAAAGGGTTAATTATTTCTATTGTTAAGAGATCGGTCTTATCAAGTGAGTTTTCAATAGTTTACGAAATATGAGATAGTCTTCAGTTTGACGGAGTTGTAGAATGTGAATATGGACAAAGTTGGTGTTATTGCAAGTTTAGTTAAAGGGTTAATTATTTCTATTGTTAAGAGATCGGTCTTATCAAGTGAGTTTTCAATAGTTTACGAAATATGAGATAGTCTTCAGTTTGACGGAATTGTTTGGGCAAAGAGTTCCACCTGGTTGTACTTTGGTATGAAAATCCAGCATTGTGGATAGTTTTATATTACACTGAGGGAAGAGTAATCCAAGAAAGTCTCTGGAGAATTTTTTAGCATTTTGTGTTGATAACTCTACAAGATGGGGATGAACCATAAATTATTTTAGTGTGTGAATACACATAATTTGAAAGTAATGTGTGAACTTATAGGTAGCCAGTGTAGTTTAAGTAAAAGTGGGGTCACTTTGGAGTATCGGGTAGCTTCAAGGACAAGACGAGCTGCTGTATTCAGCAGTTTGTAATTTTCTGATTAGTGAGGTCTTAAGTCCTGCATAGACCACATTGCAGTACTCAAATTTTGATAGTACCAAGGATTGGGTTAATGATCTGAAATTTGTGTTTGGAAAGTAAAGTCTTAATCTTTGGTGCCATTTTGGTACGGCAGGACTCTTTTGTATTTTGTATTTTATTTCTTTAAAATGGTGAAGAGAAAGGTAAAAGTGAAGGCAGCTTCTACTCCCTCAGCCCTATGGATGAACATCTATTAACTCTGGCTCCAGTGAGCATGGCATCTCAACTTAAGTCTTCATCCCAGTATTTTTCAGGTTTGGGGAAATCTTTTAGTCCCCATTGAGTGGAGGAGTAGCCTAGTGGTTAGTGCAATGGACTTTGATCCTGGGGAACTGAGTTCAATTCCCACTGCAACTCCTTGTGACTCTGGGCAAGTCACTTAACTCTCCATTGCCCCTGGTACAAAATAAGTACCTGAATATATGTAAACTGCTTTGAATGTAGTTGCAAAAACCTCAAAGGCAGTATATCAAGTCCCATTTCCCATTCCCATTGAGAGGGCCCTTCCCCCAAGTTCCTGGAAGCTCACATAACTTGGTCCTACTGTTAAAGTTATAAGACCTAGCTACCCCTAGTGGTGGAAATGAGAAACACAGGTCTTCATTGGTTGTTGCTAGGAATTTGTTGCCTATTCCAACACCAATAGCTTGTGGACTCAGCTGTAACATTGGATGTTCCCGTAGTTTCTGATCAGATTACTTTGAAGGACATTTGGACTTTACTTTCCAATAATAATTTGTTATTGAAGGAATTATTGAAAACCAACCTATTCAAAAAGGCTTGCCACAATAACACATCATAAATACCAGTTAATAAAATTTACACCAGATCTTCACTAAAACTCTTTACTTCCTGATTGTCCATACCTACTTATTACAGTTGAAGTTTAATATTTCTGATTGTTCAAGCTAATTTATCACGATTGAAGTTTAATTCAATAGCTTTTTTTTACTTAAAATTTTTTTTTATTGAAAAATTGAAAATTATAACATCCTTCATACAGAAGTACATTGCACAGTTACAACTGATATAATACAGAGACCATCCTCTAAACCTAATACACAATCCCACCAACTGGATCTCTACCCTCCATCCTGTACAGGAATATTTCTTAAATATCTCAGCCTTCTACTGATCAACTTGCTTGTTTATTTCTGATTATGAATATGTACTTCTTTGTCTGAATACCTAATCCATTCTATCTCCTCTACTTTAAATATGTATTTCTCTTTTCCGGAATTGGTGATCAACATTACGGAACAATGTAAGCCACACTGAGCCTGCAAATAGGTGGGAAAATGTGGGCTACAAATGCTACAAAAATAAATAAATAAATAAATATGACTGACCAGATAGTTAAGGTTTCTCATGGAACCGCTGAGAAAATGGTTGAAGTGGATGTTAGGCTCGAAAAGATTGAGGAAACCTGTGATGTTTTTTCCTCTCAATTATCTTCTTTACAATCCCTAGGAGGAGCAAGGGTTAAAGATAATTTGATGCTTCACAGGCACATAGAATGTTTGGACAATTCATTAAGGATTAAAAAGATGCAGCAGGACATATTTATCCACTCCTACCCTAACTGAGATAATATTTAACCATCTCTCTGACCTTCATGTGCACTTTAAATTAGTCACCTTATTTTCTAACTCCTCTTACTCTCTTACCTATATATATATGTTCCATCTTTGCTTATACCCTACAAAGTAAATTAAAATGTTATGTTACATTGTGTTGGCATTGTAAGTAGTATACTATCCAGCTTATTTTCGAAAGAGAAAGACGCCCATATTTCTGCCCAAATCGGGAGATGGGCGCCTTTCTCTCATGGGCACCCAAATCGGTATAATCGAAAGCCGATTTTGGGCGCCCCCCAACTGCAGTCTGTCGCGGGAACGAACAAAGTTGACGGGGGCGTGTTGGAGGCATGGTGAAGGCGGGACTGGGGCATGTTTATCGGCTGAGGAGAGATGGGCGCGCTCGGGCGATAATGGAAAAAAGAAGGGCGCCAGAAGCGAGAATTTGGGTCACTTTTTCTGGACTCTTTTTTTTCACGAACAAGTCCCCAAAAAGTGCCCCAACTGCCCAGATGACCACCGGAGGGAATCAGGGATGACCTTCCCTGACTCCCCCAGTATGTAAACCGTTCTGTTTTGCAGTTGCAATAAGATACGGTATATAAATTAACATAAATAAATAAAAATAAAAACCTCCTCCCACCATAAAAAAAGAACTTTAAAAACTTTTTTTTGCCAGCCTGTATGCCAGCCTCAAATGTCATACAGCTCCATCACAGCAGTATGCAGGTCCCTAGAGCAGTTGTTAGTGGGTGCAGTGGACTTCAGGCAGATGGACCCAAGCCCACCCACCCCCCACCTGTTACACTTGTGCTGGTAAATGGGAGCCCTCCAAACCACCCCCCAAACCCACTGTACCCACATCTAGCTGCCCCCCTTCAGCCATAAGTGCTATGGTAATGGTGTAGAGTGGTAGGGAGTGGGTTTTGGGGGGGGGGGGGGGGCTCAGCACCCAAGGTAAGGGAGCTATGGACTTGGGAGGTATTTTAATTTTTTTTAATTGTTACAAGTGCCCCCTAGGGTGCCCGGTTGGTGTCCTGGCATGTGAGGGGGACCAGTGCACTATGAATCCTGGCCCCTCCCACGACCAAATGCCTTGGATTTGTTTGTTATTGAGTTGGGCGCCTTCGGCTTCCATTATCGCTGAAAAACGATACCGCCCAGCTCAAATCTGCCCAAATCCGATGCATTTGCCCGGCACAAACCGTATTATCGAAACAAAAGATGGATGCCCATCTTTTTCGAAAATACGGTCTGGCCCGCCCCTTCACGGACCCGTCCTCGGAGATAGGCGCCCATGGAGATGGGCGTTCGCGTTCGATTATGCCCCTCTATGCCATACTTTGTATTATTATTTGAATGTTTTACTGCTGTAATTGTCTATTGCTCATGTTTGATTTATTCTTATTGTACACCGCCTTGAGTGAATTCTTTTAAATAGATGGTAAATAAATCCTAATAAATAAATAATTATAAAAATTTCCAAAAACCCACCTATTGTCTCCTGAAATTTTGTTTAGAAATTCTTAAACAAGTTCTGAACATGTCAGATGTGGATAATATATTATTGTCTAAATTGTTTTATTTGTGAAGTTCAGCTACTGATTCAGGGCAGGGAAAGCAAGAAGTTAATGATCCCACAGTTGCAAATTTGACTCAATTTCTTGAAACCTCACTGGATGCTATTTCTATTAGGGCTACATTGCTTGTTACTTTTGCAACAGTGAAGGATAAACTGTCAGTTTTAAAAGCTTATTTCTCAAAGAAAGATGTGGTGTATTGTGGTCAGAAGATTACTGTTTTTCCTGACGTTTGCAGAGTTACTCTGCTAAGAAGGAGACAGTTTCTTCAATTAAAATCTAAAGTGTTAGCCATTGGAGCTGCTTTCTTTCTGCAGTTTTCTTGTAGATGTTTAATTTCATATCAGCAGGTTAATTATGCTTTTAATGATCCTTCTCAGCTGGAAGCCTTTCTTATGAATAAATAATTGAATTTAGTTTTCTTTTCTTTTTTCCTTTGGGGAGATGGGTAGGGGGAGTTAAGGCAAGACAGCTATATTATCCTATTGAATTTTGTAATTCTCTTTGCTATTTGGTTAGCTTCTGTAATGTGGTATATTGATTAAATTGTTTTCTTTCTATTAGTGGTAATGATGGTATATTTCAATTGTAATGTGTTTTGTTCTTATTGTATCTATTTTCAAAATTTAATACAAATAAAGCTTAAAACAATACTAGCAGAACACCTCACTTCTGTCACTCCTGCAGAATTTGGACAGTGCCTCAAATACAGAATAAGCTTAACCACTAACTAGAAATAAGAACTCCGAGAAGTCAGAATGCAGTGCAGCCCTGGAGAAACAGAACAGCACATTCGAATTTACATTTTCGCAAGGCGGACATATTCCAATGAATAAATTTAGCATAAAATACTTTTTTTTCCCTTTGTGGTCTGAGCATTTTATGTTTCCATTTGCTTTGGTCCCAGTGTTTTTCTGCTTTTCTCTATTTTTTCCTCTCTTTCTAGGGTGTCCTGACCATTTGACATTTCTTCTCTCTCCATGTCCACCATTCATCTTCCCCCTGTGTTCCTATCTGGCCTGTCCAGTATCTCCCCTCTGTGTTCCTTTCCCTATCCCCCACCCCCACGCCATATTCAACACCTTCCCTCTCTTTGTCCCTATTCTACCCCTATATTTAGCATCTCCCCTCTGTGTCTATATCTTGCTGTGTCCAGCTTCTCTCCTCAGTCTCTTTCTCTCCCCCTTTGTCCCTGTCCAAATGTTCCTTCCGTACTAAGCATATCTTTTCTGTGCCCCTCTCCAACCCCATGTCCAGGTTATCCCCTCTCTCTTCCCTTCCTCTTACATCCCCCACCCAGGGGCCAGCATCTCTCTCCCCTGCTCCTCCCCTCTGCAGTGCAGCATCTCTCTCACCCTCTCTCTCTCTGTCCATTGGTCTAGCATCTCTCCCCCTGGACCAGTTTCTCTCTCTTTCTCGTCCTCTCTTCCCTCCACCCTCAACCTCAGGTCTAGTCTCTCTTTCTTTCCCTTGGGTCCAACATATCATTCTTGCGCTCTTTCGCTCTCCGCTCAACCCCCCTCAATCCAGCATCTTTCCCTCCTCACTGGTTCAGTCTCACCCCCCCCCCCCCCAGGTGGGTGTGTCATCTCCCTATCTCTCTCTCCATTCTGATTCCCCATGTCCAGTTTTCCCCCTCTCCCCCCCCATCATGTAGCCTAAAATTTCTCTCTCCTTTCCTTTTCCTCCCGTGGCTCTGGTATCTATTTCTGCATCCCCCCCCAATCCTCCAGACATGTTGGATCCTGAGCCCTGGGGACCTTCTGTCTACCACATCCCGCCCAGAAGAAGTTGCATCATTGGAGGTGGGATGCAGCAGAGGGAAGGTGTACAGGTGTAAATTGCCAATGACCCAATGTAAGATTTAGGGGGGGAGGAGGTGCAGAGAGAGATAATGAAGCCACGGAGGGGGGAGGAAAGGAGAAAGAGAAATTCTGGACCATGGGGTTGGTGAGCAGAAACCGTTATGGGAGAAGGGCACTTCAGCCTATCAGCAGGTGGCTCCTACCTTTGGGTGACCCTTGGCTTTTTGCTGGGCTCACTCAATAGCAGCTACACTCCTTCTGCATTCCACATAAAGAAGTAAGCTGATTTGTCAAGCATGGTGGAGGTATCTTGGTGTGTGGCTGCTTTGATGCATTAGGATCTGGATGGCTTGCTGTTCATTGATAGAACCATGAATTCTGCTTTATATCAAAAAATTATAGCTGAAAATGTGTCAAGCAGCAAGACAATAACCCTAAACATTCAAGTAAATCTATTATAGAATGGCTAAAGGAAGATTTGGGGCCAGATGTTCAGCCTGCGGCAGTCAGCAATTTTTAATGCACAGACCAGCTCAGGTTGAATTTGACCTGGATGTTTCTGCCCTGAATATCCCAGTCTTGCCTGGCTTGCAGAAGTTAGCCAGGTACTGGCAATACTTGGACATTTTTGCTGCCTAATGTTATCTGGATAGTTAGCAGATTAGTAGACTAAATGTTGCCACTGAATGGGTAACACCCAGTGCCGCCCAGCCCATCCTGGTACTAACTGGATTGTGCTGCTGTGGGTCTGCTGAGTTTTTCTGTGGTAAGATCTGGTTATATGCTGCTGAAAATCAGGGTACAACCCAGTTGGTGCTACGTAACTGGGTAGTAGCTACTCGGGTTAAGTAGTGCTGAATATCGTGCCCTTCATCTTTCGGTTTGGCCAAGTCAAAGTTCCTAATCTGAACCTTATGTGAAGAGAGCTGTTCATGCAAGATATTCTTCAGATGTCACACAGTTGAGACAGGAAGAATGAGCCAAAATCCCTCAAAGATAATGAGGGAGACTGATTTATAGTTACTGGAAATGTTTAGTTGAAATTATTGCTGCTCAAAGAGGTGCTACCAATTATTACTGTATGTAAGGTTTTACATTCTTTTACACCCTTAGATACTTATGGTTGAGTATTTTTTGAGCAAATTATCAAAATATATCCTTTTTATCTTGATTATTTATTCAGTAGTGTTGTTGTTCTCATTTATTAAGGTTCAGATTAAAATCTAATCATGTTTTGAGTAAAAACCATTTTAGAGAGTTTACAACCTTTTTCTCAGTACTGTGAAGATACAGAAAACTACTGCAGGCAGACACACACAGTTCATGAGCATTCTGGGCGCATGTTACTGGCTGAGGGATGCAGATAGGGGTTCGCCGAGGCAGTTAACTCGCATAGTGGACATGAGTGTACACCAGTGGCATAGCCATGGGTTGCAACATGGTCTTCAGTTCATACATGAGCAGGATTCCTGACATGACAGAATTTGTTTGGAGTGTAGAATCCAGTGCCACCCTCCTAGGCCCATTTTGTTCTGTTCCAGGCTGCATGTACACTACAGGTTTATGTTCATATTAGTTTAATTGGTTTCTGACTGGCCTTCCCTGTTGTAGTCCCTATTGACTGTTGCTTCTTGTTTTCAGTGAGCCTGTTAGCTAGGGATTCATATATATGATCATCTCTTTGTCCTTCTTGTCCTCG
The DNA here is from genome assembly GCF_901765095.1 of Microcaecilia unicolor. Classification (NCBI taxonomy): domain Eukaryota; kingdom Metazoa; phylum Chordata; class Amphibia; order Gymnophiona; family Siphonopidae; genus Microcaecilia; species Microcaecilia unicolor. Next base: position 239,713,947 of record NC_044032.1, on the reverse strand, counting down.
GAAAAAGCAAACACTCACCTGTAACAGGTGTTCTCCAAGGACAGCAGGGCATAGATTACTATAGTTGAATTCTGTATGTTTTATCCAACTACGGGTACTGTGCAAGTCAGGCAGGTGGTAAGGTATGTTTGCATGCATGGTCTGGCCTGCCAAAAGCTTCAAGAATCACCTGAATGCTGGGTAGCATCCACAGCAGGGCCCGTCAGTGACATCACCCATATATGATAATATATGTCCTGCTGTCATCGGAGAACATCTGTTACAGGTGAGTAACTTCACTTTTTTTATCTATCCCTCCTGTGTCCTCGCTTTGAGTTTTACGAGGAACATTTTCCTTTATTCTTTATTGATTTTTCTGTAGGTATCTACGTTTTGGGGATTTCTCACCGAGACAGTGCAAACTGGGGCTTCTATAATGTGGGAAGCAGAGACTGCACAGACTTCCCAGCACAGGGCTGGAGAATGGTGTTGCTGTTTTCCCTTTTCTGTTTGTGTCATGAATAAGTTAGAATATGTTAAAGAATGATGCACAACATTGATAAATTTAGAATAAAATTAACTGTTTATTTGTATTTTTATGTATTTAGGGGCCCAGTTACTAAAGGACATTAAGCCTTGCATGGTTATTGCAGAAAAACCAGGCTACTGCATTTTAAAGCTTTTTTTTTTTTTTTTTTTTTTGCCAATTGGAGCACACTACCTTGCATGTTAACTATTTCTTAAAATGTGTTTCGAGGGGTGTGCCTTGGGCTGAGAATGGATGTGGAAATGTTAACCAGGTAGCGCAATTGCATTAGTACACACTAACTGGTTAATGCGGAAGCACTTAATTTTTTCAGGTAACACATGCTAATGTGAAGATTAGTGCACAATCTGAAAAAAAATGAAAAATGCCTTCAATACTGCTGTGCTAGAAATGGGCGTTGAGCATGGGAAAGTCCCATGTTAAAATGTGCTTAGTCCATTTCCTAATGCAGTTTAGTAAAAGGGTCCTTAGTAATGTTTAATGTATATTTCTTGTTAAACTTTTACTGAACAAAGGTGTTTTTAACATCAGCTGTCTCTTTTTCTCTCTCTTTTTCTTTCTGTATTTGACTCTCTCTTCTCTCACTCATATTTTAATGTTTGTCTGTGTACATGAGTGATAGCAGAACCATCAGGCAGTAGAATTGCTGGAAAACCATTGGTGGGGATTATAGAGCAGAGCTGGGTCAGCATCCTGCTTGTTGTGTGACCACCTTGCTGTGTTTTTTCTTTTGGCTTCAGAGGGGCGAATGCTCATCCAGGACATCCCTTCCATCACCAGCAGAGGTCATCTGGACAGCACGGCAGAACTGGTTATGGACTCCCCTTACTACAGCAATTTCTACCAGCCGTCTCTGTATCCCTACTACAACAACCTGTACAACTACCCACAGTATCAGGTGGCCATGGCTGCTGACTCCTCTGCAAGTGACATGGGGGGCACGTTGGGAGGCTCTCCAGTGAAGAATAGTCTTCGCAGTCTTCCGGCAACCTATGTGTCCAGTCAGTCTGGAAACCAGTGGCAGGTATTGTATACTATATAAGTAAGTGATTTTGTGCTGTATGGTGGGAGGAGGTTATGAACAAAAAGAATGCTGAAAGATTTCATATACACCAAAACGGTCTTAACATGCTCCCCTAAAGCAAAGAGATTCAAGATATATTAGGAAGCAGCTGGAACAGAACAAAGCATGTGAAGGGGATGATGACTTGCCAGCCTGTGTGAGAAGGATTTCCACATTTATTGGACTGCAAGTAAATTTGCTTTTCATTAACATCGTGTTGCTAAAATTTCTTTCCCTTCATAGTTTTTCTTTTAATTTTGTTTTTGGTCTGAAATTTTAGGCTTCTTGCTGAATTGGTACAAGCATCCTGCAGAGCTATGACTGCAGGTCCCTTCCTTTGCACTAACCTCTGTGTTTTCCCCATGTTTTGACTACTCTTTTCACACTCCTACTCTCTGATTCACCCAGCTCTTGACCTGAGGTCCCTGCACACTTAGTCTGACCTCAAGATATCATCACTATATGCTAGTGGGATTCCTTCCCCCTGTGGGTATGAATGTTTCCTCTGCACTATCATAAGACTCAACTAGTCCAAGGAGCAGAAGCCATGCTCATTACCACTGCATTTTAAAGAAAGATTAAATTCCCCGTTTTGCACAGGACATCTAGGTGGGAATTGGGATGCCCAAGTTGAGACTTTTACAAGTCTCTGAGCATTTTCTCCAGAACATGGTGCCTTTTAATAATATCTATTTCCATTATGTAGTTTCTCACTATTTCAGAACCTGTGGGATAGTTGTGGCCATCAACCAGCAGGTGGAGATAGAGAACTGAAAACTGAACTCGGACATTTCTCTCTTGGCATCCAATCCAGCTCCTCGGTATTTTTTTATCTCCAGCAGGTGGATGGACACACTTTTCAGCCTCTGGTTCTGAGTGATTTTTTCCTGGTACAGTTGGTCAACTCACGGCCGGTCTTAGGCAGGGGCACAGAGCCTCGCGCCTCATGGGGCCCCGCGACGCTTCCTGTCGCTCCCTTCCATAGTGCCATTGATCCTCAGCTGCTTTCCTTCCATCCGCCCTGTGTTTAAAAAGTCGCAGCGACAGCTGCAGTGAAAAAGCAGGATCGCATTTCCTTTAAGCCTTCCCCTGCCTCTCAGCGTACAGTGATGCAATTTTCTGTTTTCGTGAAGGCGGCACAGTGCATGCTGAGAGAGAAGGGGAAAGCTTAAAGGAGAGGCAAGCCTGCTTTTTCGCTGCAGATGCCACTAGCTGTGGTGGAAAACTGAGGGGACAGGTGGGGCTAGGATTGAGAACTGAAACGGGGGGGGGGGGGGGGGGGGGGGGGGGAAGGGTAAGTTGGAGGTTGGGGCGAGTCACTGGACATGGAGTGTTTTCTTTTAGTTGGTTCTGGAGGAGAAAGAGAAATTGAAGCTTTCCAGGGTGAACTCCCTTGTTAAGGCAGTGACTAAGAAGACCACCTTGCCATTGGAAGGGAGCATTGCCTTAAATAATCTACAGGATAGGACTAGAAGGCTTGCTGAAACAAGCCTTTGAAGTGGCCTCTTTGGGCCTTCAAGCAACAGTATGTAGCTTGTTCATGGCAAGAGCATGCCTGAAGTGGCATGAGCAGTCTGTACAAGACGGGCACCATAAAACTCAGCTGAGTTGGCTTACTTGGCGGATGCTATTTATGACATATTACAGGTTATGGCCTGCAGTTTGTCTTTGGCTGTCACGGCATGTTGGCAACGCTGGTTGCGGCATTGGGCAGCGGATGCAGCATCAAAATTCATGTCTAATTATACTACCCTTTCAGGGCAAATGGCTATTTGGAGAAGATCTCAGTAACTTGGTGAAACAACTGGGGGGAAATTAAGCCACAGTGGTTTCCGGAGGATAACCAAAAACCTCTGGTCATTTGTCTTCAGGGGGCTCTCGACCTTGATTTCGAGACAGCAGACAGTACCGGCCTGGTCGTCAGCAATACGGTCAGAAGTTCTGCTTCAGGCATGCCAATATTCTTTTTGTGTGAAAAGGAAGTCCTCCTCTCAGTCAGCTTGAGTGTCCAGTGCCTCCCTAGCTTTGCAATGATACGAGACTGCTCCACTCTTCTTTTTCTCCAGTGGAAGGATGTCTTCATGAGTTTTGGGAGGTGTGGGCCAAAAACACGCCAGACCAGTGGGTTTTGGATATTCTTACAGAAAGCTACACGTTGGAGTTCTCCTGCCCGGTTGCTTCTCTCTTCTTGGAGTCTCCTTGTTGAAAGGGAACCAAGGCGGACAAGGTTCAGGCCACTGTAGATTCCTTGCTGGCGCCCCAGGCCATTATTCCAGTTCAACAGGCCGAAAAGAAACAAGGTAGATACTGTACCTACTTCATTGTCCCAGAGAAGGAAGGCACCTGTCGTCCAGTCTTAGATCTCAAAGGTCTCAACCGCTGCCTCCGAGTGTCCCGCTTTTGCATGGAAACACTAAGAACAGTCATAGCCTTGGTTCAAGTGGGAGCTTTTCTACCACCTTGATCTGAAGGAGGCGTACTTGCATATACCCATATGGTCGGTGAGCCAGAGGTTTCTATGTTTTTTGGGGCTGGGCCTTCACTTCCAGTTCAGGGCTTTGCCCTTCGGTCTTGCCATGGCACCAAGAATGTTTACCAAGGTTATGTATCTTGACAACTGGCTCGTTTGTGTGTCATCCTATTTGGACAGCTTGGCAGCGACAGACAAAGTTGTCCATCTTCTGCAGTTGTTGGGTTGGATGATCAATAGAGAAATAATCTGCTCAAGAAGAGCAGATTAACTCATCGCAGATGCTGGAGTATCTGGGCGTTCTATTCGACATAGCAAGGAAGAGTATCTTCCTCACGGAATGTAGAAGGTCAGAGCTGGTTCTACAGATTTGTTTTCTCCTCAGTCAATGTAGGCCTAAGGTCTGGGACTACGTCCAGATTCTGGGGTCAGTGACAGCTGCGATGGAAGTGGTGGCAGGGGCTCATATGCGGCTGTTACAGGAGTCTTTTCTCAGGCGCTGGTCTCCAGTGTCGCAGAAGTACGACCTTCATCTTCCTTTGTTTGCTGGTTGCCAGACGGAGTATGCAGTGGTGATTGTCGCCTATGGATTTGACCATCGGTGCTCCCTTTCCGATAACACAATGGAAGGCGGTGACAACGGACACCAGCAGGTTGGGTTGGGGAGCTCATTACAAGTTCCATCTGACATAGGGCACCTGATCGGAACAGAAGTCTCGGTGATCGATAAATTGCTTGGAGCTTAGGACAGTGCAGAATGCCTTACACAACTTTGCTCCCTTTCTGGCAAAGACCTTGGTTTTCTCCGACAATGTGACAGCAGTGGCTTATATCAGTAAACATGGTGGGACCCACAGTCGTCTGATGGCGGTGGAAGCAGCCTCCCTCATGAGTTGGGTGGAGAAAAATCATCTCTGCTTATTGGCAGCTCACATCGCTGGGTCCTTGAATGTGGAGGTGAACGTTCTCAGCAGGCACTCCTTGTACCTAGGATAATGGGAACTATCCAGCCAGGGTTTTCAGGTGATAAAGGACAGATGGGGTTCTCCGTTTCTGGACCTGATGGCAATGAAGAGGAATACCAAAGTGCCCAAGCTCTTCAACCATTGAACCAGGATCAATGCCGTACTGCAGCCCTGGCCAGAGACACATCTACTGTATGTCTTCCCTTCTTGGCCCATGGTAGGCCACATGTTGAAATGGATCGGATTGCACCAGGGTCAAATAATTCTCTTTGCCCTGGATTGGCCACGGAGGTCGTGGTATGCGAACCTGATTCAACTGCTGGACAGGGATCCTCTCTGTCTTCCGCAGGTAAACAACCTACTGAAGCAAGGTACGGTGCTCATGGAGGATCCATGCCCCTTTGGTCTTACGGCTTGGCCTTTGAAAGGGCTCAGTTGAGACAAAAAGGTTTTTCTGATTCGGTTATTGCTACCTTTACATCCATGGTGTAGAGGACGTTCGAGGGCTGGTGTTCTGGGCACATTCTTTCTCCCTTCTGTGCTCACATTGTGCACATCGTAGTGTTTCTCCAGGTAGGTCTTCAGAAAGAATTGGCGTTGAGTTCTCTAAAAGTTCAGGTTGTGGCTTTGGCCTGTTTCAGGGATAGACTAGAGAAGATGTCTCTTGTGGCTCGCCTGGCTATCGTTCTATTCTTGTGGGGAGTGGACTGCTTGTGGCCTCCCTTTCATACTCCATTTTCATAGTGGAACGTTAATTTAGTCCTTTGGGCTGTTCAGAATCCTCCTTTTGAGCCACTCCAGTGTGAGATGGCTGAAGGAGACTATCACATCAGCTTATTTGCTTTCGGGGAAGTAGGCTCCTGAGGCCTTGCAGTCTCATTCTATGAGGTGTACAGCAGCATCCTGGGTGGATGCTACCTTACTGTCTCTGGTGGATATTTGCAAGGTGGTGACGAGGTCCATGCTGCATACCTTTGCCAAACACTACAGGATGGGTGTTGCAGCACGCTTGAAAGCTAGTTTTGGGACTTTGGTCCTCAAAGTGGCAGTGCCAGGATGCCACCCACTCTAGGGATTGCTTTTAAACATCCCACAGGTTCTGGAATAGTGGGAAGCTACGTGATGGAATGAGAAATTAGGTCATACCTGATCATTTTCTTTCCATTAGTTCTTCCCACTATTTCAGAGGCCAGTCCTAAGTTTCGGAGATGTTTAGTCAGTGCGAAGTAATGGGTCAAATCACAACTGTCACCTTGCATGGTGCTTCCTGTATATCTCTTGTTATCTACAATTTGTCCAGAGATGAGAGAAGTCCACACATGTTTGCTCGTCTGTTTAGTGTTAGGTTAGCGAGTTGCTTAAAGTTGTTGTGTTTATTCTGAGCTTTTCCTTACTGGAGCTGGACTGGATGCCAAGAGAGATATTTCTCAGCTCAGTTTTCAGTTCTGTATCTCCACCTGCTGGTTGATGGACACAACTATCCTACAGGTTCTGGAATAGTGGGAAGATCTATTGGAAAAAAAATTATCAGGTAAGATCTAATTTCTCTATGGACTCTAGGAAATAAGGCCACTTCCCCCCCCCCCCCCCCCCCCAAAAAAAAACAACAACAACCCACATTCAAAGAAAAAGCAGCATTACCTGGAGATTTACTCATAATTGTCAGCACTACACATTTAACAGCCAGGTTTTTAAAAACTAGAGGGTAAATATTCAGGTGGCGGTGATCAGTGTTTATTTGGCCGCCGCTGATGTTGTACCTCAATATTCAATGCCTGCCCGTGTCCAAACACCAGCATTGAATATCTGGGTTAGTGCAGCCGACTATCTCTTATTCGGTTAAGTGTAATATTTCCCTTGAGTTGGGATTGTGTATTTCCTCACATGCCCTCAGCTCAGATTTGGAGTTTGTAACACCTGCCCATGACACCTCTGTGCATTTTGACACTTTCAGCACTTCTTCATAATAAAAGATTCAGAGACTACAAATCTCCTAATGCACTGGGATTTAAGTAAAAAACAAAACGGGAACAGAAATAGGTTCATTTGACAGCCATGTGAATTTGACGTGTGTGGGTGCATTTGTCCTGGTCTGAGGACACTCGTGCATCAGTAAGAAAAATGGGGGAACAATACTTCAAATTTTTCATAAGGGTGCATTCAATCCAACCATTGATGTTGTTCACCGTGATTCTCATGGGCTCAGATTCAGCTGTTGTTCAGAGGTTTGAAAAAAAAAAAAAAATCTTACTTCAGAATTTGAGGCTGGTGTGTTAACCTGTGGGATTTTCCATAGGTTAGTGACCTCTCCGCATGCACTTTTTCTATGGCTTTAAATGAGCTCCATAGAAAATCTGCATACAAAAATTAGTTGCGGTGCTTGACTGAAAGAAAGAATGATGACTATGAGGGGCATTTTCGATATGACATCTGAGTCGGACTTTTGGACGTTTTGTGCTAAATGTCCCAAATCCGAATAGGAAATACAGGCATTTTCAAAACATTAAAATGTCTATATTTTTTTTCTCAAAAGTGGCCACATGCTAGATATTTTTGTGCTCTGTACATTTATCTCTTTGGTCCATTTTGGAAAAAAAATGTCCAAAGTGCAAAACACATAAAATTAAGCCATTGGGATGTAGGAGGAGCCAGCATTCTTAGTAGACTGGCCACACAGACATCCCAGGAGAGCAATGGGCATCCTAGGGGGCACTGCAGTGGACTTCATATAAAAACTCCCAGGTACACACTGTTATCCCCTTCTATTGTATGTTGAGCCCTCCAAAACCCACCACCCTCAACTGTACACCACTACAATAGCTCCTATGGGTGAAGGGGTCACCTGTATTTACAGTTGGTTTCTGGTGAGTTTTGGAGGGATCACACTTTCCACCACAAGTGTAGCTGGTAGTGGGGGATATGGACCTGGGTCGTCCTCCTCTACAGTGCATCACCAATCACTACACTACTCCAGGGACTTGCTTGCTGCTCTAGTAGAACTGGCTATAACATCTGTTTGGGGGGTGGGAGGAGGTCAGTGACCACTGGGGGAATAACAGGGGGGGGGGGTCATCCCTGATTCCCTTCAGTGGTCATCTGCTCATTTAGGTCACCTTTTTGTGCCTCATTCGTTCTAAAAAGAGGTATAGATCAAAGTGTTGAAGTTTTAGCCCTATATGTTTTCATTTTGTTCCATTATGGCTATAAATCATCAGGAACGCCCTAACTCCACCTTAATCCTGCCCCTGAAATAGACTGACACGCCCCCTTGTGATTTGGATGCTTGGTTGTTTTGGGGCTTTTTTTTTTCTTTTTCCATGGCCCATGGCCATTTTGGGCCTGGGCTCCCAGCTGGGTTTCTTTCTTTTGTTTTATTTTTGGGGGGGAGAGGGGAATGAGCGAACTTCATTTTAACATGAAACCACAAAAAAAACCCACCCCCAGTTCTATCATAGCTTTTTTGTCCTGATCACATACAGAGGTACAAGTGGTATAAAGCTAGGATTTTCAAGTACTGTATGCTTTCAAAGATTCTGTACCATCATCCAAGTGAAATCTCTTTATGTTCACAAGAGAAAAAAATGTGTTATTTTTGTCTCTTAACAGCTTCAGTTTCACCATCAGAAAAAAAGACTTTGTCAACACTACAGCACTGATACTGTCAACTTTGTTTTCTAATACTACTTAAACTAATGCAGAATTGTATATTTTTGGCAGTGACTGTATATGAATGCAGACATGAGCAGACAAGGTAGCCCCTATAAAAGTGGTTGGAATGTAAATCCTGTCCATCAGCGCTAGAGGAGAAGCTGAGCTGTGGATAAATGAAGTGCATACAAAGCAGAATCTGTACACCACAGCTTGTTCTCACGAATGGGTGACGTCCACGGCAGCCCCTCCAACCGGAGATGTTCACTAGCAATAGCGTTTGCTAGCCCTTGCGTGCGCATGCACTGTGCGCATGCGTAACCGTCTTCCCGCCCGAACGTGCTCCTGTTTGCCAGTCTTCTTTTTTCCGCGGCTCAGGACGGCTGTTTTTCGGTCGGTCTGTGCCCCAAGGAGACCCCTCGCGTTTTTTTCACCACGTTTTTCCGTTCGGAAGTATCCGGTTTTCTCTTTTTCCGTCGTGTGTCTCTTAGTTTAAAAAAAAAAAACGTCCCTTACGTCGAGTTTTTTCCTATAAGTTTCCTTTCGTTGTCGGGCGCGGCCTTTTTCGCCACCCATACAAGTTTTTTCTAAATTTTTTGGTGCCATTAGCCATCATCGCAAATTTTGACTTCGCCGGCGTGATTTTTCCGCCCATGTCCTCGAAGCCTGCCAGCAGCTTCAAAAAGTGCACCCAGTGCAGCCGGACTATCTCCCTCATTGACAGGCACGTTTCCTGCCTTCAGTGTCTGGGGGCCGGGCATCGCCCCCAGGCCTGTACTCTCTGCCTTCTTGTAAAGAAGCGGACTCAGGCGGCGAGATTGGCCCAGTGGAATCTGTTGTTCAGGGCCTCGTCTGGTGCTTCGACGTCTTCGGTACAGAGGTCATCGTCCGGTGCGTCGACATCTGCGGTACCCAGCTCTTCTGCCGGTGATCCAGTGTCTACGATACCGAGGTCATCGGTGGTATCGATGTCGTCGGAGGGTGCTTCGTCTTCCGGAGTGCAGGTGAGGGCTGTCCATTCCCCTGTTGGTGGCGGTGAGCCCTCGAGTAGGTCTCTGCCTGCCTCGAGGACTCCTGCGGTACAGGCCCCCTGGGATCGACCTCTTTCGGACCCGTTTGGATTCGACGTCCTCCTCTTTGGTACCGGGAGGTACCGGTGACGTGCTTCGTGCGAAGGCAAAGAAGCATCGTCATCGGTCGCCTTCTAGATGTGGTACTGAGAGCTCTGGGTCGCCAGTGCCACCGGCACTGAAGCGTCGGCATCGGGAGGACCGCTCACCCTCCATTCAGGAGGTGTCGATGCGCTCCCCCGTGGACAGCCTGGTACCGCCCTCCGCAACCTGGACAGATTTGCAGCTCGTCACCGGTACCAGACTCCTTGCCTCTCTCGACAGCCGCTCTGAACGAGAGCCTCAGGGCCATCCTTCCAGGGATCCTGGAAGAGCTGTTGCGCCCTTCTCCTCCGGTACCAGGGGTGCTTGCACCGCCATTACTGACGACGGAGGTGACAGCTGGGCCCTCGTCCGTGGTGAGGTCTCCTGTACCGGTACCTCTTGCGGTACCGGCATCGGCTGCCTTCCAGGCGGACTCCCCGACGTCATCGATGGAGGGAGCTTCATCGCCGCCGGTGCGGGAGTCTTCCTCTTGACGCTCCCACCATGGCCATGTTCCTATGAAGTCGAGGCGGGTGCGGCTTCGGACAGAGGTTAATGAACTGGTATCCGTCACCGATGGTGAGGCCTCGTGGGAAGCAGAGGAAGACATCAGATATTTCTCAGATGAGGAGTCTGATGGTCTTCCTTCTGATCCCACTCCCTCCCCTGAAAGACAGCTTTCTCCTCCCGAGAGTCTATCTTTCACGGCCTTTGTCCGGGAAATGTCTACGGCCATTCCCTTCCCTGTGGTTACGGAGGATGAGCCAAGGGCTGAAATGTTTGAGCTTTTGGACTATCCTTCGCCACCTAAAGAATTGTCCACAGTACCTATGCATCATGTCTTCAAGAAGACATTGCTGGCGAACTGGGCGAAGCCGCTAACTAATCCCCACATTCCCAAGAAGATCGAATCCCAGTATCGGATCCATGGGGACCCGGAGTTGATGCGGACTCAGTTGCCTCACGACTCTGGTGTGGTGGATCTGGCCCTTAAGAAGGTCAAGAGTTCTAGAGAGTATGCTTCGGTGCCCCCGGATTCTTTTGGTAGGAAGGCCTACCATTCTTCAGTGCTCATTTCCAAAATTCAGTCCTACCAGCTCTACACGAGCATTCATATGCGGAATAATGTGCGGCAGTTGGCGGACTTGGTGGACAAGCTCCCCTCTGAGCAAGCCAAGCCTTTTCAGCAGGTGGTCAGGCAGCTGAAGGCGTGTCGTAAATTCCTGGCCAGGGGTGTTTATGATACTTTTGATGTCACGTCCAGGGCCGCTGCTCAAGGTGTGGTGATGCACAGACTCTCATGGCTGCGCGCCTAAGACCTGGAGAATAGGCTCCAGCAGCGGCTAGCGGACTCTCCTTGCCAGGGGGATAATATTTTTGGAGAAAAGGTCGAACAGGTGGTAGAACAGCTCCACCAGCGGGACACCGCTTTCGACAAATTCTCCCGCCTGACGCCTTCAGCATCTACCTCAACTGGTAGATGTTTTTATGGGGGAAGGAGGACTGTTACCTATTCTTCTAATAAGCGTAGGTACAATCCTTCTTCTCGCCAGCCTTCTGCCCAGGCCAAACCCCAGCACGCTCGTTCTCGTCAACAGCGTGCGCCTCCACAGCCCCTGCAGCTCCCCAGCAAAAGCAAGGGACGGGCTTTTGACTGACTCCAGCAGAGCATAGCCGCAATCAAAGTGTCCGTGCCGGACGATCTACCGGTCGGGGGGAGGTTAAAAGTTTTTCACCAAAGGTGGCCTCTCATAACCTCCAACCAGTGGGTTCTTCAAATAGTCCGGCTCGGATACTCCCTCAATTTGGTCACAAAGCCTCTAAATTGCCCACCGGGAGCTCAGTCCTTCAGCTTCCAGCACAAGCAGGTACTTGCAGAGGAACTCTCCGCCCTTCTCAGCGCCAATGCGGTCGAGCCCATGCCACCGGGGCAAGAAGGGCTGGGATTCTATTCCAGGTAATGCTCCTTACGCTTATAATAAGCGTAGGTACAATCCACCTACCCGCCAGCCTGCTCAGGCTAAGCCCCAGCGTGCTCTTTCGCGTCAACAGCGTGCACCTCCTCAGGCCCCTGCAGCTCCCCAGCAAAAGCAAGGGATGGGCTTTTCACTGGCTCCAGGTGAGCATAGCCGAGATAAAAGTGTCTGTGCCGGATGACCTGCCGGTCGGAAGGAGGTTAAAGTTTTTTCACCAGAGGTGGCCTCTTATAACCTCCGACCGGTGTGTTCTCCAAATAGTCCGGCTAGGATACGCCCTCAATTTGACCTCAAAACCTCCAAATTGTCCTCCGGGAGCTCAGTCTTTCAGCTTCCAGCACAAGCAGGTACTTGCAGAGGAACTCTCCGCCCTTCTCAGCGCCAATGCGGTCGAGCCCGTGCCACTGGGGCAAGAAGGGCTGGGATTCTATTCCAGGTACTTCCTTGTGGAAAAGAAAACAGGGGGGATGCGTCCCATCCTAGACCTAAGGGCCCTGAACAAATATCTGGTTCGAGAAAAGTTCAGGATGCTTTCCCTGGGCACCCTTCTTCCCATGATTCAGGAAAACGATTGGCTATGCTCTCTGGACTTAAAGGATGCTTACACTCATATCCCGATACTGCCAGCTCACAGACAGTGTCTTCGATTCCAGCTGGGAACACGGCACTTTCAGTACTGTGTGCTGCCCTTTGGTCTCGCCTCCGCGCCCAGGGTGTTCATAAAATGCCTGGCTGTCATAGCGGCATCTCTACGCAGACTGGGAGTGCACGTGTTCCCTTACCTTGACGATTGGCTGGTGAAGAACACCTCGGAGGCAGGAGCTCTACAGTCCATGCAGATGACTATTCGACTCCTGGAGCTGCTAGGATTTGTGATAAATTATCCAAAGTCACCTTCTTCCAGTTCAAAAACTCGAATTCATAGGAGCTCTGCTGGATTCTCAGACAGCTCAAGCCTACCTTCCGGAAGTGAGGGCAAACAATCTTCTGTCCCTCGTTTCCTGGGTGCGGGCGTCTCAGCAGATCACAGCTCGGCAGATGTTGAGATTGCTGGGCCACATGGCCTCCACAGTTCATGTGACTCCCATGGCCCGTCTTCACATGAGATCAGCTCAATGGACCCTAGCTTCCCAGTGATACCAAGCTGCTGGGGATCTAGAGGATGTAGTCCAGCTGTCCACCAGTTTTCTTCAGTCCCTGCAGTGGTGGACAATTCGGTCCAATTTGACTCTGGGACGTCCCTTCCAAATTCCTCAGCCACAAAAAGTGCTGACGACGGATGCGTCTCTCCTGGGATGGGGAGCTCATGTTGATGGGCTTCACACCCAAGGCTGTTGGTCCCTCCAGGAACAAGGTCTACAGATCAATCTCTTGGAGTTATGAGCGGTCTGGAATGCTCTGGGGGCTTTCAGGGATCGGCTGTCCCATCAAATTATTCAAATTCAGACAGACAACCAGGTTGCCATGTATTGCATCAACAAGTAGGGGGGCTTTGGGCTCGCCGATACGGCATGTGTCTTAAGGCCACATATCTGGCAGGCGTAAACAACAGTCTGGCCGACAGGTTGAGCAGGATCATCCAACCTCACGAGTGGTCGCTCAATTCCAAAGTGGTGCACGAGATCTTCCAAGCGTGAGGCACCCCCTTGGTGAATCTCTTTGCTACCCGAGCCAACCACAAGGTTCCTCAGTTCTGTTCCAGATTTCGGGCCCACGGCAGACTAGCGTCGGATGCCTTTCTCCTGGATTGGGGGAAGGGCCTCCTGTATGCTTATCCTCCCATACCTTTGGTGGGGAAGACTTTGCTGAAACTCAGGCAAGACCGAGGCACGATGATTCTGATCGCTCCTTTCTGGCCGCATCAGATCTGGTTGCCTCTTCTTCTGGAGTTGTCCTCCGAAGAACCGTGGAGATTGGAGTGTTTTCCGACCCTCATTACTCAGAACGAAGGGGCGGTTCTGCATCCCAGCCTCCGGTCTCTGGCTCTCACGCCCTGGATGTTGAGAGTGTAGATTTTGCCTCCTTGGGTCTCTCCGAGGGTGTCTCCCGGGTCTTGCTTGCTTCCAGGAAAGATTCCACTAAAAAGAGTTACTTCTTTCTATGGCGGAGGTTTGCCGTCTGGTGTGACAGCAAGGCCCTAGATCCTCGCTCTTGTCCTACACAGACCCTGCTTGAATACCTTCTGCACTTGTCTGAGTCTGGTCTTAAGACCAACTCTGTAAGAGTTCATCTTAGTGCGATTAGTGCATACCATTACCGTGTGGAAGGTAAGCCGATCTCGGGACAGCCTTTAGTTGTTCGCTTCATGAGAGGTTTGCTTTTGTCAAAGCCCCCCATCAAACCTCCTACAGTGTCATGGGATCTCAATGTCGTTCTCACCCAGCTAATGAAACCTCCTTTCGAGCCACTGAATTCATGCCATCTGAAGTACTTGACCTGGAAGGTCATTTTCTTGGTGGCAGTTACTTCAGCTTGCAGAGTCAATGAGCTTCAAGCCTTGGTAGCTCATGCTCCTTATACCAAATTTCATCATAACAGAGTAGTCCTCCGTACTCAGCCTAGGTTCTTGCCGAAGGTGGTGTCGGAGTTCCATCTGAACCAGTCAATTGTCTTGCCAACATTCTTTCCCCGTCCTCATACCCGCCCTGCTGAACGCCAGCTGCACACATTGGACTGCAAGCGAGCATTGGCCTTCTGTCTGGAGCGGGCACAGCCCCACAGACAGTCCGACCAATTGTTTGTTTCTTTTGATCCCAACAGAAGGGGAGTGGCTGTCGGGAAACGCACCATATCCAATTGACTAGCAGATTGCATTTCCTTCACTTACACCCAGACTGGGCTGACTTTTGAGGGTCATGTCAAGGCTCATAGTGTTCGAGCCATGGCAGCATCAGTGGCCCACTTGAAGTCAGCCACTATTGAAGAGATTTGCAAGGCTGCGACGTGGTCATCCGTCCACACATTCACATCTCATTACTGTCTTCAGCAGGATACCCGACGCGACAGTCGGTTCGGGCAATCGGTGCTGCAGAATCTGTTCGGGGTTTAGAATCCAACTCCACCCCCCTAGACCCATTTTTATTCTGTTCCAGGCTGCACTCTCAGTTAGTTGGTTAAGTTTAGGTCAATCTCAGTTATGTCCTCGCCGTTGCGAGGCCCAATTGACCGTTTGTTGTTTTGAGTGAGCCTGGGGGCTAGGGATACCCCATTCGTGAGAACAAGCAGCCTGCTTGTCCTCGGAGAAAGCGAGTGCTACATACCTGTAGAAGGTATTCTCCGAGGACAGCAGGCTGATTGTTCTCACCAACCCGCCCGCCTCCCCTTTGGAGTTGTGTCTTCCCTTGTCTATGTCTTTGCTATGTACTGGACTAGCGAACAAGAGCGCGTTCGGGCGGGAAGACGGTCGCGCATGCGCACGCGAGGGCTAGCAAACGCTGTTGCTAGTGAAGATCTCCGGTCGGAGGGGCTGCCGTGGACGTCACCCATTCGTGAGAACAATCAGCCTGCTGTCCTCGGTGAATACCTTCTACAGGTATGTAGCATTCGCTTTTTTGGAGAAGCATCCCCATGATGCCTCACTAAAATGCCCGTGATTCCTTGGGGATTCAGCCAGTGACTGTGGGAAGCACATGGTGCTGTGTTAAAGGGACCTGAAGGTCTCCTGCAGGAGCCCACGGATTTCAATGAGGGTTTAGTGCCTATCCACAAAACACAAGCAAAAATGCAGAAGTGTCCCCCAATCAATCAAACAAACAAAAGAAACAAAAAAAGGGGGTAGACCAATGTGGTTTCAACACAGGATGTTTATTGAACAATTGTGTAGTAATGAAAGATGACGACACAGCCTGCATTTTGGCGCCACAAGCACCTGCCTCAGGAGTCAAGTAATTTCACTGAAAGTTGATGAAATAAGTTTGAGAAAACGAGGTATCTGATTAGCCAACAAAGCAGCATCAATACTTGGAATCGAAGTTGTGCGACAGCTACACAAAATGTAGAACAGAGAGTCTCCAAAGACTGGTCCTTCCACCTGTTTCAGTTTTCACCCACTTCTGGTCACCTTGCCTTTTATGGCCACAAGTTCTATGCAGAGTTTTCCTTCAGTTCCCAGGAAGTTCCTAGTTGCCCAAAGGGGTGATCAGCAGGCTAGTGTGGTTGTACCTCCTCCGGGGGCTGTCTGGGTGCAATCAGAGAATTTGTCAGTGCTAGATTTATCTCGTTAGTACCAGGCTCATGTTCTTAGGAGGCCCCTGAATGGCAGGAGCAGTATATATATATACTCCTCTCTTATATATCATGGTTTTGTCAGGACCACTGCATGCAATACAGTCTTTTGGTAAAGTAATACTTCCTCTTGGCTCTGGTCTGGCTTCCCAGAGTTATCAGTACAGTTCTTAACATTTCAACTGCCAGCCTGCCTCAGGCTGGATCCAACATGTAAAGCTACATGGCCTACATGGCTGTTGTGGTTCCGGTTCACAGGTACGTGGTGAAAGTGTATGCAGTTGGCCTTCTCTCCCTCCCTCTGGGTCTTTTTAACCCAACTTTGGTCCTGCCTTTTATAGTTCCTGGTTTCGGCTCTACCCTTTCCATCTCACTTTCTCCCTGGGCAGGACTAGGGGTTTTAAGGTGGCTCGCAGTACCTGAGGGATCTTTCTTAAGGGTGAGAGACAATGTTCTGTATACCCCCTCACATACGCACTGTAAAAGCTTAAGCAAGGGGGAGGAACATGCTTGGGACATGTGCAGAAGAGTTTTGTGGTAAGCGCAGCTCTTGTGCACATACACCAGGCAAATCTAATCGTGCAGCACACATCGACACCTCTCTTCTGCGCCCTTAAGTATAAGCTTTTCAATTTTATTTTTATTTGGAAGGCTTATATTTAAGCACAGAAAACAGGCACCAGTATGTTCTTTCACTTTCGTATTTGCCTGGACTCGCACTCATTTCTTTCTCAGTACCGGCATTTACAGGCTTGCACGGGCTTTCTTTCACTTCCAAAAGAAGTCAAAACTGGCAGATATTAAACTGGAAATCAAAAGAAATCCTCTCTTCAAACCTTCTACTGCAAGCTCTGAGCTGGCGTTATTTTTTCCAGCAGTTAAGAGCAGGGTTTGTTTGTGTGCTGTTCTCTGAGCATTGGGAAGGCATAGCAAACGTCATTATCAGCATATGTTTAACTACATTTAAATACAATTTGCGGCCATCTCTGCCACACACATTGTTTCCCATGCTAAATCCCTCTGAGCATTCTGTGCAGATTTATATGTGCATTATTCTTGCGCCAACTGGCCTTACCTTTGGCAGTAGGTTTTGAGAATAGGCTTGTAAGAAAGTTGTGCTGTGGGAGTGGGATATGATACTGCCCAGTGGTGCCAAGTTGGTTTGCAGTATGGTGAGCCTTTTTAAAAATTTGTTCTCTGAAGATACACTATAGTGTGATGCTAAGTGAGCTGTAATTTGGGTCCATAAGTTTGCTTCCTAGTGCTGTTTAGGTGTTGCAGATCTGCTTTGGCAATAGTTTGTTGGCAAATCCCAGGAGCTGCACACCACCTTTCTCTGCCTCCATTTGCTGGTCAGGGGGGATTAGCCATTCATCTGGCCTGGTCTAGCAAGGAAAGGAAATTAGCAGGTAAGAACAAATGTCACCATTAATCCTACAGTGAACCACTGAGTCTGTTGTCCCTTATGTGAAAATCCTTATTCCCAATTCATGGCTATGAATACAACAGTTAAATGCTATGCTCTTCAGTGGTGATGTTATAAAGGGTTAGAAAGAGGTCTTCTTTCCTTTTTCACTAAAACTTACTTTGCTTAGAACTGACTGGAATGGGGTGTTTTGTTTTTCTCTTCTAAATCAACCAGTTTGTCAAAACAATTAGTACAAATACTATTGTATTTAAATACGAAAAGAACAAATAGCTCATACAATATGATCAGTTACAAACATCAAACGTGTACAACTGTTCTCTACTATCCCCCCCTCCCAAACTAAACAACTTTAGCAGGAGGCCTGTTGTCAAAACAATTAAATATGTGCAAATTAAAATATTCAGTGTGTGGTCTGTTAGAGAATTACTGATCAAACAATGCGTCTTTAAAGACAGGAATCTACAATGCAAAGTCTTTTTGCAGTGGCCCTGGGAAGCAATATATTATGTGCCATGCTCAGCTCTTCTGATATCCAGAGCATTGCAGATTTATGCTAAAAGTAACCTAATGTTTCTGACAGCTCATGTGTGACATAAGTATAATCTATATTTCTTCTGGAGGAGCTAATCCAAATGCTTTATTTCCCGATACTGCTGACAGGGTTATATCTCTTGGTGTCATAGCAGTTGAGATTTCATGGTAACATATTGTTTATGGGTCACTACATGTGACTAAAACAGTGAGCTGGAATAGAATAGCAGAGGTTAATTAGGTTTGTCTATCAAATTGAGATGGGTATAGATGTCTCTTAGCTTTTCCATTCCAGCAGAGAAGGTGTAAGTCCATCTTTTGTGTCCCTTGCTTTTATTTTCATTGATGCTGCAAAGAGCTCTGGTCTAGGGCTTTTAGAAATGGAACCTGAAGACTCAAGTACTGACAAAGGAGGAGGACAAAACTGAAGAAAGACTTTTTCTGAGGAGAAATATCAAACTTTGCCTCTCCCCTCACCTTTAAATTATTCTAGCATAGTATGGCTGTATCCTCAGACTTCAGCTTGGGCTTCTTTGCCTTTTACAAGCTGCAGACACTGCTAATGAGAGGTTGTTGGGAGAAGCACTCCTGTATACTGAGAGCTCAAACAATTACAGTATTTGTTAGTGTGCATTCATTTCTTTAATGTGCCATAAAAACTGTAGTGTATGCTAAATCGATTTAATGAACCAAATTTCCTTTTCATCCTGCTAGACCAGTCCTGTGATGGGTTACACAACTCTACTAGCAAAGACCTAAGCTTTTGAGTGACCTTACCAATATAAGGAATGGTGCAACCTGGAACTTGCTAGTATTTCACTGCCTCCAGCAGATGGTGCAGGTTGTACTAGTGCTGCACGCTTTGTCTTTTAGGCCTGACACCCTGGGGTGCAGTCTACAGCCTGTGGCCCCGTGTCAGTCATCTCTTACTTCTGCCCACTGTGGACTTTTTCCTAACTGAGAAGGAGGAGTTCTCCTCAGCCAGAGGACCTGGCCTACAGGCCTCAGCTTGCTGAGGTTTGGTTGGCGATGATCTCTAGAACCACTGCTACTTCTTCCCCCCACCCCAAGGTTTCCTGCCTAGTTCTGTAGGAGGCTGCCTCTGTGGTGATAATAAAATGCAATGAAAATGGGGAAAAAGGCATGGAAGAACCCAAGGTATTGAACAGGAGTTTTCAGGCAGGGTGGCATGACAGCAACAAGCCCAGAAGAGGGGTGAGAGCTTCATTCAGGCCATGGTGGAGAAAGGGATGAGTATCCCCAAGGGAAGATGGTGCTGTGGGATTTTGGTGCATTAGCAGTGCAACTAGCTCCTTCTACTCCGATGTGAGGGGGAGACCTCATTGGCGCGAGGGGGAAATGGATACAGTATTCCTGACTTGTGGCAGCTGCAGCCACAGAGGGGCCATCAGTAGGAACAGTGGTCATCTTGGATCAGGACCATGTGATTCTCACATGGCAGAAGTAAGAACAGCCTCCACGGCAGTTTGGGTGGAAGCCTCCAAGCTATCCTAGGATTGCCCTGCACGTTTCGGGCCACACTTCATGTAGGCCTTGACACTATTGGGCTCATTTTCGAAAGAGAAGGGCGCCCATCTTTCGACATAAATTGGGAGATGGGCGTCCTTCTCCCAGGGTCACCCAAATCGGCATAATCGAAAGCCAATTTTGGGTACCCTCAACTGCTTTCTGTCATGGGGACGACCAAAGTTCCTGGGGGCATGTCGGAAACTTAGCGAAGGCGGGAATGGGGCGTGCTTAACAAATGGGCATCCTCGGCTGATAATGGAAAAAAGAAGGGCATCCCTGACGAACACTTGGCCGACTTTACTTGCCCTAATTGACCAGATGACCACCGGAGGGAATCGGGGATGACCTCCTCCTACTCCCCCAGTGGTCACTAACCCCCTCCCACCCTAAAAATAAAATGTTAAAATATTTTTTCCAGCCTCTATGCAAGCCTCAATTATCATACCCAGCTCCTGACAGCAGTATGCAGGTCTCTGGAGCAGTTTTAGTGGGTACTGCAGTGCGCTTCAGGCAGGCAGACCCAGGCCCATCCCCCCCCCCCCCACCTGTTAAACTTGTGGTGGTAAACGTGAGCCCTCCAAAACCCACCAGAAACCCACTGTACCCACATCTAGGTGCCCCCCTTCATCCCTAAGGGCTATGGTAGTGGTATACAGTTGTGGGGAGTGGGGCTTTGGGGGGGGTTAGCACACAGGAGCTATGCACCTGGGAGCTTTTTCTGAAGTCCACTGCAGTGCCCCCTAGGGTGCCCGGTTGGTGTCCTGGCATGTCAGGGGGACCAGTGCACTACGAGTGCTGGCTCCTCCCACGACCAAAGGGCTTGGATTTGGTCGTTTCTGAGATGGGCGTCCTCGGGTTCCATTATTGCCGAAAATTGGGGACGACCATCTCTAGGGATGACCATCTCTAAGGTCGACCTAAATGTGGAGATTTGGGCGTCCCTGGCCATATCATCGAAATGAAAGATGACCGCCCATCTTGTTTCAGTACTATGGGTTTCCCCGCCCCTTTGCGGGGATGTTCTGTGAGGACGCCGTCAGGAAAGCTTGGGTGCCCCGTTCGATTATGCCCCTCCACGTCTTCAGAAGGCCTTGGATGGATTGCAGAGCTTTCTCCTGAAGATGACTCCTCATCTTCAGGAGAAAGATCCTCGGCTTTTGGGGAGAGGTGAGCAACAAAATTCTTCCACTGAGATCCATTGATCTTTCAAGTCACCACATCACTTCAAGTGGCTGAGCCCCCACCTGAGGATGCAGGGACAGGAATTCCATATAGGAATATCTGTGCAAGCTATCCAGATCCTTTCCCTTTCATAAGGCTTTCGCGAAGATGATCATGATGAAGTGGGACTGTTTCTTCTCCCTCATGATGACTTGGACTGGCTCTTCTGGCCTCCTAAGGTGGACACGCTTGTGATTGCAGTGACTAAAAAATGACTATTCTAGTGAAGGGAGGCTTGAATCCTCCATTACAGTCCAGTGTTCAAGGAGGATCAGGACTCCTTTTTCTGACAGAAGGAGAATTTATTTATCTTTGGTTATTGTTACCCTGCTAAAGGCCCATAGGGCATGCATATCTCTGGTGTATGTTTGGCCTTGGTGCTTGTTTGAGTCATGGTACGAAGAGCAGTACATGTTGGCCTGGTGGGCGGGTATGCCAGTAGTTCTAACCTTCTTGTAGGACAGGATTGATCTGCAAGTAGTACAGATTCCATGCTATGACCACATCTGAAACTGCATTGTCGAGGATGAGGGGCATTTGTTTTTATGAAAGAAGAATTGAAGCTGAAGAAAAATATTTCTTTTCCAGAATTTTAGAGATAAAAGAAAATTATGAAACAGAATAATTATAGCTAAGGACAGCACTGTGAATAGTGTTCTAAAGATCGGAGAATATCCCAGAGACTAGGTTTGCAGAATAATAAGTATAGTGGGAAGAAATGAGAGAAGGAGGGCCTTAATAAGATAGGCTGGTATAGGACGTAGAGGAGAGGAAGACTACTGGAGGGATGAGCTGGTTTCTTCAAGGCTATAGCTAGTAATAGAGAAAATGTCTTGCCAGTCTGTGAGTGGGGGGAAAAAAACAGGAAGGAGGGTAAGGGTAAGGACAGGAGATTGGAAGGGGTGCAGCTAGAGGGGAGAGTGATGGACATGGGAAAGAGGAGAAAAGGGAAGGGTACATTTTGAACCTTCTTAAAATGAATAAGGCAAAGACATCAGTGGAGAAGGGGGATATGACCGGATAAGTCAAGATGGCAAAATTATTCTCTTTCCCAAACAGTCCTAAAAAGAGCTTTGGGGGTGGCAACTGGCCTTATGGATTAAAGTGGAGAAATAATTTTGCTTAGCAATTTTGACCTGGTTATGTAACATGAGTACTCTATAAATAATGAAGTGGAGATACAGGGCCCGATATGGATCCTCAGAAGCTTAGCGGAGATTGGGTGACAGAGCCGGTGGTGGGAGGCAGGGCAGACTTCTACGGTCTGTACCCTGAAAATGGCAGATACAAATGAAGGTCAGGTATACACATAAAGTAGCACATATGAGTTTATCTTGTGGGCAGACTGGATGGACCGTACAGGTCTTTCTCTGCTGTCATCTACTATGTTACTATGTATTGTGCTATTTAACCGGCCAGGAAATGCTCATGGCTGGTTAAATAGCACTTAGCCAGCTAAGCACTGGTGGTACCGTCGAGAGATGTGGCAGATGGCTCTCCGCTCTCCGTGGTGCAGACTGCGACGCTGGTACCGCTTGCAGCATCGGCGTCTGCTGCCACCCAGGAGGACTCCCTGCCGACATCGCTGGAGGGAGCTTCATCGCTGCCGGTGCTGGAGTCTTCTTCTCGGCACCGCCATAGAGGACCGGGTTCCTCGGCGTCGAGATGGGCTCGGCTTTGGACTGAAGTTCATGAACTTTTGTCCGATACCGACGGTGAGGCCTCGTGGGAGGCAGAGGAGGACACTAGGTATTTCTCTGTCGAGGAGTCTTGTGGTCTTCCTTTCGATCCCACTCCTTCACCTGAGAGAAAGCTTTCTCCCCCCGAGAGTCTGTCTTTCTCCTCCTTTGTCTGGGAAATGTCTACGGCCATTCCTTTCCCAGTGGTTACTGAGGACGAGCCCTGGGCTGAGATGTTCGAGGTCCTGGACTATCCTTCACCATCTAAGGAGTCGTTCACTGTTCCCCTTCATAATGTCCTCAAGCAGACATTGATGGCGAACTGGGCGAAACCGTTAAGTATCCCCCACATTCCCAAGAAGGTTGAGTCCCAGTATCGAGTCCATGGAGATCCGGAGTTGATGAGGACCCAGTTGCCTCATGACTCTGGAGTTGTGGATTCTGCTCTCAAGAAAGCCAAGAGTAATAGAGATTACACCTCGGCACCCCCGGGGCGTGAGTCTAAGACTCTAGACTCTTTTGGGAGGAAGGCCTACCATTCTGCTATGCTTGTGTCCAAGATCCAATCCTACCAGCTCTACACGAGCATCCACATGCGGAACAATGTGCGGCAGTTGGCGGACTTGGTCGATAAGCTCCCATCGGAGCAGGCCAAGCCTTTTCAGGAGGTGGTCAGGCAGCTGAGGGCGTGTAGGAAATTCCTGTCCAGGGGCGCCTATGATACTTTTGATGTAGCGTCCAGGGCTGCTCAAGGTATAGTGATGCGCAGACTCTCATGGCTGTGTGCCTCTGACCTGGAGAATAGGTTCCAGCAGCGGATTGCGGATGCTCCTTGCCGGGGGGATAATATTTTTGGTGAGCACGTCGAACAGGTGGTAGAACCGCATTCGACAAGCTCTCCCACCGGACGCCTTCAGCATCTACCTCAACAGGTAGACGTTTTTATGGGGGAAGGAGGAATGCTCCTTACGTTTATAATAAGCGTAGGTACAATCCATCTACCCGGCAGCCTGCTCAGGCTAAGCCCCAGCGCGCTCGTTTGCGTCAACAGCGTGCGCCTCCTCAGGCCCCTGCAGTTCCCCAGCAAAAGCAAGGGACGGGCTTTTGACTGGCTCCAGGTGAGCATAGCCGAGATAAAAGTGTCTGTGCCGGACGACCTGCCGGTCGGAGGGAGGTTAAAGTTTTTTCACCAGAGGTGGCCTCTTATAACCTCCGACCGGTGGGTTCTCGAAATAGTCCGGCTAGGATACGCCCTCAATTTGACCTCAAAACCTCCAAATTGTCCTCCGGGAGCTCAGTCTTTCAGCTTCCAGGACAAGCGGGTACTTGCAGAGGAACTCTCTGCCCTTCTCAGCGCCAATACGGTTTAGCCCGTGCCACCGGGGCAGGAAGGACTGGGATTCTATTCCAGGTACTTTCTTGTGGAAAAGAAAACAGGGGGATGCGTCCCATCCTAGACCTAAGGGCCCTGAACAAATATCTGGTCCGAGAAAAGTTCAGGATGCTTTCCCTGGGCACCCTTCTTCGCATGATTCAGAAAAACGACTGGCTATGCTCTCTGGACTTAAAGGATGCTTTTACTCATATCCCGATACTGCCAGCTCACAGACAGTATCTTCGATTCCGTCTGGGAACACGGCATTTTCAGTACTGTGTGCTTCCATTTGGTCTCGCCTCTGCACCCAGAGTGTTCACGAAATGCCTGGCGGTAGTGGCGGCGTCTTTACGTAGACTGGGAGTGCATGTGTTCCCTTATCTCGACGATTGGCTGGTAAAGAACACCTCGGAGGCAGGAGCTCTACAGTCCATGCAGGTGACTATTCAACTCCTGGAGCTACTAGGGTTTGTGATAAATTATCCAAAGTCCCACCTTCTCCCAGTCCAATGACTAGAATTCATAGGAGCTCTGCTGGACTCCCAGACTGCTCATGCCTACCTCCCCGAGCCCAGGACAGACAATCTTCTGTCCTTGGTCTCCTGGGTACGAGCGTGTCAGCGGATCACAGCTCGGCAGATGTTGAGATTGCTCGGCCACATGGCCTGCACAGTTCACGTGACTCCCATGGCCCGTCTACACATGAGATCAGCTCAATGGACCCTAGCTTTCCAGTGGTTTCAAGCTGCGAGGGATCTGGAAGACGTGATCCAGTTGTCCACAGTTTTTCTCCAATCCCTTCATTGGTGGACGATTCGCTCCAATTTGACCTTGGGACGTCCCTTTCAAATTCCTCAGCCGCAAAAAGTGCTGACCAAGGATGCGTCTCTCCTGGGGTGATGAGCACATGTCGATGGGCTTCACACCCAGGGATGTTGGTCCCTCCAGGAGACAGGTTTCCAGATCAACCTCCTGGAGTTACGAGCAGTCTGAAACGCTCTAAAGGCTTTCAGAGATCGGCTATCCAACCAAATTATCCAAATTCAGACAGACAATCAGGTTGCCATGTATTACATCAACAAGCAGGGGGGCACCGGATCTCACCCCCTGTGTCAGGAAGCCATCAGGATGTGGCTTTGGGCTCGCCGTCATGGCATGTTTCTTCAAGCCACATACCTGGCAGGCGTAAACAACAGTCTGGCCGACAGGTTGAGCAGGATAATGCAACCTCACGAGTGGTCTCTCAACTCAAGAGTCGTTCGCAAGATCTTTCAAGAGTGGGGCACCCCCTTGGTAGATCTTTTTGCCACTCAGACCAATCACAAGGTCCCTCAGTTCTGTTCCAGACTTCGGGCTCACGGCAGACTAGCGTCGGATGCCTTTCTCCTGCATTGGGGGAAGGGCCTCCTGTATGCGTATCCTCCCATACCCTTGGTAGGGAAGACTTTGCTGAAACTCAAGCAGGACCGTGGAACCATGATTCTGATCGCTCCATTCTGGCTGCGTCAGATCTGGTTCCCTCTTCTTCTGGAGTTGTCCTCTGAAGAACCATGGAGATTGGAGTGTTTTCCAACACTCAGAACGAGGGGGTGCTTCTGCATCCCAACCTCCAGTCCATGGCTCTCACTGCCTGGATGTTGAGAGTGTAGACTTTGCCTCCTTGGGTCTTTCTGAGGGTGTCTCCCGAGTCTTGCTTGCTTCCAGGAAAGATTCCACGAAGAGGTGTTATGCTTCCAAGTGGAAGAGGTTTGCCATCTGGTATGACAGCCGGGCCCTAGATCCTCGTTCTTGTCCTACACAGACCCTGCATGAATACCTTCTGCACTTATCTGAGGCTGGTCTTAAGACCAACTCTGTAAGAGTTCATCTTAGCGCAATTAGTGCGTTTCATTACCGTGTAGAGGGTAGGCCTATCTCGGGATAGCCTTTAGTTGTTCACTTCATGAGAGGTTTGTTTTTGTCAAAGCCCCCTATCAAGCCTCCTACTGTGTCATGGGATCTCAATGTCGTTCTCACCCAGCTGATGAAACCTCCTTTTGAGCCACTGAATTCTTGCCATCTGAAGTACTTGACCTGGAAGGTCATTTTCTTGGTGGCAGTCACTTCAGCTCGTAGAGTCAGTGAGCTTCAAGCCTTGGTAGCTCATGCTCCTTATACCAAATTTCATCATAACAGAGTAGTCCTCCGCACTCACCCTAAGATTTTGCCGAAGGTGGTGGTGGAGTTCCATCTTAACCAGTCAATTGTCTTGCCAACATTCTTTCCCCGTCCTCATACCCGCCCTGCTGAACGTCAGTTGCACACATTGGACTGCAAGCGAGCATTGGCCTTCTATCTGGAGTGGACAAGCCCACACAAACAGTCCGCCCAATTGTTTGTTTCTTTTGACCCCAAAAGAAGGGGAGTGGCTGTCAGGAAACGCACCATCTCAAATTGGCTAGCAGATTGCATTTCCTTCACTTATGCCCAGGCTGGGCTGACTCTTGAGGGTCATGTCACGGCTCATAGTGTTAGAGCCATGGCAGCGTCAGTGGCCCATTGAAGTTGTTGTTGTTTAGGTCAATCTCAGTTATGTCCTCGCCGTTGCGAGGCCCAGTTGACCAATGTTTGTTGTCCTCGTAGAAAGCGAAAGCTACATACCTTTAGAAGGTATTCTCCGAGGACAGCAGGCTGATTTTAGAGTTATGTCTTCTCTGGTCTTTTGCTTTCTATTTGACTAGCAGGCACGCTCGCGTTCGGGCGGGAAGACAGTCGCGCATGCGCGATGCGCACGGATTACGCGAGATCTAGCAAACGTTTGTTGCTAGGAAGATCTTCCGATCCTGGGGGCTGCCGTGGACATCACCTAATCGTGAGAACAATCAGCCTGCTGTCCTCGGAGAATACCTTCTACAGGTACGTAGCTTTCGCTTTATGTCCTCGCCGTTGCGAGGCCCAATTGACCTTTCTTTGTTGTTTTGAGTGAGCCTGGGTGCTAGGGATACCCCAAGTGTGAGAACAAGCAGCCTGCTTGTCCTCGGAAAAAGCGAAGATACATACCTGTAGCAGGTATTCTCCGAGGACAGCAGGCTGATTGTTCTCACAAACCCACCCTTTGGAGTTGCTGTTCTTGTTCTTTCTTGCTTTTGGATATAACTAAGCGGGAACTCTCACACGATGGGCGGGAAGATGGCCGTGCATGTGCGGTGCGCGCGCCCCACGCGCCAGAAGGCTCTGGCAAAACCTTGTTATTTTTTGCTTTGAAAAATTGCCCTTCCTGGGGCCGCCGTGGACGTCGACCCAAGTGTGAGAACAATCAGCCTGCTGTCCTCAGAGAATACCTGCTACAGGTATGTATCTTTGCTTTTCATGGAGCTGTAGGGAGGTAAACTTCCTAGATGTAATAAATGGATGTACTGGATACATGACATGACAGTGTTAAAGGGTTTTATAGTAATTATGGAATTAGAAGCCCAGGTTTGAATATTGTGGTTATTTTTTAACTTGAGTGTTTTGAATGTTTTAATAAAATTTTTCAATATGAGCATAGCTGTTTTTGATATAAATATAGATACAGGTTTTTTAAAAATACAGGTAATCAATAGAAATAAAACATGGAAAAGAAAATAAGATGATACCTTTTTTTATTGGACATAACTTAATACATTTCTTGATTAGCTTTCGAAGGTTGCCCTTCTTCATCAAGCTAATCAGGAAATGCATTAAGTTATGGCCAATAAAAAAGGTATTATCTTTTGTCCTTTTCCATGTTTTATTTCTGTTGATGATGATTACCTTTAAAAGTGGACTAACACGGCTACCACACCTCTCTACTCAAAAAAATACAGTAAATCTTCCAAATTGCTTTCAATTCACCCTGTAATCTGTTTCTATTCATCCTATAACTTATTTTTCTATTTCCCTTGTTTCTCTTCCTGAGTCGTCTTCTTTCTTTTCTGTAATTTATGTTTTGATTTTTTCCACATCTTTTTTTTTTACTGTATTTTCATTTCACTTGCCTCATCACTTTCTCTGTGTCTCCAGTCTATCATTTTCACTTCATCTCTTCACTATATTACCCTTTCATACAGTTTGACTTAGTGCAGTCAAACTGCCTCATATTGTCACTCCTTGTCAGATGCTAGGACACACATCCTCACATTCACACAATGAGACAGTCTGTCCTCTACAGATTACCCAGGACACATACTCTCTCCTCCCAGACATCCACTTTTCATTACCTCTTTTTTGCCTTTCCCACAAGACTCTTCACATTTCCTTTTTGCTTTGCTCCTAATACTCATGCCTTTTTCTCGTTTACCGAGATTAACTCTTTCCCATGGCACCAGATTCTGTCTTTTCCCAGATCTCCTTCTCTTAAAAGTTACTGTTTTTCCCTTCAGAGTCAACTGGCTTATTCATGGCTTTATTCTTCTTCCTCTAGACCTGCTACCTGTTGGTCTAGTTGCTTTTTTTTATTTTGGAGAGGGGACCAAAGGGCAAGTAAATCATACTGGCTGTAGGGACAAAGGGGGGAGCAATTCAGCATTTGTACATACAACTTTTGAAGGGGTGCTGCCCCCCCCCCCCCCAAACTACACCTATGAGGCTACCCCAGATTTTCTTGTTCATGCTCACTATCTCTTCTTTGCTCTCAGGCACTTTTTTTCGCTTCTCCTTTCTATCTCTAGACGTTCTGTCCCTTAGATTCTCTTTCCACCTATGTGACTAGACCCAGTAATTTGCTCTGTCCCTCTTATCAAACTGTCCTTTGGCTTAGAAGGATGAAAAGGTAAATTCAAGAAAGGGCACCTAAAGTTAGACTCCCCAACAGAACGTGCTAAGCGTGAATTCTATAATGGCAAATACACGCATAATTTCAATTCTGTTATTTCTTGAGGAAGAGCAGTATATCAATCCAGTAAACCATAAACCATTTGTGAGGGAGTAAGTGACATAAGGCCAGGCATCCCTGGAAATACTCCTTCATTGAGATTGCAGTTCAGTCGCTTCATGGCAGTGGCGCTAAACCTGCCGGGTCAGAGACTGAACTGCAGAGTCAAGTGAGCCAAGGAATTCAAAATCGAGAAAGAGAGAAACTACAAACTGTGTTTGGGGTGTGGCAGTCACAGGCCATAGACCGTTCTGGGCAGGGGTGTAGCCAGACCTCGTGGTGGGAGGGGGCCAGACCCAAGGTGGTGGTGGGGGGGCACATTTTGGTCTGCTGCCCCGCTGCTCCCCACCCACTGACACAGCAAATAACTTGACTGGCAGGGATCGCCAACCCCCACCAGCTGAAGCCTTGTCCAGCACTGGTCTCCAGTGCTGCCGCATTGCCTGCCCTGCTCTGTCATCCCCTCACATCCTGCATGCTCCTTTTAGTGAAATTGAGCATGCTTAGTTTCACTAAAAGGAGCAAATGACACATCTCTAGAGAGCGGTTCTATTGGGAACAAGACAGTGCAGCTCAGGGGTTGGGAAAGAAAAGGAAATTGCTGATTGTGGGGACAGAAACAATGTAGCCGTTCTGTGCTCCTTTCCACCTTTTGCAGGTGCCTAAAAAGTCTCCTGTCAGGATATGCAAAAATCAACTGGCTGTTCCCTTTGATTCAAGTAGACTGCCTTTACACAGCTGCTCCAGATTTTCCAGCAGACCTGGTTGCAGCTGACTTCTCCTTTACTTGGAGAATCTTGCACACTCTAATGTGCATTAACTCTAAGAACCAGCTTTCCTTGTGGCTTTACTCCAAGCCAGAGTTTGCTTATTGCTGGCTACTTAGCAGCACTGCAACACTATTTAAAATCCACAAAAAAAATTCTGCTTGTCCAGCACTTGCTCTTATTTTCTCTAAGACAGAGTTTACCTCTTTAGTCTTTATACAGAAACAACACCCTGCCCCAGCTGTACTGAGGCCCCAGACCCTGAAGATACTTGGGTTGTCTCTTCTGCAGAGACACAAAAAATCTGCAGGCTACCACCATATGTGATAGTGTGATCAATGGACAGGCATGGAAACCTCACAGTCAGAGTTCAATATAAAGTCGAAAGAAAACTTATTGGTGGAAAATAATTAAAAGATAGTCTGTTCTTCTCATAGGCTCACTTTCTCCTTGGCAACAATCATAATTACTCTCT
The DNA here is from genome assembly GCF_901765095.1 of Microcaecilia unicolor. Classification (NCBI taxonomy): domain Eukaryota; kingdom Metazoa; phylum Chordata; class Amphibia; order Gymnophiona; family Siphonopidae; genus Microcaecilia; species Microcaecilia unicolor. The sequence goes on along the minus strand of NC_044032.1, from coordinate 239,684,041 downwards.
TCTCTCTTAACACTTATAGCTTCTCCAATTCAGTTCCAACTACTCATTCATAGGTCTAGACCTGGACAGTTAGGACGCTCATGACCCGGGGTTTTCACAGCAAATAAAGACACACCTTTTGCAGTCTTTGGCTCCTCTTTCATGCACTCCCTGGGCTTCTACAGGGTGCAAACCTCTGAGCTAGGGCCACTCGCCACTTCCCTGGGACTCTCCCTCACAAGTACTGCAGCCCAGCCACACTTTAGGAAGGATTCCTTGTGCTATCATCATTCATCTCAGGGGAAATTACCTGGGAGCCTTGTTTTGCATACAGCTGATTCGAGTGGCTAAGTTGGATCTCTGCTTCAATGCCTCATAATTTAAGAATCTACTGATTATCATGTCTGACATTATTTCTTATTGTTGCATGCAGGAAAGAATTTAGGGTCAAGGTTGATAGAGGGCCAACAGGCAGGTCAGTGTGTTGGCAAGTTGCCTAGGAGGTCTGCAAATCATGCATCCCTAGGTGGACAAAAGTTGTGCCAGACTCCACTGGAAAGATGATGTTCACCTGTCCGAAATTGGGAATGATCTATTTAACAATCGTTTGCAAGAAGCCTTTGAAGCACACCTGTAGTAGCCTCTCTATTCCCAAGTGAACTGGCCACAGCTTAATCGGGGTTCTTTGCCTAGAGAAAGTTGTAGAACAACTACACTAGGATTGTGGTGGGAGTACCCAAGTCGAGATGCGTGCTGTTGGACTTAGCTTGATCACTACAAGGGTGCCCCCTTACATTCATTATTGGGCAAGTCGGGGGGTTGCAGAACCCTAACTTGTCGTGGACCCAGCTGAGCTAGCTGCCTATGGTTGGGCTCTCTTGCTGTATGGTGAGGGGACCTGAACTGTATAAAGTGAAAATGAGAGCTTTGCTGGTCCCATGGTGGGCTGGGGCAGATGTTATGGCTGGCTTGTGTCCAGTTATACAGTTGTTGGTACTATATGTGTTAATAAAGCTGCAGCCAAGTTATACTATGATTATCAGGTGTCTTGTGCTCCTTGCCCAAGGTGGTGTCCTGCCCCCTTTGGGGTGACCTGGGTTGATAAGGATTGGGAACATGGGGTTATGGCTGCCTTTGTTAGAGTAGGGAATAAGGCAGAGGTTTACCCAGAAGAGGTGGGGGAGGGAGGAGACTGCCAGTTCCCATGGGAGCATATATATATATATATATATTTTTTTTTTTAGATTTTTATTGAGTATTTTTTGACATTTGGAACAGTCAAACCATTAAATATACAGCTTATGTTTCCGTCTCATTGCATTGTCTCAACATACAGACTTTCCAACTAACTGGTATTACGAAACATCATCACAACCTGTTAATTCCAAACTATTCCCTTTAAACAATTTCCTCCAACCATGTTCCCCCCTGTGTTATCCCCAGTTTAGCTTTTCGCTTACCTAACACAGGTGGTACAATCAACATTACCCCCAATGGGAGCATATATTTTATTAGAACCAAAAAGGGAGTGGAGCAGATTGACTTGAGAGCTTACCTCATGTTAACAAGTATTCCCCTGAGGAGCAGAAAGAGTCTGTGGAGGTGGATTCTGTTCACAGAGGTCCACTCTCCCTTTTCTGCAGAGCCTCAAAACTTTTACAAACTGTGTAATATAAAACAAACAAAAAAAACCCTTACATTTTGAATAGACATGGGGCGGCTTTATTGTGGTTAATAGAAAATCTGAAAGGGTATACAATTCTAGATGGAATCAGAGGATGTTTTCTTCAGTTAGGTAGGTGTATGCTAACCCATCTGTGAAGAAAAACACTCCAGCTGTGAAGTGAATGGGCTTCCAGGTATTCTGCAGGTGCACCTGCACAGCTATAGTTACAGTCACAAAGCATGCAATACACTCATGTTACACCTGTCCAACAATGCAAATGCTTTGCTCATGCTTCACAGAGAAAGTAGACATTTTTCATAGCTTTCTCTGGTGTTCTTTTTTTTTTCTCCATAAGCAGATTAATTGCATATGAAAACCATATACTGCTGCTTCTGATGTCTGACTGTGACCAATACACACACATTTCCTCTCTGGCTAGCACACATGGCTTTATTACTGCAGTCATTGATCTGCAGTTAGACCTCAAGCAACTTCTGATGTCAGTTCTAAAGATGTAGACTGACCTAACAAAAAACAGTTCATCTGTCTAGGCTAAAATTCCCACTTGAAGTTGTTTAGCACTAAAATATCTCTCCCTGCCCCCCTCCCCAAAAAAAGAAAACAGAGAAATAACCTTTATGCCAGCATTCTGGTTGTTCTTTACAATTCCCTCCCCTCCCTATTTTTGTCATCTCACCCTAGTGCAACCCATCAGAGAGGACACAGGTCTCTGGCATAGTCTGCAAGGACCATGTGTCTCAGGAACAGGGGCAATGAGAGAGACGAAGGGGCCAATATTCAGCCCAAGGGAGGTAGCTGGGCTGCCTCCAGAGGTCAGCGCTGAGCCTGGATATTCAATTCCAGGCCATTTTCAGTGACCATCATTGAATATCCGTTTACTTTGGCCTGTTTCAACCAAGCCTATATTCAGCGCTAGTCAATTAAGTTGGAACCAGCCAAAGATAGGGCTGCTGTTGATGTGACCAGATTTGGCTGCCAATCTTAGCTGGGAATATGCTGAAAATCGGTCGATAGCCAGCTATATCGCATGAATATCACCGGATAGCCAGCTAAGTGCCATTTAACCAGCCAGGTGCCATTCCTGGTCACTTAAATGGTTTTGAATATTGGGCGGAATGTAATTAATTTTACAATTTGTCATTTTGCTTTCTGAGTGATACAGTGCTTATTTTGTCTGACTTTCTTAGATAAAGCATCTTTCCGAAAGAGCACTCTAAGATCCATTTTAATAGAGGTATATACTATGTTACTTTTTGGTCATGGCTCTACTTTTAGCACTTGATAAAAATCATGAGTAAAATGTTCAAAGTAGAATTTTGTGCTTTCTTTATGGCACATTGCAATAGATTTCAATGCAGCTGATATTCAAATGGCAGCGATCGGTGTTTTTTAAATGCTGATTGCCACTGACTAGATTAGCCCCTGATATTCAGTGCTGGGTACATGTCGGAGCACCGGCACTAAATACTGGAGACTAAATGTGATGGGGATAGCCACCGGAGCCTATGTGGGTCCCGGCTGATATTCAGCCAGAGCCCACATTAGAGTTATGCGGGCCCTGGCTAAATATCAGCCAGGACCCACGTAACTGTATTTTAACTGGAAAGTAATCCCAGTCCCCCTCCTGACCCCAAAAATACCTCCCCCTCCTTCCTACCCCCCCCCCCCAAGCCCATCACTCAAAGCACTTCAACCTCTCCCCACCCCAGAATGAGCCCCCTCCCCAATCCCCCTCATGGTCTAGGTCCCCTGGGCCTACCTCTATCCCTGGTGGTCCTGCTGGGAGCAGGCGCAGAGCCCCCTTCCTCCTGCCCCTTGCGGCTGCTGGCTGCAAATGGCAGCTTAGCCTCTCGTGGGTTAAAGGCTTTATCACAGATACTAGATTCAGGTTGGCTGTTTGTGAATGAACTGACTAGAGTCAAACATTTTAGAATGAACATCCTATAATATCCAGCAAGTAGGAATTCTTTCACTTATTTCTTAGTAGTCAGGGCTTTGCAATCTGTTATTGCTTGGATTTTACTGAACAGCTTATTCATACACAGAGGAGTAGTCTTTCTTCTCAGCTCTTCTCTCCCCACCTGCCACCCGAGGCAGCGAGGAAGCCAGCGGGGTGCTTCAGTGGCAGATTGGTGCAGTTTTGGAGAGGGCCTGAGCACCCAAGACTCTCCTCCTCCAAGTGTCTGTGCCACTGCTCATATATTGTTTCTGTTTTCCTTAAGACACATTTTATTGGGTTATTCATTAGTATCAATTCTCTCAGACTATTATACTACCTTCAGTTTTAAAAAGACTCTGAATTAGAGAGTACTTGACTGATTTCCTAGTTAAGCAGTAGAATTTTAGGAATGAATCTTTGCAAGGTTGCAGGAGCTTCTTGCAGTCCAAAGAGAAGGATGAGACACAAAACACATATACAACCCAAAGACAGTCTCTTCCTTTGATGGGTAAAGAAGTTTGACAGTGTCTGCTCTTTTGTTGTAAATATATATTTGGCTTTACCTGATTAATTATGTATTAGTCTTCATAATTCTGAATTTCTTTGTATTTGCTCTCCTTTCACCTTAACTGTTAGGTTAATTGAAGGCCCTGACAATTTGATATCATCATACCAGTGGACTCGATCTCCATGGAAACACATATATATTAATTTGGAAATGTTTTGTGTTATTATTTTGCTTTTAATTTTGTGAATTAAATAAGACCAAGACTATGAAAGGGAAATCTTTTCCACACAAAGAAAAGATTTTTCCTTCTTCCTTCCTCCTTTGCTTCTACTTGGGAAAAATTTACAGGTTTATATATGTATTGCTTTCATTACTGACTTGTATAACCATCTATCCACATCAAGCTCAAGGCGGTTTACAACAGGGTTCAACAAATCCTAGGTGCCGGTTGCCATGGTGATTAAAATATTGGACCTGGTGCCTAGGTTTTGCAGCCTAAACATATGGGCATCATGGATGGGGTTGTGGAAAGTAGGCAGCATTAGCGGCAGACTCTCTACACTTACCTCCTCCCCTCCCCCCCCCCCCCAAGTGACACACACACACACCCTCCTCCCACCCCAGTCCCCAGCCTGGCAAGTAGCAAGGCATAGATCAGAAACATGAGAAGGAAGAACAGCTGCACATCAGGCCACAGCCTGCTCTTCTGCTTCCTGGTAATGGATGTAAAATTTGACCTTTATGGTTCGAATTTTGCATTTAGTTCCAAAGCGGCAGAGAATGCAGTCCAATTCATATTTATTCTTCTGATCTTTGCTGGGCTGGGGCTGTGAGAGAGGGGCAAGAGCGTGAGAACTGGGTGTCTGTGTGCTGAGGGGAATGGGGGGGTTGAGAGAACTAGGTATCTGCTGAGGAGGGGGTTCAGGAGGGAGCAAGAGGTGAGCTAGGTGTATGTGCAGCAGGGGTGGGAAGAGGGAAAGAACTGGGTGTCTGTACTGCAGGAAGGGGGCAGGAGGAAGCAATAGTTGTTCCTCTGTGTGCCGCAAGGGTAGGGGGGAGATAACTGGGTGTGTTGAAGGGGGAGAGAGAGAGATTCTATGCGTAGGGAGGAGGGGGGATGAAGCAGTGGGGGAGAGGACCGAGTGTCTGTGCTAAGGTTCAGGAACTGGTGAGGTATGTACAGGTGAAGAAGAGAAAAAGTTGGAGAGAGGTATGGAGGCATTCTGGAGGGAGGGTTGGTCATTGGGAGACAGCTATAGGGAGGTGGGGTGGTCATTGAGAAAGAGCTATGGAAGGTGTAGTGTGGAAGGTTGGGGGTGGTGAATGAGGAAGAACTATGGTGAAGTTTGAGTTAAGAAAAAAAATGGAGAGAGAACTTATTGGGGGCCTTGTTGGAGGACAGGGAGAGAGAGAAAGTCATTGGGGGTATGGGTATCCACCCCTGGAAAGTCAGCGCACATTGAGGCATCTTAATCAGGGGGATATTTGGAGTACTATCAACTGCAGAAACACCTCATAAGGAGCACCATTACTGAGAAGGAGATTCTCCTCTCCAGTGGGAATCAGGTTCTTTTTTTTTTTTAGGGTGGGGGAAGCTTCTTTGAAGGAGGGGAAAGAGAACAGGGACTGAGAGAGGCTACTGTTTTGGGGGTGGAGGTGAAGAGATTGAGAGAACTTACAGCTGGGGACAGGGAAGTGATGCCAAGGCTGCTGCTATTCTGGATGTATAGGTGATGAACAGTAATTTTAGTCTGTGGTTGCTGGGAGTGAGTGGACCAGCAATGGGGAGAGGTTAAAATCTTCAACAAATGGGAGTGGGTGGCCAATAGAGGCTAAGGCTGCAGCTTCTGTGTGTAGGTAGATGAATGCACCATCCCACCCACCCTTAAGCCCTCATGATCAAAAGCCCTGCGCTGTTCCCTAAAAATAGCGCCGGGACAGCGCAGTGCTTTTCTGCATCGATGATCAAAGATAATGCATGCAAATCTAAGCAGCGCTATTATCTTTGATTATCATGTTTAAAGTGCAGGAGAATTGCGCCTGAGCATGCGCTCAGCACAATCCTCCCGCACTTGTTTGACAGGTCTGGGCTGTCAAAAGCCCAAACCTGTCAAACAGCCTGCCGAGGCCCGAAAAACGAGGGCTGGAGGACTGAACGTTGTCTCCAGCCCCCCCCCCCAAACCCCCAGAAAACGTTGAGGCCGCCGCCAGCAGCCAAACCCTCTCCCACCCTCCCACCTATGACGGGGGGGGGGGGGGCTGGAGGTCCCCCCAACGATTCGACCCCCTCCATGCCCAGGGAGGGCTGGAGATCCGGTGGGTCTCCAGCCCCCCCGAACCCCCATAAATCGTGGTGGCCGCCTCCAGCCAAACGCTATCCCACCCTCCCTCCCATTCAGCGACGGGGGGGGGGGGGGGGCTGGAGGTTCGGTGGGTCTCCAGCCCCCCAAACCTCCAGAAATCGTTGTGACCGCCACCCTATCCATCGACGGAGGCGGGTGGTGGGGGCTGGAGGTCCGGTGGACCTCCAGCCCACCCCAACTCCTCCCCCCCCCCCCAGCGTTCTGAATCCCAGGATGCAATAGGCGGGGCTGGGCGCCACCATTTTGCAGCGGCGTCGACAGGAAGAGGAGGGAGGCAGGCAGGCTGCGTCCCTCCAACAAAAGGTAGGGGGGCCAGCCAGGGGGGGGCGGCAGGGAGGGTGGGTGACCACGGACCACCAGGGATTCAGAACACTGGGGGGGGGGGAGGAGTTGGGGTGGGCTGGAGGTCCACCGGACCTCCAGCCCCCACCCCCCCTCCGTCGATGGATAACAGGGTGGCGGCCACAATGATTTCTGGGGGTTTGGGGGTTCGGGGTAGGGCTGGAGACCCACCGGATCTCCAGCCCTCCCTGGGCATGGAGGGGGTCGGATCATCGGGGGGACCGGAGATCCACCGGACCTCCGGTCCCCTGTTTGCTTTGGGAGGAACAGGGGCCTGCCAGCATGCAACTGCATGCTGGACAGGGCTCACCATTCCTCCCCAATGATCCGCAAAGTCTAACGCCAGCTCAGAGCTTGCGTTGATTTTGCCGCGGCCAGCGACCCAATCTTTGGCACGCTGGCCGCTGATCATTGGGGATGAATGCGTTAAGCGCTGATTAGCATGCATTTGCAAGCTAATTGCACTCAAAGCCCTTTTTAGCATGCATTTGCATGCTACTTGCGCTGAGCCCTCGAGTGCGTTGTTTCAGGCGCTCGAGGGCTCTGATCATGGGTCAGCAGCAAACACCGGCGCTAGTATGGCGTTAACAGCCTCTAGCACCGGAGTTTGCTTTTGATCATGAGGGCCTTAGTAGCTGCAACTTTAGCCTCTCCCCCACTGCCTTAACAGCCACAGCCTAAAGCCTCTCTTTATTGCCAGATGGATGGGCATTGGGGAGAGTAGTAACTAGTCTTTCATCCACTCCTTAGCTGCTACTGTAATAAATAACTTGCTGTGCATCACCTTGAGCACATTATGATTGTGTGATTTATAAACGTAGATAAATAAAAATTCCAGTCATTCCAAGTCTGACTCCTAGATTTTTGGGCTGGCTTCTAGATTCTAAGAAAAGTTGTTGAGCCTTTGTTTCCAAAATAACATAAACACAATTTCACCACAAAACCACCTAGTATAGGAGCTCTTTTACCCTGATTCTCATGAGGTTGCGTGCCTGCTGACCAGAAATTTCACAGAAGCTGAAGTAGTTGCCTATTGCTTGCTTGACATGGGCACATACAGAAAGGATGTGGGTGGGCTCCTGGTCTCAGGATAATCTGGAGTTTTGCTCCTGCTTGGCCATCTGTAAGATAAACTATTGCTGCTATTGCTTTGCCACCTTTTCAGAAATTGCTACATGATTTGTTGCCACTCTGTCAGCCACTTGAAGAGCTTTTTAACTTCCACGTTTAAAAAAATCTTTGAACAATAGATAAAGAGATGCAGGAACTGCAAAGGAGAAAGAATGCCCTTGAATCTGTACTGATCTAATCCTTTCAGTAGCAGCCCTACCATTAGGCCAACTGAGGCAAGGGCCTCAGACGGTACTCTTTATGGAGTGGCATCTTCCCCCATTTCCTTCCTCAACTCCTTTTTCCAGTCTACCTTTTTTTCTTGTTTTTCAAAAGCCGGTGGCAACATTGGCATTTCCTCTGTACTGCAGGCCGCCTCTCTAATGTGACTTCCTTTTTCCTCGGAGGCGGGTCGCAGTACAGAGGAGACACCTAGGCCGGCGGCAGGGCAGTATATGGGGATTGCTGCCGCCGCCACCTGTTGAAAACAACGAAAAAAGAAGGTGGGGGGGGGGGGGGTTGAAGGAGGAAGGATGGAAGGAAGGGAAAGACGGGGGGGAGATGCCAGGCCACCGCCGGGGGGGGGGGAGGGGGGGAGTTTGCAGAGTGTGGAAAGATGTTGGACTTGGGGGGGGGGGGGCAGGCACCACCTCATCCCTGCCTCAGTTGGCAGATTGCCTTGGGCCGCCCATGAATCCTTATATTTGATTGGTATACAGAAGAGAGCTCAAATTCTCATGGAAGCAGTGGCATTTAGTGTGATTCTTGGCAATGCAGTGAACGTTGAAGGTTAGAGGTGATTTTTGAGCACTTCGGGTCACTCACTGGTTAAAGCCAGCGTAGACAACATCTTCACCCTAGCTTCCTTTGGGTTGAAAATGTTTTCTCTGCCAGTTACAACTTCTTATTTGTTTCTGTTTTGAACAGATGAAGAATGCTGAAAACCGTCTCCCTGGCCATACAGTGGGTTCCCAGTACAGAATGCATTCCTATTATCCAGCGGCCTCCTACCTAGGACAAGGCGTTGGAGCCACAGCTTGTGTGTCGCAGATCTTCCCTTTTGAGGAGAGCCCACCATATTCAGAAGCAAAGACAAGCGGTAGGTGCTCAGAGAACCTGGGGTGCACAACCGTACTGCTGGTAGGGATTATATTCACCAGTCTTGGAGCCAGATGAACAAAGGTCCCATTTAGAATCCATCTTCATTTCCAAATCAGTAAAAATTTACCGATTTAGAAACACAGAGGGATTCACAAAGAAAATCGCGTGCAAATGAGCTGCTCGTTGCTTTTGCGACCCAGCTCATTTGCATGCGATATGGGGGAAGCAAGTCGGTGAGCTGAGCATGCGCAGAACAGTCAATTGCTATGCATGGCTGCTCTGCGCATGCTACAGACAGCTCTCATACACGCAGACAAGCTGCGTGTATGAAAGCAGTAGATGTAGCCCCTTTTTTTTTTTTTTGCAAGCACAAAAGCGCGTTTTTTTTTGGATAGACCTGTGTTGGGGCTCCCTGCCACCCCGCTGCTGCTCTGGGCTCTGAGGAAGCGGCATCAGGGCTTGGTTCCACCCCCAGCTGTTCCTGCTGCTTCCTTCTATTGGCCGGCTGACATCCTGGAACGCCCATCTCCCTGAAGATGGACTCTCATTGGCTGGCTGCTGTCCCAACTCCTCCTCCCTGCAGGGCTTCCCTGATGACATCACTCTAGAGCTGTGAGCTGATTGGATCCGAACTTCCTGGTGTCCCCCTCCAGTAGTGAGTGGGTGGGACGTTCCAGGCTGACACTGTCCAATTGGTTTAGCTCCTCTCTGTTGTACTTCTAAGTATGGGGGATGCTGTTTCCCAGCCAAGGCTGTTTGACCCTTGTCTTCCTTGCATTTTTGGTAAGTCACCATTACTTTTATGCTTTACATTTACTGCCCCCCCCCCCTCCCCATTTCTTGCCAATAAAATGTCATTTGAAAAAGAATCGTGGCATGGCTTTCAAACACGCAAAGAAGCTGCAAGTAAGCTGGTGTACTCATTTATCCCCTTCTACTTGCGACCTCCCGTTAAAATTTCCACAGTAAAGGTAGGGACTGCTTTTGTGCATGGGGTCGGAAACGGCGGTGCATCGCATTGCATGCACATTATAATAGTAATTAGCTCATTATAATAGCTTTGCATTCCGTTTTTGTTACCTGCTACCATGACAAGAAAATGGCTTGTAGAACCCTTTTGTGCATGTCCCGGTTTACTACTTGTGCGCTAAACCATCTAGAACTAGTTTAAAAACCACGTTGCTGGCTCGTTAAGTTTCGTGCATCTGGCCCTTAGTGACATGTTTTAACCTGACAATGCTGAAAGGGGTGTGTGTGTGCCTAATTGGCAGGGAGTTTACATGCTGGTGGGAGAGGGATCAAAGCAAATATTGTAGATGTAATGCACATTTCTCTCTTGTTTTAAGTACTTTTAGAGAAAGAGAGGCCAAGGTAGGTAGGATGAGAATTGCACAGAAATCACTATGGTTGTGGAGCTAGAAAAAGGTACAAAAAAAGCATAACATTTCAGTAGTGTTTATATTTAGTATATTAATAGTATTTGACCACGTTAATATCGACCATATTTTGATAATGGACAATGAATATATCATATTTATTATCTATCATCATGTGATGAGATATGCAATAAAACTAAAGCTAAATTTTTTTAGGATAGACATTTGGTAATAATTAATGTGCACACTAAAAGAGTACTTTAAGTGCTCTGAAAGCAGTTTTGCATGTAGATACTAAAACATTCCCTCCAGAGTGCATTCACTGGAGTGTGCATATTAAACTGGAAAAGTATAATGTGTACTAAATCAAAGAAGTATGGGGTGCACACTACCTACTTCTGGAAATCACCCATCCTAACTAGCCTGGTTAATATGGCAGATTTCTTGTCCTCTCCCCCCCCCCCCCCCCAACACTATTTGATCCACATGTCCCCCTATACCTATCAGAAATCCAGCTTCCAAGAAAAATCAGCCCTCCCAAGCCACCGCCATCTACCTTCTCACCCACTATGAAGCACATTCCCCACCTGTCTGAAGCCTTGAGCCTCCTCCATCCCTCTGAAATGAGGGATCACCGTTCCAGAGGGTCACTCTCTTCACAGGCAGGAACAGTGCAAAAACTCCCTGCTTGCCCTGTTGCAGTCACCTGTATCTGAGCTAGACTGTGCCTCACCACATGTTGCATGAAGTGACACCTAACACCTTCATTTAGTATCTGCAATATTTTCCCTCCTGCTTGTGAAAAGGGTGAAGGCTCCAGAATGGTGAGTGGGGGAAGTCAGGGCTTAAAGATGAAGGAGAAGGGAAGGGGGAAATGGGACTTAATATACCACCTTTCTGAGGTTTTTGCAATTACATTCAAAGCGGTTTACATTTCCTTGTCATCAACAGCAGATGAATCCATTAACTGATGTGTTGTATCCACCCACCAGCAGGTGGAGATGTATCCACCCACCAGCAGGTGGAGATAGAGAGCACTGAAAAACCACAGTGACCTTGGACGGCTAGCCCCTTCTGCCTTCAGTATCTCTCTGTCTCCCAGCAGGTGTGGACATCGCTTGATCAGCTCCTGGAATTCTGCCTGGGGTGGCTCCTGTGCTTTGCCAGTAGAGCGGGGGTGTTGTGGGTGATGGTGCCCCACTTTGAAAGCATACTTGGTTTTGTTCCCTGTCCCTGCCTTACCCCACCCCCCTCCTCCCGGAGTCCCTCATTTGCTGCCTGCCTCCAACTTTCCTCACAGTGTAAAAAAAAAAAAAAAGGGAGCGTTTTTACAGCGTGGCTGTTCTGAGGCTTTCTCCAGAGATTCTGATTCAGTGCAGCTTGACCGGAGCTCATTGACTCGGTCTTCTGAGGTGAGAGTGGTGCCCAGCTCCTCTGGAGAGATTCCCGCGGACAGCGTTCTGTGCAGGGTAAGTTTTGGTGCGAAGCCGCCATTTTATTTCTATATTTCCATCCGTGCGGGCGATGGCTGCTGAAGGCGTTAAGCGCTGCTTTCAATGTGGTAAATGCAAGTCAGCAGCGGGGCTTTGCAGTACGTGCTCTCTAGACGTTCGTGCTAGTACGGGCATGGAGAGCGGTGATTCTTCCCACTCAATGGAGCTGGCAGCGGGCGCCATTTTGGAAGCGCCGTGTGTCTCGACCCTTGCGTTTGCGGAGGAGTCTGAGTGCAGGGGGATGCCTCATTCTGAGGCTGCTAGAGGAGCTCCTTCCTCCGCTTCTCCTAATTCGGGGGCGGAGGGCCAGGGTGAGTTTTTCTCCCCTGAATTTGTGCTGCTGATGCATAAGGCCTTTACATTAAAAAGAACTCTGCCGGAGGCGTCTGACACCGCATTGTGGGCTGGATTCCCTCCAGGTTTTGATAGTCCAGTGTTGGCTCCTGAGTTTCCTACTTCCCCCGAGTGTTGGACTGACGCTAAACGTAGACGGGTAAATTCCCCGTCTGACGGTGGCGCATCTCCCTTGTCCCCCCTCTGGTCAGGTTGTGGGGAGTCTGAGGAGTCTGATAGGCCCTCATGGACGGATGATCCAGATGAGGGTCCCTGTTTGCCACAGGATTTGGATGATCCTAAAGCGGTACGGATTTTCCACCACGACGAGCTGCCAGCGCTCATTTCTGACGCCTTGCAGGCCCTTTCTATTGAAGATCCGGCCGAGGGCGTTGCCTCCTCTGTTAATCCTAGGATGGCTAGTACCAAGAAGCCTTCTCGGGCTTTTCCTGTGCATGACTCCATCCAGGAGCTTATTTCAGCTCAGTTGTCTGACCCTGATGGGCCTTTGAAGGTAGCCAGGGCTATGAGTCAGCTTTACCCTCTGAGTGAGGATCACTTGGCCCCTTTTGGGATGCCTAAAGTGGATGCATTGGTCACGGCCGTGACTAAGACCACTCCCACTGTGGAGGGAGGAGTCGCTTTGAAAGATATGCAGGATTGGCGGCTAGAATCCGGTGCTGAAGTGGTCCTTTGAAATCTCGAGCCTTTCCTTAAGGGCGGCTATTTGCAGTTCCTATGCAGCCCGTGCCTGTCTTTCCTGGTTACAGCAGGCGGTTGATCAGCCCGAGGATGGTGCGAGTTCCCTCTCTGAGGTTGGTCTGCGTATGGAATCTGCCCTGTCATTTTTGGCTGATGCCCTTTATGATCTGGTCAGAGTTTCGGCTAAGCAGATGTCTGTGGTGGTGTCTGCACGCCGCCTTGTTTGGCTGCGGTATTGGGCGGCTGACATGGCCTCTAAGCAGAGACTTGTGAGGTTACCCTTTCGGGGCCTTCTGTTATTTGGAGAGGAATTGGAGAAGATTGTTAAAGACCTAGGGGACTCTAAATCCCAACGGTTACCTGAGGATAGGCCGCGGCCTTCTTCCAAAAGTCCTGTTTTCCCCTCCTCTTCCAGGCCACATTTCTGCGAAGCTCGCAGGTATCGCCCGGGGCACTCTGGTGGGTTTTCTCAATGGGCCTGTTTTCAGCAGAGGAACTTCTTTCGCTCGGACAAACGTTTCGCAGCAGCTGGCCAACTGCCAGGAGTTCAGGGGCATCCTCCACAATGATGGGACGCCGGTCCACTCGTCGATTCCTGCAGTAGGGGGTCGTCTTTCCTTCTTCATCGAGGAGTGGACCAAGATTACTTCGGATCAGTGGGTCTTGGACCTGATCAGAGAAGGCTACCGATTGGAATTCGGTGCCCCGGTGAGAGACGCTTTTTTGGAGTCCCGATGCGGCACTGCCGTCAAATGGGAAGCGGTAGAGGAGACCTTGCAAGTCTTGCTGCACCTCGGAGCAGTGATTCCGGTGCCTCCCGTCGAATGCGACTGCGGTTGCTACTCCATTTATTTTGTGGTCCCTCGGAAAGGTGGGTCTTTCAGACCGATCCTTGACTTACGAAGAGTCAACGAGGCCCTAAGAGTGCAACACTTAAGCATGGAAACCCTGTGCTCCGTCATTGCTGCAGTACAGCCAGGAGAGTTTCTCACATCTCTGGACCTAAAGGAAGCGTATCTGCACATTCCTATTTGGCCTCCGCATCAGCGGTTTTTGCGGTTTTGGGCCAACATTTCCAGTTTCGGGCCTTGCCTTTCGGCCTGGACACAGCTCCCCGTACCTTTTCAAAGGTGATGGTGGTGGTAGCTGCATTTCTCAGGTGAGAGGGTATCAGAGTTCACCCATATTTAGACGACTGGCTTATCAGGGCGGATTCAGCAGACGAGAGCCGACTTGCCACAACCAGAGGTATAACTGTTCTGCAGACTCTGGTCTGGGTGATCAATTTGCCCAAAAGTCACCTGACCCCCTCTCAGTCTCTCGAGTATTTGGGGGTCCGGTTCAACACGGCTTCGGGGTTCGTCTTTCTCCCCGACCACAGGTGGTGCAAGCTTCAGAATCAGGTCCGTCTGCTCCTGTGGATGCCTCGCCCTCGAACTTGGGACTTTGTTCAGCTCCTGGGGTCGATGACGGCCACCATGGAGGTGGTTCCCTGGGCGAGAGCTCACATGAGGCTGCTGCAGATTGCTCTGCTTCAGCAATGGTCTCCGATCTCCCAGGAATACCAACGCAGACTATCGTGGCTCCCTGCAGCCCGGCACAGTATGGATTGGTGGCTCTCCTGCGACAGGGAATGCCGCCAGGGTCAGTGGATGCCTGTGGAAGCGGGATGGTCCATCAAATCGCTTGGAATTAAGAGCGATATTTCAGGCTCTGCTGGCCTTCCACAAGACTCTGAAGGGGCTTCCTGACCGGGTGCTGTCGGACAACAAGGCAGCAGTGGCATACATCAATCGTAAGGGCGGCACTCATTGCAGGGCCCTGGCCGCGGAGGCTGCTCAGATTTTCCACTGGGCCGAGCTCTACTTGGATCTGCTGTCCGCAGCTCACATAGCAGGTCAGAGCAATGTGCAAGTCGATTTCCTCAGCAGGAAATCAGGGACGCAAACAAACTGGGCAACACAATAATAATGGGGGATTTCAATTACCCGCATATAGACTGGGTTAATGTAACATCTGTACACGCAAGGGACATAGGATTTCTTGATGAAATCAAGGACAGCTTCATGGAACAGCTAGTTCAGGAGCCGACAAGAGAAGGAAAAATACTAGACTTAGTCCTTAGTGGTGCTCATGATCTAGTGCAGGGGGTAACGATACGAGGGCCGCTTGATAACAGTGATCATAATATGATCGGTTTTGATATTGGCATTGAAGGAAGTGAAACTAGGAAATCAAGTACGCTAGCGTTTAACTATAGAAAAGGTGATTACGACAAAATGAGAAAAATGGTGAAAAAAAGACTGAAAGGAGCAGCTCGCAGAGTAAAAAACTTGCATCAGGCGTGGATGCTGTTTAAAAACACCATCCTGGAGGTTCAGGACAAATATATTCCACGTATTAGAAAAAAGGGAAAAAAGACTAAACGTCAGCCGGCGTGGCTAAACAGTAAGATAAAGGAAATCATTAGAGCCAAAAAACAATCCTTCAGAAAGTGGAGAAGAGAACCAACTGAAAGTAACAGGATAGATCATAAGGAATGCCAAGCCAAATGCAAAGCGGAGATAAGGAGGGCAAAAAAGGACTTTGAGAAGAAATTAGCGTTGGAAGCAAAAATACATAGTAAAAATTTTTTTAGATACATTAAAAGCAGGAAACCGGCCAAAGAGTCGGTTGGGCCGCTGGACGAAAATGGTGTTAAAGGGGCGATCAAGGAGGACAAAGCCGTAGCGGAGAAATTAAATGAATTCTTTGCTTCGGTCTTCACCGAGGAGGATTTGGGGGGGACACCGGTGCCGGAAAGAATATTTGAAGCGGGGGAGTCGGAGAAACTAAACAAATTCTCTGTAACCTTGGAGGATGTAATGGGTCAGTTCAGCAAGCTGAAGAGTAGTAAATCACCGGGACCTGATGGTATTCATCCCAGAGTATTAATAGAACTAAAAAATGAACTTGCGGAGCTACTGTTAGAAATATGCAATCTGTCCCTAAAATCGAGTGTAGTACCGGAAGACTGGAGGGTAGCCAATGTTACTCCGATTTTTAAGAAGGGTTCCAGAGGAGATCCGGGAAATTATAGACCGGTGAGTCTGACGTCGGTGCCGGGCAAGATGGTGGAGGCTATTATTAAGAATAAAATTGCAGAGCATATACAAAAACATGGACTGATGAGACAAAGTCAGCACGGATTTAGTGAAGGGAAGTCTTGCCTCACCAATCTAATGCATTTTTTTGAGGGGGTAAGCAAACATGTGGACAATGGGGAGCCGGTTGATATTGTATATCTGGATTTTCAGAAGGCGTTTGACAAAGTGCCGCACGAAAGACTCCTGAAGAAATTGCAGAGTCATGGAATCGGAGGTAGGGTATTATTATGGATTAAGAACTGGTTGAAAGATAGGAAGCAGAGAGTAGGATTGCGTGGCCAGTATTCTCAGTGGAGGAGGGTAGTTAGTGGGGTCCCGCAGGGGTCTGTGCTGGGTCCGTTGCTTTTTAATGTATTTATAAATGACCTAGAGATGGGAATAACTAGTGAGGTAATTAAATTCGCCGATGACACAAAATTATTCAGGGTCGTCAAGTCGCAGGAGGAATGTGAACGATTACAGGAGGACCTTGCGAGACTGGGAGAATGGGCGTGCAAGTGGCAGATGAAGTTCAATGTTGACAAGTGCAAAGTGATGCATGTGGGTAAGAGGAACCCGAATTATAGCTACGTCTTGCAAGGTTCCGCGTTAGGAGTTACGGATCAAGAAAGTGATCTGGGTGTCGTCGTCGATGATACGCTGAAACCTTCTGCTCAGTGTGCTGCTGCGGCTAGGAAAGCGAATAGAATGTTGGGTGTTATTAGGAAGGGTATGGAGTCCAGGTGTGCGGATGTTATAATGCCGTTGTATCGCTCCATGGTGCGACCGCACCTGGAGTATTGTGTTCAGTACTGGTCTCCGTATCTCAAAAAGATATAGTAGAATTGGAAAAGGTACAGCGAAGGGCGACGAAAATGATAGTGGGGATGGGACGACTTTCCTATGAAGAGAGGCTGAGAAGGCTAGGGCTTTTCAGCTTGGAGAAGAGACGGCTGAGGGGAGATATGATAGAAGTGTATAAAATAATGAGTGGAATGGATCGGGTGGATGTGAAGCGACTGTTCACGCTATCCAAAAATACTAGGACTAGAGGGCATGAGTTGAAGCTACAGTGTGGTAAATTTAAAACGAATCGGAGAAAATTTTTCTTCACCCAACGTGTAATTAGACTCTGGAATTCGTTGCCGGAGAACGTGGTACGGGCGGTTAGCTTGACGGAGTTTAAAAAGGGGTTAGATAGATTCCTAAAGGACAAGTCCATAGACCGCTATTAAATGGACTTGGAAAAATTCCGCATTTTTAGGTATAACTTGTCTGGAATGTTTTTACGTTTGGGGAGCGTGCCAGGTGCCCTTGACCTGGATTGGCCACTGTCGGTGACAGGATGCTGGGCTAGATGGACCTTTGGTCTTTCCCAGTATGGCACTACTTTTGTACTTATGTACTTATGATATCAAATCGACCCAGTGGAATGGGAACTGGCAGATCCCGGTTTGGATCTAATGGCGTCAAGTGCAAACGCCAAAGTCCCTCGCTTTTTCAGCAGAAGGAGAGATCCTCGCTCGGTGGGGTTGGATGCTGTGGCTCAACCCTGGCCCTCCAGCCTCCTATATGTGTTCCCTCCTTGGCCCTTGATAGGGCGAGTCCTTCTGAGGATTCGACTGCACCGAGGATTGGTGATCCTCGTCGCTCTGGATTGGCCAAGGCGTCCGTGGTACGCAGACCTTTGTCGGATGCTGGTGGAGGCTCCACTCCCGTTGCCTCTAGTGCCGAACCTGTTAGTTCAGGGGCCAATGACTATGGAGGATCCCTGCCAATTTGGTCTTACGGCCTGGCTCTTGAGCGGGCACAATTAAGAGACAAGGGCTACTCTAACAAGGTCATCTCCACTCTCTTGCAGGCCCGCAAGTGGCCTACTTCCGCCGCTTATGGTCGGATCTGGCGCAAGTTTGAGGCGTGGTGTGATTCAAAAGCAGTCAAACCCACGCGGGCTACAGTGTCGTCGGTCCTGGATTTTTTGCAGGACGGCCTACAAAAAGGCCTGGCTTACAATTCCCTTCAGGTTCAAGTGGCAGCGTTGGCATTCTTCCGAGGGAAAGTCTTTGGCTTGTCCCTTGCTGCTCATCTGGACATTGTCCGATTTCTCAGAGGGGCACTTCGGCTCCATCCTCCTGTGCAGTCGCCGTGTCCGGCCTGCAACCTGGGGCTGGTGTTGAAGGCTCTTCAGCGTTCACCTTTTGAGCCACTTAGACGAGCTTCTGAGAAGGATGTGACTCTCAAGACAGTCTTTTTGGTGGCCATGGCATCGGTTAGACGCGTATTTGAGCTCCAGGCGCTTTCCTGTCGGGATCCTTTTCTCCAGTTCTCGGAGTCCAGGGTAACGGTACGTAGAGTGCCTTTCTTACTGCCTAAGGTGGTTTCAGCGTTTCACCTGAACCAACCCATTTTTCTACCTTCCTTCTCTATGGAGGACTTTCCGGATTCCTTTGGGCAATTGCGTCTTTTGGATGTTCGCAGGGCTCTGTTGCAGTATCTACAGATGTCAAATGACTTCAGGACTTCTGATCATCTTTTTGTATTGTTGCGGGTGTACGGCATCTAAGGCCACTATAGCCCGTTGGCTCATGGAAGTAATTTTTTCTGCATATATGCTTTCAGGCGTTTAAAGCGCATTCCACGAGAGCGATTTTCTCCTCGTGGGCTGAAACGGGTGTCCTTTCTCTTCAAGAGATCTGTCATGCGGCTACTTGGGCTTCTCAGCTCTCGTTTGTACGGCATTAGAGGCTGGATGTGGCAGCGAAGCAGGATACACATTTTGGGGCGCAGGTGCTTGCTCGCGGAGTTGCCTGTTCCCACCCTACGTAGGGAGTGCGTTTGTACATCCCATCAGTCAATGGATTCATCTGCTGTTGATGACAAGGAAGGGAAAATTAGGTTCTTACCTTGGTAATTTTATTTCCTTTAGTGAACCCAGATGAATCCATGATCCCTCCCTGTCTGACTTTGTTTTTGTTGTTCAGATCCTTCATGCAGATATCGTATCGCATCAGGAGGAGTTGAAGATCAGTTCTCAAGAGTTTCTACATGCTGTTCTGTTGCAGGAGGTTGAGAATGTCCCTCCTTTGTTGGTTATTGCTCCAGTTCTGGGGCGTTTGTTCACTGTGAGGACAGTTCACGTTATTTTACCTTTCTTTCTCACTCTGCTTTGGAAGTTTCATATACTGAAGGCAGAGGGGGCTAGCCGTTCAAGGTCACTGTGGTTTTTCAGTGCTCTCTATCTCCACCTGCTGGTAGGCGGATACAACTCATCAGTTAATGGATTCATCTGCTGTGACTAAAGGAAAGAAAATTTCCAAGGTAAGAACCTAATTTTCCCATATTCAGGTACTTATTTTGTACCAGGGCAATGGAGGATTAAGTGACTTGCCCAGAGTCACAAGGAGCTGCAGTGAGAATTGAACTCAGTTCCCCAGGATCAAAGTCCACTGCACTAACCACTAGGCTACTCCTCCTAGTGAAGGGGAGTTGTTTCATATTTGGGTAGAGCTGGGGTAATTAATGGCTATTGGATGTGGGGATCGGGTGGGGGGGAGGGTTGATTATCACTGAGAAGAGAGGAGCTCACAGGCTGTGCTAATTGTCACTTTTAAGAGAGACAGTTAGCGTGGGGGTGGGGGGAAGGGTTCAAGAAACAGCCACTTGCATACCAAAGACTTAACAGCTGCTCTGAGGTAAGTGTTACACATTTTCTATGTTAGAGACTACATGGGGAATAGCATGTAGAAGACAGCATAACACACTATTTCCTGTGCATATGTTCAATCCTCTTTTGGACTTTACTGAATGTTTCTTCATTTCCATGTGTGCATACACTAATTTTCAGGGCCAGCATTAGACATGCTGGGGGTCAGGGCAACAGTTTGGAAAGGGGTCCCAAAGTCTGTCAGTAGACGAAGCCTCCTTATAAGCTTTAGGCAGTCTTGGGGCATGAAAACCCAGGGCAATTGCACAGGTTTTCCCCTCCTAAAACTGACCCTGCTAATTTTGGTGTATATATGCAAGCATCTTTTGATAAGTTTACCTGAAATTTGGTGCAGACACTATGATTACATCTTTTCTGCTAGAACTTATTAGAGGAGGGGAGCTGTGAGACCCAAAGGCCCATGTTCAAATCTGTTTCTCTCATTTATTGCATGGACTTCCAGCAGTTTATACAAATACAAATATAAGCCACTGAACAGGTTGTCTAAAGGGTCACTATTAGTGTTAGCAAAAATAGAATTTGAAGCTTGGTACAGCAGCAAAGATAAAACATTAAAGCAGCAGGATTGATCTATCCTACTGAGCCCAGAGTTGCTGTTAACTTCAATTTACATAGTTGTGCTGCTGCTTAGTGGCTGTTACCTCAGTTTAAATTGTTTTGTGGCTACTTCAGTTTAACCCTTTAGTGTCCAATGTTCCCATCAATCTGTTCCCATATGGCTTATTACGGGAACATTGGACACTAAAGGGTTTAAAACAGCTTTGTTGCTGCTGCATCACAGTTGTCCACAAGTGTCAAAGGCGTAGAGAGAAAAAGCTGAGCTGTTACTGGAAAGTAACCACTTACTTGCTTTAGTGCAGTCTGTGGACAGCTAAACAAGATAAATCATAGGGTCTGATATTCAGAGGATTTATGCTCCTATGTCAGACCTATCAATTCTCCCACTTTAGATAATCTCCCATACTACTGCCACCATTGCTGTTGCTTGTCTCATTGAGCAGCAGCAGCGGCAAACCAAGAAGAAGAAGGAACAGGGCTGCAGTATTCAGGCTCTGTCAGTCCTCTGCCCCCTCTGGAAAAAAGACACCAGATTGAAGGGGAGGAGAGAGAGAAGTGGGAGATGCTGAATGGAAGGAAAAGGAGAAATGATGGATAGGAGACGGTGGATACAAGAAGGGAGAGAGAAGATGGGGCGAGAGAGGGGAGTTGCTGGCTGGAAGGATGGAGAGAGAGAGATGGGAGACTGGATGGAAGGAGAGAGACTGAAAGAGGGGAGATGCTTGATGGACAGAGAGAAAGGAAAGATGCTAGACAGAAGGATGGAGAGAGAAAGAAAGAGGGGAGACACAGGATGGAAGAAGGGAGAGAAAGAGGGGAAACTGGATGGAAGGAGGGAGAGAACGAGGGGAGATGCTAGAAGGATGGGGACATAAAGAGGGGAGGCGCTGGATGGAAGGGTAGGGAGAGAAAAAGGGGAAATGCTGGATGGAAAGGGGGGAGAAGATAGAATTAGTGAAAGATTGGAAAATAAGGGGCATGGGGAGAACCAGGGTGAGGAAAAAAATGAAAAGCTGTAGGTAGACAAAGTAAAAAGAGGGAAATTAAAGACTGAATAGTAAGAATGAATTAAATCTGCACAGAGAGGCAGAAAAATAAATTGAAAAACATTGAAAGAAAAAGGACGAGAGAGAAAAATGACAAATGGACAGGAAACCCTGGGAAGAGAGTTAAGAAAAGACAATGGAAAGCAGAAGCCAGAGACTGGGACCAGCAGAATTAAAAAAAGAAAATTGCCAGACAGCAAAGGTAGAAAAAAATAAATTTATTTTTAATTTAGGATAAAGTAATGTGGTAGCTGTAGGGTGGCATTGCCCTCAAGGACACCCAGGAAAGGAAGTTGGAGTCCACTCTAAAGCTTTCCTTTGAGATTGCAGGTTTGTCTCTCCAGGCCTTTGTTTGTAGCTCATATGCTGCTCGGGCTTGGCCTGGGTACAGCGGGCGTTTGATAAAACTGTCAGACGCAGAAAATATCATCGTCCTGGAATTTACCACCTTGGAGACAGGGCTGGTATACTTAGCGGACTTCCTGTATGATTTGCTCAGGGCTTCAGTCAAGCAAGTCATGTTGGCAGTCACAGCCCGGTGGCTCATGTGGCTCCAACATTGATTGGCAGATGTGACCTCTAAACAGCGCCTTTCCAAGCTCCCCTTTTGGGGTAAGCTTCTTTTCGTGGAGGACCTGGAAAAGTTTGTGAAGGGGCCAGGTGACTCTAAAGGTAAGCACTTGCCTGAGAATAGGCCCCGCGTCTCTTCAAGCCAGTGTCAGCCCTGCCCTCGGCTGAAGGACGTGATGCATTACAGGCCCAGTCTCCTCAGCAGACTTCCCGAATGACTTCTGCTACCCACAGTTCCCAATGATGGGGTTCCAGTCCACTCTTCCCCTCCGGTCATTGGGGGGGGGGGGGGGGGGGGGTCGTTTTTTCGAACAGTGGACCAAGATAACGTCGGACCAATGTGTTGGAAATACCAGACAGTTACAAGTTAGAGTTCAACTAAACTATAACAGGTTTGTTTTTTTTTTTGACTCCCTGTGCAAAGTCGTACAGAAGCAGCAGGCGGTCGCTGGCATGCTTTGGGAACTTGTTTTACTAAGGGCGATTCAATCGGTTGCAACCCCAACGGGGTCACTACTCCGATGAAGGGAGGTTCCGTTCGACTGGTATTGGACCCCAAGCGGGTGAATTGGTCCCTCAAAGTCCGCCACTTACTTCCCTGGATCTCAAGGAGGTGTACTTCCACATTCTGATCTGGCCGCTGCACAGGCACTTCTTGCTCTTTGCTGTGCTCGGACCTTTTCTAAGGCAATGATGGTGATGGCTGCCTTTCTCCATTGGGAAGGAATTTGGCTCCACCTGTACTTGGGCTATTGGCTCATTAGGGCTTTGTCCTTTTAGGAGAAGCCATAAGAACATAAGAGTAGCCATACTGGGTCAGACCAATGGTCCATCTAGCCCAGTATCCTGTTTTCCAAACAGTGGCCAAGCCAGGTCACAAGTACCTGGCAGGAACCCAAATCATGGCAACACTCCATTCTACAAATCCCAGGGGAAGCAGTTGCTTCCCCATGTCTATCTCTAGCAGACTATGGACTTTTCTTGCAGGAATTTGTCCAAACCTTTTTTTTTAAAGCCTGACTGTTACTACTTGGGTGATGGAGCTGTTGGGCAGGTTGCAGCTGACTCAGTCACTGCAGTATGTGAGAGTTCTGTTCGACACACTGGAGGGTTGTGTCTTCCTGCTGGATCACAGGCGAATCAAGTTACAGGGCCAGATTCAGGCTTTGCTCCAGCTGCAGGCCCCTCGGACATGGGACTGTGTCAAGGTGCTAGGATCCATGGCAGTGTCTTTCGAGATGGTGCCCTGGGCCACAACTCATATGAGACCTCTACAGCTCTCACTCCTCTCCTGTTGGTCCCCAGTGTCTCAGGACTGTGCCCGATGCCTTCACTGGTCCCCTCAAGCAAGGGCCAGCCTATGCTGGTGGCTGCAGGTGCGCCATCTTTGTTTTGACATATTGTTGCAGATCCCTCAGTGAGTTGTGGTGGTGATGGATGCCATTCTTCGTGGCTGGGGGGCTCATTGCCTCCACAACTCTATTCAGGTGGTGTAGCTGACTCTCCAGTCCTTTTAGGAGGTGCTCCAGGGGCATCCAGTCCAGGTTCTCTCGGACAATCAGACCGTGGTGGCTTACATCAATTGACAGGGCAGCACATGCAGTGTGCCACTCGCGCTAGAAGCTCGTCTCCTCCATCAGTGGGCGGAGTGCTGGGTGTCCCTGCTTTCTGCAGCACATATTGCTGGGGTGGACAATGTGCAGGCAGATCTCCTCAGCCGGACCTCCTTGGATCCGGGGGAGTGGACATCGTTGAAAGAGGTTTTTCACCTCATCATGCAAAAGTGGGGCACTCATGATGGATCTTATGGCATCCAGATCCAATGCTCAGGTTCCCTGCTTTTTCAGTTGCAGGCGGGAGCTCGGCTCTGTGGGCATTGATTCTCTGATTCATCAGTGGCCGAGTACCGATCCCCTGTACGTCTTCCCTCTCTGGCTGCTGATCGGCGAAGTTCTTCAAAACATCCAGTTCTATCCAGGTCGGGCAATCTTAAGCTCCACGTACTGGCCCAGGAGATCATGGTATGTGGATCTGGAGCTCCTCTTTGTGGATACTCCGTTCCGTCTTCTGATCCAGAAAAACCTGTTGTTGCAGGGTCCAGTACCCATGGAGGATCCCTCCCCCTTTGCTCTTACGGCCTTCTTGAAAGGGTGTAGTTGAGGAGGAAGGGTTACCCGGAGGTGGTCATTGCCACATTGCTTCAGGAGTA
The DNA here is from genome assembly GCF_901765095.1 of Microcaecilia unicolor. NCBI lineage: Eukaryota > Metazoa > Chordata > Amphibia > Gymnophiona > Siphonopidae > Microcaecilia > Microcaecilia unicolor. The sequence continues at coordinate 239,659,876 of NC_044032.1, read as the reverse complement.
CAAGCTGTCTACCTCCTCGGCATATGCGTAGGTCTGGTGACTGTTCAAGTGCTGGTGCTATGAGCGAGCCCTTGTGCTTCTCCGTGCATCCTTGTCGCAGATCCTGGCCTTTTTGCAGGATGGCCTCAAGAAGTGACTGGCGTATAACTCTCTTTGGGTTCAGGTGCCGTGTTGTCCTGCTACAGGGGGTGCCTCTCCCATTCTTCTTTGGTGGCTCATCCAGACGTGGTGCGCTTCCTTCGAGAGGGGGGGGGGTAGTCCTCCTCCATCCCCCAGTGTACTCTTCTTGCCTGCAATGGAACCTTAATCAGGTGCTCAAGATGCTTCAGTTGGCTCCCTTCGAGCCCCTGAGGATGGCGACTATGAAGGATCTGACTCTGAGGGTGTTTTTTTCTGGTGGCTATCACTTTTGCTCGAAAAGCCTCTGAGCTTCAGGTTCTGTCATGCCGGGATCCATTTCTCCAGTTTTCTGCAGAGGGGGTTTTCCCTTCATACTGTTCCCTCCTTCTTGCGAAAAGTGGTTTTGGTGTTTAACATCAATCAGCCTTTGCATCTTCCATGAGTGGCAGGCCTAAATTTATAAGCAGAGGGGTAAATATTCGCCACAACAGTCAGCGTTCTTTTAGTCGTCGCTGGTGTTATGCCGGGATATTCAATGCCAGGCCATGTCCATGCACCAGCATTGAATATCTGGGTTTATGCGGCTGGCTATCACTTACCCGGTTAAATGCAATATTCAGCACATAACTGCATAAGTGAAACCAGACAAAGATAGGACTGCGTTTTATGTGGTCCTATTTGTCCAGTTAAGTAATGTGGTTAAGTGCCAACTCTGTCCCCAGACCATCCACAAAATCACCGACTTCGAGTTTCACAGTTAGTGCTGATATTCAGCAGCACTGTCTGGTTAAGTACTGCTGAGTATCAGCAGATAGCGTGCACAAGTGATTTAACCAGGCAGGAACCTCTCTTGCCCGGTGAATTTTTGCTCTGAATATTGGCCCCATAACTTTTAATCTCCTAAATTATGATTTAATTTTCAGCTGAAAGGCTCCTAGGTTTGGCTGAAAATAGAGCACAAATTTAGGAGCCTAAATTTAGCAGTTCAGCGTTTTTTGGACTATTGGGCTCATAATATGTACCAAATACTCTCAAACATATTGTATTTCTGACATGTTGTGCTTTAACTCAGGCAGTTTGTTTCAAAGTAAACACCCTGTAAACCACTTAGGTAATCTTTTTTTTTTTTTTAAACCCATAAACCATAGTGTTTAGCTTTATTCAAATATTCGATATACCATCTTTTGAAAATAAACCAAAGTGACAGCTCTGATTGTGCCTCCATGTTTGTTGACAGACAATGAGATCGTTTCCACTGGATGGAGTACAGCATTAGAGAGAAATAGATAACACTATACAACAAAATTTATCTTCTACAGATGTTCTTATGCCCATTATTTCAACCCTTAGTAGAGGTTGACAGTGCAAGTTCTTTGGCAAAGGGAACCCTAACCCCAATGTCTAATGTACTCATTATCTGCACATATTGCTAAGTGGCCAAATTTAGGACTGCTTTTGAGCAGTCCTAAATTTGCCAGCTTGGCTCTGCAGGTGCCGACACTGAATATTGCCATCACCTGCATAACTACCAGCTCCTCCTCAAGCCCCGCTGTTCAGCAGCACTGCCAAGTTAAGTGCTGCTGAATATCAGTGGTTGGCCGGTTATGAGCGTTTTAAGTGGGCAGGAGCATTTCTTGCCTTCGTAAACCGTGAATATTGGGTGGTATGTTTTCTTTGATTTTAAACAATTAGTTGATAATCTGTTAGCAAGAGAATCTCCAGGTACAATTGAGGTGTCTGTTGTTAGGTAATTTGTAACCAGTAGCTGTGGAACATTTGAACATTTGTAACTCCCTCATGGATTTAAAATTTTCCTTTGTGTAACTTTTCCTCCTCAGTCCTAAATAGATTGGGGGCTAAAATATGTTTAAGTTTATTTCCTGGATTGATTTTATATTTCCTGAAATGTTTCATTGTTTCTATATCATTCAACTGTTATTGGATATTAATTATAAAAATTTAGCTTAAATATAAAATTATTAAAAAAAAACAGGCTAGTTGATGCACATGCTTTCTTACCTTGGGGCCCTGTTACTAAACTGCGTTATGCATTTAGGGTTAATTTTATTAAGATGCACTAATGGATTTAATGCGCACTAAGGGGTCCTTTGACAAAGCAGTGGTAGGCCCAACGCGGGCTTACCACTCACTAAAAGGGAAGTACCACCGGGCTACCACAGCAGCTTGGCGGTAGTTCCCGCCCCCCACGCGCGCATCCTATCCGGCGCTACAAAAATATTTTTATTTTTGTGGCACCAGTGTATTCGGTCAGGGCTACTGCCGGGTTAGCACGGGAGCCCTTACCGCTACCTTAATGGGTGGCGGTAAGTGCTTCCCTATGAAATGGCTATGCGGCAAGTGTTTCACTTGCCGCACGGCCATTTCCTGAAAAAAACCAAAGACCTGCCTTTTACCTGCTGCAGCAGTTAGTGTGCAGTAAGTAGAATGCACTAGCTGGCTAACACTTCCACGCCCTCTCTCCGCCTATGCCGTGCTCCCTGAAGGAAAAATTCGAAAAGATTCAGCCACACACGGAAACAGAGAAACTACCACAAAACACCCTAGTGCAGTCACACAGTAGCCTGTTTTCACGTGAACTGCTCATTTTTTGATGCACATTCACGCCAGCACGGGCCCCCATTTTACTGCAGCTTCATAATAGAGGCTCTAAAGGCTAAGCTCATTTTATTCCTCTGGGCTGCTTAGCATTTAGCCCACGCTAAATCCATTAGTGCATCTTAGTAAATGGAGCCCTAAATGAGCAGTTAACATGTGAAAACTGGCTGTGTGACTGCATTAAGACGTTTTGTGGTAGTTTCCCTGTTTCCGTGTGTGGCTGAATTTTACTTACTGCACACTAACTGGCTAAACATCCTGCTCAGGTGGGACAACTTAGCACCTCCTAAATAAGAAGCAGTAAGTAAGTGTTCCCGTGTTAACACTCTGCAACAGCGGGTCTTCATTAGTTTTTAAGCTGGGTCCATCTTGGATTCTAATGAGCTGAAGGAGAGGCGCCAAATATCTTCCCATTCGAGGCCACAACACTGCTGACCAGTACGTATCAATCACATCCATCTCCACCAATCCACCTTCAAACTTCATGGGGGGGGAGGAGGGGGGATTCCTCAAGGTTATAAGCATTTCCAAATACATTCTCTTTTGTCTATTGAGAAATGCCTTGTCCTCCAAGCATGCGGTTTCCACCCCCCACCCCACTTTCCCCTTTCTCTCCTGAGCCTGAGTAGAGGCAGAGTAGCAGAAAAAAAAACCTGGAAAAATAATGGAGAGCCGCCATTGGTCTCTAGGCTTTGCATTGAAGAACACTGCTCTAAAGGTATCGCATGCTAATGGTAATGTTAATTAATGCACGATGTGCAATAAAAAATGTAGGGAATGCCTATCTTTTCATTTTAGCATTTGAAGGTATCTCTTAGATTGGGCGACGGGCTTGCAGTATTGCAATGGAGCTTGTTCTGTTTCTTTTCTACTAAACCTAATTTCTTACCTTTTCGTCTTTCAGCTTGTATGTTATTAGTTGTAGTTCCTTTTCTTGTGTTTTTTATGCTGATTTTCTCATTGTAAACCACTCTAGTTTATATTTGAAGGACGATACATTAAGATCAATAAACTAAACAAAACCAGAAGGTGCTACGTTAAATCTGGGCTTAGCACACAGTAAAATCCCCTGTTACAATGCATTAAACCCAAATTCTATCACACCGCAATAAAAGGTTCCCTTTATGTACAGACTTTTTTTTTTGGGGGGGGGGGGGGGGGGGATTTTGTTCACACCTTTTTCAATAGTACCTCAAGGTGAGTTACATTCAGGTACACCGGGTATTTCCCTGTCCCTGGAGGGCTCACAATCTAAGCTTGTACCTGAGGCAATGGAAGGTTAAGTGACTTGCCCAAGATCACAAGGTGCAGCAGTGGGATTTGAACTGGGCACCTGTAGATGTCAAGACTGGTACTCGAACCACTAAGCTACTCCTCCACTCCACATGTTCTGTAGAAGAGGTGTAAACATCCATGCTTCAATGGAGATGCGATTTCTACCTAAGTGCCCTCTTAAACCAGACACGTAGGAGCTACCGTGTGGGTAGCGTGCACCCAATTAACACTACCGCACAGTTAGCACACCCACCCAGTGGTAATTTTGAAGTTGACACATACTGTTTCCTGCAGAAGAAAATATTTTTCTATTTTCTACCGCAGAGGGCGTTCCCAGTGGTAATCGGCAGCGCACCACATTGGTGTGCGCTACGTGATTACCGCGTGAGTAGCGCATAAGCCCTTACCACTAGGTTGATGGCTGGTGGTAAGGGCTCAGGCAGTAAGTAGCTGCACGCTACTTTTAATTTTATCACACAGCCGTTTACTGCCCCCATTGAAAAAAGCCTTTTTCCCTCAGCCGCGGTAAAAAATGGCCCGGCGCACGTCAAAACCATGCGCCCACACTACTGCAGGCCACTTTTTACCACAGCTTAGTAAAATGACCTCTTAAGTAGGCACCCTGTTATTAAATTACCCTCATGTTAAAAAAAAAAAAAAAACTTACTTGCATTGCTTTTTCAAGAAATTTACAGACTGATTTCAGTTTCTTAGAATCTACTCTCAATATTCAACTAAAAATTGTTCCTCAACAAACCTTATTTGAATATGAATACAGTAAAAATGATTGTCTTCTAAGATACAAAAAAAGGAGCACATTTCTGTGCATTTTGCATTATTTGCCTTTAAGTGGGTGCAGAAATTTCCCAGTGTCTGTGCAGGGAAAGGTCCACATAGTATTAAATGTGCATCTACTATGAAGAGTTTGTGCACGGCCTTGGTATCACTGAGGGAGGTTCCTATGGGGCAGGGGGGAGGGGGAACCAGAAGACAGGCTTTATAAGTGTAAATGCCTTTTTTTTTTCTGTGCCATTTTTGGTGAGCCTCACACTAGCATGTCTACTTCCCCACCCCATTCCCCCCCACCCCAGGAAGTAAAAAAAGTGACAATTTCCCATCACACTTATAGGAACATAATAGTGCTCCATCCTGGTATATTTTGCTGTACCTTCTTTTGTGTAGTGATTTGCAATTAGGTTTTTTTTCCCCCCAGATCAATAAATTCCATTATAGATCCAGAACCAAAGGAGTTTCCCTGCAGTCTCTCCAGACTTCTTGAGCTGTGGACCAGTGTGATCTGAAAATCATCCTATGGATTCTTCTTGATCAGCCCCTTTTCTTATCTTAGTTGCTCTGCTTCGTGAAAGGGCCCTCTTCACTGTGCCCATCAGATAGAGTTGGTATTAGTTGGGGCCAAGAACGTGCTGCATTGTAAGCCCAGCAGAACTACTGCACTGACTGTACATGAGCCCCAGAGAGTGAGTATGTGTGTGTTTCTTTTGTCTGCACTCTGATCGCGCAGCGAGATATTTACTGCACTGCTCTGTGCCAGACTACACTTGCAGCACACAGCATAACCACAGAGGCATGAAACACCAAAGGTTGCAGATGGGATTTCTGGAGTCTGACCATCAACTTGGCAGCCAGCGTTCCAGCTCCCAGGTTCAGGGTGGCTGTCTGGCGAGTGTATCTCAATGCACGCCTCCCAGCAGCTGCAGTTCGGGCCAAGCACAAGTTGAATAACCTTCAGGAGAGCCGCGCTGTCCTTCTGTCGGCCGCTGTCTTTGAAAATTGCCTCCTGAGTTAGTGAGAGGGAACAGTTAAGATTTACAAACAATGATGAAGCTTGTCATGCATCTTTCACCATCAATCATCAGGGTGCTGCGGCTGGGCGGTGAAGTGTTCTTCATAAAAACCAGCTCAGTGTGAAATACACCACGCCGCAGTGTTTACTGCTCTGAAGCTCGTCAACAGCCCTTTATAGTAAATCCAGCTTGCGATGTGACATTACAGTATATCATTGCAGAGCGCAGTGGGGTTTACACTGGGAATGAGTGCAGTTCACACTAGATGAGATGTCCAGATTGAGTTATGTTGGAATTTGGCTGTTATATGGGGATAGCTTTTGTTTTCTTAGCACTCAAAGTTAGCTTCTTTATTTAGTTCACTAAAATCTTTTCTTTTTTTTTCACTTGTTTCAAATATGTCTTTTGGGTATTTTTCATGTTGATTGCATTTTAAAGCTCACTTTAAAAAACAAACCCCAAAGCAATGATTAATCAAAACTACACCAGAAAACAAAAATTCACACAGCAAGGATGTGTTTCCTGCATGGATATGGCTCTCTGAAAAGCCTGGAAGTGAACATTTGCCTTTGATGGGTTGAAGAGAAGATGTATTCATTAGTCATAGTGCAAAGAACTCTCAAAGGATTAGACCATTTGATTCTAAAGCCTGCCTTTTGGGGAATATTCTCCTATTCTCAGGTAACTTTGACAGTGAAACAGAGAGAACCCATCATCCCATTCAAAGATGATACAGAATTTCTGGCGCCTTCAGGCACTGCGTCATTTTATCAGGAGGTATTTTTGTGATATACACCTGAAAGGGGGGGGGGGGGGGGGGAAGCAATCTTACATGAACTATAGATTATAGTTGTTCCCAAACTGGTTTGACAGAAATATTGTGGCATTAAGGCCTTCCAAACTAAAATATGCTTTATTCTGGATATTTCTGACTCCTTCCGTGGTTGAAAGCCTAACATGAAGGATTGGGAGAACCCAAGATGGCAGACGCATAGTGCCACGCTTCAACACACCACTCCGATTTTCCTAAAAACTTTTAATTTACCTTATGGGTAAAAAAATGCAAAGGACATCAACAGAAGGTAGCGGTGCTTTAACCAGGTCGATGGGCAATTTTGTTTGTTGTTCTCAGGTAACAGTTTCACAAACTTCGGAAGGGTTGTTTGAGGCATTTCCTGTGGAGGAGGCTCCATGCCACCCTCTGAGCTGAAAGTCTCTTTGAGTCTGGAGGAGCAGTAGATCATCCCACCCATGCCTTGTGGGATCCAGAGCCGAGTGTTGAGAGCTTCATGGAAGAGGTACCCAACTTGACCTCAGCTGGAACATCTGTGCAATTTGGGGATCAAGACATGAAGCAGCAGTGCCCCAAATATTGAGGGTCAAAGGACTACAACTCCTGTGAAACCTTTGTAAGGTGTGGTAAAGCCTGCTTGTAAGGGTCTCCCAGCTTCAGTTTTGGTGAGACCTAAAAGTTTTACCTTGGAAACATTATGGGAGGGCATTTTGTGTTTGGAGCAATCGTTTTTGGGTCAGATGGGGACTTAAAACAGAAAATAGAGATGGAAGTACAACAATAAAATTATTTTCAAGCGGATATAATTGATTTGAAGAAACGAGTTTCAGACACAGAGAAATATTTCCAAGAGAGACCACTGTGCTTAAAGACTTAAGTGTATACTTCATTGGTAGTTGGAAGCTTTGGATAATGCTAAATAGACATAAAAACCTGACAATTTTACATTTTCCACGCATGCCTGCTGTATCAACATTAGATATGTTTAACAAACTTGTCACAGCGATTTTGAAGGTTCCTATCGGATTGGTTCCGCCTCTTACTAAAATATACTATCTCCCACAGGTGAAGAAAAAAGAGGGGGTTGTTCAGACACCTTCTTTAGACATGGATAGTTTGGATTTATTGGATTTAACAGGCTTTTTGCAGCGATCGGATTCTGACCCTGTGGTTTCTACTTTGTTGATTACCTGTGTTTTAGACCCTGACAGAGAATGGCTCCTCAGAATGCTGTTCCGTACTAAAGACAATACATTTATGAACTCCAAAGTTCATCTCTTTCCAGATGTATGAAAAGATAGGCAAAGAAGGAGGTGGCAACTCTTTTTGCTTAAAGCAGCTTTTTTTTTTTTGGGCTAGAAGCTTTATTCTTTCTTGGGCCCGTTTACAAATTGGTGGTAGGGCTACTGCAAATGTAGTGCATGCCAAACTGACACCACCGCCCAGTTAGCACACCCACCCGGCAGTAATTTTGAAGTTGGTGTGCACTATTTCTCGCGATAGAAAATATTTTTCTATTTTCTACTGCGGGGGATACTCAGTGGTAATCGACAGCACAGCCACATTGGCGCATGATGCATGTGTACCCCGTAAGGGCTCAGGCAGTAAATAGCCACACACTACCTTTAATTCTAGCACACGGCCATTTACTGCCCCAATTAAAAAAAGCTTTTCTTCCCAGCTGTGGTAAAAAATGGCCCAGCGTGCGCCAAAACTAAAGTCTTTGAGTCTCGGGTGGTTACTGCTGACTGCTGTGACTAGCTCTCCTATTAGTTAAAAGAACTTACTATATTTAGGAGCCCTTATATAAAACTGCTAAAAGTGGCCTTGGTGAACCTTTGCATGGGTCTCTCCCACATGCTAAGGCCATTTTCAGTGCAGCCAGAAAATGGCCACGTGCTACTTTTGCCATTAGTGTGTGGCCATTAAACAAGATTAGCATGTGAGCCCTTACTGCCACCTATTTTGTAGGTGGTAAGGGTTCACACACTAATCGTGCTAATCAGCGCACAGGAATACAGACATTCTAACTGATTACACCAACTGCCCGCCCCCCCCAGACATGCCCCCCTCGGCAAAAAAATAAAAAAAAATTTTTAGCACACAGTTTGCATGCACACATTGCAAAACTACTGCGGGAAGCTTAAGTGCATCCTGCAATAACGTTTTTTCAGCTGCTTTAAGCACACACTAGTGCTTACCACAGCTTTGTAAAAGGACCCCATAGAAAGGTATGCTGTTACTAATAGGCTATTTCTTTTTTTTTTTTTTTTTTTTTCTTTCCTTTCCTTTCCTTTTTCTGTGGACTGAGAACTGCATCATCCCAATTGTGTTGGACTAGTGAAATTATGGAAGTTGTTGATGTTTAAGGGCCCTGTTTACTAAGCCGCATTATAGGCGCGATAGCATTTTTAACGCGTGTTAACCATGTACGCGTATTAACAGCATATGCGCCTACAGTATCTTATAGGCGCCTAAACAGTTAGCCTTAAAAATACATGTTAGTAAACAGGGCCCTAAGTCTTTTCCTATTTTAAGTTTATTGCAAGTAGATTTTTCTTCCAAATTTCTTTTCTGTAATAAGTTTGTTTGCTTGTGTTATTTTTCAAAATTTAAATAAAGATAACATTTTTTTAAAAAGAAAGCCTGACATGAAATCACATGACCCACTGGAGGGAAATTTTTTTGTCAGAGTTCAAGTGTGACTGTACAGCCTTTGCTAAACACACAGTTTAATTTGTGTTTGTGCCTGACTGATTTTAATAATAGTGAGATTTCTGTGAAGAAATAGTTCATTTCACTTCTTTCAAGTGCTGCATTTCATGGCAAATCGTTCAGGTGAAATTTCAACCATGCAAATCTCAACCTGATTCCACATCTGAAAGAACATTTTGATATTCTCTGGCTAACACTGGGACAATTCACTGGATTTTCCCACAGCAGATCAGGAAAATCCAGTGACTGTTTCTCTCCTTCCCATCCCTCTGTTCCTCTGATGTAGTTGCTATTATCTTTCTCCATCACCATTTCTCCCTGGCCCTTGCTCCCATTGCTAGGCAGTTAAGCTCACCCCTTCCTTTTTGCTAATGCTCTCCTTTGGAAAATCATCATCGGAGGAGAACTCCCAGCATGCCGTAGCATCGGAGGGAAGACCTCTTCCTCACACATACACTGGCTGCCTGGGGCGCCTTTAAGTCACACGGTAGCTCTGTCTCTTCCTTCCCCCTCCATCTTATCCCTGCTAGTTTTTTAAAGCCCTGCCCCTACCTTGCTCTCCAGTATTGTCAAGCCCCACCCCTTTCTCCCAGTTCTGCTTCACATCTGACACTGCTCATGTAAGTTAAATTCATGCGAGATCTGCAATGCCAACCCAGACTCATGAAATGATATTCTCAAAAAGGATAGAGAACTTGAGTGCAGATATAGTAAATCACAGGAGGCCCGACGCACAGCACGGTTTCTGCACACATTTTTCTGTACTGTTATATCTGTCCGGTGCACAAGAAAACTGTAGTAAAGAATTGCATTGACATCAGCACACTATTCACTTAAATCTAATGGGAATGAAGGGCATTAGCTCTTAAACCCAAAGTAGTGCGCACAAGATGGGAAGGCTTAATGTCTGATTTCTATCACTGGGAATTTATAGCTAGATTCTGTAAATGGCACCCAAAGATAGGCAAGAAAACAGCCACCCAAGGGTGGAGGAACAAGAGATCCCCTACAGGCAATAACAAGTGGACACGAGAATAGGGTGTACGATGGCACTTCCAACCATGAAAGACAGGAGGCTTGAGTCCAAACAAAGAGTTTATTGTATCAATTGCACCATTAGGACTCAACACAGTGCCGTGTTTTGGCATTTCTGCCTACGTTAGGAGTCTGTAGATGTGCAGCCAAATAAGAAAACTCGATCAATACTTTTTTCAGAGTTGAAGAAAAGAGTTAATGTCTTAGAGCATTGAGAGCTGTTCTTCGCAGGAGAAAATTCACTAACAGGACGCTGCTCACTCAAAGAACCTACTAGAGGTTTGTAGCTTCTTACGTTTGAGTGAGCAGTGTCCTATTAGTGAATCTTTCTCAGAGCACATCAGGTTCTTTATTTTCAAGATCATAGCATCATTACAGCTGAGTTGGTTTGTTCTCCGTTACTTTTGAGTTGTAATATATTGCATCTACAGTTGGCTGTGATCCCTGAAGCAGGCGATGTTTTTCCCGCCGAAACACAGCCCCATGTCGGGTCATTGTTACAAAGTGGTGCTAAATACTTTCTACTACTACATTTTGGTTGGAAGATTATTTTGGTTCATCCCTACTTCTTTCCTTTGCGTGTGTGTTGCATCTCTTTTCTCGTGCCAGCATGAACTACTGACTTTTTCTTCATTTATACCAGAGAATGGGTGGACAACCTAGTAAATAAAATGCAAAAAATAAAAAATGACAGGTTGATGAGGAGCTGAGGTGATCTTGGTCCTGAATGCAGGGATAACGGGGAGGGGCCACGGTTCTGAAATGATGGGCAATGTGCTCAACTGCAGAAATTCAAATGCTAGGCTGCATAGAGAGGGGCATAATCAGCAGAAGAAAGGAGGTGTTGATGCCCCTCTACAAGTTGTTGGTGAGGCCCCACTTGGAGTATTGTGTTCAGTTTTGGAGGCCGTATCTTGCTAAAGATGTAAAAAGACTGGAAGCGGCACAAAGAAAAGCTACAAAAATGGTATGGGATTTGTGTTGCAAACCATATCAGGAGAGATTTGCTGACCCTGAACATGTATACCTTGGAGGAAAGGAGAAACAGGGGTGGCATGATACAGACGTTCAAATATTTGAAAGTTATTAACCCGCAAATGACCCTTTTCCATAGACGGGAAGGCGGATTAGAGGACGTGAATTGAGGTTGAAGGGGGGCAGAATCAAGACTAATGTCAGGAAGCATTTTTTCACGGAGAGGGTGGTGGATATGTGGAATGCCCTCCGACAGGAGATGGTGGAGATGATAACGGTAAAGGAATTCAAATGTGTGGAATAAACACAAAGGAATCCTGTTTAGAAGGAATGGATCTATGGAATCTTAGCAGAGATTGGGTGGCGACGCCAGTAATTGGGAAACAAAATGGGAGCTGGGCAGACTTCTACGGTTTACGCCCTGATCATGACTGAATAGATATGGATGGGCTGGAGTGTAAATTTTAAGGGGCTTCAACGTTAGTTTCAGAACTTAGTACAAGAACAGTGCTGGGCAGACTTCTATGGTTTGTGCCATCATTTACTATGTTAGTAATAGTCATGTTCAGAATATACATTTTGATAATTGCCAGACCATTGAAGTACAGCTCTGGTAAAAATGTTTTGTTACCAGAGAATGTGGCACCAGGTCCTGGTACAATCTCCATAGAAAATATTGATTCTGCTGCTAACCCATGCCTAACGTGTTAGAATGTACATATGTTTCTATGCACACTTTTTGCACATAATTTGTTTAGAGGCCCTTTTACTAAAGGGTTGCCATGCGGCAACCTGAAACTACTGCCAGCCCAATGCGGCCACCAACAGTAGTTCCGCTTCGAGCGTATGCCATTTCTGGCAGTATAGAAAATAGTTCTGTATTTTCTAGCACAGCACTAACCCAGTGGTAATCGGACAGCACGCAGTTACCGCCAGGTTACTGTGGGAGCCTTTACCGCCACCTCAATGGGTGGTGGTAAGTGCTCCCCCCTCTGCATGGCAACACGGTAACAATAATCTTACCTTGTGGCCATGTCTTTTTTAGGGGCTTTTTACCCGCTGCTGTGAAAAGGGCCCTTGCATGCTGCAAAAATTGCCCCTGCCGCTACCGCAGTGCCCTTTTTACCACAGCTTGGAAAAGGGACCCCTTAGTGCATTGGGCGTAAAAAATTATCTTACACATGTTACGTATTTCGATGCACAGCTTATTACATTAGCCCTGAGAGTGTTCCATTGGTGGGACCCAGAAGGTGATTTGCTTGAAATAGGAAGATAAATAATATTTTACTGGCAACCATTAGAAAGGGAAGGCAAGGTGTATTATTTTGAGTGATCAGCAGTGTGTCAGTGTGTGCAGGCAGTTTACAAGCAGCTGTGTTGAGAATGTCTGCTGCTGTATCTAGTGGTATGTTTGGAGCTTAGAGTCTGCTCTCCCTCTCCAGTAGAATATCGAAGCCCTTTTGAATACTAGAGGTTACTTTTGTGCACTTGAATACCCAAGTAAACACTTGATTTGATTTTATTGCACTGTATGGATTTTTCAGGAACTGTTTATCAATGTCATCTCATTTTTTTCAAAGGAATAAGACTTTAGCAGTAATATCATTGTGAGAGAGGGCAGTCAGTGAACACTAGGACTTACACACACCAATGTGAATCCCCACCAGTGAGACTAAAGCTTATATCATTGAAACCCAGAGATTTGCATTGAATTTAAACTTTCTGTGAACCTGAGGGTACTCAACCCAACCATCTAAACCTGAGCTACATTAAGGGCCAAGTATTCAAACGATTTATATTTCTGACTTTCAGAGTTATTGAAATTTTACTAGGGCTGAGTGCATAACTTTGTATTCAGAGGGGTTGATATTCAACGGGCTTAAGAGGGCAGGAGAGGCTTCTGCCCACTTAAACCCTGTTCAGTGAGCTGTTCCTGTGCCACCGAATATCCTTTCTGACCAAGGGCATAGCTAGAAAAGTTTTACAGGCGGTGTGTCTCCCCTTCCTTCCGTGCCACCGCCCCTTACCTTAAAATCCTGTCTTCTGCAGCCTTCACCCAGACAGTGACACTCATAGGCTGTCGTCTGCCTGCACCGGGACTTCCTCCTTGAACAGTCCCACACTTAAGAGGCTGCAAACAACGCTGCCGCCTGCCGTAGCCTGGGTGAAGGCTGCAGCAGACAGGATTTTAAGGTGCAGGGTGGGAACCAGGTCTGACAGGGGCTGTGTACGCCACTGACACACCTTGTTTAAATAGGCCACTCTCTCTGATGTGCCACTGTGCAGTTAATGCTGGTGGAGTCAGGGAGGAGCCAGCAGTTATGCAGGCACTGACCATATTCAGTGCCCACATAGCTAAGTAGATAGGACTGTCTTTTGTGCCATCCTATCCTTTCCCAATCAGCTATGCAGGTGTCAGCCCTGAGTATTGGCTGGCACCTGCATAGGTTGTGGGTTAGCAGTTGATCTGAATAGTCAGTGCTGGTGCCCAGACATGGCCCGGGTATTGAATATCTGTTAGGTTCAGGCCATAGTGGTTAGCGGCTGTGATAATGTTGACTACCATATGCTGAATATCAGAAGAAAAAATTCACTAAATGTAGGAGCATAAAAAGTGGCTAACAGCAGAGGTGGATTTAGGACAGGGAAATTAAGGGGATCTTTTACTAAAGGTTAGCTTGAGTTATCTGCAGCACTTCCCATTTTATTCCAATGGGCCCTGCTGCAGATAACTGAAGCTAATCTTTAGTAAAATACCCCCTAAATTAGGAGCTTAGCACTGATTTTCAGTAGTAGTCTCATAAAGTAGACTCATAAATCTAGATGAACCGCAGGCCTAAAGTTATAGCACAACAAAGGAGTGAAGTCAGCCACAAGAAGGGGTGAAGAAAACAAATTTTATTGGAGACTTGTCACGGGCTGTGTTTTGGTATATTGCCTCTGTACAAAACAACACATAATATGTACATACAAACATGAAAAGTATTTATACATCATAATATCCAATTACAACTCATAAATAAAAGTAATAAATTAAAAACAATTTTATATGAAACTTTTGAAAGACAAATATAAAAGAACATGTCAGTAACATAAAGAACAATTATAATATAAAGTGAAACATTAAAAATGCATAAAATACTAAAATAGTTACCTACACTCACTCTGGGAATGCTCAACTATTCGTCAATTTTGGTCTTCCATAGTTGGCTTCATGCCTATGTTAGTGGGGTGCAGAATTGAAGGAACTGTGGAACAAATGGTGCTGAATATACCAGGTGCCTTATGAGGGAAGAATAAAGGGAAGACAGTAATACACAAGAAAATGTATATAGTGGCTAAGAAATATCTATTGCAATCTTGGATGAGCCCTGATCCTCCCTCCTATTGGCAGTGGAGGATTCAGTTGTAGTATTTCATTGCTTATGAGGCCAAAGAGACTTGGGATTTCCTAGACTACAAAATGCTTTCTGCAGAATTGGGATGCTTACTTAAAACAGACAGCCCCAAAGAAGTAGAAGTTCGATTTGAACATTATATAGCTTGTATTGCTATTGTATTTGTCAAAGAACTAAACCAAACCAAGCTCCTGTTCTAAGGGGAAAGGAAGGTAAGGTGGGTGGATTGTACAGGGGGGTGATTCGTTGCTATATTTACCATGGGTCCTCAGAAGAAACAAGGACTCATGAACTATGTACTGTTTGTTTGGAAATGAGTTTGGGGAGGGTATGGGTTCTCTTAAGTTTAAAGTTAAAAATATGGTTTATCATTGCAGTGTACTTTGTCAAATTGGCATTTCTAATAAAAATGTATGAAAGTTAAAAATACTATAAGATTTACTGAAAAGTGGATTGCATAGCTTTTGATGATATCTGGAAAATGAGTAGACAATAAATGAAAAATAAAATATAATCAAATACTGGAGCTGTAATATAGTGCTTCTTGTAGCAGCTTGACCCCAAATATATCCAAATGTGTGATGTATAAACCAAAATATAAATTATTTTGTATACATAAATCTATGAAGTGTCTATAAATGTATAACTAAGCAAGCATTGCTACATTGTAATTACTGATTAATCATAATTACATTGGTAGAAAATATATCAAAGAAATCTCTTAGCACATTGGTTAATTATACATTTGTAATTGTTTCCTTTATCAATCCATCAAAGTAGGCTTGCAAATAAAAGTGTCAATAGTGTCCTAAAAATTTAGGAGCCCTTTTACCAATCTATGATAAAAGGGGCCCTGCTATGCATAAGTACATAAGTATTGCCATACTGGGAAAGACCAAGGGCCCAACAAGCCCAGCATTCTCTTTCCAACAGTGGCTATTCCAAATCACAAATATGTGGCAAGATCCCAAAAAAGTACAAAACATTCTATACTGCTTATCCTAGATACTGAGGAGCTGCAGAGTGAATGCACTTATAAGTCAAAAAGAGGAGTTTGAACTGTATGCGGAAACGGATAGGGAGCCAGTGAAGTGACTTGAGGAGAGGGCTAATATGAGCATAGCGACACTGGCGAAATATAAGTCGGGCGGCAGAATTTTGAACAGATTGAAGCGGAGAGAGATGGGTAAGTGGAAGACCTGTGAGAAGCAAGTTGAAATAGTCTAAGCGACAGATGATAAGGGTTCTGCTCAGAAAGGAAAGGGCAAATGTTGGTGATATTATAGAGAAAGAAACAACAGATTTTAGCAGTCTGCTGAATATGTGCAGAGAAGGAGAGAGAAGTGTCGAAGATGACCCCAATGTACAAGCTTATGAGACAGGGAGGATGAGAGTGTTATCCACAGAAATAGAGAATGGGGGGAAGAGGAGAAATTGGTTTAGGGGAAAAGATAAGAAGCTCAGTCCTTGGTCATGTTTAGTTTCAGATGGTGGTGAGACATTCAGGCGGCAATGTCAGACAAGCAGGCTGGCCTGGATTCCTGCTGAGATTTCTGATGTGGAGAGGTAGATCTGGGAGTCATCAGCGTAAAGATGATACTGAAAACCATGGGATGAGATCAGAGTACCAAGGAAAGAAGTATAGATGGAGAAAAGAAGAGGTCCCAGTACAGATCCCTGAAGTACACCAACTGACAGTGGGATAGAAGTGGAGGATCCACCAGACCATACACTAAAAGTACGCTGGGAGAGAGAAGAAGAAAACCAGGAAAGAACAGCCCTGAAATCCAAGTGAGGGACAGTGTATCAAGGAGTAGGCTGTGATCACAGTGTCAAAAGCAGAAGACAGATCAAGAAGGATGAGGATAGAATAGAGACCTTTGGATTTGGCCAGGAACAGGTCATTGGAGACTTTAGCAAGCGCTGTTTCAGTTGAAAGAAGGGGGCGAAAGCCAGATTGAAGTGGATCAAGAATAGCTTGAGATGAAAGAAAGTCAAGGCAACGGCGGTGAACTACACATTCAAGTATCTTTGATAGGAAAGGGAGGAGGGAGATGGGGGCGATAGTTGGAAGGACAGGTAGGGTTCAGTGAAGGTTTTTTTAAGGAGTGGTGTGACTACAGCATGTTTGAAAGCATCAGGAACAGTCAGTCGCAGTGGAAAGTGAAAGATTGAGGATATGACAGATAAAAGGGATGACAGTAGGAGAGATAGTGTTAAGTAGATGGGTGGGAATAGGATCCTTTCAGGATGTCTACCCTATTGCAGATTTTGGTATCATCCATAAAGAGGCAAACTTTACCAGACAGCCCTTCTGCAATATCGCTTACAAAAGTATTAAAAAGAACTGGCCAAAGAGCTGATCCCTTTGGCACACCACTGGTAATGCCCATTTCCTCAGTTCAGCTTCCCCCTTAGACCTATAGCTTAGCCTTTACCCTGCTGCGCCACTGAAAGCTGGATGTGGAGGGTAAGCCAGATTTCTGGAGTTTGGAGGGAAGTTTAGCACCACAAGAAAAAATGTGTCAGATAAAGAAACATGTGCTACCTGTCCTCCAACCCGTGCTGTGCTGCATTTCCTGGCACCTGTGAATGTTATCCCGTAACAAATATAAACATTATAGTACAAGCGGAACTCTAGACATATAAAGGGCAATTCAATAACCTAAGCACTCTCATTTATACGTGTAAACATTTAATGTAAACGGGACTGACCCATTGGTGGATAACTGAAAAGTCGGTAATATGGAAAACAGGATTAATCCATACTAATGCATAATTAAAAGGCATATTGTTTATTAACATTATTCTGTAATAAACTACTGACAGCTTAGCACATGTGCTTGTTCTAAAGCAGATACAGATCTCAAAACACACTCCCACTGTTAAAACAAACTTTGTAGTGATTTATTGAAAACCTCAGCGGTACAACTTGCCAGCTAATTTTCAGTGTTGTAAGACTTGATTGCACCCAACTCATCATTGGTTCTCAAGAACTTTATCAATATTTTCTCAATATTTAGATTTTATATAAAGCTCCACACTTTTGAACTGGATAATATATTTAAAATCTATACTCATCTTAAAGATTTGCATGAAACAGTGTCAGACGGGGGACACGACGACTGACATGACCATGTTTCGCCCTCATGGGTGAACCGTCCCCTACAATCATCTCTAGTACCAGCTTAGCTCATATTGATGAAGAAAACCCTCAATCCCAACAATATGAGATATGCTGGCGCTAGAGGTGATTGTAGGGGATGATCCTTGAGACAGGATACCCACAATGAATATTCAGGAGAGAGATTTGCATGCACTGCTTCCACTGCATCAAATCTCATGAATATTTATTGTGGATATATAGAAAACCTGACTGGCAAGGGTGCCTCCAGGACCAGGTTTGGGAACCACTGTTCTACACAATAAGAAAAAAAAACAGGGAAGGGTAGAGAAACGAAATGCACGAGGGCAGACAGATTTTTTTGCTATTCTGGACAATTATTTGTTTGTTTGTTACATTTGTACCCCACATTTTCCCACCTATTTGCAAGCTCAATGTGGCTTACATAGTACCGTGAGGCGTTAGTCGCCTCCGGTGATGAAACAAATACAAAGTGATGTTATTATCAAAGAGGTTCATGTCTTGTCTGTATGACAGCATGGACCCTGGCTCCAGTGTCTTCCACGGCTCAATGCCTCCAACTGAGCCTGATGTCACTCAAGCCAGGAATAGCATTTTTACAGGCCCAACTAAAATTTAATTCTGCTGCCTCTGCTGCCCCTCCATTTACAAATCATCTCACATTTTTCTAATTCAGTACTGAGGCCCAGATGCACTAAACTTTAACGAACCTTTAACGAAGAAATTTTCAACCGTAGCATGCATTAAAGGCCATTTTCCGACGATGCTAGCAGCTAACGAAAACGGAATGCAAACGAGTAACTACCATTGCAATGTGGACAATTCGTGATGCACTAACTATACCGACAATTGCACCGAATCATTTACCGCGATATATTTAACGTGAGGTCAGAGCTGTTGTTAAGGCCTGAGCTGTCATACAGACACGCTGCTGCTCCCCGCTTCCCCCTGCAGCATAAAATCCAAGCTGGCATGTTTGAAAATATAAGTGAGATTAAATAACCAACACAAACACGTGGCTCCCCGCTTCTCCCTGCATAAAATAGAAAATCAAAACAAAAATCAAAAAAGGATCGGGAGGGGGCAAAGGCGCTCGTCAGGAGCGTCCTGTTTGGACAGCCTTGCCCCCCCCCCCCCCCCCGAGGTCCCCGCTGCTCCCCTGCATTAAAAATCAAAATTTTGGTAGCCCCGACCCCCTCCCTTCCTTTCTCTCTACTTTCTCCCACAGCTCCGCCTCCTGCCATCCTCCGCCCCCGTGCCCCGCCCCCCTGAGGTCGTAGCCGCCGCTCCCCCCCTCCACCGGCCCCCCCCCCGCCTTAATGGGCCCACGCAGCGCCTCTCACCTCTGGGTGAAGGCGCTGCACAGGCAAGAAGAATATCTGATCGCCGCCGAGTCTTCAGGACGTCTCTCCTTCCCTGACCTGGGCCCGCCCCCGTCTGATGTAGTAACCTAGGTTGGCAGGATACAGCAATCGGGTGGGGCAGACCCCAGCCAGGGGAGACCCTGCAAAATTACACCGACTTCTTCACTCCAGGACAGCCGCAGGGAGTCTACTTGCAGCAAGCAGTTTGGAATTTCAACCCACACTGTTATTCCCCTACTCCTAACAACCCCCCCCCCCCCCCCCCCCCGTTTTCCTATCCTTACAACTACCAACCAGTGCAACCACACAACGTCACTTGCTACGCTCCTGGACTAATGGTGTATTTTCCACTAGGCCAGGTAGCACACGGTATGGACAACCAAACAACCCACAGCTGGCCGGATGACGTTAACTGCATGGGGTCCACTATCCCAGTAGCCCCGCCACTCCCCCCCCCCCCCCGTTCCCATGGCCAAGGGGGCAGTACCGGGAGCACACAGACAGGCTAATGCAGCGGAGGCACAGATGCAAATAAGTCTGACTGCTGCTAAGAGTGGACAGCGCAGTTAACAGCTGAAAGCGGTATAGCGCTAGCATCTGACAAGACAATGGCAGCAAAGGGGGGGGGGAGAGAAACATAGTTCTTTTTAAGAGAAAGTGCAGGGGCTCATCTAGTTCAAACAGTAGTTCTAGTTCCTCTACCGATTCCTCCCTCTGATGAGGAAGCACATGTGACAGGTAAAGAGGCAGGGAGAGGAGGCGCGGACAGGAGCCCGCCACTGCTTACCTCCTTATCGGGACTATGGGAAATAGTGCCAAAGAAACTGAAAAAGGAAATTAAGAGGAAAAAATACATAGGTATTTTCCAGTTGTTAGAAGGGAAACAGGAAAAAGAAGAGCAGTGACGAAAAGGGGGAGGCCCAGGATAGGGATAAGAAGGCCCCGCGTACAAAACTAAACTGGGTGGTGGCTTTTCTCAGAGTGATGGATGTGATTAGGCACTTTGAGACGTTTAGCTCCTTCTTACATTAGGCAACTGCAAGGGCCGCTGCAAACCAGAACATAGTGCACTATATAGATGACTTCTTCATTGTGGGCCCAGGGGGCTCCAGAGGATGTTTGTCCTTGTTGATGCATTTCAGAGTGGTCACTGAGCACTTCGAAGTTCCCCTGGCTCATGAGAAGACAGGCATGTACCAGGGATAGCATTCCTGGGCATTGAGCTAGATTTGGTTGAAATGGTGTCCAGACTCTCACAGGAGAAGCTGGACAAGCTAAGGGCACTGATAGTACATACCATTGTAGCCAAGAAAATCACATTAAATCCTTGATTGGAAATCTGAACTTTGCCTGCAGGGTCATTGTGACGGGAAGAGACTTTCTTCAGGCTAGCAGCAGCTACAGCTGGCATTAGGAAGCAATCCCACTTCATAAGAATAACCTACTATTAGTAATCATTTCTGTAGCACTACTGGATGTACACATTGAGGCATATTTTCAAAGCACTTAGGCTTCCAAAGTTCCATAGGTTTCTATGGAACTTTGTAAGGCTAAGTGCTTTGAAAATATGCCTCATTATGTACAGGTACCTTCTCTGTCCCTAAAGGGCTCACAATTAAGTTTTTTGTACCTGGGGCAATGGAGGGTTAAGTGACTTGCCCAAGGTCACAAAGAGCTGCAATAGGAATTGAACCTAGGTTGCCAGGATAAAAGGCCCACTGCACTATTAGGCCATCAGGCTTCATGGTGGCAAAAGAGAGTTTAAAGCCACTTCTGTCGCCAAAAAACGTGCCTTATTGGCCAGAGTAGGTGTATGGATATAGGTCCCTTTTAAACTTTCACAATTCTGTGAAAACTGGGATTACTTTAATCAGTGGGATTTGAATTAGAGACTTAAGTATATGTATTGTTAAATAACTTCTGGTTTTTAAAAGAGAAAGAATGTAATCAGATGTATTATTTTTAACTAATATTGGACAATAAGTATGTTTTCAATGAAATGATTTGACTATACACCGTATTGGCCTTGAAGAAGCCAACCAGATGATCAATGTGGAATAATGAATTAGACGAGTAATATCTGGGGATAATCAGGTTAATACCATGTTTTTTTTTTCTGTTTACTGTTTAATCGATCTCCTTGTCTTGTTCCACTCTCCCTACTTAGTGGTCTAAGGAAGAGAATAGAATTACCTGACTGAAATAATTCCTATATATTACTATATTACTTTCTCTGTATTTCCGGCAAGTTGTTTTATCGCTTGTAAATGGTTATAAATGTAAATAAAATAAAATACAATTCCACAATTCATTTATCACGAGCATGTGTGAAAGCTAAAATATTCCTCCCTTAAAACTGTTTTAGCAGTTTCCCAAAAAAAGAAGTGGCTCAGTGGCATGTTGTCCATTAATTTGACAATAAGCATCCCATTTAGCGGACAGATAAGATTCAAATAAGAGGGGAAACCCCACAACATCAGTTATTGATAAAAGGACTCCATCCTGAGGTCCACCCGGACCATCGAGTGGTCCAATATTTCCTCAGGGCCAATCTCAGCATCTAAAACATCAGCAAAGGTAGAGGTAGACAGCAGGATGTAGTCTAAATGGGCCTGAGAGCCATGGGCTAGAGAGAGATGTGTATAATCCCTCATTTGGGGGTGTAGGAGACACCAGGGATCGGACAAGGCCAGAGCCCTACAAAAGGAGCACAAAGCATCTTATTTATCACTAGGTTGCAGCAAAGCAGTGCTTGACCTATCAAGGACCAGATCCATGACTAAATTAAAATCTCCCAAAACAATTAAAGGTATACCAAGATATGGAAAGCAAAATTGTGCAAAAGAAGCCAAAAAAATTGGTGGTCTTAAAGGATTAAGGGCCATACACCACCAATAACAGTATAGTTTTACCCTGTAGTGACAATTTTAAAAATAAATACCGGCCAGTATTAGATTTAGGCAAGACGTGTATCGTAGACTGGAGCGATTTTCAAATCAGGACAGCAATCCCCCCCCCCCCCCCCTGGAAGATGCATAGTAGACCTCTCCCATCCACTGGTATTTAAGCTTATCATGTTCTCCATCAGTAAGCCGCATTTCTTAAAGACAAGCTATATCTGAGTGAATACGATTTAATGCAGTTAAAATCTTGGCTCGTTTGATGGGGGACACGATACTACCCACATTCCCAAAAAGCAGTCTAAGCTTTAAGGTGCCCATAAAGACAGAAAAAAAAGAGAAGAAAGACAAATCTACACCAACAAGAAAGACCCCAGGAGCCCAGCCTCCCCTGAGGACTGATAGGAACTCACACTGTATCCAAATATGCAAAATAGAACAACAACTTCCAGGTGTTTGCCCCAACCAGGAAAGGAGGAGGAGAAAAGAAACACCTCCCCCCCCCCCCATTCCCTCCTCCCTAAGAAGAAAGGAAACACACACATTCCTGCCAACAGGTAAAACACACCAACCCAACCATATATTCCCTGCCCCCATCCCCTCTCCCCCTACCCAACTCCTGCCCACAATCACCATTCCCACTTACACCAGCAATAGAAAGTTCCCAGACCTCCAAAGGAGGCCTAGAAACACAAGGAGTGATGCTTACTGTGCAGAGAGCCTCCCAACCCAATCTGCACCGGAGAGGTCAGAAATTAACGGGTTAAACGCTCATGAAATTATAAAGTCACAAAATAGATCAAATACAATAAGAGGCATATAGATGCAAATCCCTCCACCAGAGAAAGAACATAAAATGTAATAAAACAGATTCAGTGAAGCAATAGTAAAGCAAATCATGGCGTAGTAGGGGGGTCCTGTACCCCCAGAATGTTGACAAAGTCATGGGCCGCTGTAAGGTTGTCTAAGGTATGCCAGTGACACAAATGGAACACTTAAAATAGCTGGATATAAAAGCATAAAATGCTTTTTTGCTTCCACCAGACGCGTGCATAGTGGTATAAAGGCTTGCCGTTGTTCCATGAGAGCTAGGGAGTAATCTTGGAAAATACGGATTTGGTTGTCTTCATACTGTAGTGCATCCCTTTTGGCCTTGTAGCTGCAAAGCAGTGCTGTTTTATGTGCATAAATTGTGAACCTTGACTATTACAGCCCTGGGCCGAATCTGCCCCTTCCGCCATCTCCCAAGCCTATGAGCCTTCTCCAGATGGAGCAGGCCAGTGCCATTAGGTAAAGGCAGCTGCTTAGCCAGCCAGTCCTCCAGGACCGCTATTAAGCAGGCATCAGATACCATT
This sequence comes from Microcaecilia unicolor, assembly GCF_901765095.1. NCBI lineage: Eukaryota > Metazoa > Chordata > Amphibia > Gymnophiona > Siphonopidae > Microcaecilia > Microcaecilia unicolor. Next base: position 239,636,380 of record NC_044032.1, on the reverse strand, counting down.
TCGGGGCGTTCAAAGAAGCACAGATTATCCCTGTGGGAGCGATTTTCCAGGTCTTCAAGCTTTATAGCCTGTGTGCCTAGCTGTTCCCACAGTGATTCCATCTACCCTGCTATCACTGTTTGAGAGTCCTCTATTGTGCAGACTCGTATCTGCCAGAAGAGCCTCAAAATTACTCATTTGTCCCGAACGCTGAGCCAGACGAGGATCGAAGGCTTGGACCACCGCAGTGATGAGCGCAGTAATGTGATCTGCAGTGAGCGGTAAAACCTGCTCTCCACCATCCTCTGCCATTTTGTCTTCAGGAGGCTTTGTTCTTTCTCCAGCCTTTCTGTGCAGTTTAGCGCTCATTATAGCTCCAGAGCAGGTTATATATTTGTCCATAGATTAAGCGAAGACAGCCAAGAAGAAAAAATCCAAGAGGATCTCCAAAAGAATGGTGAGTAGCAAAGATGTAGGCTGGAGTGCTCCGGAGCAGAAGAAAATACATCTGCCTGCTCCTATTGCATCATGCGACTCTCTTAGGGAATTACTTATAACATGAAGCCCATGTGAGAAGGGAAGAATATAAGAATTTGTCTTTCTTCTAAAGTCAATATAGGGGTCTATGCACCTTTATAAAATAGGCTCCCAGATACAGACATTGCAACTCTGCCTCCTCTCTGCTCAAACTATACCCTAGGGAACTCCAGTGGGCGGATCACATAACACTAAGGACCCTATGTACAAAGCTTACCATGCTAGGAATGTCTGATTTTGACCGGTTCAATCTAGTTTAGCGTGCATGTTATTCAGCGAGTGATACACAAAGGGATTCTGCGTGGTTTTTACCGTTTGTAGGAGCAGCCAACAAGAATCATATGCAAATGTATTACAGTGAGCTGATTAGTATTAAAATGAGCATTCCAAATGATGAACAGCTGTTTCTGATGAGTGCACAAAAAGGAGCAACTACCTTTAACGAGTACATTTTTACGGGAGATCTGGAGCTGTCGTAACATGACGATGGATTTTTAGCGGAGCAGTCTGCTGTCATTTTTAAACAGTTGTTTGCACGTGTGGGTGTCCTACACGTAACAGCACTGTGAAGAAGTTGTCTTGGAACAAATAAACACATTGTGGAGTCACGCCCACTGTACCTGCAGTTTTGAAAAAAGCCACACACGGCTTTCATATGTGCACATATAAACAATGACCCCCCCCAGGGCGTGAAAGTTGGTGTGGAACCCCACAAAAAGAAACTTTAATGCTCCGAGTGGTTTATTGCTTATATGTGTGTGTATGAAACCTGTGTGTAGGTGTGGAATGCTGTGGAGGTGCATCCATAGTACACACTGTTCTGGGCATGCACATAGCATCGACACGTAGTGAGTGACTGTTCTACGCATGTGCTGCTTAGTTGGTTACTGTTCTACGCATGCGCTGGCACTTTCCCTACCGAGCTGCTTGTTGTAATTGTGAGCAGCTGATTTGCATGAGATTTCCTTTGAGCATCGCTTGCTATTTCAAACTTGGTAACTTTTACCGGGATCTAAAAGCAATGGGTTTTTTACAGGACTTTTGTGCATCGGCCCTGAGGTGCACTCTTTCTGTGGGCCAAATTTTCTTGCACATATGTAGCCACCCAGTTTTACAACAGTGTTTCTCTGCATGTAAAACAGGCTTTACACGTGGAAAAACCTTTATAAAATGACCCACCCGCTGAGCTGTAAAATAATGGAAAAGAAAATAGCTGAGAAAGACAGGGAGAAGATGGGACAGTAGAGAAAGGTTGGCTGATTGCAGCAACTGGCTGGCAGCATCCTCGGGCTGTCGATCACTGCCTAATGTTTCTAGAAGTGGAAAGTCAATGTGCAGTTGTTTTAATGTGACATGACAGGGGGCTGAGAAAATGTAATCGCTGGAGGGGACAGTTAAGTAGCTGTGCTCTATGTCAGGCTGTCTCGCTTCAACTGCTTCACTAAACGCTTTCCTGATGAGCGATAGATTGGGTTAAATACCAGGATAATTGCTAGCTACAGCACCCAGCCTCTCCTCCTGGCTTGTAGGACATCTCTATTTGCTTTGGCCTCAGGCTGTTTGAGGTTTCTGTACTGGAATGGGTAGGGATCTCTCCTTTCCTTTATACTATCCTCTTCCTGCAGGGGCTTGAGTAGCTACTGTTGCTGAGCCAAGCAGGCAATTATAAATGACAAATTTACTGCCTTGCCACCCCTCCTGTCACCCCTCCCCTTCCTGGAAAGCTGACACAGACTCTCCATGCAAGAGCATTGTGACTACTTGCTAAGCACGTGCCAGCTGTTGGCACAGGGCACCCATGGCAGACTTCCCTGGTATAGAGGATTGACATTTCACAGGTGTATCCACAGAGTGTGGTACCCTGCTGCTGGGACACTACCAAAGAGCCTTTCATTTGCTTGGAGCCTTTCATTGGAGTGGAGTAGCCTAGTGGTTAGTGCAGCCGACTTTGATCCTGGGGAACTGGGGTTCATTTCCCACTGCAGCTCATTGTGACTCTGGGCAAGTCACTTAACCATGCTGCCTTACCCTGTTATAAGTTCAAATCATTCTGCCAGGACTTTAGTATTTGGGTTTCTCTTCCTGGGCCATTTTTGTTTTTATCAGTTCCTGCTTTTCTCAGATAGGTTTTTCAGAAAGCAGGGGACTGATCTTTTCCATAGTTGCCCCTTAATCCCACCTATTGCCCACCTGATTGAATTCTAAATCCTAATCATTCCCTCATTGTTTTAATTCAGACATCTTTATTTGTTTGGTCTATGTGTTTTGACAAGCCTTAGAAGGAGGAACTGTTTATTGTGTTTTGCTGTACAGCTTTGCATATATACCTGGTAGTGTTATATGAGTCACAATAATGAAAACAAACCGGACATATTGAAGTGTTTTTCCCATTTCGAGGGCAATAATATAAATCATTTTCATGTGTAAAACACTGATTTGCATGCATATTTAAAAATGGAGTTCCTTGCAAGTTTTACTTTTAGTCTGTACAACGCTTTATCCTGTTTGTTCAGTCAAAGCAGTTTAGAAAGTTTTTAATACACTAAACTATACAAATGGCTGATTGAGGACTGAGAATGGATGGGAGTGGGAGAGAGGAGAGATGACTCTTGTTCTCTTTTGGATGGGGAGCTGTAAGAACCAAAGCTTCTCGTTGGTTACATGTTGATTATTAGTGAGGTCTTTGGGGAAGAAAAGGGGCATTCAGGGACTTAAGGAGGAAATAGGGGAGATGTTTGTGATCTTTTGGTTGTAGTTGTGGGAATTAATCTATTGTCTAGGTTTGAAAGGGGGACAAGAATTGGGGGAATTAAGTGAGTTCTGATTATTTGTTGTGTATAACGGAATTTGACCAATTTTAGTTGAGTGGGGTTTTTTCGATGCTTTTATAACTGCTGTTCAATAAAAAATTGTTTAAAGCAAACTATAAATGGGTCTTGTAAAATACTCACCGGTGTAGAAGCACACATTCCAGCATAAAAGCCTGTATTTTACTGGTAGGTATGTACAGACGTGGTGAGCAGAGCGTGGATGGTGTTTGCAAGTGCACACATAAATTATACAATATGCTAATCTGTGCATATTGCAAAGCAGGCTGCTTGAGAGCGAGTGCAAAGAATGTGCAGTTTCTTCCGCTGGTGCTAGCATTTTATACAGATACACAGCCTATGCGTCTGTATAAAATAGAACCTAAGTTGCCATCCTAAACCAAAAAATTAGCCTTCTTGAGGGTTATTCTATAAAATGAGCGCTAACATTTATGCAGCATTTGTGCTTGTAAATGATTAGAATACCAGCACATACGCATATAGAGCATATTTGACAGGTAGGTGTAGACATAGGTGGAATCTGGGTGGCGCAGAGGTAGGACTTATACACATGTAACTTATAGAGTACTATAAGTGGTGCACAGATCTCTGGCATTTAGGTGTGAACACCAGCTCTATGGCTGGCATGAGTGTTTGCACCTAAATTATAGTCGTGTGCTTCACCTGTTATGCTGGTATTCTATGAAAGAAATAAGCGTCCTCTAAGCCTCTAAATATAGGCATATTGTTATAGAGTTGCCCTCAATGGTGTGCTGGAGCTGGCTCGCAAGAGCCGGTTGTTAAATTTTTTAAGATCTTGCAAGCCGGTTCTGCAGGGCGAACCGGCTCCGGTAAACGAGGTAAGCATGGCAGGAGGGCGCCACAAGCCATGCTTACCCCGCTTACCTCACCTCCCACAGCCCTCATTCGCCTGTGGTGCCCTGGGGGGGGTTAAATCTTTTTATTACCTCCGTCGAAGCGGCTGCGTCATTGAAAAGCCCTGCCCGTCTCTAGCCTCTAGTTTGTTCCCTCAGAGTCCCGCCGCTTCGACGGAGGTAGTAAAAAAGATTTAAACCACACAGGGTGGCACTGTGGCAGGAAGAAAAAGGGGGATATTGGGGGGAGAAGAGGGCGGGCAGGTGGATATGAATGGGAAGGGAGGATGGGGCGACGGAGAATCGCTGGGCATGGATGGGAGGGGAGGGCAGGGGAGAGAGGAGAATCGCTGGGTATGGATGGATGGAGGGGGGCAGGGGAAAGAAGAGAATTGCTGGGTATGGATGGATGGAGGGGGCAAGGGAGAGAAGAGAATTGCTGGGTAAGGATGGATAGAGGGGGGCAGGGGAGAGAAGAGAATTGCTGGGTATGGATGGATGGAGGGGGGGCAGGGGAGAGAAGAGAATTGCTGGATATGAATGGATGGAGGGGAGAGGAGAGTTGCTGGGCATGGGTGGATGGAGGGAGGGCAGGGGAGAGAGGAGGGTTGCTGGACATGTATGGATGGAGGGAAGGGAAGAGATACAGGAAGGAGATGCACATGGATGGAGAGGAGAGAGAAGAAACTTCTGGAACATGGATGGAGGGGAGGGAAGACAGAGGAAGGAGATGCACATGGATGGAGGGGAAGGGAGAGAGAAGAAATGCTGGACATGGATGGAGGGAAGGGAGATGAACATGAATGGAAGGGGAAAGAGAAATGCTGGACATGAATGGAGGGGGGAGAGGAAAAATGCTGGACATGGATGGAGGACAGGGAAGGGAGAGAGAAGAAATGCTGGACATGGATGGAGGGGAGGGAAGAGAGAGGAAGGCGATGAGATGAGGGAAAAGGAAGAGAGGAGAAAAGCTGCACATGGATGGAGAAAATAGGCAGAAGCTGGATCCACTGGATAGTCAAGTCTGCGGAGGACCCAGCTTTTATTTACGGATGTAGGGCAAGAAATGAAGAAGAAAGGCGGAAAGTAAAGAAATAAACGGAAAGGAAGCCCTGGAAACGGAGTTAAGAGGACAGATAGCAGCAGAATCAGATACTGGGCCAGCATGATCAGAAAAACAAAGTCACCAGACAACAAAGGTAGAAAAAAATAATTTTATTTTCATTATAGTGTTTGGCATATGTTCACTTTGAGAATCAGGTGCTCAACATTAAAGTTTATATTTATTTACTTATTTATGGCATTTTATCCCACATTAAACATGAATTAGATTGGAACCCGGGATCATTTATATTTTTTCCTTGGGAGAGTAATGCATTGCTCCCCCCCCCCCCCCCAGGCTCTCTCCCAGGCTATAGCCAGCTCTGCAATTTGTGGGGGGGGGGGGGGGGGCGCAGAGGTGGACCGGGGATAGAGCCTGTTAAACATTTACCAGCACACCACTGAACTTACCCTCCACATGTTTCTGGGGAAAATGTTTTGCATGTCTGGTCCTTAAATCGGTAAGTGGTCCTTTTACCAAGCTGTGGGAAAAGTTGGCCTTAGTGCGCCCTTACGCAAGTTTTTCCTGTATGCTAAGGCCATTTTTCCCACAGCTGGAAAATGACCAATTTTCTGTTTTTCAAATTAATGGCCATTCACTAACCTTGCCATTAGTGCACAGCCATTAACAAAAATTAGTGTGTGAGCATTTACTGCTATCCATTTTGTAGGGGGGGTAAGGGTTCACATGCTAATCCTGTGCTGATCAGGTAGCACGTAGTAATGTAAATGCACTGAGTAGCACAGAAATACCCACTGTCCACCCCCAACACACCCCCTCCATGAAAAAAATTAAAAAATTTTTCGTTTAAATCTCTTTTATTTAATACATACTTAACCTCAAAAGTCACATTTCACTAACTTACAATAAACATTAAACATATAATTATCCAACAGTTCCCATCTGCATTTCTTAACAGTACATAGTAGATGCCTGTGCTCCAACACTCATATCCTCTGAACAAACTAACCCACCACAAATGTATATTAAGCTCACAATTGTTCTTCCAATGGTTTACAATTAGTTTAATAGCTATAATGATCAAAAAAATCAAAAAGACACTATGTAGCCTTGGACATACCATCAGGTAGAAGACAAGACTTCCATATGATCAACTTAAGTGATCATGAGGGGCATTTTCGAAAGAAACGTCCAAGTTGGGATTTGGATGTCTTTGTAAAACGTCCAAATCCAGGGGCGGGGAAAACCGTATTTTTGAAAAAAGATGGATGCCCATCTTTCGTTTCAAAAATACCAAGGACGTCCTTGGATTTGGATGTCCTTAGACATGGACGTCTTTGACTTCCGGCGATTTTTGAAACCAAAGACGTCCATGTCAAAAACATCCAAATGCAAGCCATTTGGACATGGGAAGAGCCAGTATTTGTAGAGCACTGGTCCCCCTGACATGCCAGGACACCAGCCAGGCACCCTAGGGGGCACTGCAGTGCACTTCATAAATTGCTCCGAGGTACATACAGTGGGGGAAATAAGTATTTGATCCCTTGCTGATTTTGTAAGTTTGCCCACTGACAAAGACATGAGCAGCCCATAATTGAAGGGTAGGTTATTGGTAACAGTGAGAGATAGCACATCACAAATTAAATCCGGAAAATCACATTGTGGAAAGTATATGAATTTATTTGCATTCTGCAGAGGGAAATAAGTATTTGATCCCCCACCAACCAGTAAGAGATCTGGCCCCTACAGACCAGGTAGATGCTCCAAATCAACTCGTTACCTGCATGACAGACAGCTGTCGGCAATGGTCACCTGTATGAAAGACACCTGTCCACAGACTCAGTGAATCAGTCAGACTCTAACCTCTACAAAATGGCCAAGAGCAAGGAGCTGTCTAAGGATGTCAGGGACAAGATCATACACCTGCACAAGGCTGGAATGGGCTACAAAACCATCAGTAAGACGCTGGGCTAGAAGGAGACAACTGTTGGTGCCATAGTAAGAAAATGGAAGAAGTACAAAATGACTGTCAATCGACAAAGATCTGGGGCTCCACGCAAAATCTCACCTCGTGGGGTATCCTTGATCATGAGGAAGGTTAGAAATCAGCCTACAACTACAAGGGGGGAACTTGTCAATGATCTCAAGGCAGCTGGGACCACTGTCACCACGAAAAACCATTGGTAACACATTACGACATAACGGATTGCAATCCTGCAGTGCCCGCAAGGTCCCCCTGCTCCGGAAGGCACATGTGACGGCCCGTCTGAAGTTTGCCAGTGAACACCTGGATGATGCCGAGAGTGATTGGGAGAAGGTGCTGTGGTCAGATGAGACAAAAATTGAGCTCTTTGGCATGAACTCAACTCGCCGTGTTTGGAGGAAGAGAAATGCTGCCTATGACCCAAAGAACACCGTCCCCACTGTCAAGCATGGAGGTGGAAATGTTATGTTTTGGGGGTGTTTCTCTGCTAAGGGCACAGGACTACTTCACCGCATCAATGGGAGAATGGATGGGGCCATGTACCGTACAATTCTGAGTGACAACCTCCTTCCCTCCGCCAGGGCCTTAAAAATGGGTCGTGGCTGGGTCTTCCAGCACGACAATGACCCAAAACATACAGCCAAGGCAACAAAGGAGTGGCTCAGGAAGAAGCACATTAGGGTCATGGAGTGGCCTAGCCAGTCACCAGACCTTAATCCCATTGAAAACTTATGGAGGGAGCTGAAGCTGCGAGTTGCCAAGCGACAGCCCAGAACTCTTAATGATTTAGAGATGATCTGCAAAGAGGAGTGGACCAAAATTCCTCCTGACATGTGTGCAAACCTCATCATCAACTACAGAAGACGTCTGACCGCTGTGCTTGCCAACAAGGGTTTTGCCACCAAGTATTAGGTCTTGTTTGCCAGAGGGATTAAATACTTATTTCCCTCTGCAGAATGCAAATAAATTCATATACTTTCCACAATGTGATTTTCCGGATTTAATTTGTGATGTGCTATCTCTCACTGTTACCAATAACCTACCCTTCAATTATGGGCTGCTCATGTCTTTGTCAGTGGGCAAACTTACAAAATCAGCAAGGGATCAAATACTTATTTCCCCCACTGTAGCTCCCTTACCATGCGTGCTGAGCCCCCCAACCCTCCCCCCCCAAAACCCACTACCCCCAATTGTACACCACTACCATAGCTTTTACGGGTAAAGAGGGGCACCTAGATGTGGGTATGGTGGATTTTGGAGGGCTCGCTGTTTCCTCTACAAGCGTAACAGGTAGGGGGGTATGGGCCTGGGTCTGCCTGTCTGAAGTGCACTGCACCCACTAAAACTGCTCCAGGGACCTGCATGCAGTGTCATGGACCTGAGTGAGTATGACATCTGAGGCTGGCATAGAGGCTGGTACGAAATATTTGTAAAGATGTTTTTTGAGGGTGGGAGGGGGTTAGTGACCACTGGGGGAGTAACAGGAGGTCATCCCTGATTCCCTCTCGTGGTCATCTGGTCATTTCAGACACCTTTTTGTGCCTTTATTCATTAAAAAATACACATCCGGGTGAAAACGTCCAAGTTTTACTTTAGGATGTCCCTGCTTTTTTCAATTATGGCTCAAAGACATCCAAGTGTTTGGCACGCGCAAGTCCCGCCTCCAACACGCCTCCTTGAAATTTGGACGTCCTTGCGATGGACTTCAGTTAGTCGCGTCCAAAATTGGGTTTCGATTATACCGATTTGGACATCTCTGGGAGATGGACGTCCATGTTTTGATTTATGTCGAAAGATGGATGCCCATCTCGTTCGAAAATGAGCCTGACAGTAATATCTTCAAGTTGCAAAATTGCAATAATATATTTTTGGTTTGGTGGTTTTTAGCAAGTGACGGCGTTTCTTACGTAATCAGCATAGCTAAGGCAGTCGCTATTGCTGTCCGCATACACGCTGTTTACATAAAGAGATACTCTTCTGTATTGCTTTTTAAGCATTTTTCTGCAGTATTCATTAAGGAGCTCTGGACGTTCTTGTTGACCCCTGACTCAGGCAGATTTTCACCTAAAAACGGCCTGTGTTGGGTCTTGTTTGAATAAAGAACTTTTGATTGTCCCAGTCTTGAACGCCCTTCTGTGTTTTTGTTTTACTTTGCTTTGTACCCTTGATCCCTATTTCTCTTTTGAATAATACTTTGCCAAACATCCTCCCAAAATGCCAGCAAATTAGGACACTTGTAAATAAGATGAAGCAAAATCCCAGTTGCCCCTTTACAAGACCAACAAAGATCTTCTTCACTGCGCCTACATTTCTTAGATTTAACAGGAGTCCATAAAGATTGATGGTACTGAAAATAAATTCTTCCATGCTAAGGTCAATTTTACCACAGGACGCCTGAGCACGTCCCGCAATAAGCCCTTTTAAACTGCGTTGGGCATGCATTAGTGCTTAGAAAAAAAAAAAAGGTCCCTAACATTTTCCCTCTCTCACCAGGTTTTTCTTCCAACTTTTATATCTTTCTGAGGCCTGTTGGTTTTGAAAGCTTCCAAAAGCCAAAGTCCTTTTTCCTTATTATAAATCTTGGTAAATCAGGGTAGTGAAATGGCTGTTCACATCAGAGCTGGCAAAACATATTGGATGCATGATGCTAAAATGCAGAAATGGAAGATCCGTGTGAAAACACACGCGTCCATTTCTGTGCGGATCTGCAAAGGGGTGTGTGACCATGGGAGGGGCATGGGTAAGTCAGGTGTGTTCCCTTAAAATATGCGGTGTTATAGAATAGCAAAGATTGGGATTTGCACCTGGTTTCAGTTGGTATAACTCCTTGCGCCCAAAGTTGTGTTCAGATCCCGGTGCTACGCACTATTCTATAAAGGACCAATCTTGGAACACCCATTATAGAATATTGTTCCGCACTGATTATTTTTTTGGCACCGAATTTTGAGCGCCATTTACTGACTCCAGCTCTTTGTGCACAAGTTTTCAGCCTCAATTCGATGTGTTTGTATAGCCTATGTTCAAAATAAAGAAAGCCAGCAAAATATTTTGTGTGCGCAGTTGCTAAGCGGAGCTGTTCTCTTTCTGACCTGTGTGCACACAACTTAGAGGGAACACTGCTCTATGGTATTATCTGGTTTGTTGGGGCTAGGGTAGACTTGGATACTTGCACAAGAGCTAGGTGTGGTTGGCAGTGCCACTGCACAAGAGGAATGTCATGTCATTAGTACTACTTTGGATATCAGTTCTGAAGGTCCTGTGACTTAGTTACACACAACAATGAAAATTGCCGGGGCCAAATTTCAGAGCCTGAGCTGAACTTTTAGCCCCATGACTTTTGAAAAGATTGTGTTGATGGATGTGTTTATGTCTCCAGTTTTTAGGCACTTTTTAGCCAGATACTGGCCACCTGATATTCAGCGCTGTTTAACCGGCCAGTAATGGCTGCTTGCTGGTTAAATAGCGCTTAAGTGGCTATCCGCAAATATTCAGCAGTAGATAGCTGGTTTTCTCCCACTGAATATTCGTGGTCAGCACTTAGCTGATAACTGGCTATAATGTGCAATAATAGCTGGCTATCAGCGAATATTCAGCACATTGCTGGCAAAGTTTGGTGGCCACATTGGGCCACCAAAATAGCAGGCCTATCGTTGGTTGATGTAAACCTACTAACTATAAACACCAACAGGGGTAAATCTCTTATGATAAGAAGTACAAATCCCGTACTTATTTTCACAAATACGTACTTCCTTAGTATTTCATTCTTTTTGTTAGATATAATCATATATCTAACAATAATCACCTATGCTGATTCCGGAACTCACTCGTCCAAACCTTTCACTTCCCCACTCATACAATCACATATCCCTTTTAGGAACAAACATTAATCCGCATACAAAATTGATTGATTATATCCCCACATGGGTCAAAAAAGAGACAATAAGTCAGTATTTCCCATAAACTTAAGTCCTTGCATTTATGTCCTTTTGTAATACGTATACTCCTTTTGTTAGTTCAAAAAGATATGCTGAATATCAACTTGGCCTGTTAAGTTTAAACCAGCCAAAAATAAACTGGATATTCAATACTGGTCACCGGAAGCGGCCTGGGATTGAATATCTAAGCTTAGGGTCGACCTCGGGAGGCAGCCCGGCTAACTCCCGCGGACTGAATATCGGCCCCCAAGTGGTCTGGGTCAATTTAAACAATAGCCCTTATCCAAATCTGCATTCTTCCAGACTGAGTCACCAGATAGGTCACTAGATAGACAGTTTCATCAAGCATCCGTGTGCCATTACAAGCCTGCGCCACAAGTTTGATCAGATTAAGTTCTGTGATATTCAAGTTAAATTGTGACAGAGGCTATATCCCATACAGGACTTTAGGACAGGGTAAACTGTGCAGCCATATGTTTCTGAAGGAAATGATTAAGTTGTACATTCCTTCAGCTATGCAAAGGCATGGCCAAATGCTGGGTGAATTTCATAACCTAATAAATTACCGTTGAAAAAACATTACTATATTTTAGGCTGGGCCAAAATTATGATTTCTGTTATGCTTTTAATAAATTATTTTCTATCCACTGTTCAGTTTAACTCTTATCAGGGATCCATCATTGACAGCCTCCCAGTGCTGTTCATATCACCAATATTCTTGATCACCAATATTCTTGAATGAAATCCCCCCTATGCATCTTCCACAGGAGCATTTTTGAATTCACATTTTTCATTTTTCTTCATTGTCCTTCTGTGGCTGAAATCTAATACCTGTCCCTGTCAGCATCTCACTTTGATCTCTTTCTAATTGTTCTTCAGTGTTAGCAGTGGTAAAGGGTACAGCACTCCCATCCCCTGGCCTGAGCTTTCCATGCTCATTGCAGAGCATTCACTGCCTTGACAGACCCTCATCTAATCTGATTACATTTAAATGACACTGTGTCTCATACGAAAGAAAAATATGGTTATTAGGTTAGAAAAATTCTGGATCCAAATAGAAGATTTTTCTTGATGTTCAATCTTACATCTTTGACATCTTCCTGTGGGTAGTTTTACTCACTGATGTCACTCAACTCTCCATTACCACCTTGAATGTAGTTGCAAAAACCCCAGAAAGGCAGTATATCAAGTCCCATTTCCCTTTCAGGCTCTGCATTAGGTTTTTTCTGGTTTACTGTCTTAGCTGTAGATAGATCAAGATCTCAGGGCTCATCCAGTTTGTGTCCAGTCGTCCTTACTTGGTGTATCATGGCCGGCTTTACCCCTTCCATCAGAAGCAGTGTCTCCACATCGGGAGTCTATTGATATGGAGTTCCTTTCTGTTTTTATGAGTTTTGGATTGTATATCGCCTAGTCTTAGCCAGTCCAAATTTTGGCGATACAACAAATACTGTGAATATGTCAGCCAGGGCAAGGATGCCCTAGACGAACCTTCAGCCACCACCAAGATTTTGATAATTGATCTCAAGAATCATGATTACATCAACATCTTGGCTGGAGAAGTGGGGTGCAAACCAGAGAAGCCAGGGTTCAAAACCCATTTCTCCTACTGACACTCCATATGACCTTGTCAAATCACCTCACCCTCCATTGCCTGCCTTGAACATGGATTTGGAAAAGGCGAGTAATAAGTCTAAAATATAAAATCCAATCCAGTCATCTCTCCCAGTCAGTGGCGTAGCTAGACCTCTCATTTTGGGTGGGCCCACAGTTAAGATGGGTAGGCCTTCCCTAACTCCCCCTCCCCTTGTCCTGCATCTCTCTTCCTCTCCTCTCCTCTGCCCCCAGATCTGGCATTTACCCCTGCCCGTGACCCAGTAGCCCCCCCCCCCCACCCCCGTCTACCTCGGCATCTTTGGAGCAGCAGAGACACACATCCATAGCCTGTGCTGGCCTTGCAGGCTTCCCTCTGCCACATCCTGCCAGAGAAGAGACAGGAAGTGACATCAGCGAGGGCGGGACATGGCAGAGGGAAGCCTGCAGGGCTGACGTAGGCAGTTGATGTGTGTCACTGCTGCGCTGGCGAAGATACTGAGGTGGCTTGAAGAAGAAAGGGAGGAGTTGCCAGGCCATGGGTGGGGAGAATGCCGGATCCGGGGGCGGGAGAGAGGAGAGCAAGGTGGCTGCCAGTGAATCTTTTTGGTGGGCCAGACAGGGTGGGCCTGTGCCCACCCAGGCCTACTCGTAGCTATTCCACTGCTACCAGTATAGTCCTTTAAGGGAGTAATTTTATAACAGGGTGCCTCAGGTTGTAGAGGTAGAGAAGGAAGACACACAGGCTCCTACCTATACTTTGTTTCTAAAGCACTGGCACAGATCTTATAGAAATTATGCATACATTGAAGGCGTGGACATCACGCATGTTAGAGAGAAGGTGCATATTTCTGTGCGTACAGAACATGTATGCGCATATTTGATAAGATACACATGTAAATTGTGACTCTACCCATGTTAGCCGAGCCCACTCATGTATATCAAATAGCATGTTATGAATGAAAATGGTTTATAAAATTCTCCTTTACAAGTGCATAGTTGCATATCATACATTTAAATATTTTTATTTTGTTTGTTGTATGTATATATTGTAAAGGGAATGTGGAAAACCATAGGGACCTGGGAGAAACACAGGGAACCAGATCCTACAACCCCCAAAAAGCCACAGAGGAGATTCTCCCTTACCGGCCGCTTTTCCCCAAGAGACAACTTAGGGGCAAGAACTACAAATCCCAGCAGCCACCTTGGGAAAAAGAGAGACAAACCAGGGTGCATTCACAAGAGTCACCAGAAGGGGGCTGCAGGAGAAGGAGTAATACTAATTCTCCAACCTGGGGGAAAGAGAGGTGGAACAGGTGGGAAAAAGAAGAGAAAAAGCCCGAAAGGGTTAATGAGGAAAATGAGGAGCATCTGGGAAGAGGGTGGGGCGAGGAGAGTATGGACTGGGCTCCTGAGAAGGAGAAAGAGGAGTTTGGGCCTTGGCCCATGGAGCTGACAGTACCCGAGCAAACCCTGGAGGAGCCCATGGATGTATCAGCTCTGGCCCAGAGAAAGCCACAGAAGTAAGACCGTCCCTGGCTAAGCAGGCCAGAGAAGGAAAGGGGTCATGCGGGAGGAGGTCAGAAGAGTAAGTAAAAGTCTGACCAAGTGGGTGGGACCCCAGGCTTTGAGCCCGCGCAAAGCCAGAGGAACTGTGGACTTGAAAAAGCCAAGGTATAGTGCTGTTTTTGAGCGCTTGGCTACCTGAACTGTGGACTTAAAGAGCCAAGTTATATTGCTGTTTTGAGCGCTTGGCTACCTGAACTGTGGATTTAAAAAAAAGCCAAGTTATATTGCCATTCTGAGAGAGCTTGGCTACCTGAACGGTGGATTTAAAGAGCCAAGTATAGTGCTGTTTTTGAGAGCTTGGTTACCTGAACTGTGGATTTATAAAAACCAAGGTGTCCTGAGCTGTTTTTGTTTTTGGGTGTTTTTTTTTGATCCCAGGCTGTATGGTGCCTGGGTTATAACAAGCCCGGGTGGAACTGAATTAGAGTTTCTCTCTTTTGGAGCCGCTCCGCCCCAGGAATCTGAAAAGGGGAACCAGCGGCTGAAGCCTGGGCTGAGTTCTCCCAAGCTGAATGAGAGAACAATAAAAGGGAAAAGTTTGTATTTGATCCTGATGTGTTTTTTTTTGTTTGTTTCTTTATTGAACAAGACTTGTATGCTAAAGGCTGCTGAGAAGGGCGGATAGCCCTAGAGGCTGAGCAACGCCCAGCAACCTATTACAATTGGTGGCAGTGGTGGGATATAATTTTTTTTTTTGAACCTGTCGCTCGAGGAGGTCGAGACCAGCCCAGCAGAAAAGCCCGACGGAGGGGCCAACGCTGATAAAGGCGCAGACCCATCTGGGGTTCCGGTAAGCGGGGCCTAGACAGGTGGGGGCCGGAGGGATCTTAGAAAGACCCAAGGAAGTGGGGGAAATCGCACTTGGAGTGGTCCTCTGTTTTTTTTTCTTCCAGGAGGCGGTTCGGGAGCCAGGGGATGGATCCGAAGGAAATCTTCGCGTGGATGACCATGCAGTTCCAAAAACAGCAGGAACTAACAGCTAAGATGGTGGAGGACTCCTTGACGGCGGCGAGAGACCAACAGCAGCCGGTGCTAAAGATGCTCCAGGAGTTCTTTCAGAGGGGGATCCCCGCTCCAAGTGACATGGACCCAGCAACCTTAGGACCATGGACTGGAGACAGCGGTGCGGTAGGAACACTATCCATGAACACACTGACCTGGGGAAAGTTAACAGAGCAGGACAATGTGGATGATTTCCTAACAGCCTTTGAAAGGGTGGCCGTGGCTGCTAGTTGGCCACAAGAACAGTGGGCCATGCGTTTAGTCCCTTCCCTGGCAGGGGAGGCCCTGGCCGCCTTTAGAGACCTGTCTCCAGGCGATGCTGCCCACTATGGGAGGCTGAAAGAGGCCATTAAGGACCGTTATGGCCTTAGTACCCAGGCCTATAGGCGGAAGTTTCGCGCCACTAAGTGGGAAAAGGGAGAAACCCCGAAAGCTGTGGCCAATAGGTTGATGGACTTATTAAAAAGATGGTTAGAGCCCGACCACCACACTATCCAGGAAATTCTCCAAGAATTGGTGGTGGAGCAATTCCTCCAAGGCCTACCTGGAGAAATAAGAGCAGAATTGGTAAAAAGAGGCTGTAAGACAGTGGAGGGAGTGACTGCCGGGTTGGAGTGGTATCTGGAAGCCCAACATTGGGGAGGACCCGAGAGGGAGGGGGGAAAGCCCCGACCCCAGGGGGGTGGGGGTACCAAAAGTTGCTCCTCCAAGATGGGGCAAAAGGAAGGGATGCCGGACTCCACTTGGCTGGGGAAAAAGGAGAAAGGAGGGCTCCCATGGGAGGAAAAGAAGGTGGCCTCTTATGGGGTACAGAAGTGTTATAAGTGTGGGAGAACGGGGCATTTCAGGAAGGATTGCCCGGGTCGGGAGGGATGGATCTCCCAGGTTAACGAGGGATCTAAACCCAGGTATACGGCCCCTTTAGAGGTGGAAGGTTTACCGGTAGTGGCCATGTTGGACTCCGGGGCCGACCAGTCCATGATCTCCCGGCGGTTATGGGACCGAATACGAGGGAGGAGGAATAGGGGACGGGATACCTATGAGGGAGCGGTAGCAATACAGTGTATCCATGGGGCCAGTACACGATACACCCTCCATAGAGTGAACCTAAAAGGGCCCACAGGCGACATAGAAATGGCTATGGCGGTTCTTCCAAGGTTACCCCAGGAGATGATTTTGGGAAGGGATTGGCCCCCTTTTTCCGATTGTATTAGAGAGAGAAGAGTATGGGTAACTACTCGGGCTCAGGCTCTTCGGGACCTAGAGGGGCAGGAAGAGGGAATAGAAGATATCTTTCCGTTCCAGGGTGAGGTCTTAGGGGAGCCGGGAAAAGAGAGAAAAGGGAAGGCCGTGAAAAAAAAGGAGAAGAGGGGTAGACAGGAGGCATTGGAGCAGGTGAGGGCCGAAAGCTATCTACCGGTAGCCCCAAAAGAACTGAGGGAACAGTTTCCTCAATTTCACAGGGAACAGGCAAATGATCCGACATTAGAATATGCCTGGGGGAGGGCCCGACAGGGGGAAGATCAAGAGGCTCCGGGGTTCCGGATAGAAGGGGACATCTTATATCGGCAAGTGCCAAACTGGGAGAGCCCTGAGGGGGGGAGACAGCTGGTAGTTCCCCAGGCTTTCCGTCCCCTGGTCATAAGGCTCGCGCATGATCACCCGTTAGGTGGGCATAAGGGCACCCAAGCCACCTTGACTCAGATTTTGGCTAGATTTTATTGGCCGGGAGTCTATAGGGAGGTGGAAAATTATTGTCCTGCCCCAACTGTCAGAAGGTGTCAGACAGGTTCCCACCCAAAGCCCCTTTAAATCCTATTCCGAGGGTGGAACAACCGGGGAAAAGGATAGCAATGGATATTATTGGCCCAGTCACGAAATCAAAAAGGGGTTTCTTATATGTGTTGGTGGTAATGGATATGGCCACGAGATATCCATGGGCTGTGCCTATAAGGAGCATATCCGCTAAAGTTATTGGCCGGGAGCTAATAAAAATATTCTGTGAGGTGGGTTTTCCCCGGGAGGTTCTGACGGATAGGGGATCCAACTTCATGTCCAGGACCCTAAAGCAAGTGTGGGAGGCGTTTGGGATACAACATCTCCGTACAGCGGCCTACCATCCCCAAACCAATGGGATGGTAGAGCGGTTTAATAAAACCTTAAAGGGCATGATAAAAAGAGCTCTAGGGGAAGATAGGACCAGCTGGGACCAACTGCTGCCTTTTGCGTTATACGCTTACCGAGAAAAGGTGCACGACTCTTTAGGAGTGTCCCCTTTTGAACTCCTGTTTGGCAGGAGGCCCCGGGGCATTTTGGACATACTGCAAGAACAGTGGGTAACCCCAGAGGCCACGGATCAGTCAGTAGTCGAGTACTTACAGGATCTGAGGGCAAGATTGGGTAAGATACAAGAATATTCTCAGGAGAGGTTCGAAGAGAACCAAAATCTCCAAAAGAAATATTATGATAGGGGTACTAAAGAAAGGGAGTTTCAACCAGGGGATAGAGTGCTCATATTAATCTCGGAGGACCCGCATAGGTTCGCTTCTAGGTGGAAGGGCCCCTGGGTGGTGAAGAAGCGTCTAGGCCCCCTCACGTATGAGGTAGAAAACGAGAAGGGAAGAGTTCAAACTTTCCATGTAAACCTGATAAAACCCTGGGTAGCCATGGTAGGCTTACAGGCTAGGGTGGAAGAAAAAGAGGGAGAGGAGTTGGGCCCCCAAATAAGGGATATCTTCCAGCCTGGGGAGCCGGGGGTTAATCCCCATTTGACCCCGGTACAAAAAAAGGAGTTAGGGAGCTTACTAAGAAGGTTTAAGGACGTATTAACAGCTTGCCCTGGAAGTACCCAGCTAGTGCAGCATGACATAGTAACGGAGAGGGGAAAGATAGTACGACAAAAACCCTATAGGCTTTCTCCCATGAAAAGGCAAGAGGTAATAAAACAAGTGCAGGAAATGTTAAACTTTGGGGTGATTGAGGAATCCAATAGCCCCTGGTCCAGCCCCGTGGTGCTAGTACCCAAGCCCGAGGGGGAGTGGCGGTTCTGTATCGATTTCCGCCAGCTAAACACCATTTCTCGGGCAGACGCCTATCCTATGCCCTATATTGAGGAGCTGGTGGACCGGTTAGGAACCGCCCAATATCTCACCACCCTGGACTTAACAAAAGGGTATTGGCAAATCCCACTTACTCCCGGGGCTCAGGCAAAGACAGCTTTTAGCACACCAATGGGCCTGTACCAGTTCAAAAGGTTGCCTTTTGGCCTGAATTCAGCAGCTGCGAGCTGTCAAAGATTGCTAGATCGGGTTCTTAGACCCCATCAGGCCTACGCAGCGGCGTACATGGATGATGTGGTCATACACAGTGGGGAATGGGATACCCATGTGGTACAGGTAGGGGCGGTGCTGCAGGCTTTCCGAGAGGCAGGACTCACCCTGAACCCAAAGAAATGTCATTTTGCGCAATTTCGGGTGAAGTATTTGGGTTACAATGTGGGCCGAGGGGAAGTAAGGCCTTTGATAAATAAGGTTAAAAGCATACAGGAGTTTCCCCGCCCAAACACCAAAAAGCAATTGAGGCGCTTCCTGGGAATGGTAGGATACTACCGCCGTTTCATCCCTCTGTTTTCAGCTATGGCCACCCCCTTAACGGACATGCTAAGAGGGAAGAACCCTGATCATTTGAGATGGGGGGAGGGGGAACTGACGGCTTTTGAACAGATGCAGAAGGCCCTGTGTCAAGAGCCGGTCTTGAAGGCAGTAGATTTCGAGAGGCCCTTTATCCTGCAAACAGATGCCTCAGGAAGGGGGTTGGGGGCGGTACTATCCCAGGAACATAACAGGGAAGAACATCCCGTGTTGTATTTGAGCCGAAAATTATTGCCCCATGAAGAGCATTACTCCACAATAGAGAAAGAATGCTTGGCCATACGGTGGGCCGTACAGGAATGTAATGTTTATTTGGAAGGAAAAAAATTCAAACTGGTAACGGACCATGCTCCATTGAAATGGCTGAACATGATGAAAAACAATAATGGACGATTAATGCGATGGTACCTAGCTTTACAGCCATTTCAATATGAGGTGGAGCATCGTCCTGGGAAGTGTTTGGCTCATGTGGACGCCCTATCCCGGGTAGACGAAGAAAAGGGAGCAAATGAAAGAAAAGGGAGAGAGGCGAGCTTAAGGGGGGGGGGGGGGGGGTATGTAAAGGGAATGTGGAAAACCATAGGGACCTGGGAGAAACACAGGGAACCAGATCCTACAACCCCCAAAAAGCCACAGAGGAGATTCTCCCTTACCGGCCGCTTTTCCCCAAGAGACAACTTAGGGGCAAGAACTACAAATCCCAGCAGCCACCTTGGGAAAAAGAGAGACAAACCAGGGTGCATTCACAAGAGTCACCAGAAGGGGGCTGCAGGAGAAGGAGTAATACTAATTCTCCAACCTGGGGGAAAGAGAGGTGGAACAGGTGGGAAAAAGAAGAGAAAAAGCCCGAAAGGGTTAATGAGGAAAATGAGGAGCATCTGGGAAGAGGGTGGGGCGAGGAGAGTATGGACTGGGCTCCTGAGAAGGAGAAAGAGGAGTTTGGGCCTTGGCCCATGGAGCTGACAGTACCCGAGCAAACCCTGGAGGAGCCCATGGATGTATCAGCTCTGGCCCAGAGAAAGCCACAGAAGTAAGACCGTCCCTGGCTAAGCAGGCCAGAGAAGGAAAGGGGTCATGCGGGAGGAGGTCAGAAGAGTAAGTAAAAGTCTGACCAAGTGGGTGGGACCCCAGGCTTTGAGCCCGCGCAAAGCCAGAGGAACTGTGGACTTGAAAAAGCCAAGGTATAGTGCTGTTTTTGAGCGCTTGGCTACCTGAACTGTGGACTTAAAGAGCCAAGTTATATTGCTGTTTTGAGCGCTTGGCTACCTGAACTGTGGATTTAAAAAAAAGCCAAGTTATATTGCCATTCTGAGAGAGCTTGGCTACCTGAACGGTGGATTTAAAGAGCCAAGTATAGTGCTGTTTTTGAGAGCTTGGTTACCTGAACTGTGGATTTATAAAAACCAAGGTGTCCTGAGCTGTTTTTGTTTTTGGGTGTTTTTTTTTGATCCCAGGCTGTATGGTGCCTGGGTTATAACAAGCCCGGGTGGAACTGAATTAGAGTTTCTCTCTTTTGGAGCCGCTCCGCCCCAGGAATCTGAAAAGGGGAACCAGCGGCTGAAGCCTGGGCTGAGTTCTCCCAAGCTGAATGAGAGAACAATAAAAGGGAAAAAGTTTGTATTTGATCCTGATGTGTTTTTTTTTGTTTGTTTCTTTATTGAACAAGACTTGTATGCTAAAGGCTGCTGAGAAGGGCGGATAGCCCTAGAGGCTGAGCAACGCCCAGCAACCTATTACAATATGTATACATACTGAGGGCCCTATTTACTAAGCCATGAGTGTCTCTAGCATTAGAGCGTGCCAAAAATGCTAGCGCACCTTAGTAAACAGGGTCCTGAGTGCTGTTTCCAAAAGCATTTACTTGGGTAAATGGACAATTTGAAAGTTAAACCCAAAGCACTAAAAAAAATAAGCTTCACATAACAGTGTTAAATTTTCAGAATTGCAAGTCACAGCACTAATAATGAAACTAACTTTTTATAGAAGGAAAAGCCTAATAATCAATCAGGAATTGAACTTATATGCCTGATCTTATTTACCAACGGCAAAAAAACCCAAAACCTCTTATGTAATCAAAGTGCAAGAGAATTTTTCAAAAACTTATAACTTGGGTGTTCAAATGAACTGTAAAACGGTCCTCCTGATAGCCAGCGTCTTGCAGTGTAATCACCGTTGTCTCAGGGGAGAATGTGGACCTCTACATTCATTGTAGACACTATCTCGAGATATACCAATGAACACTTCCAATTTGAAAGTTACCCACTCTCTCCTTGGGTAGAACAACTCACTTATGGCTCTTTGAGTTTATGTGGCTGTCAGAATTTATTGGTTTGTCTGCTTTCACTGCTGCTCCACATTTTTGCCCCTAAGAGGATGTCATCTCAGTGACTACATAGTCCTTAAGCTGACCCTGATGCCTGCAGATAGAAAATGTATAGAAGTGTGTACAAGAAACTCATGGAGGCTCTACAGGCTCCGTGTGATCATGGAGAGCCCAGACACAGTCATCATGTGAGATATGAGGGTCTGCCAGAGAAGTAAGAGGCAGCGTCTCAGGGGAGCTGATGGAGATAGCCAGAATTTATCCCGTACACCAACCAAGTGTGCGATGGCTATAATGTGCACGTGCAAGCGTATTTTTAAACATTGCAGGCACAGGGCTGAAAGATCAGCATGATTGCCTCAAGCCAGGGGTGTAGCTACGCGGGGGCATGGGCCCCCATAGATTTGGCCCTGCCCCCCCGCCGCCAACCCCTTCGACCCCCCTCCAGCCACCAACCCTCCCCCGCCGTCGGGTACCTTTGCTGGCAGGGGTTGGGGACCCCTGCCAGCAAAGGTACCCGACGGTGGCGAGGGAGGGTTGGCGGGGGGAGGGGGGTCAAAAGGGTTAGCGCGGGGGGGGGGGGTCAAAGGTGGTGGTGGCGGCGCCGGGGGGGGGGGCCTAAAATGTGCCCCCTCACCTCAGGCTCTGGACCCCTCTCCCGCCGAAGTCTGGCTACACCCCTGCCTCAAGTTTTTAAAATATTTATTTATTATATTTGTATCCCACATTTTCCCGCATAGCAGTAGGTTCAATGTGGCTTACAAGTTCTGGCGAGGAGAGTACCAACTCCGGGAATAAAAACAGAGTGGAAAATTGAGTAACAGTAGGTGCAAGGAAGCTGATAAGGTTCCGGAAAAGAGAATACAACTCTGGGATGAATATATAGTAGCATATCAAGAGAAGTAAAAATAAAACTATGTGGTGACATGCAGCAAACGATGGCTGGGCTGTTGCAGACCTGAAGCATTGTGCTTCCTTCACCCTCCATTTGCAGTTTACAGTTTGTTACAATGTGATACACTTCGATATGTAATCATAGATCACAGTAATGTACACAATTTTAAATTTATATGAGAAAAGAACTCCAGAATATAAAAGACCTGCCCATATTCATATCAAGACCTAAACATCCAAGCTGACAGATAACCCAAGTTTTATCAACAGACCTCGATCTTGTCCCTAAATGCTAGCTGAAAATCTTCGACAATATTTTAAATTTCTTAAGACAGTTATGCTTTAATTGAGACTGGTAACCTGTTCCAAAGCATGGGGCTAAACAGCAAAATGCATGATCTTGTATCGATTCTAATTGAGCCTTTGCAGGCACCAGAATAACCAGTTTATGATATAGTTTAGGATATAGGAGCTGGAGACACCTAATAAGGATATAGGAGCTGATGACACATCGCAGTTCAGGAGGATGGCCGAGGAGCAATGTCCAAGGTGAGGACTATGTGGGAAATGGGGAAAAACTGGCATCAAGTGAGGCCTAGATGGAGAAGAGAGTGATGGGAGAAGCCAGTCATGCAGAGAACGTCTCCCCAGTGATGTGCTGACAGGGAGATCAAGAGGGGCAGTGGCACAGATGTACCAGCTTGATGGAGGCGCTGGAGGAGCCAAGAGTCCAAAACCAAAAGCACAGGGCCTTTCTGATGGGGAAAGAGGGGGGACTGCAGATACAAATATTATTCTCTGGGTACTGGAGAGACCCATTGTACACTACTACATCTGCCTGCAGGAGGGATTGGCAGGGCGCCAGCAGTGAGTGAAGACTGTGCTGCTCTGGTACAGGAGCCAACAAGAGAAGGAGCGCATGATCTGGTGCAGGAGGTAATGGTGCTGGTGCCGCTTGATAAGTGATCATATGATCAGCTTTGATGTCAGCTTTGGAGTAACTACACACAGGAAATCCAATACGTTAGCATTTAACTTTCAAAGAGGAGACTATGATAAAATGAGAAGAACAGTGAAAAAAAAAAACTTAGAGGAGCAGCTGCGAAGATCAAAAATTTACATCAGACATGGATGCTGTTCAACTGTATTCTGTGTATTAAAAAAGGAGGAAGGAAGACCAAACATCCGGCATGGTTAAAAAGTGAGGTGAAGGAAGCTATTAGAGCTAAAGGAAAATCCTTCAGAAAATGGAAGAAGGAGTTGACTGAAAATAATAAGACACGAAAAGGAAATCCAGCTAGGTGGATGGACAACAGAATCCCATGTAATCAATAAAGTATAAGGGAAAATGGGAAATGGACCAATGACTAAAGAGACTGGGACAGCTGGATCATATGTGGGAAATATGGGAATTGCGTTCCAAGACGTATGAAGAGAGACTTGCTGACCTGAACATGTATACCCTGGAGGAAAGGAGGAACAGGGGTGATATGATACAGACGTTCAAATATTTGAAAGGTATTAATCCGCAAACAAATCTTTTCCGGAGATGGGAAGGCGGTAGAACGAGAGGACATGAAGTGAGACTGAAGGGGGGCTGACTCACAAAAAATGTCAGGAAGTATTTTTTCACAGAGAGGGTGGTGGATGCTTGGAATGCCCTCCCACGGGAGGTGGTGAAGATGAAAACGGTAACGGAATTCAAACATGCGTGGGATATACATAAAGGAATCCTGTGCAGAAGGAATGGATCCTCAGAAGCTTAGCCGAAATTGGGTGGCGGAGCAGGTTGGGGGAGGAGGGGTTGGGAGGCGAGGATAGTGGAGGGCAGACTTATACGGTCTGTGCCAGACCCAGTGATTGGAGGCGGGACTGGTGGTTGGGAGGTGGGGAATCCTGCTGGGCAGACTTATACGGTCTGTGCCCTGAAAAGACAGGTACAAATCAAGGTAAGGTATACACATATGAATTTATCTTGTTGGGCAGACTGGATGGACCATGCAGGTCTTTTTCTGCCGTCATCTACTATGTTACTATGTTTTTTAGGTAGAGTTGAGAGGAAAAGTTGAGGGGGATCAACATGAGGTCAGGTCTGGGTGGCACTGGGATAGACTTGAGCACGGAGATTGGCAGCAGCAGAGGAGCATTCAGTCCGTCTTGCGCTGACTTCCTTGTCCTACATGTGGCAGGAGTTGGCAGAGGTGCTCTGTAGCAGTGCTCTGTGTGCCCAAGAATCACACCACCAGAAACCAACCATTTTGTTGTAGAGCTCATGTCAGAGAGCTGGGAACTGCTTAAGTACATTGATGAGGACACAGGTGTCTCTGAGCCCCATTGACTAGGCAGCTATAGATTTGACTTGCCCTGACTAGCCTTGGTTCTTGATTCATCTTTATGCACCCTCAAACATAATACTGTCACTTTCTGCCTCACAGAATCCTCCTTTCCTCCCTTCTTGGCAAATACTTGCTGTACCCTGCCAGCATTTTAGAGTAGTCGGAATGCTCCCCAAACGTTCAACCTGGGATGCTGGAAATTCAAGCCACAGTAACTCAGTCTGGATGTGGGTGTGGAGTGGGGGAAGGGGGATTTTTCTTCCTTTCTTTCTTTCTTTTTTCTGCCACATTCAATCTACCTCAATGACTCTCAGCTTTTTCTTCTGCAGTGTCAGATGACTGATGGTGCTTCTTGTTCATTTCACTTTCTGCACCAGTGCTCACAGGAGTGATGTAGGTGAGCTAACGTATGTTATTGTATAGCGAACTGGTAAACTGGAACAAGGATGGCTTTCAACGAGAAAGTTTAGACTGGAGAGCATTGTAGGATTCTGCTGTACTATAAGCAACTGAACACCCAGGAAAACAGGTTCTGTTTTAAAATAATAAAGTCAATCATTTTACATGGTTTCATTGTAGATGTTGATAATAAATCGAAAGATTGTGTGGAAAACCATTGGCTGAATTTTCAGCAGTGGCAGTCTATTCATTTAAAACACTAGCCATAGCGCTTACATTATAGTTATATTCGGCACCGCAATCCCCCTATAATCCACACTACAATAGAAGTTACGCACCAAAACAGTGGTGAAAGTGCAGGTATGCACGTAAGTGCACTTAGGTGTTATTTGGAAACTTGGGGATCGATATTCAGCCAGCGGTATTATTCCCAAATATTCAATGCCAGGCCACATCCGGGCACTGACATTGATTGTCTTCCTAAACGAAACATGGATTCGTGATAAAGACAATCCCATAATCATAGACCTATGCTCCCCTGGATACAAAATTTTGAATTGGACTAGAACTGGGAATAAAGGAGGAGGTATAGCACCCATCTACAGATCCTTCTTCACAGTGGAATCCATTACAGAATCCATAACACCACAACTGGAAATTGCCTCAGAATAAGTGACAAAGCCTTACAAAACCACCTAAGCTGCATACGTTTCTACAGATCAATGGCCCAAACACACTTCATGGACTTTATATCTAACACCTGCACAACCAATTCCAACATACTGATAATAGGAGACATTAACCTACACTTAGAAAATCAAAACTCTGAAAGCACAAGGGACTGTGGTGAATTCCTGCACCTCTGGGACTTCCAATGGTCACCAGAATCTTCTATGCAAATGACATGCTTTTAGACTTAATATCGTACAGATTCTCACCAAACCAGGACTTTACCATACAAAACCAAAACTGAACAGAAATTCTGTGGTCCAACCACTTCAAACTAAACATGACCCTCTATTGGAGAGAAGTAAGGATCACCCCAACACAAACACGAACCATTCTTAACTCACAAGGAAAAGTCGACACAACTAAATTCTGGTCCTCCATCTAATTACCCTACCACTATGCAACACAACCAAGAGCGTGAGATCCTACCTAACCTTTCACGTACCCAAATGCCAAGGCCTGAAATACAAAACCACTTACTCAAGTTTCTCTTGCGTGTACACCAAAATCTGGAACTGCTTAACAAAAAACCTAAAATCCATAAACTACCTACAATTCAGAAAACACCTGAAAGCACACCTCTTCAAAACACTCCTCCTAGATGACAACACTTAGCCAAACAGCAGACAGACCACCACTGCTTATCGATGTACTGAACTAATCTTTTCTGATCACACCACACTGCCTCTAATATGTAATCTGTGTTCTATTAATTTTGCTGTAACCTACATTGAAACTGGTGGGAAAATGTGGGGTATAAATGCAATCAAGCAAGCAATAAATAAATAAATAAAATCATGAGTGGATTGGAATAGTTAAATAGGGAATAGTTGTTTTACTTGTGAAATAACACAACAGGACACTCCATGAAACTGATGACCTGCAGATTAAATACAAATCTTAGGAAGTGTATTTCACACAGTGCATAAAGTGGTGGAGTTTGTTACCACAGCATGTGGTCAAGGTGGGGTTCAAAGAAGATTGGACAAGTTCCTGGAGAAAAGTTCATAGAAATTATTAGCTAGATAGACATAGGCAAACCATTGCTCATCCCTGGCAATGAACTATGAGAATCAGATCTGCTTTAGGTACCTGTGACCCAGACTGGCCACTGTCTGAGACAGGATGCTAGACCTGATGGGCCTAGGTCTCACGCAGGGCCCAATGCACAAAACTTACCAGGCTAGCAACATGCTTTTTTGACCAGTTCCAGCCAATTTAGTGAGCACATTATTCATCAGGAGATGCACAAAAGGGTTCTGCAGGCTGTTTTCCATTCGCCATGCAGGGGACTGGGGTTCAAATGCCAGACCTGGGTTTTGAAATAAACTTTGGTTATTTAAATTGTTTTTAGCCACTAACAGGATCTGTATTATAACATTCTTTTTTCAGTTGTGGTATTTGTTCTCCGTTTTAGAAAGTCATGAGATAGGAGGTAATGTCCTATTGTAGATTAAAACTGGTTAAATTAAAAGATAGAAAACAGAGAGTAGGGTTAAATGGTCAGCATTCTCAATGGAGAAGGGTAGATAGTGGGCTTCCCCAGGGGTCTGTGTTGGGACCGCTGCTTTTTAACATATTTATAAATGATCTAGAGATGGGAGTAACTAGTGAGGTAATTAAGCCCCCTGTTTACTAAGTCCCAAGGCAATGCCGACACAGCCCATTCAAAATGAGTGGACTATGTTGGCATTAGTGCAAGGCAGCCGCTAGTGCGGCATAGTAAACTGGGGTAAATTTGCTGATAACACAAAGTTATTCAAAGTTCTTAAATCACATGAGGACTGTGAAAAATTGCAAGAAAACCTTGCGAGACTGGGCATCCAAATGGCAGATAACATATAATGTGAGCAAGTGCAAAGTGATGCATGTGGGAAAGAGGAACCCAAACTATAGCTAAGCGATGCAAGGTTCCAAATTAGGAGTCACAGCCCAGGAAAAGGATCTAGGTGCCATCATTGATGATACATTGAAACCCTCTGCTCACTGTGCAGCAGCGTCTAAGAAAGCAAATAGAATGTAAGGAATTATTAGGAAAGGAATGGAAAACAAAAATAAGAATATTATAGTTCCTTTGTATTGCTCCATAGTGCGACCGCACCTCGAATACTGTGTGCAATTCTGGTCACCACATCTCAAAAAAGATATATTAGAACAGAGAAGGGCAGCGAAAATGATAAAGGGGATGGGACGACATCCCTATGAGGAAAGGCTAAAGCGGCTAGGAGCTCTTCAGCTTGGAGAAGAGACAGCTGAGGAGAGATATGATACAGGTCTATAAAATACTGAGTAGAACAGATAGATGTGAATCGCTTGTTTACTCTTTCTAAAAACATTGCGTTTTTTTCTAGCAAAAAAGATGCCGGTACTCAAATGCCTGCCCTTCAGGGGTGAGGTAATCACTGAAGAACCAGCCCTACAATAGCCAGGCCCCCTGCAACCAGTCACAGAAGAGCCTGATCTCTTTCATTAAAACTTGGGGACCATGGGTCAATTTTAGCAGATAGTGGGAAAAGGTGCCGGCACTCAGTACCTCCAAGTACCCCCTCAAAAAAAAGCCCTGTCTAAAAATACTAGGACTGGGGGGCACACAATGAAGCTACTAATGGGCTCATTTTCGAAAGAGGATGCCCATCTTTTGACATAAATCGGAAGATGGGCGTCCTCACAGGGTTGTCCAAATCGGTATAATTAAAAGCCGATTTTGGACATCCAACTGCTTTCCGTCACAGGGACGGCCAAAGTCAAGAAGCGTATTGGAGGCGTAGCGAAGGCGGGACATGGGCGTGCCTAACACTTGGACGTCTTCGACCCGTAATCGAAAGAAACAAGGACGTCCCTGACGAACACTTGGATGACTTTACCTGAGACCACCGGAGAGAATCGGGGATGACCTCCCCTTACTGCTCTAGTGGTCACTAACCCCCTCCCACCCTCAAAAAACATCTTTAAAAATACTGATTGCCAGCCTCAGATGTCATACTCAGGTCCATCACAGCAGTATGCAGGTACCTGGAGCAGTTTTAGTGGGTGCAGTGAACTTCAGGCAGGCGGCCCTTCCCCCCCTACCTGTTACGTTTGTGGAGGAAACAGCGAGCCCTCCAAAACCCACCAGAAACCCACTGTACCCACATCTAGATGCCCCCCTTCACCCGTAAGGGCTATTGTAGTGGTGTACATTTGGGGGTAGTGGGTTTTGGAGGGGGGGTTGGGGGGCTCAGCAAACAAGGTAAGGGAGCTATGTACCTGGGAGCACTTTATGAAATCCACTGCAGTGCCCCCTAGGGTGCCCGGTTGGTGTCCTGGCATGTCAGGGGGACCAGTGCACTACAAATGCTGGCTCCTCCCACGACCAAATGGCTTGCATTTGGTTGTTTCTGAGATGGACGTCCTTGGTTTCCATTATCGTCGAAAACCAGAAACCAAGTCTAAGGATGACCAGATTTCAGGATTTGAGCGTCCCTGGCCATATTATCGAAATGAAAGATGGACGTCCATCTTGTTTTGAAAATAAGGGTTTCCCCACCCCTGGATGGGGACGTTTTGCGAGGACGTCCAAATTGAAATGAGGACGTCCCTTTCGATTATGCCCCTCCACGTAGTAAATTTAAAACAAACCGGACAAAAAATTTATTCACTCAGTGTGTAATTAAACTCTGGAATTTGTTGCCAGATAATGTGGTAAAAGTAGTTATTTTAGCAGGGTTTTAAAAACGGTTTGGATAATTTTCTAAAAGAAAAGTCCATAAAACATTATTAAGATGAACTTGGGAAAATCCACTGCTTATTTCTAGGGTAAACAGCATAAAATCTGTTTTACTGTTCTGGGTTCTTGCCAGGTACTTGTGACTTTGATTGGCCACTGCTGTAAACAGGATACTGGGCTTGATGGACCTTCGGTCTGTCCCAGTTATGACAACTCTTATGTTTGTCACAATGTTTTTATTTGTGTTATAATAGTTTTTGTATCATTATGTGTATTGCATTTTGTTTTTAATTTTTATCTACTGATCACTGTAAACGGCTTTAAAACCTTACAGTATTAATTGGTATATTAAGCAAATAAATCAAATCAACTCAGAGAGAGGAGGCAGTTGGGGAAAATGAAAATCCCAGTGTGATGTTTTTTTAAATAAATTCTGTATAGTCCTGTACTCCTAGTGAGTTTCAGCTGCTGCAGCTGGTACTGAGGGTAGTTCCCTGTTTTGAAGCATTTAGCAGTGGAAGAAACTTGACCTGGTCCTGATAATGTGCATTGTATGCTTTGCTCCAATTATTCCCTACTAGCCGAGACTCTAGGTCTTATTTACTTCAGCTGAACATACAGGTATTTCATGTTTAAAGTGGGTTTTGTTTTGAGGTATGGGCTAATAATTACCATATGCAAATGTAATTGGATATGATGATAATTTGTTAACAGAATGAATTTTGGATTAATTTACTCATTTTCACTGATTAGCTTTTCACTAGCTTTTGGAAAGCAGGTGAGAGAGAGAGAGAGAGAGAGAGAGAGAGAGATAACTGCAGAACCCCAGTAGGGGAAGGGACTTGAAGCTGGAGACAGTAGGGGCCAGATGCAGTAAACTTAACGAGCCAGCAATGTGGTTTTTAAACTGGTTCTAGCCAGTTTAGCGCGCAAGTAGTAAACCGGGACATGCACAAAAGGGTTCTCCGAACCATTTTCCTGTCACGGTAGCAGCTAACGAAAACGGAATGCAAATGAGCTAATTTTTATAATAATGCGATGCACTACTGTTTCCGACCCCATGCACAAAAGCAGTCCCTACCGTTACTGTGGAAATTTTAATGTGAGGTGTGGACCTGCCGGTTCTTCATTATTGCAAGTAGGAGAAGGGAAGAAACAAGGCAGGGAATATGGGGCACAAA
The DNA here is from genome assembly GCF_901765095.1 of Microcaecilia unicolor. NCBI lineage: Eukaryota > Metazoa > Chordata > Amphibia > Gymnophiona > Siphonopidae > Microcaecilia > Microcaecilia unicolor. The sequence goes on along the minus strand of NC_044032.1, from coordinate 239,605,818 downwards.
AAAAAAAAAATAGTATAACAGCTTTTCTCCGAGGACAAGCAGGCTGCTTGTTCTCATTGATGGGTGACGTCCGCGGCAACCCCTCCAGAGATCTTCCCTAGCAAAGATGTTTGCTAGGCCTCGCGCGCACGCCGACCGAGCATGCGCGACCCGTCTTCCTGCCTGAACCCGCTCGTGTTCGTCAGTCTTCTTTTTTCCGCACTCGGGACGGCTGTGTTTACCGTCGTTCTGTGCCCTCAGAAGACCCTCGCGCTTTTCTTCCGTCCTTCCGTTTCGGAAGTCTTCTTTTGTTCTCCTTCGCGTGTTCTTAAAAAAAAAATTTCCTTTATTTTAAAGGTTCTTTTTCCCGTGTAAGTTTCCTTTCGCTTTCGATAGTGGCCCTGTTGGCCGTTCGTACGGGTTTTTTTCTCCCTTTATTTTTGGTGCCTTTGCCATCATCGCGAATTTTGATTTCGCCAGCGTGATTTTTCCACCCATGTCATCGAAGCCTCCCAGCGGCTTCAAAAAGTGCACCCAGTGCAACCGGGCTGTCTCGCTCACTGATAGGCACGCTTCGTGCCTTCAGTGTCTGGGGGCTGGGCACCGTCCTCAGGCCTGTACTCTCTGTTTGTTAAAAAAAGAGAACTCAGGCGGCGAGATTGGCCCAGTGGAACGTTCTGTTTGGGGCCTCGCCCAGTGCTTCGACGGTCTCAGTATCCAGGTCATCAGCCGGTGCATCGATGTCGGTGGTACCGAGGTCATCGACTGGTGCTCCAGCGTCTACGGTACCGAGGTCATTGTTAGTACTGATGTCGTCGGAGGGTGCTTCTTCGTCCAGAGTGCAGGTGAGGGCTGTCCATTCCCCTGCTGGTGGCAGTGAGCCCTCGAGTAGGTCTCCCCCTGCCTCGAGGGCTCCTGCGGTACAGCCCCACCCCCCCCCCCCCGGGATCGACCTTCTTCGGACCCGGCCCCGAGGAAGCGGCGCTTGGATTCGACGTCCTCCTCGTCGGTACCGGGAGGTTCCGGTGACATGCTTCGTGTGAAGGCAAAGAAGCATCGGCACCGGTCACCTTCCCGACATGGTACGGAGAGCTCTGGGTTGCCGAGGGAGTTGGCACCCACTAGGCATCGACGCCGGGAGGACTGCTCACCCTCTATTCAGGAGGTGTCGATGTGCTCTACCCTGGACAGCCCGGTACCGCCTCCGCGTCCCCAGCAGATTCTCAGTTCGTCACCTGTACCGGACTCCCAGCCTTCCTCGACAGCCGCTCTAAGCGACAGCCTCAGGGCCATCCTTTCAGGGATCCTGGAGGAGCTGTTGCGCCCTTCTTCTCCGGTACCGGGGGTGCTTGTGCCGCCGGTGCCGTCAAGTGAGGCGTTGGCTGGCCCCTTGCCCGTCGTGAGGTCTCCGGGGCCGGTACCGCTTGCGGTGTCCGCGTCGGCCGCCTCCCAGGTAGACTCTCCGATGACGTCGATGGAGGGAGCTTAATCGCCGCCGATGCGGGAGTCTACTTCTCAACGTTCCCACCGTGGCCATGTGTCTACGGAGTCGAGGCAGGCGCATCTTCGGACAGAGGTTCATGAACTAGTGTCCGATACTGATGGTGAGGCCTCGTGGGAAGCAGAGGAAGACGTTAGATATTTCTCGGATGAGGAGTCTGACGGTCTTCCTTCTGATCCCACTCCTTCCCCTGAAACACAGCTTTCTCCTCCTGAGAGTCTATCTTTTGCGGCCTTTGTCCGAGAAATGTCTACGGCAATTCCCTTCCCTGTGGTTACGGAGGATGAGCCAAGAGCCGAAATGTTTGAGCTTTTGGACTATCCTTCGCCACCTAAGGAATCGCCCACAGTACCTATGCATCATGTCTTCAAGAAGACATTGCTGGAGAACTGGGCGAAGCCGCTAACTAATCCCCACATTCCCAAGAAGATCGAGTCCCAGTATCGGATTCATGGGGACCCTGAGTTGATGCGGACTCAGTTGCCTCACGACTCTGGAGTTGTGGATCTGGCCCTTAAGAAGGTCAAGAGTTCTAGAGAGTATGCTTCGGCGCCCCCGGGCAGAGACTCTAAAACCTTGGATTCTTTTGGGAGGAAGGCCTACCATTCCTCAATGCTCGTGGCCAAAATCCAGTCTTACCAGCTCTACACGAGCATTCATATGCAGAATAATGTGCGGCAGTTGGCGGACTTGGTGGATAAGCTCTCTTCTGAGCAAGCCAAGCCTTTTCAGCAGATGGTCAGGCAGCTGAAGGCGTGTCGTAAATTCCTGGCCAGGGGTGTTTACGATACTTTTGATGTCACATCCAGGGCCGCTGCTCAAGGTGTGGTGATGCGCAGACTCTCATGGCTGCGTGCCTCCGACCTGGAAAATAGGATCCAGCAGCGGATTGCGAATTCTCCTTGCCGGGGGGATAATATTTTTGGTGAAAAGGTCGAACAGGTGGTAGAGCAGCTCCACCAGCGGGACACCGCTTTCGACAAATTCTCCCGCCGGGCGCCTTCAGTATCTACCTCAACTGGTAGACCTTTTTATGGTGGAAGGAGGACACCTATTCTTCTAATAGGCGTAGGTACAATCCTCCCTCTCGCCAGCCTGCTGCCCAGGCCAAGCCCCAGCAAGCCCCTGCGGCTCCCCAGCAAAAGCAAGGGGCGGGCTTTTGACTGGCTTCAGCAGAGCATAGCCGAACTCAAAGTGTCTATGTCGGACGATCTGCCGGTCGGGGGGAGGTTAAAATTTTTTCACCAAAGGTGGACTCTCATAACCTCCGACCAGTGGGTTCTGCAAATAGTCCGGCAGGGATACTCCCTCAATTTGATTTCCAAGCCTCCAAATTGCCCACCGGGAGCTCAATCCATCAGCTTCCAGCACAAGCAGGTACTTGCAGAGGAACTCTCCGCCCTACTCAGCGCCAATGCGATCGAACCCGTGCCACCCGGGCAAGAAGGGCTGGGATTCTATTCCAGGTACTTCCTTGTGGAAAAGAAAACAGGGGGGATGCGTCCCATCCTAGACCTAAGGGCCCTGAACAAATATCTGATCCGAGAAAAGTTCAGGATGCTTTCCCTGGGCACCCTTCTTCCCATGATTCAGGAAAACGATTGGCTATGCTCTCTGGACTTAAATGATGCTGTCTTGTCCACAAGGAAGGTGAGCCCTTGGTTCCCGTAAGGCCCCGAAGGACCTCAAAGGACAGCCGTGCAACCCCAAGTCTTCACCCGCGGCGACCGCCATTCACCAAGGGTTGAGCCCCCAGCTGCGGGCGGTCAACGGGACTTCAGGAACCGCGGGGTTGTCGGACTGACTGGAACCAGGAGAGAAGTGGCCCGGTGGAAAAGAGTCGTCCACAGACAGGCTAAAGATCAGGGCAGGCAGCGAACAGCGTAGTCAGAGTCCAGCAAGAGGTCAAGGCAGGCGGCTAGCAGAGTAGTCAGAGTCAGGCAAAAGGTCAGGGCAGGCAGCTAGCAGAGAAATCCAGGAAACAGACCAAAAGTCCAGAATCAGCAACACCAGGAAACCAACTGAGCACAGGAACCACGGAGACTGGCCTCGGGTAACAGAACCTGAAGCAAAGTTCAAACTCAGTCTTACCCCTTAAGTACTGCTCAGGATCAGCCGCCCCACCCCCGCAGGTATTGCCGACCAACCCGAGCCTGGTTACTGACAGAGCCCTTCTGATTGGCTCTGTCTGCCCAATCCGGCACCTCAGAGGCGGAGCTCCAGACCCCCGCGCCCGGGAGAGACGAGGACCCCGGCCATCGCGCCTGGGCACCGCCTCCTCCTGCAGCGCCAACCCTGCCCCCACAGCCGGCCGCAATCGCCAGCCTCTGCCCTCGGCCCCGGGTCGAGCGGCCATCACCGCGGCGGGCCTCAGCTCCCCGCCGCGGCTTCCAACTCGACGCCCCTTGCCGCGATGGACGCCGGCTCTCGCCCCCCGCGGCGGAGGTGCTGGGAGGAGCAGCGGACACGACAGATGCTTACACTCATATCCCGATACTGCCAGCTCACAGACAGTAACTTCGATTCCGTCTGGGAACACGGCACTTTCAGTATTGTGTGCTACCCTTTGGTCTCGCCTCCGCACCCAGGGTGTTCACAAAATGCCTGGCGGTCGTAGCAGCGTCTCTACGCAGACTGGGAGTGCACGTGTTCCCTTACCTCGACGATTGTCTGGTGAAGAACACCTCCGAGGCAGGAGCTCTACAGTCCATGCAGATGACTATTTGACTCATGGAGCTACTAGGGTTTGTGATAAATTACCCAAAGTCCCACCTTCTTCCTGTTCAGAAGCTTGAATTCATAGGGGCTCTGCTGGATTCTCAGACAGCTCGTGCCTACCTACCGGAAGCGAGGGCCTACAATCTTCTGTCCCTTGTTTCTTGGGTATGAGCGTCTCAGCAGATCACAGCTCGGCAGATGTTGAGATTGCTCGGCCACATGGCCTCCACAGTGCATGTGACTCCCATGGCCCGCCTCCACATGAGATCAGCTCAATGGACCCTAGCGTCTCAGTGGTATCAAGCTGCTGGGGACCTAGAGGACGTAATCTTGCTGTCCACGAGTTTTCTTCAGTCCCTCCATTGGTGGACAATTCGGTCCAATTTGACTCTGGGACGTCCTTTCCAAATTCCTCAGCCACAAAAGGTGCTGACAACAGATGTGTCTCTCCTGGGATGGGGAGCTCATGTCGATGGGCTTCACACCCAAGGGAGTTGGTCCCTCCAGGAACAAGGTCTACAGATCAACCTCCTGGAGTTACGAGCGGTCTGGAACGCTCTAAAGGCCTTCAGAGATCGGCTGTCCCATCAAATTATTCAAATTCAGACGGACAATCAGGTTGCCATGTACTATATCAACAAGCAGGGGGGCACCGGATCTCGCCCCCTGTGTCAGGAGGCCGTCAGAATGTGGCTTTGGGCTCGCCAGAATGGCATGTTTCTTCAAGCCACGTATCTGGCAGGCGTAAACAACAGTCCGGCCAACAGATTGAGCAAGATCATGCAACCTCACGAGGGGTCACTCAATTCCCGAGTGGTACGCGAGATCTTTCAAGTGCGGGGCACCCCCTTGGTGGATCTCTTCGTCGCTCAAGTCAATCACAAGGTCCCTCAATTCTGTTCCAGACTTCAGGCCCACGGCAGACTAGCGTCGGATGCCTTCCTCCTGATTGGGGGGAGGGCCTCCTGTATGCCTATCCCCCCATACCTTTGGTGGGGAAGACTTTGCTGAAACTCCAGCAGGATTGAGGCACCATGATCCTGATCGCTCCCTTTTGGCTGCGTCAGATATGGTTCCCTCTTCTTCTGGAATTGTCTTCCGAAGAACCGTGGAGATTGGAGTGTTTTCCGACCCTCATTACTCAGAACGAGGGGGCGCTTCTGCATCCCAACCTCCGGTCCCTGGCTCTCACGGTCTGGATGTTGAGAGCTTAGATTTTGCCTCTTTGGGTCTCTCAGAGGGTGTCTCCCGTGTCTTGCTTGCTTCCAGGAAAGATTCCACTAAGAAGAGTTACTTCTTTCTATGGCGGAGGTTTGCCGTCTGGTGTGACAGCAAGGCCCTAGATCCTGTCCTACACAGACCCTGCTTGAATACCTTCTGCACTTGTCCGAGTCTCGTCTTAAGACCAACTCTGTAAGAGTTCATCTTAGTGCGATTAGTGCATACCATTACTGTGTGGAAGGTAAGCCGATCTCGGGACAGCCTTTAGTTGTTCACTTCATGAGAGGTTTGCTTTTGTCAAAGCCCCCCATCAAACCTCCTACAGTATCATGGGATCTCAATGTCGTTCTCACCCAGCTGATGAAACCCCCTTTCGAGCCACTAGATTCCTGCCATCTGAAGTACTTGACCTGGAAGGTCATTTTCTTGGTGGCAGTCACTTCAGCTCGTAGAGTCAGTGAGCTTCAAGCCCTAGTAGCTCATGCTCCTTATACCAAATTTCATCATAACAGAGTAGTCCTCCGCACTCACCCTAAGTTCTTGCCAAAGGTGGTGTCGGAGTTCCATCTGAACCAGTCAATTGTCTTGCCAACATTCTTCCCCCGTCCGCATACCCGCCCTGCTGAACGTCAACTGCACACGTTGGACTGCAAGAGAGCATTGGCCTTCTATCTGGAGCGGACACAGCCCCACAGACAGTCCGCCCAATTGTTTGTTTCTTTTGATCCCAACAGGAGGGGAGTGGCTGTCAGGAAATGCACCATTTCTAATTGGCTAGCAGATTGTATCTCCTTCGCTTCCGCCCAGTCTGGGCTGACTCTTGAGGGTCATGTCACGGCTCATAGTGTTAGAACCATGGCAGCGTCAGTGGCCCACTTGAAGTCAGCCACTATCGAAGAGATTTGCAAAGCTGCGACATAGTCATCTGTCCACACATTCACATCGCATTACTGCCTACAGCAGGATACCCGACGCGACAGTCGGTTTGGGCAGTCGGTGCTGCAGAATCTGTTCGGGGTTTAGAATCTTAACTCCACCCCTCTAGGCCCATTTTTTACAGGCTGCACTCTCAGTTAGTTGAAAAAGTTAGGTCAATCTCAGTAATGTCCTCGCCGCTGCGAGGCCCAATTGACCGTGTTTGTTGTTTTGAGTGAGCCTGGGGGCTAGGGATACTCTGTCAGGGAGAACAAGCAGCCTGCTTGTCCTCGGAGAAAGCGAAAGCTACATACCTGTAAAAGGTATTCTCCGAGGACAGCAGGCTGATTGTTCTCACAAACCCGCCCGCCTCCCCTTTGGAGTTGTGTCTTCCCTTGTCTTTGTTTTGCTATTTACTGGACTGACGAACACGAGCGGGTTCGGGCGGGAAGACGGTCGCGCATGCATGGTCGGCGTGCGCGTGCGAGGCCTAGCAAACATCTTTGCTAGGGAAGATCTCCGATTGGAGGGGTTGCCGCGAACGTCACCCATCAGTGAGAACAATCAGCCTGCTGTCCTTGGAGAATACCTTCTACAGGTATGTAGCTTTCGCTACATGCAGCTTCTTTACGTGTATGAAAACAGTGCCACATATGTTTCTTTTTCAAATTACATTTACTGGCAAGTAATTGGAGGGGGGAGGGGGGAGTACTGAAATGTAAAGCATAAAAGTAATGGTGACATACCAATAATGCAAGGAAGTTAAGGGTCCATCAAAGAAACAATGTTTGTGGGACACGGGCTTGGTTCCACCCCCAGCTGTTCCTGCTGCTTCCTTCTATTGGCCAGCTGACATCCTAGAACGCCCATCTCCCTGAATGTGGACTCTCATTGGCTGGCTCCTCCCTGTAGGGCTGCCCTGATGACATCACTGTAGAGCGGTGAACTGATTGGTTCCAAACTTCCTGGTGTCCCCCTCCACTGAGAGTGGCTAAACCAATTGGACAGCATCAACCTGAGATGCCCCACCCATTCATTACTGGAGGGGGACACCAGGAAGTTCGGAATCAATCAGTTCACAGCTCTAAAGTGATGTCATCAGGGAAGTCCTACAGGGAGGAGGAGTTGGGACAGCAGCCAGCCAATGAGAGTCCATCTTCAGGGAGATGGGCGTTCTAGGATGTCAGCCAGCCAACAGAAGAAAGCAGCAGGAATAGCTGGGGGTGGAACCAAGCCCTGATGCTGCTGATCTCTCACAGGAGAGTGGAGAGCAGCAGAGCGAGGTTTTTCTCACTTTTTCCCAGCAGCCAGAGGCAGGGAGCTGCAATACAGGTATGCCCATCCAAAAAAAAGTGCTTTTGTGTCTGCCAAAAAAAAAAAAAGGGGTAAATCCACAGCTATCATAAACGCTGCAACTACTGCAAGGCATTTTATGAGCACTCTGTGTGTGGACACAATGCCAAATGACTGAACGTGATACTGACGGTAGTGTTTCCGTACTCGAACTCTGAGGTTCCTCCTGTGTCCTGGATATATGTGGATGTGGGTGTAAGCATCCTTTTAAGTCCAGAGAGCATAACCAGTCATTTTCCTGAATCATGGGAAATTGGAAGCCCAGGGAAATCATCCTGAACTTTTCTTTCACCAGGTATTTGTTCATGGCGTTTAGGTCTAGCATGGGACGAAATCCACATCTTTGTGGGCACGAAATAGTACTTGGAATAGAATCCCATCCCTTCCCTTCTTTCTGTGGTGGAATGAGTTTGACTGCATAGGCGTTTAAACGGGAGGAAAAAGTTGCTTAGCAAGCACTTTCTAGTCCTGAGAGCTGAATTTTGTTGCTCTCGTTGGACAATTTGGAGGAGCTTGACACAAATTGAGTACGTAACCCTCCCAGTCTATTTGAAGAACCCACTGGTCTGAGGTTACAAGGGACCATCTTTCTTGGAAAAAATGTAGCCTCCCTCCTACCAGTAGGCCATCTGGAATGGGTACTTTTGTTACAAGAAATGATTTATCTTGGGGAAAAGAGCTCTAGAGCACTTGCTACTGTTTATAATTTAAGAGCAGGTGCTGTATTTATAAGTTTTAGGATATTAATTTCTCCACCAATCACCAAAAGGTGATAATTGCAATAAATTAAATAAATTAAGTATATATAAAAGATACCATATACTCAGAACACAAAGAGACCGTATTTTTAGCTTCAAAAAGGTTGATTTAATATACAATTGCACACGAGAGGTAGTTTTTTTAAGCAGATAATCTGTGCTTAAGTAAGGTAAAGTAAAGTAGCAGGTCTAGATCAAAAGTTATGTTACTTACAAGTCCTTGTTACATAGTATGAACAGTATGAGGTAAGCACATGTTTGCAGGACAGGAGCAGGGCTTCTGCAGTGAGTGGATCTGAGTTGCTTGCAGCTGAAGAGAGAATCTCGGGGAAACAGCTTTTGCTTTTATATCTTGCAAGCTGCAGAAGGATATGATCACAGAGTCCCAGCACCTGCTTCCTGGTTTGCACTGGATAACTTGCAAGGCATTATGGTTATTGTAGTCTGTTCACATGATCTGCAGATGTCCTGGTGTCCATTTGTCTGATAGTTGATGGGAGGGGCAGGTATACATCTGATGAAAGGCAAATGTTCTGTTTATGCTTTTCCTCTGAGTTCTTTGTGTTCTATGGGGTATTCAGGTACCCACCTTAGTCAAGCTTTTGTTAGGTGGGAGGGCAGAGGAAGCTTTTGTCTTTGTTAAGTGTTTGTAATTGACTAGCCCTGCCACCAGAAATTCCCAAGGAAAAGGGGAAAGAAGGCATTGAAATGCAGCGTCAATACATCTCCTAAAAGCTGCATTCTTATATTGATAATTCTAATTGGCTTATACCATAACACTTTGATGTCAGCTGTGCCCTGCTGGAGCCAGACAAAAGCTTATTCCCTGCTTACACTGGGAGCTGGTTGGGACTTATGGGGCCTGTACTACCGGTGCCGGGAGCATGGAGGCTGGACCGCTGGTTGATGATGGGACGAAAGAGTGAACCTACACTCTTTCTGTTTCCACCTAAAAACCTCCAAGAGGTGTAGGCCACAGAAGAAGTGAGCTGAGAGAAGGACTCGATGGTATCAGTTCTCTTTTTTATGAGGTCTGCCACCTCCTCCACCTTGTCCCCCAAAAGACTGTCTCCTCAGCAAGGGACTTCCACCAGCTTTTCCTGAACTGCTGGTTCCAGGTCCGAGACATGCAGCCATGAGAGTCTGGGCATACCAATGCCTATGGTGGAAAATCTAGATGCCACATCAAAAGTGGCCCGAGCAATGTACTTGTGACACTCCTTCTGTTTCTTGGCTATCTGACAAAGTTCTGCTGCTTGCTCCAGTGGGAGAGTATCTGCAAGTCCGCAAATAGGCTGGTAATTCCACCTCCCTCGAGAGCTAAGTGGGAATCAACCCGAGCCTCAGCCTTTTTCTTTCTATCACCATCATTGTGGAACTCCCTCCAAAAATTTATGAGGGTGGAAGGATCATTTACACTCTTTCGTAAGGCCTTGAAAACCTATTTCTTTGAAAAAACTTTTGAAATTTATTGCTGCCTATCTAGAGAACCACTCAGGAAGGAAAGAAAATATAACAACTGAACAGGGAATATATGGTATCAAAGGAAATAGTATTGACTGATGTGATGTGTATGATTGATACAATTAATTTTTTTATCCTCTTTGGTATGGACGTTTTTGTTAGTGCTGTCCTATCATAAAATGGATTTCTTTTATGTTAGAATATCATTTGTATTTTTAAAGATGTAAACTGTTCTGATTTGCTATGCAAGAAGTGACAGTATAGTAAATAAATAAACGATAAAATTGAGCACACTGCCTACCAAGTTTCTTCAAGTAAATGCATGTATAAAGCTGGTAAGACTGGATATGGGAAATGAGCATTGAGTCTTGCATCTGAGCCCTGGGCTTGTCCTCAACCTTTAAGTTAAATGGAATGGCTTCCACCATTTCCCACAAAAAGCTGACAAAAGATAACTACTGAGGGGGAGACTTTCTCATTTCCTGTGATAGAGAAGGGTCTGAAGGCAGGCCAAGGGACCTCTCCTCCGAGAAGTCCTCTGGCTGTTCCTCAGTTTACCAGGAGCGCTCCAACTCAGCAAAATACTCTTCGAAGGATGCCTGAGTCTGCACCTGCCTCATTATACAGGGCACACAACCAAGCTCTGGGCAAGAGTGCCAAAGTATGGGTCTTCTCCAGGGTTGCTTCCTCCCCCAACAGGTTGAAAAGGAGCACCATATTGGTCAGTGCCTGCTGCAATGCCCAGTGAGGTACCAGGTTTGACGAATAGCCAACAGACAGAGCATAGGTCTCCAGGACAGACTGGAGCAGCACTAAAACCAGTCCCCTAAATAGCTCGGCATCATGCCGAGATGCATTCCAGCTCCTCCTGTAATATGACCCTGCAGTGCTCCTCGAGGGCAGGCATCAGTAAAGGCGGGTCAAGTACCAGTGAGGAGTAATTCTGTGAAGCTGACAGAGCCGATTCAGAGGCAGAGTCCCAACTTCGGGGAGATTGGCGCTTTGGCACCTCTGCGATGGAGGGCACCGACACTTGTCAAGTACTGGTGAAGCCGGGGTCCCAGAGTTCCTCGTGCCATGCTTCGAGGAAGACTGATGCTGGTGCTTCTTTGCCTTTTCATGGTGCCCATCATTAGAGATTGGAGTCCTTCGGTGCTGACAAGGATGATGTGGAATCAACGCAAGTCCTCAATGTCAGGTCCAATGATGCTCAGCCTGAGTGGGCACTACCAGTGCCTGACATCAAGACAGGGAGAGACCTCCTTGACAGGTCATGGGGACCAATGCCTTTGATACCAATGTCAATATTCCAGACACCTGTGTGCCAAAAAGTCTTTCACACAGGGCCTCTTGACTTTTTTGGGTTCTCTTCTGCATCTGAGCACAAAGAGAACAATTAGAGGGCTTATGATCTGGACTCAGACAGGTTAGGCACACGTCATGTGGATCAGTCACAGACATGATCTTAATACATTCTGTGCACTGTTACCTAATGGCAGGTTTCTGGGACATCACGGGAAAAATAGCTGCAGTGAAATCAAACGGCTCAATGGTTGAGGATTTTTATTTTTAAGTCCCAGCTGGGAGCTCAGGCCTAAAATAGCTGTGAGCTGCGAAAAAATAAAGAAACTGAAAAAGGGCCAAAAAACCTAACAAACAGGAGAGGTAAAGTAAACACAAGAAAAGTCCTGCACTACTCACAAAGAAGAAAAGGGCAGGATGGCAAAATATCTCTCTGAAGAGAGAAGCACCTCACTTCAGCGATAGAAGATGCATCTTCACTGCTCCTTGGAGAAAGTGAAACTATGAGTCTTGCAAGACTTGGACAGATGGAAAGGCGATCGGGGCCTGCCAAAAGCTTCTAGAATTTGCAGAATGCTGGGCAGCGTCTGCATTGGGGCTCCGGCAGCAATATCATCCACATATAAGAAATTCTGTCTTGCTTTTTCATGGAGAAGAACCCCCCCCCCCCCCCCCAAATCTTATCCATGTTTTCTACAAAACAGAAGATGCCGGAGTCCCTGCTCCTAGTGCCTTCCCTTGCAGTGTGAGTAAGGCAGCTTGGGCCTGCCTGTCTTGTCAGCAGGCAAGGTATGACTCCACCTGTGTTTTAGAGGGAAGAATAAGAGACCTTATTTCTAGTGGCCTGTGGTCTTCCTTTCTTTTTTCTATGGGAGTCCATGTGAAAAGAGGAGGGCTGGCCAGATTCCAACTGGTGCTCCAGGGAACCAGCTAGGGTCATCCAGCTGGGAAAGCAGTTGCCCCTAATCCAGCAAGGCTTAACACAGGAGAAGGAAAAAAAATAGGGCAACAGCTAGCTAGACCCCAGAAGGTTAGTCCTGGAAGGCCAGCAGAGAGCATTTTGAGAGAAGTTGAGATACCAAGGGTCAGGCAGTGGGTCCTGGCACAGTCAACCTTCTGCAGAAATTTGATTCCTTTAGGAAGGCGAGTGGGACACAGCTCTACTCTACTGCAGAAAAGTCTAGTGTAGTAGTATGAGGAACTGGCCTTTCAGTTCATCTTGAGTATACTGATAGGGCAATTTGGAGATTTTTGCTGAAAGGAATTGCTGTTTTGTCTTTCTTTTGGAGAAGAGAATGGTTTTCTAATTGTTTAAATGCTCCGTATGAGAAATATGAAAATTAGACCTTGGACTAATCTTCTCAAACATCCAGGTTAAACTACCATTAAGTACTGGTCCTTGAATTGTGAGTTGAAGTGGGATTGGAAAGGGACTCTGGGGAGTTGCTGGCTTGGGGCTCTTAAAAGGAGCTGAACCAGAGGATTAAGGAAGAGGAGAGGAAGTGAAAGAATTCCTCTTTTAGACTTTTATTTACCTTCTCCCTTTTTGGTGTTTTGCCATTGTTGTTTGGATCACACTTTACCCTGTATATACTTATTTTGGGGGATTGTTTTAATTAAGAATACACCAGTTGTGTGGACAAATATTGTATTTTTCTCTGGTTTGAGCATTTTCACATGTGATCCTCCTAAACCCTTATGTTTTTACCAGACTGGTCACTTTTTCTGCTTGGTCCCCATCTTTTCTAAGTTATAGTTCAGTATTTCCTTCCATTTACATAATACTTCTGGGGTTACCCTCACCCCCTGAGCGAGAGGCAGGCTACACATAGGCGCCAGGCCTGTAAGTGCAGTGGGTGCTTAAGCATCCTCAATTTCAAGGAAAGTCCATCATTTTGACTAGGAAGGGATAATTCGCTTTGAAAAGCTGCCTACTTTGCACTCTGCTGCTGGTTTGTAAAAACGGGAGAATAGGAAGGAAAGAGGCTGAGGGATGATTTGGAAGGAACAGAAAAAGTGGTTGGGATAGGCTGAAGAGAGAGAAAGAGGGGATGGACTGGAGAGGAGAAAAGAGACTGGAGGAGACAGGCTGGAGGGATATTGAGAAAGGCTTGCACCCAACGTATAATTAAACTCTGGAATTCGTTGCCGGAGAAAGTGGTGAAGGCGGTTAGCTTAGCAGAGTTTTAAAAGGGGTTGGACGGTTTCCTAAAGGACAAGTCCATAAACAGCTACTAAATGGACTTGGAAAAAATCCACAATTCCAGGAATAACATGTGTAGAATGTTTGTACGTTTGGGAAGCTTGCCAGGTGCCCTTGGCCTGGATTGGCCGCTGTCGTGGACAGGATGCTGGGCTCGATGGACCCTTGGTCTTTTCCCAGTATGGCATTACTTATGTACTTATAAGTTGGAATAAAATGAGAAACCCCTACTGCATACCCCCCCCCCCCCCCTTTATTTAGAAAATCATCCCTGAGTTTGTGTGCTCTGTGCTGTGTAAATTACTGGTAGGAATCCCTGTAACTCACACAGTGGTAGCTCTGTGATGTTAAAGATTCATATATCTCAGTTTTGTGATTCTTTGGAATAAGGTGCATTCTTCTGCAGTATTTCTCCAATGCATTCATTTTTTAGTTTCTGCAGCCACACTACATTATTCAGGACAAAATCGAGTAAGTATCCCCTTACCTCTCCAAACACAGAACACCAACATCAGTTTAGAGACTCTTTCTAAGATTGCAGCGTAGGACAAAAAAAAAAAAAACCTTCTAAGAAGGGGATAATTTTTCCAGCTCCTGGTGTATAATTACACCAGTTATATGGCTCAGCCTCCTTGTTAACTAGAGTACAGGCATGACCTGGAAAAGAATGAGATAATCCAGCATACAGGTGAAAGAAAGATCTCCATTCACATCTTCACTTTTTATCCCTTGTTCTCAGTGCCAAGAATTAATGCTGTTGAATGTTCACAATGAACCTGCCAAACTGTGGGCATCTGAGATAATCCTAATTACTTTAAATGTTAGTGACAAGGGCAGGAGTTTGTCAGAGGGAAAGAATCAGTGCAAGATAAGTAGTTTTGCTAAGGTTTTGTTTCTGATTGTACTTGCTACGATGTATATATTTTTTTCTTCTTCAAATGATCACTGTTCCAGAAGTGTCCATGACTCATTTATAAGGCACACAGAAACCGATATATTTACCTCCTTCCTTTAAAAAAAAAAAAAAAAAACAGCAAAAGGTTTTTGGTGGACAAATGAACTACAGTATTGCAGTTGTTTTGCATTTTGTTTTTAGGGGCAACTTGATAGAAATGTATAATAAAGTTCTCCCTCCTTTCTTTTTTCATATCTTTACTTTTTTTAATTTACAAACATATAAACCACTTGTGCGGAGACACAGCCTATGTGGATGTACTGTAGGCTTAAAATGCAGCACAGAGGGCAATTAACAATCAGAAGATCAGTTTCCATATCATCATGCTGATCAATCCATAGACTGGTGGGTTGTGTCCATCTACCAGCAGGTGGAGATAGAGAGCAAACTTTTGCCTCCCTATATGTGGTCATGTGCTGCCGGAAACTCCCCAGTATGTTCTCTATCTCAGCAGGTGGTGGTCACACACAGCAGCAGCTCTGGCTAGGCCTCCAAGCCTAATTTTTAGGTTTTGTTGAGTGCCTGGGGTTGAGGGCTCTTCTTGAGCAAGTGCAAACCTGGTGGCGCCAGGTCCCTCCTTTTCTCCCCCCTCCCGCTGGCTCCGTTAAAAAAAAAAATTTTGAACGTCCTTAAAAGCGTTTATTTCGACGTTTATTTAAACGTTTATTGCAGCTACTCACTGGGACACCAGGTCGTTACAGCTCGGAGCGGAAAGCAGGTCATTTTTACCTTTTATAGCGGGCAGGGGGTTCCCCGATTGGTCTCCACGTGGCCTATGGCGTCGGAGGGCGAGAGCGCAAGAGTCGCTCCCCGGATCGAGTATGCGCTTCTAGAGGGGATGCGGGGGTCTTAAAGTCTGATTCACCCTTGTTGTGTGACAGTTTCGTGACCGATGAGTGTCCCGGTCCTTCCTCCGGTGTGGCGGTTTTTCCCGCCATAAACGCCCATCCCCCGCGGCTCGCCTCCGCCATATTGGCCGGCCACGCGGCTCGGACGGCTTCTTCTTGGGCCGCCCTTGAGGTGGGAGACATTGATGCCATGAACGCCCTTAATTTGGGCGACGGCACAAAAGCGGCTAAAGTTAAGCGCCATTCTTCCCGCGCGGCTCTTTCGCGGAGTGTCGCGCCGGACGCCATCTTGGATGCGCAGCATGTCTCTCCCCGCTCTTGCGAGCGCCGGTTGAGGGTGCGTCTAGGGCTGTAGCCCAGGCTGCGGAAGTGCACAGTATGGGGGGTTTCTCCCCCGAGTTTGTTTTGCTGCTGCATCAGGCCTTCCTTATGCAAAACGCTGCCCCTGCTCCCTCGTCTGGTAAAGAGGTTGAGGCCCCCGGAGGTAAACGCCCTCAGGTTGATTCCCAGGCCTTGGAGGACTTTGTCTCCTCCGATGTAGATGAGGGCAGCGTATCTGAGTTCTCCCAACGGTCCTTTGCGGATTCCTTGGAGGAGACGGATCCCCGCTCGGATGGAGCGGATGACCCCTCTGCAGCGCGGCTCTTTAGCTCAGAGGATTTGCCCAACCTGTTAATGCAGGCCATGGGCATTTTGAAGATTTCCTCTCCGGAGGACGTCTCTCCCTCAGCCCCTGTTGGCTCTGCCATTATGCTGGGGACGAAGCGCCCGCATAGAACCTTCCACGTGCATGATGCCATGCACACCTTAATTTCGGCTCAATGGGTTGTCCCGGAAGCGAGCCTTAAAGTGGCTAGGGCTATGTCCCGCCTCTATCCTTTGCCTGAAAGTGAACGTGAGGCCTATCTGTGGCCTACCGTGGTTTCTTTAATCACTGCGGTGACTAAGAAAACGGCGTTGCCGGTGGAAGGTGGCACGGCCCTAAAGGACGCCCAAGACAGACGATTGGAGGCGGCCTTAAGGTCGTCCTTTGAGGCGGCTGCTTTAAGTTTGCAGGCCTCAGTTTGCGGCTCATATGTTTCCAGGGCATGCCTGACTATGGTGCAGCGGGCTTCCCCCTCGGATCATTCCTTGAGGGCTGATTGGCCGGCCCTGGAATCGGGCTTAGCCTATTTGGCAGACTTGCTGTATGATGTCTTGAGGGCCTCAGCTAAAGGCATGGCTCAGACAATCTCTGCGCGGCGGTGGCTTTGGCTGAAGCATAGGTCTGCTGACCACGCCTCTAAATCCCGCCTGGCTAGATTGCCTTTTAAAGGCAAGCTGCTCTTTGGGGTCGAGCTGGACAAAATCGTGACCGATCTCGGCACGTCTAAGGGCAAGAAGTTACCAGAGGTCAGGGCTCGGGCTAGTGCTCGCCCCGGTACCTCCAGAGGACGGTTTCAGGAAGCCCGTCGGTACCGCCCGGGCAGGTCGGGCTCCTCTGCCCCCTCTTCCTTCAAGAGGAACTTCTCCCCCAAGCAGCATTCCTTTCGCAGAGACCGCCGTCCCGGAGGTGCTCCCTCCGGTCCTCCTCTAGGGTCTCGTACCCAATGACGGGGCCTTGGTCCACGCCCCAGTGCAGATTGGAGGATGGCTGTCCTCGTTTTTGGGCGAGTGGACCACAATAACTTCAGACACTTGGTTGCTGGAAGTCATCAGAGACGGCTACAAGCTAGAGTTCTGCCGACCCTTAAGAGACGGGTTTGTACTCTCTCCCTGCAAGTCTCCGGTCAAAGCTGTGGCAGTGCAGCAGACCTTGGATAATCTGATCCGCCTGGGTGCGGTCGTTCCGGTGCCAGAAAATCAGCTTGGCAAGGGACGTTACTCCATTTACTTTGTGGTACCAAAGAAAGGAGATTCTGTACGGCCTATCCTCGACCTCAAAGGGGTCAATCAGGCACTTTCGCATGGAGACCCTCCGCTCTGTTATAGCGGTAGTGAAGGCAGGAGAGTTCCTGGCATCCTTGGACATCAAGGAAGCGTACTTGCATATTCCCATCTGGCCTCCTCATCAACGCTTTCTGCGTTTTGCAGTACTGGGCCGACACTTCCAGTTCAGAGCCCTCCCGTTCGGGTTGGCTACTGCTCCGCGGACCTTCTCCAAAGTAATGGTGGTCATCGCGGCCTTCCTGAGGAAGGAAGGAGTACAAGTCCATCCTTATCTGGACAACTGGTTGATCCGAGCCCCCTCTTATGCAGAGTGCGGCAAAGCTGTGAACCGGGTGGTTGCTCTTTTGAGCTCCCTGGGGTGGATCATCAACTGGGAGGAAAGCCAGCTGCGCCCAACTCAGTCCCTGGAGTATCTGGGAGTTCGATTCGACACCCAAGTGGGCAGAGTGTTCCTGCCAGACAATCGGATTGTCAAGCTTCAGGCTCAGATGGACCAGTTCCTAGTAGCCTCTCCTCTTCGGGCTTGGGACTATGTGCAGCTGTTGGGCTCTATGACGGCCACGATGGAAGTAGTGCCCTGGGCCAGGGCTCATATGAGACCACTACAACACTCTCTGCTGCAGCGCTGGACTCCGATGTCGGAGGATTATGCTGTGCGCCTTCCCTTGGACCCAGCAGTGCGCAAGGCGCTGAGCTGGTGGACGCAGACAGACAAGTTGTCTGCAGGAATGCCTCTGGTGACCCCGGAGTGGATTGTCGTCACGACGGATGCCTCTTTGTCGGGCTGGGGAGCCCACTGCTTGGGAAGGACAGCGCAGGGGCTCTGGTCTCCTGCAGAGGTAAAGTGGTCTATCAACCTCCTGGAACTCAGAGCCATTCGGTTGGCGCTTTTGGAGTTCAACCCGGTACTGGCGTTGAAGCCTGTACGGGTCCTGTCGGACAATGCCACGGCTGTGGCCTATGTCAACCGCCAGGGAGGTACCAAGAGCGCCCCTCTAGCCAAGGAGGCCATGAATCTATGCCAGTGGGCGGAAGCGAACCTGGAACAGCTGTCAGCGGCCCACATTGCCGGAGTCATGAATGTCAAGGCGGACTTTCTCAGTCGCCATACCTTGGAGCCCGGAGAGTGGCAGCTATCTGCTCAGGCGTTCTTGGACATGACGAAGCGCTGGGGCCAGCCGAGCCTAGATCTGATGGCGTCATCGGCCAATTGCCAAGTGCCGCGCTTTTTCAGCAGAGGACGGGACCCTCGATCCTTGGGAGTAGATGCTCTTCTCCAACAGTGGCCGACACAAGAGCTTCTCTATGTGTTCCCGCCCTGGCCCATGTTGGGCAGGGTGCTAGACCGGGTGGCAAAGCATCCGGGCCGGATAATCCTGGTGGGTCCGGATTGGCCCAGACGTCCCTGGTATGCGGACTTGATCAGGCTCTCAGTGGACGAACCTCTGCGACTGCCAGTGGAGCAGGGCCTGTTACATCAGGGTCCCGTGGTGATGGAGGATCCCTCCCCCTTTGGTTTTACGGCCTGGCTATTGAGCGGCAGAGTCTGAGGAAGAAGGGCTTCTCAGACAAGGTCATCACCACTCTGCTGAGAGCGAGGAAGCGCTCTACTTCTACTGCTTACAGAAGCAGGTTCACTTTCTCCATTTACTGCTCCAATTTCTTCAGTGCTGGCGTTCCTGCAAGAAGGTCTGGAGAAAGGCCTGTCGCTCAGTTCCCTGGAAGTCCAGGTAGCGGCCCTGGCTTGCTTCAGGGGCCGCCTGAAGGGTGCTTCCCTGGCTTCGCAGCCAGATGTGGTGCGTTTCCTCAAGGGAGTTAATCACCTGCGCCCTCCTCTGCACTCAGTGGTGCCTGCGTGGAATCTCAACCTGGTGCTAAGAGCCTTACAAAGCCGCCTTTTGAACCCTTGTCGAGGGCATCTCTGAAAGACCTGACGTTGAAAGCAGTCTTTTTGGTGGCTATCACTTCAGCCAGAAGAGTTTCCGAGCTCCAGGCACTCTCTTGTCGAGAGTTTTTTCTGCAGTTCACTGAGGCAGGAGTGACTATTCGCACAGTGCCTTCCTTCCTACCCAAGATTGTTTCTCGCTTCCATGTGAGTCAGCAGCTCTGTCTCCCTTCCTTTCGTAGGGAGGACTACCCAGAAGAGTATTCTGCTCTCAAATGTCTGGATGTGAGACGGGTCATCATCAGATACTTGGAAGTGACCAATGATTTCCGGAAATCGGATCATCTGTTTGTCCTGTTTGCAGGTCCTCGTAAGGGTCTGCAGGCTGCTAAGCCTACAGTGGCAAGATGGGTCAAGGAAGCCATTGCAGCGGCTTATGTGGCCGCGGGGAAGGTGCCGCCTATTCAGTTGAAGGCCCACTCCACTAGAGCTCAGGCGGCCTCGATGGCAGAGGCCGGGTCCGTCTCCTTGGCAGAGATATGCAAGGCGGCAACTTGGGCATCGGCCCATACATTCTCCAAGCATTACCGCTTGACTGTGGCTGCTCGGGCGGAGGCCCGGTTTGGAGCTTCAGTGTTGAGGTCAGGGATTTCAATGTCCCGCCCTGGGTGAGTACTGCTTCGGTACATCCCACCAGTCTATGGATTGATCAGCATGATGATATGGAAGGTAAAATTATGTATCATACCTGATAATTTTTTTTTCCATTAATCATAGCTGATCAATCCATAGCCCCTCCCAGATATCTGTACTGTTTATATTCTGGTTGAATTTTAGGTTCAAGTTTAGTCTTCAGTTACTTCAGGAGGACTTCGTGTTCAAGTTTTTTCACTTGGATTCTTCAAGAGTTGAGACGAGTTTGTGTTACAGTGAGCTGCTGCATTCCTCTCCCCTCCGTTTTACGGGGCTGGATTGAGACTTAGATTCTGCCGGCACTCCCTCCCGCTTCGTGCGGCTGTAGGGCAGCTTTGTACCCCTCCCGCTTCGGCGGTGTTAGGGTCAGTCAGTTCCTCCCGCGGTTGCGGTTGCAGGATAAGCCAGATCCCCCCGCATCGGCGGGGTGGTGTCCCTCCCCCGCTCTGCGGGGATGAGCTGGACGGATTCCCCTCCCCCACTTGTGTGGGGATGAGCTGGGTTAATTCCCCTCCCCCGTTTCGGCGGTGGTGAGCTGGGCAGAGTGTCCCTTTGTGGGTGTAATTCTCTAAGTGCTGAGTCCTGCGGATGGAGCTTTGATATCGACATACTGAGGAGTTTCCGGCAGCACAAGACCACATATAGGGAGGCAAAAGTTTGCTCTCTATCTCCACCTGCTGGTAGATGGACACAACCCACCAGTCTATGGATTGATCAGCTATGATTAATGGAAAGAAAATTATCAGGTATGATACATAATTTTACCATTAAAATTCATAAGACAATAAATTTGCGGCCTAATAGTCAAAATGATTTTAATGGCGACAAGAGGCTCCTGGCCATTTAAATCATCTGTCTGGGGCTAACTAAGTATTTTCAGTGTCACTTAACCGGATAGTGCTGCTAAAAATGTCTGGTTAGTGCCCAGCTGAAACCAGCTACTTTGGGGGTGTTCCAGGGCAGAGTCGGCACTTAACCAGTTAAAGTTAATCACGTAAATAGGACTGCGTGAAAGGCAGTCCTATCTTCATTAGTTTTCTAATAGCCAGTTAAATGCTGTGCCGAATATCGCACTTAATCTGTTGTTGTTTGGCCAGCTCCATATACTCAAAAATTCCATGCCAGAGTCTGGATACAGCCCGGCACTGATTTTCTGAATATGCCTGCAGCAGTCAGCAAAACACTGATCACCACTGGCTGAATATTGGGCCCTTGAAAACTGTGTCATAATAAATATCTTTAGTAGTAGTCTTATGGTTGGTGCAGTGGCCTAAGAACCAACAGAACTGGGGTCAGTTCTCACTGCAGCTCCTTGTGACCCTGGGCAAGTCACTTAACCCTCCATTGCTCCAGGTACAACATAAGTACCTTTATATAATATGTAAACCGCTTTCATTGTAACTACAGAAAGGCAGTATATCAGATTCCATTCCCTTTCCTTTTCCATACAGCATGAAAAAGAAATTGAAAAAAAAAAGCAAACATCTCAACCTTAATTAGTATCATAATAAATAACCTTGTATAGAACATGCTTAACAATAAACAAAATAGAACAAGCATATTCATTCAACAGAACAGAAAGTCTAAAACCACAAAAAAGGATGGAAAATGTCCATTATCACCCTTCCTTCCCCCATGATTCACAAAATAAAATTGAAAGAGAATTAAAAAAAAACAAAAAACAATCCTCATATCTCTACTAGATGATCTTGTCACAGAAACTGATACAGGGGATTTGCTTCACTCTTAGTACTGCTGGATTTCTCAGTGGCTTTTGACACTGTGCACTACACAGTATCATACTAGCTGACTGGCAAAAACAGTATCAGTGGCATAGTACTAGGTTCAGATTCTATCTTACAAAAAGGCAATAGTTCATATGGCTTGGCAGTACCTCATCACCAACACGAGTACTGATTTGCAGGGTACCACAAGGATCGATACTCGTCACCTATTTTGTTCAGTATCTACATGAAGCCACTAGTTGAGCTGATTCGGTCAATAGAAACTCGGGGGTTTACTAAGCCACGTAAGCGTCTAAGCTTCCAACACGCGCCAAAATGGAGTTATTGCCCAGCTACCACGCGGCTCTTGTGGTAATTCAACTTTTGGCGTGCGTCCGATACGTGCATCTGAAAAATATTGGGGGTGTGCCAAGTGGCATTTGACGTGCGTAGGTCATTACTGCCTCATTGCCGTGTGAGACTTTACTACTAGGTCAATGGCTGGTGGTAAAGTCTCAGACCCAAAATGGACGTGCAGCAATTTTCATTTTGTCGCACGTCCATTTTCGGCAAAACTGTTTAATAGGCATTTTTTTACAGGTGCGCTGAAAAATGATTCTGCGTGCGCCCAAAACATATGTGTATACTACCGCAGGCCATTTTTCAGCACGCCTTTGTAAAAGGGCCCCTCAGTTCTGCATCTATATGGACAATGTTCAGCTACTCATACATATTGAAGCACACCTACCTGTAGCTCTGACTGCTTCTCTAACAGAAATTCAAGAATGGATTAAAAACCACAAATTTTGACTGAACTCAAGTAAAATTGACCTGCTGTGCGTACCTAACATAAATGGCCACATACCTGACATCAAAATCTCTTTTGGGAGAGATACAAACTTCCCCTTAAATCACAAGTCAAGAACCTTTGTTATAGCTAGTCTCAACAATCACACTAATCCCCAAAATTCAAGCAATCTTCTATCATTTTGTAGACACTACACTGCCTCTCTTCATACAATAGTTCACACCATGATAGCATCAAGACCGGATTGCTGTAATGCACTCTACTTTGATTTAATTACAAAGGGTTTACACTCGTTCCAATTGATTCAGAATGCCACAGCAAGACTGATAGAAGGTTGTAAGCAATGTGATATCACACCATTTCTACAAAAATGTCACTGACTACCGGTACAGTACAGGGCTAAATTTTAAATGGCTGATCTTCAAGGCTCTTACAGGAAATGGGCCAGAGTATGTGAAGAACAGGATATATCTCTACACACTTCCAAGGTCTTCCCAAGAAATATCTCTAAACACACCCTCCACAAAGGACATCACGTGATACGACACCAAGGAGGTTAGTTTGAGGCAGGAAACGCATGACGTCAAAAAGCTGAAGCCAATGAGGTTTGTTTCCCGTTCCCTCGCTCCTGCGCAGCCGTCATCTCCGTACACTCAAAACAAAGCAAACTATGAGCTGCTGCATCCATGATGTCGTTCTTTATTGTTGGTAGCATTTTTATATATCTTACTTATATTTTCAAACATGCTGGCTTGTGCAGCATTCGGATGTACACAGAGGAAGTATTGGTTTCATTACTACTTAGTATTTAGTTCTAAATTATAATCAGTGTGCCAGTTGGAGGGGCTGGTTATAGGGAATCCCTGTATTCGTGCAGAGATGTTTTCACCTAGTAAAGGGCCACCAAAAACAGGCCATCATGTTATGAGAATCAGGTGCTCAACAATCAGAGTTACTGTATAAAGGTTTTTTTTTCTACATTGATTACTTTGAAACCTGGGAGCATTTAACACCTTTTTTTCCTGTGTGTACATTAAAAGAAAAAGATGGTATGTGGGAACTTGCTCCTTTTGTTTTGTGGAATGCAGTGGTGTATTATAAAAATGCACTTGCTTTTTTTTTTTAATTATTACAACTATTTCACAGAGAGGTATTGAATAATGATGGAAGAGCTTCCTTTTATGCAGAAGTTCTGTCCAGAATCAGTCTAAATATGCCAACGTTGTCCAGTTCAGCACACTATTAGCCTCAAATTCATATAAACGTAATTATGTTCAGTGGAAAATTAATCTGTTGGCTGCCTGCTTTGTGAATATTCCACTGCTGTTTCATTATTGCTACCAAGTATTATATATTATGGGCATTTGCTTTAAACTTTGTTTTAATTTGCTTATCCAGACCTTTACATGCACATGGAATTGCTTTTTAAACCCAAAGGTGAATGCTAAGGGTGGTTGAACAATTAGGTATAAACTGTGATGTTTCTGACTTTACTCGTTTTGGACTGCTTTGGGTCCTACTGATCTGTACATCTACTGTCTAGAATTTTGGAAGATGGAAATGAGGAAATAAAAATTAAGTTCTGGATGTACTCTATATAAGTTGTTATTGTCACAGTCGTTGTCGGCGACATCCATGCCTTGCTTGTTAGGGCACATGTCAGTGCCCTGTTTCTCCTTCTAAAATTACCTGGAGTTCCAGTCAGTGACCTGTGGGGAGGCCAAGCTGGTGATGTCATCAGCACTGAGCACTTCTTAAGCTGGCTTCTGAGTGCGCTCAGGGTTTTGGCAATTATCCTTGATGGGGCCCAGGCTGCTAGTTCCAACTTCTGTTTCTTTGCAAGGCCGTGGCCTGAAGCTTGGCCTACAGCTTTCTCCTTATGCTGTGTTCCAGTGGAAGTCTGCTTCCAAGCCAGGGACTCAAAAGGAGTAAAGCTTGTCCTACAGCTTTCACCTTATGCAGTGTTCCAGTGGAAGTCTGCTTCCAAGCCAGGGACTCAAAAGGAGTAAAGCTTGTCCTACAGCTTTCTCCTTATGCAGTGTTCCAGTGGAAGTCTGCTTCCAAGCCAGGGAGTCCTGAGGAGTAAAGCTTTGCCTACAGCTTTCACCTAATGCTGTGTTCCTGTGAAGCCTGCTTTTTAGCTTGGTGGTCCCGAGGAGTAAAAGCTCTGCCTACAGCTTTCACCTTTGCTTGGGTCCAGTGAAGCCTGCTGCCAAGCCTGTGAGTCCAGAGCCTCCCGTACCTCAGTTGAGATTCCAGTCGCCCACCGTGAGTCCTTAGTCACTGTATGCAGCGAGTGGCTTTGTGTTTGTTTGGGACTGTGTGGGCTGGATGACGGGGAGTGCTGCAGGTGCAGCAGCTGAGGCTAAGTCTCGAGGTATCTCTGGATGAAGGAGCAGTGCTTGGAGCGTGGAGGGGTCCGCGTGGGCTGATCCTGGCCCTTGGGTGCTGTGCAGACCTGTTGAGTCTTCTGCCTTGGGAGGTCAGCTCAGGTTTGGCTTCTTTACCTTGCTTGCCTTGGGAGCACCCGGCTCAGGCACCTCAGTGACTGTTTGCTTGTCTTAGGTGACATCCCTAGTCTTGAGAGCGGAGTGACCCGCTCTTGCCTCCACCTGTGGTGCAGGTCCTCAAGAGACTTTCTTTTCTCTTTGTTTTGCTTCTGCTCCACTCTGGTGGAGGGAGCTTGCCGCGGTTGGTCTGTGGGTCATCTGAGCGTACTGACAGAATGAACCCTTTCCTTAACCACTAGCGGTGTTACCTCTGTCAGCCAAGTATTGCCTGTTTGTTTTTGTCCCGCTAGTGCAGGCACTTTTGCTTAGTCTATTGTGTTCTACTGAATGCCATATGTTTGCATTGCTCTGCTAGTATTGAGGTGTGCAGCTAGGCTGCTTCTGCTTGATTTCCCCATACAGTTAGGCTGTTCTACTTTACCTTTACTATATATTATGCTTTGCATTGTGTCTGCTAGTATTGAGGTGGACAGCTAAGCTGCTTATTTATTTATTGCATTTGTACCCCACATTTTCCCACCTCTTTGCAGGCTCAATGTGGCTTACATTACATTCTCCGAGGACAAGCAGGCTGCTTGTTCTCACGACTGGGTGACGTCCGCGGCAGCCCCCACCAACCGGAAGAAGCTTCGCGGGCGGTCCACACGCAGGGCACGCCCACCGCGCATGCGCGGCCGTCTTCCCGCCCGTGCGTGACCGTTCCCGCCAGTCTTTTCTTTTCCGCGCCTGGAGAGAGACGTGTTCACCTCTCTCTCTTACTCAGCCCCGGAAAACCGTCGCGTTGTTCGCGAACCTTCGTTTATTTTCGTTCTTAAAAATTTCCTTTTTCTGTAAAAAAAAAAAAAGAGAACGCGCTGTTTTTTCCCTCATTTTCTAGCGGGGGCGTCGCGTTGCGGCCTTGTGGCCGCACGTCGAGTTGTTTTTCGAGGTGTGATTTTACCGCCACCATCGACGACTTTGATTTCGCCGACGCGATTTTTCCGTTGATGTCCTCGAAGGTCCCGAGTGGATTTAAGAAGTGTGGTCGGTGCAGCCGGCCTATCTCGCAGACCGACACTCACGCTTGGTGCCTCCAGTGCCTCGGGCCGGAGCACGATACCAAGTCGTGTACTTTGTGTCGTGGTCTCCGGAAACGGACTCAAGTTGCGAGGCAAGTTCTTCAGGACCGTCTTTTTGGAACTTGCGCCGGCCACCTCGACCTCGACGGCATCGGTATCGACGGCTGGTTCTTCGGTACCGGTATCGATGTCCGCGAAATCGGCACCGATGGCATCGACCCCAGGAGCACAGGTCCCGTCGGCCCGCCGGTCCTCCGGTGACGGTAGGGGTGAGAGGCCGCGTGGGCAATCGGCCCCGGTCACTCCCTCTGCCCATGGCCCTCGGGACCGAACCCTGTCTGACCCGGTCCCTCGAGACCGAGGGGGATTGACCTCCTCCTCCTCCATTCCACCTAGCGCCGATGACGGGCATCGCAAGAAACCAAAGAAGCACCGTCATCGGTCGCCATCGATGCATCCGGCCCCCGGCGCCGGAGAGGAGTCGACGCCGAGTAAGCGTCAGCGTCGAGAGGAGAGGTCCCCCTCTGTAGTAGAGGTACCGACGTGTCAGGGTCCCAGCACTTCGGTGCACGCTCCTGGACCCGAGCAGCTTCCGGCACCGACGCCTCTACCGGCCCCCCCCCCCCCGTCTTTCCCGGCAGCGGGCCTGGATGAGTGCCTCCGAGCCATCCTTCCAGGGATCCTGGAAGGGCTGATGCGCCAGACTGTGCCGGCGCCGGGGGTGCTTGCGCCCTCGGCGCCGTTGACTGTGGCGCCGGCGAGCTCTAGCCCAGTGCCGAGGCCTTCGACGCCTCTCGACCGCAACGTAGGTGGAGTCAATGTCGATGGAGGGAGCTTTGTCCCCGCCGGCGCGGGATTCCACCGCTCGACGACACCGAGGCCTCGGTGCCTCGACGTCGAGCCGGGCCCGGTTGAGGACGCAGCTGCATGAGCTTATGTCCGACACCGAGGAAGAGGCCTCGTGGGGGGAGGAGGAGGACCCCAGATATTTCTCCTCAGAGGAGACTGTGGGCCTTCCCTCCGACCCCACGCCTTCACCAGAGAAAGCTCTCGCCTCCTTTGTCAGGGATATGTCTATATGCATTCCCTTCCCCGTGGTCTCTGTGGATGAGCTGAGGGCTGAGATGCTCGAGGTCCTCGATTATCCATCACCACCTAGAGAGTCCTCCACGGTACCGTTGCACAATGTCCTCAAAGAGACACTGCTTCGGAACTGGATGAGACCATTATCTAATCCCATCATCCCCAAGAAAGCAGAGTCCCAGTACAGAATCCACTCGGACCCAGAGTTAATGCGGCCCCAATTGCCTCATGACTCGGCGGTCGTGGACTCTGCTCTCAAGAGGGCACGGAGTTCGAGGGATACCGCCTCGGCGCCCCCGGGGCGGGAGGCTCGCACTCTGGACTCGTTTGGGAGGAAGGCCTACCAATCTTCCATGCTCGTGACCCGCATCCAGTCTTACCAGCTCTACACGAGCATCCACATGCGGAACAATGTGAAGCAACTGGCGGACCTGGTTGACAAGCTCCCGCCGGAGCAGTCCAGGCCTTTTCAGGAGGTGGTCAGGCAGCTGAAGGCGTGCAGAAAGTTCCTGTCCAGGGGTATATATGACACCTGTGACGTAGCATCTCGTGCTGCGGCCCAAGGTATAGTGATGCGCAGGCTCTCATGGCTGCATGCCTCTGACCTGGACAACCGCACCCAGCAGAGACTGGCTGACGTCCCTTGCCGGGGGGATAATATTTTTGGTGAGAAGGTCGAGCAGCTGGTGGACCAACTGCATCAGCGGGAAACCGCCCTCAACAAGCTCTCCCACCGGGCGCCTTCAGCATCCACCTCAGCAGGTGGACGTTTTTCCCGGGCCCGGCAGGCTGCACCCTATGCTTTTGCCAAGCGTAGGTACACCCAGCTGGCCCGAAGGCCTCGTCAGGCACAGGGACAGCCCCAGCGCGCTCGTTCTCGTCAACAGCGTGCGCCTAAGCAGCCCCCTGCGCCTCCACAGCAAAAGCCGGGGACGGGCTTTTGACTGAATCCATGGGAACATAGCCGCCCTCAAAGTGTCCGTACCGGACGATCTGCCGGTCGGAGGGAGGTTGAAATTTTTTCACCAAAGGTGGCCTCTCATAACCTCCGACCAGTGGGTTCTCCAAATAGTGTGGTGCGGATACGCCCTGAATTTGGCCTCCCTGCCACCAAATTGTCCTCCGGGAGCTCAATCCTTCAGCTCCCATCACAAGCAGGTACTTGCAGAGGAACTCTCCGCCCTTCTCAGCGCCAATGCGGTCGAGCCCATACCACCCGGGCAGGAAGGGCAGGGATTCTATTCCAGGTACTTCCTTGTGGAAAAGAAAACGGGGGATGCGTCCCATCCTAGACCTGAGAGGCCTGAACAAATTCCTGGTCAAAGAAAAGTTCAGGATGCTTTCCTTGGGTACCCTTCTGCCAATGATTCAGAAAAACGATTGGCTATGTTCCCTGGATTTAAAGGACGCATACACTCACATCCCGATACTGCCAGCTCACAGACAGTATCTCAGATTCCGCCTGGGCGCACGGCATTTTCAGTATTGTGTGCTGCCCTTTGGGCTCGCCTCTGCCCCACGGGTGTTTACAAAGTGCCTCGTGGTGGTAGCGGCGTATCTACGCAAGCTGGGAGTGCACGTGTTCCCATATCTCGACGATTGGCTGGTCAAGAACACCTCGGAGGCAGGAGCCCTCCGGTCCATGCAGTGCACTATTCAACTCCTGGAGCTGCTGGGGTTTGTGATAAATTACCCAAAGTCCCATCTCCAGCCAACCCAGTCTCTGGAATTCATAGGGGCTCTGCTGAATACCCAGACGGCTCAGGCCTTCCTTCCCGAAGCGAGGGCCAACAACCTCCTGTCCCTGGCTTCGCAGACCAGAGCGTCTCAGCAGGTCACAGCTCGGCAGATGTTGAGACTTCTGGGTCATATGGCCTCCACAGTCCATGTGACTCCCATGGCTCGTCTTCACATGAGATCTGCTCAATGGACCCTAGCTTCCCAGTGGTTCCAAGCCACCGGGAATCTAGAAGATGTCATCCGCCTCTCCACCAGTTGCCGCACTTCACTGCTCTGGTGGACCATTCGGACCAATTTGACCCTGGGACGTCCATTCCAAATTCCACAGCCCACGAAAGTGCTGACGATGGATGCATCTCGCCTGGGGTGGGGAGCTCATGTCGATGGGCTTCACACCCAGGGTCTGTGGTCCCTCCAGGAAAAGGATCTGCAGATCAACCTCCTGGAGCTCCGAGCGATCTGGAACGCACTGAAGGCTTTCAGAGATCGGCTGTCCTGCCAAATTATCCAAATTCGGACAGACAATCAGGTTGCAATGTATTACACCAACAAGCAGGGGGGCACCGGATCTCTCCCCTTGTGTCAGGAAGCCGTCGGGATGTGGCGTTGGGCTTTCCAGTTCGGCATGCTCCTCCAAGCCACATACCTGGCAGGTGTAAACAACAGTCTGGCCGACAGACTGAGCAGAGTCATGCAACCGCACGAGTGGTCGCTTCATTCCAGAGTGGTACGCAACATCTTCCGAGAGTGGGGCACCCCCTCGGTGGACCTTTTCGCCTCTCAGACCAACCACAAGCTGCCTCTGTTCTGTTCCAGACTTCAGGCACACGGCAGGCTAGCGTCGGATGCCTTTCTCCTTCATTGGGGGACCGGCCTCCTGTATGCTTATCCTCCCATACCTTTGGTGGGGAAGACCTTACTGAAGCTCAAGCAAGACCGCGGCACCATGATTCTGATAGCGCCCTTTTGGCCCCGGTCAGATCTGGTTCCCTCTCCTTCTGGAGTTGTCCTCAGAAGAACCGTGGAGATTGGAGTGTTTTCCGACTCTCATTTTGCAGAACGACGGAGCGTTGCTGCACCCCAACCTTCAGTCTCTGGCTCTCACGGCCTGGATGTTGAGGGCGTAGACTTCGCTTTGTTGGGTCTGTCTGAGGGTGTCTCCCGTGTCTTGCTTGCCTCTAGGAAGGATTCCACTAAAAAGAGTTACTTTTTCAAGTGGAGGAGGTTTGTCGTTTGGTGTGAGAGCAAGGCCCTAGAACAGTGATGGGCAACCTTTTGAGCTTGGTGTGTCAAAATTCGCCAAAAAACCGAGCATAACTCGGGTGGTGTGTCACTTCGAGAAAAAAACCATAATTTCGCGATATTTATAGTTTAAATAACAAAAATGTATAATTGTAATATATAACTGTATTTAATAAACCAAAACCTATTTATTTAACTTGCCTGCTTAGTGACTTCTTTGTTCATCTGTCAGTCGGTTTCTTTTGTTGGTCTTGATATTATTTAACTTGTGTGGGGTGCCGTGAACTAAGATAAGTGAGGGGGAGGGGGAATTCTTTAACTAATCTGCCTATTAGTGACTTTTTTGTTGCTGAATTTCATTGGCTAAATCTTCAATTGAAGGTTGGTATTTTGTACACTTCAAGCCCAAGCAAGCACTACTAACTTCATCTTTCAATCTGTTTCTTTTGTTGGTTTTGATATTATTTAACGCTGAGAATAAGGTTTCACAAAACTACGTAGAGGGAAAAATTGTGAGTAAAGCCATTGCTATATTTTTCAGGGTGCTAAAAGTGTCTGGTAATCGGATCCAGGCACTCCAAATTTCCTGGTAACTCAGATATTCTCTTAATAATTGCATCTTTATTCTGCATATCGTGAAATAGAACTGGTGCACATCTTAGGAGAGTTTCTTTAATAAATTCTCCCTCACTGAGTGCTTTTCCATGCTGAGCTATGGAGTGAGCAATGCTCAAACTTGCAGATGTTAAATTTGTAGAACCTTTTACAAATTTAAGGATGGACTTAGATTGGCTCTTATAAAAGTGTAGCTGCCTGGAAATGTATTCCTTCCTTTCATCCTCACTTTTTTTCAAGAGCTGGGAATGATTAGTTTCAAAATGTCTATTTATATTCCACGTTCTGCTTACTACCGTTTCAGTACATAGAACGCAAAATGATCTGCCATTTTTTTCTATAATGCCATACATCTCAGTCCATGTCTCTTGAAAGGGTCGGCTACTGCTACTACCACTTCCTTTACTTAACCTTGGTTTTTTATTTTTTGGGTTCTCCATCAGGGGGGCAGCGACAGAAGATAGAATTATAGATAGCCTGTTAGCCCTGCAGGCAATTAGGGGTTAACTAGCCTAACTGACCACCTTATGTAAATTAAGATGGCTGCCGCTATTTCTAATGGCGGGAAACGGCACCCATAGCACATGCCCTCGCCTCTCCCAGCCTCCCCCGCACCTATCTCAGCAATGATGGTCAATTAGAAATCCACGACACCCAAGAACAGTAGATTGGATGATGGTTGCTGTGGTTATGTGGTAATGGCGATCACAGGGCCCCCAGAGATGCGTCCCCCACGGCATTCCGCTGCTCTCTGCTCCGCCGGCCGGAAGTGAGGTCAAAGATCCCCTAACGGCCGTGCAGGAGCTGGGGCAGAGGGAGCAGCAGGGAGGGAACAAGCGGAGGACTCGGAGGGAGCCAATAGGAGCGCACACGGCACCCCCCTAGCGGGTAAACATGCACCGGGGGGGGGGGGTGATTTCGCCGGGGGGGGGGGAGGTCGCGCTGCACCTGGGGGGGGAACGCATCGGCGATCCGCCCCGGGGAACGCCGCTGCTTCTCTGTATGCGGCCACATGCGGCCGCGTGTCACCGAAAATGGCTAAGCGTGTCAGTACTGACACGCGTGTCATAGGTTCGCCATCATGGCCCTAGAACCTCATTCTTGCCCTGCACAGAACCTGCTTGAATACCTTCTGCACTTATCAGAGTCTGGCCTCAAGACCAACTCAGTAAGGAATCACCTTAGTGCGATTAGTGCTTACCATTATCGTGTGGAAGGTAAAGCCATCTCTGGAGACCCTTTAGTCGTTCGATTCATGAGAGGCTTGCTTCTGTCAAAGCCCCCTATCAAGCCTCCTGCAGTGTCATGGGATCTCAACGTCGTCCTCACCCAGCTGATGAAACCTCCTTTTGAGCCACTGAATTCATGCCATCTGAAGTACTTGACCTGGAAGGTCATTTTCTTGGTGGCAGTTACTTCAGCTCTTAGGGTCAGTGAGCTTCAAGCCCTGGTAGCTCATGCTCCATATACCAAATTTCATCACAACAGAGTAGTGCTCCGCACCCACCCAAAGTTCCTGCCGAAGGTGGTGTCGGAGTTCCATCTTAACCAGTCAATTGTCTTGCCAACATTCTTCCCCAGGCCGCATACCCGCCCTGCTGAACGTCAGTTGCACACATTGGACTGCAAGAGAGCATTGGCCTTCTACTTGGAGCGGACACAGCCCCCCAGACAGTCCGCCCAATTGTTTGTTTCTTTCGACCCTAACAGGCTAGGGGTCGCTGTCGGGAAACGCACCATCTCCAATTGGCTAGCAGATTGCATTTCCTTCACTTACGCCCAGGCTGGGCTGGCTCTTGAGGGTCATGTCACGGCTCATAGTGTTAGAGCCATGGCAGCGTCAGTGGCCCACTTGAAGTCAGCCACTATTGAAGAGATTTGCAAGGCTGCGACGTGGTCATCTGTCCACACATTCACATCACATTACTGCCTCCAGCAGGATACCCGACGCGACAGTCGGTTCGGGCAGTCGGTGCTGCAGAATCTGTTTGGGGTGTAAATCCAACTCCACCCTCCAGGACCCGCATTTATTCTGGTCAGGCTGCACTCTCAGTTAGTTGTTCTTCGTAGGTTAATTTTCTGTTGTATCCTCACCGTTGCGAGGTTCAATTGACCTGGGTTCTTGTTTTGAGTGAGCCTGAGAGCTAGGGATACCCCAGTCGTGAGAACAAGCAGCCTGCTTGTCCTCGGAGAAAGTGAATGATACATACCTGTAGCAGGTGTTCTCCGAGGACAGCAGGCTGATTGTTCTCACCTACCCTCCCTCCTCCCCTTTGGAGTTGCGTTTCATAGTTTTTGCTTGTCATTCAACTGGCGGGAACGGTCACACACGGGCGGGAAGACGGCTGCGCATGCGCGGTGGGCATGCCCTGCGTGCGGACCGCCCGCGAAGCTTCTTCCGGTTGGTGCGGGCTGCCGCGGACATCACCCAGTCGTGAGAACAATCAGTCTGCTGTCCTCGGAGAACACCTGCTACAGGTATGTATCATTCACTTTATGAATAGTGGAAATCTATAAGAAAATATGTTTGATTTCCCTATACAGCTAGGCTGTTCTACAA
Organism: Microcaecilia unicolor; assembly: GCF_901765095.1. NCBI lineage: Eukaryota > Metazoa > Chordata > Amphibia > Gymnophiona > Siphonopidae > Microcaecilia > Microcaecilia unicolor. Next base: position 239,572,754 of record NC_044032.1, on the reverse strand, counting down.
TATTTTATGCTTTATGTTTGTTTGCCTTGCTTCAGCTAGGCTGCCTGTTTTCCTTTCTGTGCCATTTGGCTACCCTTTTAGCCCTGTGTTTTTTGCTGCTAATAATGCTGCCTCAGTTCATCTCCTCTTGTGATCCGGTCTAGTTCTTGGGAGCACTCTGTCTACCCAGAGGTGGTTGGATGATTATCATGCAGCCACCTCTAGGCCAATGGCTCAAAACGTCATAGTTATTTACTTTTGCAATGCGTACATGGATGTCTGTGCGCATGTGATAATGTTTGAATAACTATGGCTATTATTTCTGAACATGCGGCATCATTACAGTACAGACTTTTAAATGCCCCTAGCTAATTTCAACTTTGTTAAATGTTTCAAACAAATCCATCTACTTGCTCCCATGATGTTACTGAATTCTATCATTCTGTCTCACTGGGGCCATTCTACAAGGTGTGCTGAAAAATGGCCTGCGTGTTTTGGGCACACAGAATCATTTTTCAGCACGCCTGTAAAAAATGCCTTTTAAAAGTTTTGCTGAAAATGGACTTGCGACAAAATGAAAATTGCCACGCATCCATTTTGGGTCTGAGACCTTACCACCAGCCATTGACCTAGTGGTAAAGTCTCACGCGGTAACCACGCGTAAATTGCCGATTACCACCCGCACACCAGAAAATAAAAATATTTTCCGGCACGCATAGCGGTCGCGTGTCAAAAATGAAATTACCGCAAGGGCCACATGCTAGCCGGGTGGTAACTCAAAATTGACGCGTGTTGGGCTCGCGTAGGCGCCTACGCAGCTTAGTAAAAAGGACTCTGTATTTTCAAATGTAAGCCACATTGAACCCGAGTTTGCTTGGGATAATGTGGGATATAAATGTTAAGACTAACTCAAAATAACCTGTTCCTTAGCTGGGCTGTAGTATATTGAAAGTGCGACCATATTGAAAGTGCGACCATACCATGCCTTTGTGGTTATATTCCACTAATAAGTTAATATCTAAAATGTAAACTTCTACAAAACAGATGAGGTGAAGATGTGATTCCATGTGCCCCAATGAAAAGAGGGTTTAATTTTACTTCCATTTAATTACAATATATTCCATCTTTACAATATTAGGCTTCCCAAGGCAGATTACAACAACAGTTAAGATGAACCTATCAGGAAGCAGGATAGCCTCACTGAAATTTGTTCTCAGTGCAGCAGTCATCTGTATGACTGACTCTCACAGTTGGTGCTTGCCATGCCTAGGACCTGCCCACAAGGCCCCTAATTGTCTTTTTATCATATCCCCTACCTCAACGCAAGGAGTGTCCTCAGGCTGCGCAGGGTCCCGTCAACACGCACACTTGACTGGCACAGCCCTGAGCCATGTGTGTGTGGTTCTTCTCTGGCTGCAGGCTCCTTGATTACTTTGCTTCAATGCACCTGTTTCTGCTCTCTCTCTGCCTGGCTTCCAGGCTCCTTGATTGCTTTGCTTCCACCCACCTGGTTCTGCTCTTCCTCTGCCTGGCTTCCCTTGCTTTTCTCCTATTGGTCTTCCGGTTCCTCCTTCCCCTGCTCTTATCCTATGGCTGTGCCCCTTCTTCCTGCTGATGTCAGATGCCAGCACTTTATCAGCTGAGCTCTCCCTAGACTCCTTTCTTCGGCTTCTACTTTGGTAGGTGTTGCTTGCTTAGTATGTGTGCTTCTCCTTTACTTTGTTCTTCATTGCTGACAGAGCCTGTACCTGGATTACTCTCGTGTCTGCTGCCTGCCTACTGACTCTGCCTGTACCTGGATTACTCTTGTGTCTGCTGCCTGCCTACTGACCTTGCCTGTATCTGGATTACTCTCGTGTCTGCTGCCTGCCTACTGACTCTGCCTGTACCTGGATTACTCTTGTGTCTGCTGCCTGTACCTGGATCACTCTCTTGCCTGCTGCCTGTCTGGCCGTCACGTTCATCACCCCACTTCCTGCTCCATCTCGTAAGCCCTGCAGGCCGCCCGCACCTAGGCACTCAACCTCTGGGGAACGGCAGTCAGCACAGGTGAAACCCGGGGTTGTCCGGCTGCAAAGCAGAACCTGGTCCGAGTACCAGCAGCAGTGCTGTACTTGGTACAAGAACTCACAGGTCTGACACTTTTCTGTTCCAAAATGTGGAAAAGAACCAAAAAAGTTGGGAAGCCCAGCACAAGAAACTTTTTGGCACTTCTAAGTTCAGTCTATCAACATCAGCATCAGTCTCCATGGCTGGGGGAGCTGCATCGAACAGTGGGGAGTGCACCAGCATTGAGGAAGTCTTCTCTGCATTGACACTGGGCGCTGGTAGCGCCTTGTTGGACCAACCTGCATCGGACCCAACACCAAGAACGCGTCAGAATTTTATATTGTCCTTGTTGGCACCGTGGGATCCTGATGTCATGCACCGAGCAAAGGTGGAGTATCAGCATCGGTCCCACTCAAAAGACGAGATGTTTGATGTCCCTGACTAGGAGGATCCTCCTAGGGAAGTCGTGACAAAACCAACTTACAGTTCAGTTGCTTGGAAAGACGTATTGCCTTCTGCAAAACAGAGTCCATGTCCAGCCACCTCAGAGGCAAGGAGATGGCCAGAACAGCTGAGAGCAAAGATGCCATACTGAAAGGGGAAAGTGTGGGAATATAGGGAATCAATTGATGAAGAATTTTGATGGAATCACAGTAGATTAAGGAGGGATCAGCCCCTAAAACAGAAGCTGATCATAAAGGTACGTAAGCAAGACTGGGACTCTCTCACACACACCCGGGGGGAAGGGGGGGAGATAGAGAGGCTGGCCGGCCCACAGCATAGAAAGCTCACAAGGAGTCAAGCACAAGATACTACAAACTATAGAGATAGCAGCCCAAATACACAGTGCTATCTATACACAGACAATGCAACTGAATACAGATAATATTCATACTAAATATACTTAACAATGCACCCTGCTACCATGAATATGGGGGCAGAACAGGGAATCAGTAGGGGTTATTACAAGGTCCAGCGTGTGGCCTGCTTGATGGGCTGGAAAATTAACTCACAGATGGAGGTTTAAGTCAGAAAAGACATGATGTTGTAAACCCGCGGGTAGTGCAGATTGTCAGTGTGTATATTAAAGTCACCTAAAATGAACAAAATTGAGAAATGAACCAAAGCATCTGAGATTGCCTGAAAACAGGATTCCCAATGCTCCGATATAAGTAAAGGGGAAGGGGAGCAAATTCTCATCCAAGCAGATAATCAGGTTATGATGTACTATGTCAACAGGCAGAGAGGCACGTGTTCGTACCTCTTGTGTGTCCGAAGGCGGTGAGGATGTGGCATTGGGCCTCCAGGCGTGGCATGGTGCTCAGAAACACATACCTGGCAGAAAAAGACAACAGCCTGGCAGACAGACTGAGCTTGGTGATGCAACTGCACAAATGGCCTATCAACATGGCTGCTGCCTGGCAGATCTTCCAAGAGTTGGGCACCCCCTTAGTGGATCTCTTCACCGCTCACCTCAAAAACAGGGTCCCTCAAATTCTGCTTCTGGCTGCAATCACATAGCAGACTAGCGTCAGATGCCTTCCTCCTCTACTCGAGGACCAGCCTTCTGTATGCATATCCTCCAATACCTCATGTGGGGAGAACTTTGCTGAAACTCAGGTAGGACTGGGGAACAGTGATCTTCATTGCACCCTACTGGCTGAGGCAGATCTGGTTCCCTCACTTCTGGAGTTAGCCTCAGAAGACCTGTGGAGACTGGACTGCTTTCCAACTCTCATCATACAGAATGAGGGGTCCCTCTTGCATCTCAACCGCCAATCCCTAGTCCTCATTGGATGTTGAGAGCTTAGAGTTTGCAGAAAAGATTCCACTAAGAGGTCATACAATTTCAAGTGAAAAGGTTTGCCATCTGGTGTGACAGCAAAGCCTTAGATCCTTTTTCCTGTCAACACAAAAACTGTTTGAATACCTTCTACACCTTTCTGAGTCTGGCCCCAAGACCAACTCTGTAAGGGTTCGCCTTAGTGCAATTGGCACTTATCACCATGTGGAAGGTAAGCCCATCTCTGTACAGCCTCTAGTTGTTCAATTCATGAGAGGTTTGCTTCAAAACAAAATCCCTATTTATACCTTCCATAGTGTCATGGGACTTCAATGTCGTCCTCACCCAGCTGATGAAAGCTCCTTTTGAACTGCTTGATGTTTGTCACCTGAAATTTTTGACCTTGAAGATTTTATTTCTGGTGGCAGTCACTTCAGCATGCAGGGTTAGCAAGCTTTAGGCCCTAGTAGCTGATCCACCCACCATACACAAAGTTCCCATCATAATAGAGTGGTTCTTTGTATGTATCATACGTTCCTTCCAAAGATGGTGTCAGATTTTCACCTTAATCGGTCAATTATTCTACCAACATTTCCCCCAAAACCTTATGCCCATCCTGGCGAAAGCGCACTGCACAATTTGGACTGCAAGTGAGCCTTGGCCTTCTATCTGGAGAAGCCCATAGACAGTCCACCCATCTTTTTGTTTTGTTTGACCCAAACAGGATGGGACAGCCATCAGAAAATGCATTCTATCCAAATTAGCTAGCAGATTGTACCTCTTTTACTTGCTCAGGCTGGACTGACTCCAGATGTCATGGCTCACAATGTTAGAGCCATGGCTGCGTCAATATCCCACTTGAGGTCAGCCTCCATTGAGATTTGAAAAGCTGCAACATGGTCATCAGTGCACACATTCACATCTCACTACTGCCTTGAGCAAAATTTCTGAAGTGACAGTCCGTTTGGTAAGACAGTTCTACAGAATTTGTTTGGAGTCTAGAATCCAACTCCACCCTACAAGGCCCACTTTTGTTCTGTTACAGGCTGTACCCACGTAACAGTAATGTATATAAGTTCTAGTTTAATTGGTTCATTGTTGGTCTTGCCTATCACAAGACTGTACTGACCATTGTTTATACTTTTGCTGAGCCTGGTAGCTAGGGATTCCCTTATGTGGCAAATGATGTCCTGCTTGTCCTCAGAGAAGGTAAAAGTTAATCACCTGTAGTGGTGTTCTCTGAGGACAGCATGACATATATTGCCACATACTATCCCTCCTCCCCTAGGAGTTGTATTCCTTAAGCTTTTTCATTAATTTCACTTTACACACAAAAATGACTTAGAAAATCATATGTGTGCATTCAGCTATACATGCCAACATGAATATGCGTATTATTCCATGATTCCCTGGGACATATCTGGGCAGACTAGAGACTCGGTTGCCATATAGCAAGAAGCAGCTGGTTTACAAATGCCAGATGGGCAGAAAACAAGCAAATCATCAGTAAGAAATAAATCCAAAGAGAAATTCCTTAAAAAGTTCAAGGTAGAGTTTATTGTAGCAACAAGATTTGAGTGAGTTTTACTCCTTATTTTATAACTTTTTTTTAAAGATGGTCATACCTAGCTAGCTTACCGTCAAGGTTGGTTGATAATGCAATATACATTCTAATTGAGGGAGAGAGGTTTTGGTGAGTCTATGAAGTTTTTTTTTTTATATTCATTCTTTCTTGCTCCACAAAGGCATGAGTAATTACTTAATGAATCTTTCTTTTTTAAGACTCAACTAGATTGGTGCTAGCTATCTTTCACATCTATCTAGTTAGGTAGATGTTTTTCTTCTGCAACAATTCTTTGGAGCCTTTACACAACCCCTTGCACACAACTTATATACATGCATCACTTTCTATGTTTGACAAAGTGCATATTGATTCAAGATATGTATAATTAATTTTATATGTTATATTTGGTTTTATTTACAATTGATTTCTTATTTACTAATGTGGCTTGTGTGGCTGTTTTGATGGGGGGGGGGGGTTAATTTTTTGTAAGTAGTAATTTGTGTTAACATTATTTTACTAACACCTTATTTATGTTTACAATATCATTTGCCCCTGAGGAAGCCCTGGGTAGGGTGAAACTTGGCCAAGTCGGGCACTGTTTTTATCCCTCATATGTTTTTGCTACAATAAACTCCACTTTTAATTTTTTAAGGACTCTCTCTTTGGATTTATTTCCAACTCTGGTGTGCTCCTTTTCTGTCAGTTGCCATATATGCACGTATTTTATAAAATCTGTGTATACACACATGGAGTACATACACAGACACACACATTTACACCTGCCTCAGAACAGGATTACAGGTGCGAGAGCCTTTGTGTGCTGTTGGGGACTATTGCACAAGCCTATTTCATAAAGACACTTAGCCTGTCTATGTTGCTTTTATAAAAGAGGTACACATTTTAAATAATTTTTATAAGCACCCTGTTATAAAATTACCCCCACATATATCCATGGCATCTTCATACCTGGGCATTGAAGGGTGTGAGGATTTGTTGAATGGGTGACATAGGGAGCTGTCATCGATTTAGGCTAGTCCAGTTGTAGCAGGGAATTTGCATTAAAATAGTCCTGTGAACTGCATTCCCTGATGTGAAAATTTGCCAGTTGGATATCACTCATCAGTGCACACAGTGCAAGGTCAGGTCCCTGGACATGAACCGGAGGCTGATTAGTAAAGAAATACCAAAGAAGTTGGCAGAAGAGGAACATTTGACTCATCCAGGCTGCCCCCCTATGGTGTTACAGGTTTTTGATCTGCATTCCTCTCATTCTGACTGTATCTGCTCTCTTCATGCCTGAACTCTGCTTCTTGGGGGCTCCTATTACTTTCTGTGTGCAAATGTTTGTTAATATTGAGGAGATTAAATACATGGGGTCCTACAGAGATTTGAGTTCAAAGTCCAGACTGCTGACCTTTACTGTACAGAGCTATGAAAGTGTAAGAAATGTTCTGAACTTATCAGTTCCTTAGTACTTGTGTATAATATGTAAACCACTTTGATTATAACCCCAGAAAGGTAGTATATCAAATCCCTTACCCTTTTCAGGCTATGCTGACCAGAGTACAGAGTAGTTCAGTTATACCTGTTCGATACCAGGAAAAATCTGTTTAATGTAGCATCGCAGAAGGCTATCACAGTATCAGCAGGGGTGGTCTGATAACTGATCTGCAGTTTATTGGACGAGGATATCTTTCATTGGTAGGGGTCAGTTCCTTTTTCCCTGCCACCCTCAAAGTCAGGACACATGCAAAATGCAGCAGTCTTGTCTGGTGGGGGAAACTGAAAGCAGGCTTGGTGCAAAGACAGCAGGGTACACCAGATGTCAACTCTGGGAATCGCTGCTTGACTTAATGAAGGGGGATTGTTGAGAGAAGCAGTGGTGCTCTGGATGTGGGTCCCTATAAAGAAAGCTGAGAGGCCATTGTATATTGTCACAAGTAATATATTAGCTGGTTTGTTATCGTTGTTAATTGAAAATAAAGGTTGCAGTTCTCTTTTTCCTTTGGTGCTGTATCTGTAGGACTTCTATTCTTAGCTGTTCATGAATTTGTAAATGGAGGTGTTTATTTTCCAGCTAATTAGGTATTTTTGACAGTGCCAAAAATAAAACTGTTATCATCACTGTTTTGTTTTTGGCACTCAAAAATACCTAATATACCATGGTCAAACCCTAAAATCAGGGTGGAGGTGCGGCCTAGTGGTTAGAGTGGTGGACTTTGGTCCTGGGGAACTGGGTTCAATTCCCACTGCAGGCATAGGCAACTCCTTGTGACTCTGGGCAAGTCACTTAACCCTCCATTGCCCCAGGTACAAATAAGTACCTGTATATAATATGTAAGCCGCATTGAACCTGCTATGAGTGGGAAAGCACGGGGTACAAATGTAAGAAAAAAAAAAAAGAAGCAAGACCAGGGTAGGCTGTAGTGGCAAGCCAGGACAAGGCTGGTAACTGGTTCTGCTTCAAAGGAAGACAGAGGGTGGATCTTGAAGGCGATCACACTCTCACCCTGGAGAATAAAGCCTATAGGTGATGTGCTGCCAATTTCCTATCAAGGGGCTTTTGCCAGCTTTGCTGCACTTGGAAAGATTCTGTTTTCATTGAGTAATTTAATAAGCGTGCCCTGCTAGCCCCTTTCCATCAAATCATCGCCTTTATGTCATCTTTAGAGGGGCTTAAAGTGCAGAAATGGTAAAATAGTTATTCTCTCCAGCCCTGCCCTCCCTCATTCAGGCAATTGTTCTTCAGGTTGTGCCTTTCTCACTGGCAGGGTGACCACCAGTTCTCCCAAATAGGCTCAGTTCTATAATGGAAGAAGTGAGCACCTACAGGCTGGCCCTGAGGTGACTGGGTGAGTCTGAGGAGGTGGGGGCTTATTCCCAGAGAAAAGCATACTATCTACATCATATCAAATCTTTTTTTTTTTTCTTTTTTTTTTGCATGGCTCTGAAAAGCTTTTCTCGTATTCAGAAATAAGTACAAATGGGAAAAGAGAGAGCACACACCCTTGATCAGTAAGATTTATCGTGCTCAAAGCTGTATAATATTTCTTAGCTATAAGAAGAATGAGAAGCTAAAGCGGAGGATCCATGTGCACACACCTTTGTCTCTCCACTGCTTGCAGCAGAACCCGCTGCTCTGCTTTCAAATCCCCAGCCTGCCAGCAGCGCCGCTCACTAAATTCTAAGAACGATTGTAATCAAACAAAATAAGTGTTGACGGTTAAACATGTCAGAGCCCCTGCGCGGCCCCATGTGATTTAGCGGCCTACAAATGGCCGCGACGCCCGGCTACCGATGCACTCCGCTAATTACATCATAGATTTCCCTATTGACGAACACAGGCTGAATTAACACAGGAGCACTAATGTACCCTCTCACCATTATTGTTGTACAAGAAGCCGTGGCAGATGCTGGCGGTTAGTTACACAAACATTAGTATTAACGATTGGCCATTTGGAATTGGTGACAAACTGCAGCCTGGCGGAATTCTGAGGCTGAAACCAATCAGAAAGTTAATGAGGGGAGAAATTAGCACTGCAGCTCGCCCTTAATTACACTCCTGCTTGGCAGGAAGGGAGTAGGGTGGGTGGATATGAATTCATCTAAGGTTAAAAAGGTCAGAGGCCCCTTTCTATCTCGTGTTTGTATCTTCTGTGGTATGTATCTTTACTATATTTCCAGCGCCGTTAAGGGGCTTTTCTAGAAAGTCTTGTAGGATTCAGCCTTTCAGAGGCAGCGTTTTTAGCCTTGTATTTTTGGTTCCTGTAATATTTCCACGTTGGATGCTGAGAGCTAAAGCTTTAGAGCCAGCACAGAGGGCTCTGCAGTTCACAACTAAGGTGATGTGAAATCTTTGAGGAAATAAAGGTGCAAACACGGTTTTTTACTGAGGCCCTGTTTAGTGCCAGTTTAAGCACAGTTGGTCCAGCCCCCCCCCCCCCCCCCCCCGCCAACCGTAATATTAAAGAAACATCAGCCATTTGCGGGCCCTGTAAGCACAGACTGGTGCTGAAAAGCTGATTGCCATGAAATCTGCCTTGGAGGGGGAAAAAGACTAAGTGGCACTTCAGCACCGATCTGTGCTTGCAGGGCCTATGCAGTGGCAGTTTTTTAATTCTTCTGGCTGACCTAGAAAAAGGTAAAGGGCAGCAGTAGTGACAGTAAGAAGAAAAGTAGTGGAAGGCTTTTGTGCATGCCAGAGCTGCTCTGTTGGTCCCCCAAATTCTGTTGCTCTCTAGGTCTTCTCTTGGTGACTGCCTAGTCCCCTAGTGGTGTAAGATAGAACTGTCATAATTACTGTACTTGCATTACATTGTAGAAGAAGGCAGGGAAAGCTATAGCAACTCAGAAATTTACTAAACAGTAAAAATTAATTATAGGCAGAGTAATCAACATGCTGAATCTAAGGAGCTGTGTCTTATAGAACATGCCAGTATGGGCCTCAACCTTGCAGCCTGGAGATTGATGGGGAAACTGGGATGTTTCTACCCATGTGGGAAATGATGAGAAGCCTACAAAAAGTGTCCCACATAAGCAGTTTCGTTAGGTGGGGATGACAAGGTGAGCATGTGGGCTGGAAGAATGAGGGCACAAGGGAGGCTGAGAAAGAGTTAGGGTGAGCAGAGGAGGGTAAGGGGGGGAGGATGAACACGTGACAGAGGAGACAGGAATGTTGAGTAAGCAAGACAGCTGTTTGAAATTTTATATTTAGAAACCCACTGTCAGGGGCACACAAGCACATTATTTGTGTATAAGAATATAAGTACAATGGTTTGGCCTAGTGCTCACTCATTTTAACTTCCCCTCCCCTCCAAAAAATGAACACCATTGCTGGATTAGAATATGGCTCAGAAAGGGAGCATAATCACTGGCTCTGGATGTCTGTGCCACGCACCAAGGTTGAAAGAGCAGAAACATGAGTTAGAAGTGGAGGAAAAGGCACAAACAAGAGGGACTTACCAAATGAATGGAGTTCATGAGGAAGAGTGTAGGGACAGAAAAGAGAAGTCATGAGGAGCTGCAGAATGAAAGCATTTGTAGGTGAGCACGCATTGTTCTAGGGGTACTCTTGCAGTCAGTCTCTTCCTCTAGTCCATCCAATTCTCCTCTGGATCAGATATACCCGCTGCGGCGACAGCTGATGTTCCTAAATCATGTTGTTCTGGGTTGGTTGGATAGGGACGCTTAATGCATGTTGAAAAAAAAAGGTCTTCACTTCGCAAAGGCTGGCTATAAAGGTTGCAGCCAGCTCCTGTCATACCCCTCACTCCCGGCGTGGAGCAATGACGTGTTGATGATCCTCATGGCTCCTGCAATAGACGGGGGCAGGGCAAGGTGACATGGTTCGATGTTATCTCCAGCTGCTGTGAACCATGACCCGCCACCTCCACATAATATAGGCAGCTGTGGCCCTCCCCTTGCCCTGCCATTTCTGAACTCATGCCTGTTCCATCTTCCTCAACAAGAAATGGTATAGCTTCATCCAAGAGGATTGACCAACCACACAGCTTCTTTTTAGTAAAATATTAGGCCACAGCTTTGAAACATAAACTTGCAAGGAAAACAATCTAGTTCCTGAGCCATCTGGTACATTTACATCAGCCACCATGTTGTGTGATCCAGCAAGGCCGTCGTCATTTACAGTGGTGGGTGTGGTGGGGAGTGGCAGCCGCCGTGAAGCAAGGTGGCCCCAACCCACACTCAGGCTCCAACGTGAGCTGTGCATTGGTCCAGGAGTACACTGGCCTAAGCAGGGCACCCCTCTCTCTGTCTCTATTCCATCCAGTTCCCCTCTGGCTCGAGTACACCTGCCATCAGCCCAGGGTGGTTCTGTGGACTTGTCCCAGGCTCCCCCACAACTAGCTGCAGCCTGTGACTAACCTATTGCAGCAAATTAGAACACCCTCTCCAACACTTCCTGTAGCTTGTTAAAAAGGCCATTGCCTATCTCCAACAAGTGTATTCCATTTTTCCAGTACAGCCCAGTATGTTTGGGGTCCACCCAGTCATGCATTATGTGAGATCCTCTCAACCTACAGGTCCACACCACAGCTGTCTATTTACCTTCTTCGTTCTTTGCCCCCACATATTCAGGCGCATGCATCACCGACGAGGCATGATGTTGGACCACATCAGATATGTACTCTCAAAAAAGCAATTTCAGAGAGACTCCATCTGGCAACATAGGATCAAGCACCCAAGTCGTTGCCCCCAAGGTGTGTGATGATGGCCCTTGGGCTTTCCATCTCCTCACAGTATGCTTTGAAGAGAGGAAAATGTTGAGGCCACCGCATTCCCCTTCAACCCATTCAATAAACTTGCACGTCCCAGGCAGCTGCCATACGATCTCTGCCCGCATGCTGGCCCAAGACACATAAGAATGGCCCACAATCCACACCATCCCTCCTCGTGGCACATGCCCTGTGGGAAGAAAACCAAAGGGAGCTGTTAGGATAGCATTGCTAAGTATGCTGGCTAAATGCCCTACCTTATGTATGTCTTGTAAGCATCTGACTTCCGAAACAAAAGTGCCTTACCGCTGTAAAAAATAGCACCAGGTCTGAGCAGGCATTAGGGTGTTGGAAGAGAGGATTTCCCATGGTTCTCGTGCTTCTCTCTTGATTCTTTACGCAAAATCTACCAGTTTTGATTTCTTTTGGAAGCAGAAGGAAGCCTGTGCAAGCCCTTGAGTGCTGGTTGTGAGAAACAGTAGACCTGAACGTGAAGCACACTTTGGAGTTCTTGTACTGCACCTAAATTTAAAGCACAAACAAACCCAAAACACGCATTGGCACCTGTTACTTGCATCTAAATATAAGCATCCAGAAAAAAAGAATTAAAAATGTTTATAGTTAGGCTGCAGAAATCAGACGCCAACGTGTGCTTCATGTTCAGGTTTTAGCAGAGGCACGCGCCAAGCACAGTCCTCCTGCCGAACTCCCAGTTATGAGTGGCCTAGTGGTTAAAGCACTGGTCTTGACACCTGGAGATGCCCTGTTCAAATTCTGCTGCTTTTCCTTGTGATCTTGGGCAAGTCACTTAACCCTCCATTACCTCAGGTTCAAACTTAGATTGTGAGCCCTCCAGGGACAGTGAAATACCCAGTGTACCTGAATTTAACTTACCTTGAGTTACCCTGAAAAAGGTCTGAGCAAAATCTAAATAAATATTTATTTGTTACATTTGTAACCCACATTTTCCCACCTATTTGTAGGCTCAATGTGGCTTACATGGTACCGTAAAGGCTTTTGCCAATTCGGTTGATAACAAATACAAGGTTATTGTGGTCAAATGAGGTAGGTGTGAGTCAGGCGTCATGAGGGTCGAAGGGAATGAAGATTTTAGATTTGCATCTCATTAGCTTTGAGCATTAGGGCATGGTTCTTCTGTACTCTTCTAGCAGTATTGTTATGGCGCTATTCAGAATAGCGCCGGAGTTTTGATCATCAGCCCCTGGTAGAAGGATGTATGGAGAAAGAAAATGTTTCATGTGTGCCCTCCCTATCTCTGGTTCACACTTGCTTCCCTTTATATATTTGGGATCTACAGTTTTGGAACATACCATAAGGTCAAGTCACTTCACTGGCTTCCGATCAGGTACCGCATACAGTTCAAGCTTCTCCTACTTACCTACAAATGCACTCGATCTGCAGCCCCTCACTACCTCTCTACCCTCATCTCCCCTTATGTTCCTACTCGAAACCTTCGCTCTCAGGTCAAATCCCTCCTCTCAGTACCCTTCTCCACCACCGCCAACTCCAGGCTCCGCCCTTTCTGCCTCGCCTCACCCTATGCTTGGAGTAAACTCCCTGAACCCATACGCCAAGCCCCCCCCCCCCCCCCCCCCGCCCATCTTCAAATCCTTACTCAAAGCCCACCTCTTCAATGTCGCCTTTGGCACATAACCGTTATACCTCCATTCAGGATATCTAGACTGCCCCAACTTGACATTTCATCCTTTAGATTGTAAGCTCCTTTGAGCAGGGACTGTCCTTCTTTGTAAAACTGTACAGCGCTGCATAACCCTAGTAGCGCTTTAGAAATGTTAAGTAGTAGTAGTAATAAGGCAGTGCTTTTCATCCCTTTCCTGGAGGCACACCTATCCAGTTGGGGTTTCAGGTCTGAAACAGTGAATATATATGAGATAGATTTGCAAATAGTGGGACTCCAGTACGTGCACATTTGAAAAGCTGACTGGTTTGGTGTGTGCCTCAGGGAGAGGGTTGAGAAGCACTGCCATAAAGGAAAGAAGGTAACTTTTGTGTTTCCTCAGTAACATACTTCACCCTTCAACACCAGTGGTTCTGCTTTTCTTATTTATGCAACTCCAACATAATCAAGGGTTATACCGATGGCTCCTGAACCATAAGTTTGAAATGTAAAAAAAACTTTTAATGGCAGGGGGAACTTGAATACTAAAAGATATTTTTATTTGAATTTGTTGAGCTCAACTACTAGAAAGTATTTCTGTATTTTGGGTAATAAGATTCACAGAGACAATATCTCATGCAACCAGGGTGTGCACCTTTTATAGACTAGTGCTTAGTGCTGATTCTCGGGGCGCTAGACTGCCACCCTGAACTGGCTGGCTGCTGGAGCTCTCTGATTTGAAGGTCTTCCAGATGGATGAAGGAACTGCTCATCTGGAGGGGGTTTCCTGTTGCGGGTCTTTCTCTACATTGGTCTCCGACCCGGCATTCACAACCTGGACGCGGCTCCACTGTGTCCAGTGCTGTCACAGGTTTGGCTGCACTCTGATTCTTTCTGTTAGCCTTGCTTGCGTTGCCTTTTAGTTTCTTGGGGTTGGTCACAGACTTGGTGTTTGGTTTCTTCTTTCTTTGCGATGGGGTTCATTCATGGCTACTGCTGCTTGGCTGCTGGCTTTGAGTATCCCCTGTTGCCTCAATCCGTTTTTGTTGTTCCGCTGATCCACCCTGATTCTGTAGTACGAATGTCAATTTGCTCCCTTCCATGGGTCCCGGTGGTTGGGTCTGCTGGGTTAGTGGCTGGATGGTCGCCATCTCCAGAGCTGGCTATGTCCATTAAGGGTGGCACTAGACTGATTATCTGGCATCTGCTGGTGCTGACCCATTATTCTATTACACCGCAAGCAATGTTTCGGAATGCCTCTGCCCCTTTCATGAACATGCCCCCTTTTGCAGATTCCTTGTCTTGTTTCCAGATGTCTCGTTTTTGCTCTCTGGTTCCCTGGCGGATGCCAAAGGGCTCCAATGCGTGTGCACCTGTGGAGCATGGGAGGTGAAAAGTCTGGTCAGTGCTGAAAAACTCCGCTATTTGCACTCTGCTCCTTGCCCTGATCATCACACATCTGGACTATTGCAACTCTCTCTACGCTTCAGTTAGTAGTCTACAGTATATGATTACTTCATAACACCCACCCTTTCAACCACATTACTTCACTCCGAACACTGGCTGCCTCTTTCCTCTCTTATTCATTTCAAACTTTTGACCCTCACTTACAAAGGTTGCTTTCCCCATGCCCTGACTGTTTACTTATTCCCTACACTCCCCCTTGCACACTCTGGTCCTCTAATGCTGGTCTCCCCTCCCTACGTCCTCCTTCCATCATTTGTCTGGATGTCACTCCTGCTCTGCTTTCAATTATATTGGTTCTGTGCTCTGCAACTCACTCCCCCCACAGATCCACTTTGAATCCTCTTTCAATACTTTTCAAAACTGCACTCAAAACCCATCTATTCAGACTGGCTTTGTTTTCTGGTGGGGGAGGGGGGAATTGCTCTTCGGGAGTTAACCCTAGTGGGAGGTACCTGAACTAGAGCCTGTCCAGACAGAGGTCCTTCTGGGTAGGTGCTCAATGTTTACCAGGTGGTGAGTATTGGGCCCCAGCTCAGTACAGGCATGGAGGTCCACTTCTGGAATGTTAGCCTTGCTGCTATGGCGGGTAAAACATGGTGTTTACATTAGCTGGCTTTATTGCACTACGACTTCTTGCTGTGAATGGCAGGTAGTCAGGTTCTTGGTTGTAAATAAATAAAGTGCACTTGTTTACTAGCTCAGGTTATACAATTCTTACCAATAAACAGAGCTGCAGCCTGTTTAACACCAAGCAATTTTTGTAGTCTCAATTATTTATATATCTGCATTCATTTAAGTATGTATATACTACTACTACTACTTAACATTTCTAGAGTGCTACTAGGGTTACGCAGCGCTGTACAAATTAACAAGGAAGGACGGTCCTTGCTCAAAGGAGCTTACAATCTAAAGGACGAAATGTCAAGTTGGGGCAGTCTAGATTTCCTGAGTAGAGGTGAAGTGGTTAGGTGCCGAAGGCGACATTGAAGAGGTGGGTTTTGAGCAATGATTTGAAGATGGGCAGGGAGGGGGCCTGGCGTATGGGCTCAGGGAGTTTGTTCCACGCATGGAGTGAGACGAGGCAGAAAGGGCGGAGCCTGGAGTTGGCTGTGGTGGAGAAGGGTACTGAAAGGAGGGATTTGTCTTGAGAGCGGAGGTTACGGGTAGGAACATAAGGGGAGATGAGGGTTGAGAGGTAAGGAGGGGCTGCAGATCGAGTGCATTTGTAGGTTAGTAGCAGAAGCTTGAACTGTATGCGGTACCTGATTGGAAGCCAGTGAAGTGACTTGAGGAGAGGGGTGATATGAGTATATTGGTCCAGGCGGAAGATAAGACGTGCAGAAGAGTTCTGAATGGACTGAAGGGGGGATAGATGGCTAAGTTGGAGACCAGTGAGGAGTAGGTTGCAGTAGTCAAGGCGAGAGGTAATGAGAGCGTGGATGAGAGTTCAGGTGGTGTACTCAGAGAGGAAAGTGCAAATTTTGCTAATGTTATAGAGGAAGAAGCGACAGGTCTTGGTTATCTGCTGGATATGCGCAGAGAAGGAGAGGGAGGAGTTGAAGATGACACCGAGGTTGCGGGCAGATGAGACGGGGACGATGAGGGTGTTATCAACTGAGATAGAGAGTGGAGGGAGAGGAGAAGTGGGTTTGGGAGGGAAGACAAGAAGTTCGGTCTTGGCCATGTTCAGTTTCAGGTGGTGGTTGGACATTCAGGCAGCAATGTCGGATAAGCATATACTGCTCAGACCTAAGTAGTTTACAGTTTTCATTTTACAGGTACTGGGTCTGTCCCTAGTGGGCTCACAGTTAAGCAGTACATTGTACTACTGTTGTATCTGGGGCAACAGGGAGTTAAGTGACTTGCCCAGATTCACACAGAACTGCAGAGGGAATTGAACCTGGTTCCCTAGGATCTCACCCCACTGCCGACTATCAGGCAGCAGCGGGAATCAAACCCAGTTCCCCAGGTTGCAACCCGCTACACTAACCATTAGGCCACTCCTCCACTGTCTTCCTGTTATAGGTATTTTTGAGGGAGAAAAGAGGAGTGAATAGACTCGTATTCCTTCGTTAGTCCCTTAGGGTGAATGGCTCATCCAGAGCCCGCCTCTTAATGATGGGGATGAGCTAACCCTACTTTTCTGAGTTGGTCTGGCAGGCTTGGCTGGGGTTTTGCGGGGGGGGGGGGGGGGGAGGAAGTGATATCAGTTGTTGCTTTTTAGACCCTTAGCAAGAGCAGCAGCTACTCTGGATTGGGCTGTATCATTTAAAATTAGCCCAACGGGAGTTTCCTTCCAATGAGTGCAATTCTCTAGGAGTCAGAAGGAAGGAGTTGCAGCGAGAATAAAAGGTCAGCGCTCTTTGAGAACCAGGATCTTTTCTGCTCCTCGGAGGTGGTTTGCTTTCCTTTCCTGCCCCCTCTTATTATGTTTTTGATTTGTCACAGTTTGCCGGGGTGGGGGCTGTTACCCAAGCTAGAGCCTGTCCTGAAGGAGGTCCTTCTTGTCAGGTCCTCAGTATTCAGGCAGTGAATACTGGGCCCTAGCTCAATACAGGCATGGAGGTCAACTTCTGGAATGTTAGCGTTGCTGCTGTGGTGGATAAAACTTGGTGTTTATATTAGCTGGATTTATTGCACTATGACTTCTTACTGTGAATGGCGGATAGTCAGGTTCTTGGCTCTAAATAAATAAAGTTCACTTATTTACTAGCTCGGGTTTTGCAATTCTTACCAAAAAACACAGCTACGGTGTGTTTATCACCAAGCAATTTTTGCAGTCTCAATTATTTATATATCTATATTATCTTCCAGTTATAAGTATTTTTGAGGGAGAAAACGGGGGTGAGTAGTCTCGTATCCCCTCATTCCTTAGCGTCTCTCCAACCCAGCCCAGAATGACTTGATGGGTTGTGCACACCTTCCAGCAGGTGGAGACTGAGAACATTGAATCTTGAGAAAGCCAATAAGAGCCCAGCTCTTCTTATTGGGGGGGGAGGGGGAACAGACAGAAGAGTACTTTCTTTTAGTGTAGCCCTTTCTTAATCTGTGTGCCGTTTGATTGTTCTTGGCTGGCAGAGGCTGAGGCCCACGGGGATTCTCTAGTGCCTCAGGGGTGGACACTCGAGTGGCTGAGACCCTCCTCCCACCTCTTTCCCCAGGCTCTTCAGGCAGACCCTTGGTCATTGGGTTCTTCTAGCTCTGTTACCAACCTCCAGCCCTTCAAGGGAAGGGTGCTGCAGAGCCGCAGAGAGTGGTCACGTTTTAACAACAACAAAAAAAGAGGCAGCGAATAGAGGCAGCAAAAGAGCATACAGTGGAGTCCCCCTCCCCCCCAAATAAAAGACAAACACCAATGCAGCTCCGCTCTCTTAAGTGACTGAGTTTTGCGCCAGAGTTTGGCGCAGTATGGCAGAGAAATTGTGCTGATGCTCAGTCTGTCAGCAGCATAGCCTTACTGCTGTGGGGATGTGTAAAATATGTACCATGTCGGATCCCTCGGTGCCAGTAGCATCAATGGATGCGGGAGTGAGCAGCAGACCGGGTTGCTATTTTAGATCAGCAGGTCGAAATAGGGCAGGCTGCAGTGAAGCTTACGCAGCACTCAGTGTCAGGTGAGCCTGAAGTTGCGCACAGAGGGATCTCTGAGGGGGATTCCCTCCGGAGTTTGTGTTAGAAATGTACAAAGTCTTTTAATTAAATCAGTCCTCCCCTCTGCCTGCTGTGGCCCCAGAAGCATCCAGGGGGGCCTTTTCAGGTGCAAAGAGACTGGACTTGGACATGGATCAGTTTGGGGGTGATGAGCCTGGTTTTCCTTCTCAAGAGGATTTGCCTCCAGGGAGGACCCTTCTTTGGCAAGGGTCTTCCATAAGGAGAACTTACAAGAGCTTATTCCATTGGTGTCCACATTGAATTTTGAAGAATTGCAAGAGGCTACGGAACAGCACAAGGTTGATCCCTTAGTTAAGGGAGTTTGCAAGTCTAGCAGATCCTTTCCCATGCATCAGACATAAGGGATATTATCCAGGTGCATTGGGATGCTCCAGATGTCCCTTTCTGGCTAGTGTGTTCTATGGTTCAATTTTATCCTGAGTTGGAACAGGACAAGGACTGGCTCAAGCCTCCAGTAGTGGACGCAGTGGTTTCTGCAGTGACCAAAAAGAATACGGTACCAGTGGATGGAGGCATGGCTCTCCGGGACCCTCAAGACTGCTGGATTGAGACACTTTTAAAGCATTGTTCTGATATTTCGGCCTTGGTGCTGCAGACAACCAATTCCAGGGCTTTGGTGGTGCGTGCGTGCTTTCAGTGGTCTGAGCAAGCGTTGGACAGAGACTTGGATGATTTTTCCTTGGTGGACTAGGAAGTAGCCAAAACTGAGGTGGGTTTGGCCGTTTTGTCTGATGCTCTATATGACTTGCTTCAGACATCTACTAAGTCTATGGTGTTAGGTGTGACAGCTCGTGGAACACTGTTGCTTCAGGGCTGGTTGGTAGACGTGGCTTCTAAGTTCAAGCTGAGTAAGTTTCCTTTCAGAGGATCGTTATTGTTTGGGAGAGTCTAAGGTGCCTTGTCTTCTGGAAGACTGGCCAAAAGCTTTTGGTCATGGGTCTTCTACATCTAGAGGTTGAGAGTGAGACTTTAGGTGTTATCGGCTTGACAGAGGGATGGGTTTCTAAAGGACCCGTTAGTATCAGCATATGCAGCCCTTTTGAGGGGGGCAGACGAGGGGGCTGTTATAGTTTCACCTCCCAGGCTCAGAGTCGCCTCACTCAATGTCCAATTCCAGTGGGTGTAAGGTTGAGAGATTTCTTCAGACCGATTGGTTCTTGAGATTATTCGCAATGAAGTACGCTCTAGAGTTTGCTTACTCTCAGCTGGACACGTTTTTTAGTATCCCCCTGTCACAAGTGAAGGCTCAGGCGATCAGGGATACCCTGCACAGGCTGGTCAGTTTGTGAGTGGTTTGCCCAGTTCCAGAGATCGAATGGGGATCCAGCAGGTATTTGATCTATTTTGTGGTTCCAAAGAAAGAAGGTTCCTTTCGCCCCATTCTCGATCTCAAAAGAGTCAACAGAGCGCTTTGGGGGGGTCTCCTTTTCACATGGAAACTCTACAGTTATTGTCGCAGTGCATTCAGGCTCCGTCCCTTCTATCTCGCCTCACCCCATGCCTGGAACAAACTCCCTGAGCCCATACACCGTGCCCCCTCCCTACCCATCTTCAAATCAATGCTCAAAGCCCACCTCTTCAATGTCGCCTTCGGCTCCTAATCACTACACCTCTTCTCAGAAAACTTATCTACCCCAACTTGACATTTCGTCCTTTAGATTGTAAGCTCTTCCGAGCAGGGACCGTCCTTAATTGTTAATTTGTACAGCGCTGCGTAACCCTAGTAGCGCTCTAGAAATGTTAAGTAGTAGTAGTTTCTCATGGCTCTGGACTTGACAGAGGCTTATTTTTAACATACCCATTCAGCAGATGCACCAGCTTTTTCTTCGGTTTGCTGTGTTGAGACAGCACGTTTTAGTTTTGTGCAATGCCATTTGGGCTTACCATGTCTCTGAGGATGTTCACCAAGATTATGGTGATAGTAGCAGCTGCCCTTCAAAAGCAGGGCATTCTGGTTCATCCTTGCCTAGATGACTGGCTAATTTGTGCAAAGTCGTAGCAGGAGAGTTGTCAGTTGATGGCTCAGGTAGTTCAGGTCTTGGAATCACTAGGTTGGGTGATCAGTTCATTTAAGAGACATCTGGTTCCATCTCAGAATTTGGAATATCTGGGGGTCGCTTTCAACGTGCTTCGGGAACGAGTCTTTCTCCTGCTGCTGCGCATCCTCAAACTGCAGGACCTTCTGAGTCAGAGAGCTCTCTGTGCTCAGGACTATCTTCTGGTGCTAGGATCCAAGGCAGCAACCATAGAATCGGTGCGCTGGGCCAGAGCACACATGCGGAGTCTTCAGCAGACCCTTCTCTCCAGGTATTCCCCTCGGTCAGACTCTTTGTGGGTCAAGTTGCCTCTGACTGTCCCAGTCTGTCAGGATCTCCGATGGTGGTTCCGGACATCCAATCTTTCGAACAGCTCACCATTCAATCTTCCCTGTTGGATGGAGGTAACTATGGACACCAGCCTCAGGGGCTGGGGAGCTCTCCATTAGGGTCAGTTGACACAAGGACGGTGGTCAGTTTACTCCATCAATTTGTTGGAGACCAGAGCAATTCATATGGCCTTGAGCATATTCCAGTCTCTCCTCGAGGGTAGAGCGTTGCATGTGTTATCGGCCAATGCTACATTAATGGCGTACATCAATCTTCAAGACAGAACGAAGAGTCCCATGTTGGCTTAGGAGATGGCTGCAATAATGGCTTGGGCAGAATGACGCCTCAAGGATCTCTCGGTCTCCTATGTAATGGGGGTTCTCAATGTGGTGTCTCCAGATTGACCAAGGTATCCATGGTACGCAGACCTCAGGTGGCTTGTAGTGGGCCTGAAACTCCGTTTCCCAGATTCGGTCGGCCTTCTGTCCCAGGGGCCAGTGGTCATGCCAAATCTGGCTCGGTTTTGTCTTACGGCCTGGCTCTTGAGAGGGCTTGGTTAAGGAAGTGTGACTATTCGGCTAGCATAATTGGGACTATTCTTCATTCTCGCCACCAATCTACTTCTTTGACTTATGTTCACGTCTGGAGGATCTTTGAGGCATGGTTTAGCGAGTGGGGAGTCTCTCCATTGAGAGCTTCGGTGCCGCAGGTTTTGTATTTCCTGCAGGATGGTTTTGAGAAGGGCTTGGCCTTAGCTTGTTTTTGGGAGTGTGTTAAGGTCAAGTCCTTATCCAACCATCCGGATGTGGTATGATTTTTGAGAGGGATGTCTCATTTGCACCTGCCTAGGAGGTCTTCCTTTCCTTCTTCAGATCTTAATCTAGTCCTTTCAGCTCTTATTCGTCCTTCCTTTGAGCCATTAGCTTTGACTACTAAAAAGGATCTTACTTTGAAAGCAGTCTTCTTGGTCACCATTTCATCAGCAAGACGTGTGTCCGAGTTGCAGGCTCTATCTTGTAGGTCCCCCTTTTGAGAGTTCCTGGTGGATTGTGTGGTGTTGTGGCCAGTGCCGTCCTTTCTGCCGAAGGTGTTATCTGCCTTTTATGTCAATCAGTCTCTGGTCCTTCCAATCCTCGGTTCTTCCAAGGGGTTGGAGGAGCAGTGGTCGGAGGGTTTGAAAGGAGTATTTGCTGCGGACAGAGGAGTTTTGCCAGTCGGACCATCTTTTTGTCTTGTTGGGTGTTGGACATAAAGGTTTTGCAGCCTCTAAGGCGACGATTGCCAAGTGGATCAAGGAGGCAATTGGTTTGGCCTACATTTTGAAAGGCATGTCTGTTCCGGATGGGCTTAAAGCTCATTCTGCTATAGGGCAAGCTGCTTCTTGGGCGGAGATACCTTTGATTTCTCTGGCTGAAATTTGTAAAGTGGCCACCTGGTCTTCCTTGCATTTGTCTGCAACAACAGAGGGGGCAGCGATGATGTGGGGGGTGGCAGTGACGACAATGGTGGCCCTGCTCCAGGCCTGGCTTTGTCTCTTGGTGGCCCTGGCTGCAAGCACACATTATTCATGAAATCCACAGGTTTGAACAAGGGTGACAAACAGTGACAGAATGATCACCTTCTATGGTCACTTTCTAGAGCTCTACCCGCTGTCCAGGTGCTACCAGTTGGGCTCTGGATTTTGTGACCAAATTCATGGTTTAAAAGTAAAATGATAAAGAAATTCTACCAAGGGGCCCTCTTACTAAGCTGTTCTAGTAGTAGTAGTAAATGGACTTAGTGAGTCCTTACGTGGGCTTTTCCTGCACACTAAGCACATTTCTAGTGCGGCTGTCAAAAAGGACTTTTTTCTATTTGTTGCATTTCTGGCCATGCACTAATGGTAGCATCAGCCAGTGACCATTTAAAAAAATTAATGCAGGAGCACTTACCACCTCCTATTTAGGAAGTGCTAAGGGCTCCTGCGATATGGATGTGCTAATCAGTTAACACAGTGGTAATGTCAGTGCACTAGCCGAATAGCACATCCATAACCATTCTCTGTCTCTGACATGGCCCTCCAAAAATAAATAAATAAATAAATACCGTGTGTTTAGCGTGCACAGATGGCAAAACTAACACACAATGCTTTAACGCATCCTGTGTTAGGCCATTTTTGCTGCATTAGGCATACTTTTGTGCCTAATGCAGCTAAGTAAAAGGACTCCCAAGTTCCCGATGTGTTTCAGGACTATGGTGAATCTTCAGGCATTTATTTACTAGTTTTGTGTATTTATTATTTTTGCAATACTTTAAAACAGTTGAGAAAGCTCTGCCTGACTGTTACATCCATATAATGGCAAAGTTTGATATATGCTTTGGTCCTCTTCAGAAAAAAAATGCATATTTAAAATATGCTCAAGTATTTAAGCTCTTTATTTGGGGGTCATGTGATGCTGGGATAGCGAGCAGATGCATCCATGCAGAGCTCCCGAGGCCACTCAGCCAAACCACTTGCAAAACAAAAATAAGGAGAGAGACTCTACCAAAATCGCCTGCACTAATGCGACCAGAGGCAAAGAGAACGTCAATAACCAAGTCTGCAACTTACAGAACCGACAAGATCACCAGACAACAAACAATGAGTGAGTGCATGTGATTCCAAAATGGCGGCTGCAAGCAATCGACCCCTGCCTCCACAGATGACCCAGAGAGCTTGCCCCTCTCACAATGAGCAGAAAGCCCACAGGTGCTATACAACTCAGCAACAACAGACACAGCTACTATCCTGTCCTGACTACTTCAACAACACAGTGGTATACAAACTTTTCTCCTTGGACAGTGACTAGGGAGCAACACAAGGACCATACCCTTCCTACACTCAGAGTTCCAGAGAACTGATACAGCAGCCTCGGAAGCAGAGAGACCCATAAAGCCCGATCGGGTCACCCCCCCACTGAAAAAAAGTTGAAGATCTCATGCAGGCTCGAATCAGCCAAGGAGTTCAAAGACAACATGAACACTCCCCTTATCAAGAAAGGTACCAGTGGGCACAAACTGTTTAATTTGTTCATTTGTTTTAATATGTTAAGTTGAAACTTTACTGAATGTTATAGCTTTGAACTTACCACAAAATGCATGACCCAATCAGATCTACACAGGCGACAGGAGGTAGGACAGACAATCAAAGAATACAAGGGAACACACCGCCTAGTACATCACGCACCACACAGCTAACACCCAAGCACACTCATGACAGGACCAGTTGGCAGAAAATAATATCCTACAATGTCAGAGGCCTGCAGATACACATGAAAAAAAAGAAAATGTTAATAGAATTAGATAGGATAGGAGCGAATATATACCTCCTGCAAGAGACACACCTAAGAGGCCAAGAATCACATTGGCTGCAGGCCAAATGGGTGGAAGAAGTACATGTGTCGGGGGGCTCCACCAACAGTGCAGGGGTTGCAGTCATCACACAGCGACCATAGAACCAGCAAAGAGAATATGGAAAAACAAAGAGGGAAGAGGGATTGGCATAGAACTTCAATTGGGAGACACAGACATATTCCCAGTAAACATGTGCACCACAAACAAAAAAACAAATAAACTTTATATCACAAACACAAAAAACCTCATAGGAATTGGCAGCCCAGCCCTTAATCCTAGGGGAAGTCTTAAATTGTGTGATGGAGGAGGAATGAGATAGATCCAACAGAGACAATACAAAAGAGAATGCAGAACTCTCCCTAAAAGAGCTCTGTAGGGAATATGGACTAATAAATATTTTGCAACAATTACACCGCCATAAAAAGACTTGTGCTACTCAGCTTGCCACAGCTCATACTCCAGAATTGGCATGTTCCTTATTGACAGTCTACTAAACCAAAGAATCCACTCAAGCATGATAGGCCAAGTTATCAGCGCTGACCACGCCCCCATCCAACTAGACATTAAAAATGGTAGACTAGAATTCAGAGACTTGAGGGGCTGGACCATGAATATGACCCTATTGACCAATGATGAAAATTGAAAAGAACTTGAAAAATGCCTGACAGACTACATTTTCATAAATGACAACGGGGAAACAGATATACTAACAATCTGGGAGGCCATAAAAGTAGTAATAAGAGGCAAAAGCATAGAAATGGGATCCAGAGAAAAGAAACGTAAAACACGAGAGAGAGAACACCTAACTCAATCTAGTTGTTGGCATAAGCGGGTAACCTGTCGGGTTTATTTTATGTTGGGATTCCAACTCAATCCTTGAAAAAGTTAGAATACCAACATAAAATAAACCTGACAGACCAAGTCATGGGACAGATTACCCACTTATGGCAATAACTAAATGCAGTGGTCCTAACAGAAGTGGAAGGTCTATACAGAAAATAGGGATAAGGAACTAGATATTTGGGAGAGGGGGGAATAGACAAACTGCTAGCCTTCCAACTCAAAAATAGAATCACACCTTGTGGCTGCAGTTAAGTGTATTGTATGATTTTCTTTATTGAAATGTTGAATAAAAACAATCTTAAATTTAAAAAAAAAATGGAATCACAAAAAACACGTTAGGATCCATACAGGATGACAATGGACAAATACAGCAGGACCAAAAAGAAAGAGAACTGCTTTATATATTACTATAAAAAAAAACTTCAGAACAGAGGACCAACTCAACAAATTTATTTCACTACTAGAAAAGAAAAAAATTTGCAAAGCAAATAACCAAGCACTAGATGCCCTAATAACAGGAAAAGAGCTAGGGAAAGCAAAAAGATCCACAACTCCCAGCAAAGCAGCTGGTCCAGACAAAATACTGATCGAATTTTACAGAATATTCTCCGAGGACAAGCAGGCTGCTTGTTCTCACGACTGGGTGACGTCCGCGGCAGCCCCCACCAACCGGAAAAAAGCTTCGCGGGACGGTCGGCACGCAGGGCACGCCCACCGCGCATGCGTGGCCGTCTTCCCGCCCGTGCGCGACCGCTCCCGCCAGTTCCTTTTTTTCCGCGCCTGGAGAGAGTCGTGCCTGTGACGCTCTCTCTGTTTCAGCCCCGGAAAAACCGTCGCGTTTACGCGAACCTCTTTATTTTCTTTTATATTTAATTAATCGCCGCGCGCTCCACTTTTCTTTTCTAAAAAAAAAAAAAGGAGCACGCGCTCCCATTTTCCCTCGCTTCCAGCGGGGACGTTGCGTTGCGGCCTGGTGGCCGCACGGTCGTTTTTCATTTTCGAGGTGTGATTTCCGCCACCATCGACGACTTTAATTTCGCCGACGTGATTTTTCCGTCGATGTCCTCGAAGGTCCCGAGTGGATTTAAAAAGTGTGGTCGGTGCGGCCGGCCCATCTCGCAGACCGACACCCACGCTTGGTGCCTCCAGTGCCTCGGGCCGGAGCACAATTTCAAGTCGTGTCCCCTGTGTCTCGGTCTCCGGAAACGGACTCAGGTTGCGAGGCAAGTTCAACGGGACCGTATTTTTGGAACTTGCGCCGGCCCCTCGACGTCGACCTCGACGGCATCGGTATCGACGCCCGGTCCTTCGGTACCAGTATCGATGCCCGAGACATCGGCACCGATGGCATCGACCCCAGGAGAACAGGTCCCGTCGGCCCGCCGGTCCTCCGGTGAGGGTAGAGGTGAGAGGCCGCGTGGGCAGTCGGCCCCGGTCACTCCCTCAGCCCGTGGCCCACGGGACCGAACCCTGTCTGACCCGGTTCCTCGAGACCGAGGGGGATCGTCATCCTTCTCCTCCATGCCTCCCGGCGCCGGTGACGGGCATCGGAAGAAGGATAAGAAGCGCCGTCACCGGTCGCCCTCGATGCACATCGGAGAGGAGTCGACGCCGAAGCGTCTCCATCGAGAGGAGAGATCCCCGTCGGTGATAGAGGTGCCGACGCAACAGGGTCCCGGCACCTCGGTGCAGTCTCCTGGCTCCCACCAGATTCGGGCACCGACACCCCTACCGGCCCCACCGCCTTTCTCGGCAGCGGGCCTGGATGCGTGCCTCAGAGCCATCCTTCCGGGGATCCTGGAAGGGCTGATGCGCCAGGCTGTGCCGGCGCCGGGGGTGCTTGCGCCCTCGGCGCCGATGACTGTGGCGCCGGCGAACTGCCGGGGCCGTCGACACCGCCGCCGCTTGCGGTGCCGGTCTCGACCGCCACGCAGGTGGAGTCCCCGTCGACGTCGATGGAGGGAGCTCCGTCCCCGCCGGCGCGGGAGTCCACCGCTCGACGACACCGAGACCCTGGTGCCTCGACGTCGAGCCGGGCCCGGTTCAGGACTCAGCTACATGAGCTTATGTCCGACACCGAGGATGAGGACTCGTGGGGGGAAGAGGAGGACCCTAGATATTTCTCCTCAGAGGAGTCTACGGGCCTTCCCTCGGACCCCACGCCTTCACCGGAGAGGAAACTCTCACCTCCCGAGAGTCTCTCCTTTGCCTCCTTTGTGCGGGATATGTCTATTAGCATTCCCTTCCCCGTGGTCTCTGTGGAAGAGCCGAGGGCCGAGATGCTCGAGGTCCTCGACTATCCATCACCACCTAGAGAGTCCTCCACGGTGCCGCTGCACAATGTCCTTAAGGAGACGCTGCTTCGGAACTGGGTGCGACCATTAACTAACCCCACCATTCCCAAGAAAGCAGAGTCCCAGTACAGGATCCACTCTGACCCAGAGCTAATGCGGCCACAATTGCCCCATGACTCAGCGGTCGTGGATTCTGCTCTCAAGAGGGCACGGAGTTCGAGGGATACCGCCTCGGCGCCCCCGGGGCGGGAGTCTCGCACTCTGGACTCGTTTGGGAGGAAGGCCTACCAATCCTCCATGCTCGTGACCCGCATCCAATCATACCTGCTCTATATGAGCATCCACATGCGGACCTATGTGCAACAACTGGCGGACCTGGTCGAGAAGCTCCCGCCGGAGCAGTCCAGGCCTTATCAGGAGGTGGTCAGGCAGCTGAAGGCGTGCAGAAAGTTCCTGTCCAGGGGTATCTATGACACCTGTGACGTGGCATCTCGTGCTGCGGCCCAAGGTATAGTGATGCGCAGGCTCTCATGGTTGCGTGCCTCTGACCTGGACAACCGCACCCAGCAGAGACTGGCCGACGTCCCTTGCCGGGGGGATAACATTTTTGGCGAGAAGGTCGAGCAGATGGTGGACCAACTGCATCAGCGGGAAACCGCTCTCGACAAGCTCTCCCACCGGGCGCCTTCAGCATCCACCTCCACAGGTGGACGTTTTTCCCGGGCCCGGCAGGCTGCACCCTATTCTTTTGCGAAGCGTAGGTACAACCAGCCGGCCCGAAGGCCTCGTCAGGCACAGGGACAGCCCCAGCGCGCTCGTTCTCGTCAACAGCGTGCGCCTAAGCAGCCCCCTGCGCCTCCACAGCAAAAGCCGGGGACGGGCTTTTGACTGGATCCACGGGAACATAGCCGCCCTACAAGTGTCCGTACCGGACGATCTGCCGGTCGGAGGGAGGTTAAAATTTTTTCACCAAAGGTGGCCTCTCATAACCTCCGACCAGTGGGTTCTCCAAATAGTGCGGTGCGGATACGCCCTGAATTTGGCCTCCCTGCCTCCAAATTGTCCTCCGGGAGCTCAGTCTTTCAGCTCCCATCACAAGCAGGTACTTGCAGAGGAACTCTCCGCCCTTCTCAGCGCCAATGCGGTCGAGCCCGTACCACCCGGGCAGGAAGGGCAGGGATTCTATTCCAGGTACTTCCTTGTGGAAAAGAAAACAGGGGGGATGCGTCCCATCCTAGACCTGAGAGGCCTGAACAAATTCCTGGTCAAAGAAAAGTTCAGGATGCTTTCCTTGGGCACCCTTCTGCCAATGATTCAGAAAAACGATTGGCTATGTTCCCTGGATTTAAAGGACGCATACACTCACATCCCGATACTGCCAGCTCACAGACAGTATCTCAGATTCCGCCTGGGCGCACGGCACTTTCAGTATTGTGTGCTGCCCTTTGGGCTCGCCTCTGCCCCACGAGTGTTTACAAAGTGCCTCGTGGTGGTGGCGGCGTATCTACGCAAGCTGGGAGTGCACGTGTTCCCATATCTCGACGATTGGCTGGTCAAGAGCACCTCGGAGGCAGGAGCCCTCCGGTCCATGCAGTGCACTATTCAACTTCTGGAGCTGCTGGGGTTTGTGATAAATTACCCAAAGTCCCATCTCCAGCCAACTCAGTCTCTGGAATTAGGAGCGCTGCTGAATACCCAGACGGCTCAGGCCTACCTTTCCCGAAGCGAGGGCCACCAATCTCTTGGCCCTGGCTTCGCAGACCAGAGCGTCTCAGCAGATCACAGCTCCGGCAGATGTTGAGACTTCTGGGTCATATGGCCTCCACAGTTCATGTGACTCCCATGGCTCGTCTTCACATGAGATCTGCTCAATGGACCCTAGCTTCCCAGTGGTTTCAAGCCGCCGGGAATCTAGAAGATGTCATCCGCCTCTCCACCAGTTGCCGCACTTCACTGCTCTGGTGGACCATCCGGACCAATTTGACCCTGGGACGTCCATTCCAAATTCCGCAGCCCACGAAAGTGCTGACGACGGATGCATCTCGCCTGGGGTGGGGAGCCCATGTCGATGGGCTTCACACCCAAGGTCTGTGGTCCCTCCAGGAAAAGGATCTGCAGATCAACCTCCTGGAGCTCCGAGCGATCTGGAACGCACTGAAGGCTTTCAGAGATCGGCTGTCCTGCCAAATTATCCAAATTCGGACAGACAATCAGGTTGCAATGTATTACGTCAACAAGCAGGGGGGCACCGGATCTCGCCCCCTGTGTCAGGAGGCCGTCGGGATGTGGCGTTGGGCGTGTCGGTTCGGCATGCTCCTCCAAGCCACGTACCTGGCAGGCGTAAACAACAGTCTGGCCGACAGACTGAGCAGAGTATTGCAACCGCACGAGTGGTCGCTTCATGCCAGAGTGGTACGCAAGATCTTCCGAGCGTGGGGCACCCCCTCGGTGGACCTTTTTGCCTCTCAGACCAACCACAAGCTGCCTCTGTTCTGTTCCAGACTTCAGGCACACGGCAGGCTAGCGTCGGACGCCTTTCTCCTTCATTGGGGGACCGGCCTCCTGTATGCTTATCCTCCCATACCTTTGGTGGGGAAGACCTTACTGAAGCTCAAGCAAGACCGCGGCACCATGATTCTGATAGCGCCCTTTTGGCCCCGTCAGATCTGGTTCCCTCTTCTTCTGGAGTTGTCCTCAGAAGAACCGTGGAGATTGGAGTGTTTTCCGACTCTCATTTCGCAGAACGACGGAGCGTTGCTGCACCCCAACCTTCAATCCCTGGCTCTCACGGCCTGGATGTTGAGGGCGTAGACTTCGCTGCGTTGGGTCTGTCTGAGGGTGTCTCCCGGGTCTTGCTTGCCTCTAGGAAGGATTCCACTAAAAAGAGTTACTTTTTCAAGTGGAGGAGGTTTGTCGTTTGGTGTGAGAGCAAGGCCCTAGAACCTCGTTCTTGCCCTGCACAGAACCTGCTTGAATACCTTCTGCACTTATCAGAGTCTGGCCTCAAGACCAACTCAGTAAGGAATCACCTTAGTGCTATTAGTGCTTACCATTATCGTGTGGAAGGTAAAGCCATCTCTGGAGAGCCTTTAGTCGTTCGATTCATGAGAGGTTTGCTTTTGTCAAAGCCCCCTATCAAGCCTCCTACAGTGTCATGGGATCTCAACGTCGTCCTCACCCAGCTGATGAAACCTCCTTTTGAGCCACTGAATTCCTGCCATCTGAAGTACTTGACCTGGAAGGTCATTTTCTTGGTGGCAGTTACTTCAGCTCGTAGGGTCAGTGAGCTTCAAGCCCTGGTAGCTCATGCTCCGTATACCAAATTTCATCACAACAGAGTAGTGCTCCGCACCCACCCAAAGTTCCTGCCGAAGGTGGTGTCGGAGTTCCATCTTAACCAGTCAATTGTCTTGCCAACATTCTTCCCCAGGCCGCATACCCGCCCTGCTGAACGTCAGTTGCACACATTGGACTGCAAGAGAGCATTGGCCTTCTACTTGGAGCGGACACAGCCCCACAGACAGTCCGCCCAATTGTTTGTTTCTTTCGACCCTAACAGGCTAGGGGTCGCTGTCGGGAAACGCACCATCTCCAATTGGCTAGCAGATTGCATTTCCTTCACTTACGCCCAGGCTGGGCTGGCTCTTGAGGGTCATGTCACGGCTCATAGTGTCAGAGCCATGGCAGCGTCAGTGGCCCACTTGAAGTCAGCCACTATTGAAGAGATTTGCAAGGCTGCGACGTGGTCATCTGTCCACACATTCACATCACATTACTGCCTCCAGCAGGATACCCGACGCGACAGTCGGTTCGGGCAGTCGGTGCTGCAGAATCTGTTTGGGGTGTAAATCCAACTCCACCCTCCAGGACCCGAATTTATTCTGGTCAGGCTGCACTCTCAGTTAGTTGTTCTTCGTAGGTCAATTTCTGTTGTACACTCGCCGTTGCGAGGTTCGATTGACCTGGGTTCTTGTTTTGAGTGAGCCTGAAAGCTAGGGATACCCCAGTCGTGAGAACAAGCAGCCTGCTTGTCCTCGGAGAAAGTGAATGATACATACCTGTAGCAGGTGTTCTCCGAGGACAGCAGGCTGATTGTTCTCACCTACCCTCCCTCCTCCCCTTTGGAGTTGTGTGTTTCATCTTTTGCTAGTCATTCAACTGGCGGGAGCGGTCGCGCACGGGCGGGAAGACGGCCGCGCATGCGCGGTGGGCGTGCCCTGCGTGCCGACCGTCCCGCGAAGCTTTTTTCCGGTTAGTGGAGGCTGCCGCGGACGTCACCCAGTCGTGAGAACAATCAGCCTGCTGTCCTTGGAGAACACCTGCTACAGGTATGTATCATTCACTTTCTGGCCAGTACTAGAGAACACAATGTTAAAATTATTCAACCTAGCTGTCATAGAAGGCAGAATCCCAGAATCCTTCAAAAACGCCAACATAACAATTGTACAAGACCAAATAAGAACCCCATATACTTCAGTTCCTATCAGCCAATATACCTTCTAAACGTAGATGCCAAACTCCTCTCAAAAATCCTGGCAAATAGACTGAACAAGGTAATAGGAACACTCATTGACATAATTCACCACACGCGGGCCCAGAAACTAGCCCCAACAATATTACTGGCACCAGGGCCGCCGAGAGACTGGGCCGGGCCCGGGACAAGGCCGCCCCTGGGCCCCCCCCCCCCCCAGGTCACTGCCGCTCCACCCGCTCCCCTCCGTCCGCCACCGGGCCGGGCCCCTGCACTATACAGTGGGGGAAATAAGTATTTGATCCCTTGCTGATTTTGTAAGTTTGCCCACTGACAAAGACATGAGCAGCCCATAATTGAAGGGTAGGTTATTGGTAACAGTGAGAGATAGCACATCACAAATTAAATCCGGAAAATCACATTGTGGAAAGTATATGAATTTATTTGCATTCTGCAGAGGGAAATAAGTATTTGATCCCCCACCAACCAGTAAGAGATCTGGCCCCTACAGACCAGGTAGATGCTCCAAATCAACTCGTTACCTGCATGACAGACAGCTGTCGGCAATCACCTGTATGAAAGACACCTGTCCACAGACTCAGTGAATCAGTCAGACTCTAACCTCTACAAAATGGCCAAGAGCAAGGAGCTGTCTAAGGATGTCAGGGACAAGATCATACACCTGCACAAGGCTGGAATGGGCTACAAAACCATCAGTAAGACGCTGGGCGAGAAGGAGACAACTGTTGGTGCCATAGTAAGAAAATGGAAGAAGTACAAAATGACTGTCAATCGACAAAGATCTGGGGCTCCACGCAAAATCTCACCTCGTGGGGTATCCTTGATCATGAGGAAGGTTAGAAATCAGCCTACAACTACAAGGGGGGAACTTGTCAATGATCTCAAGGCAGCTGGGACCACTGTCACCACGAAAACCATTGGTAACACATTACGACATAACGGATTGCAATCCTGCAGTGCCCGCAAGGTCCCCCTGCTCCGGAAGGCACATGTGACGGCCCGTCTGAAGTTTGCCAGTGAACACCTGGATGATGCCGAGAGTGATTGGGAGAAGGTGCTGTGGTCAGATGAGACAAAAATTGAGCTCTTTGGCATGAACTCAACTCGCCGTGTTTGGAGGAAGAGAAATGCTGCCTATGACCCAAAGAACACCGTCCCCACTGTCAAGCATGGAGGTGGAAATGTTATGTTTTGGGGGTGTTTCTCTGCTAAGGGCACAGGACTACTTCACCGCATCAATGGGAGAATGAATGGGGCCATGTACCGTACAATTCTGAGTGACAACCTCCTTCCCTCCGCCAGGGCCTTAAAAATGGGTCGTGGCTGGGTCTTCCAGCACGACAATGACCCAAAACATACAGCCAAGGCAACAAAGGAGTGGCTCAGGAAGAAGCACATTAGGGTCATGGAGTGGCCTAGCCAGTCACCAGACCTTAATCCCATTGAAAACTTATGGAGGGAGCTGAAGCTGCGAGTTGCCAAGCGACAGCCCAGAACTCTTAATGATTTAGAGATGATCTGCAAAGAGGAGTGGACCAAAATTCCTCCTGACATGTGTGCAAACCTCATCATCAACTACAGAAGACGTCTGACCGCTGTGCTTGCCAACAAGGGTTTTGCCACCAAGTATTAGGTCTTGTTTGCCAGAGGGATTAAATACTATTTCCCTCTGCAGAATGCAAATAAATTCATATACTTTCCACAAAGTGATTTTCCGGATTTAATTTGTGATGTGCTATCTCTCACTGTTACCAATAACCTACCCTTCAATTATGGGCTGCTCATGTCTTTGTCAGTGGGCAAACTTACAAAATCAGCAAGGGATCAAATACTTATTTCCCCCACTGTATGTAGATCCCTTCAAGAGGAAGTGTAATCCGTTGGGTTGGTCGTGAGCCCTTGGGCCCTGGCCGAGGCCAGCAGGGCACCGACCCAGGCCAAGGGGAGACCGACCCACCACCGCACACCCCAGCTACACAATACCCCCTAAGCTACCCCTCCCCACAGTCCCTCAGGAAGAAGGGAAATAGGCATACAGGCGGGCCTCGCGGCCGAACCGGAACCCACGCAGACAGAGCCACTCGTGCGAGCCTCACGGCTGAACTGGAACCCAATCACACACAGGGAGGGGTGAAAGAACCCAGAGGGCCCCAAGAGGCCCGACACGCGCTGAAAACTAGCAATAGGGCAGAGGGGGAAACAAAGAACCAGAGCGGGCCACGCCCACGCAGGGGACTAGCGCAGGACAGGGAAACTAACACAGCAACCCCCCCCCCCCCACCAGGGTAGGAGCCCCAGGCAGAAACCAGAGGAACCAAACACAAAAGGAAGGCAGAAAGCCTTTGCCTCAACCCCACTGTAGACAGAGGCACCCAGAACACAAAGGGTTAAGCTTGTAGAGCCAGCAGAGAGAGAGTGCCATAAATCAACAAACAATCAGAGGGAGTGAGGCCCATCCAAACAAACACATAGGCAGAGGCAGGAATACAATACACACAGTACACAAAGGGTTAAACTCACTGAGCCAGCAGGCCAGGACACTGGGAAGAGAAATCTTTAAAACAAACAAACAAAGGAGAACGCTCTCACTCAGCCCAGAGCCCTGGAGGCTGAGCAATACCCAGCCCCCACTAAACAAACGAGCAGCTGACCCTGATTACAGAGCTACGCACACACACACAAACACAGCAGCAGCTAACCCAGAGGGAAGGAAAAGAATACTCTAAATCAACACAGATCCCTGTCAGAACCTAGAGCACGTTCTGAGAGAAACCTATCAGGCTTTCCTGTTACCACCAAATAAGTAACGCAAAAGCAGAGAAACTCTTCAGCTGCAGGCTAAAGTACTATCCCCTGACGTCAGCACAACTCCTGGCAGCCAATCAGAAGAGACGTCCCCCCTCCCCCTCAGCCAAACCGGCAGAATCATAACAGGAAGTGTGTCATGATTTAGGCTCTACACCTTTTCTGATGTTTTGGTGCCACCTCAGTAAGGCCAAAACACAATCTCTCCACTGCAAAACACTATACACAAACTTGTGCAAAAACCCACTCATAACCTTACCAAACCATAACAGCACCAATTTCAAGGACAAGACGAGCTACAACCTTATGCGTGGAAAGGCAGCACTATAATTACACTGGGCTCTAAAACACCAGTACACAACCTAATGAAAAACAAGGGCTGCAAATACTACACACTAGCTGTACCTTGATCATACATGAAAAACACATGGCAACAGATATGACACAAGGAACTAGAAATAAAAAAAATATGAAGGCAAAATACTGAACTAGAAAGTTACCTCAAGAAGTCAGACTCAGCATGCAGCAATACTAGAAAAATTGAAACTTGCATGAAGAATATCACAGATACACATTTCCAAAAGCTGACATATTCCAATTAATACATTCTGAATAAAATACTTTTTTCTACCTTTGTTGTCTGATCATAGTTTTTCTATTCGCTTTGGTCCCATCTTTTTATGCAGTGTCTTCTTTCCATTTGATATTTTTTCTCTCACCATGTCCACCATCCTCCTGTGTCCTTATGTGTCCTGTCTACCATCTGTAGCCCTGTCCCTATCCTTCCTCAAGTTTCGACATCTGTCCTGAAAATGTTCCAATCCAGCCCTTAAATTCAGCAATTTCCCCTCCATCCATAGCCAGCATTTTTCCTCACTCCCCTCCCCTCCATCCATGTGCATGTACTTCCTGTCTTCCTTGCAGAAACAGGAAATGAGGGCGGGACCAGAGCTGAGAGACAGGCAAGGGAAGGCTGAAGCGCGAGCCTGCACGCTTTTCACTGCGTCTGCGTGCTGCTCTTGCCATAACCCCGACGAGGTAAGAAGATCGCTTTTGAAATTCGGAGGGCGGGCCCTGGAACTCGGAGTCGGACGGAAGGAGGGACGGAGGGTGGGCCCTGGAACTCGGACGGAGGGACGAGCACCTACAGACTTGGTGCATGCAAAGGACATGCAGCGCTGGGCCCCCCTGGAGGCCCGGGGAATTTTGTCCCCTCTGTCCCCCCTCTCGGCGGCCCTGACTGGCACTCGATGCTGAAAAAGCCTTCAATAGGATGGAATGGAAGTTCATTCTTGCCTGTTGAAGGGACTACACTTCAGCCCCTACTTCCTAAATGTCATCCAGGCACTATATAAATCCCCAACAGCAAGAATAAAAATAAATGGAAGACTATCCAAAATATTCCTCCTGGGAAGAAGAACAAGGCAAGGATGCCCCCTCTCCCCACTCCTATTCACCCTCTCAATAGAACCACTGGCTGAAGCAATAAGAACAAACCCCAACATACGAGGAGTCACAATAGGCAACACAGACCACCAAATAGCCCTGTATGCAGACAACGCCTTACTCTCTATGACCAATCCCAAACAATCCCTTCCAGTAATATATCAGGATATAAGCTAAATATTGATAAAACCGTACTATTATCTCTTGGAATCCCAAGAGATCCAAATAAAAGCCATTCCCCTTTAAGTGGAAAAATAAAATAGGTAAGCATATGGATCACAGACAACCTATGTGGCCTAATTACATTACCCACCCCACCCCACCCCCTCCTAGAGACAATCCAGCTGGGCATAATGAGATGGGACCTCCTAATCCCCTCATTCCTCATCCACATAAACGTAATAAAAATGAACGTCCTGTCCAGGCTTCTATTCCTCTTCATGATGATCCCCAGCCATATATCCAAATCATTCTTTTCCCAACTAGACTCTATGCTATCTAAATTCAGCTGGAAAAACAAGAGACCAAGAACTGCCCTAAAGACACTAAAAAGACCAAAAGCAAATGGAGGACTACTACCAAGCGGTCCAAATACGCAACACCCTATACAGGTATACAGACAGAGTAGAGCAATACTGGCTGACCATAGAAGGAAGGGACATATCAGAAGATGCCCCAACAAATTTTCTATTTACAGACGGAGAACATGTACTAAGGAAGATTTGGAGACATAGGCCCCCTATTAAACACTTGACATGCCGAGCTGAGCCTATTCTGCATCAAGTCCTCAACCTCGCCAATCAAATTCATACTAAAAGATACCGCATTTAGGGTGACGGAAGGGCCAAATACATTCAAATGGCTAAGAGAAAATAATCTAACCAAAGTATACGACTTCATACAAAGCGAAAAGTTCATTCCCAGGGAAAACACACTAGCAGTGCAACACACTACACCAAAGATATTCACAGTCCTACAGATACAACACTACCTACAAATCCACAAGAAGGACTATCTAAGAAAGCTAACCATGCTAGAACTATTCTTTTACACCTGGCAGGGAGGCAAAGGGGCCCTAGCAATGCTTTACCACCTACTAGTGGACAAATCGGTAGAAACAGCACCCATCCATATAGGGTACATACAAAAATGGGGAAATGAATCTCAGATAAGCTGGTCAGTAGAAGACTGGGGAAAAGTGTGGAACAAAATCCCCCAAATGTCAACATGCTTAACATACCATATATACACAATACAACATTATGTTCAGAATGTACATAACCTACTGGAAAGGCTGTGCTGCCCAGGGCTCATTTGAACACATTTGGTGGGACTGTCCACATATCCAGAACTTTTGTAAACAAGTACACCAAAGAATTGAACAAACAACAAAAAACAAGATCACCTACAGCAAAAGTACCATGTTACTGGGAATGGACAAAGATCGATGCACCTTCACCTCAAACTTAATTCACTTCCTACTACTAGTAGCGAGACTGGTAATTGCAGCCAAATGGAAACACCAACAAGTCCCAACAATTGTAGACTGGATAAACAAAATAAAATTGATACAATGCATGGAAGAAGCAACTGCTAGATGGCGTGACAACTTACCCAAATTAAAGACTGTGGAAACCTATAAAAGACTCACCCCACCTGCAGGAAAGCAATGATAGGAGACAAAGACCAGAGACTGCAACCCCCTATTTCCCCCCCCCCCCCCCCCCCCCCACGACAACACAGACATGTGAAATGTAGCCTAGGCAGGCATAAGAGGTTAGCAATATTATCTGATGTCACACACAGATCCCCTGTGTAGATAAGTAATTGTGTAAAACAATTAAGACCCGGGCTCAGATGGTATATTACAACAAAACGACAACAGAACAATACATGAAAAGTTTATTAGCATCAACCCGAACATGACATGTTATTCAGATCTGTAACCTTTATAAACAAAATGTGTTTTGCTTAATTTAAAAAAATCTCTTTCATTGTCTCTTAATCGTATACCTGAAGAATCTGTAGAAATACAGGTTTCTTTAAAGTGTCTATGGTGTGAACAGCTGCTTGCATATAATGAGGGTGATTCAATAACAGTGGACACTTGCAGACAAATATTCTATAAAGAAAAGTAGGTGCCTACTTTCATTTATAGAATGCAAGTGTACACCACCACCTAGACTCCGCCTACATGTACACCCAAATGCAAACTATGGCCTATTGAAGATATGCAAGTGTACACCCTGCCCAGACTCTGCCTATGCGTACACCCAACTGCAAACTATGCCCTGTTGAAAATAAGCAAATGTACATCCCACCCAGACTCTTCCTATTTATAAATCCACCTGCAAACTATGTCCTATTGAAGATAAGCAAGTATACACCCTACCCAGACCTTACCTACGTGTACACCCACCTGTAAACTATGCCCTATTGAAGGTAAGTACAGAATAGTGCTTAGGCGGAATTTTGGCATTTATGCATACATGTGCACACATATGTGTGGATGGACTTTTACTGTGTTACTATCCAGCTTATAATCGAACGAGAAAAATGCCCAAGTTCCGACCTAAATCGGGAGATGGACGTTTATCTCACAAAAACGAATAAAGCGGTATAATCGAAAGCCGATTTTTGGGCGTTTTCAACTGCACTCCGTCGCGGATGCGGACAAAGTTTATGGGGGCGTGTCAGAGGTGTGGCGAAGGCGGAACTGGGGCGTGGTTATCTGCCGAACAAAGATGGGCGCATTTCACCGATAATGGGAAGAAAGTATGCGTTTTTATCTAGAATTTAGGACACTTTTCCTGGACCCTGTTTTTTCACGAATAAGGCCCCAAAAAGTGCCCTAAATGACCAGATGACCACTGGAGGGAATCGGGGATGACCTCCCCTGACTCCCCCAGTGGTCACTAACCCCCTCCCACCACAAAAAAATGATGTTTCACACATTTTCATTTTCACCCTCAAATGTCATACCCAGCTCCCTGGCAGCAGTATGCAGGTCACTGGAGGAGTTGTTAGGGGGTGCAGTGGACTTCAGGCAGGTGGACCCAGGCCCATCCCCCCCTACCTGTTACAATTGTGCTGCTTAATGCTTATTAGTCGTCCAACCCCCCCAAACCCACTGTACCCACATGTAGGTGCCCCCCTTCACCCCTTAGGGCTATAGTAATGGTGTAGACTTGTGGGCAGTGGGTTTTGAGGGGGATTTGGGGGGCTCAACACACAAGGGAAGGGTGCTATGCACCTGGGAGCTCTTTGACCTTTTTTTTTGTTTTTGTAAAAGTGCCCCCTAGGGTGCCCGGTTGGTGTCCTGGCATGTGAGGGGGACCAGTGCACTACGAATCCTGGCCCCTCCCACGAATAAATGTCTTGGATTTATTCGTTTTTGAGCTGGGCGCTTTCATTTTCTATTATCGCTGAAAAACAAAAACGCCCAGCTCACACATTGTTGAATAAAACATGGGCGTCTATTTTTTTCGAAAATACGGTTCGGTCCGCCCCTTCACTGACCCGTTCTCGGAGATAAACGCCCATGGAGATAGGCGTTTTCGTTCAATTATGCCCCTCCACGTATATGCTAGCATTCAAGTCATTCACATAATTGGTAGATAAATGTTAGTGCCTGCTTTATAGAATTACCCCCTAGGAACTTGAGTCCTTCATAGAATAATTAAAAATGCTCTGCTGCGCTTGTTGTACCTTGGATAAAAATGATATATGTTGAATCAATGACATACACATTGGTACCCTATTACACCCATATAAGAAGCTGTTAGGTGAGTTACAGTGTGTTTTTTATTTAGTGGGAGCCTGGTCTTAATGACCCATTGAAAGGCTTGTCTACATTGGTGAAGAATACCCTTTTCCCTTGACACACCTTAATCTTCAGTCTCCAAAGTGTAAAAAAGTAACTGCAAAATACCGGCAAGCAAATGTGCG
The DNA here is from genome assembly GCF_901765095.1 of Microcaecilia unicolor. Classification (NCBI taxonomy): domain Eukaryota; kingdom Metazoa; phylum Chordata; class Amphibia; order Gymnophiona; family Siphonopidae; genus Microcaecilia; species Microcaecilia unicolor. The sequence goes on along the minus strand of NC_044032.1, from coordinate 239,532,802 downwards.
AGTTACTGAAGAGAGAAATTGGTGCCCCTGCAACCCCTCCCCTCTATTGCTCCAGTGTGATCTACAAAGCCAGGCAGTTCATGAGCAGAAGTCTAACCCTGATTTTCTCTTTTGTCTCCCCCCACCTCAGTATTTTCACCACCCAGCAGTCAGGACTCCGGATTAGTGTCTCTCTCCAGCAACTCTCCAGTCAGCACCGAGAGCACGAAAGGAGTGGCAGAGTGTGAGACCACACCTGAGCCTGGCACCTTCTCCGTGTCTTCTGTCATGGAGGATGGCGAATGAGCTGTGCTTGGCTTCCTGCGCTGGAGCAGCTCAGAGCCACAGTGGAAACCAGAGCCATCCGGCCAACTGGCAGAAAGGGAAAGAAAACTCAACGTAACCAGTGTGCTGATGGGGCAAACGTCACAGTGCACAATTCAGAATTTAAATACATTACCCTGAAAGATTGCTGTCTTGTTCTTATGGGATTTTACTGATGGCAAATATCCAGCAAAGGGCTTTATATAAAGAGGACATTCTCCCATTTTTTCCCTAAAAATGTTGATTGAATTGTTAGTTTGAGGTTGTAGGTAAACACTATCCCCCTGATATTCCAAGCTAATTAACCAGCCAGAAGTGGCCGCTAACTGGTTAAATAGCGTTTCGGCATCTAACCATGAATATGCATGAGATAATGTTCATGGTCAGCACGAGATGATGTTCATGGTCGTGTGATAACCGGCAGTATTCAGTGCTGACTGGCTAAGTTCAGCAGGCAAATTGAACTATCTTTGCCTGTCGTCAACCAGTCAGCATTGAATATTCGCTTAGCTGGTTAAATTAGCGCCAACAAAAAATACCCTGGATATTCAATGCCGGTCACCGGAAATGGTTCGGCATTGAATATCCAGGGTCAGCGCCGACCATGGCACTTAAGCAGGCTGCCTCCCGCTGGGTGAATATCAGCCTCTATGTCCCTAATTCTATAATCTTACACAGGGGGGGATTCTATATAGGGCGCTATATAGAATCTGTGTGCAAATTTGCACACACAGGCTCACACGTGTTACATAATTGTTAAATTAGATGCTAATTGGCCTTAACCAGTAATTGATCATTGGACTTAATTGGTGCTAATTGGCAGTTATGCCTGTAACCATCCTTAGTTGGTATTTTGTAATCTTAGTGCATAATTAGACCCCGGTGCTCAAAAGTTAAACACAGGCACTAGAGGCAATTAGCGCCAGAATAGCACCTGCGTTTACTGGAGCAGGATGTTCAGAGACCCAGGGCGCAGAAACAGTGGCGTTCCTAGGCTGGCTGACACCCGGGGCGGATCGCCAATGTGCCCCCCCCCCCCCCGTGAAATTACACCCCCCCGGGTGCAATTTTACCTGCTGGGGGGGGGGGGGTGCCGCGCGCCTGTTGGCTCCGAGTCCGCTCGTTCCCTGGCTGCTGCTCCCTCTGCCCTGGAACAGGAAGTAACCTGTTCCGTGCAGAGGGAGCAGCAGGGAGGGAACGAGCGGACTCGGAGCCAACAGGTGCGTGGCACCCCCTCAGCGGCGTGCACCCGGGGCGGACCGCCCCCCCCCCCCTTGGTACTCCACTGCGCAGGAAGGAATAATGCAATGAGCATTTAAATGCATTCTGATGAGCTCATTCACCATTCCTCCCCAATCCTCAGTGGGCAGCGTGCCAAAGAGGGGCACTTCGGTTGCAAAACCTACTGGTTGTTATTTGTGTTTTTAATACTGCTGCAGCCCTAGTCACCCAAGATACAAACCAATTTAAGTCATTCAGTTGCTGTAGCAAAGTGAAATATACTGTCAAATCTTGAAACACTTTTTTAAAGATGTTTGAAACCTTTCCAGGCAGTAGCATCACTTATGAAATGGGGCGGGTCTGTCGCTAACCAAAGGGTCAAACCCCAGAAAACTACTGTAATCATTTTAAAAATGACTAAACCCCTTTTACGTTGGGGGGGGGGGGCTGAGAAACTTGAAAGAGAGCATTTTATTTTATATATATGTCATGTATTGTGGCTGTAGTTACTTGGAATTGTTCGTGGAGTGCTGTGTTTGCCGTGCACTCTTTCCGCTAATTTTCAGTACGATTAACATAGTTTGCAGTTTAATGCACAACATTACAGTTAAAAGATTTCTTCAGTTGAAAGTGAATGTGTCCTTTGAGGAGGGAGGGAGCCCTCCAGTTACATCAGATTTCTATGGTCAGCACGAGAAGATTATTATTATTATTTGGTTTTAAAAAAAAATCTGCTTAGAGTGTACTTTTCTTGGTGTTACAGAAGCCAACCTGAAATGAAAGTAGTCTGGGAGAAAAATTCATTGTTCACTGTAGTTGCAGCTGTACCTGAAAATAAAAATGTTATTGATGACTGAATTTCCTTGTGTGTATATTTAGTGAGCTGTATTAAACAGAAAAAAAGGAATTACTTGTATTTTCTTCGCTCTGTGCTTTGAAAACATCTATTTGATTTCACCCCCCCCCCCTCCCCATCTGTTGTGATCAATAACCTGACCATCTTGTTTTTTATTAAATGCACTTACTCTTAATTTCATCCACCAGTGGTTTCGGAGAGAATAATGTGCAGTTACCTATATAGGTTTGACATTATAAATCACTTCTTGAGGCTGAATCGTATAGCGGTATCGATTGATCCTGATATATCACAGAAATTTACTGTCACTTCTGTTTTCAATTAAAGATACAATCAGTCAGATAATGACTTAATTGGATTTTACAGAAGATTGAATTTTATTGCCCGGTGCTTTACGAGTTTAGTTAAGGAAGATCACTTTATCACACTTGTCAGCCTGCTACTGCGGCAGTCACTTTGCCCTTCCTGCTTCTGCTGCTGGTGCTGTGATCACAGCAGGGCCAGACAAGTGCGGAGCTGTGCCCAGGGGCTAGGGGGAGACAGCCTTGCCAGGATCCTGGCATTCATTGCTCCTGTAAACACAAACATTAGTCAAACTCAGCAGTAGCCAAATGTTGCTGCTAGCTGGGTTCCTGCCAGGTACTTGTGACCTGGATTGGCCACTGCTGGAAGCAGGATACTGGGCTAGATGGACCATTGGTCTGACCCAGTATGGCTATTCTATTCTTATGTGCTTAAACAGCACTTACGCGCCCTGACCTTGCGCGTATAACATTCTGCTAGCTGTGAACTGCGGGCGTTGTAGAAAAGATTTATTTTTATTTTAGAAAAAAAATATATGAATAATTAAGAAGTGTGTTTTCGACTTCGCGCTTTACGAGATGGAAAGCCTGTTGGACGTTTTTGTTACTGTTGGTTGGTGCAAATCTGACATTAAGAGGGGACGAAGTCCATGGTGGTTTAACCTAATCAGAAAAATAATTACTAGAACTCGGGTGTAAATCTGTCCCGGAGCTGAGTTTAAAAAGAGAGGCGTGTGCTGGTAAACCACGGAGTGCTAGATGCTGAAAGTGGTGTAATTAGCGTGGTTTATTGGCGAATCACATGCCCCAATTTGCAGTGGAGTTCATTTTCTCAAAATCTCTGTTGCGTGTGGGACTTTTTAAAAATTATTATTATTGTTGTGTGTGGAGTCAAGAGCAAGGTGGGGAGACGTCGGCAAATTCGCAGTTTGGGGCCTTAATTTCTTTAACTTTGCAGGTTTTACCGTCGGGATTTTTGTACCCCAGTCTGAATCTTTGCGATTTTTTAGCATCAGAGGTCTCAAAATCGGAGCGTGAATTTGGGGAATGTATGTAAAAAAAACCTACAAAAGTGGCATTGACTACAGCTTTCTAATGCACCCCTGTTGAAGTCTGGGACAGTTGTATATACGTGACTGAGCTTTGCAGACCACTTAGCACCTGTACAAAAAGGTTCTCCAAAACCTCGGGCGCTGCATCTATCACAACCACTCTCCCTATCTACAGGTGGGAATGTTGGCCGAATTCTTTTGGCAACAACATCTCAAATAGGGATTTAACAGAGTTAAGACCTGGTGTACTTCACTGAAGAGTTTTTCTCTCTCTCTCTCTCTCTCTCTCTCTTTTAATCCTCGAGGTGGACTAGCCATTCTTTTATTTAATTTATAATTTGCTAATTAGACGGCGTCCTAAATTCGGTGGAAATACGCCTTTCCACTCGCTGCCCATGCCCTTTGTATTCATAAAACATGGAAAGACTCCTGAATGATGATTGAAATGTAGCAATATGATCAGTTACACACCGATTTGATAAGGGTGAGATATTATGGCATTGAGGAAAGGTGTGTGTTGAGCTGTGTTGCGCTTGCTTGGCACACTGTGTTTTTAAATGTCACAATTCACCAGTTGAAAAGAGACTACCTCTAATTTAATCAAACGCGGCCCCTCCCCAAGAAAAATAACAACAAAATGCACGATCTGAGCCACCAAAAAAACCCCACAATCTTTATTCACCAATGTGGTGGCATGACACCCTTAAAATAATTGTAGTGTATCCTGCCTCGTTTTGCAAAAGGCAAGGGTGAGTTTAAGAATTTCTTCCCGATCTGGAGTTTGCCTAATTTAAAAGGCTTGTGCCTGTGTGAACTGACACAGCTGCTTCCTGTATAAATAACACATGACACTAAAAATTCCAAATTAAAAAAAAAACCAAACAAACTAAACCTTCTGAAAACAACAAGCAGTGTTCCCCTTCCAACACACCAGACTTCAATAATCAGTCTGATCCCCTACTTATAGGTAATTGTCAGCACCCTAATTGAAGGGATAACCAGCCTGTATGTACAAAATTATTAGGGGTTCTTGGAGCCAATATCATGAAAACAATTTTTAAATACAAATCAACAGTGTAAAATAGCTTCTGTCAGATCCAGTGGGAGCCAGTGCCAAGTGGCCTGAAAGGGTGTGCCTATCCTCATCCTTTATCTTTCAGAACCACCTTGGCTACAATATTCCTTAATAATTGTAATGGGCCCAGCAATTTCTTAGGCAGCCCAAGGTAAAGCAGAATACAGTCTGGGTTTAGCCCAATGGTTCTCGCCCTTAGGACACCTCATAGCCTCTCAAGTTGTCAGGATGTTCAATTAAAAACTGGAAAAGAATTTATATTAAACAAAATTGATAAGAGGTGTACATTTAGGGCTCATTTTCAAAACAAAAAAAAATGTCCAAAACCGTTATAAGGTTTCAGAAGGATATTTTTCTCTCAAAAATGTCCATGTTGCAATTCTGAACACCCAGATTTTGGATGTATTGCTTCGTAATTCATACAGATTTCAAAGGGGGTGTGGTGGCATGTTTTGGACAGGACATGGGCTGTCCCAAAAGATAGCCATTTTTCTACAGTAATGGAACTAAATTAAAACGTATAGGGCCAAAATTACGTCTTTTTGGCTAGACCTGTTTCAACCACGACTAAGTGACCACAAGGTGCCCTAAATGACCACCGGAGAGATTAAGACATAACCCTCTTACTCTCCCAGTGGTCACACCTCCTATCAGACCCCTAAGATGTGACAGTACGTACTAGGCTCTATGACAGCTTCACATATGATGGATCGTGACTGAATAGATAGGGATGGGCTGGAGTGTAAATTTTAAGGGGCTTCAACGTTAGCTTCAGAACTTAGTACAAGAACAGCACTGGGCAGACTTCTACGGTCTGTGCCCTGAGAAAGGCAAGGACAAATCAAACTTGGATATACATATAAAGTATCACATACCATGTAAAGTAGTTTATCTTGTTGGGCAGACTGGATGGACAGTACAAGTCTTTATCTGCAGTCACTTACTATGTACTATGTTATGATGGCTATTCCTATTAGAACAGCAAGCAAGTCCCAGGAATAGCCTAGTGGTCAGTGCAATGGATTGTAGAGAAGGCCCTTATCCCTCTCTAATTGGTACACTTGTAGTGGAACGTGTGAGCCCTCCAAAATACAGTAAATACTTACTGTACCTACATATAGGTGACACCTGCAAGCTTGAGAGCTATTACAGTGAGGTACAGTAGGTATATTTCTGCTCCTGAAGAGCTCACCATACAATATAAGGGGGTAATGGTGAGATGTGCACCTAGGACCTTTTAAGCAGAGGCGTAGCTACATGGGGGCATGGGCCCCCACAGATTACGCCCTGGCCCCCTCTACATTTGACCCCTCCCCTCGCCGTCCGCCCCGCCACCACATCAGGTACCTTGTTTGCTGGCAGGGGTCCCCAATCCCCACCAGCCGAAGAGTTTTCTTCAGCGCCGGTCGACTCTGGCGCCTTCGTTGTGGGATCATCTGTTTCTGACGCCTTATGTCCTGCACGGTACAGGACGTAAGGTGTCAGAAACAGATGATCCCACAATGAAGGCACCAGAGTCGACTGGCGCTGAAGAAAACTCTTCGGCTGGTGGGGATTGGGGACCCCTGCCAGCAAACAAGGTACCTGATGCAGGGGGCAGGCGGGCGGCGGTGGGGGTGTGTGGTTGCGGCGGCGGTCCAAAGTGGCAGGGGGGTTGCGGTTGTGGCGGCTGGGGGGGATCAGTGGCTAAACAGTGCCCCCCCACCTCGGGCTCTGGTCCCCCCTCCCGCCGAGGTCTGGCTACGCCCCTGCTTTTAAGTGATGTCCACTGCAGTGCCCTCTAGGTTGCCCCACTACTCTGTTGGGATGTCTGGGTTGCAAGGCTACTAAGAATGATGACATCCCAATGGCTGATTTTTGGACGTTTTTCTCTTGAATGTTCTATTTTCCAAAATGTTCCAAAAAAAAAAAAGAAAAACACACTGAGCACAAAATGTGTAGGAAAAGGGTGATTTTTGATACAACAAACAAAAATAGAGATGTTTTTCAGGTTTCAAAATGGCTATGTTCACCACTTAATATTTGGACGTTTCTAGCAAAACTTCCAAAATCAGGCTTACAGTGTTTTATCGAAAATGCCTCCGCGTCTGTGATGCTATGAGTTTCTTTGATCACAATAAATTTGCATTATGAAGTACATTTGCATATAACAGAGGTAGTGCATGCAGATGGATATCCTGGAAACCTGACTGGCCTGGGTTGAGGACTCCTGGTCCATAGTTTATTAGTTTTAATATAGCACCCAAAGCTTTACAATAATATAATTTGGAAATAGAAAGGAGCTACAAACACATGATAAGATAGTGGAAAAAAACAAACACAGGAAAAACAAAGGTTAGAGAAGAAAAGGCGGATAAAGTCCAATTGTGCTACCACCAGCTGATTAGTTCCCAGTTATGTGCCAAAAGACCTTGGAGAAAAGGTGGATTTTTATTGCAGCTTGACATTCCCAGAAAAGAGAATTCCAACTGCAAATGTGCTGGAAGAGAGTTCCATTGAAGAGGGGCCAAGCGAAACAAGGTCGAAGAGCATTTGGACTCAAGATTGGTAACATATACTGTAGAAATATGCAAATGATGATCGTTATGCAAACAGAGAGCTGGGGGAGTGTAAGGAAAGAAAGATAAAGGGGGACACAAGAGTGTAACACCTTGTGAGTCAGGGTGAAAATTCTGAAGTGTTTTCTAGATTGCACTGAGAGCCAATGATGATGCGTAAATAATGGCGTAATGTGGTGAAACCTTTTGGCGTGGACAAGGATCCTGATTGCTGTATTCTGGACAGATTGTAGACATGCAAGAAGAGTCTGGTTAATGCCAGCATAGGCAATGTTACAATAATCTAATTGTGAGATAAGTAGCATGAGTAGCAGGGTGATCTGGGAGGATTTGTCAAGAAACAAACAAGCTGGTGCAAGGCATAAAAACCCTTGTTCACTAGGGAAGTAATTTGAGACTCAGTTTGCAGTCTAGGATAACTCCCAGATATTTAAATTCAGACACAAATTTAATAGAGGTGTCATGTAAAAGAAGCATTACTGGACCTGCTGTACACCACCTTGGGTGAATCTCTTCATCAAGGCGGTTAATAAATCCCAATAAATAAATAAATAATGCAAATGTGCTGTAATCAAGCTGCTACTGTTTTGGAATTGCTTAAGGATAAGGAGCTGCCTTTCCAATCAAACAGAAATCCAGTGCTAATTGAATAGCAATCAAGTTAGGCTTTTGTGAATCAGTAGAGTGAACCAGAAAAATGCCCAGATGCCCAAATCTTGAATTAGCACTGTCAAGAGACTCGGGAAAATATTGAATAATAAAGGTGCAAGTATTGAGCCTTGTGGGACTCTGCAGGGCGATTGTTGGGGAGCTGAATAAGAGGAGGGCAAAAAAAAACAAATGCGAAGGATCTGTCACTTAGGAAGGCAGAAAATCTTTGGAGCCTTTGACAGTAACTTATTTTCTCCTTAAAACTGGGGGAGTGTTGTTTTGCTTTCTGCTGTGTGTGTGTGGGGGGGGGGGGGGCAGTTTCCTGGCATAAAAGGGCCAAGAGGAAAGTCTGTGGAGTTATATGTGTCTTCCAGCTTGGGACCAATTATCATTACATCTTATGTCTGGGAAGGTGGTCTCAGGTGAGTGCATTACATGGAATGAATGTCTATCCCAAGGATCATTTCCACTCTTCCCCAGTACCCCGATCTTGTTTTGGAGCCTCAGTTTTGATTCAGAACAGATGGTTCCTTCCACTTAGGACATCCTGTTTCATCAAAATGTTGAATTTCTCTGTCCTGTATGAGTCCCCTCACTCATACAGGATAGATTTTTTTTTTTTTACAATAATTGTAGGGAATTCCTGCTTTGTTCAACCATTCTGATAAAACTTTTGCTGTGCCCCACTACGTTCTTCCCCACCATATGCCAGTGTAAAGACTGTTTTCTTTCTTTCTTTCTTTCTCTCTCTCTCTCTCTCCTATTAGTGTGATCTGTTCTGTGCTCTATAGTTTTTACCTACTGCTGTGATTCAGGGTGTGTGAGAAGTCTGTTCTCTTATGCATATCTCCTCTGACTAACCTAAATAAACTTCTAAAGACCATAACAGAAGTAATCACACACACACACACAAACAAAAAAAAAAAACAACTGTAGCTGAATGTACCTCACCTTGAGCTACAACTGAACAAAGTGTGAGCCAAATCTAAAGAATAAATACATGGTGGTCGTATTAGACATCCAAGATAAAACCAGGTTAAATAATTCAGCTGCTCTAACCATTTTAGATCTAAACAAAATATGAAAATGTACTTACATTTTTTTTTATTTATAAATTTTTATTAAACAACTGAAATTCACCATAAAGTGCCACACAATACATCTTGTAATATATTAGGGCTCCAAGTGATTTTAGAACATTTTTACCCCCTCCCCAACTCCCTCAGGATGTTGTATTTTATTTATTTTTGTTTGTTACATTTGTACCCTGTGCTTTCCCATTCATGGCAGGCTCAATGCAGCTTACATGGGGCAATGGAGGATTAAGTGACTTGCTCAGAGTCACAAGCAGCTGCTTGTGCCTGAAGTGGGAATTGAGCTCAGTTCCTCAGGACCAAAGTCCACCACTCTAACCACTAGGCTACTCCTCCCCCACTACTAGCCTTCAAGACTTCCAGCAGTCGCATCCATTCCTGTCCCTCAGGTTTATATCTGCCTTTCCTTTTATCTGTTAATTTTTCAAGTTCCATGATACTTCTGAGTTTCACCATCCAGTCATATATTGTGGGCCCCAAGCTACTTTTCCAATGCTGTGCTATAACTGTTTTCGCTGCAGCCAGGCCTATGCACTTAACTCTTTGATGCCATTTTTTCCCCTTTTGATTACCCCCATCCCAACAGGTACCACTTAGGCTCCTGCGGGAAAGGGGTCTCCAGAGCTTGTGTTAATGTAGCCCCAATCGCTCTCCAGTACCCCTGCAACATCGTACACTCCCACCATATATGGTAAAAAGATGTTTGAAACCTTTCACAGCAACAGCAGGGCCACCACCTTTAGGAGGAGTAGCCTAATGTTTAGAGCAGTGGGCTTTGATCCTGGGAACCTGGGTTCACTTCCCACTGCAGCGCCTTGTCACCTTGGGTAAGTCACCTAATCCTCCGTGGCCCCAGGTACAAAAACTAATGGAGGGATACGAGACCTATCACCCACCTTTTTTTTCTCAGATATAACTTTAACAAGCAATTAACTGTAATGCCCATACATCCATCATTAAGACCAACAACTTGTTTTTGGTGTAAAACAGGCCACAACTTTGTTTATTAGTGACATGTAGAACCCGAGCTAATAAAGAACAGGTAACATTATTTATTCAGTAGTAGCGACACTTGACTACCTGCCATTTAACAGCTAGGAGTCATAGCCAAAGCATTAAAACCCACAATTCCTTAACCACAATATCAGCAAGGCTTAACCCTCGAGTCGTGGACCTCTACGTCTGTATTGAGTTGAGGCCCAATGTACACCTCCAGGTGAACCTTGAGGCTCCGCCTTAAGAGCAATGCCCTAACCCACCATGCCAGCTAGGCTAAACCATCAAGACGTCCTCCATGTCTATATTGCGCTGTGGCCCAATGTACACTGCCGGGTGGACATTGAAGCCCTGTCCAGAAGGACCTCCTTCTGCACAGGCTCTAGCTTGGGTACCCCTCCCCTCCCTTAAGCTGGGACAAAGCTAAACAATTCACATTCTCACAGACTTCTAGGAAAGCAAAGGGCGGGATGGGCAGGTGAGCAAGCTGCCTCTGAGGAGCAGGAAAGATCGTGGTCCTCAGAGGGGCCGGCCTTATACTGGTGCTGCTAAACCCACCCTCCCCCTGCTGGAATCGCATTTCCATTGGCAGGTGATTCCCGCCAGCAAGATTTTTAAACGTGACAGCCCAACGAGGGCTAACAATGGTCCTGCATGCTGGCACAGCCCGTGTTAAGATACGTCTTCCCTTCCTGACCCCGGAAGGCCTGGCCTGAGCGCAGAGTGCTGGAAAAGGTGGGTTGGCTTATCCCCTCATTAAAGGCGGGCTCTGGAACGCTATTCACGCTAGGTACTTAGATTGTGAAACCCCTATGGACAAAGTACTTGCATATAATGTGTATAGTACTGCCTATGACTTTATAAATGGTTTCTAGTAGTAGTAGTCAAAGGATCAAAACCCAAAAACATACTGACTGTGAATGACAACATCCCATTTTAAATAAGTACATAAGTAATGCCATACTGGGAAAAGACCAAGGGTCCATCGAGCCCAGCATCTTGTCCATGACAGCGGCCAATCCAGGCCAAGGGCACCTGGCGAGCTTCCCAAATGTACAAACATTCTATACATGTTATTCCTGGAATTGTGGATTTTTCCCAAGTCCATTTAGTAGTGGTTTATGGACTTGTCCTTTAGGAAACTGTCCAACCCCTTTTTAAACTCTGCTAAACTAACCGCCTTCACCACATTTTCCGGCAATGAATTCCAGAGTTTAATTACACGTTGGGTGAAGAAAAACTTTCTCCGATTTGTTTTAAATTTACTACACTGTAGTTTAATCTCATGCCCCCTAGTCCTAGTATTTTTGGAAAGCGTGAACAGACGCTTCACATCCACCTGTTCCACTCCACTCATTATTTTGTTGGAGAGAGAGAGAGAGAGAAGTGTTTTACTTCCTGAATTCTGCTGCACATTGCACTGATTTATGAGGAGCAATCAAGAAGGAAAAGTGAAGTTATACACAGTTCAAAAATAAATGTGCAACTTGTCTTTGAACAGTATTCACTTTAAATATAACTAGCTCTGAGACCTTCCCCCCCCCCCCCCCCCCCCACACACACACATTTTCTCCAGTTTTCAAATCCCCAGAATATATTCTAAGGCTGCTAAAGGCTCTGAAAGTGTTCTTTTATTATTACTATTATTATTATTAATTACATGTGTACCCTGTGCTTTCCCACACATAGGTTCAATGCGGCTTACATAGTAAATAGAATTACAAAGTCTTGAAGGAGAATGTTACAAGTTGAAGTAAACATAGTAGTAGTGGGGTTTTGAGGCTATGTAAATTGAGCTTGGAATCAGTTGCCTCTGGCCAAAATTCTTTGAAAGGGGATCAGAGGGATACCTGAATCTTATGCAGTTGCAAACTTTGGCCAAGGGCATTTTAGCTGCATCCAGCGAGTTCACAGTTGTACACAGACTGCTACACAATTACACGTCCTGCTCAGGTATACATACACACGCACCCCTTCCTCCCCCCCCCCCCCCTCCCCAGACAATTAGGGAACATGACGATTTGTACATGTGTTGCCAATAAAAGGGAAAGAATATACACACACACACACAATTTGATATATCTGGTCAGAGTAACTTTCTTGCCTGCTGGCAGTGTACGACATATTTTGCAGATATAGCTGCAGTTTCTGCTGTCTCCCTCCGGCCCTCCCCCACAATTAATTCATTTTTCCCCCTTGCGTGTTTCAGAATATCCAAGCTGAGAGAAATCGAGGTCCATCAAGCTGAAAATCCTATCGCTGACAGTGGCTACAAGAAGGTCACAGAAGCCACCAAACTTTAAACCCTTCTCTTTCTCGTTTCGCAGATGCTTAAATTGTCCGTGGCTGTTTTGTTTTCTCAGAACCGTTTTAACATGTCAAAATGGCAATAGCATTTGCATTTCATAACAAACAAACAAAAGAGATTATTAGATACATTTATTATTTCCCTAGGGGGGGGGGGGGATTGACAGTAAATTTCTAGTTACCTCTCTTTTCTGTACCTCTGTGAATGTAGTTTTTACCTGACCCAATTCATCCCGAATTATAGTAATTATTGAACAGAACCCCCCCCCCCCCCTCAAATAGGTTTTAAACTGTACTAAAATAAATGTTTTCCTTCTCCGGAATGTATGCTGTCTTGTAGCCTGCTTTAAAAAGAAACTCTTAAAAGCATAAGTGACAGACGGGCTGGACGGCTCGGCCGGAGGAATCTCTCCACGTTTTCTTGCGGTATCTTCTGCACAGCAGGACTGTACATTACATAACAAAGGCCAGGTAAATCTTCACTCGTTTTCTTTGGTTTAATATCCCCCACTTTCTCCCTAAAGAGGAAAGGTTGAGAGTCACTGGGTTTTGGCATGTACTGTCTTCACACGTCACTTTCGCTGCTGCATCATATGGAAACAGGATCCATCAAACAAATTTTGCACAGGAAAATAAAAATATCTGTTCGCAGTCTGATTTATTTTCCCCGCGGGCACAAAATGGGAGAAACATGTTACTAAATTCAGACTGAATACTAGCAGAAGAAGTGTGCAGGCGGTAAAAGCTACACTGATTCGTGCTTTCTATTTTATTTTTGTTCTCTTAGCTAATGGAAACAAACTTCCCGAGGAGAGACTTTCCGCAGGAGCCCAGTTTGAAATCACCGGGACGCGCTTCTAAACACGCGCAATTGCACAATCGTTTAAAAGTCTGGGGTGTCGTACCGAAAAGCCGTCACAAAATATCGAAAAAGATGAAGTCGCTGAGAGAATGTAATGAGAGCTGAATACGATGATTTGAGACCTTAGAAAACAGAATAAAAGGACATGAAAGGATTAATTTGTAAAGAAGTGTTACACGCATTGCGTTAGGAAAAAAATAAACGCACAAGTGAAAGCCCGAAAAGGAAAAGTTGCTTTTGTGTAGGGTGGCTTTTTAGCAGCCTTCTTCTACAACAATCATAATGAAATGTTTGAAAACGATGCATTTTCATAACTTTCATTCACAATATTTAAAACTGTTGTCTGTGTCTAGTTTGGGGAACTTTTAGCGTTATCACGTTAAAAGGAAAAAAAACCCCGATCACCTAATAGCTAATTAACTAAAATCAAATCCAGAGGTGCATAAGGTCCTTGTTCTTTGATGATTTTTCCCATAACGTGGAGTCAGTGGGGCCAGACACCGTCTCTACATTCATTCGGTCCATATGCTTTTCCACATCCATTCTCTTTCAGCCCATTCTTCTGGGCACTAACTAATAAAAACGCTGTAGTCACCTTGAAATTTCCTCTGCTATTTTCCAATTAAAAGCTTAATAGCCCTGGAAACGGAGTTCATGTGGTGAAGTTTACCAGAGCCTCCTCTTCTGAAAGGCTTTCTGCTGAGATCCCATTATGTGCTTGAATAAACCTTTTCTAAACACAGAAATGGGACCCGAGGTAGTCAGGTGTTGGGTTACAATAGACTTTCAGGCAGGGGATATTCCACTAACATAAATACAGACCTGTCCCTGTAGGGATATGTTGTCAAATAGTACGATATGTAAAAGATTCCCATCAACTTAAATACAAGACGAAGAAAAAAAAAAGGATTATTGCACTATATCGAATGGGGGATTTAAATGTGAGCTCCCGATGTGCAGTCAAGCGAAACAGGGACCCCTGCTCCAAGCCCCACCTGATATCCAAGAAGATGGATAGAGAGGAGGCAGGGCACGAAGGAGGGATGGACTCGGGCTTGCTAAAGAAAGGCCAGTTAGATTTTTTTGAGCGAACATCCTTTCAGATCGGACTTCAGTACCAGGCACGGATATCGCCTTTACAATTTAGTTTGTTAGTTTTGGTGACTATAATTACGTGATATGGCAGGTCTGGTCTCACACATGCATAAAACAGTTTGTCTTCCTTCCGTCCCTGTAATTCCAATCTCCGGAGAGAGATTTTTGCTACTCGGCGCTTTCACGTGCTGATTGCACGACAGTCCCACTCCTGGACTGCAAATCACACACTCCTTTCTTGTGCATACACACTCACTTACTATCTATCTTTATGTAGTGTTTTATCACGTTACCGATTTATCTGACAGCTGCCCTTTGGGGATTATTGCCGATCTAAGCTGTATTTTGATTTCTTCATTTGTACCTGAATGGAGCAGCTCAGCCACTCGCCCCAGTAAGCTACGGGGTTGAGCGTTATAGGTGTGAAATCTTGGAAAAAGCGTCTCAAACGCCATTCCTAGAGATCACATGGAACTAAACAAAAAAACCTCTCCAAACCGGACTCTCCTTCAGGGAAGTGGCAGAATAGTTTAAAAAAGGTTTCAGGGGAAAGCAAACAAGCCTAATTTGGAAAACCTTAATTTATTGGGAAGGGGAAAGGGAGGAGGGAAATGGGACTTGATATATCGCCATTCTGAGTTTGTTTTTGCAACCACATTCAAAGCGGTTTACATATATTCAGGTACTTATTTTGTGCCAGGGGCAATGGAGGGTTAAGTGACTTGCCCAGAGTCACAAGGAGCTGCAGTGGGAATTGAACTCAGTTCCCCAGGATCAAAGTCCACACCGTTTCTCCGAAAAAATAGTTCTAGATCGCTGGTTATTTGCTGTCTCTTGGACAGGAATTAAGGAATTCATATGCAAACTTGCTATAAGATGAAAGGATACGGAATGATACAAAGTAACAGTTCAACTGTCAATCAGGGAAATAATCCTAAATCCATTAAATAAAACACGAGATTGCTGCATGGGTTTTGCCCTTATCCCAGTGGTTGATGACAGCCGATAGCTGCCGCTGGATTAATGTGTGTTTTTTTTCTTTTCCTGTGCAATAGTTTCTGTCAAGTTGTAAAGTAGGCAGTCTTGCCAGGGCGACTGTTAGCAAGGCGAATACAGACTGTATCATCCTGGGCATGTTTACAATGTACCAGTTTTAAAACAGATTTTTTTTTACAGTACCCTTTATTCTCTCCTCCTCCCCCCACATATATACACACATTTCTGGTTGGAAAATACACGTTGCAAGCGGAAAAACTTCAGAAAGTCAGTGCACGACATTATTCTGAGCTACTGGGAAGCGTGGTTTGAGATTTATTATTATTATTATTATTATGAGTGAATATGGTACTATTGCCTAACCGGAACAGGCTGTGAAAAAAATTCACCGCTACTTTATTATAGGCTCCATTTGACACAGCAGAGCTGCGTGAGGTGTCCTGTTTTCCGAGTGATGCACCGCACCAGTGCTGAGCCCTCCGGAAAATACCTAAACAGATCGCACGCCGCACTATGAAATCTGCATACTGAAATGACAACATTTCTATTCAGTTATCACACACATTTAGAAACAAAAGAGAGAGAAAAAATATTCTAACGCTTGAGTTGTTCCATCATTAAAGCATATACCTGTTTTGAAAGCTTATATTCCTTTATGTCGGAGACTAACATATAGGTTTTCTTCAATGAATTGTATTTGTAAACACTTTTATACATAAAGAGAACCTGGTTTAAAAAAGACAGAGCAAAAAGGCTGTGAGAGGGTCTTTTACACGTTTTTCGCTTTTACTGCACTTTCCCCACATCCGTGGTCCTGTAAAATTATGAGTGGCAGCGTACTAAGTCCAAAATTAAAAACTAATTACCCAGCTTTCGAGGTGCTGTACAGATTTGCAAATTGACTTTCTTTGTGGGAGGATCAGGTTTGAGGAGTGGATTCATGCAGAACACCTCTTCCAGTATCTATTATTTTTATAGCAATGTGGATTTCGTGCATTGGCCTCTCGCTTAGAAGGGGTGGAGGGAGATCAAAACAGGTGAGCGAGGTGCTGGTAAACTTTACTTGCTGAGTTGTAGATCTTGAGCCTCAGCTTTCCTCCTAGTGACCGAATTTGGAGAAGGGTGAAAACGCAGCACCTCTTAGCAAGGCAGCTCCCCCCTGCAGCAATAGGAGTCCGGGGGAGTCGAGGCTGGGGGCGGAGCCAGAGGGGAAGGGGAGGCGTTCCCGGCCCTGCTGTCCGGGCAGGCTGAGCGCAGAATGCAGAGACTTGGCTACAGGACGGAGGGATCCATGTCTAGAGGGAAAGAGCAGCAGAAAGCAGCATCCCGACCCCAGCCGCGGAGCACCCACTCCTCATCCTGCAGGGGCTACTGAGGAGGAAGCAGCGGGGGCAGGGGGGGGCAAAAGAAGAGCACAGAGGGGTCAAGTGCAGAAGGGAAGTGGGCAGGAGTAGAAGGAGAAAAGAGGGTCCCCAGGTGGGGGTGGGAGGGATAGTGGAACAAGTGTCGGGTTTGAGAGGAAGGGGAACAGAGAACAGGAGCAAGGGAGAGAGAGCAAAGGAGCTGGGAAGAGAGAGGGCGCAAGGGTTAAGGGGAGAGGGCTTGCAGGAGCAGAGAGAAACAAGGGCTGAGAGGGAGGGCCTGCAGGAGGTAGAGAGGGAGCAAGAACTGCAGGGGAAAGGGGAGGAGGGGGGTTGAGGGGGGAGGGCTGCAGAGAAGAGCAGGGGTTGAGAGGGGAAAGGGCTGCAAGGGAATCGGGGGAATAGAGGTTGAAGTGGAGCAGGTGTTGGGGAGCGAGGGGGAGGGGCAGGGCCATGAATGGATACGGCTCCCCTTACCTGTATATGGGGGCGCCGGTGGCTCAGCCGCGCGCTCCCCTGCAGCGGACCCCCAAGTGCGCGCGTTGTCGGAACCACGGGGTACTGTCCTGGCTGAAGGGCCACAAGCGCTATTGCCGCTTCAAGGACTGCACGTGTGAGAAATGCATCTTGATCATCGAGCGCCAGCGGGTCATGGCCGCCCAGGTGGCGCTACGCCGGCAACAGGCCAACGAGAGCCTGGAGAGCCTGGTGCCCGAGAGCCTGCGGGAGGGGGGGCCGGCCCTACGCTGGGCCCCGGAGCCGCCACCGGCCGCCTCCGCCCTGCAACTACCCAAAGCAGGTAAGAGCCAGATGGGCACAGATTCAAGCCCAAGCTAGAGCTGTTTGATTTGAGCAAACCTTCATAAGAATCTGCGGGCAGGGGATTACATTAGATCACATGTTTATTTAATTGGAAGCGTTAGGGTGTGTGCGCGTGTAATTTTTGTGCGTGTATTAGCGTGGACTAATATAGCAGATCTTTCTATACGATGCACACAAAAATGATCCTCCTTTTGTCCCCACGCCACTCTTCTTTCTCTCTCTCACACACACACACACACACAGTGTGTGTAGGTCCCAAGGGACGATGTAGATTAAGAAAGTGACTAAATGCTTGCCTTGTTTGTTCTGGAGCAGATCCGCTACTGTGACACTTACTGTGACACCTGAAGTGCGCAGTTCTGCACTGTGTCATTACACAATTTACCGTGTCATAATTTCTCTACTTGGGGAATACAAAGTGCAACCATGACCAGATTATGCCATCCGTTCACCAACCCATTCACTTATAATTCCGCTCTGTAGAAATTTGTGCTGGAGGAGGATATGAGTTCTCAGAGGGAGCCAGCCACATTGGTCGAAAGTAACATAACGCTGCGAGTTACTGTCGCGATATTTGTCAACGTTCTAAAATGAGCAACCACGGTATAGCCTGGTGTACGAAACTTCTTTGGAAATTCTGGTTTTTAACCTCGTTGCAGGTTAATGACGTTATTTTAAAGATTCCCCCATAAAAATACTATTGTAACCCAGGGGTTCAGAGATGCAAGTCAAAGCTATTTGCCGATGTGCTAAGCAAAGTTTCATTCTGTACGTAGAGCTAATGATGTGATGGATAATATGATTCCGATATTGATAGAACATCCCCCGATGTTCTAAACGCGGAAATTGAATCGTTACACTAAAGAAATGGGATGTATATTAAAACATTGGGATGGACTCAGGTTCTTCGTGAACGCTGAAGTTATGGGAACATCTTTGTATAGCCAGAAAAAAAATTATGTTTTTTTAAAATCAAGTTTCTGAATAAATGTTCCTGTATCGTAGTGTAAAAAAATAACCGTATATCGTGCAGTTGGGTGCTTTTTTAGTGGTGATTGAAAAAGAACAAATAACTTTGGACCATGTTTTCTGAAGATTTGTTTAGTGAGCAGAGGTTGCTTCAAATTCTTTTGAAACTAAGGCCTTGAGCAGAGCCTAGCTTTCCTTTCGGCAAAATTAAATTAATTAATGTGTATTTATCTACTGTGGTTTTTTTTAAGTATTTTAAAAGAGTAACAACATTAAAACAAATAATTTAACAAATCCCCAAATCAAAGAACTCAGAGAAATTACTAATAACATTTTTTAAATGGTTAAGTCTCAACATAGGAAGCCAATAGTGGTTAGATTACGTGGCCAGGAACAGCAGATGTAAAAAGAGGGAAAGAGCCGGGTGGTGCTTTTCCGGACCCTCAGCAGGAGAGCGACTCGACCAGTGACTGAAACGTTGCGACCCTCTCTGGTTAATCTCACAAGCACTGAAGAACCTGGTGGATGCCATAAAAGTATTTCTAAGAGCCCGATGGGATCGCGGGGAAAAGTGGAATTTGTAAAGGTTGAAGTCTTTTTTTTTTTTTTTTAAGACGACGTAGACGTGTTCGGTTACCTCTGGAGAAGGGATCTGTGCGGTCTCGTTAGCCCCAGGTACTTTTTTTTGTGCATGTTATACACAGTATCCTGTCAGACAAGGATTGTGGATTAAAATGTGACATGCATACAATTAATATTGTGAACCTGGTTTCTTGTTGATATAGCACGTTCTTTTAACTTTTTTTTTTTTTTTTAATTATTTTTGTTACATTTGTACCCTTTGCTTTTCCCACTCATGGCAGGCTCAATGTGGCTTACATGGGGCAATGGAGGGTTAAGTGACTTGCCCAGAGTCACAAGGAGCTGCCTGTGCCTGAAGTGGGAATCAAACTCAGTTCCTCTCCATCCCTTTACACTTTCTGAGAGTAAAAGAAACAATTTTTAGAGTAAAAAGTGCCTATATAGTGTTTTTGCTTGTTTTAGTGCTCCTTTTAAATTCAGTTTATAAACCAGGGCTTTTTTCAGTATATGATTTCGTCGCTTGCCTGTCTCCCCCCCTCGCCCCGTGTGTTTCAGGTACTTCCTTTTCGGTTTTCTTTAGGACAAACAGCTCTTCTAATCAAATAAGTTTTTCGCCCCTGTATGTGTGTTTTACTGTGTGGAAAGGTTCACCCGATCGGATGCTTTCTTTTCAAATTATAATTAAGTTTTCGGATGACATACAAGCGGAAGGGGAGAAAGTAAATTTTCCAGAGATATCCCTTCGTTCCTGGGGAGGAGGATGTTTAAAAAATAATTTAAAAAAGTGTAAGGATGATCTTAGCTCCTGACAGTTTACCAGTAACACACACGTGTACGTATGCTGACAAACATACTTAAGAGACTCATTTTCAAAACACATCGACTTACAAGTTTACACGTGTTACTATGTAACTTTCTTATGTGCTTTGAAAATGAGCACCTCAATATCCCCCAAAACACGAGTCAACTTTTCAGAATGACTGGGGGGGGGGGGGGGGTTCCAAGCCCATCACAATTTTTTTTCATGGCATCTAATGCGTATCCTGATTAATCTAATGAACCATCTACCTACACATACCCCATGATAACGATATTGACCCTAACTACATCTCCCACCTCCCCTCTCCATTGCCTATTTCTACCTATTCAGCTCATCTTTTATTCTATATACTTAACTTTTACCCTCTAATAGTATTCTGTATTCCTTTTACTATGTAAGTCACATTGGACCTGCTTTGAGTGGGAAAGCGCGGGATACATATGCAATAATAATAATAATAATAATAATAATAATAATAATAATAATAATAATATAAAATTAGTAGCTATAAATATGTCACTTTAAAACTAACAAGGCTATGGAAGATGTCACAATTAAATTCAGTTTGTCACCTAGCCTGTATAAAATGTGCCTCTTCATTAAAAAATGAACTTATTATCCCCCTCACAGCTTTTTATTTCTTTTATTTGGAGGTGAAAGTTCAGTGTGTTTGGGGTTCCCCCCACCCCCACTCTTGTCTGCCTTCCTCCAGGCTTAAAGTTACCCTGTGTGTTAGACCAAAATTCCCAGGAAAAAACAAAATCTGCACATGGAGAATAAGGACAGTGTTGAAAATAATATATATCACTGCCATGGAATTTTGCTTTTCCAAAGAGAGATCAGCTTTGTTTCAGTAAGACCCTGAGGATCTGCAAACACATAACTAGCCCAAATTGATCCAATTTATACATTCGTATGTTAAATTTCAAAGAACAGTCACAACAGGGATATACTGGAAACAGAATATTTTCTGAAAATATCCGGTACAAGGAGGAATAAATGCTACCCACAAACATTATTTGCTGGTTATAAATGACACACTTAGCAAGAAACTATTTTTCCCCCATAAAGCAATTTAAAGAATGACATTTTCATATTCAGCTATTACAAACATGCCCCCAAAAATCACTGTCATGTTACCTATAAAGAAGCACATTTTTATGATAGGTTAATCATAGATTTGTTTTTCCACTTTCAATATATATCTTCAGAAAAGCTCAGGAAATTCACAAACTAGCTAGGCCCAAGTCTCAAACAAATGACTATTACCAAGTGAGGACAGGAGAAGAGAATATTGTTTTCACATCAGTTCATTTCCACTCTACTACTACTACTACTATTTAGCATTTCTATAGCGCTACAAGGCATACGCAGCGCTGCATTGTTATCCATGCAGATGAACTTTACCTTTAAAAATAAATAAATACTTTTAATGTCTAAAAAAGTCCCCATATGAATCTGTTATTGAAATCATATATTTTTGTTGTCAGTCCAAAACATACTAGACATGCAATTGAACTGATAGTTAAATAGATCAGTACTCATAAATTAACAAAATTGTTTAAACAAATCTAGAAAAAATCCATTATTTTTCTGTTTCAATGTGCTGAGGGCTATTCTGATTATATAGAGAATCTCTTTGCGAAATCATATAAATCCCCTTTATTGCTTTCATTAAAAACGCGTGAACAACAAATTAACTGCAATCGTGAATCCCGAAACAGATTTTATGCCCAACTGTGATCATCTTTCTCCCTCCACTGCCAATGAAAAAATAAATAAAAATAAACGTCGGTGAGGTTCTGAGTTTTCTGGAATTTGGCTCAAAAGACAAGAGGGGTGAAACCGTAGTGTTACTGGGCAAGACGATTGCAGAAAAAAAGAGATACAGCTCCTGGAAACTTTCCGATCGTGCCAAAGTATAGAAAACGCTTGGTCTGGTAAACCCCCAGTAATCCGTTTGGGGAGTAGAGGTGAAATAAGTAATGGGAAAGAAAATTAGCATACAGTGCCAAAATAATCTATACAGTATTAAGGAAACCAGAGGACCTGTTATACTAAAACCCGACGTTCACCCAAGGTAATTTTTTTTATTACAGTATAATTTGATTACAACAATCCAAGGCCTATATCTATGTAAAATACTGTATATCAAATATATATAATATATAGTTATATATACTGTATATAGATGATATATAATATATTATTTCTATCTCTCTATAGTGTATAAAGATATAGCTTTAGTTGTATACTGTACAGACATGCACGTACACACTGGGAAGGTTTCATAGAGATAGCAGACAGACAAAACAGAAGGATGTTGCCCCAGGTACAAAATAAGTATCTGTACGTAATAGGTAAACCGATTTGATTGTAACCACAGAAAGGCGGTGTATCAAATCCCATCCCATGTTATGAGAAAGAGAGCTAGATGGATGGATAAAGGCCCTGGGACGAACAGATGAGGAAAAACAAATCTCAGCAAAGTCGCTGACAGGGATGACTCTGACCCTGTGAGAGGCTCTGAACTGTCTGGCGTTGGGTGATCTGAAGGGTTCTTACGGCTCTAATTATTCCAGGGGTCCCTGCAAAACAGTGCGCTCCCCGCTCCTTGGTGGACCTGGGAAATGGGGCTGCCATGTGACCCAGAAGCGAGAAACTTAAGTGTGAGAGAAAATCCACGGAAACCTTGTTCCGCAGAAAAGCTGTCGCTGGATCACTACGAGGAAAGGAAGTTTTAGAATAGTGCTGTTGATGGGACGAGGAGAAGCCAGGGTAGATCCTCTTTTGTTTAAATCATTTGGCTTTGGAATGAACCCCCCCCCCCCCCCCCCCCCCCCCAGTTGACAAGGTATCAATTGTGTTACGGGAACGCTATCAAGCATTTCCGGGAAAGGTGTTCCAGCCTCCTCTCCCCTCCCCTTTCTCTTGAATTCTTTACTTGTGGTGTTTTCACCAGGTGGCCCCTGTTTGAAGGACAGGAAGGTGGAAAGCTCTTTAATCTAATTTTCAACTTATTTCACGCTTTTCCATCAGATGTGCTCAAAGCCTGTCAAACTCACACCAGAGAACAGTAAGAAATAAACAGACTTAGAAGGATAATTCACGAATAAAACACGGTGTATGCATATACCACGATTCTCTGTATGGCACTCAGATTTGAGCAGGCACATGTCTTAATTAGCTAACAAGTTGTTAACCATCAATAATTGGACGCTAATAACCAATTATTGAAGTTAATTAGCACCAATTAGCATTTGCATGAGCATCTGGCTACGCAATATTCTATAACACTGGGCACCTAAATCCCTTAGCGCATAACCCAAAAGGGGGTGTGGCCAATGGAGGGGCATGAGCTGGGCTTGGGTGGTTCAAAATGTTGCCTGCAATGTTATAGAATAATAGATCTCTGCAGTGGCAACCCTACCATTAGGCTACCTCAGGCGAGGGCCTCAGTCGGCACTCTTGTGCGGCTGCATCGCTCCCCGCCCTTCCCTTCCCAACCTCCTTCTCCAAAATGGCCCTTTTCTTTTCTTGTTTTTCAAAAGAAGGCAGCGGCAGCAACTCCCATAGGCTGCCCTGCCACCGGTCCCAGCTCCTTTTCTCTATTGCGGGCATCTGCCTCCAAAGAAACAGGAAATTACATCAGAGAGGCTGGCTGCAGAAGAGAGAAGGAGCCGGACCGGTGGCAGGGCAGCCTTTGGGAGTTGCTGCTGCCGCCTTCTTTTGAAAAACAAGAAAAGAATGGAAAAGGTAATTTCGGGGAAGGGGGTTGGGGAGAGAAGGACAGGGGGGCAGCGGCAGAGGAGCCGGGGTGGAAGCTCATTTTCGGCCTTGGACGGCAGATTGTCTTGGGCCGCCCCCCCCCCCGGGTCTCTGTGTCCAGCTTGGGTGCCAGAATTTGCGCCATATTTCAGCAGGCTTAAGTTTGGCGCCCAGAGTTGGGTTACACAAGCGCTAATGTATAAAGGATGTACACCCTTTACAGGATAGTGCTTAGGGACGATTTTTTTCCAGCCCCCATTTCTGAGTGCCACTTATAGAACTGGCCTTATAGTGTATTGCTGTCTGTTGGTTTTGGATCTTATCTGATAATGCTGCGCTTGCAAACCTGGAAAGGCAACTAGTAATGGAGCACGTTTACATTAAACAACTAGCATGAGTTTACTGCATAGCACAGACCTGCCTTAATGCTTACTACCAAAGCAGCCAACATGGTAAAAATCCTGCACTAGCTGCTTAAGGTGGGAGTGGGTGGGAGCTGGGCATGACATGAGAAGGTCAGAGGAGTGGTTGGCTGTGGCAGATAGTGAGTGGGTTGTTACTGCACGCTGGCTGTCATGACTGTTGAAAACGCAGGTGAACTTACCGCCAACTCAAGAAGAGGCAGTAAGTGCAGCTGTATCACTGGTAGTCTGGAAGCACAAATGTCGCCCGTATGTGGATGGATTTCATTTCAACCCCTCCGATCCTTCTCTCACCCTTGATGCAAGTCTTCACTCCCCTATTACAAACCTGAACCCCCCCCCCCCCACCAGACACAAACTCCCTTGACTGGAAAACCCACCCCCAGAGCCCTACCCTCTCCCATCCCTTCGGTACCTCCCCAGGGGTCTGCATTGGTAGTTTCAGGGGGTCCACTGCCCCCTAGTGGTTGTCTTATGGTATTACCACTATGGCTTATCCTTCCTTATATAGTCTGTGGGGGAAGGGGTTTTCCTGTTGGTGTGGTCAAGATCGTGATGGAGGGGGTTGGAGTTGTAATCAGGTTTTCTGTGTGCGTGTGGGGGGGTGTTGGGGTTGTGATCAGGCGGATTAGATAATGGGGTGGGGGATGGAGATGTAACTGGGTGGAACAGATGGGAGGGCTCAGGAACATGGGACCTTGACTGGGGGAGGGGGAGAGAAGCAAAAGGTTTTACAGTGCTGTGGCAATTCTGGATTTATTTTAGGTGGGCCTTTCCCACATTACATGTATTAGTAGTGCTCTCACGCTAATTGCACTGCATGTAATACACTGCCCATGCGCAGTCTACCGTGTGCATTAATGCAAAGCAGATGCTGGGCACTCCCCCTGCATCTACCACAGGCAGGGCCGACTTAACTGTTGGACCAGGTGAGGCACTGGCCCAGGATGCCAGTGATTAAGAGCACCAAAATACTCAGCCTCTGACCTCACCTGGTTTAAAGCCTTTTCTTTCCCTTCCCCAGTCCGGTCTCTCCTCTTTTCTTCCCTCCCTCTCCCCCACCCCCCGGCCTGTCTCTCTGTCGCACCACACTGCTCCCTCTCCTCTCTCCTGCAGTCCTGTACAGTTTACATCGATTGCTGGCAACAGCAGCAGCAGCATAATAAGCTGCCTTTGGCCAACCCCTGGATCTTCCCTCTGCCACATCTTGCCTACAGGAAATTGCATCAGAGGAGGCAGGATACGGCTGCTGGCAACTGATGTAAACTTTACAGGACCTCAGGGGAGTGAGAGAGGAGAGGGAGCAGAGCTGGTCCCGTGGGGAGGGAAGGACAGAGGAGGAGGAAAGAGAGACCAGACTGGGGGTGGGGGGTGGGAAGAGACGCTGACCCAAGGGGAAGGAGAGATGCTGGATCCGTGGGGTTGAGGGGAGGGGTGCAAGGCACTGGAAGCGATGTGATGGAGGGGAATGCCACCAAAGCTAGTTGCCTCAGGGTGTCACTAATGTGTGGTACATGTAAAAACTGCACTTCAGTAAATGGTCTCCAGTTTGAAAGAGGCAGCAGCTCTGTCCCTTATGGTCATTGACCTCCTGCAATAGGAAATGAGGAATAGCGCTACACTGCTAATGGAAATAAGGAAATGCTATTATCATCCTCTTCAATGGGTTTGGATGGAGTCCAAATTCTTTTTAATAGCTCCGATTCATCACCCACTCATCTCAGGTGTAGAGTACATCTGTTAATGAGGGAAAGGATGGTACAGTTCCTTGCTTTTTCTGCTGTTAGAAAAGTTCAAACTTTGCCAGATGTGATCTGCCTATGTACAGAGGAAGGGTCTAACTGAATAGACTTGGCTGGGAATCTTTCTGAAATCTTATAAATGAGACCTCAGTGGGCTCCATTAAATGCTCAAGCATCTTGTGAGCGAACACAAACCAGGAGACAGCTCCCCTCCAGGCCAGTCCTAAACAAATCACAATGGACACCTCTAACCCCTCATTCTTTCCATGGAAAAGTTGACAGCTGACCCTGTTTAACTAAGGCCTTTTTACATTTTGTAAATGTGGGCACAATATTTCGAGAACCGGGCTATTGAAGGTGCCGTAACTCTCTCTATCCTTCACCAAACCTCTTACTAACTGCAAAGGAAGAATTGAATCTTGTTTTAATCTTTTGTCTTCCTAACATAATCCACAAGGGAGCACAAGAAACATAAATATTTATTTATTTATATTTTTCTCACACCTTTTTCAGTGGTAGCTCAAGGTGAGTTACATTCAGGTACTCTGGATATTTCTCTGTCCCAGGAAGGCTCACAATCTAAGTTTGTACCTGAGGCAATGGAGGGTTAAGTGACTTGCCCAAGATCACAAGGAGCAGCAGTGAGATTTGAACCAGCCACCTCTGGATTGGAAGACTGGTGCTCTAACCACGAGGCCACTCCTCCATTCCTTAGAACACAAATCAACCAGAGATGCTTGATTTATTAAGCTTAGAAAATCAGATCCTCGAGGCCTAGAGGTTCCCTTTAAGCTCCTCTGCACCAGAGCACCAAGTGTTAAACCTAAAATACAATGTGAATCTAGCACCATTGCCATTGGTGCTGGGAATAAAGGGCTAAGTGACAATTCCCAGAGAGGCCTTGCCTTTTTTTTTTTTAATGTACCAATCTGTTTGGCCACAGGTGCAGGGAAAGCAGGGGAAGAGTCAGCTGTATATAATGAAATTGCCACAGCACTAAACTTAGCAAAGTCCAAACAGGAAATCCTTTACGAAAGTGGCAGAAAGTCCAAAAGAAGTAGAGAATGACACAAATGACCACCAGCCTTGGGAAGAAAGTAAAGCACTTCTTTATTGAAAACACCAGTCTTAGGGACCTGACACAGGCCGTGTTTCGGTGGACACCTCCACCTGCTTCAGGGGGTCACAAATAAAGCTCCCATCCACTCACGTGCACAAGGCAAAAGCAGAGTGAGTCTGTGCTGCAGTGGAAACAGAGTGCTTCTAACGTTCAGCTTGGTTGTATCCTGCACTTTAGAATTACTTAATTTCCACTGCAGCACAGACTCGCTTTGCTTTTATTTATTTATTTATAGCATTTATACCCCACATTTTCCCGTACAATTTCGAGTTCAATGTGGGTAACAAGCTATAAAGAAGTCATTGTCTTATGCACATGAGTTTGTCCACTAGAGTGGCATTTGGAGCTTTATTTTGACCCCCTAATGCAGGTGGAGGTGTCCACTGAAACACGGCCTGTGTGGGGTCCCTAAGACAGGTGTTTTCAACAAAGAAGTACTTTACTTTCTTCCCTATGGCTGGTGGTCATTTCTGTCATCCTCTGCTTCTTTTGGACTAAATTTAGCAACTCAGCACTTCCTAACCTTGAATGGAGACTTTGCAACGGACCGAGCCCTAAGCACAGTTGTTGGGACCCTGCTGGAAACACTGACGCGCTATTGGGGGGGGGGAGGGGTGCTATAACAGTGCTTTAAATAAGTCTCAGTTTGGCCTTTTCCCTGTGGGTTGCAGATGAAGAGATAACAATTAGGAAGGCAGAGCTCAGTTTGGGAAAAATACCCTTCAGCAACCTTTTTTGAAAGTTGACATTTTTAAAACAATGCCACTGAAACCTTTATACCTGTAAATCTCACTGAATAGTGCAGTTTGATATGCTGGGCAGCCTCTTGGCCTTCATAATTTTATCCAGATGTGAATGATAGGGTGCAGAATACAGGCAGAAAATGTGCACAATTACAGGGTCTGTTTACTAGGCTTTCTTACACTAATTAACTCATGGAAAAATCTTATAATGTGAATTAATTGCACCTGGTGCATGTTATTACACTAAAAAAACTGACCCATACTCATTAGATGTGATGCTTCACATGCAAGTGCATGAAAAGCAGCTCATTATAAAATGGAAAATGCAGCTTGCTGTAAACTTAGCACAGAGCACGGGGTAATGAGCCCCTGATGTTCTAAGGGAGGAGCTTATGGGGGAATTCTGTATATGGTGCCTAATGTTTAGGCGCTATTTCCATGCCATGTTCTAATGGATGCAAGGTGCTGAAGCAGGGCAGAAATGGCAGATCCGCATGAAAACACGCTTATGTGAACATTTATAGGATAGCGCCTAAGTGATTCCACGCGGATCTGCAAAGGAGGCGCAATGATGGGAGGGACATGGACAGATCAGGGGTGTTCCCTTAAAATGTGTGCACTACATAAGTACGTAAGTATTGCCACACTGGGACAGACCAAAAGCCCATCAAGCCCAGCATCCTGTTTCCAACAGTAGCCAATCCAGGACACAATTACCTGGCAAGATCCCAAAAAAGTTCAATACATTTTATGATGCTTATCCCAGAAATAAGCAGTGGATTTTCCCCAAGTCAATTTAATAATGGTCTATGGATTTTAACTTTAGGAAGCCGGCCAGACTTTTTAAACCTCGCTAAGCCAACTGCCTTTAACACATTCTCTGGCAACGAATTCAAGAGTTTAATTACACGTTGAGTGAAGAAAAACTTTCTCCGATTCGTATTAAATTTACTACTTTGTAGCTTCATTGCATGCCCCCTAGTCCTAGTATTTTTTGAAAAAATAAACAGACACTTCACGTCTACCTGTTCCACTCCACTCATTATTTTATAGACCTCTATCATATCTCCCCTCAGCTGTCTTTTCTCCAAGCTGGAGAGCCTTAGATGCTTCAGCCTTTCCTCATAGGGAAATCGTCCCATCCCCTTTATCATTTTTGTCGCCCTTCTCTGTGCCTTTTCTAATTCCACTATACCTTTTTTGAGATGTGGTGACCAGAATTGAACACAATATTCGAGGTGCGGTTTACCATGGATGGATACAAAGGCTTTATAATGTCCTCACTTTTGTTTTACATTCCTTTCCTAATAATACCTAACATTCTATTTGCTTTCTTAGCTGCTGCCGCGCACTGTGTTATAGGATAATATGGATCTGCACCTAACTTGCGCACTGGATCCACTCCATCCAGGAACACCCTTTATAGAATACTGTTCAGTGCCGATTTTTTTGACTCCGAATTTTGAGCGCCATTTACTGAATCCAGCCTTTGTGCTTAATAATAAATACTACCTCTCCCTTTTCACTACACATCCCAAGATCCCCTTACCCCAGCACCTACTCCCGGGTGGGGAGATGAGGGGGGGGGGGGGAGAGAGTGTAAGACAGGATTGATCCCTTGGCACCTGTGCCTCACATTGCTCCCTAACTCAAAATGGCTACCTTGGTTCCCTAGCTAGGGGTGTCAGTTTTCAAATAAATGGGCCTATTCACCATCACTTCAAAAGATAGTGCAATATTCTTAGGGGTTTTACCACCACTTTGTAAATGTGCTTATGGTATGAAGTCCTTAACTCCTGCACTAATGTGCTGTATAGCTGAGGCCCTTTTAGAGACAGAAGTTGTATCTGGAGGGGAGGAGTCAAGATGGCGACAGGAGAGGTCGCAGTAGTTTGAGCTCCGTCTGGTTCATTCTGCTGTACGAGGTATTGGCCCTAACGGGGAAGCGAAAGGGCAAGGCATGTATCTTTTCTGCTGAGGATGGTGCCGGAGCCCTCCTCAGCCAACAGACTATGGACCAGCAGCTTTGGATCAAGCACACTGCAACAGAGAACTTGTGCCTGCTGAAGGGATGATTTCTCCTTCAGCCCTAAAGCGTGCAGCATACCTCCTATAACCGGAAGTGAAGTCGTGTCAGAAGTCGCTGAAGTTGGAGTGGTGTTGGATGGCATCTTCACTCTGAAGAGCAACGGGGTGACTGTTGTTAATGTTACGGCTTCTGAAAGTTTGTCCAGTGAGGCTTGGTCTCTGGACGGCTGTGGAGGGGGACAGCTCTCTGGAGCAGGAAGGAGCCTTAAGGCAAATGGTCAACAGCCTAATGAGATCCAGGCATCCGGAGAATTGGCTGATGGATTAAAGGAGGTTTTGGGGGCCACTGGAAGGATGGAAAGATCTTTGTCTGCACGTATTGAAGTTTTTTTTTTTCTGAGAAGTTTGAATTGCTTCAGTCCCAGGTGTTGGTGTCCAAGGAGAGAGTGAGTAGTGTTGCTAATTCCCTGGGGGATTATGAACGGCGGGTTGGAGAACTGCAGACTGTGCAACAGGCCTTAGTTAAAGACAGACTTGTGATTCATCACAAATTAGAGGCATTTGAAAATCAACTAAGACGTTTGAATTTAAGATTCGTAGACTTTTCTCAATCATAAGTACATAAGTAATGCCATACTGGGAAAAGACCAAAGGTCCATTGAGCCCAGCATCCTGTCCCTGACAGCGGCCAATCCAGGTCAAGGACACCTGGCAAGCTACCCAAATGTACAAACATTTTATACAAGTTATTCCCGAAATTGTGGATTTTTCCCAAGTCCATTTAGTAGCGGTCTATGGACTTGTCCTTTAGGAAACCATCCAACCCCTTTTTAAACTCTGCCAAGCTAACCGCCTTTTGTTACCTGTTCAGATGGTTAAGAGATACTTTCGGGAGGCCTTGTAGATCTCCCAAGAAACTATATGCCTCCTATCACAAGAACTTATTATATAAGAACTGGGAATCAGCCTAGCGTTGTGTCAGCGGACAGTCTGGAGTTAACTAATTTTCTGGAAAATTCTCACAGGGGGCTCTAACGCAAGCCACACTTATAGTCACCTTTGCCCTTGAACCTGACCGAAACTGGGTGCTGAGATTGTCTTTCCGCTATAGATATGTGTTGTTTTTGGGTATATTTCCCAATTTCTCTAGGTCCATGCATTTTTAGCTTTGTGTGCACAACTTGTGGCCCTGGGGGCAACCTTTTCCCTTCAATTTCCTTATAGGTCTTGTGTTAAATTTGAGGGTAAAAACTTTGTGTTTTTTGATCCTCAACAACTTAAGAGTTTTATTGAAGGCAAAAAGTCTCTGTCGAAACTAGTGGTCTCTGTAATCCCATCTGGATGAATGACTGAGATCGAATTATTCTCCTCCAGATGATTTTTCTGTTCTTTGACTCTTCTGATGAGTCTTATACTCCTTTTTCTCTTTTTTTAATTTCCTGTATTTTCTTCCACATTTCTCCGGATGTGGAGTGATTTTTCTTTTTCCTTCCCCATCCTTTCGCTTTTTTTCCTTTTTTCCTGTTCTTGATATTATTGGGGGGGGGGGTTCTTTTTCCTAGTTTTCTTTTCTGTTTTGTGGAAATGATGCAATTATATTGTACCAATATTGTCTTTTCTTTTCAAGTTGTACTTGAAGTATATTTTTGGAAATGAGAAATAAACATTGAAAAAAGAAATAGAAGTTGTATCTGGTATAGAGCTAGGTGCCAGGCACTAGGATATGACTGGTAACAAATGCTGTTCAACCTCAAACCCCCTCTCAGCATACTCTCCTAACCTGCTCCTCTCCTCCCTTCTCTCCCCACCCTCCAACCTTCAAGCCAAACTCTGTTTTTACTCAAACCTAGCAAAGACAGCAAAAGGCGTCCTTCCTATACATTGCTGTACATGACTGGCACGCCACCTTCTGCTCTCTCTGATAGATGGATCGGGGAGTGTAAAAGATTACTGTAATCCCAGGAAGACAGTGTAAATCGAATCTGATAGCAATAACTTTTGGAGAAGGTCAGACTCAAGTGAAATGTTTCCAAGCGACAGGCATTTTGTTTGCAAAATACAATCACAGAGCATTGATGAAAAATTCTTCACTGCCATCCAGTCAGCACATTCTGCGAACGGATATGGAAGGGGTGGGGGTGGGGAAAAGGCGTATATCTTCATTAATCAAGGTTCCCTTTCCTCCCGATCGCTCAGTAAGGCCATTTGAATACTATCCCATTCAGCCCTGGACAAGGAAGGTTTAATTTAAAACCTTCCAATATATCTGCTGTCTGGCGCACGGGGAATCTCGCTGCTCTCTAAGCTGTGCCGACAGGGCATCTTGAGCTGGAAACACACCCTGTGTGACACGCCTTCTAGTGCTTCCGCTGTGCCTTCTGCATCACAGCCAAGCAGGGAAGGCAATGGATGGTGTGTCTCTCTCCTGAAACACTACAAAATCCCTGACAACTATTGCTCAATCTCTGATTTATTATAAATTATTCTTTGACAATAGTCCTCTTATACCCATAAACTCACTCATACACAACACACCTCATACTCCCCCAACATCACATGCATACAATCCACAAATACCCATATACATTACAACAAATATCCCCTCAATTTGAACTTTTTG
This sequence comes from Microcaecilia unicolor, assembly GCF_901765095.1. NCBI lineage: Eukaryota > Metazoa > Chordata > Amphibia > Gymnophiona > Siphonopidae > Microcaecilia > Microcaecilia unicolor. The sequence goes on along the minus strand of NC_044032.1, from coordinate 239,500,437 downwards.
AATGCTACATGGCACCCATTACAAAAACAGGGAGATCACACATCTCTAATCAGGACATACTGACACATCAGCAAGCTGAATTTTACTTATAACAGATAACAGAGTTAACATACAGTGGTGGAAATAAGTATTTGATCCCTTGCTGATTTTGTAAGTTTGCCCACTGACAAAGACATGAGCAGCCCATAATTGAAGGGTAGGTTATTGGTAACAGTGAGAGATAGCACATCACAAATTAAATCCGGAAAATCACATTGTGGAAAGTATATGAATTTATTTGCATTCTGCAGAGGGAAATAAGTATTTAATCCCTCTGGCAAACAAGACCTAATACTTGGTGGCAAAACCCTTGTTGGCAAGCACAGCGGTCAGACGTCTTCTGTAGTTGATGATGAGGTTTGCACACATGTCAGGAGGAATTTTGGTCCACTCCTCTTTGCAGATCATCTCTAAATCATTAAGAGTTCTGGGCTGTCGCTTGGCAACTCGCAGCTTCAGCTCCCTCCATAAGTTTTCAATGGGATTAAGGTCTGGTGACTGGCTAGGCCACTCCATGACCCTAATGTGCTTCTTCCTGAGCCACTCCTTTTGCTCCTTCGTGATCTAATGGTCCCACTTATTTCCCTCTGCAGAATGCAAATAAATTCATATACTTTCCACAATGTGATTTTCCGGATTTAATTTGTGATGTGCTATCTCTCACTGTTACCAATAACCTACCCTTCAATTATGGGCTGCTCATGTCTTTGTCAGTGGGCAAACTTACAAAATCAGCAAGGGATCAAATACTTATTTCCACCACTGTATATATATATATATATATAAAAAGTTATGATTTAAAAAAAAGCTTATACAATTGTATTACCTGCTGGGCTCGCACTGGCAGGAACTCGATTCTCAAATGATCTCACTCGGACTCGAACCTTTCCATTTTCCACAGGGCAGGGCCATGCCACACTACCTTAGCTTCTTTGGAGATAATCAATCCCCTGCCAAGAGAATGGGTGAAAAAAAATAAATGAAACCAAAAAAGGTTCTCACACCTGTTATCGTCAATCCAGTCTGAAGCCCTGGAAAGGCAGCATTTTCCAAATCTCCCTCCTGCCTCTTTCTAGGATCCAGTGCTTTCTCTTCATGCTCTTATTCTTTTATATCTTTTCAACAGATTATATTTTTAAAAAATGTTACAAATGTGTGCCCCTTTTATGTTGACTATAATCCGCCTCCCCAAAAGTTTATGCCATATTTAAGATATGCTCAGGGTCTCTTTCGTCTGTTTCCTGTGCTGTTATTGTGTGGGACAGTGTTTGAGATCCTGGAATCTATTTAATTAAAATAATTATTTTAAAATTGTTTTTGTAAATAAAATAGCTTTCAGTGTTCCGTTGCATCAGTTTGGGTGATTTCTTTGATCATTCTATCTAGCTTTTCTCTGGGTCACTTTTCACTTTGTTTCAAAATTCTTTGTTTTTATTACTTTTTTTTCCCTTTACTTCTATTTTCTTATCTCCACCTTGTTACAGCTTGTCTGACCCCCTCCCAAAGAGAATCCCTTAAGCTGTGAAATTTGTTGCTGGAAATTGTGATGAAGACTCAAGGCTTAATTTGTAGACAAAAAGGAAGTGGAAATGTGGAGTAGGAACTGGAAGTGAATTCCCACACGTTCCCCATACATACATACATATATGTACACAGATATACTATCTTACACACTTCCACCTCCATGGAGCATTGCTGATGAAGGATGGCTGGGAGCTGCTGGGGATGGAGGATCACTGGCGAACGGAGGAGGAGGAAGGCAGAGAGAATGAATCCTTTTCTCTCTGCTCTTTTTCTCCTCCTCTCTGCCTTAGTGGTCCTGGTCCTCCACCATGAAGCCTAATTTAAACCCTCACCCCCCCCCCCCCCCCACCACGGTGTTCATTAATTCCCCTTACCTGGAGAATTTCCTCTTCCAGCAACTTTCCCTCCTTGGCCAGTAAGGCACGGGGCTTCTTTTCAAGCTGCAGGCAGCTGGTTCCCCTTTGCCCAGAGTTGGTCCTACCACTAGGCAGGCCTAGGACGGCAGGCTTTGGGAGGTGACATCACAGCACTGGCACAACCAGTGATACAGCATCTCTTTAAAGCTGTTTTCAACAGTGGGCCTTTCAGTGTCCATGTGTGTATTCTAGACGTTGTGGGCACTGATTTCAGAGTGTGCATCTTCAAGGGAGGCATGGACTAGGGAGGGGCAAATAGATAGAAAACTAAGTTCTTAATAATAACAAATCCATACCACCCAATAAATTCAAATAACTTCACTATTGACAACACAACTTATCCACTGGAATCCAATCTGAAAATCCTAGGAATAACAATTGATCAACAATGGAATGCACTCCCTGAAAGGCTCTACTTAACACAATATCTCTACTTCAGGAAGCAGGTTAAGGCTTGGCTCTTCAACCAGGACTTTAATGGAAGAAGTAACTAACTTATTAGTCTCACTCGCACAGACAAGAAGTGACATGGGCTGCACATACTGCAGCAGGACATGTTTATCCACTCCTCTCTTAGCTGAGATAATATTTAACTATCTCTCTGACCTCATGTGCGCTTTTCTTTAAATTAGTCACCTTACTTTCTAACTCCTCTTACTCTCTTACCTATCTATATGTTAACCATCTCTCTGACCTCATAGGCAACTTTCTTTAAAGTGAGTCACCTTATTTTGTAACTCCTTTTACTCTCTTACCTATCTATATGTTCCATCTTTGCTTATACCCTATACTGTCAATTGAAATGTTGTATTACAAATTGTGTTCTATTACTTTGTGTTGTTATTTGAATATTTTTACTGCTGTAATTGTCAATTGCTCATGTTTGATTTATTCTTACTGTACACCGTTTGAGTGAATTCTTTCAAAAAGGCGGTAAATAATCCTAATAAATAAATAAATAAATAAATAAATATAATGTGAACCACAAGATTCCAAAGTAGTGTCCAATGTTTTCACATCACTGTGGAAACTAAAAAGATTGAGACCATACTTTCCAAATTCAGTTTTCAGTTCCCTAACTCAATCACTAGTGTCATCTAAATTCGACTATTGCAAAATACCATTTATGCAGGATTAAAAACCTCATTAATAAGAAAATTACAAACTGCCCAGAATATGGCAGCTCGTCTTGTACTTAGAGTTCCCTGATACTCGAAGGCAACCTCACTTCTACTTAAATTACACTGGCTTCCAATACATGCTCACATCACATTCAAATTATGTGTATTCGTTTATCAGATTATCTGTGGCCTATCTCCATCCTATATGCAGAACCTCATCGAGTTGCCAATACGTAATACTAAGAAATCTTCCAGCAACCTCCTTTTCTTACACTTCCCTCAGTGCAACAAAATCAAATATATAACAATTCATACCACTGGAATTTCCTGACAATGTACCCAAACAATTACGTCACATTGATGATTATCTCATATTTCGCAAATTGCTAAAAACACAACTGATAAGATCGATTATCTTTTTTTTTTTAATTTTATTTATTCAATTTAGAGAAATATACAAGAAACTTCTTGACTGGAAAAGCATCATAAAAATAAAAGTATATCAACAGAAATTAACAATCAAACAGGTATATATTGATACTCAAGTCCATAAATTGGAAATCCAAAATTTAGGAATTTAAGGGGAGCAAAAAAATAATAGGAAATTAATAAGGATAACACAATCTCTACTAGAAAAAGATAATCTTTTCCTTAATGCTTATCCTTTTTCACCGAGGCTATAAGAGCTGATGCATGTGTTGGTTCTGTAAATACATATTTCTTCTCTTCAAGTCTGACTATGCACTTGCAGGGGTATCTTAAAAAGAAGGTACCCCCCAAGTGCAGTATTTCAGGTTTAAGGAGCAAGAATTGTTTCCTCCGCTTACGAGTCTCCTTAGAGACATCAGGAAATAATAATATTTTATATCCCAAAAAGGGTTTATCTTTATTACGGAAAAATAAGCGGAAGATCCAATCCTTGTCAGGCAATAATGCAACCGTCGCAACCAAAGTCGCAGCAGTTGCTAATTCGGAATCAGAAGTTTCAAGCAAAAGAGAGATATCCAATGGAGTTTCAGGGATTTGATTCAATTCTTTTCCTGGGATGTAATATACCAAGGTAAAAGGTGGCAAATTCTGCTCTGGTATATTCAAAATGTCCCGCAAATAACGTTTTAACATATCCAGAGGAGAAACAGTTTTTGTTCTAGGAAAATTAACAAATCTTAAATTATGATTTTTTATATAATTATCAAACATTTCCATCTTTTTTCTAAGATTTGTCAAGTCATTAGTCATTAAAGGTTGAATCGTTTCCAGTTTCATAATGCTTTGTTCCATTTTATCAGTTTTTTCATCTATAACTTTAATCTTTTCCTCTGTTTTTTGTAAATCAATCTCTAATAATTTTATTTTAGGTGCAGTTTCATTAACTTGTTTCAGGAACGTTTGACCCAGGGTAGAAGCTAAGTCCCATAAAGTGTCCAGTGTAACCTCTTTCGGTTTAACTAATAATTCCTTCGGTATTTCAAACCTTTCAGAAGTTTTCACACGCTCACTCTGTCCTTCGGCTCCTCTCCCTTCTATTTGCGGCGGCGTCTCTCCTTTCTCTGATGGAAGCAAGAACTCGTCTCGACGTTCTTCTGGGTCCATAACACCTGAACAGGGAGACCCCGTCGAGTCAGCGAGGAAGGAGCTTGTGCCTACCGGCTGGGGAGGTGCAGTTCGCATAACGGGGCTCAGCGTGGTTTCAAGGCTAGGGGAGACCGATTCTCCAAAATCGCCGGTACTCCCTGCTAGCAGCATTCCGCTGTTTTGATTATCTTCCTGCGGTCTAAAAAAGCGGTCGAGAGGACCAGGTAAGGAGGGGGTTAGCGGCGAGGCCCTGGCCGTCAATCTCCCTCAACGTTTTGGCATTGTTAGGATCGAGACTCGCAGCGTCTCAGTAGAGTGCAGCCATCTTGGATTTTCCGATAAGATCGATTATCAATTACGGAGGCAACCAGTCCAGTATCTAATCTATAGGTTGCAACATCCATGATCATCTCCTATTCTATTCTGGTGAACACAGTATTTTCCATATACTTTGGTTATAAAAATGATGTTATCTGAAGTTTGACACCAAATTTATATGTAACTAAAATCGGGTTTTCAATTGTTAGTGTTACAATGTGAGCCACATTGAACTTGAACTTGTTTTGAGATAAGGTGGGATATGTAATAAATAAATAAATAATCACCTTATTTATTGTTATGATTTCCAAATCATTTATAAATATGTTAAATAGCATCGGTCCCAGTACAGATCCATGTGGCACTCCACTATTCACCCTCCTCCATTGAGAAAAATGGCCATTTAACCCTAACTTCTATTTTCTGTCCAAAAACCAACAAAAGGACATTGCCTGCTATCCCATGACTTTTTAATATTCTCAGGAGTCTCTCATGAGGAACTTTGTCAAAAGCTTTCTGAAAATCTAGATACACTACATCAACCAGCTCACCTTTATCGACATGTTTATTCATGCCTTCAATGAAATGAAGTAAATTGGTGAGCCAAGACTTCCCTTGGCTGAACCCATGCTGACTCTGTTCCATTAAACCATGTTTGTCTATGTGTTTTGTAATTTTATTCTTTATAGGAACTGAGTTCGATTCCCACTTCAGGCACAGGCAGCTCCTTGTGACTCTGGGCAAGTCACTTAACCCTCCATTGCCCCATGTAAGCTGCATTGAGCCTGCCATGAGTGGGAAAGCGTGGGGTACAAATGTAACAACAACAACAACAAAAAAATAATAGTTTCAACTATTTTGCCCAGTACTGAAGTCAGGCTTACTGGTCTATAATTTCCCGGATCACCCCTGGAACCTTTTTTAAAAAAGCAGCATTACATTGGCAGGTTACAGCAGATCAGCAATTTCATGTCTGAGTTCTTTCAGTACCCTGGGGTGTATACTATCTGATCCAGGTGATTTATCACTCTTTAACTTGTTGATTTGGCTCAGTATCCGCCTTATTTTCGAAAGAGAAAGACGCCTATATTTCGACCCAAATCTGGAGATGGGTGTCTTTCTAAGCCGATTTTGAGCATCTTCAACTGCAATCTGTCGCGGAAACGGCCAAAGTTGACGGGGGCATGTTGGAGGCGTGGTGAAGGCGGGACTGGGGCGTGTTTATCGGCCGAGGAGAGATGGGCGTCCTTGGCCGATAATCGAAAAAAGAAAGGCGTTTTAGCGCAAATTTGGGTCACTTTTTTTGGACCCTTTTTTTCACGAACAAGTCCCAAAAAAGTGCCCTAAATGACCAGATGACCACCAGAGGGAATCGGGGATGACCACCCCTGACTCCCCCAGTGGTCACTAACCTCCCACCCAAAAAAAAACAACTTTAAAACCTTTTTTTTTCCAGCCTGTATGCCAGCCTCAAATTTCATACCCAGCTCCATCACAGCAGTATGCAGGTCCCTGGAGCAGTTGTTAGTGGGTGCAGTGGACTTCAGCCAGGTGGACCCAGGCCCACCCCCCTCACCTGTCACACTTGTGGTGGTAAATGGGAGCGCTCCAAACCGCCCCCAAAACCCACTGTACCCACATCTAGGTGTCCCCCATTCAGCCATAAGTGCTATGGTAATGGTGTAGAGTTGTGGGGAGTGGGTTTTGGGGGGATTTTGGGGGGCTCAGCACCCAAGGGAAGGGAGCTATGGACTTCAGAGGTAGTTTACTTTTTTTTTAATTGTTACAAGTGCCCCTAGGGTGCCCGGTTGGTGTCCTGGCATGTGAGGGGGACCAGTGCACTACGAATCCTGGCCCCTCCCATGACCCAATGCCTTGGATTTGTTTGTTTTTGAGCTGGGCGCTTTTGGTTTCCATTATCGCTGAAAAACGATACCGCCCAGCTCAAATCCGATGCATTTGACCGGCACAAACCGTATTATCGGAAAAAAGATGGATGCCCATTTTTTTTTTCGAAAATACGGTTTGTCCCGCCCCTTCACGTACCCATTCTCGGAGATAGATGCCCATGGAGATGGGCGTTCGCATTTGATTATGCCCCTCTATGTGTTCCAGGTTCACCGAGATTTCTTTCAGTTCCTCCATATTGTCACTCTTGAAAAACATTTATTTAATCTCTTCGCTACAGCCTTGTCCTTCCTGAGTGCCCCTTTTGCTCCTTCATGATCTAACGGTCCCATGGATTTTCTCACAGGCTTTCTGCCTCTGATGTACCTGAAACAGTTGTTACTGTGAGTTTTTGCCTCTTTGACAAATTTTTCTTCATATTCTCTTTTTCCCTTCTTTATCAGTGCTTTGAACTAGCTTGCCAGAACTTATGTTGCTTCTTATTTTCTTCATTCGAATCCTTTTTCCATTCTTTGAAGGATGTTCTTTTGACTCTGATAGCTTCATTCACATCACCTTTTAACCATGCTGGCTGTCCGTTACTCTTCTTTCCACCCTTGTTAATACATGGAATACATCTGGTCTGAGCTTCCACCAGGGCCAGATGTAAAATATTGGCACTGATAGGCGAGACCAGACTGCAGATCCCAGAGAATGAAGGGCTGTGGGGTTTCCCATGAATTGGAGAGCAGGAAGGCCATAGTGCCACAATGGTGTCCTTTTAAAGCAGCACATGCCGATGGCCCTAAAGTAATAAGGAATAGGCTCCTTTTTTACCTGCGTATTTTGTGCTTTCAAAATCTGGCACCCAAGGTAGTTGCCTATTTTGTCTGTTTCTAAATCCAGGCCTGCTACAAACCAACCAGGAGAGCACTTCCACAGGGACAAAAAGCAAACCAATAAACAAAAAGCCATCTTTGTAGATCAAACAAAACATACAAAGCTCTGACAAAATCTCCTACAGTGGTGAAAAATTGGGAAACATACTAGGCTTGTAAGTGTTCTCTTAGAGGTTCAAGACACGTGTAGTAGATGAGTGAAGGGTTAATTCATTTTGTGAACATAAGCATTGCCATACAGGGACAGAATGAAGGTCCATCAAACCCAGTATGTTGTTTTCAACAGTGGCCAGTTCAGGTCACAAGTATGTGGCAAGATCCCAGAACAGTAAAACAGACTTTATGGTGCTTACCCTAGGAATAAGCAGTGGATTTTCCCAAGTTCATCTTAATAATGGCTTATGGACTCTTCTTTTAGGAAATTATCCAAACCTTCTTTAAACCCTACTAAGCTAACTGGGAAAAGATGTAGTTTGACATGTAATGGGAGCCCCGCCTATGACCCCCATGCTTCGCCCAGATGTATGCCCCCCCTTGCCGCAGTGGCGTAGCTACATGGGGCCACGGGGGCCTGGGTCCCCGTAGATTTGGCCCTGGATCCCCCCTACCGACGACCCTCTTGACCCCCCTCCCACCGCCAACCCTCCCCCACCCAACCCCTGCCAGTCAAGGTCCTCTTCTTCCGGCGCAGGGCTTCATTCTGTTTCTGTGAGTCTGACTTGCAGAAACAGAATGACACCTTGTGCCAGAAGAAGAGGACCTCGGCTGGCGGGGGTTGGGATCTCCCGCCATCAAAGGTAGGCGACGATGGGAGAGAGTTGGCAGCAGGAGGGAGGGTTGAGAGGGTCAGTGGGGGGGGGAGGGTCAAAGTTGTCGGTGGTGGTGGTGGCGGGGGGGGGGGAAGGCTAACATGTGGCCCCTCACCTTGGGCTCTGGACCCCCCTCCCGCCGAAGTCTGGCTACGCCCCTGCCTTGCCGTTACATCCTATGGCACTTAGTGGAAAATTCTGTGTAGGTCAACCAAAGTTAGGAGCAGGTTGCCACTCAGAGTTGCAGTCATATACCGACCCCCCAACAAGTCCCTCCCCTCCTTTCTCACCGACTTTGACGCATGGCTCTCTGTCTTTCTTGAGCCCTCATCCCCATCCCTCATTCTTGGAGATTTTAACATACACACCAATAACCCATCCAACACATACGCTTCTCAGTTCCTCACTCTAACATCCTCCAGTTGAGCTCCACCACCCCTACTCACCAATCTGGCCATTGTCTTGATCTTGTCCTCTCCTCTACCTGCTCACCCTTCAATTTCTGCGCCTCAACTCTTCCTCTCTCTGACCATCACCTGATCACCTTCACACTTCATCACCCTCCCCCTCAGTCCCGCCCTATATTAACCACTACTTCCAGGAATCTCCAGGCTGTCGACCCTCCCACTTTATCCTCTAGTGTCTCTGATCTCCTCCCTTTCATCTTGTCCTCCAAGTCTGTTGACAAGGCCGTCTCCACTTACAATGCCACTCTCTCCTCTGGATGCCCTTGCACCAACCATCTCCCGTCCCACTAGGCGTACTAATCCCCAGCCCTAGCTGACCACTTGCACCCGCTAGCTTCGTTCCTGCGCCCGATCGGCTGAACGTCTCTGGAGGAAATCTCGCACCCATACTGATTTCATTCACTACAAATTCATGCTATCCTCCTTCCAGTCCTCCCTATTCCTCGCCAAACAGGACTATGACACTCAATTGACTAATTCCCTCAGCTCTAACCCTCATCGTCTCTTCGCCACCCTCAACTCCCTCCTCAAAGTGCCCTCCGCTCCCACCCCCCCTCACTCTCTCCTCAATCACTGGCTGACTACTTCCGCGACAAGGTGCAGAAGATCAACCTCGAATTCACCACCAAACCATCTCCTCCTCTTCACCCTATAGCCCACTCCCTCAACCAATCTACCGATGCCTCCTTCTCCTCCTTTCCTGAGATCACCGAAGAGGAAACCGCCCATCTTCTTTCCTCTTCAAAATGCACCACCTGCTCCTCGGATCCCATCCCCACCTACTTACTTAACACCATCTCTCCTACTGTCAACCCCCCCCCCCCCATCTGTCATATCCTCAACCTCTCTCTCTCCACTGCAACTGTCCCTGACACCTTCAAGCACGCTGTAGTCACACCTCTGCTCAAAAAACCATCACTTGACCCTACCTGTCCCTCCAACTACCGCCCCATTTCCCTCCTACCCTTCCTTTCCAAGATACTTGAATGCGCCGTTCACAGCCGTTGCCTTGATTTTCTCTCCTCGATCCGCTTCAATCCGGCTTTCGCCCCCTACACTCGACAGAAACGGCACTATCTAAGGTCTGCAATGACCTGTTCCTTGCCAAATCCAAAGGTCACTACTCCATCCTCCTCCTCCTCGACCTATCTGCCGCTTTTGACACTGTCAATCACAACTTACTTCTCGCCACACTGGCCTCTTTTGGGTTCCAGGGCTCTGTCCTCTCCTGGTTCTCCTCTTATCTCTCCCACCGCACCTTCAGAGTACACTCTCATGGCTCTTCCTCCACCCCCATCCCGCTCTCTGTTGGAGTTCCTCAAGGATCTGTACTTGGACCCCTTCTTTTTTCAATCTACACCTCTTCCCTGGGCTTGCTGATCTCATCTCATGGTTTCCAGTACCATCTTTATGCTGATGACACCCAGCTTTACCTCTCCACACCTGACATCACTACGGAAACCCAGGCCAAAGTATCGGCCTGCTTGTCCGACATTGCTGCCTGGATGTCCAACTGTCACCTGAAGCTGAACATGGCCAAGACCGAACTTATTGTCTTCCCACCCAAACCCTCTTCTCCTCTCCCTCCACTCTCTATCTCAGTTGACAACACCCTCATCATCCCCGTCTCATCTGCCCGCAACCTTGTTGTCAGCTTCGACTCCTCCCTCTCCTTCTCTGCGCGTATCCAGCAGATAGCCAAGACCTGTCGCTTCTTCCTTTACAACATTAGCAAAATGCGCCCTTTCCTCTCTGAGCACACCACCCGAACTCTCATCCACTCTCTCATTACCTCTCGCCTCGACTACTGCAACCTACTCCTCACTGGCCTCCCACTTTGCCACCTATCCCCCCTTCAGTCCGTTCAGAACTCTGCTGCATGTCTTATCTTCCGCCTGGATCGATATACTCACACCTCCCCTCTCCTCAAATCACTTCACTGGCTTCCGATCAGGTACCGCATACAGTTCAAGCTTCTCCTCCTAACCTACAAATGCACTCGATCTGCAGCCCCTCCCTACCTCTCTACCCTCATCTCCCCTTACGTTCCTACCCGTAACCTCCGCTCTCAAGGCAAATCACTCCTTTCAGTACCTTTCTCCACCACCACCAACTCCAGGCTCCGCCCTTTCTGCCTCGCCTCACCCCATGCTTGGAATAATCTCCCTGAACCCATACGCCAGGCCCCTTCCCTGCCCATCTTCAAATCCCTACTAAAAGCCCATCTCTTCAATGTCGCCTTCGGCACCTAACCACTATTCAAGAAATCCAGACTACCCCAACTTGTCATTTCGTCCTTTAGATTGTAAGCTCCTTTGAGCAGGGACTGCCTCCCCTTTTTTGTTAAATTGTACAGCGCTGCGTAACCCTAGTAGCGCTATAGAGATGTCAAGTAGTAGTAGTAGGATGATCCGCACTAAGCTAGTATTCCATAAAGCTCGCTCTGTGCAGAATGGTCTTCACAGAATACTATCTCAGCATGCATTTTTGTGCCTAACTTTGGATGCTAGAGTTTTATGCCTGACAAGGCTGGTGTAAATGCTCACACCCAACTAATGACAGTTAGGTGTGGAAATGACATCATTCTATAACATTGCACCCAAATTCTACTTAATCCCCATGACCCACCTATGCCCCTCCCATGGCCACACTCCCTTTGGAGTTGCGTGCTATGAAAATTATGTTCCTGTGTTATAGAATAGGGTGTAGGGCACATCTGCGCATAACTCCCAATGACTGCCAATTAAGTGCTTGTTAATGTCAATTATTGATTGTTTTCACCAATTAAGACAATTAGTTTATGTGCAGATCTTCAGTCCGTGTACAAAATTGAGTGCTTAACCTTGAGTGACCCATATAGAATTCACCAGTTAATGTGCACCCTTATAAAATAGCGCTTTGGGTGCTTATGTGTGTAAATGCTACTTTTCGCTGCATTTTGGCCTGCAAAGGGGTGCACCTGTGGCTGCTTAGTTATAGAATTGCCCTTCACATGTACTGTTGGCTTAGAAAACTATTGTCTATGTCTGACATATTGTATTTGTGTATAAAAGAAAGTTAGTGTCCTTTGCAGTGTTACTCCTTCTGTTTATTTCTTTGCCAAAGGAGTTCAAAACTGTTTTATGAACTGTGATTTGCCATCTAGACTGAGGCCCTGTTTTACTAAAGCCTTTATCCAATTCTGTACTTATGGCAAACAAGCTTAGAATATGGAGCTCTAAGTATTCATACAAGGTACAATATCCCTGACTAGCAGAGTCAACCGAAGATAAAACTCTCATAAGCACCAGCTGAGTTTTGCCTTGTATTATTTCAGGGCTGCTGAGAGACAAAGCTGGGCCTGGTGCAAGCAATGTTAAGGGGCCCACTGCTACAGCATCCCCTCCTCCCTGGTCCTCTACCTGCCTGGAGTCATTGAATAGCAGGTAGCAGCGATAAAGGGCACACTGCTGAGACCACTGCTGCTACACACACAGTACCTACTTCAGTAACTGTTACTACAATGAAATGCACAACAGATTTAAAACTGGGCCACCTAGAGGGAGAGCCAAAATTCCTCCAGGTCTGGTCTTCAAGGGGGGCCCGGTGCCGGGAGCCCTTGTGAGATCCAGCATTTTTTCCTCCCTTCCAACCCACCCCCCAGTCCTCTACTTGCCTGGAGTCATTTAAATGGCAGACAGCAGCGATCGAGAGAGACTGCTCTGCCGGCCATAAGTCCTTCTTCTTGCCACATCCTGCCTATGTGGAAACAGGAAGTTACTTCACAGGAGGAGGGAATCAATAGGAAGAAGGACTCGTGGCCAGCAGAGCAGTTTCTCTTAATCGCTGCTGCCTGCTATTTAATGATTCAAGGCTAGTAGAGGACAGGGGGGGGGGGGGGGGCGTGGTTGGAAGGCAGGGAAACATGCTGGATCTCACCTGGGCTGCTGGTGCTGGGCCTCCCTTGGAGACCAGGCCCAGGGGAATCTTGCTCCCCCTGCCCCCCATCTCGGTGGCCCTGTATTATTTAGTAGGTAGAATATGTTTTAAATTTATTGTGCATTTCATTCTAGCCACAGTTACTGAAGTAGGTATTGTGTTTAGCATCAAAGGCCTCAGCAGTGTGCCCTCTATATCACTAATGAGGAGCATTCTGGAGTCCCTGCTGCTGGGTAACCCCTCGCAGTGTGATGTTTTGGATTGGCAGATAGTTTTCACTGTCAGTCAGAAGACAGAAGGAGTCACCTTCACTTTTGGAGGGAAATATATAGGGCCAGGTAAGCCAGTGCCCAGGTTCTTTATTTCCAGGAGTCTGGACCGGAAACGAGAGGCTGACTGCGCTCACTAGTTGAGGCCTGGCACAGCCTGGGTGCTGCTGCCTAAGAGCCCCAATTGGCCACTAACCAGAGCAAGGCTGCCATCCTAAACCAGGCAGGCTTGAGCAGGTAGACAGCTGCAAACAAATGAGAACAGGAGAATAGTGGACCAAGGGAGCATCCTTAGAAATAACGACAGAGGAGGCAGTGGACCAAGGGACTAGAAAGGACAACTCATTGTTATAAGAAAGGACTTGACTTCTGAGTTCAACCCTATTCTGTCTCCTGAGAGACTTTGGAGACCTCAAGAACTATTTGTGGAGAGGGATTAATCATCCAGGTGCATCCCTAGCCTCCCAGACTGAGAACTCTTTGAAATAATTTTATTCACACTTCTTGAGGGGAAGATAGTAAGTGGGTTCCCAGATGCCTCTCTCCATCCCTGAGATATACCCCTCTTTGATTAAAGGGCCATGAAGGAGAGGATTGGTATTTTTGGAGTCCAGTGCAGTACACACAATGCAATCCATTGATCTCAGTGTCAGGACTTCCAAAGGAAGCTCTGTGGTCTCTGCAAGAAGATCCTCTAAAGGAGGTGAGGAAGACAAAGAAGAGGAGATAGTGATACCTAACCAGGAACCAACAGGAGAGAAGAGTTAGGAGGAGGAGCAGAAAGAGAACTCCATGGCCCAAGGACTGTGAACAACCAATTGTCTTCAATGTGGATTGCGGATTTTGCTTGAGTAAAGGACTTTTTTTTTTTTTAATTGTGGAGGGATCACCCAATAAAAGTGTCTTGCTTAAAAATACTGGGGTCGATATTCAATGGGACTTATCTGGGTAGGAATAGCTTTGTATGCGGCTATCAGGGGTACGTAATGTTTTACAAATATACCCAACTGACAGTCCCTGCTCCTTTCATACAAAGTAGTTGAGATAGAGAAAATACAAAACATATCTTTGATTTCTTAGGCTTCCATGGCTGGCATCATGATTGTTGCAGTTGTCAGATGCCGCAAGACGCAGACAACTGCAACAATCAAATATCTTTGAGTTAAAACAGGGAAACTGGGGGGAAGATCTAAATTAGGGGCCCATTTTCTAAAGTGTGATAATTTGTTCGCTATTCCCAGGCATTACATTAACAGCCAGAATTAACACGTGGTAAGTTCAAATGCTGTTGAGGCGTGTCCAGCATTCCCTCTGCAGTTTTCATACAAATTCCCTACCACGTGTTAATATCGAGCACAATTAGCGCAGATATACCTAATGCATCTCTTGAGTGGCATTTGACTTCTTGAGTGGCATTTGACTTCAATGCTACTTATCATGTGCTTACTGCAATGTGCCGTCACACCGAATCCAACCCATACCCTGCTTAGTCCCTGCTCTATCCTGCGCTAAACAGTTAGTGCAGGATTTTTTCTGCACTGGGTCTTTTACTACATTGAAACCGTTAGTGTGGGCCTGTGTGGGCTGAAACTAGGGCTGGGGATTAATGGCATTAACTAATGCTATTAATGTGATCATTTTTTGCCATTTAACATTTTAATTACGTTTACTGTGCTAGGCTACTTTCTGCCTTCCCTACCCTTTTCCACCTTCCGTGGGTCCAACATTGCTGCTCATAGTTGTATCTGCCTTCCTCCATGCTTTCACAGCCTTCCTGTAGCCACATTCCAGCCATCATAGAAGCAGGAAGTTGCATCAGAGGAGGTGGGATGTGGTTGCAGGAAAGCTGTGGGGACTGGCAGAGGAAGGCAGGTACAGCTATGTACTGTGATGCTGGACCTGCTGGAGTTGGGGAAGGGAATAGAAGATGGAGAGTATCCTGGCACAGCAACGATGGATGTTGGATCATCAGGAGTTGGGGAAGGGAAGCTGTGGGGGCTGGCAGAGGAAGACAGCTGAAGCAGCAATTATGGAAGCACAGGCAGGCCGGGAGGGGCACTGGTGTGTAGCTGCAGGGGGAGTTGGCAACAGGGGCGTAACCAGACCTGGAGGTGAGAGGGGGCTAGAACTCAAGGTGGGGGGCACATTTTGGCCAACCCCCTCCGCTGCCAAACCTAGCTACGCCACTGGTTGGCAACCCTAGCTCTGTCCCTGCTCGAGCCCTATCCCCCATGCTATCTAATTGCTGATGTTGTATTAGGTGAAATGTTGGTCTGATGCTGGACCAGTTAATTTAAGATTAAACATTTTAATCCTGAGATTAATTGCAATTAATATTTTTATTAATATCTGATAGATAGGATCTCATAGATAGGATCTGAACCAGGCAAGTACTGTTCCACTGATACCTGTTTCTGCTAGTCATGCTAGCATGATAATGCGATCCACAGTATCAAAAGCTGCTGAGAAATCTAGCAGTACTAACACTGAGGCAAATCCATTGTCTTGGTTTCTGTGAAGATCATTTAGTAGGGATACAAGGACTGTTTCTGTTCCATAACTGGGTCTGAATCCAGATTGACATGGATCTAGCTAGTTTCTCTCTTCTAGCCAATCATTGAGTTGATCACAGACTGTTTGTTCTATAAGTTTCCCTAAAAATGGGATGTTGGATACTGGCCGGTAATTTTCAAGTTTGTCCTGGTCAAGGTTGTTCTTCTTTAGCAAAGGACACACCACTGTCCTTTTTAATGCTGTTGATAGTTGCCCATTAGAAAGAGAGGAGTTCACGATTTTTGTGGCGTAAGGCCCCTGCTTGCCTGCTGCACTATCTTTGATGGGCAGGTGTTGAGGGATCAGGTAGTTGGTCGACTGTTTCTTAGGATTTTGTCAAGGCCCTCTGTTATTGGGTTAAAAGAGTCCCATATGTCTGTGTCAGAAGGGGACGAATTTGTGCGCTCTAGGTTAGTTGGTTAGAGGCTGGGTCGGGCTGCCTGTAAATTCAGGCAGAGACTTTTACTTTTGTTGGCAAAGTATGCAGCAGAATCATTGCAGTTCACTTGTGACTGGGCAGACTGGTTCTGTTGTGGGGGGTTCAGTAGGCTATTCACTATGCTGAACAGGTGCTTGGTTGAATTATTTTTTTTTGTTACACTTGTACCCCGCGCTTTTCCACTCATGGCAGGCTCAATGCGGCTTACATGGGGCAATGGAGGGTTAAGTGACTTGCCCAGAGTCACAAGGAGCTGCCTGTGCCTGAAGTGGGAATCAAACTCAGTTCCTCAGTTCCCCAGGACCAAAGTCCACCACCCTAACCACTAGGCCACTCCTCCACTGGCAGCCTGTTTGATGCATTGAGAGAAATATTGTTTTTGGTTGCTGTTAAGGCTTGGTGGTACTTTGTCATGTGATTCCTACAGTTCAGCCTGTCCTCATATAGGCGAGATTTACACCATCTCCTTTCCAGTTTCTGTCCTTCGCACTTAGGGGCCCAAAGTTCTGGAGAAAACTAGGGTGAGCATTTGTGAGTGGGGCATAAGACCTTTTTTTAGTGATGCCATTTTTCTCTAAGGTCTTAGCTAGGTGTGTATTCCAAATATCAACCTGTTCTGACATGTAGCTGTTTTTCCATCCACATGTGGAGAGTCCAAGGCCTCTAGGAAATTCTCAGCAGTCAGATTTTTCTTGTCTCTGATCTCCTTCCAAACTCTGGGAGGTGCCATTTGTTCCAGGTGGTCATTTAGGGAAAACGTAATTAGAAAGTGGTCTGTGGCCTGTGGCACCCAAAACAATGGGAAATATTTCTATATACTTCTGACACATTTACTTGGTTAGATTTAGAAGGATGGATCTTACAGTTTAACCAAGAGTTCCACATTCCCAAGGCAATAGGCAGTGCTTCTCTCCACTAGTAGGCTGTACAGATAGCAACCAGAAATGAAACAAATGGTTTAGTCACTAGTGTTACCATACAGAACAATTATTAAGAAAGCTAAACGGTTCAGTCAGTAGTTAAAAAAAAATTAGATGCAACCAGAAAATGAAAAAAAACAAAAAAACATGTCTGGACAGACTATCAGCCTCTGTATTTCTTTCTAATATGCCATTGGGTTGGAAAGAAAACAAATCAGAAGAAAGGGTGGGTGGGTGATGAATAGGATGATAAGGCAATTAAATCAAAGTACACTTCTAAAAGTACTCAGTTGGTATGCAGATTTACTGTAAGTAGCTCCTTTCTACAAATAAAGCAGATAACACTGTGCTGCAGGAAATAGATGAAAAATGTGAAATAAGCAAGTAAACTCTTACCACCTGATATTCAAAATGATTTAACTGGCAGGAAAGGTTCCTAAATTGCTTCTGGCTGCCTATCCAGCGATATTTATTGGCACTTAACTTGACAGTGCTACTGAATATCACCGCAAACTTCCCCTGCACTGTCCAGTTAGGGCCGGGGCAATCTATGAGAGAGTTTGGGCAGAGCCAGTACTTAATCAATTAGCGGTGATATTCACACTGCTAACCAGTGAAGTAAGTGACTAAAGTTAAGGCAGCGAAAAGGCTTCTAAGTTTAGCCACGGAGCTAACCGGGCTCTGATCTAAATATTGGCTGGTACCTGGTTACCTCAAGAAGCGTCCAAAGGGTTTCCCCCCCCCCCCAGTTGCAATTCCCCCTGCTTCATCCCTTCCCAAAGTGAATAAAGTAGAGACTAGGCCCCCCCACCCCTCTTCCCCTGCACTGTCCAGTTAGGGCCGGGGCAATCTATGAGAGAGTTTGGGCAGAGCCAGTACTTAATCAATTAGCGGTGATATTCACACTGCTAACCAGTGAAGTAAGTGACTAAAGTTAAGGCAGCAAAAAGGCTTCTAAGTTTAGCCACGGAGCTAACCGGGCTCTGATCTAAATATTGGTACCTGGTTACCTCAAGAAGCGTCCAAAGGGTTTCCCCCCCCCCAGTTGCAATTCCCCCTGCTTCATCCCTTCCCAAAGTGAATAAAGTAGAGACTAGGCCCCCCCACCCCTCTCCCTTCCATAGGCTCCTTGGCCTACCTTGCAATTCCCTCATAGTCTAATGAAGGCCATCAGGCAGGAGTGATATTCACTCACTCCTGCCTGTCGCATCTCATTTTCCAATATGGTTGCCTGACCTCCAGACCCCCAAGGCATTACAAGGTAGGCTGGGGGGCCTTTAGAGGGGGTAGGGATGATGGGGAGGAGGGAAGGGTGTTGGTCGGTCATGCTGTTTTCATATACGTGGGTCCCCGCCAATATTCATAAGTGTGTTATGCGGGTCCTGGCTTAATATTACCTGGGACCTACATAATCCCAGGTGGTTTCCATATAATGAATTAGCCCCGCATATTCTATGCCAGTTCCTGGACATAGCCCAGCATTGAATATTTGAGGCTAATTCTGCCACAGAAGTCAGTGTTTTAAAAAGGGTGTCCATCTTTCATTTTGATAAAACGGTCGGGGACGCCCAGATCTCAACATGGCCACTTAAGTGCTGATATTCAGCCCTTAAGTGGCAGATTTACTGCATAAATGGGACAATATAAAAGTCTGTCCTATTTTTATACGGTAACCCATGGCTGCTTAAGGGCTGAATATCGGCTTAAGCAGCTGTGTGATAGCCGCCTTAAAAATAACTGGATATTTGAAGCCGAAGCCTGCACAGGTCCTGGATTTGAATATCCAGGAATAACGCCGTTTGTGGTGAGCAAAATGCTCACCACCGACAGCTGAATATTGACCCCCATGGCTTTAAATATAACCCTTTGATTTACAAGTAAAATTAGGTGTTGATAGTTCTTTGAGTTTGTGTGACTGGCAGTACTTAACCGTTTTGCTTTGACAGCAGCTGCCTTGTGCTGCCTTCTAGAAGCTGCGGCCCCAGGTAATTCCCTAGTCTTGCCTAATTGTTGGGCCGGCCCTGGTTCTGACTCTTTTTGTAATACTTTCCCAGTGGGATCCTTTAGGTTTTTTCATCTATAGCAAATTACTGCATTATGTGGATTCAATGCACACTGTTATGAATGAGGGAGATGTTTTATTTACAGTGATCTAAAAATTAACCCAGCTGTTGTTTACTCTACAGACATGGCTGAGGAGCGATTGGCTGATGGCAGTGGAACCGACAACGCTGAGACTTATAGTGACAAAGACGTGGAGCCAAGGAACTCACCTGATGTGACTAAAACCAAGACCTGCTTCACTCCTGACAGTCCTGACATAGTTTCGGTGGATGAGAGTGGCTTTGCAGTGCAGAAAAACGGTGGCGGCAGTACAGAGAGCAGGGCTGATAGCCCCAAGTACCAGCTAGATCAGAACCACCTCCTGATTGAAGGTCCATCAGGGACAGTATCACTGCCCTTCAGTTTGAAAGCCAACAGACCTCCACTAGAAGTACTGAAAAAAATCTTTCCCAACCAAAAGCCAACAGTTCTTGAATTAATCTTGAAAGGTTGTGGGGGTGACCTGGTTGGTGCTGTTGAGGTTCTTTTGTCCAGCCGATCTTCAGCAACTAGTGAAAGGACTTCCACAGAGTCAGATGGTCTGGTTTTGCCTTCCAATGGGCACATTTTTGAACATACGTTAAGTTCCTATCCCATTTCATCTTCTAAGTGGTCTGTAGGGTCGGCTTTTAGGGTTCCAGACACACTGAGGTTCTCTGCTGACTCTGGTAATGTTGTGCCAAATCCCCTAGCGGTCCCTTTGCAGCATCCTTTCCCACAACCGCCACGGTACCCACTGATGCTTAGGAACACATTGGCCAGAAACCAGTCTAGCCCATTTCTGCCTAATGACGTTACCTTGTGGAACACCATGACCCTGCAGCAACAGTACCAGTTGAGATCCCAGTATGTCAGCCCTTTCTCCAGCAATTCTAGCAGTGTCTTCAGAAATTCACCTGTCCTCCCTGCTCGCCCATCAGAGGATCCTAGGATCTCCCTGCCTGAAGATGGGTGTCCCATTGTGTCAAAGCAACCGATTTATACAGAAGATGACTACGATGAACGCTCAGATTCCTCTGACTCTAGGATACTCAACACATCCTCTTAGACACTAGCTAACTACATGAGATTCGAACTGATGGATTTTGAGAGGAAACTAAGGAAAACGTGTACATAGCCCTTTTAATTATGTAAAATAAGAACTGTTTGACACAGTACTTTAGCAATAACACATAACTTATTTACTTTCTTGCACTTCACTGGAAAATACCAAATAGCCAGTTTTTATGGCTTTAGTGCTAGTTATTCATGAAGGGACAAGTCCAATGCTCAGGATATCTGTTGGAAGGAATAAGCCAGGAAAGAGCTTGTAGCAGACCAATCTCTGAAAATTAGCCTAGTCCACCTTAAGTCAGACACCGTGAAATGTTTCAACAGAATATTTTAAGGGAGTTTTACAGTGGTGGACTTTGCAGGACAACCATGTGCTATGAAAGTGGCTTCATAAACTAACCAGAGGCTTTCTCTTCATATGCCAAGAGCTACTATATTATAAGGATAGTTTCACTGCATTGAGACTGAAAGAAATAGGATTCATGTACTGCTTATATGTTTAAGCGTAGACATTTTTTTAAAAAGACAGAAAATGTTCCTTTCCCATGGCTAGACCTAAATCTGTGTTATGTTATATGTAAACTAATTACAGCTGTGGCTTGCATGAAATGTATTGTGAAAGAAACTCACGATTAAACATTGTCGGGTTAATGTAGCATGCTAAGGACCCTAGAAGAAATAAAAAAAAAAAAAGGATGAGCTGGGCTGATGTCATTGCTGTTCTTAGAGGGCAAAGGTAGGAAAGCAGGAACGTGAGCCCGTTCAGCAGGGACAGGTCCGCACATCAGTTTGGAATCCCAGTTCTGCTGAGGTGCAGAGCCATTGTAGATTCTGTATGATCAGGCTGAAGCTTTACTCCCCAGAGACAGCCTAGATAAACTGATCTGCTCTCAGCTGATTATGCCTGTTTCTGTCATGACAAGGTAGGTGGGAGAGGGCACAGAAGAGCAGAGGTGCTGTAGACAGCAAGTACTGAGTATGTTTTCCTGGCCTGTCCTTCGTTCACATGCCTCCACTTATGGATCTGAACAAGCCCATGAGCTGCCCCTGATCTATCTGGAGAACCATATTTGAAAACTCTGCCCCCTGGATCTAGTGCCTTTATTTTTTGTTACATTTGTACCCCGCGCTTTCCCACTCATGGCAGGCTCAATGCGGCTTACATGGGGCAATGGAGGGTTAGGTGACTTGCTCAGAGTCACAAGGAGCTGCCTGTGCCTGAAGTGGGAATCAAACTCAGTTCCTCAGGACCAAAGTCCACCACCCTAACCACTAGGCCACTCCTGCCTTTGGGAGACAGGGCCCTGGACTAGGGTTGCCATCTCACCCTGGTCCGCCTGAGCATGCTGAACCAGTCCTGGTTTTATCCCATGGTATGCCTGGAGCTGTAGCTCTGCTTCCTTTAACAACACTGCAGCTTAATTTCCACGCGTGCAGCTAGGCCAAAACTGTGACTGGATTAGCCTGTTTGGGCTGGCAGATGAACATGCTGGTTAGGCAAAAGTGGTGTTTAGACAAGGCATGCTTGTGCGAATTTAGGTGTGTAGTAATGTATGGAGCAAAATAAACAAACTGAGGTGCAGATGAGAACAAAATCTTTGGTGGCAGTGTTCAGTGGTACATTAGTGGCAAACACCATTGATGCGAGTGTGGCAGCATGTGACTTGGTGTGCTAGCACTTCTCTGTCCCCTGGCTTTTTTGTGGCTCAGATGTTTCATTACAAACAAACAGTGGATCCAAAAAGAGTCCTCTCACAGAAGGTGTTTCCTAAACAAGGTCTTTATTTCAAATTAATAAAAGTAACCCGACACGAGTCGTGTTTCGGCCGTAAAGGCCTGCGTCAGGGGTCTATAAATGAACACTGGATCCACTGTTTGTGTTGGCTTTTGTTTCTCCTGTGGAGCGATCACACTCTGTTGGTGTTGGCTTCAGATGTTTCATTAGCCAAATGGCTGGCACCTGTCAACCCTACCACCTCCCTGAGAAGAAGAGGAGGAAGAGAAAATATGAGCTGTGAGGGACAAATAGGAGAGAAGCTGATGACTTCCTTTTCCAGAGTGTTTTCCCACAGACATGAATAGAAGGATCATCTTCAGAGTCTGGAGCCTGAGGATTTTTCTGGGAGAATTCAGACTGGGAAAAGGAATTGTGCAATGCCTATTGGAAACCAGTTCATGGTACTTGCTACAACTTTGTAGACCTGATTCGACAAACCAGGTACATTTTCCCATTGGCATTTGAGTCAGACACACTGAAGGGGGTTTCCCGGTTTGTTTCTGGGAGGGGGGAGGGGGAATTTTACGTATTTCAAAATGAAAGAGAGAAAGCAAACTCCATACTAGTCTGTCTGGGCTGCATTTACTAAACTGCTTCCTTCATTTGGGGCCCTGTTTACTAAGAAATAAGTGCGTTAACCATGTATGTGCCTACAATATCCCTATAGGTGCCTACATGGTTAGAGTGCGCGCTAAAAACACTAATGCATCTTAGTAAACAGGGCCCTTGGTGTCTATGAAAAAAGAGCTTAGCAATCATGGTCTATGGGTTAGGTTTGCTGAAGGTGCTACTGTGTTATGGTCTGCTAACATCAGATTTACCCCAGAATCCATTTTATGCAGTGGGATCTATTTTCTAACATGTGTAAGTGCAGTAGCTCAGGCTAGCACAATAGCACACTTTAGTTAATCTAGCCCCAAATATTAGATTGGTCAAGAATGAATGTGGTTGAGATAAAACACTCAGAGGCTCATTTACTAAGGGGTGATCTTACTAAGGCATGTTAATGGATTTAGTGTGCGCTAAATTCCATGCAACCCATTCCATCACTATAGGCTGCATGGCACGTAATGCACACTAATTGTTAATGTGTGCTAAATCCGTTAGCACACCTTAGTAAAAGGGACCCCTAAGTCAGATGCTAAAGTGACTGAATGTAGATTTAGTGCTGTGGTGCACCAAGGTACTAAATTAAGCACCCCATGAGTTTACCAGATGAGGAAATTAAAGTGATTCAGGGCAGGAAAGGGGCAAATAACTAGGAGTATCAGCCTCGCATGGGGCTTATATTTGGTAAAACACGATTTGAGAGCGCAAAACCCCTCCGTGAAAAACTACACTGGCTCCCAATCAAAGAACGCATCGCCTTCAAAATCTGCACCCTGGTTCACAAAATCATCCACGGAGAAGCCCCGAGTTACATGACAGACTTGATCGACTTACCAATTAGAAATACATCCAAATCAACACGATCTTATCTAAATCTGCACTACCCAAGCTGCAGAGGACTTAAATACAAAACAACTTATGCTTCTAGTTTTTCCTACATAAGCACACAACTGTGGAACGCATTACCAAAAGCCTTGAAAATGACGTACGACCACCTAAACTTCCGGAAATCACTAAAAACCAACCTGTTTAAAAAGGCATACCCTACCAATCCAACGTAAATGCCTAATCTCTGCAACACAACCAAACTAAAGCACGTAATGGACATAACACAACTCTTCCGCTCTCCGACTCCCTAATGTGGCTGTGCCACATGCACTTGATCTTACCACAACATCACCCTGTATTTGTTCACACCAGAGCCTGCAAAGGCCTCTCCGGTACTATGTAAGCTACATTGAGCCTACAAATAGGTGAGAAAATGTGGGATACAAATGTAACAAATAAATAAAATAAATAAATTTTTATATGTTACTTTACAAATATTCCCCAAGTGGATTGCTCTGTAGTTGTCTTGTCCACAATGTCAGTGAGCCCTTAGGTCCCGTAAGGCCCCGAAGGACCTCAAAGGACAGCCGAGCAACCCCAAATCTTCACCTGCGGTGACCGCCGTTCACCAGGGGTTGAGCCCCCAGCTGCAGGCGGTCAGCGGGACTGCTGGAACCGCGGGGTTGACGGACTGACCTGGCTGGAGTCGGGAGGTGTGGGCAACTAGCAAGCAGCAGTCAGGTTCCAGGCAAGTCTCTGGGCAGGCGGCAAGCAATCAGTAGTCAGGTTCAAAGCAAGTCTCTGGGCAGGCAGCTAGCAATCAGTAGTCAGGTTCAAAGCAAGTCTCTGGCCAGGCGGCTAGCAATCAGTAGTCAGGTTCAAGCAAGTCTCTTGGCAGGCGGCTAGCAATCAGTAGTCAGGTTCAAAGCAAGTCTCTGGGCAGACGGCTAGCAATCAGTAGTCAGGTTCAAAGCAAGTCTCTGGGCAGGCGGCTAGCAATCAGTAGTCAGGTTCAATGCAAGTCTCTGGGCAGGTGGCTAGCAATCAGTAGTCAGGTTCAAAGCAAGTCTCTGGGCAGGCGGCTAGCAATCAGTAGTCAGGTTCAACGCAAGTCTCTGGGCAGGCGGCTAGCAATCAGTAGTCAGGTTCAAAGCAAGTCTCTGGGCAGAACCAGGAAGTAACACCACGGAACCACGGAGCGGGCTTCGGGAACAGAACCTGAAGCAAAGTGTCAGCTCAGATTCCATCTTTAAATATCGAGCCACATTAGCCGCCCCGCCCTCGTGGGAGAAAACCACCAATCCGGCCCCGGGAATTGGCAGAGCCCCTCGGATTGGCTCTGCCCAATCTCCCAGGCGGAGCCACTGCCTCGGCCCTCCAATCCGGCGCTCTGTAGGCGGAGCTCCAGGCCCCCCGGCTCTGGAGCGAGGAAGACACCGACCCCCGCATACTAGCGCCGCCATCTTGGGTCCTGGCCCGACCCGCCATTCCCGCAGCAGCGCCCGCCCCCACGCTGGAGCCTCCGGGCCGCCATCCCGCACCGCCGAGGACGCTGGCTCCCGCCCCCCGCGGCGGGAGAGCAGGTAGGAGCGCGGGACGCGACAGTAGGTAAACCTCAACATTAAAAAACACTTTGGACATTATAAAATTCGATGGTAAGCAGGGAGTAGCCAGCTCTCCAATTTTGGGGGTGACCAGGGGTGGACTGGATAGGCAACACATTCCTTCCTCCTCCTCTCCCCCCTTCACGCACTAAACATACCTATGCTGGTGGGGTGGCAAGGCCCCACCAGTCAAAGAAATGGAGTTCCTGAGCCACTCCCCTCCTTCATGCGCTACTTCTGTAATGCAGAAGTTGACAGTGTACCTCCAGTGGCCGACTTCAGGACTCCCTGAGCATACTCAGTTCTTGCGTGAACTGAGCATTCATGAGAAGACCCGGCATCAGCAGCTGGAGGCACGCCACCAATTTCTGCATTAAAGAAGCAGAGCAAGGAGGAGGGGATCAGGTCGGGAATTGTATTTTTTTGGTTGGCAGACATCCCCGCCAGCCACTTAAAGGGGTGCTGCAGTTCTGGAGGGGGCCTGAGCCCAAACTGGGGGGGGGGGGGGGGGGGTGAGGTCGAGGCCCCCAAGGCCTTCCCATGGCTATGCCAATGGTAGTGAGCAACTTTGCCCAATTTGTCCACAAAGATGGCTCGGCCAGTGCATTTTCGTGGCTGTATATCTATTTATGCAGCTGCTTCCTTGGTACATCTTAACATTATTAGTAATGAACAGAATCAGGTTACTATTAATGATGTTGAGTTAATGTCACGCTTCTCGTGGAACCTCAGGGTTAGTGAGCCCTTGGGCCACTGCCGAAGGGCGGCAGCGGCAGGAGGAATCACCCAAACACAGACAAGGCAGAACAGACGTACCAGCAACTTCAGGACAGGAACTACCAGGCGAGGACTGCAGCCAAGGCAATACAAGCTGGAGCAAGCAGGACAGGAATTCAGCCCAAACTTCACCTGCACTTAACTGACGTTTCTCAGGAGTTGAGCCCCTGGGTGCAGGCGGCCGACAGGACTTACCGGACAGGGCAAGAAGGCAGAACTGCAGGAACAGCAGCCGGCTGGCGAACAGCAGGTACTTCAACAAAACACACCGGGGTTCCAGGCAGGCAGCAAGCAGCAGATAAAACCAGAAAACAAGCTGGGTCTGGGCGGGCAGCAGACAGAAGAATAAACCAGGAGACAAGCAGGGTCAAAGCCACAATCAGGAAATAGCACAGCAGCACTGCAACAAACTCTCACCAAAGGAAACTCCTCTGAGGACCTCTGTTGCAAGGCAAACTAGAGACCTTCCCAGGTGGTTAATAAAGGCAGCATACAAGGGAGTTCACCAGGTACGGGTACTGCTTAGTTCCAAAAAACTCCCAAAACAATCTGGCAGGCTGGAAGATCCGGACCGGACCAGCATATCTTCTGGAACATGGGAAACGGTAAGCCATCAGTTCAAAGCAGCCACCAGGTCAAACCACCGGGGGG
This sequence comes from Microcaecilia unicolor, assembly GCF_901765095.1. Taxonomy (NCBI): domain Eukaryota; kingdom Metazoa; phylum Chordata; class Amphibia; order Gymnophiona; family Siphonopidae; genus Microcaecilia; species Microcaecilia unicolor. The sequence continues at coordinate 239,473,881 of NC_044032.1, read as the reverse complement.
CGAAGTGACTGAAAGCAAGGAACCTGGGCACCACTGTGACAGTACCTCCCCCTTAAGGCCTCCCCGGACTTCTCGGGAGGTCTGGATTTCCCTGGATCTTCTTGGTGGAATCGGCTGACAAGTTTAGGCGTGTCACTAACATCCAGATCATTAGGCGCGGGAAGTGAGATGGCTGGTTGACGGCGAGACTGGGCTTTGTCTACAGAGCTGGGTTGAGTGCCCGGCGCTGGAGTAGAGCTACGGGCCATGGTTTGTTGTGAGCTAGACTTCTGATTCTTAGATCTCCGGATCTCAGGATGGTCCTGAAGCTTAGGGCCTGGGGTCGGCTTCTTACATAAAGTGCGGGACCCCCGGCCCCAAGGAGTTGTCCTAGAACCCCTGTTGGCCGGACTCTGGGGCCTGGGCACATTACCGGATTCCGCTTGGCACTGGCCAATCTGGGGTAACGCACATGCGCAGGTCAGCCCCCTCGTAAAAGTCTTAGAGTCCTGGGAGTCACTAATATCAGTCCATGCATCTGAGTCTTGGTCCGGCTGTTCACCGACCACACTATCGGTGTCAGGGATAAAACAAAGTTTTCTGCAAGACTCGCCCCAATCCATTATCTCACCCTTTCCCCAGTCCAGGACCGGATTGTGTCTCTATAGCCATGGAAGACCAAATACTGCTGAGGGAAGGACATATAGAGAGATGTCCTCCCTGTGATCACCAATCCGTAAGCTCACGGGAACTGTTTGAGTGCTTACATATCCTTGAATGCTTCCATACACTGAAAAGAGCGGGATGGCAGGCTGGAAGATCCGGACCGGACCAGCATATCTTCTGGAACATGGGAAACAGTAAGCCATCAGTTCAAAGCAGCCACCAGGTCTAACCACCGGGGGGGGGGGGGGGGCCAGGTGACTGAGAGGAAGGAACCTGGGCACCACCGTGACAGTTAAGAGTTCTTTACTTCAAGCATTATTTACTAGAGTTGTACCAAATAGCATATTTTACTATTTGGCCGAATATGAATAATGAAAAATATTATTTAGCCGAATACAAATAATGGATGTTGAGCTTTAACATAACAAATAATAAAAGAAGCAACATGCAATCAGAGTTTGAGTGTTTATTTCAGTAGGATTTAACACAGTAGAACCCCAAATTCGTATTTGAATTTAAATCACTATTTGGCTGAATATGAATTGCATATGATTATTCGGTACAGCTCTATTATTTACTTGGATGCTTTGTAAATAAAATCACTCCATTAACAACGGTGCTATAGCTGTAGCGCTGTTCCTGAGGGTTGTAAGTGATCCTTCTGGAGCTCTTTTTGAAAACTGGGTGCAATAAAATGGAATATCCAGAACAAGTTCAGAAAAGTTTGGTCTACAGAACTCGATTTAGCACTGCAGAAATTCAGGTGATCATTGCTAAGTAACAATACATAGCAATATTTAAAAGGAGATGGGCCAAAGTGAACTGGGAGATGCCCATTGTATTTCTTTGAGAGGAGTTCCAGCTTCTGTAGCACAGAAACTTGCAATCGGTAAAACACCGTGTGCTAGCTGTCATGAATGGCCATTCCTCTGCTCCACCCCTGTCTTGCCTATTAACTGCATTAAGCAACTGCATGGAATTTAGCTGCACTGGCTGTTTTAACATGCTTTAGAGGTTAGCACGAGTGTATGCTAATGTCCATTGCGCAATAAACCCTGCACTAGCTTCTTAGTGCAACTTAGTAAAAGGGCTCCTATATGAGATATATTTGTGTGCACTGCCTCCAGTGTATGCAAATATCTTATGAATATTCATGAGGGGTATCCTGAATTCCTGACTGGATTGCAGCCCTCCAGCATTGCAATTTGACACCCCTGATCTATCTTTATCAATGATACTCATTCCAGTCCTGGAGAACTGCAAATGCATCAGGTTTACAGGATATCCCTAATGAATGTGCATTACAGAAATTTGCTTAGAATGGAAGTAGTATGCATGTAAAATAAAAGTATAAGCATATATCATGATAATAGTGGTTACTTAGGGGCGAATTAGATGCATATTCCTTGAGGATATTCTGTAAACTTGCTCTGAATACTGGGAGTGAGTACCACCGATCAGTAAGGTATTTTATATTGATTAATGATCTGCTTTTCATAGCCCAAAGCAGAGAACAGTGTAATTTATCACATGAGTTTAACATAAAAACACTAGTAAAAATCCAAATAAAGCTACCAATCCTGGGGCAAGCAGTGGCTTCCCCATTCTATCTCTATAGCAGACTATGGGCTTTTTCTCCAGGAACTTGTCCAAACCTTTTTTAAACATAGATACGCTAACCGCTGTGACGAGTTCCAGAGCTTAACTATTTGTTGAGTGAAAAAATATTTCCTCCTATTTGTGTTAAAAGTATTTCCATGCAATTTCATTGAATGTCCCCTACTCTTTGTATTTTTTGAAAGAGTAAAAAAATAGGTTCACTTCTACTGTACCGGAAATGGTTCTGCCTGTACCAGAAACAGTTTTTAAGGGTGATGATGCGGAGGAACTGAAAGAAATCTCTGTGAACCTGGAAGATGTACTGAGCCAAATCAAAAAATTAAATAATAGTAAATCACCTGGACCAGATGGCATACATCCAAGGGTACTCAAAATACTCAAGCATGAAATTGCTGATCTGCTGTTAGTAATATGTAAACTGTTGTTAAAATTGTCCATAGTACCTGAAGATTGGAGGGTGGCCAATGTGATGCCTATTTTTAAAATGGGTTTCAGGGGTGATCCGGGAAATTACAGACTGGTAAGGCAAAATAGTGGAACCTATTATAAAGAATAAAATTACAGAACACATAGACAAACATTTTTTAATGGGACAGAGTCAGCATGGAATTCAGCCGAGTGAAGTCTTGCCTCACCAATTTGCTTCATTTCTTTGACGGAGTGAATAAACATGTGGATAAAGGTGAGCTGGTTGATGTAGTATATCTAGATTTTCAGACAGCTTTTGATAAAGTTCCTCATGAGAGACTCCTGAGAAAATTAGTCATATGAGTGATATGAGGCAAGGTTCTGGTGTGGATTAGGAATTAGTTATTGGACAGAAAACAGAGGGTAGGGTTAAATGGTCATTTCTCTCAATGAAGGAAGGTGAACAGTGGAGTGCCGCAGGGATCAGTGCTGGGACCGGTGCTATTTAACATATTTATAAATTATATGGAAATCGGAATGACAAGTTAGGTGATTAAATTTCCAGATGACACAAAACTATTCAAGGTTATTAAAACACGGACTGTGAAATATTTCAGGAAACCATAGAAAATTGGAAGGCTTGGTATTCAAATGGCAGATGAAATTTAAGGTGGTCAAATGCAAGGTGATACACATTGGAGAGAATATTCCGAATCATAGTTACCTGATACTAGGGTCCACCTGGGGGGGTCAGCAACCAAGAAAAAGATCTAGGTGTTGTTGAAGATAATACGCTGAAATCTCCTGCCATGCTTACCACACTTACCGGGTTCTGCTGGCTCTGTGTGAAGCAGACAATTATATCCCTGGGCAAATTATTCCTACGGGGACCAGCCAATCTTTGGGCCCTGTCTATTTTTATCTCCAGGGGTGGATCAGAAGAGTCAGGAGTAGGTCAAAAGAGCTGTTGAGCAATCTGTGTCACTACTGAAACACAATCTTCACTGCTTGAAGTCTCGGTAGCCATTTTAAACAAGTAGCGGTGGCAAGAGGATCAGCGGCAGTGGGCAGGAAAGCATGGGGACCTTTCTTGCCCTGAAGCAAGCCACTACTAGACCATCAAGGTGACCTGAGGTATGTGCAGGGAGGACATCCAGGGCTGGAGGAGAGGTGGATAGATGGTGTTGTGTGTGGGTGTGTGGGAGGAAGTTGAAACCAATTAGGGTAGTCTCTGTTTCCCCTTCCTTGCACAGCCACCATCGCCATACACTCAAAACAAAGCAAACAAATTATGAGCTGCTGAATCCACGCTGTTCTTTATTGTTGGTAGCATTTTTATTTAATCCCACTTATATTTTCAAACATACCGACTTGTGCAGCATACAGATGTACACAGAGGAAGTATAATAACGGAATAACTTTTCATAGGTAGAGTAGTAATTTGTTTATAAATCATAATCAGTGTGTCATTTGGAGGCGCTGGTTAAAGGGACACCCTAGCACTGTTATATTCGTGAAGAGATTTTTTTTCTCCTGGTAATGGGCCACTAAAACAAACATCGTGTTATGAGAATCAAATGCTCAACATTCAGAGTTTCTATCTATTTATTTATTAGAAACTCAACCACTCTCTAATTGCTCACAATCCACAGGATATAGATGAGACCAAGAACTGTTATCATATACACTTATTTAAATATAGCCTCATACGTCCAGGGTACCTTTAAATAGATTTAGGACACCGCTGACTGACATTCATCATTGGCTACCTCCACCAGCCCAACACTGCAGAGAAAAACTCTCTTATTTACAACTACTCATGAGAGAAAAATCTGCAATGTTTAGGCATATGGGACAAATTCAATTTAATAAATCTACAGTTCCAATGCTCAACCAATCCATAATATGACCCAACAAAACTTTTAATAAAGGGTCTAAAAGAAGAAAAAAAATGTAATTACTACTAAAAATTTTCAAAAAACAGACAGCCAGGTTAAACAGATCTGTGTGCACACTTGAACTTAGCTTTGTTCCAAGAAGCTCAATCGCTGTTTAATTCTCTTTTAATGTCCATGGCTGTGACCTCTTTAAAGTCCATGTTTCATTTCCATTCTTTCTTATTCCTCGACAGAATTAGGATCCCCACTGTTTCGGTCTCTTCATCAGGAGAAAAAATAAGAAAGCATCATACATTTCTCTTCGTATCGAAGATACATTTATATGAAACATTAAACATGAATTAGGTTGAAACCCGGGAGCATTTAAAATCTTGTTTTTCCTATGCCTACATTAAAAGAAAAAGATGGCATGTGGGAATTTGCTCCTTTTGTTTTGCGAATTGCAGTGGTATATTATAAAAACGCACTTTCCTTTTTTTATTACTACTATTTCACAGTGAGGTATTGAATAATGAGGGAAGGGCTTCCTTCATGCTGAAGTTCTGTCCAGCATTAGTCTAAATGTGCCAACATTGCCAGTTCAGCACACTATTAGCCGCCAAGTTCATACAAAGTTAATTATGTTCAGTGGAAATAAATCTGTTGCCTCAGGCTGCTTGCTATGTGAATAATCCATCACTGTTTCATTTGTGGGACCCAGACCATAAAAGTCTGCCCAGCACTGTCCTCAGTTCTAGCTACTGAAGTTGCCATTGAAGCCCTTTGCAGCTTACCCTAAACCAGATTGTCATATACAGACACAGACCTGAGCGCTCAGTTTCACTTAAAGGAACGTGCTGGACATCAGGACTCACAGCACAGATCAGCAAAATGAGCGAATGTGCCAGAGACCGGCGCTGAAGACAGGTTGGCGGAGGTTGGGGACCCCCGCCAGCAAAGGTACCTTGCGTCAGCAGGGGGGTCAAAAGTGGCGGGGGAGGGTCGGCAGGGGTGAGGGTCAAAAGTGGAGGGGGCCAGGACTAAATCTGTGGGGGCCCAAGCCCCTGTGGCTCCATGTGGCTACGCCCCTGCTTGAGACATATTGTATGAATCTCTCACGAATAATTATTTTTCCTGCCACAGTGAGATGCAGCCCATCATTAAAATATAGTCTTTTGATTTTCCAAGTATTGCCCCATCCTCCAATGTACTTAAAACCTTCTTGGTAACACCAGGCCTTAAGCCACATATTGAAGTTCTCAGTATTATGTAGTCTTTCCTCTCCTAGGTAGAAGTTCAGAAAGAGCTATAGTTTGTACCAAAAGATTTAACTCCTCCCCCAACTCCTGAAAAGCTCTCTATGTTATAAGCAGGGTATTATTGGCTACATCATTTGTGTCCAGATGGATAACAACATCAGTGTTAGAACCCTTAGTCTCTTCTCTGGTTATAGCCAGTATTTGCCTGGTACTCCTGCTTGCTGAGGATCCAGGAAGGCATTTTACTTTGCTGAGCCCCTTGAATTGTGTTCCAAAGTTAATGGCTCTGAAAATGGAATCCACTAACCGTAACAATGTTCTTGGTTGATTTTTATTTGTGCTTAGCCTAGTGGTTAGTGCAGTGGACTTTGAGCCTGGGGAAACTGAGTTCAGTTCCCACTGCAGCTCCTTGTGACTCTTGGCAAGTCACTTAACCCTCCATTGCCCCTGGTACAAAATAAGTACCTGAATATATATAAACCGCTTTGAATGTAGTTGCAAAAACATCAGAAAGGCGGTATATCAAGTCTCATTTCCCCTTTGGGAGTGTATTTTCTCTTGAGCTACCTTCAATGGTTCTTGTTTCATCTTAGTTCTATTTTCTTGTGCCTAGTGCTCTAGTGCAGTAAAAACATTTCGTAAGGGCAGCAGTTGTGAGGGTGGGTGCTTCTGTGTCACATGTCTTAATCTGCCTAGGCCTACTCTGACCCATCTATTCCTGGGTTGTTTTCTTCTTAGAGGCAGGGGTGGTAAATTGGTAAGATTCTGTGTAGTGGTAGGAGATACTTTAATTGCATCCAATACTTGCCTAAGTTTGCTTAGAAATTCTTTTAGGCTAGCAAGTTGAAGACAGGTGTGGAAAGACCTAAGCTGCCAGATGGTGTGCCTTGAAATTAAAGCACCACAATTATTACACTGTCTAAAAGTCATTTTGATTCGTTGGAGATGGTATGTAGTGGTATACTATGATGGTCATAATTCACTTGGACCAACTTTTACTAAGGCGCGCTCACGTTTTTTAGCGTGTGCTAAAATTGGGTGTGCACTAAATGTTAGCTACGCCAATGCATTTCTATGGGCATCTCTAATGTTTAGAGTGCACCCAATTTTAAACAAAGACAATATAAAAAATACTGGAAACCAACATTGAATCAGCAACAGGCAAACCCAACAGATACTTAAAATATTCCATAAGAAGCTTTTAAGGAGCAATTAAATAAAATTTAGGAAAAAAGGAGTAAAGTTTTTAGCTAGATACAAATAATCCTAAAGCTCAACTTGTTCATGTGCAAAAAATTTGTTTTTTCCAGAGAAAATTACTGTCACTTGATTTTCTAAAGGCTTCAAGGAAGAATCCAGACCCTTCTATACTGAGTCCTTCAGAGCCAATTTAACAATTTGCTGTGAAAAAGTACCAATTTGAGGTAAAATTTGTTGTACTGTAGATTTTGTTTGAAGAAGAAGAGTCCAAAAACACTACAAAGAAAAATCCATCTGTGCAAAGTCACTTGGAATATACCAAATATCTTCATCTCAAGAAACATGTAAGGTGATGCGAAAGAAAATATAGACATCTGAGTTTTAATAGCTCAAATAAAGAAGCAGCAAGTTGGAGAGCACTGGGAACGTGATCATAATTACGAGCTGAAATAGAATTTCCTTAACAACTAACACACAGTGCAACAGGAGGAGTCATAGCTATAGGGCTCAAAACGCTGCAGAATAATATCAAGAGACACAGATATAATTTACAAAGAAGCATGTGAAGTTTGACGACAGGATATGAATTTACTGGGGCACTGGAACTCATAGAAGGCATAAATTATCCCTTCCCTCTCACTTTTAGAAAAAAAATAGCTCCATGGGCCTCAGGAATTACTCAGTGAGACTATATAGCTATTTGAACTACGGACCACCCGTGCTTTCACGCGATACTGGAGTGAATGATGTCAGAAGGGGGTGAAGCAAAGTTTGCAAAGCTCTGAGCAGTCCAAGTCCTCCGGCATAGTTTAAGCTGGCCCCCTGAGTGCGCCTGCATCTTAACAGAAAGCATATAGACAGACAAGATAGCGTAACAGGAGCTAGGTAGTGAATAAGGGGAATGACTTAAAGAAAGTTGCACGTGTAGCCAGAAAGGTACATGGAAAGGATCTCAGCTAGGGTAGGCGTGGATAAGCGAGTCCCGCTACGGTACTGTATTTGCAGCTGGTGTTAGTTAGTTGCTTCTTCCATTACAGGCTTGGAAGAAGAGGCAAGGTTTCACCTGCTTCCTGAAGTATAGTCTTGATGCCTTTCAGAGAGTGCATTCCAGAGTGTGAGGGCTACTCTAGAGAAGATTGATTGACCTGTGTCATGTCGAGTGATGGCTTTCGGAGAGGGATACTCCTTGGAACATATCTTCCCAATGCCTCCAGCAGTACCCTTTCTCATGCAGGCAACAGACGCAAACAGATATTTTTACGCTGTTGAGTATGCACAAAGTGTGTCTTTTGCCGACTTGCAGGCTGTTTTTTTGCGGCTATGTGTGGAAGTCCTAGAATAAAGGCCTGGAAAAGGAGGTACCTTGAACCCCCCACCCTTATTCAGCCATGCAGGTTGGCATTCAGCAACCTTTACTTTCTGGCATCATTTAGCAGCACTAAAGCAGTCTGCTCTTCTTCCTTGCCACCAGCTCCAAGGTTTCCCTGCTCATGCGCTAGAGACAGCTGCCAGCGGCTGTTGTTAAGGACAATCTGAAGGAGGCATCCTGCAGTGTCTTTTTAGCACAGTAGGTAGCACACCAATCTCATAATGTGAAGGTCTTGAGTTCAATCCTCAGAAAAGGCAGCTGAGGCTAGATGTCTGTTTTTCATTTTGGGATACAGATGGGTTGTGGTGGGTTTTCTTTCTGAGTCTGCACTCAGAGTGCAGAGAGGTGCCGATTATCCCAGGCAGACAAGCCATCAGCTCCTCGTTAGTATAGTGGTAAGTATCCCTGCCTGTCACGCAGGAGACTGGGGTTCAATTCCCCAACGGGGAGGTAGGTTGTATTCCTTTTCCCTTTGATCTATGCACCCTAGTCCTATGGTCTTCATTCTCCTGAGGAGTTTCTTTAGGATTGCACAAGGGCTCTTCTGATCAGTTTAAAACCGCATTGTATGGCTGCAGAGGCTTTTATTACAGGAGACAATCGTGATCTCTCACCCTCCGCCTCTCTCCCAAGGGCCCCCCCAGAATCTCTAGAGTTGCTAACAAGGAGATCTAATAACCACGATCTCTGCAGGGGACAACCAATGAAGGAGTGTAAAACATAGTAACATAGTAAATGACTACAGATAAAGACCTGAATGGTCCATTCAGTCTGCCCAACAAGATAAACTCATTTTACATGGTATGCAATACTTTATATGTATATCTGAGTTTGATTTGTCCCTGCCTTTCTCAGGGCACAGACTGTAGAAGTCCGCCCTGCAACGGGTTTATTCTCCAAATACCTGCGTCACCACCCAATGTCCGCTAAGATTCCATAGATCCATTCCTTCTAAACAGGAAGCAGATGCTATCCAAAATAGCGGAGGGTGAAGAGGCTACTGTCTAGCCGGTGAAATACCCCTAAAGCTTTCAGTGTGGCTCAGGGTATGGGGCTCTTAGGGGACAGACTGAGCAGGAATCTCCTTTCCATTACAGTTTTCGTTGAAGGAGTCGTTTTCGCTTCTAGTCCGTTTTCCTCCCATGAAAGCCAACTTTGGCACTTTGGTCGTGCGAGTGTGGCTGCACTACGGACCACCCGTGCTTTCACGCGATACCGGAGGGAATGATGTCAGAAGGGGGCGGAGCAAAGTTTGCAAAGCTCTGAGCAGTTCAAGTCCTCCGGCATAGTTTAAGCTGGCCTGACTGGCTCCCCGACTGTGCCTGCATCTTAATAGAAAGCATGTAGACAGACAAGACAGCATAACAGGAGTTGGGTAGTGAATAAGGGGAATGACTTAAAGAAAGTTGCACGTGTAGCCAGAAAGGTACATGGAAAGGATCTCAGCTAGGGTAGGCGTGGATAAGCGAGTCCCGCTACGGTACTGTATTTGCAGCCGGTGTTAGTTAGTTGCTTCTTCCATTACAGGCTTGGAAGAAGAGGCAAGGTTTCACCTGCTTCCTGAAGTGTAGTCTTGATGCCTTTCAGAGAGTGCATTCCAGAGTGTGAGGGCTACTTTGGAGAAGATTGATTGACTGGTGTCAGTCGAGTGATGGCTTTCGGAGAGGGATACTCCTTGGAACATATCTTCCCAATGCCTCCAGCAGTACCCTTCCTCATGCAGGCAACAGATGCAAGCAGATATTTTTACGCTGTTGAGTATGCACAAAGTGTGTCTTTTGCCGACTTACAGGCCGTTTTTTGCGGCTATGTGTGGAAGTTCTAGAATAAAGGCCTGGAAAAGGAGGTACCTTGAACCCCCCACCCCTCAGTCAGCCATGCAGGTCGGCATCCAGCAACGTTTTCTTTCTGGCATCATTTAGCAGCACTAAAGCAGTCTGCTCTTCTTCCTTGCCACCAGCTCCAAGGTTTCCCTGCTCATGCGCTAGAGACAGCTGCCAGCGGCTGTTGTTAAGGACAATCTGAAGGAGGCATCCTGCAGTGTCTTTTTAGCACAGTAGGTAGCACACCAATCTCATAATGTGAAGGTCTTGAGTTCAATCCTCAGAAAAGGCAGCTGAGGCTAGATGTCTGTTTTTCATTTTGGGATACAGATGGGTTGTGGTGGGTTTTCTTTCTGAGTCTGCACTCAGAGTGCAGAGAGGTGCCGATTATCCCAGGCAGACAAGCCATCAGCTCCTCGTTAGTATAGTGGTAAGTATCCCTGCCTGTCACGCAGGAGACTGGGGTTCAATTCCCCAACGGGGAGGTAGGTTGTATTCCTTTTCCCTTTGATCTATGCACCCTAGTCCTATGGTCTTCATTCTCCTGAGGAGTTTCTTTAGGATTGCACAAGGGCTCTTCTGATCAGTTTAAAACCGCATTGTATGGCTGCAGAGGCTTTTATTACAGGAGACAATCGTGATCTCTCACCCTCCGCCTCTCTCCCAAGGGCCCCCCCAGAATCTCTAGAGTTGCTAACAAGGAGATCTAATAACCACGATCTCTGCAGGGGACAACCAATGAAGGAGTGTAAAACATAGTAACATAGTAAATGACTACAGATAAAGACCTGAATGGTCCATTCAGTCTGCCCAACAAGATAAACTCATTTTACATGGTATGCAATACTTTATATGTATATCTGAGTTTGATTTGTCCCTGCCTTTCTCAGGGCACAGACTGTAGAAGTCCGCCCTGCAACGGGTTTATTCTCCAAATACCTGCGTCACCACCCAATGTCCGCTAAGATTCCATAGATCCATTCCTTCTAAACAGGAAGCAGATGCTATCCAAAATAGCGGAGGGTGAAGAGGCTACTGTCTAGCCGGTGAAATACCCCTAAAGCTTTCAGTGTGGCTCAGGGTATGGGGCTCTTAGGGGACAGACTGAGCAGGAATCTCCTTTCCATTACAGTTTTCGTTGAAGGAGTCGTTTTCGCTTCTAGTCCGTTTTCCTCCCATGAAAGCCAACTTTGGCACTTTGGTCGTGCGAGTGTGGCTGCACTACGGACCACCCGTGCTTTCACGCGATACCGGAGGGAATGATGTCAGAAGGGGGCGGAGCAAAGTTTGCAAAGCTCTGAGCAGTTCAAGTCCTCCGGCATAGTTTAAGCTGGCCTGACTGGCTCCCCGACTGTGCCTGCATCTTAATAGAAAGCATGTAGACAGACAAGACAGCATAACAGGAGTTGGGTAGTGAATAAGGGGAATGACTTAAAGAAAGTTGCACGTGTAGCCAGAAAGGTACATGGAAAGGATCTCAGCTAGGGTAGGCGTGGATAAGCGAGTCCCGCTACGGTACTGTATTTGCAGCCGGTGTTAGTTAGTTGCTTCTTCCATTACAGGCTTGGAAGAAGAGGCAAGGTTTCACCTGCTTCCTGAAGTGTAGTCTTGATGCCTTTCAGAGAGTGCATTCCAGAGTGTGAGGGCTACTTTGGAGAAGATTGATTGACTGGTGTCAGTCGAGTGATGGCTTTCGGAGAGGGATACTCCTTGGAACATATCTTCCCAATGCCTCCAGCAGTACCCTTCCTCATGCAGGCAACAGATGCAAGCAGATATTTTTACGCTGTTGAGTATGCACAAAGTGTGTCTTTTGCCGACTTACAGGCCGTTTTTTGCGGCTATGTGTGGAAGTTCTAGAATAAAGGCCTGGAAAAGGAGGTACCTTGAACCCCCCACCCCTCAGTCAGCCATGCAGGTCGGCATCCAGCAACGTTTTCTTTCTGGCATCATTTAGCACCAGTGAAGCAGTCTGCTCTTCTTCCTTGCCACCAGCTCCAAGGTTTCCCTGCTCACGCGCTAGAGACAGCCGCCAGCGACCCTTGTTAAGGACTCTCTGAAGGAGACATCCTGCAGAGCCTTCTTAGCACAGTAGGTTGCTTGTCAGTCTCATAATCTGAAGGGGACTGAGTTCAATCCTCAGAGAAGGCAGCTGAGGCTAGTTGTCTGGTTTTCATTTTGGGAGACAGATGGGTTGTGGTGGGTTTTCTTTCTGAGTCTGCGCTCAGAGTGCAGAGAGGTGCTGATTATCCCAGGCAGGCAAGCAATCAGTTCCTGGTTAATAATAGTGGTAAGTTAGGTGACTAGGGAGGCACTTGGGGAGGGGTCCGACAGCAGGGAGGCAGCTGCTGTTCGGATGAGTGGGAGGAAGAAGAGGTACCTTTGGGGGGGGGGGGGTGAGAGAATGGGTGGAGCCCAGATTATCAACCACCAGTTAGAGTGTCGGATAACTGAAGGTTGGTTAACCAGGACTCTACTGTATTATAGATAAGATATTGGCATATTGTATTCAGAGGTTTGGGGTGTTTCAGAAGAGGTGGGCCCTACTTGACACATGGCTTCAGAGACAGTGCTGTATAGTGACATAATTGGCTTGAATGTAATGACCAGGAAGGGATGGGAGGAGGCTTGTGGTTATAGGAAGGTTGTTCTGTATTTGTTGGTAACAGAGCTGGATCTTAGAAAAGCCAACAGGATGTAATTAGCGTAAATTACATGCTTGTCTCTTCTGTGCTGAAAAATGTTTATAAAATAAAGAATTATACAAAAAGGTATATTGTGCGATTTTATAGGATTGTTTTGGAATGATTACAATTTTTGAGTTTAATTTTCAAAAATTTGAGGAGAGGGGGAGGGATGAAAGTGAAGGGGGAGAGCATAAGGCTGAAAGTTCTCCAAGGGCATCCAATACCTTTGCACCCGTCTTGATGGTATTTAGATACGCTACCACTGTGGTGCACATTACTAAGTCTAGCTGTTAATATTCCTGAAAACTGGACTGGATGCTGAATATCTCCATTTCACAACAGAACAGGTATAGCACAGGCAGAAGCAGTACAAGCTTTTCCACAGGGTCTCCCTCTGGAGGAGAGGATAATACCGCACGGGTCTTTATCTGCCGTCATTTACTATGATACTATCCAGCTTATTTTCGAAAGAGAAAGACGCCCGTATTTCGACCCAAATCGGGAGATGGGCGTCTTTCTCCCGTGTGCTACCAAATCGGTATAATCGAAAGCTGATTTTGGTCGTCTTCAACTGCATTCCGTCGCAGGAACGAACAAAGTTGACGGGGGTGTGTCAGAGGCATGGCGAAGGTGGGACTGGGGCGTGGTTATCGGCCGAGGAGAGATGGACGTCTTTAGCTGATATTCGAAACAAGAAGGGCATTTTTGACAAGAATTTGGTCCGCTTTATTTGGACCCTTTGTTTTTCAGGTCCAAGTCCCAAAAAAGTGCCCCAACTGACCAGATGACCACTGGAGGGAATCGGGGATCACCTCCCCTGACTCCCACAGTGGTCACTAACCCCTCCCACCAAAAGAAACCCACTTTAAAAACTTTATTTCCAGCCTCTATGACAGCCTCAAATGCCGTACCCACCTCCATGACAGCAGAATGTGTTCTATCCTGTGACAGCCTTTCCCTGGTTCTGATGTGGCTCTCGGGTGAGTGTGACACCTTTTCTGTTATGCGCACTGCAGAGTCACATCAGTAATGCATTGTGGTGGGTGTAGGGTATTGGGCTCCGTGATTCCAGTAGCTTGTGTTAAATGCTCACAATGTTGGTATCTCGTCTAGGTAGTGGTGAGCCCTTAGGTTCTCTGAGGCCCGTAGGACCTCAGAGGACTGCCGCGCACCCCGGATCCTCACCCGCGGCGACCGCCGTTCACCGGAGGTTGAGCCCCCAGCTGCAGGCGGCCAGCGGGACTGCTGGAACTGCGGGGTGACGGCCGGCCTGGCGGAACACCAGCAACACAGTCCCGACTGAGTGGCTAGCAGGGACGGCTAGCGCTGCAAAAGCACAGTCTCTGAGGGTGGCTAGCAAGGACGGCTAGCGAAAGGAACACAGTCTCTGAAGGTAGCTAGCAAGGACGGCTAGCAGGACGAAGAACACAGTCTCCGAGGGTGGCCAGCAAGGACGGCTAGCGGAAGGAACACAGTCTCTGAAGGTGGCTAGCAAGGACGGCTAGCAGGACGAAGAACACAGTCTCTGAGGGTGGCTAGCAAGGACGGCTAGCGAAAGGAACACAGTCTCTGAAGTGGCTAGCAAGGACGGCTAGCAGGACGAAGAACACAGTCTCTGAAGTGGCTAGCAAGGACGGCTAGCAGGACGAAGAACACAATCCCTGAAGTGGCTAGCAAGGACGGCTAGCAGGATGAAGAACACAGTCTCTGAGGGTGGCTAGCAAGGACGGCTAGCAGGATGAAGAACACAATCCCTGAAGTGGCTAGCAAGGACGGCTAGCAGGACGAAGAACACAATCCCTGAAGTGGCTAGCAAGGACGGCTAGCAGGACGAAGAACACAATTCCTGAAGTGGCTTCTGACATTTGAAACGGAAGCCCCGAGCCCTCCTTGTTCCGGGGTTTAAATCCCCCGCCCGTCCATCCTCTCCCTGGAGAAGAGCCAATCCCTGTAGCCCTGACAGGCAAGGATGGCCGGGATTGGAGGACCCGCCTCGCAGGCGGAGTTCCTCCTGCCATGCACCAATCCGGCGCAAGGGGGCGGGACTTGCAATCCTCTCAGCTCCGGTCGGGGAGACAACGACGCCGCCGCCATCTTGGCCGGCGTCCTCCCTTCCCTGGGGCCGGCGTTCGTTCCCGTGGGTCGCCAGCCTTGGGCCGCCCCGCGGAAGTGCCGGCCCCGTCGGCGGCCTGTCTCTGCCGCACCGGGGCCCGCGGCCCCCGCCGACCATCGCTCCCCGCCGCGGGAGCACTGGTAAGGTCCCGAAACGGGACAGTTGGTAGTTGGTAGGCCCTACTCCCATGGTGCTTTCCCCCCTGCTTACTGGGTCAGAGTGTGCCCTGTTTTGTTTCTGGTAGTCCATGAGGAAGTGGCCATTTTTGTAAGCCAGTTTTAGATCCCTTTCATGTGTTACCCACGTTAGAGAACTTAGGCCCAGATGCATTAAAGTCGTCGGTAATTCCCGTTCCCTACCGATTCCATAGTGAATCGGTAGGGAACGAGAATTCATTAAGGAAAGGGAATGCAAATGAGCTACTCGTTGTAGCTCCGTTGCATTCACCATTACCTCGATAGCCAGTCGGAGAATTGGGACATCCCATTCGGTTATGCTCCTCTTCCAGGTCTCTTCAGCCAATCAAGCGCGTCTAGCTTGCTGGTGTCAGCTAAATGCACTCTGATTGGCTGAAAAGACCTGGAAGAGGAGCATAATGGAAAGGGACGTCCCGAACTCCGGATTGACTCGCACGTCCCCGATTCCCTTCTCCTCGCACAGCTACAGAAGGTGAGCAGCGCCGGGGAGACAAAACTAAAAAAACAAAAACAAAAACAAAAAAACGGCAAAAAGACAAATAAAAGACGTCCCTCACAAGCACAGGAAGAGTACGTCCATAAAGGATGCCCCTCACGTGCGCTCGCTGCTTTTTTTTTCTTTTTTACCTTTTTTTGGGGCCCTTTTCCTTTCCGATTCTCTCACAGGAGCCCTAATGAGAGGTGCAGACCTCCCGTTAGGGTTCCCACGGTAAGGGAATCGGAAAAACGGTAGTGCAGCTCATTATAATAGCCTTTGGATAATTTGCATTCCATTTTCGTTGCCTGCTACCGTGACAGGGAAAATGCCCTTAGTGCATGCCCCCGGTAAACTACTTGCATTTTAAACTGGCTGGAACCAGTTTAAAACGGAAGTTGTGGGCTCGTTAGGCTTAATGCATCTGGCCCTCAGTTATTACCTTGCATGTTGCTGAAAGAGGGCATTGTACAGCATTCTGCCAGCTCTGACCTACTACTAATCTCAGTACCAGGAAGACTCTTTGCCAGTGGGGCACAACCTCTGATCCGCAGTTAACTGTGAGTAAACGTGCTTATTCAAATAAAGGACTTTTTCAAAGAGATTAGTCTTCAGGTGTCAACTGGTGTGCCAAGGTTATACAGCAGCAACAAGCCCTAGAGGCTTGCGTGTATGCAGGTCCCTGGAGCACTTTTAGTGGGTACCGCAGTGCACTTCAGGCAGGCGGACCCAGGCCCATCCCCCCTACCTGTAACACTTGTGCTGGTAAATTGGAGGCCTCCAAAACCCACTGTACCCACATATAGGTGCTCCATTCACCCCTAAGAGCTATGGTAGTGTTGTACATTTGTGGGTAGTGGGTTTGGGGGGAGGGGGGTTGGGGGCTCAGCACCCGTGGTAAGGGAGCTATGCATGTAGGAGCGTTTTCTGAAATCCACCGCACTGACCTCTAGGGTGTCCAGTTGGTTTCCTGGCATGTCAGGGGGGGTGAGTGTACTATGAATCCTGGCCCCTCCCACGACCAAATGGCTTGGATTGGGACGTTTTTGAGGTGGCATTATCGCTAAAAAAAACCAAACGCCCAGCTCACAAACGACTAAATCCATGGCATTTTGGTCCGTACAAACCGTATTTTCGAAACGAAAGATGGACGCCCATTTTTTTTGAAAATACGGTCTTTCCCACCCCTTCATGTACCCATTCTCGGACATAGACGACCATGGAGATGGGCGTTCGCGTTCGATTATGCCCCTCCACATGTTACAGTCTTTGATCCTCTGTACATTTTATTTTCACTGCTGAGACTAACAACGGCATTGCCATATTGGGGCCTAGGTTCCAAGGGGGCAATTTTCAAATAAGTTGTGTGGTTTGCAATGCACGTGGAAGTTTTTTTTTACACATGTAGTTTACACAGAAAATCTACCCAAGCTCTGTCAACCCAACCACTAGGGCTGGTGGAGTTTTCTGAGCTTGCCAGCAGAAGACAAGAAGGAAAAGCTGGCATTATAAGAGAAGAGAGACAGAGAAGTGAATAAGGGAAACTCTTAGGCACAGGGCTGATGTTGGAAATGGTGAGAACAAAGTTGGACCATGTCAAAGATTGAGATATATCACTTCAAAGAGTGCGATTGAAGGCCAAAGAAGGAGAGTTTTTTAGACGGTTTGTATAAGGTCTAAATCTAGAAATATTTTAAGGGTCTAAATCTGGAAAGATTTAAGAGTAGTATTGCTTTGAAAATAAAAGAAAGCAGTATTAGATGATATTTGCTTTTCTTTGGAGCCTCTGAATGAATGGGAAAAGGAATCCCGTTTAGAAGGAATGGATCCACAGAATCTTAGTGGAGATTGGGTGGCAACGCTGGTAATTGGGAAGCAAAACCAGTGTTGGGCAGACGTCTACGGTCTACACCCTGATCATGACTGAATAGATACGGATGGGACTGAGTGTAAATTTTAAGGGTCTTCAACGTTAGCTTCAGAACTTTTAGTACAAGAAGAGTGCTGGGCAGACTTCTACAGTCTGTGCCCCGAGAATGGAAAGGACAAAAGAAACTCGGGTATACATATAAAGTATCACATACCATGTAAAATGAGTTTATCTTGTTGGGCGGACTGGATGGACCATACAGGTCTTTATCTGCTGTCATTTACTATGTTACTAATGCAGAGAAAAGACAATATGGGTAAATTCTCTGTCTGTGCTGAAAACAGCTCTCCACTCAGTGGTTGAAAGCATGTGCTAGTAGCTTCAGAGAAAAGGGATGGGGCTGGGGTGGCAGTACATAGGAAGGTGTGCTCAGATTTATTTCTTCTGGTGAGGCCACCTGGCTTTTCTTCTCTTTGAGTAGGAAGGAGAGGGAATCCAAAATCACACAAGCGAAAGCGAGTAGCCAAAAAAGCACAAGGAGCCTTTAAGAGTGGGGACGTCACACTGGGAGTTATCTACATAAAGAAGGTACTGAAATCTTAGCGATCATTGAACCTTCTTTATGCTGATGACTCCCAGAGGTACCTCTCTAGACAAGGAATTCAGTCCGAAATCACAGTTTGCTTGTATGACATTGACACTTGGATTTGGATTTTGGATCTGACTTCTTGCCTTTTCAAAAGTATGCTTAAAAGATATTGTGATCCCTGAAGCAGGTGTCCATACCAAAACATAGATTTGTGTCGGGTCTTTGGACACAATCGTAATATCCTCTGGTGGACATTGATACATTCTTTTTGACTGCATGTGGATATTATATGTTGGACTTTTGGATTCTTATTATGATTGATTTTATTAAAGATTTAAGATTCACTGCCTCTAGTTCTCCTATTTGTAGAAATCCTTGGTCTGACCCTACTTGGTGAGGAATACGTTACTTCATCCTTGGACAGTGACTGCATAACTCTGTGACTATGCTGAAGCCTTTGGCACCACCTTGTGGATCAGGTGTGGAAGCACCAGTAGAGGCTAGAGTCTCAGGCTTTATTGCATGTTGCAGTGGTATGGAGGCCTCTGGAAGAAGTACCCATATTCAGTACCACTTTAAAGAAGTCCAGGATGCTTGCTGTACATTTATGTAGAAGTATTCAGCTACTTACGCAGATGCAGAAATCTGGTTGTGAGATATAGTCCCAGAGCTAGGTTTTAAAGCAGATAGGAAAACATTTCTAGAGCTTATACTGCTTCGTTATTTGGCTTGCACCTCAATACAAGTTTTAAACATGTATGTAGTGCTACAAGCAGTGCACAGATACACAGAAAGGACAGTTCCTGCTCCGTGGAGCTTACATTCTAATAATGGATATACATAGCATATCTTTTCATTACGGCACACCCAGAACCAATCAGCATTGTATAGACTTTTAAATGCTATCAAATTACCTTTTAAATGTCCCACCCCTCCCCTTCAGTGATTCAGTTCCTGTGGCTGTGATCAGGCAGGGATAGAACATTTTGTTTTACTTGTTTCTAAAACTGATAACTGGTAAAAATTATGAGGCCGGTCAGCATTGGGTGCTGGCTGCATAAGTGCTTCTGTTTAAATTTCCTATCCTACAGAATGCATAATTGTTGGACAAAAGTTATTCATGTGGAGGGTAATTGTAAAAAGGTGCCAAGTCTATTTTTAGGATATCAGCATAACAGGTCAAGTATGTGCTGATATTTTAGTGTGATCATTCATACAAACTATATAGCTGCTATAAATTTTCATGGCTAGATTGTGAAAACATGCATAGTTGGGCGGCCCTCCTACATCCCACCCAAATTCCGGAACCCATGTGAATGCCCTCCTGTGAAGTACTTAAAGAAGAGGTTTTCAACCTAGTATATGCTGAATTTTTTTTGTTGTTGTTGAGGGGGTAAGACTCACAAGGAGGTTATATATGGTGTCCAACATGCAAAACTCAGAATCATCTAAATTTCAGAAAATTATTGAAGACCACCTTGTTCAAGAAGGCTTACGTTCCAGACTCAACCTAAATGACCTCTTCTTGGTTTCAACAACATTTCATTGACCCTTTTATCTTGTATTATCTTATTATCTTTGCTGTTTTATATGATACCTATTTGATTACTATCTTACTATTACATTGTTTAATTGTACTTTTCTGAACTGTAGCCTACCTACGGTTATGTGTAAGCCACATTGAGCCTACAACTAGTGGGAAAATGTGGGGTATAAATGTGTTAAATAAATAAAATAAAAAATAAAATAAATCTTTAAATGGCCCCTGATGCAGGCACTGTCATAACAAAACATGTTGGGCTGGATGACAGATCATAATAAAGTCTGGACATAATTACTTCCTTCTATTGCCAAGTGTCACAGTTACCTGGTGGAATTACCCTGGAAATACCTTGTCACCTGCAGTTAGTGCCCAATTAAAACACTTTACATATTTTAATAAGGCAATTTGTAACATGCAACCACCTTTACCTTTACAAGAGAGCAGATCTTATCACTATAAGCTAATCTTATCACTATTGAGCAAAAATGGTAGCAATAAAATCTGGTTCAAATATTAAACAAAACCCAACCTGTACTGAGAAGAGAGTTTATTTGTTAAAGGTCACAACACATATTGTTTTGTCTACACAGAGGGAAAAGACCTTAGTGACTCTCATATGTGCTATTGGGAGCATATGGAAGAAACTCACAGGAACACCACCATCATTTGTCATAAAAACCCTCCATATTTTATTTAAATTATACCATAACTCATTTTTTAATGAAGTGACAGATTTCTTATTACTATTATTATGGTGATCATAAAATCATAACTCCGTTATCAAGTAACTGTCCAAACTACTTTTCAAAAAATATCAAAATGTATTTATTATTTTTATTCATTTATTAGGATTTATTTACTGCCTTTTTGAAGAAATTCATTCAAAGCAGTGTACAGTATGAATAAATCAAACATGAGCAATAGACAATAACAGCAGTAAAAATATTCAAATAACAATACAAAGTATGGCATAGTATACTACTTGCACTGTCAACACAATATGTAATAGAACATTTTAATTGACAGTGTAGGGTATAAGTAAGATGGAACATATAGATAGGTAAGAGAGTAAGAAAATAAGGTGATTAATTTAAAGAAAGGTGCATATGTGTGTGTGACTAGCAAGTTAGTTACTTCTTCCATTAAAGGTCTGGTTGAAGAGCAAAGCTTTCACCTGCTTCCTGAAGTACAGATAATTCAACAACTGCTTCTCTTTAAAGCAACCTGAAATACAGGAACTTATCTTTATCTGATATAATGCTCCATGGCTCTATGAAGCAGTGGCGTAGCTATGTGGGGCCTAAGGGGGCCTGGGCCCCCATAGATTTGGCCCTGGCTCCCCTGCCGACGATCCCCTTGAACCCCCCTCCAGCCACCAACCCTCCCTACCGCCCGCCCCGCATCAGATACTTTGTTTGCTGGTGGGGGTCCCCGAACCTCGCCAGCCGAAGAGAGTCTTCTTCAGCGCCGGAGTAGCGCCTTCGTTCAACGAAGTTTCTGGTATGATCAGCTGTTTCTGACGCCTTACATCCTGCACGGGGCTACATGCACCCAGACCCCACCTGCCTACCCTCAGCTCCCTCGACAGCCCCCTTCTCCATGCCACCTGGCACCCTGCATTTTAAAAACCTCAATTGGCGGTGCAGCGCCTTGCGTCTTCCTGTGAAAGAAGCAGATTGCCTCGTCATCGGGCCTTCCCTCACTGTGACCCGCCCTCGTGGAAATAGGAAGTTACATCAGAGGAGGGTGGGACTCAGTGAGGAAAGGCCCAACGATGAGGCGATCTGCTTCTTTCACAGGAAGACGCAAGGTGCTGCACCGCCGATTGAGGTTTTAAAAAATGCAGGGTGCCGGTTGGCATGGAGAAGAGGGCTGTCGAGGGAGCTGAGGGTAGGCAGGTGGGGTCTGGGTCGGGTGGGGGACTCAGATAGGAGAATGGGGCTGGAGCTGGAACTAGGGTCTGAGAAGGGGGCAGAAGGGAGAATGGGGCCATGCCTGGGGCAGGGGCAGGTGGGTCTGGGGCTGAAAAGGGGGGCAAATGAGAGAATGGACTGAGACTGAAAAGGGGGGGCCATAATGCAAGGCAGGTGGATGAAGGGGACTGGAAATGGTGGCTGAAAAAGTCGGTAGGTGGGATAAGGGGGCTAGTACTAGAACTGGGGGCTGAAAAGGGGCAGGGGCTGAAACTGTAGGGACTAGGGGCTGAAAAGGGGACAGGGAGAAAGAGGCTGGGGCTGAAGCTCGGGACTGGTGGGAGAAAAGGGCTGGGGCTGAAACTAGGAGCTGAAACTGGGGACTAGTGAGATAGTGGGGCTGGAACTGGGGGCTGAAAAGAGGGGGCAGAGAGAGAGAGAGAGAGAGAGAGAGAGAGAGAGAGAGAGAGAGAGAGAGAGAGAGAGAGAGGGAGGGAGGGGGGCATCCTGGATGGAAGGGAGAGAGAGGGAGGGTAGACCCTGGATGCTGGATGGATGGGAGAGGGAGGGCAAATAGTGGATGGAAGGGGCAGAGAGAAAGGGCAGACAGTGGATAGAAGGGAGAGAGAGAGAGAGAGAGAGAGAGAGCAGACAGTGGTTGGAAGGGGGAGAGAGAGGGCAGACGGGCAGATGGTACATGGAAGGGGTGGAGATAGAGGGCAGACACTAGATGGAAGGGAGAGAGAGGTCAAATAGTGGTTGGAAGGGGTACAGAGAGAGAGAGAGAGAGGGCAGACAGACAGTGGATAGAGGGGACAGGAGAGAGCAGGCAGACACTGGATGGCAGGGAGAGAGTGAAGGCAGATGCTGGATGGAAAGGAGAGAGTGAAGAGAAGATGAGGAAAGCAGAAACCAGAGACAACAAACTGTAAATAAAATATATTTTTTTCTTTTTTTGCTTTAGGTTAAAGTAGTATTGTAGCTGTGTTAATAAATGTTTATAATAGAACATGGAAATAAGATAATCTTTTTATGGACTAATTTTAATACATTTTGACTAACTTTTGGAGAAGAAAACCCCCTTCCTCAGGTGAGGATAGGATACTGTAACAGCAGTATGTTGTATTGTCCTGAGGAAGGAGGTTTTTCCTCTGATAAATGGTATTAACTTATTTTCTATATTTGTTTTATTTCTATTTGTTAATTTGTAAAGCGATGGTAATTGTTAGTTTTTACAAATTTACATCTGCTATCTTTTATTTTGCACAGTACTAGGGAATATTTTCTGTTTCTGTGGTGTTGGATTGTATGCAGAATCTGGCATCTTGAGGATTCAGTTTAATTTTTGTCTAAATAGAAAGTTTATGGTTTCTTATTCTATAGTGAATTAGGGTGTATCTGTGAAAAAGACATGGCTTTCAGTTGGCATTGACTGTTTAGGATCGATGATCTGTACTATTCTGGCTGGTTTAGTTTTACAATAGGTGAATTGATGTTCTAGTGCTCACTGCAGTGTTTAAGATGCTTTCCTTTTCCTTGTGTGACTCGTAGAAATTACTGCTTATGGTATGCTAGAATTGCTCTATAGGTCCTGAGTGTTTTGTATTCTCGGTATGCCTAGTACTAGATTTTGGAGTGGGGGGGGGGGGGGGGGGTGTTAAAAAATGACTGGCCCCAGGTGTCAAATACCCTAGGTATGCCACTGGAGAAAAGATGCATAGACTTGTTCTATAAACACTTCAGTTCTGCTGTGCTTACAGTGCACTGCCAAGGTTATCTGTACAGACTGTTTCTCACCAAACATTACTCTGGGAGAGCTTGCCTGGACCAGAAGGTCATGCTGTTGAAAAGATCTGGAGGAAACAGATAGTTTGGAACCTGTGTTTATTTCTCTTGGGACTTAATCAACAGATGATGTGTGGGTAAAAAGGCAATACAGGCCTAATTTTAAAACTCTATGTCTGATCTTCAGGACTCTGAAAGGAAGTGGCCCTGAGGTCCTGAAGAATAGGCTGATCCTCCTCTAAGGACACTATGGTCATCCCAAGGACTTTCACTAACCACACCCTCGCCAAAAGACATTACACGATGTGATACCCACAAGCGAGCCTTCTCCGGAGTAGCCCCCACACTCTGGAATGCACTCCCTGAAAGGCTGCGCTTAACACAAGACTATCTCTACTTCAGGAAGCTGGTGAAAGCTTGGCTCTTCAACCAAACCTTTAATGGAAGAAGTAACTAACTCGCTAGTCTCACTCACACACACAAGGAGTACTCAGGCTGCATATACTGCAGCAGGACATGTTTATCCACTCCTACCCTAACTCAGATAATATTTAACCATCTCACTGTCATGTCCCCTACCTCAACGCAAGTGGCGTCCTCGGGCTGCACAGGGTCCAGTCAACATGCACACTTGACTGGCACAGCCCTGAGCCATGTGTGTATAGTTCTTCTCTGGCTGCAGGCTCCTTGATTGCTTTCCTTCCATGCACCTGGCTCTGTTCTCTCTCTGCCTGGCTTGCAGGCTCCTTCATTGCTTTGCTTCCAGCCACCTGGGTCTGCTCTTCCTCTGCCTGGCTTCCCTTGCTTCTCTCCTATTGGTCTTCCGGTTCCTCCTTCCCCTGCTCTTGTCCTATGGCTGTGCCCCTTCCCCCTGCTGATGTCAGACGCCAGCACTTTATCAGCTGAGCTCTCCCTAGACTTCTTGCTTCGGCTTCTATTTTGGTAGGTGTTACTTGCTCAGTAGTGTTCTTCTCCTCTACTTTGTTCTTCGTTACTGACTCTGCCTGTACCTGGATTACTCTTGTGTCTGCTGCTTGCCTACTGACTCTGCCTGTACCTGGGTTACTCTTGTGTCTGTTGCCTGCCTACTGACTCTGCCTGTACCTGGATTACTCTTGTGTCTGCTGCCTGCCTACTGACTTTGCCTGTACCTGGATTACTCTTGTGTCTGCTGCCTGCCTCCTGACCTTGCCTGTACCTTTACTCTCTGTCTGCTGCCTGCCTACTGACTCTGCCTGTACCTGGATCACTCTCTTGCCTGCTGCCTGTCTGGCTGTCCCGTTCATCACCCCGCTTCCTGCTCCATCTCGTAAGCCCTGCAGGCCTCCTGCACCTAGGGGCTCAACCTCTGGGGAACGGCGGTCAGTGCAGGTGAAACTCGGGGTTGTCCGGCCGCCAAGCAGAACCTGGTCCGAGTACCGGGCTTGGCAGCGCTGTACTTGGTACAAGAACTCACAGGTCTGACACTCTCTGACCTCATGTGCAACTTTCTTTAATCAGTCACTTTACTTTGTAACTCTTCCTACTTTACCTATCCATTTTAAATCTTTGCTTTATCCTTCACTATCAATTATAATGTTCTATTACGTATGGTGTTGACATTGTAAGTAGTATGCTATGCCATACTTTGTATTGTTATTTGAATATTTTTGACTGCTGTAATTGCCTATCGCTCATTGTTGCTTTACTATTGATCATTTTAAGGCAATGCTACCATCTAGTGGTGATAGATGGTATAGTACTGCCTTTGGCTGCTGCTGGTGCATGTAATTCAGTTTCATTGGTTTGTTTTCCACACTGAAATAATTAAGAGGCCCTTTTACAAAGCCACTGCAAAATCTGGGCTTAGCACATGCTAATGTAGGACTTTCCAATACGCTAAGCCCATTTTTAATGTAGAAGTGCTGAGGCCATGCTAAATATGGTAGTGTAACCATTAGAGCGGGGAAGATCTGTGATGAAATCCATTTCAATATGTGTCTATGGCTTCTTAGGTACAGAAAGTGATTGCAGAAGGCCTCAAGGATGGGCATGAGAAGGTTTGTGGTGAGCACACACAGGACAGGCTGAAACAAATTCTCTTACATCTTTCTTGAGAATGGACCACCAATATGAACGGGAGATGAGCCCTGTGATTCCTCGGATTCCAGGATGACCAGTGATTCTAGAATTGTGCCCCCACTTGAGAACATCCTCCTGAAGTCATCTGGGGACAATAATCTTGCTCAGCGGCACTGATGTGTCAGCAGCGGTCAAGATCCAGGCTGGGTATTAATCTGCAATTAATCTGCAATTTCCCAGAGATGGGAAGGCGGTAGAACCAGTGGCATAGGGGCGTGTCAAGATGGCGTCGAGAACTGGTGAATTGTAAGACACCAGCTAGACTGATCTAAAATGCTTCTTTCTTCTATTAAATATGCCTCATTCTAAACGTAAGGGAACGTTGAGGTTAGTGCCCCCGCCTACCTCATCCTCCTCGCCGATTCAATCCAATCTGGAGCGTTTTTTTCCCCGGGACTCCTCAGAGATTGAGGGGAGCGGAACCCATTGCAGAGATATCCGGAGAAGCGGAGCTACTGCGGGGAAATTAAACATCCCTCTCCCGTCCACCATCATTGTTGAATCCTCCATGTCCAGCGTCGGCTGCGCTCCTAGAGGGAACCCAGAACGCCACCGGAAGTGTGATGAGCGGTTCGCTCAGCGGGGAACTAGGAACGCTGCAAAAGCCTTTGAGACTTGAGGCTCAGAAAATTTCTGACGCCTCGGAGAGAAAGTCGGCGGTAAATCTCGAGAAGATTTGGCTAAAACTGCTTGAACTGAGCTCGACCTTACAGAAGTCATCAGAAGAGGTAAAGGCCCTTAATGTTAAATTTGAAGAACTAAATACCACTGTTGAATCAGTTAAACAAGAACTGTCATTGAGAGTTACATCGTTACAAAATGAAATGACACAAATTCAAGAATTTAAAGCAACAGTTGCTAAGGATAATATGGACATTAGAAGAAAAATCGAACATTTGCAAAATTATAATAGAAGGCTAAACTTATGCTTGTTGAATTTCCCTAAGCTTCCTGGGACAAGCTCATTGGATTTATTTAAAAGATATTTAATAAAGCTATTCCCCCAGTTAACAAGATCTTTTATATACCTAATAGCCCCAAGGGAGCAGAAGGAGAAGAAATGCGAGAAAAAAAGGAAAATATTGATGTGAATAATATTTCCGCTATCCTAGAACAATCTCTGGACAATACAACAGAAAGGGTCACTCTGATTGTTTCTCTTTGAACAAGATTTGAACTCAATTATGAGACTTTACTTCAAAAATATTAATACTACATTTGGAGTTGAGAAAATATGGATTTATCCCGATGTTACGAAATAAACACAGCAGAAGAGGAAAGCTTTTTTGGCTTTGAAAAAGAGGACAATAGAATTGGGGGGGATCCTTTTTTCTAGCCTATCCCTGTAAATGTATAATAAGGTTGGGGCAGACTAAATATGTGTTTTATTTACCTGATCAGCTGAAATCTTTTCTGGTTTCAAAACAACTTAAATAACAACAGTAAAAATAGAGAAAAAAAATGAGGAGTATAACGCTTTAGTGAACATAATCGTATTCCATATAATCTTTAATTCATATCGCCCCCCACCAGATTGTGGTCTAAGAAAGCCATATAATATATTTGCTCAGTTTGACTATATTGAATATGTTTTTTGTATTCCCACTTTAACAAATGTAAATTTTCTTTTTGTAATTGGAGGCTGTATTTCACTTGCCAGGTATATTTTGTTAAAGTATATTAAAAATTCAATAATAAAAAAAAAGAAGTGGAACTAGTGGACATGAATTGAAGGTGAAGGGGGGCAGACTCAGGAGTAATATCAGGAAGTATTTTTTCACAGAGAGGGTGGTGGATACATGGAATGCCCTCCTGCGGGGGGTGGGGGGGGGGTGGTGAAGATTAAAATAGTAATGGAATTCAGACATGCGTGGGATAAACACAAAGGAATCCTGTTTAGAAGGAATGGATCCACGGAATGTTAGCAGAGATTGGGTGGCAACGCCGGTAATTAGGAAACAAAACGGGAGCTGGGCAGACTTCTATAGTCTACACCCTGATCGTGACTGAATAGTTATGGATGAGCTTGAGTGTAAATTTCAAGGGGCTTCGACATTAGCTTCAGAACTTTTAGTACAAGAAGAGTGCTTGGCAGACTTCTACAGTCTGTGCCCTGAGAATGGCAAGTTCAAATCAAACTCGGGTATACATGTAGAGTATCACATACCATGTAAAATGAGTTTATCTTGTTGGGCAGACTGGATGGACCATACAGGTCTTTATCTGCCGTCATTTACTATGTTACTATGGGTCAATAACATGCTGGAGGTTGGACGTCTCTTCACCCACTTCCATAGATCAGGATAGGGCATCTGCCTTATTAGTCTCTGCTGGTCGAAAGTGCAGTTGAAAGTCGAAATGGGAGAAAAGCAAGGACCATCAGGCTTGTTGTGGATTAAATTGATGTGCCTGTTGAATATTTAATAAGCTCTTGTGGTTGGTTAGTACATTGAAGGAAAATTTGGTCCCCTCAAGTAAGTGACCCCACTCTTCCAGTGCCAATTTTATGGCCAAAGGTTCCTGGTCTCCTATTGTGTTGTTTCTCTCGGCTGGAGAAAATGTTTGTGAGAAGAAAGCACAGGGAAGCAATTTCCCACAGGTATGGGTCTGGGATAGGATGGCACCCGCTCCAATAGCTGAGGCATCTACTTCAACCTTTTCCCAGGATCAGGGTGTTAAAGGATTGGAGCAATGGTAAAGGCCTGCTTCAGATGGTCAAACACGGCTACGGCTTCGGGTGGCTAGTCCTGGGGATTCATCTCCTTCCTGGTGAGAGCCATCAACAGTGCTACATTAGCAGAACAATTCAGGATGACTGCCGGTAATAGTTGGTGAAGCCCAGAAACCCCTGGAGAGCTCGGCGGTCCAGAGGCTGAGACCAGTCAAGAATGGCAGACAGCTTGGCCAGATCCATTCAAAGCTCTTGATCAGAGATGATGTACCCTAAACAGGGTAATTCGGAGTGTCCAAAACACATTTTTCCAATTTGGCAAATAGCCGGTTCTGACGCAGGTGGTAGAGCACCATCTTGACGTGCTGCCTATGTTGTTCCAATGAACAGGAGAAGATCAGAATGCCATTGAAATAGACAACAACACATTTGTACAACAGATCTCGGAATTATCATTAATGAAGTTCTGGAAACAGTGGGAGCATTGGCAAAACCAAAGGGTATAACGAGATATTCATAGTGTCCATCTCTGGTGTTGAAGGCTATTTTCCACTTATCACCCTCCTGGATCAGGATGAAGTTATAGGCTCCTTGTAGATCTAGTTTGGTGAAGACACAGGTGCCTTGGAGTCGATCAAAGAGTTCAGAGATGAGTGGTAGGGGATAGTTGTTCTTCACGGTAATTGTATTTAATCCCCTGCAGTCATTGCATAGCTGCAGCCCCCCATCCGTCTTGTCTACAAACAAGAATCCTGCCCCAACCAGGGATGTAAAGGGATTGATGAACCTCTGCTGCAGATTGTCCTTGATACTTAGGTGAAGCAGAAGTAGAGCTGCAATGTGTATGTATTGTATGAAATCCATGTGCATATGAATAGAGTATTCACATACATTTACACCTTTTTTCAGAGTGGGGTAAATTTCTGTATGTGAATTTGGGCACTGTTGCGGGTGGTTCTGGATGCCTTGTTTTATAAAAGCACATAAGTAGTGTACCTCACGGGCTTTTGTCAAAATTAATTGATTTTGACAGGTGACATGTCTACTTCTGGGGTTTCAGCCAATCAGAAGTTAGAACATACCTAAGCCATGCTCACTTCCCACCCCCTTGGATGATGTCACTGGCTATGATATCTTGACGCTGCCCAAGACCCACTCCTTTTGCATAACCATGCCCCTTGTCCCATCTTATTTGCATAACCCCACCCTAAACCCCACCCCTTTTGGTGACATCACAGGAAGTGACATCATAACCACGCCATTTCCAAGATGCCTGACACTACTGTATGTATCACATCACTTCCTGATGCCACTACTAGCCGCCATCTTGGATGGGGGTCATGTGACCTTTTTTTCTCACAGGAAAGCAAATAGACTTTTTGTTTTCTTTTTCTTATAATTTTTTTCTTTCAAAAGGGTACATTGAACTTACTTTTAAAACTGTTTTTACTGAATGACAGCCGTTTTAGGTTTTAAAAGAAAAAGAAGAGACCGACCCTGCTCTTTGCTTTTAGCTTACATAAGAATGCAAGAGCTGGCCCCCCTCCTGTTTTCAAGAGGCAGTTGTGTGAGATTGTTCCCTAAATGGTTGAAGTGAGACAGAAAAAATGCCAGGGGGTTGCTTGTGTAAGATCCGAACTGGGTTTCTCTGCAGCCACTTTGAAAGGAAATCCCCTTTTCTAACTCATCTCGCATCTGAAAAGATTACAATTGCAGGTTCAAGAGTTGTTCTTGTTTGTTTGCTAGTTTGGAACCCTTTTCTGCTTCTTGATCAGGTAATTTATGATGACAATGTTTAGCTACTTCAACAAGAGTCTCATGTGTTTCTGTACTCCAAAGCCCATTAACAAATGCTGTGCTGACACCTGGAACAGCATTCTCTAAAGCATTGTCAGTTCCAGAATATTTCTTAAATTCAGTTGCCAGCTGGTCCCAATATTTTGAAGGATCTTCTACTACTACTACTATTAAACATTTCTATAGCGCTACTAGACTTACGCAGTGCTGTGGTTTCTGTTGGCATGCATTAATTCTATTCCAGTCAGCCTTTGGTTTATATATTTCTGTAACTTTAGTTACTACATCATTACATGTAGCCTTAAATTTGTCCAGGTCAGTGTTTCCCAAGTCCGGTCCTAGAGTACCCTTTGTAAGTCAGGTTTTCAGGATATCCGTAATGAATATGCATGAAAGGATTTACATATAATGGAGGCAGTGTATGCAAATCAAGTTCATACATATTCATTGTGGATATCCTCAAATCCTGACTGGCAAGGGGTACTCCAGGACTGGACTTGGGAGACATTGGTCTAGGCTGTCATCCTCTGTGTAATTAATATTTGGATCCTCTGTGTACCATTTAACTTCCTTAAGGAGTTTATCAGTTTAGTTTCAGGAAGAAGAGTTCTTAAGAGATGAATTTTGTGGTCACCTAGCCAGTGAGGTCTAAACAGCATTGACCCAGACTCTATCTCCCACCTTACCTTCCTCTCTATCACCTGTCTCTACCTACCCATCCATCATATTACTATGTTATACATAATTTCATACTTTACATTACAAAATTCCGTGTTACCTATTACTATGTAAGCCGCATTGAGCCTGCTTTTAGTGGGAAAGTGCGGGATACAAATGTAATAAATAAATAAATTAACATCAGTGTAAGTGGGATTGTGGCCATCAAATACACTACATAGTTTTTTCTGCCACTTTACTGGATCTTCCTCAATATCAGGAAAATCTTTGGCTATGGCTCTAATTTCAGAGACATTCCAAGGGAATGGACTCTCACTAATTTATCTTGTTCTCCAGGCAACAATCGTAATGGATAAGCTGTAACCTTTTCTGCCCTGTTAACTAGTACAAATATGTCTAAGCTTGGCCTTGTTTTGATGCAAGGCACATAACTCAGGATAGTTCAATTTTTATACTCTTTCTAAACTCTCGTGTCAACACTTACAATCAGCAAATGCCATCAAATCTTTATGCATACCTTTTATTTCTGCATCATGAGTATTTTTGGTTATTCTATATATTTCTTGCAGCTCATTAAGATATAAATCATTATACATCTTTTCTTACTCTGCCCCAGCCTTTATAGATTTAGGCTCAGCCCTCTTTATTAAATGTTGCATCAAGCTTGTCTCCTGTAATTGGAAAAGCAATTTTTTTTTCTGTATTGTCCCTGAATCAGATGTTTTCAATTTTGGAAATGTATCAGGATTTCTTCCACTGATCCGCCTTCTACGTGACAGAAAAAGATCTATTATATCTTCTTTCTGTGTAATAATAAGGAGGCAGGGCAGTAGGAGAAAGTACAGGATACAAAGAGGTATGTATCTTTTCAAAATAATCAGCTTTATTTTTAACTTCAGCCAATTTCCTTTCCATTTCACCTTTGACTTCATCAACCTTTTCTCTATTGTATTTTTCAAACCAGATAGAGCATGTGCTTTATCATGTTTTAAACATTCCTCATACCATTTAAAATACTGGACCCACTGATTTTGTGTGATCTTTTTATGTTCTAAGACTTCTCTTAAATGCACACGTGTTTCAAAGCCAAAGGATCTTTCTTGTGGGAAGTACAAAGTGGGATTATTTCTGGTGAAATTATTCCACTTATCCAAATATTTACACGATTCAACACCATAATTAGTGCTCATATAAACTGCTGGTACTGAAAATATGGTCCCAGACTTACTTTTCTGATTTCCCATAATTAATATGCTGAGTGGAATCTCAGAAAAAGCTTATGCTACCATTTCCCTTCCCCAGGAAAAATTTACTGACCTCACCCTTTGGAGCTTAGTTCTGGTTCTCCTCCACTTTGCGAACCAATCAGAATGAGCCTCCTTTTGCTCAGTCTGCCAGATCCTGACTCACAAGATCTGTTATCTGGCTCCTAGCCAGATTATCTTAGATCCACTAAGCTCTGAAAGTTTCTTTCTTTGGACTTTCTGTGCCCTATGCAATTTTGAGCTTCCAATCTACATATATTCCCAATCAATAAACAATGCACAAAAGGCTTAATTTGTTCCTATATAATTTTTGTTTCCCACAAATGTCCTTTACATCAAGAAATATAAATAACCCTATATGTTATATTGTTTCTTAAAATTAAATTTAAACCCAAATTAATTGTAACCAAATAAATTAGGGAAATTTCAAAAATATGTGCACTACTTCACCCACAAGATAGCAGTGCTGATCAATATTACAAATTCTCACAGACTTTTTAGCATAGAATGACTACGGAAAACAGGAAAGCTATTTATTTGGCACGTCTGAGCAACAATTGTCTCTCATAAAAACAATCCAGAATTTAAGAGCAGTGTACTGGTACACACAGAAACCAGAATAACACTGACGCACAGAACACAACACATACCTCTGAAAAAAGGAAATCTCAAACCAATTGTTCGTTAATCATGCAATTTTCTAACATTATTTCAGACTAGAAATGTTAACCCTAAGTTTTCCATATCCACAAGGGTCATATTTATAGGGGAAACTCCTATTAGATTCTACTTTCAAAATAAAGTTGCAGCTCTCAAGTCACTTCATTGGCTCCCTATTCATTTCTGCATATAATTCAAACATCTCTTACTAGCCTATAAGTGCATTCTTTCTGATCTCCTCAGTATCTTTCTTCTCTTACCTTTCCCTATTCCCATCCTTGGGAATTCCATTTACCAGCTAAGTCACTCTTACCAATACCTTCTCCTCCATCCCTAACTTGAGACTGTTCCACCTTGCTGTGCTGTACTCCTGGAATAGGCTTCCTGAGTCAGTATGTCATGCTCTGTCTCTGACATTCAAATGCTGGCTAAAAACCTGCCTTTTCAAGATTGCTATTAACTCTTAACCCCTTATTTGTCTGTTTAATACCCATCTTATTTTAATCATTCCTACAATAAATGAAAGTCCTTAATCTCTTATTTGTCCTGTTCATCTGTCATGAATAGATTGTAAGCGCTCCACATAGTTAAATATCTTTCAAACTTTAAAGAGTGACTTTACTTTAACTTGGACTTCAGAAACTGGGACCCTTAATTCAGAGTAATTATTTACAGTAACCTATATGCCAGTAACTATATGACATTAAAAGGAACCAGTTACAGTCTCTTAAACTCTACCTTTCTATTTCACTATTCTTAGTTACCATTCTTAAAGTAAAGCTGGTTGTCCTCAGAGGGATATCTGGTGGTGAGAGGTTGTACTTTGGTGGTTCTTCTCCTTCAGCTAGATTATGTATCACCTCCTCTCCTGCCTCATTCAGGCTCTGGTGGAAGACAGGATCCCCCGTACCTGTGCTCCCTTGAACAGTCCAGCAGCATTCTTGGCTCTGAGGCTGATTCTCGTTCTTATTCACAGATTGTATTAGTCAAAGACCTTTTATTTTAGTAGAAACGTAGGTGCTGCAACTGGAGGTTATTATGTATTTTTTTGTCCCCTTGCATTGTTGGAAAAGAACTGGCCAGGAACCTAGGAGTCAAAACCCTGGTCCCCTTGCTTGTAGGTACAGCGGCTAGGGATCTGAACCGGCGAGGAACACCCCATCCCACCTTGGCACAGTATTTATACTAGCCCAGACTTTCCTTTGAAATGATGTGTCAGTCAGGAAGGAAGGCACAGCACCTGTTTGAACTTTGTACCTTGTTCTGTACAATTATCCTTTTAAAAACTAATAAAAATTTTCATGAAAAAAAAGAAAAAGTCAGAACTCCTTTATTCTGGTAGAGCAACTGAAGATTCCAGCACTTCTCAGCAAGAACCTTAGTGCTCTCTTCATGTTTATGCAATATGACATACATTAACATTGCAACTTTACTCTATCCCCCCCCCACCAAACTATGCCCCCAGAAATGCATATGCACAGATTATGTTCCAGTAGGCATAATCTTCAAATACATCTACTTTTTCCGTGTATTCTTTAACACAATTGTATAAGAGCATTTTCTGTATGTGAATTACATATGTAAAATACTTTATAAACTGTGGAGAAGGCTCTCTTTCCCATGTGCTGTATAACTGTAAAAATGTATATTTATTTTGGGAAGTGATAGGGGTAATGATCTCAGGCATGTTACATTTGAACTGCATAATTGCTTATTAACTAGTTCCTTTGAATTCTCAAAATGAAGCTATTAGACGTTCTCATGTTTTCTGTGATTGATAAGCTAAAAAGGATAATGAAGTTCTTGCCTGGTAGGGCACTCTAATGCATGTCGTTATGAATGTGTTGCAGCTGAATGGCCTACTAGAATTGGTCGAATGAGGAAAATGTGGAGAACAGCTGAGAATTATCTACAGGAGCAGCTGTACCATAGTCTTTAATGTAAGTGCTTCACTTATGTATGTGCTGGCTAATTCTAATGGGATTTTGTTATGGTTATTTCTTTCTGAAGACTGGGACCAATGAGACTCTGGAATCTAGACTGAAGCTGACAGAGAAGGAGGCAGGTATAGGTAAGAGGCAATGCTCTCTTCCTGCCATAAGGAAGTGCACCAGTGAATCATGGGTAGAGAAAGTGCTTGTTGACATCAAGTTGACGTGTGTGCCTCACACCTAAAGTGTGGGGCCCTGGGTGACCTGCCCAACTCACTCTGG
This sequence comes from Microcaecilia unicolor, assembly GCF_901765095.1. Taxonomy (NCBI): domain Eukaryota; kingdom Metazoa; phylum Chordata; class Amphibia; order Gymnophiona; family Siphonopidae; genus Microcaecilia; species Microcaecilia unicolor. Next base: position 239,439,103 of record NC_044032.1, on the reverse strand, counting down.
TTTGGGGCACTGTCAAACAGAATTGGACCATTGGTTTCTTTTGCCTGTGAATAGTGATGCCCTCTGCCGCTCTGCTTTATTTGGTTACCAGCTCTTTTCAGAGAATGGACATAGACATAATTGGCATTAGTCAATCCTCTGTCTCCACCCTCCACATGGGCTTATTTATTTATTTATTAGGATTTATTTGCCTTTTTGAAGGAATTCACTCAAGGCGGTGCACAGTAAGAATAGATCAAACATGAGCAATAGGCAATTACAGCAGTAAAAATATTCAAATAACAATACAAAGTATGGCATGGTATACTACTTGCAATGACTACACAATACGTAATAGAACATTATAATTGGTAGTGAAGGGTAAGGCAAAGTTGTAACATATAGATGAGTAAGAAAGTAGGAAGAATTAGAAAGTAAGATTTGAAGAAAATTGACTCCTTTCTTGAAGAAGGTTGACTCCTTTCTGGAGGCCATGCTTGTCTAGGTGCCTGATTGTATTTAGAGTTCTTGTACTGAATAGGAGAGGAGGGAAGCTCAAAGGGAGATGATATGCAGAGGATGACGGAAACTGAACCTGTGGCTGAATTTCATTGCTTGATCTTGCCCAAAACCATAACTGAAACTGCACTGCACCCCTTCCCCCCCCCCCCCCCCCAAACAGCAGAAACTGGTCTCCGGTCCCCTCCTTGGAACAAAAGCATTCCTCCCCCCCAAACCCTATAGCTCCCATTTGGCTCCATTGTCAAAATGGTTGCCACGACCTCTGGCAGCAGTCTTGCAAGACTACTACTTGAAGCTGTAGCAGCCATTTTGATAACGGAGTTGGCAAAGGCACAAGTACATGGGGATTGCCCCTGCCCTGACTACACCATTGAACCACCAATGCTTGTAAAGTAGGTTCTGGGGTGAGAAGGGTGGTGGGGGTGAGGGTCCAGGATGGGGGCTGCTTTTGTTCTGGGGGGAGACTAAGAGGGGAGCTGCTTTTGTTCAGGGTGAGAGGGAGGGAGGCAGTGGGGGCTTGTCATGAAATGCCAAGCCACTCGCTTGGGGTTACCCAGCAGCCACTTAGTCTATCCCTAGCACAGCTCAGGTCAGCCTGCACCTGCCATTTGTGCTCTACACTAGCACCCTCCTCCCACCGACAAGGTCACAACCACCTCTAGGCAAGTCTCCCGCTCTCAAATTATCCCCAGTGATTTCTAGGTTACTGGGGCCACACTCCCAGTGGTCCCATAGTTACCAGAAAGCATCACAGACCCAACACACAAACCACCAGGATTCTTTATCAGTCCAGACAGGCAGAGGCAATAAACAATTGTTTACTGGCTTAAAAATATATTGAACAATGAACAGAAAAATGTGCAATCAGCAAACAAAAACAGGTAACTGAAATATGGATCAATTATAACACTAACTAAACATTTGGTTACTTCCTAAAAAAATGCCTGGGGAGATCAGGATATATAGCTGCTCAGCAGTTATCAAATATTAACTGTTTTTTTACAGGGCTTCAGCAAAGAGCTATCTCTCTCTCTCTCTCTCTCTTCTCCTAGGCTGAAACTGTGAAACTATGGTAACCATAGACATTATTGCTTACACTAGCCTCCATAATAAGCAGATTGTGGCAGGAAAAGTTAATTTGGAAGCTCATTTGTGCAACGCAAAACAGGCATTTATCCACTCCCCATTTCAATGTACTAAGGAAACCTATTTAGCCACCCAGACTGTGCCTAATATATTACTTCATGAACATTCTACCCACAGTGCCCTTTATTGGAAATACAAATATGGCAACAGGTCTGGGTGAATCTTGGCCAGGGTGGTGAAGACGTGGGGTGGCTCTCGGGCAATTCTCTCTATTCATGCTGTAGATGGGACCCTTGTGACCTGGACAAATGTCATAGCAAAACTCTTTATGCAATATTTTCAAGGTTTATATATAGCAAAACCTTCCAGCTTGCCCCTGGATATTTCCTCCTTTTTCGAACAGGCTCAGTTGCCCTGCCTGGCACTGGAGGCAATAGAGGCTCTTAATCAGTCCATTTCGACTAAGGAAATACAGTTCACCATAAAATGTTTGCGGGATTATTCTGCCTCTGGGAGCAATGGCTTTTCAGGGGCATTTTTCAAATCTTTACAGATACAATTGGTGGGACCCCTATTGGATTATTATACTACGGTGGTAGAGAGTGGGCAGTTCCCCTTATACGCAGATACAGTGGTGATTACCTTGCTTCCTAAACCTCATAAACCCAGGGATAGGGCGGATTTGTACCACCCTATTTCGCTGATCAATGTACACATAGAGATCTTGTCTAAAATTTTTACAGCTCGATTGGCCACCTACTTGTCAACGCTCATAAGTCCTGCACAAGTGGGCTTTGTTAAGGGACATCAATCAGTTATCAATGTGTAGAAAGTTCTGTTGGCCCTTTCCCATTGTCAGGAGCTGGAGTTACATGCCTTGGCTTTAAGCTTAGATGCCAAGAAGACGTTTGATCAAGTTAGTTGGAACTTTTTGTTTCAAGTACTCCCTAGGTATGGCATTGGGGGCTGGCTTTTGCAAGCTATCCAAGTTTTATACGCCCAACCTCTGGCTCTCTTTTCTATACAGAGGGGCACAAGGCAGGGTTGCCCTCTTTCCCCACTTTTTTTGTTCTCTCTCTTGAACCTTTGTTGTGGGTTATTCTGATCCTCAGATCCCAGGGGTGGTAATGCAGTGCAGCCAAATCAAAGCCCTAGCTTTTGTTGATGATTTGCTGATTCTTCTGACTAGTCCTCAGCAAGCATTTCCTAATTTATTACCTGTAATCGATGTCTTTGGCACCTTTTCAGGCTTTAGGGCTGAACTTGGCAAATTCCAAGGCATTACCACTGTTGGCTGGTCTGTGAGATAATTAGGTGGGCAAGACAGAGGGCAACCACTAAGGTGGAGAAACTGGATCCGCTACGGAAGGAAATGCAGCAACAAAGCAGCAGCGTGATCAACAGGACTCTTCTAAAAAACCAGGGAGACGTGGTGTGGAAAAATATCTATTTTATTTACTATTAAAAGATATTTTTCCACACCTCGTCTCCTTGCGCTGTGATATTTAGGTGTTGTTATCTCTGGGGATGTGGGCTTCCTTTATTCTATTAATGTGGGTCCATTATTGGAGGAAACCTGTCTGAAACTACAAGCGTGGAGAGATTATCCCCTTTCGTTGTGGGGCCAGATAGCACTGTACAACATGATTTTAGTCCCGAAATGGCTGTATGTATTTCAGATGTTGCCCTTATATTTGTATCATAAGGATGAGAAGCTTCTGAATAGGGTGTTGCAGCTTTTTCTCTGGCAAGGCAAGAGACCTCATAGGTTGGTGGAGAAGCTGCAAATCCCTAAGGTGCATGGGGGCATGGGTTTGCTTAGCCTCTGTCGGTTGCCAGTTGCCAGTGGAATGAGACATCTTAATGACTGGTAAAGAGGTACCCAGAATTTTACTTTAACAGAGCTGGAAACTGTTTTGGTCCCTAATGTCTATTTTAGCTTTCTGCTTCACACAGCGCATGTGTTTCTTCCAGGTGTTTTTAAGAAATACCCAGTTTTAAAGTCCTGGAGGGCGATGGGTTGGGTTTGCAGAAGGTATCATTTTTCTTCTTATGTCACTCCTTTTCTCTCTATTTGTGATAACCCTGATTTTCTCCTAGGAATGGGTTCTACTGTTTTTGGCACTTGGACACAAAGGTATCAAGTACATTTCACAAGTTGTGACTGACGAGGGTAAGATGTGCCCATTTGTAGAACTTCAACATACTTACCATCTCACTGGCCGTGATTTTTTGCTTATCTACAACTTCACCATTATGTCCATTCTTTGGCTTCTGAGCATTTGACAGAAGATGCTCAAGAAACAATCTCAGAGGCTTATACATCGGGCTTTCAACAGTGTGTGCCCTTAACCTTTCACCATCGCTATCTACAAGACACCACACCAGATGTGGACTATGCTGCCTTGGCTTTTATGCTTTCAAATCACAAAAGGGTGGTTTCAGTGCCGCATTGAGAACTGCTATATAAGTTTGCCCTTTGAATGTTTCCCCACATTGGGCAGCTTGAGCGGACTGGTGTCCAAAGGGGCTTGCCCAAAGTGTCATATTCCAGCAGCAACTTTGGGTCATATGTTCTGGACCTGTTTGGCAGTGCAATGGTTTTGGACATGATTATTGTCTACTTATCCTCAGATGTGGTCCTTTTCTGTTCAGTGTTCATCTATGCTACATTTTGACTCATGTTTTTGATGCTGGGGCAACTACAGCTGGGAAGACATTTCTTTGCATAGCCATTCTGATGACCTTGGAAGTGATCATGTATGTCTGGCTATCCTCGTTGTATCTGTCACTGCAAAGATGGAGATCCCATATGATATATCAACTGCGGTTGGAGTGCCTTTGGATACAGGATTTTACTGACACACCTGGTGCTAAGTTTTGTGCGACTTGGGAACCTTTTTGGCAAATGTCCATTCAGGCATGTAAGAGAGTTTTAAATATATGACTGTTCCTTTGTGGAGCATAAGGTGTTTGATTTATTATTTTTTCCCCCTTTTTCTTCATGGTGCCATGAGGGTGGGGAGCAAATGAGGGTGGGGCAGGGGTGAGTGGGGTATATATAAACATTTTTGCTGTGTTTCTCTAGTTTTTAAGCTGTTGAAGTTGGAGATTGTGGCTGATAATGTTGGTATATATTGTTTTGTTGGCCTACTCAATAAAGATGATTTAAACACTACCCCCCCACATACTTATTTATTTAGATTTTTGCTCACACCTTTTTCAGTAGCAGCTCAAGGTGAGTTACATTCAGGTACTCTGGATGTTTGATCCTGATCTGTCCTTGCCATTGTCAGGGCTCAGACCATAAAAGTCTGCCCAGCAGTAAGCCTACTTACCAATCATCATTATTTAATTTTAATCTTCCAAGGCAGTATAATGGATAAAAGCAGGAAGAGTTAATTCTTAAAGTACATCCAGGAAATCATTATGTGGTAAGAATATGAATATGTCTCTAGTTCTTCCTATGTCCACCGGGTGGCAGCACAACCTCACAATCATGACAAATCATGACCCAGACTACTTTGCATGATGGTAAGGCTGCCAACTGGATCCAGATCCATAGGACAGTCCTGGGTTTAAACTGAACTCTAGCATAGACAAGTAACCAATGGCTCTTTCTAAAATACTGAGACACTCTATCAGACTTTTTCAAGGAATATATCAAGCGGAGTGCAGTGTTCTTGGATGTTCTGTAAGCGCTTTTGTAGTTGTTTTGAGGAATCCCCGGTAAATGACATTACAATAATCTATCATACTCAAGATCAGGGATTGCACTATCAAGCAATAAAGGAACAAAACAAAGTTATTCCTGAATAGAATGGAAAGCGCAACTCTGATTCAGAGCAAACCACAAGAATACGCATAAGTCAATTATTGTTGACATTTAAAAGCAAGGATCAGAACTCTAAATCTGACTGTCCATTTCCCTGGGTAACCAACAGGGATCTTTCAATATTGGTACTGTGCGATCAGACAACTTGGTACCTGTTAATATTCTAGGAGCATCTGAAATCTTGTAAAAAAAACCAAAAACCTTTTCAGGGTCCCTGTTATGAAGAATTTAGAGTTTGTTCTAAATTACTATACCGCAATTCAAAGCAGTATACAATCAAACAATTAATAAAAGGCAGAGAAAAAAAAAAGAGAGATGGCTCGCCACCATGTGTTGCTCTGGATCCCAAGGCAGAGCCTAATCTTCATCAAACACCTGCTAGAAAACATGGGCTTTGAGAGCTGCTGTAAATCTCGGCAACTGCCTCCTGTTTCCTGTGTTTCAATGCAAGCATCAAGAAAACCCCCCAAACCCCACACTGCAGTGCACTAGTGCTGTCCAATTACAGTGAAAAAAAAGTTTTGATTTGGTACGATTCGATTCTTAAAAAAAAAATTGGTTTTTCGATTCAATTCGATTCGATTTAACTTGATTGAAATAGTGTGGCCCGCATGCTAATATTATAACACACAGCGTAAAACAAAACAAACCAGGCAGCAGCAATTGAACAAAGGCAAACATTAGTGTGAGCATGCCATGCAGTGTTACATAATGTGAAAAGTGGTTAACTCCTACATCTTCCAGTTTTTACTAAGAAAAATCATTTTGTCCACTTTGGCTGGCTTCAGACAACTGCGTCGACCAGATAGAGATAAGAGTTTTCTGTTTTGGTACAGCATAAGACATCACTGAGTGCACTCTTATGCTGTTTCAGTCATCCTTAAATACAAAACAACTTACGCATCTAGTTTTTCCTACATAAGCACACAACTGTGGAATGCATTACCAAAAGCCTTGAAAACAACATACAACCACCCAAACCTCTGGAAATCACTAAAAAACAACCTGTTTAAAAATGCATACCTTACCGATCCAACTTAAATGCCTAATCTCTGCAACACAACCAAACTAAAGCACGTAATGGACATAACACAACTCTTCCATTCTCTGTTTCCCTAATGTGGCTGTGCCACATGAACTTGATCTTACCACAACATCACCCTGTATTTGTTCACACCGGAGCCTGCAAAGGCCTCTCCGGTACTATGTAAGCCACATTGAGCCTACAAATAGGTGGGAAAATGTGGGATACAAATGTAACAAATTAAAAAAAAATTCTAGCTGTTTCATCCTCTTTCTTCTGGTGCTCCTTGGATGTTTCAGTGCTTTTCTGGTGCTTCTTGGCTGTTCTGGCATCTTTCTTCTGGTCCTCCAGTGGTTTTAAGGTTTATCGTCTACATACTGTTCTGCTATTATTTCTCCAGTTAGAAGTTCTTGGATACCATATTGTGTCCACAGGGTATGCAGAAAACATGTTGTTTTCTCTGCTTCTCTCTCCACTGTGCCCAGTAGCAGGCATTCTCGCTTCCAAGGGTGAACTCTTCGGTGGGAGGAAGGGATTTTCCTTGAAGCTCTACAATGCTTCATCCAAAGCTGCCAATAACAAACACAGCCTTTTTAAGGATGTTTTAATTAAACTTGTACAAAAACAGACAACTGCTTTGAAGAAGTCTTGCCATACTTGTTCAGCATGGCTTAAACACTATCCTTTACTTCACCATCTGTTTGTCATCCATTTGATTCCCTGCAATTCTTTAGGATTTAAGAGGTTTCCTGGCTGCTCGACAGAAAGGGCCCTTTTACTAAGCTGCGTAGGTGCCTATGCACGTCCAACGTGTGTCAGTTTTGAGTTACCACCCGGCTACCGTGTGGCCCTTACGGAAAATATTTTAATTTTCTGGCACATGGGTGGTAATCGGCATTGTACACGCATAGACCATTACTGCCTGGTTACCATGTGAGACCTTACCACCAGTAAGGTCTCAGACCCAAAATGGACACGTGGCAATTTTCATTTTGAGGCATGTCCATTTTTGGCAAAAATTAAAAAAAAAAGGCATTTTTTACAGGTGCGCTGAAAAATGATTATGTACCCAAAACACGTGTCTAAACTACCGCAGGCCATTTTTCAACATGCTTTTGTGAAAGAGCCCCTTAGCCCCTTGAACTGAGGACTGGGATCCTCTGGGATCCACTTCAGCACACACACTGGAAATTTTCCTCAAACAGTACCTCTTTCCTTATGCTAGCACTAGATGTGGGCTCTCACATCTCCTTTGTTCTTCTGCTTTCAGTTCAAGCCAGAACCTCCAGAGCTCCACACCTCATGCCTTGCAGTCAGTGATGATCCTAGGTCGGCTGCCACCTGGGGCGATCGCCGATGCGCACCCCTCCCCCCCGGTGCAATGACACCCCCCCAGCGCATCAACACCCTCCCCAGGTGCATCAACCCCCCCCCCCGGGTGCACGCTGCTGGAGGGGTGCAGAGAGCAGCCGTGCACCTGTCGGCTCCGCTGGCTCCCTGCTCCCTCTGCTCCGGAACAGGAAGTAACCTGTTCTGGGGCAGAGGGAGCAGGGAACCAGCGGAGCTGACAGGTGCGCAGCCGCTTTCTGCACCCCACCAGTGGCGTGCACCCGGGGCGGACCGCCCCCACCGCCATGCCCTTGGTACGCCGATGCTTGCAGTGTAGCCAGCATAGAGGAGCAGATAAAATCTCCGTGGAGTTGAGTGGAGAAGTAGCATAATGGTTACTACAGTGAGCTGAAAACCAGGGGAACTGGGCTCAATTCCCACAGCTCCTTGTGCCTCTGGGCAAGTTACTTAACCCTACATTGCCCCAGGTACAAAACAAGTACCTGTGTATATCACATAAACTGCTTTGATTGTAAGTAGAGAAAGGCAGTATATCAAATCACAACTTAAGACTCAAGGGTGATTCTTCACAATATAAAAGCTACAGTCCTTGGAGAAACATAAAAAAAGTGCTACTGCCTCACACAGAAACTCCACACTGCCCCCTAGGGATCTCTGGCTTATACACATTTAGGAAGAACTATCATAATAGGGGGATGACAGAGCAGAATGGTATACACTTAGGGGTCCTTTTACTAAGGTGTGCTGAAAAATGGCCTGTGGTAGTGTAGACGCGTGTTTTGGGCGCGTGCACAATTATTTTTTAGGGCACCTACAAAAAATGCCTTTTTTTGTGCCAAAAATTGACGTGGTAAAATGAAAATTGCCGCATGTCCATTTTGGGTCTGAGACCATACCGCAAGCCATTGACCTAGTGGTAAGGTCTCACACGGTAACCGGCAGTAATGATCTACGTGTGCCAAATTCCATTCGATGCGTGTAACTGCTGCGCGTCGGAAAAGAAAAAATATTTTTCAGATGCGCGTAGCGGACGTGCGGCAAAATTGAAATTACCGCAAGGGCCACGCGGTAACCGGGCCGCAACTCCAATTTAGCATGCATTGGGCGTGCATAGGCGCCTACGCGGCTTAGTAAAAGAGTCCCTAAGGTGTATGGTTTGCATGTCAGGAACATACAGGGCTGGTCCCCATACAGTTTTTAAATCTGTATCAATTTCTTTCTGCAGCTTTTCCTTTGACTTTATCCTGCTTTCTTTGTGGACTCTCTTGATATAAAGGGTTGGTTTGCAGAATACAAGTTAGACTACATTCTGTTCTATTCATTAGCTTATGTGAATGCTCTGCACTATTCTTAGCCCTAGTGCTGGTACGAAGAGTCGGCACCTTTTTATCTGGGGTGATATGCTGCCAGTATGCACATTCCTTTTTCCTTCCTTCCAGAATCAGTCGATAGTAACGGTTGCTTTGCTGAGATTTGGTCCAAATATTGCATAAGAAACTCACCATATGAAAGTACTCAGAAGGACTTGGCAAGAGAAATGTATCCTCTGCATCTCGGAAATGCATAGCAGTTTGCCAAAATTACTACAGAATTTTAAGCTGTGATTGCTGCAGAATTTTCTGTCTCGGCATGTTGGAAGGGTGAGGAAGGGCTGTCTTTTGGAAGGGAGTACTGCTCAGCCTTCTGCCCAATGCGTAACTGTTTCCTATAGAAAGTGAGGAGTCTTTGGGGGGCTTGATTCTGTGAAAATATTGACCTGATGTTTCTAGTTTTTGATCTCACCATTGGCCTTATAACTTTGACTCTGCCTTCAGTCCACCCTAAATTCTTGCCATTTTTAAAACGCATAAATTCTGGACATTTAGTGAGTCGTTTACGAACTGCGCATGCTAATGCCATTAATGTGCTTTGTTTACTGCAAGGCACATTGAATAAAATGGGCCCTGAAGAAGATAACACATGCTGCTGGAGGTAGATAAGATGTGCTAATCAATGGCGTAGCCAGAGGTGGGCCTGGGTGGGCCGGGGCCCATCCACTTAGGGCTCAGGCCCACCCAACAGTAGCACATGCTTAGCGGTAGCTGGTGGGGATCCCAAGCTCCAATAGCTGAAGACTTTCCCCTGATGGTAATGAAAACACTACTCTCCATGATACCGGCACTTGTGTAAGCTCAGTTTCAGCGCATGCCTGCTGCAGACTGCCAAGGTGGAAAGAAGCATTTTCCTGCCAGCTGAGATTTTTTTGGTGGGGGGGAGGGGGGGGGGAGAGAAAGGAAGAACACTTGGTGCCCACCCACTTCTTGCCTAGGCCCACCCAAACTCTGTTGTCTGGCTACACCCCTGGTGCTAATGCCATTAATATGCAGTATCTAGAATTTGTATGTTCTGTAGGGGAGAACGTTTTTTTTTAAAACCCCTCATACGTTTGGCACCTTTAAGTGCTTTTCAGTACATAAAATGCAATATCAGGGCAATTCTGCAAAGAGCACCTGTCAGGGGTTTATTTTATGAAGGAATATAAGGATCTACTTTCCTTTACTGGATTCTGTCGTAACTGGGTATATATAGGATCTAATATTGAAAGCCATTTAAGTGGACAAGAGAGGCATCTGCACCCATAAATCGTGCTCAGCCGGTTGGCTTCTAATATTCGGCAGCATTTAACCAGGCAGTGCTGCTGAATTTGGGGATTAATCAGCCATTTTTAAAGTGGGCAGAAGAGAGGCATTCAAGGGCGGAATCAGAATCTATGCAGATGCCGGCAATATTCAGTGCCAGTGCCCATATACCTAAGTGATCAAATAGGACAGCATAAAAAGTAGTCCTAACTTTGATTGCTTAAGCTATGCAGGTGATGGCATTGAATGCCCCCTCTAGCCCTCTCTTTGGCCATTTTCAAGTCCAAAGCCCACCTCTTTACCACAGCTTTTGACTCCTAACCACTGCTCACTTGCCCTGTCCTTTTATCCTCACCTCTTTATTCCCTTACCCTTAATTGTTCTGTCTATCTGCCTGTCTTATCTAGATTGTAAGCTCTTTGAGCAGGGACTGTCTTTTTTTGTAAATGGTGTACAGTGCTGCGTATGCCTTGTAGCGCTATAGAAATGATAAGTAGTAGTAGTAGTAGTAAAATGTCGGCCAGCAGCTACATAGCTTCCAGCCAGCAATGGAAGATGTGGATGTGCTGTCCTCCCTCTTGCCCCTCCCCAACATGGTCTGACCAGGATACCCCTGAGATCAGCCCCCCAACGAAATCCCCCAAATCAGACTCCCTCCAGCTACCCCCTTGAGCTCAGAACCATCTCCCGAACCCCCCTCACTCACCCCACTCCTAGAACCTACTTCCGATCCCTGGTGGTCTAGAGGGGGTATATGAGTGATTCTCACTCTGCCCTTAGTGGCTCCACCAGTAAAATGGTCACTGTGAACTCTGGTGGGGTGGGGGCTACAAATGGGTGGCTGAGGGAGATATCCAGGAGAGGCAGTCTGAGCTTGTGGGGGTGGGGGGGGCAAGGTTTGGAAGGGCATCTGATCTCTGAGGGTGTTCAGGAGAAGGGATCGAAATCAGTGCAGGCTGGGGTGAGAGGAGGAATATCACAGATCCCACTTATGCAGGTTCTGGCTGAATATTGACCCAGTCCCACATAAGTTTGGGGGGGCCAGCAGCAGTCCGATCTGACCCGGATATTCAGCGACCGGACATGGCCCAGCATCGAATATCCAGGTCTAACTTAGCTGGTGACAGTGCTAGACAGTATTTAGGCAGGAGCAATTTTAGCAGCCATAGAGCTGGTGTGAATGCACCTTAATAGTATTCTAAGCATTGTGCGTGTGTGAGCCCCACCCGTGCTCTGCCCTGTCTCTGCCCCTGTGTACGTTCCCTTGCAAATACGCACTATGCAATTAGAGGCCCTTTTACTAAGCGGTGGTAAGTCCACTGCGGGCTTACTGTGCACCGATCTGGAACTACCACAGCCCAACATGGTCACTGGTGGTAGTTCCACTACCAGCGTGTGGCATTTCTGGCGCTAGTGGAAATATTCAAAAAATATTTCCACAGGGGACTAGTCGGCGGTAATCAGGCAGCTCCGCTCACTAGCGCGGGAGCCCTTACCGCCACCTCAATGGGTGGTGGTAAGTGCTCCCCCTACATGGCCACTCAGTAAGAGCAATCTTACCGAATGGCCATGTCTTTTTTTCGGCCTTTTTACCACAGTGGATAAAAAGGCCATCAGCGCATGGCAAAAATAGTCCCCACTGCTCGCACAGGGCCCTTTTTACCGCAGCTTAGTAAAAGGGCCCCTTGATGTGCATATTTACAGCACAGCGCTTAGGCAGAACATTGGAGTATACAAGAATATATTCTAAATGTTTATATTTTACAGTGTGCTATTTCCTGCTCCTGATCCAGACACATGACCAGGAATGTCTGCTCCGTCTATAGCTAAATGCCTGTGCATTGTGTATCCCCAGGCCTACATTTGGATAAAGGTAGGTAATTTTTTGACAGCTGTTTAACCAGATGAATAGGAAACTGCTCACATATTCAACTTATAAAAATTGTCTTTTAAAGCTGTAACATAACTCATGAAAATGATGATCTTCCCTTCCCTGTTGGCATAAGGGAGCTGCTATCCTGCACACTGGTCACCCCTCGAGTCTATCAGTTAATTAAATTGATCTGTTTTCAGTTTCTGTTCAGTATTGCGAACAGCTCCTTTCAGTTTCTGAACTGTGGGAACATGATGCTACCTGGTACTTTTTCATTTTCTTCAGATGTGTTACAGATTTTGCTAAAAGGCTGGGCAGATGTTTACCATTTCCCCAGCACATTCCCGTTGCCCTGTGCGTTACTCTGAAGACATTTCCTCTTTTGTCTTCTTTGCATTTCGCCCAGACCTTTGCTCATTCTCCGGGAGACTCAGCACATGGGGGCGGATACTCACTCCCCGCCGTTGTCTAGTGAGGATTTATGATTTCGTTAGTTTGGAGATGCATCCTAATCATCGCATTATGTCAGGGTATGGGTCATATGGTAGATGGAAAGTATATGAGCAGGAAACCTACTGTTCACACACTGTGTGGTTGATGTGGCACAGCATAGCTGACCCAAAGTTACTTCTGTTGCAGTGCACAGCTGTGGCTTGTGATGCAGTACTCATTCCATTTTAGAGAAAAAAAAAAGTTAGTTTGTTACCCTTGTATCTTCTGTCTGTTTTCCAGTTATTGTACAGTTCATGTTGAACTTCCTGCTTGGATCTGTCAGGGGTCATTCATTTGATATATCGCCTTTCTGTAGTACAATCAGAAAACATCTCTTAGTTTTAGGCATTCTAGCAGCATCCAAAGCAGGTCGAAGGATCATGGGAAGGGGACACAGGCATCTGTAAATGCTAATAAAAACAGATTTATGATATGAATAACTTTCATTGAAAAGATTTTTCTCTAGAAAAGCTATATAGTACTATAAATCCTATCTACATAATCAGTTACATGTTCTACTAGTGGCCATTGACTAGTCATAGATTGTGGATACTCTGCTGTTCCTGCACTTGCATTTTACCAATGTCTACTGCTATCATATTTCCAAGTTTATTAAAAATTTTCTATCCCACCCTACAGTGGGTACTATTTATTTATTTAGATTTTGCTTACACCTTTTTCAGTAGTAGCTCAAGGTGTGTTACATTCAGGTACACTGGATATTTTTCTGTCCCAGGAGGGCTCACAATCTAAGTTTGTATCTGAGGCAATGGAAGGTTAAGTGACTTGCCCAAGAACACAAAGAGGAGCAGTGGGATTTGAACTGGCCACCTCTGGCTTGCAAGACCATTGCTCCAACCACTAGGCCACACCTCCACATCTAGATGGCATACATTCTAAAATAGGGGGGGGATCAGACTGTTGGCCTAGACTAGCATCTTCAAAAGGATGGGGGGGGGGGAGGGGAGGGATAAAGCAAAAGTCATGTGTGCTCTCATTGCAGGACTCTACCAGAGGTCCACCAGGTCTGGTGTTAGACATTCAGGGGCCTAGGGCAGAAACTGGGTAGGGGACTTCCTGTAGTATGGAGGCCCAGGGCAATTGCCCTGTTTGCCGCCCCTTAACACCGGCCCTGCTGGTCCTTAATGAAGACGGCAGTCACAATAGAAGAAGTAATCCTACATTAGGAGTATTCTTCTTGAAACAGGAAAGTTTTGAGGTCAGATTTAAATTGGGCTAAGGAACAGAGCTGGCATAGCTGTATGGGAAGAGAACTGCAGAGTTCGGGACCCTGTACCGAAAATATTGAGTGTCTAGTGTGTTCGTGATTAATGTCCCTGTAAATTGGCACGTTAAGGCGATTTAGATGGGCTGATCTGAGAGCTTGTGAGGGAAATTATGGCACTAATTAACGCGCAAGATAGGAGGGTTTCTGAAAGGTGGGATGGTGAGTTCTAACCCACACACTTCCTGGTAGTGATGTCATCATTTGGTGCCAAGAGAGAAAGGGATTATAGAGTTTAGCAGTTGTTATGGATAGTCTTTATCTGCCATTATTTTCTTCAAAGTAGACTCAGCCCATGTCAGTCAGCGGGTTTTAAGCCGCTTACAGCCACGGGGTGAATATAACCCCAGATATTCCATGCTAGACTATGTCTGGACTCTGGCATTGAATATGTGTGGTCAGCTGGAACTTGACCAGGCACTGGTCAATATTCAGACTTGTGCTTGATCTGGTTCTGGTGGGTTTTAAAAGAAATCTGTGGAATTTAATTATTTTAAATGACTAAAGTGGTCTCAAGGGAAGAATACATTTTCTCAAGCTGAGTTTGGGGCAAGTCTCTGAGTAAAGGTGTGAAAGGGAAAGGTTTGTTATGAAACATCAAAGATTTGTGAAGTTTTTAGTTTCATTTTGGAAATTAGAACTTTGGCAAAGGGATTCTGTTTTAAAAGCAGAGCTGCTTTAGAACTTTGAGAAGCAGTGCTGAGGGCAGAGGATTCCAATTAAAGAGACAGCGTTCTATTAAGCCAAGGCTGCCTGAAAGTGACTCTGAAGTGAAGCTGGATTTCTGGAAGTCTGCAGTGGCAGAGCAGAGTGAAATGCAGCCTGCTTATTGGAGCAGAACTGAGGTGCTGCACTGGAGATTAGGGTGCAAAGCTCAAATGTGTACAGTGAGGCACCAGGACCTGGAGGTAAAACTGACTACTGCACTTTGAGCTTGAGTGGGGTTCTGAGCCAATATAATTATGCAAGTTTTAGTGTAGGGTTCCCTGAATTATCTTTATTTTTTTAAAAAGCTAGAATGCATGGCCTGCCCTGCCTAAGAAGACACTGATTATAGTAAACATACATCAGGGAGGCATAAGGTTTTGCTTTATTGATTTTATTAAAGAGAGGTCAGTAGTAGGTATTCCTGAATTCCTGTCCTGTCTTCTGGTTCCTGGCTGAGGAACATCTGCTGAACGGTACCCAATGCAAGAAAGCGGTGGAGCTGACAAAGAGGTTTATGTTTTATTATTTTCGTTTAGGTGTGCATACTGACTTATTTTGGGGTTTTAATAATTTTGCTGCATTACAAAAAAAAAAAGACTCTGACATGGAAAAATACTTGCCTGGGTTTGAGTAATACTCACCTGTAATTAGGGGAGAGATTACCTGCAGGAGAAATGTTAAGCTTGAGAATATAGGTCACAAGTACAGGGGTGACAGCAACTTTTAAGAAAGTATTGGAAAGAAAATTGTAATATTTACCTAAGTACTACTTGGGGAACCTGAAAGGAAAAACCCAGGGTTCAGAAAGAAGTACAATTTGGGAAAGAAAATGGAATTAGTGATATAAGAAAAAAACTTACCTGTTTAATTGAGATATTACCTGTAAAAGGGAGAAAATAGCTTCATTGAAATTGCACTTTAGTATAACTTAGCTAAGGTTTTTAACTGAGTTTTAAAATGTTTTCAAGAAATGTTTTTAGAACTTGAGAAGCACTTTACTCTCACGGAGTTTTGGGAAAAGCCCTAAGGTTATCTCTTTAGGAATAATTGTGCAATATAAGTTGGTGTTCCCCTCACTCTAGAAAAAAACAATACTGGTTTTCTTTAGCGGCAATGGTATCAAGGATGGAAGTGTGCTTTGCTTCAGGGGAAATCATCTTACCCCAACACTGTGACCAGTAGCAAAAGTTGGCTACTGTTGAGAAGCAAAGCAGCGTTGAAACCTAGGGGTGGGGGGGGGGGGGGCACTACACAGGCATGTTGTTACTAGCACCCCATTGAAGGGATGCATCAAAGATGTGTGCACTTGGTGAGCTCCTTACTGTATAACTTTATGGTGTTTCATAAAGGGATGATGCTAATTTGAAACTGTTAGATAATGTTGATTTACAGTGCTTAAACTTTGTTGTATTGTTTTGGGGATTTTAGTTATGTGATGCAATACTCCAGGACAGGTATTATGAAGTGCCTGTATTGTGTTTGGGGGTGGAGGTTGGGGGGGAAGGAATTTGATTCTCTGTCTACAGCTATTGTCATTGAAGTAATTAATAAAATGAATGGTACGAACTGGAGCCCTGATCATAGTTCTGCATTATGTTGAAGATTATCTATGAAACTTTCAATGATCACCAAAGGGCCATAACTGAGGTCTCATGGAGAGATCTCTAAATTAAGGAAATGAGCAAGTATTTTGCCTGATATATTGAAGTATTCTGGATAAGTGAATGAGTTGACCAACAGTCACTTGATATCTGATTCACCTTTCCTGAGCCAAATTAATTAAAGCCATTATTTTAGAAGACCTATTTATGTATTGGACATCAGAAAACCGGCATTCAGACACCCATAGTACATGGATGTACAAATCCCAATTTTATAAAGCAGGATATGGATGTCTAAAACTGCAGTAGGTCCTCATGGCAAGGGGGTGTGGTCTGGGCATGTTTTAGGTAGGGGTAGGGAGGGGCCCAAATATGGATATTCAACTCCGATTTCAGAAGGGGAAGAGATGTCTATGTCCAAAAAGATCAATGTTGCTATTTAGACCTGGCACTTGGCACATCCAGGTTACACAAAGTTGCTCTGATTGAGCAACAGTCCACTGGAGGGATTATGGCAAGTCACCTCCTTAATTTCCCAGTGTTTGCTGTCCCCCTTCCTCCCCCAAATGTGAAACTAGCAAGAGATAAGGGGCTGTATGACAGCTTTGGGAACTATGGACTGTTATGGTACTGAAATCGTTTTTTTCAATATATTTATTAGACTTTCATATATACACCAAGAACACCTCTTGTACCACTACAGGAGAACAGTATTTACATGTTATACAGGAAATAACAAAACTTCACAATTACTATCCCGCCTCCTTCCTTAGTCCACACCTAGGGAACCCAAGCCACAATTCTAGGAAAAGAAATGTAAATCAAAACCCCCCCTAAAGGGGAGACACAAATAAAGCGACTCAAAAAGGAGATGTAGAGGATTATTATAACTGAGGTGCTGATCTTATCTCTGCTCCAGGTACCAGAGAAGGGGCACCCGCACCCCCCCGAGAGTCCAGGAACATTTTCAACTGCAAAGGTTCAAAAAACACATACTTCACAGCCTCCATCTTCACCACACATTTACAGGGATAATTGAGCCAAAAAAGGCCCCCCAACTGAAACACAGTAGGGCGCAGCTTCAGAAAAGCTTGCCGCCTCTTCTGCGTAACCTTGGTCACATCAGGATACATCCGAACTTGAACATTCAAAAACTTTTCCTTCCGAAATTTAAAGAACAGCTTCAAAATCCGATCTCTATCAAAATGAGAAATAAATGTCACAATAAGAGTAGCGCGCTCCTGCCGCTCCTCCTCACCCTCCAGCTCCCTAATGAAGTCCAAGGTGTCAAACCGCACAGCAGATTCCTCAACACCAGCCTGCACACCCTGCGCCACTCGTTTAAATGGTTGCAAATAATATATCTGTGAGATAGCCGGGCATGCTGGTTCCGGCACCTTTAACACTTCCAATAGGTATTTTTTAAAAGTCAGAATAGGTGCAGTCAGTTGTTGTTTAGGAAAATTTATCACTCGCAGAGTGTTAGCCCTCTGCCGATTTTCAAGAGCCTCAATCTTCCCGTGTAACCACTTATTTTCTTTAATAAGGGTAGCGTGCACCGATTGAACTGACTTAATGGCCAACTCCTGGGCCTCAGATCTTTCTCCAACCTCCTTTAATTGCTGTCCCATAACAGAAATAGTCTCTAATGGGAGCTGTGAGGTCTGTGACAAAAGCAACATTTTCTTAGAAAGAGAAGTTTCCAATGTCAGCAACGCCTCCCATATTGTTTCCAAAGTGAAATTCGGCGGTTTAGGTAAAAGTGAAGACTTACATAATTCTTCAACGCTCCTCACTGACCCCATGGAGAGACTGGCCCCCTCCTCCAGCAGTCTTCCCCCCGGAGCACCGCCTCCCGACATGCTGAACCTTCTCCCTTCCAGGGACTGCTGTCCTCTCCTATCCGATCCAGGTCCTGTCCCAGGGCCCTCCGCCCCCTCCTCGGAGGCCAGGAAACCCTGTCCGGCCGCATCTCGCACCGAGGCAGGCATGGGAGGCGGCTCCCTCACCTCCGGGCTAAGCTCCGTCTCAAGCGGCAGGGACGCTTCACCTCTCTCCGTCCCTCCCGACACCGAGGCACCCGAACTCAGCTGACTTCCTCCCACCACAACGAAGCGATCCATTGTGCCAGAAGCAGGCCCTGCGGGCGCCGCTGAACCAGGCACCCGCTTGCCCTTCCGCTTCGGCATTCCTTAGGTAAGCTTATTTTAGGCAAACGATCTCTACTGAGCTGCCGCGCTGCACTCCCTTCAGGCCGCCATCTTGGGTCCCCCTGAAATCGTTTTTTAATTAACTTTTTAATAGACCATTGTGCTGGGTTGAGGGGTAGCCTAATGGTTAGTGTAATAGGCTGAGAACCAGGGGACTCATGTTCAAATCCCCTTCATCATTTTGTGATTTTTGCTTTAAAATTGTGAGCCCTCCAGGGACAGAAAAATACCTATAATACATGAATGTAGAAGAAACCTGCAAGCCGGAAGGCTATTGAAGTGGTGTGCATTCATTTACAGTAGATATTTTTCTGTCCCTGGAGGACTTATAATTTAAAAGAAAAAAAAATATCATAAACAGCTGAAGTGGGATTTGAATTTGTGTCCCCTGGTTTTTAGCCCATTGCTCGGCTAGGCTACTCTTCTGCATTGCATGGATGTCTGTGTTGCCATCTTATAACATGGATGTTTGTATACTGTCAGAAAGACATCCATGTTACTTGTTTTGCCTCATTCAAAATTTGGACATTTCAGTTTGTAAAATGGATGTTCACGCTGGAAGTCACCAGCCCATGAATGTTCATTTCTCATGTATTTTAGAACAGGCTATATGTCACCAGATCTGTCCTAAAAATACATGAGAGATGGCCATTCATAGGTGATGTACAGATTTGAATGTCCATATTCTGAGTTGGATATCCTTTCTAAAATGCTGCGCCACACAAACATCCTAATTCTATACATGATGCTCAAAACTGCACGTACAAATTTGGGTACAAGCCAAGTTTGCGCGCACAATTTATTGCCACGTAAGGCAAATAGCTCCGATAATTGGGTGCTAATAATTGATTTATCAGTGTTAATTGGCACTAATTTAAATCTAATGTGTGGATCTTTAGGTGCTGGAATCAGTGTGTACATGTTATATATGGCTCTGAAAAGGGGGTGTGGCCATGGGAGGGGCATGGGTGTGCAGTGTTACAGAATAAGAGAGATCCATGCCTAATTTAGGCATGAGAATTCACGCCAGGTTTCAGTTAGTGTACATCTTCGCACTCAAAATTAGGCACGGATCCCAGCGCCAAACGCAATTCTATAAACTCTGAGCACCGTTTATAGAGTGGCGCTTAGCACTAATTTTTATCAGCACTGATAAATTCAGTGCCATTTACAGAATTTAGCCAAATTGTGCAGATGCAGCTAAAAGATTATTTAAGAGACCCTATTATGTTAGATGAATATCAGTATGGATTCAGCTTTGCATATGGTGCAGAATGTCTTATGTTTCTAGTACTCGTTGTACAGTAGTCATGACAAGATGAATAAAATGGTGTTAATGGAATAACTAGATGTTTCCTCCTCCTTTGATACCATTGATCACTCCACCCTGCTGAAGAGGATACATGACATCAGTTTGGGTCAACCAGTTCACTGGTGGCTGTAATCATGCCCAACGGGTTGGTGTAGAGCAGGGTCACCGAGAGACTGAGCCGGGGCAGGGGCAGGGCCACCGAGCCAGGCCCCCCCTGGACTGCTGCATAGCCAGACTACAAAAATTGTGTGTGTGTGTGGGGGGGGGGGGGGGGGGGGCAGAGCCCAAAGTGGAGGGATGACACATTTTGCCCCACCTCCTTGCCCCCTGCTGCAACGCCACATACTTTGACTGGCAGGGGTCCCCAAGCCCCATCAGCAGAAACCTTCCTCCAGCGCTGTTGTCCGCTGCATTGCCTGCCCTGTGGTTGCTTTTCCCCTCACATTGTACATGTGCAGCCAACTAAACCAGAGGCCCTGAAGCCCTATGTCTGCTCCTCCCCAGTCTCTAGGGGGGCCTGGTACCAGAGTTTTCTCTCTCCTACTCCTGTTGGGACGTGATCAGCCAGGTCCTGTCAGGAGCAGGAGAGAGACTGACCCCAGTGCTGGGCCCCCCTTGGAGGCCGGGCCAGGGGGACTCTTGCTCCCCCTGACCCCCTTGGCAGGCCTGGTGTAGATGAGAACGTATCTGGATAGGAAGTCTTGAGCTAAAGAGTTCTTCAGCACTATCTGCAATTCTCCTTACTATCTACTACCATTATGTAAAGTATTAATGATTTAAGCAATTTCCTATTATATAAATTTGAAGACAATAATATAAATTTTTTTTGCCTTGGTATATTGATCAATAAGGATATATAAAAAAAATTCTATCTTGGGCCAACATAGAAACATAAAAAATGTAGGCAGATAAAGATCATAGTAACATAGTAGATGATGGCAGATAAAGACCTGTACGGTCCATTCAGTCAGCCCAACAAGATAAATTCATTGCATGTGATACTTTAAATGTATACCTGACCTTGATTTATTCTTGCCATTTTCAGGGCACAGACTGTAGAAGTCTGCCCAGCACTGGCTTTGCTTCCCAATTACCGGTGTTGCCACCCAATCTCTGCTAAGCTTCTGTGGATCCATTCCTTCTAAACAGGATTCCTTTGTGTTTATCCCACGTATTTTTGAATTCCGTTGCCTTTTTCATCTCCACCACCTCCTGTGGGAGGGCATTCAAAGTATCTACCACCCTCTCCATGAAAAAATACTTCCCGACATTTTTCACGAGTTTGCCCCCCTTCAACCTCAATTCATGTCCTCTACTTCTACTGCCTTCCCGTCTCCGAAAAAGGTTTGTTTGCGAATGAATACATTTCAAATATTTGAACGTCTATATCATATCACCCCTGTTTCTCCTTTCCTCCAGGGTATACATGTTCAGGTCTGTAAGTTTCTCCTTATACATCTTTCAACGCAAATCCCATACCATTTTTGTAGCTTTTCTTTGCACTGCTTCAAGTCTTTTTACATCCTTAGCAAGATGCAGCCTCCAAAACTGAACACAATACTCCAAGTAGGGCCTCAATAATGATTTGAAGAGGGGCATCAACACCTCCTTTCTTCTGCTGGTTATACCCCTTTCTATGCAGCCTAGCATCCTTCTGCACAAGGCCACCGCCTTGTTGCGTTGTTTCTTTACCTTCAGATCCTCGGACACCATCACCCCCAGGTCCCTCTCCTGAGTCGAGTTTATCAATCTCTCCCCTCCTATCCTGTATCTCTCTTTTGGATTTCTGCACCCCAGGTGCACCACTCTGCACTTTTTGGCATTAAGTTTTAACTCAATTGTGTCAATATAGGGTATAGAGTCTATCACCAGAGTACTGGCTCAACAATTATATAAACACATAAAGTACTCCTTACAACATAGTATCTTCAAATCATATATTAAATAACATGTGCCCAAAATCTACTGCTTTCCTCGGAACTCTCATTCACTCGCACCATTCACTCATACCTTCCCGTTCTCTTTACTACCGTATCATGATGTATTTATCACAAAACTAAATTAATACAAGCAGCTTTCATTTACTTACAGCAACAATGTCATACTCAAAAAACATTGATACTATTATTGATCATACCCGGTCAAACCGTAATGGTAATTTTGATATTTAGTCCAAAATTCAATGTAAAAAATGCTGTATTTCAATGTAAGTTCGTATGATTTAAGAGTGTCTCTCATTGTTTGTTTATTTATTTATTGCATTTGTATCCCACATTTTCCCACGCTCAATGTGGCTTACATCATGAATAGTGGAAATATATTAGAGAATAGACATTTAATTTTAAGAGGCATATTTTCAAAGCACTTTGGGAGGCTAAGTTCCATAGGTTTCTATGGAACTTTGGGAGGCTAAGTGCTTTGAAAATGAGCCTACTGGTGTTACAGAAGGATCATTGGGCAACATGATAGTAGTATAACAAGCAGATATTATAAGACAGTTCTGAATATATGTGGAGGAGTTGTGTATGTTTATGAGGAACCATGTGGCAAGGAAATGGCTACTGAGGAGCCCTGTGCATAATCAATCTCTTCAGCTGATAGTCCTTATATATGATATGTAGTGGGAATTGAACTCAGTTCGCCAGGATCAAAGTCCACTGCACTAACCACTAGGCTACTCCTCCACCATGTAGGCTACCTGTTTCTCTTGTTTTTGTTTACTTTCCTTACGTAAAGATCAGTTGCCATATTTATGGCAGCTTTCAGCTTGGACTATTGATTTTCCACTTCACCTACGCCTACCCATGTCATCAGCTCCTTCTTCAGGTATTGCCCCATTTTACCAAAATCAGTACGTCTGAAATCCAATACTTTGATTTTTTTTTGTGTGTCCACATTCCGCCTTTACCCTCATATTAAGCCATATCATGGGATGATCACTATCACATAGGTGGGCATCCACCCGTATATTGGAAACACTTCTTCCGTTTGTGAGCACTAGATCCAGCATTGACCCTTCTTTAGTGGGTTTTTTCTCCATTTGTCTGAGCAAAGTACTTTGACAGGCGCCCACGATCTCCCTACTTCTTTCCAATTCTTCCGATGGGATGTTCTAATCCACATCAGGCAAGTTGAAATCTCCCAAAAGTAGCACCTCTCCTTTCATACCAAGCTTTTGAATATCTTCTATCAGATCCTTATCCAGCTTCTCCATTTGTGCCGGAAGTCTATAGAGAATACCCGTGTAGATACAGGTTCCATCTTCTCTTTCTAGGACGATCCATAAAGCTTCTTCCATTCCCCAGGTTCCTCGCATTTCAGCCGCTCTGATATTGTTTCTCACATACAGCATCACTCCTCCATCTCCACTCCTCCACTATATGGCCCATCCAGTGTGCCTGTCCATGCCATCTATTCTCCTTATCATTCCCTTAGAGATTCTATGTACTTGTCCCAAGGTCTCTTGAATTCAGATACTGTTTTCATCTCAACCACTTCCATTGGGAGGCTGTTCCACAAATTCATCACCCTTTCCATGAAGTATTCCATGAAGTATTCCATGAAGAAGTATTTCCTCAGGTTACTTTTGAGTCTATCCCCTTTCACCTTCCCTTCATCCTATGTCCCCTTTTTCCAGAGCTTCCTTTCAATTGAAAGAGGCTCGCCTCCTATACATGTATGCCTGGTAGGTATTTAAATGTCTCTATCATTTCTCCCTTCTCCCACCTTTCTTCCAAAGGATACATATTGAGATCTTTTAGTCTCTCCCCATATGCTTTATGATGAAGACCAGCAACCATTTTAGTAGCCACCCTCTGGACCAACTCCATCCTGTTTATATCTTTTTGAATGTGCAGTCTCCAGAATTGTACACAGTATTCTAAGTGAGGTCTCACCAGAGTCTTATACAGGGGCATCATCACCTCCTTTTTCCTATTGGCCATTCCTTTCCCTAAGCACCCAAGCATTCTTCTAGCTTTTGCCGTCACCTTAAGATCATTATACTGGGGTATAATCTGTTCAGGAAAGATAGGGTAGGAAGAAAGCGAGGGGGAGTGGCATTATACGTTAAAGCCACACAACTGCAGAACCTACAGGGTAAGAAAGAGGCACTGTGGGTCAATCTGGAAAGAGAGAATTGACAAACTTTATTTACATTGGTGTCAGTCATCTTTTTGAATCGTCTTCAATGTCCAAAACTCTTGACCCCTTATTTGGCAGCTTGACCCTTAGCAGTAGTACTGCAAGACTACTGCTAGGGTGTCAGAGGTGCCATTTTGAATGTGGGCTCCAACTGATAACAGCTGGGGGGGGGGGGAGAAGTTTGGAGGGTGGAGTGGATGGTAGACGTCAGGGGTGCATAGAGTACATGTGGATGAGTTAGGAAGGTGAGGGTGTTGAAATTATATCAGGGGTGGGTTGAAATGCATTCTGAGAGTTCAGGGAGAGGGGATCTTGTGCTGTCAGAAGGAGTAGGTGGATTATGTCTTGTGGCATAAGTTCCAGCAGTTACAGTGTAGACTGGAAAATTGACATCTGTATGTGAAGTTGCTGGCATTTATATATACAAAGCCCCATGGGATGACACTGTTTTGTGCCCATCTATTTATAAAATTGCTGCTTCCCCTGTTCGTTCTGGCAAATAGACATCTATTTGCTGGTGCCTATATAAGGATTTTTACAAAAGGCTCCTCCAAATACAGGGGGAATTAAGCACATGTCTCAATTCCTATGTTAACAACCTATCTAAATGTAGCTGATCAGTTCAAGATGCTCTGATTGTGTTGATATGTGGGTAGGAGTTTTTGACTTCATGCCCTTCTTTTGCTACTAAAGATCTGAGCATGATCAGTGTGCTTCCACTCTTCAGTTCCAGATGGTGACATTGCAAAGGTGGCAGAATATTGTAACCGTATGGTGTTATGATAATTTGTAACTGATTGTTAGGTTTTAATGTTTATTTCTATTTTGGAAATGACTGTAATCTGCCTTGAACACATCAGGGCTAAGTGGAATATAAATGCCAATTAAATCAAATTAAATTAATTTATGAGGCTCATGTATATTGCAAAGAGTCTAATAATGTGTTATATTAGGGCAGAAGCTGCTCTAAAAACCATACAAGTAGTGTTGGTCTGTTTTTATAGATTTGTAGGGCTTCTGAACTCCATTGTTAAGAAAAAGGATGTGATTATTTTTGTTTGATGAACTTACTCAGCAACTCTCTTCCTATCTTCCCCAACCCCTGCCAGCTGAAGTCCTCTTCTCCGGCGCGACCGCATTGCTGATCTGCAAGGGCAGGCTTCTGTTTCAGTGAGTCTGATGTCCTGCAAAGGTACCCGGCGGCGGGGGAGGGTTGGCGGCGGGGGGAAGAGGGGGTCGAAAGGGTTGGCGCCGGGGGGATCAAAGGTGGTGGTGGTGGCGGGGGTGGGTCAAAATGGCGGGGGAGGGGGGGGTCGGCGGCGCCAGGGGGGGCTAAAATGTGCCCCTCACCTCAGGTTCTGGACCCCCTTCCCGCCGGTCTGGCTACGCCCCTGCCTTAGACATCCGTACGCAGCTCTACCGTGAGTCTTTCTGCATCAGGGCCAATGTGTGGTAACTCCTTCATGTAACAGTAAAGCACAGTCATTGCCCCCTTCTCTGTTAACTATTAACGGTTGCAGTTAGCGCAGAGTACACTTAGGGGCTATTTTACAAAGCAGCGGTAGAGTTACCGTTGCTTTGTCGCGTCCCGGCACTACTACTGGCTCACCGTGGGAGCTGGTGGTAATGACACCACAGCACATGCCATTTCTGCCAAGACCAGAAAATATATATTTTTTAAATTGGGCAGTGCCTCGTGCTGCCACTGCCTGGTTTGCACGGGGGCCCTTACTACCCCCTAAATAGGTGGTGGTAAGGGCTACCCCCAGAAATGGTCATGCAGCAAGTGTTTACTTACTGCACAGCCATTTTCTTTTGTTGACACTTTGCCAGCTGTGGTAAAATGGGCCTCGGCAAGAGAAAAGCTAGGACCTGTCAAACCAGGCCTTGGTGGTCCAGTGGACCCCAGGCCCTCTACTCCCTAAGGACCTGGAGGTCCAGTGGACCCCAGACCCACTGACCCCCCCCCCAAACCTCCAAAGCATGTATGGGTCTGGAGGTCTGGTGAACCCCTAGTCCCCCACAAAGTATGTAAGGACCTGGAGGTCTGGTGGACCCCTAGACCCTCAAAGATGTAACACCCCCCAAATTAAAACCATGGTGGTCAAGTGGGATCCACCTCCCACAGCTAGCCCTGGTGGTCTAGCGATGGGCCCCCCCCAATTGATCCTACCTTCGAGAAGAAGGAGGAGGGACTAGCCTTCCCTCCTTCCTCCTCCTGCCGAGCTGGGGCACCCCCTCAAAATGGCAGCACTCTGCCCTGCCTGGTGCATCCTGGGATGCACTGGGTGGGGCTTAACTTCCATATAAGGGAGAAAAGCTTTTCAAAGATAAGTGCTTCGTTACTCTTTTGGGTGTTACTTGAAATTTTTCATCACCACAAATGAAAAAAATATAATCATTTTGAAGAATCAACTTGTGATTATTAAAAAGAATTTCAATAAATTGGGAGATTATTATTAGACCAATGAAAGATAAGAATCCTGATGCAAGTGGCACAGATCTGATCGCTATTTGTGGGTCTCTGAGGTCTTTTCTCCCAATTAAAAAAAAAAGTAATTTGAAAATAGGGATCATTATTGCAGCACTGGCAAAAATTATTGTGTTGGTATAGTTTACCGTGCCATTGGACAAGTGTGTGACTGCACTTTTCCGACTGGTTTCTTCCCATTTCTCCCTAATGCCCTGGCAAACCCTAGTGCTAGCTCCAAGCTGGTGCAGGGTTTGCTGCGGGAGCAGCGCCCTTTTTTTGTGTGCTGCCCGCTGAGCATTGGGGAGGAATGCAAATGACCCTATTTAGCATGCATTTGTAAGCAATTTGCATTCAGAGCCAGCAAGCTCATCATTTCAAGCACTCGCCAGCTGTGAACATTTTGCGGTAGCAAGTGTGGGTGCTTATCCAGTGCTAATGGCCACTAGCATTCACATTTGCTTCTGATCATCTGTGTGTCTGTGATTTACCATGAGCTAGCGAGGCCCATGCTTGATTTGTCTTAGTTACTATGGGGGCTTTTTACTAAAGCTTAGCTCAGGTTATCCGCAGCAGGAATAAAATGGGCCCTGCTGCAGATAACTCAAGCTAAGCTTTAGTAAAATACCCCCTATATTAGCAAAAGCAGAATCATTTAACTTTGTTCTGCAGTCCCATCACACAAATTGTATAGATTTTCTTAGGATAACTTCCTTATGCAGAAAGAAATTGTTTGCAGTAACAGTCTACCCACCTATTAATGTACATATAGTAAAGGGATATATTCAGTTTGGCCAACTCCCGCGGTTGGCAGCGAACCTGGAAATTCAGTGTCGGGCCATATCTGGTGACTGGCATTAAATTTCTGGGGTTTTTTGGTTGCTATGAACATAACCGGTTAAGTCGATATTCTTTGGTTGACTGGCTAAGTTATAACGGCCAAAGATAAACCTGTAGGTCTATCTGGATGCTAAACTTAGCTGGTCAGCCGGTGAATATTGACACTGACTGGTTATGATGCAGGACATAGCCGGTGACCAGGCTAGCTGCTAAGTGCTACATTCAGCACGAGATACCCGGCTATCTCATGCTGAATATTAGCGTTTAGCCAGTTTAAGGCTATTTAACCGGCCAGGAGCCATTCCTAGCCAATTAAATAGCACTGAGTATCGGGGGGTGGGGGGGGGGGGGGGAGGGGGGTAGGTATTTTGGCCCAAACTCATCAAACATTTTAGAGGTGATGCTATAATGTGGTGCCTTGAATTAGGTGCCACAGTGGGGTGCGATGAGCACCTATTTTATAACAACACTTAGGCGTGCATAAGACATTATAAAATTGTAGAGTAAACCCGCTTTGGTATGCCAAACGTTGGGCACAATCACTTACACCAGGTCAATGCCATACAATGCATTCAACTAATAATATTCTATAAATTGCGCACATTGCTTGGAGCCATATCCATGGCCTATCCATGCTCCGCCCATGTGTACTCCCCCTTTGCAGTTCCATGCCATTTTGGCATGTGTCTGCCAATTAGGTCTTACACAAGCAAGGTGCCCGTAAGTGCACATACTCATTTATAAAATTGCCTCCTTTGTGACTTGCAGATCTTTGCTCCAGCCATTTTCTCTATTTCTCAAACCGAATTCTTCAGCATGGCATTCATTCAAGCTACTTTGATTTTCTTGCATCTTTAGCCACCCTAGATCCACTTCTATCTGGTTTCCACACTCCACATTCCAGGGAAATAGCTCTTGCCTATGTTTTCAGTGATCTCTTTTTGACCCAGACCAGTGCCTCTAGTAAAAACTCATCCTTCTGGACCTGTCTACTGTGTTCCACACTGTTGATCACCATCTACTCCTTGACACTTTGTCCTCACTTGCATTTTAGGACTTAATCCTGTCTTGATTCTAAGTCGAGGAGTAACCCAGTGGTTAGAGCAGTAGACTGAGCACCAGGGAAGCCTGGCTGAATCCCAATGCCACATCCTGGGTAAGTCACTTAACCCCCCAATGCCTCAGGACCACACTTAGGGGGCCTTTTACTAAAGCTTAGCATGTGATAAATGCTAAGAATTCAATTTTATACCTATGGGAGTCTTAGCATTTAGCACACACTAACAGAATTAGCATATACTAAGCTTTAGTAAAAGGGCCCTTTAGATTATAAGCCCTCCAGAAAAATACCTACAAAGCAATTTTATAATGGGGCCCCCTCAGTTACACACCACTTGTGCACTGTCACCAGGGGGCGCTCTTGCACCTGCTTGAATCCGTAGCACCATATATTGGCTATAGAGGCAAAGACTTCTTTGGTTTCCAGGGACATGTCTAGCTCTAGACACTTTCAAGTGTGACATAGACACTGAATCAAGTGGCTTAGAAGGCCATATATTTTAATACCTTCAAAGAAACAAGCTAAACAAAATACCTTTCTAATCAGATTGCCTGAAAAAGTGTCTCAGGATTTTTTTTTTTTAATATTCCTGCCATTCCACAAATATCCAGGGTTGGTCTGCTGCCTTACAAGCAATGTTACTCTCCCCTTCAAGCTTTTCCTGCAACCCATTTTCTTAAGGACCCTTCTCAGAGGGTGCTGTCCCGCTCAGTCCTGCTCTTAGACCTAGTCCAGGTTTTTCTATTCACAGCACAAGCATACTATCACTTTTCTAATAACGTTGCTAACTTTCTGCCCCTCTTTCTATCAGATTCCAATCCTGTCTTAGGCATGCCTCTGTGCACAGAACTACTTCTGACCACTTCCTAGGGTTTCTACCAGGGTGGAACACTTCAGATGCTTAACTCATTACTCTGGGGAGAAAGCATGCTGTTACCTCCTTCCCAGTTTGGCTTCTTGCTTAGGGTAGCCCTTCTCTGTTTCTTTGCCCCTCATGGTATAATCATGGAACCTGACAAAGATGTCTGATCGATGACCACTTTGCACAGGGCTCCATGCATGATGAACGTGTTCTGTCATAATGGGTGTCACTTGCTCCATCACTGCTATGCAGTCAACATGCTCGGACAACTCTTGGGCTTCCGGAATGTTAAGTTCTGTCAATGCACTCTAGTTTTGAAATCCTTACGCTTTTCTGCCATTTCAAAATGTATTTATTTTGTCCATCGCATCTAGCCTCTTTTCCATCTCAGTCAAGGAATTTGCTTGTTCTTCCACTCTTCCTTCTACTTCCTCTACCCTGCATCCCACCTTAGTGACTTCTTGACTGTTCTGATATCCTGTACTTCATCCCCGTTAGATCTCACTGTAGTTCCTTGAACCATGCTCTCATTTCACTCTATAGCCCCCGTTCCAGTTCACTATCCTTGGGAGAGGAGGCTCTACTGCATGTTGAAGACTTTTCTTTGACTAACATTGATTTGTTGCCATTTTCCTCCTCTCTCCATGCAAAACGCCTATGCTTTTGCATTCCCAGAGATCTATCAGTATTTTCCATGTGGTTATGCTTCACTTTATACTCCAATGGTTCATTAACTTCAGTGATCTATTACTGTTGGTTGATGGCTATTTTAATGGAAGATACTAGTTATTATTTATCTTCAGCCTAGCAAAGCTAGTAGTGATGTCACTTCCTCCAAAACCTCACCTTGTTGATGTTACTCTTACATCTTAAACTTTGGCTATCCTTGATCGTAGCCTTGTCAATTTTAACCAGCCTCTTATTTGTCTGCATAATTAAGCTGTAAGTGCCACAGAATAAGAACTGTTTATAATGTACAGCGTTAACTAACAGCATGGAAATGATAAGTAGTAATAGGACCATTTCCATGAAATTGGAAAATAAATAATTGTAAAGAGGCCCTGGTTCTGAGATAAGAAGGAGCAGGGTCGGTTTTAGACATAGTGGGGCCCAGGGCAGAAATTAAAGAGGGGGCCCCTGATCCCCCTCCCCCCCAATCTCCCCACCTGCATTGCTACTATGTGGTCTGGGCATCTCTTCTCCTTCTCCCCACCACAGTCCATCTCCCTCCCTTCCCCTTACCCTGCGATATTATTTAAAAAACTTTATTTCCTTTCTCCGAGGGGCCCTGGCATGGCAGCTATCCTCAAAAGCTGCCTTCAACTGTCCCTCTCTGCCATGATCCACCTAGGTGGAAACAGGAAATTGCATCATAGGGGTGGACCCGGTGGATTGCGGCAGAGAGGGAAAGGTTTGGTGTAGCCACAGGCAGTTTGTGAGAGTGGCTGCCACACCGGGGCCTCTCTGAGAAGGGAAATACATTTTTAAAGAAGATCGGGAAGGGAGGAGGAGATAGTCTGTGGTGGGGAGAAGGGGAACAGATGCCTGGACCGCAGGGCCCCCTGGAGCTGTGGGGCCCAAGGCAGCTGTCCTGTTTGCCCCCCCCCCCCTAGCGCCAGCCCTGAGGAGTAGGGTTGACTTGCCAGCACATCACCACCTTGAACTGACTTTCACACTACAATGAATGTAGTACAAGAGCTCAGAGTTTATACAATAAATGCAGGATGTAATAACGTACAGAAGAGTGAAAGATGACACTTGCTTGAAAGACCCAAGAGACATAAAAGCACAAACACAGCTGTCTCTTTAACATACAAAGCAGGGCAAAATCTATACAATGGGAGAGATTTGTTTCTTGCTCTTCCCCACATGCGTATTATTTTTCTAAACATGTAACATTTTTGGTAAATGCTGCCTGGGGGAGGGGAGGGAGGTTTGAGCAGAGGGGGTGCTCAGAGGCCCATCTTTGTTCTTCTGGGGATAAAGGATGAAGGTTCACATAACAGAGCCCATGTAAGGTTGCTACGTTACTTATAAATGCAGACCTATAATTAGCTTTGGAGCATTAGATGAGCCACATTTTAATCCTGAAAAGTACAGCCCACATTAATATCCAATTATGCAGTTTTATTAATTATCTTGGGGGCTTAAGTTGCATGCATATCAGCATTATCATTTGGGAACCTTAATGTCCATGTGAAGAATGTGCACTGATCTTAGTGTGGGTATTAGCTAATGCTTACATTAACTTCCACCTAACACAGGCGTTAATGCTAACACCCATTAGTAATCAGCCCTTGAAGTTTATAAAGGTAACAAAGTGTAAGTGCTGAAATTTTCCTTCGTACCCTACATCCGCACCATGGTGTACTCCTATGTCATTGTTGTAAGTAGAGAATGACACGGGAACAAAATTTGTCCCAGTTCTGTCTCCATGGGTTCTGTCTTCATCCCCGCCCCGCACCTGCAGGCCCCGTCTCCATCCCTGTCCCGTCCCCGCAGGCTCTGGCTCCGACCCTACCCCATCCCCGCAGGTTCTGTCCCTGTCCATCCCTGTGGGCTCTGTTTTCATCTGCAGAAGCCTCAAACACTTATGGTTTTATATTTAAATTTTTATTAAAGTATAAAAAGGAACAATATGCTGTGTAACTGATGTGTATAAATTGCAAATAGAAAACAACAATGAGTAGCTATATTAACCCTCCCACCACCACCACCCTCTACTCTTCCAACCCCAACAATAGCTGGCTTCCACTACCCCAAGGAATCCTAATCCACCCTGTTAAAATGTCCAGGGGTACAAAATACAACCTGTTCTATATGACCTAGAGGGGAGAAATATGCCCTATAAAGCACTGTTGTGATTTTTTAAATCTGCGGATGAATAAGAAGTCATCAACAATTTCAGGATTCAGTCTAGCTCTCCTGTCTTCCACAGTTCTTCCTGCAATAGAATATGTCTTCTTAGAAGATGTGCTGGTAGCAGGAGGTACAGGATCCCCCATGCAAATTTTGCTAGCTGTGGCCAGCATGTTTGCTTGTTTTTCCAAAAAAATAAAAATATTGTTGTCTGCATCAATCAAACATAAATATCAGTCCAGTTCATTAACAGGCTTCAAAGTAGAAAGTGACACAGGGACAAACTTTGTCCCCGTCCTCATGGGCTCTGTCCCCATTCCTGCTCTATCCCCATCCCCGCGGTTACCGCAGGTCCCCGTCCCCGTGTCATTCTCTAGTTGTAAGGAAGGACGTAGCCAGATGGACAATTTTGGGTGGGCCTGAGCCCAAGGTGGGTGGGCATAGAATTCACCCCCCATCCCCCTCTGGTTTGCTCCTCTCTCCACCCCTCTCTGCCCACAAACCCCAAATATTAAATAATTGAGCTGGTGGGGATCCCCAAACCCCGCCAGCTGAAGATTTTCTCCTCCTTCTCGAGGAGCCAGCACTCTTCCAAACTGCAGCCAGCAGCACTTGCCTCAAACTGATGCTGCTGCCAATAGGCCGTGCATGCTCAGTGCTTTTGTATGTGCAAAAACTGAGCATGTGCAGAAGGGCCTGTCTCAGCGCCAGCTCAAGGCAACTGCTGTTAGCTGACATTTGGAAGAGCGAGGGCTGCCCAAGGAGAAAAAATCTTCAGCTGGCAAGGTTTGGGGATCCCCACCAGCCACAGAAAGAATGTCACAATTTTGGGTGGGCTACGCCACTGGACATGTAAGTCTTGTGAGAACCACTAGCTGCTTGTGTTCCCTTCTTACTGCCATACTACAGATGCTGCTTGTTCTCTGAGTTTGCTTTTCTTCTTCACCACTAAGGATCTAAATATTTTGCTGAAATCCAGTGTCATTTTTGCCTTCATCATCTCACATGGGGAGGCTGTTCCATGTACTTATCACCCTTTCTATGAAGAAATAATTCCTTGCATTATGCCTCAATTTAGCACTCCTCCCCTCCCCCTCCCCGGCCACCCTATCGTACAACTTCCTTTCCACCACATCATGTAGGTTTGGGATTCTCAGCTCCGTCTAGGCCAAGCATGCGGTTGATTGAGGCCAGGTCTTGCCCCAAGCATTCACTTTTTGGCTGTCCTCCCCCATTAATTTTTTTATTGGTCGCATTTTTTAAACACACATTAGAACGTTTTAAAAATGTACAAATCAATCATACATATGTTAATTCATAAGTTAATACGCATTAAGAACCCCTTTTACAAAGGTGCGTAGGCGCCTACGTGCATCCAACGCACATCAGTTTGAAACTACTGTTCCGTTTTTTATGTGCGTCCGAAAATATTTTTTATTTTCTACTGCATGGCACTAACCGGGCGGTAATTACCGCTCGGTTAATGCGTGAGACCTTATCGCTAAGTCAATGGGTGGCAGTAAGGTCTCAGGCCCAAAATGGATGCACGCCAATTTGTATTTTGCCGCACATCCATTTTCAGCCAAAAAAGGCCTTTTTTACAGGCGCACTGAAAAATGGACCTGCGCATGTCCAAAACGCGCCTACACTAGCGCAGGCCATTTTTCAGCGCGCCTTAGTAAAAAGACCCCTAAATCAATTTGCATGCACTAACATTTTTAAATTGTATTAAAAAACTGAATGTGTGTTAATAAATGTACATCTCCAGTCTTTGCTGCCAAAACAATAGCCAAAATACTGCCCCTCGACAGGGCTGGCCCAACTGCTAGACAGCACTAGGCAAGGCATCGGGGTTTTTTTTTTTTTTTTGGAGGGGAATGGTAACCCTAGTATCGAGGAACATTTGGAGTCAAAGCAAAATAGGTTCTGAAATGCACACAAACTGAAGGAAATAACAAGAGGTGCTTTTACTAGCTGGGAGGGGAAAAAACAGGTCTGGATTCTTGTGGTTGACCTGGGTTTGGAGGCCCACTTATGCTGGTCTCTGATGCTCTATTTTGAGGGATTTGAATGTCTCCTGAGTCAGTCATGTCCTTCTTTTCAGCAGATTCTCAAACTGCTTGCTCAATCCACTCTATTGGCTGAAGAGACCCCCAAGGCATCACATTGATAAGGAGACAAATGATTTCCTGTTTAAAACGGCTGTGCTCAGGTAAAGGTACTTTTTGGCTTCTGTTCCATCCTGTACCGTGAGCAGCATACTGTACATACCTTACACATGGACTTTGTACACTCTGCTTTATTTGACTGAAGATGGAATGAATCCAAAAGATCTGATTTCAAGTTGTTATTGCAGCATGGGGTGGTGCTGTTGACGTCTCGTCTTTTGCTTGTCTCCAAACATTGCTTTCATTGGCAGTTTCCTGCTTTCCTAATTTGTTATTCTTCTCTTCCTTCTCTGGTCTTTTCCCTTGGACATGTCCCAAGTGTATGAGAGATACACAGAAAGTTGTTCTTCCATATGATGAGGCGTAGTGTTCATTTGGAGAGCTTCTTACACGATTCTTGCATTGTCCCCAGAATACGGATTCACTGTGACATCAGGGGCATAATTTTATTCTGTGTTAATGTGAAAGAATACGGCTAGAATCACAACTTCAGCTAGGCTTTTTAAATATACTTTTAAGCGAGCAGAAATCTGTGAATTTCAACAATTGTTCTAATTTTGTTTGTCTTTAAGCACTCTGGTTTTTGATTTCTGAAACCTTGTTAAGATATGTCATTTCTTGCATAAGAAATGAAAATGTAACTGAGCCTCAGATCTGGTCCACGAAGCTCCAGTTCTGAATGTAGTGACCCCCTCCATCTGAACCCAAAGGGACTCACCCTTGGTGCTGCAAATAGCAGTCCTGTTTCTTAAGTACACGTGATTATCTCTCATTTTTAATAAAGAAGAGAAAACTGTCCAGAGAATCAGTTTGTAAGAAAAGTCAGTTCTGCAGCTCTCTGTCCAAATGTTGCAAAGTACAATCAAGAATGATATTTTAATTCCATTGTGGATGCTTCTACTTTAAAAATGCAAAAATCTCTATGAGAAAAGAGGAAGAAAGTATGTGTTATGGCAAGATTCCATACACACATTTGGTGTAGGTATATTTATTTATTGGGATTTATTAACTGCCTTTATGAAGAGATTTCCCCAAGGCGATGTACAGTAGGTACAGTTTAGCATCAAACTTAAATTTTGTTAACAGCATAACAATAATAAAATGAACAAGTAAAGACAGAGACGGAATGAAAGAGGAAAACTTGAAAGCACAAATTGAGACCTAATAATAGGACTACCCAGAGGCGGCTCCCGACCATTAGGCCACCTGAGGCGGGGGCCTCAGTTGGCACTCTTCAGGGAACGGCATCTCTCCCTTCCTTCCTGCATCCCGTTCACAGTGTTTACCAGTTTTGTCACATTCCAAACCCAGCAGCGGCAGAGATTCCCATACGCTGTCATGCTGCCGGCACCCACCTCTTCCCTTTACTGTGGCCAGCCCACAAATTCGGGAATAACTTGTATAAAATGTTTGTATGTTTGGGTTGCTTGCCAGGTACCCTTGACCTGGATTGGCTTCTGTCGGGGACAGGATGCTGGGCTCGATGGACCTTTGGTCTTTTCCCAGTATGGCATTACTTATGTACTTATGTAGAGGCTCCGGGAGTCCTGTTTCATCAGAGTCTCAGGCAGCCACAGTCAAGGAAAGAGGTGGGTGCTGGCAGCAGGGCAGCGTATGGGAATTGCTGCCGGGTTTGGAATGTGTGTGAGTGTGTGGGTGGGGGGGGGGGGGGCGGCATCTTAGCGCCACCTCAGGCAGCATCTTGCCGTGGGCTGGCACTGGGACTACCATGAAACAGGATCAAAAATATATACACATTTAACAGCACTGAAATTCACATAACAGAGATATAATATGATGTAAGTATAATAGTGATGGAGTATCTAATAAGCACACATTAGAACATTCAAATAACATTGCTATGATACTAATGCTTTTTTACAATACAGTTACCATATAGCTGAGGGGCCAAGTGCAGATATATAGATGGGGACAAGAGTCAGTTGGGATAAATAAATGGGTGGCTAAACTGAAGGCACGTTTTTTGTACAGTTAGTCAAGATATAAGGAACTGGTCTAAGTTACAGTGTGTGTAGCAAGCTAGTCCAGGTGCAGAACATGTGTATAATCAGTCACCCTATGTATTAAAGGCTTAGAAGAAGAGCTAGGCTTTTACCTGCTTCCTGAAGTAGAGGGGTGAAGTTTGGGCGAAGTAAGGACTTCCATGCATACATTATAAAATTTGTATGATCATGTGTATTGTACACAGACATGCGTTGGTGTAAATGTATGCGGGTTCATTTTCCCTGCAAGTTCTGTAGTAGTTGTGCTAGTATTTTATGAAGACACATGGAGGGACATTTTGGAAAGAACATGCAAGTCAGAATGTCCCAAACGGACGTCCATCTTACATGTATTTTTGAACAGGAAATATGTCAAGATTTCCTGTTTGAAAATATGTGAGATGGAAGTGCATACGCTGGAAACATTCAGCATGAACATCCATTTTACAAACTGGGAACATTGAAATTATGAACAGGTGAAAACAAGGGATATGAAGTTCTATATGGCCGCATTCTTAGAAAATGGCTACACAGACCTCCATGGAGAGCAGAGCGGAAGCTTAGTGGTTAGAGCAGTGGACTGTAAACCAAGGAACTCAGGTTCAAATCCCACTTTAACTTCTTATTTTGTAATTGTGAGCCCCCCAGGAACAGCAACACATCTGCTGTACCTGAATGTAGACCACTTCTATAACCTTTAGGTTTACAGGTGGCTTATATATTTAGGTACAGTAGATATTTTTCTGTTTCTGGAGGGCTCACAACTAACAAAAGCATTTAAAAAAGCTGAAGTAGGATTTAAACCCAGGTTCCTAGGTTTACAGCCCACTGCACTAACCACTGAGACTTGGTTTCTGCAATGTTTAGAATGCCCATAATACCTGAAGCTGTCATCCCCTTTTGTTTTCACTTTCAGGAGAGAGGGAGGGGGAC
This sequence comes from Microcaecilia unicolor, assembly GCF_901765095.1. Lineage (NCBI taxonomy): Eukaryota > Metazoa > Chordata > Amphibia > Gymnophiona > Siphonopidae > Microcaecilia > Microcaecilia unicolor. Next base: position 239,401,870 of record NC_044032.1, on the reverse strand, counting down.
ATCAGCCATTGGGGAATTAAGGAGGTGTTATGCCTTAATCCTTCCAATGGACAGCTACTTTTTCAGGCAACCTCTTTGTACCCTGGACATACTTCAAACAGGTCTAAATAAGGGTGTCCTTCTTTTTAGACATGGATGTTTCTTCCCCTTCAGTAATTGCTCTTGGATGTACAGATTTTATGCACTCCCTAATCTCAGCCAAAATATGCCCACAACATGCCCTCTTGCTAGCGGTGTTGGATGTCCCTTTTCTGCCTTTGCAAAATTGGTACTTTTCATTTCAAGCACATGGATGTCCATTTCAGCTTTTTGAGGCGTCCATCTGCTTCAAAAATAAGTGCAATAGCCGTCTGTGTACAGTGGGGGAAATAAGTATTTGATCCCTTGCTGATTTTGTAAGTTTGCCCACTGACAAAGACATGAGCAGCCCATAATTGAAGGGTAGGTTATTGGTAACAGTGAGAGATAGCACATCACAAATTAAATCCGGAAAATCACATTGTGGAAAGTATATGAATTTATTTGCATTCTGCAGAGGGAAATAAGTATTTGATCCCTCTGGCAAACAAGACCTAATACTTGGTGGCAAAACCCTTGTTGGCAAGCACAGCGGTCAGACGTCTTCTGTAGTTGATGATGAGGTTTGCACACATGTCAGGAGGAATTTTGGTCCACTCCTCTTTGCAGATCATCTCTAAATCATTAAGAGTTCTGGGCTGTCGCTTGGCAACTCGCAGCTTCAGCTCCCTCCATAAGTTTTCAATGGGATTAAGGTCTGGTGACTGGCTAGGCCACTCCATGACCCTAATGTGCTTCTTCCTGAGCCACTCCTTTGTTGCCTTGGCTGTATGTTTTGGGTCATTGTCGTGCTGGAAGACCCAGCCACGACCCATTTTAAGGCCCTGGCGGAGGGAAGGAGGTTGTCACTCAGAATTGTACGGTACATGGCCCCATCCATTCTCCCATTGATGCGGTGAAGTAGTCCTGTGCCCTTAGCAGAGAAACACCCCCAAAACATAACATTTCCACCTCCATGCTTGACAGTGGGGACGGTGTTCTTTGGGTCATAGGCAGCATTTCTCTTCCTCCAAACACGGCGAGTTGAGTTCATGCCAAAGAGCTCAATTTTTGTCTCATCTGACCACAGCACCTTCTCCCAATCACTCTCGGCATCATCCAGGTGTTCACTGGCAAACTTCAGACGGGCCGTCACATGTGCCTTCCGGAGCAGGGGGACCTTGCGGGCACTGCAGGATTGCAATCCGTTATGTCGTAATGTGTTACCAATGGTTTTCGTGGTGACAGTGGTCCCAGCTGCCTTGAGATCATTGACAAGTTCCCCCCTTGTAGTTGTAGGCTGATTTCTAACCTTCCTCATGATCAAGGATACCCCACGAGGTGAGATTTTGCGTGGAGCCCCAGATCTTTGTCGATTGACAGTCATTTTGTACTTCTTCCATTTTCTTACTATGGCACCAACAGTTGTCTCCTTCTCGCCCAGCGTCTTACTGATGGTTTTGTAGCCCATTCCAGCCTTGTGCAGGTGTATGATCTTGTCCCTGACATCCTTAGACAGCTCCTTGCTCTTGGCCATTTTGTAGAGGTTAGAGTCTGACTGATTCACTGAGTCTGTGGACAGGTGTCTTTCATACAGGTGACCATTGCCGACAGCTGTCTGTCATGCAGGTAACGAGTTGATTTGGAGCATCTACCTGGTCTGTAGGGGCCAGATCTCTTACTGGTTGGTGGGGGATCAAATACTTATTTCCCTCTGCAGAATGCAAATAAATTCATATACTTTCCACAATGTGATTTTCCGGATTTAATTTGTGATGTGCTATCTCTCACTGTTACCAATAACCTACCCTTCAATTATGGGCTGCTCATGTCTTTGTCAGTGGGCAAACTTACAAAATCAGCAAGGGATCAAATACTTATTTCCCCCACTGTATCTTTATAAAATAGGCTGCTTGTGGCCTTTTAATGTAGGTTAAGAGGCCAAGTAGACACCTGCTTTGATGCCTAATTGTGTCTATAATATACTAGTCCTAAAAGATATGATCACGTGACTCCGCTTTTGATGAAGTATCATTGGTTACCAATATCATCCCATATTCAATTTAACCTTGTAATTTTATTTTATTATTTATTTATTTTATTTGGACAATAACTATCAATTATCTAAACCAGTTGAGACTTGGGTTGTTTCTCTCACAGTGTGCAAAACGACTAGTTTATCAACCACAGACCTGAAAGCTTCCAAGCTAGGCAATTCAACACAGAATAATTGCTCCTTTAAAGAGTGCCTTAGCTATATTTGGAGCAAATTTTATCACTGGGCTCTCTTGTCTGTTGTAGGGCTCATTCTATACCATGGGAGAAAGACCCTCCTCAGCACCTCCCTCCTTGCTTGATTGTCTTCTGCTTAAACATCTCACCCAAGTTCTAGTGAGATTGGAGCCCTTATCCACCCAACACTTGTGGACTCCATCACCAGAACCTAGGATGTGTTTTGGTGCTGCTAGAAGATGTGGTTTTCTCCTGTTCAGTGTTGTCCTGAGGATTTCTGCACTCTTATTCTCTCTATGAGCCTGGAATCTCTCTCCTTCCTTAGTGAAATTCTGGCCTCCAGGTGATAAGAGTGTACACCCTGTCATGTGTCCTCACAGAGACAAAGACCGCACATACTTTTTACCCACAGGCTTTGGATGAATTTTTAAAAAGTACACTGGTACTTTTGCTTTGAAACTCATCAGAGGAACAAATTATACGTGTTTGCTTGCACATACTTTTTGTGCAGGTAGATTTTGTTCTGGAAAAGTAGGCATAAGAACATATGCCCTGAGAAAGGCAGGAATAAATCAAACTCGGGTATACATATAAAGTATCACATACCATGTAAAATGAGTTTATCTTGTTGGGCAGACTGGATGGACCGTTCAGGTCTTTATCTGCCATCATTTACTATCCTGCTTATAATCGAACGAGACAAACGCCCAAGTTCCGACCTAAATCGGGAGATGGACGTTAATCTCACAAAAACGAGTAAATCCATATAATCGAAAGCAATGTTTCAGTGCGCCCGTGTCGCTCGTACGTGGACGTAAAAACGTCCAAATAAGAGGCGTGTCGGGGGCGTGTTAGGGGCGGTGATACGACGTGGACGGGTACAACGTATAACGAATAGCGAAAGGGCTCTGGTTGAGCGGGAAGATGGGCGTAATATGATGGACCCGAAATAAAAGCGACCAGAGCAAGGGGGAAATCGTCTTTAGACCCATTAGCGATTGTGTGTAGTTGGAGAGTGGCGATATTGTTGGTGGAAGAGCTGAAGTGGTGGTTGCAGAGAGAAAGCCGAGCGTGTTGAGTACCTGTGACGGTCGTCTGTGTGCCCTGCCTCTGTTTGTGTCTTACCCTTTGACCGTTCCTTACTCCTACTCCTTTGCTCCATCGCCCCCTTCCCCTCCCCTCCCCCTATCCCTCCCCATTCACTCTTCCCACGTGTGTACTCTATTCCCTGACCTCCGTTTGTCTCTGTGTTCCTGTACTGTTTGGCGAGTGAGTGGCCAGAGGGCGTGGTGGCTGGAAGTGAAAGATCTGTGTGTGTTGCTGTTTGTTTGACTACTAGTCCTAATACTTGCACTGGTGGTGGGGATATGGATGCACTTAATGCACTTGTGGCATGCATGCTACACGAAGAGGCCACCCACCGCAGGAGGTATTCACGGCCCCGAGTGTTTAGGCCCCGCACCACCTTCCTACAACTCACTGACCAGCAGTGTCTAACAAGGTTCAGGTTTGATAGGGCCACTATTCGTCAGCTGTGCGAGCAGCTGACACCCCTCCTTCAGCCCCAGACACATAGGAATAACCCCATCCCTGCCCACCTCAAAATCACTTCCGCTCTCTCTGTCCTGGCCACTGGCAGTTTTCAATCCGTATTAGCTGCTAACACAGGCCTCACCCAGGCTTCTATTTCACACTGTCTCACCCAGTTCCTGGATGCCTTTATCACTCACACCTCACACTACATCACTTTCCCCACCACCCCCCAGGCCCTGCACAACAACATGGCCGCCTTCTATGCTGTTGCTAGATTCCCCTCGGTCATCGGTGTGATAGACTGCACACACGTAGCCCTCAGACCCCCCCGGGCACACGAAGCCACCTACAGAAATAGGAAGGCATTTCATTCTATGAACATGGAAGTTGTATGTGATGCCCAGGGGGAGATATTAGACGTGTGTGCCAGGTACCCCGGCTCCAGCCACGATGCCTACATCCTACAGCACTCGGGCATCTTCCGCAGGTTCGAGCGAGGGGAGTTCATTGGTGGATGGCTACTAGGTAAGTGCAACATGCATGTACCACCCATACTAGACCTCCTCCACTGGGCAACCCTCCGCCCTGGCTTCCTCCACCACAACCCACTATCCAAATCCCCCCGCCCCCCCCCCCCCCTGTACCTGCTCCAAGCGATACACACTCATCTATCTCATTCTGCTTTTCTGCAAAGGTGACCGAGGCTACCCGCAGAGGACATGGCTCATGACCCCCCTGATCCACCCACAACCAGGGCCAGAAGAAACCTACAATAGGAAACATCGCAGCACCCGGGGGATCATTGAGCGCACCTTTGGTTTATTGAAAAACCGCTTCCGCTGTCTGGACCGGTCTGGAGGAGAGCTGCTCTACAGTCCAGAAAAGGTGGCCAAGATCTTTGTGGCGTGCTGCATGTTACACAATTTGGCCCAGCGCAGAGGACAGCCTCTCCCAGAGGAGCCACAGCCACCACCAGAAGAGGCCCCAGATGAGCTGGAAGAGGAGCCCCCTCCACCCCCAGCCCACAGAGCAGAGCTCAATGCCTACCAGCTTGGCGTAAGAGCAAGACAAAGACTCATTGAAACAAGTTTCAGGTGAAAGTAAGTGAACATTTATTTTTGACATTCAGTGCATATGTGTGTGTTCAACCCCACCACCACCACCACCACCACCACCCCCCTCCCACACCCATCCCCCTCCCACCAACCCTCACCCTACAGCATGTCCCATCATTTTCCCCTTCCCTTCCCCCGTCCCCTCCTACCCCTCCCACGCCCTTCCTTTGCAGCTGGTGCTGCATGGGAAGTCTCTTCACCCTCTTCTGAGCTGCTGCTCCCAGTGTCCTCCTCCCTATCCCCACGGCAGCCTGCGGCTTCGGCTGCACCGTGGAAATCGGGCCATCTTCTTGGTTCTAGTGGTCTGCCCACAGGACCCAGAATGGGAGCAGATTTGGTGGGTGCTGCAGGAGTGGGTGCGGAGGCTGAGGATCGCAATGCCCACCTCTTAGCTGGTGGTTGCTGGTGGTCAGTGGAGGAGGATGTTGATGGCAGGGGCTGCTCCAGCAGCACGGGGGCTGGAGTAGGCGCGGTGCCCTGAGGGCGCAGGTGTTGGATGCTCTGCTCCAGCCGTCTCAGTTGCTGGAGCACCTCCTGGTGGACTTCACGTTGCGCCTGGAGGAGTTCCTGGTGTGCTCGCTGCTGTGCCTCCAGTGCTTGGCGCTGCAGCTCCAGTTTCTGCTGCCGGTACTCCTCCAAGTGCACGTTGTGGCGGAGTAGTTCTGTGGCCAGCCGCAGGAGTTGCCTCCTTTGGCCGGATGGCCTCTGGCGGGGAGCTGGGCCCTCCTCCTCCTCAACAAAGTCCTCCGGTGCTGGAGGTGCGGCCTCTGCTGGTGCAGGTGGTGGTGGTGGTGGTGGCAGAGGCTGGACAGCTGGTGCAGGTGGTGGTGGTGGTGGCAAAGGCTGGACAGCTGGTGGTGGTAGAGGCTGGACAGCTGGTGCAGGTGGTGGTGGACGCAGAGGATGCACAGGTGGTGGAGGCTGGACTGCTGGTGCTGCAGGCTGTGGAGGTTGAGGCTGGACTGCTGGTGTAGGGCGTTGGGCTTGCAGGCCACTAGGGCCAGCCTCCTCCGAGTCATCACCTGTAGAGCACAAGAGTGAGGAATAGTGTTGGTGCAAATAACCCACTTTTGTCTTTCAGCATTCATATACATTGGTATGTCCCCCAACCTGATGACCCAGCAAAGAGATGGTGAGGAGGAATGGAATTGACACGGGTACGAAAGAGAGAGCCCCGCAGGCAGCTGGGTAGAGGTGGTGGATGAGCAGCCAAGAGAAGGACACCACTCACAACGTTGTGCCCAAGCTGTTAGTTGTATAATTGTTAAATTGAACAACATTGCAGCATGTGTTGTGTTACTACTGACTTGCTAAACTGCATAGAACTGCTTTATGACCCCCATTACAGGCTCCTTCAGTTGAATGCATGTGGCCCACACTCAGTAGAGCACAGAGGTCACAGGAGGAACTAGGCACAGTTTGGTAATGGGAAAATAGAGGAGTAGTAGGGAAGGACGGCCCCCAAAGTTCTGCCACAGTAGTAACCTACACACACCCATAGGAGCCAACTGGAAAGTAGTATTGGGGGTGCTAAGCCCAGTGACCAACCCTCCTCCCTGCACAGCTACATGATCTTTCCTCAATATTGGGGGTGCTCACACACACACACACACAGCACCCACCCTGTCTGCTTGCTCCTATAACACACATGACCACTACCACTACTCAAATAGAGTTTACAATTAATTCAATAAATATGGGCACACAGGACAAGTAAGAGGAAACCCAATGACAACGGTAGGGATAGGGTGTAAGGGTAGAGAGCTAGGGAGTAGGGGTTACCAGGTCACAACAGCATCATAAAGGTGGCCTGTTAATATACATAAAGACAGCCAGAGATACTCCCCCCCCCCCACCTACCTCCCTCCTCCTGCCCCCCACTCCTCACCTCCCTCCCCCTGACCCCAACACAAGTGTACTGCAGCACAACAGATACCCCAACTGCATAATGAAACACCTACCTGAGTCCTCAGCCTGGCCCGAGGTGTCCAGGGAGCCAATCCCGTGGATGCCCTCCTGGGGTAGGAGGGAGTACACCATCAGCTCCATGGGTGTAAGGTTGGCAGTGTCATTGCCTGGGGGATTGGCCCCCGCCTTCCTGCGAACATCCCTCCTCAGCTTCCGCCACTTCCTCTTGCAGTCCTCCACGTCTCTCCCAGCATGGAAGACAGCATTCAGGCTGTCCCGTACTGCCTCCCATTCGCGCTGCTTTACTGTTGCTGCCAGCCTCTGCCCTGTGGGAGCAAACAGACTCCGGTGCCGCTGTACAATTTCTTGCACCAGGAGCTCCACCTCTGCTTCGACAAAATTACCCTTCCGGGTTGGTGGCATGCGTGGTGGCATTGTACCAATGGGGTTTTCGAAAATACGGAGTGGGCGTTTAAATAGGCGCCAAGAACGCCCATTGAGACGGGGGAATAGGCGATTCTGATATGGGCGTTTCTTTTTCAATTATACACATAATTCCTAAGCGTGCCCAGCTCAGATAGCGATTAGGAACACATGGTTTCGATTATGAGTAGATAAGTATGGGCGTCTCCACCTGCCTTCCCTTTCTTCATTGCCATTTTACCTGCCATTTCCTGCACTTAGACCTTGCCCGTTGTTCGTAATAATCATTTACAGGGTTTTACCCTCACTTATATGAAGGTATGTGTTTAGCTAAGTATGCTTGGGTACACCTGTGTATTTAGGGGGGGAGGAATAATTGTTGGCCCTCAGCCACCACGCCTTCCGTTTCCTGTCTTCCACATCCCCTGATGCTCCCTTCCTTTCTCCCATTCTCTCTGCCTGGTTGTAGCAGGCAGTGTGTGGGGGCCAAGAATTTAGTACAGTCGGCCCACATCAAGCACCCCTCGGTAAGGGTCATTTCAATCAGGGAGATGTGCAGCTAATGTTCCAGAAGATAAAAGGCGCACTACACAGTCTTGAAACAGACGTTCATGGTAAGCTCTCATTTGTCTGCCACCTCTTCTCTTTGTGCTCATAGTCAAGGAGTGTGCATTCACTGTATGTATGTAGTCTGGAGTCAGATGTTAGGTAGCTCTCTTTTCACCAGGTTCCTGTGCACTGTACTGTGGGGTTGGCAGGTCCTCAGTGGTGTGGGCCAGCTGTTCGAGGTGCTGTATTGGTTCCCGGTAGCTTCCATGTTCCTTGTTTATGTGGTGTACCCCAGTCCCCATTTATGAAGTGGCCACCCATTCTCAAGGTCCATAGGCGGGGGAGGGGAGAATGATTAATGCAATGGATGTGTATAGCACATTATGGAACACCTTCCTAAATTGCTCCATAGGTAGTAGGGTAGGGAACATGCACGTTACATTGTTGTGAATCGGTAGCCTGGACAAAATGATCGAGGTGGCTACAGGTAGTGCCACTGAGCTCTATGACGTGGTGGTGAGGGAGAGGGGTGTGTGTACAGGTACCAACCCAAAGTAACTGGTGGTGGCTAAAGCTTGGTGGCTGCTGTGGCCTAGTGGTTAGAGCACCAGCCTTATAATCCTAAGGTTGCTGGTTCAAATCCCACCTAAGGCAAGTCACTTCAGAGACAAAGTTTGAGACAAACCCAGAATAATTGACTGTAACACACCTTGATCAACTACTGGAGAAAGTGTGATCACACCTGCAAATAATGACCACCATTTTTATTTGTGCCCTTCCCTAACACAAGTATTACATTGCAACTCTGATGAAGTACCCATCCATCTATTGGGTTTCCCATTGTTTCCCTTTTGCTCCTCAGCATTATATACCATAGCTGATGTATTCAATGTGAAAATATGAGCCAGCTGTTTGTAGGTCCTTCTTGGGCCCCCCCCCCCACCAATGTGGCTTGTGGGTAAGGATATGTGTCCATCAGACAGCAAACACTGTACAGGTATGTGGTACCTGGAGTTATGTGGAAGTGTGTACCTGGCAGATCACACGTGGTACACTATTAATCTCTTATTGATGGCACTCTGTATTGTGGGTCAGTATGGTGGAGGGGTGGGAGGGAGAGAGAGATGCTGGCTGGCCATTTTTATTAATGAACACAAATATCCATCCAGCCTCCCTGGCCCAACCCCCCTGCACATATGGGCATGCAGGTTGGAATGAACAGGTGGCGTTCTGTATGGCCAACATTCTCAGACATACATCACCTTCTCATTCACACAGCACATTTAATGCTATGCATATTGCTGCCTCCTTCCTCTCAACTAGAGAGTTGCATGGGGACAGAAATCCTACCCATCCCCGCCCGTCCCTGCTGGAATCTTACCCGTCCCCACCCATCCCCGCTGGAATCTTACCCGTCCCCACCCATCCCCGCAAAAATTAAAACCATTCCAACCCGTCCCCACCCGTCCCCGCAAGAATTTAACCCATCCCCGTAAGAATTTAATAGTACATAAAAGAAAGTTCCAGTCAGCTCCCTTTCTGGATTTGAGCCACAGCACTGTAGGCAAGGAAGGAATAGAAGTTGGAACTTGGAACACTCTGGTGCGCACATGTAAGATTTGTCTCTGATTCACTGGCAGTGTGTGCTGAGGATGAGTCCATTCACGCCACATGCACACGCCAGTAGGTCAGGTGACATCTGATTCTCGTGCCTGTGTCAGAGCTGAGGTCTGTGCACCAGCCTGGGAGCAAAGAGGATTAACAGTAACATAGTAAGTGACAGCAAATAGACCTGAACGGTCCATGCACTCTGCCCAATAGTCACACTCATGATCAATTCATCATTAAATCAACGAGTGTGATATTATATACTTGATTATGGTCTTTCTTTCGTGTTTCTGGAACAAAGACCACAGGAGTCTATCTGGCCCCATCCTTATGTTCCAACTGCTGGAGTTGCCATCGAAGCCCACTCCAGCCTATTCATGTTCTCATTTGTGGGACACAGACCGTAAAAGTCTGTCCAGCACTGTCCTTATAAGTTGCTGTCTAAGCCCTTTCCAGCCCATCCTACACCAGATTGCCATGTATGAGACACAGACCATACAAGTCTGCCAGGTATCAGCTCTAGTTCATCACAGCCAGAGTCGCCATCTAAGTGTCACTTGACATATCCACACACATGCAGCCATTTAAGGTTAGCTTTTATATAACTTCCATTTTCTAATTAGAGATCCTCTGTGTTCATCCCATGCCTTTTTGAATTCCGTCATCATTTGTGACTCTACCACCTCCTTAATGGAAGACTTTCCACATTTATGCTGTTAAAGCAAGGAAGAAGAGGAGGAAGAGACAGCACTCAAATAAATTGGTATTCGGTAGATGAGAGGCTGGTGCAGGTGCAGCTTACACTTCCACGAGAAGCCCACAGAACTGGTTCCATCCCCGCGGGAACCCCGCAGGAACTGCCTCCGTCCCCGCGGGAACCCCGCAGAACTGCTTCCATCCCCGCGGGAACCCCGCAGGAACTGCCTCCGTCCCCGCGGGATTCCCGCGGGGACGGAAGCCGTGCAGCTCTCTACTCTCAACTCAACAGCACCATTTGGTGATATGTAATGCACAAGGGAGACAAACACACACACACACACTGATAGTTATATTGTAACAAAACATTTATTTCCCCCCCCACCCCCACCCCTACAAAATAAGCCCCAACAATGCCCTCCTCCCCCCCACAACTCCCCACACAACCCCAACAATTCCCTCCCCCACCCCCCACAGAACCCCCAACATTTCCCTCCCCCCACACACACAACCCCAACATTTCCCTCCCCCCACACACACAACCCCAACAATTCCCTCCCCCACCCACTCCCCACACCCCCAACAGGCCCCCCCTATTTAAATTAAGGGGGGCCACGCCCTCTTAGCAAGGCCCTCTGTAGCAGGGCAATGAGCAGCCCCAGCAGTACCCTTAGTGGGCCCTGGAGCTGCTCATTGCCCTGCCGTAGGGCTCTCACCTCCTGCAGCAGCTGGTGCTGGCCAACTAGAAGCTGCTGCTGGCCATCTACCAGCTGCTGCAGGAGGCGGACCACAGTGGCTGGGCCAAAGGCTAGAGGTGGCCCAGGGGACACGGATGATGGCCCAGGGGATGAAGGTGGGCCAGGGGACACGGAAACTGGCCCAGGGGATGGACGTGGGCCAGGCGATGGCGCTGCCTGAGGGGAGGGAGAGGCCTCATATGGAGCTGCAGGTGGGGAGGGGTCCTCATGATTGTCCTCATCTATGATGAGGACTCCCTCCTCCGAGTCCTCCTCCTCCTCCTGGTGGGCCGCCTCCTGACCTGGCTGCTGCTCCTCCTCCTCCTCCTCCTCATCCAGGTGCCCCTGCTCCTGCTCCTCCTGCTCCTCCTCCTCCTCCTGCTCCTCCTCCTCCTCCTCCTCCTGGAGGTGGTGGCCCTCCTCATCCTGCCGCTCAGCTTCCTGCTGGTGGAGCCCTGTGTATGTAAAAGGAGTGTGATTGAGATCAGTGCATACACCATGGCTTGCATAGTGCAGTAGCTGGGTGGCGTGAGGCAGGGGATGGGGCAGGGTGTGGTAAGGCGTAGCCTATGCCCATGGGGAATGAGCTGCATCAGATGACATGAAACAGAACCCTGGACCCTCCTCTGACACACACCACGCAGGACATGTTGCCATACCAAATTCATTGCTGACCAGCATGTTTGCATTGTGAGATGCAACGAGGGGTTGATGGGCAGTTGTTGTAGGAGTTATTGGGGGGGGGGGGGCAGTGGGAAGGGTGTTGAGCACAATTCTTTTATGTGATTTAGGCCATAACATGCAGTACAAGTAGGGCCTCAGGCAGCTGTACCAGGACACAGTAATCAGCCACCACAATAAGGGGAATAGTAAAGTGTGGCATTTCATCTCATTCATCTCGGGGGGATGGTCGGACGTTGCAGGCACGCTCATGGGAGAACCCCTGCAACCTGCATCCTTGATCTGGGACAGATTGGTATTACTAGGTGGCTATTAGGCACATGGGAAGTGATATTGTACAACACATTTGCTTTATTCATGAAATGTATGTAGTAATGTGTACAGGTGTCCTGTTTTTGAATACTTACGGCGAGCCCTGAGGTGCCTTCGCACCGCCCGGATGAGGTCGGGCCTCTCCCGCCTCACCCGCCGGAACCGCCTCCGGAGGGACTCGAGGTCCCGGTGGACTCCAAAGCGTCTGTAAGATATAAGTTTGTAGAGCAGGGGTCAGGGGTGTTGGTCCTTTTTGTCCTCTGCACACATTCATTTGCTATTCACATACCAGAGAGAGAGGGTCTACAGTGTTGGGGGGGGGGGGGGGCACCTCCATTGGTAGTGAATCATAGGAGCCACCTTTTTACCATTTTGGGGGGTGGAACCCCCAGTGGAGATGACCCCTCCCTCCATACATATTTGATATTGGGGGTGGGGTGGTGAAGCACCCACAGCAGCCACCGAGTTGGTTCCTATGCAGATGATGCCAGAGAGGTGGGCATGAGGCCAGACAGTACCGTTTGTATACATTATAATGTATGCTTGTTAAACTACTTTATATGTGTTATCATGACCATGTTATAAAGTATGGTATAGGTTTCATTGGTCTCATGCTTTCACTATTCGGAGGCTGCAAAGAGGGGTTGGAAAATGTGGCCGGAAATGTTGGAAATGTTGGAAATGTGCCGGAAAGAATATTTGAAGCGGGGGAGTCGGAGAAACTAAACAAATTCTCTGTAACCTTGGAGGATGTAATGGGTCAGTTCAGCAAGCTGAAGAGTAGTAAATCACCGGGACCTGATGGTATTCATCCCAGAGTATTAATAGAACTAAAAAATGAACTTGCGGAGCTACTGTTAGAAATATGCAATCTGTCCCTAAAATCGAGTGTAATACCGGAAGACTGGAGGGTAGCCAATGTTACTCCGATTTTTAAGAAAGGTTCCAGAGGAGATCCGGGAAATTATAGACCGGTGAGTCTGACGTCAGTGCCGGGCAAGATGGTGGAGGCTATTATTAAGAATAAAATTGCAGAGCATATACAAAAACATGGACTGATGAGACAAAGTCAGCACGGATTTAGTGAAGGGAAGTCTTGCCTCACCAATCTAATGCATTTTTTTTGAGGGGGTAAGCAAACATGTGGACAATGGGGAGCCGGTTGATATTGTATATCTGGATTTTCAGAAGGCGTTTGACAAAGTGCCGCACGAAAGACTCCTGAAGAAATTGCAGAGTCATGGAATCGGAGGTAGGGTATTATTATGGATTAAGAACTGGTTGAAAGATAGGAAGCAGAGAGTAGGATTGCGTGGCCAGTATTCTCAGTGGAGGAGGGTAGTTAGTGGGGTCCCGCAGGGGTCTGTGCTGGGTCCGTTGCTTTTTAATGTATTTATAAATGACCTAGAGATGGGAATAACTAGTGAGGTAATTAAATTCGCCGATGACACAAAATTATTCAGGGTCGTCAAGTCACAGGAGGAATGTGAACGATTACAGGAGGACCTTGCGAGACTGGGAGAATGGGCGTGCAAGTGGCAGATGAAGTTCAATGTTGACAAGTGCAAAGTGATGCATGTGGGTAAGAGGAACCCGAATTATAGCTACGTCTTGCAAGGTTCCGCGTTAGGAGTTACGGATCAAGAAAGGGATCTGGGTGTCGTCGTCGATGATACGCTGAAACCTTCTGCTCAGTGTGCTGCTGCGGCTAGGAAAGCGAATAGAATGTTGGGTGTTATTAAGAAGGGTATGGAGTCCAGGTGTGCGGATGTTATAATGCCGTTGTATCGCTCCATGGTGCGACCGCACCTGGAGTATTGTGTTCAGTACTGGTCTCCGTATCTCAAAAAAGATATAGTAGAATTGGAAAAGGTACAGCGAAGGGCGACGAAAATGATAGTGGGGATGGGACGACTTTCCTATGAAGAGAGGCTGAGAAGGCTAGGGCTTTTCAGCTTGGAGAAGAGACGGCTGAGGGGAGATATGATAGAAGTGTATAAAATAATGAGTGGAATGGATCGGGTGGATGTGAAGCGACTGTTCACGCTATCCAAAAATACTAGGACTAGAGGGCATGAGTTGAAGCTACAGTGTGGTAAATTTAAAACGAATCGGAGAAAATTTTTCTTCACCCAACGTGTAATTAGACTCTGGAATTCATTGCCGGAGAACGTGGTACGGGCGGTTAGCTTGACGGAGTTTAAAAAGGGGTTAGATAGATTCCTAAAGGACAAGTCCATAGACCGCTATTAAATGGACTGGAAAAATTCCTCATTTTTAGGTATAACTTGTCTGGAATGTTTTTACGTTTGGGAGCGTGCCAGGTGCCCTTGACCTGGATTGGCCACTGTCGGTGACAGGATGCTGGGCTAGATGGACCTTTGGTCTTTCCCAGTATGGCACTACTTATGTACTTATGTACTTATGTAACTAACGAAATTGTCACATAACACTAATAGCAAATGTCACATACCTAACCTAACGAAGGCGGTCACGTGATGCTGTGAGCAGCGGAAGACGTGCTGAGAGAGAGCTGCTCAGGGGACTCCCTCCCGCCGTAAAAATACCTCCTAAAAATCTGTTATAAAAGAATCTTGCCGTTGCTAAAGGGGAGAGGAAGCGAATGGACAAGTTTGTGGCCAAGTCTGAACGACAAATGCCCGCAAAAACTCCGAGAAAAGGACCAGATCGCTCGCGCCATAGTGAGGACAAAATGGCGGCGTCTCCTCCGGTTTCGCCGGCACTTCCGGATTTCATTCCCGAGCTAACGGAATCTGTAGTGAAGGCTCTTGATTCCAGATTTGTACAGCTATCGGAGCAAATAGCAGGGATGGTTCAAACAACAGCGGAGCTTTCTCGACGGACAGGCGAGATTGAATGCAGAGTCGCTGAAGTGGAAGACACGGTACAGGAGCACGCGGCGAGTATTGTTGCGCTAAAAGCTCTTACAGAAGCACAGCAAGCCAAAATTGAAGATCTTGAAAATAGAGCCAGAAGGGAAAACCTGAGATTTGTGGGCTTCCCCGAGTCTATAAAGGACAAAAATTTGTTAACGTGGCTGGAGGGCTGGTTGCTGGAAAAATTCCCAGCGGTGGGTGAACAGGCCCCGATCCGATTGGATAGAGCGCACCGACTCGGACCGATGCGGCCCTCAGACGACAGACCAAGGACTGTGATAGCAAAGTTTCATAGTTTTACTCAAAAAGCCCACATTTTGCGACTGTCTAAAGCTCAAGCAGAGGAACTACACTTTGAAGGCCGGACGATCCGGATATTTCAAGACTACTCGACGGCACTGACCCTAAAACGCAGAGCATACTCAGGAATCTGCTCACAGCTGGTAACAAAGAACATTCGATTCTTAGTACAATACCCAGCCACCCTGAAGCTGCAATATAATAATAAGTGGCAGTCTTTTAGCTCCCCGGAAGCATTTAGAACCTGGGTGAATGCGCAGGATGGACTGAGTGATATGACCTGAGAGTATGGACCTAAAGACCATATGTAACTGGCAAGTTTTAATGCTGTTAATTATTTAATGTTAAAGGAGGTATGCATATAAGTATTGTAACTATTGAGCGAGGGGGGGTAGTCCCCGTAAAGCATTAGGAGTGACCTGTGGCCCGCTCTCGATGGGGGTGGAAGCCAGAATTAGAGAAGGGGGGGGGGGGCTCGAGGGGAAGGGGAAGGGGAGAGGGCGGGGAGGAGGGGGAGAGTAGTAGGAATGCTGGGAGTGAGAGGTATTATAATTGGAGCAGGAGTAATTAAGAAGATGGAGGGAAAAAAGGAGATAGAAATACAGGGGATCACAGGCTGGGGACAAATACCCTTGGGGGAGGCTGGGCCCCTGGGGGTTGTACATGATAAGAGCATTAGGAGAGAACAGATTCATCCCGATGTAGATGAAGGATAAGCGTCACTTGAGAATATTGTCATGGAATGTAGCAGGAATCAACTCACCAATTAAGCGTTATAAAATCTTATCCCAACTGAGGGCGCATGGAGCTGATATCGCGTGTCTACAAGAGACAAAACTCTCAGATATTGAGCATGCGAAACTATCTCAACAGTGGGTGGGGGAATGTCACTTCTCTTCCTCCGGGAATAGCAGAAGTGGTGTGATTGTACTAATATATAAAGATCCAGAAGGAAGGGTGGTGCTGATTCACTTAAATTTCCAGGGCCACCAGTTTTATCTATGCACAGTATATGGGCCCAACAATTACTGCCCTAATTTTTTTCAATCTTTAATTGCACTGGGAATGAAATATACGGATGCCCCTTGGGTATGGACCGGGGATTTTAATCAAATCATGGACCCGGTTTTGGATAGGTCCTCCACAAGAGCAATAGCTGCACTGAGAGGAGGGAGGGGTCTCTCTGGGTTATGTAAATCACTTCAGTTGGTAGACCCTTGGCGCTTGCTCAACCCCGAGACCCGAGATTATACTCACCAGTCTAAGGCGCATCAATCATGGTCCCGTATTGATTACATATTAATAACACACTCATGGTTTTTCAGAGTGGGGAGGGCATTTATAGGACCCACAGAGATCTCTGATCATGCCATAATTGGAATAGATTTGGATTTAAATCCTAGAGGAATAACTAATACTCATTGGCGCTTCCCCTCCTACCTTTATCAGGACAGACAACTCATAGACCATGTGAAATCACGTTGGCAATTTTATATAGACACAAATGCGCAACCCTGTACCTCACCAATATTGTTATGGGAAGCTTCTAAGGCAGTCCTTCGAGGGGAAATAATTGCATTTATGAGTGCACGTGCCAAACGATTAGCGGCAGGTATAGTAAAATTGGAATTGGCCTATAGAGCTACGAAGAGATTGCATTTGGCTAAGCCCAATAAGGAAAATCAAGAAAACATGGCAGCTGCCCTAGTGGCTTTGAATACTATGATTCACGAAAAATATCAGAGACTGATGTATGCTAAACGATTAAATTTTCAACGATTTGGGAATAAATCAGGCAGACTGTTAGCGCATGTAGCTAGAGCACAAACAACAAAAAAATTTATCCCACTTATAAATTCGCAAAAAGGGTCGCAGCTTTCTCGACCGGAAGAGATTGTAAACGCATTTAAAGTATATTTTGAGGAGTTGTATGCCCAAGGACAGGGACAGCAGAGCTCCATGATGACAGATTACCTGGAAGATGCAGGTATGCCACGCTTGGAACAGAGGGTGCGGGAACAACTATCTCTTCCTATAAGAGCACAGGAGCTTCAAACAGTTCTGAAAACTTTACCTTTAAGATCAGCCCCAGGCCCCGATGGGTTTTCAGGCGAATACTACAAAATTTTGGGCCTAGATTTAGTGGGACCGCTTGTTTCGTATTACGAAGCAGTGATAGAGCGTGGCCATTTTTCCCCGGGGGAAAATGAAGCCCTAATTACTTTGATCCCCAAACCAGGTAAACCCCAAGATCAAGTGGAGTCCTACAGACCAATATCATTGCTGAATGTGGACATAAAAATCCTGTCCAAAGTATTAGCAGATAGATTAGCTCAACACTTACCGACACTAATAGGAGATCATCAAGTAGGGTTTGTAAGAGGCCGACAGGCCACAGTAAATGTACGCAAGGTTCTTATGTCTATAGCACGTAGCCACTCCATACAAGAACAGTTAATTCTGTTGAGCCTTGATGCTGAAAAAGCATTCGATAAAGTACAATGGGAATATCTGTTTAAAGTATTAAGTTATATTGGATTGGGGGGCTGATATATGGAGGCGGTTGCAGTATTGTACTCGAATCCTTCTGCACGTGTAATTACAAATGGCACCCAATCCGCAGCCTTCCAGTTACAAAGAGGCACTCGGCAAGGTTGTCCGTTATCCCCGTTGTTATTTTTATTATATATAGAACCGCTTCTCCGTACAATTATCAAGGATCCGGATATTATGGGGATTAACATGCCTTCATTGGCGGTTAAGGTGTTGGCATTTGCCGACGACATACTCCTGACTCTGACAAGCCCCAGGTCATCAACAAGGCACTTGATGGCAGTCCTGGAGGAATTCAGTTTCCTTACGGGATTCTCTCTAAATTACCATAAATCAATGGCCCTCCCAATCCAGCCTGAAATTCGAGAGCAATGGGCAGAGGAATTTCCTTTTCAATGGGCACAATCTAAAATTAAATATTTGGGGGTTTATATCCCAGCAAATCTCTCAGAGCTCTATGGGTTGAATATTACTCCCCTAAAACAACAGACAAGTGAAGTTTTGCAAAGATGGCAAGCACTCCCGATTAATTTACTGGGTCGCATTGCACTGTACAATATGGTTCTATTCCCAAAGTGGACCTATGTGTTTCAGATGCTTCCCCTACTGTTACGGGCTAGTGAGGGAGGTTGGCTAAGGAAGAAGCTAAATCATTTTCTGTGGCAGGGGAAGAGAGCTAGGATGCCACTATCTAGAGTAATGTTGCCGCGTTCGAAGGGAGGACTAGGCTTGTTAGACCTAAAGCTGTTCTCTATGGCTAGTAATATGAGACATCTGTCAGATTGGTTTCGTACTACCAACCATTTTTCTTGTACAGAGGCAGAGGTGTCAGCGTTGGGCAAAATCCATTTCGCATATTGGCTTCATGCGCCTTCAAGGGAACTACCCCAGTTGGGACATTACAAATATATTTTTTCACCGATGCGTGCCACATGGAAAGGGCTAGGTAGGCTTCAACACATAGATACCAGAGTTTCAGTATTATTGCCACTGGAGGGGAATTTGGCTTTTCCAGTGGGAAGCACCTCAATTTCTTTTCAGAAGTGGGCCGCAGCAGGGGTTAAGTACTTATATCATGTGGTCACAGAACAAGGGGTTGTAAAACCATTTGAAGTGTTAAAAGAAGAGTATAAGTTGGGAGCAAATGAATGGCTAGCATATAAACAACTGCAACACTATATAAATTCTTTACCCTCAGCCTCACTAAGTGCTGCTTCTTGGGACAAACTCAATGAACTGTTAGGACTGGATGCGCAATTACGAGTCCCATTGAAATACTTTCATCGTAACTTGAGGGATTCATTGAAGACAATTGACTATCAGGCGGTGGCACTCGCCTGGAATACAGAACTGCGGCTCAACCTCAAGTCAGAGCAAATTGGGGAATGCCTCAAGTCTTTATACAAAATAACGGAGAACGCAGCGTGGTGGGAGATGCAGTATAAGTTTTTACTCCGCCTGCACATATCCCCCCATAGGGCATATAGAGCTACTATTAGAGATACGGACACATGCCCAAAGTGCAATGGTACTGGTGCGCATTTGGGGCATATGTATTGGAACTGCACATCGATAAAATCTTTTTGGATTGAGTTGAACTCCCATGTATCTCAGATATGGAATAACCTGTGGAAACCATCGCCACGACAGTTATTTGACCTTTTCGGAATACAACACCCAGCTCCGGTGGGATTTAAAGCTTTTTTGAAAAGAGCAGTTTTGATGGCAAAGCGTGTCATTTTGCAGTTGTGGTTGGTAACGGATCGCCCAACCATATCCCACTGGAGGTCAGCAATGATTCAAGCCTGTGCGATAGAGAAGAAAGGAATAAAGGACCTGGCCTCCAAGCGAGGCGAGCAGTTTTGTGACACTTGGTCTCCATTTTGGGACACTCTCACTCCAGTGGCAAGAAGCAAAATATTGAACTGTTAAAAGTAGGGCTGGGAGGGTAGTTTGTTGTTTGGGGGGGGGGGGGGGGGGGGGAAGGGGGGTTTAATAGCACCAATGTTTCAAAAAAGTTATGCAATCCAAGCACTGTACTTGTTTTGGTTTATTATGAGCATAATGTACACAGCTATTGTTTGGTTTGCAATAAATAAGATTTATTTACCTAACCTAACGAAATACATTCTTGTAGGGATGTGGGAATGGTGGTCGTTTCAATAACATACAAATTATTAGTGATTGTGCATGTTCCTATATTACTCATGATCCTTGCATGGACACTCCAGTTACTGCTGGTAACATTGATGACGGAGCTGTTATATGTGTAGGTACAGGAGGGGAGGGGGGTTGGGCCATAACCTTACCTCTCTAACCTTTCCCGGATGCGGGACCAGGCTCGCAAGGCCTGCAGCCTGGGGGGGCAGGTGGTGGTGCTGGATGAAGAGCCTGTGCCGGTGCCTTACGCATAGCCGCACCAGCATCAGGCTCTCCTCCTCGCCGAAATTTGGTTCTCGTCGTTGTGCCATTTTTCCACGTGTTGGAAAAGAAGTGCCTTATATAGACGACCTTGCGTGAGGGACGTCGTTTCACGCACAGCTCCATATATGGATGACCATTCCATATATGGCCCCTATCAGCACGTGGACGCCCTCGTAAGCATAGACGTCTTTGACGTGCACATGCCTGCAGGAGTGTGAAACGTGGCTTCTATAGATGAGTATGACGCATCCCACCCGACCCTTTTCACATATACACAATATGCATTTACTGCATGTTCAGTAGGTGTACAGTGCATGCAGATCCGGACATTCAGATGGGCACATATGATGAAAGTATGGGTGGAGCAGCATGATATGTCTGTAGTTGACACATATATGCGTTCCTCATATATTTCCGTACCTGGATGGCCTGAACAACATGTACTGTACTTGCGATACACCTATGTACATTATTTTACACACCACGTGATTTGGTCGTTTGCACCTGCAATAATCGACCGTGTTAGGGCGCCCAATTTAGTCACGGGTATGCGCTCGTCATTTGATTGTTTTCTTACAGGGATAATCGATTATCGAAAAACGCCCACACTATTTTTCCATTATACAGGTCTATTTTTGGACGTTTTCATAAGAACGTCCTAATTCGTACTTGGACGATCTTTCCATTTTGCCCCTCCTTGTTACTCATGTTACTATATGAATAGCCAATCTGGATCAGAGCAATGGTCCATTTAGCTCAGTATCCTGTTTCCAACAGTGGGCAATCCAGGTCACAAGTACCTGGCAGAAACCCAAACAGTAGCTCTATTTCATGCTACCAATCCCAGGGCAAGCAGTGGCTTCCCCCATGTCCATCTCAATAACAGACAATTGACTATTTATATAATTATGTGTATTTAATGCACACCTTTTCATAGTAGTTCAAGGCACCTTAAATTCAAATACATTGGATATTTCCCTGTCCCTAGAGGGCATACAGTCTAATTTAATCCTTGAGGCAATGGAGGGTGAAGGATCACAAGGAGCAGCAGAAGGATTTGAACCCTAGATCCTTTTAGATTGGAAAATGCCATCTGTGCAGCTAGGAACACCTGCTTTCATGCATCTAAAAGTCTATGTTTTATAGAACACTAGTAAAAAAAGGCCCATTTCTGACACAAATGAAACGGGCGCTAGCAAGGTTTTCCTCGGCTCCCCTTCAGTCACCCATGTCCAGCGACCCTCCTCTCCCCCTGCAGCCACCCATGTCCAGCGACCCTCCTCTCTCCCCTGCCCCCCCTGCAGCCACCCATGTCCAGCAACCCTCCTCTCTCCCCTGCCCCCCTCCAGCCACCCATGTCCAGCGAACCTCCTGTCTCCCCTGCCCCCTGAAGTTGACACCATAATGGCTACAGTGATGTCAGCCTGATCTAAGGAGCCTAGCAGACCAACTAGGAATGAGCCACGGTCCCAGGCAAGTCAGAACATTGGAGGTGAGAATTATTATATAGGATCAGTCAGCATTATGATCACTTTGAGGGAGGACAATTTTCAGTTAGCCAACTAATCTAGGAAAAATTCCTTTTACTCATATAATTTGCATTGAAAATTGTTCTCCTCATGCCTAGGTACTTTCAGGGCAGGATGTACATGGGTCTTCACTAGCACGGTAAACTATTAAACCTCAAATTCCTACTTAATGTGTATCATGATATCTGATACACATCTTCCTCATTCGACCACAATATAACCTTGTATTTGTTTCTCAACCGGACTTGGCGAACGCCTTTACGGTAAGCCACATTGAGCCTGCAAATAGGTGGGAAAATGTGGGGTACAAATGTAACAAATAAATAAATAATTGAAGAGGCCTTTTAAATGTTACAGTTTAGGGGTCACAGTAAGCATAAATCTGGTCCTGGGTACTTTTCTTTTTAAAATAGAAAGGGGCCCTTTTACTAAGCCTCGTAAGTGTCTATGCATGCCAAACATGCTCCAAAATGGAGTTACCGCATGGCTACTGCGTGGCTCTTGTGGTAATTTCATTTTTGGCGTGCGCCCAATACGTGCATCTGAAAAATAATTTTTATTTTCGGCCGTGCTTATCGCATTTGGCGCGTGTAGGTCATTACTGCCCGGTTACTGCGTGAGACTTTATCGCTAGGTCAATGGCTGGTGGTAAGGTTTCAGACCCAAAATGGACACACAGCCATTTTGATTTTGCCGCACGTCCATTTTCAGCAAAAATTTTAAAAAGGCATTTTTTGCTGGTGAAAAATGATTCTGCATGTGCCCAAAACCCGCGTCTACACTACCGCAGGCCATTTTTAAGCATGCCTTTGTAAAAGGACCCCAAAGAATGTAATGAATTTCTCTGGAAGTTAATCGTGAATTAAGTTGCTTTTCTGAAAAGGAGCTCTTTCTGTTGTGTGCACCAGTAAGGCTTTTCTGTGATCGGCAACCCTTATCTCTTGTACCTGGTTAGTGATTGCACATTTGTAATAACTTGGGGTCTTGGGATGACATTTGAGGAATGGACATCCATGACATAATGCTGACATCGGCTCCTAAATCAGACTCAGTTCTGCAAAGCGGTGTAGATATTTTTTGTATCAGCAGTAATTCATTTTAAATCCCTTTCTATAAAGTGAAAACACTGCTAAAGCCATCCTTTCTGTAAACTTGTATCTTCTATCATGAATCAGCTATGACATAGATCTAGACATACCAGTGAATCTTCTTCAATCACTGGTGATTACCTTGAGAGTGCAGTGTTCCACATTGTTTTCCTTTAAATATTGATTACATACCTCTTCTTCCTCAGGGGCCCTTTTACTAAGCCGGTGCCTACACGTGCTGAATGCGCACCAAATTGGAGTTATTGCCCAGTTACCGAGTGGCCCTTGTGGTAATTTCAATTTTGGCACATGTCCACTACGCGCGTCTGAAAAATATTTTTTATTTTCTGGCATGCGTAATGGATGCGCACCAAATGGCATTTGACACACGTAGATTATTACCACCCAGATTCTTTACCGCTATTTCAATGGCTGGCGATAAGGCCTCAGACCCAAAATGGACGTGCGGCAATTTTGATTTTGCCGCACGCCCATTTTGATTTTGCTGCACGCCCATTTTCGGCAAAAAAAGAGGCCTTTTTTTACAGGCGCGCTAAAAAATGGATTGGCGTGCACCCAAAACCCATGCCTACACTACCGCAAGCCATTTTTCAGCATGCCTTTGTAAAAGGACCCCTCAGTGTGGTGTTAACTAATATGCTTTTCTCCTTAGGGGTATTAGGAAGACAGAGTTTCACTCTGGTAAGTGATACTTTTTTTTTGAGTAAACATCCCTGGTTTCCTGTGATGTGTAACTAATGGAGTGCTAAACTCTCAGGGCTGGTTTAAGAACCAGATTGCACACGTGTTACCAATCCATCATGTTCCTAATGCTAATTAACATAGCAGGGACACAATAAAGGCACAGATCTTGCACACATTACTCGGCTCAGGTTACCATTTTACAACAAGAATCAAAGCAATTCCTGGGAGAGTGAGACCTGCGCTCTGCCATTATGCCTCAGTCCTAGGAACAGCAGGAACCGGGCCGTGTTACCTGTCAGGGCTACCATGCCCTCAGTGAACGAGGATATTAAAAAATATATTTAAAGAAATGACACATAGAATAGTATCATCTGAAATATTAGCCACTGTAAGTGCCTGCTTGAAAATTCAGAGTAACCGGAATGCTAAATTACCATCCCTCATTGTCCAGATTTTTACAAACAGCATTACGGAGTATCGAAACCTTGGTAGTTTCTGGGGTTCTTGTCCTTTAGCAGATCAATAGGTTGATGTACCGACCGAAATATGATAGTTTTGGGAAGACAGCAAAGGTGGTATACGAAAATTACTGCATAATTTTGTAAAATGTTTGCACAAATACTATTCAATAATTAAAAACAAAAGAAAAAAGATATCTAAAGTTACAATCATACAAAGAAAATAGGAAAACCTTTTGCACATCTAAAGAAAATTATAAATGTAATAAGATGTTAATTAGCGAGGACCAAACAGTCCTAGATAATAAATGGTGTCCCCCTTGTCTTCTCAAAGGTGTTGAAATATGAAAGTAAATGTCCAGAATCTTATCTCTATCATTAAACTTGGATAAGCGTTCTGACAAGTTGAAGGAATGAGTGAAAGTTCACTGGTGTATTGGGAAGGAAGCAACAGAATTGTAAAAGAAAAGAGAAAGCTCTTCACAGAATTAGATCAGCAAATGAATAAAAACAAATGGCAAATGCATGAGTAAATTGGAAATACAAAGGGGCCCCTTTTACTAAGCTGCGTAGGTGCCTACGCCCGCCCAATGCGTGCCAAAATGGACTTACCGCCTAACTACTGTGTGGCTCTTGTGGTAATTTCATTTTTGGCGCTTGTCCACTATGTGTGTCTGA
Source organism: Microcaecilia unicolor (assembly GCF_901765095.1). Taxonomy (NCBI): domain Eukaryota; kingdom Metazoa; phylum Chordata; class Amphibia; order Gymnophiona; family Siphonopidae; genus Microcaecilia; species Microcaecilia unicolor. The sequence goes on along the minus strand of NC_044032.1, from coordinate 239,377,387 downwards.
AAAATATTTTTTATTTTCTGGCACGCGTAGCGGACGTGCGCCAAGTGGCATCTGATGCACATAGGTCATTACCGTCCAAATTCTTTACCGCTAGGTCTATGGCTGGCGGTAAGGTCTCAGACTCAAAATAAATGCACGACAATTTTGATTTTGCTGCATATCCATTTTCGTGGGGGGGGAGGGGGAGGGGGAGGGGGGGAAGAGGCCTTTTTTACGGGTGCGCTGAAAAATGATTCTGTCCGCGTCCAAAACCCACGCCTACACTACCGCAGGCCATTTTTTAGTGCGCCTTTGTAAAAGGCCCCCAAAGTTATTACTCCAGAAACAATTCATTCGTCAAAATTAGACACACGAATGGTTAAGAAGAAGTGAACTGAAACCTAAAAATGAGCGATTGTTATTTGCAGTCCAGGACAGGAGGTTTGTAAAGCTACTGATCGTAAGAACTATTTAAAATATCATAATTTCCCTCCCTATAGGTTAAAACAAAGCCTGCCAATCAATCAATTTCTTTGGATTAGAAGAATATGCTCTACTTTAGATGAGTTAAAAATTCAATCTATTGAGCTTCATCAAAGATTTTTGCAGAGAGGATACCCTAAAGATGTGATTAAGAAAGCATATCTACGAGAAAAATATGCTCAGCGTGAGCTACTCCTCCAGTATTTTGACAAAACTCAAGAACTTAGTACAAGAACAGTACTGGGCAGACTTCTACGGTCTGTGCCCTGAGAAAGGCAAGGACAAGTCACTCAAGTATACATATAAAGTATCACATACCATGTAAAATGAGTTTATCTTGTTGGGCAGACTGGATGGACCGTACAGGTCTTTATCTGCTGTCATTTACTATGTTAAAGAGATTCTGATTCTTGTTATGCCATTCTTTACTATGTCTTCAACTATGACTAAGATTGATCATCGACATTGGCATGTTTTGGAGTTATTGCCAGTGAGCCTGCCTAGATCTATCTTTACATTTCAGCAGAATAGGACTATTGGAGTATATTTCTCCTCCCCCCCCCGGAGGGATAGTAAGGTGGAAAGTAATTTAACTAAATGTGGACAGTGTCAATGGTTTGATAAACTACTGGAAGGTCCAGATTGGCATCATCCTGTAACTCAGAAAAAAACATTTCTTAAGAGCTCAAGCTTCATGCAATACTGTCAATATAATTTATTTAGGGGTCCTTTTACCAAGTGGTGGTAAATGGAGACCTGCAGTGGTGTCGGCACATGAGTTTGCTGTGCGCTGAGGCCTCCTTTTACCGCTGCCAGTACAAGGACAAAAAAAAAAACGGAAATAGTGGTGCAATAAGTGTAACACTTGCTGCGTGGCCATTTCTGGGAGAAGCCCTTACCACCTCCTATTTAGGAGGTGGTAAGAGCTCCCGAGCTAATCAGGCAGTAAAAAATTTTAAATAAGTTTTAGGCACCAGAAATGCTGCATGGTGGGAGTTGGTACTACCGCCGGGCTTGCAGTAGGGCCAAATTGCCATGCACCTAGCCCGCAGCAGCCCTACCACGGCTTGGTAAAAGGGCCCCTAAATTTTTTGCCCTTGTAAATTATGCTATGTTAGCCATAGTGTATGTCTGATTAAACTTCAGCAGAATGAATATAAATCAAAGCCCCGCTAGTAAACCACTGGCAGGAGAAATAGCATTCTGGTTTAGACCTGTGTTGGAGAATTATGGATCAAGTTAACAGAGGCTGGGTGGGAAGGGATTATGAAAGAGTTTTGAAATATAAGGAGCCAAAATGGATTTATGAATTAAAAACTGTATCACTGGGTGGGTTTAAGAACTTGATTGGATGTCTTTAGTTTGAATTGATTGGCTGGATGTGTCAGCTGATCAGGATAAAGGAAGAGGAAATAATACCACTGCCATCTTGGAAATGCTCTGTGTGAGACGGTATACTGAGTTCTTCAAGTATTTATGGTGCCACATAATTTTAAATGATATTTAAGGACTTGATATATTTTTGTAATAGTTGGACTTTGAAGAATTCATCTCTAATATGTTCTTTTTCAGGTACCACTACCCTGGTGCAGCTTTAAGCGAAACATGATCATGTGAATGGGCTTTGCTGGCATTACCGCACCAGCAGCCACTAGTGCGGCTTTGTAAACAGGGGAGTAAATACTCATAAAGACCTATGAAGAATTATGGCAGTTGCTCTCGTCTCACTTCATTGAGAAACACTCTGAGAAAGAAACCAGAGAGAAAAAAGTACTGTACAACATTTATGCAGAACATACTGGATAATGGCCATGCACATCCAGCTTCACTGTTAAAAAAACAATGAAGAATATTGGTACTTACCTACCTTTGGAGTGTATCACCACAGTAACCAGGCCAGATCAGGATTGTATTTGATTCCAGAGCTCAACTTCATGGAATCTCACTCAACAATGTGCTGCTTTCTGGGCCTGACATGATCAGCAGCCTATTAGGAGCCTTGATCTACTTCAGAAAGGACCCTATCACCATAACAGCAGATATCCAGCAAATGTTCTATTGCTTTTCATACAACCTGACTACAGAAACTACTTGAGATTCCTGTGGTACTGTGACAATGACATCAATCAGGAAATCGTAGAATACAGAATGAGAGTTCATGTCTAGTAATAGTCTATCACCTGCAGTAGCAACCTATGGGTTTAGAAGGAAAGCTGAAGAGGGAGAAAGAGAATGTGGCACAGATGCTAGACGCTTCACTGAGAAAGACTTTTATTTAGATGATGGTTTGGAGTCCTTACCTACCAAAGGAGAAGCCATCGATTTGCTAAAGATAACACAAGCAATGCTGGCAGAAGCCAATCTGAGACTTCATAAAAGCATTTTCTGCAGAAGATTTAAAAGATCTAGATCTAAGAGTAGGCCCCTTTCTGCTTCAGAGAAGCCTTGGATTACACTGGGATTTAAAGAGAGACATTTTCACCTTTCAATTCTCCACCCAAGAGAAGCTGTATACACGCATAGGTGTCTTGTCTACAGTCAATAATCTGTATGACCCACTGGGGTTTGTGGCTCCAGTCACCTTTCAAGGAAGATTCCTACTGAGAGAGCTTTCCCGAAGTACCGATGAGTGGGATGTTCCATTATCACCAGAAATGCGACAAGAATGGGAGAAATGGAAAGATGCTTTAAAAACTCTTCAACAACAGCACATCCCATGCATTTGCAGCCCTCAGTGCTGCCTTTTACAAAGAGATTGCATCTTCACTTCATCAATCAGCTGATGAAAGAATGGACAATTACCATCAAAGTGCCATCAGAGAAATAGAACTATATCTCAAACAATTAATTATTACCTGAATTGGTTATTACTCTATTTGCCATTAACTTTCTCTTTGCTTCATGTACGATTTCTCATTCATAATAGATTTTCTAAAATTTAAATATCCATAGCTATCCCATTATGTTTATGATATTGTATTGTAAAATTGGATTCTTATAACAAATTACTTTCTTATGCATTATTCTTTGTTATGTATCCTATACTGTTTATTGTAAGCCACATTGAACGCAAACTTGTTTGGGATAATGTAGGATATAAATGTCACAAATAAATAAATAAACCTCAGATTATCAGTGACAACTTGGTACCACCTGGTTACTTTGACACAAGACTTCCATGGAAGACAAGGAACTTCTTCGGCAGAGCCATCACTGAGCCAGTGATCCACACCAAGAAGAGAAGAGGACTCTGTGGACCATTTGCTGGACATCTGCTGTTATGGTGATAGGGTCCTTTCTGAAGTAGATCAAGGCTCCTAATAAGCTGCTGATCATGTCAGGCCCAGAAAGCAGCACATTGTTGAGTGAGATTCCATGAAATTGAGCTCTGGAATCAAATACAATCCTGATCTGGCCTGGTTTCTGTGGTGATACACTCCAAAGGTAGGTAAGTACCAATATTCTTCATTCTTTTCACAGTCAGATATGAGGAGTGCCTTGGAGTTTTCATGATTAAGCTTCAATTTATTGCTTCTCAGCCAGTTGGCAATGGTAGAGAGTTTGTCATTAAAATGCGGAATATTGGACACATTAGAATGATCTAGGGGGCACAGTATTTATATGTCATCTGCATATACATATACAGTCAAGTCAATTGATTGTATGAGAATCAGGAAGGGAGCTAAGTATATGTTAAAGAGGATCGGGTCCAGGATGGAGCCTTGCGGTACACTACTTGTCAGGGTGTAAAGGTTTGATACAGTATCTTTCCACTTTACAATGTAAGTTCTGTTAGAAAGGTAAGATATGAACCGAGTCAAAACAGGTTCAGATATCCCTATGTGTATAATCTTTGATGCAGTAAAGCATGATCAACAGGATTGAATGCAGCCAATAGTTAAGTGCAAGGAACAGGACTGATCTGACCTGGTGGTAATGTGCAAATGTGGAAACACCAATTACATCAATTAGGGTGGTTTCAGTATTATGATGCTGTCGAAAACCTGTCTGGTTTGGGTGAACAAGGGTAGTTTTCTCAATGAAGTCATTTAGTTGATGAAAGACCACAGTTTCAGCAATTTTAAAAATAAAGGGAATATTTTCTATTGGCCTATAATTACAACAGGAGGAGTTTCAGTGCTTTGAATCTTTTAACCTGGGGTGAATAAAGAACTAAGAGGGGGATCATACGTGGAAGGACAGTAGAGGGAATGGGGTCATGTGGTGTAGTGGATAGTTGCATAGCGGATACAGTCATGGCGATGGTCTGAGTCGAGGGGATACTAAAGTTTGAGAGACTGCTCAGAGTGAACTATGAGTTGGTAAACAATCTGTCTGAGCAACTGATGTTGAATGTGTCTCTAGTGAGATCTGTTTGTTCAGTTTTTTTTGTCAATTCATTTCTGGGGGAGGGTACTGGGTGATTTTGAAACACTCCTAAGTGTTCACATGAATGTTTATGCAATACACCTGCTCAACCGCAGGTCTCTAAATAACTTGGAAAACCTTTCTAACCAGCTCATACTTTCACAGGAGAGGCTTCCTTTACCAGATGGATGAGTAGAGATGCTGGAATGTGCAACTCTTCATATTGCAGTAAATATTTCTGACATTCAGAGGATCCAAGAAGATTTAGAAGATATGGCAAAACCACAACAGAGAAAATAAACTTTGCAGATTAGATTTGCATAAAGTACCTAAAGGAACAAATATGATACCATATCTGGACAACATGATTCCATAGCTACTGAACATAGTCTTCACTAAACCCTTTGGTACTGAACAGGCTCATTGCATTTCTTCACATCAGTCATCAGAGACAAGCAAACAATGATTGGTGGTGGTTAAAACATTTAGATACTCGTGGGTCCTGAAGATAATTACAACTTCTCTTCCTCATGATAGTAGGTGTCTAACCATTGTATCGGACCTCAATTGAACTGAATTGAATGTGTAATAAATTAAAGGTTAAAGGCACCTTGCACATTCAATTCAATTCAATTGAGGTCTTATATATAGTACTAATATCCCCTAGTCAGAGTTCAGTGCGGTTTACATGAGTTAGGTTACAATAAAAAGAAAGATGTAATCAAGGAGAAACAGTGATGTAGATGAGAAGAAAGAAATATGGATCAGAAGGATGTGGGGCTAGGCACGATGGTGTTGGATTAAGTAGTAGGTTTAGGGAACACATAAGTTTTTAGTTTCCTTCTGAAGCTGAGGTGATCATTCTCTGTTCTGATTCCAATGAGTAGAGAGTTCCTTAGAGAGGTTCTGACTACAGGGAAGAATGAACTGAAGGTTTTCTGGAATATGGATCCTTTGCAAGTCTGAGGGGAGATAAGCAGTTGGTCTTTCAGTCTCTTCGAGTGAGCCAGGCTTAGTAGTGATGTTTCAATTAATATAGGCTGGAGGTGATGCCATAGAGGGTCTGAAAGATTAAACAGGCAACTTTGAACCTAATTTGCTTAGACATAAGGAGCCAGTGTGGTTTGACCAGGTAAGATGAGACACTGTTGTATTTGTTTAGACTGAAAATTAGCCTTGCTGCGGTGTTCTGTATTAATTGTAGCTTCTTTAGTAGGCAGGATTTTAATGCCCAGGAATAAGATATTGCAGTAGTCAAGGTGAGGCAAGATAAGAATTTGGACCAGCAGTGTGAAGGCTTTCTGGTCAAAAAATGAACGTACCAGTCGGCACTGCCTCATTTTGAACAGTGTGGAGGGACATAATCGAACGGGGCACCCATGTTTTCCTGAGGGCGTCCTCACAGAACATCCATGCGAAGGAGTGGGGAAACCCGTATTATCGAAACAAGATGGGCGTCCATATTTCATTTTGATAATACAGTCAAGGACACCCAAATCTCCACATTTAGGTTGACCTTAGAGATGGTCATCCCTAGAGATGGTCGTCCCCAATTTTCAGCGATAATAGAAACCTGAGGATGCCCATCTCAGAAACGACCAAATCCAAGCCCTTTGGTCATGGGAGGAGCCAGCATTCGTAGTGCACTGGTCCCCCTGACATGCCAGGATACCAACCGGGCACCCTAGGGGGCACTGCAGTGGACTTCAGAAAAAGCTCCCAGTTGCATAGCTCCCTTACCTTGTTTGTTGAGCCCCGCCAACCCTCCCCAAAACCCACTCCCCACAACTGTAGACTACTACCATAGCCCTTAGGGATGAAGGGGGGCACCTAGATGTGGGTATAGTGGGTTTCTGGTGGGTTTTGGAGGGCTCACATTTACCACCACAAGTTTAACAGGTAGGGGCGTGTACCCACTAAAACTGCTCCAGGGACCTGAATACTGCTTTCATGGAGCTGGGTATGATATTTGAGGCTGGGATAGAGGCTGGAAAAAATATTTTAATATTTTTTTTTAGGGTGGGAGGGTTTTAGTGACCACTGGGCAGTGGTGTGCTGGTAAATGTTTAACAACAGGCTCTCTCCCCAGTTCCCCTCTGCGCCCCCCGTCCCCCTTTGTGCCCCCCCCAAATTGCAGAGCTGGCTATAGCCTGGGAGAGAGCCTGGGGGGGTGGCAATGCATTACTCCAGGAAAAAAAAATTAAATGATCCCAGGTTCCAATCTAATTCATGTTTAATGTGCGATAAAATGCCATAAATAAGTAAATAAATATAAACTTTTAATGTTGAGCACCTGATTCTCAAAGTGAACATATTCCAAACACTATAATGAAAATAAAATGATTTTTCTTTTACCTTTGTTGTCTGGTGACTGTTTTTCTGATCATGCTGGCCCAGTATCTGATTCTGCTGCTATCTGTCCTCTTAACTCCGTTTCCAGGGCTTCCTTTCCATTTATATCTTTCCTTTCCTCCTTTCTTCTTCATTTCTGGTCCTCAGCTTCTGCCTATTTTCTTTATCCATGTGCAGTTTTTCTCCTTTCTTCCTTTTCCTTCATCTCATCTCCTTCCTCACTCTTCCTTCCCCTCCATCCATGTCCAGCATTTCTTCTCTGGCCCAGGTGATATAATCCATATGGGCATTGCATCAGTTTGTTCTGTTATAATGGATTGTACCAGTTTTACAATTTGCAGAACTGGATATATTTACCAATTGAAGGCCTTCACTAGGTACCAATCTTGCAATTTTCTATATTTGATGCAATGCCCATACGGATTATATCACCTGGGCCATGTCTATAGCCCTTAAAACAGTTTTGATTGAACATAGACACTGTAATCAGGCTTAAAATTGATTACCAAGAATACAATAATACATCTGAAATTCAAGATCCCTCTCTGGTTATTCAGAAAGCTGACAAAAAGGGCACTGTTGTGCATAGGCGCCCCGTATAGGAGGCTTAGCCCAATCGTGGACTTCCAATTTCCCTGCTGCCCTCACAAGTGCAGCGGTTTTGCGAGGCAGCTCTCTGGCTCTCCCTCCTTCCTTCCTTGGTTCCCACTCTGTGGCTCCCCGAATCAATCGGCAGTCCCCCCCGTGCGTTTTAACCTTTACTTTCCGACGTGGCAGTGACGTCAATCAAAGAAGAAGAAGGGCACAACAGGCTCCCTCGCTTCCAGCTTCTCTCTTCACACAGTGCCCCGCCTTCACAGAAACAGGAAATGCATCATCACTGATGCTGAAGGCGGGACACTGTGTGAAGAGAGAAGCTAGAAGCAAGGGAGCCTGTTGTGCCCTTCTTCTTCTTTGATTGACGTCGCTGCCATGTCAGAAAGTAAAGGTTAAAACATGTTGGGGGGGGGGGCTGCCGATCGATTCGGGGAGCCAGTCAGAGCGGGAACCAAGGAAGGAAGGAGGGAGAGCCAGAGCTGCCTCGCAAAACCGCTGCCACGGAGAGGAAAAGGGTTGCGCGGGGGGGGGGGGGGGATCAGAAACGAACAGAGAGGAGGGCTGGGGGAGCTGAGGCAGGCAGGGAGAATCGCTGGATGTGGAGAGAAGGCGAATTCAAGGGAAGAGAACAGACTGCTGTAGAGGAGGGGAGGGCAGGGTAGAGGAGAATTACTGGACTTGGATGGTTGGAGGGGAGGGCATGGGGAGAGAAGAAATCGCTGGACAGGAGGGCAGGGGAGAGGAGAATTGTTGGACATGGATGGAGGGGATGGCAGGGGAGAAAGGAGAATTGCTGGACATAGATGGAGGTGACAGGGGAGAGAACAAATTTTCTGGAGATGGATGGAGGAGAGGGCAGGGGAGAATGGAGAGTTCCTGGACATGGATGGATGGATGGAGTGGAGGGCAAGGGAGAGAGGAGAATGGCTGGACATGGATGGATGAATGGGGACAGGGGCGAGAGGAAATTTGCAGGATATGGGTGGATGGAGGAGATGGCAGGGGAGAATGGAGAGGTCCTGGACATGGATGAAGGGGAGGGCAGGGGAGAGAGGAGAATTGCTGGACAACATGGATGTAGATGGAGGAGGCAGGGGTGAGAGGAAATTTGTTGGACATGGATGGATGGATGGAGGGGAGGGAAGTCAGGAAGGAGATGCACATGGATGGAGGGCAGGGAAGAGAGGAGAAATCTTGGACAAGGATGGAGGGAAGGAAAGATAGATAAAGGAAGGAGATGCACACGGATGGAGTGGAAGGAAGAGAGGAGAAATGCTAGACATGGATGGAGGGGAGAGAAGACAGAGGAAGTAGATGCACATGGATGGAGGGGAGGGGAGTGAGGAGAAATGCTTTATATGGATGGAGGGGAAATTGCTGAATTTAAGGGCTGAATTGGAACACTTTGAGGGCAGATGTTGAAACTGGAAAAAGGATAGGGTCAGGGCTACAGATGGTAGACAGGACGCATAAGGACACAGGAGGATGGTGGACATGGTGAGAGAAAAAAATATCAAATGGAAAGAAGACACTGGGACCAAAGCTAATAGAAAAACTAAATGCTCAGACAGCAAAGGTAGAAAACATTTTTTATTCAGAATTTATTAATTGGAATATGTCAGCTTTTGGAAATGTACATCTGTGATATTTTGCATGTACGTTTCAATTTTTCTAGTATTGCTGCATGCTGAGTCTGACTTCTTGAGGTAACTTTCCAGTTCAGTATTTTGCCTTCATATCTGTTGTGTCATGTGTTTTTCATGTGTGATCAAGGTGCAGTATTCTGCTAGCGTGTAGTATTTTCAGCCCGTGTTTTTTTTGTTTCACTAGGTTGTGTACTGGTGTTTAGAGCCCGGTGTAATTACAGTGCTGCCTTTCCACGCATAAGGTTGTAGCTCATCCTGTCCTTGGAATTAGTGCTGTTATGGTTTGGTAAGGCTATGACTGTGTTTTTGCACAAGTGTGTGTATAGTGTTTTGCAGTGGAGAGATTGTGTGTTGGGCTTACTGAGGTGGCACCAAAACATCAGAAAGGATGTACAGCGTAAATCATGATACACTACCTCTTGAAGGATCTACATATGGTCGTTAATAAAAGGAGCTCATTGTGAACACTATCCACCCTAAAAGGGTGTTTTGTGGCTCTAAATGAGAATTGTGATATGATCCCTTGTATCATATTGTTGACGGTCTGCATTTTCCCTATGGGTGGTATATTGGTGTATTAGGGTCTGCCCAGTGTAATATTTATGGTACAGTAAGGTTCTGAGTGTGTTTTTGCACAAAGTTGTGCATAGTGTTTTGCAGTTGAGCAATTGTGGTTAGTATATGCTTTGAGCAACCACTTTATTCTTTGACATCTAATATCTAAATTTAATAAAAGGTATTAACTGTGACTATTTTATTTTTACTTATTTTTTTTCTGTGTTGTCAGACAATTATGGAGGTAAGCTCCGCCCCTGGCCCCACCCCTAACCCCGCCCCCTTTAGCCTCCCCAAACAGTTGGGCCACCGACCGCCTATGCTGTTGTGCTATTGAAAACTGTCAGATATTCAAGTATACTGTTTATTGGATGAGGCTCCATCAGAGGCAATTGCTTCTGAGATTGCTAACTCCAATTAAGAGCTTTGGGATTTCTTACCCCTGTAGAATATCAGTACTTAAAGATCCTTATATTTTACATCTTGCCAAAGATTCATAAGAGTCCTATCTCATCCACCAGGTCAACCTGTAGTGTCAGCCACAGATTCTTTATTGGAAAGAACCTGTAATTTTGCAACCTTTGGTAGCAGGAATTAGATCTTAGATTAAGGGCACCACACATGTTTTTTTGACTTGCTCAATTTAGAGTGCAGTCAGCTGAGGATTTTGTTGGATTCCCTAGATGTGTGTTCATTATATACCAACATATCCCAATCTGCAGCATTAATGGTGGTAGAGGAAGCTTTGAAAGAGGATCCCCGCATTTAGTACCGACTTCTTTTTTTGGTGAAGATGACGACTGTGGCTATGTGTCAGAGCTATGCTTTATTTGAGGGGCAATTTTATCAAAAGATTGCAGGAATAGCCATGGGGGTAGTATTTGCTCTCACCATAGCAAATTTGTAGAGGGCATGATTCCAGCTTGGGACGCACCTGCCCGCCTGCGCCTAAAAGCTAGAGAATTATGGAGCCAATATTCAGTGGGATTTATCTAAATAGGAGGCTCCTATGTGGATAAGTCTCACTCGCTGGCTTATGCCCATATTTTCAGCAACATTTACCCAGATAGCATTGCTAAATATCTGGGGGTGGAATTGGGACAGATCTGTGAGATATTTGGGCTTTGACAGTGGAAGACTTATAGGACCACATAAAGTGCAGCCCTGTCTATATCTACTTAGTTACAAGGATAATGTCCAGGTGCTGTAAAACACCTGGTTATACAATATTGGTACCCAGATGGGGCAACACTGAATATCCAGGAACGAAAATGCCCATCAAACAAAGAGAGGTAGAAGATCCTAAAAAATCAAGTCACAAGATGATCAAAAATGATAAAAGTTTTATTCTCCAATGTCAAAAATAGGATGCGTAGGCACATATGACCCAACACGGACCGTGTTTCGGCTATGAAGCCTTCCTCAGGAGTCCTGTGAACCATGCTATGAACAGTCCGAGAAAATCCTGATCTTAGATAAACAGGATACACTTTAGCGAAAACACAGAGGAAATAGCTGTTTGGTCCGCAGACTGTGGACTAAACAGCTATCTTCTCTGTGAGTTTGCTAAAGCTTATCCTGATTATCTAAGATCAGGATTTTCTCTGGCTGTTCATAGCATGGTTCATAGAACCCCTGATGAAGGCTTCACAGCCAAAACACGGCCTGTGTTGGGTCATATGTGCCTATGCATCCTGTTTTTGACAATGGAGAATAAAACATTTATCACTTTTGATCATCTTGTGACTTGATTTTTTTTTGGGATCTTCTACTTCTCTTTATTTATTTGATTTCCCTTTTTGAAGATTTGGTCTTATTCCCTGGCTTTGTCACAAAAATGCCCATGGCAGACAGTGTTTCCAAAAACATCGCCCAGTATGTTTTTACTCAAAAATACTTGACGTTCTTGTATTGCCATGAGCAGCCATAGGAGTGTGCATCCTGTCCATAGCTTTTAGAAATCTGGGAAATGGAATAAAAAGAAATACATTTCTCTTTCCCCTTGATCTAGAAATACCCGTTGTACAGGCATACAACACTTTTGTCCTTTCTCCTTTGAAACTTCCACACGCATTTATATTTCACATGCAATGCTCTGAGACTGAGATAGAGCAACTGATGGCATCGGGTTTATTTATTTATTTTTTTATCTGATTTCCGATTCGCCATATGTTCATTCTTTTTTCTTCCTAGCACTCCAAAGTGCCAGGTCCCAGAGAAATGCAGGGAGAAGGGAGAGCAAATTTGTTTCAGGTTAACTGGTCACATGATCTGCGGCGTTTAGCCATGTAATCTGCTCTTAAACAGGGAGAGGAGAAGACAGGATCAAAGCATTCTTCCCTCTGGAAATGGCACCCGGGGTTGACATTTAGTTAGCCTGCCCTAACCCTGCTAATAAATTTTCTGGGAAGAGAGGGTTAGGAGGATCCTTCCTTGCACCTGCAGCTCTGCCATCATCCCCCCCTCTGCCCACATGTTACACACATCAAAGCCAGACAGGTTCTTCTCCTAGTGTCACACCCATCAACCTGAGCCATTAACTCTCAGCTCTTTCTTTATTTCTATCGTTGTGAGAGGAATTTTGAATAATTTAATCTGCCTTCTATATTAGTATTGTAAGGATTTAAAAGAGATATGTGGTAGCCATGTTAGTCCACTTTTAAAGGAAATCAATAGAAATAAAATAGAACATAGAAAAGAAAATAAGATGATACCTTTTTTATTGGACTAATTTAATACATTTTTGATTAGCTTTCGAAGGTAGCCCTTCTTCATTAGATCAGAAATAAGCAAATGTTGATAAATAACAGTATATGAATAACAGTTCACTTATATATACTGTTATTTATCAACATTTGCTTATTTCTGATCTAATGAAGAAGGGCTACCTTCGAAAGCTAATCAAAAATGTATTAAATTAGTCCAATAAAAAAGGTATCATCTTATTGTCTCTGTTTTATTCTAAGGATTTAAAAAAAGTCATTCATTGGGAGCAATATTATTTACACTGGATTGATATTGCTATATTGTTGGGAATTTTAAAAAAATATGATTTGATTGTTCTGTTGTAGTTCACCTAGCATGTTTTTGTGTTTGGGCAAATAATATGTTTAAATAAATAAGAAATATTGCATGCTATTTCCAAAGCAGAAAAACTACTTAAAAAAATAAGATTTCATGGCAGAGCATTCCTTATACAAGGTAAAATTATCCATTGACTGAGACAGTATCTGTGCCTAAACAGACAGTTGAAAAATATATACAGGTGTGAGTTATTAACTACATTCACACTTCTGAATCCTTTTCTTGGTATGTCTGCCTGCTCCACAGGAAGATATGTGGAGGGCTCAAATTCTTCTTTAGGGATTTTTGCAACTTCAAGATCCAGGATATTACTTCTGACGTTTTCTGTTTCCTGAAGCTTAAACTTCATCACTGGGATCTAGAATAATCTTCCATATGTATGAAAAAATTTTGAAATATGAAAGCAGTTAAAGAGGGAGGTGGACAGCACTGTCTAATGCTAATATGGGCACTTAGGCCAAAATACATGCTGCACCACTGTATTGTAAAGTACAATGTCAGTACATTGTACAAATTTTTTATTTGCAATGTATTTATTTATTTACCGTTGCTTCTCAGGAAGTCTTCCAGTATTTATTTGCATGACCAGTGGTGTTTTAGAAAAGGTCTCCTTTGCAGCCTACAGAGCAGAGGGATAACCTGAATGGTTAGAACAGTAGGCTGAGACTCAGGGGACCCAGGTTCAAATCCCGCTTCTGTCATTTGTGATTTTGTTTTAAATCACTCCAGGAACAGGAAAATATTTACTGTACTTGAATGTATACCACTTCAATAACCTTCAGGCTTGCAGGTGTCTTATATGTTCCGCTACAATAGGTATTTTTCTGTTCCTGGAGAATTTACAATTTAAAAAAAAGAGCTGAAGTGGAATTTAGACATGGGTCTCTTGTTTTTCAGTCCACTGCAATAACCATTAGACTACTCCTCAGACCTGTATGCTGCTGTCTTAAGAGTGTCCATAATATCTGAAGCTATCATATAGCCTGGTATCCATTGCCGGTTTCACATTCAAGAGAGGGGGGCAGCACCCACTGAGGGATTACAAAGATGCCACATTACCCAGTTCTAGGCTGGGGGCTTTTTGGCCAGTCCTAGTTTTGAACTTATCCCAAAGCAGCATGGTATTTGTAGTGTCTGATCAAACCCATTGAAATCAGTGCTGCAAGTCCTATATTGCGCCAGGATGGTATAATCAGAAATCCAGGATTGCCCAAAAATCTCCAGCTTGGAACTGGATAACTTGACATCTCTGGGATTAAGGAGGTGACATGCTTAATTCCTGCAGTGGACAGCTGCTCAATCAGAGCACCTTTCTGTAACCTGGAGATGACAAGTACCAGGTCTAAATAACAACGTCCATCTTTTTAGACATAGATAGCCTTTCCACTTCTGTGATTGGAATTGGATGTCCATATTTTGAGCCCTTCCTTGCCTGCCAAAACACACCCAGCCCATGCCCCCTTGCCATATGGACGTACTGCAATGTAAGACCTCCATATCCTGCTTATGTAAAATTGGGATTTGGACGTCCATGCAATATGGATACCTAAATGTCAGTTTTCAGGTGTCCAAAACAAGAATAGAGCTTCTAAAATAACCACCAAAATGTCTTAGATCAGGCGTATAGTTATTTATGCTGAGATAAGCCAATGGTACATCGAACTCAATGTCTAGCACAGGCAGTATGGGCTGCTTCTTTATTTATTATATTTCTAGGGATTTATTAACTGTCTTTATGAAGAAATTCACCCAAGGCAGTATTCAGCAGGTACACCTTGATATAAAACTTACAATTTTGTTAACAGCATAACAATAGTCAAATGGAGTGGAGGAGTGGCCTAGTGGTTAGGGTGGTGGACTTTGGTCCTGGGGAACTGAGGAGCTGAGTTCAATTCCCACTTTAGGCACAGGCAGCTCCTTGTGACTCTGGACAAGTCACTTAACCCTCCATTGCCCCATGTAAGCCACATTGAGCCTGCCATGAGTGGGAAAGCGCGGGGTACAAATGTAACAAAAAAAAAAAAGACCAAATATAAGCATAAATACAATCACTGAGATAAGCCTGGAGATGGCAAATTGAATCCTAGTACTAGGACTATTATGATACAGTATCAGAAATATACACATTTAACTGTACTATAAAAGAATCATATAACAGAAATATGATAAATGTCTGCAGGGTATGACTGACACCATAACAGACAGCATGGAAGAACATTCATATGACACAGATATGATACTACAGGCATATTTTCAAAGCACTTTGGGAGGCTAAGTTCCATAGGTTTCTATGGAACTTTGGGAGGCTAAGTGCTTTCAAAATATGCCTAACTTTAGTGTCACCATAATATAAATCAAGTACCTTAATAGGTAAACATTAGAACATTCAAATAACATATGATGTTAGCACTGTTTGTACAATACAATGAAACATCTGAACTGGTAGCTGAGGGGGCAGTTGGGATATATAAATGGGACAGGATGGGTGGTACAAAGTCATTGGCTACCTAAACTGAAGGCAAATTATATATAAAGTTGAGTAAGATATGAAGGACTGGTCTAAGTTACAGGGTAACTGTACCTTGGACAAAAACGAAGAAACTAGTAAAAAAATAGATGATGGCGCACCAGAGATTTTTGTATTAAAATTTACCAGAGGAGGGGAAGAGGTGGGTAAAATTATCAGAAAAAATTGGGACATTATACAAACACATCCTGTGTTTCAACATAGTAATTTACGTCTAGCTTACTCTCGCCAAAATTTAAAGGAACTGTTGAGTCCAGCACAAATGAAACGATCACAAGACGGAGGGCCAACATCCAGAGGACACTTTAAATGTGGTGCATGTAGCACATGTAAGATTATGGTTGAATGTGAGAAGTTTATAAATCCTGTTGACCAACATAAATACATCATTAGGTCAAGAACAAATTGTTTTTCAGATCATGTAATATACATATTACGATGTCCATGTAATAGAATATATGTTGGGAAAACAACACATACTTTACACACAAGATTGTTAGAACATAAATCATGTGTTAAAAGACGACAGATTGGGTCTTCTCTGGTAGCACATTGTAAGACCACAAAACATGAATTCTCCCAATTCTGATGTTTTGCCATAGATCAAGTTAAAATGAACCATAGAGGTGGAAACCGAGCTAAGCAACTTCAACAAGCAACGATGGATATTCAGCTTACAGGCGCTACAACCTAATTGTTTGAATACAACTCTACCTTGGGCAGTGTTTTTTTGAAATTATAATCAGTAATTGTTCAGCAACAATATGATGGTAGAATCGGTATATCCCTTTCAAGAAAAGTCAGAGATCCCTTTAAAAATTGACATCACGATTTAATTAGTGTTTATTTAAAAGAAAGACTTCATCTTGAGCACTGGACTGTCCGACTGCAGAATCAGCAAGGAATGAGAACGCTGAGTTATATTGGTAAGCATAGGAGAAATTCTTGGATAAATATTATTATTAGATGGTATAACTAACATGAAGAATGAAGCAGAATGTTTAAGTGGAGAGAGTTCCAAATATTGAAACAACAGTGAAATCCCGAAAAGAGATTCGATTTAACTACTGAATGTAGACTGAGGTTCCGCTCGCTATTGACAGTGTTGCAAAACAAGAGTAATATAGCCATTTACCATTGTGGACCCCATGATTAATTGGTTGACTTTTGTTTCAGAAGTATGGCAAGACATATTCTTTGAAAAAGCCCAAGTAAAAGAATGGGACCCCGTCAGATGAAAAGATAAGTGCTATAAACCTCTTTTATATAATAGTATAAATAATAAAAAAAGAAAAGATATATACAACAAGGAGAATGAAAGCAACAAAATGAGGAGGTTTTTTCAGCCAATGATGATTGTGGTTCTGTGAGTCTAAAATATCATTGAGACTACAGACATACAGAGGCTTTTTCCTCCTAAAAAGTCCTGCCTCTTTCACCAAGGATAATTTGAGTTACATATAAAGGAGAAGGTTAGGATTCCATAGTTAATTACCACATTTGGAGACTGAAAGTATTCTTTGTATAGTGGTAAGTTCTGTAAGTTAAAACTAAGTTACAGGGTATACAGCAAACTAATCTAGATGCAGAGTGAGTGGACAGTCAGTCACCACATGTATTAAAGGCTTGGGAGAAGAGCCAGGCTTTCACCAGCTTCCTGAAGGAGAGGTAGCCTTGACTTAGATGTACCCCTCTGGGAGTGAGTTCCAGTTATGCGTTATCCCCCTCATTCTCTAATGAGACACTTAAATTTAAGTACCACCCCTTGATTCTATAAAGGTCACCAAAAATCACAAGGAAATATTGGCATTAATTATATTGAATTGGGACTAATGCATGTTAAATTTAGGCACTGGATTTATGCCTAAAATTTACATGTTGTCTAAAAAGGGGGCATGAAAATGAGAGAGTCATGGGCATTTTGGGGCGGAACAGGGGCACGGTTTTGAGTTATGCATTTAATTACAGAATAATGATGCTCTGCGTGTAAATTTAGATGTGGACATTGGTACCACATTTTCATTGGTGCAAATGGCTGTGCCTAGATTTACACGCAACTCTCCGCTTCAGTGTGTATTCTATAAAATGTGCTGAACTTTAGGCGTTGCTTATATAATACCATTTAAGCGGGTATTTTTTGGTGCTAATTTTTTAGGTGCCATATATAGAATCTAGACCCATATACACACTTAAATTTGTCAAATACTAGCGCCTGTGCAGGAGAATGTACACTTAGATGAGTAAATGCTAACTGAGCATTCAGCAGTATTCTATAAGATATCTGCACAAATACCTTAGCAAGTAAATGCACAGAGGCATTCACCAGGGAGGAACACAGGAGGGGCATATATAGGGCAATGGCTGGTCTAAATAAGTACCAAAGGTCCATCGAGCCCAGCATCCTGTTTCCAACAGTGGCCAATCCAGGTCACAAATACCCGGCAAGATCCCCAAAATGTACAAAACATTTTATACTGCTTATCCCAGAAATAGTGGATTTTCCCCAAGTCCATTTAATAATGGTCTATGGACTTTTCCTTTAGAAAGCTGTCCAAACCTTTTTTAAACTCTGCTAAGCTAACCGCCTTTACCACATTCTCTGGCAACGAATTCCAGAGTTTAATTACACGTTGAGTGAAGAAAACTTTTCTCTGATTCGTTTTAAATTTACTACATTGTAGCTTCATCGCATGCCCCCTAGTCCTAGTATTTTTGGAAAGCGTGAACAGACGTTTCACATCTACCCATTCAACTCCACTCATTATTTTATAGACCTCTATCATATCTTCCCTCAGCTGCCTTTTCTCCAAGCTGAAGAGCCCTAGCCACTTTAGCCTTTCCTCATAGGGAAGTCGTCCCATCCCCTTTATCATTTTCGTCACCCTTCTCTGCACCTTTTCTAATTCCACTATATCTTTTTTGAGATGCGGCAACCAGAATTGAACACAATATTCGAGGTGCGGTCACACCATGGAGCGATACAAAGGCATTATAACATCCTCATTTTTGTTTTCCATTTGTTTCCTAATAATACCTAACATTCTATTTGCTTTGTTAGCCACAGCAGCACACTGAGCAAAGGGTTTCAACGTATCATCAACACCTAGGTGTAGGCAGGTAGGCACATAAATGCTAGTATTTTATAATCCACACACGTAACTGCCTGACCCACCCAGAGGATATCGACAAGCATAGAAGAACAAAAAACCTCTGCACAGGTCAATGCAAGCAGGCAAACACAGCGAAGGTGACACAAAAGATGATGTAGAAAAAACATCCAACAGACTCAAAGAGTTCACATCAGAAGTTTTATTCAAAAATGTGCAATGCACTCGACATAAATATTGTTTCGGCCATGAGGGCCTGCCTCTGAAGTCCCTGTATAGTGCAAAAGTTGAACTTCTCAGCGTTCTATAGCATCTAAAAGAAATGACCTAGTATCTGGTTTAACAAACACAGGAGCGCCCTCTTCTACACGATGTCCCTGAGAGCTGCCTGCCCGCCCAGAGAATATACAGGTAGCTCTCAGGTACTTCGTGTACCTGTTCTGTGTTCTTGGCAAGACATCCCAAACTAATGTGTGATCTGCTCCAGGGGCTCACCCTCAGCCCCAATGGATTTGGGGGATGGCAACACATCTTATGTAGGATTTCGTCAAATGCCTTTTGAAAATTCAGATACACTTCACCCAATATTCAACAGGGTTTAATGGGCAGGAAAGGTTCCTACCTAGTTAAATCCTGCTGAGTGGTTAGTGCCGCTGAATATCACCGCTAACCAGTCACAGTTGAATAACCCCAGCATTGAATAACCGTGATCAGTTCAGCCATGGGCTGTATATTGGACCCACTATTTCTACTCACATCGACGTTTATTTACACATTCAGAAAATTCTAATAGATAAGCCAATCTGATCGAAAGATGATTTTCTCTTCTGTTTATAATGTATAAAATTCAGGGCCTAAAACAGTAATTATCTGACTGCTTAAATGAGCTTAGGAAAGAAAAAAAGCCTGAAGCAATCTGATTTATATAAAACACTGGATGCCCTTTAGGACATGGCTTTATTCCTACTGCCTTGAGTGGGCAGATTTTGATAGCTCACAAGTGATGAAGCCACAAGATGGTAATGGAAACCACATGAACAAGTAAGGACAAACCCTTTATCTACTGGAGAGTTGTGCTCTGTGTCACACCATGTGTTGCCTGCCCATCATCTGTCTTGATCCGCAGTGCCTCTTACGGATTCGAGCAGCTTGGCCTTCCATTCACCTCACCCTGCACTGGGTCACCAGTGGGTCTGCTTTTAACATTTTTAAACAGGAGTAGCTGCCATAATCGGTAACCAATGTAACTTTAAATAATAATTCCTAACAGAGTCATATCTCGAGAAACCAAAAATTAGCCCGATGGCTGTATTTTACATGATTTGTAATCGATCAATTAAAGCCTTGGAGCAGCAGATCAGGTCAAGCAGGTCAATAATTGAACCGAGATGGTATAAGTGATTGGATAAACAGTCTAAATATATCCCCTGAAAAGTATTTTTTATGGCCCTAAGCTTCCTGAGAGCAAAATAAGATTTCTTCATTACTGAAGAAACATGTTTTACACCCAGAATTTTTGAATGCAGATCTAATTAGAATAGATTCCCATCAGTCGTAAAATTCTGCATGTATCTTGTATCGTTACTAGCTCCTATCCAAAGAAACTTCGTTTTCTCTTAGTTTAATTTGAGGCAAAGGGTTAAAATCCAAAATTCTATTTGTTCTATGTACATCTGAATGTGGGACAAAATTTCTACCCAAACTGGAGAGCCAGGTAAGAATACCGTGATGTCATCTGCATAAGTAAAGTGAACAAAAGTAAATTGATCTAACAACATACCCAGTAATTGCATAAGTAAATTGAAGAGCACGGGGGAGAGAGAACCTTTTGGAACTCCACACAGTCCCTTCCATTTATCAGGTAGCATCCCATGTTTGGGCAGCAGCCCTGAATTTCTAGGTTTGCAGAGCTAGCTAACGTATAGCTGGTTAAATGTGATATTCAGCACTTAACTGGCTACGGGTTACTGTATAAAGATTGGACTGACTTTTATGCTTTCCTATTTATTTGGTTATCCTGGGTGGTTAAGTTCTGAATATCAGCACATAAGTACATAAGTATTGCCATACTGGGAAAGACCAAAGGTCCATCGAGCCCAGCATCCTGCTTCCAACAGTGGCCAATCCAGGTCACAAATACCCGGCAAGATCCCAAAAATGTACAAAACATTTTATACTGCTTATCCCAGAAATAGTGGATTTTCCCCAAGTCCATTTAATAACGGTCTATGGACTTTTCCTTTAGGAAGCCATCCAAACCTTTTTTTAAACTCTGCTAAGCTAACCGCCTTTACCACATTCTCTGACAACAAATTCCAGAGTTTAATTACATGTTGAGTGAAGAAACATTTTCTCAGATTCGTTTTAAATTTACTACATTGTAGCTTCATCGCATGCCCCCTAGTCCTAGTATTTTTGGAAAACGTGAACAGACGCTTCACATCTACCCGTTCAGCTCCTCTCATTATTTTATAGACCTCTATTATATCTCCCCTCAGCTGCCTTTTCTCCAAGCTGAAGAGCCCTAGCCACTTTAGCCTTTCCTCATAGGGAAGTCGTCCCATCCACGTTATCATTTTCGTTGCCCTTCTCTGTACCTTTTCTAATTCCACTATATCTTTTTTGAGATGTGGCGACCAGGATTGAACACAATATTCGAGGTGCAGTCGCACTATGGAGCGATACAAAGAATGTCCTCATTTTTGTTTTCCATTCCTTTCCTAATAATACCTAACATTCTATTTGCTTTCTTAGCCACAGCAGCACACTGAGCAGAAGGTTTCAACGTATCATCAACGACAACACCTAGATCCCTTTCTTCGTCCGTGACTCTTAATGTGGAACCTTGCATGACGTAGCTATAATTCGGGTTCCTCTTTCCCTCTTGCTCACATTAAATGTCATCTGCCATTTAGATGCCCAGTCTCCCAGTCTCGTAAGACCCTCTTGTAATTTTTCACAATCCTCCCGCGTTTTAATGACTTTGAATAACTTTGTGTCATCAGCAAATTTAATTACCTCACTAGTTACTCCCATCTCTAGGTAATTTATAAATATGTTAAAAAGCAGCGGTCCCAGCACAGACCCCTGGGGAACCCCACTAACTACCATTCTCCATTGAGAATACTGACCATTTAACCCTACTCTCTGTTTTCTATCTTTTAGCCAGTTTTTAATCCACAATAGAACACTACCTCCTATCCCATGACTCTCCAATTTCCTCTGGAGTCTTTCATGAGATACTTTGTCAAACGCCTTCTGAAAATCCAGATACACTATAAGGCTTATTTTCGAAAGAGAAGGACGCCCATCTTTTGACACAAATAGGAAGATGGGCGTCCTCACAGGGTCGCCCAAATCGGCATAATCGAAAGCCGATTTTGGGTGTCCCCAACTACTTTCCATTGCAGGGATTACCAAAGTTCACGGGAGCATGTCAGAGGCATAGCAAAGGTGGGACTTGGGCGTGCCTAACACACGGGCGTCCTCGACCCATAATGGAATAAAAAGGGCATCCTTGATGAGCACTTGGATGACTTTACCTGGTCCTGTTTTTCTTATGACCAAGGCACAAAAGGTTGCCCGAACTGACCAGATGACCACCGGAGGGAATCGGGTATGACCTCCCCTTACTCCCCCAGTGGTCACTAACTCCCTCCCACCCTCAAAAAATATCTTTAAAAATCTTTTGTGCCGGCCTCTATGCCAGTCTCAAATGTCATACTCAGGTCCATCACAGCAGTATGAAGGTCCCTGGAGCAGTTTTAGTGGGTGCAGTGCACTTCAGGCAGGCGGACCCAGGCCCATTCTCCCCCATCTGCTACACTTGTGGTGGTAAATGTGAGCCCTCCAAAACCCATTGTACCTACATCTAGGTGCCCCCTTCACCCCTAAAGGCTATGGTAGTGGTGTACAGCAGTGGGTAGTGGGTTTTGGGTTTTTTTTTGTGGGGCTCAGCACACAAGGTAAGGGAGCTATGTACCTGGGAGCAATTTATGAAGTCCACTGCAGTGCCCCCTAGGGTGCCTGGTTGGTGTCCTGGCATGTGAGGGGGACCAGTGCACTATGAATGCTGGCTCCTCCCACGACCAAAAAGCTTGCATTTGGTCGTTTCTGAGATGGGCGTCCTTGGTTTCCATTGTCGCCGAAAATCAGAAACGACCAAGTCTAGGGACGACCATCTCTAAGGACGACCTAAATTTCAGGATTTGGGCATCCCCAACTGTATTATCGAAATGAAAGATGGACGTCCATCTTGTTTCGATAATACGGGTTTCCCCGCCCCTTCACCGGAATGTTTTGCGAGGACGTCCTCAGCAAAACTTGGGCGTCCCTTTCGATTATGCCCCTCCACATCAACTGGCTCACCTTTATCCACATGTTTGTTCACCCCTTCAGGAGGTGTATTAAATTATTATTATTATTATTATTATTGAATTGCTATTATATGTATTTCCAAAGAATGCAAGGAGGGGAAGAAGGACAGTTGGAGTTTCTAATTTTAACTGAATTTTTAGAAACATCACAAGATACTTTCAATATTAGGGCAACTCTCCTTGTAATCCTAGACTCTGAATGGGAATAAAATAAGAATATTTTTCTGAAAAAAAAGTGAGAATTTCTGTGGACAAAGTGTCTTTATTTTTCCTGACATTACTAGAGCTACTCAGCTAATGAGATAGCAGTTCTTGAAAAATAAATCTCATGTATTAGGTCTAGGGGCGTCATTCTTTCTTAGAATTTCTTGTAGATGTTTAATTACCTATAATAAGAAAAAAATATGCTTTCATTGATCCACCTCAACTGGAAATGTTTGTGTTAGAAAAGGAAAAAGAAAAAGATGATATTTAGGACTAAGATTTGTTGGATCTGTATATGGATAGATTATTCTGATTCCTTGACTTGCTTCTTTTAATTTTTTTCTCTGTATCCCCATTAATGTGGACTATATTATTTCTGGTTTATTTTAAGTAGAGGAGTGTGGTAGCCGTGTTAGTCCACTCTTAAGGTTATCAATAGAAATCAAACAAAATAAAACATGGAAAAGAAAGTAAGATGATACCTTTTTTATTTAAGTTATGTCCAATAAAAAAGGTATCATCTTATTTTCTTTTCCATGTTTTATTTTGTTTGATTTCTATGGTTTATTTTAGAATTTTGCAATTGGAAATAATAAAATTATGAAATTAAAACAAAAAAGAACAGTGAGTATATCAAGAATCAACCAAATTACATAATTTCTTTCATAACAGTAATTTTTTTTATAGAAAGCAGGGGACCAGGGTCACTCTAGAACAGAGAGCAGTGGGTGTCAGGCCACCTGCTTCTTTAGAAGAGAGGAGGCCGAGAGAAAGGCCGGACGGACAATGGGTACTTGGAGGGAGTGAAGGTTTGCTATCCTAGGCAGCCTAATAGATTACAGGCCTTCAGGAAAGAGTGGCACAGGTACCCTGAATATACACTGATATACAGCTATACACAGCAGCAACCAAGCTGTCAAAACAGAGACAGACAAATGGCACCCAGCCACACAGAAATCTGAGAAAAATCACAGCCCAAAAGTTATTTGTCTGGACTACCAAATTAATGTGGAAAAAAAAAGCTGCACACCTCCCCCCATTCTTCTATTTTCTCATGTGAATGAAAATAAGAAAAATCTATCCAAAGGCATAACATTCAATTTCCACATCCCTTGAGGAGCACATTTTGAGTGCTGGTATTCTTGAACTGGGCCTCGGAGAAGCAAGGGACCTTTCAGAAACAGCAGGCTGGGAGCACAGATAATGTTTTTTTGACTCCCCATAGAGTACACAAACACATTGCTGTTTGGTAATTTGCCATAAGGAGACACACACTTTTTTCCAGCAGTCATTTGGTTTCCATTTACAAGCAAACGGGACTTCTGTTTCCTAAAGTAATAGGTGCTTTGTCACAGCTGCCCCTTTTAAGAGGCATCCCAGGGGACAGGCTGGAATTCTTTGGGTATTTGCCTTTAGCCATGCTCAGAAGCCACTACCCGTGCTTGCTTCAAACACAGAGCTGCAATCCTTCTCTCTAACCAAAGACACCCTCAGGATGATACATTTTCAATGTTTGTTATCCTTCCCAACAGTCATTTGGTTACTACTGAAGGACAGTAAAAGATACATAGCTTGAAAGCTAGTGAGTGTATTTTTGGATTTGGCAGGTTTCCAGACATTTTATCGAGCTCTTTCATAGAAACATAGAAAAATGTAGGCAGATAAAGACCATATGGCCTATCTAGAATGCTCATCCATGCCATCTACTCTCTCTATCAGTCTCTTAGGGATCCTTTATACTTATCGCAAGCTCTCTTGGAATTAAGATACTGTTTTTGTCTCCACCACTTCCACTGGGAGGCTGTTCCACGAATTCACCACCCTTTCTGTGAAGAAACATTTCCTCAGGTTACTTCTCAGTCTATCCCCTTTCTCCTTCATCCTATGCCACTTCATTCTAGAGCTTCCTTTCAGTTGAAAGAGACTCGCCTCCTGTGCAGTTTGCCATGTCGGTATTTATATGTCTCTATCATATTTCCCACCTTTCTTCCAAAGTATATGTAACACTACTACTACTACTACTACTACTACTACTACTACTACTATTTAACATTTCTAAAGCGCTACTAGGGTTATGCAGCGCTGTACAATTTAACATAGAAGGACAGTCCCTGCTCAAAGAGCTTACAATCTAAAGGACACCCCTATGCTTGGGCGCTTCTGGGTTCAGAGTCTGAGTGGGCTGGAGTCCCCACGAAGGGCAGGCTCCGTCGGACCCTCTCTCACTCATTCACTTGGCGCGCAGTGCCTCCACCTGGGGAAGAAGTGTTAGCGGGTGGGGTTACCCTCTTCTCCCCCAGGAACCTGAAAGTCAAGGTCCAAACCTCTGTGGGAAGTAAGACTGGCAGTTAAAATAAACTGTCTTGAGGAGACAGCAGTACACTGTCAAGTCCAAAATGACTGCTCTATAGTCAGCAGCTTAAAACTCAAAGGGGCCGATATTCAAAGTGATTTAAACAGGCTGGAGCCTCTCCTGTCTGCTTAAATCACTTTTCTGCAGCCTAAGTGGGGATATTCAGCAGCACTTAACTGGAGAGTGCCACTGAATATCCTCTCAGACCACTCAACTAAAAAGTGGGCAAATCAGGGGCAGTGCTGAGGATGGCATTAGGGAGGAGTTCCAGGATATGAGGGTGTAGGCAATGTTCAGTGCCGGCACCTGCATAGCTGAGCGGCTTAATTTAGGACAGCTCAAGAGCTAGGGTTACCATGTATGCTCCCCCCAAAAAGAGGACACATGCCCCGCCCCTGCCCCACCCCACCCTGTCCCCTGTCACATACCGCCCCACCCCTTCACACCCCTCCCCGCCCCTTCACATCCTCTCCCCCATCACACCCCCCTAAGGGTGTCCTATCCTCCCTCCCCTTACCTTACTGTAATGCCCTGGTGGTCTAGTGACCTCTTCAGGGCATTTTGAATCAGCGCCAGGACCGGAGTCAGCGAGAAGTAGTATGCAGGTGCTATGGGCAGGAAAGAGGGGGCTCTTTCCTGCCCTGAAGAGGTCACTAGACCACCAGGGCAGTATAGTAAGGGGAAGGGAGGATAGGACAACATTAGGGCCCACCCGTCCGCCCAGACAAATGGGCAGGCTGGCAAAACCCGCCCGGTTGCTCGGCCATGTCCTCAAAAAGAGGACATGTCTGGATAAAAACGGACATATGGTAACCCTATCAAGAGCTGTCCTAAATAAGGCTGCTTAGCTATGCAGGTGCCGGCTCTGAATATTGGGCCGGCACCTGCATAACTTTTTTTTCCTTAAAAAAGAAACCCCCCTCCCGCCCACCGACAATGTCCCTCACCCCTCTACTCAGCCAGCATCAACACACCTCCCGGAAGACCCCCGTCCCCCCAGCTGTGCAGGTAGGCTCCTGGGCCTACCTGTATCCCTTGTGGTCCAGCGGGGTCATTGGGGGCAGGAGCACAGCCCCCTCGCTCCTGCCTCTTGTGGCACCAGTCAAAATGGCTGCCATGACTTCTCATGGCAGTTCATGTACTTCGGGTAGTACTGCGAGCTGCTGCAAGAGGTCACAGCAGCCATTTTAGAGAGGTGATGCAAGGGGCAGGAGCAAAGGGGTTGCGCTTCTGCCCCCAATGACCCCGCTGGACCTCCAGGGATATAGGTAAGTTTGGGGGAGGACCTACTTGCACGGATGGGAGGGGGCTTTGACACGGGCTGGTGGGAGGGGGAAGGAACGAGGGTACATTGGCAGGGGGGGCTCAGGGGACTTTTCTTTTTTTTTTTAAACACAAAAGTTTTGCGGGCCCAGCCCAATATTGAGCCAGCCTGAATATCGGCCAGGTCTGCATAAGTGCTGGCAACCAGCCTGCCAAAAATTGTCTCCCAATATTCAGTGCTGGACATGGCCCAGCATTTAATATTTGGGGGATACTTTAGCCGGCTATGATCAGCATTTAAAGAAAGGCTGATCGCCGCCAGCTGAATATCAGGGGGAAACAGTTTATTCTTTAACTTGAAACCACAGGAACATACCAACTGCTTAAATTCTCCATCTTTTGGTGCAACCTTTACATAAATTGTTCTTCCAATATTACCCCAGAGGCCTCCTGTATTCTCCTTTCTTAGGGTATATTATACAAGGTACTCTGAAACGGGATTATTTACACTTTGTACAGCTCCAATCCATGCCTATACCCAAAGATAGTGTTCCAAAGGCTCTGCTCCTCTCTGTGTTTCAGGTTCAGACCCTTCTGGTCTGATCTCCATCCAGAGTGACCTTTGCGTTGGTCCACCCTAGTCTCAGGATGGGCATTCATTAGCTCCTATCCCGTGCTCCTGGGCAGAGTCTCTCCACTGCCCACCCAGAGCTTTCCTCCACAATTACTGTTGTTCTTAGCAGCAACTCTCCTTTTCTTTAGCCAATGGATTCACTTCTTTTACATGGGTCACCTGGCAGGGGCTTGCAGCAGAAGTGGAGCCAGGATGAGGCAGGTTGATGGTGCGGGGGGAGCGAGAGTGGACTTCTGCCAGCGCTGGCGCACATTTTCAGTGCAACAGGATGAAAAAAAATAGGCACTGGCGCCGGCAGAACTCCGTTTGGGGGAGCGGCTACTCCCCTGGCGCTCCACCTAGCTACGCCACTGGCTTGCAGGCAACCAAAAACCCCGGACCAAAGCACAAAAACCAAAGCCCAAAAGAAAAAAGAAACACCCCACTACATAAGTACATAAGTACATAAGTAATGCCACACTGGGAAAAGACCAAGGGTCCATCGAGCCCAGCATCCTGTCCACGACAGCGGCCAATCCAGGCCAAGGGCACCTGGCAAGCTTCCCAAACGTACAAACATTCTATACATGTTATTCCTGGAATTGTGGATTTATCCCAAGCCCATTTAGTAGTGGTTTATGGACTTGTCCTTTAGGAAATCGTCTAACCCCTTTTAAAACTCTGCTAAGCTAACCGCCTTCACCACGTTCTCCGGCAACGAATTCCAGAGTTTATTTATGCGTTGGGTGAAGAAATATTTACTCCGATTTGTTTTAAATTTACTACACTGTAGTTTCATCGCATGTCCCCTTGTCCTAGTATTTTTGGAAAGCGTGAACAGACGCTTCACATCCACCTGTTCCATTCCACTCATTATTTTATATACCTCTATCATGTCTCCCCTCAGCCGTCTCTTCTCCAAGCTGAAAAGCCCTAGCCTCCTTAGTCTTTCTTCATAGGAAAGTCGTCCCATCCCCGCTGTCATTTTAGTCGGCCTTCGCTGCACCTTTTCCAATTCTACTATATCTTTCTTGAGATGCGGCGACCGGCATTATAACATCCTCACACCTGTTTTCCATACCTTTCCTAATAATACCCAACATTCTATTCGCTTTCCTAGCCACAGCAGCACACTAAGCAGAAGGTTTCAGTGTATTATCGACGACGACACCCAGATCCCTTTCTTGGTCTGTAACTCCGTAACATGGCAAACACTTAACTTTATCTCCTCTTAGTCTCCCCCTCCCTCCCCCGTCACTCTTCCTCTTCCTTTCAGTGCATTTCATTTCAGAACTGCTCCCCTTGGGCTGGGTTTCCTCCCATCCGGAGACATCTCAGTCAGTACTGCCAGTGACTCTCCACAGGGACTTACTCTGCCAGTAATCCCCAATTTAACAGGGGATTACATATACGTATTGAGATCTTTAAGTCTGTCCCCATACGCTTTATGATGAAGACCACTGACCATTTTAGCAGCCACCCTCTGGACCGACTCCTTCCTGTTTATCTCCAGAAGTGTACCACTCACCTATCACATTGTTTGATTGAGTTGAGTTTCTGGCCCTGCCTCTCCTCTAATCCATCCTTTCATACCCTCTCAAGCCTTCCCCCCCACGAGAGAGTCTGGCAAAGCAAGGACAGGGAGTCACATGCAAAGAAACTGTCCCTGTTCTGCTCAGTGGGAGCACCTAATCTAAACTTTTGGGTGGATAATTTTATAGGAGCGAACATTCAAATTCAATTTAATGGCTCCTGGTCAGATAGATCACCTGTTCGGGTGCTAACCAATCATTTTCAGTGGCCAGTTGGCGCTTCAAGCAAAACTATCTATTTTGGGATGTTCTGGGGTAGTCTCGCCCTGAGCGTGTGCCATTTCTGGGGTAAAAAGAAAACTCCTGGAAATGGTTTGCGTGGCGGTAATCCAGTGGTAATCGAGCATCATCGTTCTCTTCCCGGTTACTGCCGGGTTACAGCAGGATCCCTTATTGCCAGCTCAATGGGTGGTGGGAAGGGTTCCCCGCCACATGGCCATGTGAGTCTGGGGGTGTTTTACCTGCTGCAGGTAAAAGGGCCCTGGCTTATAGGAAAAATGTCCCCCGCCACTAGGATAGGGCCCTTTTTCCTGCTGCTTAGTAAAAGGACCCCTAAGTGCTGAATTTCGCACTTAATGAGCTATGGTGTAGCTGGTTCCGGAAACCCAGAAATTCAATGCCAAATCCCAGACATGGCCTGGCATTGAATTTTCAGGAATGAAACTGGCAGCGATCAGCAAAACGCTGAGTGCTGTTGGCTGAATATCGACCCCATAATTACTTGCACTAATGAGAAAACACATATGCTTTTCCCTGTATGAACTGTGTCATATTTTATTTATTTTTTATTTATTTATTGCATTTGTATCCCACATTTTCCCACCTTTTTGCAGGCTCAATGTGGCTTACAATACATCATGATTAGTGGAAATACATAAGAAAATAGACATTTAGAATTGCAGAAAGATATTGTTATGCAGAAAGATATTGTTATGGTTTCACTTATGAAATTATCCCAGGAAAACTACATGCACATACTTAAATCTGAGATTTGGTGCGCCTAGGCTTTCAATGGAAAACACCCAGCAAAAGTATGTAAGTGCAAAGCCTTCCTCATTTCCACCCTAGGACTAGCTCTGTTTCCTGCCACTGGACAGAGGAGCACACAGGCTGTGAAGTTTAGCGGTGTATCAGTGTAGATTTTTGTAAAAGCCCATTTTGGTAGGTAAAGCACTGTCATGCTTGGGAGGTTTTTGGCTTTGAAAATCAGCTTCCTTATTTTGAAACGACTTGTCTTACTGCCATTTTCTTTCTATGAGCAAGCAGAGTAGGACTCAGTGCTTGGGTTTTAGGCTGCCACTCTTGATGGCTTTCAAGACATACAGTGGGGGAAATAAGTATTTGATCCCTTGCTGATTTTGTAAGTTTGCCCACTGACAAAGACATGAGCAGCCCATAATTGAAGGGTAGGTTATTGGTAACAGTGAGAGATAGCACATCACAAATTAAATCCGGAAAATCACATTGTGGAAAGTATATGAATTTATTTGCATTCTGCAGAGGGAAATAAGTATTTGATCCCCCACCAACCAGTAAGAGATCTGGCCCCTACAGACCAGGTAGATGCTCCAAATCAACTCGTTACCTGCATGACAGACAGCTGTCGGCAATGGTCACCTGTATGAAAGACACCTGTCCACAGACTCAGTGAATCAGTCAGACTCTAACCTCTACAAAATGGCCAAGAGCAAGGAGCTGTCTAAGGATGTCAGGGACAAGATCATACACCTGCACAAGGCTGGAATGGGCTACAAAACCATCAGTAAGACGCTGGGCGAGAAGGAGACAACTGTTGGTGCCATAGTAAGAAAATGGAAGAAGTACAAAATGACTGTCAATCGACAAAGATCTGGGGCTCCACGCAAAATCTCACCTCGTGGGGTATCCTTGATCATGAGGAAGGTTAGAAATCAGCCTACAACTACAAGGGGGGAACTTGTCAATGATCTCAAGGCAGCTGGGACCACTGTCACCACGAAAACCATTGGTAACACATTACGACATAACGGATTACAATCCTGCAGTGCCCGCAAGGTCCCCCTGCTCCGGAAGGCACATGTGACGGCCCGTCTGAAGTTTGCCAGTGAACACCTGGATGATGCCGAGAGTGATTGGGAGAAGGTGCTGTGGTCAGATGAGACAAAAATTGAGCTCTTTGGCATGAACTCAACTCGCCGTGTTTGGAGGAAGAGAAATGCTGCCTATGACCCAAAGAACACCGTCCCCACTGTCAAGCATGGAGGTGGAAATGTTATGTTTTGGGGGTGTTTCTCTGCTAAGGGCACAGGACTACTTCACCGCATCAATGGGAGAATGGATGGGGCCATGTACCGTACAATTCTGAGTGACAACCTCCTTCCCTCCGCCAGGGCCTTAAAAATGGGTCGTGGCTGGGTCTTCCAGCACGACAATGACCCAAAACATACAGCCAAGGCAACAAAGGAGTGGCTCAGGAAGAAGCACATTAGGGTCATGGAGTGGCCTAGCCAGTCACCAGACCTTAATCCCATTGAAAACTTATGGAGGGAGCTGAAGATGCGAGTTGCCAAGCGACAGCCCAGAACTCTTAATGATTTAGAGATGATATGCAAAGAGGAGTGGACCAAAATTCCTCCTGACATGTGTGCAAACCTCATCATCAACTACAGAAGACGTCTGACCGCTGTGCTTGCCAACAAGGGTTTTGCCACCAAGTATTAGGTCTTGTTTGCCAGAGGGATTAAATACTTATTTCCCTCTGCAGAATGCAAATAAATTCATATACTTTCCACAATGTGATTTTCCGGATTTAATTTGTGATGTGCTATCTCTCACTGTTACCAATAACCTACCCTTCAATTATGGGCTGCTCATGTCTTTGTCAGTGGGCAAACTTACAAAATCAGCAAGGGATCAAATACTTATTTCCCCCACTGTATACCCCTAAATTCTAGAAATGGTGTGTAGAACAGGGCCAGTTGTATGTGTGATATAATTAACTAATTGGCACCAAATTGGTAATAAATACCAATAATTGGTATTAACCAGCACTAATTGGAGCTAATTTGGCATGGCACATGTGACAGACATGTATCCAGGGACTTC
The DNA here is from genome assembly GCF_901765095.1 of Microcaecilia unicolor. Taxonomy (NCBI): domain Eukaryota; kingdom Metazoa; phylum Chordata; class Amphibia; order Gymnophiona; family Siphonopidae; genus Microcaecilia; species Microcaecilia unicolor. The sequence continues at coordinate 239,345,204 of NC_044032.1, read as the reverse complement.
TCCGTAAATAATTTTATGAATCAAGGTACAGACCTTAAAAGCAATACGTTCTTTAATGGGAGGCCAGTGTAATTTTTTGCGAAGGGGTTTGGCAGATTCAAATTTTGCTTTGCTAAAGATCAATCTCGCTGCTGTGTTCCGGGCGGTCTGAAGTTTCTTAATTAGGTCATTTAGTTTATGACTAATACCACTGACCATTTTATTAGTCATCCTCTGTACTGACTCCATTCTGTTTATATCTTTTTGAAGGTTCAGTCTCCAGAATTGTACACAATATTCTAAATAAGATCTCCCCAGAGTCTTATACAGGAGCATCATCACCTCCTTTTTCCTATTGGCTATTCCTCTCCCTATGCACCCAAGCATCCTTCTAGCTTTTGCCTTCTCCTTTACCACCTGTTTGGTCACCTTAAGATCATCACATACAATCACACCCAAGTTCCGTTTCTCTTTCATGTCCAAAAACTCTTCACCCCCTAAACATGGCAAGAGAGCACATAACTTACTGTATCTGTAAGTTGCATGTGTAAAGGGTGGCCACGCCCTTGCCCCTCCTATGCTCTGCCTACGTGAACACCCCCTTGCATTCACACACTATGGTGCTCATTTTCAAAGCACAAAGACATTTCAAAATGGCCAAAAAAAAGGTCTATCTTCCGAAAACATCTAAATTATGATTTTCGAAATGTAAAATTAGGACATTTTTCACTGCAGTTTATCGAAATAGTAAGGGGTTGTGTTGAAGGCATGTTTTGGGCGGGACTAGGGCAGGCCCAAAAGTTGGATGTCTTTCAACGATAATGCAGGAAGAGAAGTTCAAGGCAAAAAAAAGGACATTTTTATCTAGACTTTTTTCAATCACATCTAAGTTACAAAAAGGTGTTCTGATTGACCAGCTGACTACCAGAGAGGCTTGACCCCTTCCATATTCTTTCAGTGGATTCTGTCCTTTTCTCACCCTCATAAGAACTGAAACTGAAAGGGGACACCAGGTGCTATGACAGCATCAGATATTAAGGGCATAATCCGCAGAGCAGCAAGAAGCTCCCAGGAGTATCCTTGTGGTCAGTGCAGTGGACTGTGAACAAGGGGATCCAGGTCCAAATTCCACTCTACCTACTTCATTTGTTGTGGAAAACATGAGCCCTCTAAAACCATCAAATTACCTACTGTAACTAAATATAAGAGACACTTGCAGGGTGGAAGGTGATTGCAATGATGTACGGTTAGGTACAGGTTTTATTGTGTATTCTGTTCCTGGAGGGCTCAGAATACACAGTAAATGAGTTATGGTGGGAATTGTACCCGGGTGCCATTGTTTAAAGCCCACTGCACTGACCACTAGGCTGCCCCTCTGATCTTCAGGGACATCTGTGTGGTCATTTCTCTCAAAATGATGCCAGACAGACTTTCTTGTGCCTGTTTTTTATTTTATTATTTTTGTTACATTTGTACCCTGTGCTTTCCCACTCATGGCAGGCTCAATTTGGCTTACATATTATATACAGGTATTTATTTGTATGTGGGGCAATGGAGGGTTAAGTGACTTGCCCAGAGTCACAAGTAGCTGCCTGTGCCTGAAGTGGGAATCAAACTCAGTTCCTCAGGACCAGAGTCCACCACCCTAACCACTAGGCCACTCCTCCACTTTTGGCAGTCATATATTGGATGTTTCATTTTAGAAAATGGCTCTTCTTTTTTAGACATCTGTGCAAAAGCATCCATCTTTGAGCCATTTTCGAAGGGAAACCCATATGTTTTTCCTGTTTGAAAATGGCTCTAGGATGGACAGGGTATTTTTGGATGTAATGTGAAAAACATCCCGATTCAGAGTTGGATCGGTAATTGAAAATGCCCCTTCACGTCACTTATGTGGGGTACAGGGGGTAAGGGAGGGAGGATCATCACATAACAGGGTACATATGTAAATTTTCCTAAAAAGTGCCTATTTTATGAAAAGCAAAAATAAACACAAGGTGACAGCATTCAAACTATAATAATGCAAATTTATATAGTTGGAGATATCAAATTCAAACTCTCATCACCACTAACATAGTGGATCAATTGATTTCTAAACTGTGCTTTGAAAGAGGTTTGAAGAGATTTATGTTTTTACATTGCCCAGTTTCAGCCCCTGATCATGTTGCCAAGTGATTTGCAACTTTATCTCACATACCACTGTGAATTTGCATTTATTTTTAGATGGGAAAATCAGCAACAAATGTGATGTGCCTTTCCTGTCTTTTAAAGTCAGCACTTTTGTGAGAACCAAATAACTGAGCTGTTTACAAGTGATTGTTTATATATATATATATATATATATATATACATACTGTTTATATATACTGTGCAATCCGCTGAAGTGCAAAGGTCTGGGACCAAAGAAATACATGCAGTTAACCAGAGCGTGCACTTAACCGTTGTGACCCAAAGAAGCTTGACATCTGATAAACATATGTACAGTACTGTTTATTACATGTACAGCATACAGTCTCCGTTAACTGACGTTATACAGTCTCCGTTAACTGATGTTAGGCTTACTTGAAGTAATCGGTCATAGTCCTCTGTACACTCTTGTGTCTGTGAGTTCCATAGACTACGTCTGCCAGACGGTAAAAACTGTCATAGCACTGACATCCAGTGGCCTCCAGATAGGCCCGCACGCTGTTGAGACTCTCCAGCGCTCTTGCAAAAGTGACAGGAGGTAGTTGAATTTCGTCAGCGTTTGCCTCGCTGCTCATTTCATCATCTGTTTCATCATCAGCCGTTGCCTATTTCACAATAAATAACATAGGCAGGCTGCACACGCTCTCGCCCCCAGCCCACACATTTCAAGCACCCAATAACAGAGCAAGAAACAATCTGCTGCTTGCCGTCGAAGAGGCATCCCTGCCTCCTCGGCAACCCTTTATCTCAATTTGCACCAATGACTGTAAGTCCATCCCCTTCCAGCCTCCCAGCCAATCCCCGCGGGAGTTTCCAGTGACATCACTCCTACCCAGATGGGGAACCCAAAAGGGGACGGCAGTGCGGGCCGGGGAGCTACCGCATGGCAGCAGCCATGTTATGTATGGCTGCTCACTATGTAGCTTGTCGGCCTTCTTCTTCTCTTTTATTATACACTAGGAAAAAAGGCCCGTTTCTGAACGCAATGAAACGGGCGCTAGCAAGGTTCTGTCATTGCTCCGCCCTCGACGTCATCACGTTGTGACGCGAGGGCGGGGCAGACACTCATGGGCATACCGGATATCTCGGCCGCCTCAAACTTCCGGCTGGAGGCTTCATTAGAACGTTGGGGTTGCCTTTTATATATAGAGATCTTCTCAGTCTTTGGGATCCTTGGTCGTCCTCCCACTTTTTGTATTATTATTACAATCATAGGTGCCCGGTAGCCACAGGATCGGATCATCAGCTGTTTCGGACCGACCACGACGTGACGCCGACACGCCATCAGCCCAGTTCCGCCCGCCCGGAGCTCGCCACTCGGGCTCTCACACCGGCGTGCCGCTTCATCCCTCCTGTTTTCTTCCCAGCGCTGTGGTCCAAGCGACCTGCAGCTCCTGACCTGAGTCCTGCCTGACCACCACAGACAACTCACACTCGACTCATTCCTGCTTCACACCGGACACCGCCGCGCCGATCCGCCTTAAACCATCCAGTCTGGCTTTATGTCGATCGGAAATTGGAATCGTGTGTGCTATCACTGCTGTGCCTGTGCAGTGCTTCTTTCATCGCCTCAGGCAGCCAGTCAGCCTTCCCTACAAGTGCTCGCTCCCGTTACCCCGTCCCGTCATGATGCACTTCTTGTTCCGCATAGGCGGGAATGCGCGGGAGGGGCCTCACTGAGTAGGGAAGGTTGGTTAAGAAGAGTGTCTGAGATGTTCCCTCCCACTTACTTCCCAGATCCAGAAATTGGCACGCAGCGCACGTATGTTGGATTTCAGGAGAGGAAGGTGCTGACTGCCTGACTCTGAAGGTTTAAGACAAGTCAAAATAAAAAAATAAATATTTTGTTTCATGCAGATCTCTTTTGTTTAAACATAACTAAATGGGAAATAAGCCCCTAATGCTTTTGGTTCCTATATTTTGTTTGTGATGACTTATACTGTGCCAAAATTGAAATTTGAAAACTGTTATCTCTATCTGGTTGTTAATAAAAGGAGCTCATTGTGAATTTCCACCCTAAAAGGATGTTTTGTGGCTGTACATGACTTGAGAATTGTGATATGATCCCTTGTTTCATATTGTTGACGGTCTGTGATGTTGTCCATTTGGGTAGTATATGGTGTATTAGGGTCTGCCCAGTCTCAGTGTAATATTTATGGTACAGTAAGGTTCTGAGTGTGTTTTTGTACAAAGTTGTGCATAGTGTTTTGCAGTTGAGCGATTGTGGTTAGTATATGCTTTGAGCAACCACTTTATTCTTTGACATATGATACATATCTAATATCTAAATTTAATAAAAGGTATTAAATGTGACTTTTATTCTTTTTTTCTGTGCGTTATCAGACAATTATGGATTTAAGCTCCACCCATGGCCCCACCCCTAACCCCACCCCTTTACCCTCCCCAAACAGTTGGACCACCGACTGCCTATGATTACAATATGCAGAAAATTAAAAGCAAGAAAAGAACTTCAATACATATAAGCCCTGATGACCGAAAATAAACGCGGTGCTAGCGGTCATTAGTGCCTTACTAGCGCCTGATTTAACAGCGCAGAATGATCAGATGAACCTAGTGTAGCAAACAATGAGTGTGCCAGGTCTTAGCGCAGATAGCATGCAAATGTCGTCAAGCTCATTAAAATGAGGCCATTTTGTATTCCTCCTCAATGATCAGAAAAGAACTCCTGAAACAAAGATGCCTTACTGCTGTAAAAAAAATAACACCAGGCCCAAGCGGGCATTAGGGTGTTGGAAGAGAGGATTTCCCATGGCTCTCATGCTTCTCTCACCATTCTTTCTGCAAAATATGCTGGTTTTGATTGCTTTTGGAAACAGAAGGAAGGTCTTGCAAGCCCTTGAGCACTGGTTGTGGGAAACAACAGGCCCGAACGTGAAGCACACATTGGCGTTCTTGTCCTACATCTAAATTTAAAGCGTCCATGCTTAAAAAAACAAACAAACCACACATTGGCGTCTGCTACTTGCATCTGAATATAAGCATCCAGAAAAAAAATGTAAAAATGCTTATCTTTAGGCTGCAGAAAACAGATTGACACATAGTGACATAGTGGCATGGTAGATGACGGCAGAGAAGGACCTGCGCGGTCCATCCAGTCTGCCCAACAAGATAAACATCTTCATCTCAAGTTGCCAAAGTTATTTCATCACTAAAATCATTGCCACTTCACACTGACTATGACTTAGACCACGTCCTCCATCAACTCCCTCTATGCTATCCCCCAAACTATTCCCTCCTCCGACCACTCACACACATCCCACCTATCTGGATATCTCCATTCATTATTCTGTTATACCACAGCTTGTATTCTCTCTGCAATACCTTGTAACCCTATTACTATGTAAGCCGCCCTGAGTGGGAAAGCGCGGGGTACAAATGTAACAAATAAACAAATAAAGATTGTGCTTCAAGATCGAGTTTTACCAGGTGCGTGTGCACAGGAGCTAAGCTTTTTCCGCTCAGCTGTTCTGCACATGGGCCGAACACAATCTTCCCACCAAACTCGTTAATGCTCAAAGCTATGAGCACACCAATATTTGAATCTCATTAGCTTTGAGCATTAGGGCTTTGTTCTGCGCTGTTCCCATGGTATTTTTATGGCGCTATTTGGAATAGCGCTGGAGTCTTGATCATTGGCAATCTAGAAAAGCACACACAAAGTCTAAACACTCAGTCATCTCACCATGGAGCTATGGGCCAACCCAGAGTCTTTATCTACAACCCAAAAGCTTACTTACAAAAATAACTTTTCAATTTAGTACATAAGTACATAAGTACATAAGTAATGCCATACTGGGAAAAGACCAAGGGTCCATCGAGCCCAGCATCCTGTCCACGACAGCGGCCAATCCAGGCCAAGGGCACCTGGCAAGCTTCCCAAACGTACAAACATTCTATACATGTTATTCCTGGAATTTTGGAGTTTTCCAAGTCCGTTTAGTAGCGGTTTATGGACTTGTCCTTTAGGAAACCGTCCAACCCCTTTTTAAACTCTGCTAAGCTAACCGCCTTCACCACTTTCTCCGGCAACGAATTCCAGAGTTTAATTACACGTTGGGTGAAGAAAAATTTTCTCCGATTTGTTTTAAATTTACTACACTGTAGTTTCATCACATGCCCCCTAGTCCTAGTATTTTTGGAAAGCGTGAACAGACGCTTCACATCCACCATCTTAAAAGCCCTTTCTGCTGGAATCTCCACAGGATGCAAGTTTCAATGCACTGAGACACTCCCCTTAGCCCCCCCCCAAAGGCACTTCTGCATGTAGCGGCAAGGGAGGGGGCAGGGGTACCATACCAAGTATTCATTAGATGAGCACAATGTCCTACCTGGGATATAAAACTAATCAGAATAGTCAAATAATACAATCGACCAGGGGCGTAGCCAGATGGCTAATTTTGGGTGAGCCTAAGCCCAAGGTGGGTGGGCATGGAATTCACCCTCCCTGGCCCCCCTCCGGTTAGCTGCTCTCTCTATTCCTTGCTACCCACAAACCCCAAATATTAAATACTTGAGCTGGTGGGGATCCCCAAACCCTGCCAGCTGAAGATTTCCTCCTCCTCCTCCTCCTCCTCAAGCAGCCAGCACTCTTCCAAATGGAAGCTGGCAGCACTTGCCTCACACTGATGCTGCTGTCCAGGCTGTGCATGCTCAGTGCTTTTGCATGTGTGAAAACTGAGCATCTGCGGAAGGGCTGATCTGAGTGTCAGCTCAAGGCAAGTGCTGCTGGCTGACATTTGGAAGAGCGCTGGCTGCTCAAGGAGACAAAATCTTCAGATGGCAAGGTTTAAGGATCCCCACCAGCTGCAGCAAGAGTGTCACAATTTTGGGTGGGCCCGATTCCAAAGTGGGTGGGCCCCGGCCCACCGAGGCCCACCCGTGGCTACACCACTGCAATCGACAATGAGCAGTATGTTTTCCAAGCCAAATACAATATGCTATCCATGCCCATTCTCTGTCCATTCCTTGCCTAGTTCCCACCCCATAACACAAAACAGCGCTTGGGGGTCCTTTTACTAAGCTGTGGTACACACTAATGCGTAATTCCCGGCCAATTTACCATCTACACTGCCTCAGAGATTAAAGCAACAGAGGAATAGATGGGTCACAGTAGTCTATGGTAGAATACAACCTATGACACAGAGGCATTCACCCTTCCAACCATTGCCATTATATAATTCCTTTGCTGAATTGGAGCATTATGATACACAGAAATGAAGTACTGATGTGAATCCAGAGGCAAAAACAATGATGGATTGGTGCAAAGCAGAAAATTCATACTGGTAGGAGACTTCATTATCAGAGGCACCGAGGGCGTCTTTTACTAAGGCACGCTCACATTTTTAGCGCATGCTAAAATTGTGGGTGCACTATACATTAGAGACAGTGATAGGAATGCATTGGCATCTCTAACGTTTAGGGCACCCACAATTTTAGCATGTGCCAAAAACGTGAGCGCACCTTAGTAAAAGACCCCAACCTAGTGAAGTGCCTTCCAGGATCCTCAGCTACCAGAAGTAAAGACCACATACTGAACGTGGTCCGAGAGGAGAGTAAGGATGTTGTAATCCACCTGGGGACAAATTACCTGGCCAACAATAACAAGTTTAGAACACAGAGAGCGTTCCAGAAGCTTGAGGATGGATTGAAGTCTTTGGTTCGGATTGCAGCATTTTCTGAAGTTATTCCTACATATGGGAAGATAGAAGAGAGACTACATAAAACAGAGGAATTCAATACATGGCTACGTTTGGTGTAAAGAAGAAGGTTTCAGATACGTAGGAGGATGGGGCAGTACATGACAAAATCATAGGCTGTACTGTAATGATGGGGTACATCTTTCTGTGATGAGAAATATGATCCTTGGGGAGAAATTCAGACAGTATGTTTCTAGACATTTATTTATTTATGACATATTTACCCCACATTTGCCCGAGAGTGAGTCAGGTTCAGTGTGGCTTACATAACAAATAAAGGAATGATACATATTAAAAATTACATAAACAGATTATAAAGTACAATAAATAATTCTATAACATTGGCTTTGTAAAACAAATATAACATATGTGGTAAATTAACCTGGATGCAACTGTTCTTAAGGGGAGATGGATAGAGAAGAAGATTAAATCATAATTAAGCTTGTAAACAAAGTAGTGAAGATGAATAAATATGGATACAATTAGGGCTAGATAGGATTAGGGAGGGAAGAAGTGAAATTAATTGTATGAATGGATAATGTTCAAATAAAATTCTTTGTTTTCTGAAAGGCTAAATTGAAAAAAATCAGTTTTCAGTAGGTTTCTGAAGGACAGGTAATTTAATTGTTTTTAGTAGAGAATTCTAAATTTTAGTACCTTGATATGAGAAACTGACATTGTGAATTGTTTTATAGATTACATTCCTACAAACAGGGAAACATAGAATGAGATATTCTCTGGATGATGATATGGCATTACGTGGGGGTAATTCAGTGAAATTGTTCATATATGATGGAGCAGAACCATAAAGAATTTGGTGAATAAAAACACAGAATTTGAAAGATATTCTATCTTTTATTGGTAACCAGCGTAGGTTATATAGAAGAGGAGTTGCTTTTGCAAAATGAGGTGATCTACATGTGAGGTGTGCAGCGGTATTTTGAGCAGTTTGTAATTTTTTGATAAGGCCATCTTTAATTCCTGCATAAATGGAGTTACAGTAGTCAAATTTTGTTAGTACAAGGGATTGAACCAAAGTACAAAAGACTTAGTGAAAAAAAAGGTCTTAATCTCTTTAGTTTCCAAAGTGAATTAAAGATACTTGAGATCACCTTAGAAACTTGACTTTCAAGGGTAAGGAATTGATCAGTCGTGATTCCTAATATTTTCTTTGATGAGTCAAGGGGATAAGTGATTGCTCTCTAATGTAAAATTTTTAAGATGTATAGGGTGATGAAGGTTAGTTACTCTTAGAAACTTAGCTTTTTCAGTATTAAGTTAATTTAAAATTAGATGGCCAAGATTCCATTAATTTGATGCCTAATTTGATCGAGTTCATTATTTCATAGAATTCTAAAGATTGGGGGTAACAATAGGAAACAAGGGAATTAAAAACGTCACCCTCAGAAAAAACATGATGGCAGAGGAAAAGGTCTTGTAAATAACAAAAACCATTCTAACTCAATTTGCACATGGAAAGCAATGAGCACAAATGTTCATAGTTTAAGTAGAAAGGTTCAAGATCTTCAAGCCCTGATGTTTGAGGAAAACTTGGATATTGTTGCTATTACAGATGAATGGGATGTGAGCATACCAGGCCATAATCTTTCCAGAAAGGATAGGGAGTGCCGAAGAGGTGGAGGAGTGGCGTTGTATGTGAAAAACAATATCAGAGCGGCTGAAATGTGGGGTACCTAGGAAAAGGAAGAAGCTATATGGATCATCCTGGAAAGAGAAGATGGAACCTGTATCCACATGGGTGTTATCTACAGACCTCCGGCACAAATGGAGAAGCTGGACAAGAACCTGATAGAAGATACTCATAAGCTTGGTATGAAAGGGAAGGTGCTATTGTTGGGAGATTTCAACTTGCCTAATGTGGATTGGAACGTTTCGTCGGCAGAATTGGAAAGATGTAGAGAGATTGTGGATGCTTGTCAAAGTGCCTTGCTCAGACAACTGATGACAGAACCCGCAAGGGAAAGGTCGACGTTGGATCTAGTGCTCACAAATGGAGGAAGTGTTTCCAATGTCCGTGTGGGTGCCCACCTAGGTAATTGTGATCATCACACAGTGATGCACAGGATAGGAGAGGAGAGATTGGTATGCTCAGCTCAGGAGAGGGACCTTGGGGTGAAGGTGTCTGAAGATCTCAAGGTGATGAAACAGTGCAACAAGGCAGTGACCCCTGAAACATGCTCCTTGACATGAAGTGCTATAGGAATTCTGCACAGTGTTATAGAATACAATATGTGTGTAACTTCCAATTAAAGCCAATTAATGTCAATAGTTGGTTGTTAGCAGCCAATAATTGGCTCATTAATCAATTAATTTGCACACACAAATCAATAATGTGCTGATAGTGTGTGCAACTTAGTCACTGTATATAGAATTGGGGGGGGGGGGGGGTAAATGCTTAAGGCACCTTAGTAAAAAGACCCCCTGTGACATTAATGTAAAATATATTACTTGAAATCTTACACAGGAAGGACAGTTTCAGACCAGTTAAAATATTTTAATATTAATAAATGTAGTACATTTCCACACACAGCTCTGAAGAAAACAATGATTGGCTATCAATTTTTGTTACAGTGGCTGGGGCGAATACATGTGAAAACAGTTTGTAACCTGCATAACTTCTCTTTCTTTCTTTGACTAAAAACTTTTGCCACAATGAACGTCTGCTTTTATTGTTATTTCTACGATTAGCAGCAGGGCATTGTGTATGAACTACAATTTTCGAATGCAATTATAATGGTTAAGTGCCCGCATCAAGTTCTTCAAAACAAGCCAGCCTTTGTAGCCTTGTAAAATCACTTTCTAGCAGCCTTTTTGGGATTGTTATGCCAAGAGTGTTGATTACCACGATTTGTTTTGATTCTTTTTTTTTTTTCATTTCTTTTGACCGTAACAAGGAAAACGATCTAACCGGCTGTGTTTACACAATACAAGGTGGGATCTTAACATTGCACTGTTGTGTGTGTGGGTTGTTTTTCTTTTCAAAACAGAGCGCCTAGCTTGCGCCTAGACTGCAGAAGCCGGTAAAAGTGACCGGCAGCCGAAACCGGAGAGATCTGATCTGACAGCAGATTCGAGAGGGAGGGGGGCTGGCTCACGGGCTCGAGGGCGGCGCGTCGCAGCCAATCAGAGCACCGATCGCCTGACAACCGACCAATCAGCTGGGCGGGCGACCCGGGGCTCGCTCTAATAATACAGCCGGCGCGTGAAGCTGGGCGCTGTGCAGAAGGGGAGCCGGGAGAGGGCTGCTAAAGTTGTTCCAGGGACCAGCTGGCAGCGAGGCGATCTTTAATGCGTTTTGATCGCCCTGTTTCTGTCGGAGGGACACATCCTTTATCTTTCCTCTCAGTACTGCTCTTGCTGCGGGGGGCTCTCACAGCCACGGTCTGTTTGTTATCTTGTTGAAGTGTGGTAACCTCAGCACAACCCCAACTTCAGTTGCCCAGGGAAGCCAGGATCTACCTTGGGCTTCAGCCCCTCGTTTGGGCTAGTGTTATAGTTATACTGGCCTTCAGAGGAGTGGATGTCATCCTTGTCTGTCACTTTCCTTCGGTCACAGAATACGGGTGAGTGCGAGGTTTCTCATCTCTGCTCCCCCCTCCCAATATTTTGAATTACAGATGTAGCAGAATTTTGAATAATGCGGTAAGAACTTAAAGTCATTAATTGTGAAGGAGAGATAACATTTTTAAATTGAAAAATAAAGTAAACCAGTCACTACAGGAACTCACAGCTGGTTTTTTGTTGGGCTACAACTGGAATAAAAAAAAAATGTACTGCCTGTCTTCCTGTGTATAAAGTGTGAACTGAGTACACTAGACGTGTTATTGTATCTAGAATTAAACCTTTAGACTGAATAAGTGCTCCCTGGTTTAAACGATTACAAAGTAGCCAACTTGTTGAACGACGTTTTAGCACCAATATTATTGTTTGGGAAATGATGAATAGGCAGGATGACATCCTTATTAAATACAGATTTATTACTGTCACTCATTCGGTCCTTCTGGTGATTTTTCACCTTCTGTGTAAGCAATCCTACAGGAAAACCAAAGTAGGAGAAATAATTTCCTACCCCTGTGGACATCACCTTCTAGGTGACAGATACAACCTGTGTTCACAATATGGGCCCGCCATAAATATGATCATGAAACGATAATACAGCATTTATGCATTCACTGGCATTTAATATTTGTAATGTATGCATGGACCCCTGTCCACTGCGAATAGGGGATTTATAATGGATTTGGTACATTTTGCAGTCTGTTGTACGTTGCAGTTGTGGCACAGCGGGGCTACTTTGCTTTCCCATTCGCTAGGGGCTAAAGGTTTTTCTTCTATTATATTCTATGGAAAGAAGGTTTAGGAAGAGGTGAAGGAGGAGCTGGCCAGGACTGCAACTTGTAGTGAGTTCTATTTGTGTTTTGCAGTGAACGGAAGAGGCTCCGGGAACAACGACTCACAGAACCATGTACGAGGTACAGGAGGTGCCGGGGGTTGTGGATTCCCTATTGCACGGGGACCTAGAGATCGACGTGGAAAGCTTGGAGCTGGAGGAAGAGAGCCATGGACCAATCGGGCACCAGAGCCCCCTGCAGATGGGTGGTGAGCCCGGTGAGGAGGAGGACGAGGACGAGGATGGAGAGGAGGAAGAGGAGGAGGAGGAGGAGGACAGGGCAGCACCTGTATGCAGCCAGAACCAGCAGGTGGAGGGACATCGGGAGCCACAGCAACAGGTGGTACCTGCGGGACCCGAAAAGATAGGGGAGCAGCGGAAGCTGAGCCGGACGCCCAAGTGCGCGCGCTGTCGCAATCATGGCGTGGTGTCCTGCCTCAAGGGCCACAAGCGCTTCTGCCGCTGGAGGGACTGTGCCTGTGCCAATTGCCTGCTGGTGGTGGAGAGGCAGCGGGTGATGGCAGCACAGGTGGCACTCAGGAGGCAACAAGCCACAGAGGTGAGAAACTTGCAGGAATGACACAGGCTCTTGGATGCTCAGTTATGTCAAATGTTCATGTAAGGTATGAAAATATGTAAGCTAATATGCTATGAAAAAAAGTGGCAGATATGTATAAAGCATGCAAGGTGACAAAGGTAAAGAGAAGAAATCTGATGATAAAACAAACTGAAACATGCAAAATAGACACCCCCAGGGACAAAGCAGGAGAAGTACCCTAAGGGTTAGTACTGTGGCCTGACAATTAGGAGAACCGGTTCGATTCTCTCCTTGTGACTCTGGGGAAAGTCACTTAACCCTCAATACCGATGCAGTATCAAAGAGGGTGTTGTTATACTATGGTAAAAACTTTACCAAACTTTTTAATGAGAACACCTCTCAATCATATACCTTTCCAAGTTAAAATGTGTGATTTTTAAGGAAAAAGGCATGTGATTGAGAGGTGTTCTCTGTAAGCCACATTGAGCCTTCAAAAAGGTGGGAAAATGTGAGGTACAAATGCAATAAATAAATTAAGTTAGTCACTTAACCCTCCATTGCCACAGGTACCCGTATATAATATGTAAAGCGCTTTTGATTGTAACGACGGAAAAGCATTGCTAAAAAAGAAGCCTCAGAAGAAGTTCAGGGTTGTTCATTAGACAGCATCCTAAACGCAATATTTAGCAAAAAAGGCTCCTAAAACGTTTGGAACCGTTAAAAAAAAAAAACTGATTTGCAAATACAACAGAAGTCATTGAAGGTCTTGCTGGGAAAAACAATTTAACAGCAGGTTACCATTTACAAAACAGCCTGTTGTTTTCGGTGCTGCACTGTCTCTTCTAGTGGGCCCCGGGGCCTATAATAGTCTAATGGCAAACGAATGAATTGGGAGAAAAGGGCAGACAGACAGACCTCATCACCCAATTCAGCGAGGCTCGCAGTCCATATTTTAGTGTCAACGGTTTGAAAACAATTGCTCAAAGATTGAGGGTTGCTATACTCTGGCCGGCACGATTTTGTAGCGTTCTTAACCGGTTTGAAATGGACGACTAAAAAAAAAGTGCGCTTTTCTTACATCTCATCTCTCACCTGCAGAGCTGAGGCTGCTGTTGCTGCCATCACTATTTATTGCTTCAGCCCAGCAACCCTGTATGGCCACATCTTGAATACTGCTTGCGGTTCTGCTCACCCATTCTCCCACAGTTCACCTAACAGGTGCCGAGGAAGGATATGATTTCGAGCATGGAACAAGTTTGAAGTGCAGTAAGACTAAAAAAAAAAATCTAGGCAGGGAAATGGGGGTGGGCTACAGGGCTACGGCCTCACCAATATTTGGCCTCACACAGCATCAGCAATTAGAAAGTTTTGGGCTGGGGGTGGAGATAGGTTCGTCTGAGCCCTTTAACCCAAAAGAGGTGCGTCTGCCCCTGGGAAAATAGATGGCTGAGAGTAAAAAAAGACAGGCACGGGGAAATCAAGAAAAACAAAGGATAAAGTACATTGAAAGCTGCAGGGCGCAGATATGAAAGTTTTCCCACCTGCTTACTCTGGTGAAAGTATTGAGACATTTTAACCCCCCCCCCCCCACCCCACTTCCCCGTGCCACAATGTTTGCTGTGATAAATCGAGAGCAGTTTTTGCACCGGATCAAAGCTGATGCTGTCTTTAATGAAGTATCCTCCTCTGTCTTATATTGAAAGATCTAGGAACTGTCTTATCTAGATTGTAAGCTCTTTGAGCAGGGACTGTCGTTTTGTGTATGGTGTACAGCGCTGCGTATGCCTTGTAGCGCTATAGAAATGATAAGTAGTAGTAGTAGTAGGTAGCCTATGAAATAAGTGAGTGGCCCGGGGTCCTGCCCGCTTCTAAATATCTTCGGTGCCCTGGAGAAGAACCAACCTGACCAGGGCACCGGAGATATTAGAGGAATTTAGGGAATACGCTCAACCACAGACTATTTAAAGGCAATGGGATGTCACCCTAAATTCAAGTCGCCCTTAACTTTTAGGAGGGCTATGAAAAAGTTTAATACTAGATTTTTTTTTCTCCAGAAAATACCAGATATTGCAATTTGCTAAACCTCTAATTCGGTGTTCTCCTGTCTCACGTGTTGCTTTGGGACATATTTTTGCTGGCCGGTGACACACAGAAGATTCACTGCAGGGGTTGACGGAGGGCAATGGCCCGGATATAATTTTTATTACCAAGGGGCAGGTTTGAAAGCTGTTTTTCTGCTCGTGCGGAGGCTCTGCCTCAATGTTTCTTCATTATTATGTAACGACAAGAGTCCGCCAGGCATTTCATATAACGTATCAAAATGTATAAGCTAATATCCTGTGAAAAAAAGTGGCAAACCTTTAGAGACCTTCAAAATCTGCTCAGCAGAAGCACAACTATTTCCCTGCAACTCATAATGGCACTTTTATTTTTTTTTTTGGGGGGGGGGGGGGGGTGTAATCTGATGTTTTTTTTTAAAGTTGAGTTCACACACTGTCTAGGCGATTTAAAAAGATGGATACACGAATGCTGGCTTATTTTATTTTGTGGATGGAGTAAATGCATACGTTATGAATTATTTTGTACTGAACCCTCTGACAGTGGCTAAAGAATGGAATATAAGTTCCTTTTTATTTATGCAAATGACAATAGAAATGAAAACAGATGCACAATACCGCGACATAATCGCCAGTCTTTTGGCCTAGGCCATCAGAAGTTTTAAACTTTAATAGTGTGGATCGAGGAAACTGTTTTATTTGGCCATCTGATGATCACAGGAAAATATACTTTTATAATATTTGTGTTTGGCCCGTTTCACTCATTATTTAGCTTGTAAGCTCTTTTGAGCAGGGACTGTCTCTTTGTATCAGGTGTTCAGCGCTGCTGCGTCTGGTAGCGCTTTACAAATGCTAATAATAATAATAATGTCCCAATGTCATTTAAAATCAGATGCACAAACGATGCATAATTACTAGAGACCAAGACACCCACAGAGAGCCAAAGATTTTGCACAAGGGGCAATCAAATCGTTTTCTTTTATGATTCTCTTGGCCTTTTCTTCGCAGAGGGCTTATTTTGCATATCCCAAAGTCCCTCCTCAGTTAATTCTAAAACAGTGCGCTGGGAAATAGTGGGGGGAACGAGGTATCTGTTGTCACCTTTGCTCATAAATACAAGGCGCACTCGGGGCGGTAATTGACCCCCTGTAAACCTTCTTTTATAATGTATTTCGATCGGTTTCTTCCAAAACACATCAAACTTAGCGTTTAGGTAAAATGTCCCCAAACAAATTACGCCCGGAGCAGCTTTCCCGCTTTTCTGAAGTTGTTGCCCTTGAAGCCTCAGCCTGTTTTGCCCAAGACAGGTTGAAAGGCTCCTGGAAAAAAAAAATGTCTTTTGTTGTGGGTACAAACAGTTAAATTGAGCGCACTTATTTTCTGTTGAAACTCATAAATAGCCTCCTCCGCCGCTTTTATTTTGTTGACTGTGACTGGAGGAGGTACTCGGAGGGGGGGGGGGGGGGGCAGGTTGGTTGCCGAGCGGTCAGTGGTCTTTTATTTATGTTTCGGAATTGGATAACGAAAATGTTCGGGGCGCCCGGGGTTTCGGATCCCGGAGCTGGGGGGGAATCGCATAACCCATTAAATTGGAAAAGTATTTGTGCATGTTGTACTTGTCGGTTCAGTCATGGGGTTCATTTCTCTACTTTCAGGATAAGAAGGGGCTGTCGGGGAAGCAGAATATTTCGGAGCGCAAACCTGTCTACCAGAGGCATGTGAGGACCCCCAGTCTGCTCGCTAAGAGCATTTTGGAAGGTAAAACCCCTGCTATGAAGAGCAGCCAAGCAATTTTATGACTTAGATATACCGATGGAATCCAGTCTGTTTGCAAATTGCTACTTTTAATTGTTTTATTTAAATATAAACATTGTTTTTTTTGTCAGGTTTGTTAATATTGAATAAATCCTAAGATTGAGACGAGGCTGAAGCATCTGTTAGTGGGGGGGTTGGGATACGGTGGAGACATTCATTTACCGATAAAGATGTAAACAGAAACCAAAGCCGGTTTTCAGGGGGAGGGAAAGAGGTAGGAAACTCGGGATCAGGAAATATTAAATAGAAATGGTGGTGGATGCACGGAACGATTTGGGGCTGGAGGTGGCAGGGATAAAAACAGTAAAAGAATACAAGAGATTAAAGGATAAGTACAAAAGAACCCTTACTGGGGAAAACGTGATGGAAAAAAAATCAGAGATTAGCTGCCTTCGGAGTCTTTTCTGTGCATAACTGTACCAATAGCCAATATTTTTAAGTGCACTAAGATGCACGTGCTATAGTTTCCCAAGCGGAGCTAAAAACGAACCGATAGAGAACTTAAAACTGTGAAAACACATCTTTTCGTTTCCCCCTTTTGCAGTCTTATGGTTGAAGCCATCGGAATGTTCTGCCGTCCCATAAACTGGCTACAGGTGATTCTATGTAATTATCAGCGGCAGAGGCTTGATCCCTTTATATTCCCCATAGGAAGAACTTTTCTTTTGTATTGTTTGTGCTTTTTCTAATTTAAGTGTAGGTTGATAGGGAATAGGTTTATAGTAAACCCCGAGTAACACAGAAAGCTAGGAAATAAATGTCTTTACAAAAAATGTTTTGCAATCAGTCGAGTTACTGGCGGCTCCACCTCTTCTGTGTTATGGAAAGAAGGCTATAGAAATGTGTAGTAGTATGTAATTAATTTCTGAGCAAAATATTATTCAGAAGGCGGGAGGGTTAATAGAAAAAAAAAAACCAACAACAAGTAAGGGTCATACTTTAAGGTTGGAAACCTCTCCTGCCCTTTGTTTTCACGGATGTGTTATTTCGTAAAATTGAAAATCGCGTTGCCAGCAGGGTTTAATACCCGTGGTTTTCAAAATCTCTATCCAATGTCCTGCTTTAGGAACCTTTTTTTTTTCCCCCCGGTCGGAAGAAAATACCTGTTTATAATGTGGCTGATTTAGTAAACATATGCTGTCAGACGTACATGGGAAGTGGAGCAGTTCAACTAAATATTGCTTTTCCGCAAAGCGCGCAGCTCAAATGAGCGGACCCCACCCAAATTACTCCAGTCACCTGCACTGCAGAAACCGATTTTCTTATTTTCAGTTTGCTACACACAATTTTCAGTTAAAGTTTAGTAGGGTTTCAGCAGTGTTCGTAAATAGAGCAAAACAGGTTCTAGATGATTGATTACCTCCCCCTTTTCTTTTTTAACTATGCTTTGGGACTCTAGCGAGGAAGCTTGGGAATCTGGGTCAAACGTAAAGAAAATGCATTAGACGCAAACACATCTCAGTCGACCTGGTCGCAGCCTAGCAGAATTCATTTTCATCTTAATTTTATTTGCAAACGAACCAGATGAAGCTGTTCTCGCCTAAACACTGCATACTTGGATATGCAAACACTTTCTCTTGCACTAGTTTGTCCAGTGACAGAGCAGATTACTGGTCTTTCAGCGGGGTTATTTACACTGCCTCAGTCATTCTCAGTTAGTATCCATTTAGAAAGCCGCATAACAATGACTGATACCTGTGCCTGTGATCTAATCTTTACTTATGCTACAGGTCTGGCAAGCCACCAAATTGATCGGCGCTTGGTTTGCAAGATACAAAAATACTGTAATGCCAAGCTAAGATTACAAGGGCTGGTTAGGCCAAGTTAAATGACGCAGCTTTCCAGTTTTGGGATTTAGGAGTGGTGAAGGCGGTTAGCTTGGCAGAGTTTAAAAAGGGGTTAGACGGTTTCCTAAAGGACAAGTCCATAAACCACTACTAAATGGATTTGAAAAATCCACAATTCCAGGAATAACATGTATAGAATGTTTGTACGCTTGGGAAGCTTGCCAGGTGCCCTTGGCCTGGATTGGCCGCTGTCGTGGACAGGATGCTGGGCTTGCTGGACCCTTGGTCTTTTCCCAGTGTGGCATTACTTATGTACTTAGGAGGGTTTATTCAACTTTAGATACTGAATGTGAAAAGACAGTTGTGCATGTAAAAGTGCCTTATTTTATTTGTCTAATTTTTCTTGTTGGCATTTTTGTTTTAAGGAATATTTAGTCTAATTTCCGTCTGAATGTCTGGTCTTTTCCTAAATATTAGCGCAGGATATCTGCAACACGTTCCAGAAGGACTAAAACGGGTCCCGTGTCAGATAACATATGCTAATTTTTAGTAAAAGTTTATGTGCATTGAAAAATTCAGTGCGCACTAATTCATTTTAGCTTACCGTAAAGGCGCAATGCTCTCTGGGTGATAACTGTGCCCTTGCCTTGCCAAGCTGGCAGGGCAGGAATGATAGGGGATTGCTCCTGCCCTAGTAGGATAACACCTGTGGGTAGATGAGGGTAAGTGGATGGATGGCTGGGATGGGGGAATTGGGAGGGGGAAGAGGGGCATCACCCTGCACCCGGGGAGGGGTTGGAACATTCTCGAGCACTCGGGGGAGACGGGGCTGGGATCAAAATAACAGGAAAAATGTGAGGAAATTTCATTGTGTGTGTGTTTCGGATGAAATAGATTTTGTTGGCGTTTCCCTGTCATTTGTAAAGATGACAGAATACCCCCCCCTACCTGAGAGTACTTGCATGGGAGTGGGGAATCTTTGGTTTCTGGTGGAATTCACCTCTTTAATCACTTCCTTATCACTTTTTCTTTCTTTAACTTCTTCTCTTTTTCTTTTCTCCTAGCTCTCCCTGGATTTTCCTATCATCTGTAACAATTTATACCTAGAAGCTAAAAATGACTTCTGCAATAGGTATAGATGCTTTCTTTGACCTTGAGCTACACTATAAAAGATGAAAGAGGAATAGCAATAGGATTTGATGCTGTGGTTTAGTAACCTGAAATCAGATTTTAATCAGGGTGTAAGTAGATGTAGAATTGCTATAGTTTCAGCAAAGCATTCAGAAACAATTGTAGACCCTTGCTCGATAATTGGTTTTATGGCCAATGAACATTAGTTTCCAGTGTTCTATTGTGTTCGTCTTATCGATACAAGTGTAAAATAATTACTAGGTTTCCAATAGATCCTGTGGCAGAAAAAAGGGGCATAGCTAGATGGGGCCACAGGGGCATGGGCCCCCACAGATTTAGTCCTGACCCCCTCTACTTTCGACCCCCCCGCCACTGACCCTCCCCCGGCACTTTCAATCTCCCTCCCGCCGCTGCTGCTGACCCTCCCCTGCCACTGCCAGGTACCTTTGCTGGCGGGTTCTTCTTCAGCACCGGTCTCTGGCACGTTTGCTGATCTATTTCTGTGAGTCCTGACTCCTGACGTTCTGCATGCACGTCCTGCATGGAACGTCAGGAGTCAGGACTCAGAGAAACAGATCAGCGAATGCACCGGAGACTGGCGCTGAAGAAGACTTCGGCTGGCAGGGGTTGGGGACCCCCGCCAGCAAAGGTAACTGACGGTGGTGTGAGAGAGTCAGTGTTGGTGGTGGTGGTGGTGGTGGGGGGGGGGGGGGTCGAAAGTGGTGGGGGAGGGTCGGCAGCAGTGGTGGTGGTGGTGGGGGGTTGGCAGCTGGGGGAAGCAGGCTAAAATGTGCCCCCCACCTCAGGCTCTGGACCCCCTCCTGCCGAGATCTGGCTACGCCCCTGGCAGAAACATCCTTGAAAACAGTTTTAAATGCTCCTCTAGAGCGCTGGTCCTCAGCCAGTTGGGTTTACAGAATATCTGTAATGAATATGCATGAGGGAGATGTACTCATAATGGAGAGTATGCAGTGGAGGAGTTGCCTAGTGGTTAGGGTGGTGGACTTTGGTCCTGAGGAACTGAGTTCAATTCCCACTTCAGGCACAGGCAGCTCCTTGTGACTCTGGGCAAGTCACTTAACCCTCCATTGCCTCATGTAAGCTGCATTGAGCCTGCCATGAGTGGGAAAGCGCAGGGTACAAATGTAACAAAAAAAAAATCTCTGTTATGCTTATTCATTAGGGATAGGGATATTTTGAAAAGCCAATTGGCTGGTGATCCCCCATGACGGGTTTGAGAAAAACTGCTCTAGATGGAATATTTTAGTTAGAATTATAGTATTGGAAACTAGGGTTGCCAACTAGATCCAGATTTGTGTGACACGGTTGATCCAGTTCTGGGCTTACCCCAATGCATGCAGGGACTTGCAGCCTTTACTTTCTTAGGGAATCCAATGGGGAACTCAGAACCACAAGTCCCTCCATGCGATGGGGAAGCCCAGGACTGGATCAACCTTGTTGGGTGAATCTGGATCTAGTTGACATCGTTAAGGTAAACCCTGATTTTGAAAAACATTGCTTTGCAAGTGGAGTACTGAGTAATCTAATAGCTAGGATTCTATTAAATGGAAGGCATCCTGTTTTATTAAGTAAAATCATCAATAGGGAAAGATTTCACTAGTCCTGCAGTAAAGCAGGCTGGTGAAACCCACATTGTGACCCGTAAACCATGTACCCCTGGGTTGACTTCATTGTTCCTTGTTTTCATTTTACTTTTCCATTTTCTAGATTGGCTCCTCCTCTTCGTTTGGAGTCTGAACGGCTTAATGCCAGTGTTATGATTTCCTTTGTTATATTCTGGTTGCTATATTTGAGCAATTGGATATAGTATTTGCATAGTGTGATATGACACTGGGCACTTCAGATTTTCATATGTGATGTATGAGATACAATTTTTTGAAAATGCTATAAATAAAACGTGAAAAAAACCCTCATAAGCTGTTCATCTCTATCTTTCAGGGTATCGCCCTGTTCCTGCTGATGCTTACCTTGGAGGAAACACCACCCTGCCACACCCAGTGAGCGACAGGATGAGGAAACGCCGTGCTTTTGCTGACAAGGAGCTGGAGAACATAATGCTGGAGCGAGAGTACAAAGAGAGGGAGATGCTAGACGCCACACAGGCTGCGGCTCTTTTCCTACCTAATCGCATGATGCACACCACCGAATATAACTCCTACAAAACTGCCTACGGCCCTGCTCAAGTTGAGACTCCGGGCAAAGAGTTCTCCAGCTTCGTGCCTCCTTGCCTTGACCTAACCATGCAGTATTCAGGATCTGGCAATGTGGAGCTGATTTCTTCCAACGTCAGTGTGGCCACCACTTACAGGCAATATCCCTTGCCCTCTAGATTTTTGATGTGGCCAAAATGTGGCTCCGTCAACGATGCTCTTCTCTATCAACAGTGCCTGGTGAATTCCACTGCGGTTCAAGCCCTTAAGCCTGCAACAGCTTGGGATGCCAAGGCTCCACAAATTCAAGAGCGCCATCCGCTAGAGCACGAGATGGCGCCACCTAAACTGGAAAACTCCTTTTTACCTCCTCAACCATCTCGGAATGACATTCACTGCCTACCGCAGGAGACTCAGGAGAGATCAGCCTTT
The DNA here is from genome assembly GCF_901765095.1 of Microcaecilia unicolor. NCBI lineage: Eukaryota > Metazoa > Chordata > Amphibia > Gymnophiona > Siphonopidae > Microcaecilia > Microcaecilia unicolor. Next base: position 239,322,979 of record NC_044032.1, on the reverse strand, counting down.
TCGCCCCACAAAAGGACCTTCTCACAGATTTCTGAAAAGGACTTGCCTGCTGCGGAGCCCATTTTAAATAAGATCAGCAAGGAGAACGCCAAGCAGACTGTGCCACTTAAGTACGCTCCTTTCTATTCTCTGTTTCAGCATACTCTGAGTGAAAAACCAGTTCCCGAATTCCAAACATCGTATCTCAAAGATTCTTTTGAAGAAGCTTCAAAGAAATACAGGGAATGTTTGGCTAAAGAAAACCACAAGTACACATTTACAATAGATAGGTATGCAAAGGACTTTTTTGCATCCAAAGAAGTGGGAACAAAACTTTCAGCAAATGACCCTTTGCCGTTTTCAGTTGAATCAATTCTTAGAAGGCCTTCGCCAATGATTGCCCATGCATCTCAGTGACCTGGGTCTGACCTAGACTTTTTGACTTTGAACCTTTTCCAAGCTCCATTTTGTTTCATTTTGGATGTGTGTGTGTGCAGTAGATGTATTCTGTATATAAATATGCATGTTCTCTCTCATTCTGTCTTTTTTTAATGACTTGGCAGTTTTCTCTTGCTTCCTCGGCTCAGCTGGAACCAAAGCTGGTATCTGACGCCATGATCCTTCATGTGCAATTCTCTTGGGATCTTTTTCTCTATTTTATATCCTTTCCCAATTTAGGTTAGTTCAGTCATCACAGCCAAAGGCTGCAACTGTCAACTGATGACCACGAACCTTCTAGAATCCTACAATCAAGGGCCCACAATTCAGCCACTAGGTGTCACCATTGCACACAATGACTGACTCCCTCCTCCTTCTGCCCCTGCCTCTACGTAATCTCCAGCAGTAGCTGATGCAGGCAGTGGATGATCTGAGCTGGGAATTGAACCCAGGTGGCTCCACATGACACTTCTACTGAACTGTCAGGCTAGTCCAATATGCAAGTTATTTCTAACCTGCAAAAATGACGATATTTAAATGGGAAAACTGAAATCTGCATATGTGTAAATTGTTAAAATGCTGAATCTTACATATTTGTTACACCTTATACAATAAAACATGAATTTATTTTTAAGTTTGCAGCATGCTGTTTGTTATGGGATTACTTCTCTATGTAGTTTTGAGAATGACAGCTTAAGAGTAGTTAAATAGTATATGCTTGGATTGCTTTAAGAGTCATTGTCAGATTTGGTATAATGGAAGAGATGTTTTTGAGAAGCTAGGTTCTGCATATTATTATTATTTTTTAAAAAGCATATTAATGGTGTTGTGCATGTTTTAAAACACATGGGGGTTAGTTAATATTCAGCTGGTGACAGTCAGCATTTTGTTAAACGCTGGCCACCACCAGCTGAATTGTGCTGGATATTATTCAGTGCCAGGCCATATCCAGGCCTCAGCACCCAATATCTGGGTACAAGGTGGCTGCTGGGAGTTATCAGGTACCAATCTCTTTGTTGTCCTAAGTTAACCAGATAGTTATCCAGGCAGTGGCTGTGTGTCACTGAAAATCTGGGTATGAGTTGGGCAATGTTACTTGACTGGATCGGAGCTTCTCCTACTGGGTTAGGTAATGCTGAATATCAGGCTTAAATTCCAGCTCTTTAAGTAAGAGCAGATAAGGAGAACCCTCACATTGCCCAGTGCAGCAGCTGCAGAGGTAAGAAATCAAGGTTTCAAGCTACGGACTCACCACAATTCTTCTATTTACATGGCTGCAGGAGGCTGAGTCATGGAGTTCTAATTAGGCTTTTAAACAAAGACCAGTGAAGGACAGAATACAACAATCCCGGTCCTAGAGAGCAAGAGATACATGAATTAGGATGCTATTAGGAGCTCTGCTTTCATTTCAGCTAGCCTGTAAGCCTAAATACAAACTAGAAGGATGGAGCTCTGTCCTCAGGCAACCATGTCCTTCATACACTCAACAGTGCCCTCTTATTTTTATTAGGCCAATGTACTAACATGCAACAAACTATGGGGTCCTAATGAATTTAGCACGTGCTAAATGCTGTGAACCTCATTCTGTACCTATGGGCTACATGGCACTTAATGCACCCTAATTCAATAGCGCACACTAACCCCCCCTGTTTACTAAGCTGTGCTAGTGGCTGCCGTGCGCTAATGCCAACACAGCCCGTTCGCTTTGAATGGGCTGTGTTGGTATTGTCACGTTAGCACGCCTTATTAAGAGGACCTCTACATGAGCTATTTCTAATTTAGCAGGCAGTGTTTTTTCACTGGAACTTGCATGCATAGTATTTGACAGCAGGGGCGTAGCCAGACAACAGATTTTAGGTGGGCCTAGACAAGAAGTGGGTGGGCACCAAGTGTTCTCCCTCCCCCCAACCACCACCAAAAAAATATCTCAGCTGACGGGAAAATGCTTCTTTCTACCTTGGGGGTCTGCAGCAGGCGTGCGCTAAAAACGGAGAATGCGCATATGCTGGTATCGTAGAGAGTAGTGTCTTCATTACCATCAGGGGGAAGTGTTCAGCTGGCCAAGCTTGGGATCCCCACCAGCTACCGCTTAACGTATACTACTGTTGGGTGGGCCTGAGTCCTAAATGGGTGGGCCCTGGCCCACCCAGGCCCACCTGCGGCTACGCCAATGTTTCAAAGGAACTTTTATGCAAAATCTTGAACTATGCCACAAAGAGTTGTAGTGAACCACTTTGCAAAAACAGCTTTGCAGGGTAAGGATGTGCGTTCATTAGTGTGCCTTAGGTTTGATAACATGCCTCAAAATTTTAGTAAACAGCACAACAGCAGCAGCAAGAAGAGTTAGCTGTTTTTTTTTTTTTTTTGCCATTTGCACTGAAGAATTGTTCACGCAGGAATTGAAGCACCTGCTTTGAACCTCATTGATTTGGTTTGGAAACCTGTGTAACCCCTATTTGTCCAAAACTTGGCCAGGTTGGCTCCTGTTTTCCAATAAAATCTTGTTTGGATGAACTCTTGCCCACTCTTCTTTCCCTGGATTGCTGCTGCTGCTGTTGTGTCGTTTGCTTCTGTTCTGCAGTGGGCTGTTTGGTTTCAAAACTTTTACTGCATGGAAAATCAGTTTAATATACTTTAACCTATGAATTGTGGCATGCCACAAAACCCTCCATGACTTCAGGGAGAAATTTAGATTCTGTAAACCCTATTGTACCTGAATGTAACTCATGTTGAACTATTACTGGAAAGGCATGAGCTAAATAAGAAAAAAAAAAAAAGCCAAATGTGTACCGATTCAAGGAGCCCTTTTACTAAGCCGCGTAAGTGTCTATGCGAGCCCAATGTGCGCCAAAATGGAGTTACTGCCTGGCTACTGCATGGATCTTGAGGTAATTTCATTTTTGGCATGCATCCGATATGTGCAACCCAAAAAAGTTTTTATTTTTGGATGCACGCAAAGTGGCATTTGACACCTGGTTACCGTGTGAGAATTTACCACTAGGTCAATGGTTGGTGGTAAGGTCGCAGACCCAAAATGGACGCGTGGCAATTTTGATTTTGCTGCCTGTCCATTTTCGGCAAAAATTTTAAAAAGGCCTTTTTTTACAGACGCGCTGAAAAATGGATCAGTGCGCTCAAATCCTGCGCCTACACTACTGCAAGCCATTTTCAGCGCACCTTAGTAAAAGAACCCCTACGTTCATTAAACAGTTCTTATACATGTTAAAAATGTTATTAATGTATGACACAAACAGACAAACAACCCCCCCCCCCCTGAAAATCAGGGAGAAAGTCAAATACATTGAAAGTGAAGCAAAAGGTTTTGGTCAGTGTGCAGCCCTGTTGCAAAGCTGTTTTTATACACGGGGATCATTTAATTAAAGGGCCTTAAGCCCTTAATGTGTGGTTAGCGTACGCTAACAGGCTACTGCGGAGCGCACTAACATGGGAGCACAGTGCCTGTGAAATAGGAGGCAGTAAGTGCTCTTGCATTTATTCATTGCAGGTAGCACATGACCTACAGTTAAAACAAGCAGCAACGGCCCTGACAAATGCCACAGGCTTGGGAAAGTCCTGCGTCAACCTGAATTAAGCCCAGATTGTACCACAGTTTAGCTTGGCTCCCACTCAAAGAATGTATTACTTTCAAAATCTGCACCCTGGTCCACAAGATTATCTATGGCGAAGCACCGGGTTACATGTCTGACCATATAGACCTACCAAAAAGAAACACAATTGGATCATCACAATCATACCTAAATCTTCACCACCCCAGCTGCAAGGGACTCAAGTATAAATCAATCCACAGATCCAGCTTCTCCTATATAAGCACGCAACTACGGAACGCATTACCAAAAGCCATAAAGACAACACACGACCACCTCTACTTCCGGAAATCACTAAAGACCGACCTGTTCGAGAAGGCATACCTTGCTGATGCAACTTAAGTGCCTGGACTCAGCAACACAACGAAACCATAACCTGCAACGAACATTATATATAACTCTTCTTCTCTCGATTCTATTATGTGTCTGTAACACATACATCTCATTCTCTACCACATCACTCTGTATTTGTTTCATCACCGAAGGCGGCATACGCCTCATGGTGCTATGTAAGCCACACTGAGCCTGCAAATAGGTGAGAAAACGTGGGATACAAATGTAATAAATAGTATAGCTATGTATGCACAACAAATTAATCTCTTTGCATAATTTTGCATCACACCATCATGTTTTTGCAAGCATAAAACTATCAGTATGTGTGAAAAAATAGCTGTTTGCTAAGAGGCCAATATTCAGGCAGCCTTATTCAACTAAAATGAACTGAACAATTTTGGTCAATTTATATACTCAGTTCAGATCTGCATGTGCTGAATATCTGGTCTAACATTAACCAGATAAAGCCATCCCGTTCACTTTAGGACTGCTATCTGGCCAGCCTGAATTAGCTGGGTAACTTTCGGTAACTTTTTGATAACAGGTCAAAGTGAGGTCATGCTCTGGGATTTCTTCCAGTTTTGCCAATTTTTTTTTTTTTTTGGGGGGGGGAGGGGGGAGAGAAGACAGTAAATGTTGTTTAGACAATAATTTTCCTATACAAAATTTAGCCAGTGAGTAGGGGGTGGGAAAAGGGAAGAGGCATGGAATATGAAATATTTTTTTTTGGGGGGGGGGGGGGGGTTGTCTAGTTGACTCCAAAAGTTACTTGGACAAATCCTTTGAATAGAAACCTTTAAGAAAATAGCAAAGTTTTGCATACTAAAAGGGAAAATAGTACTATCACAAATAACATGCCCTCTGGAGGGGCATAATCGAACGGGGCTGGCGTCCTGACCGTATTATTGAAACAAGATGGCCGGTCATCTTTTGTTTCGACAATACAGTCGGAGCCGGCCAAATATCAACATTTGGGTCGGCTTTAGAGATGGCCGGCATTGGTTTTCAGTGATAATGGAAACTAATGGTGGTCATCTCAAACCCACCCAAATCCAAGCCATTTTGGTCGTGGGAGGAGCCAGCATTTATAGTGCACTTAACCCCCTCACATGCCAGGTCACCAACCGGGCACCCTAGGGGGCACTGCAGTGGACTTCAAAAATTGCTCCCAGGTGCATACCTCCCTTACCTTGTGTGCTGAGCACCCCCCCCCCCCAAAACCCACTCCCCACAACTTGCACCACTACCACAGCCCTTAGGGGTGAAGGGGGCACCTACATGTGGGTACAGTGGGTTTTGGGGGGGTTGGAGGGCTCCCATTTACCAATACAAGTGTAACAGGTGGGGGGGGGGATGGGCCTGGGTCCGCTTGCCTGAAGTGCACTGCACCCACTAAAAACTGCTCCAGGGACCTGCATACTGCTGTCATGGAGCTGGGTATGACATTTGAGGCTGGCATAGAGGTTGGCAAAAAAATAATTTTTAATTTTTTTTGGAGTGGGAGGGGGTTGGTGATCACTGGGGGAGTAAGGGGAGGTCATCCCTGATTCCCTCCGGTGATCACCTGGTCAGTTGGTGCACTTTTTGGAGGCTTGGTCCTAAAAATAAATGGACCAAGTGAAGCCAGTCAAGTGCTCGTCAGAGGCGGCCTTGTTTTTTCCATTATTGGCCGAAGCTGGCCATCTTGTAACCACGCCCCGTCCCGCCTTCTTTACCCTGCCGAAACGCCCCCTTTAACTTTGGCCGGCTCTGTGACGGAAAGCAGTTGGAGCTGGCCAAAATCGGCTTTCGATTATACCGATTTAGCCAGGTTTAGGAGATGGCCGGCCATCTCCCAATTTGTGTCGGAAGATGGCCGGCCATCTCCTTCAAAAATAAGCAGGATAGTCATTTTTAGCACACAGATTAGCCCTTGCACAATCTGCAATTGTTAGTATACTGATCTCTTCATTTTTTAACACAGGTGAATAGCCATGGGTGAGCCCGGAGGGGCACAAGTCTTTCCGCTATTGGCTCAGGACCCTCTCATGGCCCTACCCAACTTCAATTCATTGAAAATATTACCTTCATTGGTGGGGATCCTCAGGCCAAGCAAATATAATTGCGTTGGAGCATTTGTTCACTTTCCATGTGCAGTCAATGCTGTGGATGGCATGTCCTAGTCATCATAGTATAAATTAATGAATGACTGATCTGGTACAGTAACATTTACTGTGGTCTCCTCACTTTTTAAACCTCTTTTCATCCAGTCTATGATGTGTCTAGAATTATGGCTAGCACCTGCTATGGGCCATCACCCTCACACCTCAGTGGATATACTTTCAGAAGATGAGCATATTTCCATGGTAGACTCGTGAAATATCAGGGCCTGTGGCATGGCCATCCATCAAGCCTTTTAAATAAGTATTAAAAAGCCATATAATAAGCATTACTATGAGCCTACAGCCACTGATTACCACAATATCAACAATGTTCCAATTACTGGCCAACCATAGTATCACTCCTCCAGTTTCCAAACAAGTGACATTAATGGAGGAGTAGCCTAGTGGTTAGCGCAGCGGCCTTTGATCCTAGAGAACTGAGTTTGATCTCCACTGCAGCTCCTTGTGACTCTAGGCAAGCCACGTAACCCTCCATTAAGCCATGTACAAAATAAGTACCTGTATGTAATATGTAAACTGCTTTGATTGTAACCACAGAAAGGCAGTATATCAAATCCCAACCCATTCCCTTTCCCTTGGCAGTCCCTTAACGGCTCTGCGGTCATCTTCTTTGCTCTCTCTTCTTCAAAATGGCCATCTGTCCATATCATTTTCGATCCATTCACCAGCTTCCCTCAGAGATGAGAATCTAGGAGTCACCAAGCAAAAAGGCACATGCAACGGGAGCAGACATATTATAAATACACACAATGAAAGAAATGAGTGGCACAAACTCAGCAGCTTCCATGTGGAACCAGAGATTTTGCTCCCTTCCACATGTAGCTTGCGCATTTTATGAAACTATGGGGTCATTTAACATGTGCATACTGCATCAAAAAAATGTACTCAAATGCCCAGCATCTGACGCACTTAGGTCCTTACCATGCAGGTTCCTTACCGCTAGGTCTATGGCTGGCAGTAAGGTCAGACACCCAAAATGATTTTGCCGCACGTCCATTTTCGGCAAAAATTAGAAAAAGACTTTTTTGGTATGTGCACTGAAAAATATTTCTGTGCGCGCCCAAAACCTGCGCCTACACTATCGCAAGCCACTTTTTACTGCGGCTTAGTAAAAGGACCCCTTAGTTTTGAACCAAAACTAGAGCAACAGTTTGATGTCTTCCCTTAAGGTTCTAACACAGACTATAAACAGCGTTCAGAAGAATTATTTCCCATTCTCCCAGCAGCTTAAATGGTATAAATATTGGGCAACACTTCAAGTAACCAAATATAAATGCCCAGCATTTGCAACAATCCCATTAGTGACCTCAGCAATGACTTGTTTCACATTAGCGATCAGCCTGTTACTCGCCTTAATTCTCATCGGTCACAAAAATATTTCGTTACCCTTTAATTTCTTTTAATTTACCGCATCAAAAAAGGCATACCATGGGACGTGCTGAGGTATCCTGTGGTAATTTGGGAATGTTTGCATGCTACCCACGCACTGAAAAATAAAGTTGATTTTTTTTAGCTCTGGGGGTGGGTCTCAGGGTGGAGAGTGGGTGTGTTCTGCATTAATTGGTTAGTGCGTGGGCATTGCTGCACACTAACCGATTCGTGCAGGTTTAGCATGCATGCTACCCACAAACTGAAAAATAAAGTTGATTTTTTTAGCTCTGGGGGTGGGTCTCAGGGTGGAGAGTGGGTGCGTTCTGCATTAATTGGTTAGTGCGTGGGCATTGCTGCACACTAACCGATTCGTGCAGGTTTAGCATGCATGCTACCCACGCACTGAAAAATAAAGTTGATTTTTTTAGCTCTGGGGGTGGGTCTCAGGGTGGAGAGTGGGTGCGTTCTGCATTAATTGGTTAGTGCGTGGGCAATGCTGCACACTAACCGATTCGTGCAGGTTTAGCATGCATGCTACCCACAAACTGAAAAATAAAGTTGATTTTTTTAGCTCTGGGGGTGGGTCTCAGGGTGGAGAGTGGGTGCGTTCTGCATTAATTGGTTAGTGCGTGGGCATTGCTGCACACTAACCGATTCGTGCAGGTTTAGCATGCATGCTACCCACGCACTGAAAAATAAAGTTGATTTTTTTAGCTCTGGGGGTGGGTCTCAGGGTGGAGAGTGGGTGTGTTCTGCATTAATTGGTTAGTGCGTGGGCATTGCTGCACACTAACCGATTCGTGCAGGTTTAGCGTGAGTCCCTACCGCCTACAAAATAGATGGTGGTAGGACTCACACGCTAATGAGAAAATTAAAGCATAGCCATTAATAGGAATATTAGAAAACTTAGTCATTTTACCCCAGAGGTAAAAATGGCCTTAGCGCATGGGAAAGACCTATGTAAGGGCATGCTAAGACCACTTTTTAATGCTGTTTGGTAAAAGGGCCCCTATATATATAAGTGCTGCTAATTAAGTACTGAGGCCATTTTAGAGGCAGAAATAAAAAACAAAGAATTGATTCTTCATGTAAAAATCTGTGCATATATCACTGAGCTAGTGCAAAACTCGAAAAGGACATTTTTTTCCATGAATATACACATGTAGAACCCAATACTATAAAGCTGAGGGAGCAATATTTATCCGATTGCGGGTCACTGGCTGCATTAGCCACGGATACACTGGCTGCCAGCACCTTACAGGGCTAAATTTAAAACTCTATGTTTGATTTCCAAGGTCTTCAGACAAAATGGGCCAGAGTACTTAAAGAATAAGTTAGCCCTCTACACACCTTTGAGACCTCTGAGATCCTCTCAAGGGACATCACTATCTGTCCCCTCATCAAAAGAAATTGTATGATGTGATACCCACCAGCGAGCCTTCTCAGGAGTAACCCCCATGCTCTGGAATTTACTCCCAGAGGGGCTACTTATAACTCGAGACTACCTCTACTTCAGGAAGCAGGTGAAAACCTGGCTCGTCTCCCAAGCCTTTAATACATAGGGTAACTAATTATACACCCGTTCTGCACCTGGACTAGCTTGCTACACCCATTGTAACTTCCTTATATCTTGATTAACTGTAGAAAGAGCTAGCCACCCATTTATTTATCCCAATTGATGCTGTACCACGCATCTTGTCCCCATCTATATATTTGCATTTCGGCCCTCAGCTAAATGGTAAGCTGTATTGTACAAAAGCATTAGTATCATAGCAATGTTATTTGAATGTTCTAATGTGTGCTTATTAGATATTCCATCACTATTATGCTTGCATCATGTTATGTCTCTGTTATTTGAATTTCTGTCCTGTTAAATGTGTATAATTTTTTATCCTGTTTCTTGGTAGTCTTATGATAAGAACATAAGAGTAGCCATACTGGGTCAGACCAATGGTCCATCTAGTCCAGTATCCTGTTTCCAAGAGTGGCGAAGCCAGGTCACAAGTACCTGGCAAAATTTGCTGTTTTCAAGGTTTCCTCTTTCATTGTATTTATGTTTATACTTATACATTTTACTATTGTTATGCTGTTAAAATTGTACGTTTGATGTTAAACTGTATCTACTGTACACCACCTTGGGTGAATAAAGGCGGTTAATAAATTCCAATAAATAAAATAAGTACATTCAGTGCTGAGTCATGTGTGGGCACAGGACTGAATATCTGGGGCTAATTGTTCTGTTGCTAGTCACTGGAGTGTACTAGCCAATATTCAGCCATTTTGAATATTGGGCAGTGAGGGCCTAAAATTAGGCTCCTTAGTTAAACTCCTAAATTTGTGCCCTATTTAAGCTAAACTTAGAAGCCTAGTTTTTTAGCTGAAAATTAATCTTAATTTAGGAGCTTACACTTTTATTTATAAATTTAGGCCTGCCATTCATTGGTCTTGTGACATGGAGATATGTGCAGCTAAGAAAAAGAATGATATCATATATATGCACTTTGACACAGCCAGTAGGGTGAAAGTTTGGCCACAAGTTGGTGTTTGGATTATCAAAGTTTGATTTCAAAAGCTAACTGTTTTTGCACATATTCTATTGACTGAAAGTTAATTACACAGGTTTACCAGAAAGATGCATAACGATGCAGAGTTTTTATGATTCATGACTGGTGTTTTTTTAATGCCGATTATGAAAGACTGGACTCCAGTAAAATCCTACCCCCTCCCCATGAAAGTTGTTAAAAGGATGGAGGTAGGGGATCTGAGGCTTTTTCCTTCAGGTTAATTAATATCATACTGTGCATCGGGTCTACAATGATTGTAAATTAAGATGGCTAGACTTTGATATGAAATAAGAGTTTACTGTTGATTATTGATTTCGTGTCTCTGACTATATTTGGTTACTGAAGTGCTACCCAATATTTAAAACCATTTAAAACCACTCCCCAGACATATCTGATCAATCTGTGACCATCTACTCTTCCGGAAAGCACTAAAAACCTATTTATTCAAGCAAGCCTATCCAAATGACCCAGACTAATCTTATGAACCCATCTACCCAACACATACCCAGGAGACAATGACATTGGCCCAGACTATCCTGCTTATAATCGAAAGAGAAAAACGCCTAAATTGCGACCCAAATCGGGAGATGGGCGTCTTTCTCCCGTGGGCGCCCAAATCGGTATAATCGAAAGACGATTTTGAGCGTTTCCAACTGCAATCCGTCGCGGAAACGGGTAAAGTTGATGGAGGCATAACGGAGGCGTGGTGAAGGCGGAACTGGGGCGTGGTTATCTGCCGAGGAGAGATGGGCGTCTTTAGCTGATAATCGAAAAAAAAGGCGTTTTTACCACGATTTTGGGTCACTTTTTGTGGACCCTTTTTTTCACGAACAAGTCCCAAAAAAGTGCCACAACTGACCAGATGACCATTGGAGGGAATCGGGGATGACCTCCCCAGACTCCCCCAGTGGTCACTAACTCCCTCCCATAAAACAAAAAACACTTTAAAAACTTTTTTTCCAGCCTCTATGCCAGCCTCAAATGCCGTACCCACCTCCATGACAGCAGAATGTGTTCTATCCTGTGACAGCCTTTCCCTGGTTCTGATGTGGTTCTCGGGTGAGTGTGACATCTTTTCTGTTATGCGCACTGCAGAGTCACATCAGCAATGCATTGTGGTGGGTGTAGGGTATTGGGCTCCGTGATTCCACTAGCTTGTGGCAAAGGCTCACGATGTTGGTATTTGGTAGGCTGTACTCCCATGGTGCTTTTCCCCCTGCTTACTGGATCAGAGTTTTGTTTTATTTCCGGTAGTCCATGAGGTAATGGCCATTTTTGTAAGCCAGCTTTAGATCCCTTTCATGTGTTAGCCACATTACAGAACTTAGTTCTTACCTTGAATGTGGCTGAAAGAGGGCATTGTACACCATTCTGCCAGCTCTGACCTACTGCTAATCTCAGTACCAGGGAGACTTGTTGCCAGTGGGGCACAACCTCTGATCTGCAGTTAACTGTGAGTATCCAAGAAAACAAAGGGGCAGACGATCTGCAAACTCCAAGATGGAAACTGTACAAAGCAGATCGTAGATAAACCAAAAAATATATTTATTGATATAGTAAAAATCAAAATAAAATATGCATACAGTAGATAGCCCGACACAGGCCGTGTTTCGCCCGACTGGGCTGCTTCAGGGGCTAAGAAATAATAATAAATAAATAAATATATAAATAAAAATCATATAACAATAATATTGTAAGAAGATATCATACAAATCATATAACTTCTTAAAGACAACAAAATTAATATAACTTCTTAAAAACACCAAAATTAATAAAAAAAATAATAATAAAATCCCACAATATTCAAATTATGATAAAATCCCACAGTACTAGAATTGTAAGAAAATATATATATATGTGGTAAAACAATAATAACTACTACTATATCTGCGACATATATATACATATATATTACAGAAATACAAAAATATATTTTGTACCAACATCTAAAAAGGACACATAGAAAAACAAAGATAATTTCTAATTATGAACTCAAAAATACCATATGCACCAGACAGCCATCTTTTACAATATACCATACAAAACACCCACCTAAAAAAATGATTCCTCATTACCAAGCAAGGGATATGCTTTGGAAAAAGCAACTATAAATACAAAAGGAAAGAGAAAGAAAAAATGATGAAAGAAATAACATATAATGAAAAGATCTCTTAAAAAATGTATATATAAAAAAGACTCACGTGTATGAACAAAATCTTTAAAAAACGGCTCATTCAGAGATATAAAAGCAAAGGATTTGTAAACCTGCATGAAAGAAAACTTGAATGTAAGAAAAACTGTTTGAGGCAGACGGACAGCAACTGCATCGGGGGACAAATACATCGGGGGAATACTATGGAAGGCTATATTATTAAGCATAGGTCTTCTTACTTAACTGAAAGGGGTTAAATCCCAAGCCGTGAACCTCCGTGGTAGTATAACAGCGTCTGTTATCGGGAGTATAGTGACTATGTTAATCTATTTTAAAGCGATGCCCCGGTGACGCATTATTTTATTTAAACCGGGCTTAGTGTCGAAAGGTATAGGTCCCGTGTTATAATTGTGAAAAAGTAGAAGTAGTAGTCGAGGAGAAGTAAATAACACTTACCTAGAATCGTATGAACAGTCTCTAAACTCTGAGTTTGCCGAAAAAGCTACGTCGAAGAACCGGAAGTGTATTTAAAGGGAAGTGGAGGTCAAAAGTCAAAAGTCAAATGTTATGTTCTAAAAATATTCATTATTCCGAATGCAAGTCATGAATAATGATCACCCATGAATAAGAATATTAATAAGTACTTATATTGAAAAATACTAACGTTAGAAGGACATAGAGGTATAAACAAATAGGCAGGCTTAAAGAATAGCCAATCAGAATGGCCGCAATGACTCAAACAAACGGGTCATAATTTGAACCGAAAAAAATATATACATGTGTAAACTAAAAGAGACAACTTATGTGGTGGAAAATTTAATACAAAAGTCAATGGACACCACGAAAAAAAGGGGGGGGCCACGAAAAAAAGGGGGTTATCTCATATTTAAAAATTTTTTTGGCAGCCACGGAGGTAGGGGTTAAAGGTCATCTTGTTTACTTGCACATGTCTATTTAATTAATGGGAAGGCACAAATCGTCACTATGTTAACAGACAAATAAAATGGGGGACAATATAATAAATAAAATAAATGGATAAGGAATAAAAAAATATATATAAAAATATAATATAAAAAGAGAAATAAAATAGTAATAGTGATAATAATAATAATAAACAACCAAGGGGCACTGGAGATTAAATAAAAAATCGAAAATAATATGGTATAGTATATTGTATATTATAAAGATGGATGTCTAATGTACCTACTTGTATTTAAAATCATAAAAATACAGAATAATCCGTTTCACCATTTAGACCATATGGATGGAGGGTATTTAACATGAAAATAAATTCTTGTTCTTTCCGTAATAGATACATATCAGTCGGTCCACCTCTCCATTTGCTTTTATATACAAAAATTGCACAGAACCTATAGTCATCAAATTTATGACCTAATGATATTGAGTGTTGTACTAGTGGTTTGTCTATTTGTTTTCGTTTAATTGCACTTCTGTGTTCAATAATTCTAGTATTAAGTTTCCTTTTTGTTTTTCCCACGTACACTAATTTGCAAGGACACATAGCAATATATACAACGTTGCTAGTTTGGCAATTTGAAAAATGTCGAAGATGAATGTCTCTATTTGCTGATGGTATATAGAGATTCTTGGTCTTAGTATTAACTTTACAAACTGAACATTTCCCACAAGGGAAATGACCAGTTGGCAATTTATTTAGTGTATTGGGAACATCAGGTAATGCAGAGGGAACTAAAAGGTCCCTCAAATTGCGTTCTCGTTTGTATGCAACTATTACTCTCTTCTGATGAAATGGTTCTAGACCTTCTAACAGATGCCAATGTTTTTTAATAATATTGACTATAGAGCTGGACATACTGGTAAATGGTAAGGTACAAACTATCTTATTCTCATTTGTTCTCTGGATTGGGTTGAGCAGTGATTCTCTCGAATTATTGGATGCTTTATAGAATCCTTTTTTAATGCATTTTGATGGGTACCCTTTCTCTTTAAACCGTCTGGACATATCCTGGGAGCGAAGTGTATATGTTCTTTGTTCTGAACATAGCCTTCTTAGGCGTAGAAATTGGCTGTATGGTAAATTAGCTTTCAAACTTCTACTATGACAACTTTCATAATGCAGAAATTTGTTCACATCCGTGGGTTTGCGGTATATGTCAGTAGTGAACTTGTCTCCCATTATGTTTATGTTGATGTCTAGGAAAGGGATTTTTCTTCCATCAAATTGCATTTTAAATTTTAGATTGATATCCAGAGTATTTAGCCAATTATAAAAATCTTTGAGCTGCTCTTCTGTACCTTTCCATATCATAAAGATATCATCAATATATCTTTTCCAAGTGTGTATATGATCTATATATTCATTCCTTACAATGAATTTCTCTTCAAATTGGGCTACATACAGATTAGCAATTGATGGTGCGAATGTGGCGCCCATCGCTGTACCTTTAGTCTGTTGGTAATATTTGCCATCAAATGAAAAAAAGTTTTTTGTAAGTGCTATTGTTGCAAGTTCAACAATGAGTTGAGTCGGTATCCTAGGTCTTAGATTCTGATTTGCCAGTTTTTCTTTGATAATTTCTATTGATTCTTTCTGTGGGATATTAGTGTACAAACTCTCTACATCAAAGGTTACTAATAACATATCTTTACTAGGTGTAATCTTATTCAACATATTAATAATATCTGAAGAATCACGTGTATAAGAAGGGATGCTGTGAACCAGAGGACGTAAAAACTTATCGGTAAAAATTGATAACGGTTCTAATAAGGAGCCACAGGCAGATATGATTGGTCTACCTGGAGGTTTAGACAGAGATTTATGTATCTTTGGGAGAATATATATAGTAGGTATAGTGGGTTCTTTAACCACTAGAAAGCTGGCTTCTTTGTCAGTTAAATATTGTGCTTTTCTTCCTATTTCAACAAGAGAGGAAATTTCATTTTGAATATTAGTTGTGGGGTCTTTATTCAATACCTTATAGAAGGACTGATCATTGAGTTGTCTATAAATTTCATCTATATAGTCTTTCCTATTCATGACTACAACGGCTCCGCCTTTGTCTGCCGGTTTTATAATAATACTATGGTCTTTCTGTAATGTTTTAATAGCAGTATTTTCTTCCCTTGTTAAATTATAGAAAGTCCTCTTATTACCTTGTTTCTCTAACGTTGCTATATCTTTAAGTACAACAGTTTCGTAGGCTTGTATTAGATGATGGGTGTTGGCAGGCGGGAGCCATTTACTATTATTTTTGACAATTGATTGGTCATTATACTTGGATGATTTTTTTGAAAAAAATTCCATGATTTTTAGTTTGCGTATAAACTTAAAAAATTCAATTCTTGTTTTAAAAGCATTATATTTTGGCGTGGGTATAAATGACAAGCCCTTACTCAAAACGTTCTTCTCTATATCTGTTAATTCTCTATCTGAAAGATTATATACTGTATCTAATACCCATTTATGTTTCCCTGTCCATATCTTTGTTGAAAAATACCACCTCTTCCTCTACCTCTACCACGTCCCCTACCTCTATATGATGAGTATCCCCGTGGGTATTCTGAAGTGGAGTTGCCTATGTCAGATTTTTTCCTCCAAAGTTGACCCAAATGATGTACCTGTTTGTCAGCATTCATTCTCGGGGGTGTGGTATAGAGGGAGGCTGATGGATCAAATACATCGTCTTGGTCGCTCCTGGGTCGTTTTCTTTCTCTTACGGTTTGTGGACTAGTCTGAATGTTATTACCTATCATCTTATTATATTGAGTGTTATAATTTATAGTTCTACGAGGGTTATCTGTCCGTTTAGTTTGGTATTTATAAGTGCTTCTATTCCTCTGATTCCTTTGTCTATGCCATGGGTATACATTATGGTATTTATAATCCTGATCATCTCTTCTAAATTTCTCAAACTTAATAAGTCTGAGGTCACGTTCGAATTGGGCAGTACTCTTTTTGAAATCTTCATGTAATATGTCAAAACAGGTGTCATTCTCTTTCAAGAAAATTAATTCCTTATCTAATTCTTCCTTTACTTTTTGCTCTTTTTCTTTACAGGTTTTGATAAGCAGGATCATAAGATCTAGTGAACATTTATTTAGAATAGCTTCCCATTGTAGCATAAATGTATTATCATCGGTAAACATAGTGGATGCCTTATTAATACGTAACCCTCTTGGTATCCTTTTATATCTACAATATTCTAGTAGAGACGACCCATGAAGTTCTGTTCTTTTCCATCTTTTACTTAATTTCACCACTTCTTCCCAGTGCTTAAGATAGTCCTCTAGAACATCTGGCTCTTTGAAGAAGGGATCTGGTGGTAGCATATTTTGTAAACAGTCATCCTTAAAACTGAGGATATCCTTCCACGGTGAGAAGGACATGGTGCCTGTAGTTACAGGTTCTAAAGTGCCCAAAAGGGAGGGTCCAAGAAAACAAAGGGGCAGACGATCTGCAAACTCCAAGATGGAAACTGTACAAAGCAGATCGTAGATAAACCAAAAAATATATTTATTGATATAGTAAAAATCAAAATAAAATATGCATACAGTAGATAGCCCGACACAGGCCGTGTTTCGCCCGACTGGGCTGCTTCAGGGGCTAAGAAATAATAATAAATAAATAAATATATAAATAAAAATCATATAACAATAATATTGTAAGAAGATATCATACAAATCATATAACTTCTTAAAGACAACAAAATTAATATAACTTCTTAAAAACACCAAAATTAATAAAAAAAATAATAATAAAATCCCACAATATTCAAATTATGATAAAATCCCACAGTACTAGAATTGTAAGAAAATATATATATATGTGGTAAAACAATAATAACTACTACTATATCTGCGACATATATATACATATATATTACAGAAATACAAAAATATATTTTGTACCAACATCTAAAAAGGACACATAGAAAAACAAAGATAATTTCTAATTATGAACTCAAAAATACCATATGCACCAGACAGCCATCTTTTACAATATACCAGATATAGTAGTAGTTATTATTGTTTTACCACATATATATATATATTTTCTTACAATTCTAGTACTGTGGGATTTTATCATAATTTGAATATTGTGGGATTTTATTATTATTTTTTTTATTAATTTTGGTGTTTTTAAGAAGTTATATTAATTTTGTTGTCTTTAAGAAGTTATATGATTTGTATGATATCTTCTTACAATATTATTGTTATATGATTTTTATTTATATATTTATTTATTTATTATTATTTCTTAGCCCCTGAAGCAGCCCAGTCGGGCGAAACACGGCCTGTGTCGGGCTATCTACTGTATGCATATTTTATTTTGATTTTTACTATATCAATAAATATATTTTTTGGTTTATCTACGATCTGCTTTGTACAGTTTCCATCTTGGAGTTTGCAGATCGTCTGCCCCTTTGTTTTCTTGGACCCTCCCTTTTGGGCACTTTAGAACCTGTAACTACAGGCACCATGTCCTTCTCACCGTGGAAGGATATCCTCAGTTTTAAGGATGACTGTTTACAAAATATGCTACCACCAGATCCCTTCTTCAAAGAGCCAGATGTTCTAGAGGACTATCTTAAGCACTGGGAAGAAGTGGTGAAATTAAGTAAAAGATGGAAAAGAACAGAACTTCATGGGTCGTCTCTACTAGAATATTGTAGATATAAAAGGATACCAAGAGGGTTACGTATTAATAAGGCATCCACTATGTTTACCGATGATAATACATTTATGCTACAATGGGAAGCTATTCTAAATAAATGTTCACTAGATCTTATGATCCTGCTTATCAAAACCTGTAAAGAAAAAGAGCAAAAAGTAAAGGAAGAATTAGATAAGGAATTAATTTTCTTGAAAGAGAATGACACCTGTTTTGACATATTACATGAAGATTTCAAAAAGAGTACTGCCCAATTCGAACGTGACCTCAGACTTATTAAGTTTGAGAAATTTAGAAGAGATGATCAGGATTATAAATACCATAATGTATACCCATGGCATAGACAAAGGAATCAGAGGAATAGAAGCACTTATAAATACCAAACTAAACGGACAGATAACCCTCGTAGAACTATAAATTATAACACTCAATATAATAAGATGATAGGTAATAACATTCAGACTAGTCCACAAACCGTAAGAGAAAGAAAACGACCCAGGAGCGACCAAGACGATGTATTTGATCCATCAGCCTCCCTCTATACCACACCCCCGAGAATGAATGCTGACAAACAGGTACATCATTTGGGTCAACTTTGGAGGAAAAAATCTGACATAGGCAACTCCACTTCAGAATACCCACGGGGATACTCATCATATAGAGGTAGGGGACGTGGTAGAGGTAGAGGAAGAGGTGGTATTTTTCAACAAAGATATGGACAGGGAAACATAAATGGGTATTAGATACAGTATATAATCTTTCAGATAGAGAATTAACAGATATAGAGAAGAACGTTTTGAGTAAGGGCTTGTCATTTATACCCACGCCAAAATATAATGCTTTTAAAACAAGAATTGAATTTTTTAAGTTTATACGCAAACTAAAAATCATGGAATTTTTTTCAAAAAAATCATCCAAGTATAATGACCAATCAATTGTCAAAAATAATAGTAAATGGCTCCCGCCTGCCAACACCCATCATCTAATACAAGCCTACGAAACTGTTGTACTTAAAGATATAGCAACGTTAGAGAAACAAGGTAATAAGAGGACTTTCTATAATTTAACAAGGGAAGAAAATACTGCTATTAAAACATTACAGAAAGACCATAGTATTATTATAAAACCGGCAGACAAAGGCGGAGCCGTTGTAGTCATGAATAGGAAAGACTATATAGATGAAATTTATAGACAACTCAATGATCAGTCCTTCTATAAGGTATTGAATAAAGACCCCACAACTAATATTCAAAATGAAATTTCCTCTCTTGTTGAAATAGGAAGAAAAGCACAGTATTTAACTGACAAAGAAGCCAGCTTTCTAGTGGTTAAAGAACCCACTATACCTACTATATATATTCTCCCAAAGATACATAAATCTCTGTCTAAACCTCCAGGTAGACCAATCATATCTGCCTGTGGCTCCTTATTAGAACCGTTATCAATTTTTACCGATAAGTTTTTACGTCCTCTGGTTCACAGCATCCCTTCTTATACACGTGATTCTTCAGATATTATTAATATGTTGAATAAGATTACACCTAGTAAAGATATGTTATTAGTAACCTTTGATGTAGAGAGTTTGTACACTAATATCCCACAGAAAGAATCAATAGAAATTATCAAAGAAAAACTGGCAAATCAGAATCTAAGACCTAGGATACCGACTCAACTCATTGTTGAACTTGCAACAATAGCACTTACAAAAAACTTTTTTTCATTTGATGGCAAATATTACCAACAGACTAAAGGTACAGCGATGGGCGCCACATTCGCACCATCAATTGCTAATCTGTATGTAGCCCAATTTGAAGAGAAATTCATTGTAAGGAATGAATATATAGATCATATACACACTTGGAAAAGATATATTGATGATATCTTTATGATATGGAAAGGTACAGAAGAGCAGCTCAAAGATTTTTATAATTGGCTAAATACTCTGGATATCAATCTAAAATTTAAAATGCAATTTGATGGAAGAAAAATCCCTTTCCTAGACATCAACATAAACATAATGGGAGACAAGTTCACTACTGACATATACCGCAAACCCACGGATGTGAACAAATTTCTGCATTATGAAAGTTGTCATAGTAGAAGTTTGAAAGCTAATTTACCATACAGCCAATTTCTACGCCTAAGAAGGCTATGTTCAGAACAAAGAACATATACACTTCGCTCCCAGGATATGTCCAGACGGTTTAAAGAGAAAGGGTACCCATCAAAATGCATTAAAAAAGGATTCTATAAAGCATCCAATAATTCGAGAGAATCACTGCTCAACCCAATCCAGAGAACAAATGAGAATAAGATAGTTTGTACCTTACCATTTACCAGTATGTCCAGCTCTATAGTCAATATTATTAAAAAACATTGGCATCTGTTAGAAGGTCTAGAACCATTTCATCAGAAGAGAGTAATAGTTGCATACAAACGAGAACGCAATTTGAGGGACCTTTTAGTTCCCTCTGCATTACCTGATGTTCCCAATACACTAAATAAATTGCCAACTGGTCATTTCCCTTGTGGGAAATGTTCAGTTTGTAAAGTTAATACTAAGACCAAGAATCTCTATATACCATCAGCAAATAGAGACATTCATCTTCGACATTTTTCAAATTGCCAAACTAGCAACGTTGTATATATTGCTATGTGTCCTTGCAAATTAGTGTACGTGGGAAAAACAAAAAGGAAACTTAATACTAGAATTATTGAACACAGAAGTGCAATTAAACGAAAACAAATAGACAAACCACTAGTACAACACTCAATATCATTAGGTCATAAATTTGATGACTATAGGTTCTGTGCAATTTTTGTATATAAAAGCAAATGGAGAGGTGGACCGACTGATATGTATCTATTACGGAAAGAACAAGAATTTATTTTCATGTTAAATACCCTCCATCCATATGGTCTAAATGGTGAAACGGATTATTCTGTATTTTTATGATTTTAAATACAAGTAGGTACATTAGACATCCATCTTTATAATATACAATATACTATACCATATTATTTTCGATTTTTTATTTAATCTCCAGTGCCCCTTGGTTGTTTATTATTATTATTATCACTATTACTATTTTATTTCTCTTTTTATATTATATTTTTATATATATTTTTTTATTCCTTATCCATTTATTTTATTTATTATATTGTCCCCCATTTTATTTGTCTGTTAACATAGTGACGATTTGTGCCTTCCCATTAATTAAATAGACATGTGCAAGTAAACAAGATGACCTTTAACCCCTACCTCCGTGGCTGCCAAAAAAATTTTTAAATATGAGATAACCCCCTTTTTTTCGTGGCCCCCCCCTTTTTTTCGTGGTGTCCATTGACTTTTGTATTAAATTTTCCACCACATAAGTTGTCTCTTTTAGTTTACACATGTATATATTTTTTTTCGGTTCAAATTATGACCCGTTTGTTTGAGTCATTGCGGCCATTCTGATTGGCTATTCTTTAAGCCTGCCTATTTGTTTATACCTCTATGTCCTTCTAACGTTAGTATTTTTCAATATAAGTACTTATTAATATTCTTATTCATGGGTGATCATTATTCATGACTTGCATTCGGAATAATGAATATTTTTAGAACATAACATTTGACTTTTGACTTTTGACCTCCACTTCCCTTTAAATACACTTCCGGTTCTTCGACGTAGCTTTTTCGGCAAACTCAGAGTTTAGAGACTGTTCATACGATTCTAGGTAAGTGTTATTTACTTCTCCTTGACTACTACTTCTACTTTTTCACAATTATAACACGGGACCTATACCTTTCGACACTAAGCCCGGTTTAAATAAAATAATGCGTCACCGGGGCATCGCTTTAAAATAGATTAACATAGTCACTATACTCCCGATAACAGACGCTGTTATACTACCACGGAGGTTCACGGCTTGGGATTTAACCCCTTTCAGTTAAGTAAGAAGACCTATGCTTAATAATATAGCCTTCCATAGTATTCCCCCGATGTATTTGTCCCCCGATGCAGTTGCTGTCCGTCTGCCTCAAACAGTTTTTCTTACATTCAAGTTTTCTTTCATGCAGGTTTACAAATCCTTTGCTTTTATATCTCTGAATGAGCCGTTTTTTAAAGATTTTGTTCATACACGTGAGTCTTTTTTATATATACATTTTTTAAGAGATCTTTTCATTATATGTTATTTCTTTCATCATTTTTTCTTTCTCTTTCCTTTTGTATTTATAGTTGCTTTTTCCAAAGCATATCCCTTGCTTGGTAATGAGGAATCATTTTTTTAGGTGGGTGTTTTGTATGGTATATTGTAAAAGATGGCTGTCTGGTGCATATGGTATTTTTGAGTTCATAATTAGAAATTATCTTTGTTTTTCTATGTGTCCTTTTTAGATGTTGGTACAAAATATATTTTTGTATTTCTGTAATATATATGTATATATATGTCGCAGATATAGTAGTAGTTATTATTGTTTTACCACATATATATATATTTTCTTACAATTCTAGTACTGTGGGATTTTATCATAATTTGAATATTGTGGGATTTTATTATTATTTTTTTTATTAATTTTGGTGTTTTTAAGAAGTTATATTAATTTTGTTGTCTTTAAGAAGTTATATGATTTGTATGATATCTTCTTACAATATTATTGTTATATGATTTTTATTTATATATTTATTTATTTATTATTATTTCTTAGCCCCTGAAGCAGCCCAGTCGGGCGAAACACGGCCTGTGTCGGGCTATCTACTGTATGCATATTTTATTTTGATTTTTACTATATCAATAAATATATTTTTTGGTTTATCTACGGTTAACTGTGAGTAAGCATGCTTATTACAATAAAGGACGTTTTTGGAGAGATTAGTCTTCAGGTGTCAACTGGTATGCCAATGTTATATAGCAGCAACAAGTCCTGGAGGCCTGCGAGTATGCAGGTCCCTGGAGCACTTTTAGTGGGTACCGCAGTGCACTTCAGCCAGGTGGACCCAGGCCCATCCCCCTACCTGTAACACTTGTGCTTGTAAATGGGAGGGAGGTCTCCAAAACCCACTGTACCCACATGTAGGTGCCCCCTTCACCCCTAAGAGCTATGGTAGTGTTGTACATTTGTGGGTAGTGGGTTTTGGGGAAGGGGGGTTGGGTGCGCAGCACCCGTGGTAAGGGAGCTATGCATGTGGGAGCGTTGTCTGAAGTCCACTGCACGGACCTCTAGGGTGCCCAGTTGGTGTCCTGGCATGTCAGGGGGGCGAGTGTACTACAAATCCTGGCCCCTCCCACGACCAAATGGCTCGGAGTAGGACGTTTTTGAGCTGGGCGTTTTTAGTTTCCATTATTGCTAAAAAAAAACAAACGCCCAGCTGAAAAACGTCCATTTTTTCGAAAATACGGTCTGTCCCGCCTCTTCACGTACCCATTTTCAGACATAGACGGCCATGGAGATAGGCATTCGCGTTCGATTATGCCCCTCCACATCTCCCATCTTACTCCCTTCTCCATTGCTTATGTCTACCTACTTATCTATTCTACTATTCTGTTATACTTAATTTTTACTTTCTCTAACAATATTCTGTATTCACTATTACTATGTAAGCCGAATTGAAACTGCTTTGAGTGGGAAAGCGCGGGATACAAATGTAATAATAATAATAATAATTTAACTGGCCAAGAACGGCTTCTGACCGGTTAAATGGCACTTAACCAGGTATCTGGCAGTATTCATCTGAATATTGCCGGTTAGCGGTTAGTGGATAACTGGTTATATCGTGTTTTATAACCATTTATCTACTAAAATGTAGCGCTTCACCGGCTAAGTTTGGCAGCAAATTCAGCCACTGAAATAGCAGGCCTATCTTTGGCCGATTTCAACTTAACTGGCCAGCACTGAAAATTGGCTTGGCCAGTTAAGTTGAAACCAGCCACAAAACACGCGGATTTTCAATGACGGTCACTGGAAACAGCCCGGCATTGAATATCCGGGCTCAGTGCCGACTGCAGGAGTCAGCTCATCTAATTCCCACAGTCTGAATATCGGGTCCATAGTCTATAAGTTTTACATCTCATGGTACCGTGAGGTCTTATACCTCCCTTTTCTTGCTTATTTGCCTCTAAATGTAGTCATGGATCCTGGCGCTAAGGGAGAGATTCTATATATGACACCTAAATAAATTGAAATCAGTGCCGATTATAGCATACACTTAGTTGATATTTCAGTGCCTAAATGTACGCACACCCATTTACACTAAAGAAAATATGGTGTAAATCCTGGCACATAGATTTTGGCGCACTGGGCCATACTCTATAACTAGGCGCATAAATTTCTGAATGCCTACAAAACACACATTTCCCTGCCCATAACCATGCCCCTTTTGCCTGCTCATGTTGGAAGTGTGGCGCACATCATTACAGAATACATTTAGCGAGTTGTGTGCCTAAATTCTAATCAGTGCCAATTAGTGCTCATTATTGCTTGTTAAGCACTGATATCAGCGCTCATTAGCTTGTAAAGTTACACACATTGTTACAGAATCTGCGCCGATTTCAGCATGGATCTCTAGGCACACTATATAGAATCTGTGGGTAAACGCCATTTCAATAAACAGTACCTAACTGTAAGTGTCGTTTATAGAATAGGCGCTGATTTTATAGGTGCTGTTTATAGAATCTGGTCCTTAGTGTCAAGCTTTTGTGTTAATTGATAGTTTGGGTCTGTGCTAATAGCTTTTGCAAGCTACTTCCAGCGCACGACCTATCAAACTTTTGGAAATCACTAAAAACTTACTTATTCAAAAAGGCATACCCTGATGACCCAACTTAAATGCCTCGATCCCACAACACAACGAAACTAAGACTCGAATTGATCACAACTCAACCCTTCCTCCTTATTCCCTGATGTGTTTATCCTACACGAACCTTCTACATTGTCACTCTGTATCTGCTATACTGGAACTGGCGATCGCCATCACGGTTACTCACGTAAGCCACATTGAGCCTGCAAATAGGTGGGAAAATATGGGATTAAAAAAATGCAATAAATAAATAAATAAATAAATTATGGGGCCACAACTGAGGCACCAAAATGAAGTGTGCTGAGCCCTAATTTTATAATGGTATCTGGGTGCCAGGATTCTGTTATAGAATACTGGTGCAATTTGGCATCAGCATACCTATGTTTAAGCATGCCCACTTACATCATGCCAACAGCAGACATAAGTGCATGTGTCTCACAGTACTCTGAAAGTTACACATATAAATATTGGTCCTGCCTATGCTCCTCCTCTGTGAATGTTCCCCAGAAGTGGTCTGAGAGTAGTCTTGGCTCCCGGGCAATGAAGACCATTGGGCCCCCCTCTGGTCCTGCTGCCTCAAGCCCTGCTGCTGCCACCCCCATGTCCTGTTGCTGCCACCCCCGTGTCCTGCTGCCTCTCCCCTGATCCTGCTGCTTCCCCCCTGGACCTGCTGCCTTCCTCTCCCCCTGCCACTGACATTTTCATTTGGTTCTGAAGTTAAATCAGCTTTCTGCCGCTGACACTGGAACTTCCCTCTGCCGTGGCCCGCGCTTATGCTAGGAGGAAGTGACATCAGAAGGGGGCGGGCCGTGACAGAGGGAAGTTCTGGCATAAGCAGCAGATGGCCAATTTAGCTGCCAGTGCCCCCACCTGTGAAGGGGGGTTTGGGGACAGGAGCGCGGGAGGGGACAGAGTCCGCCCCTGATATCCCCTTACTTTTATGTACTAAAAGAGTTGTGTGCATCAGTTATGGAATAACGCTGATCACACATCTAGCTCTTATATATGTAACTGTACGCTTATCCGTGCAAGTGCTCGTATTCTAGAATTTAAGACCACAAGTACAAAGGGCATTCACAAGTTATAAAATAAGGGGGTAACTGCTTAACACAGTTTAAAAGTAGGGACCCACTGTGTGTTTAATGGCTTTGCAATATTTGCCATGTGATTTCTAACAGTTACCATGCAAAAAGTATATTCAAATAAAAATGATTCGATGGGCAAATCCCGAGTAGACAATTCTTAGAGCAACTGTTGTACAGTCAATGTAGCTGCAACATCTGCGGGTATCTTGCAGGTAATTTTCAGACAGAAATGAACTTTCCTTTTGTAAATTGATCAGGGGCGTAATGGATCTGCAGACTTTGCACTTACTTTCCTGTGGGCAAAAGTGTGTTGGAAACCAACCTGCTTAGAATCGAACCATGTGTGTGTGCCTTTCCCCTCCCTATCCCTGGGAATGCCCCCTCAGCCCTAAGGAAACCTGGGCAGCGAAAGGCAATTTTCAGAAAGGTCCTTTTACCTGTATTAAATCACCATTCACTTGGGTAAATAGTTTTAAAAACTGACCTGCCCATGAAGAGGGTGAAAAATCCATATTTAGACATGAACGGAAACTTTTTCAAGGCGCTGCGATATTCAGTATGATTTAATGAACAGACAGCCAAAGAAGGGAGCCCCTTGTTTTCCTTGCAAATTTCCAAGTATAGTATTTTTTTCCCCCTCAGGCTCACTATTCCAATATATATTACATTTTCAAATGCTTTAGGACAGTATGATAATACATCTTTTCCTAAATAAACATGTGATTGATTACATTACAAACAAGATTACTGCTGTGGGCCTTTTATGAAAATAAACCTCATTAATGTGCTATCAGAGATTGTTGTGACTTCTGCTACAGGACCTTGGGGGGTTTTGTCATGTAATTTTGCCTTGTTTTTCCCAACACAGTTTAAGGCAGGAACTAAGCCCAACAATTAAGCTGCTAGGAGAATGGGAAATAATTCTTCTGAACGTTGTTTATAGTCTGTGTTAGAACCTTAAGGGAAGACATCAAACTGTTGTTTTAGTTTTGGTTCAAAACTGAGGGGTCCTTTTACTAAGGTGCACTGAAAAATGGCTTGCGGTAGTGTAGGCATGGGTTTTAGGCACGTGCCGATCCGTTTTTTTAGCATGCCTGTAATAAAGGCCTTTTTTTTTGCTGAAAATGGACATGCGGCAAAAACAAAATTGCTGCGCATCCATTTTGGGTCTGAGACCTTACCACCAGCCATTGACCTAGGGGTAAAGACTTACACGGTAACCGGGCAGTAATGACCTAAGCATGCCAAATGCCACTTGGCATGCGTCCATTACGTGTGCCCGAAATAAATATTTTTCAAATGTGCGTATCGGACACGCGCCAAAAATGAAATTACCACAAGAGCCACGTGATAGTCAGGTGATAACTCTATTTTGGCATGCGTTGGGCGCATAGATGCCTACATGGCTTAGTAAAAGGGCCCCTAAAACTCCTTTTGAATCAATATGCTTTCCTTATCTGAGAATACTGTGATATTTTTATTGATAGACTGGAATGATTTTATTTTAAGCACTGGAGCAAAACAGGAGCAAAGATTAGCTCAGGCAGAGTTTAGGTACTGTCCTGGTCTCTTCGTTTTTTTTTTTTCAACATTTTATTGAGATTTTCATAAGGTTAACAGTAAAGAAAAAGACAAACAAAATTATCATAACATCAGGTCAGCTTTGTGACATATTTAAAAGAAGGTAGATACATCTGTTAATATGATCAGAGTAGTAAGTATAAACAGGTGATGAAGATGAAAATGTTATTAAACTTGTGAACAATTAGAGCAAAACGAGTCCATAAGTGTTCATTAGACATTTTACTGGACGTTGTTTGTGAGCAAGTAGTGATTCATATTTCTTTATAATGCAGATATAGTTCCACCGTTCAGAGAAGTTCAGTAGTGAGTTATCATTCCATTTGCATATTATTAAATGCATGGCAACAGCCAATAGCATGTTAAGGATTTTATGAGAGGATTCAGATAAGGAAATTTCCGGGCTGGATAAGCATAAGATGACAATACTGTAGGAGATATGTTGGTCTGGAGGTAGGTGAAAGATGTCAGAGATTCCAGACCAAATATAGTTCCAATATGCACGTTCATTTGTGCAATAAAAGATCAGGTGTGATAGAAAGCCTTCAGCAGAGTGACAGGACCAACAAGAATTTAGGGTCCTTTTACATGTAGGCGCCTAAGCACATCCAATGTGAGCCAAATTGGAACCACCACTCAGCTAATGCATGCCCCGGGCGGTAATTCAATTTTTGACGCACACCCAATACATGTGGCAGAAAATATTTTCTATTTTCTACCGCATAGTGCTTACCTGGCGGTAATTGGCAGGGTATGCCGCTAAGTCAATGGGTGGTGGTAAGGTCTCAGCCCGAAAATGGACATATGCTGGTTTTAATTTTGCTGCACGTCCACTTTTGATTACAAAAATAATGTCTTTTTTCCAAGCGCGCCAAAAAATTTACCAGCATGCATACAAAACACGCACCTATAATAGCGCAGGCAACTTTTTGGTGGTGGTGGCAGCAGGGGGGGGGGGGGGTCGGCAATGGTGGGGGGTCAGTGGCGCCGAGGGGGGCGACTAAAATATGCCCCCTCACCTCGGGCTTTGGACCCCCCTCCCGCCGAAGTCTGGCTATGCCCCTGGTCGTGCCTAGATATAGCTGTGGTTTCTGGCACTAGGGGCCCGATTCTATATATGGTGCCTAAAATGAATGCATGCTAGGCAATTATGCCTAAGCGTATTCTAAATTCTGTGCGTAGATTTATGCGTGGTATTTAGAATACGCTTAGGCATAGTTGAAAAGCTGGTGTAAATCCCTACACATAGATTTACGTGCACTGGCCCATGTTTTATAACAACATGCATAGATTTTGGAACACCCACAAAATGCCCATTTCTATGCCCCCTAACAACACCCCTTTTTGCCTGTGCGCATTAGAATTTAGGCGCAGTACATTATAGAATACGCTTAGCAATGTACATGCATAAATTCTAATTTTTGCCAATTAGTGCTTATTATTGCTTGTTGAGTGGTTAACAATGCTTAACAGCTTGTTAAAACAATTAATTTACATACGTAGTTATAAAATACGCCTAGATTTACATGCGGAATCACACGTAACTCTAGGCACACTATATAGAATCCAGGGGGGGCCAGGCTGTGGAAGAATGGGAGGGGAGAGGGGAGCTGTAAAAAATAAAAAAAGCTTGCTAGCCTAGGGATGGGGCCGGGGAGGGTGCCGGCTATAAACGCTGGCTCCCTCAGTCGGTCCGTGCTGGAGGACGGTGCCAGACGCTGTTGGCTCTGGTTACGCATTGTAAAATCCTTTTTTCCCCCCTGTGCCTAGATCAAAAGAGAAAGATGGTTTGTAGGAACTTGCTCATTTTGTTTTGTGGAATGCAGTGTTATATTATAAAAATGATGATGCTGGTATGATTATGCTGCTGCTGATTTCCATTTTGCTCAAGGTGAGTTACATTCAGGTACACTGGATATTTCTCTGTCCCAGGAGGGCTCACAATCTAAGTTTGTACCTGAGACAATGGAGGATTAAGTGACTTGCCCAAGATCACAAGGAGCAGCGGTGGGATTTGAACTGGCCATCTCTGGATTGCAGGACCGGTGCTCTAGCCACCAGGCCACTCCTAT
Organism: Microcaecilia unicolor; assembly: GCF_901765095.1. Classification (NCBI taxonomy): domain Eukaryota; kingdom Metazoa; phylum Chordata; class Amphibia; order Gymnophiona; family Siphonopidae; genus Microcaecilia; species Microcaecilia unicolor. The sequence goes on along the minus strand of NC_044032.1, from coordinate 239,293,202 downwards.
TATGCTGCTGATTATGCTGATATTCATATCAGCCATATTAATATTCATATAAACCTTATTAGTATTTATATTAATACTATGCTATTTATGGGCTACTTTTGGGTTGGAAAACGTTTTGCCATCTGGCAACACTGTTCAGAGAGAAAGTCCTGGTGTAGGCTTCAGGCAGCCTATAAGTGCTGTTGCCGCTGCCACCGGGGTGAACACTGGAGCAGAAATGATGTTAAGGTACCGTGGATGGCACGAGGGGGCAGGAGGACATGGGAGATGCACCTCCTGTTAAAAATTCCTGGCTATACCACTGTCATGCACCTCTGCCCATGTGTGTGGAACTGGGTCGCAACAGCAGGAGAGGGATGGCTGATTCGTGGCCATGCAAGCTCCAGGGTAGTGCCGGTTTGAAAAGGCTGTGCGGGGAGAGCCTGGGATGGCTTCCCTGAGGACTGCAAGGTCTCATTTGAGGAGACTCAAAGCAGAGAGTCACATAAGAACATGCAGGGTGCAGAGCAACATGTTGCAGAACTGGTACTGGAGCAGAGCCATGCAGCTAAAGCCTGCACTGGCTGGAATGAAAGACAAGAGGACAGAACAGAGGGAGAAACAACAGCAGAGAGTTTTAAGCAAAGTATACAGGGAAACTAGGAAAGAACGTTTTTTTTTTTTAAAGGAGGGCAAGTGTTTGTTGTGGAGCAGGTGGAAACAGTGTGTTGCTAGACTGAGCAGACAGTCTCCTGGGGCTCATGAGCCTGCAGCATAGCTGTCAAAGTTCTAAACTGCTGATTCAGGCAGTTGGGACTGGGAGGGAAGTTAAAGGAGGGAAAGGTTGTGTCAAGGTGTTTGGCTGTGAGTTGGCATAATTCAGGGAATTTTGAAGCCTGTGTAATGTGAGAAGTGGTAAATAAGATACCAGTAACTGTATGTTGAATTCGTTGTGGACCCAGGGTTAAAGTTTGTATACAGGGAGCTAACGCGGGGTGCGGAAACTCCAAGACTGATTGTTGTGAGTGGAGACTAGATAAAAATAGTTTATTTGAAGAGTAACTAAAATGTTTTGCTAACTTGGTCAAGAACATTTTAACCGAGTGACTGTGGAAGCTATTGAAAAATGGATTAGAATGAAAGCAGCTGAGAGGGCTGGATGCTTAATGGGGAAACAATTTTTAATGCTTTTGTGTGATGTGAGTGTTTGATGGTGAAATGAAATTGAAGCTGGGAGGGAACCAGATAGGGGTCTAGTTAAGATCAGAAAACAGAAACTGTTTACTATGACTTTACTCAACAAACCTGTACTGGTTTGCACATTCACATAAGAGTTAAGGGAGTTAAGAGTTTCATTTATTGAGTTGGTTAAGTCAGGCTTGATACTGAAAAGTATGCACACAAAGATACGGAGACATAAAAACAGACCCTCAAATTCTATAAATGGCGCCTTAAGTTGTGCATGCTAATTTGGCTGTATGGCCAACATAATTGATTGACAAGCCAATCAGCACCTATAATCAGTACTTAACAACCAATTCTACATGTATTCTATAACATGGTGCGCATAAATTCTAATGCACGCAGACGAAAAGGGGACATGGCCATAGGCATGGAATAGGTGGGTTGTGGGCATTTCAAACATTTCTGGGGCTGATTTTTGAAAGAGAAAAATGTCTAAAAAGTGGCATAAAGCAGCATTTGGACGTTTTTCCTAACAAAAATGTCCAAATCAGTTTTTTCAAAACCTATCGTGGGGAAGAACAGCAAAGGTATCCCTGTAAGACTTCTAAGTTTAGCCTAAGAAACAAAAAAAAAAAAAGAGGGAAGAGTAATCCCCAGCCTAGGGTCAGCCCTCAAGGGAAAGAGGATCCTGGGAGATGGAGGCATACCTCCAACCCACTAGAGGGGTGGAAGTAGAAGGGAGGAGGTTGAGACAGTAAGGGGAGGATCTTGAGCCCATGGACTGTGAGCAGACATCTTTTAAACAAGATGAAAGCTCAGTAGAGATGAAGGTAGAAGAGACAAACTACATTGAGACCAAAGGGGCAGGAGACCTCAATCCCACTGAATTTATGAAGTTTGTCAACATTATGTTGCTATTTTTATTTTTGTAAAGAAAACTGGGATGGAAGGTTTTAGTTTGAAAGGGTCAACAGCAGCTGCAGGTGGTTCCAGTGTGATTGCAAACACTGGGGAGGGAGGAGGGCTGCACAGCCTTGGCAAAACCCAGAAAAGCCAAGGTTGTATTTTTGTTGAACCCTGTGCTTTTTAATGTTTGGTGTTTGAACAAAAGCTGACGAAAGACATTGGATTTTATGTTTCTCCATTAAAAGACTCCTAGAGAAATGGCATGGAGAAAGGCAATGTTTTGGGTTGAAAAGGGACAGCCTAGTGGTGAAATAATAGTACTGCATGAATAAATAGTTGCTGAAGATAAGATGTAGGAGAAGCCAGCATTTTTAGCAGACTAGTCCCCCAGACAATCCCAGGAGAGCAATTGGGCACCCTAGAGGACACTTCTGTGCACTTAATAAAATGCTCCCAGGTACAATCTCACCTTTGCTCCTTTATCTTGTCCCCTGAGCCCTTCCTTTTTTTTTTTTTTTTTTTTAATGAACTGTGTCATTGGGGGAACTTCTGGTGACTGCAGTGGTGACCTCCTCGTGGGAGTATGTGCAAGAACTGGAAAAGAGCAACCGGAGTGTTGAACTGGGACTTTGCAAAGCTTATATTGCAAATAGCCCGCGACACTATTTTAAGATGTTTTTCTATGAAGTCTGTCAGAAGTGCATTCAAACCATAAGGGAGTATGTTGGGGGCGTTTCAAAGGCTGGATTAGGGCATGCATAACCCTTGGATGTTTTACAGCCATAATGAAACAAAACAAAAACATTCAGGCCTAAAACTAAGATGTTTTGAGCTAGACTTGTTTTTACAACGAATAAGGCACAAAAAGACGCCCTAAATGACCATTGGAGGGAATCAGGGGTGACCCCCCATTGACCCTCTCCCACCCCCCTACACCCCAAAGATGTGAATAAAAATATGACTTACCAGCCTCTATGACACCCTCAGATATTAATGTCAGGTCTATTAGAGCAGCTTACCGATCCCTGGAGAAATGCAATAGTCAATGCAGTGCACTATGGCATGGGGGACTCAGGTCCTTATATCACTCTACCTGTCACACTTGTGGTGGAAACTGTGACCTCTCCCAAAGTCACCAAAACCCTACTCTACCCACATATATGTGCCCCCTTCACCTATAAGGGCTGTTGTAGTGGTGTAGTGTATTTTGGATGGATTTTGGAGGGCTTAGGGGACAAGATAAGGGAGCAAAAGTGAGATGTGCACCTGGGAGCATTTTATTAAGTTCACAGAACTGCCCTCTAAGGTGCCCAATTGCTCTCCTGGGATTGTCTGGGGGACTAGTCTACTAAAAATGCTGGCTCCTCCTACATCCCAATGGCATGGATCTCTACGTTTTGCACTTATTTGGTTTTTTTTTTTTCAAAAATAGACCAAAACATCCAAAGCAGAAAACCTTGTTCGAAACAGTATTTTTGAAAAAAAAGATAGACGTTCTTTTTCGAAAATGACCTTCTTTCTTATTCAGATTTTGGATGTTTTGTGCAAAACGTCCAAAGTCGGACTTAGACATCATATAAAAATGTGCACTATTATGGAATACACCCGATCTGCGCCTAAGTTAGGCACTGGTATTTAGGCCTGGTTTTAGGTGGCCTAAATGGGTGCACCTAAATTTTAGTCAAAAGAATGGCACATGTGCATATTCTATAAAGTCCATCTAACTTTAGATGTAGTTTATAGAATCGTGCTAAGCACGTGGTTTTTCAGTGCCAATTTTCAGGCGCCATTTATACAATTTGGCCCAGAGACAATAAAGGGAGACAGAGAGAAAACAAAAACAAAATACCAGACAAGGGGTTCCAAAGTCCGAGGACAGGAACGAATCTGTATAATAGAACCTGGGGAAATAAAGGAAAAATCTTTGGTGTCAAGTTCTAAATTGAGCTGGTGTAGCTGAGTCAGTTTGTTGGTAAAGAGGTTTAAAAATTAATTTGTGATACTTTCCTGAAGTTGTTTAGCTGACATTGCATATCTTGCATCGTATTTAAGATTTCCTGTATTGTGAAGAAATAATTTTCAAGTTCTGTCAAGGAAACAAGAAATGTATCGCTGACTGAAACATCATATTCATATGTATAAATTAACATCATTTTTTTGTATTAAATCTATATGAAAGTAAAACTATCATAATGTTAAACATCCTGGCCAGGTTTCTTGAGTGCAATATCACACGTCACCACCAGGGCATTTACACTTGTAAATGCTAGCACAGTATTTCCACATGGAAATCACAAATAGAGCTTCTAAGATAACCCCCATAGTTAACAAGGTATCTACAGTGACAACTAACCCAGAGGCCTAAGAATTTATACTGATCAAAATGCATGGTAACAAGGCTTAGTTTAGCTAAATGGTAAAATTTGCACTAATTTATGACTTATTAGGATGGAACATAAGAATAGCCATAGTGGGTCAAATCCAGTGGTGTACCAAGGGGGGGGGGGGGGGGCGGTGAGGGCGGTCTGCCCTGAGTGCATGCCGCTGGGGGGGTGCTGCGCGCCGGTCAGCTTCGTTCGTTTCCATGCTCCCTCTGCCCCGGAACAGGAAGTAACCTGTTCCGGGGCAGAGGGAGCATGAAAACAAACAAAGCTGACCGGTGCGCAGCACCCCCCCCCATCGGCGTGCACCCGAGGGGGGTTCTTTCGCTGGGGTGGGGGGTGTCCTTTCACCGGGGGAGGGGTCGCACTGCACCAGGGGGGGCGCTGCACCCGGGGGGTGGGGCGCATCGGCGATCTGCCCCGGGTGTCAGCCCCCCTAGGAACGCCACTGGTCAAATCAATGGTCTATCAAGCCAGTGGTTCATCAGTGCTTCCAACAGTGGCCAGTCCAGGTCAGAAGTACCTGGCAGCAGTGGCGTACCAAGGGGGGGGGCGGTGGGGGCGGTCCGCCCTGGGTGCACGCGGCTGGGGGGGGTGCCGCGCACCTGTCGGCTCTTCATTTTCATGCTCCCTTGGCCCCGGAACAGGTTACTTCCTGTTCCAGGGCAGAGGGAGCATGAAAACGAAGAGCTGGCAGGCACGCGGCACCCCCCCCAGCGGCGTGCACCCGGGGGGGGGGTTCTTTCACCGGGGGATCGGGGGTTCTTTCGCCGGGGGGGGGGGGAGTTGCGCTGTTCCGGGGGGGCGCTGCACCCAGGGGGCGGGGCGCATCGGCGATCCGCCCCGGGTGTCAGCCCCCCTAGGAACGCCACTGCCTGGCAGAATCCCAAAGAATAGAGATAAGTAGTGTCTTTCCCCATGTCTGTATTAATAGCAGATTATGGACTTTATTCCAGGAACGTGTCCAAATCTTTTTAAAACCCAGTTACACTAACTGCTGTTACTAGGGTTGCCAAATAGATCTACATTCGCCCGACAGGGTTGATCTAGTCCTGGGCTTACCCCCAATGCATGCAGGGACTTGTAGCTTTGCTTTTCTTAGGGAATCCAGTCTGGAAATCAGAACAAGTCACTGCAAGCAGTGGGGAAAGTCCAGGGCCGGATCAACCCTGTCGGGAGAATCTGGATCTAGTTAGCAACCCTAGCTTTTGCCCCATACTCCTGCAACAAGTTCCAGAAAGGAACTTGGAATACTTGTAGTTTGTAATACCGTTTACGGGCCCAACATAAGAATTATCCAGAGGTTGTATATGAGCTTTTAAGACCACGTAGATCACATCTATCAAAATGACCCCTAGTAGTCTTAAAAGTTAATGGCCAATAACATCTTTGCTTAATTCTTAGGATACTCCTCAAAAAAAGTATTACAATCTTATAAAGACTCCAGTTTTATTCAAGACCAATACAGTTTCTAGAACTCTGTACTTCATTACTAGGACAATCATGAAATTCTTGCTTGGTGATTTTCTTTCCTTTTTTTTTTCCATGTAATTTGAACACATGGCTAGAATAAAAATGCCTTTTGTAGGGACATCATAACACAAGCCTGCGTGATGCTTCCAGGGTTTCTTTGGAAGCACTTGCTGATAATTTACATTGCCCTGGTATATTTGAAATATGGGCTCTCAGGTACTCATACAAATGCATCTGCTCTGGTGACTTTTTAACCACAGAGTGCTAGTTTATTGCAGAGCTTAAGGATAAAAGAAACAAGAAATGAAAGTTTAAAAAAATGTTTCCTCTTTGTTAAGTACATTCAGATGTTGGTGTCTGCAAGCCCCCTAAGCCGCTTCACTTTCTTCTTGGTTTTCATCTCTGTTTCATTAGGGTACATTTTGTGAATCCAAAAAGAAAAAGAAAAGATTTATGTAAACATTTTTAGGTATAATCAACCTGCCTAAAGAAGCTACTGACCGAAAATGAGGCACAGGTTGATTTACAGGACTGACTTGCTTTGTACTTTATCTTCGGGAGTGTTGCTGACGTCTCACTTGGGTCTTTGAAAATGATATGAGTTGGGAAGTCTCAAATAAATCCCTAAAGCATTTCGCGTAGCAAACACTATTTGGGAAGGTGGTGGTAATAATCTTGAAAGAAAAAGGAAAGGGGGCAATAATCTACAAATATGAATACCGGTACAACATTGTTAACGTACCTGAACATTTTTAGGTTAAAAAAAATCTCCCCTTGCTAACCTGGGGGCCTTTTTACTAAGCTGTGGTAAAAGGGGCCCTGCGATGGCTATTTTTACGATGCACAAGGGCCCCCTTTACCGCAGCGGGTGAAAATTGGAAAAAACGAAATGGCTCTGCAGTCATTTTGGAGGGGAGCACTTACTGCTACCCATTGAGGTGGCGGTAAGGGCTCCTGTGCTAACCCGGCGGTAACCGGGCAGTGTGCGACACTACCCGATTACCACCGGGTAATCCCTGCAGTAATATTTTTCCCTAATTACTGCTAGCGTGGAAATGGCATGTGCTGGGGGCCAAACTACCGCCAGCATCCGTGTTGGGATGGTGATAGTTCCAGATTGGTGCACGCCAACCCTTTAGTAAAAGGGCCCCCTGCTGCCTTGTGATCCTAGATTAGTTTAATAGAAAATACTGCCATGAATCTAATTTAATCTATATATATCCATTTTTGCTCACGGCGGGTCAACACTGCTACGTGATCTCCCCCACTCATAGTAACTGGTACATGATCTATAATAAACCACTGCAGATCAGAGAACAAATGCAGTATATCACTCATTATCGTACATCAAAAATGTACAAAGGAAAAAAATTGAAGGTTGCAGTACATAATGCAATCCAATAATCTAACTGAGGGAGTAAGTAGCGTAGCGACAGGTGTCCCTATCAGCACTCCTTCACCTCATCTTACAGCAGGTGGCACTAACATGGCAGAGGCTGAGTCAGGGGACGGGGTTCAAACCAGGCTGGAGTTAAATGCCCTGAATGTAGAGAAGAAGAGGCTCCGAGTGTATAGGCTTCTAGGAGGGAGGTCCCGAGGGAAGAGGATCCCATTCTAAGCAGAGCTATAGTACCAGAGGAGAGGATCAGGGAAGCAGTATGGCTCAAGCTTACGGCTCCAGTATGGCAATATTTATGTTCTTATGTTCTTGTGTACTAATTATTAGGAAATGGATGGTGAATCAGATCAAAAATACTATAATGCCTCTGTATCGCTCCATGGTGCAAGATATAGCGGAATTAGAAAAGGTTCAAAAAAGAGCGACCAAAATGATAAAGGGGATGGAACTTCTCTCGTATGAGGAAAGGCTAAAGAGGTTAGGGCTTTTCAGCTTGGAAAAGAGACGGATGAGGGGAGATATGATTGAGGTCTACAAAACCCTGAGTGGTGTAGAACAAGCAGAAGTAAATAGATTTTTTACTCGTTCCAAAAGTACAAAGACTAGGGGATACTCGAGGAAGTTACATGGAAATACTTTTAAAACAAATAGGAAGAAATATTTTTTCACTCAACAGTTAAGCTCTGGAAATCTTTGCCGGAGGATGTAGTAACAGCAGTTAGCGTATCTGGGTTTAAAGGAGGAAAAATCCATAGTTTGCTATTGAGGCAGACATGGGGAAGCAACTGCTTGCCCTGGGATTTGTAGCATGAAATGTTGCCACGATTTGGGTTTCTGCCAGGTGTTTGTGAACTGGCTTGGCCACTGTTGGAAGCAGGATACTGGGCTAGATGGACCATTGGCTACTCTTATATTCTTAAGCTCCCCGATACCAGGTGAGAATTTGTTGACAAAATTATCAATTTACCATTTGTTCTGTCCTCCGACAGCCTCGCACTAGTTTATAACGTGATCCTAAAATGTGTGTAATGCCTTTACTCTTATTCTCAGTCCTAAGGACTATCCTTGCTGCAGTTTCTCACTGCAAAGATACATGAGCAATGCACTGCGGGTAATGTAGTTCACAGGCAGTGCAACCACACTTGCTTGGCTGTGTAAGAACTGTTCCACTGGTTGTGAGGCTGCCCAGACCCTCTCTCTCTCTCTCTGCCAAGCTTGGCTCTTTTGTCTTCCTGCTATCATTTCCTGGCCATTCTCACTATCTCTGTCCGGGGAGGTCAGCCAGGTATGACCCTTCCCTCCAACCGAGAGCCGTCCTCTAGGACCACCCCTTGCTACCCGATGGCAGGCTCTGTCCCCATTGGTTTCTATCTGCTCCTCCCTGAGCCTGTGTGAAGCCTCAACCCCTCTTTGTCCTTTCAGCCATGAGGCTTTCCACCATCTAGCCAGGGACATGGAGCAAGCACCATCTTATTCCAGACAGCTCTGTCCTGCTGAAACTCCCTGTAACGAACCTGTTTTTTTACCTTGAAAATATCTCCTCCCTAATGAGATATTGCATATTCCAGTCACCCAGCTTTGAACTATTTCTACCTGTTCAACTATCTTTCCTCCCTCTGCAATACAGTTACCTCTCCTCAGATCTCCACCTCTCACAGCCTTCAGATTAAGAAGTTTCTGTATCCTGGAGCAGCACTTCTGAACATCTGTCTGTGAGTAAATTATTTGTGATTTATTCAATAAAAGAGACTTCATAAAAATAATAGAGACTTCAGGTGATTGGTGTGCCAAGGTTATACTCCAAGGCATTGAGGCCTCAAGTTAACAAGCCTCAAGGGCCGAAACACCATTGCCTTGCAGAGACAGTTGGGGTAGAGGAGGGGAGCACTCATACCTTCCCTCTGCATCTAGGCAGCGCTCCAGAAATAAGAAGAGTTTTCAGAGACAGTAAGGCAGCTGCAAGATGCTGACAAACTCACATGGACATCTTTAATCCTCTAAATGGCTAGTGCTTTGATCCAGCAAACTAGCTCCCTCATTTACCCTCACACAGCAATCTTGATCACAGATCCTTCTCTGCCTCCAACCTCATGACATTCTTGATCCTCCATCTATCTCCTTAAAGACCAAATGGAGTTCCCACAGCCCACTTACCCCATGTCATAATGACCTGATGCCCCTTCCTAGCCTCCTTAGCATGCCTATGTCTCTCTTCACCTTGCTGGCAGGAAGAGAATGTCTCCATTCCTTCCAACTGTCTATCACAGTAGTGGGCTAAAGTGCACAGTGGTGCTGAATATTGCCATGAAAGTAAGATGGCAGGAGGTTAGACTCTATACTCCTGCCAGCAATTCTCCAAACTTAGCACACAAGTGGCTTAGATACAATGCATTTTAGCAACTGCCAGACATTAAATTTGCCAGTGTCAGCTGAGGTCTGCAGTGCCAAGGATATGCCGGCTGTATACCACAATGATCAGCGCCTTTGTAACAGACGGATCTCATGTCTATATGCCACTGCTAGGGAATACCAGATTCTCTACAGCTTCAGCTTCCTTCTGAGATAGTCGCAAGGCATTCTTATTTGGCTAGTAAGGGTCCCTTTTACTAAAGTGCATAGGCACCTACGCACGTCCAACCCGAATCAGTTTGGAACTACCGCCTAGCTACCGTGTGCCCCAGATGGTAATTCCATATTTTTACATGCGTCTGAAAAGTGCATCTGAAAATATTTTTTATTTTCTACTGTGTGGCGCTAAACGGGTGGTAATGGGTAGTGTATGAGCGCAGACGATTACTGCCCGGTTAACTTGTGAGACCTTACTACTAAGTCAATGGGTGGCGGTAAGGTCTCACGACCAAAATGGATGCGCGCCAATTTTTATTTTGTTGCACGTCCATTTTCGGCCCCCCAAAAAGGCCTTTTTTGCAGGCCTAGTGGTTAGAGTGGTGGACTTTGGTCCTGAGGAACTGGGTTCGATTCCCACTGCAGGCACAGGCAGCTACTTGTGACTCTGGGCAAGTCACTTAACCCTCCATTGCCCCAGGTACAAATAAGTACCTAAGCCACATAGAGCCTGCCATGAGTGGGAAAGCGCGGGGTACAAATAAAAAAAAAAATGGACTTGCGCGCGTCCAATACACGTGCCTACAAAAGCGTAGAACATTTTTCAGCGCATCTTAGTAAAAGGATCCCTTAGTGTTCATTTGATTGAACCTTTGCCAGCCCCTGAGGCTTTTGATCTGTACCTTTTATTTTGCATATTTCATAATAGGATTTAGCAGTTATAGTTTGGCATACAAAGTCCACATATTTGGTAATGAGGTTAAGATAACCTATCATGAAAAGGGATATATTTGACTGCTTACAAAAACTAGTAAAATTGATCCTCTTCTAGTAATATAAAAAGAAACCGGCACTAGAAAACTATACAAATAACAAGTCGGAGTGTGTGATTTAAATATTGCACAAAGGAGTGTTTTGCTGACATGTACGTGGGTGGGGTGTGTCTGTGAGACAGTGAGCAGATTGGGAGTTAATAGTGGAGCGGCTGAATGAGTTAGTGGATGGGTAGATTATGAAGAGACAGTAAGACTGAGGGGTCCTTTTACAAAGGCGTGCTGATAAATGGCTTGTGGTAGTGTAGATGCGGGTTTTGGGCGTGTGCCAATCCATTTTTTAGTGTGCTTGTAAAAAAAGCCTCTTTTTTTTGCCGAAAACGGACGTGCGGCAAAATCAAAATTGCCGTGCGTCCATTTTGGGTCTGAGACCTTACCGCCAGCCATTGACCTAGCAGTAAAGAATCTGGGTGGTAATGATCTACGTGCATCAAATGCCACGGCGCGCGCCCATTATGCGCACCAGAAAATAAAAAATATTTTTCAGGTGCACATAGCGGACATGCACCAAAATTGAAACTACCGCAAGGCCAAGCTGTAATCGGGCGGTAACTCCAATTTGGCATGCGTTCGGCATGCATAGGCGCCAACGTGGCTTAGTAATAGGGCCCCCAAGTTAGGCCCTCATGATCAAAAGTGAAGGCCGGCACTAGAGGCTGTTAGCGCTGTACTAGCACCGGCGTTTGCTAGCCCGGCATGATCAGAGCCCTTGAGCGCGTGAAAGAATGCACTCGAGGGCTCGTAGCACAAGTAGTTTGCAAATGCATGCTAAACAGGGTATTCCTCCCCAATGATCAGTGGCCAGTGCGCCAAAAGTTGGGTTGCTGGCCACGGCAAACCCTATGCCAGCTCCGAGCTGGCGTTAGGGTTTGCCAATCATTGGGGAGGAACGGTGAGCCCTGTCCAGCATGCAGTTGCATGCTGGCAGTCCCCCGTTCCCCCCCAAAGCAAACGCCAACAGGGGGCTGGAGATCCGGTGGACCTCTGGTCCCCCCGACGATCCCACCCCCCAGGTTCAGGGAGGGTTGGAGATCCGGTGGGTCTCCAGCCCCCCAATCCCCAAGAAAATGTCCATTGGCCACCGGCCAAACCCTCTTCCACCCTCCCTCCCAGTGAGCGACAGGGGGGGGGGAGGGAATCGCTCCCTTACATGGTCTGTAGCCCCGCCCAGCGCATCCCAGGATGCAATGGGCAGGGCTGGGCGCCTCCATTTTGCGGTGTTGTCCACTGGAAGAGGAGGGAGGCAGGCTGCGTCCCTCCTCCAACTAAAGGTAGGGGGCCGGGAGGGGGGTTGTCACTACTTATACTTCTACTTATCTTCACGCTGGACCACCAGGAATTGGTACGACAACACTGGGGGGGGGGAGTTGGGGTGGGCTGGAGGTCCACCAAACCTCCAGCCCCCCCCCCGTTGCTCGCTGGGTGGGAGGGTGGGAGAGGGTTTGGCCAGCGGCGGCCACTTGACATTTTCTGGGGGTTTGGGGGGGGGGCTGGATCTCCAGCCCTCCCTGAACATGGGGGGGGGGGGGGTGGGATCGTCGGGGGGACTGGAGGTCTGCCGGACCTCCAGCCCCCATTTTTCCATACTCGGGGCAGGGGTAGTCAGGGCCTGGTGGTCACATGGACCTCCAGCCCCTGTGTTTGACAGGTTTGGGCTTTTGACAGCCCAGACCTGTCAAACAAGTGCGGGAGGATTGCCCGCACTTTTATCTGATGATCAAAGATAATTGCGCTGCTTAAATTTACACGCATTATCTTTGATCATCCATGCGGTAAAGCCCTGCGCTGTTTCAGCGCTATTTTTAGAGCGCTGTTTGGAACAGCACCGGGCTTTTGATCATGAGCCTGTTAGTGAGCTGACAGAGGAGCAGAGTGAGTAGATGTCCATGTGATTAGTGGTGCAGGGTAGAATTAGTGAATGGAAGGAGAGGTGATGAGTGGCCGGGTGCTAAGTGAGTGATGGATGGGGGTTTGAGTGTAATAGGGGCTGACTGAGTGGGTGGGAGAGGTATGAGAGGCAGAGGGGTTTAGTGATTGAGTCAGCGAGTACATAGATCTATACAGTGATGGCATTGAGTGAGTGAATATATAGAGTGTATGAGTGAGTAATGGAGGAGCTCAGTGAGTGCAGGGAAGTTGAATGAGCATTATGGGGAAGTGTGTATACATTAATGCTGTCCTTTAGATCTTATCACCCAGCTAGAACAGGACCCAGCTTTAGGACCCATGTTATGCTGCAGGAAGCTTAGGCGGTGCACTCTCTGCCTTGCACAGGATACCTTGATTAGCTCGTTAGCATACGTTTTAATACAACCTGCCAAAGTTTTTAGCAGTATCAAATTAAAAGTCAGTACTTGATTGACTGTGGGGAACTACTAAGCATACATCAAAACATAGCAAAAATACTTTTAATCCAAATGATTCAACATCTTGACAGTCAGAATCAGACCTCAGTGGCAACTCTTTTCATATGAGCATACACGTCAAAATTTGCCTGCCTCCTCATCGGTACTTTTTACCCACTTTTATGTATATATTTTCAATTACTTAATAAACTTCAAAATATAAAGCTTCAAAAGTAACAACAGTGCATAGGACACGGACACTGAACCACCAACATGTGGCATGTTTCAAAACTGCTGCCTTAAGGTGTGGTCCGGTATTTCTGAAAAACCCTTAAAAAACTTATCAGCTATGACTATTACCTTAAGTAGAACTCAGACATCATGCAAAGCTTCTAATCCTCCTTCATCCCTAGTGTTACACGCTAGCATGAAGTGTGAATTATAATATGTCCCATGGGACTACTCTACCAATGAAACCCATTCCTCACATAACCAATGACCAATCAAGCTCAAGGTTCAATCCCTAGGAATCACAGCATACAGTGGTGTTCTCTTACCACAGAGGGAACTATTTGGCAGGTTTCCCATTCCCATTGTAAGATAATGGCTCAAAGTAATACTATTTCTAATAGCAGTTATGCTATTATTGTTTAATAAAGTGCCCATCAGGCTTATTTTCAAAAGAGAAAGACGCCCATATTTCAACCCAAATGGGCGCCTTTCTCTCATGGGCGCCCAAATCGGTATAATCGAAAGCCAATTTTGGGAGCCTCCAACTGCAGTCTGTCGCGGAAACAATGTTGACGGGGGCGTGTCGAAGGCGTGATGAAGGCGGGACTGGGGCATGTTTATCGGCCGAGGAGAGATGGGCGCGGTCGGCCAATAATGGAAAAAAGAAGGGCAGCAGAAGCGAGAATTTGGGCCACTTTTTTTGGACCTGTTTTTTTCACGAACAAGTCCCCAAAAAGTGCCCAACTGCCCAGATGACCATCGGAGGGGCTCAGGGATCAGGGGTCCGTCCCACCAAAAAAAAAGAACTTTAAAAACTTTTTTTCCAGCCTCTATGCCAGCCTCAAATGTCATACCCAGCTCCATCACAGCAGTATGCAGGTCCCTGGAGCAGTTGTTAGTGGGTGCAGTGGACCAGGCAGGTGGACCCAGGCCCATCCCCCCCTACCTGTTATACTTGTGCTGGTAAATGGGAGCCCTCCAAACCGCCCCAAAACCCACTGTACCCACATCTAGGTGCCCCCCTTCACCCATAAGTGCTATGGTAATGGTGTAGAGTTCTGGGGAGTGGGTTTTGAGGGGGATTTGGGGGGCTCAGCACCCAAGGTAAGGGAGCTATGGACTTGGGAGGTATTTTAATTATTTTTTTAATTGTTGCAAGTGTCCCCTAGGGTGCCCGGTTGGTGTCCTGGCATGAGAGGGGGACCAGTGCACTACGAATCCTGGCCCCTCCCATGACCAAATGCCTTGGAGTTGTTCGTTTTGAGCTGGGCGCCATCGGTTTCCATTATCGCTGAAAACCGATACCACCCAGCTCAAATCCGCCCAAATCCGATGCATTTGCCCGGCACCAACCATATTATCAAAACAAAAGATGGACGCCCATCTTTTACGAAAATACGGTCTGGCCCGCCCCTTCGCGGACCCGTCCTCAGAGATAGACGCCCATGGAGATGGGTGTTCGCATTTGATTATGCCCCTCCTTGTGACCTATTGTATGTGGGGAGATCTTCTAGACCTGTTAAACAACGTCTCACTGAGCATAAATCACGCATTAATACAACAACATTTTCAGCACCCATTGTGAGTCATTGGGTGGACTTTCAGCACACTTGGTGAGATATTCAACGAAGAGTCAGAGATAAAATAGAGATGGGATGTGAGGGAGGTGATCTGGATAGTTTACTGAATTATAAAGAACAAGGGTGGATTCACTCACTGGATACTGTGATTCATAGGTGGCTGAACCTTGAACTTGATTGGTCATCGTTTATGTGAGGAATGGGTTTCATTGGTAGATTAGCCCCATGGGATGTATTATAATTCACGCATCATGCTAGCACGTTACACTAAAGATGAAGCAGGATTTGGCACTTTGCATGATGTTGAGTGCTGCTTAAGGTAATAGTCAAAGTTTTGAGTATTAATGGTTGGATCTTGACGGTATTAATATGACTTCTTTTTAAAGAAATATTTTTTATTAGACAAGTTTTTTAATGTTTTTCAGTAATACTGGACCACACCCTGAGGCAACAGCTAATTAATATTACCTATCAAATAAGCTATTAATAATCTTTAATCTCCAACCACAATTTTAGTGGGGAGTAAAAGAAAACCTGGGACAATGATATACAGAAACAAAACAAGACTGGGCAAACTAACTGAGATTTCTTATTCTCTTAGAACATAAGTCCATATGATCCACTTCCTGTGGGGCCTTTCACCTCTTTCTTTGAGTTGATTGAAAACACAGTTGTGAAGGCTCATAAAATAGAGCCCCCTGGAGATATATTTGCCATACTTTAAAAGGAAAATGGATAACAAAGGTAGTCCCAAGATCCAAATCTTCCTGGCTCATGGCTAGAAATGTCTTCCTATGATCTTGAGTACTATGACGTATATTAGGAAAAATCCAGATTCTTGACCCCATTAATAGAAGATTTCACGTTTGAAAAACTGCAGTCATAAAGCACTGTCATGATCACTGGGAAATACAAAAGCATCCAAAAGTTTTTCTCTCTTCATTACCAAATCAGATTTCTGTAAGAGGTTTGTTAAATCTAAATTACCTGTAGACACTGTTGACATATCACCTACTGTGGCTTCAGGCTCTATGGGTTTCTGAATATCACTACTAATATGAATATCACATGAATTTCACCACTTATATGTATGGATCTCTTCATTACCAAATTAGATTTCTCTAGAAGGTTTATTAAAGCCAAACCTACAGTGGTATCAGGCTCCCGATGGGTTCCTCATACAGTAGGTAGATATATTTTATTAATTAGTGGAAGGCCATCTTCAGGAAACCCCAAGAGTTCCTTGGGATACTTCTTTTAAAAATTCCATAGAAGACAACAAGGTAACCACTGGAAGGTTCAGAACTTGTAGGTCCAAGCTTCTAGCAGAGTTCTCCAAATTTTCCAAGTTCCATTGAAGCAAATCCTTATCTTGCACCAGATTTTATTTATTCAATTTGTTCTCACACACCTAATAAAATATTATTCTCAGTGATACAAACTATCACCCTACTTATATAATCATTCACTAACTAAAAGAAGGAAAATAATAATTTATTAAATGGATGAAGTTGAGTAGTTTAACTCCCCCTTCCCCATTCACACTAACATGTCCAGATGGGAAGCCTGTTGAAAGACTTGAGTTTCCTGCAGCTGTCCTCTTCTATAGAAGTCTATTACTTACATAGCCAAGAATGAAATGGATTGCACTATAGAAGAAATAGCACTCCATACAAAATCCATGGTAATGTGGTGGAGTATATAGAAAACTGTCAGTCACCTTTAGGCACACTTCCTCATAGTGCCATGTTGAGAGGCCAAACTCAGGAGTTCTCAGCAAGAAGGGTGTGGTTCAAATAGGGGAGACAAACTTCCAGAGCAGAGACAAGCTAGAGAGGCCCAGAGAGGACAGGAATAGCTTTCCAGTGTATGCTTCAACAAATTCCAGAGGATTCTATAATTAGTGACTAAAGTTACGCACACAAATTTGGCCATGTGGCCAAATTGCACATGTAACTTATCTAGTTAACAAGCCAATTGGCGTCAATAATTGACCACTAACAAGCAATTATTGGCACTAATTGGCAATAATTAGAATTTACGTGCACAACTTGCTAAGCATATTCTATAAAGTGGTGTGAGTAAATTCCGCTTCACAGATCTCAAAAGAGGGTGTGGTCATGGGAGGGGCATAGGTGGATCATGGGTGTTCCTAAAATTTATGCACATTATTATAGAATATGCCCAACCTGCACCTAAGTTAGGCTTGGGCATTTATGCCAGATTTTAGTTTGTGTAAATGGCCGCAACTAAATTTAGGCACAGGAACAGGTGAACGCAATGAAGCTACAAAGTAGTAAATTTAAAATGAATCAGAAAAAATATTTCTTCATTCAACGTCTAATTAAAATCTGGAATTCATTGCCAGAGAATGTGGTAAAAGCAGTTAGCTTAGTGGGGTTTAAAGGTTAGCTTCCTAAAAGTCCATAAGCCATTATTAAAATGGACTTGGGAAAATCCACTGCTTATTTCTGAGATAAGCAGTTTAAGATATACTGTTTTGGGATCTTGCCGGGTACTTGTGACCTGGATTGGTCACTGTTGGAAACAGGACACTGGGCTTGATGGACCTTCGGTTTGTCCAAGTATAGCAACACTTATGTACTTATGAAGTATAAAAGCTAGGTTAAGGAAGCCCAGAGAGAAGCAGAGATGCTTCATTGCATATGCCTGTACCACCAATGTATGAAATGCAACCACTATTATCAGGTAGACCAAATTTGACTTATAACCTTATACTTTAATATTTTTGACTCAGCTGGTCTCAGGCCCCTTAAAAGAGAACATATGGTAACCCTACCTAGCGGTAAGGTCTCACGCGGTAACAGGGCGGTAATGGTCTATGTGCGTAGAATGATGATTACCGCCCGATTACCGTGGTAATCATCATTCTATGTGCATATTTTCCGGCGCGCCTAGTGGAAGCGCGTCAAAAATGAAATTACCACAAGGGCTATGCAGTAGCCAAGCAGTAACTCAAAATTGATGCGGGTTGGGCGCACATTGGCACCTATGCGGCTTAGTACTAGGGCCCCTCAGATGACCTTTTATAAAATATTGACCAGGGTAAAAGTATGCACAATGTTTGCATTGTGTGTACTTTGATGGTGGTCATGAGCATGGGTAGAGTTTGAGCAGAGTGTATCATTGAAATGCACACACAATCTAGGTCACATTTAGATGCAGGCATTATACTAGCCCTAGGGGTGCAGTAAGTGATCATGTCTTAAATCAAGGTTCGTTTTCAAACCAGTTACTCTTTTATTTTAGCCAGAAAAGTAGGCATCTACTTTTCTTTATAAAATCGGCTTAAAATAGGTGCCATTAATAGCAATATTTAGTGGGCACCCTGTCATATAAAATTACTCTCATAATAAGCAGGTGCAAATGTAATTGGTGCAGAGTTGAGGGTAAAAAGCTGCTGTGGGTTCTGTCCTAAAATGGACCGTTTGAAAACCGCCCCCTTGAGAATGGATGGATGTATATGGATTGTGCAAATGTCTTAAGTTTATGTGTTGTAGAGGTGGATTTCACAAGCATAAAAATACCAGTCATTGGTTTGGAGAGCAAGGCCAGCTCTGTTTGGCTAAGAGTACACTGACAGGGCTGCTGAGAGACAGAGCCAGGCCCGGGGCAGGGTTGCCGCAGCCGCTGTCCCTCCCACTCAGGACACAGTCACTGCCCCCCACTTGGGACACAGCTGCTGCCTCTGTCCCTTGCTCGCTCAGGCCTCCAATGCCCACCGCTCCGTACCTTGCTGCATCAGTGTATCTACTCCTACCCGGCCTTTTCCTACCATCTCTATGCTGATGACTCCCAAATCTACCTTTCTACCCCTGATATCTCACCTTGCATCCAAACCAAAGTTTCAGCGTGCTTGTCTGACATTGCTATCTGGATGTCTCAACGCCACCTAAAATTAAATATGACCAAAACCGAGCTTCTCATTTTCCCCCCCAAACCCACCTCCCCGCTCCCCCCATTTTCTATTTCTGTTGATGGCTCTCTCATTCTCCCTGTCCCCTCAGCTTGAAACCTTGGGGTCATCTTTGACTCTTCTCTCTCCTTCTCTGCTCATATCCAGCAGACCGCCAAGACCTGTTGTTTCTTTCTTTACAACATCCGTAAAATCCGCCCCTTTCTTTCCGAGCACTCTACCAAAACCCTCATCCACACCCTTGTCACCTCTCGTTTAGACTACTGCAATCTGCTTCTTGCTGGCCTCCCACTTAGTCACCTCTCCCCTCTCCAGTCGGTTCAAAACTCTGCTGCCCGTCTCATCTTCCGCCAGGGTCGCTTTACTTATACTACCCCTCTCCTCAAGACCCTTCACTGGCTCCCTATCCGTTTTCGCATCCTGTTCAAACTTCTTCTACTAACCTATAAATGTATTCACTCTGCTGCTCCCCAGTATCTCTCCACACTCGTCCTTCCCTACACCCCTTCCCGTGCACTCCGCTCCATGGATAAATCCTTCTTATCTGTTCCCTTCTCCACTACTGCCAACTCCAGACTTCGCGCCTTCTGTCTCGCTGCACCCTACGCCTGGAATAAACTTCCTGAGCCCCTACGTCTTGCCCCATCCTTGGCCACCTTTAAATCTAGACTGAAAGCCCACCTCTTTAACATTGCTTTTGACTCGTAACCACTTGTAACCACTCGCCTCCACCTACCCTCCTCTCTTCCTTCCCGTTCACATTAATTGATTTGATTTGCTTACTTTATTTATTTTTTGTCTATTAGATTGTAAGCTCTTTGAGCAGGGACTGTCTTTCTTTTATGTTTGTGCAGCGCTGCGTATGCTTTGTAGCGCTATAGAAATGCTAAATAGTAGTAGTAGTAGTAGTAGTAGGCCTGGTGTGAGGGTCTATCATCTCTCTCCTGCTCCTGTGTGCCGGGCCTGGGTTATCACTTTAATGTAATTACCCATGTCCTGACAGGAGCAGGAGAGAGATAGACCCTGGCGCTGGGCCCCCCCTTGGAGGCCGGGCCCGGAGAATTTTGCCCCCCCGCCCCGGTGGCCCTGTACTCCAACAGGGGGTAGTCACCTAACATTGTATGACAGCACAAACCTGTATGTGTAATTATGTTTTCTCAGCTGAGTTTGTTGATAGAAGCTTTTATTGGTTACTGTTTAATATTTATTTATTTATGACATTTATATCCCACATTATCCCAGCAACCTGAGTTCAATGTGGCTAACAATACAGTTAATCAAGGCTAAAGTACACAAAACAAAGTGAATACAACTACATCATACAATATTACAGAGAGAGTATGCCTGGATCAGACAGGGAGACAGAAAGTAAGAGCGATCAGATTAGCCTAAACAGGAAGATCAGGGACCGCTTCCAGAAATCTGCTAAAGAGGAAGGTCTTAAATAGCTTAAATTGTTTCTCTCTTTTTTATTTCTTCTGCCAATGACTGTTGAATAAAAAAAGAAGTAAAAAAAAAAAAAACCGTCCCCTCCTCCTGGAATAACTGATCATATCCTGGGAGGCAGTCGTATGGCTGAAATAAATAAATCTGGGATTAAAAGAAGGTCAATTGAATTTTTCCAAGGAGTCGGTGTGAACACAAACAAAATCAGTTCCACTCTTCATCCAGGACCAATTCTCTGACATGAAAATAACAAGGAGTGAAGGCAGACTAATAATAATAATTTTAATCTACCAAAACCCACAGAGAGAAGAGGACCCTATGGAGTGCAAATAGGCTACGGATTGAACACGTGACCTAAAGTTTAAGAAGGCTAAAGAAGAAAACATGAATAATAGTATCATATATCCCTAAAGCAAATCCGGCTTAAGTTGTGAATAGGTTAAAATGCATGTCTCCGTGAGTTAATGTAATATTTTTCTTGGAAACCATACATGAATATTTTTTTTCTGCTTAAGTGATAAAAGACATGTTTTCTTATCTGAACACAGTGGCATCTTAAAAGGATTTCTTTGTTGTCTCTGAACTTGTATGTCAAAAATTACACTCTCTGCATAACTTGCTCTCTGTTTGTTCAGTGTTACCTTGCAGTAGTATTGATGCACTTTTAACTTTTAAGGGCACAGAGAAGAATCTTCACAATGCCAGACTAATCTGTTATGAGTGACAGTGTGAGTGTCACTGACAGTGTGGCATGACAGTCTAAATCCATGTCAGACTATCTTAATCCATCACCTGCTATTATAATACATATTTCACTGAGGGTTTACGTAAAAGGATGCAGTTCAAGGCGATCTTTCCATTTCTGTGCTCTCAGGTATTGGAGGAAATTATTTGCGCTGCTATAAGTAACTTACGAGTCTAATAATGTCTCATTAAAACCCTCCAGAATCCTTTCAGTTCCGCTCCATGTCTATTTTGCATTTCCGCTGCTTATCGTTTTATAGCCTCCACTGCAATTGCTGTTGTGGAATTGCAATTTTTCTGGCTGTTGTGGCTTCCGTGGTTTGCTGCAGGCCTCTTGCTCTATCCTTTGGCTCCATTCCGTATGAATAATAGATTTCTGTAAAACATATGAGAGAAATAAATCAAATGCATGAAGGACCTGGCCCTTCAGTTATACATGATTTAGGACCCCTTTTACTAAGGTGTGCTAGTGGATTTAGAATGCACTAATGATTACCTCACACTAAATGCTAAGATGCCCATTAGAATATAATGAGTGTCTTAGCATTTAGCACACACAAATTTTTAGTGTGTTCTAAATCTGCTAGCGCCTTAGTAAAAGGTACAGCGAAGGGCGACGAAAATGATAGTGGGGATGGGACGACTTTCCTATGAAGAGAGGCTGAGAAGGCTAGGGCTTTTCAGCTTGGAGAAGAGACGGCTGAGGGGAGATATGATAGAAGTGTATAAAATAATGAGTGGAATGGATCGGGTGGATGTGAAGCGACTGTTCACGCTATCCAAAAATACTAGGACTAGAGGGCATGAGTTGAAGCTACAGTGTGGTAAATTTAAAACGAATCGGAGAAAATGTTTCTTCACCCAACGTGTAATTAGACTCTGGAATTCGTTGCCGGAGAACGTGGTACGGGCGGTTAGCTTGACGGAGTTTAAAAAGGGGTTAGATAGATTCCTAAAGGACAAGTCCATAGACCGCTATTAAATGGACTTGGAAAAATTCCGCATTTTTAGGTATAACTTGTCTGGAATGTTTTTACGTTTGGGGAGCGTGCCAGGTGCCCTTGACCTGGATTGGCCACTGTCGGTGACAGGATGCTGGGCTAGATGGACCTTTGGTCTTTCCCAGTATGGCACTACTTATGTACTTATGTACTTATGTACTTATGACCCCTTAGTTATTTAATTACATTTCCTAAACGTCATTGTAACCACTTGAGACAAGATGCAAAATAAACAAAAACACAACACACAAATGATAAAGGGGATGGGACGACTTCCCTATGAGGAAAGGCTAAAGCGACTAGGGCTCTTCAGCTTGGAGAAAAGGTGGCTGAGGGGAGATATGATAGAGGTTTATAAAATAATGAGTGGAGTTGAACGGGTAGATGTGAAGCATCTGTTCACGCTTTCCAAAAATACTAGGACTAGGGGGCATGTGATGAAGCTACAATGTAGTAAATTTAAAACGAATCAGAGAAAATTTTCTTCACTCGTGTAATTAAACTCTGGAATTCGTTGCCAGAGAATGTGGTAAAGGCGGTTAGCTTAGTGGAGTTTAAAAAAGGTTTGGACGGCTGGGATAAGCAGTATAAAATGTTTTGTACTTTTTGGGATCTTGCCAGGTATTTGTGATCTGGATTGGCCACTGTTAGAAAAAGGATGCTGGGCTTGATGGACCTTTGGTCTGCCCCAGTATGGCAATACTTATGTACTTATGTAAATCAAGATAAATTCATGCGATGAAGTCATCTATTATTATTATTAGCATTTGTATAGCGCTACCAGACGCACGCAGCACTGAACACCTGATACAAAGAGACAAATCTTGTATAGAAGATTCACCTTCCATTATGCAATCCTGTATATTTGACAATAGTAAATCCCAGTAAGTAGAAGTAGATAAGCATTTCATTGCCCTAGCTGTTTCACTAGATCTCTCTGCTGTCTTTGACTTAGTTAATCGCTCACTTTTATTTTCCTATCTTTCCTCTCTTGGTGTTACTGGAACTGTGCAGGTTTGGTTCGCCTCTGTTTTGTTGGATGGTTCGTATACAGTTGCTACCTCTAACTCTACATTCTCCCCCGTCCTCTAATTTGTGGAGGCCCTCAGGGTTCAACTGTGTCACCTCTTTTATTTAATTTATTTTCAGCTGTGTACTTACCTTATATGTCACTCAGGGCGGAGCGTGCATCCCCCGGATAGTGCATACCCCCCTCTTCCAAGCAAGGGGGTATGCAGAGCAGGCACGTGGCTGTCGGCTCTGCCGGTCCCCTGACCCCTCTGATACCAACTTCTTGTTCCGGGCCAGAGGACTGGCAGAGCCGACAGCCGCATGCCTGTTCTGCGCACCCTCTTGCTGCTGGCACCCGGGGTGGACCACCCCCACTGCCCCACCCTAGGTACACTAGAGTCTATTTTTAAGTCCTAAAGATTATCTAAATTTGGTTTCAGTTTGGCTTAAAGATCATAAATTGGTTCTAAACAAACAGAAGACAGTGGCCTGCCCTGCTGGTCCACAGGTAGACTTCCTAGCTCAAATCTTCCACTGAACCTCTGCAGGGTTGATATTCAACTTGTTGGATCCTTCCAATACCTTGGTGTCAATCTTGATTCCCACTTTACTTTTGCAGCTCAAATATCAAATGTGTATAAAACTGGTTTCTTGGTCCTTCATCAGTTACGTTTTGTTAGACATTACTTTGATCATGATACTGTCCATTCTCTTATCCTTTCATTGCTGATTACCAGATTGGACTACTGCAACATAGAGGGGCATTTTCAACCGAGGACGCCCATCTCTAAGGGTGCCCATCTCCGAGGACGGCACCGCGAAGGGGCGGGGCCAACCGTATTTTCGAACGAGATGGCCGGCCATCTTTCGTTTTGATAATACGGTTGGGGCTGGCCAAATGTCAGAGATGGCCGGGTTTGAGATGGCCGGCCTCGGTTTTCGCCAATAATGGAAACCGAGGCCGGCCATCTCAAACCCAGCCAAATCCAAGGCATTTGGTCATGGGAGGAGCCAGTATTTGTAGTGCACTGGTCCCTTTGACATGCCAGGACACCAACCGGGCACCCTAGGGGGCACTTCTAAAAATTAAAAAAAAAATTAAAATAGCTCCCAGGTGCACAGCTCCCTTATCTTGAGTGCTGAGCCCCCCAAATACCCCCCAAAGCCCACTCCCCACAACTCTACACCATTACCATAGCCCTTATGGGTGAAGGGGGGCACCTACATGTGGGTACAGTGGGTTTTGAGGGGGGGGGGGGTTGGACGGCTCCCATTCAAAGCCCACTCCCCACAACTCTACACCATTACCATAGCCCTTATGGGTGAAGGGGGGCACCTACATGTGGGTACAGTGGGTTTTGAGGGGGGGGGGGGTTGGACGGCTCCCATTTACCACCACAAGTGTAACAGGTAGGGGGGTAACATAGTAACATAGTAGATGACGGCAGAAAAAGACCTGCACGGTCCATCCAATCTGCCCAACAAGATAACTCATATGTGCTACTTTGTGTGTATACCCTACTTTGATTTGTACCTGTGCTCTTCAGGGCACAGACCGTATAAGTCTGCCCAGCACTATCCCCGCCTCCCAACCACCAGCCCCGCCTCCCGCCACCGGCTCTGGCACAGACCGTATAAATCTGCCCAGCACTATCCCCGCCTCCCAACCACGTCCCGTCCCGTCTCCCACCACTGGCTCTGGCACAGACCGTATAAGTCTGCCCAGCACTATCCCTGCCTCCCAACCACCAGCCCCACCTCCCACCACCGGCTCTGCCACCCGATCTCGACCTGGGTCCGCCTGCCTGAAGTCCACTGCACCCACTAAAACTGCTCCAGATTCCCTCCAGTGGTCATCTGGTCACTTCAGGCACTTTTTTGGGACCTGGACCTGAAAAAAAGGAACAAATAAAGTGGACCAAATTCTCGCCAGGGAAGCCCTTCTTTTTTCCATTATCGGACGAAGCCAGCCATCTCAAAGTACGCCCCCATCCCGCCTTCGCTACCCTACCGAAACGCCCCCTTGAAGTTTGGCCGACCAAAATCGGCTTTCGATTATACCGATTTGGCCGGCTTTAGGAGATTGCTGGCCATCTCCCGATTTGTGTCGGAAGATGGCTGGCGATCTCCTTCGAAAATAAGCTGGATAGTGTACTTAGGTTGCTGCAGGTTACATTTAAAGAAACTGCAATCTCTCCTCTGTCACGCCCACAGATTTGACCATGTCACTCCTTTATTTCAGGATCATCACTGGCTTCCAGCAGAAAAGCATTATTTTTAAGACCCTTATGCTCACGTTTAAGTCACTCAATACAGGCCTTCCTATGTATCTCTTACAATACCATGTTTTCCAGCTTGTTCACTTCGTTCTTTTAATGAGCATTGCTTAGTGCTACTAGGTCCTGAGCAAGCCCATCTGGATCTGACTAGGCATAGGACATTTTATTTTGCTGCTCCATTCTTATGGAACTCACTGTCTCTCACCGCTCGGGCTGAACCATCTTTTAAAATATTTAAAGCTGTAGTAAAAACCTGGCCTTTTCTCCTCCTTAGGTTGGTTTGTGATCCCATATTATTACTGTCTCACCCTCTTTCATCTGCTTTATTTGCTTTTCTCTAGTCTGTGCTCCCTCTTCACTTTATACTTCCTTCCTCTCTTGTTATTCGCTTAGGGGCCCTTTTACCGCCAGGTGTGCCCAGCTGCCCTGCGGTAGTTCTGCCTTTGCCGTGCGCCGTTTCCTGTGGTAAAAAATAAATGTTATTTTTTCTACTGCAGGGGGCATTCCCAGTGATAGTCGGCAGCATGGCCACATTACTGCCCGCTGCCCGATTACCGCTGGGTTAGCATGTGAGCCCTTACTGCCTACTAAATAGATGGTGGTAGGGTCTCAGGCAGAAAATGGCCGCATACTGATTGTAATATTAGTGTACGGCTATTTAATGCTTCTTTTTAAAAAAGGCCTTTTCCCCACCACGGTAGAAAGTGGCCTAGCACGTGGCTATGACATACGCCAAAACTAGCGCAGGCCACTTTTTACCGTGGCTTAGTAAAAGGACCCCTTAGTATCTGTATGAACGGAATTGACACGGTCATGTTATATTTTGTAATTCTTTTCTTTTGAGATCTCTGATTTTAGTATTTATTTGTTTGGATTTATTTACTGTCTTTTAGAAAGAATTCACTCAAGGTGGTGCATAGTAAGACTGAATCAAACATAAGCAATAGACAATTACAATAGTAAAAATATTCAAATAACAATACAAAGTATGGTGTGGAGGGGCATAGTCGAAAGGGACGCCCAAGTTTTCCTGGGGTCGTCCTTGCAGGACGGCTCCAGCAAGGGGCGGGGAAACCCGTATTATCGAAACAAGATGGGCGACCATCTTTAGTTTCGATAATATGGTCGGGGACGTCCAAATTGTGAAATTTAGGTCGACCTTAGAGATGGTCGTCCCCAGGACTTGGTCGTTTCTGATTTTCGGCGATAATGGAGAGCGAGGACGCCCATCTCAGAAATGACCAAATCCAAGTCATTTGGTCATGGGAGAAGCCAGCATTTGTAGTGCACTTGTCCCCCTGACATGCCAGGACACCAACTGGGCACCCTAGGGGGCACTGCAGTGGACATCACAAATTGCTTCCAGGTACATAGCTCCCTTACCTTCAGCCAGATGCACTAACTGAATGGAAAAAGCCCTTCCCTTACCGATCCCTTAGCGATTCAGAAAGGAACGGGTGCATGAAGGAAATCGCATGCAAATGAGCTGCTCACTGTTAGCTCATTTGCACACGATTTCCTTCCTAAGGAGGGGAAGCCAGTGCATGCCAAAGACGGCTTCATACATGCAGACAAGCTGCGTGTATAATAGCCGTCTACAACCTTAGAAAAACACAAATCCAGGTGACAATGTCCAAGTGCTCCTCAGGGATGTCTTTTTTTTTTTTTTAGAGTATGGGTGAAGGTCATCCTTCGCTATGCCTCCGTCCCTGTGATGGGCAGTTGAGGACTTCCAAAATGTGGATGTTTCTGTGAGAAGGATGTCCATGCCTTTGCTATGTCTCAGACACCCCCTTTATTTATTTATTGGGATTTTGGATCACAAGTAGCAGCAGTGGGATTTGAAGTGGCCACCTCTGGATTATAAAACCAGTGCTCTAACTACTAGGCCACTCCTCCATGCCACTCCATTCCCTTGAAATTTGACTGTCCCTGTGTGTGTGTGTGTGTGTGGGGGGGGCAGTTCAGGCTGTCCAAAATGTTTGAAAGAAGGACGTCCACGCCTTCGCTATGCCTCCGCTGACACACACACACCTCCCCTCCCAGGGACCTGCATACTGCTGCGATGGACCTGAGTATGACATTTCAGGCTGGCAAAAAAGTTTTTTAATTTTTTTTTTCAGGGTGGGAGGGGGTTGGTCACCACTGGGGGAATCAGGGGAGGTCATCCCCGATTCCCTTCAGTGGTCACCTGGTCAGTTCACGCACCTTTTTGAGGCTTGGTCATAACAAAAAATGGACCAAGTAAAGTCGGCCAAGTGCTCGTCAGGGACGCCCTTCTTTTTTCCATTATCGCTCGAGGACGCCCATCTGTTAGGCATGGCTCAGTCCCGCCTTCGCTATGCCTCCGACACTCCCCTGGGAACTTTGTTCGTCCTCGCGACGGAAAGCAGTTGGGGACGCCCAAAATCAGATTTCGATTATGCCAATTTGGCCGGCCCTGAGAGAAGGACGCTCATCTCCCGATTTGTGTCGAAAGATGGGCGCCCTTCTCTTTGGAAAATAAGCCTGATAGTATACTACTTACAATTTCAACACAATATGTAATAGAACATTTTAATACACAACATAGGGTATAAGCAAAGATGGACATATAGATAGGTAAGAGAGTAAGAGGAGTTAGAGAATAAGGTGACTAATTTAAAGAAAGTTGCACATGAGGTCAGAGAGATGATTAAATGTTATCTCAGCTAGGGTAGGAGTGGATGTATGTAAACCAATCTGCCAGTTAGCAAAGGCTGTACAGCAAATGTCAGTAAACTATAAACTACTTACCTGCCTTGTTTAAAAGCTGTAACTTTCTATGAAAATAATACTCTGTCTTTTCCCTTTGGATTGCAGGTAAAACCCCATTTACAGTTCACCACTTCTTTCATCAGAGACTAATAGCTCTATGGTCCTGCAGTAAACTGGACTTTTTTTTTAAAGGTTGGTAGCTTTAGAAAAATGAAACATGGTAGCAGATAAAGACCATGCACTTGTCTAATATGCTGCTCATTCACCCATCTGCTCAGCTCTACAATCTTCTCTCCTAAAGAGATCCTTTGTGCTTGTCTCATTCTTGAATTCTGATACTGTCCTGGTGTCTACTACCTCCCATGCACTTATTCCTTGGAAATATTTAAATGTCTCCATCATATTTCATCATCCCTGCCATTCCTCCAGGATTTAGATCTTTAAGTCTGTTTCTGTATTCTTTAGGAAGAAGATCATTGATTATTTTAGTAGCTGTCCTCTGGACTGACTCCATCCTGTTTATATCCTTATGGATGTGCAGTCTCTAGAACTAGGGGGCATGCGATGAAGCTACAAAGTACTACATTTAAACCAAATCGGATGACATTTTTCTTCACTCAACGTGTATTGAACTCTGGAATTTGTTGCCAGAGAATGTGGTAAAGGCGGTTAGCTTAGCGGGGTTTAGAAAAGGTTTGGCCAGCTTCCTAAAGGAAAGGTCCATATACCATTATTAAAATGACTTGGGGAAAATCCACTGCTTATTTCTGGGATAAGCAGCATAAAATGTATTGAACTTTTTGGGAATCTTGCCAGGTATTTGTGACCTGGATTGGCCACTGTTGGAAACAGGACACAGGGCTTGATGGATCTTTTGGTCTGTCCCAGTGTGGCAATACTTATGTACTTAGAATGTACATAGCACAACAAATGAGGCCTCATCAGATACTTAAATAGAAGCACTATCACTTCCTTTTTCCTGCTGGCCATTCCACTCTATGCACCCAAACATCATTCTGGCATTTACTATCACCTTTCACCACCTCCAGATGATCAGATTCAATTACCCCCAGATCATGATCTTTTGTGTACCAAAGAAGTTCGTCCCATAGTATACTTTTCTCCGGGTTTTTGAAACCCAAATGCATGATCCTGCATTTTGTAGCATTATATTCCAGCCACCACATTCTAGGCCACTATTCAAGCTTCCAAGATGTCAATTCTGTTGCAGATTTTGGCATCATCTCCAAAAGGTAACCTTTCCCTTTAGACCTTTCACAATAATTTGTCACAAAAATGTTGAAAAGAATTGACTTAGTACTAATCTCCTTGGCACACTACTGGTATGTTCTCCTTCTCTACATTCAAGCAGGAGGATTCAGGTACAGTTGCTAGTGACATCATTGACGGAGCCAGCTTTCTGGAACTCTCCTCTGCCTCAGAGAAATCTTTTTGTGAATTCTCTGAGCCTGCATGGTGTTCCTGCACTCCCTGAGTCACTTCCATCAGTCAGTCTTTTTCATCTGCAGCTGAGCACAGCCATAGCTCTCCTCTTCTCATGCTATGGAATAAGAAGGCTCAAATGTGAAAGATAGCACTAAAATAATAATCCCACCATTGGAGACATTAAAAATAAAGATATATAAAGGGAAAAGAAGAGCTTGCCACTTGTACCCTTACAGATTGGTACTCTGATTAGCAGCTCAAGGCTGCAGTGCTGTAAAGAGAGGTGATAAAGATAAAAACAGTGATGGAATTCAAAAAGGTGTGGGATGAACACAGAGGAACCCTATTTAGAAAATAGATGGTAGAAAACAAAAATAAGTAAAAAAGAAAAAAAAAACAACCCTTAAATGGCTGCAGGGGGTGGATGTGTGAGTGATGCTTGGACGGCTATTCCGGTTGTGAAGAACTAAGGCTGGTACTAGGCAGACCTTGTAGATCTGTGTCTGTATATGGCAATCCAGTTTAGGATAGGCTAGAAAGGGCTTCAATGGCAACTTCAGTAGCTGGAGCCGATGACAGTGCTGGGCAGAATTTTATAGTCTGGGTCCTGCAAATGACAAGCTGGATTTGGATAGGCTGGAGTGGGCTTCGATGGCAAATCCAGTAGGTGGCACATAAGGACAGAGCCAGGCTGCCTTCTTCTTCTTTTTTAAAAAAAATAAATATTTTTACTAAATTAAAAAAAAACACAGCATACAAACTGAAAGAAACACATGTATCAAAGTACAACAACAAAAAAAAACCACACTAAAATACACAAAGCTGAGTCCATAACAAAAAGTCAACTCGTAGGCGACAGGAAAAGATCTAAAGTGCTCCATTTCTGAATACCAGATTGATGGCCATGCATAGAAGGCAGTACAGTCTGCTCATATTTTTTGTAGAGTAAAATCCAATTCCACCAGACAACAATGTTAACTTGAGAATTGCCCTTCCAATGCGATATTATGAGTTTCAGGGCAACAGAAACCATGAAGTCAAACAGTAGTTTATCATTTTCTGAAAATAAAAATGGAATACAAATAGATTTCCAGATCACATATTTGGGCAGAAAAGAGCCAGGCTGACTTCTACGGTCTATGTCCCAGAAACGCCAAAGAAAGACTTGTGATAAAAGTATATAATATTTATTTATTTGTTGCATTTGTATCCCACATTTTCCCACCTATTTGCAGGTTCAATGTGGCTTACATAGTACCGTGATGGCGATTGCCAATTCCGGTAAGAGAAATACAGAGTGGTCAAGCATTAATGTTCATAGATGACAATCGTATATTAAGTATTCAAGGAGAGAGAGTTAAGTTTTGTCCAGTTCTGGTAGGAGTTTTGATTGTGTTGCAGGGTTCAGGTGTTTAGGTTGGATCATTCTGGTATGCTATGTGAACAGCTTGGTTTTTAACGATGTCCGGAAGTTTGTTAGGTCGTGCATTGTTTTCATGACGTTTGGAAGTGCATTCCATATTTGCGTGCTAATATAAGAGAAGCTGGATGCATATGTTGTTTTATATTTTAGTCCTTTGCAGCTAGGGTAATGGAGATTTAGGTATTTGCGTGCTGACCTTTTTGTGTTCCTGGTTGGTAGGTCTATAAGGTCTGCCATGTAGATTGGGGCCTCGCTGTGAATACTTTTATGAACCAGGGTGCAGATTTTGAACGCAATTCACTCTTTGATTGGGAGCCAAAGTAGTTTTTCTCGTAGGGGCTTGGTACTTTCGTATTTAATTTTTCCAAATATGAGTCTGGCTGTGGTGTTTTGGACAGTTTGGAGTTTCTTCATGATTTGCTCTTTGCATCCAGCATAGATTGCATTGCAGTAGTCTAGGTGACTTAGAACCATTGATTGTACCAGGCTGTGGAATATTTTCCTTGGGAAGAAAGGTTTTACTCATTTAAGTTTCCACATTGAGTGAAACATTTTCTTTGTTGTATTTTTCGCTTGGCTCTCTAGCGTGAGATTTCGGTCAATTGTAACTGAGAATTTTCAGGCTGTCTGAAACAGGAAGGGTGTAGTTTGGGGTGTTTATATGTGTGGGTTTGTTCGTGTTGTGTGGTGATGAGAGGATGAGACAGTGTGTTTCTTCTGCATTGAGTTTTATATCATATTCATTGTTGATTTAATTATGAATTGGTAATGAGTATGACTGTTGGGCAGACTGGATGGACCAGTCAGGTCTTTATCTGTCGTCATTTACTATGTATGTTACTATGCAAAGGAACTGTCTACTGCAGCACAGGTTCTAACATGGGAAGCAGCAAGGCCAGGAAAAGCAGCAATGACACAGCCACATTGTCAGAAACAGCTCTACTACCGGTGGCAGCAGGATCGATCAGAGCACAGTTCCAGCAGCATCGGGATTATTGCTCCACTCCTACCCCATTGAAATCAACTGCTGAAGGTTTTCCTGCTCAGACTCAGGCATCAGACAAGGACTTCTCCTCTTCCTGACCAGTACCCTTATGGGATGTCTCTGAAGCACAAATTATCTCCTCACAAGGGTGCCCTGTCTCAGGCAGACTGAGGGGAAGTGTAGCATATTCCACAAAAGAGCAAAAGTAGAGTGGTGATTTTGGTGGGAGCATCCACTAAACACACCAAGAGGGAAATTCTATAAGCCGCTTTGGGGCTGCAACACTGCGGCAAAAGGCGGGGTATAAATGATCTGAAATAAATAAATAAATGGCACCAAACGTTAAGTGCCGGGCAGTTCTGTGCCAATTCTATAAAGGTTATGCTCCTAAATTTAAGCTCCTAAAATTTATGTTCCTAAATTCATGCTCCTAAATTATGAGCATACTCTGTGCTCCAAAATAGATTTAATTATGCTCATAAATTAGGCCCTTAGTGTGGCTTCTCATGCCAAACTTGCTGTGGCTAATGGAGGAGTGACCTAGTGGTTAGAGCACCAGTTTTGCAATCTAGAGGTAGCCAGTTCAAATCCCACTGCTGCCCCTTGTGATCTTGGGCAAGTCACTTAACCCTCCATTGCCTCAGGTACAAACTTAGATTGTGAGCCCTCCTGGGACACAGAAATATCCAGAGTACCTGAATGTAACTCACCTTGAGCTACAACTGAAAAAGGTGTGAGCAAAAATCTAAATAAACCTAAATAAATGATCCAGTCAGCAGCAAATGCATACATTCTGTGCTGCTGACTATTGAGGCAGTTCTAAAACTGGGCACCCCATTTTAACCACCCCAATGCTGCACAGGGAATGCCTAGTCTATAACAGCATCTGGGCACCCAGATTCTGTTAGAGAAGAGTAGTATAAACCCGCATTGGCATACCTAAATAAAGATGTCTATTTACACCAGCTCAATGGTAGGTGTACATGGGTACACCTAAGTGCGGCATGTACCATGCATAACTTACACTATTTTGTAAGTTGTGTGCATAGGTGGCAGGCCCGCTCATGCTCCTCTTACATGTACGTCCCACCTTGCAGTAATGCACTGTAGCACTTATGCCTGCCCTTTCAAAATAGTAAAAGGATCCCTAAGTGCACTACACACTAAGCGTCAGTAAAACTTGGTCTTAGCGCGCCCTTTCCCACATGCTAAGACCATTTTTACCACAACCAGAAAATAGCCGATTTTCCTTTTTCCCAATTAATGACCATGCAGTAATGTTGCCATTAGCTCATGGACATTATTAAAGAATCTGTTTATTAAATATCAACAGACAAGTCACAAATACAACAAATAGAAAACTAATTGTAGCTTACATCGCGGCTCACGTTCTAATCCAATATGATTTACTTATGCACTCTTATTTGTAATAATTGTAAAATTATTATTCCGTTAATATGATTGCTATGATATTCTATGTACCCATCTGTATCTATATTCTGAAATTCTTATCCTATAATGTGTACATGTTGCTATAACATTTTGTAAGCCACATTGAGCCTGAAAATAGGTGAGAAAATGTGGGATACAAGTGCAGCAAATAAAATAAAATAAAAATAACCCCACGGTAATCAGCATGTGGTAATGTGGTCGCACTAACTGATTCATAGTAATATAGTTGATAACGGCAGATAAAGACCTGTACAGTCCATCCAGCCTGCCCAAAAAGATAAACTCATAGCATAAGGTATGATGTCAGAGCTGGCTTAACCATTGGACAAAGTGAGGCTGAACCCATGGGGTGGGGGAGGAAGAGAGTGAAAGTGTCAGAAGCATTGTGGGGGAGGGGGGATGCTGCTAATGCAAGTTGAACTGGCCCTGTATGATGTGATACTGCGTATCTACACACTAAGGTCTTCTCAAGGACTTTCACTAACCACACCCTCTTCAAAAGACATTACCCACAAGCAAGCCTTCTCTGGAGTAGCCTCCACACTCTGGAATGCACTGCCTGAAAGGCTGCGCTTAACACAAGACTATCGCTACTTCAGGAAACAGGTGAAAGCTTGACTCTTCAACCAGGTCTTTACTGGAAGAAGTAACTAACTCGTTGGTCTCACTCACACACACAAGGAGTACTCAGGCTGCATATACTGCAGCAGGACATGTTTATCCACTCCTACCCTAGCTGAGATAACATTTAACCATTTCTCTGGTCTCATGTGCAACTTTCTTTAAATCAATCACCTTACTTTCTAACTCTTTCTACTTTCTTACTCTTCTATATGTTACATCTTTGCTTTACCCTTCGCTATCACTTATAATGTTCTATTATGTATTGTGTACATGGAGTGGAGGAGTGGCCTAGTGCTTAGAGTGGTGGACTTTGGTCCTGGGTTCAATTCCCACTACAGGCACAGGCAGCTCCTTGTGACTCTGGGCAAGTCACTTAACCCTCCATTGCCCCAGGTACAAATAAGTACCTGTATATAATATGTAAGCCACATTGAGCCTGCTATGAGTGGGAAAGCACAGGGTACTGCTGTAATTGTCTATTGCACATGTTTGATCTGTTCTTACTGTACACCGCCTTGAGTGAATTCCTTCAAAAAGGTGGTAAATAAATCCTAATAAATAAATATTTATTTATTATTACATTTGTACCCCGCACTTTCCCACAGAAGCAGGTACAATGCGGCTTACATTTATTTATTTTTATTTATTTGTGGCATTTATACCCCGCTCTTTTCCGCTCGATAGCAGGTTCAGTGCAGCTTACAAAGTATGGTACATAGTATCACAGAGATAATACAAAGTATGGTACAAAGTATCATGGAGATAACACAGATAACACAGTGGGACAATAGTATGCGATGTGGGGAAAGGATTGGAGTGTGGCTATTGTTTGTGGTGTGTGTTAGGTTCGAGACTTTGTAGGGTCGTTTGGGTAGGCTTGTTTGAATAGGTAAGTCTTCAGCAGCTTTCAGAAGGGTAGGTGTTCGCTGGTTTTTCGGATATGTCGAGGTATGGCGTTCCAGAGTTGGCTGCCTATAACAGAGAAGTTGGATGCATAGTAGGTTTTGTATTTGAGGCCTTTACAGTTGGGAAGATGAAGATTGAGATATGTTCGAGAAGAGTTGGACCGGTTCCTGCCTGGAAGATCGATCAGGTTGGACATGTAGCTTGGAGATTCGCTATTGAGAATCTTGTGGATCATAGTGTGGGCTTTGAAGTTTATTCGTTCCTTGATAGGGAGCCAGTGTAGCTTTTCTCGAAGTGGTGTTGCGCTTTCGAATCGTGTTTTGCCAAAAATGAGTCTTGCTGCTGTGTTTTGGGCAGTTTGGAGTTTTTTCATGATTTGGGCTTTGCAACCGATGAAGATGCTGTTGCAGTAGTCGGCATGGGTAAGTACTGTGGATTGTACTAGATTGCAGAAAGTTTTCTGTGGGAGGAATGGTTTCACTTTTTTCAGTACCCACATCATGTTGAACAGCTTCTTCATCGTGGCTTTTGCATGAGTGTCTAAAGTTAAGTGTTTGTCTAATCTTACTCCTAGGATTTTTAGATTGTCAGATATTGGGATTGTAATGTCTGGGGTGTTCAGGGTAGTTGGGAGCAGAGTAGAGTGTTGTGATGAAAGGATTAGACATTGAGTTTTTTCTTTGTTCATTTTCATCTTGAAAGCGTTGGCCCAGGATGTTAGGATGTTCATGGCAGTGGTTATTTTATCCGAGATTTCTGTAAGGTTGGATTGGAAGGGGATGAATATTGTGATGTCATCAGCATAGATGAAGGGGTTTAGGCCAGATCTAGATAGGGATTTGGCCAGAGGAATCATCATGAGGTTGAAGAGGATCGGGGATAGGGGTGAGCCTTGGGGGACTCCACATTTTGATGGCCATACAGGCGATATTGAAGATGTTGATAAGTTCTGGTGGTGATGAAACTTTTTATCCATTTAATGATGTTTCCGCCGATTCCTAGCTTGTCCAGTAGTTTTGTGAGAATTTCATGGTCTACCATGTCAAATGCACTGGATAGGTCGAACTGCAGAAGAAGTATTTTGTTGCCAATTGAAATTTCATGTTTGAACTTGGATACCAGGGTGAGTAATACTGTTTCTGTGCTGTGTGCAGGTCGAAACCCCGATTGTGATTCATGTAGTATGGAGAACCTTTGTATGAATTCGTTAAGTTGGGAGGTTACTCTATTTTCCATCAGTTTGGTTAGAAGAGGGATGGAGGCCACAGGTCGATAGTTGGTGATGTCATTCGCTGGTTTCTTGCGGTTTTTCGGTATTGGTGTGAGTAGAATATTGCCATATTCAGCGGGGAAGGAGCCTTGTAGGAGTAGGAGATTTAAGTGGGTGGTGAGTTCAGTGATGAATCGTTCTGGGGCCTTTCTCATACATAGTTAACAGAATTACAATTTTTAGATTTATTAAGAAGAATATTAAGAACTATAATGTAACATAATAATAGAATGCTTTAAGTATATGCAGTGCTTTTTTTGTAGAAAAAAAGGTGCTGGTACTCATTATGGGCGGGGTCACCACATATGGCTCCACCCCTATGTTAGCCACACCCACATTAACCACACCCCCTATACCAGCCATGGCGCATATAAACAGACATCATTGAAAATATTACAGTACTATAGGAGAAAAAAATAACGTGATTTGCTAAGTAGTAGTAGTAGTAGTATACCCAGTGCAAAATAAGACAGCCAATGTAAATTCTCAAATTGGACATATTACAAACACTAAAATGAAAATAAAATGATTTTTTTCTACCTTTGTTGTCTGGTGACTGTTTTTCTTTCCATATTGGTCCCAGTCTGTGATTCTCCTTTCCTTTGTTTTCGCTTAACTCTTCTGTGCCATTTGTCATTTTTGTCTCCTTTTTCTTTGCTTTCTTCAATATTTTTCAGGCTCTCTCTCTGTCCAGATTTAATTCATTCTTACTATCCATTCTTTAATTTCCTTCATCTACCTGTGGCTTTTCATCTTTTCCTCACCCTTGTTCTCCCCATGCCCCTTCCTCTTATTCTCCAGTCTTTCTCTATTCCCCTTTTCCATCCAGCAGCTCTGCTTTCTCTCCCCATCCTTCCAGTGTCTCCCCTATTTCTTTCTGCATTCTTCCATCCAGCGTCTTCCCTCTTTCTTTCTTTCTGCATTCTTCCATCCAGCGTCTTCCCTCTTTCTCTCCCTATCCTTCCGTTTTCCCTCTCTCTCCCCATCCTTCCATCTGTTTTTCCCTCTCTCTCTCTCCCCATCCTTCCATCTGTTTTCCCTCTCTCTTTCCTCATCCTTCCATCTGTTTTTCCCTCTCTCTCTCTCCCCATCCTTCCATCTGTTTTTCCCCTCTCCCCAATCCTTCCATCTGTTTTTCCCTCTCTCTCCCCAATCCTTCCCTCTGTTGTTTTCCCTCTTTCTCTCACTCCCCAATCCTTCCCTCTGTTGGTTTCCCTCTTTCTCTCTCTCCCCAGTCCTTCCCTCTGTTGTTTTCCCTCTTTCTCTCTCTCCCCAATCCTTCCATCTGTTTTTCTCCTCTCTCCCCAATCCTTCCATCTGTTTTTCCCTCTCCCTCCCCATCCTTCCATCTGTTTTTCCCTCTCTCTCCCCATCCTTCCATCTGTTTTTCCCTCTCTCTCCCCAATCCTTCCCTCTGTTGTTTTCCCTCTTTCTCCCCAATCCTTCCCTCTGTTGTTTTCCCTCTTTCTCTCTCCCCAATCCTTCCCTCTGTTGTTTTCCCTCTCTTTCTCTCTCTCCCCCAATCCTTCCCTCTGTTGTTTTCTCTCTCTCTTTCTCTCTCTCCCCCAATCCTTCCCTCTGTTGTTTTCCCTCTCTCTTTCTCTCTCTCCCCAATCCTTCCCTCTGTTGTTTTCCCTCTCTCTCTCTCTCTCTCTCCCCAATCCTTCCCTCTGTTGGTTTCCCTCTTTCTCTCTCTCCCCAATTCTTCCCTCTGTTGGTTTCCCTCTTTCTCTCTCTCCCCAATGCTTCCCTCTGTTGTTTTCCCTCTTTCTCTTTCTCCCCAATGCTTCCCTCTGTTGTTTTCCTTCTTTCTCTCTCTCCCCATCCTTCCATCTGTTTTCCCCTCTCTCCCCAATCCTTCCCTCTGTTGGTTTCCCTCTCCCTGCCAAGTTTCCCGCGAACGGCGCAAAGTCGCGACGCACGCGGCACCAGCCCCTATTTCCGGCCGCTGCTGCTTCTCCTGTTGAGCAGCAGTGGCCGCTACACAAAGAAAAAGAAGATTTAAAAAAAAAACTTCAAACCTGGCTGAAACGCGGCACCCCGGCACTGTAGACAGCCATTAGGCATTGGCTGTTGCCCCGCAGCCGCTCCTCCTCTTGCCTCTACGTCACTGCCCCTGGAGGAAGACCCCGGAGGAGCGCAGTGATGTAGAGGCAAGAGGAGGAGCGGCTGCGGGGCAACAGCCAATGCCTAATGGCTGTCTACAGTGCCGGGGTGCCGCGTTTCAGCCAGGTTTGAAGTTTTTAAAAAATCTTTTTCTTTGTGTAGTGGCCGCTGCTGCTCAACAGGAGAAGCAGCAGCGACCGGAAATGGGGGCTGGCACTGTGTCAGTCACGGGGCGGGGGGAGCAAAAAAAAAAAGGTGCCGGTACGCCGTACCGTTGCGTACCGGCACAAAAAAAGCACTGAGTATATGTTAATTAACATGGGAAGGAGTAATGAAGATAGATAAGGAAATGGGGATGGTTATGATGAAGAAAGAAATGGGGAAGGGAAGACTAGGATAGTATGGAGTATCTAGGGGGGCATGGTTAATATATAGACATCGTTATAATAAGAGAAATGTGTAGGTTTATGTCAGGTCATTTGGATAAACTAGCTTAAAGAGATGGGTTTTCAATATTTTCCTAAAAGGTAAATGGTCATTAATTGCTCTGATGGATCTTGGTAATGCGTTCCAAAGCTGGCTGCCCAGAAAGGAAAAGCTGGATGCATAGATTGTTTTGTATTTGATTCCTTTGCAATTGGGAAGGTGCAAATTAAGGTAAGTATGTGAAGACACTACGCTGCATACTTGATCATGATATACCCATCTGTATAGATTTGCAGTTCTTAGCCTCCAAACATACAAAGCCATCTCTAAAAAAGTGTGAAATGCATGCCCTCTTCAGGATTGGCCTAGTGGTTAGGGTGGTGGACTTTGGTCCTGGGGAACTGAGGAAGTGAGTTCGATTCCCAGCACAGGCAGCTCCTTGTGACTCTGGGCAAGTCACTTAACCCTCTATTGCTCCATGTAAGCCGCATTGAGCCTGCCGTGAGTGGGAAAGTGCAGGGTACAAATGTAACAAAAAAAACCCAAAACCTTAACATGTTAACAAGAAGGCATTTGAAACTCATGGAATAAAATATATGTTGTAGAAGTGCAAATTCTTGCACCCTAATGTTGTGCAGTATTGATACACTTATAATGGCTTCCTGCACTGGCACTTCCTGTCATGTCTTTGCAGGTGCATGTTTTTGTGTTTGATGTAAACATTCTCATTTTGGGGCTTATTAATCCTGGAAGCTTTTCTTCTGTATCAGTAAATATCTGCCCATAATTATTTGAACTCAAGGAGATTTTCTGAAAAAGAAGGAAGAAGGATATCACTGGCATAAGCTGCAGAAAAAGACAATTAAAATTTCATAATGTTGTGTACATGTAAGCACTTGGGGAAACACTTCCGCTTTCTGTTTTCCTGCACATGTGAAAATGCATGAGTACCCATGAGATGGCAATCTAGGATATGTACACTGCGAAATATTTCTGCGGCAGGTATTCAGTTAGGGCTCTTCAGCTTGGAAAAGAGATGGATGAGCCGAGATATGATTGAGGTCTACAAAGTCCTGAGTGGTGTAGAACAAGTAGAATAAATCAATATTTTACTAGTTCCAAAAGTACAAAGACTAGGGGACACTCAAGGAAGTTACATGGAAATACTTTTAAAACAAACAGGAGGAAATATTTTTTCACTCAACGAATAGTTAAGCTCTGCAACTCTTTGCCAGAGGATGTGGTAACAGTGGTTAGCATATCTGGGTTAAAAAAAGGTTTGTACATGTTCCTGGAGGAAAAGTCCATAGTCTGCTATTGAGACAGATATGGGGAAACAACTGTTTGTCCTGGGACTGGTAGCATGAAATGTTGCCATGATTTGGGTTTCTGCCATGTTGCCATGATTTGGGTTTCTGCCAGGTACTTGTGACCTGGCTTGGCCACTGTTGTTAACAGGACACTGGGCTAGATGGACCATTGTTCTGACCCAGTATGGCAATTCTTATGTTATGATGGAAAATGGCTGGGTGCTTAACCCATCTCTGGCTGGATATCACTTTCTGTAAGAAAAGCAAGACATAGGCAAGGCATAGCTGTGAAAAATACAGTGCATATGGGAAGAGATATATTTAAAGGGGTAATATACACAGATTTTTTTTTAAATTTCAAAAATTATAGACACAAGTACAAAACTTGATATTGGAAAAACACATTCAGAGCAAGCAACATAATGGAAAACAAAATTTAAAGAAACAATAAGTGCTACTCGTTCCACAATAAGGGGGAGAAAAAAGGAAATAAACCCTGGAAGCAGAAGTATTAAACCAAATGAGACTTTACAGTAGGAAAATAACCTGAAAGGAGGGCAAATTTATCTTCTATACTCGTACAAATCTTACATCACTCTAGTCAAGTTGCAACAGGAAGTTCTAAATTCTTGGCTTCTTTTTTTTTTGATAATATTTTTATTGAGTCAAGGATGCGCACCATACAAGCTTACATGCGAGGAATGACCCCACATCCAATTTCTGTGCA
The DNA here is from genome assembly GCF_901765095.1 of Microcaecilia unicolor. Taxonomy (NCBI): domain Eukaryota; kingdom Metazoa; phylum Chordata; class Amphibia; order Gymnophiona; family Siphonopidae; genus Microcaecilia; species Microcaecilia unicolor. Next base: position 239,252,496 of record NC_044032.1, on the reverse strand, counting down.
TGTTACAACAAATAACTGGAACTAACCGTTAAACTACAATATAATAAATAATTGAACAGCTAAGACACCAGGGTGGCATCCCACCCCTGACCCAGAAGAATTTTTATATATAGAAAGACAATTCCCCCCACCCAGTATCCGTCCATATAGGGATATGTGTAATATTAGTGGGTATTCTTCTCGTCATTATCCATTAAGGTATGCATAGAGACATACCTGCTCCATATGTCACAATACTGACGCTGCCCCAAAGAAAATTAGAATCTGAGTGAGGTTAACAGCCACCCCGCCATCTCCCGCATAAAATTATGCCATGTGGAAAGAGATGGAAGCACGGCCCCAAACCATGACTGCAATATACACTTTTTTGATAAGGAAAGTGGCTACTAAAATGAATTTGCATTGCGCGTCCCCAAGGCCATTCTTCCTCAATACGGCCACTCCAGCGTGCACTGTAACGTGGATTCTATTACTTCCAGCACCTGAGACCAAAAGGCAGACAGAGAAGGGCACTCCATAAATGAATGTAAAAAGATCCGGAAGACGTTTCACATTTCACACATGCATCATCATCCTACAAGCCCATCACCTTATCCCTCAGTCTGGTGATGTGCACTCTGTGCAGCACTCTATACTGGATATCCTGTAGTGCTGCATTAGGGGTCACTGTATGCAGGTCCTCAAATACTGCCCCCAGCTGAGCTACTAAAATATCTTCCACTAAGTCCTGGCTCCATTGCTCAGCTAGCTTGAACAAAAAAGGGGCCTTTCTAGTATCATGAATTAGTTGGTGCCATTGAGATAATTTGTTGAGACTAGGAGAGAGATTCAGAAACACTCGATCCAGCTGCAGGAAGGCTACCTGGGCTCCATGACAGCGTTCAGAAGCAAGAACGTAAGCTCTTACCTGTAGATAAGCAAAAAAGGAAGAATTGGGGACAGTCCACGCACGCTGGACTTGGGCAAAGGATGGGAAATTTGCACCTCCCAGTTGCCTGAGATGTCTCAGATATCTACATCCTCCCTTTTTCCACTGCTTGAAGACCGCTGAGCCTATTCCAGCGGGAAATTCTGGATTGCCTACTAGCGTCATGAAGGGGCTCGTCCCTCCTGTTGCCCCTCCATGGGTCCTCCACCGCATCCAAGCTTTCCGCAACACACCTATCAGATAGTCCCCTGGTATTCCTCCCCAAGTCCTAGGCTGACTAGACTCCAATACTACAAAAGGGTCGGAGGGCGCACACCAACTGTGCCAAAAATCTACAGGAGCATAAAAACCGGCTCTGGAGTGGATCTCATGGATCCATCGAAGAAGAGCGGCAACATTATAAACCCTTAAATCAGGCAAACGAATCCCCCCCGGATCCTATTATGAGCCAACTTGGCATAAGAAATTCTAGGGCGCTTAGCATGCCAAATAAAAGAAGCGATTACATTACGAAACATATTGTCTTCCTGCTTATGTATCCAAAGCGGTATCATTTGCAATGAATATATAAGTTTAGGCAGAATAACCATCTTGACTAATGCTACACGGCCCAAAAAATTCACCGGAAGATCCTTCCACCTACTACAGAGTTGCTTTACAGCTTCCAGTTTTTCAATGACATTTTTCCTGTAGACTCAAGCACCATCTGCACTAAGGTAAACCTCCAGATATTTAATACCCACACCAGCCCATGCTAAGGGGAAGTCTGGCAACGCACTACTAACACAGGAGTGAGTTATCGGTAAGGCCTCAGACTTTCCAAAGTTTATACTAAGGCCCGAAAACGAGCCAAATTTTCGGATGATAGGCATTACCTTCGGCAAGCCGAAAGACGCATTTTCAATCAGTAACAGCATATCATCTGCGAACAAGTTTATACAATATTCACGCCCGCCCACTGTAACACCCTTCAAATCAGAGTCTTGGCAAATCTGCGCGGCAAGGGGCTCCACAGTGAGTATGAATAATAAAGGAGACAAAGGACACCCCTGCCTAGTTCCTCCCCCCCCAAAGATATCACCTCAGTAAGGTCATCATTAATAATAATTTGGGCCATGGGGTTGCTATAGAGAACTTTTACCCAATCCAAAAATGCTCCACGTATTCCAAATCGTTGCAACACCCAGAATAGATACCACGTTACTTTGTCAAAGGCCTTTTCTGCATCCAGGCTAGCTAAAATCGCATCCCCCGAAAGCTGACTTCCCTCAAATAAAATAAGACTCACCTTCAAAATATTGGCCCAGGCAGACCTCCCCGGGACAAATCCCACTTGGTCTGGGTGAACCAGCTGCAGAAGAAATTCATTTAACCTAGACGCCAAAACTGCCGCCAATATCTTGACATCCTGGTTGAGTAATAATATTGGCCGATAAGAGCCCACCAACTCAGCATCTTTCCCAGATTTCGGGAGAACAGTTATATAAACTGTTCAAGAAGGCATACCATAAACACCCATCTTAAACACCAAAAAGTAAGACTTTACACGACATAGACATAATTGAAATCTTATCACTTGACTGATCAACCTCCTTACCACTAATGAATAAGCATAACCACTTCAATATCTATGTCGAATATGGTCTCTCCATAGTCGATGACCTAAAGAATGATACAACCCAATTTTGTACTCAGGAATGTTCATGTATTACCATAATTTACTCTTCCTTAACATATATATATCTATACCATGATCTGTTCACGTATGTTATGTTACATGTATGTTACCATGTATGTATGCAACTTAACACATTACCATTTGTAATTCTGTTACCCGGAAATGGCAACCGCCATTACGGCAAATGTAAGCCACATTGAGCCTGCAAATTGTTGGGAAAATGTGGGATACAAATGCTACAAATAAATAAATAAATAAACATGTTTTATTATTATTATTTGTTACATTTGTATCCCACATTTTCTCACCTTTTGCAGGCTCAATGTGACTTACATATAACCATTAACGGCGTTGCTGATTACGGTCTGAACAAATATATGGTATGAATGAATACAAAGTGATGTGGTAGAATGAGATACGTGTATGGTAGGTACAGAAGGGGGAACTTAGAGAGGAGAAGGGGGAAGAAGAGTCAGGTAATGTTCGTTACGGTCTTTGGTTGCATTGTGTCGCAAGTGAACAGTCATTTTTATGTTTAAAGAGGAACCCATAACCTGAGTATCTCTAAGATCGATGCACGCAGAAACAAAGGAGGGAATAATCAGGTCCTGCAGGATTTTATAAAACTCAGTACCCAGGCCGTCCGGACCCAGCGCCTTCACCAGCTTTAGCTGTTTAATGACCCTCTGCACTTCCTGGCCCTGCAAAGGAGCGTTAAGCTGATCTAATTGCATTGTCGACAAGGAAGGAAGGAAGGTCTAATTTGGCAAAAAACTCCTCACAATGCGAGGCAGTAAAAGTCCCTTTGCTGTAGAGCGTGGAGTAAAAGCGCACAAGTTCTCACTGTATGGCAAGTGAACTGGTATGGGAAACCCCAGCCGCCCCCTTGATTTTGCTGATGTAACTCTTTGCCGACCTCTGCCTCACCAGAGGGGCAAGAAGCTTTCCTGTCTTATTACCCCATTGATGCAAACGGTATTTACATAGTCTGATGTTATAAAGCGCACTCGCATCAAGGAGCTTCTGCATTTGCCTCTTAGAGTCTAAGTAAAGCTTATACGTACCTTCCGAAGGGAATTGGATAAACAATCTTCTCGAATCCCTGAGCTGATCCGCTGCAGCGCACAGTTCCCTCTCTCGTCGCTTAGCAAAAGAGGCAGTGTAAGCAATTATTTTTCCTCAGAGCACAGCTTTAGCAGCCTCCCAGTAAACCCGAGGTCCCACGGATTGGACATCATTTTCTGCCACATAGTCCAGCCATCCTTGGCGCAAATATATATGGAAGTCGCGATCCTGATAAAGAGCAGGGTTCATGCGCCGAGGGGCACCTGGTCCCTTCCCCCACCGCAAAATTATCCACACTGATGCATGGTCCGAAACATCTGGCACCCCCACTTCTGCGCGGTCAACCCCCCTAACTAAAGTCCGGGGTACAAGAATATAGTCTAAGCGTGCGTGGACCCCATGTGGATGGGAGTAAAACGTATAATCCTGCTCAGCCATATGGAGCAGGCGCCAAATATCTATTACTCCTAATTCCTGAATGAGAAAATTTACTCCTTTCCTTTCATAGTCTCTAGAGGGTTTCTTTGGGGGCTTGCAATCTATCGAAGGATCGCTAGTAATATTGAAATCTCCTCCCAGAATTAAGGGATAATCATCAAAGGTCGCCAATCGAGCCATCAGGAGTGTGAAAAATTTGTGTGTGTAAACATTAGGGGCATACGAACAAACAGTGGATCCAAAAAAGACCTCTCACAATGGGTGTCTTCCTGAACAAGGTCTTTATTCAAATCTGCACAAATGACCCAACACGTGACGTATTTCGGCCACAAAGACCTGTGTCAGGGGTCTAATAATATCTGATGCAAAGAATACCTTGTTGGTCAGATGAAATACAGCCGTTAAACTGCTGACGGAGATAACGTTTACAGAACAACGAGGTGATACTCTGATATGCGCTTATGAATAACGGAAAAAGGGGCATAGACATTGCATAAAGCAACTTTAACTCCCTGCAGCAGCCCTGCCACAACCACGAAACGCCCTTCAGGACATTGATATAGTTTATGCATAGTGAAGGCCAAAGTCTTCCGAATTAATATAGAGACCCCTCTCTGCCTGCCATTATATGCAGCATAGAACAAATCGCCCACCCATTCTCATTTCAAGTTAAGATGCTCAGCTTTCCCCAGGTGAGTTTTTTGTAGTAACGCTATATCAGTGTGCTGTCTGTTTAATGCTTGCAATACTTTAGCACGTTTGATAGGGGAGTGAATCCCATCTACATTTAGAGAAACTACTTTGAGATTAGCCATTCTCTCTCACAAACAAAACTATGTGTGACAAAGTTGAATGGAAGCAGCAATGCACCCAAGGGGCTTCCCAGCTAGACCCCCCCAAGTGAACCTGCCATTTGTGGGAGAAAATGAGACAGCGTCAGATTCACAACGAAAAAGGTTGTCCCCCCCACCAGGCTTCATGGCTAATCGGATCAATTTTAAACATGACCACCCCACATGGACAGAGCCTTTCCCTTCCTTCCCCTGCACTCCAACCCACCCAGTCCCAAATTCTTCATCCCCTCGAGTACCTATCAGAAAACCCCTCAGAACCACCGCATGCACAACAAACATCAACCCAACATTCATACATAAGTACATAAGTATTGCCATACTGGGAAAGAGCAAAGGTCCATCAAGCCCAGCATCCTGTTTCCAACAGTGGTCAATTCAGGTCACAAGTACCTGGCAAGATCCCAAAAATGTATAAAACATTTTATACTGCTTATCCCAGAAATAGTGGATTTTCCCCAAGTCCATTTAATAACGGTTTATGGACTTTTCCTTTAGGAGGCCGTTCAAACCTTTTTTAAACTCCACTAAGCTAACCGCCTTTACCACATTCTCTGGCAACGAATTCCAGAGTTTAATTACAGGTTGAGTGAAGAAAAATTTTCTCCAATTCGTTTTAAATTTACTACATTGTAGCTTTATCGCATGCCCCCTAGTCCTAGTATTTTTGGAAAGCGTGAACAGACACTTCACATCTACCCATTCAACTCCACTCATTATTTTATAGACCTCTATCATATCTCCCCTCAGCCACCTTTTCTCCAAGCTGAAGAGCCTTAGCTGCTTTAGCCTTTCCTCATAGGGAAGTCGTCCCATCCCCTTTATCATTTTCATCACCCTTCTCTGCACCTTTTCTAATTCCACTATATCTTTTTTGAGATGTGGCGACCAGAATTGAACACAATATTCGAGGTACGGTTGCACCATGGAGCGATACAAAGGCATTATAACGTCCTCATTTTTGTTTTCCATTCCTTTCCTAATCATACCTAACATTAAATTTGCTTTCTTAGCCACAGCAGCACACTGAACAGAGGGTTTCAATGTATCATCAACGACGACACCTAGATCTCTTTCTTGGTCCGTGACTCCTAATGTGGAACCTCCTTCCTCCTTCTTACCACTAACTCTCCCCGCTCCCCCCATCCCCCTTCTAAATTCAAAGATGACTGTCCCCATTACTAGCACAGTAAATCATTCCCCCATGGTCCCTCTAGCCGCGCTGTCCTTAAAGAATCAAACCTCCGCACTAGCGGAACCAAAATTCAACATCACAGCAAAAGGGATCAAGTAGGTGACAAATTATTTGTCAAGCATAATAAGTTCTATTCAAAGCAATGTCCTACAGATGACTCACTGCAGCCTGTTCACAAAGGAGTCTAGTTCCCCTGGGTCAGTGAAAAAAAAGGGTTTTTGCTGAATAAAGCAGGGCAAATCGGATCCCCTTATCATACAGGCGCTTACAGTGCTGGCCCATCTTCCTCCGTTGGTCTGAAACTCAAGCTGAATAGTCTTGAAAAAGCAGGATCTTATGACCTTTGTAATCCAAGGGTCTCTGACTATGATAAGCCTGCAGCAGCTGTTCTTTCTCAGCATAATTAAGTATGCGGGCCAAGACGTGTCGTGGGTGCTGATCTTGCTCATGCAGAGAGCCCACTCTATGGACTCTTTCGACACAAATTCCATTGCCAGATAACTGTAAGTTCAGAAGACCAGGCAACCAGCTTTCAACAAAGTCCTGAAGTTCTTGATCTTTCACAGTCTTCGGTAGGCCTATAATTCTAATATTGTTACGCCTACCTCGATTTTCCTGATCGTCTATCTGTTGTGCTAGTTGCTGGCAGTGGGACTCTGGAGCTGCGATCCTTCTGTCCACCTCCTCTGCCCGGTCCTCTTGGTGGGATATTCGCTCTTCCGCCTGCTGCAACCGTGCACTGTGTCATTCTAGCGACTCTTTAATAGAGTCACTGACGCCTGCAGCTTAGTTAGTTTTTTGTCCAATATTGCCGTGATCTGCTGGGATGATCTCCTGAATTGCTCCAGCTGACAAAACCACCGGCGCGGGGCCTGCTTGTTGCGTCGAGTCTGCACTCGATTCTTCCCTGACCGCGGAGTCTTCACGGGCATAACACCTCGCCAAAGAGATGCAGAGACTTCTAAGTATCACAAAATGAGCCTCGATAGTACAGAGCCCGATCAGGTAAAATTGGAACTAGTTCGGGGAAATTAGAACAAGGAAAAAATGAAGGGTTTAAAGCAGCGGGAGTGGAGCAAGGCTGTGAGATGTCTGCAATAATGGAACATCGTAAAAATGTCCAGGGTAAAAAATAGCACATTTTTGGCTAGATATGTGCCAAAAAGGTGCCCAAACTGAGCAGATGACCACTGGAGGAATAAATGCATGACCCCCCCTCTCCAGTGGTTACTGACCCCTTTCCACCTTCATAAGAGGTGAAAGTGACAGTACATACCAGGCTATATGACAGCTGCAAATATAATGGCCATTCCTCTTATAGCAGACAACAGGTATCTGGAGTAGCTTAGTGGTCGGTGTAGAGAAGGGGACCCAGGCCTAAATCCCACTCTAACTGTGGGGAAAAGTGTGATGGCTCCAAAACCCACAAAATAATTTATAATACTTGATATACCACCTTTCTAGACATCCAAAGTGGTTTACAATAATAATTGTAAAAGAAAATGTTTGAAAAGAATGCCATTAAAAATAGAAGAGGCTCCAGGAGTCAGACCTTTGGTCCTCATTCATTCAAGATCAAAACAACAAATACCAAAGAAAATTCAAAAAGTCCTCAAATATCCAGTCTGCAGATTGCCCTGACCCCCTTCCCCCCAAAATTATCCACAAGCCTGTTGAAAAAAATAAGATTTTAAGTGTACCTTAAATTGCAATACTGAAGTTTCTTGTCTCAACTCCAAGGGAAGTTGATTCCATAAAGATGGGGCCTGCCAAAAAAGGGCCTTTCCCGAATCACAGTTAGCCGTTCTCTAACATTATGAGGAAGCGCTACCAACAAGGAGGACCCTGATCTTAAACTTCACCCCAGGAGCATATTGACTGAGCATTGTAACCAAATATGAGGGCTGGTAAGCCTCACCTCAGTGTTGGGAAAAGTAATGGATAAGGAAAGGATAGTCAAATGCCTACAATCCCACGAGTTACATGATATGAGCCAACATGGCTTTACCAAAGGCAAATCTTGTCAAATGAATATGATTGATTTCTTTGACTGGGTGACCAGAGAATAGATTGAGGGCGCTTGCACTGGATATGGTATACTTAGATCTCATCAAAACCTTTCTTACTGTTCCTCATAGGAGTCTGCTTTTCTGCTTGCTGATGGGACCTGAAGTGGTAAACTGGATCAGAAATTGGTTGACTGACAGGAGGCAAAGGGTAGTGGTAAATGGAGCTCACTCAGAAAAAAGACAAGTGAGTAGTGGAATGACTCAGGGTTCGGTACTGGGGCTAATTCTATTTAATGTATTTGTAAGTGACATTGATTTTGCCTTGGATGACATGAAGATTTGCAATAGAATAGATGCCCCAGAGGAAATGGGAACATGAGAATTGATCTACAAAAACTAGAAGAATGGTTTAATATTTGGCAGTTAAAATTCAATGCAGAGAAGTGCATAGTAATGCACATGGGGAGTAGATGGGGGTGAGAGACTGATAAGCATGGACCGTGACAGGGATGGTGTCTGAGGATCTCAAGGTGGTGAAACAATGCAGAGCAGAGGGGCAGTCTAGTGGTCAATGCAGTGGACTTTAAACAATGGGGCCAAGGTACAAATCCCACCTTAATTCTTTTATATGTTATTATGAGCCCTCCAGGAACAGATAAAAAAATCTACTATACCTAAAGGTACACCATGACAATAACCATCACGCTTGCAGGTGTCGTATAAATTTAGGTACATTAGACATTTCAATGTGCTGGAAGATTCACATATTTGTACAGAAATAAGAGTTAAATTGAGAGTTACACCTGGGTCCCATTTGTTCAAAGTTTACAGCACTGACCACTAGGCTACTCTTTACACTTGCTTGCTGCTCTATTAGGAATGGCCATAATACTTGAAGCTGTCATAAAGCCTGGTATTCACTGTCACTTTCACTTCTTAGGGTGGTAGAAGGGGATCAGTAACCACTTGGAGATGAAGGAGGGGACATGCCTTCATCCCTCCAGTGGTCAGCTGCTCAATCAGGGCACCTTATTTTACCCTGGACATAATTGAAACAGATATAGGCAAAAACTTCCTTCTTTTTTGAAATGGATGTTTCTTCCCATTCCATTATCACTGAAAGACATCTTAATTTTGGGCCTGCTCTAGTCCTGCCCAAAACACACCTCAACATTCCTCCTTGCTATTTGGATGAAGTGCAGTGTAGAGGCCAATTAATTTTGGTTTTGGTTACGGTGCTGAAACTGGCCCCAAATCCTTTTTCTGCCCGGTTTTGGTCAAAAGGGTATGGCTTTGGTTTTGGCTGAAACTGACTGTGTGTTTTCAGTAGAAATCAAAAATTTGTGCTTTGTCCTGTGTGTATCCCTCTCTCCCCCTCCCCTCTAATAGGAGTTTCCTTTTTTCCCTGCCCACCGGTAGGTGCCCCCTCTTGGGTCTATCTTACAATCCCTGGTGGTCTAGGGGTGTAGTCAGGGCAAGAATGATCCCTAGTTGCTCATGCCCATACTGGCTTTGCTCTTAAAATGGCTGCCATGACCTCTAGCAGCAATCTCATGAGTCTGCCACAAGAGGTCACGGTAGCCATTTTCAAAGTAGAGCTGATACGAGCAAGAGTGACTGGGGATTCATTCCTGCCCTGACTACACCACTAGACCAAAAGGGATTGTAAAGTACTCGGGGGGGGGGGGGGGGTGGAAGGTAGAGTAATGCTGTTATGATCTTGCATAGTAGTTTATATTGGTAAATACAGTACTCCAAATAAATGCTTTTGCTACAAACGTTTGGCAGGAATTTAAGTCTGTAAATGATAAACCAGTGGTGTAGCCAAGGGTGGGCTTGGATGGGCCCAGGTCCACCCACTATGGGCTCAGACCCACCCAGTAGCACCATACCTATGATGTGGCTGGCAGGGATCCCCAAGCCTCACCAGCCGAAAATTCCTAACAACTGTCCCTCCTGCATACCTTGTAAATAGCAGATCTTTGCCTGTAGTGAACAGCAACTGATATATACTGCTTGCACCAGCCCCACAGCCTTCCCTCTGATGTATTCCTGCCTATGCAGAAACAGGAATTTGCATCAGAGGGAAGGCTGTGGGGCCAACATGAGAGTGTGTATCAGGGGCGTAGCCAGACAACAAATTTTGGGTGGGCCTAGGCAAGAAGTGGGTGGGCAGGAAGTGTTCTCCCCCTCCCAACCACCACCACCAAAAAAAATTTCAGCTGGCAGGAAAGTGCTTCTTTCCACCATGGCAGTATGCAGCAGGCAAGTGCTGAAAACTGAGCATGTGAGGTGCCAGTATCGTGGAGAGTAGCATTTTTGTTACCATCAGGGGGAAGTCTTCAGCTGGCCGAGCTTGAGATCCCCATCAGCTACCGCTAAATGTGAGCTACTGTTGGGTGGGCCTGAGCACTAAATGGGTGGGCCCCGGCCCACCCAGGCCTACCTGTGGCTACGCCACTGGTGTGTATTAGGTGCTGCTCGTTGGTGAAAGTCTACTATTTAAAAGGTATGTGGGAGAGTGGGGATGCTTTAAAGACCATTTGGCATGCAGGCAAGACAGGGAGAGACCAAATCACTTGTGGGATGGGGTGGGGTTCTTCTGCCCACCCATCTTGGGCCCAGGCCCAACCAAAATTGGGTGTCTGGCTATGCCCCTGTGATAAGCTCCCTAGGAATTAGCTTCTCTGTGGAGATACATCAATTGTCTTTCCAAAAGTGGTGCAAAGTCAGCCATTGTAAAAGCACTGTGACTTTTGTTTCAGTTTTCATTATCTGAGGTCCATGTGTGTGAAGGCTATTTTGCTTGGAGGTAAAATATGGTCTTTCATTTAGATATATACACACACACATATATATATATATATATATATATATATATATATATATATATATATATATATATATATATATATATTGGCTTGGATACTTTGTGGGTATGCTGAAGATGCAGCGTTTTAATCAAACTTGTGGCATGCAGAAGCTAGATTCTATGAGAAAGGAACCTGCAGTGATTGTTTTAAGTACAAGCACTGGTCAGCTTATAGTGTTAGTAGGGAAATGATATTACAATGAAATTAAGTTTATATATTAGAAAATAATTTGAGTAATGTATTGCTCTTGATTGTAATTGTTCAGAACATATACTGACAGGGCCAATCTTAGCAACTGCGGGGCCCTGTGCAGACCAGTTTGGTGTGGACCCCTGCCACCCCGCATGCAATAATTGACACATATATGTGTATTTAATGATTATTTTACACACCCTGTCTGATGTTATGAGAAACTAAAATTAAATTAAAGCTTTGAAGTCACCTCAGGAAGGCCAACACACAATCCCTCCTTTGCAAAACACAAAGCACAAACTCGTGCAGAAACACACTTAGAAGAACCTTACTGTACCATAACAGCACGAACTCCCAGGATGTAAAGAGAAACAACCTTATCTGTGAAAAGGCAGCACTGTAAATATTACACAATACCCTAAAACACCAAATACATTATCTAGTGAGAAAAAGAAAGAACAAACGAGACTGCTACAGATCTCTATACAAAAACTACATGCTAGCCTAGCAGAATAACTCACCTTGCTCACACATGTGAAACACAGACAGTCCATCAACAAATATGAAACAAAAATCTGAACTGGAAAACAAGGAGTCAGACTCTGCATATACAGCAACACTAGAGAAACAGAAATGGAAATAGAAAATATCAGAGATGCATGTTTTCCAAAGTTTGAAATGTTCCAACTGATACATTCAAAAATAAATAATTTTTTTCTACCTTTGTAGTCTGAGCATTTTATTTTTACATTTGATTCGGTCTGTGTCTCTTCTGCTTTTCCTGGATCTCCTATCCATTTCACATTTCTTCTCTCTCCATGTCTGCCATCCATCTTCTCTCTGCGTCCCATCTGTCCTGTCCAGCATCTCTCCTCTGTGTTCCTGTTCAGTATCTGCCTAGTCTCTTTTCCACTCTCCATGTGTCAGTCTTCTCCCAAATTTTTTTACAGGGTGGCTTTTCTATTTTTTCTCTCCTCTTGTCTTCTTCCTTTTCTTCTCTACATCTGTCTGGCACTGATCTTTCATTTTATGTTTTTTTTCTCCACTTTTCTCTCACCCGCATCTATCTACTGGCTTTTACCATCTCCCTCTCATTCCATTTCCAGAATTCCCATTGCCTCCTCTGTCTCTTCCTTACCCAGTCTCCTAAACTCCTCCCCATCTTTCACCCACTTCTTTAGTCCCCCATTCACAACCTCTGTACTCACCCTCTTAGTTCTCATCTACCCTCCACTGCATCTCATCATCCTATCAATCCCAACTCCATTCCTTTCCCTCCTTCCTTTTCTTGTCTCCAAGGCCATTCTTCCATCTGTTACCCTATACCCAACAGCCTCTTTTTTACCATCTTTTAAACCCCATTTCCACTCTCACTTAACCCCTTCAGAGACCCATCCCCTTCCTCCAATACCCCAGTACCCCCATCCCTTTTCAGTGCTTCTGATCCTCTCTCTGATCTTCCAGGTCATTCATGTTGTCTCAACTTTTCATTACATCTTCCCCTTTTCTTGCCCTTCTTCTCATATCCCTCATTTCACATTGTCACTCGTTCTCCCAACCCATCAACATACCCCCCTCATATCTAAAACTTCCAAGTATTTATTATCCCCTTAAATTCCCACTCCATCTCCCCTATTTGTAATTTCCTGCCCTGTTCCTCTTCCTTTCCTCTCTACCCATGCTGCATAGCCCCATCCTCTTCCACTCTGTCCCCCTCCCCTCTACCTATATCCCCTAGCCCCATCCATCTCCTGCTCCTTCCTCCTCCCCATACCCCCTAACCCTCATCCATTTCCTGTTCCTTCCCCCTATACCTCCTAATCCCCTCTTCTACTGGTATTCGAAGCTGACTAGTCGGAGAAACTTAATGAATTCTCTGTAAACCTGGAGGATGTAGGAGCAGTTCTACAAACTGAAGAGTAGCAAATCTCCTGGACTGGATGGTATTCATCCCAGAGTACTGATAGAACTGAAAAATGAACTTGTGGAGTTATTGATAGTAATATGTAATTTATCCTTAAAATCGAGCATGGTTTCGGAAGATTGGAGGGTGGCCAATGTAACGTGGATTTTTAAAAAAGGTTCCAGAGGAGATCCGGGAAATTATAGACCGGTGAGTCTGACGTCGGTCCTGGGCAAAATGGTAGAGACTATTATAAAGAACAAAATTGCAGAGCATATTCAAAAGCATGGATTAATGAGATGTGGAGGGGCATAATCAAAAGGGACGCCCAAGGTTTGCTGAGGACGTCCTCGCAAAACGTCCCGGCGAAGGGGCGGGGAAACCTGTATTATCAAAACAAGATGGGCGTCCATCTTTCGTTTCGATAATACAGTCGGGGACACCCAAATCTTGACATATAGGTCGTCCCTAGAGATGGTCATCCTTAGACTTGGTCGTTTCTGATTTTCGGTGATAAAGGAAACTAAGGACACCCATCTCAGAAACGACCAAATGCAAGCCCTCTGGTCGTGGGAGGAACCAGCATTCGTAGTGCACTGGTCCCCCTGACATGCCAGGACACCAACCCGGCACGCTAGGGGGCACTGCAGTGGACTTCAGAAATTGCTCCCAGGTACATAGCTCCCTTACTGTGTGTGCTGAGCCCCCCAAAACCCACTACCCCCAACTGTACACCACTACCATAGCCCTTACAGGTGAAGGGGGCACCTAGATGTGGGTACAGTGGGTTTGTGGTGGGCTTTGGAGGGCTCACATTTACCACTACGTGTAACAGGTGGGGGGTTGGGCCTGGGTCTGCCTGCCTGAAGTGCACTGCACCCACTAAAACTGCTCCAGGGAACTGCATACTGCTGCGATGGACCTGAGTATGACATTTGAGGCGGGCCAAAATACTTTGACAGATGTGTTTTGAGGGTGGGAGTGGGTAGTGACCACTGGGGGAGTAAGGAGAGGTCATCTCCGATTCCCTCCGGTGGTCATCTGGTTAGTTCAGGCACCTTTTTGTGCCTTGGTCTTAAGAAAAAAAGGACCAGGTAAAGTTGTCCAAGTGTTTGTCAGGGATGCCCTTTTTTTCCATTATGGGTCGAGGACACCCATGTGTTAGGCTCGCCCAAGTCCCACCTTCGCTACGGTGCCAACACGCCCCCGAGAACTTTGGTGGTCCCCACGACAGAAAGCAGTTGGGGACACCCAAAATCGACTTTCAACTATGCCGATTTGGGCAACCCTGTGAGAAGGACGCCCATCTTCCGATTTGTGTCGAAAGATGGGCATCCTTCCTTTTGAAAACAAGCCTGAAAGTCAACATGGATTTAGTGAAGGGAAATCTTGCCTCACCAATCTACTACATTTCTTTGAAGGGGTGAACAAACATGTGGATAAAGGTGAGTCGGTTGATATTGTGTATCTGGATTTTCAGAAGGCGTTTGACAAAGTACCTCATGAAATACTCCAGAGGAAATTGGAGAGTCATGGGATAGGAGGTAGGGTTCTATTGTGGATTAAATACTGGTTAAAATAGAGAGTAGGGTTAAATGGTCAGCATTCTCAATGGAGAAGGGTAGTTAGTGGGGTTCCCCAGGGGTCTGTGCTTTTTAAAATATTTATAAATGACCTAGAGATGGGAGTAACTAGTGAGGTAATTAAATTTGCTGATGACACAAAGTTATTCAAAGTCATTAAATCGCGGGAAGATTGTGAAAAATTGCAAGAGGACCTTATGAGATTGGGAGACTGGGCGTCTAAATGGCAGATGACATTTAATGTGAGCTAGTGCAAAGTGATGTATGTGGGAAAGAGGAACCTGAATTATAGCTACGTCATGCAAGGTTCCATGTTAGGAGTCACAGACCAAGAAAGTGATCTAGGTGTTGTCGTTGATGATACGTTGAAACCTTCTGCTCAGTGTGCTGCTGCGGCTAAGAAAGCAAATAGAATGTTAGGTATTATTAGGAAAGGAATGGAAAGCAAAAATGAGGATGTTATAATGCCTTTGTATCGCACCATGGTGCGACTGCACCTCGAATATTGTGTTCAATTCTGGTGGCTGTATCTCAAAAAAGATATAGTGGAATTAGAAAAGGTGCAGAGAAGGGCGACGAAAATGATAAAGGGGATGGGACAACTTCCCTATGAGGAAAGGCTAAAGCGGCTAGGGCTCTTCAGCTTGGAGAAAAGGCGACTGAGGGGAGATATGATACAGGCCTATAAAATAATGACTGGAGTGGAACGGGTAGATGTGAAGTGTCTGTTTACGCTTTCCAAAAATACTAGGACAAAGGGGCATGCGATGAAGCTACAATGTAGTAAATTTAAAATGAATCGGAGAAAATGTTTCTACACTCAACGTGTAATTAAACTCTGGAATTTGTTGACAGAGAATGTGGTAAAGGCGGTTAGCTTAGTGGAGTTTTAAAAAATTTGTACGGCTTCCTAAAGAAAAAGTCCATAGACCATTATTAAATGGACTTGGGGAAAATCCACTATTTCTTGGGCTTGATGGACCTTTGGTCTTTCCCTTCTCTGTACCTTCCCTTCCCTTACCCCCCTTGCGGTCTGGCATCTCTATCCTTCTTTCTCTCCTACTCCTGGCAATGTTATGGTTCTCCCCCCCTCCCTCGCAATCGGCAGGTGCAGCATTCCTTGCTTCCTCCACCCCTTCTCCTGCGAGATCTGGTACTATTCTCTCCCTTCCCATACCCTGCATTGCTGCCCTCATTTAATCTTCCGTGCTGCTCGGCCCGCTGGCAGCATCAGTAAAGCAAGCAGGGTTGCCAGCTGGGAAAAATTTTCCCAGCCCCAAACCAGCCGTAAACCCGCCCAAAAACCGCCTGTAGCCAATCCCCGTCTCCCGCGTCACTGACCCCGCCCCGCGTCACCAACCCCACCCCCGCGTCACCTAACCCCGCCCCCGCATCACTACCCCGCCTCCCACATCACTAACCCCGCCTCCCACATCACTAGCCACACCCCTACATCATCCCTGACGTCAACCCCGCCCCTGAAAGGCTTCTATTGGTCCAATTTGGACCAATAGAAGCCCCGGAAAAGCTTCTATTGGACAAAATTGGACCAATAGAAGCCCCGGAAAAGCTTCTATTGGACCGACTTGGACCAATAGAAGCCCTGGAAAAAACCACCGAACTCGCACAGCGGCGACGGGAAAACCGCCCAAAAAACCGCATCCCGCGGCCGGCGAAATTTTCCCGCCACCGCTGGCGAAAACCCGCCCAATTGGGCGGTAAAACCGCCCACCTGGCAACCCTGATAGTAAGTAGACTGCCTTCAGCAGCCCTGGAAACTTTCTCTCTGCTACAACTTCCTGTCCTGCAGAGGGTCTCATTGGTTCACATTCACACAACCAAATTTTTGTTTTCAGTTTCAGTTTTGGCTTCGGCCAAAAGTGTTTAGACAGTTTCAGTTGCAGCTGAAACTGAAAAAAAAAAAACCCCAACAGTGTAAAACGTCCAAATTCTACCTTTCAAATATTGTGATTTTGATGTTTTTGGCAGATGGATGTTCTTTTCAAAACGGGGAGGTGGGGGTGGGGGTGGGGAGAGAATTGGAACAGCCAGTGCTCCAGAAAGAGAGACTGCTTTCCCAATATTCTTGGTTCTAAGCCCATCTCTCTAACCATGATTCAATAGGAGGCATTACAGCCACCGAGAGGGGGTTAGTACGACTTCCCCCCTTATCAGAGATTCATTTGTTTGGATCAAGAAAGCAAGGCAGCTTTCAAATATCTAGGTCCTTTTCTTGCGACCTTTTATGGGAAATAAGGAAGGAGAATGGTTATCTTTGGTTTTGCAAGAAACTGGAAGCTTGGCTGTTTATGCAATTTTATGACAAAAGGTTATTTACATTACTGTTCTTGTATGTTTTATTGTGTTTTAAAAGTTTATATGTTGTAAACTGCTCAGATGCTTATGGCAAGAGGAAGTCTGTCGAATGTAATAAATCAATGGAGTATCACCTTCCCTAGGCGGTTTACTATGAGTGCTGTGACTTTATGTTTTAGTGTTCCTAGGTGCTATATGCTGTTAAACCATTTTTCATTTAACAGTGGTAGAGATGCTGGTGGGCCAGCCTGCTGAATGTGAGGCACGGTGCTGGGAAGAAACAATAAAACGCTAGTACTGTCAGACCTGGATTAGCAGCGGTAGGAGGGACAAAGTCCCCATCTTGCCACCAATCATTTTTAGCAGACCAGTTCTATTATCTTACAATGGGCGTCTTTTACTAAGGCACACTCACGGTTTTTAGCGCGTGCTAAAATTCTGTGTGCGCTAAACGTTAGAGGCAGCCATAGGAATGCATTGGCGTCTCCAATGTTTAGCACACCCACAATTTTAGCGCGCGCCAAAAAATGTGAACGTGCCTTAGTAAAAGACTCTCAATATTTAGGGCCCAAAATTTAAAGAAAAGCTGAAATTTTTTTTGTTACATTTGTACCCTGTGCTTTCCCACTCATAACAGGTTCAATGTGGCTTACATATTTTATACAGATACTTATTTGTATCTGGGACAATGAAAGGTTAAGTGACTTGCCCAGAGTCACAAGGAGCTGCCTGTGTCTGCAGTGGGAATTGAACCCAGTTCCCCAGGACCAAAGTCCACCACATTAACCACTAGGCCACTCCTCCACTCTACTCCACTTCTAATTTTAGGCTCCTAAATTTGTGCCCTATTTTTAGTAAAACAAGCATATTTTTTGCTGAAAATTCAAGCACATTTGCCTAGATTGATGAGTCTAATTTAGAATTAAATTTCAAAATTAAAATAGATGTTGACATTTGAGCACTTAAATCAAAAATGTGTCATAGTTAACACCTCTCCTCCCGTTTTTTAACTACAGATTTTTTCTTCCAACATTAAAATATTTCGGAAGTTTTTACTCTATAGGTGTTTTTTGGTGGTGGAGTAGCCTATGATGATAGCCATGTCAGCTGGTGTCCTAATTTAAAGGTACCCTGGGCTTTAGAGGTTATTTTATATAAAAATAAATAATTGACAATTGATATAAGAGCCAAATTAGCAACTGAGATTCAGGGTATTGGCTTATTATCAATAGTTTCTAATTTAAAATACAATACAAATTATTCTTATAGTCCACATTAACCACCAAGTTCTATGTGGATTATAAATTAAAACAGAAACTCAGACAAATCCCAAAGAATTTATTTATATATTGGGGTTTATTAACCACCTTTTTGAAGAGATTCACCCAAGGCATTGTACAGTAGCTACAGTTTAACATAAAACTTACAAGTTTGTTAACAGCATAACAATAGTAAAATAACCAAGATTAAACATAAATACAATAAACGAGGTAAACTTAAAAACGGTAAATTGAAACCTAATAATAGAACTACAGCGAAAGAGTATAAAATACAGTAATGTCACACAATAATGAACATGATAAAATTTCCAGACCAGAAATGTTTTTAAGAGCTTTCGAAATTGGCCATAGCTGGTTGCAATTCTCAGCAGAACTGGCAAAGTATTCCAAACCCGGGCAGCCAGAAATGAAAAAGTGGTAGGAAAGATTGATTTCGAGCAAACATTCTTCAGACTTGGATATTGTAACAATAAAGGATTCCTAGAAATTCTAAACCTACCAGGGTTTAATTCCGATATGTAAAGTGGAGTATTACCGTGAAGAATATTATAAATCATTACACACAGTTTAAACTCTACCTGGGCCTCTATTGGTAACCAATGCAAACGTATTAATATGGGGGTAGCCCGCTCTTTATCATGTGCTGAGAATATTAGTCTAGCTATGGTATTTTATATTGTTTGTAGTTTTTTTAAGAAGGAATTTCATGCAACCCAAATAGATGATGTTACAATAATCAAGTTGCCTTAATATTAAACTTTGGACCACCAATTTGAATGCCTAAGGTGTCAGCATATTTCTAATTTTCTGCAATTTCTTCATAAGAAAGAATGTTTTCCTTATCAATGCATTTATATGTAATTCTGGAAACAAGGAACTGGACATCGTTACTCACAAAACATTTAAATTTGTTTCAAACTTAAAACTGGTATTACTCAATTTCAAGACGTTATCATTCCAGACTTCTGAAGTTTCTCCAGTCATTAAAAACTTAGGGCCCTGTTTAATAAGCTGCGTTATAGGCACATTAGCATTTTAAACACGTGTTAATCATATACATGCGTTAACCGTGTACACACCTACAATATCCCTACAGGCGCCTACATGGTCAGTGTGCGCGCTAATTGTAGGCGCGTTAAAAACGCTAATATGCCTTAGTAAACAGGGCCCTTAGTTTTTTCTTTATTTAGTTTTAGACAATGAGATCATATCCAGTTCTCCAGCATCTCAGTACAGTCCTATGGGTGAAAATCAGCGCTAAGCTGCTACCTTTTTTCCTCACTCTAAATTGGCTTGTATTGTCACTCACTTTTTGAGCTCCTAAAGATAAAAACCAAAAACTAAAGAAATCCCCAAACAATGGCAAAATCAAAATGCAATTTAGAAAAACCAATGTGACTGTGAAAAGCACCAAATAAACTGACATTTATTTATTTATATATGCATACGCGAGACAAAAATGTTTGTAATAAATAAGGAGATCCCTCAGATAATTGCATCATCCATTTTACAGCGTTAAAACTTAAACTGTTATAATAGGATGTAGATGACCTTAATATCTTTCATAGGGCTTACTCCATGAATGTGCACTAACCCTTCAGTGCATTGTGCTTCAATAACATTAAGAACAGATTCTATATATTACACCTAAAAAATTGGTGCCAAAAATATATGCTTAGGCATATTCTATAAAGTATGCTTACATTTATGTGTACTTTACAGAATACACCTAAATTTCTGCACAACACCCATGACCTGCTTATTCCATGCCCATGGCTACGCCCCCTTTATCACGTTACAGAATACGCTTAGACAGTTGTGTGTGTAAATTCTAATTAATGCCAACAAGTGTCAATAAAGCTTGTTAATTGGCAATTATTGGTACTGATTGGCTTGTTAACTAATTAAGTTGCATGCACAAATCCAGAATACGACTGGCTTTGCGCACCCAACTTAAGTCACGCTATATAGAATCCGGGGATAAATGTCCAAACAAATATTCAAATGTCCAAGAAACTCAATAACTAGTGGGTAAAGTCCAAACACACCATGAGGCATATTTTCAAAGCACTTTGGGAGGCTAAGTTCCATAGGTTTCTATGGAACTTTGGGAGGCTAAGTGCTTTGAAAATAAGCCTCCATGTTTGCAAAAAAGTACTTTAACATAGTACTAACCAAGTACTTATTTGGAGTCAAAGTGACTGAAGACAAACTGTTTCTTCAAGGCACCACGATCTTTAAATAATAATCAAAGGAGCCCCCTAAATTGCCTGACACCGCAGGTTTCATTGGTACACTGCTTCAGGAACTCAGGTGAGTTTCTTCCCTTGCACAAGACTCCCCTTCAAAATGGCACTTTGAGATATTTGCACTGAAGGGTTGGTTCACATTCATGGAGTTAGCCCTATGAAAGATATTAAAACCATCTACATCCTATTTTAACGGCTTAAGTTTTAAGGCTGTAAAATGGATAATGCAATTGACTGCGGGCTCTCCTTATTTACCACAAACATTTTTGTCCCATGTATTCATATATACATAAATAAATGTTAGTTTAGTCGGTGCTTTTCATGGTGACATTGGTTTTCCTATATTGTATTGTATAAAGGCACATTTATTTATTTTATTTATTTGTTACATTTGTATCCCACATTTTCCCACCTATTTGTAGGCTCAATGTGGCTTACATAGGAGGGGCATAATCGAACAGCGCCAGCGATCTATTTTGGCGGTGCCGCAAACAGCTAGCCGAACTGTATTATCGAAAAAGATGGCCGGCTATCTCTTCTTTCGATAATACAGTTTGGCCTGGCCAAATGCCAGAGTTCACCGGGTTTGAGATGGCTGGTTTTGTTTTTCAGCGATAATGGAAAAAAATGCCGGCCATCTCAAACCCGGCGAAATCCAAGGCATTTGGTCGTGGGAGGAGCCAGCATTTATAGTGCACTGGTCCCCCTGACATGCCAGGACACCAACCGGGCACCCTAGGGGGCACTTCTAAAAATGTTAACAAAATACACAAATAGCTCCCAGGTGCATAGCTCCCTTACCTTGGGTGCTGAGCCCCCCAAATCCCCCCCAAACCCACTCCCCACAACTCTACACCATTACCATAGCCCTTATGGGTGAAGGGGGGCACCTACATGTGGGTACAGTGGGTTTTGGGGGGGGGTGGAGGGCTCAACACTTAGCACCACAAGTGTAACAGGTGGGGGGGGGGGGGGGAATGGACCTGGGTCTGCCTGCCTGAAGTGCACTGCACCCGTTAAAAACTGCTCCAGGGACTTGCATACTGCTGTCACGGAGCTGGGTATGACATTTGAGGCTGGCATACAGGCTGGTAAAAAAAGGTTTTTATTTTTTTAGTGTGGGAGGGGGTTGGTGACCACTAGGGGACTACAGGGAGGTCATCCCCCATTTCCTCCGGTGGTCATCTGGTCAGTTGGGGCACCTTTTTGAGGCTTGGTCGTGAAAATAAAATGACCAAGCAAACCCGGCGAAATACTGATTAATGCGTTTTTTTCCATTATCCGCGAAAGCCAGCCATCTGGTAGCCACGCCCATGCCCGCCCATGTCCCGCCTTCACTACGCTGCCGAACGCCCCATTGAACTTTCGCCGGCTCGGCAACGGCGATGGTGTCAAAAAAGCAGCTTTCGATTATACTGATTTCACCACTTTTGAGAGATCACCGGCGATCTCCCGATTTGCGTTGGAAGATCGTCGGCGATCTCTTTCAAAAATAAGCCTGATAGTAACGAAGAGGCCTTTGCAGGCTCTGGTGTGAACAAATGCAGGGTGATGTTGTGGTAAGATCAAGTTTTTTTTTGTTACATTTGTACCCCGCGCTTTCCCACTCATGGCAGGCTCAATGCAGCTTACATGGGGCAATGGAGGGTTAAGTGACTTGCCCAGAGTCACAGGGGGCTGCCTGTGCCTGAAGTGGGAATCGATTCATGTGGCACAGCCACATTAGGGAATTGGAGAATGGAAGAGTTGTGTTATGTCCATTACGTGCTTTAGTTTGGTTGTGTTGCAGAGATTAGGCATTTAAATTGGATCGGTAGGGTATGCCCTTTTAAACAGGTTGGTTTTTAGTGATTTCCGGAAGTTTAGGTATTTATTGGTGTTTATCCTACTTTTATAAAATAGGTTTAATATGATACCTTTTTGTATTTCTCACATCGGTGCCCTATTATAAAATTATCTGCCACATGACAAGTAATTTAAAGTAATCTTCTATATAAGCCTTTGTATAAAGAAGTTACCTTTCTAGCAAGCACCCTGTGAGCAGATATTTCCCAACTGATGAAATTACTCAAATAACAAAGCAAAAGAGAAAGGTATAATCTTCAATGTCACACAAGGTATTTGGTCTTGAAATTATGAGATCAGGGAAAGACAGCCCCTTTTTCTAGCATTTCACTGATTTGCACTGAAGCAGATCCTTGCCAGCAAATGAACTTACATCACTTTTACGTTTTCAGTTTTGTTGATGCATCTACCCCTGACTCTGGTATTTGGCGTCATATGATGCTTCTCAGTACAACAAGAGGG
The DNA here is from genome assembly GCF_901765095.1 of Microcaecilia unicolor. Lineage (NCBI taxonomy): Eukaryota > Metazoa > Chordata > Amphibia > Gymnophiona > Siphonopidae > Microcaecilia > Microcaecilia unicolor. The sequence continues at coordinate 239,229,629 of NC_044032.1, read as the reverse complement.
GAAACAGGCATTGGGCTTGCCATGGCTTTGTTAAAACAGCAATGAAAACATGAGGAAAAAGCTGGCAAGTTCCAGAATGGACATGTTTATTTCCCACAAATACCTAACAGGGGCTCGCTCGTCCTCAGTTTTCCATTTACAGCCAAAATATTCTCTTCCATGACCTGGAAATAATTTGGGAATGTCTAAGTAGAGAGGTGTGGTAGCCGTGTTAGTCCACTCTTAAAGGTTATCAATAGAAATCAAACAAAATAAAACATGGAAAAGAAAATAAGATGATACCTTTTTTATTGGACCTAACTTAATACATTTCTTGATTAGCTTTCGAAGGTTGCCCTTCTTCGTCAGATCGGAAATAAGCAAATGTGTTAGTTGATAGTATATATAAGTGAAGCTTCAAAGCATTTCAATGACAGTCTAGCAAAGTGGGGGTGGGTAGGAGGTATGCATGGGTACATCAAAGCATTTCATGCTGCATTGAGCCTGCCATGAGTGGGAAAGCGCGGGGTACAAATGAACAAAAATAAAAATAAATAAAATTTAATTGATAGTCTAACAGGATGGGTGTGGGTAGTTGAGAGAAATGTCTAAGGAAAGTGACATGTGGTACAGGCAAACCTGAAGCTTTTCCACCTTTGGATTGCACCTGTCATTAAAGGCACTAGTGGAAAATCTGAACCAACATTTAGAGGTATGTTTATTTATTTATTTGCAAAACTTTCTATACCACTGTAGGTGACAGGCAGAACAGAGCAGTGTACAGGCTGACATAGAAAATAGGAAAGGAACTCCATCAATGTAAAGGAAAGCAAGGTAAAACTAAAAAGAAAGCAAAATAGAATACACATTTAAAAAAGCAAGGTTAAGGGGTAACATTGGTTGTTTCAATCAGGCTGTTTCTCCAAAGGTAATTGGAAAAGTCAGGTTTTCAGTTCAGTTTTAAAGTCCTTGAAAGAGGAATTGCTCTGGAAAGACAGGGAGGGGGAGAATATTCCAAGTGTGAGGAGCAAGGAAGGAGAATGTGCTGTGACGTGTTGATTCCAAGTGTGCACATTTTGGACTGGGCAGGACTAGATGATGATAGTTTAAAGAATGAAGGGTTCTGGAGGGGTAGTAAGAAATAGTTAAACAGGAAACAGAGTTGGGGATACCAAGCCTAAAGGCCTTAAGAGTGAGAATGGCATTTTATAAGTAATCCTTTGTTCAACGTGTGCATAAATTATAACATTGATAGAAAGTGCTGTAATCATTTCCCACAAACTCTGGGCAACCCTATAAAACATTGTCTGTTGTGCATTGCCTCAGTATTTGAATATGTATGACCTCCATTTATCTTTCATAGTATAAATATTTTTCTGTGATTTATAGCACTCATTATTTCCTCTAGTCCAGGAAATAAAGGATATACATTTCAGTAGCACTTTGCAGATTGTGTTTATCTGCAGTTACTGGTTTTAATATGTAGTAATCAAGCTGCCACTCTTTACCATAAATCAAAACTTTGCACATGGCCAAACCTCAGTTAGTGCCTAGAGTTACTTTCTACTGCAATGCAGAGAGACCTGGTTATGCATTTATATTGACCATGCCGTTACTCTAATGCTTTGGTACAGGATAATTCACATGACGCTTGATGCACCAACCAATCGGGAATTAACATTTCTGGCAAAATATTATTCTCAGATAAATAAATTTAGTCCTGTCCTGAATTTGATAAAAAAACTTCTAAGAGGCTCCACATGCCAATGCCTATCCGGAATAAACCTTGTTAATGCAGGTTTTTAGACCTGCCCACATTTTCTATCGTGGAGGGATAATTTTAAAACAAGTCAACTGTGTGAGAAGGTCAGAAAGGTGCCTCTTCTAAGACTGTTGTATAAAGGCATGGGTTCCTATTTGCTTTTATAAAATAGACTCCTGGAACCAGCCCCAATAATGTGCAAATGATCATGCACAAATTTAGACCTGCTCTGAAGCTGGTGTTAACGTATACATGTACTTGCATATTTTTTATGCAGAACTCTGCCTCTGTCACTTCCAAATGACACTTGGTGCCTAAATTTATATGCTGATTAAGCATGTAAATTTATAGACTAGGAGCACTTTCAGGGTAAATGTACACTTACATGCATAAGTGATAGTTGAGCACTCAGCGCTATTCTAGAAATGACATATGCAACTTGCTTACCCTCAAATTCTATATAAGGCACAACAAGTAGCGCACATTAAATTTTGTCTGCGGTCACTAATTGGCAATAATTTGAAATTACGCACACTTCTTTTTAGGCGTATTCTAAAAAGAGATGAATGTAAATTCTAACACGTGTAGCTGAAAAGGCGGCTTGGCCATGGGAGGAGTGTGAGTGTATTGGGGGGTGTTATTCTGTACAGGAATGCTGCATATAGGCCTGGTGTTCTCATCCTGCTCCTTGAGGACCACCTGGATATACACAATCAATATGCATGACTATACTTGAATGCCTCCATAACATGTAAACATACATGTATGGATCTCCTGAAAAACATGAAGATAATACAAATACCCAGTGGCGGCCCTTCCATTAGTCCAACTGAGACGGGGTCTCAGGCGGCACTCTTTATAGAGCAGCATCTTTCCCTTCTTTCTTCCTCAACTCCCCTCCCCAGCCTACCATCTTTTTTGTATTTGAAGAGTCAGCGGTGGCAGCGAGCCCCATACACTGCCCTGCTGCCATCATCAGCGTTTCCTCTGTATTGCGGGCCACCTCTCTGATGTAACTTCCTGTTTCCTCATAGGCAGGCTGCAGTAGAGAGGAGAGGAGATGCCGGTGCCAGCGGCAAGGCAGCTTTTGAAAACAACAACAAAAAAAGAAGGTAGGCTTTGGGAGGGGGGTTGAGGAAGGGAGGGAGGGAGGAAGGAAGGGGAGCGGAGGGAGTTGGCAGAGAGGGTGTGGAAAGATGTTGGACTCAGGAGGGGGGGCCGGGACACCATCCTATCCCTGCCTCAGGCGGCAGATTGCCTTGGGCCGCCCCTGCAAATACCACCAATCAATATATAGATGCACAGATAAGAATAGAGGGTATGTTTTCCATTTGCTATCTTCTTAAACAAAAATCTCTCAACTGATACAAGGGATGTGGTCTCTGTGCTAGGATTTATTTTTAATACCTGTATAAGAATTTGTTAAATTAAACTTTGTAACTTATTTTCCTTCAGTGCTACTCTAGTCATGCAACCCCTCTTCTCAAGCTCCTAGATTGTGCTAGCTGCATCCACAAATATTTCAATTTCAACTACTCACCAAAGGTTCCTTTGGCTCCTCATTACCTCTTCTCTCATATTTTGATCTACACTTCTCTTCATGACCTCTGTTCATTGGATTGGGGCCAATATTCAAGATTATTTGTATGGGTCATTTTGCGAGTTACCCAGACAAGTTTTACCTTTTGGATTTTCCATCCTGCAGATTTTTTAAAGTTTAGGTTCCTCATTTACATATAAATTGTTTAGACAGAATGATAAAGACTCATCTTTTCAACAATATCTATTTGGTAAAGAGAATTGATTTCAATTTTGATTGTACCTTTATTTTCCAGTAGTGGATCCTGTTAATTTCCAGCTTCTTAAAACTGTACACCACTGAAAACTGAGAGTTGTAGTGGAATATAAGTTTTTTAATGTTATGTTATATTATGTTATAAATTTTATCTTGGCACCTTGTTTTTGCTGACCAAAAAAAAAAGCCCTAAAACCTGTGACCTTAGGATGGGGGTAAATCCTAGAGGCACATTTAAACTTAGACTGATAGCGTTGTTATTCAGTACTATTGGGTAACAGATACCCTGCTAGTCTGGGAAAATAGTCACCTTAAAACTAACTGAATAAGTTATCTGGGTAACTTTAGACCAGTGGCTTGATGTTACTAGATAAGTCAGCTGAATAGTCCTGTTAATGGAAGAAGAATGAAACTTGGGACTGATTGTGACTGATGACCTTAAAGAGGTCAAACAGGTAGACAAGGCGACGGTCAAAGCTAGAAGGATGCTCGTGTGCATAACGAGAGGGATGACCAGCAGGAAAAAAGAGGTGATAGTGCCCTTGTTTAAGTCTCTGTTGAGGCCCCATTTAGAGTACTGTGTGCAATTCTGGAGACCGCATTTACAGAAAGATATAAACAGGATGGAGTTGGTCCAGAGGGTGGCTACAAAACTGGTAAGCGGTCTCCATCATAAAACATAAGGACAGGCTTATGAACCTCAACATGTATACGCTGGAAGAGAGGGGGGAAAGAGGGAATATGATAGAGAAATTTAAATACCTCAGTGGCATTAATGTATAGGAGAAGAGCCTTTTTCAAATGAAGGAAAACTCTGGAATGAGAGAGCATAGGATGAAGTTAAGAGGAAATAGATTTAGGAGGAATCTAAAAGGGTAGTGGCTGCGTGGAATGGCTTCCCGGTGGAGGTCCTGGAGACAGACTGTGTCAGAATTTTGAAAAGTATGGGACAGGCAGGTGGGATCCCTTAGGAAAAGGAGGAGTAAGTGGTTACTGAGGATGGGAAGACTGGATGGGCCCTTATGTGCTGTCATGTTTCTCTGTTTGTAAATATGTCCCACCGAATATGGGTCTTATTGATTTTTTGCACATTTACTATGAATTAATTTCCCTTAAGTCTCTTGTTTATTTTGTTTGGGTGTCTTGAAAAATTGTAAATTCCACAGACCAGAGAGATACTTTTATGTATATCTGTACAATGCTTTAGAAATGGTAAATAGTACACTGAGTTTAAATTGCTCTGTTCAACTTTATACTGTGTTACAGAGTTTCAGGATGATCTGTGAATCCCATAAATTAGGGATGACATATGTATATTCATGCTGAAAACTCATTACAGGACCATAACATGCTTTGTGGCATTCTGCCACTTGTGTGGGTCCACCTACTCCTGCGGCTTCTGACTGATACCAACCTTTCTCCTAGGCTCTGGCTCCACCTATTATGGGCCAACGGTGGGAAATCCTGGGACGCCCTATGATGAATTCATGTGCGGGGCCCTTTATAAAGAATTTCAGAGTTCTGCTTGCCTTTGCAATGGGTCTTCCAACAGTGTCTTGGGTACTTCTCCAGCCTTGCTCCTGTGGTCTTCAGCTTTGTTCCTGTGGTCTTCAGCCTTTGGTCCCCAGCCTCGTTCCTTTATTCCAGTTGTCTTCTGCCTTCTTTCTGTTGTCCCCTGCCATGTTCTTGTCATCCATCACAGCCCTGTTTCTTGTCTAACCTATCCCAGTTTTGTTCTTGTCTGAGTCCTCTGTCTCATTCCTGCCAGTGTCTGTTTTCATCCTTTGTGGTTCCTGCTTCTCCCTGGCCCTGATTTTGTCTGTCCAGCCCCCCAAGGCCTTCTTAAGGGCCATCCCATAGTCCTGACTCTATCAGGCCAGCCCCCAAGGGCCCTCTTAAGGGCTGTCCTCTGGTCCTTACTCCATCAGGTCAGCCCCCAAGGGCTCTTCTAAGAGCCATCCCTTGGTCTCGGCTCTGTTGGGGCGAGACTCGCTTGCTGCCAGTTGGGTTCTACCTAGCCTTTGGGCAGTGTGGGTAGCGCAATCTCAACAGCGGCCTAAGGGCTCACCTACTTCAAGTAAGACACAGGTATCCAGAAGAGACTGAAAGAAAAGGGTACAAGAAATGAGAGTGATGCCCTTTTACATCAAGGAAAATACAAATAGCCAGATTTGTCAGAGTTTAGAAAGATTTATGGATGGAAGTATCTCATTTACTTTCAATGGGAAAAACATTCATGGGGTGGGGAGTGGAAGAGCTGAACAATATTTCCAGTGGAACTAAACTTATAATAGATCTACTCCACAGATTTCCCCTAAATCAGGGCAATAATTACAGAGCTATTACAGCTAATTTTCATTTGTCTACTCGATAGAAGGTTATACTTCAGTGAATTACCTACCTTTCAGTGATTATAGAATCTAACCTAGGATTTTCCAGTCAGCAGCCTTCCATATTCTAAAGAGAAACTGGAAACTTACATGCCAGTACACTTGGAAGGGGATCACTGATCTTCAGCTCTGCACTTCTGACACTTCCACCAATATTTTTCTTCCCTTTGCAGTGTCCCTCTTCCCAGAGAAGCAGAATCACTGCTGCCATCTTCTCAGGTCATACCTCCAGCTGAGCAGCCCCCAGCAGCACAGGCAGGAGGGGCACAGGGAATAACTTTTCAAGATGCTTTCTCAGCAGGGAGTTCGCATTAGAAAGGTAGACTACAGTTTTCCCATAATAACAGTACTGGTAGGATTTCCCGGATTATTAGTCTGACCTCTGCCTTCTTGGTTGACTCTCAGCAGGCAGGAACTAACCTTCCTTAGCTGGCCCTCAGTCTACTCTTACAGGAGGATTTACATCTGCCCCTACAGCCATTCCCTTTCCTCAGAAGTAAGGACCCTTTGGACAAAAGCTGTATTCCCTGAGAGGCTCATTAGATTTTAATGCTCCTAATTTATGAAGTTGACAAATCTTAATATTTGTATATCTATCAGTCTGTATACTTATTTATTTAATGAATTTATTCATTTTATTAATCTTCTGTCTATCCATATAAACTCAAGGTAGAGTACAAACAACATAGAAATCAAATATACGTTGAAGCATTGACTACAGTTGTGGGACACATTCATCATATTGTGGATTTTGCCGTTTTTTTACTCATGTCCAGGGTTGCTTTTGACCTGATAGGATAACACTGCCTGCAGGCAAGTTTGCGGGTAATGGTGGGGTATGTTGATTAAAGCTGCAGGCTGAGAGCGATGATTCTTATGACCTTGTGAATAGGGTTACCATATGCAAGTCACTTTGCTCTCTGTTGCTTTAAATACAAAATCTAGACAGTATATTGGCAATTGTAGAACCGGGCACCAAAATTAAGCACCTAGATGCAGCATGCTGAGAGTGAATTCTATAACAGCTTCTGGGTGCCAAGATTCTGCTACAGAATACTAGACATGCCCACTTAGACCATGTCAACAGCAGGCATAAATGTGTGTGCCTAAATATGACACTTTAGTGCTAAAGTTAGGTTCTTATGTAGAAAGTTGAAATCCAGAACCTCCAGGGAGCATTTTCAGAAGTGCCCCCCCCCCCCCTTCCATGTGCAGGACCCAAGACACAGGCAGAGCTCCAGAGTCTCCATGGGTCGATGAGACAATGGTGCAGGGAGGAAGGTTTTAGATTTGTTAGGAACTGGGCTACATTCTGGGTAAGGGGGAGCATATTCTGGAAAGATGGGTTCCACCTTAACCGGGATGAACCAGGCTGCTGGCATCAACATTTAAAAAGGATATAGAGCAGTTTTTAAACTAGAAACTGGGGGAAGGCTGAAAGTTTCTCAAAAGCGCATGGCTTGCAACAACAAGGTATCTTTGAAATATACACCAAAACAGGGAATATAGAACATTCCGATAGTAAGGTTACAATAAAGGCCATAGTAGATCATTTTTGATAAATAATTCAAATGGCAAAATAAACATTTATTGGAAAATGTCTAAAAACGCAAGTCCATAATGGAAGAAAGAACTAAATGTTTTCTGGTATTTGAAAATACATAAAAAAAAAAACGTTTAGAAAAAGGATGCACTGCAAGCATGATGAACATTTAGAGGTTAACATCTCAACCAATCAGAAATACACTATGCAAAACATGTAATGGTGGTAGTAGTCCCCGCATTGAGAAAATATCCACGGCAACAGCAGGACATTCCCTCCAGGTGCAAAATGTGCATATATACCTCTGCACGTGGAGGAATGTTTATCAGTGTACATAGGCATGTCTCTGCACAAGGAACCTAATTTCAGTGTGCCAGAGACAGAGCTCTTGGTCCTCCTGAGCCTCAGGCACAGGAGAGAAAGTTTTAAGCACCACCACTTCCTGTGCCCTCACAACATCAACATGAGGGCAGAGCAGTGGCGTACCAAGGGGGGGGGGGCGGTGGGGGCGGTCCGCCCCGGGTGCCCGCTGCTGGGGGGTGCTGTGGCGCGCGCCTGCTGCGCGAGTTCGCTAACTTCTCTCGTTCGCTGCAGCTCCCTCTGCCCCGGAACAGGTTACTTCCTGTTCCTGGGCAGAGGGAGCTGCAGCGAACGAGCAAAGTTAGTAAACTCGCAGCAGGCGTGTGCTGCGGCTCCCCCCCCAGCGGCATGCACCACGGGGGGGCTCTTTCGTGGGGGGGTGTCTTTCGCTGGGGGGGTCCTCGCTGCATCAGGGGGGGGGCGCTGCACCCGGGGGGCGGGGCGCCGCCCCGGGTGTCCGCCCCCCTAGGAACGCCACTGGGGCAGAGACACCCTGGCAAGGTGAGTGTGAAGCATTGTCCCCCAGGATCACAGCACCACTCATGTGCAAGTACCATACATAGGCAGGATCATATACAGTGAGTTCCCTTTGTTGTTGCAAGACGTTATAGATTTTTTTATAAGGAATAATAGCAAAGCATTGCTGAAATCAGAATGTACAGAATATCCAAAGACAAATAATTATGGGGCCCCCTCCACTAACCATTCAATGCTCAAATGAGGACCCCCTCCACCCCCTATCATCCTGCCCTATGCCTACATACTGATGAGAACATTGGCAGCAGCTCACTCATTGAGCCACCCAAAGGCACAACTGCTTTACCCCTCTCCCCATCCTCACCTCCCAGCGACAGTGCAAATGCTCCACAAAAAGACCACCATGCCATCCTCTGTCTCCATGGTCACCTCAGCTCACACAGCACCTGTGCCTTTGTAATGCATACCCACCCCCTCAGCCCCCCATCCCCAGTCTGGCTTTAGCCATCCGTCACAGGCTATATGAGGAGCAATGCACAACATGTTGTAAAAAATAATAATGTATATGACGCCAAGAAAGCCCATCACCTGAACCCTGTCTCCACCAACTTGTATTTTGCAGAGGCTTAGGTATCCACTGGGACCTTGAGTCACTCTGACACTGGTACAGGCCCTAATCTGACACAGGAGGAAGCGCCTCAGGGCTCGATGTAAGTACCATAGACCAGTGGCGTACCAAGGGGGGGTGGTGGGGGCGGTCCGACCCAGGTGCACGCCGCTGGGGGGTGCCGCGGCGCACGCCTGTCAGCTGCGAGTTTGCTACGCTAAATTCTCTCGTTCGCTGCAGCTCCCTCCCTTTGCCCTGGAACAGGTTACTTCCTGTTCTGGGTCAGAGGGAGGGAGCTGCAGCGAACGAGAGAATTTAGCATAGTGAACTCGCAGCCGCCAGGCGCATGCCGCGGCACCCCCCCCCCAGCAGCGTGCACCCGGGAGGGTGTTATTTCGCCGGGGGGGGGGCACGCTGCATCCGGGGGGGGGGCGCATTGGCGATCCGCCCCGTGTGTCGTCGAGGCTAGGATCGCCACTGCCATAGACATAGCACCCCTATAACACTAACATTATCAGCTTTTGTCTCACCTAGAATGTAAACTGCACTGAACCCTGGAAAGGGGATATTTGTAGTATACAAGAACTGATTTAATAACAGCTCTTTCCCTGATCAAGGTCTGAATATGCAGCTACCCTCATTACAGTGGGCCCACAACCCCTATACTACTAGAATGTGTTGCAGCCATCCTCCAACCTATGAAATGACATAGAAAGGAAGAGAGGAGGGGGAAACCCTTTGGACAGCATCCTCCAGCAACCAATAGAAAAGTGCCCAGCATGTCACACACACCTACCTAGCACACTGCAGCTGCTATGGCGCTTATACCAAGGGAAAAGAATTGGTCACAATATGCAACAACCACACAAATAGGGAGGTGGAGGACTGTGAGAAGAAATGGAGGCAACTGAAGAGGTTTGTGAGGTGCAAGGCTGGCACCAACCCGCTCAGTATGGACACCATGAATCTTATCCCTGTGGAGTGCATGGTGCACAATCTCCTTCCCCAGGAAGGCATCCATGGCCTAGGAAGCTAGAACACCTCAGCACAGCTGGGGAATCAGGTAAGTTTGGGAGAACAAAGCTGTGCTGGCTGTTCTCTCTGTTTCATCCTCTCTTCTTCACAGTGCATCTTTTCTAGCAAAAAAGGTGCCGGTACTCAAATGCTAGGCCACCCTTCAAGGGTGGGATGGGGGAGGGGATAAGAAGGCACATCAGAGTACATGCTGAAAGGCTTGTTATCAGGGGTCGTATCCCAATTCAAAGGAGTACTGGTTAGTGGGCAGGTCTGGGGCCACTCAGCTCGCTGGGTGGAGGGCCCCTGTATCTGTCATGTTTAGCTCCATTCTTCCCTCCCCCCTCCACCTATGCCCATCACCATCCAGTGTCTATTCCTGCTTTCTACGCCTCTGTGTGGCGGCGGGGCGGGGTGGGCGGTGGTGTTGGTGGGGGGGGGGGTGTTGGGGTCGGTGGTGGGGGGAGACGGCTAAACAGTGCCCCCCACCTCGTGCTCTGGCCCCCCCTCCCGCTGAGGTCTGGCTACGCCCCTGCTTCAATCTGTTCAAAATTCTGCTGCATGACTAATATTCCACCAGTGTCATTATGCTCATATTAGCCCTCTCCTCAAGTCACTTCACTGGCTTCCTATCCGTTTCCGCATACAGTTCAAACTCCTCTTATTGACTTATAAGTGCATTCACTCTGCAGCTCCTCAGTAGCTCTTCACTCTAATCTCTCCCTACATTCCTCCCTGGGAACTCCGTTCACTGGGTAAATCTCTTTTATCTACACCCTTCTCCTCCACCGCTAACTCCAGACTCCGTTCCTTTTATTTTGCTGCACCATATGCCTGGAATAGACTTCCTGAGCCGATATGTCAAGCTCCATCTCTGGCCATCTTCAAATCTAAGCTAAAAGCCCACCTTTTTGATGCTGCTTTTAACTCCTAGCCCTTATTCAATTGTTCAGAACCCTTATTTTATCATCCTCACTTTAATATTCCCTTATCTCTTGTTTGTCCTGTTTGTCTGTCCTAATTAGATTGTAAGCTCTGACGAGCAGGGATTGTCTCTTCATGTTCAGATGTACAGCGCTGGGTACGTCTAGTAGCACTATAGAAATGATGAGTAGTAGTAGTAATAATAGGCTTATCTGAGGCCTGTTGGAAAGAAGATAACTAATGGGACACTGTCATACTAGGGTACAAATGATATCACAGTGATAGGGTAGATCAAATTGGCGAAGGGGTAGCGTTTAACGTTAAAGAGGACGGGACACAAAATACATCTTAGAATCCTTATGGATAGAAATTCCATGTATAAAGGAGAAAAGGACAGTGTTAGGAGTTTATTACCGTCCACCTGGACAGAATAAACAGACATGCAGAAATGTTAGCAGAAATTAGGAAGGCTAACAAACTGGGTAACACAATAATAATGGGTGATTTCAATTACCCTGATATTGACTGGATAAATGTAACATCAGGGCATGCTAGGGAGGTAAAATTCATCGATGAAATCAAGGACTGTTTTATGGAGCAGCTGGTTCAGGAACCAACAAAGGGGGAGCAGTTCTAGACTCAGGGCCCTGTTACTAAGCTGCACTATAGGCACGCTAACGTTTTTAGCACGTGCTAAAAATGCTAGTGCGCTAATGCTAGAGACACCCATAGGAATATATGGGTGTCTCTAGTGTTAGTGTGTGCTAATTTTTAGTGCGTGCTAAAAATGCTAGTGCACCTTAGTAAACAAGGCCCTTAACCTTTAGTGGAGCACATGATCTGGTGCAGGAGGTAATGGTGCTGAGGCCAGTAGATAACAATGATCATAACATGACCAGATTTGATGTAATACCTGACATATACACACAGGAAATCCAATATATTAGCATTTAACTTTCAAATAGGACGCTATGATAAAATGAGTAAAATGGTAACCCCCCCCCTAAAAAACAAAATCCTAGAGAAGTAGCTGCAAAGGTCAAAAATTTACATCAGGCATGGATATTGTTCAAAAATATTATCCTGGAAGCCCAGACCAAATATATTCCATTATATATAAAAAAGGCAGAAGGAAGGCCAAACAACAGCGGGCATGGTTAAAAAATGAGGTGAAGGAGGCTATAACAGTTAAACGCACATCCTTTAGAAAATAGAAGAAGGATTCAACAAAAGATAGTAGGAAACAGCATAAGTAATGGCAAATTAAATGCAAAGCCTTGATAAGGAAGGCAAAGAGAGACTTTGAGATAGAACATTGTGTTTGAGGCAAAAACATAATAAAAACTTTTTTAGGTATATTAGAAGGAAGAAGCTTGTAAAATAATCAGTTGGATGGCTAGATGACCGAGGGATAAAAGAGGTACTCAGGGAAGACAAGGCCATAGTGGAGAGATTAAATGAATTCTTTGCTTCAGTCTTCACTGAGGAAGATGTGGGGGAGATACCAGTAAACACACAGCAAGGGTGGAAGTGGCATAGTACCAAGTAACCAAGGCATTCACTCTAATTCTATACATGGTGCTCAAAATTGCATATATGAGTGCAGACCCAATTTGTGTGTGCAACTTAATTGATAAATGAGCCAATTGGCACCAATAATTGTATGCTAATAATCAATTATCAGTGCTAATTGGTATTAATTTAAATTTACGCACACATCTTTAGGCATCATGTTATGTACAGATCTGAAAAGGGGCAGCAGCCATGGGAGGGGCGTTCCTGGAATTTGCATGCAGTTTTATAGAAAAGGGAGATCTGTACCTAATTTAGGCATGAGAATTTATACCAGGTTTTACTTGGTGTAAATCCTTGCACCCAAAATTGGGCATGGATCCCAGCACCAAACACTGTTCTATAAATGGTACCCAACTCTGAGCACTATTTATAGAATAATGCTTGGGGGCTCATTTTCGAAAAAGAAAAATGTCCAAAAATAGCACAAAAGACAGATGGACATATATCTCGGCACAAAATGTCCACAGTGTATAATCAGGCAAAAGGAAAAAAAAAACGGTATAAAGTGCCACCACATCTAGATCAGAACATCTCCAGAAGGGGTGTTCTGGAGGTGTGATGTGGATGTGTCCTGGGTGGTCTTATGGAATGAGTGTCTCCAGCCCATAACGGATAGCAAAACAATTTCTTACTGGCAGGAAGAAAAACATCCCCAATTAGACCCGCTTTAAAAGTGTCTAGGGTAAAAGCCAACTTGTCTTTTGACCGATTTTTAATTTTGTAGAGTTGTAGAGTGGAGAGCTAGGGGTGTTGGTTATTGTTGACTGCTGTGTTACCATTTGTCTGTTTGCCCTAGTCTGAACCTTGTCACCCTTACATTTCTTGACTTCCTTCCTCTGTGTCTCACTTCCTCAGTCATAACCACCACTTTCTCTGAATCCTGCCTCCTTTGCCCCCCGCAACACTCACTGTCCCTCAGCCCACATGGGGGTCCACATCTGGTGGCTTTTCTTCTACTTTGCACTTCATGTGTCTTCCCAGTTGGCTCCATCTCAACCTCAGCAGGGGCTGCTGGCTGGTCCTGGGCTGCTGGCTGGTTCTGGGCTTCTAACTGGTCCTGGGCTGCCAGCTGGCTCTGGGCTGTAGGGTGCTCTGTGTGTTTAAAAGATTTGCACTTTAGCTCAGCACATCCTACATGGCTTGTATAATGGTGCAGCTAGCTGTCATGAGGCAGGGATGGAGACACATGTGGGCAGTAGTGGTGACCTGGGGGATATGTCCGTGGTGTGGCATCAATGAGATGACATAGCAGGGAAATCTGGAGGGTGGTCTGGCAATGGGCATGCAGGATACGCTGGCAGTGCCCAGGTCGTTGTCAACTGCTTCTTTGGTGTAGGAGTTAAGGCTGTGCTATCTGAACACAAAAGTTGTGGGTTTGATTCCCACTGTAGGGGTTTTTGGTAACTTTTTTTTATTTCCCCTGCTGTAGAGGCTGCAATGAGCTAGGTAGGTGTGTCATTTGGTTTTGATGGCTGGTGAAAGGTAAACAAGGGGTTTCCCCCCTTCTCTGTTCCTTTCCATGTCATCTCATAGGTTGGGGGTTGAGGCCAACACATATGGGGGTTGCGGACACACTCTAGGGAGAGTAGCTGCATTCTCAGATCTTGATCTGAGACAGACGTGTTGTAGGTGTGCTGTTTGTGATACCTATATGGGTCCTGGAGGCACTGCTGCAAACACCGGATCAGCGCTGGGTTGTCCCTCTGGACACGCTTGTACTGGCGCCTCAGGGATTCCAGCTCCCTGTGGATTCCATACTGCCTGCAAAACACACGTTTGTAGACCAGGGTTCAGGTGGTGGACCTTCTTGCCTTTCCATACATTATTATTTTTGAAGCCAAGTTGTGCAATGCTTCTTACATAGGCTGTGACAGATGGCAACAGGCAGATGGGGTGGGGATGCCTTTGGGCATCTGCATGTACTTTGGAGAGCTGCTGCCAATGTTCCCATCACTAGTGTACATTCAGATTTCAGCAATAGATGTTTTATTCCCCTTCCATTCTATATTTATGGATGTGTACATTTACATCTATGATTACTTTTGAATGAGGAACTAAAGTAAGACATTGAATTGATGAAGGAACTATTACATGTACTGCATCAGGAAAGGGACATCAGTGCCTATACCTTGTCCATCTAGTGCTTGTACATGAATTGTGCTGTAATCCGTGGTGGGGGGGGGGGGGGGGGGGGGCAATGCTGGACACTTACCTTGCTAGGGTTTCTCTGATGTGTCTCTAAGTCCTTCTGGAGACATTTCTAGAGGGCAGGTGGTGGTGCCTTTTGAACAGGTGCCTTCTGTGCTTTTGACAGAGGAGGACCAGGAGCTGAGTCTCCTCAGGGGAGCAGTTTGGCTCTCACCTGAGAGACATCCTTGTACAGCATGGACGTTCCTCCATGTACAAAGTTATATATGGACATATTGCATGTGGAGGGGACGACCTGCAGTGGCCACACGTTTTGTGAGCATGGGAACATTTAGTGATGATGGACTTTTTATGCTGTGTATTTTCGAACAGCGGGGATGTTTTTCGCTGCTGTTTAGCGACGTATTATTTCCGTACATTTAATTTCTGTATTTTTATACCTATGGAAACATTTATATCTTTTTTTGATTATGGTCCTTCAAATTTGGATGTTTTGTGATAAACGACTCTGGCGTGATTTAGACATCATATCGAAAATGTCCCTCCATGTGCAAATTTTGTGCACCATTTATAGAACTGAGTCATAAGCACATAAGCACATAAGCACTGCCACGCTGGGAAAAGACCAAAGGTCCATCAAGCCCAGCACTCTGTCTCCGACAGCGGCCAATCCAGGCCCCAAGAACCTGGCAAAAAACCCAAAATTTAATAACGATCAATGGACTTTTCCTTAGCATATAAATGTAAATAGGCATGTATAATGGTAAGCACATGGACAAGGCATATGCAGGTCCTACATTTAAGCATGCTGGCGCTTAAATGCTGACTTACTTTAGTATTCTATCGGAGAATCTGGGTGCCCAGATACCATTATAGAATTAGTGCTTAACATGCTGCAGCTTGGTACCTAACTTTTGGCAACCTTTATAGAATTTCTCCCACACACCGATGACTGTGAAAACATTTACAAAGTGAGAAAAAGATGATATTTTGCTCATTCTTTGCCCTAAAGCCTCATGTTGTGATTGCTTTTTCCCTTTCACTGGCCAGGACTTTGCCCTTTGGTTCCCTGCTGCAGAGACAACACTCAGCCTGTGGGAGGCTGCGATCCTATTTGTCACTTTCTGGTTGTTATTATGTGGAGGGCCATAATCGAACGGGGCGCCCAAGTTTTCATGAGGGCGTCCTCACAGGATGGCCCCGTAAAGGGGCGGGGCAACCCGTATTATCAAAACAAGATGGGCGTCCATCTTTTGTTTCGATAATACAATCGGGGATGCCCAAATCAGCAAATTTAGGTTGACCTTAGATGGTCATCCTTAGGTTGTTTTTGAGATGGTCGTCCCCGGTTTTCGTCGATAATGGAAACCAAGGACGCCCAAATCCAAGCCCTTTGGTTGTGGGAGGAGCCAGCATTCATAGTGCACTGGTCCCCCCTCACATGACAACCGGGCACCCTAGGGGGCACCACAAATTGCTCCCAGCTGCATAGCTCCCTTATCTTGTGTGCTGAGTCCCCCAACCCCCCCCCCCCCAAAACCCACTACCCACAACTGTACACCACTACCATAGCCCTTATGGGTGAAAGGGGGCACCTACATGTGGGTACAGTGGGTTTTGGGGGGCTTTGGAGGGCTCAACATTTACCACCACAAGTGTAAGAGGTAGGGGGCGATGGGTCTGGGTCCGCCTGCCTGAAGTGCACTGCACCCACTAAAAACTGCTCCAGAGACCTGCATACTGCTGTGATGGAGCTGGGTATGACATTTGAGGCTGGCAAAAATTTTTTTTAAAGTTTTTTTTTAGGGTGGGAGGGGGTTGGTGACCACCGGGGGAGTAAGGGGAGGTGATCCCCAATTCCCTCTGGTGGTCATCTGGTCAGTTGGGGCACCTTTTTGAGGCTTGGTCGTGAACAAAGATGGACCAAGTAAAGTCAGCCAAATGCTCGTCTGGGACACCCTTCTTTTTTCCATTATTGGCCGAGGATGCCCATCTCTTAATCACGCCCCAGTCCCGCCTTCGGTTCGGTGCCGACATGCCCCGTGAACTTTGGTGATCCCCGTGACAGAAAGCAGTTGATGACGCCCAAATCGGCTTTTGATTATGCTGATTTGGGCGACCTTGAGAGAAGGACGCCCTTCTCCCGATTTGTGTCGGAAGATGGGCGCTCTTCTCTTTTGAAAATAAGCCTGATAGTGTACTTTTGCTGGGCTTCTAAAAGGAGCCAAACTCCATATCTCCTGGCTGGGGAAGGGGAGCATAAATGGGAGAAATCTTTGAACACAAGGCCGGTGGCATCAAGATAAGACTGCTATCATGGACAGATCATTTTCTAAGCAAATTTTCTATTAAGGACTGCCTAAGGCAGATGGGTCCAATCAAAATTTAGAAGAAAATCCGAGACATGAGAAAAAACTGACTGCTGATAACTTCCCAGAGGCCTTGTCCTACTCCCATGTGGATGATAAGATGACAACAGTGTCAGAACAGTTGATATCTGGAATGTATGCTTAGCAATGGCACTAGAAAAAATGGCCACTCTAAAGAAGGTCCTATGCTCTACATAGGTTTTTCTCAGAGCTAGGGGTCCATAGGTTTCAAGGATGTCAACTTGAAAGAAAATGGCAAAAATCTCACCTAGATGAGGACAGGCTCAAATGTAAGAAACACATGGCAATGTACCACCAAGCCTTAACAACAGCCAAAAAAGAATATTTCTCTCAATACATTGAACAAGTTGCAAATTCAACTAAGGAACTATTTAAAATAGTGAACAGTCTACTGCAAACCCTACAACAGAGCCAGTCTTCCCAGTCACAACTAACCCTGCCATATACTTTGGCAACAAAATTAAAGGTCTCCATCAGGACCTATAGATAACCCCATCAAAGTTCCTACCAGCTAATGAAGAGAACACTCCCTCTTCCCCACCATGCACAGCCATCTGGGATTCATTCAAATCAGGTAACAGAGGAAGTTCTTTAAAAAATCCTGAAAAAAATCCTTTTGACCCCTGCATAGCAAAGATAGTACAGTGAGAGAGCATAGGCCTCATTGAAGAGGCCACTAAAATTGTTAACTCCGGTCTTGTGGAAGGGCAGCTGCCAACAACATTAAAAAGAGCTATGGTGTGCTCTCTACTGAAAAGAGTTCCCTGGACCAGAACAACCTCATAAACTACAGACCAGTCTCTATCATTCCTTTCTTGGCAAAACTTATAGGAGACTCTACATTCAACTTGACTGGCTGAATGAAAATAATTGTCTAGAGCCATGTCAATCTGGCTTCAGACATAGATACTGAATGGAGACAGTTCTTGTGTCCCTTCTTGATGAACTCCAGAGAAACCATGACAGAGGATCTGACTCGATACTAGTGCTGCTACATTTCTCGGCAGCCTTTGACACTGTGGATCATAATATCATACTTAAAAGGCTGGCAAAAACAGGTATCAGTGGCGCACTATATACATGGTTCAAATCCTATTTGTTAGACTGACAACAAACAATTCTTCTTCAGCACTGAACTGTGGGGTGCCACAGGGATCCATACTGTCTCCCATTTTATTTACTATCTACTTCAAGCCTCTGGCTGAGCTGCTTCAGTTGATGGACACAAAATTCTATCCACCTGATTTTCAGATTGCAGGAGATAGTCTCCCATGGTCTGTGCTGAATCTGGATATTCAATGCTGGACCATTTCCAGTGACCGGCATTGAATATTTGGCTTAACTTTGGCCGGTCCAATTTTAACCAGCCAAGCTGATATTCAGCACTGGTCAGTTAAAGTCAGACCGGCCAAAGTTATACCAACTATTGTGGAGGTCAAATATGGTCCAAAATTTTTTTTTGTTACTGGTAATACATTTATAGAATATACAAACTTTTATTCATATTACTGTAAGCCTTTACTTTTAAAATCCTCTCTCAAACTAAGGAGATGAAATGAAGGAATCTGGTGCACTGAAAATAATTCCATTAATCAATACCTGAAATCTAACCACAGTCTATAACTTTAGATGTTACAGACCACTAATATGTTCCTAAATCAGTGAAGATCAAGCTTTTAGTGCTTCCAAAGTCAATGTTTTAAAGTGGCTTAAAACATGCCAAAATATTGTCATTTGTTCAGGGATATCCAGAAGCAAACCTCCTTGATCAGGACTATATGAAAAAAGCCCATAAGGGAATTAATCCTCTCCTCTTTCACACTCCAAAGAATAAATATTTCTCCAAATCTTCTTTTATCAGCAATAAAATCCACAGATTTTTTTATTATTTATTGCATTTGTATCCCACATTTTTCCACCTCTTTGCAGACTCAAACTCTGTCCTCTATATAGATCCATATTTCACCACCCGGCTTCCTCAGGAGGAACAGAGTTCATCCGGGATAAATTAGGAACCCCAGCCTGATCAACCTTAATGGTCAAAGAGACTACATCTAATTTAAGACTACTTCTACTTCAGGAAGCAGGTGAAAGCCTGGCTCTTCTCTCAAGCTTTTAATACATAGGGTGACTGACAATACACCACTCTGCACCTAGACTACCTTGCTACACACATTGTAACTTAGACCAATTATTTATATCTTGTTAACTGTACAAAGAACTTGCCTTGAATTTAGCCACCCATCTATTTATCTCAATCGATTCTATACTACCTATCTTGCCCCCATCTATATATCTGCACTTGGCCCCTCAACTACACAGTAAGCTGTATTGTAAAAAAATAAAAAAGGACTGGTATCATATCTATGTTATTTGAATGTTCAAATATGTGCTTATTAGGTGTTTCATTAGTATCATGCTAACATCATATTATAATCTATGTTGTTTGGGAAAGTTGGTCCATGCTGTCTGTATTGTACTGATATTTATCATATTTCTATGATTGTTCTGCAGTGCTGTTAAATGCATATATTTTTGATACTGTTTAATGGTAGTCCTATTATTAGGTTTCAATTTGCCATTTACAAATTTACCTCATTTATTGTACTTATGTTTATATTTGGTCATTTTGCTATTGTTATGTTGTTAACAAAATTGTAAGTTTTATGTTAAACTGGGTGAATCTCTTGATAAAGGTGGTTAATAAATCCCAATAAATAAATAAATATGTCACCTTGTGGGTTTGCTGGAAATGGAGAAACCCAATAACAATGCATTAGGAAACTGAAGGAGGTATTAATAATAATAATAATACACCATAGATGCATTATAACGCAGGATCGGTTACAATGCAGTCAAAGCTTGGACCCCAGAATTTCATGTGCTTCAGGTGTGAGATTTTCTGATCTAGTTCTTCTAATTGGCGCAAAGGAAAAGAAAAGCATAGTCAGTACAAGAAAAGCTACAAGCCTTAGACCTTTTAAAATCAGGACAAATGCAAGCAGAGATGGGCAGACACATGGGCGTTGGTGAGTCCACTCTACAGGGGTGGATCAATAATGACGCAAACTTATGGCAAGCCACAAGTGATTTTGACACAGACGAGGGTCTTCAATAAAAATGGCTAAAGCAAGCAAGTGATAGGTCCCTGGATAAAGCCGTGTTCACTTGGTTTACCCAAGAATGAGCAGAAGAAACACCTATCTCCAGAGAAATAATCAGGAGTCAAGCAGATAAACTGAAAAAGGAACGACCAACAGCATGGGATTCAAGCAGTGGCGTAGCTACGTGGGGCCTGAGGGGGCCGGGGCCCCCGCAGATTCACCCCAGGACCCCCCTCCCGGCGAACCCGCCCCCGTCGCCGCCTACCTTTACTTTTGCTGGCGGGGGATCCCACTCCCCGCCAGCTGACGTCTTCTCAGTCCTTCCTGCTCTTCAATTTGTTTGCTGACATCCTGCACGTAATTGTACGTGCAGGACGTCAGACTCAGAGAACAGTTCTGTTCTCTGAGTCTGACGTCCTGCACGTACAACGTGCAGGACGTCAGCAAACAAATTGAAGAGCAGGAAGCGACTGAGAAGAAGACGTCGGCTGGCGGGGAGTGGGATCCCCCGCCAGCAAAAGTAAAGGTAGGCTGCAGCGGCGGCGGGTTCGCGGCGGGAGGGGGGGGGTGGCGCCGGGGGAAGGGCTAAAATGTGCCCCCTCCCCCACGGAAGGCTGGCTACGCCCCTGGATACAAGCAGAGGAAAAGGAATTTAAAGCAAGTAAAGGTTGGCTTACCTGATTTAAAAAGAGGCATGGCATCAGAAAAGTTGTAATTTCTGGTGACGTTTGATCAGCAGACACTGATCAGTACAAAAACTTACAAATGCTAGCATTTTCTTATCATCACAGTAAAAATGCAGGGATGACTGCTGACAGGTTTGAGGAGTGGTTTCACAAACTTTTTGTGCCATTCGTGCGTGCACATTTAAAGAAGAAAAAGTTGGAAACTAAAGCACAGAAGCTCTGTGTCAAGAACTGTTTATGCAGTGTGGTATTGAGGACACTATGGAATAGATTTTATATCACTGATGAGTGCCCTACATATGATTGTTTAAATGACCAGACAATTGCAGCAAATGCTTTATGTCGTCATGCACATACTGAAAATCAGTCTCAGGACAGCAGTGATGACTCTCCAACTCCACTAGCAAAAATTACATTGGCTTTAGTGGCAGTGGATACTATTCTTTAATGGCTGAAATGTGGACATGATTCATATTCTTCATTTGAAATCGATTATTGAAATTGCAAAACGGAAGAAATGAGAAACATCAAAACAGTCAACTCTGGACTCATTTACTAAACCAGGATGTTAATTTTAGTCTGTGTTTTCTGTGTTGTGACCACATTCACTTTCAATGTATGGATATGTTGTTTAATAAAGTCCATTTGATTTTTCAATGAAATGTGCAGCTTTTTACTGAACTGCGGGTGCTGGTGCGGGTAACAGAGACCCGATATAATGCGGACTCACAACATGGTGTAAAAATTTGGAACCCGTTTTCCCTGTTTTATCGGGTCTATGGTGTAATAATAATAATAATCATGTCTCCATTTGAAAAAAAGGAATCCATATTCCAGGCAATCTCAATCTTCCTAGTTATGATAAAGCTATCACAGGGTACATTTCATTTCGTGGTTTGTCTGTGCATTGTGCAAGGTGCATTACAGGTTATGCCTCAGAGTCCAAAGCCTGTGCTATATTGGGGATATCAGCAGTAAATGGTAGCAGACTTCTCACTACACTTGACGCTTGAAATACGACTGCGTGTTTCTTTGAAAAGCACAAACAATATTTAAAACAGCATAATCTTCTGCCCGTGGTTCTTGCCACTATATCCATTGCTTTCATTTGTCAGTTCTTGCAATCCAAATCTCATGACACCAGGAGAAGATGTAATAAAAGCGCCAGAAACCTGTGCTGTGTCTAACTTTGGTTACTGGCAAACATGTTATTAATGACCATCAAATGCTTTTGATTAAGAGGAGCAGCTCCATGGGTCTGCAGTGACAGGCAACGTTTTTTGTCTTTCAGTGGCCATGGCTCAAGCATAAGGATTTAAATCATCGCACTGACAATTTGTTTTCCTTGATTACCCTTCCCTCCTCAAGCTTCTCCCCATTCCCTCTTATTAGGCATGTCAACATAAAGGATATGAGGAACGTTAAGTTAAGGGGTCGATATTCAAAGCATTTATCCAGGTAGGAGCAGTTTCTACACTGATAAATGCTGGAAAGAAGGATTTTCAGCAATACTAACCATTAAAGTGCCCTAAAACAAAATCACTGGAACAAAATCAAATTCTCCCGAAGTGAAAAAATGCAATAAAAATACTATCACTTATCTGCTGCAAAATAGTAACATGGCTTGCTTAACAGAGGGCAATCCTATAGCTGGTGGCCCAGTGGCATAGGGTGTGAACATATTCTCCTTCAGCATCTGGGTGCCCAAATTCCACTATAGTCTATGGTTGGTGTAACTGTAGGTGCCTTACATTTACGAGCCTATAGGTACATCAGCCATAGACTATAGTGGAATTACGCTCAAGGAAATATGGCAAGGGCACACACAACTTATGGCCTTCCATGTACATGACATGGCATGCAAATGCAAGGGGAGTGTTTGCATGCCCATGTTCCACCCCCTCTTGCATTTACACACTATGGGGTCCTTTTACTAAGTCGCATAAATGTCTATGCGTGCCCAACATGTGCCAAAATGGAGTTACTGCCCGCTACTGTGTGGCTCTTGTGGTAATTTCAATTTTGGTGCACAACCAATACAAATATCTGAAAAATAATTTTTATTTTCTGACGCGCGTATTGGGCGCGCGCCAAGTGGCATTTGACATGTGTAGGTCATTACCGCCCTGTTACCACCTGAGTCTTTACCACTAGGTCAATGGCTGGCGGTAAGGACTGAGACCCAAAATGGACCTGCAGCAATTTTCATTTTGCCACACGTCTATTTTCAGCAAAAATTTAAAAAGGCCTATTTTACAGGTGCGTGAAAAATGATTCGGCGTGTGCCCAAAACACACATCCACAGTACTTCAGGCCAATTTTCAGTGCACCTTAGCAAAAGGACCCCTATCAGGGGCATTTTTGAAAAAGAAGGGCGCCCATCTTTTGACACAAATCGGGAGATGAGCGTCCTTCTCTCAGGGTCGCCCAAATCGACATAATCGAAAACCGATTTTGGGCATCCTCAACTGCAGTCCATCGCAGGGATGACTAAATTTCACAGGGGCGTGTCTGAGGTGTAGCAAAGCTGGGACTAGGGCGTGCTTAAGAGATGGGCGTCCTCGGCCGATAATGGAAAAAAGAAGGGTGTCCCTGATGAGCATTTGGTTGACTTGGTCCATTTTTTTTCATGACCAAGCCTCAAAAAGGTTCCCAAACTGACCAGATGATCACCGGAGGGAATCTGGGATGACCTCCCCAACCCCCTCCGAACCTAAAAAAATTTTTTTTAAAATTTTTGCCAGCCTCTAATGTCATACCCAGCTCCATGACAGCAGTATGCAGGTCCCTGGAGAAGTTTTAGTGGGTGCAGTGCACTTCAGGCAGGTGGACTCAGGCCCATCCCCCCCACCTGTTACACTTGTGCTGGTAAATGTGAGCCCTTCAAAACCCACCCGAAACCCAATGTACCCACCTGTAGGTGCCCCCCTTCACCCCTTAGGGCTATGGTAGTGGTGTACAGTTGTGGGTAGTGGGTTTTGGGAGGGGGGTTGGGGGGCTCAGCAACGAAGGTAAGGGAGCTATGCACCTGGGAGCAATTTGTGAAGTCCACTGCAGTGCCCCCAAGGGTGCCCGGTTAGTGTCCTGGCATGTGAGGGGGACCAGTGCACTACGAATGCTGGCTCCTCCCATGACCAAATACCTTGGATTTGGTCATTTTGAGATGGGCATCCTCGGTTTCCATTATTGCCGAAAATCGGGGACGACCATTTCTAAGGACGGCCACCTCTAAGGTTGACCTAAATGTTGAGATTTGGGCGTCCCCGACCATATTATCAAAACGAAAGATGGACGCCCATCTTGTTTCAATAATAGCGGTTTCCCCGCCCCTTCGCCGGGACGTCCTTAGAGATGGCCCCCTTAGAGATGGTTGTCCCCGTTCGATTATGCCCCTCCACGTCACTTTTGTGCGTCCTTCCAGAATAGCACTTAGTTGCTTTGCTGACACTTACGTGCATAACTGTGCACTTACCAATGAAAGTGCAGGTATTCTGTACACTTATACACTCAGATGGTACATAAAGATAGGTATGTGGTTATAGAATTGCCCTTATAGTGCTGCTGAATATTTCCTCTGACCGCCTCAACACAATTTGGATAGTGCCAGGGTGGTTCATGGGCTGAGGTTGGGCAGAACTGGAGGATATCCAGTTACTGGTGATATTCAGACTGCTAACCAGACAGCTATCCAGATAAAGTTAGGAAAGCAAAGAGGCTGTCCTAACTCTATCCAGTTAGCTGTTTGAATGTTACCATTAACCGGAGAGCACAACCAGTCTGGATATTCAGTGGCAGCCACTATCTGGATACTGTTGCTGAATATCTGCATATTTGTTTTACCAAGGGTGGACAGCATAGGATGCAGATAAGCGGGAATAGGCTTAGGAGTAATCTAAGAAAGTATTATTTAACGGAAAGGTTGTTGGAAGCATGGAATGGCCTCCCGGTGGAGGTCGTGGAGTCGAGGATTATGTCAGAATTTAAACAGGCATGGGATAAGCATGTGGGATTGCTTAAGAAAAGGAAGAGATAGGGGTAACAGTGGATGGGTAGACTGGATGGGCCATATGGCCTTTATCTGCCGTCATGTTTCTATGTTTCTATTTTAAAAAGTACTGACCACCATAAGCTCAATATCAAGGATGAACTTAGATTTTTCAGCTGCATGATGGATGTGCAGTTATGAAAGAATACAGGGGTGAGGGTAGGGTTGACAGAATCGAAATCTGTAAACCTCTTGAAGTTGAAGCTTGTTATCCCATGATTATTTATATATTTATTATTATTATTATTATTAGCATTTGTATAGCACTACCAGACGCACACAGCGCTGAACACCTGATACAAAGAGATATACAAAGAAATATAAATATTTCTCTATTTACTCATTCCCATCCTTCATAGTTTAGCCTCACTTACATTTTTTCTTTTTTTAAATGAACAAGGGGTGAAATTGTAGACCAAGTCGATCTTGTTGATTCCATGCATGTAACAGATGGGTGCAGATTTAAACTCCCTTATAACCAAACCCAGTGATACTCCTTTAAGAAACCTCATGTGTTCTGTCATCTTTAAAATACTTTCTGTTAAATTCAGTCCATTCCTTTGATTTTCCATGATGTTGCTCCACTTAGCACTGTCTTTCTCAGTTTTCTAATAATTCCTATTCGTTCTGCTCTCTTTGCCACCCAGGCAGTGGTAAAGCAAGTTGAGATAACGTTTAGTAAAAGCAGTGGCATAGGAAGTAGTATGCTACTTTTAAGTCTCTTTGTTTTGAAAATAAACCCGTAAAAGATGGCATACTTCCAGTTTCATAAGGAGCAGAAACACAAGGTGAAATCTTCATCTTAGAAAAAGGATGTCATTTTTTCATTCCAAAAGAAGGATCACAAATCACATCAGAAAACCATGGGATTGAGGGCAGATGAAGATGGAGGCATTCCTTTGTGATTATTTAGCAAATTATCTTTCATCTTTACTTTTTGGGTAATACGCAACATGGTTCTGATATAAAAGGCACAGATTATCACTACACCCCTTCCTGAAAGATGTAGATACCTGGTTCTAGATGGGTGTGGACCGGGGGAAGTGGCCTGGGTTTGGAGATAGGAAAGGAAGAAGCAAAAGTGGAAGGTAATGCACCAACCACCAAGAAAATGCTTCTTAGTTTGATACACCACATTATTAGATTAACATGTAAAGAAGCTCTAATTAGTAATAAATCACT
This sequence comes from Microcaecilia unicolor, assembly GCF_901765095.1. Classification (NCBI taxonomy): domain Eukaryota; kingdom Metazoa; phylum Chordata; class Amphibia; order Gymnophiona; family Siphonopidae; genus Microcaecilia; species Microcaecilia unicolor. The sequence continues at coordinate 239,203,648 of NC_044032.1, read as the reverse complement.
ATTTCTGTCAAGAGTTTAGGAACAAAATAGAACCAAATCAAAATCTCCTATGGGAAGATGAAAACCTTAGTTGATTCATTAATAACAAAAAGAAACAGTAACATGTGGCAATGGTTTTCTCGTTTCTCTCACTAGAGTCCAGTGCGGCCTCAGCAAGGGGTTAAGTAGAGGTCTACAGAGACCACTTGACATCTGCTACAATGGTGACTTTTGATCTTTTTTTCTGGACTTGCTGTTGAGGGATTGGCCTATGCAGAGGGCTCTGTGTGTACTTCCCCGGGACAGAAGGAGGGGAAAGAAGGAGGGAAAGAAAACATCATCTTGATGACAGATCAGGTGAAGGCAGAAAGGAGAACAGGGGGGTATGAGGGAGGATTACATGCTACCTAATGATAATGGGAAAGAAAACATCAGGGTCCTCATGTGTGAAAGCCTTTGAGAGAACTTAAACTATAGGGATGTTTGGATATCATAAGCCAACACTTTACACCAGTGTCAATGAGAGCAAAAGTGACTTTGTTGTGTGATCAGGGACATTCTTCTCTGCCTAACTGGCATGTGTGTATTGGCAGTCTATTAATGAGTTTTCTCCTTTACAATACGCTTCTGTAAAATGTGAATTTTACTGATAAAAATATGATTAACTTAGTATAATCTCAGGAAACTAATATTGAGGTAAGCAAAAAGAATTATTTCTCAGGAGGAAAAAGTCTCAAGAAGCTCCTCTTATGCTAATAATAGCAAGAGGAGGGCTAGGACTTCTTCATCATGGGCAAAAAACCTCCTGGTAAAAATCGCTCGCTGAAGGCTTACCTCAATATTAGTTTCCTGAGATTATACTAAGTGGATTTCGCTGGGGAGGAGACTTGTTTCCCTTATAGAAGTATAGTTCATCTAAAAATATTATTAATACATGTGTTATGTCTCATATATTGTGCTACATTATGAGCTAGATTTACTCCAAGGCTCTACTGCATTAATGTGCATTATTTACTGCAATAGAACTTATTTACTTGGGGGTCCCTTTTACTAAGCCATGTAGGTGCCTATGCACGCCCAGCCCATGTCAATTTGGAATTACCACGTGGCCTGGGAGCTATGCGTGTCCACTATGCGCGCCAGAAAATAATTTTTAATTTCTGGTGGGCGGTGCTAACTGGCCAGTAAAAGGCATTCTACGTGCATAGACCATTACCGCCCAGTTAACACGTGAGACCTTACCGCTAAGTCAATGGGTGGCGGTAAGGTCTCTCACACCCAAAATGGACGCGCGCCAATTTCATTTTGCCGCACATCCATTTTCGGACAAATTTTTGAAAAGGGCATTTTTTACAGGTGCGCTGAAAAATGGACCTGCGCGCGTCCAAAACACGTGCTTACACTAGCGCACCTTAGAAAAAGGGCCCCTAAAAGTTCATTTTAACAGCATTAGAGTGTGGTAACATGGTAGCACATGTTAGTTATTCTCAGTGCTTTTTTTGTAGAAAAAAATTTGCCAGTACTCATTATGGGCGGGGTAATCACATATGGCCCCACCCCTATGATAGCCACACCCACATTGGCCACACCCCTTATACCAGCTATGGCGTATATAAACAGACATCATTGAAAATATTATACTAGTATAGGAGAAAAAATAACGTGATATTTTTCATTAGAGATAATTTCTGTAAGCTGTTACAGCTCCAGTATACCCAGCGCAAAATGAGACAGGAGATGTAAGTTCTTAAATTGGACATATTTCAAACACTAAAATGACATTAAAATGATTTTTTCTACCTTTGTTGTCTGGTGACTTTGTTTTTCTTTCCGTATTGGTCCCAGTTTCTGATTCTACTTTCCTTTGTTTTCGCTTAACTCTTCTGCACCATTTGTCATTTTTCTCTCCTTTTTCTTTGCTTTCTTCAATATTTTTCAGCCTCTCTCTCTGTCCAGATTTAATTCATTCTTACTATCCATTCTTTAATTTCCTTCATCTACCTATGGCTTTTCATCTTTTTCTTACCCTCATAGGCATTAAAATATAAACTTTTAATGTTAAACACCTAATTCTCAAAGTGGACATATTCCAAACACTATAATGAAAATAAAATGATCTTTTCTACCTTTGTTGTCTGGTGACTTTGTTTTTCTGATCGTGCTGGCCCAGTATCCGATTCTGCTGCTATCTGTCCTCTTAACTCCGTTTCCAGGGCTTCCTTTCCATTTATTTCTTTACTTTCCGCCTTTCTTCTTCATTTCTTGCCCTACATCCGTAAGTAAAAGCTGGGTCCTCCACAGACTTGACTGTCCAGTGGATCCAGCTTCTGCCTATTTTCTTCCTCCATGTGCAGTTTTTCTCTCTTCCTTTTCCCTCATCTCATCTCCTTCCTTACTGTTCCCTCCCCTCCATATCCAGCAACCCTCCTCTCCCCCCTGCCCTCCCCTCCATCCACTCATGTTCAGCAACTCTCCTCTCCCCTGCCCTCTCCTCTCCCCTTCATCCACCATGTGCAGCAACCCTCCTCTCCCCTCCCCTCCATCCACCCATGTCCAGCAACCCTCCTCTCCCCTTCCCTCCATCCACCCATGTCCAGCAACCCTCTTCTCCCCTGCCCTCTCCTCTCCCCTTCATCCACCATGTGCAGCAACCCTCCTGTCCTCTCCCCTCCATCCACTCATGTCCAGGTCCTTGATCACCTCTCCCGTCTGCCCTCGCTCCCCAATAGGCAGCCCTCGTTTCCTTCCTGCCCCGGCCCCCCGCCCTACCTTTAAATATTATATTTTTCCTGGAGTCGCGGGCAGCACCGGCATTGAAGGCAGCAGCAGGCTCATCTCGGCTCCAGCAGCCTTCCCTCGCAAGTCGCATGATGGCTCCGCCCTCGCAGAAACAGGAAATACATCAGAAGAGGGCGGAGCCATCATGCAACTTGCGAGGGAAGGCTGCTGGAGCCGAGATGAGCCTGCTGCTGCCTTCAATGCCGGCGCTGCCCGTGACTCCAGGAAAAATATAATATTTAAAGGTAGGGTGGGGGGGCCGGGGCAGGAAGGAAACGAGGGCTGCCTATCGGGGAGCTGAGGGAAGATGGGAGAGATAATCGACGACCTGGCTGGGGAGCGGGGAGCATGCACCTCGCGGGGTGGAGGCAGCAGGGGAAAAACTTCACGATCGGTTGGGCTGGGGAGGCTTAGCCTATGCTCACCCTTGTTCTCCCCATGCCCCTTCCTCTTATTCTCCAGTCTTTCTCTACTCCCCTTTTCCATCCAGCAGCTCTTTCTCTCCCCATCCTTCATGTCTCCCCTATTTTTTTCTGCATTCTTCCATCCATTGTCTCCTCTTTCTCCCTACCCTTCCATCCAGCGTCTTCCCTCTTTCTCTCCCCATCCTTCCACCCATCTACCCTCTCTCCTGATCTTTCCATCTAATGTCTCTCTCCCCCTCCTTCTATCCAGTGTCTCTCTCTCTAGCCTTTTCTGTTCAGTGTCCTTTCTCTCTCCACATCCTTCCAGTTTCTCCCCTTTCTCTCTGCATCCATTCATCATCTCCCCCTTTCTCTCCCCAACCTTTCATCCAGTGTCTTTCTCTCCCCATCCTTCCATCTGTTTTCCCTCTCTCTCTCCCCATCCTTCCATCTGTTTTCCCTCTTTCTGTCCCCATCCTTTCATCTGTTTTCCCTCTTTCTCTCCCCATCCTTCTGTCTACCCCCCTCTCCCAATTCTTTCATCAGTGTCTTTCTCTCTATCCCCTTCTTTCCATCCAGGCCCGCCCGCCCACCTACCTACATGCCTGCCTGCCAAGTCTCCTGCGAAGCACACGGCACCAGCTCCCATTTCCGTCTGCTGCTGCTTCTCCTGATGAGCAGCAGCGGCCGCTACAAAAAGAAAAAGATCAAAAATGTTTTTAAACCTCAAATGCGGCACCGTAGACAGCCATCAGGCATTGGCTGTCGGCTCTGCAGCCGCTCCTCCGGGGTCTTACTCCAGGGGCAGTGACGTGGAGGCAAGAGGAGGAGTGGCTGCAGAGCCAACAGCCAATGCCTGATGGCTTTCTATGGTGCCGCGTTTGAAGTTTAAAAACATTTTTGATCTTTTTCTTTTTGTAGCGGCCGCTGCTGCTCATCAGGAGAAGCAGCAGCGGCCGGAAATGGGAGCTGGCGCCGCGTGCTTTGTGACTTCGCGGGAGACTTGGGACTAAGTGCAAGACTCGCCGGGGGGGGGGGGGGGGGGGGGGGGGGAGGGCAAAAAAAGGTGCCGGTACGCCGTGCTGTTGCGTACCGGCACAAAAAAGCACTGGTTATTCTAATTCTATATGAAGAAAGAAAACTATCAACTAGCAGTATTGTACTCATAAAATGCAAGATTTATAGACTTGGTTTATGGCACTGTACAAGATGCTTCACATGCCTGAAACCCTACCAGAAAGCTCTTACCATCTATATGGAGCACAGGGAGATTCAGATGGGAAAGTTGTGCTTGGAGTTCAGTGAGATGCCTCTTGGAATGTAACTAGCACTCATAGTCTGGCAGAAAGAATAAGTCCCTGGGAGCACAATTGGCACTCAGAGCCCTGCAGTTGAAAGTGGCCAGGCCAGGCTGACTCAGACCCTTATTGGATGTCCAGCAGCCACCATTCCAGCCTGTATCAGCAGGAGAGTAAGATCTGGGGGATATGGTGGGGATGTACACGGGGAAAGACTGAGTGAGGGAACAGGGAGACATAGATATATTTAAAGCTGCCACATTGACAGAGACTGACTAGTTCTAAGAGTACTGTTTAAATGGTGCTTAATAGGTTGCTTACTAATTACCCTTCAGAGAGAGGTTGAACAGTGTATCTTCATTCCCAACAGGACAGCAGGTTGCTGGGGTTTTTTTTTAGCAGTGGAGAAGTCCTGAGGAGGGATTCATGTGGCCAGTACCTATAAAGGTGAATATTTCTACGTCATGGGAATAAGAGTTTTGCCTTGGCACCAATGTTCACCAAGAAGCAATTTGCTTTACTTTAGTCTTACTATGTAGGAATGAAGGACTTCTGCAGTTTCCCTAGGGCTAAGGGAGAAAAACTCCACTGGGAACATTACAACATTTGAGTTTTCTCCCTTGCTACTTAATGAGCTTGAGAAATTGATTTCCTGTGGATTTGTGCTTTTTCTGTTTAAGAACTGTTTATTTTCTGAAGATTGACACTGTGGAATATACAAACTTGTTTTCCCAGTGTTTTTCTTGACTTTTTTCTGTTTTTCACTGCAAGTAAATTTACTTTTAGTTTGGGACTAACCTTCAGGGTGTTGACTATTTTAGTACAATGTGCAGGAGAGGGTGATTCCTTAAGCTGGCCTCACCAGTTATTGATGTTCCTATCCTAAGAACTGGATTCCAGACATTGGAATCAACGGAATACTTTCACATTGCCCTTCCCTCTACAGGGAAGCAACCTAATCAACAAGTAGGTGAAACTTTTTCTGCAGCATAAGGTTTTGGATGCTTAGTACCACAGTTTGATGAGTACCTTCCATAATGCCTTTGTTTGTATGGGTCATCTGGAAACAGGAGAGAAAGAGATCCAAATAAGAGTTCGGTCTTCCTTCTTCCCATCACCGATGTCTGGAAAGCATGCATCTCCAGAACAGGCTTGCAAGCAATCCTAATGCACTTCATAAGTGAGAATCTGTTTATAATGAAAGTGACCCTGCTGGCCATCATTTCCAATAAATACATTACAAAAAAACCCCATATACATTTCTACAGTGGGAATCAAATTCCACACACATGATGCATGCAAGTCTTTAGTCTTTTCACTGCTGTGCTCAACAGAGAAATCACTGAGACATAAAATATCCATGACAGCCATACGCTTGGGTCATTTTGGAATTTAGTTTTATGATTTGGTGTTGCTGAGTTTGAAGAATCCTAGTAGGGTGACCCTCTGAGCTGGGGATAGAACTGAAAAAGAGGTGTTTGTTCCAACATGCCATTAGCATTAAAACAAAACAATACAAGTTCTCTGAAGATCCCATTAACTGATAAAAATACAGAGAAAACTAAGAGCATATGCTCCAGCTGCCCAACTAAGTCCAGGGAAATGTGATACAGATTAAGGCAGATAAATTATGATGCCGAAATCTCCTTCATCTCCATCTCCTATCTCTCAAGTGTCCTTCATTTCAGGATATCATCAATTTTGCATCCAAACCTTCTATTTCTTGCCATGCAGTCTTAATTCCTACCCTAGTAGTATTTTCAGATACTGACTTACCTGATCCACACATACTTGTAAGTTTTATATGGACTACATGGGGGAGGTGGGGGGAGGTAACTTTAAAATGTTTCACTTTTGTGCAAAGCCTGAAGGTCCTCTTTAGCCACAGACTCTGCTCCAAATCTGAAAGGGAAAGTGTGTGTGTGCTTTGCCATTGAAATTCTCTGAGGGTACAGTTCCAATGAACTTTTGCACCCGCTTTTCTGTGTGGCTAGAATTTTATGGAAAATAATGTATGTGGATTTGAAAATACAGTCTATAATGCTCATTTTCGAAACAGAAAAAAGTTTTAAAAATGTCACAAAACAGCATGTGGATGTCTTTCTTGCCAATAAGTTCAAATCAGTATTTTTGAAACTCATTTAAATGCTCTGGTATGCAGTTTGTTGGCATTACATTCAAATCACAAGGAGACATGTTGGGGGTGTGTTGAGAGCGGAATTTTGGTGTTACTAACACTTGGACGTTTTTCCATCATGATGGAACAAAATAAAAACATCTGGAGCTACAATCTAAACGTTTTGGTCTAGACCTGTTTTTTCAATGAATAAGACACAAATGACCAGATTGGAGGGATTAAGGTGTGACCCCTTCGTACTCCGTGGTAACTAACCAGCTCCCACCCCCCTAAAATGTGAAAGCACATATCTGGCTCTGTGATAGTATCAGATGGAAGATGTAATGCGGCAATTTGACAAATTCAAAAGTAGCAAATAGCCTGGACCGGATGGTATACATCCCAGAGTATTAACAGAATTGAAAAATGAACTTTCAGAACTACTGATAGCAATATGTAGTTTATTTTTAAAATCAAGCATGGTACAGAAGATTGGAGGAGGGTAGCAAATGTAACACTGATTTTTAAACAAGGCTCCAGAGTGATCGGGGAAATTATAACCCGGTGAGCCTGATGTTGGTGCCAGGCAAAATGGTAGAGACCATTATAAAGAACAAAATTGCAGAGCATATTCAAAAGCATGTCACCCTAATCTCCATTTCCAGCCTCCTCCATGCCCAGCATAACCCCTCATTTCCCTTCCCACATTCCTCTATGCCCAGCATGTCCCACGATCTCTGCTTCCACCATGTCCCCCTGATCTCCCTTTCCACCCCCTTCATACCCAGGCCAGAATGATCCCTAATCTCTCCTCCTCCATTCCTCTGTGTCCAGCATGCCCCCTCAAACTCCCCTTCCACCATATCCAGCATGTCCCCCCCATCTCCGTTCCCACCTTCCTTCTCCCCAATCTCTCCTCCTACCTTCCTCTGTATCCACAATCTCACCCTGATTTCCCAGTCCCACCTTCCTCCTTGCCAAGTGTATCCCTTTAATCTCTCTTCCCACCTTCCTCCATGTCTAGCATGTCCCCTGGTCTCCCCTTGTACCCTCCTCATGCCCAGCGTGTCCCTCCGATCTCCCCTTTCTCACCTTTTTTCCATGCTGCTGCTGCCTGTGCCAGCTCCACAGTTTAAAATGGTGTCTGCAGTCCACGGCCACCATTTTAAACTGCGGAGCCGGCACAGGATGCAGGCAGTGCCAGGGAAAATCACCAGGGTGGCTGTAGTGTGTAGCGGTGGTGGCAGCCACTAGACCACCAGGGCAGATGTAGTTCTAGATGAATGTTTAACTTCAGAAGTTGGTGCGGTGGCCATTAGACCACCAGGGCGGCTGTGTTGTGCAGCGGTAGGCAATGGCAACCGGGCAGAGCCTCTGGGCCTCCTGGAGCCTCTGGGCCCTTGGGCACTGCCCGGTTGCCCGAATGGTCAGTCTGCCCCTGGTGGGAGGAATACAAACAGGCGACAGTTCTGAAAGGGAATCACTAGAAGTTCACTTGCAGTTTTGTTAAGGAGAAGTCTCAGAGCTAGCCTACTGTCTGAAACAAAGGAGTCTGTATCCAGTGTACAGGTACTAATACAGGGAAAATACAAACTGGGTCCTGCTCTAAAGGGAGAGATGAATGAAGAGCCTCAAGTATGTGTAGATTCCAATGATTGCTTTGAGAACAGGTTTGATATTTTAATTTTCTGTATGGATTACATCAGATTGAAGTCCTTATTTTAAAAGTTCTAGCTGCAATTTACAAGTATACTGGCATATTGCAAGCACATGTGAAGCCCAGTTTAGAAAGCCATTGTTTACATATGTAAATCTGCACTACATGTAGATTGCAAGGGGGCATGGTTTGGGCAGAAGCAAAATCTACATGTGTATTCCCAATTTCAGAAAGGGGGTGCACTTTTGCGTCTCAATGTATCAATGTCAAGATTTACAGCAGCTCATTTTGCTATTCTCCTTAATCTTCCTTTATTTCCTCCTCCAGACTGAAATGAAATAAACATTAAAACCTCTGTAGTTAATTAGGAGCATTCACACATGTAGGTTTCCAAAATGGCAGTCATACATGTATAAGGGCTGACACTTACATGCACAAGTTCTGAAATACATGGTTTGGCTCTTACGCATATAGGTTGCCAGGTTCCTCTGTTGAGTTTTCCATATATAGAATTGTAAAATGGATGCTCTTTTGGCATGTGCTGCCACCTACATGTGCTTTTCTGCATGTATTTTAGATAAAACTCTATGCTGGAAAATCCTATTCTAAAATACTACTGGAATTGTACATGTCTGAACCCTAATGTATGAATTTGATTTCTACGTTCTATTTAAAATGGACCTTCACCTGTCCTAATTCATTTACATAAAGTACCCCAGTAAACTGATTAAAATTGGAAACACCCCAGTCTGGCATGTTTGGACAAAATCCAACAGCTTAAGTTGTCAGGTGGCCTCTGCGTTCCTTAAATAATATCCCATCATACTCAAAACTGGGCTGATATTTGCCTGGTTTGACTGTGACTAAATTAATTGTAGATCTCTCTATGAAAGTGGGTAGATAGCTGAATATCACAAGGAGATAGTAGTAGATATATAGAATGGCATCCCCAATGGTGATTGATATAAACGCAATAATAGGATTCATGAGAATATGGAATAGACACTGAAGAACCAAACTGTAGGAAAGTAAAAGTAAAGAGAAAGCACAGGTAGATTCAGCAGTATTACAGGAAGAGGGAGAAACTGGAAGACTAGATTGCTTTTGCGGTCTTTAAGTTTCAAGTTTCTTTATTACTTGACTAGCCGTTAAGCCCGTAAAAACGGGCGAGATTTCCAGCTACCCTCCTCACCGCCGCTCCCTCCCCCCTCCGTGCCTGCAGCACTTCCACACGGAGGTGAGAGGCGCTGTCAGGTCAGTGCAGGGGGCCCGATACGGAGGAGGGCGGGAGCGGCGGCGGGGATGGGGGGGGAGGGTGGAGGTTGGTGCGTGCGATGTTCGTTTCCAGGCAGCAGTGTCTGACAGTGACTCCGACTCCGTTTCCCTCTCTGTTCTGCCCTCTGACGTCATCACTTCTTGACGCGAGGGCGGGACAGAGAGGGAAGTCTCTACTGCGCATTTGCAGGTGAGTTGGTCACTTGCCGTTTATATGTTTGATATACCGCCCATCAAATTTTGTCTGAGTGGTTTACATACAATAAATCAAGAAGAAAAAATAGAATTCCATTTGGATAGGAAAAGAGAATAAAAAGAGCAGTATAACAGAGCTACAGTGCCCTCCAGGGCAACCCACCAAACTCACATCTCCAACTTGTTTCCCACAAGGAAAGCTTTCTTAAACAAACAGGTTTTCAGATTGGTTTTAAATGTGGGTAGAGACTCCTGTGATCTTATGGATAAGGAAAGGATGTTCCAGGGTGTTCCGAAGACTAGGGCCTATTACACTGAAAATCTTCTTCCTAATATACTCAAGCTTTATCTGTCTAAAAGTAGGGACATCAAAGAGGTTTTGCTGACTGGATCAAATAGCTCATTGGGGGGAATAAAATTGCAGCAACTGGGTTAAAAAAAAGGGGAATATTAGTACACAAGATCTTATGGACCAAGAGCAGAATTTTATAGGAAATTAGAAATATGAGCGGCAGCCAGTGTGCATCATGCAAAAACAGGGTTACACGATCATATTTTTGCACACCTCTGTTAAGTTTGATAGCCACGTTTTGAATAATTTGAAGACAGTGAATATTCTTAGTCCTTAATCTCTGATAAAGGGCATTACAATAATCCAGATTGCTAATTACAAAAGCATGGATAACTTTTCCAGTGCTGCCAGATGAAATAAATGTCTTACAGATCTAATTTGACAAAATCTATAGAAACAGATGTGATTTGCGCCTGAAAATTAAGCTGATCATTTTACCCTCCATTACGTTCATTTATATTTCAATGAATGTATATGTCAGTACTGCAAAGTGTAACAGTTATCCACAGGGGTTTTTTGGAGAAGTTTCCTCATTGATTTAACTTGTATTTTGTTGAAACCAGTGTGCTGTCCTCTTGGAGACAGAGGAACCAGAAAGCTTCCATTGACCATTAGACTTTTTACTCAGTTTCACCCTTTCCAAACTCCTTACCACATTTTCCAAACTCCTTACCACACTGAGGAGAGAGAAAAGAAAGATTTATGGACTTGTTGAGGATCTGTGTTTTATTACAACAATTGTGAAGCATATGTAGAAACATAAAATGACAGCAGATAAAGAACCACAAGTGCCCCCTAATGTGCCCATTCCTGTGCCAAATCCAAAATAAATTTATTCAAGAAGCTTCAGGATAAGTAATTTGTGCATTTTAAAATATACTATGAAAGGAGTTTGATATTTCATGAATAAAAAGTTTATTTCTGTGATAAGTTTGGGGTCGATGACCAGACAAGTGATTTGTCGGGCAGTGTTCCCGACATGAAACGAGTCACTCCCAAGGTCCTTAATCATTGATGATTGGACTCCTACTTATATAAGGTTTCTTGAATTATCTGCACAATTTTAGTCCTCTCACTTCTCCATAACTTGAGTCTTAGTAACAGCAACACTGCTGAGGAATAGAGGCGACAACCATCTCAGCGGCAATGCCCATTGTCATTCCATAGGTAGTAGTGTTGAATCACTTATCATTCTTTGTCCCGAAGACCATAAATATTGCTTCTTTAGAACACACTGCATTTCCAGCCACTGCTACCATTTTAAGAAGCAAAAATTAGGTCAGGGAATCAAACTTACATTTCTTATACAGTGGCCTGCAACACTGCTGCCTGCTCATCCTGGGCCCCCCTGAATTTTAAAGACTGTTGAGTTCAGTATGAGAGAATTGTCAAGTGTCATTATTACTATGAAAATATGATCAGAAATTACAAGTCATGTTTGCATTCACCACTCTGGTTTCATGTGAGCATATGGACTTCCCTGGCTCTTCAGAGGTCAGGGCTGTATGTTCAGACCTCTAGTGGGGAAGATCTTGTGTGCAGGAGCAGGAAGCATTGACAAGTGACCTTGTCTTTGTATATAGCCCAGGACTGAACACTTGCTCGACTCAACTCATATTTAGCAAATAAACTGGATGTACTGTCCATGTTTGGGATAAATACCCAATATGACTCTTTGGAAGAAAAAGAAAGAAAGAAAATTACAGCTGGGAGATGTAGGACAGTATTTGGTTTCTTTATATTTGTTTTTGTCAAATGTCCTTGGTTGTGCCTAGTTTTTCAGAGCTTGTTAAAGAGATGTTTAAACGTGGTGCAACACACAACACAGCTGTATTTCATTTGTAGATAATTGAAGCAATAAATGTACTAATAAGCAAGCCGGAGATGCTGACTCACAACCAAAAATAGGGTGTTCTCTATCTGGCCAAAAGCACTTTGCAGCTGGAGAAGTGTTCATCACAAATATCACTTTCAAACATATGCTCTTCATCTTTTTTAGGGCAAAGTAGAAAGAAGTCATATATACATGACATAAGCAGGTTTATGCTAGGTCAGTGTGGATGGGGATGTAGCAGTAGGTCTAGTGCCTCCCTCTCTCTCTCTCTCCCTCCTTTTTGATGATCACCAGACTCTGTTTTGAAGTTCCATGCTAAAAGCATCCTCGGATTTCAGATAAAGCTAAGAAAGACAACATTAGGCGGTCAAGACACTGATCTACTTGGATATTCTTCTTTCATTTCGCTCTGGACGAGCTGACCTTGCTGAAAATTATATCGACAGGCCAATACCAATAATTTATTATGTTTCCCATCAAGATGTTCAGCAGAATTAGAAACATTTGTGGACAAGAGTGTCGGCAATGAGTTAAAGGAAAGTATTTTCCATCCTAGGGCATATTGCTGGGGCAACAACAGAGGGCAGAAACTCTTTCAGTAACTGTTGATCATGCAATCTCACTATAAACTGTTTACAACTGCTAGCTTTGTTGAGGTGACAGGGAAGGTGTTTATGGATACACACATGGAACTGTTTTGAAGGCTGTTGAACAAAGTGTTGTGCTGTTTATACAGCAAACAGTTCGACCCATATTTTCTGCCACAGACGAGCTGGAAAATAGGTGCTGAGATTAGAAGAGGAAAGGACACTGTTGATCTAAGATGAAGCAGGAACATGGTTAACTGTTCTTCCTCCCTGTACATTGTCACCTATTCTCAGATTCTCCTTAGTATTAAAGTATTATAAGAGATCTTGTATTCTCATTCAGAGCTTCCAAAGATTCCCACCTGAAAGCAGTCACTCTCCTTCTTACATAGCGATTCCTTCCATGTCCTGAACAACAACCCTAGGACACTTTGGACATGGGACCTAAAGATTTGGGAGAGTAAAATGGAAGGACAGAAATTACGTGGCACCAAGGAATACTCAGCCAATGTAACTGACTACACTACAACTTGTCTGTGGTTTGGTAAAAAGTCAGAGTGTGCAATCTGACTGTTTCACTACAATATAGGAGAGGTCCTTTCCCCATGGCAATTTGTTGCAACTTAAAACCCCCTCTCCACCAAAGAGATCCCAAAATATCTAAGAAAACAGAATCCACGTATACTTTATATTAAATTAATAGACGGTACTACCAATATGCCTTACTGTTCAAGGCCATTACTTTACGTTTCATAAGTACATAAGTACATAAGTAATGCCATACTGGGAAAAGACCAAGGGTCCATCGAGCCCAGCATCCTGTCCACGACAGCGGCCAATCCAGGCCAAGGGCACCTGGCAAGCTTCCCAAACATACAAACATTCTATACATGTTATTCCTGGAATTTTGGAGTTTTCCAAGTCCGTTTAGTAGCGGTTTATGGACTTGTCCTTTAGGAAACCGTCCAACCCCTTTTTAAACTCTGCTAAGCTAACCGCCTTCACCACCTTCTCCGGCAACGAATTCCAGAGTTTAATTACACGTTGGGTGAAGAAAAATTTTCTCCGATTTGTTTTAAATTTACTACACTGTAGTTTCATCGCATGCCCCCTAGTCCTAGTATTTTTGGAAAGCGTGAACAGACGCTTCACATCCACCTGTTCCACTCCACTCATTATTTTATATACCTCTATCATGTTTCCCCTCAGCCGTCTCTTCTCCAAGCTGTATAGCCCTAGCCTCCTTAATCTTTCTTCATAGGGAAGTCGACCCATCCCTGCTATCATTTTAGTCGCCCTTCGCTGCACCTTTTCCAATTCTACTATATCTTTCGGGGTTTTAGAGCTCAACCCTTCACTGCTCTCACTTTACATTCCTCACAGCCAACCTTTATATACAGGGCAATGGTCTCAGAGACTTATGCAGAAAAAAGTATGAGTGCTCTCTCTTCTTTAGGGCTCTCAGATCTCACACCCCCTTCTTGTTCTGTATTATTTTCTTGCCATATATATCTTTTCCCAACTATATCATTCTTATCTCTACCCACTGTGTCTTACTCTGCTACTACCCAGATTCATTATCCAATTTATATGTGTTGCAGTAAGTTATAAATACTGCTGTAAATTTGAACTTGCTAGAGTTCACTTTGAGCACTTTTGATGGAAAAGTGAGTAATAAATAAATGATGATGGTGATAATAGTAATCTTTTGCTCTCTTTTTTCTCTTATCTTCATTAACCATGCAGTTTTTCTCCTTTCCATCTTCCTCCCTATCTTTTCCTTTCTCATCTTCTTTTCCATGCTCCTCTTCTTCCTTTAGTCTCCCTTTTATATTCTTCTCTTTCCATTATCAATTTCTGTCCTAGTAAAAGGGATGAGAGAACTTTCATGGCCAACCTGTGTCCCCAATATAGGATAAGCTAGATACTTCACACGTGCATGTATTTGAACACCTAAACGCATAATACTGTTTTGTACTTTTTTGTCTGAGCCTTTCTTTCCTTATATTTTTATAGGTCTGTCCCCCTTTTATCTTTCTCATCTTTTTCTTATCTCCTCTCACGTTACCATGTTTTTGTTGTCTCCAGACACTTCTCTCACTATTTGTCTCTCTTTCATCTCATTTTTACCATTTCCCCCCCTCTATTACAAGTTTTAACTTTTATTACTTCTCTCCAGCTCATTTCATATCCTTTATCTTCTTATTTTATCCCAAATGCTCTGCTCACCATCTATATTCCACTTTCCTTCTTTCCCACACCCCTCTGCTGTTGCATCATTATCAATTGCCTGTTCCCAATCCTTTCCCTCTGCATTTCTCCTCCACCTTTTACTTTCATTTATTTATTTATTACATTTGTACCCCGTGCTTTCCCACTCAAAGCAGGTTCAATGCGGCTTACATAGTAATTGGGATTACAAAGTATTGGTGGAGAGAAATAAGTTGAGTATTATCGGAGTAATAAAAGAAATAAGAATGTAGAAATGTAGGGATGAGGGGAGTAGGAGAAGTATGAGCAAGGGTAAGTGAGCGATTGGAGGGTAGATGAGACAGAGGGGAATGGGTAAGAGTGAAGGGAGTAGGAGAGGTGTGAATAAGGGTAGGTGAGCATTGGGGGAGGGGTCGATGAGGCGAAAGGGGATAGAACAGGGGATAAGCAGGGGAAAATGAGGCAGGAGATGTAGTCTAGGTCGTTGTCATTGTCTCCTGGATATGTGATGAATAGATGGGTTTGTGGGAATTAATCTGGATCGTTTGGGTAGGCTTGCCTGAACAGATGGGTTTTTAGTGATTTCTGAAAGGGCAGATGGTCACTGAGTGATTGGATTGGTCTGGGGAGGGCATTCCAGAGTTGGCTGCCTAAGAAGGAGAAGTTGGATCCATAATAGGTTTTGTACTTGAGTCCATTGCAATTGGGGTAGTGTAGGTTGAGGTAAGTTCGTGAGGTTGTAGACATGTTCCTGGTGGGGAGGTCGATCAGGTCGAGCATATAGCCTGGAGATTCACCGTGGATAATCTTGTAGATTAGTGTGTGGACTTTGAAATTGCTTCGTTCTTTGATAGGGCGCCAATGAAGTTTTTTTTCGAAGAGGTATTGCACTTTCACTTCTTTACTACCGAGTTTTACTTTCCGGAACGCACAGGCTATTTCCTGCTTTCATTTATACAATGGTGTCTGTCGTCATTTTGAGGAGTGTAGACTGAACAATACTATGAGTAGTTAGCGGAGATGATCCTCGTACTAACTTCATTATTGTTTTTTAGAGTCGCAAATACCATGGACCCTGAGGCAGGAAAGAATTACCGAAACCTTGGCCAAAGTCAGTCGTGGAGTTGAAAAGATTAAGTGACAAACTGATTGAACGACAAACGGATTGAACGCGGCATTAAGATAAGTGCTGGTTTTCTATGCCGTATAACTAAGGGTTTTTTTTTTGCCTATGATGACAGTGAGAACTCCATATAATTAAAAGCCTGAGAGCTAGATTAAGGAGTCTGTTGAGGCTTTTTCCTCCGAAAAAAGCAAAAACGAATACTTAGGTATTTAGTATTTAGTTCAAGTAAATTAGGATTGGTTAGAGATTGTACTTTAAGTAATTGGATCCTAAGGAACGCTTGCAAATTGAGTAGGTGTTTCAGAAATATGTATCCCATGCTAACCACTGATTTACTATTTATTTTTTTTAATTACTAAATTTATTATTATGCCTCTTCTTCCCAGTTAAATGAAACTGGCTTCTTAAAAAGTTATAACCTGTGTAGAACGGCGAGGTAATAGCGGGATAGAAAACCAATTTACCATTACCATTACTTCATTTCCTCCCTTACACTTCTTTAAATATCATTCTATCTCCTTTCTCTTGTTCTGAATCTCTCTCTCTCTCTCTCACTTTCAACCCTGCCAATATCACCTGTTATAGTAATAATACAAGGGGTTAATATTCAAAGTGATTTAACCAGGCAGGAAATCGCCTGTGCAGAGCTATTCAGCAGCACTTTACCGGGTAGCTTAATAGGTGTAATAGGTCCCTGTCCAAATGAGCTTACAATCTATGGGCCCAATGCTCAAAACTCCAGCACTGTTCTGAATAGTGCTGTACAAATACCACCAGAACAGTGCAGAACAACGTCCTAATGCTCAGTGCTAATGAGATACAAATATAGGTGCATTCAGCATTAGGGAGTTCAGTGGGAGGATTGTGCTTTGGTGTGGGAGGATTATGCTTGGCACATACACAGAAGAAGAGTTCCATGGCAAGCTCGTCTCCTGTGTACATGAACCTTGTAAAATCTGAATGTGAAGCACACATTGGCATCTGATTTCTGTGGCCTAAATATGAGCGTTTTTATTTTTTTTTTTAGTTTGAACACTTATATTTACATGCAAGAAGTGAGCATTTTAAATTTTTTATTAGCATGGACACTTTAAATTTAGACACAGGAAACAGACGCCAATGTGTGCTTTCACTTGGGTCTGCTGTTTCTCATGACCAGGGCTTAAGGGCTTGCACAGGCTTCTTTCTGCTTCCAAAAACAATCAAAACCAGCAGAGTTTGCAGAAAGATTCATGAGAGAAGCATGAGAATCTTGAGAAATCCTCTCTTCTAATAGCCTAACGCCTGCTCTGACCTGGTGTTATTTTTTTACAGCGGTAAGGCAGTTTTATTTTGGGTGCTCTTTTCTGAGCATTGGGGAGGAATACAAAATGACCTCATTAACATGAGCTTGACTATATTAGCATGCTACTAGCAATGTTCATCTGCTTGCTCATTTGTTCCTGTGTTCCGGGCCTCTGAGCGTTCTGTGCACCCGTGTTTACTTTTGAGCATCAGGGCCTAAGTGGGTACTTGAGATAATGGCAGTAAAAGGGGCCCTTTTACAAAAGGGTATTAAGCCCTTAATGCACATTTAGCGCCCGAAAACAGGGTACCACACAAACATGTTAAAGTGTTTTGTGGTATTTTCCCCGTTTCCACATGCTAAACCTTGTGGTAATGATTTTTTTTAGAATTTTCCTCTGATGGGCCTGGCATGGGTGGGGAATGGATAGCGCAGCCAGAACGCAGTAGGTGCTGTAAGAGGACTTCCAGAGAGGCAGAGATCTTCACTGGTAAGAATTTGCTGGGAAATTATTTTTAAACTTGGGGAAAGGAAGACTTAGAATTAAATAGGTAACCTCAGGGACTTTATTTTAAGTTACTTTGCTCACTTATAAGGAACAGATATATATATAGGGCTCATTTTCAAAGCACTTAGACTTACAAAGTTCCATAGGTTTCAAACTGATCCAGGAAGAGACACACTTGTTACCAGTGTTGGTGAAGTTTTAGGTTCTACACCAGATGGCTTTCTTTGCCCCTGATGCAGCCGGTTTTTGTCGACACATGGCCATGTTGGGCACTTGTTTGTGAATCTTGGGAGTATTGATAAACCAATGAAGACTGCTTTTCTACATCAGGTCTGCTTCTCTTTCTGTTGTACATGCCAAAAGCCCAACAAGTAAGATGGAAAACAGAATATATTGCACTAAATAAAAAGATAGATATAATAGACATCTCTGAGACCTGGTGGAAGGAAGATAGCCAGTGGAACACTGTCATACCAGGGTACAAATTATATTGCATTGGGTAGATTGAATTGGTGGAGGGGTGGAGGGGTGGAGGCCTTGAATTGAATAGACTAAAAATTCTGCAGGACACAAAACACATTTTGGAATCCCTGTGGATTTAAATTTCATATGTAAAGGGGAAAAGGAGAGTGATAGGAATATATTACTGTCTATCTGGCCAGGATGAACAGACAGATGCAGAAATATCATCAGAAATTAAGAAGGCTAACAAACTGGGAAACACAATAATAATGTGTGATTTCAATTACCCCAACAGTAACTGGGTAAATGTAACATCCTCTGGTCCCGCCCTTCCGCAAACAGGAAATGAGGGCGGGACCAGAGGAAAAGCTGAAATAGAAGCAAAAGCAAAGGCAGTCTGAAGTGGCATCCATGCATGCTGGACTTCATTGTTACCGGCAGAGCAGGAGGTAAAACGTTTTAAACAGCTGGCACTTACAAAGGGCTGGGGAACCCGCACATGTCCTGCTTGCACTCGGAGGCCACAGAGAGAGAGGGAGGGAGGCGCTGGGTGGCGGAAATCGGAGGAGAGGGGGGCGTGGAACTCAGATGGAGTGGGGCTGTCAGACTGGAGTGGGCCCGTGGAACTCAGACAGACGGGAGTGGAAGGAGGGAGGGAGGGAGGGAGGTAGGGGGTCATGGAACTCAGGGGGGCAATTGTTTACTCACCTCTGGTGGCTGCTGCTGGGTTCCCTTCCCTCTCACTTCCCATTGGTCCGCCCTGTGATGTCATCCCCAGGGCGGACCAATGGGAACTGTGTTACGAACCCAGGCATCCAGACGGAGGTGCAAATTATTATATAGGATAGCATCCTGGAAGCCCAGACCAGATATATTCCATGTATTAAAAAAAGGAGAATGGAAGGTCAAACGAAAGTTGGTATGGTTAAAAAGTGAGGCGAAGGAAGCTACTGAAGCTAAAAGAAAATCCTTCAGAAAAGCATTGATAAGGAAGGCAAAGAGAGACTTTGAAAAAAAGATTGCGTCAGAGGCAAAAACATATAGTAAAAACTTTTTTAGGTAATTAGAAACAAGAAGCTGGTAAAAGAATCAGTTGGACTGCTAGATGACCGAGGGGTAAAAGGCAAATGAAAATAAATCAAAAACACTGGCAAAATCACAAATCCAATAACAAAAACCAATGTGATCATGAAAGCCACCAACTTCTTTAATATAGCAATTATTATTCAATATGTATGTGCATACATGGGACAACAGTATTTAGAATGAATAAGGAGAGTCCTCAGACAATTGCATTATCCATTCAACAGCCAAAACATATAAACTGTCATAATAGGACACAGATGACTTAAATCTTAAATTCCCTCTTCCTCTTTAATTCTTTTTGACAAGGTTCAAAGCACACAAACAAAACTGGAAAATAAATACAAGGAAACATTATACAAAATTCAAGTTAAAAACAAAACAAAATAAATATTCTCCCTGAAGTGTTCGGTGCACAAAAATGGGAAGACGACCTGCTGAAATTCAATAAGAAATAACCTGCAAACCAAAATAAATAAAGAAAACACTGGAATAATGGAGTAAAGGAGTCTTAGAAGAGTAGCCTAATGGTTAGTGCAGTGGGCTGGGGGCCTGCGTTCAACTCCTGCTCTGGCCCTTGCAACCCTGGGTAAGTAACATAACCCTCCATTGCCCTACGTAAAAAACTTAGATTGTGAGCCTACTAGAGACAGAGAAAGCAGCTACATATAATCATAAATGTAAATTGCTTTGGTTGTACCATAGAAAGAAGGTATATCAAATTCTTTACCCTTTAATCTAATACATATACTCCAAATTCCTTTTCAGTACTCAAAGACTACTTGTACCTTACCTTAACATAGAAATATAGAAAAATGTAGGCAAAGACCATCCTGCTTATAATTGAAAGAGAAAAACGCCTATATTCCGACCTAAATCAGGACATGGACGTCTTTCTCACGCGGGTGCCCAAATCAGTATAATCAAAAGCCGATTTTGGGCGTTTCCAACTGTACTCCGTTGCGGGAACGAATAAAGTTGATGGGGGCGTGTCGGAGGCATGGTGAAGGCGGGACTGAGGCATGGTTATCGGCTGAGCAGAGATGTGCGTGCTTGGCCGATAATGGAAAAAAGAAAGGCGTTTTTAGAGAGAATTTAGGTCACTTTTGTTGGACCCGTTTTTTTCACGAACAGGTCCCAAAAAAGTGCCCTAAATGACCAGATGACCACCGGAGGGAACTGGGGATGACCTCCCCTGACTCCCCCAGTGGTCACTAACCCCCTCCCACCAAAAAAAAAACGAACGTTAAACACTTTTTTTTCCAACTTGTAAGCCAGCCTCAAATGTCATCCCCAGCTCCATGACAGCAGTATGCAGGTTCCCGGAGTAATTTTAGTTTAGTTGGTGCTGCGTGGGACCCATGCAGAGAGGAAAAATCGGAAAAAAAAAAAACCCAAGCAAGTGCAGTCAGGGATGTCTAAATTACCATGATAGTAAAAGAGGGATTCAAACCTGCAACCTTCTAATTACAAGCTCAGTGCTCTAGCCAGTGCACCAGGTTATTCAGTTGCTGAGACGTTCTTCCCTTTCCATTAAGTCCCTCCAAGTTTCTGTCAGCCAATCACAGCTGTTTAGCTGACACCGATGTAATCTGGTAATTTAGACGTCCCTGACTGCACTTGCTTGCTTGTTTTTTTTTTCTTCCGATTTTTCCTCTCTGCATGGGTCCTGCGCAGCACCAACTAAACTAAAATTGCTCTGGGGACCTGCATACTGCTGTCATGGAGCTAGGTATGATATTTGAGGCTGGCATAGAGGCATCTCAGGGGGACCAGTGCACTACGAATGCTGGCCCCTCCCACAACCAAATGCCTTGGATTTGGTCGTTTTTGGGCTGGGCCACTTCGGTTTCGATTATCGCTAAAAAACAAAAACGCCCAGCTCAAAAAACACCCTAATCCAATGTATTTTCGAAAAAAAAGATGGACGTCCATTTTTTTCGAAAATACAGTTCGGCCCGCCCCTTCACAGACCCGTTCTCAGAGATGGACGTTCTTACACATAGGCATTCGCGTTTGATTATGCCCCTACATATGGCCTATCCAGTGTGCCCATCCATGCAATCTACTCTTCCTATCACTCCCTTAGAGATCCTATGCACTTGTCCCAAGCTCTCTTGAGTTCAGATACTGTTTTTGTCTCCACCAGTTCCACCGAGAGGCCATTCTATGAATTCACCACCCTTTTCATGAAGAAGTATTTTCTCAGGTTACATCTGAGTCTATCCCCTTTCACCTTCATCCTATGTCCCCTCGTTCCAAAGCTTCCTTTTAATTGAAAGAGACTCACCTCCTGGCATTTATGCCATATTTAAATGTCTCTATCATATCTCCCCTCTCCCGCCTTTCTTCCAAAGTATAAATACTTAGTCTGTCCCCATATACTTTATGACAAAGACCACTGACCATTTTAGTAGCCGCACTCTGGACAGACTCCATCCTGTTTATATTCATTTGAAGATGTGGTGTCCAGAACTGTATATGATATTCTAAATGAGGTCTCACCAGAGTCTTATACATGAGCAGCATCACCTCCTTTTTCCTACTGACCTTTCCTCTCTTTATGCACCCAAACATCCTTCTAGTTTTCGCTGTTACTTTTCTACCTGTTTGACTGCCTTAAGATCATCACATATGATCACACCCAAGTCCTGCTCCTCTTCAGTGCACCAAAGTTCTTCACCCCCTAACTGTACTGTTCCTTCGGGTTTTTGCAGTCCAAATGAATGACCCTGCATTTTTTTGTGTTAAATCTAAGCTGCCAAATTCCAGGCCATTTCTCTAGTTTCACTAAGTCCTTCCTCATGTTATCCACACTATCAGGGGTTATTGAAGATTTTGGTATCATCTGCAAAGAGGCAAACCTTACCAGACAGCCCTTCAACAATATTGATTACAAAATATTTAAAAGAACTGGCCCAAGAACAGAACCTTGTGGTACACCACTGGTAACATCCTTTTCCTCAGAATGAGCTCCATTTACCACTACCCTCCGTCACCTTCCACTTAACCAGTTCCTTACCTAGTCAGTCACTTTAGAATCCATACTGAGGGTCATGGGCGTAGTTTGGGGGGGGGCAAGGGGGTATTGCCCCTCAAAACGCAGGGCCAGCGCAACGCTGCAGGCAGCTCTCCCTCTGTCCTGCCCTCAGCTCTCAGCTCCCTGACCGACAGCCTCCTCTCTGTTCCTTCCCCCCCCCGCGTGTTTAACCCTTTTATTTTCAGTGGCAGCGATGGCAGTGAAGAAGAAAGCACTGCGGGTACACCTCCAGCTTCTCCCTTCCCTCACACAGTGTTCCGCCCTCACAGAACAGGAAATACAATATCGCAGAAGGCGGGACACTGTGTGAGGGAAGGGAGAAGCTGGAGGCGAGCCTGCTGTGTTGTCTTCTTCACTGCCGTCACTGTGCCTGAAAGTAAAAGAGTTAAATGCGCGTGGGGGGGGGGGGCAGGAAGGAATGGAGAGGAAGGCTGTTGGGGAGCTGAGGGAGGGCATGGAGAATCACTGGACATGGATGGGAGGGAGGGCAGGGGGATGGACATGGATGGGAGGAGAGGGCAGGGGGACAGAAGAGATCGCTAGACATGGAGGGGAGGACAGGGGGAGAGAAGAGATCGCTGGACATGGAGAGGAGGGGAGGGCAGGGGGAGAGAAGAGATCACTGGACATGGAGAGGAGGGAAGGGCAGGGGAGAGAGGAGAATTGCTGGACATGGATGGTTGAATGGGGGCAGGGGAGAAAGGAATTATGCTGGTTATGGGTGGATGAGGAGAGGGCAGGGGAGAATGGAGAGTTGGTGGACATGGATGGATGGATGGAGGGGGCAGGGGAGAGAGCAAATTTGCTGGATATGGATGGATGGAAGAGAGGGCAGGGGAGAATGGAGAGTTGCTGGACATGGATGGAGGGGAGGTCAGGGGAGTGAGGAGAATTGCTGGACATGGATGGATGAATGGGGGCAGGGGAGAGAGGAATTTTGCTGGATATGGGTGGATGGAGGAGAGGGCAGGGGAGAATGGAGAGTTGCTGGACATGGATGGAGGGCAGTGGAGAGAGGAGAATTGCTGGACATGGATGGATGGAGGGGGCAGGGGACAATGGAGAGCTGCTGGACATGGATGGATGAAGGGTAGGGCAGGGCAGGGCAGGGAAGAGGAGAATTGCTGGACATGGATAGCCATTTTGTTTTGGGGGCTTTTTGCTCATTGCAGTAAAAAGGGCTCTGGTGCATGGGAAAAACAGCCCCCATCACTACCGCAGGGTCCTTTTTCCTACAGCCCCTTAACCAGCTATGCAGTAGCCAGCTCCACAAAATCCAGAAATTCAATGCCAGTGCCCAGACATGGCCTGACATTAAATATCTGGATTTAACGCTGGCAGCAGTCAGCAAAACGCTGATTGCTTCCAGCTGAATATGGGGCCCTAAGATACTTTATCCTGCAGGAAATCTTCTAACTTTATAGGGTCAAAAAAAAGATAGGAAACAAGGCACTTAGAGGGGAACTGCAAAGGAAAAAAAAAGTTGCTCCTGCCTCGTTAGCAGTTTTTGAAGGAGAGAAAATTCTTCCGTCGGAGCTGGGCTGCTCTTCCTATATTCGGGAAAATGGGTATCTTTTGACTACAAAAAGTTACTAGCTTATTCTTCAAATAGTCACTAAGAACCAGGGACCCAATATTTTAAAACAGCTGAGCTCCTAGATTTCTGTTTTATAGTTAGGCTTCTAAATTTGTGCCCTACTTTTGCTTAAACGTAACAGCCTAAGAGGTCAATATTCAAAGATATTTAACTCCTGCTTGCTTAAAGTGTGCTTAACTGATCATCTCTAACTTGGGCAGGAGGGGGGAGTTCCTGGAGTGGAGTCGGGGAAGACCCAGGAGTATTGTGGGTGCCAGCAATATTCAGTGCCAATGCCCACATAGGTAAGCACACAGATAGGACTGCACAAAAGGCTGTCCAAACTATGCCCACTTAGCTAAACTGGTGCCAGCACTGAATATTGGCTGGCGCTCACATAGCTTCTGGGTCCCAGCCTGTTCCAGTTCATGCACCCCTTCCTCTTGGAACTCCCCCCCAACGTGTTCAGATCATCTCCTGGTTCCTCCCTCAACAACAGAAGCTGCTCCCCAGTTGCCCTGACCCTCCTCTTGGACTCTCCTCAAGTCCCTGTAAGCCCCCTGGGTTAGCCTTTACTGGTAGTAACACAATCTCACCACTAGAGGTCATGACTGCCATTTTTAAGCAGGAGCCACCAGTCGCAGGAGCGAGTGGGGTTCACTCCTACCCCTTTTAGCCACTAGTCCAACAAAGAAGTTAAAATAGTCTTGGAGGGCCTACTGGAACTTGGGGGAATCTAGGAAGGGGGATCTAAACTGGGGGGGGGGGTGTTGGATTCAGGGTGGGGTAATCAGATATCCCCTTATGCAGTTTCCTGCCACATTCAGGCAGGATTTGCATAAGTGTTGTATGCGGGTCCCAGCTGAATATTGGCTGGGACCCACATAACAAATGGTATTTTTCTAATGTCCAGACAGCCCTGGATATGCAATGCTGGTGCCCGGACATGGTGCAGCATTGAATATCTGGAACTAATTTTAGAAGGTTACGGTCAGCACTTAAATACCATCATTGGCTGTATATTGGGAGCTTAAAAGTGATTCTTATAAATTTAGGCCTGTCGTTTGCCTACATTTACAAGTCTAATTTATGAGCCTAGGGTTGAAAATCCGTGGTAAGTATCTACCTTCTTTTCCCACCCTAAATCTGCCTCTATTATAACCCACATTTTATGCTCCTAAATTTGGAAGTTAAGTGAAATTTTGAGTAGAAATTTAGGCATTCAGCCCTAGTGAATTTTCAAACAGACCAGCATAACTCTCAAAGATAGAAGCATAAATAATTTGAATATAGGGCCCCATATTATTTTCTAATTCTTGAAAGAACGTAACCAGTAGAGTGAATCTAGTGATAAAATTATCTGAGGAAGTTTCTAGAAAATCTAATAACTCAACAGTGCTTTCCCTTTGACTGGTTAAATTTGTCTGCATACAATCTCAAGGCACACATATTTAACTGGTGAATAATGCAATGGCTCTGCAGGCATTCCTGGGCTAGGTTTTCGATTTAGCTGGGTATTTTCAGCCCTAACCAGCTAAATTTACCCACAAAACTCCAGCTGGACAATTAGGAGGCCTAAATCTAATCTGACAAAGTTTGTCCAGCTAGATTAAGGTGAATTTTCAGCTGCAAATGCAGCTGGTTATGTTTGGCTCAAAATGCAGGTCAAGGTAACCAGCTAAAATTATTCTGCTATTCTACCTACTCAGCTGTTTTTTGAAAATTGACTTGATGGGATCAATTTTCAAAACAGTGCCAAGCAATGAAGTTAGCCAGCTATGTGATAACCTGTTAAGATGAAGTAAGATATCAGCCACAGTGAAAATGACCAGCTTTGAGCAAGTTGTTTCTTGTGCTCAGGGATAGCATGACAGTTAGAGGGTTAGAGCTGAAAATTAGGTCTGTGCATTGAAAAAACATATAGTTTTGTACCTTTATATAGTTTCAGGTTTAAGTTGTTTACATTGTTTTGTTTTCATTGTGTCTCTGGTTTTATTTGCTTAGTTTTAGTGTGTGTTATATTTTTACTTATGCCTCATGTTTTTATAATGTTTATACATGTACTTTAATGATTATATTGTTGTTTATAATCTCTGGTTATTGTCCACCACTTCAGATGGATGTTGGTAAGGGAAGTGGTTCATAACAAATTAGAATTAAGCAAATACATTAATGAATAAATACATTTGAGGCCTTTGCAAATAGCACACATTGAAATGCTTTCAGCTAAAACAACATAAATACTATTTGTTAGATTTTTGTGTCATTCCAGATGAGAAATAACACAAAAAGATACAGAACAGTTTCAATTATCCGACCATCGCTGATCTGACCATCCAGCATATCAGACAGACCCCTGGTGATGTCACAACGTTGCTGTTAAGAAGTGTGCAGCTTCTCTTTCTATTTTCTGGCATAGCACTGAAGGAAGTTTTGCACCTGAGACAATTAGTTTCGAACCCGAGGCCCTCTTTTTACTGCAAACAGCACCATTGTGACCCGGAGTTACCACTGTTTTCTGTATTACCTGATTTTTCACTTATCCGACAATGGGCCAGTCCCGTTTACGTCGGATAATTGAGACTAAACTGTATAACAAATATTGTGGATGTTTTCATCTTATTTTAAAATTATAACACATCCATGCTGAAAATCAGAGCTAGCCAGCAAACTTCTTCTCCCTGACCCAACCTTACCCTCAGAACCATTCAGTCTTTGAGCAGCTGAAGATAGCTGTATAGTGTTGGGAACATTTTCAGCTGTTATCTAGCTGCTTTTTATTGCTGACTAATGGGGATAGTTACTAAACTACGAAAAATTCAATTTTACAGCAGTCCAATGTATGGCACAAGTAATTAACTTGCAGTCTCCCTCAGTACCAAAAGTTAGAGATTCATGCATAAATTGAAATTTACTTTGCTGCAGCCAGGAACATTATATATATTCCTAGCTGAATTTATGCAAAAACACTGGATCCAAAGTCAGGTCCACTATCTTTTAAAGGGATTGGTTGTATACAAAACAACCTGGTCATTACCTCTCTCCCCCACCCCCAAGCATCCACTAATCCACCAGCCCTCTCATCCTTTAATCCCTCCAACATGCACCCCTCCAACAGGAATGCCCCCATCAAGCTCCCCTCCCCCCAAAACACATAGAAAGTTTGGGCGTTAGATCTAACAGCTGGTTAGCAGCAGCTGAACATCTGGACACAGTTACCTGGTGACGATGAACTTGTTAACTTTCCCAATACGCAGCTATTTGAAAATCTACCTTAAACATTTTTGACAAAGGTACGAAAAATGGAAACAAGGGGTGTGCACAGGGAAGAAAATTGGGGTTTGTTTTCTATTTATTTGCATTTTTTCCCAATTTTAACATTTGTTTGGTTTGTTTCACTCATTTGTTGGTAAAACAGATTTTCAACACACATTAGAACTTTTCAGCACATGATAATTCATAGGTGAACATGCATTAACTGAGTTAGTGCACAATAATGAGTCAATATTTAAACCAGCGGATGGCATTTCTTTTCCACATCAGCTGCACTATTTAAATATATACCCTATAGTTGCTGCCAGCTGCTCTCCGGATATCTGCACTAAATATCCTTTTACTCAACTGATGCCATTATCTGGATTGTCTTCCAATATCAATACCCAGCTCCAAATCAATTATCAATTCCTCTTACAAATAACATTTATGTTAGCAGTACTGGATCTATCGAATGTGCATGTCACCACTACTGTGGCTCAATATATCAAGCCAAACTTTGCTTAGAGTGGGCATGTATTCGTCAGTGATCCAACTTTTATCATTTTTTCAGAAATTTTTTTTAACTTCAAATCTATCTAATATCAACACTTATTTTCAAAATTCAAGCTTCAAATTTCAAACTTTAGATAATTAGCTTGAAAGCTTTTTCTCCATACTCAATTTACAAATGGATGTGGTATTCATTAATAAACCTATAATAGCTTTTTCTAGAGCTAGAAATATTGGAGAATTATTATTAAGGAAAAAGAGGAGAGAAGAGGTGAAGAGAGATGAGGTACCCCATCACAGCTGCTGTGGCCATTGTCAATGGTGTTCTCAGACTCTGGTTGGACCTACATGGACGGATCCACAAGTCATAAAGTCTTGCTGGACTACTGATTGTTCAACCTCAATGGTAGTATATATTGTTCAATGCCCATGTGATAAGATCTACATTGGTAGAAGCAAATGCACAATTAAATTGTGCCTAAATGAATATAAGTCACGTATTTTGACAGCAAAGGTAGAAGCACCTTTGGTGCAGCACTGGATCGAATGTGACCATCGAATCTCGGAGAATTATTGATTGTATTACAGTAGGGTGGGAGGGAGGCAATATGGAGAAATTACTAAATTTTAGAGAACAATATTGGATTTTCTCTTTGAAAGCTGTAAGCCCGGGGGGTTGAATCATGAAATCGAATGGATGTTGCTGCTGTAAATGTATGCCTTGGATAAAGTGATTGGATGATGAAGTCAGTTTCGAGTACGCGATTGGTGCCTTTCTTTTGAACAGCTGATGAGACTTTAACATTGAGCTCATCGTCTTTCCACCAAAACCCATTTCTCCTCTTCCTCCACTTTCTATCTCAGTTGATAACACCCTCATCCTCCCCGTCTCATCTGCCCGCAACCTCGGAGTCATCTTTGACTCCTCCCTCTCCTTCTCTGCGCGTATCCAGCAGATAGCCAAGACCTGTCGCTTCTTCCTCTTTAACATCAGCAAAATTCGCCCTTTCCTCTCTGAACACACTACCCGAACTCTCGTCCACGCTCTCATTACCTCTCGCCTTGACTACTGCAACTTACTCCTCACCGGCCTCCCACTTAGCCATCTATCCCCCCTTCAATCTGTTCAGAACTCTGCTGTACATCTTATATTCCGCTAGAACCGATATACTCATATCACCCCTCTCCTCAGGTCACTTCACTGGCTTCCAATCAGATACCGCATTCAATTCAAGCTTCTCCTTCTTACCTACAAATGCACTTAGTCTGCTGCCCCTCACTACCTCTCTACCCTCATCTCCCCTTACATTCCCGCCCAAAACCTCAGTTCACAGGACAAATCCCTCCTCTCAGTACCCTTCTCCACCACTGCCAACTCCAGGCTCCGCTCATTCTGCCTCGCCTCACCCTATGCTTGGAACAACCTTCCTGAGCCCTTACGCCAAGCCCCCTCCCTGCCCATCTTCAAGTCTTTGCTTAAAGCCCACCTCTTCAATGCTGCGTTCGGCACCTAACTCTTACCGTTCAGGAAATCCAGACTGCCCCAATTTGACTGCCCCTATCGGACTGACTGTTCACTTGTCTTTTAGATTGTAAGCTCTTTGAGCAGGGACTGTCCCTCTATGTTAAATTGTACAGCGCTGCGTAACCCTAGTAGCGCTTTAGAAATGTTAAGTAGTAGTAGTAGTATATAAATACTGAGACACTGCGGCCATTTTAAATTCCGCAGGCTATGAAGATGTTGCCTCTTTGTATAGTGGTACGTGGGACAAGAAGATCTGTCTATAAAGAATGAGTACTGTGTGAGCCTGATGAAGATTTATTGTTTGGGAGAAATCGAGTATGGAGAAAAAGCTTTCAAGCTAAGTATCTGCAGTTTGAAATTTGAAGCTTGAATTTTGAAAATAAATGTTGATATTAGATAGATTTGAAGTTAAAACATTTTTTCTAAAAAAAATGATAAAAGTTGGATCACTGACGAATACATGCCCAGTCTAAGCAAAGCTCGGCTTGATATATTGAGCCACAGTAGTGGTGACATGCGCATTCGATAGATCCAGTACTGCTAACATAAATGTTATTTGTAAGAGGAATTGATAATTGATTTGGAGTTGGGTATTGATATTGGAAGATATAGGAACTCCTTCCATTGAGAAGTTGTGGATACTGCTGAAATTAGATTATCTGGATTGTGGCGTTTTTCAGCACTGGAATCTGAGTACCTGCCTGGATAACTTAAGACAGCTTTTGGACAGCACAAACTAGATTTTTTTTTTGTTACATTTGTACCCTGTGCTTTCCCACTCATGGCAGGCTCAATGCAGCTTACATGGGGCAATGGAGGGTTAAGTGACTTGCCCAGAGTCACAAGGAGCTGCCTGTGCCTGAAGTGGGAATTGAACTCAGTTTCTCAGGACCAAAGTCCACCACCCTAACCACTAGGCCACTCCTCCACTAGTTTACTAGTGACGAGGTCTCTAGAAGAAGCCGTTAGCGAAATGGATCACTGTCAGGACCTCAACCAACCTCCATGAAGGATTTACAATGCTGTATTACTAGTTATGATGTTCACGATTGATATCACAGTTCAAAGACTGGATTGAACAATGCTGCCAACTCTTTACAAGACACAAATCAGTGTCCTAAGTTAAGTGTGATTTTTTTCTTATTTTTGGATATATTACATGTTTGCTAGTTTGATAGTTCAGTTTGATGGGACTTAAAGATTTGAATGTTTTTTGACACTATGAAACTATTTGGAGGTTTTTGACCTATGATTACATTTTGACTGAGCACAATGTTGACTGGCTATATTCTAACTTGAGCCTCAGTATCATTGATGGCAGTCTTTATGAGGTCTTTTCTCCTTATTTTTAAATAAAAAGAACAAAAATAAAGAAAAAGGGAAAAAAGAAAATAAGCGAATGTGGTTTTTCCTGTAATTTTCCATATACACACCAGTGCATACTTTAGACACTTTCTAATTTCAATTAGTGTTATAGATCTTTTTTTTTTGTTAAAGAGGGAATTGAGTCAAATAAAATAGACATTCCACATGAAACAGATAGCAGCATGGAATCATTATGGATAGAAATTCTATGTGTGAAGGGAAGGAGTATTCTTGTAGGGCAGTACTACCGTCTGCCGGGACAGAACAAACAGACAGATGAAGAAATGTTTACAGAGATTAGGAAAGCTGGCAAATTGGGCAACGCTATAATAATGGGTGATTTCAATTAACCTGATATTGGCTGGATAAATGTTACATCAGGGAGTGCCAGGGAGATAACATTTCTAGATGTACCTGAAGATTGGAGGGTGGCCAATGTGACAACAATTTTTAAAAAGGGTTCTAGAGGTAATCGGGGAAATTACAGATTGGCAAGCCTGATGTCGATGCCGGGCAAAATAGTGTAAACTATTATAAAGAATAAAATTACAGAACACATAGGCAAACATGGTTTAATGAGACAGAGTCAGCATGGGTTCAGCTGAGCGAAGTCTTGCTTCACCAATATGCTTTATTTCTTTGAAGGCATGAATAAACATGTGGATAAAGGTTAGCTGGTTGATGTAGTATATCTAGATTTTCAGAAAGTTTTTAATAAAGTTCCTCATGAGAGACTCCTGAGAAAATTAAAGAGTCAGAGGCAAGGTTCTGTTGTGGATTAGGATTTGGTTACTGGCCAGAAAACAGAGGGTAGGGTTAAACGGTCATTTCTCTCAATGAGGAGGATGAACAGTGGAGTGCTGCAGGGATCTATATTGAGACAGGTGCTATTTAACAAATTTATAAATGATATGGAAATCGGAATGACGTGAGATAATTAAATTTGCAGCTGATACAAAACTATGCAAGGTTATTAAACACGAGAGGAGTGCGAAATATTTCAGGAAAACCTTAGGAAATTGGAAGACTGGGCATCCAAAAGGCAGATGAAATTTATTGTGGACAAATGTAAGGTGATGTACATTGGAAAGAATAATCCGAATGATAGTTACCTGATGCTAGGGTCCACTTTGGGGATCAACACTCAAGAAAAAGATTTAGGTGTCATTGTAGATAATAAGCTGAAATCTTTTGCTCAGTGTGTGGCGGTGGCCAAAAAAGCAAACAGAACGCTAGGAATTATTAGGAAAGGGATGGTGAATAAGACCAAAAATACTATAATGCCTTTTGTATTGCTCCATGGTACTTGTTACCTGGCTTGGCCACTGTTTGGAAAACAGGATACTGGGCTAGATGTGCCCTCTGCCAGCATTCAACCCAGATATTGAATGCCAGGCTGCCGGTGTTCAACCCAGATATTCAATGCCGGGCTGTTTCAATGCCGGCTAGTGCTTGAGTGGTTAAGTCGATATTCAGACTTAATTGGTCATAGCTTAGCAGGCAAAGATAGCCCTGCTTTTTATACGGCCTTATTTAGCTTCTAAGCCTGACCGGTTAAGTTTCAAATACTGGGACTTTAACTGGTCACAGTCCCAGAACGCCCCTAACATCACCTGCTTTATTTTGGTTCTAACTAGGCATTTTCAGCAATGATAACCCATTAAATGCACCTGAAAATGACTGGCTATCCATCCACCAACTCACTATAACAAACTTGGATTCAAAGTAAATTTATCTTTTCTATTTATACACTTAAAAGTGTTATACAATATTTTAAAGTGTTTAGAATGTGCTCAGACCATACTGTTTACACCCATTATATCCCCAAGAGGAATATGTGGTGGTGTCACAATGGAACCATCATTGCACATACGATGTTCCACCTCCTAATTGTGTATGTACATACAGCTGAGCCTAAATAGATCTTCACCACCAATATATACATATATCTATGATGAATATAAATCATAAACTACTCAAATTGGATGCTATTAAGCTTAAGCTCATGCCTCTACCCATAAAAAATGCATACAATACAGCATTTCTTTGAACCTCAAGGATATATATATATATATATATATATATATATATATATATATCCACACAGTTATTACACTTCCCTTGGGGTATATTGTGCTCGTGCTTGTGCTTCATTAAAATTACATATCAATCATCCGTTCCATTCTTGCCATCACAATAACTACTCCCTTTAACTCTGGCCGAGTTTCAAAAATCTTCATCAGAAAGGGAAACTGCAAGTAAATAAAACTCATTTACAAGCAAGCCACACATACAGGATAAAGTATACATTCGCAACGTGTCAAACATACTCAATATTTGAAAGCAAAATAAAATAACTTTATTTTGCTTTAAAATGTATCCATCCACCAAGACATGAGTTAATCGGTCGGCAGTCATTCCCAGCCAGTTAACTCGTGCTGAATATCAGCTTTGGGAAAATGCTTAATAAATAGAGCCCTTAAACTGGGGACAATATCTGAAATTTCAGCTCTTTTCATTAGTAATGCTCTGTTTATGGTAGATTTGGTAAGACTCTTTACAGGATAAAGAGCTGTCTACAACCCCTACAAGACTCTGTTAAACTAGTTTCAGTAAATAGCATGCGCATGGGTTTTCTTGGTTCTCCTGCAGCATGACTTTTGTAGACAGGGGTACACAACCTGTGCTGTAATTTCTTTTCTTCGAGTGAATGAGGGCTGATTAAGGACCCACTTGGTCTTTTCCCCCATAAAAGCCGTATCTGGAAATTAAACAGTTCCTGAAAATAGAAAAAATAAGAAATTATAGAACAGCATTAGATATATTTCTATCCCAAAGTTCCCTTCTTCAGAACAAAATACTTCAGAAGGAAAACAGCTTCACTTACCCCTGAAATTGTTATTGATCAAGAGGGGTCTATATTGAAATCTTTTATGTGCTAGAAAATTGGCTTTAATTGTAATTTTAATTGGATGCTTTAGGGTGAATCGAGGCTTGTACTGATGCCAGTACTCCGATGAATGCCAGCATCTATAGTGACCCCATACTCAATGGGCCAGATTCGGTCAACGACGCCCACAGTTAGGCGCTATTATGATCTGTGCTAAGATAATATTCTGTAAATGATGCTCTGCACAGAGCGCCCTTTACAGAATATTAACTCGGCAAGCTTCTCGTGCTTAACTTTGGGTGTGAGCCCTTATGCCTGCCAAAAGCTGGCGTAAGTGCTCAGACCCAAGTGTTGGAAGTTAGGCACACAAATGTAGGTATTCTATAACATCATATCCCAACCAAGTCCTCTCTCATTTAGGGCCCTGTTTACTAAGGTGCCCTAAATGAGAGAGGTGCTCTTTAATTGGCTCCTGTTGAGCATGTAGTTTCTCAAGATCCAGCATTGAGAGGCAATCTGTGCTTGTTGAATTACTTATCAACTCCCACATAAAAAATGAGAAATAGCAAGGTTTGTTCCATCCCTTCCAAAAGTCCAGAGTCACTATTTACATGACCAAGAAGGATTAAAGGGGGGGGGGGGGGAGTTATCAATATGGCCTACCATTAAGAAGGTTATTTTACTATTTACCCTAGTTATTTGTAACTAAATCTTATTACAGAAAATGGGACCTGGGCTAAAACAGCACAAGTGATAACATAACATGTCTTAACGATAGCAAATGCTAGGAACTTCACCCTTTATATGGGTGTTTTCCAACATTTACATGTGTACATACCACCACATCTATGTGTAACACCCTGACAGAAGCCACTCTTCCCTGGATTCTATATAGCACGACTAGAGATCCGCAACAAAATCCAGGCATATTCTATAACAGTATGAGTAAGTTAATTAACATAATGGACATAACATAACTCTTCCGCTCTACGATTTCCGATCGTGTCTGTTCCACGTGAACCTTATTTTATCACAGCATCACCTTGTATTTGTTCATACCGGAGTCGGCGAATGCCTCTCTGGCACTATATAAGCCACATTGAGCCTGCAAATAGGTGGGAAAATGTGGGATAGAAATGTAACAAATAAAATAAATAAGTAATCAGTGTTGATAATAGCACTTAACAAGCAATAATAAGCACTAATTGGTCATAATTAGAATTTATACGCACAACTCGCTAAGCATATTCTGTAATAAACTGCACCTAAATTCTAATGTGTACAGTTGAAAAGAAGTTTGGCTATGGGTGGGGAAATGGGCAGTTCATGGACGGTTCAAAATTTATACGTGTAGCTATAGAATATGGCCCAGTACGTGTAAATCTATGCACGGGGATTTACGCCACATTTTCGTTGGTGTAAATGGAGGCGTGTAGTTTTAGGAGCTGGGATATCAACTAAGCCTATTCTATATTCCGCGCCTACATCTAGGTGCCACTTATAGAATACGCTTAGGCGAAAATGTTTACCACACAATTTTTTAGGCACCTTATATAGAATCTAGCCCTCTGTATGTAAAATGGCTGTTCCCATTGCACATGCCAGCAATTGCAGATCCCAGCAAATACACAGGTACTCCTGCAGCTCCTGACACATACTGTATTTGACAAAAGACTGCATTCAACAAGCCTTTTGTAAAATATCTGTCTGGGAAATTTTGAATGTCTCAACTTGGACATCCCTTTTCTGACATAGATGTCCAATGCTCATTGGGTCTTGTTATGGACTTAGTGAATGGAGGAAGCTTTAGTAGGATGTAAATTGAATTTTGTTCTAGTGAGTTAGAGACAAAAAGCTCTGTACATTCAGTTCAATCTGCTGAGCAATCTCTTCCCAGTAATTATTTATTAGCTCTGTGTTCAGCTGAATTAGAGGATGCTCCTGTTTGAATTTGGGCACCATGCACCTTACAAAAAAAAAAAAAAAAGATTGAGGAAATGACTGACTAACATCTCAAGTTGGCCAATAGTTTCAGTGTTTGTTGTGCTCACTTTAGAGAGCAGCCCTCACTGTTTAACTTCTAAACAAGGTAGGAGACTGGCTGTTCTCTGTTACTAATTTACCAATACATATAGCAGCAAACTCTCACCAGTTTTAATAAATCATTCTCTCACAGTGACAAATTCTTTGAAGTATGTCAAATAAACCATAAAAAGAACCCCCTCTCCCCACATAAAATTCTTGAAATGAAAGCAACAAATGTGTTAGTTTACAAGTAGGTGTCCGTGAAGGACTGGTATCACTGGTCAGTTTTAAGTATTGATCGTGTAGGTGCTGTGGGACTCTTCTGAATCCTAGCCTTAATCCTGACCAGCACCAAACTTCGGTCCTAAACCTGGATCTCTGGTGAACAGTAGAAACACCAATTGGCAGAAAAAAAAAAAATCATGAAAACTAAATTTTATTATATTCTTGGGACCCCCCCCCCCCCAAAAAAAAAAAATGTTTTAATTCCTTTTTTTTTTTTTCTTTTGCCATGGAATTTGATGCTAAATATATTTGGTGGAGTGGCTGAAAGACAGAGTAATTCTTTTCCACTTCACTTGCAAAAAAAATGTTCTGCTTTTCTTGTAAACTGCAAAATGCTGCAGGATTGGTGATGAAGCCAGTTTCCCGTCTCTTAATTCTCCCATCAGTGTGCAGCATTTTTGCAATGTTCTGAAATTTTAGCAAACCCATTTATGACATTTTACATTCTGAAATACTCACTGAGTGCAGTCCAAGAATGAAGTTTTATGACACAAAAGACAGTACACACCAGGAGAGCTGATCAAATGACAGAGGGGTGTGATTTTAAAAAGTTTGAACTCATTTTTATTTAGAGGGTTTTTTGGGGGTTTTGTTTTTTGTTTTTTTTTTTAGAATCAAAAGGATGGGAAAGAAGGGAACTCGTTAGAAAAGTGAATCTGTAAATTCCAAGTCTGGTTGAATCTTTTCTGATGTTTGCTGGAAAACATAGGCCTGAGCAGATCTGTTTCTGGGTCAGCGGGATCCTTGGAAAGGAAGTGGTAAAGATAGGAAGGGACGTGAGGAAGAGCAAAGCGTGACTATGAGAAAAGACAGCAAAAACGTACTTCCGAGTAAACTGAGTGAAACTTAGGACAAAACTAGTATAAATGGGGGGGGGGGGGGGGGTAGAGATGAGACAGGAAGGGGTCAGTGGAAACCAGAATAAATGACATAAAAGAGATAATTTGAAAAGGGGTTGCCTAGTTTTAAGTGGCAGGAACACATGCAAATACATATAAACTATAGTATTAACAAACTGATTAACATGTAGGCACAAACATTTACAACAGCCATAAAGCTGGTGTAGTGATCGTGCCTTAAATGTAAGCTCATTTTCTGCCACTCGAACTAGGATTCTATATAGGAAAGTAAGAGAGTCTTTTACTAAGGCACACTCACATTTTTGGCGTGCGCTAAAATTGTGGGCGCTAAATGTTACAGATGTCTATGCATTTCTATGGGCGTCTCTAACATTTAGTGCGCCCACAATGTTAGCGCGTTCTAAAAATCATGAGTGTGCCTTAGTAAAAGACACCCTTAGTGCCTCCTTTTCTTTATTGAATATGTGCCTGCTTACTTTCTTATCCTAAGCACAGTGGCGTAGCTAGGGGGGGATGCCAGGGGAGCGGCTGCTCCCCCAAACGGAGTTCTGCCGGTATCGGCACCTATTTTTTTCTCAACATGTTGCATTGAAAATGTGTGCCGGCGCCAGCAGAAGTCTGCTCTCATGCCGCTTTCGCTCCCCCCGCGCTGCCAATCTGGCTCCGCTTCTGCCTAAGCACCTTGTTATAGTATTACCCTCAGGGTACACTTAGAAGTAGCCTGCACTGAAACAGACTGCAAATTCCAATTCCTATTGACTGGTGGTCATTTACTTTTTTTGAACTTGCTTTCTCTAAGGTATTGAGTTGGCAGCAGCAGCAGAAGCCAGGTACAGCAGCAAATCAGTTGATGATTTACGTTCCACTTCCATTTACACCCAATGCTGCTTGTTAAGATGTTTTAATGTGTATTGTTTTGCCTTTGTAAGTGGTGTGCTATTCCATAATGTATATTGTTATTTGAATATGTTTTCTGCAGTGATTGTCTATTGCCTATGTTTGCTTTTTCCCTGCAATACAAATTTCTTCAAAACAGCGGTAAATAAATTCTAGTAAATAAATAGGTTGCTTAGATTGATAAAGAAAGTCCAAGGCAGGAAGTTCAAATTTTGCTATGTATTTTACAAAAGGGTCACTGATCATGAAGCCTTTAGTAAAATATCTATATATAACACCATATCTATAAATATCTATATATAACACCAAATATATGTACTTGGCTATATGTACAGAAGGAACAGCCATTTTACAAAAATCATGTGCCAAGAAAAGAGCAGCATTACTTGGGGCTTAGTACATGGAAGAAGCAGTGTGTGCAAGTTCCAGCATTTAAGGGGATCTTTATTAAAGTGCAGTAAAAGATGAGCTTTTACTGCACCTTAACTTCCCATGGAAGTGACTAACCTGTGGCAGCTCAGTATAGCAAATTATATGAATAATGCTGCTTGCAATCCAGGGGCGTAGCCAGAGAACAGATTTTGGGTGGGCCTAGGCCAGAAGTGGGTGAGCACCAAGTGTTCTCCCCCACCCCACCCCCCAACCACCACCCAAAAAATCTCAGCTGGCGGGAAAACGCTTCTTTCCACCTTGGCCGTCTGCAGCAGGCATGCACTGAAAACTGAGCATGCGCAGGTGCCAGTATCGTGGAGAGTAGCATTTTCGTTACCATCATGGGGAAGTATTGAGCTGGCTGAGTTCGGGATCCCCACCAAATACCATGAAATGTGTGCTACTGTTGGGTGGGCCTGAGCCCTAAGTGGGTGGGCTCCAGCCCACCCATGCCCACCTGTAGCTACGCCACTGTTGCAATCAACCTCATAAGCAGTGTTATTCACACTGCCCAGGAACTTCCAGGTGCTAAGTCACAGACTTATGCTTCCAGGACACTTCTTAAAGGAGCCGGCCAAACTCCGGATGCTCCTCAAATACAACCCTCTCCCAATGATCCCATCCCCATAACCCCCCTCCCTATGCTACCACCTGAATACAACCCCCTCCTGATGCTCCCTTGTCTGAAGCACCGCCACACTCCCATAGGCCCGCCTCCAGGTGGATTCGGGGCAGGAGTGACTGGGGAGCAATCCCTAGTCACGCCTGCCCCTTGCTAGCCTCAGGGTTCAAAATAGTGCTGGTGACTCCAGTGGTAGTCTCGTGGCACTGTCACTAGGGGTCAAGCTGCCAATCACAAACACACAGAGAACCAACACAGATATAGATATACACACGCATACTAACAAGCCCACTCTTGCACAAGTACGCATTCACACACATATACAAGCATGTACAAATACACACACATACATGCACTGACACACAAACACACATGCTTACATATGAGTATGCACAGACATACCAGCCAACAAAAATAAATATATACTCCAAACAAATATACACACAAAAGGGGGTTGGAAAGAATTCCATGAGTCATGCTCTGCATGCTTTCCCTACTTGTTAGTAGGAGCCTTCTGGAATGACTCCATCTTGTTTTGAAGGTGTGGTCTCCAGAATTGAACCCAATTTTCCAAATGCAGTCTTAGAGATTTACAGAGGCACAATTACCTCCTTTTCCCTGTTGGCCATTCCTCTATCCAAACATCATCCTGGCTTTTGCTGTCACTTTATCTACCAGTTTGATCACTTTAATATTATCAGATGTTACCACCCCTAAAGCTGGCTCTTGTTTCATGTACAGAACTTCACCATCTATGCTATACTACTTCCTTGGGTGTTTGTAGTCAAATGCAGGCTTTAAATTTTAACTGCCAAACCCTAGACTTCAATATCTCAAACACATCCACCTTATTCTAGCACATGCTTTAAAGATGTACCTCTTATTCTTAAGGGCAACAGAAAAGGCAGTGGCAATGGTGATAGGAACATTCCCAGGCCAAGAAGGTCTTTACCTTTTAAGTGAAGAAAACATGTCTATGGAAGGCAAAACAGCATTTCATTCTTCCCATAGTCCTTTTGCTTCTCCAAACACGACAACTTGAAGTCTGGTAAAAGTCAGTCTAGCTCTGAGAAAGAGCTGTCAAAAACTGAAACTAAACAGAAAAGAAAAATGAGAGAAATAAATAAGAGATGTACCTTTTGGATCATTTTTATAATGGTTGCAGTGAGGGCACAGTTACTCCTGTTGGAAGTGCCAGCAGGCATAGCATGGAGATGGTAGCAACTCAAGGGAGAAAAACTAAAATATGCCCCCACATTGCTGCTGATTTTTCAGCTTTGATCCTAAGAAGTTATGTGGAGACAGAGTGGAACAGTTTTTGCAGCACTGATACAGAAAAATCCCTGGGACACGAGTTCTGCCACTGATTCTCTGTGTTGATGGCGGTGATTTGTAAAGGGTTTACACGCTGTCTGCATCAACTCTGATTCCTTCAAAAAGTCTTAGCGAAATGGGAGCCTGTTGGGGTTCGGAGAGCTTGCAGCATGCAGAGATAAGTGTCCTGATAGAGAGTGTTGTTACTCACTGCCATTGCCAGTCATAATAAGTATCAAAATATTTCAAAAAAGAAAAAAAACTTTTTGTATAAATATAGATACAGATTTGGTTGGAAGGGTTTTTTTGTCAATGATTAAGCCAGCCACAAAAAGGGTTCCATCCATATATTGGATGCTGATTGTGAAAATCATGACCCTGTGACAAGCATGAGACTTTTTTCCCCCTTATACCAAATTTGTAGTGAACCAACAATCTACTTTTTTTGTAGTTAAGTGGATCACTTATTTGCAAGTAGACCTCAGTCAATTTATATTTTCTTAAGGTCTTCTACTGATTCTCTGTGTGACATGGGAAAGTCACTCAGTCTAGATGTTTCTTGATTCGGAATGTTTGGCTTTGACATTGGCTTATCCTTCATGCCAGGCCTGAAGTGTGGTTATTGTTTTATAAATGTGCTCAGGTGAAAAGCACTACACAAATATGTAACTATAACAACAAAGAAATGCCACTTGACTGATAGGACTTGCAGCAGAGGTTCCAAGAAGGAACAATTTGGCACCACCAACCAGCAGAAACACAGTTCGTCCCCAGTGACAGATGCTGCCTTTGACATCACAAAAGCAAACCACAGGGTAGAAGAGGCTCATGCTAGTGCCACTGCAACTACCATAGTAACATAGTAGATGATGGCAGAGAAAGACCTGTACGGTCCATTCAGTCTGCCCAAGAAGATAAAATCATATGTGCTACTTTATATGTATACCTGACCTTGATTTGTATCTGCCATTTTCAGGTCACAGACTGTAGAAGTCTGCCCAGCACTAGCCCCGCCTCCCACCGCTGGTGTTGCCACCCAATTTCCGCTAAGCTTCTGAGGATCCATTCCTTCTGAGCAGAATTCCTTTATGTATATCCCACCACTCTCTCCGTGAAAAAATACTTCCTGACATTTTTCTTGAGTCTGCCCCCCTTCAACCTCATTTCATGTCCTCTAGTTCTACCAGACGGCAGTAATAATACACATATAAAGGAGCTCTAAAGGTGCCCCTATTTAATATGTGTGTGTATTCACAGACGCCTAACACTGATAGCAGAGAAGAGGTGTAGTGTTTTATTTTCCTGACACTTCACACTCAGAGGTGTCTAATGTTGTGTGTATCCAAAGTAGTAAAGGAACCAGGACTAGTACATGGGTATGAGGTGAACTAGGTGAAACTTTGGCCTTGGGTCTCTCCAATTCATTTTCAGGCCACTAGTTTCTCACCCATACCATCATAATTAGCCCATTTTCAGCCCTCCAGAACAATCCTGTCAAAAAGCATTATATCTATCTAATCTAGCTCTATATATATCTAGAGGGGGGGGGGGAGGGTTGTGTAACACAAAGTTTATTATTTATGCATTTTACAGGATTCTTCTGGGAGTGCTGGCTTTGGGTTGATGGTCTCATTTTAACATCCATTTACAAGGGTAAATAGGCTATGTAAACGTTTACCGCCCTACCAGTAGGTAAAACTGCATGCTAATTGTTCTTTGAGATTATATGTGGCTGTCAGAATCTATTGTCCTGCTCTGACTGCAGCTGATCTTTGCTGCCCTAGACCAATACCTAGCTTACCTAGTTAAACTGGCCTTGAGAGGAACCCAGAAGTTTCTTTGGGGTCAATATTCAAAGCAATTTACATAGTAACATAGTAGACGACAGCAGATAAAGACCTGTACAGACCTTCCAGTCTGCCCAACAAAATAAACTGATTACATATGGTATGTGATACTTCATATGTATATCTGATCTTGATTTGTCCTTGCCATTTTCAGGGCTTAGATCGTAGACGTCTGCCCAGCACTGACCTTGTTCTAAAATTTCTGAAGTTAATGTCAAAGCCCCTGAAAAGCTCCACTCCAGCCCATCCAAATCTATTCAGGGCACAGACCGTAGAAGTCTGCCTAGCACTGGCCTTGTTCTCTAACTTTTGAAGCCGAATGTGCATTTATCACATGCATTTTTGAATTCTGTTACCATTTTCTTCTCCACCACCTCCAGTGGGAGGACATTCCAGGTATCTACCACCCTCTCCGTGAAAAAGTACCTCCTGACATTATTCCTGAATCTGCCCCCTTTATTTATTTAGATTTTGCTCACACCTTTTTCAGTAGTAGCTCAAGGTGAGTTACATTCAGGTACACTGGATATTTCTCTGTCCCAGGAAGGCTCACAATCTAAGCTTGTACCTAAGGCAATGGAGGGTTAAGTGACTTGCCCAAGATCAGAAGGAGCAACAGTGGGATTTGAACCTGCCACCTCTGGATTGCAAGACCGGTGCTCTAATCACTAGGCTACTCCTCCATGCTGGGGCAGGCTCCTGACTGCTTAAATTACCTGTGAGGGGTTCTCCACTGATATTCAGCAGCACTTAACCGGTTAGTGCCGCTGAATGCCACCACAAGCTGCTAAACTGAAAGCTGGCTATTTTGTGGGTGGTCTAAGAGTGGGAAGGGAAATGGGATTTGATATACCACCTTTCTGAGGTTTTTGCAACTACATTCAAAGGTTTACATATATTCAGGTACTTATTTTGTACCAGAGGTAATGGAGGGTTAAGTGACTTGCCCAGAGTCACAAGGAGCTGCAGTGGGAATCCAACTCAGTTCCCCAGGATCAAAGTCCACTGCACTAACCACTAGGCTACTCCTCCACTCAGCACTAATATTCAGCACTAATATTAGAGTCAGTACTAATATTCATCACTTAACTGCCTAAATTAAACAGCCAAATCAGACCGCATAAATACAGTTCTATCTTTGGGGTCCTTTTACCAAGCCATGTTAAAAAGTAACCATCGCTGGTGTCAGCGCATGGGTTTCCTGCACGCTGAGGCCACTTCTAGTGTGGCGGTAAAATGGCCACCCTGCCATATTTTTTTTGTAATGGCCATGTGATAATTTTCCCATTAGCGTGTGGCCATTAACATGGGAGTCCTTACCACCACCTATTTGGGAGGTAGTAAGGGCTCCTGTGCTAATCATGTAGAAAGCGGTAATGTGCCTGAGCTTCCCAATTAGTGCAGGCATGTTACTCTCAGCCCATGGGCAGGCCTCCCACGCTGGAAAGTAAAAAAATATTTTCCAGCGTGGGATTAGTGCGTGCTAAGTGGAAAACCCTTTTAACATGTGGTAGGCCCACATTAGGCCTACCACGCCTTAGTAAAAGGGCCCCTTTATGAGGTGAAGCTTAGGCAGTTAAGTGCTGAATATCACAATCACATGAGAGATAGCCAGCCACATAAAAATGAATATTCAGTGCCTGTGCTTGGACATGGCCCGGCATTGAATACCCAGAGATATGCCAGTGGCACCTAAAAAAGTGCTCACCACTGCTGGAGGACTATCTACCTCTTTGTTTTTAAATTTATGGCTCTCTTCTAGGATGGAGTTCAAAGGTCATGGTGAGTGTCTGAGACTCCAGGAGGAGGGTGATTTTTGGAGCTACCATGCTAAAAGGGAGCGCTGAAAAGTAACGGAGGGGTTCTTTTACCAAACTTCAGGAAATGTTGGCCTTAGCGTGCCCTTACATGGGTTTTTCCTGAGTGCTAAGGCCTTTTTTTCTGCAATCAGAAAATGGTCAATTTTCTATTTCTTGAATTAATGACCATTCACTAAGGTTGCTAAACTGTAATGTAAGCTCTGATGTTAACATAAGCTTGAAAAAGTCAACTAAAGCACTAACTGTTTATGTACAAATTCAAATTGTCCTTGTGTTCTGAAGACCTCAGCCAGGCAGAGTAGTGGAGCAGCTACTCTCCTATCATCACTGGTCTTCGTTATTTTTTTATTTTTTATATAATTTACTTTCTTGTGACATTTGTTCTCTTTCTTTTTATAAATATACAAAAAATCCCAGTCTATCTTGGTTATGTCGGCTCCGGGGGAATTTTAAATCTGACATGAAATTATGTTTCACCATCCAGCGTTATAATGTCAGCAAGGATGGCAGGAGAACCTTTTTGGGGGTGGATCCTTGATACAGCCGGATGGCGAAACATGATGTCATGTCGGATTTAAAAATCCCCTGGAGCTGACATATCCAAGATAAGTAAAAGAATTTGGAATTACTATTGCCTTTACTATGTTTGAAAATGACCAAAAGTCATACTGGGATTTTTTGTATATTTATAAAAAGAAAGTGAACAAATGTCACAAGAAAGTAAATTATAAAAAAATAAAAAATAACAAAGACCAGTGACCATAGGAGAGTGGCTGCTGGAACTATTGCATGCTACACTGCTCCGCCTGGCTAAGGTCTTCATTCACTAACAGGCAGATGATCAAAAGCAAATGCCGGTGCTAGAGGCTGTTAGTGCCATACAAGCGCTGGCGTTTGCTACCACCCCATGATCAGAGCCCTCGAGTACATGAAACAACGTGCTCGAAGGCTCTTAGTGCAAGTAGCATACAAATGCATGCTAAACAGGGCTCTTAGCGCAAGTAGCCTGCAAAGGCATGCTAATCAGCGCTTAACGCAT
This sequence comes from Microcaecilia unicolor, assembly GCF_901765095.1. Taxonomy (NCBI): domain Eukaryota; kingdom Metazoa; phylum Chordata; class Amphibia; order Gymnophiona; family Siphonopidae; genus Microcaecilia; species Microcaecilia unicolor. The sequence continues at coordinate 239,159,196 of NC_044032.1, read as the reverse complement.
TCATCCCCCATGATCAGCATCCAGCGCGCCAAAGATTGGGTCGCTGGCTGCGACAAACCCTAACGCCAGCTCCGAGCTGGCGTTAGGGTTTGCAGATCATTGGGGAGGAATGGTGAGCCCTGTCCAGCATGCATTTGCATGATGGCATGCCCCCATTCCCCCCTACAGCAAACCTGCCAGCGAAGGCAGTTGAGGATGTCCAAAATTTGGATGTTTCTGTGACAGGGCAGTTGAGGACGTCCAAAATTTGGATGTTTCTGCACTGGGCAGTTAAGGACGTCCAAAATTGGATGTGTCTATGAGAAAGACGTCTTTCTCATAGAAACATCCAATTTTGGACGCACTTAACTGCCCATTGCAGAAACGTCCAAATTTTGGACATCCTCAACTGTCCCGTCGCTATACCTCCGACACCCCCCTTGAAATTTGGCCGTCCCTGCAATAGGGCAGTTGAGGCCGTCCATCTTCCGATTTAAAGATGGACGTCCTGCTCTTTTCATTGGTCTCCAGCCCAGGCCTGTCAAACAAGTGCGGGAGGATTGTGCTGAGCGAATGCTCAAGAACAATTCTCCCACACTTCTACCCCATAATCAGAGATAATTGTGCTGCTTAAATTTGCATGCATTATCTCTGATCATTGGTTTAATAGCGCCCCGCGCTGTTCCAGTGCTATTTTAGAGCGCTGTTTGGAACAGCGCGGGGCTTTTGATCATATGCCTGCTAGGTTGCCATTAGAGTGTGGCCATTAACAAAAATTAGTGCATGAGCTGTTACTGCTACCCGTTTTGTAGCGGGTAAGGGTTCACGTGCAAATTAGTGCACATTAATGTAGACATGCTAACTGATTAGTGCAGAAATGCCCACTCTCTGCCTCCAACACACTCCCTCCATGGGAAAAATTAAAATATATTTTAGCTCGCGGTTTGCATATACAGTTTGGGATCTTACAGTAGGATGCCTGAGCGCATCCTATGGTAAGCTCTTTTAAGCTGTAGTAAGTGCACGCTAGCGCTTACCGCAGCTTAGTAAAAGGACCCTAAGTGTGGACTTAGTTCAGAGAGAATCCCCAAACTCTTTTGTTCCACTGAAGGCTTCACCCCTGTTTGTTAAGAGAAGCTGCGTTGGCGTCCAGGAGAAGACCAGACCTGAGTAGTACGAATTCTGCAACTGAGTCAATGGAGAGCAGCAGCAGGAGCTCTTCAAAAATGTCAGAACAGTATCAGAGGAGAAACCACAGGAGAAGAAAGATCTTTCCCTTGTTCAGGAGAAGCACTTTGTATAATCAAAAGAAAGAATCATCTGCTAAAATTGATTACTGATAAAAGGCATCCCCAAACCTGGTACGATTTCTAAAGCGCTTCCTCTCAAGCCATCAATGTTATACATCTCATCGTAATTTTTTTCCTTGTTGCCAAGTCTTCATTCTCCTATGGTTAAAAAAAACCAAAACCAAAAACACGTATTCTGAGTCTGACAAATAGCCATCACACTACCAGTTTTTTGGCTCAAAAGCAGCCTGCCCCTCACCAGTCCCCTGAAAGAGGCACTGCAGTCAAGTCATCCTGTTGCAGTGCAATTAAATGACACCTGCTGCCAGCAGGAGCCTTCACAAGGCCTTTGAGCAAGCTGCCATCCCAAAGGTATTTTTCCAGGTAAGATGTTCTCATTCTGTACTCTCAGCTTATATCAGTGCTGTGCCAAACATCCATTTAACCACTGGCATCAGGAGAATGAAGCTGGTTATACCAAATGCTCCATAACCCTGAAAGCCCAATATGTTTTTTTTTGTCTTCTGCTTTATCATCTTCATTATTCTCTTCCTCCTCGTCCTAGAAAGTTATAGCACTTCTAGACTTTGGAGAGTCCCAGGTAAACTTCCTCTTCCAATGAAGCCTTTGGAAAGAATTACAATGCAAATAAAATTGTGCAGAAACTGGAGAAGCAGACCAACAAGGCTTAAGTCTAAGCTCTATCATATCAGCCAATCTTATGCAGCCTTAGGCTGGAATATTTTACACATATCCCTTGTTTTCTACACAGCCTTAATCTGCTTAAATGAGAAAGGTACAATGTTAGTTCTACAAACACAATAATCTGCCACAGCGACAACCAGAGATGGAGCTTGACACCAAATTCTACTTCTATAAACCAGAGAAAGGTTTTAGGTGAAAGACGTCTCAGGAGAAAACACTGTCAGGGGTGTTTCTGGATGGTGGAACAGTTTGCTCCAGGAGATTTAAAAAAAAAAAAGTTACAGACACTGTGGGTGTCTTTTACTAAAGCTTAGCTCGAGTTATCTGCAACAGGACCCATTTTATTCCTACGGGCCCTGCTGCAGATAACCCAAGCTAATCTTTAGTAAAAGACCCCCTGTGTGATTCTAGAAGATACTGAAAACCTGGGACTGGATATTCTGCAGCGGCAGTGGATGCTAGACAAAGTCAAAGTGCTGGCAGTGGCACTTCACTTTATCCACAGATTCAGCCTTGCTATATGTTGCTTTTTTGCACACCTAACCTCTGCTTTGAAGTTTCCCATAAGGTCCTTTTAAATATCAGGCCGTTGGTTGTTTGAAGCGTGGGAGGAAATTTATGGAGTATGTAATGGGGAAGGAAATGGGTAAGAGTTGCCTCGATCATATGCACGTTCATTAACCAGGGGCCAGTGGAAGAGTCGGAAGTGAACTGTGGGAGTGGGGTGAAAATCTAAGCTATTGTTTCATTCCTATTTGATTAAATTTATGGAAGAGCCCTGTGTAGTGCAGTCAGAGGGCAATAATAGGTACCCAGGAAACCCCTAACCCTCAAAGACTGGTGTAGCCTAATGGTTAGTGTAGTGGGTTAAAAACCAAGGGAACTGGGTTTGAGTCCCACTGTAACTCCTTGTGACCCCTAGCCAACTCACGTAACACTCCATTGCCTCAGGTACCAAACTTAAGTTATTAGCCCACAAGGGACATAGAAAGTAGCTGAATATAATATATGTAAAACCATTTTGGTTGTACTACAGAAAGGTGGTATACCACATCCATTACTCTTTAGCTTTAATCATTGTGAGGGATCACAGACACAGAGGAAGATGTATGACTATGTACAATCTTGGGGAAGAAAGACTACCTTAAAGCAGTATTTGCTTTGCTCAAGTAATTGGTATAGTTAATTGAAGCACTCCATATATTTCACTATTTGTGGTGAAAGGGTAATAATAATTGTTTGCCTAGACCTTGAAGGGAAATCACTTCCCCTGGAGAGAACGTCCTTTCTTGGAGAGGAGTGTGCATGTGCTAAATGAGAGAGAGAGAGGAGGGGAGAAATGATTAAGATCTACAAAATCCTGAGTGGTGTAGAATGTGTAGAAGTGAATCGATTTTCTACTCTTTCAAAAAGTACAAAGACTAGGGGACACTCAATGAAGTTACACGGAAATACTTTTAAAACAAATAAGAGGAAATATTTTTTTCATTCAACGCATAGTTGAGCTCTGGAACTCATTGCCAGAGGATGTGGTAGCAGCGGTTAGCATATCTGGGTTTAAAAAATGTTTGGATGAGTTCCTGGAGGCAGGGCTGCTGGGGGGGGGGGGGGGGGGGAGAGGGGCAAGATTCCCCTAGGCCGGCCTCCAAGGGGGGCCTGGTGCTGGAGTTTGTCTCTCTCCTGCTCCTGATGGGTCCCGGGTGATCGCGTCCCGACAGGAACAGGAGAGAGAAAACTCAGGTTCCAGGCCTCCCCTTAGAGGCTGGGGAGGAGCAGTCACAGGGCTTCAGGGCCTCTGGTTTGGCTGGTGGGGGTCCTTCTTCCAGCACTGTTCTCCACCACACTGCCTGTCCTGCGGCTGCTTTTCCCCTCACCTCGTGCATGCTTGAGCAAGGGTCATGAAATGATGTTCCAAGGGGTGAGAATCAGGTACAATGTCAGGGAATATTTGTCATGGAAAGGATGATGGATTCCTGGGATGTCTACCTGGAAGAGGTGGTGGAGACAAAAAGGAAAAAACAGGATTCAAATAAGCATGAGAATAGTAACAAAGCATGGAGCAGTGGTTCAGCCCAAAACTGCAGTGGTGTATGCACACTGTGGTATGACCACACCAGCAGTGATATGAGTGTGTGTGTGTGGGGGGGTGGTGGTGGAGATGGGAAGGCGAAGGGGAACCAGGATACTGGATCTGCACAAAGTGGTGGTTACAGCCCTAAACAGCAGTGATAAAATGACATTGGTCTTCCAAGGATGCTGGGATGATGTACGTACATAGAGGCATCAAGGTTGAAACTCCAACTTTTAATGAGCATGAGGAGGCCAGGAGTTTTATAACAGCTTCATTAACCTGGGTGTCTGCAGAAAATTATTATAAAACTGGTAACAGACACAGAAGAGATCCAGATGTTGGCTTAGGTTTTAGTTCTGTAAGAAAGCATTTTAAAGATGTCATAGGTGGCAAACTTGTCTGGAATGTTTTTACGTTTGGGGAGCGTGCCAGGTGCCCTTGACCTGGATTGGCCACTGTCGGTGACAGGATGCTGGGCTAGATGGACCTTTGGTCTTTCCCAGTATGGCACTACTTATGTACTTATGTACTTAAGTGATGCATGATAGGGAGGGGTAAGGAAGACCGTGCCAGGAAATGGGCTGAAAGGTTAGGTAAAAGACATAAAGATGGATTGCATATGGAATTTATATGCACATCTACCTAAAATGGGCATATTTAAACTGGGCAAACTAGATTGGTCATGATGATCTTTCCAGAAAACAATGAAGCAGGAGAAAGACCTCATGTTGTCTTCTTGGTTCAAACAACATATGTTTGAGAAGCAATGGCTTTTTCCAGCACAATGGTCACACTTGTACTTTGAAACAGATCCTGCCTACCAGACCAGAGTACTTTGAAACAGATCCTGCCTACCAGACCAGAAAGGCAGATGAATATTTGGAACAGCCTCTCATTGGAGGGGATCAAGATGAGGATGACATCTGAATTCAAGAAAGCATGAGATCTCTGAGAATGAGTTACTCTTGACTCAGGCATCACCACCAAAACATAGCTGTGTCGAGTCCAAACTTTCATGTCACGAATATCTGTATTTGAGTAGAAGGATTCTATTTTGCCTTTTGACATCAATAAACATTTTAAGGATATATGGTTCTTCATCTTTTTTGCTGTATGCAGACTCTCGAATATATTTTGAACAGGACCTGTGTTTGATCCTGAAAACAATCCCTGGGATGGTCACCTTTCAAGCAGCAATTACCGTTCTTACTTCAGAGGGGGGAGGGGGGAGCCTGAACTGTGGCAGACCTCAGTTCAGACTGGGCTTCACTTATCCTGGAATGATGGTCAGCGTTCCTGTGACCTGAAAGTGCAGTAGCTTGGAAGAGGGACACAACTGCATGGAGGGAAGAGAATGGTGTCTTTTTCAAGAGTGGAGGAGCTGCAGGTTTGGACTGCCAATGGGGGAGATATCTCACCATGGGAGGTAATATCATACAATCTGCTGAAATGGGAACATCTTCTGAAGGAAAATTCTGTTTGTTTGGGGACTTACAGAAACCAGCAGAAACCAGTTCGCTTAAAACCTGATTCTCTGGGATGAGGTCTGAGATTGATGTAGTGAATTCCAAGGTTGAAAAAACATGAAGAGTGTTCGGGAAATCAAGAGAGGAAACTGGAGGAGGTCAAGAGTTTGGAGATGGTAATAATAAAGGAGAGAGAAGCTTTGCAGTGGAAGCCAGAGCATATGGAAAACCGGATGAGAATAACTTCTCTTGTTGCTCCAGTGAAAATGATGCATAAGTACTTTTGTGAGATACTGTCTGTGCCATCTGATAATTTTCTGCCTCTTGTAGGAGCCTAATATTTGTCATTTGGAGAAGCTCGTGGTTCATGAACCTCTGTGGGAGAAGTTATATTGTCTCCAGACTCTTTGAACTTAGCAGGTTTTTTGGAGAGTTCTCTAGAGGTCATCACTGGAAGATCTAGGCTCTTGGTGACTTTTGCTATGAAACATGATGATTATATTTTACATCTTTACTTTTGTCATTTGCATGAACAGTTTCTTGGTTCAGTAGTTCATATATTTCCTGATCTTGCTCCAGTGACAGAAAAGTGAAGAAAAGATTTTTTAGCTCTTCAGGTGAGAATCTTGGCTTTAGGTGCCATATTTATTTTGAAATTACCTGCTAAATGTTTAACTTGTTGTGGTGAAAGGTAAGGGGCTCATTTTCAAAGCATATGGATGTATCAAAATGGCAAAAAAAGTCCATCTGACAAAAACATTGAAACTGCAATTTTGAAACGGCAGAATTTGAACATCCTACATTCCAGGTCATCCAACTAGCAAGGGGGTGTGGTGTGGGCATGTATTGGGTGGGACCAGGGAGGACCACGCATTAGGAAGTCCAACAGCAGGAAGAAAGAAAAAAATGACTGTGAGATGGGCCTTTATTTTTGGACATTATGAGCAAGATGTCTCAATTCTGACTTGGACGCCCTTTCAAAAATGCCCCACCACATCTTTTCTGAACCTAAGCAACTGCTAAACTTTTTGGTGGCAATGGAATTAGAAGCAGTTTTGATAATCTCCCATAGTTAGCATGTACCAGCTGCAAGATCTGTTTGTCTATTCTGTCACTCGCGTTTAATAAGTTCTAGGATGTATTTCCTTTTCCTTCATTGCTAACATTGTTTCCTAGGTTTTTTTTTTTCCTATTTTCTGCTTTTTGAGTGTTTATTGCTTGAATATATATGTAAATACGTGCATAAATAAAACTTTTTTTTTAAAGTGCCTTTAAACTCTGAACCCTCTTTCAGGGATCAGCTGAATAGAAGCATAACACCTTCCCGCTCATTCCATAACAGGTTGTTTAAATTTAAGCACCGTTTGCAGGTTTAAATTTATAGAATACTGTCACTCTTATGGGAAAGTAAATAATTGCAGAGTAGAGGATAGGTAGGGGATCTTTTACTAACCGGCGTCAAGCCCATCATGGGCTTACCACTCGGCAATCTGGAAGTACCTTCAGCCCAACGTGGGCACTGGCAATAGTTCTACCCCCAGCAAATGGCATTTCTGGCACTAGCGGAAATATTTGAAAGATATTTCCGCAGGGAGTTACCCGGTGGTAATTGGGCAGTGCCGCACGCTGGCCGGTTACCGCTGGGTTAGCGCAGGAGCCCTTATCGTCACCTCAGTGTGTGGTGGTAAGTGCTCCCCCTGCATGGCTATTTCTTTTTTCAGCCTTTTTACCAGCTGCTGTAACAAGGCCCTCAGCGAATGGCAAAAATGGCTGCCGCCACTCGTGCAAGGCCCCTTTCACCGCAGCTTAGTAAAAGGGCCCCTAAAATGGCAAAGGGGTGTTTAAAGGATGGGTCATAGGCAGATCACCATTTATGTGGGATTCTTACTGTAAGTTGCATGCATAAATGCCGCGATTCAATGTACCCATTTATGTCAGCCATAGGTGCACTGATGCTGCATTACACTGGAACTCTTCCACACGTGTATTTATAGAATAATCTCACTGCCTGTGCAAATATGACATCTAAATGTTGGGCACAAAATCAAGAGCAGATTGAATAGAAAACCAGACAGTCCAATAGACAAGATCCAATCAAATTCCAATGGTACTTTTATTAGGAAAGACTTAGAAGGGTAGAAAGCTGTGCCCAATTTGGCCAAGTTTTGCCTGAACAAAGGACTACCTCAGGGACTCTCAATTCCAATAACATATAAAAAGCAAACTTGCACCAGAGCTGGCTCTTGATTTTGTGCCGGTCTGGCTCTTGTGAATCAACTGCCTGTGTGTTTTTTAGGACCACCTAAATGCTGGGCCTCATATGTGCAGTTTTGAAAGTCAAATACACTTGCATTGTTTTCCTTTCTCCCATGACCTAAACCAACCCCCAGGAACACATCCTTTTAAGCCAGTTAAAAGAGTGTGAGTGTGTGTTGGGGGGGGGGGGGGGGGGGGGGAGAAGGGAAATTTATCCAAAAGGGTTAGCTTTGCATGTACCATGACAGGAATGAACCTCACTCCTAAACCAGGGTATGTGTATGATCTGTCTCTCAAATTTACTGCTGTGAAATTCTTCATGTGCTCTTACTACTACTACTACTACTACTATTTAGCATTTCTATAGCGCTACAAGGCATACGCAGCGCTGCACAAACATAGAAGAAAGACAGTCCCTGCTCAAAGAGCTTACAATCTAATAGGGGGCAAATTCTCCATGTAGGTTACTTTGGCGTATACCGTGACTGGAATGAACCTCACTCCTATGCCAGGGTATGTGGAGTATGATCTCAGTCTCTCAAATTTACTGGTAACACTTGCCGTAGTATTTGTGTTGTTGGGGGAGCACAATGTTCAATCAGGCCAAACTCTATGAGGAAATTCCAGTCCTCCATGTAATTAGAATTCTGACTAATTAGGCTGGCCTGGTGATTCACTGCAGTGTTCCACTTTGACTTGAAGTACACTTGAATTTGATTCCCAGACCTGATTCTTCCTTCTGGGCCTGGAAAGGGCTGTAGATGCTGTGGATGCAGAGATCATACCATCTGCATGGTGGGAGTGGGGTGGACAGGAAATTCTATCCATAGAACAACACCTATGGGTGGGATTCAGGGAGCATGTGCACTGGGCTAGAAGAGAAAAAATTATCTCTAGCCCTAGCCATCTGGTAGGAATGTGACAAAGCCAAAATGTTTTGGTTCATTTGGCCCTTTTTTTCCACTATTTTTGAATGTTATTTTTGGCTTGTTTCCATATTCATTTCAATAATTATTTTAGAATACACATCAGAACTTTGTAGTGTACACAAATTGTACATGTGTTAATTCATAGGTAAATGAGCTTTAATTCACTTTTCTGTACACTAAAATTATTAGAGGCATGTTAAGAAACCAAATGCATGTTAATGATTGCACAGCCCTAATATCTGGTTAATAGAATAACGACTATTCAGAGACAACCCTACTCTAAATGGCAGAAGACAAGAGTGGAGAAGTTGGACTGGAAATTAATGTTTGGAGAAAAGTAATCGAAGGAAAATACTAAATCTGTACTTTACTATGTTGTGTTTCCAAACCATTACTCCTGAGTTCAGTGAAGCTGTAGAGCTTTAACCTTGAATTGTGTTATTTAGTGTTATTCTCCTGTATGACCCTGCAACATCGATATAAATCTTTACTCCGTGTAAGTGGCAACACTGCCTATGCAAAGATCTCACTCCTTGTCTACAAACTACATTCCTTAGAGTCCACCGAGGTGACAGGAGTCATAAGAGTCTGTTATATATACAAACCCAGGTTTGCAAAAGCGTCTTTTTATTTGCACAAAATAAATGAGTAATGATTTCTCTGCAAATGATATTTAACAGTACTTTGCAAAACAGGTTAGAAACGTTTAGGGACCCAGAAGATAAAATGTCCTAGTGTATGATGTCCCAGCTATGACTAGTGCCTGACAAACTTCAGTGAAGAAAAGTAATTTAAAGAAGAAAGACAGGAGTGTGGTAGCCGTGTTAGTCCACTCTTAAGGTTATCAATAGAAATCAAACAAAATAAAACATGGAAAAGAAAATAAGATGATACCTTTTTTATTGGCCATAACTTAATACATTTCTTGATTAGCTTTCGAAGGTTGCCCTTCTTTGTCAGAAGGGCAACCTTCGAAAGCTAATCAAGAAATGTATTAAGTTATGTCCAATAAAAAAGGTATCATCTTATTTTCTTTTCCATGTTTTATTTTATTTAAGAAGAAAGACATAACCAAAACATAGAAAGGGATGTCAGAGACTGCAGATTCACTAATTGGGTTTCCTTGGAAGGAATGAAGTGGATCTGAGTTTTACTAGACTATTTTTTTAAAATTTTTTTGTTTCATTTGCACACTGCACTTTCCCACTCATGGCAGGCTTACATGGGGCAATGGAGAGTTAAGTAACTTGCCCAGAGTCACAAGGAGCTGCCTGTGCCTGAAGTAGGAATTGAACTCAGTTCCTCAGGACCAAAGTCCATCACCGTAACCACTAGGCCATGCCTCCCTTTAATGTTATGGGCTAATAAGGGGTTAGAGCCCTGGGATGGGCAATAACAGTTGCCTTTCACTTGCTATTGGCCAGGTTCAGGGCACTATCCATAGAAGAGTGGTGGCTGGCGGTCAATGAGGAAATACGAAGGTGGTCAACTCCTATTTTCTTTTAAAAATAGCTCTTAACATTATTTCGACTTCCTAAGAGAGCACAGTGCTTTCAAATTTGGGTACATGAAGTGTTTGAACTTTCAGAAGTTAAAAGCTATTGAGGAAAATAAAGACTTTAAAAAAGGAAATGACTTAGATAGGAAAAAGGACCACATGACTAATCCGAGAACAACTCTTTTCAGATTGGAAGCAATATGATAAACACAATTAGTTAAATTCTTTTTCATTTATAACTTAAGCATGACGGGATTACTGTAATTCCACTGTGTTTATTTGAGGCTGTTCTGTGAAAACAAAATGCACAATTAGTCTCCACTGGACAGAACCAAAGTACTGTTTATCCTTTCATGAGTGCCCACAAAAAAAGCTAACAAATAAATATAAAAAAAGAAGAAAAAAAACAAAACCTTCCAACACACAGTAATATAGCACATGCACCTTGTTGGTTCACCTGAAAAAGCAGTACTAAACTTTTGCTGAACACATGTGCTTGTTTTGAAGTTGAGTAGCTGTATATGTTTCATTAAACAGGGATTTTATTTTATTTTGTTCATTTTTGTGATGTGTGTGTATGCGTGTGTGTTTGTGTGTGTATGTGCGTGCTATTGGCCACATAAAAAGTCTTCCTGTCTTTCCCAGCCCCTGCATTTTATCTCACCCATTAGTGGACTTGAAAGAAGAGCAACCCCCAGTTATTCCTACCAAACTAATGCTCTATTTTGAAATGATGCTGGCTGGCCTGAGGCTGGTGTTAGTTTGGAATATACTACCGGTGGGGAAGAAGTGACTGGGAATCACTCCTGCTTCAATCTGACCAACAGATGGGATAAGACACATAGGGTAGGGGAACTCTGACTAAGCCTGGGGATGAGACTTTTTTTTGGTGTGGTGACATAGAGCAAGTTGGGCCCTTATACTAAAATGCGTTGAGCTCATCGCACTATAACACAGAATTTTAAAGTGCAGCAAGCCTAAATCTGACACTGTATCAAGAAAAGGCATTCCCAGTATTTTTGATTACAGATCATGCTCCAACATTCAGCTTCACAGGCGGTAGCTGCTCAAGGTTGATGTGGAAACACCCAGGGGGCCCTTTTACTAAAGAGTTGGCATGTGACAACAAATTTGCCACGCGCCATTCCAGAACTACTGCCGGGCTACCACAGGAGCCCTGCGGTAGTTCCCACCCCCAGCGCGTGCTATTTCCGGCGGTACAAAAATATTTTCTACTTCTTACTTGGCAGCGCTGCCCAGTTACTGCTGGGTTAGCGTGGGAGCCCTTACCGCCACCTCAATGGATGGCGGTAAGCACTCCCTCACAAAATGGCCGCATGGCACGTGGTTCGCTTACCACATTGTCATATCTTTTCGAGAATAAAAGACAGCCTTCTCCCCGCCGCGGTAAAAGGCGGCCTCAGCATGCATCAAAAACATGTGCTGATGCTAGCGCAGGCCCCCTTTTGCCGCAGCTTGGTAAAAGGACCCCCCTAGTGCCTTCTATTTAGGTGGCAGTAAGTGGTCCTGTGTTAACCAGTTAGCGTGCGGGTAAGGGTAACGGACTAGCTGGTTAAGCTTCTACACCCATTCTGTGCCCATGCCGCTCTCCCTGACAAAAATTCAGTAATGAGCAGTTTAATGCACAGAAACAGACAAACCACCCCAAAACCCCTTAATGCTGTCACGCCGTAGACTGCTTTGTGTCTTACCTGCTCATTAAGAGGCCCTTTTACTAAGCTGTGGTAAAAAATGTTCTTGGTGTGCCCTTTCCCACACACTGAGGCCATTTTTACTGCAGCTATAAGAGTGTCTTTTTTCTATTAATGGCCATACACTAACATTAGCACACAGTCATTTTATTTATATTTTGCTCACACTTTTTTCAACAGTAGCTCAAGATGAGTTACATTCAGGTACATTGGATATTTTTCTGTCCCAGGAGGACTCACAATCTAAGTTTGTACCTGAGGCAATGGAGGATTAAGTGACTTGTAGTCACAAGGAGCAGCAGCAGAATTTGAACCAGCCACCTCTGGATTGCAAGAGCAGTGCTCTAACCACTAGACCACTCCTCCATTCAATTAAGTGTGTGTGCACTTACTGCCACTCACTTTGTAGGTGTTAAGAGCTCACACACTATTAGTGTATATTTGTGGCAATCTAACTGTGCTAATTCATTAGTGCAGGAAGGCCCAGCCTGTGCACATTTGGAAGTTACCACAGGACAGACAACCAAATAGCGGCAGCGATCCAAGGAATGGGAAATGATATACCTCCTTTCTGTGGTATTTTGCAACTACATTCAAAGCAGTTTACATATATATGGGTACTTATTTTGTACCTGGGGCAATGGAGGGTTAAGTGACTTGCCCACAGTCACAAGGAAGGACAAACACAGCAAGAGTATATCCAAATGTCAACTTTAATGGAAAGAGGACCCCACCTGGCCAAGTTTCAGAAAAACCTTCGTCAGGGTGGGGGAGTCACATTGGTTTCCATAATACATTCACAGATTGAAAGCATGTACTGCAATGCCTACATAGAAAAAACTCTTGTCCAATTGCAAATGTCAGTAACCACCAAGTCTCCAGCCCAAATTTTAAAAAATCACAGGACACCAGAGCGCATCCCAAAGCCATTTTAAGCTGCGTTAGCACCTAGCATAGCTTAGTGAAAGGGCCTCTAATTGCTTAATACTGTTTAGGATAAAGGTCCCAGTGAGTTCCTTTCAAAATGAAACGAAAGCAAAAAGTAAAGAAATTTTATTCATTTTGAAAATGAAATAGAGCAAAATGGGACACATGATTGATATTTCTTTCTTTTTCAATGAAAGCACACCTAGCACCTAGATATTATTCTCTTGCTTTCTAATAAGAAATTTGAACTTCTGTTTCTCCCAAAGTGAAGGTTTATAGTTTTTTTTCCCCTGAAGGGGGTTTGTAGTTGAAAAGAACATGAAGAGGTAGGTTGAAAGAAGGGGGGAAACAGATGAGCTCTGGGTACGAAGGAGAGGAAGGAGTGAGATGAGGCCGAGAGGAAGATGAGGGGAGGGGTAGAGGAGGCAAGAGAAGAGATAAAGGAGGAAGGATGGTGCAGGAGAAGAATATAAAAATTACCATACTGGGTCAAACCAAAGGTCCATCAAGCCCAGTATCCTGTTGCCAACAATAGTTAATACCGGTCACAAGTATCTGGCAGGAAGAGAGCAATACATCAGAGGTGGAAAACGTTGAGTGTTGGGAGAGAAAAGATGCGGATGAGAAGGAAAGGAGCAAGGGGTGTGAGGCAAAGAGGGGAGTTACATAAGTACATAAGTACATAAGTGTTGCCATACTGGGACAGACCAAAGGTCCATCAAGCCCAGCATCCTGTTTCCAACAGTGGCCAATCCAGGTCACAAATACCCGGCAAGATCCCAAAAATGTACACAACATTTTATACTGCTTATCACAGAAATAGTGGATTTTCCCCAAGTCCATTTAATAATGGTCTATAGACTTTTCCTTTAGGAAGCTGTCCAAGCCTTTTTTAAACTCTGCTAAGCTAACCACCTTTACCACATTTTCTGGCAGAGTTGAATTACACGTTGACTGAAGAAAACTTTTCTCTGATCTGTTTTAAATTTACTATTTTGTAGCTAGTATTTTTGGAAAGCATAAACAGACGCTTTACATCTACCCGTTCAACTCCACTCATTATTGAGAATGGAAACAAAAGAAATGGGATATAGGAATGAAATAAGCAAAGAAGTAAGGTGATTTAGCAGAGGGGGGAAATGAGTAGAGCGACTGAGAAAATAAAATGGGTGATAGAAGGAATATTAGAAATGAAAGGGGGCAGGAAAATGAATAAATAAGCAAAAACTAAAGAAATGAATACTGGAAACTGATAGATATGTGTATTTGTGTGTAAGAGAGATAAAGCAGTGTTGTTGCCATATTTCTAGGTGCTAGCTCTGTGGGTTCCAGTGAGCAAGCACCTACCAGGGAGGGGCAATTTGTATTGTGTTAGGCACCCCCAATCATTTTGAAATGTTGGTGGCTAAGACCATATTAGTCCACCTGAATGCACCAAAATAAAGGTTATTAATTAAAAAGTACAAAAAAACATGAAGTGATACTTTCTTGGACTAGCTTTCAGGTACCAACACCTCTTTTCCAAAGGTCAGAGCAGAATGAGCAAAAGATGGAAAAACTAGATACTAGAAGTAGGATTCACTCACTCTATAGTATAGTCTTCTTTTGTTCAATTTGTTCTGACTGTGGAGGTGTATGTGTGTGTGTGTGTGTGTGTGTGGGGGGGGGGGGGGGGGGGGGGGGGTTAGTCAAGAGGTGTATTAAGAGCTTGCCCAGTGGCTCAGATGTTGTTTGTCCTTGTGACAGGTTCCTGGCTCAGTTCCTGAGTCAGGACTTCTGCTGCTCGTCAGCTGGGGATGTTGCAAAGGTAGCACTGAGATCCACATGGAGTGGGAAGGGGGAGGGGAGTTGTGGCCATTGCATGAAGTGATGCCTAGATGGTCAATTAGGAGCTCGTGGTTGTCAGGTTCTAAAGGCAGACATGTGACATGTCCTCTGGCCCAGGATGATCCTTACAGTAGTCCAACTAAAGTGTGCATGTTGGGAGAGATATGGAGGGATATACAATGGGGGCAATAATCCCCAAATAGTACAAATGAAGGCTCATGGTACCAGATACTAACCTGATTCTGAGTGAGCTAGGAGGAGGCAGAGTCAGTGCAAGGGTATCAGGTGCCCAAGGAAATCTTTAGTCTTGCACTCCTTTCAATTAACTTCAAGGCCCAAAGGCACCCCTTCTAAGATTTTGATCTATTTAACAATCCTGATCATCTAATGTCACACTTCCCAGAACAAGCCTGTTAAAATGCTTAATCTGACATCACACATTTAAACATTAATATATCTAATAAGGGCAATTTTCAAAAGCCATTTTACTTGGGGAAACGGGCTATGTGGAAAGAGTACAGGCCAAGTGTGTGTGAGTCTTAGGACTATTGCTTTGCTTTTACCTCAGGTGGTTTTTACAACCCCTCCCCCCTCACCAAAACTGCTGCCCTAGGTGGCTGCCTACTTCTGTCTAATGGCTGAGCAAGTCCTGGGAACACGAAAAAAAAAAAAGAAATGAATTGTTAGTTGAATGAAAAGGTACACTGAAGAAAAGATGTCCTTAAGTGAGTATATCCATTTTGGGTGCCTTGGGTGAGGGTGGGAGGGGGGTAAGGGGGATCCCATTTCACCATCTCATTCCTTGCCTCAGGCAGCAGAATGCCTTGAGCTGTCCCTATCTCTAAGACCACTATATTCAATATCAGTGGCACAGAAGCTTCCCAAAAGGTTGTGTGCAGGAGCAGTCAGGTGGTTCCAGCAGCAGGCCAAGAACCAGAGAAGAAAAGGCTAGATGATGTACAAAACACACAAATTTTAACTAAAACATCCAAGGACCCGACGCAAATCGTGTTTCTGCCAACAATGGACAAGCGTTTGAACAGACATTGATTGCTATTTGAGAAATAATGAGTATACTTTGGGAATGTTTGTCTACCTTTCTTGCTAGATGTAAGAAATAAAGTGTTAGAGGACATCCATTTATAAGACTCCAGAAGCAGGCCGTTGTGGCCGAAACACGACTTGCATCGGGACTTTGGATGTTTTAATTCAAATTTGTGTGTTTTGTACATCATCTAGCCTTTTCTTTTTTGGTGTCACCTTTGTTGTATTTGCTATATTGCTTTTTGCGAGGGACTTTGTTCTGCTGTTTTGAGCTGATTCTAGAACCAGAGAAGACAGAGATTGAATCCTGCTTCTCCTACTGATACTCTTTGTGAGCTTTGGCAAGTCACCTCATTCTCCATTGCCTCAGGTGCAATTTTTATGATCAGCTCTTTTAGGAAGGGAAATAGCTTATATAAGTGCTTGTAGCTTGCTTTGTGCTTGGATTTGAAAAAGCAAATAAATAAATCAAATTTAATTTTACTGCAGGCTCAGGGAAAACCTGAACTGTGAAGCACAAGCACTTTCCATATCCTATTTCTCTACAGAAATGTAATCATATCTTTGGCGCAGAAGCAACCTTTGAAGAAACGTGGAACAGGAATTAAGTTAATGAAGGGTTCCAGTGCAGTAAAGACTATGATATGGAAGGTACACCCAAAGAAAATATAAATAAATTCTACTATGGGACACCAGTGAGGAGTAGAAAGCTGGGAAATAACTTTGGGGGAAAGTGAAGTCATTCACCTTCCAAATGTCTCACCTTGAAGGTATAAGCAGAGTATCCAGGGGTTGGCTACAGAAATAAGAAAGGAAGGTGGACTAGATATTATACACTTGGAAAATGGTGATTGAGTAAAAATTCAAAAGCAGTTGAAGGATTTGCGGGGAGGGGGGGGGGGCTGATGGACAGATATCTAAATCTGATCTTCTTGACAGTAGCACCTGATTACAACACAGAAACTCAACTCAAGTTTGAAAGACTGGTATAAGGAAGAAGGTCCTGGGTGCACTGGTGACTGGCAATGATGTGAAAGAATAAGGATGATTACATCCATCCAAGACAGGTACGATAGTGCGTAGTTTTGTTTCAAATCCTACTTAGACTAGCATTTAAACAAATGTCACATGTTGGTTTCTATAGGCCAGCTCCCCAGGTCAGGACCTAAGCATTAATTAGCTTTTTGTAGATAATCAGTGCACTGGTGTACTATTTACATGATTTTACTTATATATTTAAGTAGATGCTTCACCATAGGCTTCTAAGTAACAACTTTCCTCAACTACCATACAAGCCTCTTGCACAACTTAATCCAAAGTGCAATTACAGACAATAACATTTCTTAGATACAGCTGTTCTGATCCCTCATAGTATAACTACTGCCTATGGGTATTAAACAGCAAATTTAGTTTCTTGCATATCTTTTCCCAGACAATAAAGCTTCCCTCTTTACAGTTCTTCTGACTTCCTAATGCACAGACCATAGCATTTAGACATCAATACCATGTAACCACTACAGCAACCTACAGCAGGCTTGCTTGTGTGCCTCCCCATCCTTGATGTTATTCTAATTAGGAGCTTATCTTTCCCTGGACACCTGGTCAATAACATTCCAACTCGCATGCAAACTTTTGGCACAACTCTAAACCAGATATTTCTAATGGAACTGCATTACTTTTCCCAGCTTGTCTATTTCTTCAGTACAGAATACCTGACCATATATTGGAGAACTAGTTGAATACTTCCCCCATTCTTCTAATTGGGACCCTTCATACAGCAAACACATTGCTCTTCTGTAAGCTTCCAAAACCCTGACAGCTCCTTAACTCCTCAATCTCCAAATCTGTAACAGCATTCAAGTTCCTACTCTATCTCAGAGTCTGATTGTAAAGCCTTAACCATTCCCACCTCTGTTTTTTCCCTCCTGAATCAACTTGCTGTATTGCTTATTCATCCTACCTCTCTTTTGACTGCTTTCTCTGCAGATATTCTGGGCTTTTCTTCCTTTACCACCAATTGCAAGTTACCTTCATCTGTTTCCTGAATTCCTGCTACTTTCCCACTTTATCTCCCAGACCACCTGTCTCCATTATAAACTTACTTCCTATCAGTCCAGGACTCTTAGGAACTGAGGAGAGTCCTGTATAAAAAGAAGCAGGTGCCCTCTCCCCCTTGAAGCCCCATCCCCTGATCCTGATCCCCCCTCCCTTCACTCAAAGACAAGAAGCCCCAAACCAGGGCCCACCCTCCCATCCCTTGTAGGTCTCCCCGACCTACTTTTGCTAGTTTTGGTGGTCCTGCCCATCATAGCTCCAGCCTCAAAATGGCCACCGTGACCTCTAACGGCAGCCTCACGGTTTTTACATATTGGTGTTTTTGGCCCAACTATTTCCTCTTGCTCTAGCTCTGCCAGAATTAGACTTGTGATCTGGCACCTTGTGCCTTGATTTTTGATTCAGTGTATTTGATATACTCTCCTCTTGCACAAAGCATCAGATCGAATTGCACAAAATCAATTAAGCATCAACAACCACATAGCATCCTAGAAACAGTAGTAGAATAAAATACCATCCTACATATGGTTACCATATTTGTCATGACAAAAAAGAGAACACCAATAACCATGTCCCCTCCCCACCCGCCATGTCTCACTCCGCCCCTGTCACTCCCCTCCCCACTCCACCACACCCTCTGCCATGCCCACCACTCCATGCCACACAGTCACCTTGATCTCCCCCAAAGAAAGCTTCCCTCACCCCCTACCCACATCCATCCATGATCCACATCCCCTCCCCTACCTTATCATGTCCAGGTGGTCTAGTGGCCTCTTCGGGGCAGAAAAGGACCCCACTCTTTCCTGCTTGGTGATGCCGCTGCATGATTGCTGCCGGTGCTGCTTTAAAATGGCTGCCAAGATTTCAAGCGGTGTGACCTCACAAGACTTCTGTGGAAGTCTTGTGAGGCTGCCGCTTGAAGTCTCAGCTGCCTGCTCAAGCGTTTACCATGAGGGTCAGGGGTGTTACACTAGTTCAATGGCCAACATGACGACTTCAAACTGTGAATCAATGTGTGGACAGTTTTACATGTGCCCTCTTTCTCATTCACTTCCTCTAAACAGAGGCAGAATATTGGTCTGGATGAACCTACGACTTTCTTGAGTTCGGGCTAATGCTTTCTAAAGCCGGGAAACCACTTTGTTACACCACCCGCCACAAGCTGCCCTGCGCTGGGACAATTCCCCAAAGCCTAGGGAATAGAGTTCTGCCCAAGAGTACAGAACATTGCCACTCTAGCCACTGGGCTGGCCCTGCTTAACCTTCTTCACTCACATTTATTCTGTACATTACTGTAGCCATGAAAAGTTGGTGTCTGCTAGCAGTAACTAGTTCAAGTAATGCGGGTGGGTGGAGGTGTTTCATATTTACATTTTCACAGCAAGAATTGCCAAGCACATTCTGTCTTATTTATGATTAGATAAGATTAGAACAAACACATAATGAAATCAAAAGAAAGTAAGCAGAGAACATTTCCTCACTTTGTTTTTACAGCCCTATTATTCAGTATATGCTGAAAGGTGAAACCATAATACCAATTATTATAGCACTAAAAATATATTTAATGTTAAGTTGATGTAAATATATACATTTGGCATATGTCTTCAAGGTAGCAGTAAACCACAATTAGTTCTTTCTTTATCTACAACATAAACAAATTATGTGCCTATTTGGAAAAGCACAGAGGTTAGGCCACAGACCTCACCTAAATGCACAGAGGGAAGTGATGTGAAGTAGGACTGCCATCTATTCTGTCTTGTCATCACCCACTGTACAGTTGCTCATGTATGGAAGAGATTAACCAGCAAATATAACTGTAAATTAACTCCCTCCCCCCCCAAAAAAATAAAAACACACAGCTCTTTTTTGTTGTTGATTTGGCAATACCTGCAATTAAGAAAAGGCAAACTGTACTCGTACCATTATATATTTTGCTCCACACTCAGTAGACCAAGTCTACCTAAACCTCTTTCAAATAGCTCAGTTTGTACGCTAGGTCAGTGATTCACAGCTGACCTGTACAGTCTTTTCTTTTTGTCTAGCCAATGTCCTCTTACCATAGGAGCCAACTTTTCAAAATTATTGGGGGTGCTAAGCCCAATGGAAATCCCTCCCTGGACACATACAAGGAATTTTCTCAATATTGGGGGTGCTCAAGCACCCACAGCACCCACAGAGTCGGCTCCTATGCCTCTTACTGTTTGTTGTTCTATTCTAGCCCTTTCAGAAGCTATTTTAACCTTGCTCATTGCCATTGATTTGGTAACAGGGTATTCCAGAGATAGGGGTGTTATGGGCCTTCATCAGTGGCTTTGTTGGGTTATCCCCCAGTTTTAGTGTCTCTCCTCCTTCTGTCTAGCCCAGCTATTTAAGAGGCAGCCTTCCAGTTATGACACATTAACTGGGTTTCTTCTGATCCTGGTACAAGTGTGCATTTATTTAGTCATGTTGAAGGCAATTTGTGTGTTCAGATGTGAGCATTTATGCCAGCCATAGAACTGGTGCAAATGCTCAGGTCTAGATTCAGGAGGTACATGTATAACTTCCAGTATTCTACCCATGTGAATGTCCACGCACAATCGAAGATATACACACACTTGCAGAATAGCGCAGAGCTGGATTATTGTCCATCAAATACACATATAAATGACTAGAATACCAGCATTTTTGTGTGTACATGCTGCCTAACTAAGCTCCCCTCCTTTTTACAAAGCCATGCTAGCAGCGGCCGGTGAGGTAATGCCAACAACAGCCCATTCAAAGTGAATGGGCTGGGTCGGCAGTACCGCATGGCTTTGTAAAAGGTATTGGGGTGGGTAAAGGTTGTAAGAGATTGAAAATTCATGAGTTATTGTTGGCATATGAAGCCCCTAAATTTTGGCAAGAATTCTCGATATGCTTTTTTCAATCTGACTCCTTTATTTAGGAGGAGTCTTAAAACCTACCATTTCCAGAAATTCATCTTGTCTAAATAACTAGACTTTGATTGATTGATATTTAATTTATGATGTAATTCCTGGGAGATTGTCCTGGCTTCTTAATGAATACCGTGAACTGCTTAGCACTTTGTGGTTATAGCAGTATACAAATATTACTGTTATATTATGTTATGTTGCATAAATATCTCTTAGGTTTCATTATTAAAGAATATCTGGAATGGGGGGGCGGGGGGCGGAAGCTGTTCCTGCGTGGTTCCTGTGGGGACGGAAACCATTAATGTGGAGTTCCCATGGAAGTATATGCTACACTTGCGCCAGCCTCTCACTTACCGAGTACCAAGTTCTTTGAGTGCTGTCTCCTCCTCCTCCTTGCTTTAACAGCACGGATGCAGAAAGTCTCCATGAAGGAGGTGGTAGAAACCAGGGGCGTAGCTATGTGGGGCCACGTGCAGGACATCAGACTCAGAAACAGAACGAAGGAAGAAGGGGACCTCGGCTGGCGGGGGTTGGGGTCCCCCGCCAGCAAAGGTAGGCGATGGCGACGGCGGGGGAGGGTTGGCGGCGGGAGGGGGGGTCGAGAGGGTCATCGGCGGGGGGTCAAAATTGGTGGTGGTGGCGGGCAGCAATGGCGGGGGGGTTGGTGGTGCTGGGGGGGGTAAAATGTGCCCCCTCACCTCGGGCTCTGGATCCCCCTCCCGCCAAAGTCTGGCTATGCCCCTGGTAGAGACACAAATGATGACAGAATTCAAAAAGACATGGGATGAACACAGAGGATCTCTAATGTATACTTGATTATGGTCTTTCTTTGGCATTTTTGGGACATAAACCGTAGAAGTCTGTCCAGCCCTATCCTTATGTTCTAACTGCTGGCGTTGCCGTCCAAGCCCACTCCAGCCTATTTGTCTTCTCATTTGCGGGAAACAGACCGTAAAAGTCTTTTCAGCACTGTCCTCATGTTCCAGCCACTAAAGTTGCTGTCTAAGCCCTTTCCAGCCCATCCTAAACCAGATTGCAATATATGAGACACAGACCATACAAGTCTGCCCAGTATCGGCACTAGTTCATCACAGCCGGAGTCACCATCTGAGCATCACTCGACACATCCACACACATGCAGTCATTTAAGTTTAGTTTTTTTATAACTTCCATTTTCTAAATACCACGTTCATTGTTGCTTTAATTATGAATTGATAATTAGCGTGACTATTGGGCAGACTGGACCGTTCAGGTTTTTATCTGCTATCACTTACTATGTTACTATTAATCCTCTCTGATCCCGGGCTGATGTGCAGACCTCAGCTCTGACACAGGCACAAGCATCACCTGACCTACTGGCACGTGCATGTGGTGACCTCTTAGCAACCAGTGCCAGTGAATCAGAGACAAGTCTTACATGAGCGCACCAGAGTGTTCCAACTTCTGTCCTTCCTTGCTTGCAATGCAGTGGCTCGAACCCAGAGAGAGACTGAGATGACCGGAATTTTTTTTTATGTACCATTAAATTCTTGCAGGGACAGGTGGGGACAGGTTGAATTCTCGCAAGGACAGGTGGGGATAGGTAAAATTCCAGCAGGGACGGATAAGATTTCTGTCCCTGTGCAACTCTCTAATCTGGAACTCTTCTCATCTCATTTGGCACTTTGAGTAATGACTCTACAGGATCCCCAGTTCTGTTGGTCTGCACAGCAGGAGCTAGGTTTGGGCCGTCAGGATAGCCCTACAGTTTATTAAAACAGCCTCACCAATCAAATTCTTTAAACTATCACCACCTTTGTATATCAACTATGGCTTGTTCTGTTGCTCATGTTTTTTTCTTAGGTAATCTTTTATGTTATAGTTTATTTCTTACTTTTTTTTATACTGTTTTGAAATAAAAAGTGCACATCTTTAACTATGGTTGCATCATATCATTTTAAAAATAATCTGATTCCTTGAGGCCACTTTTCAGTTGTTCAATCTGTATTCATATTGTATATTTATCAGTGTGGTGACTGGTTGGGGTTCGGATGAGGATCAGTATAGCAATATCCTGAACTAAAATGTATAAATGGTGGAAATGGGTAAGCTTTCAAATAGTTTAGCCACCAAGATCCTTACAATAAAAATCTGTTTATGTATACTGTTTGGGAACAGTTTGTAATGGTTGTTTTTATTGGGGGACTTTTCAGATGTTGTATTAGCGTTCTTAAAGTTACTTTTTTCAGGTTGGCAGTTTTGTTTTGGTCAATTTTCCAGCTTAATCAGAACCCAGGTTTGGGATGTAGTAGTACACAGCAATGCTCCAGAGCCACAGGACCATCTTTAACACAGTTTTAGGCATCAGGTTAGAAGAAAAGTCAAGGATTATACATTTCTAAGGGTCAGCTTTCAAAATTTGGAGCTGACTGGCACCACAGATACTTCTGTATTTGAGTACTTACAACAAAAGCAAAGGTGGCATCATCATTCCTGCATGGGGTTTCAAAAGGAAATCATCCCTCTCCCATGTTGTCTGCCCTCCCTCTACACTTCCCCCCCAGCCCTGCCCCTTTGTGTCACAGGTAAAAATGGTACTTTAGTCAAAGAGGCAGAGGCCATTTTCCAATCAATGAATTTAGCTGGACAATTAATATAGTTATTTACCAAGGTAATATTATTTGAAAAATCTCCTGCTAATAATGTATAGCAATTTTTGTAAGGCAAAAAAACCCAACAACCTAGGGCTACTAGGCCTACAGCCTTTTCGATATTCAGAACAATGTCCCTGTTTGAGGCTTGACTGAATTGCCTTAAAGGGTGTTCTGATCTTAATTTCAACCAGTGGTATTCCTAGACAAAGTTCTTTTTAACAATTTTATGTTGTTATGTTATCTTGAGTTTTTTTCAGCTATATCCTGTTTCAGGTTCAATACCAATTACAAATTAAAGAAACTAGTCATATGTAGAAACTGATAATGATAAGGCGGAATTGTTTAACAAACATTTCTGTTCTGTGTTCATAGCTGAAGGTCCGAGATCAGGATCAAAGAAGACAAACACAAATAGGAATGGAGGGTGGGCAGATCCTGAATAATTTTCAGAGGACTGTGCTCATGAGGAGCTAGCTAAACTAAAGGTGGACAAAGTGATGGGGCCAAATGGTATATATCTGAGGATACTAGGAAGTTCTGGTGGCTCCGCTGGCTTGTCAATGCTTCTCTAGTTGGGAGTGGTCGTAGAGGACTGGAGAAGGGCGGATGTGGTCCCTCTCCACAAAAGCGGAAGTAGGACGAGGCTGGGAACTACAGGCTCATAAGTCTGACTTCTGTGGTAAGTAAATTAATGGAAATGCTTTTAAAACAAAATAGTGAAGTTTCTGAAATCCAATGGATTACGTGTCCTGAGGCAACATCCACACACACATGGATTCACTAAAGGCAGGTCGTGTCAGACAAATGTGGCGTGGAGGAGTGGTCTAGTGGTTTGAGCACCGTGGTCGGTTCAAATCCCACTGCTACGCGGTGTGATCTTGGGCAAGTCACTTAACCCTCCATTGCCTCAGGTACAAACTTAGATTGTGAGCCCTCCTGGGACAGAGAAATATCCAGTGTACCTGAATGTAACTTCCGTTGAGCTACTACTGAGAAAGGTGTGAGCAAAATTCAAATAAATAAATCTGATTAATTTCTTTTACTGGGTGACCTGAGAGTTGGATCGAAGGAGAGTGCACAGTTCCACATAGACAACTAATAAATAAACTGAGTATCCTTAGTATGGGCCCAGATGTGACAGACTGGGTTAGGAACTGGTTGAGTGGAAGGTGAAAGAGGGTAGTGGTAAATGAAGCTCACTCTGAGGAAAAGGATGTTACCAGTGGTGTGCTGCAAGGTTCAGCTCTTTGGCCAGTTCTTTTTAACATTTTTGTAAAGAGATATTGCTGAAGGGGCTGTCTGATAAGCTTTGCATCTTTGCAAATGATACTATCCTTGATGGTGTGGACAGTGGCATTCCTAGGGGGGCTGACACCTGGGGCGGATCGCCGATGCGCCCCACCCCTCGGGTGCAGTGCCCCCCCTCGGATGCAGCGCAACCCCCCCCGGAGAAAGGACACCCCCCCCTGCGAAAGAACCCCCCGCCCGTGTGCACGCCGCTGGGGGGGTGCCGCTCATGCCTGTCCGTCGTTCGTTCCATGCTCCCTCTGCCCTGGAACAGGAAGTAACCTGTTCCGGGGCAGAGGGAGCATGGAACGAACGACGGACAGGCGCACGCGGCACCCCCCCAGCGGCGTGCACCTGGGGCGGACCTCCCCCACCGCCCCCCTAGGAACGCCACTGGGTGTGGATAACTTGAGGAAGGACTTAGCGAAGCTTGAAGAATGATCCAGAATTTGGAAGCTAAGATTTAATGCTAAAAATGCAGGGTCAAGCATCTGGATTACAAAAACCCGAGGGAACAGTACAGTTTAGGAAGCCAAGAAGTTTTGTGCATAAAAGTGGAGTGGGACTTGGGTATGATTGTATGTGATGATCTTAAGGTGGCTAAACAGGTAGAAAAGTCAATAGCAAAAGCTAGAAGGATGCTTGGGTGCATAGGGAAAAGACTGGCCAGTGGGAAAAAGGAGGTGATGATGGTGAGACCTCATGTAGAATATTGTATACAATTCTGGAGACCACACCTTCAAAAAGATATAAACAGGATGGAGTCGGTCAGTGAATGGAGACAGACTTAAAGATCTCAATATGTAAACTTTAGAAGAAAGACAGGAAAGGAGAGATATCATAGAGACATTTAAAAACCATGTAGCCTATTTGCACAGGAGGTAAGTCTTTTTCAATTGAAAGGAAGCTCTGGACTGAGGGGGCATAGGATGAAGGTGAAAGGGGACAGACTCAGAAGTAACCTGTTGAACAGCCTCCCAGTGGAGGTGGTGGAGATGAAAACTGTATCTAAATTCATGAAAGCTGGGGACAAGTATATAGGATCTGTATGGGAGAAGAAGGGATAGTAGATGCTATGGATGGGCAGACTGGATAGGCCATAAAAAGGCCCTTTTACTAAGGTGTAGTAGGGCAACTGTGTGGGTAGTGCATGCCAAAAGAGGGAGCTGCCAGGCCCTCGGTGGTAGTTCTGAGTTTAGCGCACGCCGTTTCCTGAGGTAAAATAATTTTCTATTTTTTCTCATAGGGGGCGTTCCCAGTGGTAATTAGCAAAATGGCCATATTGGCGCGCGCTATCCAACTAATGCCGGGTTAGCGCCTGAGCACTTACCGCCTTCTAAATAGGATCCGGTAAGGACTCATGTGGGAAATGGCCAAGTGCTAATTTGGAACAGCACCTGGCTATTATTGTCGTAAATACAAAATTGGCATTTTTGTAAGTGCGCTAAGAGGTGGCTGGAGCGTGCGGAAAAAACATGTGCTACTGCTGGCCACCTTTTATTGTGCCTTCATAAAAGGGCCTCATAGTCTTTATCTGCCTTCATTTTTCTTTGCTTTCTATCTGGGATTGAATGTCATTTGGTAATAAAATCAATAACATAGCTATCATCTTCAACCAAATGGGATGATAGGAATTATTAGGAAAAGGATGGTAAATAAGACTATAATGCCTCTGTATCACTTCATGGTGCAAACTCACTTTGAGTATTGTGTTCAGTTCTGGTCGCCGCATCTAAAAAAAAAAAGATATAGTGGAATTAGAAAAGGTTCAAAGAAGAGCGCCCAAAATGATAAAGGGGATAGAATTCCTCTAATATGAGGAAAGGCTAAAGAGGATAGGGCTCTTCAACTTGGAAAAGATTGGCTGAGGGGAGACATGATTGAGGTCTATAAAATCCTGAGTGGTGTAGAATGAGGAGCAGTGATTTGATTTTTTACTCTTTCAAAAAGTACAAAGACTAGGGGACACTCAATGAAACTACATGGAAATATTTTTAAAACAAATAGGAGGAAATATTTTTTCACTCAAAAATAGCTAATCTCTGGAACTCTTTGCCGGAGGATGTAGTAATAGCGGTTAGCGTATCTGGGTTTACAAAATGTTTGGCCAAGTTCCTGGAGGAAAAGTCCATAGTCCGTTATTGAGATATACATGGGGATAGCCACTGCTTGCCCTGGGATTGGTATCATGGATTGTTGCTACTATTTCGGTTTCTGCCAGGTACTTGTGACCTGAAGAAGTGGCCACTGTTGGAAATAGGATACTGGGCTAGATGGACCATTGGCCAGACCCAGTATGGCTATTCTTATGTTCTTAAAAGATCAGTTTAGAACTCTCTTCTAAAGAATCCGTGGAGGGGCATAATCAAATGAGGCGCCCAAGTTTTGCTGAGGACGTCCCCACGAAGGGGCGGGGAAACCCATATTATCGAAACAAGATGGGCATCCATCTTCCGTTTTGATAATACGATTGGGGACGCCCAAATCTCAACATTTAGGTCGACCTGATGGTTGTCCTTAGAGATGGTTGGCCCTGGTTTTCGGCCATAATGGAAACCGAGGACGCCCATCTCAGAAACGACCAAATCTAAGCCATTTGGTTGTGGGAGGAGCCAGCATTCGTAGTGCACTGGTCCCCCTCACATGCCAAGATACCAACCAGGCTTCCTAGGGGGCACTGCAGTGGACTTCAGAAATTGCTCCCAGGTGCATAGCTCCCTTACCTTGTGTGCTGAGCCCCCAAACCCCCCCAAAATCCACTCTCCACAACTATACAACACTACCATAGCCCTAAGGGGTGAAGGGGGGGGCACCTAGATATGGGTACAGTGGGTTTGTGGTGGGTTTTGAAGGGCTCACATTTACCACCACAAGTGTAACAGGTAGGGGGGGATGGGCCTGGGTCTGCTTGCTTGAAGTGCACTGCAGTACCCACTAAAACTGCTCCAGGGACCTGCATACTGCTGTCAGGGAGCTGGGTATGACATTTGAGGCTGGTATAGAGGCTGGCAAAAAATATTTTTAAAGGTTTTTTTTTAGGGTGGAAGGGGGGTTAATGACCACTGGGAGAGTAAGGGGAGGTCATCCCTGATTCCCTCCGGTGTTCATCTGGTCAGTTCGGGCACCTTTTAGAGGCTTGGTCACAAGAAAAAATGGACCAAGTAAAGTCGGCCAAGTGTTCATCAGGAACGCCCTTCTTTTTTCCATTATTGGCTGAGGACGCCCATGTTTTAAGCACGCCCCAGTCCCGCCTTCACTACGCTTCCGACACGGCCCCGGGAACTTTGGTTGTACCCACGATGGAAATCAGTTGGGGATGCCCAAAATTGGCTTTCGATTATGCCGATTTGGGCAACCCTGGGAGAAGGGTGCCCATCTTCCGATTTGTGTCGAAAGATGGGCGTCTTTCTCTTTAGAACATAAACCTGATAGTAACATAGGTAGCCAAATTTCCCCGAGAGCCCAATAATCTCTTATGGGGTGAAAAACTGAGAATGGTGCACATATATGCTGAAGCCAAACCATTCAGGATTTTTAAAATTTATTTATAAGTTTTACAAATTATATCCAAGCAATTTTACTTGTACAGAAAAGTGTTATACAAGAAAATTATAACTTCTCATAAAGAAACATTTTTAAAGAAAATATAATGAACACTCAAGTCCACAATATTAGGATCCAAGACTAATGGAAAAAGGAGAAATTGAGGAAAAATTAAAGGCAATATTATACTTGAGGAATATGAGCTAGAAATTAATTATATACAGAGCTTTACTTAATATCCTGAGGCTCTTAGTTGCTATAAAGGCTGACAAGTGAGAAGATTTAGTGAAGACATATTTAACAGCATTATATCTAATAATATATTTGCATGGATATCTTAAGAAAAAAGTTCCACCTATTTGCAGAACTCCAGGTTTCAATAATAAGAACTGTTTACATCTACGTTGAGTATTTCTTGATACATCAGGTTATCAATAGAAATCAAACAAAATAAAACATGGAAAAGAAAATAAGATGATACCTTTTTTATTGGACATAACTTAATACATTTCTTGATTAGCTTTCGAAGGTTGCCCTAAGGGCAACCTTCGAAAGCTAATCAAGAAATGTATTAAGTTATGTCCAATAAAAAAGGTATCATCTTATTTTCTTTTCCATGTTTTATTTTGTTTGATTTCTATTGATAACCTTAAGAGTGGACTAACATGGCTACCACACTCCTCTACTTGATACATCAGGAAATAATTGAATCTTAAAGTCTAGCAACAGTTTCTCTCTGTTTTTAAAAAAACATTCAAAATAACCATTGTTTATCAGGGGATAGTGCCACCGAAGCAACCAAAGTCGCTGTGGTGGCTAATTCTGAGTCTGAGGTATCCAGTAATGCGGAAACAAACCATTCAGGATTTTAAAAACAAAACAGAGAAGTATAAACTGGGTTCATGCCTTTAACAGGGGTGTCACAAAATGCCTAGCCACCTGCCTGGGGTTACCCATGACCACTTAGAGGGTCTATCCCCAGCACAGCTCAGGTCCGCCTGCACCTGTCACTTGTACTCTACACTAGCACCCTCTTCCCACCGACTGGGTCACAACCACTTCTGGGCAAGTCTCCCACTATCAAATTATCCCCAGTGATTTCTAGGTTACTGGAGGTCACACTCCCAGTGGTCCCACAGTTCCCAGAAAACATCCAAAGACTCAACAAACAAACAAACAAACCACCAGGATTCTTTATCAATCCAGACAAGCAGAGTCAATAAACTGAAATTTGCTTATTGTCTTAAAAATATTGAACAATGAACAGAAAAAGTGCAATCAGGAAACAATAACAGGTAACTGAAATATGGTTGAATTATAAAACTATCTAAACATCTGTTTACTTTCTAAAAAGTACTTGAGGAGATCAGGAAATATGCTGCTTACAGATTATCAAATATAACTGATAACAGGGCCTCAGTAAAGAGATCTGTCTCTCTCTTCTCCCAGGGTAAGACTGGGGGAAAATCTAGTAAAATCCAAATGAAATTGAGCTCCTGGGCCAATCAGAGCCCAGAACAAGTTTTAAAAGTATACTGCTCACAGTACTGTAGATCACTTGCTCACTAAGTAAAATTAAAGAGGGAGCATTCACTTTTCTATAACAGCTTTAACATAACCATTCGCCGCCTGCTGGCCACTAGAAGAAATATACCAGGAAATAAGGCAGTTTTAGAGGTTTAAAAAAATCCACTGTTCTGTCACAAAGAGCCAATGTAAAGCATACAAAATTGAGGAGGCCTTATCACGTTTCTTTGTGTTAAATATTAGTTTTGCTGCAGTATTCTGCAAAACCTGCATTTTATTTATCAGTGAGATGTTAATGCTGATACAGAGTAAGTTGCGATAATCCACCTTTTTATAGGTGACTCAAAGGAAATTATAATTTAGATGCAAAAGTTATTTCCCTACCCCCCAGATAACTTATACTTTAAGGGGCCCATTACTGAAAGGGGTTTACTTAAATAACAGCAGCCATTATCTGGATAATTTTTCTAGCTGGTGCTGTCCATGGATTCATTTAGCTAGTGCTGTTCTGGATAGTGTGTGGGCAGAGTATAGACAGATCATGGGTGGAATGTCGAGTTATTTGGAGAATGGTGATATTCAGCCCACTACCTAGATAAATTTAAGACAGCAAAAGTAAGAACACAAGAACCTAAGAACAACCAGACTGGGTCAGACCAATAATCCATCTAGCTTAGTATCCTGCTTTTAGCAGTAGCCAATCCAGGTCACTAGTACCTGGCAGAATCCCAAAGAGCAGCAAGATTCCACGCTACCAGTCCAAGAGATAAATAGTGGCTTCTCCATGTCTATCTCAATAGTCTATGGACTTTTCCTCCAGGAACTTGTCCAAACCTTTTTTTTTTTAACCCAGATATGCTAGCAGTTGTAACCACATCCTTCAAAGCTTAACTACTCATTGAATGAAAAAAACATTTTCTCCTATGTATTTTAAAAGTATTACCACGTAACTTAAGCCTTTACTCAGACGAGAGGAGTTTCATCCATTTAATCATTTTTGCCGCCTTTCTTTGAACCTTTCCTAATTCTGCTCTATCTTCTTTGAGAAACAGCGACCAGAATTGCATACAATACTCAAGGTGAGGTCGCACCATGGAACAATTCAGAGGCCTTATAGTATTCTTTTGTCACATTTTCTATCCCTTTCCTAATAAATCCTAGCATTCTGTTTGGTTCATCCAGGTAGCCCTTTGGATAGAAGGCTGAATATCGTCATTATCTGGATGACGATAATGTCGTCTGCTCTGCACAGATAGTCAGCGTGGTTTGCTATCTGAACAGCATTGCTAAAGATCTTTATTAACACTGACCACATTGTTTAAATCAGTGGTGTAGCTATGGGGGAGCCACGGGGCCTGGTCCCCCAAATTGGCTCTGGGGCCCCTGCCAGCTGAAGCATTTGTCCAGTGCTGGTGTCTGCCACATTGCCTGCCCTGCTCTTCCCCTCACATCATGTACACACTCAATCCTGGCTCCTTCTCTCTACTGCGGTCGGCCCGCCTTTGAGGAAACAGGAAATTATGTCAGAGAGGGGGGCGGCGGAAGAGCCTGAGCAGCAGCTCATTTTCTGCCTTAGGTGGCAAATTGTTGTTGGCCTATGAATGACTAGTTTATAGAGTTGACAATCACGTGTACACTTGCTTTCTTTATAAAATACAACTTCATCCCCACTCTACAGGAATGCCTATGTACAGTGTGTGTTTAAGTGCGCGACATGAGAAGAGGCTCCTCAAGACCACAGCAACCAATAAGCAGAGAAAACAAAGTAGACCTGGAGTCTGAAAAATTCTTTATTGAAATAGACCTGACGTGGCCACTATTTAACATACACACGTAAAAGGGGTTGTATATAAAAACAAGCAAATATATCAACATGTGTGTATTTGAAATAATGGTTTGTTAACCCCTGATACAGCCTATTTGGCAAAATGTGGCCATGCCAAGTCTATTTCAATAAAGAATTTTTCAGACTCCAGGTCTACTTGTTTTCACTGTGGTTTAAGTACATGCCATTTTATGAGCATATGTACTCATATATGGGTATTGGGCTACGCAGTTTTGCAAGATCCTTCACTTTTACTGTTGTTTGTGAATTATAAAGATCCCTGTTTTAAAAACATAATAGATGGAAGAAAGGAAGACTCAAAGTGGCCTTGTTCATTGGCGCGTCACCAGTAGACAGAAAGAATATCCAAAATATTTCAGTCTCTCAGTGGATTACTGTAACATTCAAGGTATCTCATTCAGTAATGAGCAGAATGACTTGTGGTGCATGACTAATTTGTCCTTAGAAAGTCTGAGCATGAAGTAAATGAAAAGGTGTGATAATTGCCTGGTTAGAGTGAGAAGTGATTCACTGCCTGAAAATATGAAGAAAGCTGTTACTAACTTAATCCATACTGTATCCCTTAAAAAATTTAAGCATTAGAAGCATGGAGAAAAAGAAAAGAATGGACATTCCTCAATGTCACTACTTCTGTTATAAACTTAATGGTAAGTTTTGGCCTTGCTTGTGTCGGGACATTTGGTTACCATCCAGGTCATGGAGTTTTACTTCTATTGAAGGCAATGGAAGTAAAACCAGGACGGGCTCAGTCTGTTCTCCATGACCTGGATCCATCTGGTAACCTGCAGCTTGATTAACGCATATCCACAACAAATTTTCAAAGTAAAATTATAATAATATCTCTTCAAAACAACAGTTTGTCATGTAGTTATATATATTTTGTTTCATTTATCTTATAATTTTTCTCAAAATTTTCTTTATTTATTATACGGGACTTTCATGAGTAATAGATGGGATGTTGTTTATTAATATAATTTGATGTTATCATTCACTTATTCTTTTGTTTTAAGAATAAAGGAGTTCCATGTAAAAAATTGAGGAGTGCAACCCTGATGCTGGGCTTTGGCCTGAAATGTGATTGCATTGGTTTGACACTATCCTTTGAGACACATTTTTTATTCTAGCAAAAAGATATGTTGAGATATATAATTTATTCATTGTGCTCTTGTTCAAATATTGGAACAAATAATTCTCACAAAAAAGTAGCTCTTTTATGGACTAATTTTGAACTAAAGGACTAATGCTTAAGGGCCTCTTTTATCAAGTCATGCTAGTGGCTATAGTGCGGTAATGCCGATATAGCCCATTCACTTTGAATGGGCTCCATCGGCATTGCCACGCGGGAACCGCTAGTTTGGCTTGATAAAAGAGGCCCTAAAACAATAAGGGCCCTGTTTACTAAGCCGTGCTGTAGGTGCACAAACGTTTTAGCTCACGCTAATGATAGAGATACCCCATAGGAATATAAAGGGTGTCTCTATCGTTAGTGCACGCTAATTTTTACTGTGCGCTAAAAGGTTTGCATGCCTACCGTGTGGCTTAGTAAACAGGATCCTAAGGGCTCCTTTTACTAAGCGGCGGTAAGCCCAACATGGGCTTACCGCTCACTGTACAGGAAGTACTGCCGGGCTACCACAGCAGTCCGGAAGTACTTCCCATCCCTACTGCATTGTCATTTCCGGTACTACGAAAATGTATTTTTGTAGCGTTGGAGTGTACCCGTCGATAATTGGGCAGTGCTGTGCACTGCCTGGTTACCGCCGGGTTAATGTGGGAGCACTTACTGCCACCTCAATGGATGGTAGTAAGGGCTCCCCCCCCCCCCCCGAAATGGCCGCACAACAAGTGCTTTTACTTGCTGCCCAGCCATTTCCTGTAGGAAGACGAGACTTTCCTTTTATCAGCTGCAGTAAAAGGGGGCCTCGGCGTGCGTGTAAAACACACGTCAATGCCAGCTCCAGCCCTGTTTTGCTGCAGCTTGGTAAAAGGGGCCCTAAAAGACTAGTAATGAAATTTGTGAAGTATGTGAAAAGATTTCTGAGCCTTAATTACGATAGTGATTTTGAATCTCTACAGATCCTCAATTTTTTACATAATTGGTCTAAAATTATGGAATGAACTGCCTGTTGAACTTCGCTTAATACAGAATATTACTCTAAGAAAGAACTGAAAACTCATTTTTTGATCCAGGTATATGGATTATTGGAACAATGAGGACATTTTTGTTATGTGCTGAGAATGTCTCCTGTCTATTTTGCTGATTGTTTTGATGATGATATGTCTCATGGCATTTTGTTTGTGGTGTATTTTCTTATGTCTGTAATTCTGTTCCTCATTTAGAATTTTATGATAATGCGAGTTATCAATACATTTTATTATTTTTACCAAAGAAAGGGTTAGAGTTACTTCCCAGGGAAGTTTTAAAGATTTGAGGATAAGTCCAGAGTTTTAACAGTTATTGTAGATTCAATACTTACATTTGAAACCCAGATTTATTTTATTTATTTATTAATTTATGTCATTTATAGCCCACATTATCCTAAGAAAAACTTGAGTTCAATGTGGATTACAATATAGATTAAGTGGAAAAAGAGAGAACTACAGTAGTTGTAACACAGCAAAGATGTAAATGAGAATAATTAGCAGTATAAAGCAGATTTAAGTAATAATGATCAAGTTTGTAATGTCACATTATAGAAGAGAAGACAAGATTACATACGGGTCTTCTACTAAGCCGTGCTAGTGGCTTCTGTGCGGCACTGCTTACACAGCCCTTACCTCCCAAAATAAGAAATATACAGGAATATACTAGATTCCACAAAATCCTCAAATCGTTCCTATTCAAACAAACCCTCACAAAGAACAACCATATCTCAAACAATGAATTATTACCTGAATTGGTTATTACTCTATTTACCATTAACTTTCTCTTTGCTTCATGTATAATTTCTCATACATAATAGCTTTTCTAAATGTTAAACATTCATAGCTATCCCAGTATGTTTATGATACTATATTGTTAAATTGGATTCTTACAACAAATTAATTTCTTATACATTCTTCTTTGTTATGTATCCTATACTGTTTATTGTAAGCCACATTGAACTCAAACTTGTTTGGGATATAAATGTCACAAATAAATAAATAAATAAACAAACAAACAAACACTCATTGATTCACTCCAAAGAAAATGTGCAAAACTCATCTTCCCCCATAGCCTCTGCAGCTCAGCTCAGCCCCTTCCTTAGTTCCTATGACTACTAGAGCGTTCCCATTGGCTGGATTCTACCACAGCCTCTGCACTGGAAAGGGGGAGCTGTGGAGAGCTATCACTATGTGTGTGGAGAGCTATATCCACACACATAGTCAGCCTTCTGGCTTTGAGACAGATAAAGTACAAATTTGTAGAATCCTGAAAAAATCCAGACAGTTAATAATCCTAGCCTCCTGAATCCTGAGGATATCTGACAGGGCTCCCCTAAACTTATGGGCCTGAGGCACATGCCTAGTTTGCCTATGTTTTAATTGACTGCAACCAAGGTTGCCAGGTGGGCGGTTTTACCGCCCAATTGGGCGGGTTTTCGCCAGCGGCGGCAGGAAAATTTCACCAGCCGCGGGATGCGGTTTTTTGGGCGGTTTTCCCGTCGAAGCTGTGCGAGTTCAGCGTTTTTTCCCAGGGCTTCTATTGGTCCAATTAGGTCCAATAGAAGCTTTTCCGGGGCTTCTATTGGTCCAATTTGGTCCAATAGAAGCTTTTCCGGGGCTTCTATTGGTCCAAATTGGACCAATAGAAGCCTTTCAGGGGCGGGGCTGACGTCAGGAATGACGTAGGGGGTGGGGCTAGTGATGTGGGATGTGGGGTTAGTGACGTGGGGGGCGGGATAGGTGATGCGGAGGGCGGGGTTAGGTGACGCGGGGGCGGGGGTTCGGTGACGCGGAAGACGGGGATTGGCTACGGGCGGTTTTTGGGCGGGTTTACGGCTGTTTCGGGCTGGGAAAATTTTTCCCAGCTGGCAACCCTGACTGCAACCAACTGAACCAGTCTGAAATTAGTACCCCAGCAGGATTCCAGGGTGTACTTGTGAGCCCAAAATATATATGGGTGTCCACAGTGCCAAACACAGATGACCGGAGGCAATAAATCTGAAAAGAAACTGGCAAAAAAGAAGTATCAATAACCAAACCCAGTACTTTCACCCCACTCTCACATACCCTTTAAACTTGTTCAAATGCCTACATCCCAGGTGGCAAAATCAGGTGAACCCCCATGAGCTGCCGCATAAGATGCAGACCCACTTCGAAATGAGTGAGTACCAAGGGATTGTACCCCATTGCCATTAAAACCCTTTTAATATAGTAGCAAACAAAATGAATCAATGGGAGCCCACTCCAGTGCAGAAGCCAGAACAAACCACCTACCAACCTGATTGAAATATATTCTTGAGCACAGCATACAAGGACAGGCTATTAAATTCACACTATCTCACAATGTGACCCACACCCATCTACCTTCCTGGTTTGTTTTTGACCATGTATTATGTAAATGAAGACAATTCCCTGCTAAGCAAATATTATTCAATAACAGCCCCATGAACCCAAACACCTGTTGAGAAGGTGCCAACTCACCTATGCAGCAGGTAGTAAAAAATGCTAGAGAAAATGCTAATTGAAATAACAACACTTTGAAACCAGAGAAACAAATTTTTGCAAGTACTTCCCACAGCTGCCCCACTCTCTCATACAATATAGGTAAGCAAACCATACATGGGCGATATAAGATGCCAGAATGAGAATAGCCACACAGTAACTTCCGCACTAAAAATGTAGCTGTTAGGTCTGACCAGCCCCACAGTTTAGACAAAAATGCCAAGCCAGCCAATGCCTGCATGACCATACCAAAGAACCAGCCCTTTGACAAAGCAAAAACCAAGAAATCATCTACAACTTGCTCCTGAATTGGGAAGAAACTTTGTAAACTGCTGTCCTCTAGAAATTGCAAAAACTGCACCCAACCAGCCTCATAAGACCTCCAAGTTCTGAACGCTAATGCCCGCCATAAAAGTTCTCGGCCTTCTCCCAGAAGCAGATCCATAAACCTTCTGGCATCTTGGTAGGCAGCAGTTCTGCAGCTGGAGCCAATGCCCGGAAGTGAGCCCACTGTAAAATGAGAAAGGGCATTGGCTAAATCATTATCCACACCAGGCACATGTTGTGCAGAGACACATATATTTAAATGCAAATGGCTCAGAACTAAAAGGTGTAACAGCTCAATCAACAAGCGACACCAAGATGAGACAGTTGGTTAATGGCATAAACAACTGCCGAATTATCCGAAAACAGAATCATTCTTCCAATCTGTAGCCTGTCTCCCCAAATCCATAAAGCCACCCACACAGAGAACAATTCCAACAGTGTAATATTACTACACTAACCCTTCGCTCTCCACCACGGGCACATCATGAACCCCCCCACAAATAAGCCCCAAATCCCCACTCACCAGATGCATCGGTGAAAAGCAAGTATATCTACAGTAGAAACAGCCAAACACATACACCATTGAAACACTCCAAAAAAAAATACCAAAGCTGCAAATCTGCTCACACCACCCTGGTAAGTCATACTTTAAAATGTGACCTGTGAAGTCCCATAAGCCACCAAACTAGACGCCTTGAAAAAAACATGGCCCATAAGGATTACCCGAGCTTCAAAATTAAAATAACCCACCAATGACTGAATTTCCTTTAAACTCAACTTTTTCTTCCCACAAGTTACCCTAATTGCCTCCTTTAAGGCATTCACTTTAGATATGGGTAATTGCATGTGTACGGAAAAGTTAAAGTAGTGGTTGGCCCCTCCGATTTTTTCTGTTGCTAAAGAAATCTTTAATTCCGCTGCCACACTGTGGAAAGCAGACATTAAACTGGAGCACTGAAAGGAACTTTTTGCCCTTCCCCCAAAACAATGTTATCCAGTAGTGCACAATTATATTCATTCCACTCATTGAGATCCTTTAAATGTGCTACTGGTCTCTCTCTCTCTCTCTCTCTCTCTCTCTCTCTCTCTCTCTCTCTCTCTCTCTCTCTGCTCTCAGATAACATATGCTGATTTCTCCATGCTCTCAGATAAGATGTGCTGATCTCTCTCATTTTCTTTGTTCTCCTTACAACTGTTCTTTATCAAATTAGTCTGATTGCCTATTATTATTACCTAAGCTATTGATATTAGATTCTGTACATGTGATATTATTTTTCCAACTGAGATTCTGTAAATGTGATATTTTTCCAAGACTTTCAAACTGATAGTTGAAGCTGTGCTGGTGAGTTCGAATAAAAACAACTTCTAACTCTCTGATTCCTTTAAACTTCTTTGATATTTTTCTTTATTTTGGTAAAAGGTGAATAGCATATAAACACAGCCTAGTACCTTCGAAAGCTAATCAAGAAATGTATTAAGTTATGTCCAATAAAAAAGGTATCATCTTATTTTCTTTTCCATGTTTTATTTTGTTTGATTTCTATTGATAACCACTCACTTGTTGAAACAACCAGTACACAAAAGTGGCAGACGCCTCAAATTAAGCATAAGAAATTGCAAATCCCACTGGCATGGATTTGTTGAAATAATAATCTCTCAAATTGAAAACCAGGCATATGAAATGATTGGGGGTGCACGGGTAACAAGCAAAAAGCTGCTTCTATAGGGCTTTTCCCATCAGAGCTCCAGGACCTACATGACTCAACAAAGAGACCACTTAGTTCTGAACACAACTGAGGGTCAATAAAAGAATTCACACTTTATCCCTCTGGATAAGTTAAGTTGTGTATGAGTCGAAAAGTACCGGGATCCTTCTTTGGAATAACCCCAAGCAGTGAAACAACAAAATCCTCCAAAGGAGGATCCTGAAAAGGTCCAGCAATATAGCCCAACTTGAACACCTTCTGTAATTTTTCACGTGCTACCTCCAAATGAACTGGCACCGAAATCACATTGCCAGATCTGTGTAATAAAGGAGGCCCCTCAAGCAGTCTAGGGAATCCCCCAGAAAACCCCACCCAAAGCAAAATATGCATCACCCTGATTAGGATAGGAAGGTAGCCAAGCCTGCAAAGAAATGAGATTAATGGGCAATGAAGCCTTGCAAAGCAGCTCTGCTGATTGCTCGAGACAACTTCCTCTACGGACTTGTCAAAACCCTGGACAACAGAAGGCTGGGTGACCTCTGAATCACTGACTACAACAATGTCAGAAGCGACAGTTGATGCGCCCTCATTGCCCTGCATTATAATGGAAACAGATAGTGATGTTGAGGCTCCTACAGGAGAATGTCGAGCTCCCAAATGTCCCAGCCACACCCCCCCACCACCAATAGTCGGGGCATAGAGGCAACCTCCACCATATCCCAAGGCCCAACTGAGAACTCAATGGCCCACTAACTGCTGGGCTAATGGCAGTGGGACTCCCCCATGAAACAGCCAGACTGAAAAGGGGTTATCTCCTCCAACCACAAATCTACATCAAGCACCCCTCCAAAGATCTGATTTGTCCTTTGCCATATTTTTATGAAACTGCTCATCATTATTTAACCATGACCAGTCTCCATACGCTCAATATGCACACAATATAAGATCAGAGTAATGTAACAACCCTGGATATAATGCAGGTTTGTGCTCATCTTAAACACTTGCAAAAACATGAAAACCTAATAACCAATTAACAATTGTCTTAAGCACCCAACCCCTTTTCATCTGCTCTTTCCCCTTGCCCCCATCTTTCTTCTTAGCACCCCCCCTCCTGCTCACGAGCAATTAAGGCAAAAAGATCAAAACATTTACCCCATAATATTTTTTGCCTCTACTTCTGAGAAAATAATACAATCAAGTGGAGCTATCGCACACAAGGTATTACCATTGCGTGACACACCAGCCGACCAATCAGGCACGAGAAGAAGATCCCCCTTAACTCTGTCCAACATCCTCTGTCTCAAAATCCGTATCAGCGAAAGAAGAAGATGACATTTTAGACCAGTCCCAAGAATCTGAGGACTCCCAAACCCGCAAACTAAGCTGGGTCTGGGGCAGGGCTGCCACCGCCGCTGCTGCTGGCCCCCCAGGACGGCTGCTACTACCCCCTGGACCGCTGCTGCCATCCTCTGTACCACCGCAGCTGCCCCCTAAGTATGTGGGGGGGCATTTTGCCCCACCTCCCTCCCCCAACTCCACATACCTTGGCTGGTGGGGGTCCCTAAGCTCCAGCAGTGGAAGCCTTCCTCCAGCGCTGTTCTCAGCCACGTTGCCTGCCCAGCGGCTGCTTTCCTCTCACATTGTGCATGAGTGAAGTGAGGGGAAAAGCAGCTGCAGGTCAGGCAATGCGGTGAACAGTGCTGGAGGAAGGATTCTGCTGGCCAGGTTTGGTGACCTCCGCCAGCCAAACCAGAGGCTCTGGAGCGCTGTGTCTGCTCCTACGCAGCCTCTAAGGGGGGGGGGGGGGGCAGCACTGGAGTTTTCTCTCTCCTGCTCTTGTCAGGATGTGAATGCGATCACCTGGGTCCAGTCAGGAGCAGGAGAGAGACAGACCCCAGCACTGGGCCCTCCTTAGAAGCTGGGCCCGGGGGGAATCTTGCCCCCCCTCTCAGCAGCCCTGTAGTCTCCAATAGGGGGATATCAAATCATGAATAAACTTGGAAACTTGGAAGCACAGGATCTTAGTGATATTGAAACCCAGGTTTACTCATCCAGAGGCAGGCACTATATACAGAGACATTTTCCACTTAGGCATAACAGTACTTTCCTGCAACAGGTGGATAGGTTGTACTCTGACTTGGATCGAGCATGCTGATATTCCAAAATTCACACTTGGGACTAAATAAACAATGCTTTTCTCCCCCCTGGTTTGTGGTTAATGCATGTGTAGCCATGAGAGGGATATTTTTATAGGTAAGTAAGTACCTCATAAAGTATTTTTCCTGCAAACATTTATCAAGCAAAGCCTTTGAAAATCAGTAGGGGGCCCAACATGTGCTTCTCAGCTGTTGCAAAGCAGCAGCAAGATTCACTGCATGTGAAGGGGGTGGGGAGGGGGGAGGACAGGAGAGAGGGATCCAGATGATTTATATCCTGCATTCACTGTTATGACTCTCCACGGTATCATTTTGAAAGGGTGATTATTGGTGTGACATAAGGGAATAGTTTATATTAAATGCTGAAAGTTACATATGTACATAAAGCAATAATCACCCTGATGAATTTCTTACTGAATGACTTTAAAATAATAAAACAACTTGAGAAAGCTTATTATTAACTTTCCAGGACCTCCTGGTGACAGGTATTCAGATGCCTTTCCTTACCAAGTAGATGTGATTCATTTTATTTCTGTACTAATTGGCCCTTGATCAGTCAATAACGATTTCAGATATTGAAAGAGGCCTCAATTCTCACGTCATTTGAGAGTCCTTAGTATGTGAAATAAAATAGGGACAATGCATTATAGATCCAGTACTTGTGCACAATCATAGCTGAACATCATTAGGCTTGCATGCCAGACTGTGTGGAACCAAAGTACAGGGAGTGAAACTGAAGGCTGTATTTGACCAATGTGCACAGTTTTCAGGTTGCCAGCATCTTTATCTGGGGGTGCCAAAACATGGGTCATCGAACTTCTGGCTTTTATGAGAGCAGATTCAAGCCACCATGGAATGTATAGAGTCCACCTTCTTTGATGTTGTTTGCATTCTGAGAGGGGTCTCCCAATCTCTCATCCACACAGTCTTAGAGATGCTGTGCATGGGCACTGTCACAGCTTCCTAAGGAGGAGAGTGGTGTACCATAGGGATTGGTCCTTGGACTGGCTGTTTTTAACACCTTTGTGAGTGATATTGCAGAAGGACCAGGGGCGGGCCAAGGCAATCTGCTGCCCAAGGCAGGGATAAGATGACACCCGCTTTCGGTCTGGTATCTTCCCTCTTCCCTCCTGAAGCTTCTTCCCCACGTTTACCTTATTTTTTTGTTTTATAAAATGCGGCAGCAGCAGCGATTCTCATAGGCTGCTCTGCCGTGGTGCCGCCAGCACCGGCTTCTTTGCTCTACTGCATCTCGCCTCTGAGGAAATAGGAAGCTACGTCAAGAGGTGGGCCGCAGTAGGGAGAAGAGGCCCGTGCCGACAGCAGGGCAGCCTATGAAAATAACTGATGCTGCCACCTTTTGGAAATGAAAATAATAAGGTAAACTTGGGGAAGAGGGTTGAGGAGGGAAGGGGAAAGTGCCGTTTCTGGAGAGTGCCGCCTGAGGCCCCCGCTTCAGTTGACTTAATGGTAGGGCAGCCACTGGGAAGGACTGTCTGGTAAGGTCTGTCTCTCTGCGGATGATAGCAAACTTTGTAATAAGGTAGACATCCTG
The DNA here is from genome assembly GCF_901765095.1 of Microcaecilia unicolor. Classification (NCBI taxonomy): domain Eukaryota; kingdom Metazoa; phylum Chordata; class Amphibia; order Gymnophiona; family Siphonopidae; genus Microcaecilia; species Microcaecilia unicolor. The sequence goes on along the minus strand of NC_044032.1, from coordinate 239,117,296 downwards.
AAGGTTGTGGATAGCATGTGGAGGGATCTGGTGAAGCTTGAAGAATGGTCCAGCAATTGGCAATTCAGATTTAATGCTAAAAAATGCAGTATTATACACTTAGGTTGCAAAAATCCAAAGGAAAGTTATAGTATAGTGGGGGGGTGAACTATTACTGTGTACGAAAGAAGAGACTTGGGGGTGATTGTGTCTGATGACCTCAAGGTGGCCAAACAGATAGAAAAGGAGATGGTCAAAGCCAGAAGGATGCTCGGGTGCATAGGAAGAAGAATAGCCAGCAGGAAAAAAGAGGTGATAGTGCCCTTGTATAAGTCTCTGGTGAGGCCCCATTTAGAATACTGTATGCAATTCTGGAGACTGCACCTAAAAAATAAACAGGAAGGAGTTGGTCCAGAGGGCGGCTACAAAACTGGCCAGTGGTCTGTTTCATAAAGTGTATGGGGGTCATACTTAAGGCTCTACTTTGGAAGAAAGTTGGGAAAGAGGGGATATGATAGAGGCGTTTAAATACCTCTGTGGCATTAATATACATGAGGTGAGCCTCTTTGAAATTAAGGAAAACTCTGGAATGAGAGGGCACAGGATGAAGTTAAGAGGTTATAGGCTCAGGAGTAATCTATGGAAATACTTTTTCACAGAAAGGGTTGTGGACGTGTGGTCGCCTTCCAGTGGAGGTGAGGACTGTGTCTGAATTTAAGAAAGCATGAGACAGGCATGAGACAGGCATATGGGATCTCTTAGAGAAAGGAGGAAATACTGATTGCTGAGGATGGGTAGACTAGATGGGCCATTTGGCTCTTATCTGCCGTCTGTGTTTCTTCTATGTAATCAAGGTCATCCAAAATCTTGGCCCTGGGTTTGTCCTCAGTTTCCAAATTATATGAGATGGCCTTTGCCTTCTTCCTCAGAAAATTGACAAAGGAGAGCTCCTCTGGGGAGATTTTTTCCTTTCCTGTGGTAGAGAGGGATCTGAAAGTAGGCCAAGGCATCCCTTATCTGCCTAAACCTCAGACCCCAGGAATGGTCCGTATCAGACACAGCAAACTAGTCCTTGTGTGACTTCTAAGCCTGTGCCTGACTTGGACTACTGGGCACATGGTCAAGCTCTGGCTGAGAGCACTGAGGTATGGGTCCTCTCCTAGACTCTGGGATCACTTCTTCCCTGGATGGGCTGCAGAGAAGCACTGGATCAGTCGGTGCTGGCTCCTATGCCTAATGGGGCACCAGCATCGATGAATGCCTGACGGACAAGGTGTAGGTCTTCAAGGTGGGCTGGGGGACACCATGGCTGACACCGACATCCTCAACGTCTTGGCATTGCATCGAGCCAAGATACACTTCAGCTCCTCCTGTAACAAGACCCGGATCTGCTCCTCAGAGAAAGGCATTGGTAAAGGCATGGATGGTGCAGAGATGGAGATAGCTTGCAAACATGATAGAGCTAAATCGGATAAATAGCTGAAGCAAAATCAAATGGATCAATCCTGAATATAACTTTTATTTTTTAAAAAAGAAAGAGTCCCAAGTGGGAGCTCAGACCTAAGAAAGAAAACGATAAAAGTGCCCCAAAAAACCTAAAAAGTTAAGGGAAGGGGAGAAAAATGACAGATAAAAGGTCTCATGCTATTAAAAATATTATTATTTTGGGGCATATAGTTATTGATAAGCCTCTAATAATGATATCAACAATATAATAAGAAGCTTCATGTATAAATAAAATATTACTAACAATAATGCTCAGAATCATGAAGCATAGACAGTGTTAGACAAATGTTCACCTTTTAATCATTGCACCCCTGTGGCTGTGATGCCATAAAGAATTCTTCAAATGTGATCACTTCTGTCAAAAAGTGCCACTTGCAGTTATATGTATGTTCATATCGTAATGTTAATCAAAATTATTGTTAATTAGGTTAAATTGCGATTTGTAGAAGATGAATCTACAGGGGGTTATGGGTGTTCCACTCCCGGACAATGCTTTCACCACCAAATTCCTGTTCCCAAGTGAATAACTTAAATATATTCCTAATAATCAAATCTTGTGCATATTAATTCCTCAAAGGGAGTCAGCTGTAGTCATCAATAATCCATAATTTCCAATGAATCTCAACATGGTGTCACGTTTTGCATCTTACGTTTTCAGGAGATTCTATGAATACATCATATATTAAACGAAATCATTAATACATCAATTGTTATATATTCTATGTATCATATTCTCAATGTAACACAACTCAAGCACTGAAGAATTTGACAATTTGCATATTTACTCCTCAGTCTTCAAATGCAGTGGAGGAGTGGCCTAGTGGTTAGGGTGGTGGACTTTGGTCTTGGGGAACTGAGTTCAATTCCTGGCACAGGCAGCTCCTTGTGACTCTGGGCAAGTCACTTAACCCTCCATTGCCCGCTGCATAGAGCCTGCCATGAGTGGGAAAGTGCAGGGTACAAATGTAACAACATCAACAAAAAAATAAAACATCAGTGATGCCAGAGATGTAATCAGACCTCAATTTGGGAGGAGTCATGAGTCCAAAGTGTGTGAGGGGGGGGGGGGGGGGGAAACACATTTCGCCCTGCCTCCCTGCTGTTCTCAACCCCAACCATAATCCTACATACCTGGGCTGGCGGGGGTCCCCAAGCCCTGCCAGCAGAAGCTTTCCTGCAGTGATATTTGCTGCTGCACTGCTTGCCTGCTTTCATGTCCTGGTGTGCAAGCTCATTTTTAGTGAAATTGAGCATGTGTAAGTTTTGTGCATGCTCAATTTCACTAAAAATGAGCTTGCACACCAGGACATGAAAGCAGGCAAGCAGTGCAGCAGCAAATATCACTGCAGGAAAGATCTGCTAGTAAGGCTTGGGGACCCCTGCCAGCCAAACCAGCAGACCCAACCCAAATTGGGGGGTCCAGGCCCCCAAGGTCCCCTGTGGCTATACCATTGAGTGATGCTAGGGTGAGAACCCAAAGATGACTCTGCTCACTTTCCATTCAGTATATAAAAATGCCCGTGAACGAAAAGCTACGGAAAGTCACCTGGGCTAAAGTAATGAATGTGCCACCCATTCCACTTCTTCGTTTAGACCATGTGGAAATACAGTGCTCCATTCAAAAATGAACCATTGTTCAATCCTCAGTATGATTTCAGAAATATTATTATTTGCTGTAAATCTATAAAATGTAAATCAGAATCCATACTGCCAGTGTTCAACCAAATGTGCTTCCTCTCAGTGATTCTGGAAATTGCTCAAAGGTTTAGTAATTCTCATTTTGATCTTACTCTTAGTCTGTCCTATATATATGAGCTGAAACAGACATACAATTGCATCAATATTTGTTGAGTGTTACAATCTGTTTTAGAATTCAGTAAGAACATTTTTCCTGTATTAGGATTCACATTTGAAGTATTCTTTATGCATTACAGCCACAGGGGTGCGATGATTGGAAGGTGAAAGTTTGTCCAACACTGGCTATGTTTCATGATTCTGAGCACTATTGTTAGTAATATTTTATTTATACGTGAAGCTTCTCGTGCTATTAAAGAAAAAAAAAAGGGAAAGAAGACCAGCAAAACGTTACATCTGCTCTGCTGCTTGATTGAAAAGAAACTGCGGGTCCCACACAATTTGGGCAGGTGGGAAGGCACACCTGCATGTGAAGTAGGACCTGTCAAAATCTTTTATGCTGGGGAGTGTCTGTTCTGGGCTCCCTCCGTGGATAACATCACCCACATGTGAATACATAATGTCTTACTTGTCTTTAGAGAAATGCTAGTCATCATGGTGGGAAGGGGAGGAGAAAAATGCCAGTCATCTTGGGGGGAGGCATGGAGGATAGAAATACTGGTTATCATGGGCAGATGGACAGTAATGCTGGACACTGCCAGGAAGGGGGAGGAGAAGGGGGGAGGAGAGGAATTCACCTTGCATTGCCAATTTCAGGCTTCCTAAACACTGAAGTGCCCCCATTAATAGCCCACCCTAGACTCCAGAAAAATCAACATTTTTCTAATAGCCATCTGAGCATTTAATAGAAAGAATACAGTAGTTTACCAAACATAGAACTTTTTTCTAGTGTTTCACAGTATTAAGTGTAATTTGTTAAGGTATGATTTGACAAGTACTCCATTTTGTGTAAACAGGATAAAACCCATTATTCACTTTCTCCACAAAAGAGAGTTAGGCCCTTCTTTTAGAACCCTCTTTGTGATTTACATGTAGAAATACTGACCTTCACGTGTGTGTACCACATACATGTGTATAATCTGATTTCAGACAGATGGTATTTAGCAGGGGCGTAGCTAGGTGGGGCCACGGGGGCATGGGCCCCCACAGATTGAGCCCTGGTCCCCTCTACATTTGACCGCCGCCGACCCTCCCCCATCAACACCGCCGCCACCAGGTACCTTTGCTGGCAGGGGTCCCCAACCCCCGCCAGCCGAAGAGTCTTCTTCAGCACTGGTCGACTCCGGTGCCTTCGCTGTGATGATCTCTTTCTGACTCCTTATGTCCTGCATGCACATCCTGTATGTAGCCCCGTGCAGGACGTGCATGCAAGACATAAGGAGTCAGAAAGAGATCATCACAGCGAAGGCGCCAGTCGACTGGCGCTGAAGAAGACTCCAGCTGGCGGGGGTTGGGGACCCCTGCCAACATAGGTACCTGGCGGCAGCGGTGACGGGGGGGGGGGGGTATCATCTTATTTTCTTTTCCATGTTTTATTTTGTTTGATTTCTATTGATTACATTCAGTCTAAAATACTGCAGCAGGACATGTTTATCCACTCCTACCCTAGCTGAGATAATATTTAACCTTCTCTCTGACCTTATGTGCAACTTCCTTTAAATCAGTCACCTTACTTTTTAACTCTTCTTACTCTCTTACCTATCTATATGTTCCATCTTTGCTTTACCCTTCACTATCAATTATAATGTTCTATTACGTATTGTGTTGACATTGTAAGTAGTATACCATGCCATACTTGTTTTTGAATATTTTTACTGCTGTAATTGTCTATTGCTCATGTTTGATCTATTCTTACTGTACACCGCCTTGAGTGACTTCCTTCAAAAAGGTGATAAATAAATCCTAATAAATAAAAATGGGTCTCTTATTTTGTGATTTTTAAACTTGGAAGAATCTGAGATTTGATTTCTCAGAGAAGGCAGATTAATAAATTACACAATTCCTATAATACCTATATGGTATGTTTCCTTCTAACAGCTATGCAATGTGTTCCAGAGAACGACATGGAGCTTTCACTGGGTCATGTTTCAGACTGTGTACTAAGGTGGCAAAGGATGCAGTCAGTCTCTTGGCCTGGGTAATAACATCACTGCTTGACAGATGGTCTCCATAGACAGTCAAATCTTTCTGATAATGGTAGGCCAATATTTTCCATATATGACAATAGGACCACCATGAGAACTGTAGGTTCAGACATAGGAAAAGCAGTACAAAAATGCCTCCCCTCCCTGTTCAATGGGATGCCTCATACCATGGCACCTAAGCCTTTATGTAGACCCTTCAAAGACGTCTGCAATAGATAGGACTATGTATTTGTACTGAAAGAGCTCCATGTCACATATTTACTCTTATGTGTTGCTGCAGAAAGTTACAATCAATTAACCACAAACAATCCAGGGAAATACATAAAGAAGATACATTTCTATAGGACATCTAGGGGCTAAATGGATTTGCAAGTCTGTCTGTGTAAAACTAAGCAAATATTTTATAAACACAGAATCTTTTGTATAATATGCCTCTTCCTGCCTCTGAATTTACTATATGTATAGGAAAAAAAATGCAAAATACACATGTATATGGAGCTGTTTGGAGATGCCTCTTATACATATGACAGCTGACAAAATGTATTAGTTATACACAGAGATGGGATTGTTACTGTTTGAAATTACTTAAGTAAAAAGTAAAAGTACTGGCCTCAAGAGTAGCGAAGTAAAAGAAAGTATTTATCCAAAAAGAAATACTTAAGGAAAAAGTAATAAAGCACAGCCTCTTAAACTACTTTTTTTTATTACAGAGTAAAAAGTATTTTTAACAGGTTGGACCACAGAATCTAGTATGTTTACAAGCAGTACTGTGAATATGTACATATCAACTTGTGATCTGTCTAGAACTCTGAGATTACAATGGAACAGAAATGTTAATAAATGAGATTACAAGTTTAAAACCTTTTTAACAAGCTGGCCAAGAAACTGTCACTCCCCTCCCCTATCCCCACAAAATGTTAAAAAAGTTGGACACATCATTATTTTAATGTTTCTTATTTGAGTTTTTATCAAATGTTGAATTAAGATCCAACAGTAGCTGGAGTTCAAAATGGTCATCAGTCATTTTACCTCTTTTTGGACTAAACAACTGTCCAGCAACACTAAACAAACGTTCACATGCAGCACTGGCTGGTAAAGCAATGTTTAGAAAAGATGTCTTTGAGAAGAGGGTATCCAGTAAGTTTTGTCACAGAATTTACACTGTTCATGTAGGCAGGAAGAATAGCTTCTCCACTTGTGGTGTTGGTGTCTGCTGTGTTGAAAGCAAAGAAATCATTATCCGCATCCAACCTTGTTCGAGTCGCTGTGGCATCTGCAGTAGTGCTATTTGTGAAACTTATAAATAACAAAACGAGCAACAACAAAAAAAAGCAGAAAAAGAAAATTCAATTTACTGGTGCTTCCTTCTGACCCTGCCCAAAACAGGTCCTGAAGTATGTACCCCTTCAATTCAGCTAGAATTATGCACTATGGAACCCCACCCATACTTTCATATGGCTAGAGCAAGGTCATTTTCAGAGAGACATTTTCAAATGGCTTTGAAAATTGCCATCTCCCTTAAGAGGAATGCTTTCTACTTTTTGCCTCCTGTCTGGAGTGAGCAAAAATGTAGATTTAAGTGACTTTACTGTTCTTTTTTTCAGATCTCTAGACCTACTGATTCTAAATATCTAGTCTATAACCACTGATTCTTGTCTCCACCCCTTGAATTTCTTTTTTCATTGAACTGTTTAAGGTTTTGATTTTGGCATCTTTTCATACTTGAACAACAGCTGCACCAACTGTCAGAGAGACATGAAAACTTTTGTAGCACATACACACATGCCCAGAAGCCGGGAGATGGCAATAAAGAATCCAAAACCTGGCGGGGGGGGGGGGGGGGGGGGGGATGTTATCCAGAACCAAGGATGAGCCTAATTGTAACCAGATATCACCCGCCTCTTTTGGATGACTGATAGCCTACTGGCATGTGACCTGGCTTGCAATCTCTCTGTGCTGTCCAGCCTTCCATAAAGTGCTACGTAATGTCTAGAGCGATGGGAAACTCTTTAGTGCATATGGTATTGGCCTGCCTTGTAAAATGACTCATTGTGAATCCTCACAGCAATCTCAGTTATATAAAGAAAAAAAAAATAATGGAAAAAGCACAAGAAAAAATAAAAGAAGCCGAAAATCTGTAGACGTTTGCTTCAGCTTATGTTTTGTTTTAAACCATACTTACTCTCACTCAGAACTACAGTAGCAAAATTACTTTCACCTCAATATTTTGAGGTGAAATATTTGACTTTCACCTCAAATATTTTGTCCATGGAATTGTGGGAGGGGGGAATAGGGATCTTTCTAGAATACGAGTTTTATTTGAATTCCTATGATACCCTTTCTCTCCCTCCCTTTTTTGGGGGTATTTACTTTTCAGAAAATAAAAATTTGTGAGGTTCTATGGCTTTGGGTTGTACAGTAATGTAGTTATCTTGCAGTTTCTATGTTCTATGCTGGTTTTGAAGTTGCTTGTTTTAATCTGCTGTTTTGATGATAAAAGACCTCTTGTCAAATTATAAAAAGCAAATAAATAAGGGACCCTTTTGCTAAGTCGCGTGAGCGTCTATGTGTGCCCAATGCACACCAAAATGAGTTACTGAACGGCTATCACGTGGCTCTGGCGATAATTTCATTTTTGGTGTGTGTACAAGATGCGTGGACGAAAAATAATTTTTATTTTCTGCCGCATGTATTGGACACGCGCCAAGTGGCATTTGGTGCTCGTAGGTCATTACTGCCCGGTTACCACATGAGATTTTACCGCTAAGTCAATGGCTGGCGGTAAGGTCTCAGATCCAAAATGGACAAGCAGAAATTTGATTTAGCTGCACGTCCATTTTTGGCAAAAATGTAAAAAAAAAAACCTTTTTTACAGGTGCGCTGAAAAATGATTCTGCACATGACCAAAACGCTCTCCTAAACTACCACAGGCCATTTTCAGCGCACCTTAGTAAAAGGACCCCATAGTATTAAAAAAAAGAGACGTGTGGCAGAGTGGAAAAAGAGCCTGGGGCACAGAACTAGAGATAGCTGCAATTAGAAAAATGTAGGACTTTAGACAATTGCAAAAGAAGGTTCATAAATTACTTCACTGGAAGAGGAAAGGAATCTGGGAGACCCAAGCTACACACATATGCTATGTATTATGGACTAAATTTTGTATATGGAGCTGAAAAATCAGCATCAATAAAAATATGCGCTAAGCGCTATTCTCTAAATGGCACTCAGAGTTGGGCACTGTAGAGTAGCATTTGGTGCTGGGATCTGCGCCCGATTTTGGGCACAAAGATTTATACCAACTGAAATCTGATTTGAATTCTCACACCTATATTAGGCACAGATCTCCCTTATTCTGTAACACGGCACGCAAATTACAGGAACACCCTTGATCCGCCCATGCCCCTCCCATGGTTGTACCCCTTTTTCTTACCCATGCATAAAATGTATGTGTGGATCCTGGAACCTAAAGATGCACACGTAACTTTGAATTAATACCAATTAGCATCTAATTATTAGTGCCTTTTTATCAGAACTAATTGGCTCATTTGTCAATTAAATTGTTTGTACAATTTGGGTGCATGCCCAAATGTTTGTGTGCAATTTTGAGCGCCATATATAGAATTAGAGTATATATGTATCTATATATATCTTTATTTATGGAATCAGTCTATTGTTAGCTGATAGTGTGATCCCAAAACACTGTGCATTGTTGCAGAAGAAAGTAGCATTTAATTTAATATCAAAGACTTTATTAAGTTTTATCTGCAGAAACAATGCAATGTAGATCATAATAAGATTTGAAGATGTACCCCCTGACATTCAGCCGGAGACAGACAGCACGGTTAGCTGCCTCCACTGGCATTGACCCCAGATATTCAATGACGGGCTGTATTCGGTGACTGGCATTGAATATCTGGTTTCAGTTTTGTCCACAACAACTTAACTGGTTAATCTACTTTTCAATGCTAAGCGGTTAAGTGCTTAGCAGTTACTACTATACTACTATTTAACATTTCTAAAGCGCTACCAGGGTTACGCAGCGCTGTACAATTCAAACATAGAAGGACAGTCCCTGCTCAAGGAGCTTACAATCTAAAAGACAGGTGCACAATCTAGAGACAAGTGTCCAGTCAAAGACAAGTGTAGAGTCCGACTAATAGGGCATGCTATAATTCACGGAAGGTTAGGTGCCGAAAGCAGCATTGAAGAGGTGAGCTTTAAGCAGAGATTTGAAGATGGGTAGGGAGGGGGCTTGGCGTAGGGGTTGAGGAACATTGTTCCAGGCATAGGGTGAGGCAAGGCAGAATGAGCGGAGCCTGGAGTTGGCAGTGGTGGAGAAGGGAACTGAAAGGAGGGATTTGTCCTGGGAGCGGAGGTTACGGGCGGGAACATAGGGGGAGATGAGGGTAGAGAGGTAGTGAGGAGCAGTAGACCGGGTGCATTTGTAGGTAAGGAGGAGAATCTTGAATTGAATGCGGTATCTGATCGGAAGCCAGTGAAGTGACTTGAGGAGAGGGGTGATGTGAGTATATCGGTTCTGGCGGAATATAACACATGCGGCAGCATTCTGGACGGATTGAAGGGGGGATAGATGGCTAAGTGGGAGGCCGGTGAGGAGCAAGTTGCAGTAGTCAAGGCGAGAGGTAATGAGAGCTTGGACGAGAGTTCGTGTGGTGTGCTCAGATAGGAAAGGGCGAATTTTGCTGATGTTGAAGAGGAAGAAGCGACAGGTCTTGGCAGTCTGTTGGATATGGGCAGAGAAGGAGAGGGAGGAGTCGAAGATGACTCCGAGGTTGCGGGCAGATGGGACTGGGAGGATGAGGGTGTTATCAACTGAGAGTGGAGGAAGAGGAGAGCTGGGTTTGGGTGGAAAGACGAGGAGCTCGGTTTTGGCCATGTTTAGCTTCAGGTGGCGGTTGGACATCCAGGCTGCAATGTCAGATAAGCAGGCCGATACCTTGGCCTGGGTCTCCGTGGTGATGTCTGGTGTGGAGGGATATAGCTGGGTGTCATCAGCATAAAGATGATACTGAAAACCATGAGATGAGATCAGTGAGCCTAGGGAGGAGGTGTAGATTGAGAAGAGAAGCGGTCCAAGGACAGATCCCTGGGGAACTCCAACAGATAGTGGGATGGGAGTGGAGGAGGATCCATGAGAGTGTACTCTGAAGGTGCGGTGGGAGAGATAAGAGGAGAACCAGGAGAGGACAGAGCCTTGGAACCCAAAAGAGGACAATGTGGAAAGAAGTAAGTCATGATTGACAGTGTCAAATGCAGCGGATAGATCGAGGAGGATGAGGATGGAATAGTGGCCTCTGGATTTGGCGAGGAGCAGGTCGTTGCAGACTTTAGAGAGAGCTGTTTCTGTCGAGTGTAGGGGGCGAAAGCCGGATTGAAGTGGATCTAGGATGGCATGAGAGGAGAGAAAATCAGTGCAGCGACTGTGGATGGCGCGTTCAAGTAATTTGGAGCGGAAGGGGAGGAGAGAGATGGGGCGGTAGTTGGAGGGGCAGGTAGGGTCAAGTGATGGTTTTTTTAGGAGGGGTGTGACTACGGCGTGCTTGAAGGTGTCAGGGACAGTTGCAGTGGAGAGAGAAAGGTTAAGGATGCGACAGATTGAGGGGTGACAGTATGGGAGATGGTGTTAAGTAGGTTGGTGGGGATGGGATCGGAGGAGCAAGTGGTGCATTTCGAGGAGGAAAGAAGGCGGGAGGTTTCATCCTCGGTGATCTCAGGAAAGGAGGAGAAGGAGGCCTGGGTTGGTTGGTTGAGGGAGAGGGTTAATGGGTGGAGAGGGGGGGTAGGGGTTGATGGCTTGGTAGTGAACTCAAGGTTGATTTTTTGCACTTTATCATGGAAGTAATCAGCCAGTTAAAGATAGGCCTGCTATTTATGTAGCCTATCTTAACTGGCTAAGTTGCGTAACATAGCCAGTTAGCGGTTAGCTGCTAAGTGCTAATATTCAGTGGAGATAATCAGCTATCTCGCGCTGAATATTAGTAGTTAGTCAGCTAAACCCTATTTATTTATTTATTTGTTACATTTGTATCCCACATTTTCCCACCTATTTGCAGGCTCAATGTGGCTTACATAGTACCATATCGGCGTTCGCCAATTCCAGTAGGAACAAATACAAGGTGGTACTGTGGTAGAATAAGGTTCATGTGTGATAGACACATTGGGGGATCTTAGAGAGGAAGAGTTAAGTATGTCCATTACGTTCTTTGGTTTCATTATGTTGCAGGTATTCGGGCTTTTATGTTGGGTCGGTGGGGTATGCTTTTTTGAACAACCAGCCAGGAGCCATTCCTGACTGGTTAAATAGTGCTGATTATCCAGCCCATAGAGATTAGAATTAAAATGTCTAATGGTATTTTATTTATTATTTATTTTATTATTGCATTTGTATTCCACACTTCCCACCTATTGGTAGGTTCAATGTGGTTTACATGGAACATTGAGGGCAGTTACAAGGTAGCGAGTGGGGTTAACAATTGTCAAATGGGGTTAAACAAATCAATAGATACAGTGAGAGATTATAGAGGCCTGTCACAGAAGTATTGGGATAGGCAAGGCCTTAGGAGATTCAATCTGGTTTACATGATTCATTGTTAGAGAATTAGGAAGAGAGTCAAATAAGATCACAACAAGATTAAATAGGGTTGCATTAATGGTTGGGGATAAGTTCTTCGGTGGACGGAGAGTACGAAGTATGTGAGGTGGGTAGGGATTTAAGATTGAAGAATTGAGATGTGTTTGGGTCCAGGTTAGTTGCTATGTGCTTGTGCCTTTTTCGTTCTGTCTGTCAAGTTAATGGGTAGATCTGATTGGTCCATTAGTTGGTTAGGTTGGTTCAGCAGGGATGTGTGTTTTTGAATAGGTCGGCCTTTAGGTGTTTTTGGAAGGTTAGATAGTTGTCTTTCATTTTTAGTTCCTTTGGAAGTGTGTTCCAGGTTTTGGTGCTGATATAGGAAAAACTAGCTGCAAGAGTCGCTTTACATTTGATGTCTTTAAATGATGGGAAGTGGAGCAGCAGCAGAGGCTTGGTAACAATGGGAGGGAGGTGGAGAAGTCCCAAATTAGGACTCCTAATTTTTTTCTGAATTGAATCGATTCTATTCGATTCACAAAAAACGTATTGACGAATTGATTTGAATTGTGAATTGGAAAGCACTTTCATGGACTAACCTTGAGTGGAGGAGTAGCTTAGTGGTTAGTGCATCAGACTTTGATCCGGGAGATCTGGATTTGATTACCACTACAGCTCCTTGTGACTCTGGGTAAGTCACTTAACCCTCCAGTGCCCCAGGTACAAATAAGTACCTGTATATACTGCTTTGAATGTAGTTGCAAAAACCACAGAAAGGTGGTATATCAAGCCCCATTCCCTTTCCCTTGGATTATTACATTTGTTTTGGGATTTGTTGCAGTTGCTTTTGACTACTATAAAAGGATCACGGACTGGACACTTTTACTGGATGATTCAACTGGGATGGTTCTGAACTTGGAAGGAGAGAGATCTACATGGAGACTCAGTCCACACTATTGAGTGGGCGGTGGTGTGATAAGGACACTCGGTCCACACCCTTGGATGGGCGGCGGAGTGACACTAGCCCATAGTGTATAAATGCAAGATGGAGTAGAGCTCCCAGTTACAGTTCACAATTCACTTTTATTTAATATATTGCAAATCATTACAGCTATAAAATCAATAAAATTCAATATGGAAGAGGCAAGAGAATAAGAAAAGGAGCTTAGATTACAAAACATAAATTAATAATATAAGGGAAAGGAATAAAAACATAAAATCATTCACAATTCACTTTTATTCAATATATTGCAAATCATTACAGCTAAGCAATTCACAATATAAAATCAATACAATTCAATATGGAAGAGGCAGAAGAATAAGGAAAGGAGCTTAGATTACAAAACATAAATTAATAATACAAGGGAAAGGAATAAAACATAAAATCATGAAAATTAAGTTAAATTACATTCTAAGCAATAAAAATAGGGAAGGAAGTGCTAACAGAAGACGAGAACGGTTTTAATACATCAATGTCAAGAGAGACACTCAACCTTGACTGGGTTTGATGTTTATTAAATTCAGGGTAGGCCTGGGTGAAAAGATATGTTTTAAGAAGCATTTTAAATTTAGTAAATGAAAGTTCAAATCTAAACTCCATAGGGAAAGAGTTCTATAACATAGGTGCTACCACAGAGAAACAAGAATATCTTCCAATATGTGATGTAATTTGTAAGTGAGAAGGGATGGTAAGTAACTCTGTTACATGCATAAGTTAAGGAATACAGTAAATTACACCATCCCTGCTACATCTAGGCAGTGGCGTAGCCACAGGTGGGCTGGGGTGGGCCGGGGCTCATCCAGTTAGGGCTCAGGTCCACCCAACAGCAGCACATATTTAGTGCTAGCTAGTGGGGATCCCGAGCTTCACCAGCTGAAGACCTCCCCCTGATGGTGCTGAAAACACTGCTTTCCACTTCAGCAGTCTAAGCTTCCTAAGCTGCTGATACTGGCCTCATCGCATTGGGGGGGGGGGGGGGGGGAGGAGAACACTTGGTGCCCACCCACTTCTTGACTAGGCCCACCCAAAAACTGCTGTCTGGCTACGCCCCTGCATCTAGGTCCCCACAGTTACCCCAGGGCTATGGCTGGAGTAACTGTGTGCATGTGAATGTTACGCACACTGATACTGCATTATGCTAGCAGTCTAAAATGATACAGTGCCATTATTTATTTATTAAGGTATTTATACCCCACATTATCCCCACAGACATGCAGGCTCAATGTGGCTGACATAAACCGGAGACAGAGAGAGTACTCCGGGTGTTTTCAGATACAAATGAGAATAGTAGAGTAGAAGGGCAAGAAAGAAAGGATACTTTACATATAACAGTACAAAAGAATAGGACTAAACAGGATCCACATATGCTAGCTGGCAGAGGCAATAGTCCTATATTGTTCCCGGAGAAAATGCTTAGGTATTTATTGCACGGCCTTGGGGTACCTAAATGGAGGCACCAAGTTATTGAATTAGAACATAATAAAGTAAGTCTTGCCATAATGGGAGAGGCCGAAGGTCCATCAAGCCCGGTAACCTGTTTCCAACAGTGTCCAATCCAGGTCACAAGTACCTGGCAAGATTCCAAAAGAGTAAAACAGATTTTATGCTGCTTATCCTAGAAAGAAAGTAGTGGATTTTCCCCAAGTCCATCTTAATAATGGCTTAGGGGTAAATTCTATAAGCAGTGCCTAAAAATCAGCGCAGATAATGTGATACGCTTAGTGTGATTCTATAACAAATATGTTCCCTTTATACATTCTTGCTGAGCACTAAGGTGCGCCAACGTTAGGTGCACTTAGGCATAATTCTGTATCATTGCGCATAAAATCCAGGAACGCCCCTAACCACGCAGTATCTGCAGTAGGATAAGCAGAATCCGTTATAGAATCGGATATGCGTCTAAATCCTAATTATTACCAATTAGTTCTGATAATTGATTATCTCCCAATTATCAGTGCTGATCAGCTTGTTGTTCAATTAAGTTGTGTGCACTCTTTATAGAATCACGCTAAGTGCATCTTTAATTGGCACCAATTTTTCAGGCACAATATATACATTTTGGCCCTTAAAGTTTTGCTTTTTAAAAATTATGTCTGTCTACAGACCACCATGTAACTGGAACGATAGCCAGGTGGACTTTATGGACTTTGTCTCAAATATATGTACATCCAATTCCAATACACTAGTATTAGGAGACATCAACCTTCACCTTGAAGACCTAAACTCTACCAATGCATGAGAATGCAAGGACTTCCTTCATCTATGTGATCTTACATTACCACATATGCAAACAACCCACACGAAGGGTCATACACTTGACCACATCTCATACAAAATGCCCGCTGATCAGAACCTAACCATAACATAAACTAGATGGACAGAAACACCATGGTCTGACCATTACAAACTAAACCTATCATTAAAATGTCGAAAAAAGGGTTCTCTCCATACAAGAGAACATACGACACACACCACGAGAGGCCAAATAGACCCTGATATTTTCTGGCAACAGATATACAACAACGACTGGACAGCAAAAACGGAATCCATATACTACCTTTCAGAAAGGGACAAAAGATGCAAACACGTACTAGATGAAATAGTACCCTTACAAACAAGAACTTCACGTAGACACAACTCAATACCGTGGTTCAATGAATAACTGAAAAAACTAAAAACACAATCTAGGAAACTAGAATGCGCATGGAAAGAAACAAAAAACAAACACACACTCAACGCATGGAAACAATTACAAAGGAAATACAAATATGCAATAAGACAAACCAAAAGGTCGTACTACAAAACTAAAATTGGGCCAGACTACAAAAACATGAAGAAACTATACAACCTTGTGAACAAACGACTAGACACAACACCAATCACCACAATCAACACTGGCATCCCATCCGCAGACAACCTCACTAAATATTTCAATGAAAAAAATCGTAAACCTACGCAAAACCTTACCTCAGAATAGCATGGACATAGAAAACTTCATTGACGGTCTAGACTCAACCCCTGGTGAACACCCTGCTGACTGAATATGGTCAAATTTCTATCTCCTTAGCACAGTTACTCAGGCGATAAAAATACTCCAACAGCCACTGTCAACTGGACACTTGCCCCAGCTACCTAATACAATCTGCCCCCCATCGCTTCATAACAGATCTCACATCCCACTTAAACTTCATGCTTCAGCAGGGTATCTACCCTAAAGAAAAAGGCAACATCCTGCTCACCCCAATTCCAAAAGACACCAAGAAAAAAACAAACAACATTACCAATTACCATCCAGTAGCATCTATCCCATTAGTAGTCAAACTAATGGAAGGACTGGTGACCAAACAACTCAACGACTACATAAACAAATTTGCTATATTACATGAGTCACAATCAGGATTTCGACCCCTACACAGCACGGAAACAGTACTACTCACTCTACTAACCAAATTCAAGCAGGAAATAGCACTAGGCAAGAGCATTCTCCGCCTCCAATTTGACATGTCAAGTGCGTTCGACATAGTTAACCATAACATACTGCTAAGACTGTTAGACTACTTCAGAATCAGTGGTGGCACTCTCAACTGGATCAAAGGTTTTCTAACCACAAGATCATATCAAGTGAAATCACAAACAAACATATCGTCACCGTGGAAATCAGGCTGCGGAGTACCGCAAGGATCACCACTATCACCAATCCTTTTCAATCTCATGATGACTCCACTAGCCAAGACTTTATCCACCCAAGGCCTTAACCCATTTATTTACGCTGATGACGTAACATTATACATCCCCTACAAACATGATCTGGCAGAAATTACCAATGAAATCAAGCTCAGCTTAAACATCATGAACTCATGGGCAAATGCATTCCAACTAAAACTCAACACAGAAAAAACACAATGTCTCATCATCTCATCGCAATATAATACATACAAACCCACAAACATCGACACCCCAGGATACACCCTCCCAATCTCAGATAGCTTGAAAATTCTCGGAGTAACAATCGACCGTAACCTATCACTAGAGACCTAAGCGAAATCCACTATAAAGAAAATGTTTTTCTCAATTTGGAAACTCAAACGCGTGAAACCATTCTTCCCGAGGGAAATATTTCGTAACCTGATACAGTCAATGGTACTAACCCATGCAGACTACTGTAATGGAATCTATGCGGGATGTAAAGATCAAATCATAAAGAAACTTCAGACCGCCCAAAACACAGCAGCCAGGCTTATATTTGGAAAAACGCGTTTTGACAGCGCCAAACCACTCCTAGAAAAACTGCATTGGTTACCAATCAAAGAACGCATCACTTTCAAAATCTACACAACTGTTCACAAAATTATCTAAGGTGAGGCACCGGGATACATGACAGACCTCATAGACTTGCCAAGTAGAAACACCACAAAATCTGCACGATCATACCGAAATCTCCTCTACCGAAGCAACAAAGGACTCAA
Source organism: Microcaecilia unicolor (assembly GCF_901765095.1). Lineage (NCBI taxonomy): Eukaryota > Metazoa > Chordata > Amphibia > Gymnophiona > Siphonopidae > Microcaecilia > Microcaecilia unicolor. The sequence goes on along the minus strand of NC_044032.1, from coordinate 239,099,917 downwards.
ATACAAATCCACTTATGCATCCAGTTTTTCATACTTAAGCGCACAACTGTGGAACGCACTGCCAAAAGCAGTAAAAACTACGCTCGACCACCTAAATTTCCGGAAAGCACTAAAGACAGAACTGTTCAAAAGAGCATACCCCACCGACCCAACATAAAATAACTGGACATCTGTGACACAATGCAACCAAAGATCGTAATGGACATTACATGACTCTTCCTCCCCTCTCCCTATCCAAGTTCCCCCCAACTGTACCTACCATATATGTACCTCATTCTTCCACAATATCGCCTTGAATTAATCCAAACCATGTATTTGTTCAGACTGGAATCGGCTAACGCCGTTTACGGTAATATGTAAGCCGCATTGAGCCTGCAAAATGGTGGGGAAATGTGGGATACAAATGCTACAAATAATAATAATAATAATAATAATAATATGTTGATATACTTTGATTTTCATGGTAAACTGTGTGCACTGAGTGCTGGTTGTCCGGCAGAAAGACATACTCCAAACCCAACTTATATTTACATCTCCAGCATTTTGCATTGCAGTGACCTGTAAAGATAATGGTCCTCAACATATGTTAAAACATAATGCTAAAGTTACTCGTGGCTTGTGTATAGCAGAAGTTGTGGTATGTTTTTGGAGGAGGCTTTGTGGTTTAATGACTAGTAATATTGTCATGTGAATTTCATGGCAGCAGCAGGCGGAGGAGGAGAGCTGTAATAAGTAAAACCATTTCACTGGCAGAACATCACAGCCTTCTGTATGATTTCTTCTGTGCACTGTTTGATGAGTTCTTGCTTTTTGTTTCGCAGATGGAAGGCACACAGACAAGGTGAGAGCAAGGTCACTGGGAGTGTGAATGTGTATATGAATGTGTGCGAGTGAAGTGAGAATAGGCAGTGGGAGAGGGGAAATGTATCAGATATTTGTTCTATTGCCATATTACAATCTTTCCTGTATCTGTCATGCACTGTGCACTACATGAATAACCATATATTTTATGACACCTTTCCTCTCCCCCAGACTATATTCCTCTGCTAAGATTCCGTGGATCCATTCCTTCTAAATAAGATTCCTTTGTGTTTATCCCACACATGTTTGAATTCCATTACCCTTTTCATCTCCACCACCTCCCGCAGGAGGGCATTCCATATATCCACCACCCTTTCCGTGAAAAAATACTTCCTGACATTACTCCTGAGTCTGCCCCCTTCAACTTCAATTCATGTCCTCTAGTTCTACCGCCTTCCCGTCTCCGGAAAAGGTTTGTTTGCGGATTAATACCTTTGAAATATTTGAACGTCTGTATCATGTCACCCCTGTTTCTCCTTTCCTCCAAGCTATACATATTCAGGTCGGCAAGTCTCTTCTCGTACAGTTTGCAACGTAAATCCCATTCCATTTTCGTAGCTTTTCTTTGCACCGCTTCCAGTCTTTGTACATCTTTAGCAAGATATGGCCTCCAAAACTGAATACAATACTCCAAAATGAGATATCAAAGCTGAAGTATGTGTAGCGCCCCCAGTGGCGGTAAGATGTAATTACTATGAAAATAATTTTTCAAGTCATGGTTGGTTCCCTGTTTATCCAACCACTGAGGGGTGACACAGACAAAAAAATGTTTAATGTGGTGAACAATTTTCCCTAGACCCTTTACAGCTTCAATTAATATGCAAAGCACAAAGTTTCAGTGAATAGCTTTATTGCACCAATCAATTTGATAACTATATAAAATGCAGTGAAAAGTGCTATAGCTGAAGTGCAATGAACTAGAAATAGAATCCTTTCTAATAACAAGTCGTTTTCTTTTTTTAAACTAACAGAACCAAACAATTCTCTCTTCATGACAATCTGACTCTTCAACACCACTTACCGTATTTTTTGGACTATAAGACGCACTTTTTTTCCCCCAAATTTGTGAAGAAAATGGGGGGGGTGCGTCTTATAGTCCGAAGGTAGCGAGGTCCGATTTCGGGATCGCCCTCCCCCCGAGTTCGGGATCGCCCTCCCCTACTCACGTCACGCGATGTTCCCTGGTGGTCTAGTGACGTCGGGGCAGGAAAGAGCCCCCTCTTTCCTGCCCAGCGCGCTGCTCTCCGTCCTCCTGTATGCATGCAGCCTGACGGTCTCGGCGAGATTCAAAATGGCCGCCGAGAATTGAATTTTCGGTGGCCATTTTTAATCTCGCCGAGACCATCAGGCAGCATACAGGAGGACGGAGAGCAGCGCGCTGGGCAGGAAAGAGGGGGCTCTTTCCTGCCCCGACGTCACTAGACCACCAGAGAACATCGCGTGACGTGAGTAGGGGAGGGCGATCCCAAACTCGGACAAGACGCACCGGAGCACCAAGGTTTTAGAGGAGGGAAAAAGGAAAAATTTTTTTTTTCCTATTTTCCTCCTCTAAAACCTAGGTGCGTCTTATGGTCCGGTGCGTCTTATAGTCCGAAAAATACGGTACTCAGAAACACAGATGTAAATCAGATATTTTCTAAACATTTAACCTCTTTTAAGTTGTCAAGTTTTAATTATTCTTTTTCTCCTTTTTCAAAAGAATTGATTCTTTGTGGTTACTCTTATATCTTTCAGGTAATTAACTTCCAAGATCTTTAACCAGTTCAGGTAAGTACATACTTATTCTTTCAATACTATCAGAGTTCTGATCATAGGTATAGTTTTTTAGGTGTGCAGATGATGTTATAAGTCACTTATCTGTGTCCATTTCTTCAAAGCTTGCTTGCGTGGGGGTCCGAAGTTTATCTTCTGGACTCAATCCGGCTTGTTTCCTGTCTTTAATAAAACTGAATAGGAAAAATACCCTATCTCCCTTGACTATTTTACCAAATATTCCTTACTCTGGGTCAGGGATTTCACTGTGGCCAATTAACTATAGACAAATAAAAAAATAATGAATTATTCCCGGGCAGTCCCCTATTCTTTAACTGTATCCCTGTTCTAAAGGAACTAGGCCTCAGTTTTTACACACACCCGGACTCAGCTCTTGCTCACAAGCTTAACTTTCCCCAGCATGCCAATACAGGTTCGCTCTCGGCTGGCGGTGAACTAAATTTATTTCCTTTATTCACAATCCCACATCAGTGTTCACACTCTCATAGTCCACTCAGTATCCATTCATGACAATTAAAGCAAATTTATTGTGAACTACATTAACACATGCTTTCACAGGTTTTTACTTTTTAATATCAACTAACTATTGGTCCTTATTCACCCAAATTTCAGAGTAACTTAGCCACTCTCCCTCTCAAGCATCACAGCTACCACAGCACACAACCTGCCACATCACAGTCTTGGGATCCTCTGCCTGCTGAAAAAAAGCTCGTTACCCAGGGCAACGAAGACCTGGCTTGATCACCTGCCCTGCAACCACCAATCAGGCAGCTTCCCTCGGAATGTTGCTAAACTTTATCAGATAAGAACATTGTGACAGGCTCCATTTTGAAACCCACCTTTCCCATAGAAATTAATGGGAAAATGGATTTCAAAACAAAACACAGTGTAAATTACACAATATTAAAACAAAAAATATAGTATTGTCCAGATCACATTTTACAGATTCCAGTCCATGTTTTACATTTTTTAAAACTCCTTAAAGACACCATTTTACACTATTTTGACTCAAAAACACCATTAAAGTTCAACTAAACTTAACCAAAATTTCCACACCTGTTAAACAAAATATGCGCTCACATACGCCATTGTCGGAATTCAAAAATATGTAACCGGAGTAGCGCAAGTCGCTCCACACCCAAAATTCCCCCCCCCCCCCCGAAACTACTAATAATACATACATTGGAGCCGACTCTGTGGGTGCTTGAGCACCCCCAATATTGAGAAAATTCCTTGTATATGTCCAGGGAGGGGTCATTTCCATTGGGCTTAGCATCCCCAATAATTTTGAAAAGTTGGCTCCTATGAATACATATTAAATTTTTTTAAGGGTCTAGCCCACCTTAAGGGACCCACTGGACCCTCCGACTTTAAAAATAAAAATTTTAAAGTATACAGGGAAGGCCCAAAAAAAATAACGTTAATATATTAAGTTAATATAAGGCCCAAGGACGTCTTACCTTATCCCCTGGATGTCCACCCTGGGGTCCATTTACATCTTCGGGGTCCCGGTAGACCCCTGGTGCCACCAACATTTTCAGTGTGGTAGGCCACAGAAGTCCACCGGGGAACCTCAAAAATCGAGGCCCCGGCTTCACTTTGCGACCTACCGGAGCTCCTGGGCTTAATCCACACGTGCGCTGGATCCAGTGCACATGTGCGGACCAGGCCCGGAGCTAGCCGCTTTCCTTTCTGCCCTTCTCCAGTTTCACGGCGGCGCGCCTGCCACCCCTGGGCTTGCTCCGGTCCCAAAACAGGACCCAAAAACGCCAGAGCAAGCCCAGGCCAGCTGGAAAACACTGGCCACCAATGAAAAGCCAGTCGAATGGGCCAAAAATGGCCCAAAAACCACCAAACCCAAATAGGGTCTCAAACAGACGGGCACAAAAAACAGCCCCCGGAGAGACCTTTGGACCCTGGAGCAGCCCCGGAAGGCCAGACGACCACCAGAACCACCCCGGGGGCCAGGTAAGCCCCTGAAAGGCACCACATTTAACTTTTATTTTTTACCCTTTACATTCGCAAATCCCACACAGAGGACAGCACGTGCATCTTGTTTCTGCATGCATGTAGCTTTAAAATTACTTCCCTAAGTGGTAATTCACCAACTAGAATATCCTCAGGTATTCTGTACCCACATCCTTTGCTCCTTCACTTTGAAAATTATTTCAGGAAAACTACCTGTACTTGCTAAGAACTGCTAATTTGTGTGGTTAGTTTTTTTTTCCAAGAAAAGATATGCCGTTACTTTTGCAAATTCAAAATTATGAATGAAAATGCAATCCTCTCCCTAACCCCACCCCCAGGAATGTCTCTTCTCAGTGCAGGTAACGTTGCATATGCAGTATCACCACAGTTTTAAGTTTACTCACATGCAAGAAGGGCAGTTTTCTGAAAGTCTGCTACTGCAGTGTTTCACTCAGGAATGGTTTACAAAATCACTCTCAAAGAAGTTCATGTTCAAAAGCCACTGAACAAGAAAGTTAACTGGACAACTTTGTTCAGTTAAGCGAAGGGGAAGGGATTTTGGATTTAACTGATACCTTTGAGATGTAGCCGAAATCAGGCTATATTCAGGTACAGTAAGTATTTTCCTGCCCTTGGAGAATCTAAGATGGTGCCTCAGGCAATACAGCGTTAAAGGGTCCTTTTGCTAAAGTGTGTTAAGCCCTTAACGCGCAGTTAGGGTGCATAAACTGGCTACCACAGAAACGCATTACAGCATTTTGCAGTATTTTGCCTGTTTGCGTGCGCTAACTTGCGCATTATTGATTTTTTTAAAAAAATATTTGGAGGAAGAGGCTTGTCATGGGCAGAAAGTGGACATGGATGCATTAACCAGCTAGCGCAATGTACCTGGCACCAACTAGCTAACACAGAGTTAACACGAGAGCAACTTAGCACCTAGTAAATATGAGGTGGATGTGCTGGTGCATTAACTATATACAGGTATCTGTAATAAAATATATATTTTTTAATCCCCAAAAGTGCTGCATTAAATCTGGTCTTAGTGCAAGGTAAAATCTTGCATTTTAATAAAACAGCCCCTAAGTAACTTGGCCAAGGACACAGAGAATAGCAGTGGGGTTGGAGCCTGGTTTCCCTGGTTCTTAGCCCAACTATTAAGCTAATCAATTTGGCTCAATTGTATCTGGTGACTCATAGTCTGTGTGCCATTAAGAGCGTGTCTGTAGATCCTGGTTCAGGATTTACCAGGAGAACACCATTACTTGGATTTGTGCCTGCCAGAGGGCTAGCAGAGAATTTTCAAAATGTCTGGTTTGATTTCAGCTTGTAATTACTTTTTTTTGAACCTGTACTTCCTTCTCTTAATATCTCCCTTATCTGCTGAATTTATATCTAGCCTTAAAAAAAAGATTTAAAAATTATTTTCACTTGCAGAGGTGCTGCCCTCTAAGTTACTATATTTCTGGCTTCATCCTGACTTTATAGTCCCACCCTACCCATTTCTGTCCCACCCATCCCTGGGTTTTTTTTTTGTTACATTTGTACCCTGCACTTTCCCACTCATAGCAAGCTCAATGCGGTAGGCAATGGAGGGTTAAGTGACTTGCCAGAGTCACAAGGAGCTGCCTGTACCAGGAATCAAACTCAGTTCCTCAGTTCCCCAGGACCAAAGTCCACCACCCTAACCACTAGGCCACTCCTCCATTCCAACACTCCCTCCCACCCCTAGGTTAACTCTCCCTATATAGGAACATCCAGAAACAATTATCTTCAATAAACCCTACATTGGTCAATGCTCCTCATTCATATCCCTTAACACAGTTCATATTTTCACACTTGTGAATCACATCAACATAACCTTCATTCAATGCAATACATGTTTGGCTTTAGTCCTAAGGCAAACAATCTGGAACCTTAGAGCTTGCCCCATCTGTCTTCAAATTATCTGCTATGAAAGATGAAATCAACAACATCAAGCAGGAATTGGCTACAATTAAGGAAGCATCCAGATTGACTCAATTGCTAGCCAATTTACCACCACCACCTACCACAGAGATTAAAGCAACAGAGGAATAGATGGGTCACAGTAGGCTCTGGTAGATTATGACCTGTAACACAGAGGCATTCACCCTCCCAACCACTGCCCTTATATAATTCCTTTGCTGAACTGGAGTATTATGATGCTCAGAAAAGTGTTGATGTGGAACCAGAGGCAAAGAATATAACACAATCCAAGAGACATCCCCAAAACAATGACAGATCGGTGCAAAGCAGAAAATTCTTACTGCTAGGAGACTCTATTATCAGAGGCATTAACTTAGGAACACAGTTCAAAGGACCCAACTTAGTGAAGTGCCTTCCATGATCCTCAGCTACCAGAAGTGCAGACCACATACTGAATGTGGTCTGAGAGGAGAATAAGGATTCTAATACTGATGTTGTAATCCACCTGGGGACAAATGACCTGGACAACAATAACAAATTTAGAACACAGAGAGCATTCCAGAAGCTTGGAGAAGGACTGAAGTCTTTGGTTCACACTGTGGCTTTTTCTGAAGTTATTCCTACATGTGGGAAGGGAGCAGAGAGACCAAGTAAAACAGAGGAATTCAATAGGTGGCTCAAAGTTTGGTGTAAGGAAGAAGGTTTCAGATACATAGAAGGATGGGGCAGTACATGGCAAAATCATGGGCTGTATTGTAATGATGGGCTCCATCTTTCGGTGACGGGAAAAAGGATCCTTGGGGAGAAATTCAGACAGTATGTTTCTAGACATTTAAACTAGAGGGTGGAGATGACAAAAGAAAACAAAGGGATTCAGAAAGTCACCTCCAGAAAAAACCTGATGGCAGAGGGAAAGGTCATGAAAATAAAGAAAACCATCCTAACTCAATTAGCACATGGAAAGCGATGAGCAGAAATGCTCATAGTCTAACTAGAAAGGTTCAAGATTTGCAAGCACTAATGTTTGAGGAAAACTTGGATATTGTTGCTATTACAGAGACATGGTCCAATGATTCCCATGAATGGGATGCAACCATACCGGGCTATAATCTTTTTAGAAGGGATAGGGAGGGCCAAAGAGGTGGAGGAATGGCGTTATAAGTGAAAAACAATATCAGAGTGGCTGAAATGCAGGGTACCTGGGGAAAGAACGAAGCTATATGGATCATCCTGGAAAGAGAAGATGGAACCTGTATCCACACAGGTGTTATCTACAGACCTCCAGCACAAATGGAGAAGCTGGACAAGGACCTGATAGAAGATATTCAAAAGCTTGGTATGAAAGGGGAGGTGCTATTGTTGGGAGATTTCAACTTGCCTGATGTGGATTGGAACATCCCCTCGGCAAAAAGAAGTAGAGAGATCGTGGATGCCTGTCAAAGTGCCATAGGGAAGGGTCGACGTTGGATCTAGTGCTCACAAATGGAGGAAGTGTCTCCAATTTCCTTGTGGGTGCCCATCTAGGTGATAGTGATCATCACACGATATGGTTTGACTTAAGACCAAAAGCGGAGTGCGGATGCACAAAACTCAAAGTACTGGATTTCAGACGTACTGATTTTGGTAAAATGGGGGAATGCTTGAAGAAGGAGCTGATGGCAGGGATAGGAAATGGAGAAGTGAAATTTCATTGGTCCAAGCTGAAAACTACTATAAACATGGCAACCGATCTTTACACAAGGAAAGTAAACAAAAACAAAAGAAACAGGAAGCCTATATGGTTCTCCAAACAAGTGGCTGAAAAAATAAGGGCAAAAGAGGCTTTCTTCAAGAAACACAAAAGAACTCAATGAGAAGATCATGGAAAAGATTACAGGATTAAGCTCAAGAAACAAAGAGGGAAATATGGCTAGCAAAAGTGCGGGTGGAAGAAAAAATAACTATAGAGGTAGAGAGAGGTGATAAGACCTTTTTTTTTAGATATATTGGGGAAAGGAGAAAAAATAGGCTGAAAGTTACTGAGAATAGATATGTGGAGAGTGATGAGGATAAAGTGAATGTGCTAAACAAATCCTGGAGAAGGACCGCGGTCGGTGGCAGAGGGTATATCTGGGAATGGAGTAGATACTGCGCCGTTCACGGAAGAAAGCGTTTATAAATGGCTTGATAATCTGAAAGTAGACAAAGCTATGGAGCCAGATGGGATACATCCCAGGGTACTGAGGGAGCTCAGAGAGGTCCTGGTGGGACCTCTTAAAAGATTTATTTAATAGATCTTTAGAGATGGGAGAGGTACCGAGGGACTGGAGACTAGCGGATGTGGTCCCTCTTCACAAAAGTAGAGACAGGGAAGAAGTGGGAAACTACTGGCCGGTAAGCCTCACATCAGTGGTAGGAAAAATAAGGAATTGCTGTTAAGGAAAGGATAGTGGACCTTCTAGAAGCCAACAGGTTACAAGATCCAAGGCAATATTTGGCTTTACCAAAGGAAAATCCTGTCAAATCTGATTGACTTCTTTGACTGGGTGACCAAAGAACTGGATGAAGGACGTGCGATAGATGTAATCTACTTGGATTTCAGCAAAGCCTTTGATGCAGTCCCTCACAGAAGACTCGTGAATATGCTGAGAGGGCTGAACTTAGGACCCAAAGTGGTGAACTGGATTGGAAACTGGTTGACCGACAGGCGGCAGAGGGTGGTGGTAAATGAAATCCACTTGGAGGAAAGATAAGTGAGTAGTGGAGTGTCTCAAGGATCTGTGCTGGGGCCAATTCTGTTTAATGTTTGTGTGAGAAATTGCTGAAGGGTTAGAAGGAAGAGTTTGCCTTTTTGCGGATGACACAAAGATAGCCAACAGAGTGGATACCCTGGAGGGAGTAGGAACCATGAGAAGGGATCTCCAAAAGTTAGAAGAATGATTAAGGGTTTGGCAGTTAAAATTTAATTTGTATAAGTCTGAGACATACACCGTTGAAAATGGTAAGTAGGAGCAAACGGTAAAACCTACACAGGATTTTGAATTGCTCATCAGTGACTGTGCATTACATCCAAGGAGATCTTCTTTGAGAATGCCCACAGAAAAGATTAAGTTGGGCCTTCTGTGCAGCATTCCTCAAAGCAGTGGCCCTACAATGAATTGCCCTACCTAGGCAATGTGATAGCCCACTTCTACAGTTGTGTGCAATATATGCTTCAATGAATCCCTAAGTAATACAGCAATTTTTTAATGCATAATTACTTTTATTTCAGTTTTTCACACACGCAAAATAAGAAAACAATAAGACTGCCAATCAAAAAAGGGTGAGCTCCTAAGTTAAGACTCCTAAGTTAGGCGATTATGGAGATTATTTTAGAAGCATATAGTGGCATTTACATGTGCATATTGTATACATGCATAAATGGCAATTTTTAAAAGCCACTATTTATGCATGGAGAGCCACACAAAGATTTCAAGGAGGTGGGAAATGGGTGTGGCTTAGGCCAATCAAAATCTATACCTGTATTACACATCTTGCATAGAAAAAATTCCCATGTTGGCTTTTGTACCTGCCCCAAGTCACACAAAAGTGACAATAAAGTAGCTGGTGCAAAACAACATATACTCCCGCATCCTCCATTCACTCCCCTGATCCCCTTGATAGGCAAGCAGCCCTCATCCCAGCCCCCCAATCCCACCCCTAAATTCTACCGGAGATTTCCTTGGTGGCTAGTGGTGAGGAAGCAGCAATCTGTGGATGTTCCTGTCCTGGGGGTGCCATGGTTCAAAATGGCACAAGTCACCCCCTAGTGGTAGCCTCAAAGTTCTATCACTAGGAGTCAAGCTACTCCCTAGGGGAACTATAGCCCTAAATGTTATTTAAAAGAGTCTTTAAAGCTGACTGTGCCTAGGGTATCTAATTCACTTGCACCAGTCCTGTTCTGTAGGATTGTGTTGCAGCTGAAAGCGCAGGGAATATTGTATAGATTCAACTAAATATCAATATATCTTAGAAGCTAATATGACGCAGTCAGTGAAGAAATTGAAGCTGCACAGAAGTTGGATACTTCAGGAAGATATACATCAAAATCAACCAGGAAGGAAAGATTAAGGTTTTGGTATGGTCTTCACAGACTTGAATACTATTGAAAATCTGTGTGTCAATTTCAAACATGCAGTGCATTCAAAGAAAGATCTAAGAATATTAATGACTTAGAAGACTTCTGCAAGGAAAGAAAACCAACAACAGAAAGACTTTTATATGGCTGCAGGAATTACTTGGAAGAGGTTATTTCTGACAAAGAAGTGTTATAAAATACTAACTTGCACTACCTGAATCACCATCTTATCCGTACAATGCATCAGTTTCTTACCCTTGATCAGAAAACTACTTTTCACCCATGGGTCGCATAGAGTGGCTGATTTGTGAATACCCAGTTTGGTGAGCGATTTCAACCTATTTTCCACTTATACATGCAAGGAATCCACCAGCACCCACACCTCTCATGTCAATCCCTCTCTTGCTGCTGAAATCCCTCTAACTTTGCCTACAGGATATTCACTCTTGCTAAATCACCCAGGGTGTCCCTACTTGAATGCAGTTTCCTCCTTGGCACCTTGAAGGGCTTCAGAGCTTGTACGATCCCCGAGTCATATTTATCTAATCTTGACACCCCAGAGGGCTTTAAATACCAATCTCTATCTCCAGTGACATGTGCTGTAGATGCTGCATTTTACATCACTAACCTCTCCAGCATGAATCCTTCTGGCTTTTGCCATTGCCGTGTCTCTTCTTTTGTGCACAAAAGTACTTCACCTCTGATATTTACTGCATCCTTGGATTTTTTGCAGCCCAAATGTATATTCCAGCATTTTTTTTTTTTTAGCATTAAATCTAAGCTGCCAAATTTTAGACCCTTTCTAAAGATTTAGTAGATCCCTTCTCATCTATCCTCAGTGCATTTGTTTTGAAAAAGTACCATATGATTTAACAATCCCACTGTTCTGTATAGGAACAGGAGTCTAGATTATGACTCAGGTTAAGCAACAAAAATGGAAAGGAGGCAACTAGCAGTGTATGTATTTCAACTGTATTACATACAAGTAATAAAATACAGACTTTGTTTTGAAAAGTCACCAAAGAAATACACATTAAAAGATCATTAAATATCTGGCAGAAGCTCACTGGAGCTAGGGTACTCTGGAAATGTACCATTATATTCACAGAGCTCCACTTCACAATATCCCTGGTGTAATCAAAGGTCGTAATTTTTAAGGTTTTTTTCCTGTCATGTGTCTGGAAAAAATATTTGGAAAACAAGATCTTAAGTATCGGTGCCTCAGCTTTGGTTTCACTGGCTCTTATGAAGTGAAGCAGGCCCTTAGAGCTTTAGCTAACCTTGGTTTGTTAGATTTTCTTCCAGAAAAGAAGAGGTTGGAACAAAAACGGAAGACTCAATAGTATTTTGACTTCAAGATACATCAGGCATGTGATGTCTTTATTTATGGAAGAAGACAAAAAGAGCACTGGACTGTGAGTCAGGCAAAACCCTAGAAAATTAGTTGAAAAATGTATTCCTGCTTGTATTTCTGGAGTCTGATTACTCAAGTATGTAAGACCAAATGCACCTCAATGCTAAATGTTTGTGGGAATGAGGAAATGAGGTGCAAAACTGTGCACATAACCTCATTATCTATTCCTGCCGCTAAACCAGAAAGGCATTAAATAGCACAAATATAAATACAGATACATTAACACCAAAATCTTAATGACACCTCAAAAGGTGTGCTAAATGTTTTGCTTTAATGCCAATGTTAGCAAGTATATTAATTAACATGCTTTTCAGCACCATTTTCATATAACAATTTTGTGAACAAAGTGTTAATGTTGGCTTTATTCCAAATGTCATCTCAAACAATTGCAATCATTATAAAATACTGCTGCAAGAATTTTATCTAAAGCCTATAAATCTGATCATATTATACCTTTGTTTTATCACCTTCATTGGCTTCCTGTTCATCTTTGTATTTCGTATAAAATTTTATGCTTGACCCATAAGGCACGTTATTTAGGGAGCCCAGCTAATTTGTCACCTTTAATCATTCCTTATACTCCTTCGCAGTTACTTGCAAACTGGCTGGTTGTACCCGGACCTAAGCAAGGCACATTATGAGATGACACATCATTCAGGGGTCCTTTTACTAAGCCGTGGTAAAAAGTGGCCTGCGGTAGTATGGGTGTGTGTTTTGGGCACGCACGGGGCCATTTTACAAAGATGGAACATGAGTTTCTAAAATGGAAGAATGTCCAAATGGCAATGGAGCATGGTCTGGGAGTATTTTTGATGGTACAAGAATGGGCCTCAAAAATGGATTTTTATTTTCCATTTCAGATGGGGAGTGAATGTCTATGTCCCAAAAGATGAACTTTGAGAGTTGATCTTCTACCAGGGCTATCCAGATTTCAGAAAAGTGCTCCTATTGACTTCCTTCATCCCCCAGTGGTTGATGTGTATCTCTCTCTCTCTCCCTCCCCCCCCCCCCCCCCCAAAGTGAAGGTAGCCAACGATACTGGGCTCTGTGGTAGCTTCAGGAGAAATAGAGGTCTATGTTTTTTTTTAAACGGTATTATAACCATTTATGTTCCATCACATAAACGCCTATGTTGTCATTTTCATACCACTGATGTTCGTATGCTGTCGTAGAGATGGTTGTATTCCTGTGTTGTCTCTTTGATATTTTATGCAAGCAAAAGCCCAATTGTAAAGAAGGCAAAGCAAGTAACAATAAGAAAAAGCCTCTTCCCAAACTATATCTCTTTTATTAGGACACTGACACACAACAAAAATAAATATTGTGTAAATTTTAAATGTGAGGGGGGATCTCAGTCATTAGAACCACATAATGGTTCAAACAGCCTGCTTCTTTCATTATGCCAGTATAAGGCTAAAATTGAGGCTCATTTATCCATCATCAATCCTCCCCTAATGTGCAAGACTCATCAAAATATATCTAGTGCAACATTCAGCAGTGTACATTCAGTAAAGGTCAGTTTCCAAATAATAACAGTTCTCTTAAAATTGGCCATCAGCTATATATACATATTTATTTATTAGGATTTATTTACTGCCTTTTTGAAGGAATTCACTCAAGGCGGTGTACAGTAAGAATAGATGAAACATGAGCAATAGGCAATTACAGCAGCAAAAATATTCAGAAACAATACAAAGTATGGCATGGTGTACTACTTGCAATGTCAACACAATATGTAATAGAACATTATAATTGATAGTGAAGGGTAAGGCAAAGTTGTAACATATAGATGGGTAAGAAAGTAGGAATAGTTAGAAAGTAAGGTGATTGATTTAAAGAAAGTTGCACATGAGGTCAGAGAGATGGTTAAACGTTATCTCAGCTAGGGTGGGAGTAGATAAACATGTCCTGCTGCAGTATGTGCAGCCCGAGTCACTCCTTGTGTGTGTGAGTGAGACTAACAAGTTAGTTACTTCTTCCATTAAAGGCCTGGTTGAAGAGCCAAGCTTTTACCTGCTTCCTGAAGTAGAGATAGTCTTGTGTTAAGTGGAGCCTTTCAGGCAGTACATTCCAGAGTGTGGGGGGCTACTTCGGAGAAGGCTTGCTTGCGGATATCACATTGTGTAATGTCTTTTGGAAAGGGTGTGGTTAGTGAAAGTCCTTGGGAGGACCTTAGTGTATCACAAGCAAAAAAATTTAAAAAGACACTTATCTGAATAGTAAGTACAAGCTGCCCAACAGTCTTCAGGGGCAGACTGTCACAATATTCCAAAATGCTGGTGGCACCACTATTACCGATCCTTTTCAACCTCATGATGACTCCACTAGCCAAGACCTTATCCACCCAAGGCCTTTTGGGATTTACTTTGCAGGTTCTTGGTTTGCTGAGCCTTGACTGCCATTATGGTTTGAGAGGGTTGGAAACAAACCCCCAGATTCTTTATAGCGCGCCTAGCATTCCACAACAATATCCAGGCGTATTCTATAACAACACATGTAACTTAATTGGCTTAACAAGCTAACCAGAATCTCTAACAGCACTTAATAAGCAACTATCCAGCTTATAATCGAACGAGAATAACGCCCAAGTTCCGACCTAAATCGGGAGATGGGCGTTCTTCTCACAAAAACAAATAAAGCGGCATAATCGAAAGCCGAACTTTGGACGCTTTCAACTGCACTCCGTCGCGGATGCGGACAAAGTTGACGGGGGAGTGTCGGAGGCGTGGTGAAGGCGGAACTGGGGCGTGGTTATCACCCGAACAGAGATGGGCGCCCTTCGCCGATAATGGATGCGTTTGTAGCTAGAATTTAGGGCACTTTTCCTGGACCCTGTTTTTTGACGAATAAGGCCCCAAAAAGTGCCCTAAATGACCAGATGACCCCCAGAGGGAGTCGGGGATGACCTCCCCTGACTCCCCCAGTGGTCACTAACCCCCTCCCACCACAACAAATGATGTTTCACAACTTTTTACTTTCACCCTCAAATGTCATACCCTCCTCCCAAGCAGCAGTATGCAGGTCCCTGGAACAGTTGTTAGGGGGTGCAGTGGACGTCAGGCAGGTGGACCCAGGCCCATCCCCCCCCTACCTGTTACAATTGTGCTGCTTAATGCTACTAGTCGTCCAACCCCCCCAAACCCCCTGTACCCACATGTAGGTGCCCCCCTTCACCGCTTAGGGCTATAGTACTGGTGTAGACTTGTGGGCAGTGGGTTTTGAGGGGGATTTGGGGGGCTCAACACCCAAGGGAAGGGTGCTATGCACCTGGGAGCTCTTTTACCTTTTTTTTTGTTTTTGTAAAAGTGCCCCCTAGGGTGCCCGGTTGGTGTCCTGGCATGTGAGGGGGACCAGTGCACTATGAATCCTGGCCCCTCCCACGAACAAATGCCTTGCATTTATTCGTTTTTGAGCTGGGCGATTTCATTTTCCATTATCGGTGAAAAGCAAAAACGCCCAGCTCACACCTTGGCGAATAAAGCATGGGCGTCTATTTTTTTTTAAAAATACGGTTCACTCCGCCCCTTCACGGACCCGTTCTCGGAGATTAACGCCCATGGAGATAGGCGTTTCTGGTCGATTATGCCCCTCCATGAGCACTAATTGGCAATAATTAGACACACACAATTCCCTAAGCGTATTTTGTAATGCACTGTGCCTAAATTTTAATGCATGCAGGCAAAAAGGGGCATAGTTATAGATGGGGAATGACCATTTTTTGGGCGTTCCAAAATTTACACGCGTTGTTTTAGAATATGGCCTTCTGCACCTAAATCTACTTGCTGGGATTTATGCCACATTTTCATTGGTGTAAATGGATGCATGTAGTTTTAGGTGCTGGAATATCAGCTAAGCGTATTCTATATACCACGCCTAAATCTAGGCACCGCTTATAGAATACACTTAGGCAGAAATGTTTTCCACGTGGATTTTTTTAAGCGTCATATATAGAATCTGGTCCAGAATGTGGTGTTTACTGACCTGTTACCCATTTGGGTAGCTTTTATGTTGGGGAGTGATAGGTTACCAGAACAGCACAGAGAGGGTCCAAAGTACAGAACAAAGTCCAAATAGTGAAAAGAAGCACCAGGAGCCTCAAAATTGGGACACAATTTCTTTAATCATGTAACTTGAACATCAATTCTTTCCTTAGTGACCTGACATGGGCCGTGTTTCAGCGCACAGCACATGCGTCAGGGGTCAATTAAGTTGTGACATCTAAGAAGAAACGAAACTTTCTCCTTTGGAGACGACATGAATTGTCTCGATGACTTATGCTCTGTCGCTCAGCGGGATTGGAGCAAAGATGATCCCTTCAAGCTCTAATATGGTTGTGGTATTTGCAGTTTATCAGCAGTTGGAGCACTGTCAATTGACAGTGGAAATACTGACATGCTAATTTTGCACTGCTTACATTTAAATATTATTTCAACTGCTCATCATATTCTTAGCTTTAATAATGATGTAGTAAATGTTTTATCTTATTTCCAGTGGTCCTGTGTTTTTTTTATAGAAATACAAAAATGATGGACGAATTGGACCAATGATTGTATCTATAGGGCAAAGGGATGAAACCATACACCCTGGGTATAATATATGAAGGTCCTGTAAATTTTATTTATTTATTTATTACATTTGTATCCCACATTTTCCCGCATAGCAGTAGGCTCAATGTGGCTTACAGGTTCCAGAGAGGAGAATACCAACTCCGGGAATATATACAGAGTGGAAAATAGAGTAACAGTGGGTGCAAGGAAGCTGATAAGGTTCCGGAAAAGAGAATACAACTCTGGGACGAATATATAGTAGCATATAGAGAGAAGTAATCCCAATGAGGCTGATAAGTCTCCGGGGATGGGACTACAGCTTCTAGTGAGCAATACAGAGTAGGATAAGGGTAAAAGCACACTTAATTATAAATGGAGTGGTAAAATTTGTACAGTTTGAAGTAATAGGATTATGTGGAAGGGGTATTGTTCATTTCTTAGATCGAAAGATGTGATGCATTGTTCATGAATTAGTTCGAGTCTGCTGGGTATGCTTTCCGGAAGATATGAGTCTTGAGGTTATTTTAAATAAAGAATCTTTTTGTCAGCAAGCCATATCATTATGATAGTTGCCTACAACCCTTGTTAGGTAGCCACTGCTTCTTGCTTTGAAATTCTGATTTCTATCATGGGCAATTATCCTTGCCCTGAGAAATTCTCGCTTGCATTGAATTTAAAAGACAGTAAACAGATAAGATCGATCTGTGAGATTCCTTTTATATGTTTCCTTTTAAACGTATCACCTTATCAGTAGAGGTACCATAGCTCTTTCCAGAAATACTTCATTTTCAAAGACACTTCACAACAATCATCAGAGAGGGCTGGCCTGAAACATACAGTTCCCCACATGTCATCAATATATCACTTTAACTATGGTGTGCTACCCCCTTATTTATCATCCCTTCTGAAGCCATGTGGAATACTCATCTTCTTTAATCCCAGTCTATAGCATTTCCAAAGTACTTTACAAGCCTGGAGTAGTGACTTTAATGTTTTGCAGCAGCTGAGCTGGTAGCGCACATGATAGCTTAAATGTAACAATCAAAGGAGCCTGCAAGATTTCGGTATTTCCGCTGCTTTGCAGATGTGCGATGCCCAGGTCCAAAAGTTATAATGTCAATTCGAAATGAAAAAAAGAAAAGAAAAAAGGTTAAAACGAAATAACATCTTACTGCCATGTGTCAACACTGCTTAAGAGTTTAAAGGTATATTCTTTGGTAGGGAACATCACTAGCTTTAAATATCACCCTCTGACCTCCCCCACAATGCTAATTTCTCCTTCCTTTTTCAGAAACATCTGCATCCAAGATTTATGTAATAGAGTGTATTGCTCTATTAATGCAGACCAGGTGGAATTGTCCAGGTGCTAAGCTTTTATCTTCTTTTGCTCTGTATGTGTGTTACATTTTCTGGTGCTTATTGACAGCAAATCTCTTGATTTAAGATAGCCTCTCTCGTTGTGGGAAAGCACAGAAGAAATCAAAACCTTACCAGGACCCTAGTTTGGTTCCTCTTCATATCTCTTTTATTCCCACTCAACTTATTACAAACTCCCTCGTTTTATCAACACTGTTTTATAGCTTAGAAGGCCATTTGAAGCATACAATGCTATTAAGTATGGCAGCTCGGTATATAGCAGAGTTATGGGGAAGAAGCATGCTATATAGTAAAGTATCATTTATTCCTTATCAAGAAAAACTGCATGGTACTGCCATTATGCAGGTAATTTTGCAAAGCATTTTCTGCATGCAAAGCAATGTTGCCAACCTGTAACAGAAGTTTTCTGTAGACAGACAAATTGATGAAACTGAGATGAAACTGCTCTCCCACAGCTCAGAAATTTTTAATGTAAAGTTCTGAGCATGCACAGCCCTTCTCACATGCAGTGGCTTCCTCAGCTCCTCAGTTCCAAAGATCAAAACTTCAAGCAACTCTTGGGGATAGGGCAGGGACTGTATAACTTATTCATCCTACTGTCTATGGAAAACACCTGTTCCAGGTGAGAAACATTGCATTTCAGTTGACAAGCAGGATTGAGTAAAGCACACAAGAGGGTGACTCCAGTGTAGGGCTGCTCTGCATTGAATTGTCTTAGAGGCCATTTTACGAAGGGGTTGCCTCATGGTAACCCAGATCCACCTCAGGCCCAATGCGGGTGCTGGCAGTAGTTCCACCCCCAGTGTGTGGCATTTACAGTGCTAGTAGAAATATATTTAAAAATATTTCCAAAGGGGGTTACTTAGAAACATAGAAACATGACGGCAGATAAAGGCCATATGACCCATCCAGTCTGCCCATCCTCTGTAACCCTTAACTCTTCCTTTTCCTAAGCGATCCCACATGCTTATCCCATGCCTTTTAAAATTCTGGAACAGTCCTTGACTCCACAACCTCCACTGGGAGGCCATTCCACGCCTCCACCACCCTTTCTGTGAAATAATACTTCCTTAGATTACTCCTGAGCCTATTCCCTCTTAACTTTGTCATATGCCCCCTCATTCCAGAGCTCTCCTTCAGTTGAAAAAGGCTCTCTTCCTGTACATAAATGCCCTTGAGATATTTCAACGTCTCTATCATGTCTCCTCTCTCCCTTCTCTCTTCCAGCGTATACATGTTGAGGTTCATAAGCCTGTCCATATAATTTTTGCATTCAAGACCGCTTACTAATTTCGTAGCCGCCCTCTGGACTGACTCCATCCTGTTTATATCTTTCCGTACGTGCGGCCTCCAGAACTGTATGTAGTACTCCAAATGGGGCCTCACTAGAGACTTATACAATGGCACTATCACCTCTTTTTTCCTGCTGGTCATGCCTCTCTTTATGCACCCAAGCATCCTTCTGGCTTTGACCGTCGCTTTTTCTACCTGTTTGGAAGCTTTAAAGTCATCAGACACAATCACCTCCAAGTCCCGCTCGTCACACACTGCCCGCTTACTGCCGGGATAGCGTAGGAGCCCTTACTGCCACTTCAATGGGTGGTGGCAAACACTCCCCCAAAATGGCCATTTCTTTTTTCAGTCTTTTACCCACTGTGGTAAAAGGGGCCCTGGTGTGCAGCAAACATAGCTACCACCGCTAGCACAGGGCCCCTTTTACCACAGTGGGTAAAAGACTGAAAAACGAAATGGCCATTTTGGGGGAGCGTTTGCCACCACCCATTGAAGTGGCAGTTTAGTCCTTGGAGCCACCTGCACAGCCAATTGTGAGAGTTGTTAGTTGACAAAGATAGATTGGCCAGCACTGCTTAACTGAAGGCACAGTTCTAGGAGGACCAGGTAACTATCTTGCAAATAGTGTTAGAGGCAGACTTCAGGATGGCTGCTGTGGTTGCATTAGCTCTAATGTGATGAGACTGGGCCTTGGAGCTGAGTGGAAGGGCCACTTGTTCATAGCAGAATTGTTTATAAGAGGTGAGCCTGTTTGTTAGGGTTCTTTATGCAACTCTCTTGGGTTGTATGGGCAATAGTGATCATAACATGATCAAATTTGAGTTAATAACTGTAGTGAAGACATAGGAAGATCTACTGTTGTACAATTTAATTCAAAAGAGCAGCTAGGATAAAATGAGGAAAATGGTTAAAAAAAAAAAAAAAGAATATCTGCAAAGGTTAGGAGTTTAAATCAGGCATGTACATGGTTTAAAAATACCATCTTGGACCCAGACCAGATATATTCCATGTATTTAATAAAAGTGGAAACAAGAGCAAGCAAGAGCTGGAATGGTTTAAAGGTGAAGTGAAAGAGGCTATTAGAAGAAAATAAAGTGAAAAAATGGAAAAAAGGATCCAAATGAAGAAAACAAAAAGACACATAAGCACTGGCAAGTTTGATGCAAAGCATTGATAAGAAATGTTACAAGAGAATTTGAAAAGAAGCTTGCTGTAAAGGCAAAAACTCATAGAAAACCTTTTTCAGGTATATTAGAAGCAGAAAGTTTATGAGGGATTCAGTGGTAAAAGGGGCACTCAAGGAGGGCCAGGCTGTAGTGAAGAGACTGAATAAATTCTTTGCTGCAGTCTTTATTGATGAGGATCTTTGGGATATATCTGTGCCAGTAATGGTATTTAAAGTAGACAATGTGGGGGAACTGAAACAAATTTAAGTGAATCTAGAAGATGTAATAAGCCAAAATAACAAGTTAAGGAGCAGTATATCACCTGGACTGGATGGGTATATACCCCAGGGTACCAAAAGAACTTAAAAGTAACATTGCTGATCCAGTAATCTGTAACCTGTCATTAAAATTGTCCATAGAAGATGAAAATTGAAAGGTGGCCAATATAACACCAATTTTTAAAGAGAGTTCCAGGGGTGATTCAGGAAATTTCAGGTTGGTAAGCCTGATGTCAGTGCTGGGCAAAATGATAAATGGAGGAGCATTTTGATTTTTTTGTTACATTTGTACCCTGTGCTTTCCCACAAATGGCAAGCTCAATGCAGCTTACATGAGGCAATGGAGGATTAAGTGACTTGCCCAGAGTCACAAGGAGCTACTTGTGCCTGAAGTGGGCATTGAACTCAGTTCCCCAGGACCAAAGTCCACCACCCTAACCCCTAGGCCACTCCTCCACTCTAGTGTGGCACTAACCTGGCGGTTTTACGCTGCCATGGGAGCTCTTACCGCCACCTCAATGGGTGGTGGAAAGTGCCCTCCCTCCCGCATGGCCATATAGTAAGAGTAATCTTACCACATGGCCATGTCTTTTTTAGAGACTTTTTACCTGCCATGGCAAAAATGGTCCCTGCTGCTACTGCAAGGCCCTTTTTACCGCAGCTTGGTAAAAGGACCCCTTAGGGAGGTGCAGATTGTCGTTGGCAATTTGCATTGTGATCGGGTTTGGGAAGAATTGGGATGATTTGCCACAAGTGAGGGTTTTTTTTGTGTGGGGGGGTGGGGGGGGGGCAGCAGCCACAGCCAGCTCTTAATTAACAAATTGCCCTGGAACATAAATTTATGAAAACAAAATGAAAGAATGAAAAAAAAAACCCTGTAAATAACACAGGAAATGAAACAAAACTATTTATTTATTTATTTTTGCCTGTGCATCCCAATAAATTAATGTGTGTTAAGCCTATTAACATGTGTAAAATGTTCTAATAATGGTCCTCAGAGGAAATAGAAGCCAGAGGCAGGAATAGTAGAAGCCAAACTTTTGGTGAATGCAAGCTTGTAAATACCTTGTTCACTTTAACCTTGAAGGTCGTTTTCATGCACTAGAAGTCTTTGAACCAAGCCACACATCAAGACTGGTGGAATCTAGTGTTTCAAACTTATAGATATGAAACTTTTCTTGCTAAAAAATCATCTCGTTTTACCTTGTACAAGGAGAAGTGGTCTCCGTTACTGACTTATTTTAAAGATGCATATTGAGAAGTGTTAGACAAAAATTCTCTCCCCCCCCCCTTTTTTTTTTTTCTTTTTCTCTTTTCTCTTTACGTTCTTTGCATATGTACATTATTATTCAAACACTGGTTTGTTCTATGTTATTCTTCTGTAAATTAAATCAATAAAAATACTAAGAATAAAAAAAATGGTGCACCTAAATTCTAAGTTGCATAGTTGAAAAGGTGGTGTGGCCATGGGCGGGGCATGAGCGTTTCTAAAATCTATGTGCGTTGTTATAGAATACACCCACTCTGTGCCTAATTTAGGCTTCGGGATTTACACACAAGTAAAACATTATTATATATATACCGCATGGAAATTTAAGCCTATTCCAGGGGCATAGCCAGACATCCAATTTTGGGTAGGCTTGGGCCCAAGATGGGTGGGTAGAAGAACTCTGCCTGGTCCTACATGTGATTTGGTCTCTCCTACTCTCGCCTGCATGCCATATGGTCTCTCAAACATCCCCCTTCCCCCGCATACTTTTTAAGTAGTAGATTTTCACTGGCAGTGAGCAGCAACTAATACAAACTGCTCATGTTGGCCCCACAGCCTTCCCTCTGATGCAACTTCCTGTTTCCACATAGGCGGGAATACATCAGAGGGAAGGCTATGGGGCCGATGCAAACAGTATGTATCAGTTGCTGCTCGATGCAGGCGAAGATCTGCTATTTACAAGGTATGCAGGAGGGACAATTGTTGGGAGTTTTCAACTGGTGGGGCTTGAGAATCCCTGCCAGCCACATTATAGGTGTGCTGCTACTGGGTGAGCCTGGGCCCACCCTTGGCTACACCACTGGCCTATTCTATAAAATTTAGCATACTTTGCAGTCCACTCGGAATTTTCAGGCATCGTATATAGAATCTAGCCCATAAGGGGGAATTTGCAAAGTACTATTCTATGAAGGCATGCACCCTTTATAGAATAGCGTTTAGTGCCAGTTCCCATGCCCAACTCTGGGCACCAGACTTAAGCCTGCTGAAACCTGGTGTAAATCCCACCACCCAAGCTGGGCTTGGAAACCTAATATTCTATAACACAGCATGCAATTTTTTTGGAATGTTCCTGACCTGTCCATGCCAATGCCTTTCCCATGGCCCCACCCTCTTTAGGGTTGTATGGCATGGGATTTACATACCCAGCATTATAGAATAATGTGCAGCCAGATGCATGTGAAAATAATAATTGGTTGTTAGCATCTAATAAGTGATTGTTAACAGCTTGTTAGCCAAGTAAGTTGTGTGTGCATCTCAGAAGCATGGGAACCCAATTTGAACGCCATATATAAAATTGGGGGATAGATTTTAGCCAGTTTTCAAAAAGTGAAATTACCCAGTTAGCTTCTCTTTGAAAATTTCACTGAAGTTACATAGATACAAAGGTAACACCATAGCTTTCTATTAGGCAGCTCGATCAAAAACGGCCCCATTGTGACTGTGTGATACTGGTTATGAATATGGCATGCAAGCACATGGGAAGATGTGAGGAAAATTAAGGAGTTCTCTTGTAGGTAATCTCCTTATCTGTTCTTTTTGACCATATCTCTCGCTTTTATTTTCTCCAGCTAAGTAATAATGATTAACCATTGCTATCTTTTGGGCCCTTTTACTAAAGCTAGGTGTGCACCAGGGACGTAGCTATGTGGGGACACGGGGGCATGGGCCCCTGTAGATTTGGCCCTGGCCCCCCCAGCACCGCCGCCAACCCCTTCGACCCCCCTCCCGCCACCGCCAACCCTCCCCCGCCGCTGCCGTCGGGTACCTTTGCTGGTGGGGGTCCCCAACCCCCGCCAGCCGAAGTGCTCTTCTCTGGCGTGGCCACGTTGCTGATCTGCAAGGGCAGGCTTCTGTTTCTGTGAGTCTGACGTCCTGCACGTATACCTGACGGCGGTGGCGTGGGAGGGTTGGCAACGGGGGGAAGAGGGGGTCAAAAGGGTTGGCACCGGGGGGGGGTCAAAGGTGATGGTGGCGGTGCCCGGGGGGGGGGTCCAAAATGGTGGGAGTCAGGGTTAAAAATGGCAGGGGGGGGGCAAAAATGTGCCCCCTCACCTCGGCCTCTGGACCCCTCTCCCACCAAAGTCTGGCTACGTCCCTGGTGTGCACTAATGTACATCAGCATGTGCTAAGTGCTACATGGCCCATAGGTATAAAATAGGACATGCAGCATTTACCCCTGGATTCTCTATAGCGCTCTTAGGGCTCCTTTTACTAAGGTGCGTTGAAAAATGGGCTATGGTAGTGTAGGCATATGCTTTGGGTGTGCGTAGATCCATTTTTCAGCGCGCCTGTAAAAAAGGCCTTTTAAAATTTTTTGCCAAAAATGGACGTGCGGCAAAATTAAAATTGGTGCGCGTCCATTTTTGGTGCACGCCCAACATGCACCAATTTGGAGTTACCACCCAGCTACAGCGAGGCCTGGGCAGTAATTTCATTTTTTATGCGCATCCACTACATGCGCCAGAAAATCATTTTTATTTTCCTGTGCATGGTGGAAACCAGGTGGTAATCATCATTCTACATGTGTAGGTGATTACTGTACAGTTACCATGTGAGACCTTACCACTTGGCTGGTGGTAAGGTCTCACATGGTAACTGTACAGTAATCACCTACACATGTAGAATGATGATTACCACCTGGTTTCCACCATGCACAGGAAAATAAAAATGATTTTCTGGCGCATGTAGTGGATGCGCATAAAAAATGAAATTACTGCCCAGGCCTCGCTGTAGCTGGGTGGTAACTCCAAATTGGTGCATGTTGGGCGCGTGTAGGTGCCTACGTGGCTTAGTAAAAGGGCCACTTAGCATTCCGTGGTGAAATCCAAGCGTATTCTATAACATGTGCAACTTAATTGGCTTAACAAGCCAATCAGCATTCTTAACAGCACTTAATAACCAATAATGAGCACCAATTGGCAATAATTAGTATTTACGCGCACGACTCGTTAAGTGTATTCTGTAACACAGTGCACCTAGCTTCTAATGCACGCAGACAAAAAGGGCATGGTTATGGGCAGGGTAATGGGCATATCAAGAGCGTTCCAAAATTTACGCACGTGATTATAGAATACGGCCCAGTGTGCCTAAATCTGCACACCAGAATTTACACTGTGTTTTCATTGCTGTATATGGATGTGTGTAATTTTAGATGCTGGAATATCAACTAAGCGTATTCTATATACTGCGCCTAAATCTAGGCATCACTTAGGAATCCTTTTACTAAGCTACGATAAAAAGTGGTTTGCGGTAGTGTGACCGTGTCTTTTGGGCGTGTCTAGGAAAAAGGGCCTTTTTTTAAGGGGCCGGAAAATGGACGTGCGCTAAAATTGAAACCAGAATGCGTCCATATTTGTCCAGAGACCTTACTGCCACCCATTGACCCAGCAGTAAGGGCTCACACGCTACATGTGCAGTGACTGGTCGGCATGCGCCAACTTCCAATTAAATCTAGAAATGCCGTGTGCTGTAGGAAATAAAAAAATAATTTGTCCTGGTATTATGGGAGTGTGCCAAATTCAAAATTACCATCAGGGGGGGCATGCTAACCTGGCGGTAGTCTCATTTTGGCACATGCTGCATGCACATACAGCTTATCACGCCTTTGTAAAAGGGCCCCTTATAGAATAGGCTTAGATGGAAGTCTGTTCCGCGTGGATTTTTAGGCATCATATATAGGATTCCCCTCTTAGTGCACACTAATTAGTACATGCTAAGCTTTAGTAAAAGAGTTTCACTGTATATTACCATTTTATAAATAATGGAGTCACAGCAGGGTTTCTCAAAGCTGAATATAGGAAAAGGAAACTTGATATACCACCTTTCTGAGGTTTTTGCAACTACATTCAAAGTGGTTTACATATATTCAGGTACTTATTTTGTACCAGGGGAAATGGAGAGTTAAGTGACTTGCCTAAAGTCACACGGAGCTGCAGTGGGAATTGAATTCAACTCCGCAGGATCGAAGTCCACTACACTAACCACTAGGCTACTCCTCCAACACACTTAAAAATAATGATTAGTCCCTTGAGTTGGAATTTAATTTAACAGTATGCTATTATGTTTCCAATCCTTTGCATGTTCATTTATGGGCAATGAGCAAACATGCTGTTAAGCCTTCTTTTTTAACAACACAGTTACTGTATAATTTGACAGCACTCCAATGAACAATGCAGTGCCGAGAGGGTTCGTATTGCATCTGAATTTTCTAGTCTTCACTCCCATTATTGTAGAATAAGAAAAGGATTGTATATGGATCCTGGCTCATAATCTCACCCAGATTCCAACTGACCATCTCCTGTCTCTCTTCCCAGGACCTAAAGTGGCCTGAATATGCTCAAAAGCTTCAACACTGAGAAAGAAAAAGCAAAGAGAACTGATTGGGATTAATAATTAAGCCAACAGCTCAAACAAAATAATTGGCATCCCCCTTTTCACATTATTTTTGTACTTTAAATCTCCAAGAAGAGAATTGTGTTAATCTTTTAAAGCCAATCCTACTTCCCTTACTCCTTTCATTCTAAATTTAAATAAACCAGAGTGAACTGCCACATGTATGGATGTACCATGAGTCATTGACCCAGGGAAAGAGAGGATCTTGGGAGTAGGCAAAGGGGAAGGTTGCTATAAGAAATCCCACCAAACTAGAGGAAATGAAAGAATTCTAATAAGCAATTATTAAAAACAAGCAAAGAAAGTTACAGAGCAGGGCAGCAGGGAAACAGACACTTTGAGTAATTTATCAACTGTCTAGGAAGAAGCTCTTAGCACAGCATACATCTTAATTTGATGAGAGGTTTTCTGTCTGACATTTGTTGTATTGTTTTATGTTACCCATTTAGTTGTAAGTGGGATATAAATATTATACATAAATTAAATTAATGCTGCATATCAATGATCTAACTGCTCATTTCAATCAGGCCTTCAGAGGAGAGGATTATGGGGGCAATTTTGCTTAACTTCAGGTATTGGAAAATATAAAAATTGGACTTAAGGAGCCTAATTGTGTAACAGGACACCCCAAGTGACAAGTCCAAAATTGCACCTATGTTAAGTCTTATTTGTTAAAGGCAACTTTTTAGGCATCTATGTTCCTTTATAAAACAGACTCCCAGAAGTAGCTTCAAGCACACAAATGCCAACACATAACTTTATACCATACATCCATGGTTTTTAATATAAAATATGAATATGTATTGGAACTCAGCTCAAACTACATCTCTGGGAATGGCTATGAACAGATTGTATAAGTACACACTACACATATACAGTCATGAAATTTTGTACAACCCTTTTTGTATGTAGAACAAATTTTACTAACAGAAAAAAACTTTATCAAATTACTCCCCAGGTGCTTGGCTCCTTATTTGGTAACCAATCAGACTTATTTTCGAAAGAGAAGGACGCCCATCTTTCGACACAAATCGCAAGATGGGCGTCCTTCTCACAGGGTCGCCCAAATCAGCATAATCGAAAGCTGATTTTGGGCATCCTCAACTGCTTTCCGTCGCGGGGACAACCAAAGTTCACGGGGGTGTGTCAGAGGCTAGCAAAGGCGGGATTTGGGCGTCCTCGACCAATAATGGAAGAAAAGGGCATCCCTGATGAACACTTGGACAACTTTACCTAGTCCTTTTTGTCTTATGACCAAGCCACAAAAATGTGCCCTAAATGACCAGATGACCACCGGAGGGAATCGAGGATTACCTCCCCTTACTCCCCCAGTGGTAACTAACCCCCTCCCACCCTCAAGAAACATTTTAAAAATATTTTTTCCAGCCTCTATGCCAGCCTCAAATATCATACCCAGCTCCATGACAGCAGTATGCAGGTCCCTGGAGCAGTTTTAGTGGGTGCAGTGCACTTCAGACTGGCGGACCCAGGCCCATCCCCCCTACCTGTTACACTTGTGGTGGTAAATGTGAGCCCTTCAAAACCCACCACAAACTCACTGTACCCACATGTAGGTGCCCCCTTCACCCCTAAAGGCTATGGTAGTGGTGTACAGTTGAGGGGAGTGGGTTTTGGGGGGGGGGGGTTGGAGGGCACAGCACACAAGGTAAGGGAGCTATGTACCTGGGAGCAATTTCTGAAGTCCACTGCAGTGCCCCCTAGAGTGCCAGGTTGGTTTCCTGGCATGTGAGGAGACCAGTGCA
Source organism: Microcaecilia unicolor (assembly GCF_901765095.1). Taxonomy (NCBI): domain Eukaryota; kingdom Metazoa; phylum Chordata; class Amphibia; order Gymnophiona; family Siphonopidae; genus Microcaecilia; species Microcaecilia unicolor. The sequence continues at coordinate 239,071,775 of NC_044032.1, read as the reverse complement.
CTACGAATGCTGGCTCCTCCCATGACCAAATGGCTTAGATTTGGTCGTTTCTGAAATGGGCGTCCTCGGTTTCCATTATCGCCGAAAATCGGGGATGACCATCTCTAAGGATGATCATCTCTAAGTTCGACCTAAATTTCATGATTTGGGTGTACCCGACCGTATTATCAAAACGAAAGATGGGCGTCCATCTTGTTTCGATAATACTGGTTTCCCCACCCCTGTCTGTGGACGTCCTGCAAGGACATCCTCAGGAAAATTTGGGTGTCCCTTTCGATTATGCCCCTCATTATCTCCCAGATTTCCCCCCAGCCCAAGGGCTCACCTTTCCCAAAATAAAAGTACATATAAAGTCACAAATAAGAAATAAATTATTCATAATGCACAATAAAACATATGCATAGTGCCATAGGAAATGACCGTCTATTTCCACAAATATTCAGTGGGAACAAATATTTTATGAAGATGACCATACCAAAAAATAGAGCACTTTGGGGATTGTACATCTAAGCAGCAGCCCTAATGTGAAAATGTCAGTTTTTGCAACCTAAGCATGCAAGTGCCAGATTTCACAAAACTACACATATAGGACTAGATTCTATATATGGCACCGAAAAAATTGTTGCAGAAAAAAATGTACTTACTTTTATTCTATAACCCTCGCGTAACATTAGGCATGGTTTATAGAATACACAGAGGGACCCTTTTACTAAGGTGTGCTGAAAAATGGCCTGCAGTAGTGTAGACGCGTGTTTTGGGCACGTGCAGAATCATTTTTCAGTGCACCTGTAGAAAATGCCTTTTTAAAATTTTTGCTGAAAATGGACGTGCGCAAAATGAAAATTGCTGTGTGTCCATTGTCTGGGACCTTACCGCCAGCCACTGACCTAGCGGTAAAGTGCCATGCAATAACCGGGCAGTAATAACCTACGCATGCCAAATGCCACTTGGCACACGTCCGATACACACGACAGAAAATAAAAATTATTTTTCAGACGCACATATTGGACATACGCCAAAAATGAAATTACCGCAAGAGCCACATAGCAGCCGTGCAGTAACTCCATTTTGGCACGCGTTGGGTGCGCGTAGATGCTTATGCAGCTTAGTAAAAGGGCCCCACAACTAAATATAGGCATGACCATTTCTACCAATTAAAACCTGGTTTAAATGCCCTGCCTAACTTAGGTATTAACCCCGGTATTAGTATTATATTTAATGGAGGGGGTTCTTCATAAACAATCTCTCTTATTACCCAACTCCAAATCTTTCTTATCACTATTCTTACGTGAGTCTCAAGGGATACTGAGTAATGGATTTGTCAGATAACCATGTCACCACCATTCAGGCTATATATATGAGCCAGGCATTATTCTTATGGTGGGCATGTATTCCTCATTGATCCATGGTTTTAATATTTAAACTTTCACCCATTATTTTAATCTTAAATACTTTGTCTTATAATAAAAGTCCACTTAGCTTAGCTTATCTGAATCTTCCATTCTTTTTTTCTATATCTTTTTCTTATGTGAACTGATTTCGGAGACGTTCAGTAAACCAACATGAACTCATGTTTTGCACAAACTGCTGTGTCAAGGTACATCTCCTCTACATGAGCTGGAAAAATATCCGTGGCTCTCACGTAAGAATAATGATAAGAAAGATTTGGAACTGGGTAATAAGAGAGACTGCCTAACTTAGGTGCACATCGGGCATATTCTATAAGAATGCACGTATTTTCTAGGAATGCCCATGACTTGCTCATGCCCTTCCCATGGCTATGCCCCTTTTTGAGAGCCATGCATTAGAATTTATTGCATCACTTTGCAGAATACGTTTAGAAATTTGTGTGTAAATTCTAATTGGAGGCAATTACTGCTGATAATTGCTCGTTATTGGCCAGTTATCAGCACTGATTACCTTGTCAGACAATTAAATTGCATGCGCATTTTGGCCACACTGCCAAATTTGCATGTGCAACATTAGTCACCATGGGGTCCTTTTACTAAGGCGCACTGAAAAATGGACTGCGCTAGTGTAGGCACCTGTTTTGGGAGCGCAGATCCATTTTTCAGTGTGCCTGTAAAAAAAAGGCTTTTTTAAAATTTTTGCCAAAAATGGATCTGCGACAAAATAAAAATTGATGTATGTCCATTTGGGGCCTGAGATCTTACCGCCACCCATTGACTTAGCGATAAGGTCTCATGTGGTAACCGTGTGGTAATTGCCTATGCGCGTAGAATGATGATTACCTGTCATGTTTTTACAGCTGGCTTATAGGAACCCCTGACGAAGGCTTGGGTGCCGAAACACAGCCTGTGTTGGGTTCATACTGTCAGCACCATTATATGTTTTATCTGGATAATAAAAGCTTTTTATTGATTACTTTGAAGACTGCACATCCTCCACTCCTGTGTACTATTGACATTTATTTATGGAAATTTCTGTTTTGCTGGTTTGTTTCTGGTTGTCCTTTTACAGCTGCTCAACAGCTTGCATGGGTTTAACAAAAGTGATCATTTTGCCAGGGCTTCTTACAGGAGATTATAGGATTCACTCTGAATATTATGTAGTTTTTGACCACCTCCAAAATGAAACCATGTTAAAATAGTAGCCTGACAATTTAATTGATGACACTTGTGAAATGGGGAAAGTTCACATGCACATGTTGGCATTTACATGCTGTTGATGTAACCCGTTCCTGTTATCCTGGTTTACAGGGGCTCGAGAGGCTAGCAGTTACTTACTTAGGTCCAGGTCCCGTCAGCTCATTCACTCAGGAACCACATGACACCCAGGATTAAAAATAACTGGAACATTTATTTAACTGTTTAACTGATAGTTTCACTGCATTGATGTTCATACAGTTCAAGTGTAAATTATAATTGCTTTCAAGGTGGTCACAAGCAATAGTACATTTCTGGTTTAGTACATGTGCACAACCCTCATTCCTGTCCTGTGGCTTAATTGGAACCCAGAACGGATTTCAGTCTCCTGGTGTACTTCAATACTATCCGGGCTAGACTCCTCGAAATTGTCTTCTCCGTTTGGGCTGCCACCCCGAAGGTCTCACCTCAGCCAGGAGTGGACTGCATTCCACCCGAGCCCCGGTTATGGCTGGACTCCCCAATCTGCCGAGTTTCTGGCTCCTCAAATGCCTGATGCAATGTAACAGCTCATTGTCTATGACTTCAGTCCGCCAGTTACAGCACTATAGGGCCCCCGTTAATTGCAATGGGTTACCTGGTAGGGGGCTACAGGCAACTCAGAACTCAGGCAACCAAGGACGTAGTTACTCTATCAAGAGACAGAACCAGGGACAAATCTTTTCCTCTGAGCTTCCCTTTTATAACCTCTGGTTCCTCCCGGGTCCTCCAGTCACTCCCCTAATGACCTGCTACAAAGGGCTCACTCTATTATATTCTTAAACAAACCAAAGGTTACACTGACACACATGTAAAATGCCAGGTCTGTGCTGTTCATTGTGCATCTTTGTAAACTGGCTGATCCCATCCCATGTAGCATGAAATATGTATGTGCTGTTGCTTGTATTTTGGGAATTGAACTCAGTTCCCCAGGATCAAAGTCCACTGCATTAACCACTAGGCTACTCCTCCACCCATTTAGAAAAGGATCTGTCAACGTCAGTGGCATGGCTATGTGGGGCCACAGGGGCCTGGACCCCCATAGATTTGGCCCTGGACCCCCCTGCCGACGACCCTCTTGACCCCCCCGCCGCCAACCCTCTCCCGCCGCCGCCGTCGGCTACCTTTGCTGGCGGGGGACCCCAACCCCCACCAGCCAAGGTCCTCTTCTTCTGGCGCAAGGCTTCGTTCTGTTTCTGTGAGTCTGACGTCCTGCACATTGTACGTGCAGGATGTCAGACTCACAGAAACAGAACGAAGCCTTGCGCCGGAAGAAGAGGACCTCGTCTGGTGGGGGTTGGGGTCCACTGCCAGCAAAGGTAGCCGACTGTGATGGCGGTGGCGGGGGAGGGTTGGCGGCAGGAGGGGGGTCAAGAGGGTCATCGGCAGGGGGGTCCAGGGCCAAATCTATGGGGGCCCAGGCCCCCGTGGCCCCACGTAGCCACACCACTGACGTTGACAGATCCTTTTCTAAATGGGTGGAGGAGTAGCCTAGTGGTTAATGCAGTGGACTTTGATCCTGGGGAACTGAGTTCAATTTCCACTGCAGCACCTTGTGACTCTGGGCAAGTCACTTAACCCTCCATTGTCCCTAGTACAAAAATAAGTACCTGAATATATATAAACCACTTTGAATGTAGTTGCAAAAACCTCAGAAAGGTGGTATATCAAGTCCCATTTCCCCTTTCCCTTTCCCCCTAAATACCACTGGAACTGTGTATGTCCTGACTTCAACAACTCATTTCTGATTGCTACACTTCATCTACAATGGGCCTTCACCACTTAGCAAGTGTTTTGTGAAATAGGCTAGAAAATTGTAACTGTCCTTATTTCAACATTCCATATTAGGGGGTCCCTTTTGCTAAGGTGTGGGTTTTGGGCGCGCGCAGAATCATTTTTCAGCACACCTGTAAAAAATGCCTTTTTCAAATTTTTGCCGAAAATGGACTTGCGTCAAAATCAAAATTGCCACGTGTCCATTTTGGGCCTGCAACCTTACCGCCAGCCATTGACCTAGCGGTAAAGTCTCACTTGGTAACCGGGCGGTAATGATCTATGTGTGCCAGATACCACTTGGCGTGCATCCGTTACGTGCAGCCGAAAATATAAATTATTTTTCAGCTGTGCGTATCAGATGCACGGCAAAAATAAAATGACCGCAAGAACCATTCAGTAGCCGTGCAATAACTCCATTTTCACGTGCGTTGAGCCTTACGTGGCTTAGTAAAAGAGCCCCTAGATTTGGAAACTTTCCCCCTAATTCTATAAATGTCACCAAAAATTGCATGTGAAATTTAATTGAATAATGAGCCAATTAGTGCTAATAATTGGCTTTTTAACAAGCAATTATTAAGACTAATTGAAATCAATGAACATGTATGTGTGTGCATGTGTAAATTTAGGCATATGATTCACACCTAAATTTTACACACATCCTGGAAAAGGGAGGGGGCGTTTTGAGGTGGAGCATGGGTGTGGATTTGAGTTACGCGTATAATTATAGAATAGGGGGATTTCGCGTGTAAATATAGATGGGGCATTTGCATTTGTTTTCGTTGGTGCAATTGTTTAAGTGCTATTCTATAAACCACGCCTAACTTTAGGCACGGCTTATAGAATAGCTCTTAAGCAGGTTTTTTCAGCGCTGATTTAGCCGTGATTTATAGAATTCACCCCTTTATGTAAAATTGGACTTCACCTCATTTTAAAGTGTGCTATTTTCAGTAGTGTGTGTGTGTTGTAAAAAAAAAATAACTTTTAAAAAAAGAGGTAAGTAGCAAAATGACATTTTTGTGGTTCAGATGGGCAAATGAAACAAAGCAATACAATAAGGTCCTTATTTTACTAGTATATCCATGTATAAATAGCAGCATTTATACTTGTAGATTGCATTTACTTGTAGATTGCATACATGTCTAAATGAAGATTTCATAAAGCTGCTGTTTACATGTGGAGATCCAAACCACACAGCGATTTCAAGGAGGCATGGTGGAAGAATGGTTTGGGCGAGCCTTGGGTGGGACAAAATCTACACGTGTATTCCCCATTTAAAAAAGGGAATAAGGGCCATATTCTATATATGGCACCTAGAAAATTTGCGTGGAAAACATTTCCACTTAAGCGTATTCTATAGGCAGTGCCTAGATTTAAGTGCACTTAGTCGATACCCTAGCATCTAAAACTATGTTCAGAAGGAATGGATCCTAAGGAGCTTAGCCGGGATTGGGTGGCAGAGCCAGTGGCGGGAGGCGGGGATGGTGCTGGGCAGATTTATACGGTCTGTGCCAGAGCCGGTGGTGGGAGGCGGGACTGGTGGTTGGGAGGTGGGGATGGTGCTGGGCAGACTTATACGGTCTGTGCCAGAACCGGTGGTGGGAGGCGGGGCTGGTGGTTGGGAGGCAGGGATAGTGCTGGGCAGACTTATACGGTCTGTGCCCTGAAAAGGACAGGTACAAATCAAGGTAAGGTATACACAAAAAGTAGCACACATGAGTATCTTGTTGGGCAGACTGGATGGACCGTGCAGGTCTTTTTCTGCCGTCATCTACTATGTTACTATGCACCTCCATTTACACCAATGAAAACATGGCATAAATCCTGGTACATAGATTTAGGCACAGAGGGCAATATTCTATAACAATGCATGTCAATTTTGAAACACCCATGAAATGCTCATTTCCCCGCACATAACCATATCCCTTTTGTTTGTGTGCATTAAAATGTAGGCGCAGTGCATTATAGAATACGCTTAAGATGTTCTAATTATTGTCAATTAGTGTTCATTATTGCTTGTTAAGTACTGTTAACAATGCTGATTGGCTTGTTAAGCCAAATAAGTTACATGCGTTGTTATAGAATACAATTGGATTTTGGTGTGGAATGCTAAGTGCGCTATATAGAATCTGGGAGTATTTGTGTATGGTAAAAAATTTCTCCGTTTAGTTTTACAATAGCTCAGAGGCATGCACAGATTTTTTTAAAACTGTTTGTTTTGGGCAGGGCTTTACAGGAAAGGAGAGATGTGAAGGAGCTAGTCTCTTAAATCTCCAGTTTATTCTGCCTCCAAAATGAAGCCAAATTAAAATTGTGGCCTGGTTACTTCATTTGTGGCATTTGCATATATAGGCTTGGAAAATGGGGCAGCTACATGTGGAAATGGCATTACTTACATGTGAAAGTTATAAAATCTCCAATATGGACTATTAAATAAATAAGAGGCCCTTTTACTAGGCCGCGTTAAGTGTCCACGTGCGCCTAATGTGCGCCATGTGGTACTTGCAGTAATTTCATTTTTGGCACGTGTCTGATAAGCGCGCCCGAAAAATAACGCATGTAGATCATTACCGCCTGGTTACTGCATGAGTCTTTACCGCTAGGTCAATGGCTGGCGGTAAGGTCTCAGATCCAAAATGTACGTGTGGCAATTTTGATTTTTGCCACACGTCCATTTTCGGCAAAAAAAACAAGAGACCTTTTTTACAGGTGCACTAAAAAATGGATCGGTGCGCACCCAAAACCTGCGCCTACACTACTGCGAGCCATTTTCAGCACGCTTTTGTAAAAGGACCCCTCAATTAGTAGCAACATTCCATGCTACCAATCCCAGCAAAAGCAGTGGCTTCCCTATGTTCATCTTAATAACAGTCTATGGATTTTTCCTCCAGGAACTTGTCCAAACCTTTTTTAAACCCAGAAATGCTAATCGCTGTTACCACATCCTCTGGCAGTGAATTCCAGAGCGTAACTATTCTTTGAGTGAAAAATATTTCCTCCTATTTGTTTTCAAAGTATTTCCATGTAATTTCATTGAGTGTCCCCTGGTTTTTGTACTTCTTGAAAGATATAGAGATAAGCCATGTAAAAAGACAAATGTTTCAGGACTGCAGAAATGAAGTCAATTTGTGTAATTGATAGAGAAAGGCATCATTGAATGCAATAGATGCACAGCACATTGAAATAATACAAATATTTTCTTAGAGTCCTTAGAGGACTCAGAAGAAATATTAGATGTGCTAGCTGAATTGTCAGAAGGGATTTCTAAGACTAAATTCCTCCTCGGCAAGAGGATATGAGCTTCTTAACTCTCATGACATGTGGATAGATGAAAGAGGAATAGATGAAAAAATGCAGGTTATTGATGTGGTTAAACAGTGCATTTAATATTTTACATTTAACAAGACATTTTCTATTGTACATGTATTGCATCATTGAAGTCTAGAATTATGACAGTAGTTTAAAAAAAACACATTTCTATGCAGAAAACAGAAGTTTATGACAGAAATTCTATAAAGGATATGTGCCAAGTATGCCTGTTAAAATGACATGATGTTGGTTTATGCAACTCTTGAAACAGTAAGCCCCCCCTCCCTTTTAATGTTCAGACATCTAGCACTAATTGTTACCACCTTCAGTTCCCCTCATTTACCCACCATTATCCTTCCAATCACTACTTCCCCCTCCTATCTCAAGAAACAACCTTCCTCCCTCATTCAACCCCTCCCCAAAACTCATTGTCAATCCCACTCTACCCTCCCAAGTCCGGTCCATAAAAGAGTTGCTTTGTAACCAGGACCTAGATTTGGTACAGCTTAGCTGTGATTACATGGCAACACCAGTAATTGGGAAGAAAGCCAGTACTGGGCAGATTTCTACAGTCCGTGCCCTGATCGTGGCTGGACAGATTTGGATGGGCTGGAGTGGGTTTCCGATGACAACTTCAGAAGTTGGAGAACAAGGACAGTGCTGAGCAGACTTCTACAGCCTGTGCCCTGAAATTGGCACAGACAAATCCATATGTAGTATCACATCATACCTTATGAGTTTATCTTGTTGGGCAGACTGGGTGGACTGTACAGGTTTCTATCTGCCGTCATCTACTATGTTACTATATTGAGGCAGGGCCGGTCTTAGGCAGAGGTGACCGAGGCGGCCGCATAGGGCCCCGCACTTAAGGGGGCCCCACGTGGCGTGCCTCACCTCTGCCTCCTCCGCTCAAGAATAACAACTTATCTTCTGTCCCGAAGTTGCAGTGGCAAACTGGCGGGAAGAGCGTCAGAAGTAAAAGCAGCAAGCAGGCAGAGGCAGGCTCGACTCCGTCCTTCGTGTCCCTGCCCTCTCTGCGTCCCGCCTTCCTCTGACGTCATTTCCTTTCGGGTGGGCGGGATGCAGAGAGGGCAGGGACGCGAAGGACGGAGTCGAGCCTGCCTCTGCCTGCTTGCTGCTTTTACTTCTGACGCTCTTCCCGCCAGTTCATCGCTGCAAGTTTGTTGAGAGTAGAGTGGAAGTGAGCCAGCCTAGTCCACTGTAAGGAAGGGGAAGCCATTTGGTGAGTCTCTGTTTCCACTCCCCCGCGCAGCCCTCACCGTTTCCCAAACACAGCAAGCAAACCTGTGAGCTGCTGCATCCATGTTGTCTTTGGGAGATGCTGCGAAGGGGGAGGGGAAGACGCTGGATAGAATGGGGAAGGGCAGAGGATGGAAAGAAACAGGAGGATGGGCAGGGGAGAGAGGAGACTTGCTGGACAACAGGGAGGGGACAGGGGAGAGAGGAAATTTGCTGGAGATGGATGGAGGAGAAGGCAGGGGAGAATGGAGAGTTGCTGGACATGGATGGATGGAGAGCAGAGCAGGGGAGAGAATAGAAATCGCTGGACATGGAGCGGAGGGCAGAGGAAGGAGGAGAATTGCTGGACATGAATGTATGGAGGGGAAGGGGAGAGCGGAAATTTGCTGGATGTGGATGGATGGATGGAGGAGAGGGCAGGGGAGAGAGGAGAATTGCTGAATATGGATGGATGAATGGGGGGGCAGGGGACAGAGGACATTTGCTGGATATGGGTGGATGGAGGAGAGGGCAGGGGAGAATGGAGAGTTGCTGGACGGATGGATAGAGGGGAGAGAAGTCAGGAAGCAGATGCACATGGATGGAGGGGAGGGAAGAGAGGAGAAATGCTGGACATGGATGGAGTGGAAGGCAGGGAAGAGAGGAGAAATGTTGGACAACAATGGCGGGAAGGAAAGACAAAGGAAGGAGATACACATGGATGGAGGGGAAGGGAGATAGGAGAAATGCTGGACATGGATGGACGGGAGGGAAGATCCACATGGATGGAGGGGAGTGAGGAGAAATGCTGGATATGGATGGAGGAACACTGCTGAGTTTAAGGGCTGGTTTGGAACACGTTGAGGGCAGATACTGAAACTCGAGGAAGGATAGAGACAGGGCTACAGATGGTAGGACACATAAGGACACAGGAGGATGGTGGACATGGTGAGAGAAAAAATATCAAATGGAAAGAAGACACTACATAAAACTGAAGACACTGGGACCAAAGCAAATAGAAAAACTAAATGATCAGACAACAAAGGTAGAAAAAAGTATTTTATTCAGAATTTATTAATTGGAATATGTCAGCTTTTGGAAATGTGCATCTGTGATATTTTGCATATAAGTTTCAATTTTTCTAGTACTGCTGCATGCTGAGTCTGACTTCTTGAGGTAACTTTCCAGTTCAGTATTTTGCCTTCATATCTGTTGTGTCATATGTTTTTCATGTGTGATCAAGGTGCAGTATCTGCTAGCGTGTAGTATTTGCAGCCCTTTTTGTTTTGTTTTGTTTTGTTTCACGAGGTAGTGTATTGGTGTTTTAGAGCCTGGTGTAATTACAGTTCTGCCTTTCCACGCATAAGGTTGTAGCTCATCCTGTCCTTGGAATTAGTGCTATTATGGTTTGGTAAGGTTATGAGTGTGTTTTTGCACAAGTTTGTGTATAGTGTTTTGCAGTGGAGAGATTTTGTGTCCGCACCTCTGACCCCCCAGGGTTATGAGAATTGGAACTACTAATTGTAGTGAACTTGAACTGAATAATTTCTGGGGGGGGGGGGGTTCATGATAGCATTGTGCTTATTATTTCAATCAGTTTTTCTGTACAAGTTTAGCTTCATTTGTCTTTATTTGAAATTTCATAAATAAAAAAATTTCTAAAAATTGAAAAATCTTATCAATGGGGTGGAGCTAGGGTGGGGGGGGGGGGGGCTACGGCAGGGGCAGGGCTAGGATGGGGCCCCACCAAATTGGTCTGCACAGGGCCCCGCACTTGCTAAGACCGGCCCTGTATAGAGGATTGTGCATTCAGAGCTAATTTATACAGCGGTTAATATGCCTGTACATAGGAAATCATGTGGAGAAGCACTGACATAGCCTGTCTAGACCCTGTAACATTTGTCAGTACTTACTTCTCCACATGATTTCCTATGTACAAATATTGTATGCTCTGGGCAGACTATGGCTATGTGTTGTGCTTAAATAGATGTATACATGATTTACTTGGCAATCTAACCTCTAGTGTTAGTACTGCTGAGGAAGTTGTAAATAGGAACAACAGACATTGTTTGAAAGGTCTGTATGCAAATGCCAGAAGCCTAAGAAATAAAATGGGAGATTTAGAATATATTGCACTAAATGAAAAGATAGATAAAATAGGCATCTCTGAGACTTGTTGGAAGGAGATGCCTATTATATCTAATTTTTCATTTAGTGCAATATATTCTAACTCTCCCATCTTATTTCTTAGGCTCCTGGCATTCGCATATAGACATTTCAAACTATGTTTGTTGTTCCTATTTACATCATGCTTAGTACTTGACAGTATTAATTTGCAATCTTTTGTCTGATTTTTATTTTATTTAAGGACACCTGGAGGGGCATAATCGACCAGAAACGCCTATCTCCATGGGCGTTAATCTCCGAGAACGGGTCCGTGAAGGGGCGGAGTGAACCGTATTTTTTAAAAAAAATAGACGCCCATGCTTTATTCGCCAAGGTGTGAGCTGGGCGTTTTTGCTTTTCACCTATAATGGAAAATGAAATCGCCCAGCTCAAAAACGAATAAATGCAAGGCATTTGTTCGTGGGAGGGGCCAGGATTCATAGTGCACTGGTCCCCCTCACATGCCAGGACACCAACCGGGCACCCTAGGGGGCACTTTTACAAAAACAAAAAAAAAGGTAAAAGAGCTCCCAGGTGCATAGCACCCTTCCCTTGGGTGTTGAGCCCCCCAAATCCCCCTCAAAACCCACTGCCCACAAGTCTACACCAGTACTATAGCCCTAAGCGGTGAAGGGGGGCACCTACATGTGGGTACAGGGGGTTTGGGGGGGTTGGACGACTAGTAGCATTAAGCAGCACAATTGTAACAGGTAGGGGGGGATGGGCCTGGGTCCACCTGCCTGACGTCCACTGCACCCCCTAACAACTGTTCCAGGGACCTGCATACTGCTGCTTGGGAGGAGGGTATGACATTTGAGGGTGAAAGTAAAAAGTTGTGAAACATCATTTGTTGTGGTGGGAGGGGGTTAGTGACCACTGGGGGAGTCAGGGGAGGTCATCCCCGACTCCCTCTGGGGGTCATCTGGTCATTTAGGGCACTTTTTGGGGCCTTATTCGTCAAAAAACAGGGTCCAGGAAAAGTGCCCTAAATTCTAGCTACAAACGCATCCATTATCGGCGAAGGGCGCCCATCTCTGTTCGGGTGATAACCACGCCCCAGTTCCGCCTTCACCACGCCTCCGACACTCCCCCGTCAACTTTGTCCGCATCCGCGACGGAGTGCAGTTGAAAGCGTCCAAAGTTCGGCTTTCGATTATGCCGCTTTATTTGTTTTGTGAGAAGAACGCCCATCTCCCGATTTAGGTCGGAACTTGGGCGTTATTCTCGTTCGATTATAAGCTGGCTGATCTACTACGGTCTCTTTTGCAACCTCACTATCAGGATACACTATCTTCCCTGTTTTGGTGATATCTTTGGAAGATACATTATCCCGAACCATGCGCTTTTGAGTGACTGTCGGCCTTCCCCCCGCAGCAGCACACTGAACAGAAGGTTTCAACGTATCATCAACGACGACACCTAGATCCCTTTCTTGGTCTGTGACTCCTAACGTGGAACCTTGCATGACGTAGCTATAATTCGGGTTCCTCTTTCCCACATGCATCACTTTGCACTTGCTCACATTAAACATCATCTGCCATTTAGACTCCCAGTCTCCCAGTCTCGTAAAGTCCTCTTGTAATTTTTCACAATCCTCCCGCGATTTAACAACTTTGAATAACTTTGTGTCATCAGCAAATTTAATTACCTCACTAGTTACTCCCAACTCTAGGTCATTTATAAATATGTTAACAAGTAGCGGTCCCAGCACAGGCCCCTTGGGAACCTAACTACTCTTCTCCATTGAGAATACTGACCATTTAACCCTACTCTCTGTTTTCTATCTTTTAACCAGTTTTTAATCCACAATAGAACACTACCTCCTATCCCATGACTCTCCAATTTCCTCTGGAGTCTTTCATGAGGTACTTTGTCAAACGCCTTCTGGAAATCCAGATACACAATATCAACTGGCTCACCTTTATCCACGTGTTTGTTCACCTCTTCAAAGAAATGTAGTAAATTGGTGAGGCAAGGTTTCCCTTCACTAAATCCATGTTGACTTTGTCTCATTAATCCATGCTTTTGAATATGCTCTGTAATTTTGTTCTTAATAATAGTCTCTACCATTTTGCCCGGCACCAATGTCAGACTCACCGGTCTATAATTTCCCAGATCTCCTCTGGAACCTTTTTTAGATAGAAAACAGAAAGTAGGGTTAAATGGTCAGTATTTTCAATGGAGAAGGGTAGATAGTGGGGTTCTGCTGGGGTCTGTGTTAGGACCACTGCTTTTTAACATATTTATAAATGATCTAGAGATGGGAGTAACTAGTGAGGTAATTAAATTTACTGATGACACAAAATTATTCAAAGTTGCTAAATCGCATGAGGATTGTGAAAAATTACAAGAGGACCTTAAGAGACTGGGATTCTGAGCATCCAAATGGCAGATAATGTTTAATGTGAGCAAGTGCAGTGATGCATGTGGGAAAGAGGAACCCGAGCTATAGCTACATAATGCAAGGTTCCACGTTAGGAGTCACCGACCAGGAAAGGGATCTAGGTGTCTTTGTTGATGATATGTTGAAACCCTCTGCTCAGTGTGCAGCGGTGGCTAAGAAAGCAAATAGAATGTTAGGTATTATTCGGAAAGGAATGGAAAGCAAAACAAGGACACCTCGAATATTGTGTGCAGTTCTGGTCACCGAATCTCAAAAAAGATATGGTGGAATTAGAACATGTACAGAGAATGGCGACAAAAATGATAAAAGGGATGGGACAACTTCCCTATGAGGAAAGGCTAAAGAGGCTGCTTGGAAAAGAGATGGCTGAGGGGAGATATGATAGAGGTCTATAAAATAACGAGTGGAATGGAATGGGTAGAGGTGAATCAATTGTTTACTCTTTCCAAAAATACTAGGACTAAGAGACATGCAATGAAGCAATAAAGTAGTAAATTTAAAACAAATTGAAGAAAATGTCTTCCCTCAGCATGTAATTAAACACTGGAATTAATTGCCAGGGAATGTAGTGAAAGCAGTTAGCTTAGTGGAGTTTAAAAAAGGTTTGGATATCTTCCTAAAAGAAAAGTCCATAAGCCATTATTAAAATGGACTTGAGGAAATCCACTGCTTATATCTAGTATAAGCAGCATAAAATGTATTGTACTATTTTGGGATCTTGCCAGGTACTTGTAAACCGGATTGGCTACTGTCGGAAAAAGGATGCTGGGCTTGATGGACCTTTGGTCTGTCCCTGTTTGGTAATACTTATATACTTATGTACTTATGTAATGTAGACATGGTAATACAATGGATGCGTTCACCATATATAAATCTAGGGACAATGCCCCCTACATAGCACTATATAGCACTACTATATATTATTATAATATATGGCACTAAAGAATCTGGCTAATGGAAACTTCTTCATAAGATTGCACTACATAGACATGGTGCAAGGCCATACAGACTTGGAAAGATTTTGCCAAGGTCTGCAGGAAATCCTGGGCTGCTTATTGTCTGTTGAAACAATGATTTTTGGTCAAGCTGACCTTTCAGAATGACGCAGAAGGGACAATGTCGTGACTCCTCAAATCATAACAACTGAAACAAAGATTGTTGTGATAAACATCTGAGGGTCACTTTCACCCAAGCACTGATATAAGAAGCATCTTGGAAAATAAGAGGTTGCGGAGAAGATCTGCTAATATGAACCAGATGACGATACGGAGTAGAGGATGACTCATGACTCTTGATAGGAGTAGCAGTAAAAAAGTCTTTATTAAGGCACCAAAGCTATCTATTTTTTATAATATTTGAGCCTTGTGTCTGTTACTTATCAGTATAATTTCGGGTGTGAGCTTGGATTCATAGATAAAGGAACATCTCATTATATTTCTAAATACCAGAGAGCTACTTCATATTGATTTATATTAAGAAGTCATATTCCTGATCATACTGTACACAGTGTGACCTGTGTTTCCCCCACATACGGGTGCATAAACATCTGTTCCTCAACGTATTTTAGAACAGGCTGTATGTCGGCAGATCTTGTTCCAAAATACTAGGGGAACTTGGGTTTGGTTTAGTTCTCCAGTTGGGGGCATTGTATTATTTTAAATTTCTTTGTAAGTGTACAACATACCATCAGTCTGCAAAATATGGGGCCCTTTTACAAAGGCGCGTAAGAGCCTACGTGCGTGCAGCGCATGTCAAATCAGCATTACCACCCGGCTAGCGCATGTGCCTGGCGGTAATTCTGAGTTTGGCGTGTGCCGAAAACCTGAGGTAGAAAATAATTTTCTATTTTCTACTGTTGGCGCGTAGTGAACGGTTACTGGGTGGGTAATGCATGAGCCCTTACTGCTAAGTCAATGGGTGGCGTTAACGGCTCAGGCCATAAATAGATGCGTGCCATGATAGAGGCGTTTAAATATCTCAAGGGCATTTATGTACAGGAAGAGAGCCTTTTTCAACTGAAGGAGAGCTCTGGAATGAGGAAGTGTATGACGAAGTTAAGAGGGAATAGGCTTAGGAGTAATCTAAGGAAGTACTATTTCACAGAAAGGGTGGTGGAGGCATGGAATGGCCTCCTGGTGGAGGTTGTGGAGTCGAGGACTGTTCCAGAATTTAAAAAGGCATGGGATAAGCATGTGGGATTGCTTAGGAAAAGGAAAAGTTAGGGGTTAGAGAGGATGGGCAGACTGGATGGGTCATATGGCCTTTATCTGCCGTCATGTTTCTATGTTTTAATTTTGCCGCATGTCCATTTCCTGGTCCAAACTCCCCCTTTTTTTTCCAGATGTGGTAGAGAAATGGTCCAGCGTGTGTCCAATGCATGCGCCCACACTACTGCAAGCCACTTTATGGTGCGTCTTTGTAAAAGGAGCCCTATGTCTTTTGTGAACCATCTCATATGACTGCTAGGGGGTTGTCTGTGCTAGGAGGTGCAGATGGGGCTGCTTGTTAGATGGGGTTTATTAAATGATCTGCTTTTATAATTGGCACATGATCTGAGATTTTTTTTTCCTTCTTTTTTCTTACTAATCACTTTTGTAGTTCTCCTTGATTGTATTGTATCCCTCAAATTGGTGGACTAGAGCTGAGCAAAATGTGTTTCTTTTTGGTTATGATGTTATTATTTGTTTCCTTTTAACTTCTGTGTTCCTTTTATGGCTTGGCCTTTCTGTACAAGTTGCTACTTGTTTGCATTATGTTAAATATGTTAAATAATAAGAATAAACATGTCCATAAATGACATTTGTGACATAGGTGAAGCGATCTCCCAAGGATTCCATAACCACTGGTTTGTCCTGCCTGCTGCATGCCTTAGACTTTCCTCACATGTTGCTCTTTGAAGGGGAAATGTTGCCAGTCCAAGCGATTAAAGTTTGAGATCTTCCAACCTGATAAGTGTTGTTAATGGAATAAAAATTTGTATTTTGGGCCTTGATTGCACATATTTGTCTGTCTCCCATGGCCTTGAATTACTAGACACGGCAAAATTGCACTTCTCGGATTTCCATGCCATTTCTCGGTCTAGTTTTAACTGATGATATTTTGACATTGACCTGAGTCTGCTGCAGCAAAACTTTCTCAGGTGTTTAAATGTTAGCTCTGCCTCTAGACCATCATGTCATCTACATTATAGCAGATTAGATTCAATTCAATTTTTCCTTACGTTTTTAGAGATACTTTTGGATTATTGAGGCAGAACTTACAAAACAATATAGATAGTTATTCCTTTCTGTTCCAGGAACTTGGCTGAGGCAGCATAAAATTTGTTTACCAAGAAAATAAATTGCAGGAAAGTCATTGGCAAATCCTGGGTCATGGTTACTTGCTGAAGAGACACACAGATATTTGAAAAGTAACTGGCAATCGATTGCTTCTTAAGGGGTCCTTTTAACAAGCTGCATTGAGGTGGCAGTAAGGGCTCCCTCTGTAACCCAGCAGTAACCGGGCAGCACGTGGAGTTGCGTGATTATTACCGGGTTAGCGCTGCACTAGAAATTACGGAATTGTTTTCCATTGCGCCGGAAATGGCTCACGCTGGAGGCAGAACTACTGCCATCACTCATGTTGGGCCAGTTATTATAGTTCTGGGTTGCCATGCAACCCTTTAATATAAGGGCCTCTAAGTACCTAGGCCCAACATTCCAAACAAAACAAAACAAATCAAAAACCTTGAGCTACTAATTTAGGCACCTAAATTAGGTTTTTTAATTTGTGTCTTTTTAAATCTAAACTTCTAAGCCTCGCCGGAGCTCCAGGAAAATGGCCGCTTTTGTGGCGTTTTTTTTGTTTTTATTCTGATTTCATGAGTTCGTCAGTGAGACCAGATCCGAGGGCAGGCATTGAGAAGGAAGAAATTCTATTTACAGGTAAGGGGTTTGTAAACCCAAAATTTTAATTTATTTATTTTAAATTTGTCTAAATAGTGTTTTTTATTTTTTAAAATTCGGGGTTTCAAGTTATTTAAATTTGGTTTTTGGATTTGGGGTCGGGGAATTTTTTAGAATTTTTCGGGAGAGTTAGTTTTTAAATTTAAATGTTTTTAGGGGGTATTTTGAAGGGGGGATATTGTAAAGGGGTTAGGAAAGGGTTAACAATTTTAATTCGAAGTAGCGGGTAGAAGGGAAGGTAAGGGAATTTTTAAGGTGAGTCTTAAATAATTTTGGGATTTTTGGGAGATTTTAGGGGTGAATATTGTGGTTCGGGTATTAAAAATGGTTAAATTTGGAGACCCGAGAGAGAAGATGGCGTCCGAGCAGGATGTGGACGGCGGTTGTTCCTAAAAAGCTCTTAGAAAGTTTCCTTTTTCCTTCTTAATAATGCCGAAAAGGAAGGGTAAGACGAAGGGACCACCTCTCCCGAAACAGATCCCTTCCTTACCGGGACAACTGCCAATGTCCTCATTTTTGGTGTCGACCCCAACTTCGGGCGTATCCGTTGACGAAACTGGGAAGAGTCTCGTCCAGGAGAGCGATCTTTCGCTCAGCCCGTTGGGACCTTTGACCCCACCGCAAACAGACGGCGTTGCTGTGCCGAGGCCCGGAGCAGGAACCTCGAAGGTGTGGCGAACTCCGTCTGAAGGAGTGGTACCCGTGATTCAATCAGGGCAGGCTGCGGGAGCCCAACGAACACCGGAGATGGCAACTGGGGAGGCAACGGAAGACTCGACTCGAGATATAAAATTACAAGAATCTTATCTTTGTGCTATGGCGATTCAACCGCTGGTAAAGCCCCAAGAGGTGTCCTTGGAGTCTATATGGACAGCCTTAGAATCCTTGCACAAGGTCTGTAATGCCTTTATTTCCGTATCTTTAAATAATTCCTCTCAAATAAATAATTTAAAAGAGAAGATGGAAGGTATTTCGGTGAAACAGACTAAACTTGAGACTGAAACTGCTAAGATTTTAGAACAACAAGCACAAATCTCTGGAGACAGAATGATATTACATAGAAAGATAGAAAATCTAGAAAATTCTTCAAGAAATTTAAATTTACGTGTGTTAAATTTTCCAAGAGATCAACTTATTTCCCCAAGAGATATGTTTGTAAAATTTTTGAAGGAGGTGTACAAGTATTCAGATCAATCCCTTCCACCTTTGCAAAGAATATATTATCTGAAAATTATGCCAAAATCACAACAGAATGTTCCAGGAAATCAAGATAAAACACCTGAAGTACTTGATTTAACAGACTTTTTGGAACAATCGAAAGAAAATATAGAGCTCAGAGCTACTTTAATTGTTTCATTTGTATTTTTGCAAGACAAAGAAGCTCTGTTGAGGCTATATTTTAAAAATACGCATCCGGAATTTAAAGGTAGTAAAATCTCAATATTCCCGGATATTTCTCGTTGGTCCCAGCAGAGAAGAAAGAAATTTCTTGAGATGAAACAAGAATCTTTGGCTATCAAGGCAAATTTTCAGTTACGTTTTCCATGCAAGTATCTGTTGACTTTAAATGAAAAAAGATACATTTTCTTTGACCCAGAACAATTACGTACTTTCCTTAATGCGCAAGGTGATAAAGGTTGAGTCCATATAAAGAAAAGGTTGTATAATTAAAAGGGTAACCTCCTGCTTATTTTCTTTTTTAAATTCTATGTTATGTTTAAATTCCAACTTCCATTGGTTTTCAAACCATCTTGAATTCTCACATTGTTTAGTGGACTATAAACTAATATAATTATGGAATAGTGTTACTATATTTGATTACTTTTTGTAAAAAGGTGGTAATATTGGTGTATCTTATCAAAGATGATATCTTTGTATATAATGAAAATTAATAAACAAAGTTAAATATTAAAAAAAAAATGGTTAAATTTGAAAAATAAATTTATAGGTCAGGAATATGAGTAGTGCTAGATGGTGGGTGTAAATTTGTGGCATTTTGATGGAAATTTTGGGTTTAAATTGGAATATTTAGTGATTTTCCATTAAAGTCTATGGGAAAAAAAATAAAAGTAAAATGGAGATACAATTGGGCTTCTCAGAATTCCGTATGTAACTGGAAAAAAATGGAATTCTGACAGTGGGTCTGATTGGATAAGGGGAGTGGAATTCTACGCTGAGGTTCCGTTTCCTGGGAGACGGCGCGCTGGCTATGGTCAGAGGAGGCTGAAGACAGGTTGTGTGTTTGGAGTGCTGGCGGAGTTTGTGGAAAAAAGAAAGAATTAAAGGAAAATTTAAGTAATAAACTTGGGAAAGCGAGAAAGTAAAAGGGTGAATGGAGAGTGAATGAGAGATATAAAGAAATTGTGAATGTTTACTTAAAGTGACTGGAAGGGGTGTTTTAAAGGGATTGGGAGGCTCGAATGAGGTGTTACTTTGTCAGGAAGGGGAGATAGAAGAGGAGAAAGTCTGTGTTTGCATTTTGGTGCATGGGTTCCTGTGCATTTTGAGTGTGCCTCCTCTATAGGTAGGGAAGCTGTAAAATCCTATATAATAAAACGCACCTCCAACATTCTGAAGCTGACTACATGGCTGAGGCATTCCTGCTCTCTGTATCCATCTCCTGAATTGACATCACGTACTTCCGGGTTCGTCAAAAGCAGAAGTGACCAACCACACGAGGTTTCTTGGCTTCAGAATGTTGGAGGTGCATTCTATTAAATAGGATTGGTCAGTTCCTTGAAGCACAGCCAGAGCTCAGCGTCCTGCACAGTAACGCTCAGACACCAGAGAGAGAGAGGGGGGCCTGACACCAGAGAGGAGGGGGGGAGCTATCTCTGTCATACACACACTCTCTCACACACTCTCTCTCTCACAATGTTTTTCTCTCTCACTCTCACACACTGTCTCTCATACACTCTATGTCTCACACTGTATCACATTCACTCTCTGTGTCAGACAGTCACTCACACACTCTCTTGGTTTCATACACTCAGTCTCACAGAGAGTCTGTGTCTCACACACACTCTCTCTCTCGCACACACTGTATCTGTGTGAAACACACTCGCTCTCTCTCTCTCACACTGTGTCTCACTTACGCACTTGCACACACTCTCATTCTCATATACACACTCTCTCTCTCACAGACACACTCGCACACAGACTCACTCTCTCTCTCACATACACACTCGCACACTCTCTCTCACACACACAGTCACTCTCACATACACTCTCTCAAACATACACACTCCGAGGAAAACCTTGCTAGCGCCCATTTCATGTGTGTCAGAAACGGGCCTTTTTCACTAGTATAGAATTTTAAGGATTAGGGTAAATTTAATTTTGTTTCAATTCAGGGTAATTGGCCACAGTTTTATTGCCCTACATTTAAAGTCACCTAGAATAGGGAAACTCTTATGAGTATAGGGAGACAGGGTTTTATTCCCATTTAAGTTCTCTAAGTGTGAGGTTTATAGTGAAGACAAGCTGAAGGAGGCGGACATCGGAGGAAGTTCCAGGGCCCCTACGCAAGACAGATTTCCAGAAACAACACAAAGTTCATAACTTCAGCTAAGTGGTGACTTTCCTGAGGAAAAAAAAAACCAACAATACTTACAAATACTTACCCGATAAGATGAGACTGCTGATCCGTAGTACCTGAGAGAGAAAGAAAGAAAGGGAGGGAAAAAAACACAAAGAATAATTTTCTTGCAGGGGGATTTTACACTTTATATTTTGAAAGAGAGGAAAGAAATTATTTATTTTGGTTGAGGAATTTAGGGATAAAAATTTAAGTACTTATCTGATGTTCATTCTGGTTGATGTAAGGATTCCTGTAAAAGAGGGTAAAGAAGTGACATAAGGACACTGAAACTACTTTAACTTAAACAATGCAAAGTTTCTAGTTAGGTTTTCTGAGTTCACTTACACTACAATGGTTTATTATACAATTGAAGAATGTTTAAAATAAATCTTTTAAATTGTTTTACATTTCAAATTGAGAGATTGTGTTTTGTGGTCCAAAAAGAGGAAAAATCTTGAAATTAGTTTTAATTCCTCACTTACTCTTAGAGAGTAAGTGACGTGGTAAGGTTTTGTAGCTAGCCTCTCATTCCTGTGTGCTGGTAACTGAGAAGTCACCACGACTGCCAACATCAGGCTTCCCGGTACCCTGCCCTATTTTACATCATACACAGGCATGAGTGGGTCCTGCTTACACTAGGGCAGGACCAGTTGCTCTTACCCTGCTGGCACTGTATCAAAAATGGCACCCCTAGTGGTAGTCTTTTGCTATTACCGCTAGTGGTCACCACCAACATTGAAGACAGTAGGCCCTTTAGGAGGTCTAGGGCCATGTGGAGATTGAGGGAAGTAGGGGGCATGGTGTGAGGAGAGGGTGGGGCTTGAGCCTGGGGGATATGGAGCTGGGGTGGGCTAGTAAGGACTTTTGGTGGGACAGGAAGCTGGGAAGGGGCCTCATCTGCTGACCCAGGAGCATCATGCTATGGCTTTGTGATCCAGTGCTCCTGGGCTGCTGGAATAACACTGTTTGTGAGGTGGCTCATAAGTGGTGTTATTCTTTTACCACAGGATTTAGCAACCTGTGAAACTAAGATACCCCAGGTTGCTGAATTCCATTGTATATCAAGGTGCAGTAAAAGGTAATCTTTTACTGCATCTTAATAAGCCCCCTTTAACCTTCTAAGTTAACCAGACAAATCAGACCACATAAAATTCAGTCCTATCTTTGTCCGGTTTCTATTAGGTGGTTAAAGGACTCTTTTACTAAAGCTTAGCTCGAGTTATCTGCAGCAGGGCCCATAGGAATAAAATGGGCCCTGCTGCAGATAACTGGAGCTAAGCTTTAGTAAAAGAGCCCCTAAGTGCTGAATATCGCACTTAACCAGATAAGAGAAAGCCAACCACACATAACTGGATATTTAAAGGCACTGTTGTACTTTGCCCATCATTGAAAATCCAGGCATAATGCTGACAGGGGCCAAATAAAAATGTTCACTGCTGCTGGCTGAATATTTATCACAACGAGGGCCCTGTTTACTAGTTTTTAGCATGTGCTAAAAATTAGCACGCAAAAATGTTAGAGAAACCCATACATTACTATGGATGTCTCAAAAATGATAGCGTGTCTATAGTGTGACTTAGTAAACAGGGACCTGAGTGTTCTGATGCTACACTTATCACTAAGAGGGCCTTTTACAAAACTGTGCTAACATTTTTAGCTCACAGTAAAAATCAGCTGACAGTAAATGCTGAGATGCCCATTGGACGTCTCAGCATTTACCGCCAGCTGGTTTTTACTGTGAGCTAAAAACACTAGCGCAGTTTTGTAAAAGGCCCCGTAAGTCCACAGAATAAATCCTAAACAGTAAATAAATATACAATCAAGTTTTTCCCCCAATAGAAGTACCCTATTTCCTCAAGCTGGGGCTGCCTTCTTCTTCAGAAACGCAGAAGATTTATTTGAGGACTCTGTGCTATTGTTTGTTAGAACATTTACAAAAGATTTACGAAGCATTATTTTAAGGCTTCATACTGTATGTTACAAGGAAGCTGATTATTAGATTTATTTGACCATTTCAAGATTTTTTTTTTCTAGTTCGTGGAGCTGGATCCAAGCCATCACATTTGTGAAGAGAACAAAATCTAGTTAAATCAGCATCCAAACATCACCATCCAGACGGTCGGCTGTGTTTAAATGTATTTTATGTGACTGTATAGCTGCCGTATAAACAGATACTACCTTCAGAATTTGGAAACTGTTTCATGCCAGGTTTGTTCCCTCCCTGAATCATAACCAAGACCTTACATTTGATGAATGCAGCACTCAGAAATGAATTGGAAACATTTATTGGACAAATTAATTTTGCATTAGAATATTACTTGTGTCAGGAAAAACTCACAGTATTCCTTAGAGCAATGGCAATACATTCTTGAGCCAAGACATTTCAATGTAGTTAACCTTTTGTCAGATGTTATAAAAAGAAAAATCAGCTTAAGAGGTCATAGCAAAACAGTTATATACTGTTACTAAAGAGGTTAGGTTAGTTTTCAAATTATGCTCAGTCTCTAAACTAGGTGCCAAAGTTTAGGAAGCTTTTCAGCCAAACGTAGGTGCCCTAAATTTAGACTTGCAATTCATGAAGGCAACAATCAAAGGCTTTTCTGGAGGGAAACAGCATTTTACCTGTGGGAATGGGATCTATGCTACAGTATATGTAGGTAAAATCTCAGGTGTTGGATATGCCTTCATTGGCTTACTGATAAGGTTTTCCTGGGGGTTCATCTAGTGTGGAAAAATTACCTGCTGAGAAGCAGACACAATTCTCTGTGGGTAAGATTTTTTAAAGCAGCAATCAAAACAACCAGCCTAGTTTGTCTGTGGATAAAGGTGCCCATGAAGTTTGCAGCTACATAGGCACTTAGAATACAATACAACAGTATCTCTTAGATTCTGCAAATTCCTGGCCAGTTCAATGCAGAGCACAAATAAGATATTAGTCCTTACTAGGAATTTCACCATATCAGATTACAAAATTAAGGAATCTAGAAACTACCCCCATTAAAAAAAAATCTCCTGAAATAGAAATGTTTTCAATTTCTCCAGAGCAACATGGAATTTTTGATCTGCCTAATTTTAAATGGAAGACTGTTCCAAATTTTGGCTATTTGATATGGAAGGGATAATTCAAACATCTTCTTACAACGCACTCCCTTCCCAGAGCTGTCCTCCCTTGGATGCTGATGATAAATTCAGCATATGAATCATGTAAGCTGGGGCCTGTCTATATAAAGTGGAGTGGAGGAGTAGCCTAGGGATTAAAGCACCTGCCTTGACATCCAGAGATGGCCCATTGAAATCCCACTGTTGCTGCTTGTGATCTTGGGTAACTCACTTAGGGGGTTGTTTACTAAAGCTTAACTCGAGTTATCTGCAGCAGGGCTCATTTTATTCTTATGGGCCCTACTGCAGATAACTCGAGCTAAACTTTAGTAAACAACCCCCTTAACCCTCCATTGCCTCAGGTACAAAAATTAGATTGTGAGCCCTCCAAGGACAGAGAACTACCCAGTATAACTCACCTTGAGCTACTACTACTAGTACTACTTATCATTTCTATAGCGCTACAAGGCATACGCAGCGCTGTACACCATACACAAAAAAAGACAGTCCCTGCTCAAAGAGCTTACAATCTAGATAAAAGGTGTGGGCAAAATCCAAATAAAATAAAATTTTGAAAATCACCAAGCACAGCTTAAAGATGGGTCTAGCTTCTAATGGTAACCAGAATAATATAAATAACAATGGGATTGCCTTATCAAACTTTTGAGCTGAGAACAGCATCCTAGCTGCCATATTTTGTAAAGTTTGAAGTTTTCTGCATATATTCTCAGAGCAACCCACATAAATCACATTGCAATAATCTGTGTTAAACCTAACACTTGTACCAAAATTCTGAATTATTCAAATTCAAAATAATGTCTAATTTTATGGAGATTTCTCAAGGACAAAAACAACTTTCATTATTGCCCTCCATTGCCTAGAATTAGAAGTGTAACACCCCTGGAGTGTGTTAAGAATGAAAGTGAAAATATGTTTTTAATGAATAGATGTCACTGAAAATAAAAGGGTCTGTGGCAAATGATGCACATTTTGGCATGTTAACACTTACTTCACCTTTGTGTTTAGGGATTTACATTTCTTTCGATATTTTACCTGTCCTACTGAAAAATGTGTAGGGGGCTTACAGTATTAAATTCAAAATAAAATGCACACACCAAATATACATAGCAGATCCCCGACTGCTGAGCCCCACCCCCCTCCCCTTTAGATGCTTAATGCTGAAAATCCTAGGGCCATAAGCACTGATCGTGGATTTTAGTGCACACTGGGGTGAACACACGCTAACAGGATTACCGTATGAGTGTGTTAAGGTGTTCTGCAATAATATACCTGTTAGCACGCACATTAGAGAATTTTTATGGAAGAAGGCATGATACGGGTGTAGCATGGGTATGGAACATTATCCTGTCAGAGTGTCCATGTTAACGCACACTAATGGGAAAACAGCTCAGTTAATGCTGTATCACTTAGCGCTAACTGTTCAAGTGTTAAAATCTTGCAGTTAACATGTGCTAATGACTACATCAGCACACAACCCCCATAAAGCATTCTCCCCAAAAGAATAGTATTAGATTTGTAGTTTGTGCTAAAATCTGTGTTAACTACAATTCCTAACACCCTTTAGTAAACATACCCCACTGTTAGCAATGGCTGTGCTAACTTCTGTCACACACTAATAATAGTAATGAACTGAAACTCCTACAGGCAGAGTATGGGTGGAAATTGGGTATGGTAATTAGCACATGCTATCAAATGTGCGGTTAACATGGGTGTACTTAATGCTGCATGGTAGACATTAATATGTGGTAGGGAACTTGTATGTGTAATAACTGCAGGGGGACTGCTGGACATGCCCCCGACAGGACTGAGGGTTCTTATTGATGGCGGATGTCAAGCCTTTGTCTTGAAGCAAGACTTCTCTTCTGCTTTTGATTCTGCTCCTTAAGATTTGTTATCTATATTATGCACATACACTTTTATTGGGTTTTTTAATGGTCCAATTATTTTTGTCATATTTTCAATCTTTGGTTTTCGTCTTGCACTATGCATTTTACATGCAGTCTGTCCTTTCATTTCATTTATATGATAATGTTTAATTTACATTGGATGATGTATTTTTTTTAAACTTAACTTTTTATGCTTACCTAATGTTTGTATATATTTGCATTTTCAACAGACCCCTGATGCAGGCATAGATGCTGAAACACGACCTGTGTTGGGTCTTGCAAGAAAGATTTGCTTGCTATCCCAGCTGTGGAGGCCCCTGGTGCTATTTTGTTTGCTGCTTTCTGTTGGGTATTTTGGTCTCCTTCTTTTTGCTTGCTGCCTCATGATTTTTTGCCATTTTGTCTTAGTATTGCAAGAATAACTACTACTGTCTTAAACTAGTTTTCAGGATTTCTCTAAAGCAGGTCACTACAAGTTAGCTGGCAGGAATAGTTTCAGCAGTTACGAGCCAGTTACAAGCCAGTTCAAAAGCATGTTTATCCTTGCCAGTCTGGTCATCCATAATGCTCATCAGACGACATAGCACAAGAGCCCGATAATGTTTTTTGAAATTGGCTATTTTGCCCTGATCCATAGGTTGGATCAGAGAGGTAGTGTTTGGTGGCAGGAAGATCACCTTGATGTTAGACAGCCTGACATCATCACTGTGTGTTGAGACTCTCCAGCGCTCTTGCAAAAGTGACAGGAGGTTGTTGAATTTTGTCAGCATGTGCCTCGCTGCTCATGTCATCATCTGTTTCATCATCAGCCGTTGCCTGCGTGTAGGCGCATATCTCGACATCAGTGCTGTCATCAGCTGTTTGTAGATCATAATCAACAGCTACGTAGTGATGAAACTCCTCTTCAGTAACACTGGTTGGGATGTCAATAGCCTGTTCATCTGATGTGTTTACAACAGCTGCATCTGTTTCGTCCCTCTCCACATCCTTAACAAAGCTTGCCCGCTTGTAGCAGTTCACAATGGTTACCTGTGTAACATGATTCCAGGCTTCTTTCTGCATATGTAGGAAATCCAACAGTGATAGATTACGAGCCAGTTCAACAGCATCTGGTCATCCATAACGCTTATCAGACGACGTAGCACAAGAGCCTGATAATGTTTTTTGAAATTGGCTATTATGCCCTGATCCATAGGTTGGATCAGAGAGGTAGTGTTTGGTGGCAGGAAGACCACCTTGACATTAGACAGCCTGACATCATCACTGTGTGCAGCACAATTATCACAAAGCAACAAAATCTGACGCATTTGTGCCCGCATTCTAATGTCTAACTTCTTTAGCCACTGCTTCCAAATTTCCCCAGTCATCCATGAATTTGCGTTAGCCTCGTTTGACACAGGAAGTCGCTTAACATTCTTGAAGCAACAGGACTATTTGCTCTTTCCAAAGACGAGTGGTTCCACCTTCTCACTCCCATCCATATTGCAGCAAAGGGGGATCGTCAGTCGGTCCTTCAACGTTTTACTTCCTGTAGTTTCGGTTTGTTTGAATGCAAGTGTTCATCAGGAATCGCTCACCAGTAGATACCGTTTTCGTCAGCATTGAAAATGTCATGAGGTGCAAACTCATTCAAGATGGTAGGAAGAACTGAAACAACCCAATTTTCAGCACCAACGTAATCAGCGTCTTGTTTTTCACCATGCTGTTTCTTGAATTTTATGTTGTTCCTCTCCTTCCATCTTTCCAACCATCCAACAGTGGCTTTGAATTCAGTTAGTCCAAGACTTTCAGCTAGCTGATTAGCTTTTTCCATAAGCAGTGGACCACTGACAGGAAACTGTGTGCTCCTGACTTGAGAAAACCACCAAAGAAGAGCATCTTCTACTTCCCTAGCTTTTCCCGCCCGTTTACGTTTCCTGTGTGGATTTATATTTTTTTGCCAGTCTTCCAGAAGCTGATCTTTCTGCTTCAAGATACGTGGAATTTGACTGGGATTGACACCATTCTTTAGCAATAGATGCTTGACTTTGTTTTCTAATTTTTTATGAACTTCTATTCGTTCAGACTGTGTTAAAGTCTTACAGTTGCGCGACGACGACGACAACGACTCCAGTGTATACTCTAACAACATTCTTTTGCTTATTCTGCCTGTGGCAGTTAAAGGGGTGGTAAATTTGAAATCTCGTTGGTTGTCACGTGCAAGTCGGCTTCCATATTCCGTCCACGCGCTTATGTGGAGTCTTTCCTGCAGAGGAGCGGTCTTAAATCATGCATATAAGCGAAACTTGCACTTATCAGTGGTGCGCTAAACTGAAGTTTGTCCCCATAGAAATTGATGGCACCAAAAACGGGACTGAAGTACGGCATGCAGTTAAACAGAGCATGCGCTTATCCGACGTGCACTTAAATGGAGTGCACTGTGGCACTGTCCTGCTTATAATCGAATGAGAAAAACGCCCAAGTTCCGACCTAAATCGGGAGATGGACGTTTATCTCACAAAAACGAATAAAGCGGTATAATCGAAAGCCGATTTTTGGACGTTTTCAACTGCACTCCGTCGCGGATGCGGACAAAGTTGATGGGGGCGTGTCAGAGGTGTGGCGAAGGCGGAACTGGGGCGTGGTTATCTGCCGAACAAAGATGGGCGCATTTCACCGATAATGGGAAAAAAGTATGCGTTTTTAGCTAGAATTTAGGACACTTTTCCTGGACCCTGTTTTTTCACGAATAAAGCCCCAAAAAGTGCCCTAAATGACCAGATGACCACTGGAGGGAATCGGGGATGACCTCCCCTGACTCCCCCAGTGGTCACTAACCCCCTCCCACCACAAAAAAATGATGTTTCACAACTTTTTATTTTCACCCTCAAATGTCATACCCAGCTCCCTGGCAGCAGTATGCAGGTCACTGGAGGAGTTGTTAGGGGGTGCAGTGGACTTCAGGCAGGTGGACCCAGGCCCATCCCCCCTACCTGTTACAATTGTGCTGCTTAATGCTTATTAGTCGTCCAACCCCCCCAAACCCACTGTACCCACATGTAGGTGCCCCCCTTCACCCCTTAGGGCTATAGTAATGGTGTAGACTTGTGGGCAGTGGGTTTTGAGGGGGATTTGGGGGGGCTCAACACACAAGGGAAGGGTGCTATGCACCTGGGAGCTCTTTTACCTGTTTTTTTGGTTTTGTAAAAGTGCCCCCTAGGGTGCCCGGTTGATGTCCTGGCATGTGAGGGGGACCAGTGCACTACGAATCCTGGCCCCTCCCACGAATAAATGTCTTGGATTTATTCGTTTTTGAGCTGGGCGCTTTCATTTTCCATTATCGCTGAAAAACAAAAACGCCCAGCTCACACATTGTTGAATAAAACATGGGCGTCTATTTTTTCCCAAAATACGGTTCGGTCCGCCCCTTCACGGACCCGTTCTCGGAGATAAACGCCCATGGAGATAGGCGTTTTTGTTCAATTATGCCCCTCTGTGTGTATATATATATATATATATATATATATATATATATGTGGATAATGGGGATTTGTGGGAATTCACCCTAACCTCAAGGGAGGATCAAGTTAGGACCTTGTAGTCAGCCAGGTGGCAGAATTGGATTTCATTCTCTCCATTACCTAGAAAGAATCAAGGACTACTTGGTGGATTACTAGCTGACAGATTTCAGAGAACTACTTGTGGATGGACCATTGACTGGAGTACATAAGTACATAAGTACATAAGTAGTGCCATACTGGGAAAGACCAAAGGTCCATCTAGCCCAGCATCCTGTCACCGACAGTGGCCAATCCAGGTCAAGGGCACCTGGCACGCTCCCCAAACGTAAAAACATTCCAGACAAGTTATACCTAAAAATGCGGAATTTTTCCAAGTCCATTTAATAGCGGTCTATGGACTTGTCCTTTAGGAATCTATCTAACCCCTTTTTAAACTCCGTCAAGCTAACCGCCCGTACCACGTTCTCCGGCAACGAATTCCAGAGTCTAATTACACGTTGGGTGAAGAAAAATTTTCTCCGATTCGTTTTAAATTTACCACACTGTAGCTTCAACTCATGCCCTCTAGTCCTAGTATTTTTGGATAGCGTGAACAGTCGCTTCACATCCACCCGATCCATTCCACTCATTATTTTATACACTTCTATCATATCTCCCCTCAGCCGTCTCTTCTCCAAGCTGAAAAGCCCTAGCCTTCTCAGCCTCTCTTCGTAGGAAAGTCGTCCCATCCTCACTATCATTTTCGTCGCCCTTCGCTGTACCTTTTCCAATTCTACTATATCTTTTTTGAGATACGGAGACCAGTACTGAACACAATACTCCAGGTGCGGTCGCACCATGGAGCGATACAACGGCATTATAACATCCGCACACCTGGACTCCATACCCTTCCTAATAACACCCAACATTCTATTCGCTTTCCTAGCCGCAGCAGCACACTGAGCAGAAGGTTTCAGCGTATCATCGACGACGACACCCAGATCCCTTTCTTGATCCGTAACTCCTAACGCGGAACCTTGCAAGACGTAGCTATAATTCGGGTTCCTCTTACCCACATGCATCACTTTGCACTTGTCAACATTGAACTTCATCTGCCACTTGCACGCCCATTCTCCCAGTCTCGCAAGGTCCTCCTGTAATCGTTCACATTCCTCCTGCGACTTGACGACCCTGAATAATTTTGTGTCATCGGCGAATTTAATTACCTCACTAGTTATTCCCATCTCTAGGTCATTTATAAATACATTAAAAAGCAACGGACCCAGCACAGACCCCTGCGGGACCCCACTAACTACCCTCCTCCACTGAGAATACTGGCCACGCAATCCTACTCTCTGCTTCCTATCTTTCAACCAGTTCTTAATCCATAATAATACCCTACCTCCGATTCCATGACTCTGCAATTTCTTCAGGAGTCTTTCGTGCGGCACTTTGTCAAACGCCTTCTGAAAATCCAGATATACAATATCAACCGGCTCCCCATTGTCCACATGTTTGCTTACCCCCTCAAAAAAATGCATTAGATTGGTGAGGCAAGACTTCCCTTCACTAAATCCGTGCTGACTTTGTCTCATCAGTCCATGTTTTTGTATATGCTCTGCAATTTTATTCTTAATAATAGCCTCCACCATCTTGCCCGGCACCGACATCAGACTCACCGGTCTATAATTTCCCGGATCTCCTCTGGAACCCTTCTTAAAAATCGGAGTAACATTGGCTACCCTCCAGTCTTCCGGTACTACACTCGATTTTAGGGACAGATTGCATATTTCTAACAGTAGCTCCGCAAGTTCATTTTTTAGTTCTATTAATACTCTGGGATGAATACCATCAGGTCCCGGTGATTTACTACTCTTCAGCTTGCTGAACTGACCCATTACATCCTCCAAGGTTACAGAGAATTTGTTTAGTTTCTCCGACTCCCCCGCTTCAAATATTCTTTCCGGCACCGGTGTCCCCCCCAAATCCTCCTCGGTGAAGACCGAAGCAAAGAATTCATTTAATTTCTCCGCTACGGCTTTGTCCTCCTTGATCGCCCCTTTAACACCATTTTCGTCCAGCGGCCCAACCGACTCTTTGGCCGGTTTCCTGCTTTTAATGTATCTAAAAAAAATTTTACTATGTATTTTTGCTTCCAACGCTAATTTCTTCTCAAAGTCCTTTTTTGCCCTCCTTATCTCCGCTTTGCATTTGGCTTGGCATTCCTTATGATCTATCCTGTTACTTTCAGTTGGTTCTCTTCTCCACTTTCTGAAGGATTGTTTTTTGGCTCTAATGATTTCCTTTATCTTACTGTTTAGCCACGCCGGCTGACGTTTAGTCTTTTTTCCCTTTTTTCTAATACGTGGAATATATTTGTCCTGAACCTCCAGGATGGTGTTTTTAAACAGCATCCACGCCTGATGCAAGTTTTTTACTCTGCGAGCTGCTCCTTTCAGTCTTTTTTTCACCATTTTTCTCATTTTGTCGTAATCACCTTTTCTATAGTTAAACGCTAGCGTACTTGATTTCCTAGTTTCACTTCCTTCAATGCCAATATCAAAACCGATCATATTATGATCACTGTTATCAAGCGGCCCTCGTATCGTTACCCCCTGCACTAGATCATGAGCACCACTAAGGACTAAGTCTAGTATTTTTCCTTCTCTTGTCGACTCCTGAACTAGCTGTTCCATGAAGCTGTCCTTGATTTCATCAAGAAATCTTATGTCCCTTGCGTGTACAGATGTTACATTAACCCAGTCTATATGCGGGTAATTGAAATCCCCCATTATTATTGTGTTGCCCAGTTTGTTTGCGTCCCTGATTTCCTTTAACATTTCCGCATCCGTCTGTTCGTCCTGGCCAGGCGGACGGTAGTACACTCCTATCACTATCCTTTTCCCCTTTGCACATGGAATTTCAATCCACAGTGATTCCAAGGAGTGTTTTGTTTCCTGCAGAATTTTCAATCTATTTGATTCAAGGCTCTCGTTAATATACAATGCTACCCCTCCACCAATCCGATTCACCCTATCACTACGATATAATTTGTACCCCGGTATGACAGTGTCCCACTGGTTATCCTCCTTCCACCAGGTCTCAGAGATGCCTATTATATCTAATTTTTCATTTAGTGCAATATATTCCAACTCCCCCATCTTATTTCTTAGGCTCCTGGCATTCGCATATAGACATTTCAAACTATGTTTGTTGTTCCTAAGTACATCATGCTTAGTACTTGACAGTATTAATTGGCAATCTTTTGTCTGATTTTTATTGTTATTTAAAGATACCCGATCTACTACAATCTCTTTTGCAACCTCACTATCAGGATACTCTATCTTCCCTGTTATGGTGATATCTTTGAAAGATACCTTATCCCGAACCATGCTCTTTTGAGCGACTGTCGGCCTTCCCCCCATTTCTAGTTTAAAAGCTGCTCTATCTCCTTCTTAAACGCCGATGCCAGCAGCCTGGTCCCACTCTGGTTAAGATGGAGCCCATCCTTTCGGAATAGGCTCCCCCTTCCCCAGAATGTTGCCCAGTTCCTAACAAATCTAAAGCCCTCCTCCCTGCACCATCGTCTCATCCACGCATTGAGACTCTGGAGCTCTGCCTGTCTCTTGGGCCCTGCGCGTGGCACAGGTAGCATTTCAGAAAATGCTACCCTGGAGGATCTGGATTTCAGCTTTCTACCTAAGAGCCTAAATTTTGCTTCCAGAACCTCTCTCCCACATTTTCCTATGTCATTAGTACCCACATGTACCAAGACAGCCGTCTCCTCCCCAGCACTATATAAAATCCTATCTAGGTGACGCGTGAGGTCCGCCACCTTCGCACCAGGCAGGCAAGTCACCAGGCGATCCTCACGTCCACCAGCCACCCAGCTATCTATATGCCTAATGATCGAATCACCAAGTACAACAGCTGTCCTAACCTTTCCCTCCCGGGCAACATTTGGAGATATATCCTCGGTGCGAAAGGATAATACATCCCCTGGTGGGCAGGTCCTGGCTACAGGAGTACTTCCTACTTCACCAGGGTGATGCTCTCCTTCTAGGAGACCTCCCTCCTCCAAGGTAGCACAGGGGCTACCTGACTGGAGGTGGGACTTCTCTACAACATCCCTGTAGGTCTCCTCTATGTACCTCTCTGTCTCCCTCAGCTCCATCAAGTCTGCTACTCTAGCCTCAAGAGAACGGACACGTTCTCTGAGAGCTAGGAGCTCTTTGCATCGGGCACACACATATGACACCTCACCAATTGGGAGATAATCATACATGTGACACTCAATGCAAAAGACTGGATAGCACCCCTCTCGCTGCTGGACTGCTGACTCCATCTTAGTGTTTTTTGAGTTTTTCCGTAATTTAAAACTTGCTAAAGTATTAAGGATATCAGCCTATCACTAACTTACAGTTCCTCCTTTAAACCCCAATCTTCAAGTTCCGAAAGCACAAGCAAAATTTGTTCACTTACCAGAGAAATATCCTCTTCTCCCAGAACTTATTAGAAGAAACGGCGCGCGGCACCTTGAGCAGAGGCCCCGAGTGGATCGGAACGGACCTGGGAGTCACTCCCGCGAAGGCTCCGAGGATATGCAGATGAGCTGCAAGTCCTCCACGGCACCTGAGAAGGCAACCTTTCACTTTGGATACTCAGTCCACACCTTTTGAGTGGACAGTGCTTTTGTTTTGGAAACTTGAGCCATACCTTCAGGTGGGTGGAGCGTGACAAATACCCATACTGGGTGAGGCCAGTGGTCCATCTAGCCCAGTATCCTGTTTCCAACAGTGGCCAAGCCAGGTCACAAGTACCTGGCAGAAACTGAAATCGTGGCAACATTCCATGCTACCAATCCCAGGGCAAGCAGTAGTTCCCCATGTCTGTCTTAGTAGCAGACTATGGATTTTTCCTCCAGAAACTTGTCCAAACATTTTTTAAACTCAGATCAGCTAATCGCTACTACTACATCCTCTGGCAAAGAGTCCCAGCTTAACTTTTTGTTGAGTGAAAAAATATTTCCTCCTATTTGTTATAAAAGTATTTCCATGTAATTTCCTTGAGTGTCCCCCTAGTCTTTGTACTTTTGGAAGGAGTAAAAAATTGATTCACTTCTACTTGTTCTACACCACTCATGATTTTGTAGACCTCAATCATATCTCCCCTCATCCATCTCTTTTCCAAGCTGAAGAGCCCTAACCTCTTTAGCCTTTCCTCATATGAGAGAAGTTCCATCCCCTTAAGTTCCTTCAGTACCCTTTTAGTTTAGCCAGCTCCTCACAAACACAGTCCCTGAAAATCATTCAGGGACTACAACCCCTCCATTCCTATTTGTGTTTGTCTTCTGCGGTCCTGCTCCTGGCCCTTCAGCTGTGAGCAAGGAACAAAAATATTTGTTAAGCAATTATGTCTTATCTTTATCAGCTTCTACATATTTCTCCCCTTCACCTTTGAGTCTCACAATGCCACTTTTGCACTTCCTCATATCACTAACATATCTAAAAATGTTTGTCCCTAACTCTGTTTTTGTTGATGAGCCTAAATTTAGATATTCAGTCCTAATCAGTTTTCTAAATGGGCTAATTTACATGCCTAGCTTTGAAATTCAGGCACCTGACCTCTTATGAAAATTGTCCCTTCCCTTTGTAACAGATCATGTCCTCATAAATACATTTTTATATTATTTCATACAAAATCCAACTGTGACATCCAGCCATCCTATTTGTGAAGGACGCTCATGTGTCTGCCATTGCCAGTAACATGGGCTGGATCCTAACACATGACCTTGATTACATCTGGAACAATAAAGCTGGAGATTGTATGTTGTTCTTAGAGTAAAAGTAACTTTTAACTAATGCTGAGAATCGGAATGAGCACTCGCTACACTTTTATTACAGGAAGTATAAACCATCTCCCAGCTCCATTCGAAACATGATTCACTTTGCTTACAGTTTGGTAGCAGACTCATGCTTTTTGTTTGATATCTTGCAGTTGCAGTATGGCACCACCTGCACTCTTTCGACTGACTCCTATATGAAAAAGCTGTTAAGAAGGGAGGAGGAAGGGGTCAGCTGCCAGAAGAACATTGGCTGTGTCCAGGTTCCCAGGAGCTGGTTCACCAGGCATAGATGGGATGGGAAAAATCTTACACTAGGATTAGGAACCAATTTAGGCTTCAGTCCAGGACAGCTACAACCTGTCCCCTCTGTATCCCCCCCCCCCCCACTTGACAAGCTAATGTGGGTGGGGGTCAGGGACACTAGTTGATGTGAATTGGGCATATTGCGCCTGCTGCTGGTCTGGTGCTTGAATGCCTCCCAGGTCAGTTTGCAGATTAAATGCACCTTGTTTTCATCTGGGACCTAGAGGTACATAGAGATTACGGGGACAATTCTATGACAGTGTGCCCAAAGGGCACCTATTCTATTAAGGAAAGTAGGGGCCTAC
The DNA here is from genome assembly GCF_901765095.1 of Microcaecilia unicolor. Taxonomy (NCBI): domain Eukaryota; kingdom Metazoa; phylum Chordata; class Amphibia; order Gymnophiona; family Siphonopidae; genus Microcaecilia; species Microcaecilia unicolor. Next base: position 239,035,777 of record NC_044032.1, on the reverse strand, counting down.
TTTCCTTTTAGGTATACTAACAGGCTCACACCTAAAAACAAGAAATACATGTATAACTTATAGTATTCTATAAGTTATTCTATATGTATGAGTCCTGCCTATTTTTCACTTAGACTTCCCCCTTGTGTATGCTTACCTATGAAATTCATGCTGATGTTTACTTTAGAAGCACCATTCACATTTTAGATGTGCATAAACCGGCACTTAAAAGTTTATCTTACGCAAATGTCTAACTGCTGAAATATACATGTCTAAAACTGAAAAAAGTGCAAATAACAAGGGGACATAGCCTGGATGTGTTTTTGAATGGGACTAGGGTCGACCTAAAAAAACAAATGTTTATTCCCCATTTCAGAGTGGAAATGAATAACTATGTCCTAACCCCCCATGTTTACATTAGCGTATAGCAATTCCAACACAGCCCATTCAAAGTCCATTACTGCACCGACAACCACTAGCATGGCTTTGTAAACAGGGGGGTAACAGACTGACATCAGGATTTACACCTGCTACCTAGGATGTCTAGATTTCAGAAAGTGCTCCAATTGAGCAGTGCTCCACTAGAGAGGTTAGGAGGTTGCCCCTTAACATAGGCTTTGCTATGCGGTGGCAAGGAGTGCCAAGTGCCACCTCCCAAAATTGACTTGCCATCCCTCTGCCAGTTTCAGAATGCCTCAGTTCCAGTCTGGGAGGAGCCATTTTAGACCTAGTCCTTGGTGGAGTGTAAAGCATAGTACAAGAGGTAATGATGTTGAGTCCACTGAGAAACAGTGATTGTAACATGATCAAGTTTGAGCTACTATCTGGAATGAAGCCACAAAGGAAATCTACTGTAGCAGCATTTAACTTTCAAAAGGATGACTATGATAAAAAGAGGAAAATGGTTAAAAAGAAGCTAAAAGTGTCATCTGCAAAAGTTAGAACATTAAATCAGGCATGGGCATTGTTTAAAAATACCATCTTGGAAGTCCAGACCAGATGCAGTTCACGTATTTACAAAGGTGGAAAGAAGAGAAAATGACAGCCAGGATGGTTAAAAGGTGAAGTGAAAGAGGCTATTACAGCCAAAAGAATGTCCTTCAAAGAATATAAAAAAGACCCAAATGGATAAAATAAGAAGCAATCTAAGCACTGTCAAGCTAGATGCAAAGCATTGATAAAGAAAGCTAAAAGAGAATATGAAGAGAAACTTGCCACAGAGGCAAAAACTCAAAGTAACAACTTTTACAGGTACATTAGAAGCAGAAAGCTGTGAGGGAATCCGTGGGACCATTAAATCATGAAGGAGCTAAAGGAGCACTCAGGGAGGACAAGGCAATAGCAGAGAAACTGAATGAATTCTTTGCTTTGGTCTTTATGGAAGAAGATATAAGAGATCTACCTGTACCAGAAATGGTTTTCAAGGGTGATGATGCGGAGGAACTGAAAGAAATCTTGCTAAACCTGGACGACGTACTGAACCAAATTGACAAATTAAAGAGTAGTAAATCAACTTGACCAGATGGCATACATCCAAGGGTACTGAACAAACTCAAACTCAAAAAGCTGCACATCAGGGACATCCTTTCACTAAAAAAAAAAAAAAAAAGGATGTCCCTGATGAGCACTTGGATTTTTTTTCCACTTTTTTGAAGCCGGCCATCTGTAAACCCGGCGATCTCAACATTTGACCTAAATGTTGAGATTTAGCCGGTCCCAACAGTATTATCGAAAGAAAAGATGGCCAGCCATCTTTTACGATAATACAGTTGGCACCGCCCCTTTGCGGAGCCGGCCCCAAAGATGGCTGGCCATATAGATGGCCGGCACCGTTCAATTATGCCCCTCCATAATACCTAAAGATTGGAGTGTGGCCAATGTGAGGCCAATTTTTAAAAAAGTTTCCAGGAGAGATCCAGGAAATTACAGACTAGTAAGCCTGATGTCAGTGCTGGGTAAAACAGTGGAAACTATTATAAAGAATAATATTACAGAACACATAAAAAACATGGTTAAATGGGACAGAGTCAGCACGGGTTCAGCCAAGGGAAGTCTTGCCTCACCAATTTGTTTCATTTCTTTGAAGGCATGAATAAATATGTGGATAAAGGTGAGCCAGTTGATGTAGTGTATCTAGATTTTCAGAAAGCTTTTGACAAAGTTCCTCATGAGAGACTCCTGAGAACATTAAAGAGTCATGAGATACAAGACAATGTTCTGGTGTGGATTAGGAACTGGTTATATTGGACAGAAAACAGAGGTTAGGGTTAAATGGCTATTTCTCTCAATGGAGGAGGGTGAATAATGGAGTACCAAAGGGGTCGGTACTGGGATGGTACTATTTAACATATTTATAAATGATTTGGAAATCGGAACGAAGAGTGAGGTGATTAAATTTGCAGATGACACAAAACTATTCAAGGTTGTTAAAACACATGCGGACTGTGAAAAATTAGCAAGGTTCTGGCTTAGTTTTGGAGGCCGTATCTTGCTAAAGATGTAAAAAGACTGGAAGCGGTGCAAAGAAAAGCTACAAAAATGTTATGGGATTTGCGTTGCAAACCATATGAGAGACTTGCTGACCTGAACATGTATACCTTAGAGGAAGGAGAAACAGGGGTGATATGATACAGACATTCAAATATTTGAAAGGTATTAATCTGCAAATGAACCTTTTTTGGAGATGGGAAGGTGGTAGAACTAGAGGACATGAATTGAGGTTGAAGGGGGGGGCAGACTGAGGACTAATGTCAGGAACTATTTTATCACAGAGATGGTGGTGGATATGTGGAATGCCCTCCCGTGGGAGGTGGTGGAGATGAAAATGGTAATGGAATTCAAACATGCGTGGGATAAACACAAAGGAATCCTGTTTAGAAGGAATGGTTCCGTGGATCTTAGCGGAGATTGGGTGGCGACACCGGTAATTGGGAAACAAAATGGGAGCTGGGCAGACTTGATCGTGACTAAATAGGGATGGGCTGGAGTGTAAATTTTAAGGGGCTTTGACATTAGCTTCAGAACTTAGTACAAGAATGGTGCTGGGCAGACTTCTACGGTCTGTGACCTGAGCAGGGCCGCCGAGAGACTGACCTTAAGCGCCTCTGCACTGACCTTAAGCGCCTCACCTTTGAAAGCGCAGCAAGCAGTGGCAGACCACTCCTTCCTTCCGTGTCCCACCCTCGCGGAAGTTACGTCAGGCGAGGGCAGGACACGGAAGGAAGGAGTGGTCTGCTGCTGCTTGCTGCGCTTTCGAAGGTGAGGTGTTTAAGTTCAATTCCAGGGAGTGACGGAGGGTGGGCGGGCTGGACTGTGGCGGTGGCGCCGGGCCCCCCCCCCCCCCCCGGAGGCCCGGGCCCGGGGAATTTTGTGCCCCCTGTCCCTCCCTTTCAGCGGGCCTGGCCCTGAGAAAGGCAAGGACAAATCAAACTCGGGTATACAAATAAAGTATCACATACCATGTAATTGAGTTTATCTTGTTGGGCAGACTGGATGGACCGTACAGGTCTTTTTCTGCTGTCATTTACTATGTTACTATGTTATTGTAGGAAGACCTTAGGAAATTGGAAGACTGGGCATCCAAATGGCAGATGAAATTGAATGTGGACAAATGCGAAGTGCTGCACATTGGGACGAATAATTCGAATTGTAGATGGGGTATTAAAAAAATAAATAAATAAAATGCTGGGTGTCCCCTGTAAAAGAGCCATCCTGGGTCTGCTAGGGCTGCCCAGGGGTCTGCTGGCACTTTGGGGGTTTTTACATGCAAATGATGTGAAATGGTGCCTGTTTATGGTTTAAAAAATGTAAAACATGGATTGGATTCAGGAAAATGTGGCCTGGATGATGGTATAATTCTTATTAAAGTGTAATGTAATTTATCGTGTCTTTTGTATGGAAATCCATTTTCTCCATACACTTTAATGGGAAAATGATTTTAAAATGGAGTTTGTGAAAAGTTTACAATCTGTAATAGTTGTTTCACCTGCCACAAGCTAGCGTCTGATTGGTGCTGCTAGGCAAGGTTGCCAGGTGGAAAATTTTTTTCCCACCCAAACCAGCCTAAATCCAGCCCAAAACCTGCCCAAACTCAAACCCCGCCCCTGACACCCCCACCCCCGCCCCCGCCGTCATCAACCCCGCCCCGCGTCACCAACCCCGCCCCCGCCGTCACCGGCCCCGCCTCCCCATCACTGGCCACGCCCAGAACGTCACTAACCCCGCCCAAAACGTCACTAACCCCGCCCCTCGCGGCCGAAAAAACCGCCTGAAAACCGCCCAAAAGAAAAAAAGAAGCCCAAAAAACCGCAACCCGCCGCGGGCAAAAATTTCCCGCAGCGAGTCGCGGAAAACCGCCCAATTGGGCGGTAAAACCACCCACCTGGCAACACTGCTGCTAGGTCAGATGGTCTAGCTGCAGTCCTGTTGCTAGGGGGAGGCAGAGCTGGATACTATCAGAGGAACTGAAGACACAGGAGAAGACAGACCTGTGTGTGTGTAAGAGTTGATTTATACAGGAGAGAGAGCTTAAATAAAGAGTTGTCTGATACAAGGTGAGAGGAACTGTTGACACAAAAGAGACAGGACCGGTATGAGAGGTGCTCTGTCTGTGTGCTTGGAAAATTGAGTGTGGATGAGGAGGAAAACCTCAATAGAGTATAATTTGACTGAATCAGAACACCTGGAGATACAGAGAGAGTGGAATTCAGTAAAGCTGAGAGACTGAAGGTACAGGGGAGATATATCTGCATGAAAGATGATCTGCCCATGTATGTATAAGAAATTTGTGTGACTAGACAGGCTGATAATCACACTGAAAACCACAGCACACCTGACTGGCACTGAGGGAGTGCATATGTGTTAATTTGCTAAGTGGTTATACAGAAAGGCTTGCCTGAGTTGAAATAGGCTATAAGCTGTATAATAGCCTGCTGGTAACAAGTGAAGGTGGCTAGTGACAGTGAGTGTGCAGGAAAACTGTTGTGTTTCCACTGATCTGTCTCAGAGCAGAGTTGTGGCCACAGTGCATTTGACTGACACTTTGAGTGCAATGCATATGTGTTAATGGGTGGTTGTACTGAGGGGTCTGCCTGAGTTTGGAGGGGCTATAATTGTGTGGAAGCCTGTTGGTGAAGGGTGAGTGTGCAAATCTGGTGTGTTCCCACTGACCTGCCATGAAGCAGGGTTGTGATCACCTTGCACCGGTCTGCAGTGAGAATTGGTGCTGATTAAAAATTGAAACAGGACTGTTGTCCTTAACTGACTTGTTGTGTATGAGGGCAGTGAGGTATGAAATGTGTGACTGGTTACAAGGTGTGATTAACATACATGGAAGAGTGTTCCTCATTAGGCAGGGAAAAGTAATAAGGCAGGTCCTGCAATAGGGAACATTAATTATCTATTGATTTACTCTAGATAGGTTGGCCACAGTTTTGATAACAAAAATCCCTATAAAAATTCCCACAGGATAGGGAGACAGGGTTTCAATTTCTTTTGGTTAACCAGAGTACAGGTACAGAGGCTGTTGGGCAACACAGGAGGACCATCGCAGGAGCAACACGTGCACCAACTACCACGAAAGACAAAAGTTGCCATCATTCGAGAAAGTTCTACTCAAGCAGCTAAGTACAAAAATCACCACCTACACCGTTTCAGAGACTTTAAACTTACACGTAAATACTTACCTGGAGGTTTATGCTGAGATTCAGTTACATTGCAAAGTGAAGGAAGTGGACATCTGTAAGAAAGCAATTGACACAAAGAATCAATTTTCTTGTTAAAATTTCATAGTTAAAGTAAATTCTGAGTAACAGAGAAAGTAATTATTTGTACTACTTATCTGATTTGTGGTGTTGAGAATTTCAGAGGAAAGTTTATTGATTGAAAGTTGAAACATTTTCTGAAAAGTTAAAAAGAAACATCTTGTGCAATAAATTATTATAATTTAAAAGTTAGTGTGCAATATTGTCATCATTAAAATTTTGTAACATCTAGGGAAATTCGCTTAACATCTTGAATTGCACACTGTATAATATACAAAATACAGAATTTCCCCACCTTTCTTTGTACCTTCCCTAAGTGGTGAGAGTTTAGCATGGGACCCTACACCGTGATTTTACCATCATACCACCCTCTTAAAAAAAAAACCCTCACCCATAGGGGATCTACAGAATCATAGCTATCTGATGCTAGGGTCCACCTTGAGGGTCAGCACCCAAAAAAAACGTTTTAGGTGTTCTTGTAGACAATATGCTGAAATCATCTACCCAGTGTGTAGTGGCAGCCGAAAAAGGAAACAGGATGCTAGGAATTATTAGGAAAGGGATAGTAAATAAGTCTAAAAATAGTGCCTTGAGCATTGCATTCAATTCTGATCACCTTATTTGAAAAAGAATATAGCAGAATTAGAAAAAGTTCAAAGAAGAGTAAGCAAAATGGTAAAGGGGAAAGAACTCCTCTCATATGAGGAGAAACTAAAAAGGTTAGGGATCTACAGCTTGGAAAAGAGGTAGCTGAGAGGAGGTAGGATTGAAATGTACAAAATCCTGGGTGGTGTAGAACGAGTAGAAGTAAATCAATTTTTTAGTGCAAACACTAGGGGACAGTCAATGTAGTTACATGGAAACACTTTTAAAACAAATAAAAGGAAATATTTTTTCACTCAACTAATAGTTAAGCTCTGGAACCCTTTGCTGAAGAATGTAGTCACAGCAGTTAGCACATCTGAATTTAAAAAGGTTTGGACTAGTTCCTGGAGGAAAGGTCCATTTTCTGCTATTGAGACAGACATGGGGAAGCCACTGCTTGCCCTGGGATTGGTAGCATGAAATGTTGCTACTATTTGGATTTCTGTAAGGTACTTGTGACCTGGATTGGCCACTTTTGGAAACAGGATACTGCGCTAGATGGACCATTGGTCTGACCCAGTATGGCTATTCTTATGTTCTTAGGTTCTTATCTCAGCTCCCACCCTATGGGATCTGGTACCTCTTTCTCCCTACAGCACTGCACTCCTTCAATCTTCTAGTGGGTCTCTCAAGGGGTTGAGTGAGGGTGGAAATAGGATTAAAAAGATGGTGAAAGAGAGGCAATAGGATATGAGGTATAGAAAAATGGCCTGGAGGCAAGGGATGGAAGGAGAGATGGGGATGGAGCTAGGGCTGGGGGGGGGGGGGGGTGAGATGCAATAGAGGATAGATGTGGGCTGAAAGCTGAGTAGAAGATGGAATGGGGGACTAGGGTGAAAATGGGGAGAGGTATAAGAGACTGAGGAAGGAGATAGGCTAAGGGGGCAATAGGAGCACTGGAGAAGGAATAAGAGGGAGATGGGGAAAAGCCAGGAAGTAGATGAGAAATGAAAAGGAGACTATGGACTAGAGGGTGAGAGAAAGGTAAAATGAGGGTACAATCAAATGGGTGGATTTAAACGCAGAGAAAAGTGAAAGAAAAACCCACATACAATAAAAGATTAGTGGAAGGCAGATGTACCTCTCGCCTGGACTACTGCAACTTACTCCTCACCGGCCTCCCACTTAGCCATCTATCCCCCCTTCAATCTGTTCAGAACTCTGCTGCACGTCTCATATTCCGCCAGAACCGATATACTCATATCACCCCTCTCCTCAAGTCACTTCACTGGCTTTCGATCAGATACCACATTCAAATCAAGCTTCTCCTTCTTACCTACAAATGCACTCAGTCTGCTGCCCCTCACTATCTTTCTACCCTCATCTCCCCTTACGTTCCCGCCCATAACCTCCGTTCACAGGATAAATCCCTCCTCTCAGTACCCTTCTCCACCACCGCCAACTCCAGGCTCCGCTTATTCTGCCTCGCCTCACCCTATGCTTGGAACAACCTTCCTGAGCCCTTACGCCAAGCCCCCTCCCTGCCCGTCTTCAAGTCTTTGCTTAAAGCCCACCTCTTCAATGCTGCATTCGGCACCTAACCCTTACCGTTCAGTGAATCCAGACTGCCCCTATTGGACCGACCGTTCACTTGTCTATTAGATTGTAAGTTCTTTGAGCAGGGGCTGTCTCTTTTTGTTAAATTGTACAGCGCTGCATAACCCTAGTAGCGCTCTAGAAATGTTAAGTAGTAGTAGTAGTAGTAGTAAGAAGACAAAAGGAGAGCGGAGAAATGGAAAGGACAACCTGGAAAACAATTTAGGAGAAGACTAACATAAGGAAAGTGGAAAAGAGACTGGGACCAGCTCAATTAGAAAACTATAGTGCCCAGATAACAAAGGTAGAAAATAAACATTGGGATTGAAGTTCAAAGTGATTTAACTGGCTAGAAATTTCTGCTGACCAGTTAAACTGCTTGTTCAGCATTAACTACTAATTTTCAGCGGCATTTAAAGAGTTGGTACTGATGAAAATAACCAGTTAGCGCCAAAATGAAAACTGACTTTCTTGGGTGCATTCCAGGGACAGAGTCAGCACTTAACCACATACATAAGACCGCATAAAAGTCAGTCTTATCTTTATACGGTAACCCATAGATGGTTAAGTGCTGAATATTGCATTTAACTGGCTATCGTGCATGGACATAGCCTGGTATTGAACTTACAGCTTTAATGCCAGCGTCAGTCAGCAAAATGCTAATTTCCACAGGCTGAATATTGGGTCCATTACTTTTATTTAATACTTCTTAAGGACTGAGCAGCAATTAATTTTCAAAAGGGCAACTATGACAAAATGAGGAAAATGGTTAAAAAGAAGACAAAAGGGTCAGCCACAAAGGTTTGGACTTTAAATCAGGTGTGGATGTTGTTTAAAAATACTATCATGGAAGCCCAGACCATATGTATTCCATGAATTAACAAAGGTGGAAAGAAGAGCAAACGTCAGCCAGCATGGTTAAAAGGTGAATTGAGAGAGTCTATTAGAGTCAAATGACCATCCTTCAAAGAATGGAAAAAGGATAAGAATGAAGAAATTAAGAAGCAACATAAGCACTGTCAAGTTAGATGCAAAACATTGATAAAGAAGGCTAAAAGAGAATATGAAGAAAATCTTGCGTGGATACATAAACTCATAGTAACAGCTTTTTCAGGTACATCAGAAGCAGAAAGACCATTAGATCATGAAGGAGCAAAGGGGGCACTCAGGGAGGACAAGGCCATAGTACAGAGATTGAATGAATTATTTGCTTTTACCTGTACCAGAAATGGTTTTCATGGGTGATGATGTGGAGGAATTGAACCTGGAAGACGAACTGAGCCAAATTGACAAGTTATAGAGTGATAAATCACCTGGACTGAATGGTATACACCCCAGGGTACTAAAAGAACTCAAACATGAAATTGCTGATTTGTTGTTAGTGATCTGTATGTAACCTGTCAATAAAACCATCCATAGTAGCTGAAGATTGGAGGGTGGCCAATGTAATGCTCATTTTTAAAAAGGGTTCTAGGGGTGATTTAGGAAATTACAGACTAGTAAGCCTGACTTCAGTGCCCAGCAAAATAGTGGAAACTATTATAAAGAATAAAATAATGGAACATGTAGGTAAACATGTTTTAATGGGACAGACTCAGCATGGGTTCAGCCAAGGGAAGTCTTGCCTCACCGATTTGTTTCATTTCTTTAAAGGCATGAATAAACATGTTGATAAAGTGAGCTGGTTAATGCAGTGTATCTAGATTTTCAGAATGTTTTTGACAAAGTTTCTCAAGAGAGACTTCTGAGAAAATTAAAACGTCATGGGATAGGAGGCAATGCCCTTCTATGAATTAGGAACTTATTGGACAGAAAACAGAGGGTAGGGTTAAATGGCCATTTTTCTCAATGAAGGAGGGTGAATAGTGAAGTGCCACAGGGATCTGTACTGGGAGGGACTGATGCTATTTAACGTATTTATAAATGATCTTGAAATTAGAATGAAGAGTGAGGTGATTAAATTTGCAGATTACACAAAAATATTCAAGGTTGTTAAAACACATGCGGACTGTGAAAACTTGTAGGAAGACCTTAGGAAATTGGAAGACTAGGCATTCAAAGAGCAGATGAAATTTAACATAGACAAATGCAAAGTGATGCGCATTGAGAAGAATAATCTGAATCATAGTCACCTGATGCTAGGATCCACCTTAGGAGTCAGGACTCAAGAAAAAAGATCTAGGTGTCATTGTAGAGAATACACTGAAATCTTATGCCCACTGTACGGCGGCAGCCAAAAAAGCAAACAGGATGCTAGGAAATATTAGGAAAGGGATGCAAAATAAGACCAAGAATATTGTAATGCCTCTGTATTGCTCCAAGGTGCAACCCAACCTTGAATATTGTGTTCAATTCTGGTAATCGTATCTCAAAAAAAGATATAACAGAATTAGAAAAGGTTCAAAGAAGTGTGACAAAAATGATAAAGAGGGTGATAAAGAAAGGTTAAAGAGGTTAGGGCTCTTCAACTTGAAAAACAGATGGCTGAGGGGGAATATGATTGAGGTCTATACAATTCTGAGTGGTGTAGAACTAGTAAAAGTGAATTGATTTTTCATTATTTTAAAAAGTAGAAAGACCAGGGGACACTCAATGAAATTACATGGAAATACTTTTAAAAAAATAGGAGGAAAAATCCATAGTATTTTACTGAGATGGACATGGGGAAGCCACTGCTTGCCCTTGGATTGGTAGCATGGAATGTTGCTACTATTTGGGCTTCTGCCAGGTACTTGTGACCTGGCTACTTTTATAAACAGGATACTGGACCAGATGGACCACTGGTCTGACCCTATATGGCTGTTCTTATGCTCTTATATTTGTTTTGGAAAATGTGCATCTTTTCTATTTTTGGTATTATGCACAGAACAGGAGAAAATATATTTGTTTTTCTCTTTAACCAGTATTTTCACTGCTTATAGAGTCTAGTTTTCTTGGAGGTCTCCATTTCAGTTTTTGTCTGCATGTTTTATGTGGTTCCCTATTCTTTATAAGAGGAGGGCTTGTCCATATTTTGCATGTGTGACTGAGGTGAAGGATTCTGCTAGCATGTAATGTCTTCACAGGAATGTGTAACAATCCAGCTTCTTTCAGTTTCCCAATAGCAGGTATACTGGTTCTCTAGGGCTTAGTGTCATAATTATAGCACTGTCTTTCGTGTGTGTGTGTGTGGGGGGGGGGGGGGGTAGGGCTGTTTCAGTGTGATAAGTTTCTATCATAGGTTTTGAGTGTCTTTTTACAGGGTTTTCTGTTATTTAGCAAGTGTTTGGCCCTATTTGAATGTAGGGTCATCCAAAATAAAAATGCTCATGCCTAGTGGTCTCCACACTCTGTACAGTCACAACACAAACAAAAACCCACCTGCTTTAAACAAACTGAATGGCTCAGTGAATTGACCCACTTTATTTACAAGTTTGATGCAGACTTTGTATTTTCTGATTCACAGAGTTCCTTGGGCCCTGATTAGGATGTATAGAGCAGGATTAAGCTCTGATAATCTCTGTTGGCACTGCAGTGTTCATGTAGTTGATCTTATTCATATGGTTTTCCTTTGTCCGCTGATTTATGCCTTTTGGATGGCTGTCTGGGCAAAGCTCAAGTCCTTTTTACCTGTATCTGGAGATATGACCAGCAATATTGTTATTTTTCTTTCTTTGTAGATTACAGATAAATTGGATCAATGGCACATTTGTCTCTTTGGTATTGTGATTGAGTTGACTATTGAAATGGTTTTTCAAAATTGGAAATCCGCTAGGCAACTGTCACCTTCTGGTGGAAGTCTTTTTTATTGGTACAAAAATATGAATGCAAATCTGCAGAATTTACTCATAGACCAGTGGTCTCCAACCTTTTTCATGCAAAGGGCTGCAAAGTGGACACAAGAAAGCTCCAAGGACCACCAAAAGAATTTAGGCTTGCACATGTAATTTTATACTAATTTTGATTCTACAAGGATATGTTTTCAAAAACCTCACTTTATTTTGGCTTAATAACAATTGCAAAGCCCATAAATATGACTCCTGAGTAATGCACATAAGAGATTATTATGTGGTTCTCAAGCTCCTTCAATTTGTCTTGCATCTGATTCTCCACTGTCTCTATTTTATGCATCCTTCCCTACACAGCACCAAGTTCTTTTTCTTGCTCCTCTACCTTTGCATCCAAGTCCTCTGCTCTTTTACTGAGATCTCCCATCTCCTCTTTTATCTCTTCTATTAAAGTTATAACATCTGTTCTCATAGAGGTCTATAAAATAATGAGTGGAGTGGAACAGGTAGACGTGAATCACTTGTTTACTCTTTCCAAAAATACTAGGACTAGGGGGCATGCAATGAAGATACAAAGTAGTAAAATAGGAGGAAATATTTCTTCACTCAGTGCATAATTAAACTCTGGAATTCGTTGCCAGAGAATGTAGAAAAAGCAGTTCGCTCAACAGGGTTTAAAAAAGGTTTGGCTAGCATCCTAAAAAAAAAGTCCATAAGCCATTATTAAGATGGACTTGGGGAAAATCCACTGCTTATTTCTAGGATAAGCAGCATAAAGTGTATTGTACTGTTTTGGGATCTTGCAGGTACTTGTAACCTGGATTGGTCACTCTTGGAAACAGGATGCTGGGCTTGATGGACCTTTGATCTGTCCCAATATGGCAACACTTATGTTCTTATATCACTAATGAGATACATGCATCTGCATATTGTTCACCAGCATAGAAAATCGTGGCTCAAAATTTTTTGCTCAGTATTAAAATTCCTCATAAGCTCCAACAGCTTTTCTTTCCTTAGTTCACAACAGAGTGGAAGATCTTTTGAGTGATTCAGATGTTTTGTGGTGTAATGTTGGTTCAAATTGCATAGTTTGAAAACTGAGACAATTTCTTGGCAAAGTAGGCATACTGCTTTGTTGTGGCTAGGAATGAAGAAGTACTTTTATTCCCATTCATCACTGAAAATTCAGTTTTCATCTTGCACTTTTCTTCATTTACCGAGCGTGAAGGTTTCATGGTTTATCAAGCTTCCTCAAAAAACTGCACTGCTGTATTGCACATGCAGGCACTCTGCAAAAGGCACTAACTACCTATCCTGTATATATTGTTGAAATCTTATTATATCAATGTTATTAACTGGGAACAGAAAATAGAAAATTTTCTTTTTTATGAGAGGGTACAAACAAGGGAAGCATGGTCTGGATACTCCATGATGCACTGTGTCTCTCTCTTGCCCCAATAATGTTGTTTTAGCATAAATATTTTTCAACTGTAATTCTTGGAGGGAACAATTGTGTTGAGAACCTGAGGCAGCTTTAGAAATAAACCTGGGTGGAGTGGTTTGCAGTCTAAAATCGGATGAAACATATAGAGGAGCATTTTTGATATGACCTCTAAATCTGACTTTGGATGTTTTGCTCAAAACGTCCAGAATCCGAATAACGCTTTTCGAAACAGTTAACATCTTTTTTTTTAATGGCCACTTGCTAGATGTTGTTGTGTTCTCTGCATTTATCTTTTTTGATCCATTTTTGAAAAAATAAAATCCAAGTGAAAAACACACAAAATCAAACCATTGGGAAGTAGGAGGAACCAGCGTTCTTAGTACTGTCCACTCAAACATCCCAAATACACTACAAAACCAAAAATAAGAACTAACTGTCTGCAAATAGCAATGATGTGATATAATCTTATACTTGTATCAGGGAACCCTCGGAAGATACCACTTAAAAAGATAATGTCATAAAATCTTTTGCCTAGTGGCATAGCATCTCTTCATTGGGCTATCCCTTAATTCATTTTTTTGTAAGTGCTATTGCAAACACATAAAAGTGCTCAAACTATATGTGCTCTAAATAATAAACTTATCTTATCTTTGAAGCCGTGTCCATGTCTCTTAATGCTAAAATCCACTTGGGCTTCCCCTGATTGCGCCCGACACCGCGGGTTTCAATACTTTCATCAGGGACTCGGGTTAATTGCCCTCGGCAGATACACAATAACTTGTTAGTTGAAACATCGGCGTTGAATGCTTGTGCTGCACTCTTGCGTTCTTTGTAGGCGCTATTTAAAGGCTACCAACTGCTGTCGCTTCAATGTGACGTCGTTCAGTCCACACACTCCACACCACATAATGGTCCAGATAGGTTTATGTTGTCTCAAACATCCCAGCAGAGCAGTGGTTCACCCTAGGGTGCACTGCAGTGGACGTCACCTAAAAGCTTCCAGGTACACATCTCACTGCTACCACCTTATATTGTATAGTGAGCCCACCAAAAACCTACTATATCCAAGTACAATAGCCCTTATGGCTGCAGGTGTCACCTATATGTGGGTACATTACAAAAGTAGATAAGTAATGCCACACTGGGAAAGACCAAGGGTCCATTGAGCCCAGCATCCTGTCCACGACAGCGGCCAAGGGCACCTGGCAAGCTTCCCAAACATTCTATACATGTTATTCCTGGAATTGTGGATTTTTCCCAAGTCCATTTAGTACTGGTTTATGGACTTGTCCTTTAGGAAACCGTCTAACCCCTTTTTAAACTCTGCTAAGCTAACCGCCTTCACCATGTTCTCCGGCAATGAATTCCAGAGTTTAATTATGCGTTGGGTGAAGAAATATTTTCTCCGATTTGTTTTAAATTTACTACACTGTAGTTTCATCACATGCCCCCTAGTCCTAGTATTTTTGGAAAGCGTGAACAGACGCTTCACATCCACCTGTTCCATTCCAGTACAGTAGGTTTTTTTGGATGGCTCACACTTTCCACCACAAGTGTAACAGAGTGGATTATTGGCCTGGGTCCCCTTTGCCACAATGCAGTGCACCAACCACTAGACTAATCCAGGGACCTGCTTGCTGCTCTAATAGGACTGGCTATAGCATCTGAGGCTGTCATAGAGGCTGGTATGTACTGCTTCTTTCACATCTTTGGAGGGGGGGCAGTGACCACTGGAGGAGTAAAGGGGGGGTCATTCCTTTATTCCTCCAGTGCTCATTTTTGGGCACTTTATTGTGGATTAGTTGTTATTAAAACAGTTCTAGCTCATAATGTCTTAGTTTTAGTCCTGGACGTTTTTGTTTTGTTCCATTAAGGCTGAAAAATATCCAAGTCTTAGGAATGCCCAGATCCC
Organism: Microcaecilia unicolor; assembly: GCF_901765095.1. NCBI lineage: Eukaryota > Metazoa > Chordata > Amphibia > Gymnophiona > Siphonopidae > Microcaecilia > Microcaecilia unicolor. The sequence continues at coordinate 239,020,732 of NC_044032.1, read as the reverse complement.
ACCCTTAACATACCCCCTTGAGATCTGGATACATTGCAGATGAATAGCATAGAAAAACATCTGGAAATAGGTTTTGAAAATATCGATTTGGACATTTTGGCGAGAAAAACATTAATGTGCCGGTTATGCCACTTTTTAAAAGTTTTTCTCTTTCGAAAATGAGCCCCAATATGAACTTTATTTTCATCATCTTTAGTTGATGTGAAACAGAACGGAAAAATAAAAAATATTACAGCTTTGTTTTTTCATTAAGTAAAAAATGTAAATATGTGTAGTATGTTCAGAAATGGACAAGAACACAAGAACATAGAGCGAGCAGCACTACATTTTGCATCCTGAATTGCAAATAGCTGTGGGGGTCCATGTCTGGAATTATAGTATTTATAAATGAAATTACCTCAATTAAAGGCCAGCAAGGATAGAGCACAACAGTAAAGCTGGTATGAATAATTCTGTCCTGCCTATGGAATCACTCTCTGCGACCTGCCTGACAGACACATTGTTGGTGTGTAGTACATAAAAATTGAACTTGCTCGACTGAAAGATGCTGCAAATTCGGGAAGCAGGTAGAGAAAAAGCCCTGTGAAGCTCTGCTGGGTCACGTGTGCCTCACTGACATGCATGCATGCACATGCACTCATGCAAATGAGTGCATGCATGCACATAAATGAGGCCACATATGGCACACAGGCACACATGACCTAGTGGAGCTTCAAGGGGCTTTTTCTCTACTCACTTCCCGAATGTGCCACATCCTTCTGTTGAGCAAATTTAATTTTACAGCTATCGGTTATGGGGCTGCAAAAATGGACTACCAGGGCCGCATGTTGGTGACCACTGCCATAGACAATACTCCGTGGGTCAGATTTGGTCTCCTATCAGACAACATAATTTTAACCATTGATGTTCCATGATTATGACTGCTAATTCTTTTACTGGGGGAAACATTTCCCAGGTTTATGTTTTAAATTTTATTGTTATTCCTTATGCTATGCTATGTTATGCTGTATGATTCTTATATTCCGCTATGTTCAAAAGAGATTCTAAGTGAATTACAAACAATAAGTCCTTCTTCAGGAAAATTTACAATTGCATGTCTAATACATTGAAACTAAAAAGCATCTTTCTTATCAAACAAAAATGACTGGATGTATTCTTGTACATGATGATGGATCCTTTATAATATTTTGCCTCTCCTTGATTTGTTTAGGCATTCTTAAAGTTGGTTGTCTGATGGTTCTTGTGTATTAATTTTGTGTTGCCTTGTTTTTCTGAAACTTTCAATGATCTGTGTAAAACTAAAAAGGATATGATATGTTAGCATCTAAATGTATTTATTTATTTATTTATTTTTGACATTTGTATCCGACATTTTCCCACCTATTTGCAGGCTCAATGCGGCTTTCATAGATCCGTAAATGGTGAATACCAGTTCCGGAGCAGAGAAATACATAGTTAAGGTAGAGGATACAAAGTGAATTTGGTTACAGGAAGGAAAGTTTGTCTTATAATAAGAATTGAAAGGTATTAGGTTAACTTTGTTCGTGAAAGATTAACTAGAACAATTAGGAATATTAAAACTACAAATCAAGATACTTTAGCAAAAAGCACTTAAGGCTTAATGAATACATTTGCATGGGTACAATTGTTAATTGGCATTTAGGATGATTATTATTGTATGCTTTCTTAAATAAATAGGTTTTCAATAATTTACAGAAATTCACTAAGTTGTGGGTTATTTTTATGGATTTTGGTAATTCATTCCAAATTTGCGTGCATATGTAGGAGAAGCTAGATGCATATGTTAATTTATATTTCAATCCATTACAGCTGGGATAGTGGAGATTCAGGAACGTACGAGATAAGCTGTTAGAGTTCCTGGTTGGTAGGTCAATAAGGTCTGATATATACCCCGGAGTACTTTTCTGCCGACTTACAAGATTTTCATATGCATGTTTTTATAGAATAATGCTCAGTGCGCATAAATCTGGTTCCTAATTTCTAGTGCACAGCTATACAATTTCCCCCAAATGCAATAGTTATGAATTATTCTTCTATATATTACATTCGCACTGGCATTTTTATTGGTTCTGTGTTCATAGAGCCGTATGTTCCAAAGCGCCGTGTTAGGGTTCACCAGCATCAGGCTTAATAAAGTAAGTTTAAGCGAAATACGATGCCATTTCTGCTACTTCTTAATTACAGACAATTCCAGGGAGCTGTGCCAGCACTGGAGTTTCTGAAATGCCATAGTTGGAAATACATGAAGTCACAGTATTGATACAACTGAAGAGAAATAAATCTGCCCCAGTTCACTGGTCCCTGATGCAGTGGAACATGAAACCCGTACTGTATAGAACTTACAAATGTCTTTGCATCAGATAAGTAATTCCTGTGATCTATACAGACTGAAGTGCCTTTTTAGTGGTCGGGTGACTTAACTGATTGCTCAGTATTGGCGTGAGTGGAGGAGTAGCCTAATGGTTAGCTTCAGTCTTTGATTCTGGTGACCTGGGTTTAATTCCTACTACAGCTCTTGGTGATCTTGGGCAAGTTACTTAATCCTCCATAGCCCCAGGTACAAAAGCTTAGATTAGGGACAGAGAAAGTACCTGTAGATAAGGTGTACATCTAGTAGTGCTATAGAAATGATAAGTAGTAGTAGTAGTAGTCAGTGTGTTTTTTTAGTGGATAAGTACATTCAGCAGAATAACAACAGCGGTGTTTTCAGCAATAATATTTTGATACTGGGGAATTTACAAGCAACACAAGAGAAGGATTGTAATTTGAAAGCACAAATAGATGTTTAGTAGCACTTATTTGACACATGCACATATTATTTTGAAGTGACTTTTTGGAGGTTGAAGTGCAGCCATTCGAGGTCCTGATGATTGACAATATGAAGCACTGTTGAAAATAGCCAATTAGATTTTGGCATATGCTCCTGTCTGATGGTCTCTTTCCCATTATTTTGGTGGGAGCTGTGGAGGGGCATTTTCAAAAAAAAATGTCTAAGTTAAAAAAAAATCCTGCTCATAGCGTCCATCTCACAGCAGGACCTGAAAAATGCCTACTGTACCTGAACGCACACCAATTCAATAGCTTTCAGGCTTGCAGGTGTCTCATATATTTAGATACAGAAGGTATTTTTGTGTTTCTGGAAGGATCAGAATTATATATCTATAAATAAAAAACAGAGTTGAAGTGGGACTTCAACCTGTATCTCTTAGTTTATAGTTACCTGCACTACTCATTGGTTCATTGTAAGCCGCTTTGGGGCTGCTAAACTGCGGCAAAAGGCGGGGTATAAATGACCTAAATAAATAAAATAAATAAAAATAACCACTAATCTACTCCTCTGACCTCTTTGGTGCTTTGTTCAGAATGGCTATAATACCTGCCATTGTGAACAAAGCCTGGTTTTCCTTTCCAGTTTCACTTTCAGGGGAGAGGGAGAAGGACAACAACCACTGGGGTATTAAGGAGGGGGTCGTGCCTTAATACCTCCAGTGGTCAGCTGCTCAATTAGAGTAACTTTCTGTTACTTGTACGTGACTGAAACAGGTCTAAATAAAAACATCCTTCTTTTTAAACATGGACATTTCTTCCTGTTTGAAAATCCCTGTTGGATGCTGTACTTTTGGGCCCTCCCTAGTTCCGCCTAAAACAACCCACAACATGCCCCCCTTGCTATTTGGATGAACAGCAGTGGAAACGTCCAAATTCTGACTTTCCAAAATCAGGATTTGGACGTTTTTAGTAGATGGACTTTTTTAGGCATTTTAAAATGTCCATCTGCTTTGAAACTGCCTAGACCCAGTCCCTGGCATTCACCCAGTAGACAGGACCTGGACTAACTTCGAGATATTATCGGAGAACATCATCTCCCAAACGCTTAAAAGATTTGCCAAATCTCACTGCAAACTAGATATATGCCCAAACAACCTGATGACATCTGCTCCTCAAAAATTCATAAACAACATAACAAAACGCCTGAATTACATGCTACAAAATGGACTCTTCCCGAAGGAAAAAGGAAACATTTTACTCACCCCCAAACCCAAAGACGCAAAGAAAAGTGCTGATGAACTAACTAACTACAGACCAGTAGCATCCATCCCCTTAATAACCAAATTAACGGAAGGGTTGGTGACCAAACAACTTACAAACTATTTAGATAAATTTTCAATACTTCACGATTCCCAGTCAGGATTTCGGTCTAACCACAGTACCGAAACAGTATTAGTAACTCTCATGTCTAAATTCAAACAAACGATTGCATCTGGTAAGAACATATTACTTTTACAATTTGACATGTCGAATGCTTTTGATATGGTTGACCACGGAATTTTATTACACATCCTTGAATACTTCGGAATCGGAGGCAACATCCTCAACTGGTTCAAGGGATTCCTAACCACAAGATCATACCAAGTGACATCTAACTTGACTATTTCAGCCGCATGGGTACCTGAATGCGGAGTACCACAAGGATCCCCCCTCTCACCGACTCTATTCAACTTAATGATGATACCCTTGGCAAAATTGCTATCAAATCAAAACCTCAATCCATACATTTATGCAGACGATGTAACGATCTACATCCCATTCAAACAAGACCTAAAAGAAATTTCCAATGACATCAACCAAAGTCTCCATATCATGCATTCCTGGGCGGACATATTTCGGCTGAAACTCAATGCAGAAAAAACCCAGTGCCTAATACTTACCTCTCAACACAACAAGAAAGAATTCACCACCATCAACACACCAACTCTAAACCTTCCTATTTCAGAAACCCTAAAGATTCTTGGAGTCACCAATGATCGACACCTAACACTAGAGAACCACGCGAAAAACACAACCAAGAAGATGTTCCACTCAATGTGGAAATTAAAAAGAATAAGACCTTTCTTCCCAAGGAGTGTTTTCCGCAACCTGGCACAATCAATGGTGCTCAGTCATTTAGATTATTGCAACACACTATATGCCGGCTGCAAAGAACAAATAATCAAGAAACTCCAGACAGCCCAGAACACTGCCGCTAGACTCATATTTGGCAAACCAAAATTTGAAAGTGCCAAGCCCTTACGAGAAAAATTACACTGGCTCCCACTTAAGGAACGCATCACGTTCAAAATATGCTCACTAGTTTACAAAATTATCCATGGAGAGGCACCAGCTTATATGTCAGACTTGATAGACCTACCACCTAGGAATGCCAAAAGATCATCCCGCACATTCCTTGATCTGCACATCCCCAACTGCAAAGGAATGAAATACAAACTAATGCATGTGTCAAACTTTACCTATCTGAGCACACAGTTATGGAACGCACTACCGCGCAGCTTGAAATCGATCTATGAAAAAACGAACTTCCGCATATTACTGAAGACCCATCTCTTTAATAAAGCGTACCACAAAGATCAACCAATGTGAATATGCACAACCCGCCTAACTATATTCAGACCTGTTTCTTAATATCTACCTGTATACTATTACTTTGTTTTATTATCATCATGCTGACCAAGATCCTTCTGCAATACTAAATGTTTATTTACTAACATTCTTCCACTACTCATGATGTATTGTTAAGCCACTTTGAGCCTGCAAAGAGGTGGGATACAAATACAATAAATAAATAAATAAATGAATAAAATGTGCTCCTTAATATTTATTTTGACTACTTTGGGTTTATATTTACTGGTATATCATTGCCCAGCATAGACACACATATAGGTGTAGGTATTCCCAAGGGCAAAGAAGAGAGAAGAGAGATAGCACTGGCATTTCTGCATGTATTTTATAAGGATGTGACACAAAATTTTTGTTTTCAGATTTGTTTTCAGATTTTTTTAAATGTTTCCCCATTTTGGGTGTTTTGCATGCACTAAGGGGTCCTTTTCCAAAGCCACAGTAAAAAGTGGCCTGTGGTAGTGTGGGCACATCTTTTTGGCACACGCTGGGCCACTTTTTACCACGGCTGGGAAAAATGACATTTTTTAATGGGCCAGGAAATGGGAGTGCACAAAATTAAAACTAGCATGCATCTATTTATGGCCTGAACCCTTATCACCAGCTATTGACCTAGTGGTAAGGGCTCACATGCTACCCATGCGGTAACCATGCAGTGTGCACCAAAGTGGCCACGCTGCCAATTACCACCAGGAACACCCCCCGCGGTAGAAAATAGAAAAATATTTTCTACCATGGGATTTAGTGCAGCTAAACTTGGAATTACTGCTGGGTGCGTAAGCTGTCCCGGCGGTAGTGTCTTTGTAAAAGAGACCCTAAAATTCTAAGATGCCCAAAAGGTCTATATTCACACTGATGAATGCATATCCCAAGGTCAAAATAAAATACAAGGTCAATATTCAAAGCAATTTAAATAGCCAGGAGAGGCTCCCAAGTGGGTATATTCAGCAACACTTAACCGGATAGTGCTCCGAATATATCGTTAGCGCTTAAGCAAAAACCGGCTATTTTGTGGACAGTCCGGGAGAGAAGGCAGCACTTATCTGGTGATGTGCCAATATTCAGCACTTAATGGGATAAACAGAACCTCATAAAACAGTCCTGGGGTCAATATTCAGCCAGCAGTGGTCAGTGTTTTGCTGACCATTGCCTGCGTTATTACTAGAAATTCAATGTTGGGCATGTCTAGGCTTCAACACTGAGGGGTCCTTTTACTAAGGTGTGCTGAAAAATGGCGCTGGAGTAGACGCGTGTTTTGGGCACACGCAGATCAGTTTTTCAGCGTACCTGTAAAAAAATGCCTTTTTAAAATGTTGGATGAAAATGGACGTGCGGCAAAATAAAAATTGGTGCATCTCTATTTTGGGCCTGAGACCTTACCGCCACCCATTGACCTAGCAGTAAAGTCTCACGCATTAACCGGGCAGTAATGGTCACTACATATAATATGCCGATTACTGACGGTTAGCGCCACACGCCAGAAAATAAAAAATATTTTTTGGTGCGTGTAGTGGGCGCACGTAAAAATGAAATTACCACCCAGGCCTCGCAGTAGCCGGGTGGTAGTTCCAAATTGGCGCATGTTAGTGCCCACATGGCTTAGTAAAAGGACCCCTCAATATCCAGTTTATGCAGAGCCAGCTAAGACATTGCCGGTAAGTTGATACTCAGGACTTAAGTGACCATGGGTTGCCACATAAAGATAGGACTGTGTTTTATGAGGTCCCATTTATGTGGTGAATATCGGCACTTAACCGGCCAACTGCTGACTCCACCCCCTGGAATGCCCCCAAAATAGCCAGTTTTCAATTAGGCACTAACCGCTAATTTTCAGCAGTGATAACCGGTTATGTGCTGCTGGAAAAGTGGGAGTGGCCTAGTGGCTAGGGTGGGGAACTTTGGTCCTGAGGAACTGAGTTCAATTCCCACTTCAGGCACAGACAGCTTTTTGTGACTTTGGGCAAGTCACTTAACCCTCCATTGCCCCATGCAAGTTGCATTGAGCCTGCCATGAGTGGGAAAGCGTAGGGTACAAATGTAACAAAACAAAAGAGCAAATAGCCCTGAAGAAGTGATTTAACCAGTCAGTGGCTGTTTTTGGCCAGTTAAATCATTTTGATTTATCCAGTTTAACTTATCTGGTTAAATTCTGAGCATCACACTTAACCGGATATGTGTTGTCCAGCTATGTATAAAAGTGTTATCCAGCCCTCTATAACCAAATAGTCAATTCCGGTGTCCAGACATAATCCAGCATTCAATATCCAGTGATACTGCTGGCAGCAAGCAAAAAAACGCTGACCGCCATCAGTTGAATATTGACTCCTACATACATATGCAGAGATTTTTGGGTAGTCCGTTTTATAAAGGTACATAAGCATATATGTTGCCTTTATACAAAAACAAGAATGCCAGCACTGTTATATATTGGTAAGATTTCCCAAAATAAATCGCGAAGATAAAGGTTCTTTAAAGGAAAAAGATAAACAATTTATCTCAAAGAAGGAGATAACAATTTAATGAATAGTAGCTGATGGCTACTATAATTACTACACACCAAAAAACCTTTATACACATATTTGAAAATTATTTTTATACAAATGGTGTTTATCAGAAAATTAGATAATTATAATTAATCAATGCATTTGTGAAAAGTCTATGTATAAAAACTTGCCACAGTGACTCCAAGAAAAAAAGATCATTCCAAAAGATATGTATCCAAAAAGAAGAGATGATGGATAAACATTGTCATTGTCTCTCCAATGTGGTACCATGTTTCACCTGTAACAATGGGCTATGCTGGCATTGCCACATGGCTTTGTAAACAGGGCGGTAAGTCTTAGAAATATCTTCCAAAATATTATTAGCAGATGGTGTATGTGACTTTTATTGGAAAATAGACTTTCATTTCGAAAATATTGGATTTCTGGCAGTTCTTGGAACTTTTTCTTCCACTCTTTTGTTTGCCTGTTTGATTGCAGTGGAAGCAGTGGCGTACCAAGGGGGAGGGCGGTAGGGGTGGTCCACCCCGGGTGCACGCCGCTGGGGGGGTGCCACGCGCATGTCGGCTCTTCGTTTTCATGCTCCGTCTGCCCCGGAACAGGTTACTTCCTGTTCCGGGGCAGAGGGAGCATGGAAACGAAGAGCCGACAGGCGCGCGGTACCCCCCCCCCCCAGCGGCGTGCACCCGGGGGTTCTTTTGCAGGGGGGTCGTGCTGCACCTGGGGGGTTATTTTGCCGGGGGAGGGTCGTGCTGTTCCTGGGGGGGTGCTGCACCCGGGGGGCGGGGCACATCGGCGATCCGCCCCGGGTGTCAGCGCCCCTAGGAACGCCACTGAGTGGAAGCACTCACCAACCGCTTTTAAGGGTCCTTCTACTAAGGTGCACTGAAAAATGGCCTGTGCTAGTGTAGGCACATGTTTTGGACATGCACAGAGCCATTTTTCAGCGCACTTGTAAAAAATGGCTTGGACGTGTGGCAAAATGAATATTGGCACGCGTCCATTCTGGGTCTGAGACCTTACCACCACCCATTCACTTAGCAGTAAGGTCTCATGCGTTAACCGGGCAGTAATGGTCAATGTGCGTACAATGCCTTGTACCGCCTGGTTAACGCCGAGTGCCGGAAAATAAAAATTCTTTTCTGGCGTGCATAGGGGATGTGAATAAAAAATGAAATTACCACACGGGCCCTGCAGTAGCTGGGCCTCTTAGTCTGAGTTTGTGCATATAAATTAACAGGAAACCCAATTATACACCACTAATAGCTTTCCTGTCCTGCACATCTCGCTGATTTTTTTTCTCATAAAGAGGCCTTTTACTAAGTAGCAGTAAGCCCACTGCAGGCTTACTGCGTGCCAATCTGGAGCTACCACCGGTCCAATGTGGGCACCAGCGGTAGTTACACCTTCGGTGTGCAGCATTTCCGGCGCTAGCGGAAATATTAACAAAATATTTCCGCATGGCGTTACCAGGCAGTAATTAGGCGCTACCCAGTTACTGCCGGGTTAGCGTGGGACCCTTACCACCATCTTAATGGGTGGTGGTAAGTGCTCCGTATGGCCATGTCTTTTTTTGGCCTTTTTACCCACTGCGATAAAAAGGGCCTCAGTGCGCAACAAAAACGACCCCTGTCGCTAGCCCAGGGCCCTTTTTACCGCAGCTTAGTAAAAGGACCCCAAAATGACTCAAATTCGGGCGGACTTGGAGAGGAAATCATTGGCAGTAAGTCATCTCACTACTAATATAATTCTTTTTCTTCTATTGCAGTAGAGGAGATGGAGTCCTTATTGAGGAAACTGTCCCATTCATATTGTATTTTGGATGTTTGCCCTGCTTATCTGTTTTTAGCTGTACCGTGTGCATTATTGAATTGGATAACTTTAACTGTAAATGATTTGCAAACGCAGGATTACCTGTTGTTATGGGCTTCTTGTTTAGATCTATCATTACCCACTAGATTCCACCTAGTAGCCAATATATCTTTCTTTACAAAATTAATTGAGACCCTTGTTAGCAAACAGTTTATAGACTATCAGGCTTATTTTCGAAAGAGAAGGGCGCCCATCTTTCGACACAAATCGCAAGATGGGTGTCCTTCTCCCAGGGTCACCCAAATCGGCATAATCGAAAGCCAATTTTGGGTGTCCTCAACTGCTTTCCGTCGCGGGGATGACCAAAGTTTATGGGGACGTGTCGGAGGCGTAGCGAAGGCAGGACTGGAGCATGCCTAACACATGGGCATCCTCGACCGATAATGGAAAAAAGAAGGGCGTCCCTGACGAACACTTGGATGACTTTACCTGGTCCTTTTTTTCTTACGACCAAGCCACAAAAATGTACCCTAAATGACCAGATGACCACTGGAGGGAATTGGGAATGACCTCCCCTTACTCCTCAGTGGTAACTAACCCCCTCTCACCCTCAAAAAATGTTTTAAAATATTTTTTCCAGCCTCTATGCCAGCCTCAAATATCATACCCGGCTCCATGACAGCAGTATGCAGGTCCCTGGAGCAGTTTTAGTGGGTGCAGTGCACTTCAGGCAGGCGGACCCAGGCCCATCCCCTCCCCACCTATTACACTTGTGGTGGTAAATGTGAGCCCTTCAAAACCCACCACAAACCCACTGTACCCACATATAGGTGCCCCCCTTCACTCATAAGGGCTATGGTAGTGGTGTTCAGTTGTGGGTATTGGGTTTTGGGGGCCTCAGCACACAAGGTAAGGGAGCTATGCACCTGGGAGCAATTTGTGAAGTCCACTGCAGTGCCCCCTAGGGTGCCCGGTTGGTGTCCTGGCATGTCAGGGGGACCAGTGCACTATGAATGCTGGCTCCTCCCATGACCAAAGGGCTTGGATTTCGTCATTTCTGAGATGGGCTTCCTCAGTTTCCATTATCACCGAAAATCGGGGACGAACATCTCTAAGGACGACCATCTCTAAGGTCGACCTAAATTTTGCGATTTGGGTGTCCCCAACCGTATTATCAAAATGAAAGACGGAAGCCCATCTTGTTTCAATAATACGGGTTTCCCCGCCCCTTCGCCGGGACGTCCTGCAAGGACGTCCTCAGGAAAACTTGGGCACCCCTTTCGATTATGCCCCTCCATATAGATAGATTTTTATGTTTGTATCCTTCACAGTTCGGCTTTCGTCCTGGTCATAGTGCAGAGACATTATTATTCATTTTAACCTCTTATGTTAAAAAAAACAGTTATGTTTGGGCCAACAGGACATTTTACTTCTATTTGACATCTCAGCGACATTTGATGCCGTGGATCATGATTTGCTGGTGGGAAAGCTAAGTGATTTTGATCTAACTGGCTTAGTTTTTAACTGGTTCCATGAACGTTTAGTCAAACAGAGTTACTGTATTAGGAAAAATAATTTTGTTTCTCAGTACTGGTCTCTGGGATGCAGCATTCCACAAGGGTCACCGATCTCTCCCATGTTATTTAACCTGTTTATGTCATCATTGGGTTATATTAAATTGAAAACAGACGAGTTGCTTCTTTCATATGTTTATGACATTTCCAGTATTTGACAACTTACCTGATACCATCAAGGAACTAGCACCTTGTATGGAGAGGGTCCATTCTTGGGCTTTGAACAATAGGTTAAAGTTAAGTACAGTTCAACACCGTTATAACGTGATCAGTTACAACATGAATCAGCTTATAACACAATGCAAGGGTGGCTCCCGATTTTCGTAGTTGAACTGTGTCATTAGTTAACTGGTTTCATCAGCAGTTTGTACCTAAGGTACATAAACACTTGCGTCAACAAGGGTCGAATCCCAAAGCTCTGTTGTTGCTAGATAACTGTCCTACTCATCCATCTGCTGATAATCTAATAAGCAGAGACGGCAAAATCCAAGTCAGCTACTTGCACAAAATCACTACCTCAAAAATACAGCCACTCAATCAAGATATTATATCAATGTTCAAGATGAACTTTCAAAAGACGATGATACAGTGAATAATCACGAGTGAGGATTCTGTTACTGCATTTTTAAAGACGCTAAGCCTAAAAGAAGTTTTTTACATTGGCGGTGAAGTCTGGGATATGATCACAAAAATTTGCATTTCTAAATGTTGGAGAAACTTAACTGGTGCAAGTAGAACCTTGGCCAGTGACAGTGATGAAGAGAATGACTTTGAAAGGTTTACAGAGGAAGATGTTGCTGCCGCTGAACAGTTCTTGGAAAGATACACCAATGAAGACCTAACAGAAAATGACATGACCAATGAAGAAAGAGTGCTGGAAGCATTGATAGGTGGAGTGGAGGAGTAGCCTAGTGGTTAGTGCAGTGGACTTATGTTGTACCAGGGGCAATGGAGGGTTAAGCTACGTGCCCAGAGTCAAGAAGGAGCTGCAGCGGGAATTGAACTCAGTTCCCCAGGATCAAATTCCCGCTGCAGCTCCTTCTTGACTCTGGGCAAGTAGCTTAACCCTCCATTGCCCCTGGTACAACATAAGTACCTGACTATATGTAAACCACTTTAAATGTAGTTGCAAAAACCTCAGAAAGGCAGTATATCAAGTCCCATTTCCCTTTCCACTATAGAATCTTGGATAGATGGGGATAACTGCTGTCCTACACATGAGCACATGACCGATTTGGAAATAATTAAAAATGTTACTGGTGAAAATCATGGTTTGGATGCAACCAAAGACAATGAGGGAGAGGAACCTGAACCACCACCTAAGATCACAGAGGCACTTGCAGGTTTGCAAACAGAACTTAAGTTTCTTGAAAAGGAAAAGGTAGATTCTCTTTCAGTTTTACAATTAAAACGCTTGATTTAAATAATTAAAAAGAAACAAAGAGACGCAATGAACAGTCAACCCTTGCAGGGCCGGTCAGTGGCATTCCTGGGGGGGCTGACACCCGGGGCGGATCGCCGATGCCCCCCGCCCCCCCGGAACAGTGCGACGCCCCCCCGGCGAAAGAACCCCCCAGGTGCACCGCGATCCCCCAGCGAAAGAATCCCCCCCGGGTGCACGCCGCTGGGGGGGGGGGGGTGCCGCGTGCCTGCCGGCTCTTCGTTTTCATGCTCCCTCTGCCCCAGAACAGGTTACTTCCTGTTCTGGGGCAAAGGGAGCATGAAAACGAAGAGCCGACAGGCGCGCGGCACCCCACCCCCAGCAGCGTGCACCCGGGGCGGACTGCCCCCACCGTCCCCCCCCTTGGTACGCCACTGGGGCCGGTCCTAAGGTCTCTGGCGCCCCCCTGCAGACTATGAGTTGGCGCCCGCGCGCCCTACCTCCGGCACACGCGCCCCCCACCCCCCCAGCATCTCCTTTCTCTCTTCTCCCACCCTGCCCCTGTCCAGCGATTCTCCTTCGCCCCCATCCCCCGCCGTCCTTGGTGCTTTAAATCTTTAATTTACCTCCGTTCCAGTAGCCGCGTCATTTGAAAGCCTTGCCCCGTCTCTAGCCTTCCCTCCCTTCATGAGTTCGTTCTGCAGTCCCGCCCTCGAGGAAATGATGTCAGGCTAGAGACAGGGCAGGGCTTTCAAATGATGCGGCTGCTGGAACGGAGGTAAATTAAAGATTTAAAGCACCAAGGGTGGCGCGGTATGGCACCCTTGAAGGCAGGCGCCCCCCTGCGGCGCTTACCCCGCTTACTGGGTTTGACCGGCCCTGAACCCTTGATATTTTTTTAAACAAAAAACGAAACACTTTAAAGTGGACTCTAAAGTTGGTTTGTTAATGTATGCTTAGTAGTTTAATCAACTCCCCATGGTGGTTTGAGACTTTTATTTATCTTCATTGGTTGAATAAATATGGAATGCATTCTGTTTTCCCTTTTCTTATGAATTGTAGACATATAGGGCCCTGTTTACTAAGCTGCGCTGTAGGCACTCTAGTATTCTTAGTGCATGCTTAAAATGAAGATGTGATAACACTAAGGACACCAACAATCACAATAGTGAAGGAGATTATGGAAATACTTCGTGCTCAATTGACACCTGTTCCAGCAATATATTATGGTTAAAGAGGTGATGCCTCAAGAAGCCCCTGGCTATACGTCTTTAAAGCTCACGGGGGCTGGGCTGCTTCATCATCGGCATTCACCTCTCAACTAATGAGCTGTTCAATATCTTATCTGCTCTTTTTTTTTTCTTTTTTTTTAAACTTTTTACTTTCAGTTCAATATGTATTCAATTGATGTTTAAACTCAAATCAAAACTGGAAAACCACTTAGCTTATACAGATCTAGTCTTTTCCTCAGTATGAGCCTCTTCAATGCTTAGCGCGACCACGACCAACGGTGGCCAACGTTTTGTCACCTACTTCAGGGTCGTGTGGTCTGCGTTGATCTATAAAGAGAAAAATAAAATTAAAAACATAGATCTTAACTTCCAGAACAGCTTTACTGCAATCTTCTTACTCTCAAAAACATTTTCAGTAAACACCTCAATTCAGAAAACTAACAGTTCCAGCGAACCAGCCTAAAAAAATGGCCTCTCGCACTTAGATACTCCAATCTGACCAATCAGCACGTCATGGTTCCAGTTTTCCATTTAAATGGAGATGGATACATCGTTTGAATTCGCTAACTCCTGAAGGTTTGAATGGAAAGATCGAGTGGGGCCATTTTTTTCTGATTTTCTCTGATTTTTCCTTTAATTCTCTCTTGATTTTGTGTGACAGTCCATCTATACATGAGAAATACATCCGGGATTCTGTTTAAATGGAAAAGTGGAACCATGACGTGCTGATTGGTCAGATTGGCTCTTGGCGTCTGACGTAGTGGAGTATATAAGTGCGAGAGGTCATTTTTTTAGGCTGGTTTGCTGGAGCTGTTAGTTTTCTGAATTGAGGTTTTTGGTCCCTTTTTATTGTTATTATGATCTATATATTTGTGAACCGCGTTGAATCCAAATGCCCTCCACTGACATTGGCATATGAGTCACCCAAGGTTAGGTGCCCAAATTTTGGCATGTGAATTTAAACTAATTATTCAATTGGATGCTAACAAATAATGAATCAGGTTAATTAGAATTAATTGGCACTAATATGGATTTACATGCACATCTGCCTGCTCGCCAAAAAGGGAATTGGCCGTGGAAGGGGCATGGGTGGGTCAAAGACATTCCAAATATTTAGGCACAGTGTTATAGAATACCAGGGTTATGCATCCAACTTGCGTGCCAGGATTTATGCCAGATTTCAGCTGGCGTAAGTCTTCGGCACCCAATGTTGGGCATGGGAATCTGCTCTAAGTGCTGTTCTATATACAGTAGGGTGCTCAGCCTGGAGGGTCCTTTATAGAATAAGTATTGCCATACTGGGAAAGACCAAAGGTCCATCGAGCCCAGCATCCTGTTTCCAACAGTGGCCAATCCAGGTCACAAATACCCGGCAAGATCACATACTGCACATTTTCCCCTGTGCCTAAATGTGGGCACCATTTACTGAATCCAGCCCCTAATTCCTAGTAATGCACATCAATGGTAGTGCACTTTAGTACCAACATGGTGACTGCACTATCCGTTTATTCTAGGCCACTACCTCTACAGATAGTAGTACTGAATAGGGAATGACACGGGGACAGGGACCCACGGTAACCATGGGGATGGGGATAGGGACAGAGCCCACAGGGACATGGTGGGGACAGATCCCACAGGGACAGGTCGGAGATGGGGACAGATCCCATAGGGACAGGGCAGGGATGGGGACAAACTTGTCCCTGTTTCATTTTCTACTTTGAAGCCTGTTAATGAACTGGACTGTTACTTATGTTTGAGTGATGCAGATGACGATATTTTGATTTTTTGAAAAAACAAGCAAACATGCTGGCCACAACTAGCAAAATTTGCATGGGGGATCCTGTACATCCTGCTACTGCATGGAAATTTAAGCCTATTCTATCGAATTTAGCATACTATAAAGAATATGCCTAATCCAATTTTTTTCCACGTGGAATTTTCAGGCGCCATATATATATAATCTAGCCCATGTTATTCTTTTTGAACTTTATAAAAATAGTTCTGATATATATCATACTTGCTTTACAGGATATTTTATTTGTGCTAAGAAAGGAGATAATTTTAACTTTGTTTTTTGCCATCTTTAAAAAAAAATTGCCTGAACTTAATTAGAATTCCTTTACTTCTTAGTGATTTATTGTGCTGTAATATGAAAGCAGAGAATCTGCATTTCAAAATGTATAAAATCTAAAAGTATTTATAACTTGAAAAGTATGATTTCATCTTGGAGAATTATCAAGGCAATGGGCAGTAATAAGCATGATTTTAGTTTAGCCATCTTGTACTGATTAAACACTTTAGGGGGCTTCTATAAATCAAATCCCAAGATCATGTTGGATATCTGAACATATTTTTAAATACTGTAACCATGTGGAGCACTATCACAACTGGTTGTAATTTAGTAGACCCTTATGTCCAAAGTATTTTTAAATAAAACCTATATATCTCTTCCTGTGGGAAAGTGAGCTGCCTGTGTCTGTATTTCAACAAGCATAGTTCTAATATCTTTAGAGATCATAACATGAATAAATAATACAGGTGTTATTGAATGTAGTTAAAGATGTGTTATCAGTGAAGTTTGGGGACCTTACAGGTGTGAAGGGATGTTTTACATAGTTTGTGAGTGTAAGATCTGTGCTTGTAATTCTGGCATCGGATCAACAGCTAATTCCCTGTAATCTGAACTGACCTCCAATTGTCTACAAATTTCAGCGATATATTCATCCCTCTCTTGGATCACTATGGCCCCACCTTTATCTGCCCTCCTTATTACTTTCGAGGTATTTGATCTCAACAGTTTCAGGGCTTCTTCCTCAATCTTGGTTAAATTACGTTTAGCCCTTTTCCACGAGGCAGTTTCCAGATCATCAAATTCTTTTAATAGCAGGAGGCCAAAACGGGGTGATCCAAGAGAGGGATGAATATATCGCTGAAATTTGTAGACAATTGCAGGTCAGTTCAGATTACAGGGAATTAGCTGTTGATCCGACGCCAGAATTACAAGCACAGATCTTTCAGTTAACCAGAGAAGCGTATGCTGGTGGTATCTTCACTCAAAAGGAATTCCACTTCCTCAATACTCCTCACCCTAAAATTCCAGTCTTTTACACACTTCCTAAAATCCATAAGACCTTAGTCCATCCCCCTGGTAGACCCATCACCTCCAGTCGGGGATCGATCTTGGAACCCCTTTCGATGATTGTAGACTGTTGTTTGCAGCCTTTAGTCTGTAAAGGTGATTCTTATTTGAAAGATTCGATGCATTTTCTTCAGGTACTGGCGGCCCACGAGTCTAAAGCCCACAGTTTGATCATGGTGACTCTAGATGTGACAGCATTGTATACTGTCATTCCACAAGATGAGGCCTTGGAAGTCCTTAAAAACTTTTTGGACACCAGAGCGGCTGGCCGGGTTCCTATCTCCTTCACAGTAGCTTTAGCAAGCCTGGCCATGAAGAGGAACTTCATTCTATTTAGAGATGTATTGTACCAGCAGATTTCTGGAGTTGCGATGGGGTTGATGATGGCTCCCTCGGTGGCTAATTTATATTTGCGAGCTTTTGAACAGAAATTTGTTTACACCACCACATCATATAAACATGTGGCCTTATGGGTCCGATTCATAGATGATATATTTTTTTCTATGGACAGGAGATGAACCAGAGCTACATCAATTTGTCTCTTACTTGAATAGATGCCATCCCCGCATCAACTTTATCCTGCACATGGACTTGAGGGAAATATCGTTTCTGGATGTAACAGTAAGGAATACTGGGGATAGTTTCATGACAACCATTTTTCATAAGGAGACCAGTAGAAATACATTTCTATATTATGAGAGTTGCCATCCCAAGGCACTGAAAAATAGCTTGCCTTTTTCTCAATTTTTAAGGCACCGCCATGTATGCTCTCGGGATCAAGATTTCAAGCAACAGCCAAGAGCCTTGATGAACAAATTATTAGCAGGAGGTTACCCAGAACAAGTTGTGCGGACTGCATATCGCCGAGCACGATTTAATCATCAAGATCTTTTATTTTTACCCAAACCTGTGACAACTACAGCAGAAGACGATGTATTGACTTATGTGATGCAGTATAACCCAGTCTCGCCACATGTTACGTCTATTTTGAAGAAACATTGGCCACTAATACAGACCATGCCTCTGTTTAAGGACACTCATATTCGGTTCGCTTATAGCAGAACCAAGAATTTAAAGGAAATCCTGAGCTCAGCTACATTGCCTGATCCGGCCACTGCAATTGGACAGTCTTTAGCCAAAGTGGGACATTTCAAATGTGGCAACTGTGCCTTTTGTCCAATCATGGAAGAAACCCCAACTTTTGTTAATCCGGCAGATCGGAAAGTTTATGTTCTCAGGGCAAATACATTCTGTAAAACAAGTAATCTATTGCCTCATCTGCCCATGTAATAAACTTTATGTGGGTCAGACCTCTAGGAACCTCTCAGTAGATATGGCTGAACATAAGAGCGCCATACAGATGAAGAGGATAGGACTGCCTATACTGTCACACTGTACTCAGCACCAGCACAGTATTTTTGATTTAAAATGTGTGGTTTTACAAGCGGTGTTTTGCTCAGCGAGAGGAGAAGACTATCGCAGGATTTTACTCCAACAGGAGCAGAAGTGGATACATAAATTACGCTCCCTTGAGCTGATTGGTGCCATTTTTTCTAAACTTGAGGCACCGCCACTGATTGGTTGTCAGTTTGATTGCGTTTGACGTCATAGTAGCTATATTAGTTAGACCCCGATCAGAGCATCAGACGTTGAGTGGGGCACTGTGAAGAGAACCTGTGACGGTTCCAAGTAATGTGACTGTGGGCATCCGGGTAAGGTTGCAGTGGGGAGTCATCCGGTAGTAACCGCCTGTTTTTTTGTTTTATCTGCAGAAGTAGCCCTGTCACCAAGACCCTGAGGCAGCAACAGCGCAAAACGCTGGCCGCCACCGGCTTGGGGGCGTTAAAGGGTGAAGACAGCTTGACACAGCACAAGAGGTTCCAGTGCTGATAAAAAGAAACACTAATTCAGAAAGTATTGGAAAGATAAGTGTCCGCATCTTACTACCTGATATTATGGCATACTAGTGCGGTCCTGTGGGTTCAGTTTGTGTTGAGTTAAGTTACTGCATATAAGATACCTAAGTAGCATATGAGCACCATGAGTATTGATAAGCAAAGAAAGAATAATAATGAAAAATAAATAAAAAAATAAACAACACACAGCTAAATAACCTAGTGGAAATCCAGAAGGTTTTTTGTGGCCAATGATGAAGAGTTGATCAAGTCGATCTATTTAGCTCTATAGGATTTGCATTATCCTGGAGCTCTTTGAAGCCTTTTTCCTTCCAGCCTTAAGCTGCTTGGTTGGGACTGACACATAAAGCCAAACCAGTATTCTTGTTTGTGGGAATTTTTTGGATGATTCATACTCTAGCGGTCAGATATAAAATCAATAGATTCCCGCCTCCAGGAATACACAAAGTTAAAAAAAAACCTTGTGGGAGGGTCCACTTGGAAGTGTCCTGAAATAGGGAGACTTGCACATGCAACAGGACCATCCACAAAACAAGGGGTAAAACAGGCAAGTGGCGGAAAAATGGATACATCCTGGGATTTCCTGACACCTGCACAAAGCCAGGACTGTCTAATGATCAATTGCGCATGTATAATTTACCATGGAAGAGGGGCATGCCCATGCTGGCTCCAATCTCAAAACGGCTACCGTGACCTCCTGCAGCAGTCTAGCACGGCTGCCGTGGAAATTCGTGGCACCCATTTTGACTGCAGAGACAGTGGGTGTAGGAGTAACTCGGGGTTACCTTGTGCAGCAACATTACTTTCTAAGATATTATGACAATCTTCCAATTTTCCACAAAGTCCCTCCACTCCAGCAACTCTGCCCTTCACAGCTTTTTCCAGTGCTACCAAGGTTTTCCATATAGTTTTCAACGTGATAGAAGCAAGTTTGGCCAGATCCAATACTCTCTGGCCACTTGCAGGTCTCACCAGGCCAGAATGGCAAATGTCCATAACTTCTGCAACTTCTCTTGCTGCAAAGCTGGCCTCTGCCCCATGCAAAGCCAAACCACTTGGGAGATTGGTAGCACCTCTGGGAAAATTCAGAGCCGCAGAAGTAGCACTCATTGCAGATGTCTGATCAAGTGGACACTGCAGAGGCTTCAACCTGCTTTGAGGCTGACACTGAACTAAACGCCGGAGGGGGTGGAGATTGTCGGTTCTCTGGGCAAAGCTTCCATGTTATATGATATCGTTATCAGGTTCACTGGTCTGGAGTCAGTCAGATCAACCTTGGTACTCTTTATAAAAATTGCCATTGCATTGGTTATATTGCAGACTTCAGAAACAGTGGCGGATTTTAAGAAAGGATCAGAGATTAACACCCTATCTTGCTTTCATGAAACATTTATGCAGTAAAAACTGAGGTAATTGGAATTTTCTGCTGTTACTGTGCTCCTAAATTTGTTAGTATTTCACAGCCTGTTTTACCCTCTTGGTCAGGTGGGAAGTTGAAAACGTAGGATTTGTTCAGGTAACACCTAAAGTTACTTGGACAAATCTTTTGAATATCACCATTGCTGATCCATTGAGTTGGTTCAGTCACAGATGCAATATGACAAGGTTCAGGGTTAATTTATTCAACGTACTGCTTCCTGAGTATGTTTTCAGAGTGGTTTACAAAAATAGGAAAAAGCTCTCATAATAACAGTGGCACAGAAAAAAAGTACTTGAATCTATCCCACTAAAGATTCTGTGGAGTGTATCTGTTCTAATTTTGAAAATACAACAAGGGAAAAGCAGCAGAATTCCCCAACCTCCAGCCTATATACATACAAGGCTTCACATTGAGAGCCGTAGTGCTCTTTTAACATCGGAGGGGGTTCTCATCACAGACATGTGTTTCAAAAGGTAAAGGATACTAAAAGAATCCACAAAATCAAAAAAGGAGGGGATCCATATCAAAAGAACTAATAATAACAAGTTGAACTTAACTTTTAAGCATGCAGGTATTGATAAAGAAGTGTCATGGGTTCCAAACACACCGACTCAGGCCTCAGTTTCGCAAAAAAATCCCTGTATCAAGGCGTGTATTTACCACAAATTTAGACACAGGTCTGTTTCCTGCTTGTTGGTTTACAACATACAAATACAGTAACTTAGAAAGGAACTATAATAATTGATAGGATAGAGGAAAATAAGACAAGGACTACGAGCAGAATCAGGGAATAGACAGGAAGAGGAAAGAAGCCGTTGAGTCACAGACCCAGCAACAACTTCATGCATTTCTAACTGGGCTTTCACATCTGGCTTTATGGTAATTGATACATAGTGTGGAGCACATTGTACTGATGAAAGACTGGGATCAAGTTCAAAATGAGCGTCTACACTGGACCGTGAAAGATGTCCTCATTGGCACTAACCAGCTGTTGTCTTGATAGTAACATGGTGTACTGATGTGGTTCAGCTCTACAGGAATGGTGAACTGGATCTCTCACATGTTGAGTGAGACAGCAATGGTTTCTGATTTGATCTCATTATCTCAAATTCAAGCTCATGAATACATCTACGTATGTTACACTGCGTTTAAAAAAAGCCCCAAGGATGGCATGAACTCCTCTATATATAGCTTCAGTTTGTTGCTGCTTGGCTGTAGGGGTGCCCTTGATGCCAACCCCATTTTATCTTTCAGACACACGACATTGTATGTTGCCCCAGAGTCTTGCTGACAGGGTTGTAGCATTGTTCAAAATCTAAGAGTCACAAACCATTTTTGCCCTTTTGTTCACATACATAGTGCCAGGACACACTTCTGAGAAAATTGCATCAGTACTGAACAAGTCTGCATCTGTGATATCTTGTCCAACGTCTGTAGCTTTCTTGCTGTGTTCTGATTCCTGTTTGATAGACACACCCTCACAAAATGGTTTGGGCCAACACATAGCTGACACGTTTTTCTACATGCTGGACAGTGTTCTTTCGCTTCCTTTTACTTGGTGCCAGTCACCAATTATTGCCAATAATTGGCTAATGCCAATTAATAGTCAATTATTAAATTAAGTTGTGTTGCAACTGACCGTAGTCTATAAATTGGGTGCCCACCTTTGCAAATTAAGCATAAAGTTGGGTGTTTGATTTTATAGAATTAGAGGTATATTTTGCTTTTTGGAAAGGGACTTGATATACTGCCTTTCTGTGGTTTTTGCAACTACATTCAAAGTGGTTTTCATATTATATACAAGTACTTACTTGTACCTGGAGCAATGGAGAGTTAAGTGACCTGCCTGGAGTCACAGGGGGCTGTGGTGGGAATTGAACCCAGTTCCTTAGGATCAGGGTCTGCTGCATTAGCCACTAGGCTACTTCTCCAGATCCTCCAGAGTCTCTACAGCGCACCTAGTGTTCTGTGCTGAAATCCAAGCGTATTTTATAACAACGTGCGTAACTTAATTAGCTTAACAAGCCAATCAGCGTTGTTCACAGCACTTAACAAGCAATAATGAGCACTAATTGGCAATAATTAGAATTTACACACACAACTCCCTAAGCATATTCTATAATGCACTGCGCCTAAATTTTAATGTGTGCAGACAAAAAGGTGCATGGTTATGGGTGGGGAAATGGATGTTTTGTGGGCATTCCAAAATTGGCATGCATTGTTATAGAATATTTATTTATTTATTTATTACATTTGTACCCCGCGCTTTCCCACTCAAAGCAGGCTCAATGCAGCTTACATGGAGGGGCATAATTGAACGAAAACGCCTATCTCCATGGGCGTTTATCTCCGAGAACGGGTCCGTGAAGGGGTGGACCGAACCGTATTTTGGGAAAAAATAGACGCCCATGTTTTATTCAACAATGTGTGAGCTGGGCGTTTTTGTTTTTCAGCGATAATGGAAAATGAAAGCGCCCAGCTCAAAAACGAATAAATCCAAGACATTTATTTGTGGGAGGGGCCAGGATTCGTAGTGCACTGGTCCCCCTCACATGCCAGGACATCAACCGGGCACCCTAGGGGGCACTTTTACAAAACCAAAAAAAAACAGGTAAAAGAGCTCCCAGGTGCATAGCACCCTTCCCTTGTGTGTTGAGCCCCCCAAATCCCCCTCAAAACCCACTGCCCACAAGTCTACACCATTACTATAGCCCTAAGGGGTGAAGGGGGGCACCTACATGTGGGTACAGTGGGTTTGGGGGGGTTGGACGACTAATAAGCATTAAGCAGCACAATTGTAACAGGTAGGGGGGATGGGCCTGGGTCCACCTGCCTGAAGTCCACTGCACCCCCTAACAACTCCTCCAGTGACCGGCATACTGCTGCCAGGGAGCTGGGTATGACATTTGAGGGTGAAAATAAAAAGTTGTGAAACATCATTTTTTTGTGGTGGGAGGGGGTTAGTGACCACTGGGGGAGTCAGGGGAGGTCATCCCCGATTCCCTCCAGTGGTCATCTGGTCATTTAGGGCACTTTTTGGGGCCTTATTCATGAAAAAACAGGGTCCAGGAAAAGTGTCCTAAATTCTAGCTAAAAATGCATACTTTTTTCCCATTATCGGTGAAATGCGCCCATCTTTGTTCGGCAGATAACCACGCCCCAGTTCCGCCTTCGCCACACCTCTGACACGCCCCCATCAACTTTGTCCGCATCCGCGACGGAGTGCAGTTGAAAACGTCCAAAAATCGGCTTTCGATTATACCGCTTTATTCGTTTTTGTGAGATAAACGTCCATCTCCCAATTTAGGTCGGAACTTGGGCGTTTTTCTCGTTCGATTATAAGCAGGATAGTAATAGGGGTTACACAGTGTTGCTAAAGAAAATATACGTGAAGTATATTAGAATAATGAGAGAGAAGGGAGATGGGATACGGGATAGACATGGGGAATTTTGGTGGGAGGTGTAGTCTGGTTCATAGTTTTTGTCTCCTGGATATGTGTTAGGGAGATGGGTTTATTCACTGATTGAACGGATAGGTCTGGGGAGGGCATTCCAGAGTTGGCTGCCTAGGAAGGAGAAGTTGGATCCATGATAGGTTTTGTACTTGAGTCCTTTGCAATTGGAGTAATTGGCCCTCTGCATCAAAATCTGCATGCCGGGATTTATGCCACATTTTCATTGGTATAAATGGATGTGCATAATTTTAGGTGCTAGGATATTGATTAAGCGTATTCTATATACTGCAGCTAAATCTAGGTGATGCTTATAGATTACGCCTAGGCGGAAATGTTTTCCATGTGGATTTTTTAAGCACCATATATAGAATCTGGCCCTATATGTGCAAACCCTAGGGAGGCACACTTAAAGACCATTTAAAAGTATGTGTAGGATGCTGCCTACACTCACATGGGTATTTGGCATATTATTTTGGAAACAGCTCTTTGCACACTGGAAAGCCTTTCTAAAATGGCCTCCTAAATGGGAAAATGTGCTTACAGCCCTGATGTCCCTCTCTCTAGCAGGGATTTTGAGAGTGAAATAATGCTAGCTGGTAAAAAGCCTGACTCTATTAGAGACTGACAGCTGGAAAAGACATAGGAAGCAATTAAAACCCAGTGTATTAGTCACAAAGGCTGCTCTCTGACAGGGATATGTGCTGTGTAAAGGTGCCGCAGGTCTGCAAAAGAGATAAAAAAATAAAGAGGGGCCTAGATTGCTGTTACATGTGCCTCTTAAGCTTTGTGCAAAGGTATCCTTCTGGATCCACTTGAGGTTATTTATTTACTTAGGCCGTGTTTAAAGGGTAGAGGCTTCATCCTACTTACCCAATTAACCTCAGCTCCTGTCTGACTGGAAACAGTTTGTAGCAATATTGGATAGCCACTAGGCCCTTCTTTTACGCTACCCCTCAGATACAAGGGGACAGAACAAAGCAATATTTTATATTATGTATACAAGAAAAATGTTTCTGCTTGGTGTTAATGATTATACATTATTTATCCTTGACAATACTTTAGAAGTCCTCCTCTGAAAAACCTGGTGTAAGGTATAGGGCACAAGGATACCTAAATCAAAAGGCTTCAGAGAGAATAGCTGCTTTTTAAACTTTTCCCTGCTTCTGTTTTAGTGTCTGATGGATTTTGGCTCTCAGTTTTCCTCTTTAGAGGCCTACAATCTGCACCAAATGTTTCACATTACTCAGTGTGAAAAACCTGCTATTCTTTCAGATTTTTTACAAGTTCATACATCCGTGGAAACCTGATATTTCATATTTCATTCTGCTTTGTGGATGTCATTGTGAGTGATGCTGGTTCACATGCAACAGGCCTCTCCTGTCTTTGATCAGCTTGACCGCAACTAATTGTAAATGGAGAACAAATGAAAGAAATATTTACAAATTTCATGGGAATTCAGGCAGGGCCTAAGACTTCACTAATGCCTCCATTCACAGTAAATGTTTATTGAATACTTACAGTCTACTGTGTGCTTCAATATTTATATAGTGTTAGGTTTTAGCTTGTTCTGAGTGGATCCAAAAGAGTTAGTAAATTGACTCCCTCCCTCCCTTTTTTCAGTCTTTAACCCTCCCATCTGATGCATTGCAAAGCCTGTTGTTGCTTCCAGAGAGGTGTAGCCACAGTTGTTTGACACTAGGAGCTACAGCTATAAGCAGGGCAAGAAAGATGACCATAAAATTTAAAACAAATTTTCAGGCACAAAGTTGAGTAGGGGGAAAAACTATTAATGAAAATGTTAAAAGGACTGTCCAAAAGAAAGCCATCACAATTTTGAGCTAAGTCAAACAGCTGTGGTAATATGGACTAAGTCCAAAAGCCAGAAATGCCAAGGGTGGCCTGTCCCAAAGAGTTAGATTTGCCGCCTTAATAAATGAGTCTGAAGGCCAAAGAGTGACATTTTTCTAATGGTGTTTCAGGGGTATTAATATACATTCCCCCCTCCCCAACACACAACTCCTTCTCTATGACCTCAATATATTTCCCCCCTCTGGCAAACCTTCCTCCTCTGGCTTCAATCACCACCTTCTACCCACCTTTCCCAAAAAATCTCCCTGTCCAGCAGCCTCATTCACCCCCTCATACCCACCATTCATACTTGCCCCCTCTGGCCTCAATCCTTCCCTCCCACACATACACACTGAACAAACTTTCCCCTTCTAGCCTCAATCACTCCCCCAACCACCCTAATTTCATAATTCCTACAAGGCTTCTTCGACACCATCTTAGGCCTGTTTTTCATTTCTTGGCGGGGGAAGGAGGGGCCTGGGTATCTTGACTGACAGTTTGGTGCCATTCTGGATCACCATAGGGACTGTGAAATTCTGCCAATTGCTTGGCACTACTCTTCAGGCTTTCCTCCAGTGTCTTTGGTCACAGGACTTGGAGAAACCTGCAGTCACACAGCACTGAAGCTTTGGCTCTAAGGCTACGGAACCCTTTAGTCATTCTGCTCCTGGACCCCACTTCCTAACTTCTTCAGAATGTGTGAGAGAAGGGGCTCTCTGAGTCTGTGTCACGACGGTCAGGAATAATGAGCCCTTGGACCAAAGCTGGAGCTTTGGCAGACAAATCACCTGGGCTGGCACAGGCAGGAATCGTTGAGTCAGAACAGAGGTAACTAAACACAATGGACAAAACAAGGACCGGATCCAGGCAAGAAAGGAAAGCAAAGGGGCCAGAACTGGAACCCAGACATGACAAGGCAAAACTCAGAATTGGATTAAAACTGGGAGTGGGACCCAGAAATGCAAGACAAGGCAACACACAGAAGTAGATTAAAACTGGGTCCAGAAAAGGGCAAGACAAGGATAAGGCAAGAACTGAATCCGGACAGGACTAGACCGAAAGACAAGACAAAGCACAACTAGACAGGCAAGACAGGGCAGGAGCTAGGCAACAGAATAACAGACGCAAGACAATACACAAGGCAGGAACAGGATTCAGGATTCTCAAACAGGATTCAGGATTCTCGAACAGGCTTGACTGGAACAGGATTCAGGATTCTCAAACGGGATTCAGGATTCTCGAACAGGCTTGGCTGGAACAGGATTCAGGATTCTCAAACAGGAGTCAGGATTCTCAAACAGGCTTGGCTGGAACATGATTCAGGATTCTCAAACAGGATTCAGGATTCTCAAACAGGCTTGGCTGGAACAGGATTCAGGATTCTCAAACAGGATTCAGGATTCTCAAACAGGCTTGGCTGGAACCGGATTCTGGAACGGGCTTGGCTGGAACCGGATTCTGGAACGGGCTTGGCTTGGCTGGAACAGGAGTCTGAAAGGGACTTGGCATCACTGGATCAGGAGTCTGAAAGGGACTTGGCTTGACAGGGAACAGGATACTGAAAGGGACATGGCTTGAAAGAGAGCAGGGGCAGAACCTGGCTCAAACACACAACAGGAACAGAACTTAGCAGAAACAGAGCTCAAGAGCAGGAAGCTAACATAGCAGGCAAAGGATTAAGCAGACTAAGGGAAGACAAACAAACAAACAAACAACAAAGCAATGTGTTTACCAGCATCCACAGCTGGAAGGGAAAGGCTAGGCAGATTGAGAGGCAGCAGACACACCTGCATAGCAGTGAGGTAATTAGGGACAATGCTGGCTTCTACAGACTCTCAGAATTAACAGACAAAAACTACACACACAGGAAACAGAACAGGGAAAACAAAAAAAAAAACGGAAGAGATCTTGGCTAAACACAGAGATTGGCTTAAACACAGAACTTAACTATAGCAAGAGTCAAAAGCAGGGCTAGACTAAAAGCAGAAGCCAAGGGAAGTCAAACAGATATAGACACCAAGGCCAGGGTGTGGCTATAGAGCCAGGCCTTCAGGATCAAGGTTCAAAAGCAAACTCACAGAAACAAAACAAAGCATTGAAACACAAGACTCAGGGAAACACAGAATAGACCTTCAGGAGCAAGACTCAGGAACAAAGCCAAGCAGGGATATGACCTATACAGGTAACACAGATTAAGAGACCTCTTGCAAAGACCATGTAGGAAAGCTCTCTGGGTGATGATGTCACAAGTAGGAAATGAAGCAGAAGCAGGAAGACCAAAGCGAGGCTTGGCTTACAGGAAGAACAACAATTGGAAATGAAGCAGACTGGAGAGGTCAAAGAGTTAGATAAGGAGAAACAGTAGGTTTGAACATAAGGGCACGGCCACAACCGTGACAGTGTGTGCATGAGAGCCATGCCAACTGCATGAGTCAAATGCACAATACATGTGACATGGCATCTCTGCAAAAAGCAATACAACAGAGAGCACAACAGCTCATGTTTTGAAATGGACAGCCTGTTGTTCATAGAAGGCACAGTCATTGGCGACCACTTACACCAGCCCTATAGCTCATGTAAATGCCTGTGTTTAGTTGTATACATGTTATAGCACTTCATAACTTATGTGTATAGATGTGTGTTCTGCCTACGTTCTGTTCAGAGTCTGCACATGTGCCCACCCACTGGTTAAGTGCACACCATCAAAGCAAGACATTCTTTCTGCTAGTTGGTACTCTATAAGAGGTCATTTACACTGAAAATACTCTCATGCAATAAATGGCTAGAATACTGCCATCTATGTGCTTCCTTCCTGCCTAAAACTAATCCGCTCCTAATAAAGAGGTCCTTGTACCAAGCTGTGGGAAAAAGGGCCCTGTGGTAGCGGCGGGGGCCATTTTTCCTGCACGCCAGGACCCTTTTTACTGCAGCGGGTAAAAAGCCCTTAAAAAGTGGCCATGCAGTAAGATTACTCTTACCATATAGCCATGCGGTGGAGAGCACTTACTGCCACCCATTGAGGTAGTGGTAGGGGCTCCTGTGGTAACCTGACACTCAAGGCAGAACTGTCATCGGTGGTCATACTGGGCCGGCGGTAGTTCCAGGTTAGCATGCAGTAAGCCCCAGAATTACCCCCCTGTCCCCCATATTTTTTAGCATATACATGCTAACATTTTTTTTTTCAGATGAGGTCTAGTTAAGGTTACCATATTTTGTCCCCCCAAAAGGAGGATACATGCCTCACCCCTTCCACGCCCCTACTCCGCCCCTTTCACGTCCCACCCCTTTCACACCCCGCCCTGCCCCCTTTGATGCCCTCACTCTGCCCCCTGTCACATTTGCCCCTCCCCCGTCACACACCCCATCACCCCCCTCCCCTTACCTTACTACTGCCCTCCTGTTTCCTGCCCAGAGCGCTGCCCTGCATGCATCCTTCCTGTTCGTGATCTTGGCGCCGATTCAAAATGGCCGCCGCAAGGTCACTTCAACTCTCGGCAGCCATTTTGAATCGGCA
The DNA here is from genome assembly GCF_901765095.1 of Microcaecilia unicolor. NCBI lineage: Eukaryota > Metazoa > Chordata > Amphibia > Gymnophiona > Siphonopidae > Microcaecilia > Microcaecilia unicolor. Next base: position 238,991,465 of record NC_044032.1, on the reverse strand, counting down.
CCGAGATCACGAACAGGAAGGATGCATGCAGGGCAGCGCTCCGGGCAGGAAAGAGCGGGCTCTTTCCTGCCCCGAAGGCGGAAGAGGTCACTAGACCACCAGGGCAATAGTAAGTAAGGGGAGGGGAGGCTAGCAATCTGCCCATTTGTCTGGATTTCTGGACAAACAGGCAGGCTGGTGGGCGGGCCGTCCTGACGGGATAGAGTGGAGCTTTTCAGGGGCTTTGACGTTAAATTTCCAGAGCTTTTCAGAAATTTTAGAACAAGGCCAGTGATGGGCAGTCTTCTATGGTCTATGCCCTGAAAATGGCAAGGATGAATCAAGACCAGGTATACATATTTATTTATTTATTTGTTACATTTGTACCCCACATTTATACATCAGCCTGGGTGCTGTATTTTGGGCAGTTTGGAGTGTTTTTTTTGAGTTGTTCTTTGCATCCCGCATAGATTCCATTGCAATAATCTACATGACTTAGGACCATTGATTGTATTAAGTTTCGAAAAGTTTCCCTTGGGAAGAAAGGTTTTAATCGTTTGGGTTTCCACATTGAATAGAACATTTTCTTTATTACAGAGTTTACTTGGCTCTCGAGAGTGAGGTTGCGATCGAGTGTGACGCCGAGTATTTTTAAGCTGCCTGAGATAGGGAGGGTGTGTCCTGGGGTGTTTATGGTTGCGGGTTTGTATTGGTTATGTTGAGAGGAGAGGATGAGGCAGTGTGTTTTTTCAGTGTTCAATTTCAGTTGGAATGAGTTTGCCCTAGAGTCCATGATGTTCAGGCCAGCGTTGATTTCATTGGTTATTTCTGTCAAGTCCTGTCTAAAGGGGATGTAGATTGTAACATCATGTGCGTAGATGAATGGGTTGAGGCCTCGATTGGGTAAGGACTTTGACAGTGGGAATCATCATCATATTGAAGAGTATTGGTGATAAAGGTGATTATTCCGCAGCTGCTTTCCACATATGAAATATCACATACTATATGTAATGAGTTTATCTTGTTAAGCAGACTGAATGGACTGTACAGTTCTTTATCTGCCGTCATCTACTATGTTATTATGAATATCATAATTTATGCACGTTCTAGCACTCACCTCGGCATGAACATTTAAACTGATATAGGACTGCTGCTAGTGGCTGCCCCTTATATTTAAGCACATTTTTGGCCACTTGCATTAGCATTTTTAAAAGAAAATAGATGGCTTGAAATAGGTAAGCCAAACCACCACAAGGGTGGAGGTACACAAATTCCTACGAAAAGTAGAATCTGAGGAAAGGGGGAATAGGAGGAGTAGGCTCTTGAACAACACTAGTAGGCGACGTAGATTAGGAACAATCTCTTTATTTAAATATACACTCGACTCTGAGTCGAGTGTATATTTAAATAAAGAGATTGTTCCTAATCTACGTCGCCTACTAGTGTTGTTCAAGAGCCTACTCCTCCCACTCCCCCTTTCCTCGGCTTGAAATAGGTGCCATAAGCAACACCTTTAGGGGTACTTTGTTCTAGAATTATCCTAACTTTGTTTACTTCTATAGATATTATAATGATGGATATCTAAATGAATGGAAATGTTATAATATGATAGTTGATAGTGGAGAAACTGGACTGAAATAATATTGCTTTGAATTTTGGATTATTAGCTACAGCCACGTATAATAAGGATGGGCAATGAAAAAGTTTTCATTTCATTTCATTTCTCGTGCATTTTCAGAATTGTTCAGTTTGTTTTGTTTTGAGTAGTCTTCATTTTAGTTTTAGGGCAATGTCATAAGAGAGCACCCTCTTTGCTAATAGTGCACACTAGTATCGGCAAGTGAAAAAACACAAAATGAATGGAGTTTTTTCCTGCTTGTTTTCATTTGTTAACAACATGCAATGACATGGGATATGTTGTTGACATTTCTTATGTCAGTAGTTCTCAACCTAGTGCTCAGGATACACCTAGCCAGTCAGGTTTTCAAGATACTCACAATGAAAATAGAAGAAAGAGATTTGTATACAATGGAGGTAGTGCATACAAATTTATCGCATACATATTAATTACCTCTGATATTCAAAAACATCTCCTGCTAAGATGTCGACGCTCCCTTTGACCCCAATGTTACATTTGACCTTTTCACTAATCCATTATACTCAATCCCTCAATCCCTGATCTTCTTCCTTCCATCCTTTACCATTTCCCTCCCATTCTTCTTCCCTTTCACCTATCATAACCTTGTCTACTTTCCCTATTCTAAATCATATATTCCAGGACACTGTTGCCACAGTTCATTATATTCTTTTCGCATGTCCTTGTAACACTTTTCATAATGTAAGTAGTTATGATCATCACAATTTATAATACTCTTCCTACATTTCCTTGTTTTACTGTATTCTTTACCATGTAAGATGCTTTCTTTTACTTTGTAAGCCGCACTGGACCTGCTGTATGTGGGAAAGAGCGGGATACAAATGTAATAAATAAATAAATAAATTTAACAAGTCAATATCAGCACCTGGCCGGTTAAATTCCTCATAACTGACTATCCATGAATTTTCAGCTGTACATGGCTGGCCACGACCTGCTAAAAATTCACACTTGGCGGCTAGCAGATAGCCAGTTATTTTACGCGATATAACTGGCCAGCCACTGATTTTCAGCAAATGTATGGCAGCCATATTTGGCTGTGTGAACACCGGACCTATCTTTGGCTGGTTCAAACTTAACCTGCCAGTGTTGAATATTGGCTTGTCCAGTTATGTTTGAACCAGTCAAAAATAAACTGGATATTCAATGTCAGTCATTGGAAATGACCTGGTATTGAATATCCGGGCTCAGTGCCGACCGTGGACGTTAGCCAGGCTAACTCCCATGGTCTGAATATTGGGCCCATTGTGGATATCCTGAAAACCCGACTGGTTGGGTGTATCCCATGGACTGGGTTGAGAGAGAACCTGCTGAGGAGAGGAAAACTTCACTTGTGTACCTTACCTGCTGGAAACTGCATTCAAACGGGGTTGAATAGGTAATTTCATTGTCTTTTTTTTTGTTAAATTACTCTACTTATTTAGCAAAGTAGGTTTAGACAATAGTGTAGCCTTTTAAGTCTCTGTTAGGGTGTTATATAAATAGTGTTTTAGAGTCTAGTTTAATATTTTAGGTTGCATTTTAGGAAGAAGAGTTATGGAGGGGCATTTTCAATATGATGTCTAGGTCGGACTTTGGTTGTTTCGCGCTAAGGGCTAGATTCTATATATGCTGCCTGAATATTCTGTGTGGAAAAAAAACATGCCTAGACATATTCTCAAAAGTATGCCTAAAATTTTACAGAATAGGCTTAAATTTCTTTGCGGTATACAGAATACGCCAAGCACCTCTCCATGTGGCCAAATTTAATTGCAGCCATTTATGCCATGTTTTATTTGGCCTAAATCCCAAAGCCTAAATTAGGCACAGAGTGGGTGTATTCTATAACAATGCGCATAGATTTTAAAAATGCCCACACCCCCCCCCCCTTTTCAACTATGCAACTTAGAATTTATGCACACCATTTTACAGAATACACTTATCGAGTTCTGCGCATAAATCTTAATCAATGCCAATGAGCACTGATAACTGCTTGTTAACATCCAATTGACAGCACTAATTAGTTAGTTAATCAATCAAGTTACGCACATTTTTATAGAATATGCTTCAATTTCCAAACGGAAATTAAAGTGTGATATATAGCATCCAGCAGTCAACGTCCCAAATCCGAATAGAAACCATGACCATTTCTGAAACCGCAAAATGTCTATTTCTTTTGAAAATACTGTTTGTAACAAGGTTTTGTGCACTGTGCATTTATTTTTTCAGGCCATTTTTGAAAAAAAAATGTACAAGTGAAAAATGTAGAAAATCAAGCCATTTGGATGTAGTAGTGACTCATTTTTTTGGAAAACCAGCATGTTTTTTTTCTGACTTGCAATGTACAGTGCTGGAACAGCTAAAAATAACAGAACGTAGAGGCGATGTGCGACGGGTGCTTTGCCAGCATGAACAGAAATGGTTATTTTCTTTACGAACAGTGATGCCTCAAGGTTTAAACGTAGCAATTGAGTGGAAAGCTTTTTTATGATAGCTGGCGGATCTTACGTCATGACGTCATAATTTTACTTGTAATCTGGGGTTTAAATCTCAGCGTCCTGGAAAAGTCATTCGCTATTTTGTTAAGTGCCGTTAGCTGAAAATGTTTATTTAGAGGTTGCAAAAAACTTATTTTGTTATCTTGAACAGTGTGAAACATAATACATTAATGTTTTCCCCTGAAGCAGCCTGAAGAGGAGAAACAGGGAACCACTGTCGGGATTTGGAATTTAAAAAAAAGCGACAAGATTGTGAGATGCTAAGATAAAGAGAGACTGTGAGATTCAAGATAAGTACTGCATGTATATTGTTGGCAACATTTTTCAAAACTTTTGTTCAGCTTATTCCGTATCTATGAAAGGTTTTAGTCATTTTTTGATAATATTTGAACACATATGAAAGTGGAGGGTTTTTTAATGACATGATTATTAAAAGGCTCCTACATTTATGAAGGTTTATCCTTACAAGTAGGTGTGACTCTTATTTTGATTGAAGTCTTTTTTCTCCACTTATATTTATAATTATATGATGGAAGCATATGAAAGTCCTTAAGATATAGAATATACTTAGGTAGAAATTTGATTTTGATTCATGATTTCAATTACCCCAGTATTGACTGGATAAATGTTACGTCAGAGAGTGCCAGGGAGATAAAATTTCTAATAAGCAACTGCTTCTTGGAGCAACTGGTCCAGGAATCAACAAAAGGGGAGCTATTTTTGATCTGATCCTTGGTGGCTTGCAGGGCATAGAGTGAGAGGTGGCAGTGTTGGGTCCCCTGGAAAACAGTGATCATAACATGATCAAGTTTGAGCTACTAGAATGAATCCACAAGGGAAATCTTCTGTAGCTATATTTAATTTTCAAAAGGGCGACTAAAATAAAATTAGGAAAATAGTTAAAAAGAAGTTAAAAGGATCAGCTGCAAATGTTAGGACAGTAAATCAGGTAAGGACATTACTCAAAAATACCATCTTGGAAGCCCAGACCAGATGCATTCCACATATTTGCAAAGGTGGAAAGAAGAGAAAACGACAGCCAGGATGGTTAAAAGGTGAAGTGAAAGAGGCTATTAGAGCCAAAAGAATGTCCTTCAAAGAATGGAAAAAGGACTCGAAGAAATTAAGAAGCAACATAAGCATTGGCAAGTCAGATGCAAAAAATTAATAAAGAAGTCTAAAAGAGAATATGAAGAGAAACTTGCTGCATAGGCTAAAACTCACAGTAACAACTTTTTCAGGTACCTCAGAAGCAGAAAATCTGTGAAGGAGTCTGTGGGACCATTAGATCATGAAGGAGCAAAAAGGGCACTCAGGTAGGACAAGGCCATAGCAGAGAAACTGAATGAATGTGTTGCTTCAATCTTTACAGAAGAAGATGTAAGAGATCTGCCTATACTGGAAATGATTTTCAAGAGTGATGATTTGGAGGGACTAAAAGAAATCTCAGTGAACCTGGAAGATGTACTGAGTCAAATCGACAGACTAGAGAGTAGTAAATTACCTGGACTGGATGGCATACATCCTAGGGTACTCAAAGAACTCAAGCATGAAATTACTACTCTTCTATTAGTAATATGTAACCTGTCATTAAAATCATCCATAGTACGTTAAGATTAGAGAGTGGCCAATGTGATGCCAATTTTAAAAAGGGTTCCAGGGGTGATCCGGGAAATTACAAACCGGTAAACCTGACGTCAGTGTCGGGAAAAATAGTTGAAATAATTATAAAGAATAATATTATGGAACATGTAGGCAAACATGGTTTAAAGGGCCAGACTCAGCATGGGTTCAGCCAAGGGAAGTCTTGCCTCATCAATTTGCTTCATTTCTTTGAAGGCGTAAATAAACATGTGGATAAACATGAGCCAGTTGATGTAGTGTATCTAGATTTTCAGAAAACTTCTGATAAGAACATAAAAACATAAGTATTGCCATACTGGGACAGACCGAAGGTCCATCAAGCCCAGCATCCTGTTTCCAACAGTGGCCAATCCAGGTTACAAGTACCTGGCAAGATCCCAGAACAGTAAAACAGATTTTATGCTGCTTATCCTAGAAATAAGCAGTGTATTTTCCCCAAGTCCACTTTAATAATGGCATATGGACTTTTCTTTTAGGAAGCTATCCAAACCTTTTTTAAACCCCGCTAAACTAACTGCTTTTACTACATTCTCTGGTAACGAATTCCAGAGTTTAATGTTGAGTGAAGAACTATTTTCTCCGATTCATTTTAAATTTAGTACTTTGTAGCTTCATTGCTTGCCCCCTAGTCCTAGTATTTTTTGGAATGAGTAAACAAGCAATTCACATCTATCTGTTCCATTCCACTCATTATTTTATGGACCTTGATTAAGTTCCTCATGACAGACTCCTGAGAAAATTAAAAAATCTTGAGATAGGAGGCAATGTTCTGGTGTGGATTAGGAATTGGTTATTGGATAGAAAATAGAGGGTAGGGTTAAATGGTCATTTCTCTCAATAGAGGAAGGTGAACAGTGGAGTGCCAGAGGGATCAGTACAGGGACTGGTGCTATTTAACATATTTATAAATGATATGGAAATCGGAACGATGAGTGAAGTGATTAAATTTGCAGATGACACAAAACTATTCAAGGTTGTTATAACATGTGCAAACTGTGAAATATTGCAGGAAGACCTTAGGAAATTGGAAGACTGGGCATCCAAATGGCAAATGAAATTTAATATGGCAAATGCAAGGTGATGCACATTGGAAAGAATAATCCAAATTATAGTTACCTGATGCTGGGGCCCACCTTGTGGGTCAGCTACGAAGAAAAAGATATAGGTGTCATTGTAGATAATACACTGAAATGTTTTGCTCTCTGTGCAGCAGCAGCCAAAAAAGCAAACAGGATGCTAGGAATTATTAAGAAAGGGATGGTGAATAAGATCAAAAATATTATCATGCCTCTGTATCAATCCATGGTAAGACCACACCTGGAGTACTGCGTTCAGTTCTGGTCGCCATATCTCAAAATAGATATTGCAGAATTAGAAAAGGTTCAAAGAAGAGCGACCAAAGTGATAAAGGGGATGGAACTCTTCTCATATGAGGAAAGGCTAAAGAGGTTAGAGCTCTTCAGCCTGGAAAAGAAATGGAGAGGGGAGAAATAATTGAGGTCTAGAAAATCCTGAGTGGTATAGAACAGGTAGAAGTGAATCAATTTTTCACTCATTTCAAAAGTCCAAAACTAGGGACACTCAAGGAAGCTATATGGAAATACTTTTAAAATAAATTGGAGAAAATATTTGTTTTTCACTCAATGAATAGTTAAGCTCTGGAACTCTTTGCCAGAGGATACAGTAACAGAAGTGAAGCAGCAGGAGCGAGTGAAGAGTCAGAGGGAGCTCAAAGGTTGGATGTAGTATGCAGATTCCAGGAAGCCCCTGACAAACCGCGCTGATCCACTCTAATTGGACAAGTACATTGTGGTGTAAGAAGGAGCAGAAGGAGTTTCCTTTGTGGGAGTTGTTCACCTTTTTGTGCTATCAAACATACTTCTTTGAACAAACTAACGGAATATATGAACTACATAAGGACATAAGCGTATGAACTTAAGCTTATGGGAAACATATGATATTCCATACTATGCTGTTGTATAACCAGCATTAAAAGTGTGTTAATGTGTATTCTTAAAAGGGTATGTAATTGAATGAGTGGAGGAGTGAAAGGTTTGGATGAGTGAGTTCCGGAACCTGCATAGGTGATTTTTGTATGGTATATGATTATCCACAATAAAGTGAATGAAATATTGTAAAGGAAGTATGTTTTTGTGGTAAGCAGTTTTAAAAAGTTTGGACAAGTTCCTGGAGGAAAGGTCCATAGTTGGCTTTTGAGACAGACATGGGAAAGCAACTGCTTGCCCCCTGGGATTGGTAGCATGGAATGATGCCATGATTTGGGTTTCTGCCAGGTACTTGTGACCTCTCTTGACTACTGTTGGAAACAGGATACTGGGCTAGATAAACCATTGCTCTGACCCAGTATAGCTACCCTTATGTTCTAATATTTTTACAATTGGTTAAATGAAGTAGTAAATAACCTCTCATTCTGGGACTCGCATTTCTTGTTGATAACTCAATCAAGTTTAGCATGTATTCAGGAGACATGCCGACCAGTATTTTGAAAATAAAAGTGCTAGTTTTGAAAAATAACCTGGCTTTAGTAGGGAGCCAGTGTAACATTACAAGCAGTATTGTTACTCTTTCATATTTTGATTTTTTAAATATCAATCTTGCTGCTGTGTTTTGAGAAATCTGCAGCAATTTTAATAGGATGCTGGGCTTGATGGACCTTTGGTCTGTCCCAGTATGGTAATATTTACATAAGTTTTGAAACTTTTTTATATGACTGCTGAAACTTGATTTTCAAAAGACATATATTTATCAAAAATGATAGCTAAGATTTTTAATTGTGTTTCAATTAGGAACATTTGTTGATATTGGTAAGAGGTGGGATTATGCAAACTGGACATACCCAGGAATTTGGTTTTATCTGTATTTAGTTTAAGCTTAAATATTGTAGCCCAATTTTCCATGAGGTCCACAACATTTTTAACCTTGTCCAGTATCTCTGAGATGTAATTTCAAAATATATAATGACATCATCAGCATATATGAATGAATTAAACCCCATTTTGTCCAGTTTCTTCCCAAGTAGAGCCATCATAACATTAAATAATATAGGTGATATTAGAGAACCTTCAGGCACTCCGCATTCTGAGATCCAAGAAGTTGAAAACTGGTTAGACATCTTAACATGGTAAGATCTGTTTTTTTTTTTTTTTTAAAGAAGCCATTAAACCAGGTAGCTACTGCACCACTGATTCCCATGTTGTGAAGATTCATTAGTGTTGTATGGTATACTAAATTGAAAGTACTTGACATATCAAATTGTAGTAGAAGGATTTTTTGACCCTGGCATATTAATCTTCTGAATCTTATCAAGGTAGTTATGACTGTCTCAATGCTATCTAATGATCTGAAACCTGATTGGGAGCCATGAAGGACTGAGAAATGGGTCAAATAATCCATTAATTGTTGGGTTACTAAGCCCTCCATAGTTTTGGTGAATAATGGGATTGAAGTCACTGGTCTATGATTTGAGACTTCACTGATCTTGCCTGTGGTGTTTTTAGAAATTGGGGTCAATATAATGTTACCTTTATCAGAAGGGAAGTGACCATTCAAAAGCTTATATTTTATATGTTCAGTAAAATATCCACTGATTCACCAATATCCACATTTTATTCACTCTTCAAGAAAATGTATCAGATTGGTGAGGTAAGATGTTCCTTGGCTAAATCCACGTTGGCTTTGTCCCACTAATCCATATTTATGTATATGCTCTGTAATTTTGTTCTTTATAATATAGTCTCTACCATTTAGCCCAGCACCGATGTCAGACTCACTGGTCTATAATTCTCTGAAACCCTTTTCAAAAATGTGCATTACATTGGCCACCCTCCAATCTTTACTTGATACAAACCCCCTTTTACTAAGGTGCGCTCACATTTTTAGCATGCCGTAAAATTGGGTGCACGCTAAAGGTTAGAGACACCCATAGGAATGCATTGATGTCTCTAACGTTTAGCTTGTGCCCAATTTTAGAGCGCGCTAAAACTTGAGAATGCCTTAGTAAAATGCCCCCATAGTGAAAATAGAAGGTTTGATGCTTCTAGCTTTTCTATTTTCCTCCATGTGTGGAAAGATGATTAAATCAGAACCGCTAGGATAGGTAGTAATGGGAGCCACATGGCCACGGCAGTGCTCTGGCTCAACCCTACACCAGTCTGGAGTAGGAGTCCATAAAGTCGGGTGGAAAGATTCCCAGACGTGAATGGGTATTTGTGAGTAGATAAGAGAATATTAACAGAGCATGATTTTCCTGCTCACAACAATTGCTTTCCTTGCTGAACATCTCCTGAATATTTGCTTTTACAATGGGTGGTGACACTATAGTCACCCTCCAGAAGCCAACAGGAATTATGCCCTTTGTGTTTGTTCTCTGTCGCTAAACCAAAATCCCCATTATTCTTAAGGAGAGAAATATAGAACAGAGTGCGAGGACAGATTTACAGGACCAGAAAGGCAATAAAAAGCCATACGGATGTGGGTTTATGTTATTTATTTAAGATTCATGATATTTTGGCACTTTGGGAATTTCTCTTCTAGCTGCCCTGGATTTATGTTAAAAGAAACCTCTCTGCCAGAAATATATATTTGCTTCAAAGATATGCATGTGCATTGATACTGTAAAATATAATTCCTGAACTCATTGGGTACAAACTCTGGGGTCCTTTTACAAAGGTGCGTGTCTACGTGCGCCGAACACGTGCCAAAGTGGAGTTACCACCTGACTACTACGTAGCTCTCGTGGTAATTTTTTTTTTTTGGCACATGTCCGATACGCTCATCTGAAAAATATTTTTTATTTTCGGACGCACCTAATGGATGCACACCAAGAGGGGCATAATCAAACAGGAGCGCCCATCTATATGGGCGCCCATCTCTAATGACGGCCCGTAAACCGGTGTACCCGACCGTATTATCGAAACAAGATGGGCGGCCATCTTTCGTTTCAATAATACGGTCGGGGCCGACCAAATCGCAACATTTGGGCCACCCTTAGAGATGGCCGCCATTGGTTTTCACCAATAATGGAAACTAATGGCGGCCATCTCAAAACCGGCCAAATCCAAGCTATTTGGTCGTGAGAGGAGCCAGCATTTGTAGTGCACTGGTCCCCCTCACATGCCTGGACACCAACCGGGCACCCTAGGGGGGACTGCAGTGGACTTCACAAATTGATCTCAAGTGCATAGCTCCCTTACCTTGTGTGCTGAGCCCCCCAAAACACCCCCAAAACCCACTACCCACAACTGTACAACACTACCATAGCCCTTAAAGGGTAATGGTGGCACCTAGATGTGGGTACATTGGGTTTCAGGTGGGTTTTGGAGGGCTCCCATTTACCACCACAAGTGTAACAGGTAGGGGGGGATGGGCATGGTTCCGCCTGCCTGAAGTGCACTGCAGTACCCACTAAAAACTGCTCCAGGGACCCGCATAGTGCTGTGATGGAGCTGGGTATGACATTTGAGGCTGGCATAGAGGCTGGCAAAAAAATGTTTTTTAATTTTTTTTGGGTGGGAGGGGGTTGGTGACCACTGGGGGAGTAAGGGGAGGTGATCCCCGATTTTCTCCGGTGGTCATCTGGTCAGTTCGGGCAACTTTTCAAGGCTTGTTTGTGAACAAAAAGGGACCAAGTAAAGTCAGCTAAATACTAGTCAGGGCCGGCCTTCTTTTTTCCATTATCGGCCGAGGATGACCATCTGTTAACCTTGCCCCCGCCCCGCCTTCGGTACACTGCCGACACGCCCCCTTGAACTTTGGCCAGCCCTGCAATGGAAAGCAGTTGAAGCCGGCCAAAATCGGCTTTCGATTAAACCGATTTGGCCGGCCTTAGGAGTAGGCTGGCCATCTCCCGATTTGTGTCGGAAGATGGCCGCCCTTCTCCTTCGAAAATAAGCTGGCAAGTGGTATTTGGCGCACATAGGTCATTACCGCTCAGTTACCGCATGAGTCTTTACTGCTAGGTCAATGGCTGGCGGTAAGGACTCAGACCCAAAATGGATGCACGGCACATTTTGCCGCACGTCCATATTCGGCAAAAATGTTAAAAAGGCCTTTTTTACAGGCACACTAAAAAATGGATAGGTGCGCGCCTAAAACCCGCAAGCCATTTTCAGCACGTCTTTGTAAAAGGACCCCTCTTTCGGGCCCTTTTACTAAGCCGCGGTAAGTACTAACACGTGTTTACAGCAGGTTAAAAACCACTATCACGGAACGCGCTCAGGCATCCTGCAGTAGTTTTGGCATCTGCACCTGCTTCCCACCTGCTAAAAAGTAGTTTTATAAAAATTAGCATAGAGAGCATGTTTGTGGGCGGAGAGTAACACAGCTACATTGCCACACGTCAACCGATTAACATGTGATTAGTGTGGGAGCACTTACCACCTAGAAAATAGGTGTCAGTAAGCGCTCCCGTGTGAATGGCTATGCACTAATGGGGAAATTAGCTCATGGCCATTAATTGAGAACCTGGGAAATGTGGCCATTTGACAGCCATGCTAAAGGTGGCCTCAGCACGTGGGAAAGCATTGCGCTAGTAATAGCACTGCCATTTGGTAGTGCAGCTTAGTAAAATGGCCTCTTTATTTTTAATAGTAGGCTTAAAAATAAATTGCACGTTTTAAAATAAAGCATTTATGAATGTATTTTGAGATAGCACCCTTCCCCTACAGACACACATATACTCTCATACACACATTGCTTGATCCAGTGCTGTTTACTGGGTTTTAAAAGTATTATTTACCTTTCTTCCTAAGAATGTTTCTGGATATTCACAAATTACAGAGAAAACACTCAATTACAATGTAATCTGAGCTATGAAATTTGTATTAAGTTCAAGAGTAGTTAAAGCCACAAGCATTATTTTTATTAAAGAAAAGAGTTTGCAAGTAGTGTAACCCTTTTTTTAAGCTCCAGAGCACAAATAGCTGTGTAACATCTTCTGCTTTTAAATTGTTCCACCTAAATTAAGCCAGTCAGGATGCTTTAAGCATGCAACAATGGACCTCTTTATTTTATTGTTTTGACACGGAACCAATTCCATTCCTCTGGCTGCTCCATAGAACAGCGCTGCTTAAGTACATTTCTGCTCCATTTACCGGCAAAATGAGATTATACAAACACAACAATTTATCTAATGGAAGATGAAAAATGACCCCACAGGAAAAAAAAAATCCCAATTAACAATGGCTTCTGTTTCACTTGAAGCACTTTGTAGGTTTGCAGTCTTCATGTTGGCTACCAGGAAAATATAATAAGCATTTATAAGTCTTGTGAAGTACTATAAAACAGCACTTCTCATCCTAGCCCTGAGGGCATATCCAGCCAGTTGGGTTTTCAGGACATTCACAATTTATATGAATGGAATAGATTTACATACCAAGGAGGCAGTGCATGCAAATTTATCTCATGTATATTCATTATGCATATCCTGAAAATCAGATTGGCTCAGTGTGCCCCGTGGTCTGAATTGAGAATCACTGCTATGAAGAGGACTGCAATTTTTTCATGAACCTAAAAATAAAAATATACAGGCCACTATTCAAAATCACTTATGCGGTTAGCTTTTGGTGCCAACCACATAAATGTTTCATAAAAATATTTCTGTCATGCTGTATGTTTAAACTTTGGACATGTGATATGCATGTAATGACAATTTTCCTGCGTCTCAGTATTCCGGGGTCCTTTTACTAAGCTGTGGTAAGCATTAATGTTTGCTTACCGCAGGTTAAAAAGCACAACCGCATGGCGTGTTCAGGCTTCCTGCAGTAATTTGGGGATTGGTGTGTGCTTCCCATGCGCTAAAAATAGAATTGATTTTTTTAGCACTGTGGCTGTGTCTGGGGCAGAGAGTAGGTGTGTTCTGTGCTAATCAGTGTAGTTACATCACCACGTGCTAACCAATTAGCACATGGTTAGCATGTGAGCTCTTACCACCTACAAAATAGGTGGTGTAATGGCTTTGGCACGAGTGGCCAAGTGCTAATGGGGAAATTAGTGTGTGGCTATTAATAGGAAAAATGGCCTCAGCACATGAGAAAGACCCCCATTGGGGATAGCGCTGGCCATTGTTTAGCACAGCTTAGTAAAAGGGTCCCTCTCTGTGTATTTAATGGAGCATATTTTGTAGGTGGGTATTTACATTGGCAGAGTTTGGGCGGACCATGGTCAAAGTGCACATTTACATGCATAGATTATAAAATACTATAATACTATACCATCTTCATCTCTATCACCTCCACCGAGATGCTGTTCCGTGTATTCAGTCCCTTGTTCTCTACAGAAATATTTCCTTTAGGAGGAAGTGATGTCAGCTCAGGCAATGGAGGTAATATCGAAGAGGTCTGGGAGGACCAGAGGTTAGACACCCTAACTAGTGAGAATCGCTCATCTGAGCACAGCAGCAACATCCTCACTAAAACTACAAAGTGAAAATGACAGCACAGATGTGCTTAGAATGCTTTAAACAGCTATATGTAGTCATGAAGGCAAGAGGCAGTGAGGAGGAAGCACATGGCACAGCTGTGGCAATGTGGGCTGAGGCTACTGGATATAATTTGGATGGAGAGAAAGCAACTTGGAGGCTCAGGGTGAGAAGATAATCACTAAAGTTGAGGATGAGGAGCTGAATAGCACAACAAAAACAGCACATTAGCTTGGTGAAGTTGGAGACAGAGGAAGCGTTGGCAGAGATAGAGGGGAAGACTGAGGAGCTGGAGTGCCAAGAAGAAGAACAGGCAAATGATTTGCAAGAACACCAGAAACAAACTGAGGCGATGCAGATAGTGATTAACAAATGGAATGAAAGAGTGGAGGACCTTGAAAACAGGTCCTGCCACAACAAGATAAGAATTTGGGGGTACTGGAGGAAATGGACTATGCAAACATGATTGTAACGCAACAGATATGTGAGAAAATCTTGGTGAATGGTGCAGGAGAAGCAGAGCAAGCTAACATAAAGATAGAGTTCATTGGAGCCTGGGCATTCAGCATATTTATGTTTATTCTGATTTGCTCTACTGTCGTTCCTTGCATAATGCCAAAATGGTTTACAACTACACTAATTGGAAGAGGAAAGGAGCTCCAAATACCTCGACAGGAAAGAAAAGCTATCTTGAAATAGAAGCAGACACAGTAGTAAACAGAGAAAAAGGAAAGAAGAGGGGAGATAAAGCAGGTATGTTGTGTATGTAACCCCGGGTTGAGTAGCTGCCTAGGTAGCTGCCTAGTGTATGCCCTGTTGAGTGGGAACTGTTACACAAACAAATTTATTGATTGTTGGGACCCAGGCCAGGTCCAGATTACTCAGAGGTGCGCTGAAAAATGGCTTGTGGTAGTGTAGGCGCGGGTTTTGGGCGCACGCCGATCCATTTTTCAGCGCGCCTGTAAAAAAGGCCTTTTTAAAATTTTTGATGAAAATGGATGTGCGGTAAAATCAAAATTGGTGCTCATCCATTTTGGGTCTGAGACCAGCCATTGACCTAGTGATAAAAGTCTCACGCAGTAACTGGGCGGTAATGACCTATGCGCATCAAATGCCACTTGGCACACGTCCAATAATAAAAATTATTTTTTGGACACATGTATTGGACACGCTCCAAAAATGAAATTACCGCAAGAGCCACGCAGTGTCTGGGCAGTAAATCCATTTTGGCGCACATTGGGTGCGCATGCACACTTACGCGGCTTAGTAAAAGGGCCCCTAGGTAAACTCCAAGAATGTTGTTCCAAACCAATGAATTTTACTTAATGAATCAAGTCAATAGTATAACGGGTAAGCAAGCACAAATGCGGCTGAGGCATATAGCAACAACTTGAAACACTATTCAACATATGTACACAGATTATCAGCTAGGCAGTGGCGTAGCTAGGGTAGCTGACACCCGGGGCCGGCCATTTTTTAACCCCCCCCCCCCCCCCCCGAAATCCAGTACTAGGCATACCGAGAATACAAAACACTCAGGACCTATAGAGCTATTCTACCATACCATAAGCAGTAATTTGTACGAGTCACACCAGGAAAAGGAAAGCATCTTAAACACTACAGTGAGCACTAGAACATCAATTCACCTATTGTAAAACGAAAACAGACAGATTAGTACAGATCGTCGATCCTGCACAGTCAATGCCAACCGAAAGCCATGTCTTTTTCACAAATAGATACACCCTAATCCACTATAGAATAAGTAATCATAAACTTTCTATTTAGACAAAAATTAAACTGAACCCCCAAGATGCCAGACTCTGCATACAATGCAACACCACAGAAACAGAAAATGTCCTCTAGTACTGTGCAAAATATAAAGACAGCAGATGTAAATTTGAAAAAACTAACAAATACCAATCACCACTTTACAAATTAACAAATAGAAATAAAACAAATAATATCATTTTATTGGACTAATACATTTAGCTTTCAGAGGCTAAAACCTCCTTCCTCAGGTCAATTCAGTATAGTACTGTTACAGTGTCCTATCCTGACCTGAGGAAGGGGGTTTTGTTCTCCGAAAGTAAAATGTATTAAAATTAGTCCAATAAAAACATTACCTTATTTACATGTTCTATTATAAACATTTATTAACACAGCTACAATACTACTTTATCCTAAAGCAAAAAAATAAAAATATATATTTACAGTTCGTTGTCTCTGGTTTCTGCTTTCCTCATCTTTTCACTGTCTTCCTTCTATCCAGCATCTGTCTTCGCTCTCTCTCTGCCATCCAGTGTCTGCCCTCTCTCTCTGCTCCTTCCATCCACTGTCTGCCCTCTCTCCCTTCCATCCACTTCTGCCCCTTCCATGCACCATCTGCCCCAGTCTGCCATCTCTCTCTCCCCCTTCCATCAACATCTGCCCTCTATCTCTGCCCCTTCCATCCACCATTTGCCCCAGTCTGCCCTCTTTCTCTCTCCCCTTCCACCCACCATCTGCCCTTTCTCTCTGCCCCTTCAATCCGTCTGCCCTCCCTCTCCCATCCGTCCAGGGTCTGCCCTCCCTCCCGTCCCCCCTTCCATCCAGGATCTGTCGTCTCTCTCTCTGCCCCCTCTTTTCAGCCCCCAGTTCCAGTCCCCTTCATCCACCACATGCCTTGCATCCCCCCCTTTCAGCCCCAGACCCATTCTCCCACCTGCCCCAGGCATGGACCCATTTTCCCTCCTGCCCCCATGTCAGACCCCAGTTCCAGCTTCAGACCCCTTCTCACATCTGAGCACTCCCCTCCCCCCTCTGAGCACCCCCACCCTCCCCAATCCCCTTCTCCCCTCTTTGAGCACCCATCTGAGCTCCCCCACCCTCCCTAATCCCCTTTAAGCACCCCTCTGATCTCCGCCACCCCTCCCCAATCCCCTTCTCCCCTCTCTGAGCTCCCCATCCTCCCTAATCCCCTTTAAGCACCCTCTGAGCTCCCCCACCCTTCCCCAATCCCCTTCTCCCCTCTCTGAGCTCCCCCACCCTCCCCAATCCCCTTTAAGCACCCCTCTGAGCTCCCCCACCCTTCCCCAAACCCCTTCTCCCCTCTCTGAGCTCCCCCACCCTCCCTAACCCCCTTTAAGCACCCCTCTGAGCTCCCCCACCCCTCCCCAATCCCCTTCTCCCCTCTCTGAGCTCCCCAGCCTCCCTAATCCCCTTTAAGCACCCTCTGAGCTCCCCCACCCTTCCCCAATCCCCTTCTCCCCTCTCTGAGCTCCCCCACCCTCCCCAATCCCCTTTAAGCACCCCTCTGAGCTCCCCCACCCTTCCCCAATCCCCTTCTCCCCTCTCTGAGCTCCCCCACCCTCCCTAACCCCCTTTAAGCACCCCTCTGAGCTCCCCCACCCCTCCCCAATCCCCTTCTCCCCACCTTGATGCTCTCCCACTCTCTCTAATCCCCATTAAGCACCCCTCTGAGCGCCCCCACCCCTCCCCAATCCCCTTCTCCCCTCTGAGTCCCCCCCCCCGAGATCCGTTCTCCTGCTGCTCCTACCCTGTCCTGCCTTTCACATTTTTTTTTCGAAGCGCCGGAGAGTGGCAGGCAGCGCGCCTCGTGTCTGCCCTGCTAGTAAAGAAGATCTCGCTGACGTCGTCGCCCTTCCACATTGAGTCCCGCCCCCCTCTGAGGCAACTTCCTATTACCACGAGGGCAGGCGAGACTCAGTGTGGGAAGGACGACGACGACGTCAGCGAGATCTTCTTTACTAGCAGGGCAGACGCGAGGTGTGCTGCCTGCCACTCTCCAGCGCTTCGAAAAAAAATGTTAAACGCAGAGCAGCGGGAGCGGAGCACCCCCCCACCCGATGACACCCGGGGCGGACCGCCCCCACCGCCCCGCCCTTGCTATGCCACTGCAGCTAGGTCACTCCTGTTACCAGCAGTGTTTACTCTCCATCTTTAAAGTTCTGTCACTGAGGATGATAGGATTAAACCACAGTTCTTCTTGGCTTCCCTTCTGCTGCCAGATTGGTGTTCTGATTTGATTAACTTACTGTTCTGCAGAGAAACAATGGTGAGTCCCAGGGAGTCTGAGCTCTGGTGTTGTCTCTGGTTAGGACCCAGTTCCAGATGATAGGGATCCTTTCCACGCTCGCAGAGGTGACAATTAATGCTATCCTTCAGCCTGAATCACTGTGTTAGTGGCCAGGGCACCTCAATGTAACTCAAAATGGTATCCAAATTTCTCCTTTAGAAGGGATGAAGAGGGGCCTCCATCCTCATGCATCCAGCACAGGTGAGAAAATTTATGGGTTCTGAGTCCTGTAACTTCAACTCGCTCCTTGAGCCTAAACTATGCCGGTTTGGGTGACACAACATAAAGGCTTTCTACTGCATATCTGGGGTCTACATGGATAAGGCTTGGCTTGAAGACTCTCTCTAGGTGGTAGAAGGGTAGAGGCTCAGCAACTTAAGGGTCGATATTCAGCTGGCAACGCCCAGTGTTTTGCTGACTGCTGCCGGCATTATCCCTGGAAATTCAATGATAGGCCATGTCTGGGCTCTGGCATTGAATTTCCAGGTTTACAGAGCCAGGTAAACCATAGCTGGTTGAGTGCGATATTCAGCACTTAACTGACCAAGTGCTGACTCCGCCCTGGAATGCCCCCATATAGTCAGTTTTGAGTTTGGCACTAACCGGACATTTTCAGTGATACTAACTGGTAAAGTGCTGCTGAGATCGCCACATTATGGCTGAAAACCGAGGCCGGCCATCTCAACCCCGGCGAACTCCGACATTTGGCCGGGCCCAACCATATTAGCGAAGAAAAAGATGGCCGGCCATCTTTTCGAAAATACGGTTGACTCTGCCCGCTTGCGGCGCCGGAGATGGCCGGCCAGCTATTTGGCCGGCGCCTTTCAATTATGCCCCTCCATATGACCATTGGAGAGATAAAGGCATGACCCCCCCTTAATCTCCCAGTTGTCATTGACCCCTTCTCACACCCTAAGAGGTGAAAGTGATAGTACATGCCAGGGTCTATGACAGCTGCAGATATAATGGCCATTCCTCTTAGAGCAGCAAGTAGGTCCCTGGAGTAGCCTAGTGGTCCATGCAGTGGACTGTAGAGAAGAAGACCCAGGCCCATATACCACTCTAACTGATACACTTGTGGTAGAAAGTGTGAGCACCCCAGTAACCACAAAATACCTACAGAACCCACATATAGGTGATACCTGCAGGCATAAGGGCTATTGTAGTGGTGTATAATAGGGTATAGAACATATTTTTTGCTAGTCCTGAAGGGTTCACCATACAATATAAAGGGGTTATGATGTGATGTGTACCTGGGACCTTTTATGTGAAGTTCAGTACAGTACCCCCTAGGCTGCCCCATTGCTCTGCTGGGATGTCTGTTTGGCCAGTCTAGTAAGACTGCTGGCTCTCAGACATCCCAATGGCTTGTTTTTGTATGTTTTCCCTTATACATTTTTTGTTTGAAAACGGACCTTAAAGAAAAATGCACTGAGTACAAAAACATCAAAAATAGGGTGATTTTGAACCAAAAAGGTAGATATTTTCTGGTTTGAAAATAATCATGTTTAGTACTGGAATTTTAGACATTTTTTGCAAAACATCCAAAATCGGATTTGGACGTTATACCCCTCTATGTATCTTTATAGAATACTAGGGATAAAACTGACACAAATGGCCAGACTGAAGTCACAGACATTCATGCCTGCTCAGGCTTAAATGTTAATGTGTAAATGACTCACGTATGTATCTAATGTTATGTTTCTAGATAGTGAGCCCGTCGCTCGTAGTAGAATACTACAATAGACCAATCTCAGGCAAGCAGATCATGTGGCAGGAACTAGGCAGGGTCAACATCTGGAAACAATACTGGGACTAGACTAGGTAAGGTTGAGGCAAGGCACATCAGCTCAGGAATGGGGTGGCCAGAAGCCACTCACACAGAGGCAGAAAGCGCACTCAAGCACAGAAGCTGGCAGCTTCTTAGGAACTCACACACACACAGAAGCTAGAGACTTCAGGAACCCACACACACACATAGAAGCTAGAGACTTCAGGGACCCAAACACACATAGAAGCTAGAGACTTCAGGGACCCACACACACATAGAAGCTAGAGACTTCAGGGACCCAAACACACATAGAAGCTAGAGACTTTAGGAACCCACACACACATAGAAGCTAGAGACTTCAGGAACCCGCACACACATAGAAGCTAGAGACTTCAGGAACCCATGCACACACAGAAGCAAGAAATTTCAGGAATCCATGCACACACAGAAGCAAGAGACTTCTCAGGGACCCACACAGACTCACAGCAGGCCACATGATAGGAACCCACTCACACACAGAAGTGTAGAGCTTTTCAGGAACCCACATAGACACAGCAGGGGCGTAGCCACGGGCGGGCCCGGGTGGGCCTGGGCCCACCCAATTTCGGGTCAGGCCCGCCCAGCAGCAAAGTTCCTGACGGCGATTCCAGTCGCAGGCTCCGCTCGCAGTCGCAGCGATTCCCACACGCTGCCTGCCAGTGCCGGCTGCCGCTCAATCTCCTTGCGCTACTAAGCGCTAACCGGAAGTCTCTCCTCTGCAGGAGAGACTTCTGGGTTAGCGCTTAGTAGCGCAAGGAGATTGTTGAGCGGCAGCCGGCAGGCAGCGTGTGGGAATTGCTGCGACTGCGAGCGGAGCCTGTGAGTAGAATCGCCGTCAGGAACACTGCTGCTGGGCGGGCCTGCAAGGAGGGTGAGATGCTGCAGCTGCACGGGGGGGAGGGATGATGGGGGAAAGATGTCGCATGGGGGAGCGAAGACAGGGGACACAGCAGCTGCACAGGGGGAAGGGAAGATGGAAAGAAAGATGCTGCACAGGGGGGAGGGAAGATGGAAAGAAGAGGCTTGGTTGGTGGGTGAGGGAGATGCACAGGGAAAAAGGGAGAGATGCAGCAAAGGGGTGGAGGGGTGAGGAAGGGAGAAGTCTTGGCTGTGTATGAGATGGAGGGGAGGGACACATGCTGCATACAGAGGGGATAGGTGGGGAGGGGGAGAAATGGTAGGCATAGGGGGGGAGAGGAGGGAGAAATGGTGGGTATAGTGGTGAAGGGAGGGCGGAGCAGAGAAAATTTTGTGCCCACCCACTTTGGGCTCAGGCCCACCCAAAACTGGATGTCTGGCTACGCCACTGAGACACAGAGTAGGCTGCGTGACAGGAACCCACTCACACACAGAAGCTGGCAGCTTCTCAGGAACCCACTCACACACAGAAGCTTGGCGGCTTCTCAGGAACCACTCACATACAGAAGCTAGAGACTTCAGGAACCCATGCACACACAGAAGCAAGAAATTTCAGGAATCCATGCACACACAGAAGCAAGAGACTTCTCAGGGACCCACATAGACTCAGAGCAGGCCACATGATAGGAACCCACTCACACACAGAAGTGTAGAGCTTTTCAGGAACCCACATAGACACAGAGTAGGCTGCGTGACAGGAACCCACTCACACACAGAAGCTGGCGGCTTCTCAGGAACCCACTCACACATAGAAGCCAGAGACTTCAGGAACCCATGCACAAACAGAAGCTAGAGACTTCTCAGGGACCCACATAGACTCAGAGCAGGCCACATGATAGGAACCCACTCACACACAGAAGTGTAGAGCTTTTCAGGAACCCACATAGACACAGAGTAGGCTGCGTGACAGGAACCCACTCACACACAGAAGCTGGCGGCTTCTCAGGAACCCACTCACACATAGAAGCCAGAGACTTCAGGAACCCATGCACAAACAGAAGCTAGAGACTTCTCAGGGAACCACACAGACACAGAGCAGGCTGTTTGACAGGAACCTACTCATAGATAGCAGCTGGAGGTTACAAAAGATCCACCTGCAGTTGAAGGAGAGTCGGAGATGTCTCAGGACCCACAGATCACCAGAGAAGCTTCTAGGGCGGCTACGACACAAAGAGCCAAAGCACAGATCTGGTGGGGTTAAATGTCCCGCCACTGCAGCGTGATCTGGTGTCTGACGTCAATGCGGGTTCGCGCCCATTAGTGAGTCACCTGCAAGGACCCCGCAATGCTCCTGAGGCTGCGGAGATTGGACTTCCCCGTTGACTGACATCACGGGACAAGGCTGGCTCCGGAATGGTAAGATTGACATATAAATTGTGACTCCACCACTGCTGTACTCAACTCTACCCCAGAGAATGCCTATAGGCTGGTTATATTAAAGTACAAGTCTTCTTGGCACAACACATACTTTTACATGTGTAACTCATGGGGTAATTTAGCAAAAGCCTTTTGATGCATGAAAAAAGTTAATACAATTACCTCCTCTTTCCTATACTACAGGCATTAGTATACGTGATGAGGGGCATAATCGAACGGGGACGACCATCTCTAAGGGCGCCCATCTCTAAGGACGTCCCGGCGAAGGGGCGGGGAAACCGATATTATCGAAACAAGATGGGCGTCCATCTTTCATTTCGATAATACGGTCGGGGACGCCCAAATCTCAACATTTAGGTCGAGCTTAGAGATGATCGACCTAAATGTTGAGATGGTCGTTCCCGGTTTTCGGCCATAATGGAAACTGAGGACGCCCATCTCAAAAACGGCCAAATCCAAGCCATTTGGTCGTAAGAGGAGCCAGCATTCGTAGTGCACTGGTCCCCCTTACATGCCAGGACACCAACCGGGCACCCTAGGGGGCACTGCAATGGACTTCACAAATTGCTCCCAGGTGCATAGCTCCCTTACCTTCGGTGCTGAGCCCCCCAACCCCTCCCAAAACCCACTCCCCAGAACTGTACACCACTACCATAGTGCTAAGGGGTGATGGGGGGCACCTACATATGGGTACTGTGGGTTTCGGGTGGGTTTTGAAGGGCTCACATTTACCAGCACAAGTGTAACAGGTAGGGGGGGTACATAACAGAAGAACTTGCACTTATCTTTATATTAAGCACTCATCATTGGCCGAGGTGCCATTTTGAAAGGTTTAGAGCTTCCACTTCAACTTCAGCACAACTTTAAAGTACTCCGTTCCTGGTGAAGCCGTGTTTCTAGGTGAAACGGGTTCCCGTGAACGGACAATGATGAGTGCTTAATTTAAAGCTAAGTGCAAGTTCTTCTGTTATGCTGATTTTGATTTAAGTCGCCTAAGAAAGTGACTGCATAAAAGGGAATGTGAAGGATGACTCATTTTTTATTAGTCATTCAAGGCATGTAATTTTGAACCTGAGTCAAGTGGAGTTTTTTTTACCCAATGACAGTGGCGTAGCCAGACTGCCAATTTTGGGTGGGCCTGAACCCAAAGTGGGTGGGCACAAAATTTTCTCTCTACCCCCCTCCCCCAGCAAAATGTAGTCACACTCAGATACATTTGTCACACAGGGTAAAGTGCTGCTTTTCAGTGCATCAGATTTCAGACAATTTATTTAATAGCCTAACATCCTTTTCAGTGAGCTTTCAGAGGCCAAAACCTCCTGCCTCAGGTCAGTATAATGCTGTTACGGTATCCTCTCCTGACCTAAGGAAGGAAGTATTGGTCTCTGAAACTTTATTAACACCATATTACTTTATCCTAAATTAAAAATACAATTATTTTCTTTACCTTTGTTGTATGGCCATTTACTTTTTCTCATTGTGTTGCTCCCAGTCTCTAGATTCTGCTTTCCTTCGTTTTTGCTTAACTCTTCTGCCAGGGTTTCCTGGCCATTTGTCATTTTTCTCTCCTTTTTCTTTGCTTTCTTCAATATTTTTCTGCCTCTCTCTCTCTCTCTCTCTCTGTCCAGATTTAATTCATTCTTACTATCCATTCTTTAATTTCCTTCATCTACTTATGGCTTTTCATCTTTTTCTCACCCTTGTTCTCCCCATGCCCCTTCCTCTTATTCTCCAGTCTTTCATTACTCTCCTTTTCCATCCAGCAGCTCTCTTCTTTCTCTCCCCATCCTTCCAGTGTCTCCCCTCTCTCTCCCCATCCTTCCAGTAGTCTCCCCTCTTTCTTTCTGCATCCTTCCATCCAGTGTCACCTCTTTCTCCCTACCCTTCCATCCAGCGTCTTCCCTCTTTCTCTCCCCATCCATCCACCCATCTACTCTCTCTCCTGATCCTTCCATCTAATGTCTCTCTCTCCCTCCTTCTAACCAGTGTCTATCTCTCTACCCTTTTCTGTTCAGTGTCCCTTCTCTCTCCACATCCTTCCAGTCTCTCCCCTTTCTCTCTGCATCCTTTCATCCATCTCCCCTCTTTCTCTCCCCATCCTTCCATCCAGTGTCTCTCTCCCTATCCATCCGTTTTCCCTCTTTCTCTGCCATCCTTCCATCCGTTTTCCCTCTTTCTCTGCCATCATTCTGTCTGTTTTCCCTCTTTCTCTCCCCATCCTTCCGTCTGTTTTCAATCTTTCTCTCCCCATCCTTCTGTTTTCCCTCTTTCTCTGCCATCCTTCCATCTGTTTTCCCTCTCTTACATCCTTCCGTCTGTTTTCCCTCTTTCTCTCCCGATCCTTCCGTTTTCCCTCTTTCTCTGCCATCCTTCCATCTGTATTCCCTCTTTCTCTCCCCATCCTTCCGTTTTCCCTCTTTCTCTGCCATCCTCCTATCTGTTTTCCCTCTTTCTCTCCCCATCCTTCTGTTTTCCCTCTTTCTCCCCAGTCCCCATCCTGCCATCCGTTTTCCCTCTTTCTCTCCCCATCCTTCTGTTTTCTCTCTTTCTCCCCAGTCCCCATCCTGCCATCCATTTTTCCTCATTCTCTCCCCATCCTTCCATTTTCCTTCTTTCTCCCCAGTCCCCATCCTGCCATCCGTTTTCCCTCTTTCTCTCCCCATCCTTCCGTTTTCCCTCTTTCTCCCCAGTCCTCATCCTGCCATCCATTTTCCCTCTCCCGATTCAGGCCCACCCGATTCAGGCCCACTAGCCCCAGCTACAAAAAGAAGAAGCGCTCAGCTGATTGAGCTGAGCGCCGCCACCAACGCTAAAGACGAGAAAAAATGTTTAAAAAAAAAAGCGCGGCACCGCAGGCAGCCTCGAAGCATTGGCTGCTGGCTCTGCAGGCTCCTCCCGTCTTTTACGTCACTGCCCATGCTTCGCTCCAGGGGCAGTGACATAAGAGACGGGAGGAGCCTGCAGAGCCAGCAGCTAATGCTTCGAGGCTGCCTACGGTGCCACACCTTTTTTTTTAAAAACATTTTTCTCGTTGTTAACGTTGGCGGCGGCGCTCAGCTCACTCAGCTGAGCGCTTCTTCTTTTTGTAGCGCCGGCCCTGCTGCTCAACAGGAAAAGCAGCAGTGGCCGGCAATGGGAGCAATGGGAGTGGGCGGGCCAGAGCTGAAATTGGGTGGGCCTGGGCCCACCCAGGCCCACCTGTAGCTATGCCCCTGCCCAATGATAGAATCGTTATGTGTGTTATAAATCAATGTGAATAATATATAACCACGGACTAAACCTGAGGTAGTTTACCTACGGTTTCTGAGGGTTTTTTTTCCACTTTTCCAGTTTAGCACTGATTATTTTGCTGCTAGAGCTTCTTTTGGTAGGGGTTGGTGACCACTGTGGGAGTAAGGGGAGGTCATCCCTAATTCCCTCCGGTGGTCATCTGGTCAGTTTGGGCACCTTTTTGAGGCTTGGTTGTGAAAAAAAATGGACCAAGTAAAGTCGACCAAATGCTCATCAGGGACGCCCTTCTTTTTTCCATTATTGGTCGAGGACACCCATCTCTTAAGCACGCCCCAGTCCCGCCTTTTACTACGCCTCCGACACGCCCCCCATGAACTTTGGTTGTCCCCGCGATGGACTTCAGTCGAGGACGCCCAAAATCGGCTTTTGATTATGCCGATTTTGGGCGACCCTGAAAGAAGGACGCCCATCTCCCGATTTGTGTCGGAAGATGGGCGCCCTTCTCTTTCGAAAATGCCCCTGATAGCTTTCCAAATGTTGCTGTTTTTCTCCCCGTTTCCATACAAGCATTACTTACCTGAGGACTTTGTCTAACCATCCAGAGCAATACTAGTTTAAAACCCACTTGTTTCACCTTCCTAGTCTACTTTTGTAGTCCTTATTGTTGATACATTGAACATGCATGGATCATACTTGAACTCAGGAATGATAGAATCATTTGTAATTGTCTAATGTCTAGCGTTCAGGAGGAAAGGGGCAACGACAAGTGTGCTGAATGACATTGACTTGAAGTGAAAGTGTTAGTATCCTTCAGTCAAAGAGGCCCTTGCATATGTTTACTCCAGTTGGTAGAGAAAAAGCTACATTTAACTTATGATCTTGTCTCTTTGCATTACTGCCTAGAAATTCTTCAGGCCTCATTCAGCATTACAAGCATAGCATACTGAACAAGGATATAACTATGCTTAAACTGTAACAGAATCAAAACACATGTCATATAACACAACGCTGACAGTTAAAATGTTCAAGAGATGATATGGTGCCTGTGCCACATGTGTTAACCACTCATCACAAAGGAACAAAAAAAAGAATCTTAACAGCCACATTTGAAATGGATTATCCCATCTTAAAGCTGTAAATGTAATTGTTAGCCAAACATTAATCCACTATTAAATCCTTTTTCACTACAAGCATCCAAAGGACACAGTACCCCTTTTTAAAATTTCTTCTCATAGTGCCTCTCGTGTAGGTCAAATTATTGGGTCTGCTTTACCCACCAGCTGTGGTTCTCTAAATGAGCATATGATATGGGTAATTTGGATGTGGCCTGAAATATGGGTGTAAAAGTAGAAATAACCACTGTTACACCAACTGAGAACTACATGAGCCCCATGAGACTAATTATGCATCACACAATACCTTCCTACATGAGCATTTCCTAGTAGATAGTGTCTTAAGATGAAGAGTGCTATAATCCTGCTGAAACATTCTTACATAGGAAATGTTCAGAAGTTCACAGCAACAGCAGCATTCGTATAGATTTTTTTCCCTGAGTCCTAACAATGCATGGAAATATAGGTTGCTGATTGTAGCAGGTAACTAAAAGTCTATGAGGCTGATTTTTAGACCGTGGTAGTTAGGCTGGCTAACTCTCGCGGTCAGCACTGAGCCCGGATATTCAATGCCAGGCCGTTTCCGGTGACTGGCATTGCCTATCCAGTTTATTTTTGGCCAATTTCAGATAACTGGATAAGTCGATATTCAGGCATAGCTGGTTATCTTGAAACCAGCCAAAGATATTCTACAGTTTCACACAGCCAAATATGGCCACTAAACTGGCTTTAAAAATTGGCAGATAGCTGGTTATATCACATGATATAAATGGCTAGTGGCTAACCAGGAATATTCAACAGATGATGGCTGGTTATCCCCCACTGAATATCAGCGGATAGATGGTTAAGCGCTATTTAACCGGTCAGCAGCTGCTCTGGCCAGTTAATAGCGCTGAATATCAGAGGAACTGATTCTCATTGCCATGACCAGGGGCATAGCCAGACTTTGGCGGGAGGGGGGTCCAGAGCCTGAGGTGAGGGGGCACATTTTAGACCCCCCCCGGTGCCGCCGACCCCCCCGCTGCCGCCACCACCACCACCAACAACTTTGCCCCCCCTGCCGATGACCCTCTCAACCCCCCTCCCACCGTCAACCCTCCCCCACCGCCATCGCCGTCGCCTACCTTTGCTGGCGGGGGACCCCAACCCCCGCCAGTCGAGATCCTCTTCTTCTGGCGCAAGGCTTCGTTTTGTTTCTGTGAGTCTGACGTCCTGCACGTACAGTACATGCAGGACATCAGACTCACAGAAACAGAACGAAGCCTTGCACCGGAAGAAGAGGACCTCGGCTGGCGGGGGTTGGGGTCCCCCGCCAGCAAAGGTACGCGACGGCGACAGCGGCAGTGGGGGAGGGTTGGTGGCAGGAGGGGGGGTCGAGAGGGTCGTTGGTAGGGGGGGTACAGGGCCAAATCTAAGGGGGCCCAGGCCCCCGTGGCCCCACGTAGCTACGCCACTGGCCATGAGCACACACAGAATGAGAGATAATCATGCAGACTCCACTTGCTGGGTTTACAATAGTCTTATAGACATGCTATACGTGCAGATTGTTTTTTCCACCTATATATACAGAATGCGAAAAAAACACAGACAACAACTCCCTACCTATTGCTGTGCGTATGTATTATCATGTTATAACTAATCTTTTAACTTGTGATCATCCAAATAAGGGGCACAGTTATCAACACAAACTACAGTTAAGACATGTTGTTTTACTGTTAACGTCAGTTACTAGTTTCTAGGTCTCACTGCATAAAATGGGACCTGTGCTAAAATCGCATGAGCTAGAGATATAGGCCCAGATGCATCAACCAAACATTAAAAAATAAGAAACGTAAAAGTGCTTAATGATTTTTAAAAAACGAGGAATGCACTACAAAAACACTCCAGAAATGTTCGGATCGGTATTGCAAAGTAGGATGTATTACTGAATCGTTAAACCCATCATTAATCAGCACCTAAAGCATGCGCAGAGCAGCCAAGCGTTATGCTGGCTGCTCTGCGCATGCCACAAAAGCCCAGCTGTCAAAACAAAACAAAAAACCCCACAAACAGGTGTGTTTCAGGAGAGGGCAAAGGCGCTCGTCATGAGCGTCCTGTATGGACGCCTTTGTTGGATTATTTGTAGTAAATAATTAGCAGATTTTAGTACACACAGCTTCAGCTTTAGAAATGTTAATTTCTTTCTTCATCTCTCTCTCATTCACCCCTGAATAATTCACTGCTGAGTCACTTTAAAGTTGAAGTAACAAAACATCTGTTTACTCACAGTTTGTAGTTAGATTATAATCAGACAGGCTTATATATACATATTATTATACATTTGTATTATCAGCTCCTTCCATGTGCTTAGATGGTAATGGATGCTCACACCACCATAGATCCTCTCAGGTTAGGAGAGATCATGAGCTCCATGTGCTCCATGTGCTGCATCTGCTGCATCTAACCCCCACAGGAAGTTGCATAGCTGTGTGACCTCTCTAAGTAATTCACATCAGAGGTCACAGAGTAATCACAGAGAAATAATAGGTGACAGGCAATGCATGTAAAATACAATAAATTCCAACAAACCCCTTCTCATGCATAACTGTCATGCAATTATTTATTCATACAAAGTCCAAGCTTTATACGCAGATTCACAAAATGTTCTCTGGGTAACGGTTTGGTCATGATGTCAGCTGTCATCTCACTGGTGTGACAATAGTGTAGACTGATGACCCCTTCTTTCACCAACTCTCGCACGTTGTGGTATTTCGTTGCGATGTGCTTGGTGCGTGACTGAACCTTGTCATTCTGTGACAGTCGGATGCAGCTCTGATTATCTTCCATTATCTGGATTGGTCTCTGTTCAGCTATTCCGAAATCCAGCAAAAGTTTTTCAATCCACATCAGTTCTCTGCACGCTTCCGATACGGCCACATATTCAGCTTCTGTAGAAGACAAACTCACAATACTTTGTTTATGACTGGCCCATGAAATTTGTACATTTCCATACATAAACACATATCCACTTGTGGATTTATAATCAGAATGATCTCCTGCCCAATCTGAATCACAGTAACATATTAGTTTTGGATTACTATTGGCTGAAATCTTTAATTTACAATCAATGGTACCCTTTAAATACCTTACCATCCTTTTAACTGCAGTCCAATCTGATTTGGTAGGTGAGCTGACCCTTCTGCTCAAAATTCCTACTGCATTTGCTATATCAGCCCTGTATGTGGTCCTCTGTTCTTTGCCAAGAAATTTGTTTCATTTCTCTCTGACTGACTTTGAGAACACATCTCCTCAGAATCATTTATTATGCATTCCTGCCTTAGTTTTGATGTTGCCTGTTCAAAAGATTGCCCTTCAATGGCCTCATTTACAGACCTAAAAACATCAAACTTCTTTGATAGTGAGGTAAAAAGAAATGCTCTTTTCAATGCATCACACATGGGAATTCCTGAAAGTTCTAACTTTTGAAATGAAGACATAAGATACATAATGTGATCATTACATTTACTTTTATCCCTTAATTTGGTTTCATTCAACTCTGCCAGCCAAATTGGTTGCTGCTTTGCATATGTAGTTGCATACATAGTTCTCAGTTTATATAAAATGTCCTTTGGTGTATCTTTTCCCTCCACTAATATGGCTTGTTTCTCTGAGAGAGCTTCCAAAAGCATGCACTTCACATAATAGTTTGCATTGTCCCATTCAGCCATATTTTCAGCTGTTCTGTCTTGGTCTAAGCATATATCTAATCTTTTTGCTCGAAGGAGACATATGAATCTTAGTTCCCACTGCTGATAATTAAACTCATTTAATTTAGGCACCTTGAGAGAATAGAACAATGGTGAATTTCTTCCCTCAGCCATTTTCTTAGCCTTCTGTCTGCTGTGTGGGGGGAGAGAGAGACAGACTGAATCTGCCCCCCCCCCCCGCTGCTCTCCGCTTCCCCCCCCCCCCCACAAAAAATCTCCAATTTTACCAGCCCCAGGCCGGCTCTCTGCTCTTCCTGTGTATTCTCCCACACTAGCTCCGCCTGCTGCCATGCTCCAGTCCCGTGCCCCGCCCCCGCCGCCCCCCCTTTGGTCGTGGCTGCCGCTCCCCCCCTCCAATGATCCCCCCTTTGCCTTACCGGCCCGTGCAGCGCCTCTCACCTCTGCTGCACGGGCAAGAACAGCTGATCGGCGATTCAGAAGGCCTCCTCAGACGTCCCTTCTTTCTTCCTGGGCCCGCCCTCCTCTGACGTAGGTAAAATACGTAGTTTACCTACGTCAGAGAAGGGCGGGCCCAGGAAGAAAGAAGGGACGTCTGAGGAGGCCTTCTGAATCGCCGATCAGCTGTTCTTGCCCGTGCAGCAGGGGTGACAGGCGCTGCACGGGCCGGTAAGTCAAAGGGGGGGGGGGTCGTTGGAGGGGGGGAGCGGCAGCCACGACCAAAGGGGGGGCGGTGGGGGCGGGACACGGGACCGGAGCATGGCAGGAGGCGGAGCTAGTGTGGGAGAATATACAAGAAGAGCGGAGGGCCGGCCCGGGGCTGCTAAAATTGGAGATTTTTCGTGGGGGGAAGCGGAGAGCAGCGGGGGGGGGGGGGGGAAGGCGTCCATACAGAACGCTCATGACGAGCGCCCTTGCCCCCCCCCCCCCCCCCAATCATTTTTTTTCTTTTGTTTCTTTTTTGGTGCTGAGGGAGAGGGGAGCAGCAGCGACCTGGGGCGTCAATAAAGGACGCCCCTGACGCGTTTTCGCCCCCCCCCCCAGTTATTTTTTTTAATGTATTTTGTAAACTTCTAGCAGACAGACAGCCCTAATGAGAGGTACAGACTCTCGTTAGATTTCACGGTGTTTCCTGCGTTAAACGAATCGGAAAAGGTTAGTGCATGTCATTTCAATGGGATTTGTAGAATTGCTCATCTGCATTCAGTTTTCGTTAGCTGCTACTGTCGTCGGAAAATAGGCTTTAGTGCATGGAAAGGATAGGAAATTCTGCCTTAAGGGCTCATTTAACGATGAAAAACATTTAGTGCATCTGGGCCATAGTTATCAATGTGAACTACCGTTAAGGTGTGTTATTTTACCATTAAGGGGGGACGTTATCAAGTTGCATTAGGGCTTTAAATAACACTATTTGCACTTAACATGACTTAAAGTGCACTAATGCAGCTTGACTTGCCCTAACACAGCGGTATTTAAGTCACTGCAGGGTGCATTATAGCCCTAAAATTATAGTAAAATAACCCAAACCAAAATCATTGGGGCACTAAGCCACAGATTTCCAGGGTTCTCCACTGATTCTTACCCCTCAAACAAGACCCCCAATCCGGAGCCCTCGAACAAGATCCCCTGATACACTCCTTTGAAGAAGAGCCCCTGAACAAGACCCCTCCTTTAATCAAGTCCCCCACCCTTGTGGCCCTACCTTAATTCCTAGGAGGGCAATGGGGTTCCCAGGCATGAGCAATTCTCAGTTATTCCTGTCCTTCCAGGGTCTTGTTAGGGGGAAGGCTGGATTGGTGGAGGGTGTTGTTCAGGGGGGGGGTCTCTATTTCAAGGGGGTGCATCAGGGGGGCTTGTTTCAAGAGGCTGGATCAGGAGGAGCTTGTTTGGGGGAAAGTTCATGTTATTCTACTTTGAGGATACACTCTGCTTTGGAAGTTTTCAAATACTGAAGGCAGATGGAGCTAGCCGTCCACAGAGCACTATGGTTTTTCAGTGTTCTCTATCTCCACCTGCTGGTAGGCGGACATAACCCATCAGTTAATGGATTCATCTGCTGTGACTAAAGGAAAGAAAATTACCAAGGTAAGAACCTAATTTTCCCTTCTTTTGTCATCTGCTTACTAATGAAATTTGAGTTGAGGCATATCTCTTACTGTAAGACAGAGAAAGTAGTCTATTTCATAATCTGCCCATATATATAGATAAAGGCAAAACTAAAGGGCATTGCATAAAAGATTAATTGGACATAAAACTGTGATCGGAAGGAAGATTATGGAGAAACCTCTAGCTGAACATTCAGTTCAAGCGAATCACAAATTTGATGATTATAGATTATTGGTGATTGCAAGACCTACCACCTCCTGGAGGGGTGGAGACATAGCATTCTGTTTCAAGTAGAGCAATGTTTATCTTTAAATTTAATACTTTAACCCTTGGAGAGCTTAATCAAGAGATGGATTTGTCAGTGTTTCTTTAATGTACAGTTGCCAAAATGTCACTAATAGAAAAACTAAATGCTCAGACAGCAAAGGTAGAAAACATTTTTTATTCAGAATGTATTAATTGGAATATGTCAGCTTTTGGAAATGTACATCTGTGATATTTTGCATGTAAGTTTCAATTTTTCTAGTATTGCTGCATGCTGAGTCTGACTTCTTGAGGTAACTTTCCAGTTCAGTATTTTGCCTTCATATCTGTTGTGTCATGTGTTTTTCATGTGTGATCAAGATACAGTATTCTGCTAGCATGTAGTATTTGCAGCCCTTTTTGTTTTGTTTTTGTTTCACTAAGTTATGTACTGGTGTTTTAGAGCCCGGTGTAATTATAGTCCTGCCTTTCCACACATAAAGGTTGTAGCTCGTCCTGTCCTTGGAATTAGTGCTGCTATGGTTTGATAAGGCTATGAGTGTGTTTTTGCACAAGTTTGTGTATAGTGTTTTGCAGTGGAGATATTGTGTGTTGGGCTTACTGAGGTGGCACCAAAACATCAGAAAGGGTGTATAGCGTAAATCATGACACACTACCTCTTGAAGGATCTACATATGGTCGAGAATAAAAGGAGCTCATTGTGAGCACTATCCACCCTAAAAGGGTGTTTTGTGGCTCTTCATGAGAATTGTGATATTATGATCCCTTGTTTCATATTGTTGACGGTCTGCATTTTCCCTATGGGTGCTATATTGGTGTATTAGGGTCTGCCCAGTGCACTATTTATGGTACAGTAAGGTTCTGAGTGTGTTTTTGCACAAAGTTGTGCATAGTGTTTTGCAGTTTAGCAATTGTGGTTAGTATATGCTTTGAGCAACCACTTTATTCTTTGACATATGATACATATTTAATATCTAATATCTAAATTTAATAAAAGGTATTAACTATGACTATTTTATTTTTACTTATTTTTTTCTGTGTGTTGTCAGACAATTGTGGAGGTAAGCTCTGTCCCTGGCCACACCCCTAACCCCGCCCCCTTTAGCCTCCCCAAACAGTTGGGCCACTGGCCACCTATGACAAACATGATTTGAGTGGTGTGCATAATCCAATAGAGAGCAATAAAAATACAACAGTAATAATGTGCTGTATTTTTGACCAGCACAGTTACTGTTCTTAGTTAAGTGTTAATAACAGCACTTAACCTAGAAGATATATTCAACTCTGCTAGCCATACAGGTAGCAGTGTTGAGTGTGTGGATACTGTGGTGACTGTGCTGGCATTGTCCACATAGAAATCCAAGGATATGTTATATTTTCACTCATAGGAGCCAATTTTTCAAAATTATTGGGGGTGCTAAGCCCAGTGGAAATAACCCCTCCCTGGACACATAAAATGAATTTTCTCAATATTGGGGGTGCACAAGCACTCACAGCACCCACAGAGTCGGCTCCTATGTGTTCACTGGCTGCTGAAAAACAGATAACCTGCTTTGAATAACAGTTCAAACATAAATAATTTTGATTTGTTTAAGCCTTATATAGCCTGGCCAGCATACTATCATATTCTCTTGTGTTTATTTTTTCTTTCATGTGTCCTGTTATTGACACAAGGGCTGAAGGTGGCTGACTGCTTTAATTTTTGCCTCTTTCACAAGCTTACAGAGCTTTAAAATTTTTCTTTCTAGTTATTTCCATGTATAACACTTTATGGCATTTAAAGTTAAACACATATTTGCATCGCAGCATACCCGGATACTAGAAAACAATATCTGGGTATAAAGAGGCCACTTGAGATTATCCTGTTATTGCTAATTTTCAGTGCCAGTACCTGCATAACTGTCTAGGCAAGTGGGACAACTATTTTTCTGCCCTAAGTTTATCAGTTACCCGTGTACCGACACTGAATATGAGCAATACCTGGTTAACTTCTGGTTCTGCCCTGGCTTTGCCTCCAGACCATGCTGAGGCATTCAAAAAAAATCTTTCAGAGGCTGCAAAAGATTTTATCACCTACAAAAAGATTAACTATCAATCATAATATTTCACTCTTTAGTGTTCAGGAACATACTGGAGAAATCTGAGCATTATCTGTTCAATGTATTGATTGCAATGACACTGGACATGATTATGGCTAACTGGAAAAAAAAGCATATATGTTGAACAAAACTTTTTGACGACGCACCATTTCAATTTTTTTTTTTACATCTGAGAAAAAGAATGGGTGTGCTAAAGCTAATCTAACGACTGGAAACACTTGAGAAACATCTTGCTATATAATGGGTTTGTAGACATTCCAAGATAATGAAGATAATATGTATTCTGCATTATAGATTATTTGCTTTAAGATTGTTTTGCCACTTGTATAGCTTCTGTGTGGTTGCTTTTTGTTATGTTTATTCCAGGGCAGTAGAGTCAGGACACCTATATCTTCCAACTTCGACTCCTCTTTTTTTTACTGTCCAACTCTGACTCAAACTCCTACTGATATTAGGCTTTAAGGGCCCCTTTTACCAAGCTTCGGCAAAAGGGGGCCTGCGCTGGCATCGGCACCTGTTTTTCACATGCGCCGAGGCCTCCTTTTACCGCAATGAGTAAAAGGGAAGTCTCTCTTTCCTGCAGGAAATGGCTGTGTGGCAAGTAAAGCACTTGCTGTGCATCCATTTCGTTGGGGGGGGGGGGGGGGAGCCGATTACCTCTGGGTACACTCCAATGCATATATTTTTGTAGCAATGACTGGATATGACAGCGTGCTAGGGGTGGGAAGTACCGCCAGGCTACTGCAGTAGCCCGGCGGTACTTCCTGTTTAGCAAGCGGTAAGCCCGCGTTGGGCTTCCGCCGCTTAGTAAAAGGGGCCCTTAATTTTTTGTACTGGATCTAAAATACTGGTTAATTATATTTATATTTACTAGTACTTTAGATCCAGGACAAAGATAGTTTGTAGCAAGATGTGTTTTATAGAATAGAGCATAGACAGGGGGAACGTGTGTACATAGAGGCACGAAACATCAAAAAAATCAGTGTGGTGTGGAAATGCTAGCAACCTAACGAATAACTCAAAAAATCCACGTACTCAAAAATGACAGAAATATGACAAAAATATATGTACTGCAAACAGCATGCACCTCAATGCAAGAAGGAAAAAAGGCCTCAAAGAGCTCCAAGATATTAACTAATTTTTTGGCCGATGATGAAGGGAAGATCATAAAGATCTGTTTCAGCTCCGTTAGATTAGTTAATATCTTAGAGCTCTTTGAGGCCTTTTTTCCTTCTTGCATTGAGGTGCATGCTGTTTGCAGTACATATATTTTTGTCATATTTCTGTCATTTTTTAGGCACGTGGATTTTTTGAGTTATTTGTTAGGTTACATTTAGGAAAGGCCATTTACGCCACTGAAAACCTGGTGTAAATGCCCTTGCCTAAATGTAAGCGCGTTCCCCCGAATTCTATAAAGCCATGTGTAAATGTGATTGATCCCCCCCGCCACGCCTACACTCCTCCCATGGCCACGCCCTCTTTTGAACCATGCACGTTGGAATTTACGTGCTCCTGTTTTTAGAATACACCTAAAAAGAAGCGTGTATAAATTCCAATTATTGCCAATTGGTTATCGGCCAATTATGACTAATTGGCTCATTACTCAAATATTTGAGTAGTGTGTGTAAATTGGCCGCGTGCACAATTTAACACATGCTACTCCCCGCGCCTTATATAGAATCCAGGGGATAATGCTGCTGAAATATGGGTATGAACCCAGTGAATAGCTTCTTCTACCCCAATAAGTGCTGCTAAATATTGGTACCTATATTCTTGGGATGGTATGTTTTCTTATA
Organism: Microcaecilia unicolor; assembly: GCF_901765095.1. Taxonomy (NCBI): domain Eukaryota; kingdom Metazoa; phylum Chordata; class Amphibia; order Gymnophiona; family Siphonopidae; genus Microcaecilia; species Microcaecilia unicolor. Next base: position 238,954,782 of record NC_044032.1, on the reverse strand, counting down.
AATTCAATCTGAAATTCACAAATAAAAAAGACACAGGTGAGATACAATCGTCCCAGTGATGCATAAGCAATGTTAACACGCATGCCTATTCATAAAACTGTAGGGCCCGATAATTCAAAAAGGTTTAACTGGGCAGGAGAGGGGGGCATCTGCTAATATTCCTCAGCACTTAAGTGAGTAGTACCACTGAATATTGCCTGTGACCACTGCAGCATTGCCGGTCAGTGCCAGGGCAGTCCAGGGGTAGAGCTTGGATGGAGCCGTTGATATACAGTCCCCTAATCAGCTAAGTAAGTACATAACGTTAGGACAGCAAAAAAGGCTGTTATAACTTTATCCACCGAGCTAACCGGGCACCGGTCTGAATATTGGCCAACACCCAATTAATTTTCAGGTAACCGCACTTACCCAGATATTCAGTGGTTTAAAAACTGCTACTTGCCATGGGTTGAATATTGGACCCATGGCTTCTGAGTGCTGTGCACTAAATAGCCTGGCCCATAATAAAAATAGTACGTACATGCTAAACTGAGTATATGCTATTTTTTCCCCTCATGTATCAGCCTACTTACTGCAAACCTGCATAACAGCAACCTTGGAATTTGGCATGGTGCTGGTTATCAGTGCTGAGGCAAAAGTGGGAGAGAATGTGGATCATAGGAGAGGAAGTGAAAAAGACTTCCAGAACAGGAAAAACAATAGAACAATTGCACTTTCCTCCGATATCTTCTCAGGAAGAAATGGATTAGCATTATTATATGCCTTCCCCAGCTTCTGCCAATGCCTGACCACCCAATCAAATAAGATGTTTTCACAATTGTAGTTTAATTTTTCAAAAGAATTTGAGAAAGTTGTAACCATGCATGTAGTGGCTTAGATCTTCCAAATCCTTCCCTCGTCTCAACATCTATCAAATATCTTCTGTAGAAATTAATATTCATAAGCAAAAGGCAGCGTGCAAGACTATTAAGCATTCATAAATTCACCACAGATACAGCCTTGCAATTAGTGCCCATGCTTTATATATAAATGTATCTGTAGTAGATGTTTTTCCCATAAATTCTGCTGGTAGCACACAAACCTTTTTAGTTCCACTTCATGCATGCGTACAAAGATCTGGCACCTGGCTGTGGTCCTTTTTATGTGAGAACATTAAACTAATTTTACTTGGAATGCACGATGGTTTCTCAAGATGATGCACCTGTATACTAAAAAGCAGTTCACAAGACTTCTGGAGAAGACAGATGGCTCCCTAGAGACTCCCTTCTGCTTTGTGTTAAAGCTTTGAGTATTGCTTTTAGCTGCAGCTCATTTTTGACAAACCTTCCTTCTTCACATTTGCCATCCTTGTAAAATGACTGAGGTCAAGAAGTCAACCAGCTTCCTCATACGCTTCTGCCATTACAATTAGTATCATGTGCGTGTTCATGTACACACAGAGAGGAAGGCTGTGATAATGACACAAGGGAAGATTGCGTTCAGGCTGAAGGGGAATTTCATCTGACTACAGCTCATCCTCATTTGTGGAAAGCAGATTAGCGTGGCAGCTTGTTTCTTATCAAGCTCACTCCTCGTACTTCATCGATGTTCTTCACAGTGGAAACATAAGCGTTGTCCAAGAGAACATTTTTTAAATGTTTTGTTTCATGTGTTGTATCATTTATGCTTTATATACGAGGTGGAGAGTGATGATTGTTGCTGGTCTTGCTAAATCAACAGCACATTGCTGTAAGCTCTTTCTGGGCCTTCAGAAGTGCTTAAAAACATCAGTGCACAATATGGCTTACTATAGCCATCAAGGATGAAGGTTACCTGGCACAATTCTACCAAATTCTATGATGGTCTGACTGCCTTAATTGAATTTTAGGCCTCTATCTTAATAGGTGGTATGGTTTGAACTCAGGCAGACCACGTGACTTACACTTCACAGCACAATAGAGTTGATTATGGATTGCAGTTAACATGACTTAGATACTTTCAATGGACTCTCTTCTTAGACTTGACGCTAATAAATTAGTGTTCCTATTAAATGAAGATACAGCAGCAGCAATATCATTTCTTTTTTTTCTCATTTGTTTTGTGCTATTGGAAAACATTTTTACTTTGTGATGTCATGTTATCAATAACATAGACTATTCTTCAACAGTGCACTATTCCCCAATAGCAGGCATTATTCTTCAATAGTGTACACTATTTCTCAATAGCAAACATTATTCTTCAACAGTGTGCACATTATTATAGAAAACACCTGCTCTGTACCTAATTTAGGCATCAGGATTTAGGCTAAGTAAAACATGGCCTAAATGGACATGACCAAATTTGGTCAAGTGGAGAGGCCATCGGTGTATTCTATATACCACATGGAAATTTAAGCCGATTCTATAAAATGTAGGCATACTTTAGGTGTCTGTTTTTACCGCATGGATTTTTCAGGCCCTATATAGAGAATCTAGCCCTTAGTGCACACACTTTAGGCACCTAACTTTGTTACCTTTTGAGAATTACCCCCTGTGGAATCTAACATTATGTAGCTATAGCTTGGTTTAGTCTTTCCAATATGTATGACTTTGTATTTGCTCACATTAAATCTCATCTACCATTTGGATGCCCAGTCTTTCAGTCTAGCAAGGTCCTTCTGCAATTTCTCACAATCCAGTTGTGATACAACAACTTTGAATAATTTTGTGTCATCTAGAAAATTTGATCTCCTACCTCGCTGTTCCCATTATCAGATCATTTTGTAAATGTTAAGCACCATTCCCAGTACGGATCCCTGGGGCACACCACCATTCAATTATCCCCATTGAGAAAATTGATCATTTAGTCTTAATCTCTTTTTTGTATCATTTTAACCAGCTACAAATACACAATAGGACATTTCGTCATGCTATGACTTTTTAATTTCCTCAGAAGTTTCTCATGAAGGACTTTGTCAAACACTTTCAGGAAGCAGAGATGCATTATATCAGCTGGCTCACCTTTATCCACATGTTTATTCATGCCTTCAAAAAATGTAGCAGATTGATGAGGCAAGACTTCCCTTGGTTAAATCCAGATGGGCTGTGTTCCATTAATCATGTCAATATACATGTTCAGTAATTTTGTTCTTTACTTTCTTACCAGAGGTGACTTTACACAATGGTTCCTTCAATTGCTTAATGTGAATGCTTTATTACAGGTCATGTGGATGGCAGAGGAAGAGGACACTGATGCTTTTTACACTTTGAATCAGAACTGCTACTAGTGTTAAGGCAGAGACATGCTGAAAAGTACCCATGTGTGAGAAATTCCTGAATGTTTGGTGCTGTTAGGGTGTAGGTTTGTGTTTTGACTGTGACTCAAGGTATAACCAGTATGACATACTGGTGTGCCAGTTTCCATACATCCAGGACCACAGCACTGAGACAGTGCTGTGTTGTTTTGGAAGGTTTGAAATTTACTATAGATAGGAACAATGAGGGGGCGTTTTGATATAACTGGATCCAGTAGGGCCAGTTCCAGGTGGACTTTTACAGTCTGTGCCCTGAAAATGGCAAGGATAAATCAAAATCAAAGTATGTATATGTAATATCACATCATACTATATGCTATGAATTACTTGTTGGGCAGACTGGGTGGACCGTACAGGTCTATCTGCTGTCATCTACTGTGGCATTTGATATAGCTGATCATACAGTTCTGTTAGACATACTGAGAGAATTGGGTATTATAGGGATAGTTTGGGGGTGATTTAGTTCATTTTTAAGCCAGAGAGTATAGAAGGTGAAAGAGTTTTTGCTCACCTTTCAAAAACAATTAAAAGCAATTTTTTTCAGCAGTTTTTTTTCTTGAAATAGTAATTTCACAGCTGTATATTTACAAGTATTCATGTTGTGATTAATGCTGTGCATGTCAGACTTGTGAGTTCTTGTACCAAGTAGAGCGCTGCTGAGCCCAGTACTTGGACCAGGTTCTGCTTGGCGGCTGGACAACCCCGGGTTTCACCTGTGCTGACTGCCGTTTCCCAGAGGATGAGCCTCTAGGTGCGGGCGGCCTGCAGGACTTATGGGACGGAGCTGGAAACGGGGTGATGAATGTATCGGCCAGGCGAGCAGCAGGTCAAGAGAGTAATCCAGGTACAAGCGGCAGTCAGTAGGCAGGCGGCAGGCAAGAGAGTAATCCAGGTACAGGCGAAAGTCAGTAGGCAGGCAGCAGGCAAGAGAGTAATCCAGATGCAGGCGAAAGTCAATAGGCAAGCGGCAGGCAGAAGGATAATCCAGGTACAGGCAAAGGCAGCAACGAGGGACCAGTAGATAAGAAGCAGACTACAGAGATAGAAACACCTACCAAAGTAGAAGCCGAAGCATGGAGTCCAGGGAGAGCTCAGCTGATAAAGTGCTGGCATCTGATATCAGCAGGGAGAAGGGGCACAGCCATAGGATAAGAGCAGGGGAAGGAGGAACCGGAAGACCAATAGGAGAGAAGTAAGGGAAGCCAGGCAGAGGAAGAGCAGACCCAGGTGGGTGGAAGCAAAGCAATCAAGCCTGGAAGCCAGGCAGAGAGAGAGAGAGAGAGAGAGAGAAAGAGAGAGCAGAAACAGGTGCATGGAAGCAAAGCAGTTAAGGAGCCTGCAACCACCGCTCTCTGAACAAACCCAGAGAGGACTACACACACATGGCTCAGGCAGTGCCAGTCAAGTGTGCGTGTCAGCGGGACCCAACGCAGCCCGAGGACGCCACTTGCGTTGAGGTAGGGGACATGACAGTTTACTATGTATGTGATACTGTAAGCCACCTAGATTTGTAGATGGTATGGGATAAAGGAATGTTTAAATAAATAAATAAATGAGTGCTATTATGTCAGATCCTGGGATGGTGGAGTGTGGTGTCCCACAAGGATCTCATTGTTAGTAGTATGTTAATATATATTTACATATTTTGGGTATGTTCATTAGAAACCTGGTGTTAACTTGTTTTGGATATGTAACCCAAACTCTGTATCTCGGGCACTTATTGATGACTGTTTAATATATCAGACTATGTAACACCGATATTTAAAAAAGGTTCCAGAGGGTATCCTGGAAATTATAGACCGGTGAGCCTGACATCGGTGCTGGGCAAAATGATAGCACTATTATAAAGAATAAAATTACAGAGCATATTCGAAAGCAAGGATTAATGAGGCAAAGCCAACATGGATTTAGTGAAGGGAAATCTTGCCTCACCAATCTATTACATGTCTTTGAAGGGGTGAACAAACATTTTATTTATTTATTTGTTACATTTGTATCCCATATTTTCCCACCTATTTGCAGGCTCAATGTGGCTTACATAGCACTGTAATGGCGTTCACCAGTTCCGGTGTGAACAAATACAAGGTGTTTTTGTGGTAGAATAAGGTTCATGTATGGTAGATACATTGGGAAACTTAGGGGGGAAGAGGGAAGTTGGGGTGTGTCCATTACGATCTTTGGTTTTGTTGTGTTGCAGGTATTCAGGCTTTTATGTTGGGTCGGTGGGATATGCCTTACTGAACAGGTCTGTTTTTAGTTCTTTTCGGACGTTTAGGTGGTCGTACGTTGTTTTTACTATTTTTGGCAGAGCGTTCCATAGTTGTGTGCTTAAATAGGAAAAACTGGATGCATATGTTGATTTGTATTTGAGTCCTTTGCTGCTTGGGTAGTGAAGATTTAGGTATGTTCATGCTGATCTTGTTGTACTTCTGGTTGGCAGGTCTATAAGGTCTGTCATGTATCCCGAGGCTTCGCCGTAGATAATTTTATGAACCATGGTGCAGATTTTGAAAGCAATACGCTCTTTGATTGGGAGCCAGTGCAGTTTTTCTCGGAGGAGTTTGGCACTTTCAAAATGCGTTTTTCCAAATATAAGCCTGGCTGCTGTGTTTGAGCGGTCTGAAGTTTCTTTATAATTTGTTCTTTGCAACTCGCATAGATTCCATTGCAGTAGTCTGCATGGCTTAGTACCATTGATTGTATCAAGTTGCGGAATATTTCCCTCGGGAAGAATGGTTTCACACGTTTAAGTTTCCAAATTGAGTGAAACATTTTCTTTATGGTAGATTTTGCTTGGTTCTCAAGTGATAGGTTCCGGTTGATTGTTACTCCGAGAATTTTCAGGCTGTCTGCAATAGGAAGGGTATAACCTGGTGTGTTTATGTTTGTGGGTTTATATGTGTTGTATTGGGATGAGATGATGAGACAGTGTGTTTTTCTGTATTGAGTTTTAATTGGAATCCGTTTGCCCATGAGTCCATGATACTCAGACTGAGCTTGATTTCATTGGTAATTTCTGCCAGATCATATTTGTATGGGATATATATTGTGACATCATCAGCATATATGAATGGGTTAAGGCCTTGAATGGATAAGGATTTGGCTAGTGGGATCATCATGAGGTTGAAAAGGATCGGTGATAGTGGTGATCCTTGCGGTACTCCACAGTCTGGTTTCCAAGGTGATGATATGTTTTTTCTAGCTTTCACTTGATATGTTGTTATGGTTAGGAAACCCTTGATCCATTTGAGTGTATTTCCGCTGATTCCGAAGTAATCTAGGAGTGGGATAGATGGTATTGGACGGTAGTTGGTAATGTCATTTGTTTTTTTCTTTTTGTCTTTTAGTATTGGGGTGAGTAGGATGTTGCCTTTTTCTTTAGGGAAGGTACCTTGTTGCAGCATGAAGTTTAAGTGGAATGTAAGGTCTGTTATGAAGCAGTTGGGGGCGGATTTTATTAGGTAGCTGGGGCAGGTGTCCAATTGGCAGTGACTGTTGGAGTACCTCTTAATCACCTGGGTAACTGTATTGGCGGTGATGAGAACAAAATTTGACCAGATTCGGTCCGCTGGGTATTCACCAAGGGATGGGTCCAAATCATTGATGAAATTTTGGATGTCTGTGTTGTCCTGAGATAGCATTTTGCGTAGGTCAGTTATTTTTTCATTGAAATATTTAGCAAGGATGTTTGCAGATGGGATGTCTGTATTGGTTGTGGTAATCGGCGTTATGTCTAGTAATTTGTTCATGAGATGGTATAGTGTCTTCGTGTCTTTGTAGTCTGGCCCTATTTTAGTTTTGTAGTATGACCTTTTGGTCTGTCTTATTGCGTATTTGTATTTCCTTTGTGATTGTTTCCATGCGGATAAAGGCGATCCGGTTGATATTGTGTATCTGGTTTTTCAAAAGGCGTTTGACAAAGTACCTCATGAAAGACTCTAGAAGAAACTGGAGAGTCATGGAATAGGAAGTAGTGTCCTATTGTGGATTAAAAACTGGTTAAAAGATAGAAAACAGAGAGTAGAGTTAAATGGTCAGTATTCTCAATGGAGAAGGGTAGATAGTGGGATTCCCCAGGGGTCTGTGCTGGGATGCTGCTTTTTAATATATTATCTAGAGATGGGAGTAACTAGTGAGGTATTTAAATTTGCTGATGACACAAAGTTATTCAAAGTTGTTAAATCGCGAGAGGATTGTGAAAAATTACAAGAGGACCTTATGAGACTGGGAGACTGGGCGTCTAAATGGCAGATGACATTTAATGTGAGCAAGTGCAAAGTGATGCATGTGGGAAAGAGGAACCCGAGCTATACCTACGTAATGCAAGGTTCCACGTTAGGAGTCACCAACCAAGAAAGGGATCTCAGTGTCGTGGTTGATGATACGTTGAAACCCTCCGTTCAGTGTACTGCAGCAAATAGAATGTTAGGTATCATTAGGAAAAGATTGGAAAACAAAAGTGAGGCCGTTATAATGCTTTTGTATCGGTCCATGGTGTGACTGCACCTTGAATATTGTGTTCAATTCTGGTCACCGCATCTCATTTAGATTAGACTAGAATTAGAAAAGGTACAGAGAAGGGCGACGAAAATGATAAAGGGAATGGAACGACTTCACTATGAGGAAAGGCTGAAGTGTCTAGGGCTCTTCACCTTGGAGAAAAGATGGCTGAGGGGAGATATGATAGAGGTCTATAAAATAATGAGTGGAGTGGAATGGGTAGACGTGAATCATTTTTTTACTCTCTAAAAATATTAGAACTAGGGGGCATGCGATGAAGCTACAAAGGGGAGCGAAAATTCTTCTTCTCTCAACGTGTAATTAAACTCTGGAATTCATTGCCAGAGAATGTGGTAAAGGTGGTTAGCTTAGTAAGATTTTTTTTTTTTTTAATTTATGAATTTGCATTTCACATTCATGTATATACATAAATTCAGAAAATTAAGAAAAACTATTTGTTACATTTAGAGCATTGTAAGAAACTAATACAATTTTTAAGACCACAATAATGTTGTCCAAGATCTAAGCAATCAAATATTATAGAAATTAAAAGAAATAAAGGTAGAGGGACATTTCTATGTGTATAGCCGATACATAGCATAATATTCAGGGTCTAACATTCTATTCCTTACTAGAGACAAATTCCAAAAGTTTCTCTGGTTCAAAGAAAATATAATTCTGGGAATTAAACTACAACACATCGACAGGGGTACTTAAGTAGGAAAGTTCCTCCTATATTATGCAATCTAGTTTTAAGCTGTAGAAAAGCTTTCCTCCTTTTTTGAGTATCTCTGGATAAGTCCGGGAAAATTTGAATCTTTGCGCCTTAGAAATCTTCATTAATATGGCGGAAATATAATTTAAAGATATTATTTCGATCTAACTCGAATGCAAATGTCACCAGCATAGTGGTTCTCTCTGTGATTACCTCTAATGAGTCTTGAAGGAAATCTGTTAGAAATTGTGAAGCAGGTCTCTCTTCACGAATTCCGGAAATATATTGTATTCTAGTTATTGGTGGCATATTCTCTGTCGGGATAAGCAAAATGTCTTTCAGATATTTTTTAAACATCTCCAATGGTGGCAGTAAAGGAATTTTAGGAAAATTAAGCATTCTTAAATTATTTTTTCGAAGTTGATTTTCTAAATACTCCATTTTTATAAACTGAATGGTTTTTTTCTTGGAGACAGATGAAGAAAAGTTTTTTTAAGTTTGTACCTCGATTTCCAGAGCCTCCAGCTTAGTGTCATGGGTTCCAAGTCTGGCCGAGTAGTTTTCTTGATTCAATTTAATCTCTGCCAGTTCTCCTTGAGTTATTTTTGATGTCTGTTTCAGGATAGCGTGCAACCCCTGAATAGCGTCCCACAATACTTTGAGGGTCACAACAGCAGGTCTAATTTGATCTCCGGGCTTTTCTGGAGGCGTCTCTTGTGCTAGCTCTGTCGGGGGTAAAACTCGCCACCCCAACCGCTCTGGTGTCCCCGCAGGAGATGAGGTAGCGACGGGGCCTCCTCCTACAACCGCCAGGGTCATTTCCTCTTCGGGTGCCCTATGGCGTTGTTCCATCGACGCCACCGATCCGCCCCCAGGCCTCGGAGGGGCTGTGTTTGAGGGAGGGCTCAGAGAGACTCCCTCACAGCTACATTCCGGTATCTCTACCGGGGTTATCGAAGTGCTCACAGAAGGTCCTGGTGTGCGCAGAAACATCGCGTCCAAAGTCCCCTGGTGCATCGGAGAAGACCCCAACCGACTCGAGGAGGTGAGAGCAGTGGGCTTCCCCTTTCTTTTCCCCATAGTGGGCTCCAAAAGGTTCCGATACGCCTAAAAGACTATTGGCGTTCAGAAGCTGCCCTCACACACATCTACCTCAGGCGCCATCTTGGACCGCTTAGTGAGATTTTAAAAAGGTCTGGACAGCTTCCTAAAGGAAAAGTCCATAGACCATTATTAAAGTGATTTGGGGAAACTCCCCTGCTTATTTCTGGGATAAGCAGCATAAAATGTATTGAACTTTTTTGGGATCTTGCCAGGTATTTGTGACCTGGATTGGCCACTTTGGAAACAGGATGCTGGGCTTGTTGTACTTATGACTGTTAAACTTCTTAGGATTAAATCCACTAAAACAATAATTTTGTGGGTGAGAAGTTCTAACAACTCTCTTCCATTACCTCATCTGAGGACTGCTCATGGTGCTCTTCTTTTGTCCACCAAGATTCATAAGTTAGGGGCCATTATTGATTCCACCATGACCATGGAAAAGCAGATGAATGTGATAATTGGCAAAGCCTTCTTTAATCAAAGGTTATTGAGTGAGAAACTGTCAAAGTTTTCTCATCATGGCCTACAGAAAGTTATGCAGGCTGTTGTTTTGTCCCACATGGGCTATTGTTACATTGTATATCTCGGCCACTCTGGCACATTTTCATTCCTTTCGAAATATGGCCGCCAAACTTGTAACAGTCAGCTGAGTTGGTGACAGAGTGATCCCCCTGCTTGTTGTCTTACACTGACTCTCTATTAAATACAGAATTTTATTTAAACTTCTTTTTTCTGGTTTTTAAGAATTGAAAGGCATCGGCTCTTCCTATCTGACTTCTTAGGTGCTGTCCCCTTAGGTGTTTAAAATCATCACTTTTGGCGTAAAGAGGTGTTATGGAGCAGTTCCCCAGAGATATGGAAATCTATGCTGGTAGCAATCAGATTAGAGCAAAATTATTTGACCTTTCATTAACCCCCTCCCCCCCTTTAAGCATATGGTTACAAAGCTCTTAAACGGTCCTTTACTAAAGTGCTTTCAGCTTTTGCACTTAATTCGCCCTAAAAAGCAGTGCATGTTAAGTGCAAAGGATGTGTGCTAATTATTAGGGGCATACCCAGCATGTCCTGTGGAATTAACACATGGACATGTGCATTAGTGGGCAGAGAACCTGGTCGCAATTAGTGCAATTGCTCTTAGCGCCTTCAGTATCAAACCTGCCCTTTCTTAGTAAAGCTATTGAGCAGGCCATTTATACTCATATACTTAGATATCATGTATGCCAATTGGATTTTAACTCTCTGAAGAATACAGAAACACTTAAGCTATCTTTACTGCAGCGGATACATAGAGGAATAGAAAGATAGTCCACATTGATAACTCTCCCCCCTTCCCTTTGGTGATAAAGCACCGTCAAAATGTTTTCAGGCAATTGCACCTACCAAAACAAATTTACCCTCTTTCTTTCCTTAGGAATGATTTGATAAAGTTGATTCTAACCTTAGCAATACCTTATTTATTTATAATGCTTTGGACATGGTGCTTCCAGAGAATAAGGGGGAGTGCCAAGGAATATCTACTCTGATTAGTGGTTAGTGACAGGGCAGGCTGAGGTCAGAATCATGGCAGAACCAGGAGTTTTCTGGCATCACCAATCTGGCTCCTGATCTAGATACACAGTGCTGCTTCCTGGATAGGGGCCAGCACTGAACATCCAGGTCTAATTTAGCCAAAAAAGGGCAATGTTGAAAGTGCTGTCAACTGAATATTGAGCAGAAGCTATTTAGAATACAGTAGGTACTGAATGCTGCCAAAAGGTCTTCTCTCTGCAGCCAAGTTCAGAAACCATCCTGCTTATTTTCGAAGGAGATCGCCGGCCATCTTCCGACACAAATCGGGAGATGGCCGGCCATCTCCTGAACCCAGCCAAATCGGTATAATCGAAAGCCGATTTTGGCCGGCTCTAACTGCTTTCCGTCGCAGAGCCAGCCAAAGTTAAAGGAGGCGTTTCCGCAGGGTATGGAAGGCGGGTTGGGGGCGTGGTTATGAGATGGCCAGCTTCGGCCGATAATGGAAAAAAGAAGGCCGGCTCTGATGAGCACTTTGGCGGCTTCACTTGGTCCATTTATTTTTAGGACAAAGTCTCAAAAAAGTGCCCCAATTGACCAGATGACCACTGGAGGGAATCGGGAATCACCTCCCCTTACTCTCCCAGTGGTCACCAACCCCCTCCCACCCAAAAAAAAAATTTTTAAATCATTTTTTTGCCAGCCTCTATGCCAGCCTGAAATGTCATACCCTGCTCCCTGGCAGCAGTATGCAGGTCCCTGGAGCAGTTTTTTATGGGTGCAGTGCACTTCAAACAGGTAGACCTAGGCCCATCCCCCCTACCTGTTACACTTGTGGTGGTAAATGGGAGTCCTCCAACCCCCCCCCAGAACCCACTGTACCCACATGTAGGTGCCCCCCTTTATCCCTTAGGGCTATGGTAGTGGTGTAGAGTTGTGGAGAGTGGGTTTTGGGGGGGATTCGGGGGGCTCATCACCCAAGGTAAGGGAGCTATGCACCTGGGAGCAATTTTTGAAGTCCACTGCAGTGCCCCCTAGTGTGCCCGGTTGGTGTCCTGGCATGTGAGGGGGACCAGTACACTACGAATGCTGGCTCCTCCCACGATCAAATGCCTTGGATTTGGCCGGGTTTGAGATCGCCGGCATTAGTTTCCATTATTGCCGGAAACCAATGCCGGCCATCTCTAAAGCTGGCCCAAATGCTGAGATTTGGCTGGCTCTGTCCGTATTATCAAAACGAAAGATAGCCGGCTATCTTATTTTGATAATACAGTTGGGTCACCGCTTTACGGGGCTAGCCATATAGATGGCCGGCGCCATTCGATTATGCCCCTCCACATCACTCTGGCACTCCAGAGCTTGTACTGGCTCTTGGTGATAGAGAATTGCCAATTCAAGCCACTATTGCTTATTCACTAGGAAAGGACCTCAGTGCTCCTCCAGTTTCCCAGGCAAGTTGACCAGAAGCCACATTTCCGTCCAAAACACTACTATTTATTAACCCAGTGACGACATATCCCCTCCCTTGGCAACTCCCGATGGACAGAGCCAGCTAAAAAAAATCATTCCCCTTTTTCACAGCAATTGCGAAGCAAATATTGCATCCACTCCCACACAGAGAAGTTGATCCCAATAAGGTTTAACACTAAGCTCCAAAAATGTAAATATAGCACTTTTGAGTGGCTAGAATCACATCTGAGTACACAGTTTCCCTATAAAAATCAGATTGCTGGCCCATATGTACAAATTACCCATAGCCCTAGCTGAAGAATACCGTCACTGAGATCTGTTATTTAGTCCTTATCCTCCTCAGTCATGTAACTAGTGAAGGGCGGAATGAATCTTCTCAGGGGTTTACAGAAGCTAAATGAAATACTTCTCATTTGTTATGGGGGAGTTGAAAGGTAATTCAACATGCAGAGACTGCGATCTCAGCATAAACAGAGGCATCTTTCCAATGAGTCTCTACCTGCACTGTTGCTCTGTTTCAGAGTGCAATATGCTTCACTGCCAGCTGATGAAAGATACGGTCATTGTGCACTCACTGAATCAAAGGGAAAGCTGAATACAATGTCAAGGTAAAGAAAATGTGCTCGCTTCATGTGATCTCATCTTATGATAATGAAAAAAAAAATCTGATGGAATTACAGCATCAGTCAGCTTTAGATGGGATCGTTCTGCTGACCTGTTAAGAAAAAGCACCTTAAGAAATCAATACGTTGTGATAAAAATCAAAACAACTAAAATCTGCATTTTTGAAATTCTAAATGTACTAAACATGATTATTTACTAGTGAATGTGTCATCTGTGAAAGGAATAATGCTCTGCTGCAGTTTTAAACTGATGACTTCCAGTAGCAGAACAAAGGAATCAAAAGCTCCTTAAAGGTTTTGCCATGTGGCCCTGCACAGGTCACTTTTGGTGCCACCTTACACACTTACCTGTCAAAGAATACTGTTTTGAACAAGATCTGTTCCATGTGGCACTTCATCTCATTTGTGGAAAAGCAGCTTCTGCCTAATGCTGATTTCATCAAATATGGGCTTCACTTTTAAAGTCTATAGCTGCTGGGGCTGTACTGGATATGTCCCTTGGATTATTTCACAGTATGATCATTACCAGGGGCGTAGCCAGACTTCAGCAGTAGGGGGGGCCAGAGCTGAGGTGAGGGGGCACATTTTAGCCCCCCCCCCCCCCGCCGCCATTGCCGACACCCCCCGCTGCCACCAGCACCACCTCCAACAACTTTGACTCCCCCCCTGCCGACGACCCTCTCGACCCCCTGCCCGCCGTCGCCTACCTTTGCTGGCGGAGCACCCCGCCAGCCGAAGTCTTCTTCCTTCATTTGGTTTCTGAGTCTGACGTCCCCCACCAGCAAAGGTAGCAGACGGCGATGGCGGGTTGACGGCGGGGGGGGGGGGGGTTGAGAGGGTCGTCGGTAGGGGGGTCCAAGGCCAAATCCATGGGGGCCCAGGCCCCCGTGGCCCCATGCAGCTACACCCCTGATCATTACATAAGCATCACCTTACTGGGACAGACCAAAGGTCCATCAAGCTCAGTATCCTGTTTCCAACAGTGACCAATTCAGGTCACAAGTACCTGCAAGATCTCAAAAGAGTAAAATAGATTTTATGCTGCTTATCCACCACTGGCCTGCCCCTAACCTAACCAGATAGGAGATGGCTGATTAGTGGTGATATTCAGTGACACTAACCAGTTAAGCGCTGCTGAACATCAGCAGTCGGCTAGCTCAATGGGCTTTGACCGGGCAGGAGCCTCTCATGCCCGCTTAAACCCTTTTGAATATCGACCCCTAAGTTTTATTTATTTATGTATCATTTTCCTTATTTTATCATAATCTCCTTTTTTGAAAGTTAACTGCTAACATAGTAGATTTCCTGTGTATACTTCTGTTATTAATCCAAATTCGATCATGTTATGACCACTGTTGTCAAGTGACCCCAGCACTTATTAACCTCATGCACTACGTGATGTCTTCCACTAAAGACCAGATCTAGAATTGCCCCCCCCCCCCGCCCCCGTCATCTTGGTTCCTGAACCAGCTGCTCCATGAAGCAGTCTTTTATTTTATCAAGGAATGTGTTACCGCCCTATCATGCCCTGATATTTTGTTGTTGTTGTTGAATTTAACGTTTTATTGAAGATCGATAAACATACAACATCATAGTTCAGCATATCAACAATCCCCTACCCCATCCCCTCCCCCCTCTTGAAATCTTCGCCTAGTTTCAGCACAGCTCCTCCCTCATCCTCTTACACATAACAGGTTAAAGCCTCAACTATCAACAAGGCCTCCTGAATCACTCTCAGGAGAGTTACCCAATATTTATCCTATATCTTATGAAAAAAGTCCAATTGTCCATTCTTGATGGCCGTCAGTTTTGCCATAAAGTAAAGGTAATCCAGTTTCTTGAGACAGGAGCAATGTACTCTTCCATGCAGCAACCAAAGCCAAGCGGGCTACTGTGAACAATTCTATAGCCCTACTATGATATTCTTTTTCCATACCAAAGGGTCTATGGTGCAATAAGCAATGCACTGCCCACAAGGGATAAGACACCCCATGCACCTGCTGTGCCAGAGAATTAACTGACATTATATTTAGTCAATGTTGGGATATTGAAATCATTCATTATTATTGTGTTACCTCATTTGTTAACCTTCCTAATTTCTGCTAAAACTTCAACATCTGATTGTGCGTTCTGGCCATGCAGATGGTAGCTTGTGTCTCGGCATTTACCGACAGCTGATTTCTATCACGAGCTAAAAAAACACTACCACAACTTAGTAAAAGACCCCCTAAGAAATTTACCCAAGGTCGCAAGGAGCTATAGTGGGAATCAAACCCCCTTCCCCAGGTTCTCAATCATTGCATTAACCAATAGGCTACTCCTCCACTCTTCAAATTTGAAAGTGTGTTGATCGAGTGTCATGGTAATGTTTCTAAGTTTAACAAGCTTTGGGACCCAGTAGTAAAATTCTGGAATAATCTTGAACCTGATTAAAGGATTTCTCTTTGATTTTTACTGTTATGCTTTACTCTATGTCCACACATGGTGCATTTCTACTTATGTATTTGCAATTAATTATACTTTATGTACATTTATCCGTGTGATATCAGCAATGTACGGTGTTATATTTTGTTTTGTTCTGTATTGATATGTTATCTGTTTTTGTATTCTTATAAAATACAATAACAAAATGTGAACATTAAAAAACAGTTGCTGGCCTTTCGACTAAAGAGGAGGAAACAGCACAGAACATGCTGCTGCAACACCTACTAGCTGGTTCAGGATAACTTGAACCTGAAGTCCATGGGAAACAGTAATGTAGCTTCACATTTAGGTGTAAACCTGAAGGTGCTTATAGGAGAAACACTAGATGACCATGATTGATGACCTATACCTCTAGCATAATGGTGTGCAAGGTTAGGGCAGGTTTGGAATTGGCTGGGAGCCCAGAAGAGAGGAACCAGCTGACAAGACTAAAAACATATCACATAGCATATGACAAATGTAAATTAATTTTTTTAAATAATTCATGCTCTAGTTCCACAGGTTCAGCTCAGCTATTATGATGGCATCATGTTATAGTGGAATCTGATAAACCCTGTCCATTTTTCATAGGGCATTTCTACCTCTTTGGAGGAAGTGTGGATCCCAAATGACTGATTATAATGTATAAATAAGATACAATAGAGACAGTCATGATTACAAGTTGCTCATATTATGCTGATAACTAAGATGTCTTATAGGATAATTCTCAACTTTTTTTGCCTTAACAAGTTTTTGAAAAGCAGCATAAATATTGCTGCATCAGAAATAACACAGTTTATAATTTACATTCATTGTCTGCTCCAATGTTTTTTTTTAACTAAGATAATCGAAGAAGTACTAGTTTCCACTTAGACATGAATTATTATACACGACTGAGATTTTACTCATAAGACAACTTTTCATTAGCAATGGGAGTAGGTAAATCAGCTCATTAAAGTAATGCATTGAAAAGATTTCTAATGGTACTGATTTGTTCTTGAAGTTAGCGGAAAGGAAATATGAGAGGCACTTACTATAAGAAAGAAAAGCATTTTGTTCAACAAAATAATTTAGAGGTACAGCAACACAAGGATAATGCAGCTGAGCTGTCTTCCCTCTTGTGTTGTTCATCTTCTTTTTTTTATTCTTCTTCCTATTATTTATTAATCTCATCATTAATTTATACATATGTGATCACCTTCACTCCTGGAACACACTCGCTGTGCCCCTTCATCTACTCCCCCTAGAAATACAATCAAGTCTCTATGCTTCCTCATTTCCTCCCAGAATGTGATTGGTCCTCCATACCCTTTCACTCAAAACCCACCCTTTGCCCTAGAACAATAGTTCCCAAATCTGGTCCTGGAGGCACCCCAGCCAGTCAAGTTTTCAGGATATCCACAATGAATATTCATGAGGCAGATTTGCATGCAATGGAGGCAGTGCATGCAAATCTGTCACATGAATATTCATTTGGGTATCCTGAAAACCTGATGGTCTGGGGTGCCTCCAGGACCAGGTTTGGGAACCACTGCCCTAGAGAACTACTGAGCTTCTGAGTCCATGACCCCTACCCACATCCAGATTCTAACTAACTTGCTTGGAAAGCCCCAGGAGAAAGTCACTTTCTTACATGCCAGCCCTGGTGTCAGAAATAAAATGGCACACCACAGATACCCTGACCTGAAAGTCAAAGCATGTTGGAAATGATTGGAGGGTCAGGTGCATAGAGACTCTCTCATATTCTAGGGCAGGGTTCTCAACCCATTCCTCAGGACATACCTAGCCAGTCAGATTTTCAGAATATCCACAATGAATATGCATTAGATAAATTTGCATAGAATGGAGGTAGCGCATGCATTTTTATCTAATATATATTGTGGATAAAACATGCCTCACTTTAGGCAACGACAATTACACCCGCTAAAACTGGTGTAAATGCCAACGCCAAATTCTGTATTTATGTGTGTAAAATTTTGGAATGCCCCTGAAATGCCCCAAGCTATGCCTCCCAAAATTTACATGTAAATCCTAATTAAGTCCAATTAACGCCAATAATTGGTTGTTAACCAATTATTGGCACTGATTAGCTTGTTAAACAATTAAGTTGCATGCACAAATTGGATACGTGCACTGATTTGCATGCGCAACTTTAGGCACTGTTTATAGAATCCAGGGACCAGTGTGCATGTAGTTTACAGAATGCCGGCACTTACATAGTAACATAGTAGATGACGGCAGAAAAAGACCTGCACGGTCCATCCAGTCTGCCCAACAAGATAACTCATATGTGCTACTTTTTGTGTATACCCTACTTTGATTTGTACCTGTGCTCTTCAGAGCACAGACCGCATAAGTCTGCCCAGCATATCCCCGCCTCCGAACCACCAGCACTGCCTCCCAACCACCAGCTCTGGCACAGACCGTATAAGTCTGCCCAGTACTATCCCCGCCTCCCAACCACCAGCCCCGCCTCCCACCACCGGCTCTGGCACAGACCGTATAAGTCTGCCCAGCACTATCCCAGCCTCCCAACCACCAGCCCTGCCTCCCACCACCAGCTCTGCCACCAGATCTCGACTAAGCTCCTGAGGATCCATTCCTTCTGCACAGGATTCCTTTATGCTTATCCCACGCTAGAAGTTGCTTTAAGTGCATTCAATTCCTGCTTTACATCAGAATGTAGAGAAAATGTAAAGGAAAAGAATCATACAGTGGTGTATATGGAATGATTTGATTGTTGCAAATGTTGTACACATATTTTAAAACATTCAATAAAAAATGTAAAGTAAAAAAAAAATAGATATAGCAGGTGCAAGAACCCTCGAACGCCAATGCACTCTGTTAAATAAAGGCAGCCAGCAGCTCAGGGAGCAAGGCCCGGATGCACTCATCAAGGGCCAACACCATGAAAGGCTGGAGCATCGGCTCAAAGACAAGGTGCAGAACTGCTGGGGTCAAGACGGGAGGCTGGTCTTGGCTGCATGCAGATCTCTGCACCAGCACTTCTTGTATAAAAGGAGCAGTCCTCCCGTTGCCGACGTTTCTTGGGTGCTGAATCCCTTAGTGCCCAGAGCTCCCAGCACCTTGCATCGAGAGGGACCGATGCCAATGCTTCTTGTCTTTCACCCGAAGCTGGTCATTGAGGCTTCTCTGTGCCGATGAGGACATTGAGGCTTCTCTGTGCCAATGAGGACAATGCCAAATCCTCCCGTTGTCTCAGGGTTGGGTCCAATGCAGGTGGGTCCTGAGGGTCCTGCACAGCATTTAGCTTCGAGGCAGGTGGAGACCCACTCGATGCACAGCAGCTCCCAGTGTCAACAGGTCTAGCAGCCATATGGACTGATGCTCCCAATGCCGATACAACACCTGACACCGATGCCAACACTGAGGATTCAGACCAGGCTCCAAAAACCTTTCCTCACTGAAGACACCAAGAATGGGTGTCTATACCAGAGATGGTCCTTTTGCACTGGGAACAGCGCTTAAAGCCAATGGGAACATCACATGAAAATAGCCTGTGCCAGTCAAGCCCCCACCCCTGTGGGCCAACACTTTACAAGATCAGAACACTGCAGCAGTGATTTCACAGTAAGAATACTGAAAGGTAATTTTAAAACAATACAGGAACGTAAGACCTTTGAAATAAGAATGATTGAATATTTTGACACCCAACAAACAGGACTTAATAAGGATCTGGTTTTTCTAGCCCATTATAAACCATAAAGTTGTATTGCTCTGTTTATCACCCTCCTCTCACCTATCCACCCCCATCCTGTTAGACTATCTCTGAAATGCTTTGATGTTCCCATGCATACCTCCTACCCATCCCCACCCTGTTAGACTGTCAATGAAATGCTTGGATGTTTTACTTATATATACTGTCATCTACCACATTTGCTTATTTCCGATCTGACGAAGAAGGGCAACCTTCGAAAGCTAATCAAGAAATGTATAAAGTTATGTCCAATAAAAAAGGTATCATCTTATTTTCTTTTCCATGTTTTATTTTGTTTGATTTCTATTGATAACCCTAAATACATAAAAGGACATTTCTTTTAAATGTTTTTAAAGAACTGATAATTACATTTTTGTATATTGTTTCCGAGATAGATACCACTTCTTAAAGGCAAGCAATATTTGAATCCTAATTTTTTAAATCAGGATATTTTAACATATTCTGCAGCATTATTTATTTGTTACATTTGTATCCCACATTTTCCCACCTTTTTGCAGGCTCAATGTGGCTTACATTTTACAATTAACGGCGTTAGCCGATTCCGGTCTGAATTTTTATTTTCAGAGACATTTCTTTTTTCTTTAATTAAGGAGGGAAGCTATCAAGGTGGATTACTATTAAGACAGATTATTTTACTGTTAACCCCCCAGTTATTTGTAACAAGGTCTCATCGCATAATATAGGACCTTTGCTAATAGCATGAGGTATTGGTAAAATAAAACATCTTAATGGTACCCATGTTGATAACTTCCCTTCTTCATCTTGTATTGCCTGAGATACAAACTAAGGATTATAAGGGTCTTTTTACCAAGCTGCAAGAAAATTGGCCCTGTGCTAATGGTGGGGAGGCCATTTTTCTTGCATGCCAGGGCCATTTTTTCCACAGTCAGTAAAAGCCACAAAAAAATAGCCACGCGGTGAGATAACTCTTACTGCATGGCCATGTGGCAGGGAGCTCTTACCGCCACCCATTGAGGTGGCGATAAGGGCTCCCATGCTAACCCAGTGGTAACCGGGCAGCATAGGGCAATGCCCGATTACCGCTGGGTTATTGCCGTGCAAGCCATTTCTGGGAGTCTTCTTTTTTTTCCCCCCTCAGAAATGACGTGCTCTCGGGGTGGGACTACCGCCGGCAGCCGCTTTGGGCTGGCGATAGTCTGGGAAGAGTTTACCACCGCTGTGTAAAAGGGCCCTATAGAGAGGTTTTACTGAAGTCCATCAAGCAGTTAACACACACTATTAGCGTACAGCTTTGCTAACAGTTACGGTGGTGGTGAGAAGACAAGAAAGCCTTTGTTCTTAGAAGTCAAGGGTATGGAGTAAGGCCTTGTACTGGGAAATATTTGCCAGCACAGTTGGTTTGTCAACTGCTTGAAAATGTACCTGAGATGAAGATCTGCAGGGTTTGTGGAAGGGCAGATGATCACTTGACCTCTCCACTTGGGTGACTTGCTAAAAAATAACTATTCTCCATGTTCTTGGTGTGAACTAGGTAAATGGGATGTGTTTTCCTTTTCTTCATGATGTTTCTTGCAACATGTTCAGGGGCATTTTTGAAAGAATGTCCAAGTCAGAATTAGGATGTCTTGTTCATAACGTCTAAAAAAAAAAAAAAAGAATATCCATCTCCGCAGCCATTTTTGAACAGAAAATGAACCACCATTTTTCAAAATAAAACATCCAAATTATAAACGCCACAAAAAATAAAGACAAGGCTGTTTGCCAGCATTTTACAAAAATGGCCACACAGACATTACTGCAGTGCAGAGAGACAGCCTAGTGGTCAGTGCAGTGGACTTGAATCCAGAGCACTCAGGTTTCTAGTCCATTGCAACTCTGTTATTGTAAATAGTGGACACTCCAGAGACAGGGGAATACCTATTGTACCTGGATGTGCACCACCTCAGTAGCCCTCAGGCTTGCAGGTGTCTTTAATATCAAATACAGTAGGTGTATCTCTAGTTTTAGAGGGCTCACAATTTAAAAAGTAAAAAAAAAAAGTTGAAATGGAATTTGAACCTCGGTCCCCTGGTTTACAGTCCACTGCACTGACTACTAAGCTGTCCTTCAGATCTACTTACTGCTGTATTCAGAATGCCCATAATACTTGATATTGTCAGGGAGCCTAGTTTCCCTTTCAGATGTCACTTTCAGAGGTGAGGGAGGGGGACAGCAACCACTGGGGGATCTATGAAAGGTCATACCTTAATTCCTCCAGTGGTCAGCCATTCAATCAGAGCACCTTTTTGTAATCTGGAAGTGATTGAAACAAGTCTAAATAAATATATATCACCAATGAAAGTGAAGAGAGGAAGTTTGTTCGTGAGTGATTACTTCTGGTTACTCACGCCTTGACACAGCACTTCTCTAGCGAAACTATGGCCAGAGTCGGCGTGCTGAACCAATGACTCACACATTTCCCTGCACTCGCACTTGAAAACTAAGTTTGGATTTGATTCTTTCATGTTTTATTTGGATCCCTTATATACTCTGTGGAGATGGCATTTATATATATTAAAGTGGGTTTTTTTTGCCTATGATGAAAAATATACCCAACATTTACATACATAAAAACTCCACCCTTGTTATTAACCTATAACTATTGGGTTGGAGGTTGGGCTTGAATCAGAGGCTTTTTCCCTTACCCTTACCCTTTCAAACAATACGAATGCACCTCACAAAGTTATAGTTGTGTTCTTTTGAGAGTTGTCTTTTGCCAATTACCTTGAGAGTTATATTTATATGACAAGTCTAAATAAAAATATCCTTCTTTTTAGACTTGGACATTTCTTCCCATTTGATTAGCACTGTTGGACGTCCTAATTTTGGGCCCTCTTTAGTCCTGTCCAAAACACGCCCACAATACACCCCCTTGCTATTTGGATGCACTGCAGTGTAGGATGTCCAAATCCTGCCATTTCAAAATCTCAATTTGGACGTTTGTGGCAGATGGACATTTTTTTTTGGGGGGGGGGGGCTTTTGAGACATCCATCTGCTTTGAAAATGAGTACCATTGTGTTTATGCGTCGTGTTTCTGTAACAAGATTTTTTTTCTTGGCCAATATAATCTGAATTGCAATTAAAAATAAAATATAAAATAACAAACAAACATCCATTTTAGTAGCTATGGGACATCTTTGAATAGATTCAATATTTTTCTATAGAAACTGAATAAAATAAAGATTTAGCACAATTTATTTATAAAACTAATACTTCCCCAGACAACTGCATTTATTCAAATATTATCAGCATATAAGGACAGTTTTACCTGGATACTTCCAGTAGTAAAGTACTACCTTATTTGATCTTGAAATCCAATGCTAAGGAAAATGGCAGAGGGGAAATAATGTGAAATAAAATTATTTATATTATTCCTGGCTAATAGGTCATTATGTACTAATAATTGAAAGCATTTCAGGGCTCAATTGCTAATCTGCATGAAGGTTTTGCACTTATCATTAATGAGCAGTAATTGTAAAACCTCTGCATTAAGGACTAGGTTCTATATATGGCACCTAAAAAATTTGCACAGAAAAAAACTGCTAAAATGGTATTTTATATGCCGTGCCTAAAGTTTGGCATGGTTTATAGAATTAATGCCTAAGCAGAGAGGTCATGCGTAAATTTAGGTGCGAATAGGTGTTGCCATTTGCACCAATGAAAACATGGTGCAAATTCCTGCTCCTAAATTTACACGTGGAGCTCCATTATTCTATAATTATGCATGTAACTTAAAACCACACCACCAATCCACCCCAAAATGCCTTTGACCCTCCCATTTCTGCACCCCCTTTGTTCAGGCTGTGCATAAACTATAGATGTTGATCCCACACCTAAATCTACGTGCATAAGTCCCAATTATAATTAATGCCAATAATTGCTTGTTAAAAAGCCAATTATTGGCACAAATTGGCTCATTCTATTAAATTGCTTGTGCAAATTTGGGCATTTTCTGTGATGACTCTTATAGAATCAGGAGATAACTGTTTGGTGGTCCAAGGCTTTTGTTGGGCTGTTAACACAGAGAAAAAGTTGCTACAATGTGCTAACTAGATGGTGGATAACATGTGGTAGAGTTGGCTATAACTTGAGGTGGTGTTAATAGTTCTGCATTATTTCTTATATCAATAGTTAATGCAAGGTAACAACCTCTAACCTCTGTGTTAAATGTAAGGCAGAGTTTCTGAAAAGCTTTAATCCCTCCCTTTCCCTGTTATAACTCGAATGACTAACAGAATCCTACAACCCTTCCTTCCACCTTAATTCTGGTGGGGGAAACCTTTATTCATACAGTTCTATAAATTAATAATAATAATCCTTCATTCATGTAGGTGCTACATACTTTCCATTGCCAGTTACAAAATAGCACAGTCACCTCCTCTGCATTCAGTTTCTCTCCCCTACTCAGCCCCTCCCCTCCCCTCCCCTCCCTCCCTCCCTCCCTAATTGACTCTATCCTTTTTTCTGTTTTCAACCTCCCTAGCTCCCGCCCCACTTTTCTACCTTCTCCTACCTCCCTACCCTCCCTTCTTGCTATCTGCTCTCACTCTTACTTTAAATTACCGCAACTCAGTGCAGATCCCCCTCTTGTATAGGCCCATGCTGATATCTTAGTCTGCATCAAAACCCAAAAGTTGCATCAGTCCACAGGCCAACCAAACTCTACTGTTCAGCAACTCCGAAAGCAGACTGAAAAAAGTGGGTCTTCAAGAGAACTTTAAATTTAGTAAATGATAATTCTGAATGGATCTAAGATGGCAGGTTGTTCCAAAGGAATGAAGGTAAGGTTTTTTGACTGGACATCTACAGAGTAAAAATGCAAGGAGCTCTATCTGTTGCCTGGACACCTGTTTGTAGGGCACTGCAGGGCTCACCTCTCTCGCCAATTCTTTTTAATCTTTTGTCCCTGGGGAAGGCTCTTGATAGCTGAAGTTATATTCATTTATCTATGCAGATGACAATACGGTATTAATGCCAGTACCCAAAGATAATGCCAAAATGTTAACAGGCATCTAGCAATGCACTGAGGTTATGGAACACATTTTCAATTAAAACTCAATCAGGAAAAAAATTATTCTTATGGTTAGGTCCTGTATGCGCAAATCTAGGGAAATTTTAATTTGTGCGCGCAACTCAATTGGTTAACAAGCTAATCAGTGCTGATAATTGGATGCTAAGCAATTATTGGCACTAATTAGAATTTACACGTACTACTCGGTAAGCGTATTTTATAATTTAGTCCGTTAAATTCTACTGCACAGATCCCAAAAAGGGGCAAGGCAATAGGAGGAGCATGGGTGGGTCGTGGGCATTCCTGGGATTTACGCGCAGTGTTATAGAATAACCCACTCCATGCCTAAAGTTAGATGTGGGTATTTACATCAGGTTTTCATTGGCCTAACTTTAACCTCAGTTTACAAAATACGCCTAAGTGAATTTTCATTCAGCGTCGATTTTTTTAGGTGTCATATATAGGATCTAAGCAAAGGAAACAGTGGATACAAAAAAATCCTCTCTCAAGTGGTGTCTTCTTAAACAAGTTCTTTATTGCAAAACAATTAAAACAACTTGTTTAAGAAGACACCACTTGAGAGAGGATTTTTTTGTATCCACTGTTTCCTTTGCTTCGTTGTTCTTCTGTGGAGAGAACACCTTCTGTGTGTGTTGGCGCATATATAGGATCTAACCCATTATGGATAAAGAAATTTTTTTCAATTGGAAATACTAAAGTTAAATTAGAATTTTCTTCATTTATTCTAGGGTTACAGGTGGATAGTCAACTTACTATGATAAACCATGCAAACAAAATAGTAAATAGCTTTTTTCTGTTGCTGAGGAAATTGAGATCAATTCGAAGATATTTTGAGTTATCATATTTTCGACTTGTGATACAATCATTGCTACTCTCAAAGATAGATTATTGCAATATTGTTTGTGGGTTGTACAAATTTGATTGTGAAAAAGTTACAAACAATCTAGAATTTAGTGATTAGGGTTATACACTGTTTACGAAAACTGATGTTTTGTACTGTATATACAAAAAGTGCAATATACATACAAAACATCAGTTTTTATAAAGAGTATATAACCCTAATCATTAAATTCTAGATTGTAACTGTTTCACAATCAAATTTGTACAACCCACACAAACAATATTGCAAAAATCTATCTTTGAGAGTAGCAATGATTGTATGCATTTAATTGTGTGTTTTATATTGTCATGTTTTGGGTTTCTTTTCTTTTCTTTTATTATTATTTATTTGTGCACCACTTTGAACCTTTGGAGGAAATAGCGGTTTATAAAATCTAGATTAGATTAGAAGATGAATCAATTACACCTTACTTTCACAATCTCCAGTGGTTACCAGTGACTGCAAGATCTCATTTTAAACTATGTACTATAAGGAAACGCCCTTTTATATTTGGTACAGCTTTTCCCGCTTTTAAACAGAGAGCTATTGTGGGGGCAAGTGTTATTAAGATTTCCTTCAGTGAGTTTGGTTAAAATTGTTAGATTGTTATCTTCTTCTTTGTCCTGTCAGGCAGCTTCAGTTTGGACCTCTCTTTCTCCATCAGTTCACTCTTTAACAGATTGTTTAACAATTCATAAATAACTTAAAACATCTTTGTTTAGGAAATATGTGGGTCGATTTATAATATGGGATGTGTGGCTGGATTTAGTAATTCCTGGATGAACTGTTCTAATTAGATATTGTGATCTGCATGGAACTGCTTGGGCTTTTGTGGAATATAAATCTGACATGTAATGTAATAAAAAGAAAAAAGCTGAATTGTTTGTAGACTCGTAGTGGGCCAATTTAGGAGTCAGAAGGACTAGCCAGTGGGCATTAATAGACAGCAAGGCATTGGAAGGAGTGTAACGGCTTATCAGAGATGACAGGTAAGAGGGGGAACCTAGGTGAAGAGATTAATGTGTGATACAGAGCACCTTAAATCAAAGACAATATTTAACTGGTAACCAATGCAAATGCAATCAAAGGGAAGTAACATGATCCTGTCTCTTAGGTTTACATAAATGAACAGCAGAATTTTGGAGAGTTTGTGATCAGCGTAGTTGAAAGGAAGTAATACCTCAGTAAACTGTGTTACAATAGTCAAAGTGAGTCACAATGAATGCATGGATCAAGTAGTGCAAAGAGGAAAAAAAATCCAGAAATTTGCTAATAGAAAGGAAACGGTGAAGCCAATAAAAACAGGCCTTGACAACCTGAGAAATTTGTTTATCAAAAGAAAGATAAGAATCAATAAGAACTCCAAGTGAACAGAATGATTTAATGGGCAAGACTGGAGAATTGAAAAGCGTTAAAGTCAAAGGGGGGATGGAGTGTGAACTAGTAATCCAGTTTGCTGTAGTTTTGGATGGCTTGAGAACTAGTTTAAGAATAATGAGCCAATCTGAAAGAGACAAAAGGCAGAACTGTAGGAGAGTCAAATCAATAGAAATAGGGGAGACTTGGAAAATCTGTAAATTGTTATGTGCATAAAAAAAGAATCTTGTATTAAAGTCCTGTAGCAATAAGGTTTAGGAAGATGCTAAATCGATCCCCATTGTGACTGAACCTTAATCGACCACAACATCACCATGTATTTGTTTCTCTACCAGACTTGGCGAATGCCTTTACGGTACTATGTAAGCCACATTGAGCCTGCAAATAGGTGGGAAAATGTGGCATACAAATGTAACAAATAAATAAAAGGGGAAAAGAATAGAGCCCTGAAGGACATCACAGTTCGGGGACATTTCAGCAGAAGTGGAGGAGGAGTAGAGACTGAAAAGGTATAATTGGAGAGATATGAAAAGAACCAATTAATGACATACCCAGCCAGACTAATAGACTGAAGATGAGAAAGAGGAAGCAAATGATTTACAAGATGGAAAGCAGCAGAAAGGTCCAAAGAAACTAGAAGGACAATGTAACCAGCATCCAGGGAGTAGTAAAGTTCACTGATAAGAGCTGTAATGGTGGTTTCAGTACTATGGT
This sequence comes from Microcaecilia unicolor, assembly GCF_901765095.1. Classification (NCBI taxonomy): domain Eukaryota; kingdom Metazoa; phylum Chordata; class Amphibia; order Gymnophiona; family Siphonopidae; genus Microcaecilia; species Microcaecilia unicolor. The sequence continues at coordinate 238,927,387 of NC_044032.1, read as the reverse complement.
GGGAACAGAAGCCCATCTAATGAGGATAGAGAATCAATGGACTGTCGACATGAAAAAGAAGTTGCTCAAAGACGATTCGCTCTGTGATCTTAGAAACAATACTCAAATTTGAGACTGAACAGTCATGTTCTGGAAGAAAGGATCAAATGAAGCTTTTTAAGAATAGGTTTAACTATGGCCTTCTTCCAAGAAAGAGGGACACAGCTAGAAGAGAAACTTTGTGAAACCATGTGACAAAGCAAAGGGAGAAGCCCATGTCTAGAGATCTTTAGCCAACTGGAGGAAAGTGGGTCAAGTTGAGAAGTGGTGAGATGCATATTACTGAGAGTTTTGGACAGAAGGGTGAGAGGGGGAATGTTAAACGAGGACCAGAGGGAAAGTGAACAGCAAAAGAAAGAGGTTTAGGTATGAGATTAGATGGTGGGAGGGAATCGCGGATACCGTTTTAGAAAAAAAGGCAGCAAACAAATCAGCAGAAGGCAAAGAGGAGGAATGACAGAGAGCTGGGAGACAATGAGGCTCATTTTCAAAGCACTTAGCCTCCCAAAGTTCCATAGAAACCTATGGAACTTAGCCTCCCAAAGTGCTTTGAAAATATGCCTCAATATTGAATAATTTCTTGCTCGGCTTGCTAGGCTTAGTAATTTGCTTAGCAAAGTAAGATTTCTTAGCTAGCCTAAGCTGGGAAATTTGCTGGAATTCTTGAAGATGTTGAAAGATGCTGGGTTTCAGAGCTTGCATCACTGGCACTCAGCTCGGCGAGTTTGTCACCAAAGGAGGGCCAGCCCATTGTGGAGCAAAGGGTTACGACAAGAAGAACAAGATAACAACTTACAGTTGGGGCATCGGAGAAAAATGAGGGTTCAGAGTAATGTTCCAACAGATAGCCATCTCATCAAAAGGAGAACTTCAGTTTGAGGAAGTTCCAGGAAAAAAGGTGAAAAGAGGGGACTAGGTAGAGGGGTCCTGGTGAGTAAAGAGTGAAATAGGATATTGGGCCATCACAAGGACCTTAGGGAAGTACAAAACAAATAGAGCATGGAAAGAGAATGTTATCAGAAAGTGTTTGTCCATGGTAAGGGAACCAAGTGAAGGCATGAAACAGATAGATATGCGATCTGTTGAAGTAGGATTAAGTCAAGAGTATGACCTGCAGAGTGTGTCAGAAAGTGAGCAGACTGCAGAAGATTGATGTCATTTAGAAATGACAGGAATACTAAGGAGTGTTCATATAAATACTGAAGTCATCAACCACGATTAGGTTGTTGAAAAGAACAGAGGCATCCACAAGAGTCTGGAGTAGGGCTTCCCAAGCTAATTGGGGCGAGGATGGCTGGGAATAACAGACACAAATAATGAAAGAATATGGAGAAGAAACCTACAGAACAAAAGCCTCAGAGTAAACAAACTTTGAAGAAGGAATCTCAGTTGCAACGAAGTAGGGAGAAAGGCAGATAGCCAAACCGTCTCTCCCCCCCCCCCCCCCCCCCCCTTGGTAAGCAATGTTTCCTTTAAGGAGTGGCCTGGTGTGTGCAAATTTTTTTTCATGTGAGCAACAAGTTTTAAAAACCAACAATTTTTGAGCACCAATATTAACAATGCATTTCTCTATACAGCACTCACACACAAAAAAAACATTTTTGTGAGCAATCAAGTAAATCTGTGAGCGACATTCCTAAAATGTATGAGCAATCGTTCATGCACTCCGCTTAGAGGGAACATTGATGGTAAATTGTGACATTGGGTGGTAGGCCCTGGTAGAAATAGGTTTCTTTGCCTTCTCTATGCCAGGTTTTAGTGAGGCATAAGAAATCCAAACAGTGAACAGAGAAAAGGTAAAAAAAATTAAAGCAGATTTTGTATGAACTCATGCCAATTCAGTTGGAAACCCCCAAAAGAGCAGGAGGACAATTGCTAGGCCCAAAATAAATATTAATTAGCAAAGCCTGTATCCCTGCCACCCACTAGATACATGAAGATGGACATTCAAAAGGATTAACCCAGCTAATTTCTGGAGTTATCCAGATAAGTTCATTTTAAAAATATGTCAAGTGCCAGTGGATAGGTTTTGGCCAGACAAAATGATATCTAGGCAAACCTAGAAACACAGAAAATGAAGGCAAGTAAAGAACATATGGCTTATCAAGTCTGCTGACTGTTATAGACACTAACACCCTCATGATCAAAAGCAAAGGCCGGTGCTAGAGGCTGTTAGCACCGGTGTTTGCTAGCCCGGCATGATCAGAGCCCTTGAGCACGTGAAAAAACGCACTCGAGGGCTCGTAGTGCAAGTAGCATGCAAATGCATGCTAAACAGGGCATTAGGTATTCCTCCCCAATGATCAGCGGCCAGCATGCCAAAATTTGGGTCGCTGGCCGCGGCAAACCCTACGCCAGCTCCTAGCTGGCGTTAGGTTTGCCTATAATTGGGGAGGAATAGTGAGCGCTGTCCAGCATGCAGTTGCATGCTGGCAGGCCCCCGTTCCCCCCCAAAGCAAATGCCAACAGGGGGCTGGAGGTCCGGTGGACCTCCAGTCCCCCCGATGATCCCACCCCCCCCCCCCCAGGTTCAGGGAGGGCTGGAGATCCGGTGGACCTCCAGCCCACCCCAACTCCACCCCCAGAGTTGTCGTACCAATCCCTGGTGGTCCAGCGTGAGGAGAAGTAGAAGTAGTGACAACCCCCCTCCCAGCCCCCCCTACCTTTAGTTGGAGGAGGGATGCAGCCTGCCTCCCTCCTCTTCCAGTGGATGACACCGCAAAATGGCGGCGCCCAGCCCCGGCCACTGCATCCTGGGATATGCTGGGCAGGGCTACAGACCATGTAAGGGAATTGCTTTGCACAATATTATATCCAAACAAAACTGTTCAAAGTGCAAAATACATAAACCTCGACTGACAATCTCTCTTCATCAAAATTGCCATATGTTGTTAAAAAGGAGGAGAGACTTCAGAAATCCCAAACTTATCAAATGAACGGCTCTTAAGGGATTCTATGCTTCCTTTAATCATTCAAAAACTTCTGAAAATCTTCTTTATTGTAACACTTAGGGACCTTTTACGAAGCTGCGCTAAAAAGTGGCCTGCACTATGACTAGCGAGTGGGTCCCCCCCCCCCCCCCCGCACGCTGAGGCCATTTTTAGTGTGGCTGTAAATGGCCACATTTTCCCTTTTTGCAATAAGGGCCATGTGCTAATTGTCCCATTAGCATGTGGCTGTGTGTGAGCCCTTAAGTACACCTATTTTCTAGGCATTAGCCACACACTAATCTGCAAGTGAAAAGACAGGTCTATTCTTTTTTTTAATAGGATAGAATAGAAGGAGGTACAGTCAGCAGTTTATCTGGTAGATATTAAGAGCAGGACACAGGTAATATCAGTTTACAATCAAACCAAGTCTGAAAATGCCCAGCTTAGCTGAGACAACTCTCAAGGTAAACCAACTGTATACAGTTATGTGATAAAAGAAAAAACAGAGGTGTTCTGTTTTTTTTTCTTTTATCACACAACTGTATACAATTGCCCCTCCTCCAGAGGCACACAGTCTAAGAGTTACCAGATGCTATGTAACCAAATTGATTGGATTAAGTCACTGGCACAGAAGGTTCAAAACAGAGTTCAATAAAAGCACCTTTAATTCAATCCCAGCATAAAAATATGAAATCACAATGCAAGAACAATTTTAAGTTATAGGCAATAGGATGAAGACAGATTGGAAATTTTCAGAGGTCAGACCTTCTGCAAGTGAAAAGACAGGTCTATATAAGCAGATAAACACCAAAGCAAAATGGATGTTCCTTTTCTGACCTTCACAACCTATACTAAATTGGGCTTTATGTCCACCAAATCAAGTCATAACATAGAAGCATAGAAAATGAAGGCAGATAAAGACCATATGGCCTGTCCAGTTTTCCCATCCATGCTATCTACCATCCCTTCCTTTCCTTTCCTTAGAGATCCTTTGCACTTGTTCCAGTTTTCTTGAATTCAGATACAGTCTAGGTCTTTACAACCTCCACTGGGAGGATATTCCATGCAATCACCACCCTTTCCATAAATATTTCCTTAGGGGTCCTTTTACAAAGGTACGCTGAAAAATGGCTTACGGTATTGTAAGTGTGGGTTTTGGGCGCGCACCAATCCATTTTTCAGCACTCCTGTAAAAAAGGCCTTTTTAAAATTTTTGCCAAAAATGGACATGCGGCAAAATCAAAATTGCCATGCGTCCATTTTGGGCCTACGACCTTACTGCCAGCCATTGAACTAGCGGTAAAGTCTCGCATGATAACTGGGCGGTAATGACCTGCGCATGCCAAATTCCACTTGGCTTACATCCAATACGCGTATCTGAAAATAAAAATCTGCAGTAGAGTAGATGCCCCTGATGGTCTGAATAACATGAGGAGTGTCCTAGTGAAACTTGAGGACTGGTTGAGAATTTGACAACTACTACAAATTGCAGGGTCATGCATTTGGGCTGCATAAACCCTGATGGAGCAGTACACTATAGGGGGTGACCTAATGATGGGACGTAGCTAAGGAGAAACGTAATAGATCTAAATTAAAATTTAATATAGCCATTTCAGCTCAGGAAAGATGTATAAATCTGACAGAAAAAAAAGATGATTGTGGTTTCTCTAGCTGCTGACTGAAGTATTTCTAAATATTTATTTTTGTTCATGCTGTTGCTTTAAATAAACAGATGATAAATGTAAGGTGTGGATGCAGCAAGCACATTTTTCCAATTAGATTCTTGCACACATTAGACGTGTGGCATAAACGTGTCTTTGCTGTAGCCTTAATAACAAAACCAATCCTCTCCCTCCTTATATCTATTTAAAAATTTGCAATGCAAATCTTTGGATTTTTAGTCACATGCTCTAGTAGCATTTGTTTCTCTTTTTCTCTCTTTAAAGCAGCTTTCATATTAAAAATTGCACATATCATAAGACCCTTCCAAAAATGTTCTTAAAATGTTATGTATCACTGCTTTGAGAACAAAGTTAATACCTGACCTTACGGAAAAAATAGATCACACAGAGGGGCATAATCGAACAGGGACGACCATCTCTAAGGGCGCCCAACTCTAAGGACGGCCCGGCGAAGGGGCGGGGAAACTGCTATTATCAAAACAAGATGGACGTCCATTTTTCATTTCGATAATACGGTCGGGGATGCCCAAATCTCAACATTTAGGTCGACCTTAGAGATGGTCGTCCCCGGTTTTCGGCCATAATGGAAACCGAGGACGCCCATCTCAAAAACGACCAAATCTAAGGCATTTGATCATGGGAGGAGCCAGCATTCGTAGTGCACTGGTCCCCCTCATATGCCAGGACACCAACTGGGTACCCTAGGAGGCACTGCAGTGGACTTCACAAATTGCTCCCAGGTGCATAGCTCCCTTACCTTCGGTGCTGAGCCCCCCAACCCCCCCACAAAACCCACTTCCCACAACTGTACACCTCTACCATAGCCCTAAGGGGTGAAGGGGGCACCTACATATGGGTACAGTGGGTTTCGGGTGGGTTTTGAAGGGCTCACATTTACCAGCACAAGTGTAACAGGTGGGGGGGGGGGCCTGGGTCCGCCTGCCTGAAGTGCACTGCAGTACCCACTAAACCTGCTCCAGGGACCTGCATACTGCTATCATGCAGTAGGGTATGACATTTGAGGCTGGCAAAAAAAAAATTAAATTTTTGAGGGTGGGAGGGGGTTGGTGACCACTGGGGGAGTAAGGGGAAGTCACCCCCTATTCCCTCCGGTGGTCATCTGGTCAGTCTGGGCACCTTTTTAAGGCTTGGTCGGGAAAACAAATGCACCAAGTAAAGTCGACCAAATGCTCGTCAGGGACGCCCTTCTTTTTTCCATTATCGGGTGAGGACGCCCATGTGTTAAGCACGCCCCAGTCCCGACTTCGCTACGGTGCCGACACAACCCCGGGAACTTTGGTCGTCCCCACAACGGACTGCAGTTGAGGACGCCAAAAATCGGCTGTCGATTATGCCGATTTGGGCGACCCTGAGAGAAGGACGCCCATCTCCCATTTTGTGTCGGAAGATGGGCGCCCTTCTCTTTCGAAAATGCCCCTGACAATATTTCTGCAGAAATGATTAAGGAAGATACAGCCGTATGGGCTTGAAAAGGGTCATAGTAGAAATAGGGATGGGCAGCTGGGAAATTGTCGTTATCTGCAGATCTGTACCTGTCTAAAGAAACCATTTGTTTGGCAAGAGAATTCTGTTTCAGCTACAGAAGGTAAAGTATTCCTGTCCAGCCAAAGAAAAATCACCTGAAGCATTTTTCTAAGAACACCACCAGCAAATGGTTGCAAAAATTTATAACAGATTTGTAGACTCAGTCAGGTGTAATTCAAAGTTCATGGTAAATGTCATAATAGGTTTCACTTTATTTTCTCTACTGATTCCTGAGACTGCCTCTGAGATAGTTTTAACACCACAAGGGCAATTTTCAAAGCCATTTCCATGAGCAAAATATTTTTTTTATCTGCAGAAATGTTCTCTTTGATACATTTTTCACCTTATGTTTTAGAAGAACACACTCATCAGGGGGCACAGGGTTTGATCTTCGCCTCTAGACTGCATTCTTATGTTCCTCAACATGTCTAACCTCTGGTGACTTTTATTTTCAGTTTCTCCCATGACCTCTGGTGGCCAACAGGAGAATAGCACCTGAAATTTATTATCACATTATGTTTTACTAATTATTCACTGGCCAAACAAAATATTGCAGCATATATTTATTATAATACACTCAGTATTAAATCACATTATTAAATCATGTTTATTACTGATCACATATTTTTATATTCAGTAAATAAACATGCTAGTTTATTTTTATACTATGCAATATCATATATCAAATTTGTGTGGAGTCTAGGAGCCTTAAACTTTGCAAAGTTTTTCCAAGATTTTTTTCTCCTCTAGCAGCACCCTAATATTCTTTCTAGGAAGAAGTATCTTTAGTGCTATGAAGTATAGTAAAGAAGTGGAAATCATTATTCTCTGAGATACAGAAGCCAAGACCTGTTGAACTGCTGAGAGAGCTGGTGAATAATGTGATAATATAAAGTAGACGTACCACAGGGATACAGGAGTTTGAGGGTTCTAAGGGGATGAAAGAGAGAAGGAAAGCTGGAGCAACATGTGACTGCATTATACCGTATACTGTATATGTTGTCCTATTTTGCTTCCACCACGTTCTGGTCGATATTCAAAACAATTTAACCAGCTGCTGACTGGTTAAATCGCTTATTTGGGACTATCTGCTAATTTTTAACTTAGTCAGTTATCACCGTTGAAAATTAGCGGCTAACGCCTAAGTGAAAACTGGCTACTTTGGTGGTGTTCCAAGGGCGCAGTCAGCAGTTGGCCGGTTAAGTACTGATATTCAGCACTCAGCTGGCCAGTGTAATCGCATAAACGGGACTACATAAATCGCAATCCTATCTTTATGCACTAACCCATAGCCACTTAAGTTCTGAATATTGACTTAACCAAATATGCATTAGCCGGCTCCTCATAGACTGGATATTCAGTGCTGAAGCCCAGACATGGCCCGGCATTGAATGTCTGAAAATAACACCAGTGGCAGTCAGCAAAACTTTCACCAGCACTACAAGTGAGGTTTCAACCACACAGTCAGTGGATGGCCAACAATCAAGGGCCTGCTATTTTATTCAGTGCTACTTAACCAGGTAAGAGAGGCTTGATTATCAGCAGCAGATAATCAGATAGTGCTCCTGAAAATCCAGGCAAAATGCTATGGATTTATCCAGGAAGTGCCAGGGCAGTCTAGGGGCAAAGTCTAGTGATGGGAGGGGGGAAGAGAGATCGGTGGCACATGGTAGAGGGTTCGAGAGTGAGAAAAAGCATAGTAACACAAGATAGAGGGATTTGAAAGAGAGTGTTGGCACCTGGTGAGAGAATTTGATAAATAGAGTAGAGGCACCAGGGTGGTGGTTTGTGAGAGGCTGGAAGAACAAGGTGGGAAGGATTTGACAGAGACAGAGATTGATGGAATAGGGCAAAGGGGGTTGAAAGAGAGTGAGTGTGTTTTTGGGATATAATCAGGCTTATTTTCGAAAGAGAAAGGCGCCCATCTTTCAACACAAATCGGGAGATGGGCGTCCTCCCAGGGTCGCCCAAATCAGCATAATTGAAAGCTGATTTTGGGCATCCTCAACTGCTTTCCGTCGCAGGGACGACTAAAGTTCACGGGGGCATGTCGGAAGTGTAGCGAAGGCGGGACTGGGGCATGCCTAACATATGGGTGTCCTCGACCAATAATGGAAAAAAGAAGGGCGTCCCTGACGAGCACTTGGATGACTTTACTTGGTCCATTTTTTCTTGTGACCAAGCCTCACAAAGGTGCCCGAACTGACCAGATGACCACTGGAGGGAATCGGGGATGACCTCCCATTACTCCCCCAGTGGTCACTAACCCCCTCCCACCCTCAAAAAGAACTTTAAAAATATTTTTTGCCAGCCTCTATGCCAGCCTCAAATGTCATACCCAGCTCCATGACAGCAGTATGCAGGTCCCTGGAGCAGTTTTAGTGGGTGCAGTGCACTTCAGGCAGGTGGACCCAGGCCCATCCCCCCCACCTGTTATACTTGTGGTGGTAAATGTGAGCCCTTCAAAACCCACCAGAAACCCACTGTACCCACATGTAGGTGCCCCCCTTCACCCCTTAGGGCTATGGTAGTGTTGTACAGTTGTGGGTTTTTTTGGAGGGGGTTAAGGGGCTCAGCACCCAAAGTAAGGGAGCTATGCACCTGAGATCAATTTCTGAAGTCCACTGCAGTGCCCCCTAGGGTGCCCGGTTGGTGTCCTGGCTTGTCAGGGGGACCAGTGCACTACAAATGCTGGCTCCTCCCACGACCAAATGGCTTGGATTTGGTTGTTTCTGAGATGGGCGTCCTCGGTTTCCATTATCACCGAAAATTGGGGACGACCATCTCTAAGGTCGACCTAAATTTCTCGATTTGGGCATCCCCGACCATATTATCGAAACAAAATATGGACGCCCATCTTATTTCAATAATACAGGTTTCCCCGCCCCTTCGCCGGAACGTCCTGCGAGGACTTCCTCAGGAAAACTTGGGCACCCCTTTCAATTATGCCCCTCCAAATCATTGGTATGCTCAGTCAGCAGCATCATGGCCCCACATGGGAAGACATTTGTCAGCTTTCGTTCAGCAATTTTGGATTTAAAGTGGTCCTCATTACAAAATTAGTGAAGATCATTGCCTTAGTACATCTTGCCCTTTGAAGAATTTATATGCTTAGGATTAAATAAGTGATCAGTTGTCATATAAAACTTTAAAAATTGTTTCTTCTTCAATATTATAATCTGGGATGGATACCAACTCCCTGGATCAATCTTTGTCATAGACTCAACTTCCTTCTAGTCATCTCAGTTTCCTCCAGGAAGAAGTCCACCTTCTCCTGCAGATCAATGCCATTGAACCATCCTGTTCCACCACAGGATAGGAGTTGAGGTTTCTACTCAAGATACTTTCTCATTCCAAAACAGACAGGAGACTTAAACCCTACACTAGATTTCAGCGACCTCTGTTGTTTCCTCCTCAAGGCAAAGTTCAGAATAATCACAATCCCCTCCATTCTTCCTCTGCTCTACAAAGGAGATTGGATGTATACTCTGGATCTCAAAAACACATATTCCAATACACTCTTTTACAAGAAGTGCCTCAGGTTTATTCTCCAATCTAATCACTTCCAGTACAAAGTCCTCCACCTGATTTTTTCAAAATGCCTTGTGGTGTCAGCTGTCCACCAGCAGAAACAAAGGCATCTAGTATAGGTCTGGCTTCTGGTGGCTTAGTCGGATTCATAGTCCTTGACTCTTGGGTGAAACAATTCAAGGCTGCAGAGAGACCAAGACGGGCCCAGGGCATACAATCTTCAGGGCGGCCAACCTCCAGGCCCCCCAATGGGCCCCCCCACCTGGCAGTAGCTTACTGCTCGCTTGGTCTGTCTCCTGCTCCTGTGTGCTGGGTTATTGCGTTATCACGTTAACTCTGTTCTAATGGCCATGGGTCCTTCCTACCGCGTCCCCTTCCACCTATGCAAAAATAGGAAATACTTCAAATAGCAGGCAGGACGTGGCCAGTAGAGCAGAGTTAACGTGATAACACAATAACCCGGCCCAAGGAGCAGGAGACCAATCCAGCCTTCTGCCTGTGCCTGCCACTGGAAGTCTTCCTCCCCCCCCTCCCCCAGTGGCCCTGAAACAATTGCTCTTTTTCAGTCTCTGGGATTTTTCATCAACTTTCAGAAGTTCATCCTGCAACCAACCAATCAACATCATTTCCTTTATAGGAATAGTCCTAAACTCTCCAATACAAAGCCTTTTTTCTAGATGACAGGATCCAGATGCAAATAGCTCATGTTCATGCCTTACAGTCCGAGCATACTTATAGATGCTGGGGCACATGTCTGTGTTTGTCCATCTCATCCACGTAACCTATTTGATAGTGTGGTGTCCACAACAGTATCTCAAATTTCAATGGGATCAGTGCTCCTAAACTTTTTCCTCTATACTTTACTCTCTCTCTCTCGGCTCCACCTCATAGTTTGATGTAGATTCTCAAACCCAGCCTAGCAGTTGGTGTACCCTTTGCATCATTTTAGCATCAGTTATTCCTGACAACTGATGCCTAGAACTGAGGGTGAGGAGCTCATCTCAAACTATCAACATTTTCAAAGGATGTGGTCAAGATACAAGACAACTCAGTTTTCTATGCCTTGTGAGTTTTTCTTCACTGCATTCTGAATTCCTTTGTACTTATTCTGACAGGCTACTGAGAGGTAATTTTTATGTGAACAAACAAGGGGGTGCAGTCTTTATGCATCTCTGCTGAGAAGCAGCTAAAATTTGGGACTTTGCCATTGTCCTTCGCATCCAGATGCAGACTACCTACATCCCCGTCCACAGAATCAGTTAGCCAACAGACTCAGCAGAGTGCTTTAGATTCATGAATGGTCCCTGGATGCGGCTCTTCCAAGTTCCCTCTTTCAGGAGTGGGGAATGTCTCAGACCAACTTATTTACCAGGAGGAGTAGTGTAATGGTTTGTGCAGTGGCCTGTGAACCTGTGGAACTCGGTTTGATTCCTTCTGTGGCTCCTTGTGACTTTGGTCCCAGGTGCAAAACAATTATTTGTATGTAATATGAAAACTGCTTTGATTGTAACCACATGGCAGTAAGTGGAACCCTGATATAACGCACCCCACAATAACACAAATCTGCATATAACACAATCATGTCTTGGCTTCCCTTTTTTTTTTTTTTTACATATAGCTCCTCAGTCGGCAATGTCTAGCTACACCATGCCTGCATGGTTCAATTGTGTTCATGTTCTATTGACCCTGCTATAACATGACCCCACATTTAATGCAATGATATTTTATGGATCCCAATCATCACATTATATCGGGGTTCCACTGTATATCAACCCCCATTCTCTTTCCCCCTTACCAGTGAAAAGAACACAAAGCTTCCTCTCTACTGTTTGAGTCTTCCATCTCTACTATCACTAGCCCTGGATGCCTTGGCAATTCCATGGACTTGATTATTCCTATATGCTTTCCCTCTGATTTTTCTCATACTGAGAGTTCTGCAAAACCAGCAAGCCTGAACAACCATGATTCTGATAGCACCCTTCAGACCTTGACAGAATTAGCTCCCCCTTCTTAAAAAACTAGCAGTTCTACCTATGCTTGCAAGCTACTTCAGTACCCAGCACTGATAACTCAAGCCATCTTTTTTATCCACAATTGAATTATTTAATCCTTACAACCTGGAAATTAAGCAGTATGGTGTTTTACAAACAGAGACAACCCTTCTACTACTGTATTACAGTATTTATATCAATTATATCATCTCGGCTTTCAACCCTCTATTAGATTACACCTCAGTTTACTGTCAGCCTATCGTGCTCTGGTAGAAAACCTTTCAGGATCACAATTGCATATGGTTGTTTGTTTAATGAAAGGTTTCCTTCCTGGATAGCCTCCATTACAAAAGACCCCTGTTCTATGGGTCCTAAATTTGGTGTTCACTTCACGTATAAAGTCTTTATTTGAACCTCTGGATGTCACATCTTTTAAATTCCTAACCTGGAAAGTACTTTTTTTCTCTGTAGTACCAATTACATAAGCAAGGAGAGTAAGTGAACTTTGAGCACTGGTAACACATGAACCCTACACTCAGTTCCTTTATCACAAGATTGTTCTATGGAAACATCCCAAGTTTTTACCTAAATGAAGAAATAATGCTTCCTATCTTGTATCTGGTCTTATTCAAATCCTTGCAAAACAGCCTCCTATATTCTAGACTATAAATAGGTACTTGCCTGCTACTTACTTATTTAGGGGTCCTTTGACTAAGCTGTGGTAAGAATTGGCCCTTACATGAGTCTGTCCTGCACGCTAAGGCCATTTTTACTGCAGTCATAAAAAGCTCCTATTTTCTATTAATTTCATTTATGGCCATGCACTAATGCAACCATTACTGTGTGACTATATTCACTTATCTCCACCTATTAAGGAGGCAGTAAGGACTTCCAAGTTAGCCATGCACTAACCAGTTACCGCACGCTAATATAGATGTGCTAACTGGTTAGCATAAGAACACCCACTCTCCACCCCTGACACACCCCCTCAAAAACATAAATAGAAAAAATTTACAGGATGCTTAGCAAGTGCACATCCCAAAATTAATGCAGAATGGATTAGCGGGTCCTGTGTTAGACTTTTTTTTGTTGCATTAGGTACATGTTAGTGCCTAATACAGCTTAGTAAAAGGACCTCTTAGTTAAAAAAAACTATATATCACACTATCTGATATTTTAAGCAACTTACAACAATAACATAAAAATAAAATTCAATATAAAACATCAAGAACGATATACATAAAATATCACAAAACAGGAACAAACTCAATTCCAGAAATCATTAGCAATTACATTCATAAAACATAGGTTTTGGGACTTACAGAATAGCTAATTAGTGTACAGTCATGAAACTCTTTCCTAAAAAAAAAAAACAATAAATAAATAAATAATGAAGCAACACTGGGTTGAGCAAGGTAAATATCCTATTATCTTATTTATTAAAAGCTTTTTTGAATAAACAAGCTTTGAGTTGCTGCCTAGAACTCTCAGGCTCAATAATTGAGTATAACTGTTCCACAATTTGGGTCCTGCTACAAAAAAAAATACAAGAATGTAAACTTTCAAGAGTAGCTTCTTTAAAAGAGGGGAAAACAAACAAACAAACAAACTTTGGGGTCCTTTTACTAAGCTATGTTAAGCACTAACGCGTGTATACCATAGCTTAAAATGCCTTACCGCAGACTGTGCTCAAACACCCTGCAGTAATTTTGGCATCTGTGTGCACTTCCCACATGCTGTAAAATAGCGTTGGGGATAGGTTGGGTTGGAGAGTAGGCATGTACTGCGCTGATTGGTTAGTGCAGCTACATTGCCATGAGCTAACTAATTAGCACTTGATTATCGCATGAGCCCTTATTGCTTACAAAATAGGTGGTAATAGGGGCTCACATACTAATGGCCATGCGCTAATGGGAAAATTACTGTGTGGCCATAATTCAAAAAATAGAAAACTCGGCCATTTGCAGAAATGGCCTTAGCACGGAGGAATGACCCGCGTAAACTTGTACTAAGGACACTTTTTACCGCAGTTTGGTAGAAGTTCCCCTTTGATTGTGGGCCACTAGGGACAGAATAAAAAATTACTTGTATATAATATGTAAACTACTTTGATTGTAACCACCCAAAGGCGGTATATCAAATCCCTTCTCTTTCCTAAAGATTTACCAGCCGAGTGCTTGATTGGCTATACATTCTTCAAAATCACTGCAGTGCATAAGGGTGCACCATTATTTAGGGGGAAGTTATTAAGGTGTTGTAAATAACATTTACTGTATCTTGATTTCCCACTGGATACAGCAGCCTATGCCTTCTTAATCTCACAGGTTGATGAATCCTGTTTTAAAGGAATAATGCTGCTTGCAGGCCACCTTGCCACTTGTATTGTTACAAGAAATGTTCACAGTTCTTAATATGATATTTAAGAACAGGGGGAATTGCTTGGAGCATATTTTAAGAACATGCGCTGTATTTATAAGTTTTAAGATATATATTTTGATTAGTTCTCCACCAATTACCTATTAAGGTAAGAAGATTCACAATTGCAAGAATAAGAGGAATTAAATATTATATTTCTATTTATTGAATCACATTAACCTGTACTGCAAGGCTTAAAAGCATGGCACTAAATTTTACAAGTGACCATGTGCTATCAGAACATAAAAAGACCATATAATTAGCTTTAGAAAGATTTATTTACAATACAGGTTTCAGCAAATAATGTTGCAGCAAGAGGTAGTCTTAAGAATCTTAGAACAGAAGAATTTGTGCTTTAAAAACAAGGCAACAGGTTTAACTTACAAGTCCTTTTGTTACAAAGCATGCTGTGGTCCAGCTGATTGATGAGCAGCATGAGGTAAGAGGAGCCCAGGCATTCTGCAGTCAGTGATGGAAGAGAAGTGCAGCAGAAGAGAAGAGAGAGTCTTTCAGGGAAACAGCTCCTCTTTTTATGCTGTTAGTTTGCAGGGAAACATGATTGCATTTCCTGTGGGCATTTGCTTCCTGGTTGCATTGTTTTGTGGGTAATTTGCAAGGCATTATTGTTCTAAGGTACATGATCACATGTTATAAGCAGTGCAATTTTTCTAGCAAAAAAGGTGCTGGTACTCAAATGCCAGACCACCCTTCAGGGGTGGGGTGATGACTGAGGGACTCACCTCACAATGGCCAGGCCCCCTGCAACCAGTCACAGAATCTGTGATAAGGCAGAATTGGTGTGTAGAGCCTGAGCTCTTTCATTAAAACTTGTGGTCCATGGGTCAATTTTAGCAGACACTGGAAAAGGTGCCGGCACTCAGTACCCCCCGAGTACCCCCACAATAAAAGCCCTGGTTATAAGTCTTTATTCTGCAGATGTGCTGGCGTCCAGTTGTCTGAGGTAGCCAGCAAATGGCCTGGCCTTCTGTTGATGCTTCCTTTTGTCTTTAATAGGTGTAGGTCCACCTCTCCATTCCCCCTGTTCTGTGGTTGTCTTTAAACCTTTTATTGTGTTGATCAGCCAGGCTTTTGATCAGCCCTTCAGGTGGGAGGGGGGAGAGGAAGTTTAAAACCTTTTGAAGCAGTCCTTGTATTTGTTTCTGAATAGCCTCTTGTTGAGGATACTAGATGTGCTGATGGCTTTAGGTAACCGCCCAGCCAAGCTTTTGTTATCAGTAGTTACCAAAGGGGGGAGAAGGGAGGATGGAAGCCAGACCAGTTGATCTGCTGCAGTTTCAATAAGTCCTTAAAGTTGTATTTTTATATTGGTATCTTATCCAGCACAATCAATAATTCTGCTACACATTTAATTCTGACAATTAAACTCATATCATGTTACAGTATTATTCCAGCGTCCCAGGAGCATCGAGCTCCTGGGCTGACAGAGCAGGATTCCACCCCCCTTAGCTTCCAGGCCCTTCCCTGGCTGAATCCTCACCCAGTTCATGCCCTGCCTTCCCCCTTCCCCACAAAGTTCAATCCTCCCTACTCCCCCTCCACACCCAATTCTAAGGTAGTCCTTGCCCCCTCCAAGGGCTACCTTTAGATAATTGGTGGTTCAAGGTGGTCTTTGGGCAGGAGTAGATGCCCAGTCACTCTTGTCCAGTCTGGTGTTGACCGCAGAATAGCATCCCTAGTGATCCCTAGTCTCTCGCAATTTCCACTAGGGGTCATGTTTCCTTATAGCGGTAGCCTCTGGACTGGGCAGGAGTGATTGGGTGGTGGGAGTGGGTGGAGTACAGGAGCTTGGATTTTGTAGGGGGTGGGGCTTCTGCCAGGGGGAGGGATCAGGAAGCCAAGGAGACCTTGATCTTTTGGCCTGGGAGCATTAGGCTGGGGTCATTATACCGTGATTCTTTTGGCCCTAGCATGACTTGTGGTGTATCACCAGAAGTCACGTTAGGGTATTTGCATAGTAATGAGATGCAAAACAAGCATTTGTATGTTTTGCATCTCATTACCAAGTAACTCATGGCAATTTAAATATCACAGTAAGAGGCAAGTAACATGGCTTAAAGCCCTGGTGCAGCTTGATAACTTCCCCCCTTAATGCACAATGAATTAAAGTTAAAATCTTAAATTGGATTGCCAATTATAACCCATGTCTTTCCTGCACCACCACAAGCTCAGTTCCCATGGCCGACCCGGATCACAACATAGAATTTTTTTTTTATATTTCTTCCTCTTTCCTTCTCATTCTTTCTTTCACACTGCTGTACTCTCTCACTCCACACTTCCCTCACTGCACAGTCTCTTCAGTCAAGCTTGGGTGTTGGTCGAGGTCCGGAATAGAGATCCAGTGGCAATGGGGAATAAAGTCAGGCTTCTAAAGGGTTCTCTGCCAGTCCAGGAAGCAAATGTCTTCACTCCCGCTCCAAAGAACCACACAGCACTCCAGGATTAAGTCTTTATGCAAATTCAGCTTAACTGAATTTTCTGCAACTGGCAGGTGGGCCTTTTATAACCTCTTCAGTACAGTCAACTATTGGCATCAGCAGCTCTTCTGTTCACTCAAGATTGTGTATTACAGCCTGTATCACTTTCCAACTCTTCTCCTTCAGCGACCTCCAAGGTATTTACATTTATTTATTTATTTATTCCACGTTATCCCAAACAAGTTCGAGTTCAATGTGGCTCACATTGTAATAGAAACATTTGATAACCATTCCTAATTACATATAACATTAACCTCTGTTTACCAAGCTGTGTGGCAATGCCAGCACAGCCCATTCAAAGTGAATGGGCTGTGTCGGCATTAGTGCATGGCTTAATAAGCAGGGGGTTAGTGTCAAATCCATATAACATCAAATATACAGTTAAATTATGTTAAAAAAAGCATTGTGATAGTAAGAATAGAGTGTGATGTAGTCATGATTATTGCAACCTGTAGATTAGATATTGGTTTGGTTGCTTTTGTCAATGATAAACAATCTTATCAAGGATATTTTTAACAATTTGCAAAATATGAAATATTCAGTTGACATAATTGCTTAGGTATGGAATTCCATCTCTTAGGAGAATCCAGCAGTGTGAATTGTTTTATATTTAATTTTATTGCACTGTGGGAAGGAATTCTGGAGGATTTCTTAGCATTATGAATTGGCAACTCACATATACAGCTCTTCCTGTCCATGTACTCATCTCATTGGGCTACCAATAATCCAAGGCTGCTCCTGATGCTCCTGGTCACAATCCAGTTCTCCCTCAGGTGCAGACCCTTTTGGCTGTCTTCCTTCCAGGGATGCACTTCTCAGAGCTGCATCCTAGCCTTGAACAGGCTTTCCATGTTCTGGTTCCTTGCTCCTGGGCTGGATTCCCCTTGCCCACCCGGAGCTCCTCACTCTTTCTCAGTTGCTACTGTTAGGGGCAGCAACTCTCCTTGTTTCAGCATTAATTCTGCCATTCCAGGACCCCCCCCCCCCCAAGGGTCCCGGCAGGGTACAAGCAACCAAAGACCCTGTGTTCCTCTCTGCAAACCCTTTTGTCAACTCTAACTCCTCCCCAATTATCAATCATCACTGAGCAGCACTTTCTTTCTGCAAATTATTTCAGAACCTAACCCCTTGGGCTGGATCCCCATTCCTCTTATAGCTCTAATTATCCCCCAAGTGACTCTGGAGAGTTCTACTTCTACCTTTTAGTAATCCTCATTATAATGGGGGGTTACAAATATATAGGGAGCCAATGCAGAGATTTAACAATTGGCGTTATCTGTTCAAATCAAGATATATTTGTAATTAATCTACCTGCTGACTTTTGAACTACTTGCAGCACATGGAATTAATAGTTTGTCATTCCTAGAAAAAGTGCATTGTAGTAATCAAACTAAGGTGTGATAATGCTGTGGACCACACTTCAAAAATTGTCCTCAGTTAAAAAGTCCAATAAACAGCATTTTAATCAAAGCTTTAAAAAAAGTAATTTTAATGACATGCCTCAAATGTTTTTTTTTAATGTCAGTGCACAGTCAAGATAAAGTCCTAAATACTTATGTAACCCCCCTGTTGTACTGGGTTACTGAGAGGATAGAGCCCTAGAAGAAGGTCACTGGAGTTCCCTGGATGGGAAGTAAGCCCAGCTCAAGAGGATGGGTTAGGAAATAAAATGCAGCAAGATAGTGCAGCAAAAGGCTTGAGTGACATGTTAGGAGGAGTTAGGAGGTGATAAAAGGATTACCATGTGCTTACACAATGTCTTTTGGCTGTCCAGAATTCCCCTGCCAGGAGTCCAGTGTGGAGAAAGGGGAGTCCCTGGTTAAGAACTGGCAATCCGTGGGTTTGGAGAAAGAGAGAAGTCATAGGACAGATAGACGGACTGTCAGAGAGCTCTCAAGAGTGGATCAAGGGGCTCACTTCCAGGAATTTGAGCTGGGAGCTGGGGAGAGTTCCATTTCATAGGGGAGCCAGGACATCAGAGTCCGGAACCCGCATCAACTGTAAGGTGAAAGGGTCCGAAGGAGTCTGCCCGTCGAGGAGGCTCCATGCCTGCTCAGACCCTAGACCCAAAGAAGCCCCAGAAAGGGGGCATTTCACTTAGCTTTATTTAAAATTGATTTAGACAAGTCATTAATATTGAAATAATTGGGAAAATGTCATGAGGCAAACTGGATCTAGATAAAAGCAAAATTACAATCTTAGCTACTTGAAAAAAAATGAGATCCAGATACAGAAAGCCTAACCAGCTAGCAATGTGGTTTTTACACTGGGTTCTAGCTGGTTTAGTGAGCACGGAGTTCAGTGAGACATGCACAAAAGGGTTCTGCGAGCTCTTTTTCTGTCACAGTAGCAGCTAACTAAAATTGTATGCAAAGTTATTATAATGCGCTAATTAGTATTCAAATGTGCATGCAAAGCGATGCAAAGCCATTTTCTGAGCAGCCCCTACCTATATCGAGGAAAATTTAATGGGAGGTCTGGAGCTGTCTGTCCTTCATTATAGCAGGCACTCCACAGCCAAGAACCCGCAGGGAGAAACAAGACATGCCGGAGCAACCCAACTGGTACCAACCCTTCACCAGATATTGTCAAGAAAAAAAAGACACCCTTTCAAACAACAACCCCACAAATTTACAGATTCAAATCCATCTCGACCTTTGATTGTTTGATCGCTGACCATGGCAGTGAAGTAGATTGGATGGCCCACAGCAGTTTTTTGGGGAAAAAGCTACGCCGGCTTCCATTCAAGCAGCTTCTTTGTGTGTATGAAAGCCATATACAAGCACCACTCTGAGCATGCGCAAAGCAGCCACACTTAGCGATTGGTTGTTCTGTGCATGCTCAGCTGACCGACTGGCTTCTCCCCTATCAAGCTACTTGCTGCTTTTGCGAGCAGCTCATTTGCATGCGAGTTGCTTTGGGAATTGCTCTGTATTTCAAAATCGGTGGAACTACAGGGCGATTTTTTATGGGGACCTTTGTGCATCTGGGCCTGAGTCATTTAGAAAATCTACTCAACTTTTTATCACTTTTGATCCAAATAGACCAACCAGCTTATTTTCAAAAGAGAAAGACGTCCATATTTCGACCTAAATCGGGAGATGGGCACCTTTCTCTCATGGGCGCCCAAATCGGTATAATCGAAAGCCGATTTTGGGCGCCTCCAACTGCAGTCTGTCGTGGGAACGAACAAAGTTGACGGGGGCGTGTCGGAGGTGTGGTGAAGGCGGGACTGGGGCGTGTTTATCGGCCGAGAAGAGATGGGCGCGCTCGGCCGATAATAGAAAAAAGAAGGGCGTCAGTAGCGAGAATTTGGGCCGCTTTTTTTGGACCCTTTTTTTTCACGAACAAGTCCCCCAAAAGTGCCCCAACTGCCCAGATGACCACCGGAGGGAATCGGGGATGACCTCCCCTGACTCCCCCAGTGGTCACTAACTCCCTCCCACCAAAAAAAAAGAACTTTAAAAACTTTTTTTCCAGCCTGTACGCCAGCCTCAAATGTCATACCCAGATCCATCACAGCAGTATGCAGGTCCCTGGAGCAGTTGTTCGTGGGTGCAGTGGACTTCAGGCAGGTGGACCCAAGCCCATCCCCCCCTACCTGTTACACTTGTGCTGGTAAATGGGCGCCCTCCAAACCGCCCCCAAAACCCACTGTACCCACATCTAGGTGCCCCCCTTCACCCATAAGTGCTATGGTAATGGTGTAGACTTGTGGGGAGTGGGTTTTGGGGGGATTTGGGGGTGCTCAGCAACCAAGGTAAGGGAGCTATGGACTTGGGAGGTATTTTAATTTTTTTTTTTTTACTTTTTACAAGTGCCCCCTAGGGTGCCCGGTTGGTGTCCTGGCATGTGAGGGGGACCAGTGCACTATGAATCCTGGCCCCTCCCGCGACCAAATTCCTTGGAGTTGTTCGTTTTTGAGCTGGGCGCCTTCAGTTTCCATTATCGCTGAAAACCGATATCGCCCAGCTCAAATCCGCCCAAATCCGATGCATTTGCCCAGCACCAACCGTATTATCAAAACAAAAGATGGACGCCCATCTTTTTCGAAAATACGGTCTGTCCCGCCCCTTCATGGACCCATCCTCGGAGATAGTCGCCCATGGAGATGGGCGTCCACGTTCGATTATGCCCCTCCTAGTATGCCAGTTGCAAAAAGGACCTTAGCAAACTGGCTGTCTAGCTTCATGTATTGTTGTATGAATAAGCAAATGCTCCTCTGAGCTCAAAGGTCAAGCCTTCTCAAATTAGGACTACTGCAGTGACAGTGACCTTATTAAAGTCTGCCTCACTGAATATCATCTGCTAAGAAGCTATATGGTCCTCTCTTTATATCTTTACCGCACATTGGGGTCCTTTCACTAAGGCTCGCTAACAGATTTACCTCCTGTTTACTAAGCTGTTCTAATGGCTGCCGGTGCACTAATGCCGACACAGGCCATTCACTTTGAATGGGCTGTGTCGGCATTGCCACACGGCTTAGTAAACAAGAGGGTTAGTGCACACTAACGTTTAGCACATATTAAATGATAAGCTGCCCATTATAGTCCTATAGGCGTCTTATCATTTAGGGTGCCTTAGTAAAAGGACCCCATTATTTTTGGACCAAGCCGCAGATAAGACAGTGCCTTTGGTTGTGTGGTGCTGGCCAATCTGTCCTTGTCAACTATGAACTCTCACATTTGACTATCTGGGCTGCTCCAAAGACTAAGGTGATATCAAATTGAGCATATATTTATATACACTCATCTCCTAAACTTCACTCCATGCATTTGACAAAGTGGACTCTGGTCCTCAAAAGCTCATGGCTCGATAAAATGGACTGTCTTGCTTGTAAATAGAAAAAGTAATGTTGCTCACCTGTAATGAAAGTTTTCTGTAGACAGCAAGATTAATCAGGCACATAGTCTTTCCTACATCCCTAACCATTGCTGGCATTGAACTTTGAAACCAACTGCTATGAATGGGAAGGGAGGAATTTTACACTAAATTTCTGAGGTCTAGGAGAGCAGTTCCATCCCAGCTCAGTCAGATGACATCACCCACTTGTGTGCTTGACTCTGTGCTGCTCTCTATAGAAAACATCTATTACAGGTAAGCAGTGTTGCTTTCTATTGACGACGAATTTGCAGGTAGCCAATTCCACCTGCTTCCCAGTTACAGAATCCTCTTACAGGATTTCTTAGTACCATTTTAATGCATCTTACTATAAGTCCATAGTAAATGTTCCCATAATCTTCTATACTGTACAATCCCATAATTAACTATTCCGTCCTTGAAAATACTAATTTCTTTTTTTTTTAAATGTTAAAGGGGCCACTCTGTAGCACACAGATACTATACATAATTTTTTTCTCCAGCATAGCTTTCTTTAGGTTTAGTTATTGAAATTTGAAACTGCCTGTTTAATCTTGTCACGGTGGTTACATATTTGTGTCATAAGAGAGAGAGAGCTCTACAAAAAACCTAGGTTAGGCTCTCACCTTCCACAAAGCTGTCGGACTTTAGGACCATTCCAGAGGTCATGCATGCAGGCTTTTTGATTTGCACTGCCTGCTGGTGCAGTGTTTTTTCTCCCTTCATCCATTTGTCATCTTAGACTGTGTACTGTAAATTCAACACTGTCAATGGGCGCGAGTTGATTTCTGTGTATAGACTCAAAAAACCCAGAAAAAAACATCCATGCTTCAATTACTGGGTAAAATGGCATGCTGTTATAAAAATTGGCAACTATTTTATTTTGCTTAGATTGCACAATATACTTTTGTAGATGTGCTGAATTTTTCTTTAAATAAAAGGCATGCTTTTCAGGTTTTGTATAAGAGGTCAAAACTGAAAGGATTTGTTTGGAGTACCACGAGATTGCCGCTAGAGGTCGTGGTGGCTATTTTGAAGCCAGACCCGCAATAGGCAGGAATAAGTGTGCATCACTCCTGCAGTACGATGCCCCCCCCCCCCCCCCCCCAGACCACCAGGGAGATTCCAAGTAGGAATGGAGGAGCCTACGGGGGTGAGAGTGCGGGTTGAAGCTTAACTTTTCTTCAGGGGGTGAAGGAGGATTGGGAACAGGGAGAATCAAAATACCCACTTTTCTGTATGCAGCTCCTAGCTGATATTCAGCTGGGGCCTACATAACCCCCCTATTTACTAAGACGCTTAGCAATGCCGTCACAGCCCATTCAAAGTGAATGGGCTGTGTCAGCATTAGCACACGGCAGCCATTAGCAAGCCTTAGTGAACAGGGGTAAGTGTCTTATTGAATATCTGGGGCTAATTCTGTCCATGGCAGTCAGTATTTAAAACAATGCTTACCACCATAGGCTGAACATTGGCCAGATAGTTTAAAAAACTGGATAGTTTCCACCGCTTTGCAAATAGTGTGCACTCTCAACAATATAATTCCTAACATGAACAATTGCCTGGAAAAAATAACAAAACAAACATTCCCAGAAAAGGCACAAAATGAAAAATTTCCAGCTAACCATTCCAACTGTGTAGTTGACGGTCTCAAACAGCAATCAATCAGGTCAGCCATTCTTTTTCTGGGGCTGGCCTTGAAGATTAGTGAGCTCCAGAATATGTTTGAATCCTTACTGTAATTCCCAGATTGTGTTCTGGCTTCTTTAATTGTAATCTGCCTAGAATTTAAGAGATATTTGGTGGGCTATAAGACCTGGATGTAATGTAAAAGGAACCTGGAGAAGCTGGAACTAAAGTCAACCCTGTTGCATCCCAGCTGGCAGTTCTGTATTCACCCCTGCTACTTATCCCTTCTTGGACAACTAATAGTTAACACTCTTCCAAACATCATCCTTCCTCCCAGTTGATCATGGGCTGGACTAGCCAGAAGTAAGAAGAACAGGTGTGCTGCTGTGGATAGTGAGGGAGGAGCATGGATCTTGCAGTGGTAAAGAAGGAGCAAAGATGAGGAGGCCTGTTCTGGCGGCTCACCTGTGCAGTTCCTTTTGTGGAAGCAGTGGCGGTGATGCAGTGGGAAGGGCCTAGCAATACTTCAAGTGGGAAGAGAGAGTGACTGGATTAAGTTCTGTGGACCTAATGTCTGAGTTGAGAAAGCCAGACATAGTTCATGGGGTATAGGTTGATGCCCCTCCTCAAATCTGACATTTTCCCATAGAGAGCAATGGGGATTATTATTATTGGAGATTCAGTTGTCTGAAAATATGGGAATCCTCTGACTGCATTACTGCCTTTGGGAGGTTTGCTTCAATATTGTGTTTTCAGTCACTACAGACAGGCAGGTTCCCCGGGGTCCTGCAGAGCTTGCCTATCCCGCACTATTGAAAACACTAGTAAAAGAGGCCCATTTCCAAAAGAAATGAAATGGGCGCTAGCAAGGTTCCATTCCCCCCTCCCTCCCTCTCTCTCCTCCGAGTTCCAGCCCCCCAACCCTCCGAGTTCCATGCCCCCTACCTCCCTCCCTCTCCTCCGAGTTCCAGGCACCCCTCCCCTTCGAGTTCCAGGATGCCCCTCCCCTCCGAGTTCCACACCCCCCTCGCCTCCGAGTTCCAGACCCCCGCGCCTCCCTCCCTCTCTCTCTCTGGCCCCTCCGGGTGCAAGCACGACCTGTCCTCCGGCAGCCCCTCGCCTTTCTGTGTGCTGGCTGTAATTTAAAAATTCTTATCTCGGGGTCCAGCGTCAGCAGTGAAGGCGAGCGGCGCTTCAGACTGCCTTCCCATGTGTCTCAGCTCTGCCTCTGGTCCCGCCCTTCCGGAAACAGGAAAGGAGGGTGGGACCAGAAGCAGAGCTGAGACACATCAGAGAGAGAGAGAGAAGGAGGGATGCGTGGGGCTGCGGAACTCGGAGAGGGAGGGCGTGGAACTCGGAGGTAAGGGAGGGAGGGATGTCCTGCAACTTGAAGGGGAGGGGGGCCTGTAACTTGGAGGGGAGGGGAGGGAGGGAGGTGGGGGCATGGAACTCAGAGGGGAGGGGGCTGGAACTCGGAGGAGAGGGGGAGGAGGAGAGGGGGGTCTGCAACTCGGAGGGAGGGGGGCGATTCTCTACCCACCTCTGCTGGCTGGTGCTGGGTTCCCTTCCCTCTCACTGATCCGCCCTCTGACGTCATCGCCAGGGCGGACCAATGGGAAGTGTGTTACGAACCCAGGCATCCAGACGAAGGTGCAAATTATTATATAGGATGATAGTGAAACAGCACCCTCTGCTGGCAGGATTATAGGTGAAAGACTCCCTCTCAGCTTACCTTTCCGTAAAAGGGTATTTCCTTTGATTACTCCTGAGCCTATAACCTCTTAACTGCATCCTATGCCCTCTCATTCTAGGGGTTTCCTTCCTTTGAAAAAAGCTCACCTCCTGGAAATTAATGCATGTCACCTGGGAAGCATAACATAAACATATCAAATTCTGTGTTTCTGCAAATAGACAGATGAGGGAAAGAAAGCTGTACAATTTGGGCTTCATTTGATATCAGGGCACCTATGTGAGAAGTCCACAAAGGCATCTATTTTAAAGCCTATTTCATAGAGGTAATATAAGAGTCTAGGGCCCCTTTTTACAAAGCTGCGTGACAATGCTAACACAGCCCATTCAAAGTGAATGGGCAGAGTCGGCACAACCGCACCTGCAGCCGCTAGCGCGATTTTGTAAAAGGAGGCCTATGTGCCTTTATAAAATAAGATCTCAGGCCTTAATGCATAAATTTATACCTGCTCTGAAGTAGAGAGGTGTGGTAGCCGTGTTAACCTGCTCTGAGAAAGCTGTAAATGTGAGCAAATCAATATATGGGGTTAATTTTATAAAACCTTTTCATACATTAAAAGGTCTCTTATAAAATTAGGTCACGCCTAAAAGTACCATGGTGTATATGGGCACGTACTTGTAGAATTAGAGAAGGAGTTTGGGCAAAGAATGGATGTAGTTATCATTTATATGTGTATTAAATATTTTTTGGTGAGTAACTTTTTTCTCCATTTTTGGAGGTTTTTTTTTTCTTTTTTTGCTCTCTTTTTTCTGGAGATACATAATTTAGGGGGTCTTTTACCAAAGAATAACTTGAGTTAATCTTTAGTTTCCTTAGCCAGTCTTTTACTAAAGCTTAGCTTGAGCTATCTGCAGCAGGGCCTATTTTATTCCTATGGGCCCTGCTGCAGATAACTCGAGCTAAACTTTAGTAAAAGACCCTCTTAACGAGGCCAATGATAATACCTGGGAATCTCTTTGGAAAAGACTGACACGTTTGGTCAGACCAATGCTATTATAATCCTCCACAGTCTGGGTTAGCCATCTTGTTAGCAAACTACCTGTTTCATGCTTTATTTGGGGGGGATATTCACCCCTGCCTGCTTGACTGCTGCTGAATATTGGAAGGTAGGCGGTGACAGGCAGGAGCCTCTCCTGCCCTCTTAAATCACTTTGAATAGCAACTTGCCAGTGTTTTATTACCCCAGCAGCCAGTGTTTAAAAGGACTGCAAAAAATAGGGCAGACCTGCATGTTCAGGTAAAACAAAATTTATTCACCGCAGATATATGAAAGCACTCTCTACGTGCCCGACATGGCTCTTTGTGACAGGCTGTGGCAGTCTTAAGGACAAGCTGCCTGCTGCTCTGTGACTGTGAACTACATGTTTTTACCAGATAGGTGAATATCCTGGAACACACCTGCTGGTTTGTATTCAGTCCCTGATGCCTCCCCTGAGTGTGCGAAGCATGGCCATGTCAGGCGTGTGGAGAGTGTGTGTTTACCTAAATCTCACCTTTCAGGAAATCCAGAGTGCCCCAATTTGACTACCCCTATCGGACTGACTGTTCACTTGTCCTTTAGATTGTAAGCTCTTTGAGCAGGGACTGTCCTTTGTGTTAAATTGTACAGCGCTGCGTAACCCTAGTAGCGCTTTAGAAATGTTAAATAGTAGTAGTAGTATATATCCATGGTGAATAAATTGGTTATACCTAAACACGCTGCTCTGCCCTATTTTTTTTGCTGTTCTGGATCTTGCGGATCGCTTGCCTGTTTGCGTTTTGAGTGTTTTAAAGAATATTGATGGGCCCCTATGTTACTATTGGGTTCATTTTCAAAAAGAAAAACATCTAAAAAGTGGCATAAAGCAGCATTTGGATGTTTTTCTTACAAAAACGTCCAAATCAGTAATTTCAAAACCTATTTTTAGATGTCTTTCTATGAAGTCCATCAGAAGTGTGTTCAGATCTCAAGGGGGGGGGGGGGGGTGTCAGGAGTATCTTCAGGCCGGGACTTGGACATTCCTTAGACGTTTTTCAGCCATAATGAAACAAAGCAAAACCGTCTAGGACTAAAACTAAGACGTCTTGAGCTAGACCTGTTTTTATAACGAATAAAGCACAAAAAGGTGCCCTAAATAACCAGATGACCACTGGAGGGAATCAGGGATGACCTCCCCTTATTCCCCCAGTGGTCGCCAACCCCCTCCCACCCCTCAAAATGTGATGACAAACATTACTTGCCAGCCTCAGATGTTATACTCAGGTCCATTAGAACAGCATGTAGGTCACTGGAGCAGTCTAGTGGTGGGTGCAGTGCACAGCAGACAGGTGGACCCAGGCTCCTACCTCCCCCTACCTGTTACACTTGTGGAGGAAACTGTGAGCCCTCCAAAACTCACCAGAAACCCACTGTACCCACATATAGGTGTCCTCTTCACCCGTAAGGGCTATGGTAGTGGTGTACAGTTGGGGGTAGTGGGTTTTGGGTGGGTTTTCGGGGGCTCAGCAGACAAGGTAAGGGAGCAATGGTGAGATGCGTACCTGGGAGCATTTTATGAAGTCCACTGCAGTGGCCCCTAGGGTGCCATATTGTTTTCCTGGGATGTCAGGGGGACTGGTCTATTAAAATTGCTGGCTCCTTCTACATCCCGATGGCTTAATTTTGTGCGTTTTGCACTTGGATGTTTTTTGTTTTGAAAATGGACTAAAAAACAAAACGTCCAAATCACAAAGCCTTGTTCAAAACAGTATTTTTGAAAATAAAAAAAGATGTATGTTTTTCTTTTTTGAAAATGACCTTCTTTCCTATTTAGATTTTGGATGCTTTTTTGCAAAACGTCCAAAGTCAGACTTAGACGTCATATCAAAAATGCCCCTCCACGTTGTGTGGTCTATCCTGTTTGGGGGCAGAGCCCCAGACTCCTCTAGCTGTATGGTGTGCTCTCTCTTGTTATCGTATATGGATCCTGTGTACCTTATTTCTGGCGTCCATGTCTCTCTGCCTATGTCTGGCTTTAGTACTTACCTTGGGATCACTAGAGAGCATCTGTCCCCTTTCCCTGAGTGGAGAAACATAATCACATCAAGCAGGATAGGTGCAAAAGGATCTTAATGTGTGCATCCAGGTTTCTCTGTTCTTGTGCCCCCACTACTGTGACCTGTTAGCTGTATCCTCATCCACTCAGAAATGGCTTTGCTTGAATTCTTTGACGCTGATATATTAGAATTCTCATTACCCTGAAGCAGGTCATCGAAATACGATCATTTCAGCACTGAGAATTCTTTATCCGATAAGGTTTGATTGTATTTGATCATCACATTGAAAGGATAAAGGCTCTGAATTGTATTTGAAAGATATGGATATGTAAAAATATTACAAATATTTGAATCACACCGAGAACTTTAAAAAGCACATAAATATTGGTATATGGATTGATGATGATTTGGTACCAAGGGAGCTTGAAGTTTTTTGGCTTTGAAGTGATGGCATATTGAAGTCCACTTATTTACAAATATAAATATAATATCGTTTATTTATATTGAAGGCATTCTATAATTTTATAAAATTGATTTTAGCCTTTCGGTTCTATGTTTGATTCCTTAGCGGTGCAGCAGTGGTTCCCAAACCTGGTCCTGGAGGCACCCCAGCCAGTCAGGTTTTCTGTATATCCACAATGAATATTGTTGAGATAGATTTATGTGCCATGGAGGCCAGATAACAACTGGAGAGAATCGGGGATAACCTTCCGTTACTCCCCCAGTGGTCACTAACCCCCTCCCACCCTCAAAAACAACTTTCAAAATATTTTGTGCCAGCCTCAGATGTCATACTCAGGTCCGTGACAGCAGTATGCAGGTCCCTGGAGCAGTTTTAGGGGGTGCAGGGCCCAGCCCCATCCCCCCTATGTTTGTGGAGGAAACAGCGAGCTCTCCAAAACCCACCACAAGCCCACTGTACCCACATCTAGGTGCCCCCCTTCACCCATAAGGGCTATGGTAGTGGTGTACAGTTGTGGGTAGTGGGTTTTGGGGGGACTCAGCACACAAGGTAAGTGAGCTATGTACCTGGGAGCAATTTATGAAGTCCACTGCAGTGCCCCCTAGGGTGCCTGGTTGGTGTCCTGGCATGTCAGGGGGACCAGTGCACTACAAATGCTGGCTCCTCCCACGACCAAATGGCTTGCATTTGGTCGTTTCTGAGATGGAGGTCCTTGGTTTTGATATCGCTGAAAATCAGAAATGTCCATGTCTAGGGACAACCAAATCTAGGGATGACCAAATTTAAGGATTTGGACGTCCCTGGTGGTATTTTTGAAACGAAAGATGGACGTCTTGTTTTGAAAATACGGGTTTCCCCACCCCTGGATTGGGACGTTTTGCGAGGACGTCCAAATCAAAACTTGGATGTCCCTTTCGAAAATGCCCCTCCATGTGACCTAAAGGTGCCCTAAATGACCAAATGACCATTGGAAGAATTAAGGTATAACTCCCCTTACTTCCCCAGTGGTCACTGACCCCCTCCCAGCTCCCTAAGATGTGACAGTGACAGTACATACCAGGATCTTTGACAGTTTCAGATATGAAGGCCATTCCTCATAGTGTGACACAAACAGCACAAAGTGCCTTAGAGGACTGGAGTAGACAGTGGTTCTTTTATTCAAAAGACCCAAAACAGGCCATGTTTCGGCATCACAACACCTACATCAGGGGTCTTATCAGAGGTGTAAAACCAAATTCAGATGTTGCCTGCAATGCACCAATCAAGCCTACTTAATGCAGAACACCTTGTGGCGTTTCAGAAACACTATCGCCAAACCTACTGGATCTAAATATAGGGGACACCTGCAGGCATAAGGGCTATGGTAGTGGTGTACAGATGGGTACAGTAGGTTTTTGGTGGACTCACCATACAATATAAGGGAATAACAGTGGGATGTGTACCTGGGACCTTTTATGTGAAGTCCACTGCAGTGCCCCCTAGGATGCCCCATTGCTCTGCTGGGATGTCTGTTTGAACAATCTACTAAGAATCCTGGCACCCATACATTCCAATGGCTTGTTTTTATGCATTTTTCCCTTGAACTTTCTTTTTTCAAAAATGGTCCTAAAAGATAGACATACTGAGCACAAAACCAACTAGCAAATGGCCATTTTTGAACATAAAATTGGACGTATTTCTGGTTTGAAAATGGCCATGTTTGCTACTGGATTTTTGGACATTTCACAAAATGTCCAAAATAGGATTTAACGATCACAATGGCCCCTTCTCCAATATTTTCACCGTGGGGCTTCAGATATCATCCACTTATATATTAAATCAGCTCCCACACGCTTTTCTTCTATCTATATACTTCAGTCATTCATTTCATTTCTCTATGTCTTAGTGACCTCAGTTGTGCACATTACCAAATTTTACTGAATGGCAATGGATCCTGCACACCTTTCTTCATCGGTTCACTTTACCAATATTTTTACTTTTTATCACTGTTCTTCACTTTTTGAATTTTTGTTAACAAATACTCATCTTAAAGATACATCGGACCCAGGGGTTGATGTTACTGCCCGACATGCATGTTTCGCCCTTATCAGGGCTGTTTCAAGGACTGCCCCCCTTTGCTGTTTAGCGTCAGCTCTGCCTTAAAATTAAAGGAAAGCGAGTGGGAGCTGATTTAATATATAAGTGCAAAATAGGATTTAGATATCATATCAAAAATGCCCCTCATAATAACCCAATGCCCGATCGATATGTATGAAGGAAATACTTAAGGGATTCTTTCAGTTACCTCTGCCTCCGAGTGCAATTGACTGGCTTCAACATCTCAGTGTAAAATTCTACCCATTTCACTCTTGCAACCAAAAGGGAAAGGAGGAAAAGCAAAGCTGAACCAGTGTGACATGATCATAGTGCTGAAGCACTAGAGGTGTTATTCCTTTACAAAGTAGAAGGCTTTGAGATGTGGAATAATGCCTCACTTTTTGAAAGATTTTTTTGTGACCCAGCAGCTGAAAACAATACTTATTCTCAAGCTATTTACATTTAGCCATATGTCCGTTTCTTCCCCCCCCCCTCCCCTCCCCTCCCCTCCCCTCCTCTCCTCTCCATACACTTTTTAGATGACACTCTGTAACTGTTATAGATGTGCCATTATTATCACTGCAAGCTACAGAAGAAGGAGAAGAAATCATGGCTGACATTCCCTAAGACTGCCCTCATCCAATCTCAACAAGCTTGAGGTCAGTTTGCTGATTATCATCCTGAAAGATCACCGAGTTTATAACCTTGAAGGAGAAAGCTCCCAGCTAAGACAAGTATTAAAAAACTAATTGCCTGCACTTATGTCATTCACATTATCATTCTCTGCATCTTCCGGACTGGTTTTCTGTGAAATGTTTAGGAAGAAGTTAAAAGAGACAACTGAGGTCATAAATGCAAAGCAGAGTAGAAGCGTAGTAAATATTTACAGTGGTAGATAACTGGAGGGACTGCAAGCAGAAAATAAGCAAGGAAACCAGTTGGCCATGCATCTCAAGTAGTTCTGACCAGTAACAGCACAGCTATAATGGTGTTTAGTAAACAGAGATAATATCTTTACAATGTGACTAATACCTGCATGAAGTGTGAGAGGTATTGGGAGAAGTTTCCATCACTCACTATATGGTATCTGCAAAAGATTCTGTTGACAGTGAGTGTCACAAAATGTTCACTCCGGCTTATGTTTAGTGTATCTACTGAGTCACAGATAAATATAATGTCACTCAGTGACTCACCCCAAGAACATAACTTTAAGTCTTGAAATTATAAGTAGAATGATAGTTTCATGCTTGCATTCCTATTGCAATGTACAAATAATTAAAAGTAAAATAAAAACTGTGATAACTTTAAGACAGGTCTGAATTATTTTCTCATGTTAGAGACCCTCCCTCTCTCCTATATGGAAATGGAGTGGGGGTGGGGGGAGGAATCAATCTATATTAAACATAGCTGTAGTTTGAATTAAGTACATAAGCATCGCCATACTGGAAGAGACTGAAGGTCCATTATGCCCAGTATCCAGTTTCCAAAAGTAGCCAATTCAGATCACAAATACCTGACACGATCCCCAAAAGTAAAACATATTTTATATTGTTTATCCCAGGAATAAGCAGTGGATTTTCCCAAGTCCATCTTAATAATGGACTTTTCTTTTAAGAACTTGTCCAAACTTTTTAAAATCCTGCTAAGCTAACTGCTTTTACTCCATTCTTTACCAATGAATTCAATTCTTTAATTATATATTGAGTGAAAAAATATTTTCTTCAGTTTGTTTTAAATTTACTACTTAGTAACTTCATTGCATGCACCCTAGTCCTTGTATTTTTCGAAAGAGTAAACAAGTGATTCAGGTCTACCTGTTCCACTCCACTGGTTATTTTATAGACCTCTATCATATCTCCCCCTCAGCTGTCTTCTCTCCAGGATGAAGGGCCCTAGCCACTTTAGCCTTTTCTCACAAAGAAATTGTCCCATTGCCTCTATCATTTTCGTCACCCTTCTCTGTACCTTTTCTATTTCTGTTATATCTTTTTTGAGATATAGTGACCAAAACTGCACATAGTATTTGAGGTGCAGTCGTACCATGGAGCGATACAGAGCCATTATAATATTTTCAGTTTTGTTCATTCCTTTCCTAATAATTCTTAACATACGTTTTGCTTTCTTGGCTGTTGCTGCACATTGAGCAGAAGTGTGGAGGGGCATTTTTGATATGGCATCCAAATGGGGAAAAACATTTATCAGAAAATGCACAAAAAGTCATAATGGAAGAGGTAAATAAACATTTTCCAATATTCAAAAATACATTTAAAAACATTTAATAAAAAGATGCACTGCAAACGTCAAAGGTGTTTTAAGATAAACGCCTCTGCCAATTGGAAATACACTATGGAAATCATGCAACTGAGATAGTGGTCCCCGCGTTGAGAAAATTTCCACGGCAGCGGCAGGACAGTCCGTCCATGTGCAAGACGTGCATATACAACTCTGCACATGGAAGGATGTTCCTCACTGTGCAGAGAGTCCAATTTCTCTATGGAGGTTTCTGAGCTCCTGGTCTTCCTCTGCCTCAGGCACAGGAGAGAAATATTTAAGTGCCACCACCATCACCTGCTAGCTCACAATGTCTCCATGTGTTGATCTCAATTGCAAACCTGTTGAACACACAGGCCACCCTCCAGCTGCTGCCCAACTTGCCCTGGACCAGCTTGCTGGACAGTGAGAGGTGCCACTCACCCCACAACAGGGCCACACCCAGTAGCAGATGGGACTAGAGGATGAGGAGGACCCCTGGAGGGACATGCCGTCACTGGAGGGGCAATAAGAGGTATATAAAAAGCCCCCCCCCCCCACAGGCAGCTAGGCAGGAGGTCACAGCAGCTAACTCCCCCCCCCCCCCATGAAATAGCTGCAATGCCTGCTGGGAAGCCCCATCCCCAACTGCCACCCTAACCGAGCTCCTGCTGCAAGTGACAGGTATGCACAGAGACATGCAGCAGGAGCTGACAGCCATATGCCACATTCAGGGGCAAATACTGAGGGAGCTCAGGATGCTTCATGAAGAGCAGCTGCAGCCACAATGAAGACAATGGACAATAACTGTTGTAAATAGTTCTAAGTTTTATTTTTGTTCCAAATACAATGTTTTCTGATAAAGGCGCACAAAGGTCTGCACCTCCATTCTTCTGCACATCTCTCTCAGACAGATTCCTCACCACCTCATTGTCTTCAGGCAGTACAAAATACAACTATTCACATTTACTCATGGGCTAAGAAATTCCTTCATGACACCCCTCTCCTGATTCAATACCGCTGACTCCCAGTTCAATTCAGGATTCAGTTTAAGATCCTGATTTTAACTCACAAAATAATTTTCTTGACTGCTCCTGCATACCTTTCTTCCCTTATTGTCCCATACCTCCCAGCTCGCTCTCTCCGTTCCACTTCTGAATCCCATCCATCCATTCCCTCTGTTTACCACTCCCATTTTGAGTCTTACAGAAATTCTATCTTTTTCTTCATTGCCCCAACTCTATGGAATGCCTTCCCTATATCCTTGCACTCTGAGCCCTCACTTCTGAGATTTAGATCTGAACTAACCCCCCTTTTTTTTTCAAAAGGCTTTTGAGACTTTGGCCTTGGAGTCATCCTAGGGAGTGGCCAGGCAGTATGGGTTCATTACTTGTCTGCTCTTTTTCCTTCTTTTCTTTTCACCTGTGTTATTGATTGATGGTGTTCTTTTTATTTCAGTCCTTTATATGTAAACCGTCTTGTGTATCCCCTTTTAGGTGGTACAGCAAGCAATTATTAAACACTAAACAATAAAATCAGACATAGTAGCGAAGGAGAAAACCATGAGAACACCATTGATAGCAGAGGTGTCACTGCCATGAAAATGTGACCAAAAGATACAGAAATATTTCCTATTGTATTGGGTTTGACAGGTGACTGTCTTTAACCAGACATATTTTTGCAAACAAGATGGCTCTTTGAGGGAGCCTAATCTTCGTATTGCAGCAATCACTATTCATAGTGATCATTTTCGACTGTTGAGGCATTGGACCTATACAACTTACACATTACAGAACCAAATTATGACCCCTGAGGCAGGCGTTGTTTAATGCCAAAACATGGCCCATGTTGGGTCACCTGTCAATAAAGAACTCTTGTTGTCCCAGTCTTGAAGGCCCAGTGTTGCTTTTTTTGTTTGTATACCTTCTATGTATGCTGTTTTACCCTGTCTATTGTATTGGGTATCATGGGATTGATTAAAAGCACATTCCAAGAACACATTGATAGGTTGATTATACATATTACATCCTATGAACTCCAGAAGGATGCTTTCTTTGGCATGAGGCAAGTACTGTGGTGATCGTTAGCAGTAAATTTGAGAGATTAAGGTCTTAATCCGTCCATTCTAGTTTAGGAGTGAGGTTCATTATTATCATGGTGTGTTGGAAAACATACCCATTTGGTATATATATTTTGCTCCCCTTAGAACAGTATATAGTTAATAACCAATTCTTGAGCAAACAACTGTTGAATAACAACAAATGGGCCGGGTTGCTCCATATTAACTAAGGGGCATAGCTATCAATGTGGGCTACTGTGAAGATGTGTTATTTTACCACAGGTCCTATTTTATGCAATGAAACCTAGGCTTTTATTTTAGAAGCTCTGTTCGTGTTTTGGATGTCTGAAAACCAACATTTAGACATCCAAATTGCATGGAGGTCCAAATCTCAATTTTATAAAGTCAGGATATGGACATCTAAAATTGAAGTTTGTTCATATGGCAAGGGGGCATGGTCTGAATGTGTTTTAGGCAGGGCTAGGGAGGAGCCAAAATATGGATGTCCAACTCTGATTTCAGAAGGGGAAGGGATGATAATGTCCAAAAAAAATGGATGCCTGTATTTAAATCTGTTACTTGGCATAATTAGGTTATATAAGGGTGCTCTGATTGAACAGTTCTTCGCTAGATGAAGTAAGGGAAGTCACAGTAGGTATATTTGTGTCCCTGGAGGGCTCACAATTAAAGAAAGAAACAATCAAATAAAAATTACAAAATCCTATGTTAGGATTTGAACCAAAGCAGTGGCGTAGGAAGGGGGGGGCGGTCCGCCCTGGGTGCACGCCGCTGGGGGGTGTCAGCGCCTCGCTGGTTCCTTGCTGTCTCTGCCCCGGGGCAGAGAGAGCAGGGAACCAGCGAGGCGCCGACACCCCCCAGCGGCGTGCACTCGGCGGATTGGCTCTCCTGCCCGCCCCTCACCGCCTTCCAGGTATGTTCTCGGGGGGGGGGGGGGGGGGTTGCGCTCCGGAGGTGGGAGGGTGCACCGTGCTGCACCCGGGGGGGTGTGCAGCGGCGACCCACCCCGGGTGTCAGCTGCCCTCGCGACGCCACTGAACCAAAGTCCTCTGTCCTGGTTCTTAGCCAGCTGCTCTGACCATTAGAGTATTCCTCCAGCATGAGTATCCAATTTACAAACTGACATGCCCAAACTATGA
The DNA here is from genome assembly GCF_901765095.1 of Microcaecilia unicolor. Lineage (NCBI taxonomy): Eukaryota > Metazoa > Chordata > Amphibia > Gymnophiona > Siphonopidae > Microcaecilia > Microcaecilia unicolor. The sequence goes on along the minus strand of NC_044032.1, from coordinate 238,891,500 downwards.
ACAGAGCAAAAAACATGGAGGTCCCTGTGGCCATTTTATAATATGGATGTTCCTCTGCTGCCACAAAGACATCCATGTCCCTTGTTTGCCACGTTCATAACTGGCATGTTTCAGTTTATAAAATGAATGTTCTTGCTGGACATAACCAGTACTTGGATGCCCATTTCTCATGTATTTTAGAACAGGCTGTATTTATTTATTTAGATTTTGCTCACACCTTTTTCAGTAGTAGCTCAAGGTGAGTTACATTCAGGTACTCTGGCTATTTCTTTGTCCCAGGAGGGCTCACAATCTATGTATGTCAGCAGATCCTGTTCTAAAATACATGAGAAATAGACATCCATATGTGACGTACAAACATGGACTCCACATTCTGAGTTGGACATCCTTATCCTTACTAAAATGCTTCTCCACATTACTAATTACTGGGGTTAACAGTAAAATAACACTTCTTAATAGGTAGCCCATATTAATAACTTCCCCCCTAAATCTCCTTCAGACAGAAGGGATTTAGATTACTCTCTGATTCAGATAACTTTATTGGCATGACAATTGTTTTATATGTGTTGCTATAGAAAGGGTCATTTTCAAGGGCATTTCCACAGGAAAAACAATTGTTTACCCCTAGAAATGCCTCATTACAAATTTGCCAGCCTAATATGTGGAGGCATTTATACACATATAACTTATATAGGTACAAGTTCACCTGCAGTAAGCAGAGGCATTCTGGGGCGGAGTTGAGGAATTTGTACTTAATTATATACTTTAGCCATTTCAGAATTATCTACCTACATTTTCCTGAAAAAAAATATGCATACAAATTAGAATTGTAATTTGTGAATATATTCAGAAGGGATAATTTTCAAAGCAAAGTTACAGCAATAACACCACTTGAAAATTCATGTAAAGTATGAATGTAACTGAAAATGTATGCATGTTCTTATCAAATTATCACAAACGCGGATGATATAAACAGGAAAAAAAACTTACAAATAAGTGAAACAAGCCCCCAGGAGGCTCACAACAAATGAAAACGGATTTACTGATGTGAATTGGTTCATATTTCCAAGACTGCTTTCTTCAAATCTGGTCAGTCCACCAAAGTTTTGCTGTGGAAGATCTTTCCAAAATCATCTCAGGGCAAGACAGCAGTAGAATTTCTTCCCTTAGTAAATTTGATGTCCTGTCTATATATAAGAAAGAAGAAGATCACCAGTAAGTGGTAGTCACCGCCAGTGCAGTTTTTCTAGCAAAAAAGGTGCCGGTACTCAAAAGCCAGGCCACACTTCAGGGGTGTGGGGTGATCACTGAGGGACCCACCCCATAATAGCCAGGCACCCTGCAAAAGATGCAGGTACTCAGTACCCCCAAGTACCCCCTCAAAAAAAGCCCTGGTCACCACATACACATGGAGTGGCCTAGTGGTTAGTGTGGTGGACTTTGGTCCTGAAGAACTGAGTTCAGTTCCTGGCACAGGCAGCTCCTTGTGACTCTGGGCAAGTCACTTAACCCTCCATTGCCCCATGTAAGCCACATTGAGCCTGCCATGAGTGGGAAAGTGCGGGGTACAAATGTAATAAAAAAATACTTAAATGTTTAAGCTCAGATAATTTTGACTCCTTTCTACCTGGATCAGTCTCAGGCAAGTAACTTTTAAAAAAAAAGATTTTACTTTTGTTGGTGGGTCCAAGTTGAGACCAGTCATCAGTGGGGGCCATTGGCAAAACAATCCATATTTTCTACTGTCTACTGGCACTCAATAATTCAATCTCTGCCAGAATTGGGGTTCTGAACCACAAGATTTACTTTAAAATAGACAAAAGTCGCAACAATAACAAAATAGGCAGACAGCAAAAATATTAACAGCAAGCACGGCCCTTATTTGTCTCTTCAGGATCCCCCACTCCTACGAGACTCTTTGGGCCCGATATTCAGTGTGAGTTAACCGGCTGGGAATGGCCATTGATCAGTTAACTTGCATCTCAGTGGATAAGCGGTCATTATCCATTTCCAAGGATATAGTTTGCATGAAAGAAACACTTGAAAATCACAAACATTTTCTTTAAAGAAAGACTAGCCAAAGTTTTTTTTTTGTCTGTGCCCACTGATAAAAGTTTACAAAAAAATGTATTAAACCCCCAAAGTGTTGTTTATTTATTTATTGGGTGGACTGTATTGATTCCACTAATACCTTTGTTCTGATGAATACCCACCAAAAAGCTATTAATTTACTGGCATGCTAATTATTTACAAAGCAGAAACAGAAAGCTATTTGCATACTCATAGGTCTCTGTACCATAGCATCCCTCTATCAGAAGGGCAAAATGATCTGCAACATGCCTGGTTGACATTTCTCATTATCACCTATCAACAAAAGCCTCTCTAAGCCTTCCACTACAGCTCATGATAAGAAGAAATAAGAGACAAAGATCCTCATTCTTCCTAGTCATTCATCATTCGCTTATGATAGCAAAGGCTCCAACTAGTAACACAGCTTTGTGAAACAGGAGCTGATTTCTTGCTAAATTCCAATAGTATTCACAGTTCTGTGGTTACAGCATTTTATTTTTTACCTCTCTCAACTAAAATGTTTCTCATGACTGTAGCACAAATTTGGGGAGGGAGGTGGTGAGACCAGTGTCTCCCTCCCCTTCCTATCACTTGACTTGCTCACGATTCCCTGTTGCTGATTAGAGAAAGCTGTACATGGAAAAGCAAACAATCCCTGCAGGTTAACGAATACAGAGCTGCATGGATGAAGAACAATGCATGCAGTGTTATAGTGACTGGGAAACTGTCAACACCCTCTGTAAGGAAAATCATCCAAAAATTCAACATTGTGCCATGGATTATTAGCTACCTTGCTTGGATCTTCACAACTAAATGCAGATGCACAGTCTATCCTGCATTAGCTTGTTAAGGGGAACAAAATGCATCTGATCATCAGTACGCATGACGAAGCTGATTCATGTTGAAATGGACTTGTGGTGTCATTCAGGTGGTTTTGCGGCCAAGCAGGACTTGCACCATTACACCAACCCACTGTCTACCCACTACCTTCTGATTTGCTAAGTGAAACCCACCTGCAAGATTCCAGCACAGAACTTTCAGTGTTCTGGTCCCTCCCTTGGGAACAGAAAGGTTTGAGGTGACATGACAAAGAAAAACATAGAAGCCCTTTTTGAAGTAGGTCCAGATGAAAACTATGTCAAAACTCAAGAAAGGTATATTCATTAACCCCTGGATTTATTTTTATTTATTTATTTGTTACATTTATATCCCACAATTTCCCACCTATTTGTAGGCTCAATGAGGCTTACATAGTACCGGAGAGGCGTTACAGACTTCGGTGTAAACAAATACAAAGTGATGTTGTGGTAAGATAAAGTTCATGTGGCACAGCTACAGTAGGGAATCATACAACAGATTCTATATAGCGCAACTTACATTGCACACGCAAATCCAGTCGTATTCTGGATTTGTGCATGCAATTTAATTATTTAACAAGCCAATCAGTGCCAATAATTGCCACTTAACAAGCAATTGTTAATTGGCATTAATTAGAATTTATGAGCAGAACTAAGCATATTCTGTAATGTGATACGCATAAATTCTAAGTTGCATAGTTGAAAAGGGGGCATGGCCATGGGTGTGGAATGGGCAGGTCATGGGTGTTTCTAAAATCTATGCATGTTGTTATAGAATACACCCAGTCTGCGTGTAATTTAGGTGTTGCCATTTACACCAAGTTTTACATGGCATAACTGCCTGCAACTAAATTTAGTCACATGGATGGGTGCTTGGCATGTTCTATAAACCACATGGGAAATTTAGGCGTTCTTTATAGAATATGACCAGGCGTATTTCGTTTTGGTGCTTATTTTTTAGGGTGATATATAGAATCTAGTCCTAAAAGTTGAATATACATGTGTTAATGTGTGCCACTTAAAATTTAGCTTTTAGAAGGGTGATTGAGGAGTAACAAAAGTAACAGAGGCCTGTGGAACATAATAGACTAACTGATTTATTGAGGTATACTCTTTCAAGGGTATAAGAGTCCTTTTCATAAGATGTAGATGCTCAGGGGTAAAGGGAGAGGACTAGCCAGAAGGAAAAAAGGATGCTATATTGCTATGTACATCTCTGTTGAGACCTAGTTTGGAGTACTGTACGCAATTCTGAAGACTACACCTACAAAGACATAAATTGGATGGAATCAATCCAGAGGGCAGCTACAAAAAAGGTCAGTGGACTTTGACATGAAATATATGAAACATTCATGGTGATAGATTTAAATATCTAAACCAATAAACTTTGAAAGAAATATCTCCAGCATATACATGCAAAGGAGGCAGACCTTTTCAATAGAAAGGAGACTCTCAAATGAGAGGCCATGGGATGATGGTGAAAGGAGTTAGGAGTAAACTAATCAAATATTTCTTTATACAAGGGTGGTGGAAGCATGAAACAGGATCCTGGTGAAAATGGTGAAGACAAAGCAGAATCTGAATTTAAGAGAACGGGGGACAAGCATAGAGAATGTCTGAGAGAGAGAAGGGGTTTTAGAAGTAAGCAGGCTATATAAATGGGCAGACTAGATAGATCATGTGGTGGTCTTTATTGGCCATCAGATTCTCTGTTTCATCTGAAGATAGCAATACCTTGGATTCGCCTCATTCTGAGCATATCATATAAATGTGAACCTCAGAGGGTGGAGAGCTACCTTCCTGGTTAAGAGCTCTTGGTTCCAGAGGACAGGTCACTGCATATGAATATCTTGGAAAGCAGAGTTTTCTTCCTGAGCTTCTAAAACCAAATCAGTGAAAATATAGTTCACAATCTGATAGTAGTAATTTCAAGTTTATTGAGGATTTGCTACCCCGTCCATCACAAATTACATCTAGGCAGCTTACATACTAAAAAAATAGAGAAACTAAGAGAAGGGAAACAGACTTGATAGGGGTAGAACTACAATTTCAATAGGATAGAAAGGGAAGGTACAAAAGGATGAGATAAGCTGTTATCCTAACTTATCTCTGAAAAAAGAGGCCTTATTTATAAATATGATGGTTCTAACCATAGCTCCTGAAAGAGAAACGTTTTTGTCAGTTTTGAATTTTTGAAGTATTGTATGTTCCCGCAACGATTGTGGAAGTTTATTCCAATTTTTTAGGCCTTGTACTGAAAAAATAGCTGACTATCATGTGCTCATGGAAAATTTCCCTTAATGATGGGACAACCAGGTGAAGTTGAGTTGTTGATCTTCGTGTGCGCGATGGTGATCAGTTTTAAGGCAATATTTTGTACAAGTTGTAGACGACAGATATCTTTGTGATTAAGACCATTATAAAGAGCGTTATAGTATTCATGTTGAGTTATGAAGAAGGAGTGGATCAGAATGTTTAAACCTATGAAACTCTGTAAGTCTAAGTGCTTTGAAAATGAGCCACATAGTCTATGCAGTAGAATGTTATGATCTACTAAATCAAATGCTGCAGATAGATCTAGAGATAGCATGACTACAGTGTTATTATTATCTAATTGGTGGTGAATGTAAGTAGTAATCCCCAGAAGAGTAGTTTCAGTGCTATGGTGTGCACAGAATCCCGTTTGATTTGGATGAAGAGCATTGGTTTTAGACAGAAAATCCTGAAGTTGGTTGAAAATGATTTTCTCGATGATTTTTATAATGAATGGGAGGTTAGCAATTGGTCGATAGTTACTACTATCTGTGGGTTTAGAGATGTCTTTCAATTTTAGTTTGATAGTTGCAAGTTTCCATTTGTCTGAAACTATGCCTGATGAGAAGGTCATAGAAATCATTTGTAGGAGGTAATTAAATTCTGGAATTCGTTGCCAGAGAATGTGGTAAAGGCGGTTAGCTTAGCAGAGTTTTAAAAAGGTTTGGACAGCTTCCTAAAGAAAAAGTCCATAGACCATTATTAAATGGACTTGGAAAAGTCACTATTTCTAGGATAAGCAGTATAGAATGTGTTGTACTTTTTGGGGATCTTGCCAGGTATTTGTGACCTGGATTGGCCACTGTTGGAAACAAGATGCTGGGCTTGATGGACCTTTGGTCTTTCCCAGTATGGCAGTACTTATGTACTTAAGATGGCTGAAAATTTGTTTTAGAAGGTGTGAGGGTATGGGTCATTTGCAGCTGGAGTGAGGTTCAGCCCCGAAATTATGTTGTTCACTTGTGAAGCTGTTAGAATGTGAAATGTAACAAAAATTGTGAGTCTACTGGATAATTAGTTGTTTTCATCATGAGAAGTAGGTTATCTAGTAGTGAGGTGATTTTAAGATGAAAGTAATCGGCAGGTAGTTTAGTGTTTGTTGGCTTGGCTATGTGAGAAGTGGTCAATGTCTTCATAGTTTGACACAGCACAACAGAGTTGGGGCCCTTAGCGATTTTAGCAGTGTAGAATGTTTTCTTGACAGTTTGCAAAGCAATTTTATAACATTGTGCTGTGTCTTTGTAATTTGCTAGAGAGGCGGAGGAGTGTAAGTGTCTCCAGTGACATTCCGCCTGTCTAAGTTGGCATTTCATTTGGTGTAATGTCTGCGTAAACCATGATTTGCTGCGTCGTTTAGCACTCTTTGTGGGCAGTGTTTTAATTGGGGTTAAGAAATCTAGAGACACATGAAGTATTCCAAACCTTGACCTGAGTTTGTATAGATAAGCTGTGGAAAGAACCTAGATCTAAAGAGGCATTAGTTAGTAAGTAATGCTTGAAGAAGGAAAAAGGAGCGTACCGTTGCTGGTGGTGGGTGATAAAGAAGGAGCAAATCCGTGTAGTGATCAGACTTAAATTTAAATTTCAGTGCATCAATGGGCAGAAGGGAACAAACATGAAAATCAGAAATTGGTAAATGTGAAGAGTATGCCACCACCACAGCGATGGTCTCTATTGCAAGTAGAGGTGGAATAGCCTGGAGTTGATGCTTGTTTGAGATAGGCTGATTTGGCATCCATTAACCACGTTTCTGTAATGCAAAAGATCTCTAAGGAGTAGAACGTGATAAGATCATGAATTAAGTGATGCTTATCCCAAATGGAGTGTGCGCTAAGAAGGCCTATACCAAGGAGGGTGGCACAAGGATTTCCACTATCTCAACAGGTACATACCAACCCTGACCATTGATATTCCTAAAGGATCCAGCAGTGGAGTGGAGAGTTTCTGTGATCCAAGGAAGTAAATTTCTCACTCTAGGTCTGTCTCTTAAGGAGATAGAGGACCTTGATATGAATTCCAGGAGAGAACAAAGATCTATGCAAGAGTAATGAGAAGTGCGTGGTAATTGCTTATACAGAGGTATGCTTCCATGCAAAAGATGAAAGTAGAAAAGAGGAGAGCTGCCCAACTGATGCATAACTCAGGAGAACAATGAAGTCCAGAGGAGAGGTGAAAAGAAGTAAAGAGGAGAGATTCAAGCATTTGAAGAAGCAGATAGGTACTTAAAGGGTCCTCGAGGAGTCAGGGTACACAATACAATCAATCAGAAGGAAAGGAAGGTATACCAGACACCTGTGCCAGCAAGGATCATAAATCTATTCTGTTTTGAAACTGTATCCTGTGTATATAAGCTTTTACCATTTGCATTGTTTTGCTTTGAAGAACTTAAAACTCATTAAAGACTTTTATATGGAATCCTACTATTGTGTCTGAAGTGTCTCTTTGAAATTGTTAATTATATGCTTTGGTTCCTGAAGCTTCTCCCACTGTAGAATCCAGGCCAAATTTTGGAGATGGTACAGAATTGTGAACTCATAGGATGGTCTGTATTTTAGCACAATGTATACATAAAACATGATTAAATCCTAAACTCCAATAAGAGAGAAAGATAACCCCATCAAACCAATAACTCAGACAAATAGGATAAATATTAGGGCTGCAGTTAATTAATGCATTCATCACAGAGTTATTAATTGTAATTTAAAAACTTAATGATGACAGTAGCATCTCCTGACTCCTCCAAACATCTTTTTTTGCTCTCTTCTACTCCCAACCCCCATCATTGATGCAATCTAGCTTTTTTCCCTCTGCTTGCTATTCAACATCACACATACACACCCCCCGTGCTGGTCTACCTTAAAGGTGGTCTTCTGTTGATCCTGGCTGCAGCAGCGTTGATTATATGCTGCCTGTGTCCTGGTCTGAAGCTTTTTGTCTAACCCATGCCACCCATGCAGAAACAGGAAGTGATGTCAGAGGAGGCAGGAAGGGCCAGAGGGAAATCTTTGGAATAGGCAACACTACCACAGCTGGGGACCAAAAGGAGACCAGCTTTAAGATAGACAGATGGAGAAGGGGAGGAATTGAGGGGGTCAGATGCTGAATCCTGAAGGAGTGAGCTGCAGGACCACAAGCAGAACTGGAGAGAACACTAGTGGAAGCTAGGTTGAGGCATTAAGCACCAGTAGCCACAAGAAGAGCTTGGTGTTGCTCACCATCAAGTTTGAGTCGCTGCTCATGGCTGTGGAGGGGAGGGAGGGAGAGGTGCTGGACAATGAGAAGGGAGGAAGAGAGAATGGACCCCAGGAAAGAAAGAGAGCTAAAGGACCTGGGGGAAGAGGAGAGGGAGGGAAGGAAGAGAAAGGGAGAGATGTTGGTTCTGGGGGTTAAAGGGAGAGAGATTATTAGTTCTTTAGAGAAGGGAAGAGAGATGGGATTTGATATACAAACAAAGCAATTTACATATTATATACAAGTATTTATGTTGTATCTGGGGCAATGGAGAGCTAAATGGCTTGCCCAGACCTTTAATTGTGTGATTAATCACAATTAAAAATTTTAATCAAAATTCAGTCCTCTAAATATTGTTTAGGCAAAAAAGGGCCATAAGTACCTTTGTGTGAAAAAGTATACAGACTCTTCATTTAATAACTAGTGGAACTTCTTTGAGCAGGAATAACTTCAATTGCACATTTCCAGTAACTATTGATCAGTCTCTCACATCACCCTTCTATACAAAATTTTTTCCAACTCTATTATATTTGAGGGATTCCTTGCATGAACAACTCTCTTTAGGTTTTGCCACAACATTTCAATAGGGTTTAGGCAAGGACTTTGACTTGGCCAATCCAAAACATGAAATCTGTAGTAATAGATTTACCTGAATGTGAAAGGTAGTTTGTCTTTCTCAATGTAGCTGCTCCAGTTTAGGCCTTGAGCACTGATCCTCCTATCCAACAGGCCCTTTGAGCATTTTGGTAGCCCATTTTGAAGAGTTATTATTAATATGTTGGTCTCTGGGGCAACCTTCACCATAAAAGGGAAGACCTGGGCTACGGGTTCTAAAATGAGGATTAAAATATATGGAGATAACATAAAAATATGTGAGAACAACTCTGCCTAGTGTCTTGCTGGATGTCAAAGGGAGCAGATAATGTTGTTTATTTAGATTTTACTCACACCTTTTTCAGTAGTAGCTCAAGGTGAGTTACATGTAGGTAGACTGGATATGTCTCTGTCCCAGGAGGACTCATAATCTAACTCTGTACCTGAGGGTTAAGTGACTTGCCTAAGATCACAAGGTACAGCAGTGGGATTTGAACCAGCCACCTCTGGATTGCAAGACCAGTGCTCTAACCACTAGGCCACTCCTCCATGTCACACAAATAGTGTGTAATGCTTTAATTCAAGACTCAAAGGAAAACCTAACTTATTAAACATAATGAATAAAAACTCCCAGACACTGAAAGGCCTGTATATGAGCATCACTCCATGTCCTCATCTCTCCCCCAACCCCGGTAAAAGTCTTTTATCTGTATACTGTTATTGTAAATAACTTTGGATGATTTTATCAGGAAGACAATATATAGAACTGTATAAAGACAAGAAAAGAAAAAGCTGAATGATATTAAGCAAGCTCTTTCTCTTAGCAGTAGAACATAGCCCTTTGATGAAGTCTGACTTGACTGCTCTGGGTCTATTAAATTCAAGATAATATTTTCCAATTTAAGTTGGAGAGTCTTAGCGTTGATCTTAACATTTGCATTAATAAGCAAAATTAGTCAATGGGAACCACACTTTTCAGATCTTTTTCCTTCTTATGAATTAACATACTTCTCCACAGTCATTGCCCCAGACAACCTATATAGCTTCCCCGATCTCTCCATTGGTGATAGACAGCAATCCTACTAAGCTAAGCAGATGTCTTCCATAAGGTTTCCTGCCATGAGAGGGTACTGATCAGCTGGGTGATGACTTTGAAAATCATGCAACATTATTTGGTCTAACTCCATAAATTCCCCCGCCTAATAATTTTATTTTGAGCCTCCAAGGACCACTACTTTCCCACATTGCATAAAACATAAGGCAATGCTAATTGCATAATAATCTGATGATATTCAACCATGAATATCCTCTGAGCAAAGAAAAGGCATGATCTTCTTTGCACACAAAAAGTATTATGTAGCTATAAGAGCTTACATTTATGGAAAATGAAAATATATTTCCGACTGCTCAAGTGTCTCTTCCTTCTTGTGCTATGAAGCCCAAAATGATTTATAAACTTCTGCAGCATAGCTCTAACTGGCTGCTTGGATGATGCAGCAGAAGATCTATCAATGGCATCTGTTGAAATCCCTCCATATAATTAATGTAGAAAGTCCAGCAACATATCTAGCAGATTTTTTTATCACATTCACTGTGAGAAGCTATCAGTCCATACACAGCAATTAGAGTAAAATTTTTAGACGGTACTTTTATAACAGGGTGCCTTTGTGGGCGGGCCAGAAAGGTGCCTATTATAAAAAGATACACAAGAGGTAATTTTTAAAGCATTTCCATGTGTACATAGCAGCATTTACACATGTAGATTACACACACATGCAAATGAAAATTTCAGACAGACACTTTTTACATGTGGGGATTCCAGGGACCCAAAGATTTGAACATACATCTTGATTTTTGACCCAATACCCTTATCTGTGCTTTTGACATCTAATGTGCCTTCACGTTTGAAAGATTTTACATTAATGAAGGATAGTCAAGGTACCTTGATACTTTTAGATAATATCCTACCTTCTACAAGATGGAATTCTTTAGACGCCGCTATTTGGAAAAAAAATTGAAAATAGCTAATTCTTGTATCAATTGACCCGGGTGGCATTGTTTGAGAATCTCATCTGTAAGACAGTTACAACATAACCTCTCTTTATATTCCTTTCAGAAATTATCTCATATATACAATGTATTACAATCTCAATATTTTCACTAGTTGAGACTTACTCAAACTATTAAAAAAAGTTCAATCTCTTTAGCAGAGCTCCAAGAGCAATCTTCTCTCCAAGTGTTATGTATCAAGGCATTAACTGAGGGTAAAATTATTTCTACTATGTATGAACACATTCATCAATCACTCTTCTCTGTCATAAATGGAGCAATCAATCCTCGGGAAACCAAGTTAAATATTGACAGAAGTGAAATTGACCTATACTACTTTTGGTTAAAGGTTTCCAGACCAACTTGCTCGGCTAGCCTCACACAATCTCTGTATTTTATGGCACATAAAGCTTTATGGACTCCAATGAGGTAATAGAGTGCAGGCTTTGCATCTTCTAATGTTTGTTGGCACTGTAATGTTGATCAGGGATCATTTTCTCATATGATCTTCAATTACCCAGTTATTAAACGAAGTATGGCCTATAATACAACAGATATTGAATATAAATGACTCACTTACAGCACCTTTGATAATTCTAAAGCCTGTCTTCCATCCCTCATTCTCCCTAACACTCATAAGCCTTTACTTATTCTTATGTTCGTATGTTCATTTCAAACTAGAGGCCCTAATTTCTTTCGTGTCGTCTTTCAGGCAGCATGATGGGAAGTAGTCTCTTGCCTTCAAATTCTCCTGATCAAGCTAGCTCTTGGAAACATCTGGACATTCCTTCATGAACTCCACTAATAGGCTCATTTCCCCACAAACTCTAACCCTAATGTAACCCTGTTGTTACTACTTTGCTCCACTCCATATTGATTTCCTGGTCCTTTAAAAAGGCTTTAGAAAAAGACACCTGGATTTTCTTAATGAATATAGTTCTCAGTGCCAAAGTGCTAGTGCTTCACCCCTCTGCTGGCATCTTGGGGTATCTATGCATTTGTCTGACCTACTTAATCCCTCTTCTTGGGCCTAAGAATGTTCATGCCACCGCTGCTTTGCTCCTCTCCAATGTCTTTGGGTCTCCATGCATTTATTTGATCTGCTTTAGTTTAGTTTATTGAACTTGACCTTTAGAACAACACAAAAAGGCAGTTTACATAAATAAACATAATAGAGAGATGTTCCTTAGAGTGTTCATGCCACTGTTGAGGCTGTTTTGCTCCTGTCCTGATGCCTTGGGAGGTTCATGCATTTGGGTAACTTTTACCCCTTTGCCTGTGTCTTAGGGTGTTAATACCCCTGCTGAGGCTGCTTTGCCCCTCTCCCATTACCTTGGGGTCTTCATGCCATTCTTGGTGCTTCTCTGCCACACTTCGGGTGCTTTGGGGTCTTCATTTGACTGTTTGGGCTGCTTTGCTCTTTTTCTGTTGCCTTAGAGTCTTACTGCCATTGTTAGTGCATTGTTGTTCCTCTCATGGTGCTTTTGTATATTCCTGTCACTATGGATGCTGTTCAATTCCCCCTCTGCTTTTGGATCTTCATGCCACTTTTGGCGAGTCTTTGCTTCCTTCTGGTGCCTTGGGTTGTTTCTGCCTCTCTTAGTGCTGTTTTTAACTCTCTCTCAGTGACTTCGGGTATTCATGCAACTGTCATGACCCCCTTTGTCCCTTTTTATTGCCTTAGGGTGTTCATTCCATTTTTGCCTTCTCCCCCCCCCCCCATCACCAAGTGTACTAAATTATTCATGCTACTGTTTACACCCTTTGTTGCTCGTCTTTGTGCTGTGGGTTATTCATGTAAACATGCCTCTGTTGCTAATTCCTGCCAGCACCTTTTAAGCAAGTTTCATTAACAATGGATAGAAAATCCAACTGTTCACATACAAAATGTCTTCTTCTATTGTCTTTAATGGAGCCAAACCAAATGGAAGAATCCTGGGACTTGAAAATGAATGTAATGGATATTGATCCAAAAATAAACGGAAATGAAAATGTCCCCTGTGCATATCTCAAAATTCCAGATAAATTTATTTGAATAACTTTGCTGTTCAAAATGTTACTAGCATGCCCTCCACTTACCTAGATGCTCAAACAATTAAATAATAAACTAAGCAAATACGAGAATGCGGAATAGCAAATTTTGCCATGTGTACACAAAGATCGTAGAACCAAGTGACAGCTAATTTGCTTGCAATGTTCACAGTCCTGAAGCTTCTGTCAAGCATGGTCAAAGGGCACTTGGTCCATGATGAGGTTCATTTCCCCCCACAGCTCTGGAGTAGGTTATCATATAGACTCTATTTTTAGGAGATGGCCATACAGATGTTCTGGCTTGTGCAGTTCTTAATGAGCAATGTCCATTGTTAGTAGGACGGCAGACAGCTGAAAAGATCAGTAGCAAGAATCTTGTTTCCTGCATCTGAAGAAAATCAATCCATCTGCTGGAGTGTCTCTGTAGATGTGTCTTAGCTTGACCTGTTGAACCACAGGAGCTGCCTTGATGTTATGCAAGCTGCAGGTGGGTTCGAAAGATTATCGGGCAACAGATGGCTTTGATCTACACAAATTCTCTCCACAATCTTAACCGATAATTCCAGAGATGGGGTGATGCAATATTGCTTAGATCATATAATCAAGGCAGAGGGATGGACCATAACATTTCAGAAGTGATACATCAGATGAAAGTAGCTACATGTCAATGATACCTACTGCACTAAGCAAACCCATAGTAGGGCACAGAATTCATAGTTAGCATGATTTAGGAACAATAAAAAATATACTTGCTTAAGTGTCTCAAGATAAATCCAAAGACAGACCAAAATTTTTAAAAATTAAAAGTTTTATGGGATCTAGTCACAATCACAACCAGTGTTATTGCTATTCAAAAAATGTTCAAATACAAATATAGTGATTTTATCAGGAATAATTATATGAATGCATTTACTAAATTGTTCAGGCCAATGTTGAGCCAGCAGCGGTCATCATTTTTATAAACACAGACTGCCACTGGCTAATTTAGACTTGAATATTCAGTGTTAGGCTATATCTGAGCACCAGCCAAGAATATCTAGGTCAGTGGTAGTACTTGGAAGATGCACAAACAAGAAAGCAGACTATACAAAAAACAAAAATATACAAAGAAACCTTTATTAAAACAATACCCAACGTGGCCATGTTTCGCCCTCATGCTGCGTCAGGGATAAAACTATAAATTAAAAACACAAACATAAAATCAGCATATTAAAATCATTAACATATATAATAAAATCAATAAAATCTTATATTGAACTCATAGAAATTCTAAGAGTCCAAACATCCACAAATGAACAATGCAATGAATATATTACAAAATTATACACAAACAAACTTGTAATCATGACATTACAACAAATATATAATAAAAACCAAATAAATATAGAGTGTCAAAACATATGTGAGGAGAAGTGGAGATCATACTATATAGATCAGTGGTAGCTATCTCGTTTAGAATGCATTCATTGAAATTTTTAGTGACTTCTTTAAATGTTTAAGTGCTTGCTAACCAAAGAAATGCATACCTAAAATGGGGGTAACAACAAATTGTACCCCTTATATAAAAAAGGTGTTTTTAATTTACAGTTTTACCCCTGACGCAGCCTGAGGGTGAAACGTGGCCACGTTGGGTATTGTTTTAATAAAAGTTTCTTTGTATATTTTTGTATTTTTTTGTATAGTTTGCTTTCTTGTTTGTGTATCTGACATCAGTAAGCAGATTTGTTTTGCCTTTGGTTTTATTTTGACTATTCTGAGAGGCAAGATGTCCCACTCACCATGGCGTAACATTCTGAGCTTCAATGATGCACACCTACAGGACCTTTTACCAAAAGAACCATTTTTTGAGAAAAGCACGAATGAACTAGATCAGATGAATCATTGGGAAGAGACGATTAAACTGAATAAGAGATTAGTTTGCACTGAACTGCATTCCCTTACCCTTTTGGAATATTGTCGGAATAAAATGATTCCGCGAGGTTTGAGAATAAACACGGAATCCAAGATGTATAACAAAGATGCTGACGTTTTACTTAAATGGGAGGCGATTCTTAATAAGTGTTCTTTGGACTTAATGATTCTGATTATTCAAACTGCCAATAAGAAGACTGAGAAAATTAAGGCAGATCTTCACAACGAGTTAATCTTTCTTAGGGAGAATGATAGATGTTTTAAAGATTTATTTGAAGATTTTAATCTACAATTAGAAAGATTTATAAAGGATGTTAAGAGTATTAAAGATGATAAGTACAAAAGAGACGAGTTGGATTAAAGATACGGCAAAGTATACTTGTGGCATCAGAAGCACCAGAAGCCAAGATTTTATGAAAATAGAAATAAGAATTACAATAATGACAAAGTTAGAATTAACATTGAACATAAGAGTCCCACTACTGCGTGAAAATAAAAAAGGATAGGGAGTGATAACGAAGAGGTCTTTGACCCATCGGCACCCTTATTCTCCACACCCCCCAGATCCAATCTCTCAGAACAGGTTTTTCAGTTGGGGAAGATTTGGAAAAAAGGCTTGGTTACAGATCTACCGGTAGCACCAAAAGAACAAAGGGGACAACTACCGTACTACACTGGAAGGGGGAGGGGGAGGGGAGGAAGAAGAGGCAGAGGGAATTCTTTGAACAGACAATCAGTAAACAGACAACCCAATATCAGAGGAAACATGTACCCACAAACAAAGCTACTGGAGGACTATTGGAAATAACTGACTCCAGTTTGGGAAATATTTCAGACTCAAACAAAGTGTTGAAATATACTGTATTAGTATGGACACTCAGTTATCAGAACCATTGATAGAAGGGAACTATATTACACAGAATATCATTAATTTATCTAAAAGGAAATTAAATCAATGGGAATTTTCTATTCTGAATAACAGCTTGTCATTTATACCAACACCACAGTATAATGCTTTAAATACAAGAGTAGATTTATTCAAGTTAACTAGAAAATTACGCATTTTAGATTTTGTTTTCTAAATCTAAAGCTAATATTGGTGACAATTCGGTGATTAGAAAAAATAGCATGTGGGTCCCCCCGACCCAAACCAACCCTATGATCCAAGCTTTTGAGAGGATGGTTCTCAAAGATGTAGATGAATTGGAAAAATCGAATAGAAGTCCATTTTTCAATATAACTAGAGAAGAGAGAAAAGCTATTGAGTCATTGAAAAACGATGACTATATTGTGATAAAACAAGCTGATAAGGGGGACCGGTGGTAGTGATGGAGAAAGAAAAATATATAAAAGAAATTAGAAAACAGTTAAGTGATAGGAGTTTTTACTCACCACTACCCAGGGACCCAACAACTAGCTTGAAAGCGAAAATTGATGCCCTTATTATTTTGGGCCTACAGGCTGGATACTTAACTATAAAAGAAGGTGAGTTTCTGAGAGTAGACTACCCACGCACTCCTGTCATTTATGTACTACCAAAGATACATAAATCTTTGAAAGACCCTCCGGGTAGACCAATCATATCTGGAATTGGTTCCCTTCTATAACCATTATCGAAATTCATTGATATATTCCTCAGACCTTTGATTCCCTCTATACCCTCCTACATCAGGGATTCATCACATATCATTAATATATTGGATAAATTGACAATGATACATAAAGAGATTATTTTAGTGACATTTGATGTTGAGTCGCTTTATACAAATATCCCACAGGATGAGGCTCTAATAGTAATTAAGGAAGCATTAATCTGTAGAAATCAATGCAAAAGGATTCCCACTGAATTCATTATGGAATTAGTGACCCTAACTCTGAAAGAAAACTTTTTTGTGTTTGAAGGTAGCTATTATAAGTACTGCCTCCACTGCATGCAAATCTCTCTCATGCATATTCATTGTGGATATTCCGAAAACTTGACTGGTTGAGGTGCTTCCAGGACCAGGCTTGGAAACCACTGATTTACGCAGTCCTACTTGCCCAGTTAGTTATGCAAGCATCGGCATTGAATATCACTAGTACCTATATAATTCCTAGCTCTGCCCAGACTCCACCCATGGACCACCCTGATACTGTCTGGACAGTGCTGCAGTGGTCAGAAAGGATATTCAGCAAACTGACTGGTTTAGTGCTGCTGAACATCCCCTCCTAACCCACTCGAACTTCTGTCCAATTAAATCTTTTGAATAACAGGCCAGTTATCTAAGAATTGACAAAGGCAAGATCTTCATCCACTCATATTTCCTTGACTGGAGGAAAAGTCTATATACTATTATTAAGGTAATAGTGGATAAAGCCACTGTGTATCCCTGAGTTTAAGCAGCTAGGAGTTTTGCTATTTTTTGGGACCCTGCAAGGTTGTTTCGACCTGGATTGGACACTGATGGAAACAGGATACTAGGCTTGATGGACCCTTAGTCTGATATAGGAGAGCAAATCTAAAGTTGTCTGGTTGAGTGGAAGGCAACAAAAGGGTAGTGGTAAATGGAGCTCACTATGAGGAAAAGGATGTTATGTGGTGGGTCACAAGGATCGGTTCTTGGCCCAGTTCTTTTTAACATTTTTATGTGATATTGCGGAAGTCTGTCTGCTAAGATTTGCCTCTTTATGGACGATATCAAAATCTGCAATAGGGTAGATGCCTCTGATGGTGTGGATATAGGAGAAGGGACCAAGCATAGCTTGAAGAATGGTGCACAATTTGGCAGCTAAGATTTAATGCTACAAAATGCAGGGTCATGCATTTGGGCTGCACAAACTCAATGGAGCAGTACAGTATAGGGGATGAAGTATTTCTGTGCATGAAAGAGGAGTGGGACTTGGGGGTGATTGTATGTGATGAGTCCAGCAGGAACAAGGAAGTATTAAGGCAAGTCTCTTTCCATTGAAAGGAAGTTCTGGAATGAGAAGGCATAGGATGAAGGTGAAAGAGACAGACTCAGGAATAACTTAAGGAAATATTTCTTCATGGAAAGGGTGATGAATTCATGGAATGGCCTCTCAATTGAGGTGGTGGAGACAAAGAGCATATCTGAAGTCATGAAAGCTTGGAAAAAGCACCATGTATCTCTAAGGAAGAGGAAAAGATAGTAGATGGTATGGATGGGCAGACTTGATAGACCAGCCAGCTTATTTTCGAAAGAGACGGACGCCCATCTTCCGACACAAATCGGGAGATGGACGTCCGTCTTAAAAACAGGTATAATCGAAAGCTGAATTTGGACGACCCCAACTGCTTTCCGTTACGGGGACGGGCGAAATTCTTGGGGGCATAGCCGAATGGTAGCGAAGGCGGGACAGGGGCGTTCCGGGCCGTGGTTAACAGATGGACCTCCACGCCTGATAATGGAAAGAAGCAAGACGTCCCCGATGAGCATTTAGTCCACACAAAGTTGGTCCTGTTTTTTTCACGACCAAGCTTCCAAAAAGTGCCCAAACTGACCAGATGACCACCGGAGGGAATCGGGGATGATCTCCCCTGTCTCCCCCAGTGGTCACTAACCCCCTCCCACCCTAAAAAACAAACTGTTTAAATATTTTTTCCAGCCTCTATGTCAGCCTCAAATACCATAGCTAGCTCCATGACAGCAGTATGCAGGTCCCCCGAGCAATTTTAGTTTAGTTGGTGCTGCGCTGGACCCATGCAGAGAGCAAAAATCTGAAGAAAAAAAAAACATGCAAGTGCAGTCAGGGACGTCCAAATTAAAGCAATAGTAATAGGGGGATTCAAACCAGCCACCTTCTGATTACAAGACTTGTGCTCTAACCACTGCACCACTTATTCAACTGCTTAGACATTCCTTCCCTTTCCATTAAGTCCCTCCAGGTTTCTGTCAGCCAATCGGTGTCAGCTAAACTTTGCCATTGCTTTAGTATCTTACTAGCTGGTTGCTTTTTAGTTTTCTCTCTTATCACTTCGGTTTTAAACCCTATCTATAATTTCCCTTTAGAAAGAACCTGGCTGAAATCTCCAAAGAAATCAATCTTGGCTTGCACACCATGAACAAATGGGCTAATACCTTTCAGTTCAAACTGAATACTGAGAAAACACACTGCCTTATCCTTTCATCTTTACATAATAGGTTCAAACCTTCATCTCTAATCACTCCAGACCCTACCCTTCCTATCTCTGAAAGCCTAAAAATACTTGGAGTAATCATCGATCGCTACCTATCACTTGTAAGCCAAATTAATTCTGTAACAAAGAAAATGTTCTTCTCATTGTGGAAACTCAAGCGGATAAAACCTTTTCTTTCCTAGAGACGTTTTTCGACACCTAGATCAATCAATGATATTAAGTCACCTAGACTACTGTAATGGAATATATGATGGATGCAAAGAACAACTTGTTAAGAGACTTCAGACTGTCCAAAATACAGCAGCCAGATTAATTTTTGGTAAATCCAAATTTGAAAATTCTAAGCCCCTTCGAGAAAAATTACACTAGCTCCCAATAAAGGAAAGAATTAACTTCAAAATTTGTGCCCTAGTCCACAAAATTCTTCATGGAGAAGTCCCAGGATACATGAATAACCTAATCAACCTTCCTTCTAGGACTACATCAAGAACATCCCGTTCATTCCTAAACCTCCATTATCCTACCTGCAACAGCCTCAAGTATAAATCTACTTACGCTACCTCCTTTTCCTTTATCAGCACCCAATAATGGAATGCTTTACCAAAAGCTGTCAAAACTACCCAAAATCATCTTAACTTTAGGAAATTACTCAAGACCAGCTTATTCAAGAAAGCCTACTCAGAGGATCCAACATAAATCCTAAAGTCCTCCAAAGCAATACATTAATGGACTATTTTGGACTCTTTTTCCTTTCCCTTTCCCCTCCTTTCAACTTGTTCTTCTACACTCTCTGTTTACCACAATATATTGTAATTGATTAATAACCGGGTTGGTGATTGCCTTCTCGGTTTAATGTGAGCCACATTGAGCCTGCAAACATGTGGGAAAATGTGGGGTATAAATGTGACAAATAAAAATAAATAAAAAATCTTTCCACTTGACATGTAGGATTGTTCTTAAGCTGCATGAATAATAATAACCATACATTAAAACAAAGTCCAGTCTCCTTCATATGCCATCTGACCACCAAACCTCTGATAATAATTCTGGCAAATAACATCTTCCACTAAAAGCCTTCACAGAAAAGCAAGTTTTCAATTTATTTTTTAATCAGAGTAGCAACTTTCAATATGTAACTCTAAAAACAAAAGGTTCTATAGCTTGGGCCCCATGGCCATAAATACACATAAACAGGTTGATTGTAATTTTACAAGGAGCAACAAGCAAAGACTGCTGCAAGGAGCACAGTTTTCTTGAGGGTAAATACCAATAGAGCAAACTCTGCAAACAGATAAGGCCCTCTAACTTTTAAGTGCAAAAAAAACTAAACAGAGTATTTTTAAACAAATTCAATATTCAATAGGTAACCAGTGGAGACCTACTAAGACTGGGGAAATATAGGGGTCCTTTTACTAAGGTGTGTTGAAAAATGGCTTGAGGTAGTGTAGGCATAGTTTTGGGCGTACGCCAATCCATTTTTCAGTGCGCCTGTAAAAAAACCCTTTAAAAAAAATTTTTGCCGAAAATTGCCGCGTGTCCATTTTGGGTCTGAGCCTTTACCACCAGCCATTGACCTAGTGATAAAGTCTCACGCGATAACCAGGTAGTAATGATCTATGCACGCCAAATGCCACTTGGCGCAAGTAGCTGACTCACACCAGAAAATAAAAACATTTTTGGGGGGCGTGCATAGCGGACACACGCCAAAAATGAAATTGCTGCAAGGGTCACGTGATAGCAGTGCGGTAACTCCATTTGGGCGCACGTAAACGCTTATGCTGCTTAGTAAAAGGGCCCCAAAGTCTGAGCACTTTTTGCTCAGCAAAAGTTGGGCAGCTGTGTTCTATACCAATTGCAGTCTCCTTATTTGATATTTTGGTAACCCACGATAAAGACTGTTACAATGATCTAACTGCAATAAGACAAATGCATATAGCAGGATGGCTGGATCTTTATGCTCTGCTTAGGAGCAGAAGTGCCAGAGAAGACAGAAACCAGCAAATGAAGAATGCACAGGTGCTTATTTGTGCTTCACACATACTGTAAGCAGCCTTTTATAAATTTACCTTTTATGCATGCCTCGGAGCAAGTGTAAAAGCTGATGGGAAAACATTCTGAAGTATAAATGTATTTCCATTGCAAAAAATACACATACAATTTTAAAGGCTATGCAAAATCATAATATGACCCCCTCAAATCTCTATTCCAGCTCCACACAAATACTTCCTAGTACATAGATCACGTAAAAGTAGGCGCTGCCTTTTTGTGTGCCTACTTTTTATGCATGTATACCTGGACGCACATTTTAATAGCCATTTTCTATATCTTAAAAATGCTATGCATGTGGAAAATATTTCCAAAATTATTCCTATAGTGTGGAACCATTTATGTTTTGCTTTTATTGGATGAAAGGGAATGAGTGGGTTCATGAGGGTGGGGGGGTTAAGATACTATGTGCAGAATTTTACTTTCTTGTGAAATATTCTTCCGCTAGTAATGTTGCCTCTTCAACTGTATGCAGTCCCGGCTATCCTGCATAGGTGACTGGCTAATGCTTGCTCCATGGAGAGGGAACTGGATACAGAAACAAATTTAATAATTTTGCAGGGCCAAGGCTGGGGCTGGCTTAAGCCAAAAGGTCAAATAAGCAATTCAGACTTTTATAAATCCACACTCAATAATTCAATCGACTCCAAAGATGGTGTTCAGACCCAGGATTTGCTTAATGTCTTTTAAAGTCATTTATAACTATGAATGGCAAGACAATCAACATGTGGCAAACAGAACAGTAGCTGTAGCAAAAGTATATACACAGTTTCTTCTATACTTCACTTTTAAATTTCAGCAGTGCTTTACTCCTGTAAACTCCTATATCTTACCACTGGGAGGGGTCAAACACAGTTCTCCTTGGCACAGTGCCCACTGCTGGGTGCAGATAGGATTAACAGGTCTCTTTAACAAGATTAGCAATGCTGTTATCAGTTAATTATGACTTAGAGTTGGCTGGCATCCTTGAGCTTCAAACAGTGATGTAGGTACCTTTAGCTATGCTGGAACACACAGATACTCCCACAAAGGTGTTAAATAGCTTAATTTTTCAGCCTCAATATGTTCCTGGATCACAAAGAAATCCAGGGCACTTTGCTGGTATTTACAAAATAGTTCAGATTTCCCTTCTTCTCTCTTGTAATTTTTTATTTATTTATTTATTTTATTTATGCATTCTTGTATCCCACTGTTACGCAAAAACAAGTTTTGGTTCAAAGTGGCTTACAGATTATATTCTGGTTAACAGTTACAGTATTGGTTTACATTTTACAGTTTGGTTGAGATTTATATTGGTGGTTTATATTGGATTGCAGAGGGGCTTTCATACCGACACACAACTCAGACAACTTTCTAGGTTCTGTTTCTTTTACTTTAATATCAATTATATTCCAAAAAGATGGGCAGAGGATGAACTGATGCAACCAACTACAAATGTTCAATACAATCCTCAATAAATATTCCAGTTTGTGAAGTAAATCTTTAGATTTAAACAAAGTGAAAAGTGGGTGGAAAAAGCCTCAGGGGCCCTTCTACTAAGCCACGCAAGCGCCTATGCGCACCCAACATGCGCCAATTCCGTGTTACCGCCCGGCTACCGCGTGGCCTGGGCGGTAATTTCATTTTTGACATGCATCCGATTTATTTTCTGGCGCATGGGCGGTAATCAGCATTTGGACGTGTGTTGACCATTACCGCCCGGTTAACGCATGAGACCTTACTGCTAAGTCAATGGCTGGATGTAAAGTCTCAGACCAAAAAAATGGATGCGCGCCAATTTTCACATTGCTACATGTCCATTTTCGCTCCCCCACCCCCCAGGCATTTTTTTACAGGTGCGCTGAAAAATGATTCTGCGCACGTCCAAAACACATGCCTACACTAGAGCAGGCCATTTTTTTAGTACTCCTTAATCAATGGACCCCTCAAGGAGCTCCAGGTAGAACACATTCGGTGCTAATAACACTTTATCATTAGCAAAAGAAAAACACACCACAATACATAAGTGCAAATGTACCACCCTTTCATTTCTTATAATATTTTTTAATGAAGTGAAATGCACTTATCTAGACTTCTCCAGCAGAACAAAGCAGCCCACAAACCGGCGTTGGCCAACGTTTCGCACTGCTGTCTCAAGGTTGGGACTTCTACAAATAAAGAGAAAGAATAATAAATGCGAAGAACAAAAAATATACAGAGACTTCAAGGAACAGAATACAAACTCCTTACCTTGTGCCAAAATGCTTAGCTGCTGGGAATCGGCATGACACAGTCTAAGAAAAACCTTTACTTGCATATCACTCTTTATGCCTTTTAATAATTTGTTTGCAGTGCAATTTTTCTAGTAATGAAGGTACCAGTACTCAAACATGTGGAGGGGCATAATCGAAAGGGGCACCCAAGTTTTCCTGAGGACGTCCTGGCGAAGGGGCGGGGAAACCCATATTATCGAAACAAGATGGCGTCCATTTTTCGTTTCGATAATACGGTTGGAAACTAAGGACGCCCATCTCAGAAACGACCAAATGCAAGCCCTTTGGTCGTGGGAGGAGCCAGCATTCGTAGTGCACTGGTCCACCTCACATGCCAGGACACCAACCGGGCACCCTAGGGGGCACTGCACTGGACTTCAGGAAAAGCTCCCAGGTACATAGCTCCATTACCTTGTGTGCTGAGCCCCCCCAAAACACCCCCAAAACCCATTCCCCACAACTGTACTACCATAGCCCTTATGGGAGAAGGGGGGCACCTAGATGTGGGTACAGTGGGTTTGTGGTGGGTTTTGGAGGGCTCACATTTACCACCACAAGTGTAACAGGTAGGGGGGCGGAAATGGACCTGGGTCTGCCTGCCTGAAGTGCACTGCACCCACTAAAACTGCTCCAGGGACCTGCATACTGCTGTCATGGAGTTGGGTATGACATTTGAGGCTGGCATTGAGGCTGGCAAAAATTATTTTAAAAAAATTTTTTGAGGGTGGGAGGGGGTTAGTGACCACTGGGGGAGTAAGGGGAGGTCATCCCCGATTCCCTCCAGTGGTCATCTGGTCAGTTCAAGCACCTTTTTGTGGCTTGGTCATAAGAAAAACAGGACCAGGTAAAGTCGTCCAAGTGCTCGTCAGGGACGCCCTTTTTTTCCATTATGGGTCAAGGATGCCCATGTGTTAGGCACGCTCAAGACCTGCCTTCGCTATGCTTCCAACATACCCCCGGGAACTTTGGTCGTCCCCGTGACAGAAAGCAGTTGGGAAGCCCAAAATCGGCTTTCGATTATGCAGATTTGGGCGACCCTGGGAAAAGGATGCCCATCTCCTGATTTGTGTCGAAAGATGGGCGTCCTTCTCTTTCGAAAATAAGCCTGTAAGTCACCCTTCAGGGGTGGGGTCATCACTGAGGGACCCACCCCACAATAGTCAGGCCCCCTGCAACTGGTCACAGAATCTATGACAAGGCAGAAATGGTGTGTTGAGCCTGAGCTCTTTCATTAAAATTTGGGGTTCATGGGTCAGTTTTAGCAGACAATGGAAAAGGTGCCGGTACTCAGTACCCCCAAGTACCCCCTCAAAAAAGCCCTGTTTGTATGTAATATTGAGTAGAGAGGTGTGGTAGCCATGTTAGTCCACTTTTAAAGGTAATCAATAGAAATCAAACAAAATAAAACATGGAAAAGAAAATAAGATGATACCTTTTTTATTGGACATAACTTAATATATTTCTTGATTAGCTTTTGAAGGTTGCCCTTCTTTGTCAGATCGGAAATAAGCAAATGTGGTAGATGACAGTATATACAGTGGTGGAAATAAGTATTTGATCCCTTGCTGATTTTGTAAGTTTGCCCACTGACAAAGACATGAGCAGCCCATAATTGAAGGGTAGGTTATTGGTAACAGTGAGAGATAGCACATCACAAATTAAATCCGGAAAATCACATTGTGGAAAGTATATGAATTTATTTGCATTCTGCAGAGGGAAATAAGTATTTGATCCCCCACCAACCAGTAAGAGATCTGGCCCCTACAGACCAGGTAGATGCTCCAAATCAACTCGTTACCTGCATGACAGACAGCTGTCGGCAATGGTCACCTGTATGAAAGACACCTGTCCACAGACTCAGTGAATCAGTCAGACTCTAACCTCTACAAAATGGCCAAGAGCAAGGAGCTGTCTAAGGATGTCAGGGACAAGATCATACACCTGCACAAGGCTGGAATGGGCTACAAAACCATCAGTAAGACGCTGGGCGAGAAGGAGACAACTGTTGGTGCCATAGTAAGAAAATGGAAGAAGTACAAAATGACTGTCAATCGACAAAGATCTGGGGCTCCACGCAAAATCTCACCTCGTGGGGTATCCTTGATCATGAGGAAGGTTAGAAATCAGCCTACAACTACAAGGGGGGAACTTGTCAATGATCTCAAGGCAGCTGGGACCACTGTCACCACGAAAACCATTGGTAACACATTACGACATAACGGATTGCAATCCTGCAGTGCCCGCAAGGTCCCCCTGCTCCGGAAGGCACATGTGACGGCCCGTCTGAAGTTTGCCAGTGAACACCTGGATGATGCCGAGAGTGATTGGGAGAAGGTGCTGTGGTCAGATGAGACAAAAATTGAGCTCTTTGGCATGAACTCAACTCGCCGTGTTTGGAGGAAGAGAAATGCTGCCTATGACCCAAAGAACACCGTCCCCACTGTCAAGCATGGAGGTGGAAATGTTATGTTTTGGGGGTGTTTCTCTGCTAAGGGCACAGGACTACTTCACCGCATCAATGGGAGAATGGATGGGGCCATGTACCGTACAATTCTGAGTGACAACCTCCTTCCCTCCGCCAGGGCCTTAAAAATGGGTCGTGGCTGGGTCTTCCAGCACGACAATGACCCAAAACATACAGCCAAGGCAACAAAGGAGTGGCTCAGGAAGAAGCACATTAGGGTCATGGAGTGGCCTAGCCAGTCACCAGACCTTAATCCCATTGAAAACTTATGGAGGGAGCTGAAGCTGCGAGTTGCCAAGCGACAGCCCAGAACTCTTAATGATTTAGAGATGATCTGCAAAGAGGAGTGGACCAAAATTCCTCCTGACATGTGTGCAAACCTCATCATCAACTACAGAAGACGTCTGACCGCTGTGCTTGCCAACAAGGGTTTTGCCACCAAGTATTAGGTCTTGTTTGCCAGAGGGATCAAATACTTATTTCCCTCTGCAGAATGCAAATAAATTCATATACTTTCCACAATGTGATTTTCCGGATTTAATTTGTGATGTGCTATCTCTCACTGTTACCAATAACCTACCCTTCAATTATGGGCTGCTCATGTCTTTGTCAGTGGGCAAACTTACAAAATCAGCAAGGGATCAAATACTTATTTCCCCCACTGTATGTAAATTAAATCTTATCTTTAGCATCTGGCCTGTTTCTCCAGTATAGCATCCTTCGTTACATTTTTCACAGGACCCCACAGTCATTCACAAAGGAAAAATATTCAACATAAAGGAATATTTCACATGCTCATCTTCCAATGTGGTATATATTATTCAGTGTAAAAAATGTAACTATATTGGAGAAACAGGCCAGATGCTAAAGACAACAAAATATATCTCTTACATCCCTGTCTACTAAGCCGTGCATGAAAAAGAAAGCCAGCAGATCAATATAACATCAAAAAGAGTAAGTAAGAGAAGGGGAGAGATGCTGGACTCACAGGAGATGCAGGTACACAAACCTTGATGCGGTGCTCCTTCCTGGGTTGTGTAGGGGCTAAACCATGCTTAGCAGGCTTTATTTTTACTGTGCAGTTTGCCACTTACACAAACTGGAAAGGTGCATGGCACTGGGATATGTGTAGCCACTTCTCTTGGCACCAGGCTGGATTTCCTGAGTAGGCTCTCCTCTCTGAGCTGCTGCCCTGCTGAACACTGAAGCTTCACTTTGAGGTGTGGGAAAGGGAGAGAGAGAGGGGGGACAGGGAACTGCTGGACCATAAGGGGGAAAAAGAAAGAGAGAGGCTTTACCCGTATCTACCTTAATAGCAGTTTACGGACTTCTCCTCTAGGAACTTGTCCAAACCTATTTTAAACTCAGATACACTAACTGGTGTTGCCACATTCTCCAGCAATGAGTTCCAAAGCTTAACTATTCATTGAGTGAAAAAAGTAATTTTGTCTATTTATTTTAAAAATATTTCCATGAAACTTCATTGAGTGTCCCCTAGTCTTTGTACTTTTTCAAAGAGTCAACAAGCGATTCATGTTTACCCATTCTACACCACTCAGGATTTTGTAGATCTCTATCATACCCCCCTGTCATCCATCTCTTCTCCAAGCAGAACAGCCCTAACTTCTTAAGCTTTTCCTCACGTGAGAGGAGCTGCCTCCTTAATCATTTTGGTTGCTCTTCTTTATATTTTTTTCTAATTCCTCTGTATCTTTTTTCAGATGCAGCAACCAGAATTGCATACAATATTCAAGGTGAGGCTACACCATGGAGTGATACAGAGGCATTATAATATTCTTTATATTATTTTCTATCCCTTTCCTATTAATTCCTAGCACTTCCACACACTGAGTAGAAGATTTCAACATATTGCCCATGATGACACCTAGATCTTTTTCTTGGGTAGTGACTTCTTATGTGGAACTTATCATCAAGTAGTTATGATTTGGACTTATTCTTCCCAATATGCATCACTTTGCACTTATTCACATTAAATTTCATCTGCAATTTGGATGCCCAGTCTTCCAGTTTCCTCAGGTTTGCCTTCAGATTTTCATAGTTCACATCTGATTTATCAATTTCAAATAGTTTGAAATTGATAAACCAGTGGTGAAATCTTTGTTGATAACTAACCTCCCTGTTTACTAAGCTGCATGCTAATGCCGACACAGCTCATTCACTTTGAATGGGCTTTGTCAGCATTGCTGCACGGCTTAGTAGACAGGGATGTAAGAGATATATTTTGTTGCAATGGCTTGCTGGTCAACCCCCAACAGTGGTACAATGGAAGAATTTAACCCCAGGCTCTATAAAGGTTACTCAAATGTGTGTGCCAAAATCTGAGCACAATCCTGAGATGTACACACAACTTTTAATAGATTAACGAGCCTATAATTGGATGCTAGCAATCAATTATTAAAATGAGATAAAAGTGGGAGGATGACCAAGGATTCCAAAAACTGAGAAGATGTATAATAATAAGGATGTTTATTGAGGTATAAAGACTCGACACAACATTGTGTTTCGGCCGTTAGGCCTGCATCCGGAGTCTTGATATCAGATACCTTTAGTGCTGTTAATTAAGGCAAATCCTCTAGAAAAGAAAGTCTTTAAAAAGACCGTTGTAGAGGCAAGCGTTCTTGGTTGTCTCGTTGGAATACTCGTTTGCAATTGAGTGCTATGATATTGCAAGCGTGCATTCCAACCAGACAACCAAGAACGCTTGCCTCCATAATGGTCTTTTTAAAGACTTCCTTTTCTAGAGGATTTGCCTTCATTAACAGCGCTAAAGGTATCTGATATCAAGACTCCTGATGCAGGCCTAACAGACGAAACACAACGTTGTGTCGAGTCTTTATACCTCAATAAACATCCTTATTATTATACATCTCAGTTTTTGGAATCCTTGGTCGTCCTCCCACTTTTATCTCATTTTGTTGTTGTCCGTGGGGTGTCTAGAGTTCTCCGCCTTTTGGCGGATTTCTTCCCTAGCAATCAATTATTGTCATTAACTAGTGCCAATCAGGATTTGTGCACACATCTGGCTGCGCGCTATTTTACAACATGGTGCAATCAAATCCCCTAAAAGGGGTATGGGTAGGTCAGGGGCATTCTGAAAATTTGTGTGCAGAGTTTCAGAATGCTCGCTCAACTTGCATGCCAGGGTTTATACCAGATTTCAGTTAACATAAGTCCTCATACCTAAAATTAGTCACAGAAATTGGCACTATGTGCTATTTTATAAATAGCCCTCATCCCAGAGTGCCCTTAATATAATAACACTGAGTGCCAATTTTTCTTGGCATCTAATTTTCGGGAGCATTTACAGAATCTGGCCCTTAATGCATTAGCTACTTTGTACGGAGAGAATATCTGTTGATACAGCTGGTGTCATGCTAAAGAAATGTGTTTCGAAAACCTGGGCTCTCTTCTTGGGAACTGTGTCGGTTAGATCAGCCTTGTTAAATAAATTAGAAGTCTAAAAGCTGAGGAAGAAGGTTGGGGAGATTTTGGGGGGGGGGGGGGGGGGGGGGCTAAAATACAGAAAATGGTGTTATTCCATTTACAATGCTCATAAGTGTTATTTTATGGTGGTGACTTTCTGTTCTTTTCACTGGGTTCTAATAAAGATATTCCTCATAAAATATCCACCAATGCATGTAACAGCCACATACAGTGACACCAGCTGCAAGAAAGAGCTGAGGCCACTGCTTCCTTTCTTCCAAGACTGAACCACACAGGGATGAGAAAGAGACAGACTGTAGCGCTGGCAGTAGCAGGTGTATAAGAGTAGAGTAGTTGGTTCAGTGGAGGTGCCACACTGCACTGCTAGGAATGTCTACAGGAGACATAGTTTTAATATGCGCCATCTTCTCATTGCACCTACAAATATACACATTTTCTGCCTCTCAAGTTTATAAAAGGTCTTTTACATACAGAGTAATAGAGAAGAGGCCTAGGAAGCATAGATTAGGATGAGTGGGGAAAGCAGTCTTGATTATAAATGACCCCCTGCATCATTATTGTCTGCTGAACATACAACCGGGACCTCACCCGGGTTATCTCCAGACTTGGGCCACAAACAGAGTGCTCTCTCCCTCTCACTGCTTCAACTCCACAGTCTCTGCTCACTCACAGGCCAGTCGTACCCACACTTCCAATCTCCTTTCAGTCGAGCTGGGATGAGTGATAGTCCGGAATCACAATCCAGGGTTTGAGACACACTTAGCCAAATCCGAGTTCCTTTTAGCTTTACAGTCTAAGAACTACGCGACACTCCAGGAGGATTAATGACAACTTAAACTTTTATTGCAACTTTGGCAACTGGTAATTCTTGCTGCAGTGATCCTTAACAGTCAATGATATAAATTCCTCTATGACTCAAGGTAAGACTTCTGTCACTCTGTGGGAAACACTTCTACCTCTATACTTCTTAGAAATGTTTTATGAGGAGCATTTCTTCCCAGGGCTATACATATGTGTACAACCCCTTTATGCCTATCCTGCAGGCAGATGTAATCCCAGGCTAGTTCCACCTCCTCCTGAAGCACTCCATCACTACTAGGCAGGGATCCATTAAGGATAGCCTTCTTCACGGGTGTATTTCGGAGGGTAACACCACGGGTTTGGACAGGCTTCTCCTACCCCAAAACACCACTTACAGATCGGACTCCCCAATTCCACCTGAAGCTCTGGCTCTCCTTCACCAGATGTTGTAATTAGGCAAGAACTGTTTCTTGATTCTAGCCAACTAGGGTGGCACTACAGGATCCCTTCTTCTCTTTCTTCGGGTCACTCAGCAGGGGAGCTCGCAGGGGACTGAAAGCCCTTAGGCAATCAAGGACACTTTACTGCTTTAATTTTACTTCCTCCTAAACTCCTCCCCAAGCTACCACACTATAAATCATGAGTACTGACTATCTGCATCTTATTCTGTATACACTCCCATGGGCTGGGCTCCCCTCCACCCTGGGACCTCCCAGTCACTCCCCCCAGTGACTCCCTACCAGGGCTCACTCTAATCAGAAATCCCAACCTTACCAAGGGTTACACACATATCTGTAAATGAACCTCTTCTTGCTTTCCCTTTGACTTGTTGAGGCTTTTTCATCTCCCTTCACCATCCTCCAATGTAGTTACTATTGACAGCAAAGCATTAACTTTCCGTACCCTAACAGTTTGTAACAGCCTCCTTGTATTTTATGGATTTTCTCTTCCTTTTCATATCTCATCTGAAAATTCACCTCACATTGTAAAAAAACAGAGAAATACTAATCCTAGATTTGCCAGGAATTGTATGCTGTAAATGCAGCTCTTGGCATGGTTTCAAAGGAGCACCAGAGCTTTAGTTCTCAGTAAACTGAGAGGCTTCTTGTGCGTTCTTATTTGTTAACTTAGAATGGACAAAACGCTGAGCTGATTTTTTTTCACCCACATAACAGCCTTCATTCATTTGATGACAAAAGAAGACTATTATGTTCCACTTTAAAAGAAATAAAATGCAAATAAACACGCCTGTCAGGCCTGGCCAATACTTTATTTCAATTCAGCTCTTTCCATTGCATAAGACAAAAGACCGTTTCTGAAAAATATTTGAAGATTTTAAGCTTGTTTAAAGAAGAAGTTCTCAAGTGGATGAGCAAATTGACAGGAAAGATACTGTTCTCCAAATGCCTTTGATACTGCTCTGTAGAAAGCCTGGCCACCCTCATGCAAATCTTTTTGGAGAAGATCAAATGTCTGCCAACCTGACTTCCTAGAGTGGCATAAAGAGGAGATGTGGTCTACAGGTTAGAGTCTTACACTTGAGATTAAAGACTCCTATGGTTTGATTTTTTTTTTTTTTTTTTTTGGGGGGGGGGGCTTATTCAAAAAGGAGATTTCTTATTCTGTGCACATGGACAAATGTTTTTATTGATTAGGCCCTTTATATCTTGACCCAGCATTTTTATTTCTGTGTGTCAGTCTATCCATACAAAACTGAGTGCTAGTAATTACACAAAGATATTGTTGCTTTTGCTGTCTCAGTACACAAAAAGTGGGAGAGCGACCAAGGATACCAGAAACTGGAAGATGTTCTTCAAAACAAAGATTTATTGGAGGTTTGAAGACTCGACACAACGTCGTGTTTCAGCCATCAGGCCTGCATCAGGAGTCTGCTGTGCAAGGTGTTGCAGAAGGGTGATGTTTAAAACGCCTTGAAGATGTCACAGCAGTCTCTTGCACAGACTATGACTCGATGGTGATGAGGATGATTCTTCAAACTATGACATGGTAGTCTTGAGAAAGACTGTTTAAAAAGATTGCGTGGTCTCGTCAACCCGCTGCACGCACTGCTTATAATACAGGTAAATGAAAAAGTGTGTGATGAAAAAGACTGAGCTATAAATGAAGCTAATGTTTTGGTCTCCAAAATGATGATTTTATTTCTCTGTGGAATAGGTAGAAAAGGCAGACACATACAGGTGATGTCATCATCCGGCGACATCCACTTAGGATGAAAGCTAGACCTGTTAGATGATGATGTCACCTTTATATGTCTGCCTTATCTACCTATTCCACAGAGAAATAAAATCATCATGTTGGAGACCAAAACATTAACTTCATTACTAAAGTGGGGAGACAGCAAAAGCGACAATATATTTGTGTAATTATTAGCACTCAGTTTTGTATGACTAGATTTACACAGAGAAAGTGTGGCTGGCTTACCTGGTGTCCATGGAGAACCACCATTACAGGTAAGTAGGGTTACCATATGGCTCCAGAAAAAGGAGGACACATTGATCCAGTCCGAGTTTCGCTTCCATTGAAAGCAATGGAAATAAAGCCCAGACTGGCTTAATCTGTCCTCCTTTTTCTGGAGCCATATGGTAACCCTAAAAGCCAAGCTATCTGCACCCATGGGTAAAAAGATAGTGCATTCTTTTTCTGCATGGACTTCTTCAGAGTTTCCAAGTCAAAGTCAGTGACTATGCTTTGAAACTTACGCAGGAAATATATGCTGTTTACATTTACACCTTCTCTTTGGGATGCACTAATTTTGCTGGGGCCATTAATACATATTTGTAGAGGTAAGCTAATAACATATATCACAGGGTACCAGCCTCTACTTTAAAGAATAACTTCTTAGTATAAACCAGAGAGACAAGTGGTGTAAGCCCACAGCTCAGGAGTAAATGTATTTTTGGAGAACCCCAGACTTAAGATAAGTACTTTTGTGGAAATGTACTGAATTATCCAGTAGGGGTTTGAGGTTTAAGTTCCTGCTTTTGTTGTTCATCTTCGTTATTACTAAAAAGACAAGTGCTTTAATATCAGCAGGTTTTTTTTGCCAGTGATGAAGCAGTCCTAGCCCTTTCTCTGCTTATTGAGCAGAAAAGGTGCTTCTTGAGGCTTTTTCCTCCAAAAATAAATTTACTCCTGAGCTGTGGGCTTACACAACTTGTCTCTCTGGTTTATACTAAGAAGCCATTAATACTTAGGCATTCACATTTTCAAAAAGGTGTATAAAAAGACAAACCCTTCCCAAACCCATCCTTGGGAAATGCCTCCTCAAATAGCAGATAAGCTTACACATTTACAGGCTTCAAGAATATGTTTACCCACATATTGGATGGACAATTTTGTAATTAACCATTTTTGTAGGTAAAGTACTATTTTACTTACAGAAATGCCTTGGAAAGTTATTCTCTTATGACTGATCTGATCCGGCTTTATACTCGGATGTTCAAAGGATATTCAAAGACACATATAAATACATGAAAAGTAAAACAAAGTCAATATTTCATATGCAAGGGCACAGAGCCAAAGCAATGAGGCCAATAGACTATTAACCTTTTTTTTTTTTTTTAAAGAAGGAAAAACTAAAAATGAAGGTATCATATGCTATGCGTGTTTCTACAGGTACAGCACAAGGGTGAAAAAGTTACCATACATCTGTGTTTATTATGACAAATACCATTTAATCTTTCAGCTTAAATTCACATTACCAGAGATGTTTTAATATGACAGCATGAAAATAGAAGGAGCGGTTGTCCAATAGCACTCATTGTATGCATAGTAATTTTAAACAAGTCAATGAGATCTGCAATAGCTGTCAAGTTTCCATTGTCTACTCAAATGGTTAAAAAAAAAAACAGAGAGAGAGAAATATCTGGAAAATTTACATTTGGGCAAGTAAACATTTTCCAAGTACTGACAGCACAAGATGACATAAGTAAAACTGTTAATAGATGACATCAAATATTAATAAATAGACAAAAAAAGGAAAATTTAAAATCTTACTCAGAAGCATGCCAACAGTTTAAACATTTTAACCGCAGAGGCATTGTGTCAGAACAATGTTTAAAGTCAGTCATGGGAAAAAGCACTTATGTTTTTATATCCAAAGCATCAATTAGTACAATACATCAAAGGAACATGGCACCCAGCACAACTAAAAGTCAGTTGGCCACATAGAAAACCTAGGATGTATAATAGAACTTAGCATTTCATTTATTATGAAAAATGTTTTCGCATATAGAAAAAATTGACATCTGTCCAGAGCAGAGGGAAGATATTGGAGGAACCTCAGGCCCAGATGGTTTCATCTGACCTGGCAGAATGATCCCAGAAGTGACATCATCAGTGGGGTTGTCAGAGGTATTTAAATCCTACTTTCAACTGTGGAGCACCAAATAAAACTGGTCTGATGCTTGTCTGGAGCAGAGGGAAGATATTTGAAAAAACCCAGGACCAGTTATCTCCATATACCCTGGTGGTACAATGACTTCAGAAGTAACATAATTGATGGGGTCTCCAGAGGTATTCAAATTCTACCTTCTACCAGAGAATGTCAGAAAGAGCTGGCCTGAGGCCTGTCCAGAGCAGAGGAGAAATACCAGAGGAAATCTGGGCTTAGATCATTTCATCTGCTCTGGCAGCTTGATGACCTCCTAAGCAGCATCATCATCATCAGAGGTACTTACATCCTACCTTCTACTGTGGAGCACAGCCGCTGTGAGCACCCAAAGGAGTATGCCCAAAGTAGATCGCCTCTTTGAAGCCTAAGCAGAGCCAAAGTGCATCTAGGAAACCGTCTTCAGCCATGATAAGAGTGGTTTTGAACTGACTATGGTGAGTTGTTTACCTTTATGATATGGGCAACTAAAAGGGCAAAGCCCATGTCATAGTTAACTCCGAAGTGATGGATGCTAGGGTTTTAAAGGATTCTTTTGTTACATCAGCAAAAGACTCTCAGGCTCAGGTTACATCTACACCAGCTCTACTGACCTCCCGGGGGGAGATATCTTTTATCCATATAACTCATATATTTCTCACACCACATCAAATACAGTAAGAGGAAACTTACTATTTTGAACACAAGGAGGAAAAAGCTTCAGTAAACCCAGACCAGCTTATTTGACAATGGTCTTCAAGGGCCCCATTATCTATCATTTGTGCGTGCCTAACACTTAGACGTCTTTGACCCATAATCAAAAAAAGCAAGGATGTCCATGACGAACACTTGGACGTTTTCACCCGGACCTGTTTTTCTTACGACTAAGGCACAAAAAGGTGCCCGAAATGACCAGATGACCACCGGAGAGAATCGGGGATGACCTTCCGTTACTCCTCCAGTGGTCACTAACCCCTTCCCACCCTCAAAAAACATCTTTAAAAATATGTCATGCCAGCCTCTATGCCAGAATCAGATGTCATACTCAGGTCCATGGCAGCGCATGCAGGTCCCTGGAGCAGTTTTAGTGGGTACTGCAGTGCACTTCAGACAAGTGGACCCAGGCCCATTCCCCCCTACCTGTTGCATTTGTGGAGGGAACAGCGAGCTCTCCAAAACACACCACAAACCCACTGTACCCATATATAGTTGCCGCCCTTCACCCTTAAGGGCTATGGTAGTGGTGTACAGTTATGGATAGTGGATTTTGGGGGGCTCAGCACACAAGGTAAGGGAGTTATGTTCCTGGGAGCAGAACATAGGAAACAGGAAATACATCAGAACGAAGAAGGCAGGACACCGAGAGGGAAAGGAAGGCTGAAGGCAAGCTGAGCCTGCTGCTTTCAGAGCCGCCGTGTGACTTGCGCTAAAATAACATATTTAAATGCAGGGCAGAAGCAGGAAGCAAAGGAAGGCTATCGGGGAGCTGAGGGCGGGCAGGTGAGCCGGCGCTGGGAGTCTGTGACCCTGCAGCACACGGGTGGGGGGAGGAGAGGCAAGCCGGCTCGCATTTGGAGAACAACCGGCTCACAAGATGCCAAAAAATTTAACAACCGGCTCTTGTACACCACTGGATGGGAGGCAATGTTCTGTTGTGGGTTAGGAATTGGTTATTGGACAGAAAACAGAGGGTACGGTTAAATGGCCATTTCTCTCAGTGGAGGACGGTGAATAGTAGAGTGGTACTATTTAAAATATTTATAAATGATCTGGAAAACAGAATGATGAGTGACGTGATTAAGGGCCTATTTACAGAGGCATGCTAGCGTTTTTAGAATGTGCTAACTGTGTAGATGCCCATAGCAATATTATGGGCATCTACACGGTTCATGTGTTCTAAAAACACTAGCGCACCTTTGTAAACAGGGCCCAAAATTTGCAGATGACACAAAACTATTCAAAGTTTTCAAAACACAAGCAGATTGTGAAAAATTGCAGGAAGACCTTAGGAAACTGGAAGACTGGGCATCTAAATGTCAGATGAAATTTAATGTGGACAAATGCAAAGTGATGTTCATTGGGAAGAATAAACCGAATCATGGTTACCTGATGCTATGGACCACCTTGTGAGTCAGCACTCAAGAAAAAGATCTAGGTGTCACTGTAGACAATATGCTGAAATCTTCTGCCCAGTATGTGGCGGTGGCCAAAACGTAAACAGGATGCTAGGAATTATTAGGAAAGGGATGCAAAATAATACCAAGAATATTATAATACCTCTGTATGGCTCCATGGTACATAAGTACATAAGTAATGCCATACTGGGAAAAGACCAAGGGTCCATTGAGCCCAGCATCCTGTCCATGTCAGCGGCCAATCCAGGCCAAGGGCACCTGGCAAGCTTCCCAAACATACAAACATTCTATACATGTTATTCCTGGAATTGTGGATGTTTCCCAAGTCCATTTAGTAGCGGTTTATGGACTTCTGTGACCTCATCTTGAGTACTGCATTCAATTCTGGTCGCAGTATCTTAAAAAAGATATAGCAGAATTAGAAAAGGTTCAAAGAGTGACAGAAATGATAAAGGGGATGGAACTCCTCTCATATGAGGAAAGGCTAAAGAGATTAGGTCTCTTCAGCTTGGAAAAGAGAAGGCTGAGAGGGGATATGAATGAAGTCCATAAAATCCTGAGTGATATAGAACGGGTAAAAGTGAATTGATTTTTCACTCTTTCAAAAAGTACAAAGACCAGGGGTTTTGGATTGCAACAAGTTGCTCTCATGTGTTGAAAAGATAAGTTTTTGAATATAAGAAGGAACACTTTATTGAACATATTTTTCATGAATAAAAGTGCACCCAGAATGAAGGGAAAGGATTTTAAGTAAAATAAATGAAAAAAAAATGAAGAGGGGAGGTTTTTTAAGCTGCTGATTGAATAATAGTTAACCAGATTAATTGTGGTTATCTTATTTGTCAGGCTTTTTCTTACCCCCATCTTCCGTAGTAAAAATGTGTAGCGAAGATTAGTATAAATATAATTACAAGAGTTTTTCCTGAGTCTGTTAAATTTGGTAGATGTTACAAGTTTTTTTTTCTACAGTGGTTATTTTTTGGTTTTGTGGAGTGATATCTCACCACTGTTCGCTTTAATATTTGAGTTATTTCTGCAATGAGCCAACCTGTTGATTCTAATAGGGAGAAGTCAAGATTGTTTGGGTAGGGGAGGGAGATGGGGGGGATATGAATCAATCATTCCCACTTAAAATCTCAGCAGCTGATACTCTGCTTCTCATGGTTAACCAGATGAAGAACTTATATAACATCACCTAATGAAGTGAGACAAACAGCAAGTCTTTGACTTCTGGACTTAAGGTCTGCTCTGTGGATAGTGCAGATGTCATGATATTTCCTTATAGGAAAATGAAACTAATGTTCTCTCTTTTAATTTAAACTCTACTTTTTGTGAGAACAATGCATTAGCTTAATTGTTAGTAAGTATTTATTTATTTATTTATTGCATTTGTATCCCACATTTTCCCACCTTTTAGCGGGTTCAGTGTGTCTTACAATAAGAAATGAATGATGGAAGTACAATTTGTTACAGATTGGTTATGGATTACATTGTGCAGAATTATGCGAGACAATCGGAGTGTCGTTAAGGAGTGCAACAATGGAACACAAACATTGAACATTGGAAGGAGACAATGGGAGCTTAAAAGCCAATACTAAGGCATAAAGACATATGGTATACATATTTCTGTGAGTAAAGGTATGAGTGATGTGGGATTACGGGGGATGAGAGTTCAGAAGTGGATTTATAGTGCATTAATAAACAGTAAGTGTGGATTTTATGTGTTTTGGCTCTTTCCGTGAATTTTTTCAAAAAGATGGTGTGATAAGGAAGAGGCTGTCCTACCCTGGTTGGGCCCCTAGAGGGCGCGGACCCCCTAAAATGTCCAGGGAGAAGGGCTGGGTGAGTTGCTGAAGGGAGCCAGAAAGGGGGATATATAGCTGGAGGTCGCTAGGACCGGGGAGAGTCCTGGAGGGGGAAACAGGTGCAGCAGGTTATGGGCTGGGTCCTGTTTGGTCATTAACCCCTTTATACCCCACCAGAGGGTGAGGGGGAGAGAAGAGCTGGCAGCTGAGGAAGGGGCTGGTAACTGAAGCAGAGGGATCCCCATGAGAAGTACTGGCTGAGCCCTATGGCCTGGTGGTGAAAAGTCTGTGTCTAGAACAGGGAAGAGGTACTGTGTGTCCCAGAGGAAAGGACTGTGTCTAGAACAGGGAAGAGGTACTGTGTGTCCCAGATGAAGAGACTGTGTGTCTAGAGCTGTGTGCTACAAGGAGGGACTGTGTGTCCAGGGACTGAGTTAGTACTGAGCCCAAATGCCTGTGTGAGAGGGCTCAGGGGGAAGAAATCCATGGATATTGAACTGTAAAAGAAGAAATGTTTAAAAGGGAAGATTGCACTGAGTAGAAAGAAATGAAATGTTTAAGCTGGAGGAACTGTTTAAGCTTGGGAAAGTGTTTTAAGGTAAAAGAAGAAATGGTTAAGCTGGAAGAACGGTTTAAGCTTGGGAAAGTGTTTTAAGCTAAAAGAAGTGTGCCCCAGAGGCTGGATGTGTTTGAAAATAGCCTGATTGGTGAGACCTGACTATGCTGACTATGTTTGCCTTTTGAGAAGCAGGTCACCCTGAGCAGAAAAGGGTAGTAGATTAATTTGCATAAAATCTGCATATGGAGAACCAGCTCACCCTGAGTGAAAGAGGGATCTGGGATCCTGAGGTGGGAGCTTCATCATCGCAGTCGCCTCATCATTTTCACAATGGGTCTTCAATAATCTGCGGAAGGAAGCTTGCTCGTGGATCATTCTTAAGTTGCGCGGCAGTGTATTCCAAAACTGCGTCCTCATGTGAGAAAAGGTTGACGCGTGTAGCGTCTTGTATTTCAAGCCCTTGCAATTGGGGAAGTGGAGGTTGAGGAAGGTTCGGGATGATCTTTTGGCATTTCTGGATGGTAAGTCTATTAGCTCAGACATGTATGCTGGGGCTTCGCCGTGGATGATTTTGTGGACTAATGTGCATACTTTAAAAGTGACGCATTCCTTGAGTGGAAGTCAGTGCAGTTTCTCTCGTAATGGTTTTGCACTTTCATATTTTGGCTTTCCAAAGATGAGTCTGGCTGCCGTATTTTGGGCTGTTTGAAGTTTCCTCAGTGTTTGCTCTTTGCAACCTGCGTATAGTGAGTTGCAGTAGTCCAGGTGGCTGAGTACGAGGGATTGCACTAGGCTGCGAAAGACGGATCTTGGGAAGAATGGTCTTATCCTTTTCAATTTCCACATGCAGTAAAACATCTTTTTAGTTGTGTTGTTTGCGTGAGTTTCAAGTGTTAGGTGGCGGTTGATAGTGACTCCAAGGATTTTGAGCGTTTCTGAGATTGGAAGGTTTAGGTTTGGTGTGTTTATAGCGTTGAATTCCTTTGTGTTGTATTGGGAGGTGAGTATCAGGCATTGAGTTTTTTTTTCAGCATTTAATTTCAGACGGAATGCATCTGCCCATGTGTTCATGATGTGTAGGCTTTTATTGATTTCGTTGAAGATTTCGTTAATTTCTTGTTTGAAAGGGATGTATATTGTCACGTCATCAGCGTATATATAAGGGTTGAGGTTATGGTTTGATAGGAGTTTTGCCAGAGGGATCATCATTAGGTTGAAAATGGTTGGTGAGAGAGGTGATCCTTGTGGTACTCCACATTCAGGTGTCCATGTCTTCGACGTGGTTGAATTTGATGTGACTTGATACGAATGTTGGGTTAGGAACCCCTTGAACCAATTTAGGACATTTCCTCCAATGCCAAAGTATTCAAGTATGTGTAATAGGATTCCGTGGTCTACCATATCGAAGGCACTTGACATGTCAAAATGTAGGAGGAGTATATTGTTGCCAGTCACAATTATTTGTTTAAATTTAGTCATAAGGGTGACTAATACTGTTTCTGTGCTATGATTCGACCGGAATCCTGATTGGGCATCATGCAATATTGAGTGTTTGTTTAGATAGTTAGTGAATTGTTTAGTTACCATTCCTTCGGTTATTTTGGTTATTAGTGGTATGGATGCTACTGGCCTGTATTCGGTTAATTCGCTCATGCTTTTCTTTGTATCTTTAGGTATTGGGGTGAGTAAGATTTTTCCTTTTTCTTTTGGGAAAAGTCCGTTTTGTAGCATGAAGTTTACATGGTTCGTTAGGTCTATTTTGAATTGTTGAGGAGCAGATTTCATGAGGTTGTTTGGGCATGTGTCTAGTTTGCAGTGGGATTTGGCATATCTTTTGAGAATTTCAGAGATGAGGTCTTCTGATAGTATTTCGAATTTGGTCCAGGTTCTGTCTGCTGGGTGTATTCCTTCTTCTGGATCTAGACAATCTAAGAGTGTGGCATACTCAATAGAGCTAGCAGGTATTTTGAGTCGTAGTTGTATAATTTTCTCCTTGAAGTATTTCGCAAGGTTGTCAACATCTGGTATATCTTTGCCGTTGTTTGTAACTGGTGTGGTGTCTAACAGTTTGTTCACAAGGTTGAAGAGTTTATGTGTGTCTTTGTAGTTTGGTCCTATTATTGTTTTTTAGTGTAGTCTTTTGGTCTGTTTTATGGTGTATTTGTATTTTCTCCGAAGTGATTTCCAGGCGTTTAGTGTCTGTTCGTCTTTCTTTTTGTTCCATTCTCGTTCTAGTTTCCTGACTTTGGTGAACCATGGATTTGCTTTTTTCCTGTGAGATGTTCTGGTTTGGATTGGGGCGATTTTGTCTAATGTTGTTGTACATAGATCGTCCCATTCTTGGAGGAATTGGATGGTGTCAGCGCTTGTTGACCATTCGTTCAGGTAGATCTGTTGCCAGAATATTGTGGGGTCTATTTTTCCTCTCGTTGTGTATGTAGTTTGCTTCTGTTTATTGATTGTGTTTATGTGTGTTTTTTGCCAGCAGAGAGAGACGTTTGCTTTATGGTGGTCTGACCATAGTGTACTTTTACAGTTACATTTTCAAACTTCTCTGATGCACTAACATTGATGAATAAATCCTTTGTTTCTGATTAGCCTGAGGATGCATTCAACTCTGGTAAGCAACATCTATACAGTATGCTGTTCTTCAGAGCCAGGGGTGGCCCAAGGCAATCTGCCGCCTGAGGTGAGGACTGAGATGGTGCCCCCACCCAGTCATGGTCTGGCATTTCCCCCTTTCCTTCTTCATCCCCCTTTCCCGAGCCTACCCTTGTTTTCCAAAAGACGAAGGCAGCAGCAATTCCCATCGGCTGCCCTGCCGCCAGCACTGGTCTCTTCTCTTAAGGCGGGCTGCAGTAGAGAGAAGAAGCCAGTGCTGGTGGTGGCATGGCAGCCAATGGGAATCGCTACCACCGAGACTTTTAATACATAAAGGTAGGCTCAGGGAAGGGGATTGAAGAAGGAAGGGGGGGGAGATGCCAGACCGCAGCCGGTGAGGGGGGATATGCCCTCGCCTCAGGTGGCCTTTTAAAACAGCATGTCTAGCATCCATGTACAACAGTACAAACCAAAGCTACAAAGCTTAAATGATTCTCAGAGGCAGGGAGATCAATCTGCTTGAGAAAAAGAAATCGTGTGGCAATTGTCCTGCACCGCATAATCAGTTTTGCAAGGGGTACCTGGAATGCCTTGCTGTAAATATTCTGATATCTCAAGTTTTCAAACGTTGACTGTGAGTATGGAGCAGCTCTTTTGGCTTTCTTTGAAACTAGTCAGCCATTTCCATAACTTTTAACAGAAAATAAATAAATGTTTGGCTTATTTTTAAGTCTGCATCTAAGAACATAAGCTATTGCTTCTGTTAACAATGCTAGTTTAATGGAGGAGTGGCCTAGTGGTTAGAGCACCAGTCTTGCAATCCAGAGGTGGCTGGGGTTCAAATCCCACTGCTTCTCCTTGTGATCTTGGGCAAATCACTTAACCCTCAATTGCTTCA
Organism: Microcaecilia unicolor; assembly: GCF_901765095.1. Lineage (NCBI taxonomy): Eukaryota > Metazoa > Chordata > Amphibia > Gymnophiona > Siphonopidae > Microcaecilia > Microcaecilia unicolor. The sequence goes on along the minus strand of NC_044032.1, from coordinate 238,848,890 downwards.
GGTACAAACTTAGATCTTGAGCCCTCCTGGGACAGAGAAATATCCAGTGTACCTGAATGTAACTCACCTTGAGCTACTACTGAAAAAGGTGTGAGCCAAATCTAAATAAATAGATAAATTACAAATACTTCTGATTTCCTTACTCACACTTTTGATGCTCTTTTCATATTCCATTTCAGTGGCATACATATAAAAGTAAAAGGAAGCATAGTGGTACAGCTCCTGCAGTTTTCTCATGGGAGAGAAGGATAAAGAAGAAAAGACACAAACTATTATTCATTCTTTGAGCAGGGGTAAAAGTGCTCAGGGCTGAGGCAGAGATGCCAATCTCAAAGCTGGAGATGTACCATCGCTGTGCTGGAGATTGAAGACCAGTGAGTGAGGTTTTTCTCCCAGCCATGTCTAAAACCAGTTCTGGCAGGCACACATTCTAAAAACTAACATATTCTAACCAATAAATAGAAAATAAAATGAGTTTTTCTACCTTTGTTGTCTGGCCATTTTTTTTTCTTAGAGTGTTGGTCCCAGTTTCTGGTTTCTGCTTTCCTCTTTCTTCTCTTAACTATTTTGCTAGAGTCTCCTTGTCCATTTGGCACTTCCTTTCTCTTCATGTCCACCATCCATCTCTCTGTGTCCCTATCTATCTGACCAGCATCACCCATCTTCCTGACATGTTGAGCAACTCCCATCTCTGTGTCCCTATTCTTGCCCCGTCCAACATAATTCTTCTGTGTTCCTAAGTCCACACCAGTGTACCAGCATCTTTCCCTCTCTCTTCCCTCCCTCTACCCCCCTCCAGGGGTCCAGCAAGTGTTCCTCTCTCTTCCCTCACTCCTGTTTTGTCTCCCCTTTGCAGGACCACCACCTCTCTTCTTCCTTCTTTCCCCAGAGGTCCTGGCACCTCTCTTCTTTCTTGTCCTTCCTCCCCCTTTCCCTCTATGCACCTCCTCTCTTCCACACTCTTCTCATTGGATCTTCCTCTTAGCTTAGGAGTAACCTAAGGAAGTATTACTTCACAGAAAGGGTAGTGGAGGCGTGGAATGGCCGCCCGGTGGAGGTGGTGGAGTCGAGGACTGTTCCAGAATTTAAAAAGGCATGGGATAAGCATGTGGGATTGCTTAGGAATAGGAAGAATTAGGTGTTACAGAGGATGGGCAGACTGGATGGGTCATATGGCCTTTATCTGCCATCATGTTTCTATGTTTCTGACCAGCACCTGTTTCCCTCCTTTCCTCCCCATGATGCAGCACCTGTCTCCCTTGTTTCCCCCACTAAGCAGCACCTGTCTTCCTCGTTGCACCCCCATGATGCAGCACCTCTTTCCTTCTTTGTCTTCTCCCTGCTCCCCTTGCAATCCAGTACCTCTCTTCTCTTCTTGCCGCTATGCTGGCACCGTCAACAATAGCAGGCTGCTTCAGCCAATCCTGGGGCGGGGGGGGGGGGTCTTCCTTCTGCCACATCCTGCCCTTGAGGAAACAAGAAGTTGCTTCAGAAAAGGTGGGGTGTGGTTGGAGGAAGACCCCAGGAATTGGCTAAAGTAGCCTGATATTATTGATAGTGCCGGCACTGCACAAAATGATGAATCGTGGCAAGAACAGAAGAGAGGTACTGGGTTGTGTGTGGGGGGAGGGGGAGGCAAAAGAGGGAGAGAGATGCTGCACTCGAGGGGGGCAACAGGGAGAGATGCCTGACCCACAGGAGGGGAAGGGAAGACAGGATAGGATAGTATACCAATGCGTGAGATCAAGCCCCCTAAGCGTGTGAGCTGGAGAAGGGGCCCGATTGCACGTGTCACACTCTAAATGTGTGTGACTTGGCATGTCTGCTGAGGTCACTGGGGGCAAATATCTGAATAAGCTATGAAGTGATCAGCAGACTGAGTAGAATATATGTGGTAGTTCTGCTTTATATACACATGCAAATCAGCTTTATGTACAAGTAAATGGTACCTACCCCTATTAAAATTTATTTATTTTTATTTATTTATTTTTTGCATTTGTATCCCACATTATCCCACCTCTTTGCAGGCTCAATGTGGCTTACAATACATCATGGATAGTGGAATAGAGAAAAGAGTAGACATTTGATGTTACAGAAGGATTTTGGGTTACCTGGTAATGGAATACATGATAGTAATATAACAGAAGGCATTTTTAACATTTCTGGGTATATGTGGGAGTTTCACATGTTTTGGTCTTTGTGGTATATCTTGTCGAAGAGATGGGTCTTTAGTAGTTCATGGAAGTTGGTCAGTTCATAGGTCGCTTATAGGTCACTTTCTATATATGTAACAATCACTTTCTATATATGTAACAATCAAAGTTATGAGCCTTTCAGATTAAAAACACCTCTCAAAGTGTCTGTTTATCCACAAAATGTTAGTAGTAAATAGCCAAGAGTGACATGAGCTACTCTTTGGTTTCTAGAGCTGCCTCTAGTGACCACATTCCCAAAGTTTAACAAAGTTATGCTCTCTTTCAAGCATTTTTATTTATATTTTGCTTCCTTTCTCATCTTTACTAATTGCTGAAGATTTTTATGTGCAGATATTCTTGTCTGATTTTTTTATAATAGCACACCTAAGTAATATGTAAGAACTGGTGCAGGTATAGGTATGTGTCATATCATTACAGAACAACAGGAGTGACAATGTGAGGAAACGTAGACACATCCATAATCTTCAAGTAACGTTGAAAAAAACGTATTCTATGAGGGTAATATCCAAAGCCATTTTAGCAGGTAAAAGAAGCAGAAATGACTGAATATTTACCAAACTGTACACAGTTAAAAGTACTTAATTTATTCACCAATGCACATATTTTTATCTGCATAGGGTGGAGACAGTGCTGAAAGTGGGAGAGGGGAGGGGGAAAGAATCAGCGCATGTAGTTTTGATTATTTAAAACTATGCGTGTTGTGCTGTGGAGAAAAATTACCTGCAGAGAAAGCAGACACAAATCTCGGTGGGATAATTTTTCATTAGGCAATAATGAAAGCAGCATCTTTGTTTTGGTTTCAGTATTGCTGAAAACCCCAGGATGTGCAAGACAGCTCAGTCTAATTATTGCCACCTTGAAATCTTTCCTTTCCATGGTAGGGGCTGCATTAGACCATAAATTAAAAAAAAAAAATTTCAGGTTAAGCATAAAAGGAGGCCAGCAGGCAAAAATTGTTCCTCAGAAAAGAAAATGACTTTCTACTTATTCTAGTTGTCAGAGAAAGGGAACAATTTATTTGTCACAGTACAAGAAGAATAGATTTGGAATCCAGAGACAGCAAGTCTTGTTTGTAGAACATTAAGGGAAAAAGATACGCATTGGGTGTAGAATGTCAGACACACTGTATACTTATGCTTTCTAGATGCCATTGTTAAATTGTTGAAGTTACCTATCAGTTTTCAGCTTAAAGTGGTAGGTATTAAATTAACAGCTAGGAACAAAGCTTGACAGTTAGGGCCAGTAAGTTCTTGCCTAACAGGTCGGGTTAAACAAATAAGGTAATTTGCTATCGGTGTGATACATTCATCTTAAAATTCTTCATCAAATCTATTTTTATTACAGTTTGTTTCAGCTACAGCTATTATAACTAATAGGCTTTACTATAGGCCAGCTTATCACTATAGAGATTTTGGAGATCATTTTAGGTTTACTGATGCACACTCAGATTGACTTACTATTCAAACACTCCTGCTTTCACAAGTAGATTACTGCAATGTTGTATATTTAAGACTATTGTAAAAGAAACTACAGACATTACAGAATGTAGCAGCCAGATTGATTTTCTCAGCTCGTATATATGAAAAGGCTGCTCCACTTTTTTTGTATGCTACATTGGCTGCCCATACACTAAGGGTAAAATTTAAAATTTGTATGATTATTTTTAAGATTTTGTATGGTCAGGCTCCAGCATATTTACAGCCTATTGCAAGTTTATTGTCAGGAGGTAAAGTTCATAATGTACGGAATCAGATGTTGTTATGATATCCTTTGGCTTCCAAGGGTAAAATCTTGGAACTCTCTGCTGTCCATAATAAGACAAATATGTAACTATAGTACATTGCGGAAGACAGTAAAAATTTTTCTATGCTGGAAGTACTGCTTAACAGAATATTAATGTTAATATGATACCTGGAGTGGACATATATGGGCATAATATTAAAACTTTGGCATATGCAGATGACATTATGGTCCGCCTGACTTGTCCCAATGAGGTCCTACCACTTTTATTAAATATAATAGAACTTGTTTGGGTAGTTTCTCAGGGTTCTCTCTCAATTATGATAAATCTAAGGCTTTACCACTATCTGCAGAGGTGCGTAGGAATTGGGAAGGAACTTTTCCGCTTTCCTGGGCAGATTTGGTTTTACAATATTTGGGCATATAGTTGCCAATAGATGTTTCTGATCTTTTTAATATGATCCTGGCCCCAAAGTGGTTATATCTTTTTCAGATGCTCCCCTTTCCTTCGTTGTAGAGAAGAAATTACATCATCTATTACAGCATTATTTATGGCAGGGCAAAAGACCACATATGCCGCTGGCCATGGTTCAAACCCCTAAAGAGTATGGGGGAATGGGAATGTTAAACATCAAATATTTGGCTGTGGTCAATGGCATGCACCACATTAATGATTGGTTTTGAGGTACGGATTACTTTTTGGTGACCTCTCTTGAAACTAATTTCCTGGGGAGCACTTTAGCCATATATTACATATTTCTAGTCACTTACCATGGATTTGTCGTACATTTCATTTTTCTGCAGCTGTTTCCCCATATTTGTCTACGTATTTGTAATAACCCTGCCTTTCTTCGAGGTCAAGGTCTTAGCGTGTCTACTATATGGGCCTCTAAGGGACTGCAGTACATAGTTCATGTAGTTGCAGAAGAAGGCAAACTCTAACAGTTTGGAGAATTGCAACAGATGCATCACCTTCCTGCCACACATTATTTTGGATATTTACAATTACGTCACTCTGTGCAGATGTTACAGTGGACAGATCTTACGAAGATGTGCAAGAGACACTGGCGGAGGCATACACATTGGGTCCACAGCAAAAGATGCCTTTTTCCTATCATCACCAATATTTGAAAGATTCCCTGCCTGAACTGCAATTTTAAGTGCTAGCCTGGAAGTGGTCAGAGGACCTTAACTGTGATCTTTCACGGGATTGTTATAGACGTTTTGTTTTGGGTCTTCATAAATTTTCAGTGTCAGTGGAGCTAAAGGAACTACTTTATAAGTTTGCATTACGATTGCACATCTCTCCTCATAGAGCATATCTGGCTACATTGCTTGCACAAGACTTGTGTCCTAAATGTAGCAGATCCACAGCAACGCTATGTCATATGTTCTACTGTAATTCAACTCTGGAATTCGTTGCCAGAAAATGTGGTAAAGGCGGTTAGCTTAGCAGAGTTTTAAAAAGGTTTGGATGGCTTCCTAAAGGAAAAGTCCATAGACCATTATTAAATTGAACTTGGGGGAAATCCACTATTTCTGGGATAAGCAGCATAAAATGTTTTGTACTTTTTGGGGGGATCTTGCCAGGCATTTGTGACCTGGATTGGCCACTGTTAGAAACAGGATGCTGGGCTTGATGGACCTTTGGTCTGTCCCAGTATGGCAATACTTATGTACTTATGAACTATGTATTATTTATTTTTATTTATTTATTTATTATTACATTTGTATCCCGTGCTTTCCCACTCAAAGCAGGTTCAATGCGGCTTACATAGTAAAAAGAATACAGAATATTGTTAGAGAGGGTAAAAGTTAATTATACTAGAATAATAGATGAGATGAATAGGTAGAAAAAAGGCAATGGAGAGGGGAGTAAGGTGGGAGATGAAGTCTGGGTCAATGTTGTTATCATGGTAGTGCTTTCCGGGAGGGTAGGTATTCTAAGATCACACACTTTTTCTTAATAAAATATTGGAACCAACCAGCTGGAATATATTTCTCACATTCTACTGCTCTCAGCACACAGCACACAGCATTACTATTACTATTACAATTACGTATTAGAATTACGTAATTGTAAATGTAGTGATGTCCCCTACACTGTTCAATTTTGAAAATCGATCCTACAGCTTACAGCATCTTATTGGAATTGTGCAGTTGCTTAAGATCCACACATTCTGTTTGGACAATATGTATGTATGACCCTTGTCCTACCAGGGTTTAAGTGATTTTTCCAGAAGGCAGTGCTGTTTGCTCTTAAAACCATTTTACTCTGCTGGATGTCCCAGAAGGGGCCCTCAATAACATGTTGAAGATCACAGTTGATTTTACAAATGTGAGTAGAACACCAGGGGATTTATTCTTTTGGCAGCCCTTTGGGGTGTAACGTTCAAGAAGATTGGGAACCTTTTTGGTTGACTTTGCCCTCATGGGCACACAGTTATTTGCTAAATCTTTGAATTGCAGCCTATTTTGTTCTGGAACTTTGGACTGGACACATGGACATGCACAGGATATGTGGAGGGATAGGTGTTTCACCACTTTCTGTTCCCTAAAATAAGAGTGTTGCTATTTGTTTTGTTCCTTTTAAATGAATAGATTTAAACATAATGTATGGGCCTGATATTCAAAGCAGTTCAACTGGGCAGGATAAGTTCCTGCATGGTTAAATCACTGTATAACTAGGCAGTGTTGCTGAATATTGTCTCTGGCAGCTTCAGCACTGCCTGGTTACTGTTGGGACTGTTTGTGGGCAAAGCTGGAGAGGAGTCACCAGTTAAGTGGGCTCAGACCACATTTACTGCCAGTGCTCACATAGCTAAGCAGATAGATAGGACCACACGAAAGGCAGTTCTATGTTCAGTGTTGTGCAAAGTACTAGGCCAAAGTACTTACGTACAGTGAAGAAGGCATAAAAGAATTTACTTAAGTAAAATAGTTATTGCCTAATATAATTCTTTTTAAGTAAAAGTACCGTGAATATAATGAATGTCAACATTTTTTTTATCCCAACAACTTTATTGCTCTATAATTTTGAGAATGACTGTCACTTCCGAGGGTGCACTTGTGAGTCATTATTAAAACCAGCACAGCTTTAAAAAAAAAGTGTTCAACAATGCACTGGCAGGAAGTGGATTGTTCAGTCTGATAAAAAGTTCTTCAGATCAGACCAGGCTGTGATACTACTGATGACTTCTGACTGGGTCTGCAGATATTGATCAAGGGAATCTCTGTTTGAAACAATTGATTTCCATATATCAAAGAATACTTTATCATCATCATTGTCGTTATCACCTGCATTAGAAGTGGTACAGTCTAATTCATCACTTGCATCTTCATCTTCATCATATTATCATGATGTTTAATGAGACAGAGTCAGCATGGGTTCAGCCAAGGGAAGTCTTGCCTCACCAATTTGCTTCATTTCTTTGAAGGCGTGAATAAACATGTGGATAAATGTGAGCTGGTTGATGTAGTGTATCTAGATTTTCAGAACGCATTTGATAAAGTTCCTCATGAGAGACTCCTGTGAAATTTAAAGAGTCATGGGATAGGAGGCAATGTTCTGGTGTGGATTAGGAATTGGTTATTGGAGAGAGGTGTGGTAGCCGTGTTAGTCCACTCTTAAAGGTTATCAATAGAAATCAAACAAAATAAAACATGGAAAAGAAAATAAGATGATACCTTTTTTATTGGACATAACTTAATACATTTCTTGATTAGCTTTCGAAGGTTGCCCTTCTTCGTCAGATCGGAAATAAGCAAATGTGGTAGCAGATAGTATATATAAGAGAAACATCAAAGCATTACTTTGATAGTCTGACAGAGTGGGAGGGTGGGAGTATGCATGGGGACATCAAAACATTTCATTGATATTCTAACAGGATGGGTGTTGGTAGGTGAGAGGAGGGTGATAAACAGAGAAATAAACAGAATTTATTGGAGAGAAAACAGAGGGTAGGGTCCAATGGTCATATCTCTCAGTGTAGGAAAGTGAATAGTGGGAGTGCCACAGGGATCAATACTGGGACCAGTGCTATTTAACATATTTATAAATGATATGGAAATCAGAACAACGAGTGAAGTGATTAAATTTGCAGATGACACAAAACTATTCAGGGTTGTTAAAATACGGGCGGACTGTGAAATATTGCAGGAAGACCCTAGGAAATTGAAAGGCTGGGCATCTGAATGGCAGATTAAATTTAATGTGGACAAATGCAAGGTGATGCACATTGGAAAGAATAATCTTAACCATAGTTACCTGATGCTAGGGTCCACCTTGGGGGTCAGCAACCAAGAAAAAGATCTAGGTGTCACTGAAATCTTCTGCTCAATGTGCGGCAATGGCCAAAAAAGCAAACAGGATACTAGGAATTATTATGAAAGGGATGGTGAATAAGATCAAAAATACTATAATGCCTCTGTATCGCTCCATGGTGTGACCTCACCTTGAGTACTGCATTCTGTTCTGGTCGCCGAATCTCAAAAAAGATATTGTGGAATTTGAAAGTTCATAGAAGAGAGACCAAGCAATGTAGCCAGATATGCTCTATGAGGAGAAATGTGCAATCGTAATGCAAACTTATAAAGTGGCTCCTTCAGTTCCACTGACACTGAAAATTTGTGAAGACCCAAAACATAACGTCTATAACAAGAACAACAGTTTCATAAAGTGGCTGGAACTCCTCTCATATGAGGAAAGGCTAAAAAGGTTAGGGCTCTTCAGCTTGGAAAAGAGACGGATGAGGGGAGATATGATTGAGATCTACAAAATCCTGAGTGGTGTAGAACGAGTAGAAGTAAATTGATTTTTTACTTGTTCCAAAGTACAAAGACTAGGGGACACTCAAGGAAGTTACATGGAAATACTTTAAAACAAATAGGAGGAATATTTTTTCACTCAATGAATAGTTAAGCTCTGGAACTCTTTGCTGGAGGATATAGTAACAGTAGTTAGCATATCTGGGTTTAAAAAAAGTTTGGACAAATTCCTGGAGGAAAAGTCCATAGTTTGCTATTAAGACAGACATGGGGAAGCAACTTCTTGCCCTGGTATTGATAGCATGGAGTGTTGCCACAAATTGGGTTTCTGCCAAGTACTTGTGACCTGGCTTGGCCACTGTTGGAAACAGAATGCTGGGCTAAATGGACCATTGGTCTGACCCAGTATCAGGCTTATTTTCGAAAGAGAAGGGCGCCCATCTTTTGACACAAATCGGGAGATGGGCGTCCTTCTCTCAGGGTTGCCCAAATCAGCATAATCAAAAGCCAATTTTGGGTGTCCCCAACTGCTTCCCATTGCAAGGACAATCAAAGTTCCCGGGGGCGTGTCGGAGGCGTAGCGAAGGCGGGACTGGGGCGTGCCTCAAGCGATAATGGAAAAAAGAAGGGAGTTCCTGACGAACACTTGGCCGACTTTACTTGTTCCTTTTTTTTTATGACCAAGCCACAAAAATGTGCCCTAAATGACCAGATGACCACCGGAGGAAATTGTGGATGACCTCCCCTGACTCCCCCAGTGGTCACTAACCACCTCCCAACCCACCCGAAAAAAAACAACTTTAAATACTTTGTCTTTTTTTTTTTTTTTTAGAGTATGGGTGAAGGACGTCTGTCCCTGCAACGGCAGTTAAGGGTGTCCAAAATGTGGATGTTTCTGTGAGAAGGATATCCATGCCTTTGCTATGCCTCTGACACCCCCTTTATTTATTTGGATTTTGTATCACACGTAGCAGCAGTGGGATTTGAACTGGCCACCTCTGGAATGCAGGACTAGTGCTCTAACCACTAGGCCACTCCTCTCCCTTGAAAGTTGGCTGTCCCTGTGGGGGGGGGCAGTATGCAGGTCCCTGGGGGGGGGAAGTATGTGTGTGTCAGCAGAGGCATAATGAAGGCGTGGACGTCCTTCTTTCAAACATTTTGGACGTCCTCAACTGCCCCCCCAAAGGGACAGCCAAATTTCAAGGGAGTGGAGTGGAGGAGTGGCCTAGTGGTTAAAGCACTGGTCTTGCAATCCAGAGGTGGCCCATTCAAATCCCACTGCTGCTACTTGTGATCCAAAATCCAAATAACTAAAAGGGGTGTTAGAAGCATAGCAGGCATGGACATCCTTCTCACAGAAACATCCAGGCATGGATGTCCTTCTCACAGAAACATCCATATTTTGGACGTCCTCAACTGCCATCGCAGGGTCGGAGGCATAGCGAAGGATGTCTTCAACTGCCGTCGCAGGGACGAGGCATAGCGAAGAGTGTCCTCAACTGCTGTTGCGGGATGAGGCATAGCGAAGGATGTCCTCAACTGCCATCGCAGAGACAGAGGCATAGCGGAAGGACGTCCTCACCCATACTCTATAAATAAAAAGACAAAAGGTTTTAAAGTTGTTTTTTTTTGGGGGGTGGGTAGGTGGTTAGTGACCACTGCATTGCCTTTTCCATTCAGTTAGTGCATCAGTTAGTCCACTGCAGTGCCCCCAAGGGTGCCCGGTTGGTGTCCTGGCATGTCAGGGTGACCAGTGCCTATGATGCTGCTTCCTCCCATGACCAAATGACTTGGATTTGGTCGTTTGTTGATATGGGCATCCTTGGTTTTCCAATTATCGCCAAAAAACGGGATGACCATCTCTAAGGTCGACCAAAATGTTGAGATTTGAGCATCCCTGACCATATTATCGAAACGAAAGATGGGCACCCATCTTGTTTCGATAATACGGGTTTCCCCGCCCCTTTGCGGGGACGTCCTGTGAGGATGCCCTCAGGAAAACTTGGGTGCCCTGTTCGATTATGCTCCTCCACGGCTACTCTTATGTTCTTATGTCCAATTACAAGGAAGGATTTCTCAAAGTTAGAATCATCTTGTTCTAACAATTTTTTTGTCTTATGGGAAACCCTGTTTGAATATCTTCGAGAACTGATGCAAGAATGTTTAATGTGTGGGAACCCTTCAGTCTTAAGGCAAGACAAGCAGACTTCCTCTCTAAAGACTCTCTGCACAGTATTCAAAGTGATTTAAGCAGGATTAAATCACTTGGGGCTGCCCAACTGTCGATATTCAGTAGTACTTAACTGAGCAGTGCCACTGAATATTGACTCTGACTGGCCACGTTTAAAGTGGACAGGTCAGGGGCGGTACAGAGGGTGGAGTTGGGGAGGAGCCCTCAGTTATGTGGGGTGCCAGCAGTATTCAGTGCCGGCACCTGCATATTCAACTGGGCAAATTTAGGATAGAATTCACCTGGTTAGCTATGTGGGGCCCGGCTGAATATTGGCTGGGACCTGCAGAACTTTGTTTCATGATCGAGCCTTTTTGATGCCCATCCCCACTCACCCGAAATAGTCCCCTCCGTCAGATTCTCCATTCCCTCAATCCCGCTGCCCTGACAGAGAGTCAGAATCCCTTCCCACCCCTCTGGTCTCATAGCCCCCCCCTCCCCCAGGCCTACCTAGGATCCCTGGTGATCCAATGGGGATGGTGGTGCAGGTATGAACCCCACTTGCTCCTGCCCCTAGCGGCTTTGTCACAGCAAATGGCATTTGCTCCCTCACAGTACGGCCAAGTTACTATCAAATGCCATTTGCTGTGAGAACCACAATTAAACCATGGATAATTATCAAGCTGGTGCCTGAACGTAGCTTGGACCTGAATATTAGGGCTACTTCTGCCTTCAGCTGTCTGCGTTTAAAAAAACGAGCACGTTGGCTGAATATTTACCTCCTCTATCAAGTCCGATGGACAATCAGGCCAATGTAAAATTTTCTATGGGATGACGAGCAGTCTGTTGTGACAGAGACATATGTCTGTTCACCAAGCATTGCCCACCAGCTTCAGCTTCATCTCGCTTCAAAGGACCCAACTCATTGCTGTTCTGTTTGGCTGGAGACCAGTACCCAGTTCAACAATATAGACAGCTCCACTGAATGGCAAAATTTAAGATGAGATGATCCACTGTTTGTATGACGAGATTTGCAATAGCAAAATCCTGTTCAGGTTTTGCTCTTTCATTTTGGTTTACTAAGGAATTGTCATTTATATCTCCCTTCCAATATTACTTTTTACTTTTAACTGCAAGCATCAGATGTACTGAGTGAAAGTAGTAAAAATTGGTGAAATGATTACTTCAGTAAAAGTAAAAGTACAAATAATTTCCTGTACTTCGTTACAAGTAAAATGACAAAAATTTTGAGTACAGTAACTAGTACATTTACTAGTTACTATATAACTATAATATTACCACACATAATGACCACCTCTACTTACTTATAATTTACAGTTGCATCATTCTATATCACTTTATTATCCTGTTTTACTTTGTAAGCCGCATTGAGCATGCTATTGAGTGGGAAATGCAGGGTACAAATTTTATAAATAAATAAATAAAATTAACTCTATTTTTGCCCCTTAGCTATGCGGAATGCCAACACTGAATACGCCAGAATCAGAATAACTCTGGGTCAGTGGCTGACCCGTAATATTTAATGGCCTAGCATGGTATATTCAGGCTTTATTCTGCCTGTGGCAGTGAAAGCTTAAAAACTGCTGACCGCCATGGGCTAAATACCAGCCTCTATGTGTATAAATCTCAACTCCACCCACATTCCACCCAAAGTCTGTTTCTGAACACTTAGCACACCCTAGTTAAAAAAAAAAACACATAAAATGTATTTATTTATTTGTTTATTGCATTTGTACCCCACATTTTCCCACCAATTTGCAGGCTCAATGTGGCTTACATAGTACCGTCAAAGTTGTATAGTGATCGTATGAGATATAAGTGGAGGGTTGGAATGGATGAAGATTGCATGTTGTTCTGTTCGATCATAGTCATGCTGTGTTGGTAGGTGAAGAGGGTTACGTGGGGTCGTTGGGGTAAGCCTTTTTGAAGAGGTTGGTTTTTAGTGATTTCCTGAAGTTCAAGTGGTCGTGGATTGTTTTCACAGCTTTTGGGAGCTCATTCCATAGTTGTGCATGTAGGAGAAGCCGGCTGTGTAAGTTGTTTTGTATTTCAGTCCTTTGCAATTTGGGTAGTGTAGGTCTAGATAGGATCTTGATGATCTGACTTTGTTTCTTATTGGTAAGTCTATGAGGTCTGTCATGTATAAAGCCCCTAAATCAATTTTGGGCAAACATTTTTAAGGCACCTTAACAAACAGAATACACTTATTTGTAAAATCAGTGCTTTAGAGTGAAATCATGAGTTAGGCAGCCTTACAGGGACGGTTTTTCAAGTGGTTATTGTTCTTCCCTTTAAAAACAAGAACAAAACATTTCTCTGATCATATTTAAGCATTGATTCCTCTTCACCCAATAAAAGGTTTAGCTGGAATTCTACTAACAGAGAAATTTTCTAGCGGTATTAAAACATGGTGCAAATATGTATATAACGAGGACAGCAGGAATCTGTTATGCATCTTTAGGACAGTCATGCTCTCCAGGGAGAGAATTATTTCCTGTGCAGGTCTTTGCCCTAGCAGAACAGAGAGACTGGCCTGCCCTGACCAGACAATTCAGGCTCAAAACAGCAGATGTTGGTCAGGTTCAAGAGATCACTTTATAAATTTCATAAAGACTAGCAGAGCACCTGCACAGTAATTACAAAGAGGCTCAGGCTGTCAGGATGTCCTTCTTTTGAACATTTTACCTATCTAAGTATCCTGTGCCATCTTGAAAAAAGATTTTCCAGCCCTGACATGATTAGATCTCGTCCCTAGAGTGCTATATTTTGCCTTCAAATTAAGCAGTAACCCTTCTTAAATGAGGAACTGAGTGAGCTGATGAACCGCTTTTGCACTTGACAGTTTCATTTTGGTCCCTAAACTACATTAAGTCCCATAATATGCACCTGAAAAGGATTTGGAAGACTCGCATTTTTTTTTTTTTTGTAGAAGACTGCCCGATTTCATTGATCATGTACTTCAGGAGAATTTTAAGAGTATGAGGTGGATTTGATTTTAGCAGAGTCCCTCTAGCGGTAGAAAATCACTTAAATAGACAATGATTAAAATCTAGGGTTGAAGGGTGGAAGTTTCAAAAGGTTTAACCAGCTAAAATCAGGAGATAGATGTAATTAAAGTGCTGTGACTGAAAATCCTCTTCACCCCCACCATCCGGACTGGCAACATTTAAGGTAATTATGGGGCCCTTTTACAAAGGCGTGCTGAAAAATGGCCTTGTAGTGTAGATGCATGTTTTGGGTGTGCGCAGAATCATTTTACTGCGCACCTGTAAAAAATGCCTTTTTAAAATTTTTGCTGAAATGGATGTGCAAGATGTTTGGAAGCTTTACGGTCATCAAACACAATCACCCCCAATTCTCGCTCTTCCTTCGTACACTGAAGCACTTCACCCCCTATACTGTACCGTTCCCTTGGATTCTTGCGACCCAAGTGCATGACCCTGCATTTTTTGGGATTAAACCTTAGCTGCCAAATATCGGTCCATTCCTTCAGCTTCACTAGGTCCTTCCTTATGTCATTCACATCCTCCGGGTGTCCACCCTGTTGCAGAGTTTGGTATCAGCCGCAAAGAGACAAACCTTACCAGACAGCCCTTCCACAATATCGCTCACAAAGATGTTAAAAAGAGCCGGCCCCAGGACCGATCCCTGCTGTACTCCAATGACGACATCCTTTTCTTCACATCAAGCTCCATTTACCACTTCCCTCTGTTTCCTTCCATTCAACCGATTTTTAACCCAATCAGTTACTCTAGGTCCCTTACCGAGAGCACTCAATTTATTTATCAGTCGCCTGTGCAGAACCGTGTCAAGACTTTGCTGAAATTTAAGTATACCATATCAAGCGCCCCCTTCCATCCAACTGTTTTGTCGCAGAGGGTTTTGGTAGTGTGCTCAGAAGGAAGGGACACATGTTGGTGATATTATAGAGAAAGAAACAACCGGTTTTAACAGTCTGTTGGATATGTGCAGAAAAAGACAGTGAGGAGCCAAAGATGTCCCCAAGGTTACAAGCTGATGAGACAGGGAGGATGAGAGTGTTAGCCACAGGGATAGAGAATGTCTGCATGTTTTGAAAAAAAACAAGAAGGAAAACGTGTTCTTCTTTGGTTTGAATTGTCATCTTTTATTTGATGTTCAATTAAATTGCCATTTGATTACTGGTAATGCAAGTAAGTTGGTAATTTGTCACTCTGCAATGACAGCAGACAATGGAGTTCCTTCCTGCTTATGATCTTCTGTCCAGCAGCTCAAATCTGGGGATGAGCTGTTAGAAATGAATGTCAGCCACCGATAAGAATGCGCTTAGGAAGACATTCTATAAACGGCGCTGGATAAATCGGCACGGAACGCTGTTGTGTAAACGGAGCTCCGGGTTGAATGCCTTTTATAGAATAACACTTAAGGCCCTTTTACAAAGCAGCGGTAAGGCCATATTGACACTACTGTCCAGTTAGCATGCCCACCCGGCGGTAATGTCGAAGTTGGCAATCGCTGTTTCCCATTGTAGAAAATATTTTTCTATTTTCTACCATGGAAGGTGTTCCCATCAGTAATTGACTTCCTTCATAAGTACATAAGTATTACCATACTGGGACAGACCGAAGGTCTATCAAGCCCAGCATCCTGTTTCCAATAGTGGTCAATCCAGGTTACAAGTACCTGGCAAGATCCCATAACAGTACAATACATTTTATGCTGCTTATCCTAGAAATAAGCAGTGGAGTTTCCCCAAGTCCATTTTAATAATGGACTTTTCTTTTAGGAAGCTATCTAAACCTTTTTTTGAACCACGCTAAGCTAACTGCTATTATTACATTCTCTGGCAACGAATTCCAGAGTTTAATTACACATTGAATGAAGAAATATTTTCTCTCATTCGTTTTAAATGTACTACTTTATATCTTCATTTCGTGCCCCCTAGTCCTAGTATTTTTGGAAAAAGTAAACAATCGATTCATGTCTACCCATTCCACTCCACTCATTATTTTATAGACCTCTATCGTATCTTCCTTCAGCTGTCTCTTCTCCAAGCTGACGAGCCCTAGCTGCTTTAGCCTTTATCATTTTTGTCACCCTTCTCTGTACCTTTTTTAATTCCACCAGTGACCAGAAGTGCGCACAATATTCAAGATTCGGTCACACCTTGGAGCGATACAAAGGCATTATAATGTCCTCATTTTTTGTTTTCCATTCCTTTCCTAATAATACCTAATATTTTGTTTGCTTTCTTAGCCAGCGCCACACACTGAGCAGAGGGTTTCAACGTTTCTTCCCAGCTCTTTGCTTTGCATTTCAAGCTGTTAACTTCATTGTTCCAGTGACCTTTGTGTCATAATATTTTCCCCATCCTAATCTATAGAGAAAGCACTGTAGCTCCTCTGTATAAATCAATTTTTATAAGTATTTTGCAGTAACTTTCCAATGCAACCACTCAGTTTCCTACATTCATTCATGAAATACAGTAGCATTGTACAAATATCTTCCCTCAACATAGGGAGGATGAAGCTGATTTTTGGTAAGGCTTTGTGTTCTCCTTTACTACATCCACCTCTCCACCCTTTGATTTAACAGGTAGGAAGTGGGAAGAGTGACTCTTTACATGAACGTTAGAATACAAACAACTAGATTACTGGAAATATATAAGAAGGGAAGAGAATAAGAGGAAAGGAGAAACTGTGGGGTATCCCAAAATCCAGCGGCGTAGCAAGGGTGGGGCAGTGGGGGCGGTCCGCCCCTGGTGCACTCCTTTGGAGGGGTGCAGAGAGCAGCCGCACACCTGTCGGCTCCGCTGTTTCCCTGCTCCCTCTGCCCCGGAACAGGTTACTTCCTGTTCCGGGGCAGAGGGAGCAGGGAGCCAGCAGAGCCAAGAGCCACGCAGCTGCTCCCAGCAGCCAAGAATGCACCCGGGGGGGGAGGGGTGATGCGCTGGGGGGGGGGTTATTGCGGCCCGGGGGGGGGGGGGATGTCGTGCTGCACCCGAGGGGGTGCGCATCGGCGATCCGCCCCGGGTGGCAGCCGACCTAGGATTGTCACTGGCCAAAATTTCAAATATATATTTTTTTCATATAGAAAAAGATCCATTCAAACAGCAAATATCTCCTCATCATTATTTACTCAGAGCCCTTTTACAAAGGTACGAGAGGGCTAACACGTGGTTAGCACACGTCCAATCAGCACTACCGCTGGGGTAGCATGTGCACCTGGTGGTAATTCTGAGTTTGGCATGTGCCCAAACCCACAGTCTAACCGCGGGGGGGGGGGGGGGGTTGTTCTGGCGGTAACTGGCAGTGCGCTCATGTTGGCGTGCGCTGCATGGTTACCGCATGGGTAGCGCATGAGCCCCTTACCACTATGTCAGTGGGGTGGTCATAAGGGCTCAGGCCGTAAATAGGCACATGCTAGTTTTAATACTAGCTCAGGCCCATTTCCCAGCCCCTTTAAACAATAGCCTTTTTCCCAGCCGCGGTAAAAATGGCCCAGAGCACGCCTAAAAGATGTGGCCACACTACCACAGGCTGCTTTTTACTGCGGCTTTGTAAAAGAACTCCTCGGTTATGCAGTTCCTGCATTTTACAGATGTCAGTCCAAGTTTAAAAGCAAACATGGAAACATAGTGGTCAATATTCAGCTATCCGGATAACTTACCCAGATACCTTAGGACAGCTTTTCATCTGTCCTAAGTTATGCAGAATCAGTTATCTGGATAGTAGTCTAGATATTGCCACTGCTCCAGATAAGTTCTAGAACTATTCTGGCTCCACCCATGCTCTGCCCCAGCATTATGGGACCCTTTATAGAGCGGCGGTAAGCCCAACACGGGTTTACAGCTCGCTCGTCCTGGTTCTAACGCTGGTCCAGTGTTCGCCACCAGCAAGTAGTCCCATCCCCAAAGTGCGCGCCATTTCCAGGGGACAAAAGAAAACCCCCGGAAATGGCTTGCATGGGGAATAACCCAGAGGTAATTGGGCATTGCCACGTGCTGCCCAGTTACCGCTGGGTTAGCACGGAAGTCCTATTGCCAACCTCACTAGGTGGTGGTAAGGGCTCCCCACTGCACGGGCGGTGTTATCTCACCATGTGGCTATTTTTTGGGGGGCTTTTACCAGCTGTGGAAAAAATGGTCCCTGCCGCTAGCGCAGGGCCCTTTGTCCCGCAGATTGGCAAAAGGACCCCTATCTCCATAGTGCCTCGGCAGTCTGTAAGGATATTCAGAAGTACTATCTGGATATCTGGTCAGCAGCACGTATCCAGATAGCAGGTGCTGATAACTGCTTTTGAATATTTACCCAATACAATATGACAGCAGATAAAGACTGCTGCCCCCCCCCCCCCCGGGTTCTATATAGGTCACCCAAGTGAGTAACCAAATTTGGATGTAGATCCAAGATCCATGAGGAAACTAATTAATAAGCCATTAACAATCAATAATTGGTATTAATTGGCACTGCTTTGGAGTTACATGCGGATCTGGCCTGCACCCTACACTAACATGCGTGACTAAATTTTATAGTGTGCAAACTCAAAAGGGGACATGGGCAGGTCTGGGGCATTCCCAGAATTTTATCACAATGCTATAGAATAACATTAATTCCCCCGCCATAATGTCATTTCCCTGCCACATGGATGTCTCTAGCATTAGTGCACGCTACTACTACTACTATTTAACATTTCTATAGCGCTACAAGGCATACGCAGCGCTGCATACCATACACAAAAAAGACAATCCCTGCTCAAAGAGCTTACAATCTACAATTTTTAGCGTGCTCTAGAAACACTAGCGCACCTATAACACAGCTTAGTAAACAGGGCCCTAAGTGTTAGCCAGTTCTGGAAACCCAGAAATTAAATGCCACTGCATGGCAATGGCCCAGCACTGAATTTCCGGCTTTACCGCCAGCAGCAGTCAGCCAAACACAGATCGCTGCCGGATGAATATCGGGGCCCTTGTGAATTAAGAGACACTACTTCTAGTACAGTCAGCAAAAATTAGTAGCATTTACTTATCATTGCTTTACACATGTTAAAACAACTCCAGACTAAGGCCTCAAAAATTAGATTTCTATGTTGATTTTATTTTATTTTTTATTTCTCACAGAATTGCTTCCCAGACCTTAGTTAATGTACTTATTTCACATTGTAGCTCTTATAAATACATCACTTGGAAAAAAAAGTATTAAAAGAAAAGGTGGGGCGAGGGGCTTGTTCTGAGACATGGCCTGAACCAGTGCCAGAGATTTCAGGCTGGCGCACTGACAAAGAAGCCAAATAAATCAGAATGAGCGGAACAGATCTGATCTAATACAGCTTAGCTTAGTTATTTTTACTATGTCATTGTTATCAATAGCCAGACGGCGTACACTAAAGGAATAAAGGGTCTGTTTAATGCAGGCGGAACCATTCAATAATGGAGAGAAAGGAAAAGTGAGAAGACCCACCGTAACACTGGAATAATGTTACAGAGCTTGTGGGAAAAGGGAAGGAAGGGGGAGAGAGACGTTTTGTACAGTGCAAAATACAAATGGGATTGATTTCGGTAGAAGAAAATAATTTGGCTTCAAAGTCTTCATTTACATTTGCTGGTAACAGCTGCTTACAGGTCGGGTAACAACTACCATACATGTAATTGCTCCATTATGACCAAGCACTGTAATCTTATATTTCACTGTGACAGATCTCATTCAAGAATAATTGTGGGGGAGAAGGGGCTTACGCAGGGAATTTAGGCAGAAACATATTAGGGGGGTCCTTTTACCAAGCTGCGGTAAGTGCTAAAAACATTATTTTTTTTTTTCACGGAGGGTCATGTCTGGGGCTGGAGAGTGGGCATATCTGTGCTAATCAGTTAGCACTGACACATTAAGTGATTAGCGCATGAGCCCTTTTCACCTACAAAATAGGTGGCAGAAAGGGCTCACACGCTAATGTTTTTTAATGGCCATGCGCTAGTGGCAATATTAGTGCATGCCGTTAACGCCAGAAATTGGAAATCAGCCATTTTCCAGCTGTGGAAGAAAGGCCTTAGTCTGCAGAAAGACCCACGTTAAGAGTGCACTATGGCCGCTTTTTCCCACACCTTTGTATAAGGACCCCTATATTTATAAAACTACTAGTAAAAAAGGCCCGTTTCTGACACAAATGAAACGGGCGCTAGCAAGGTTTTCCTTGGAGTGTGTATGTTTGGGAGAGTGTATGTGAGAGTGACTGTTTGAGAGTCAGAGTGAAAGTGTGAGTGTGTGAGAGAGAGAGTGAGTCTGGGTGTGAGTGTGTTTGTGAGAGAGTGGTGTGAGAATGAGAGTGTGTGCAAGTGTGTATGTGAGACACAGTGTGAGAGAGAGTGTGTGTGGTGGGCAAGAGAGAGAGTGTGTGTGAGACACAGATTCTCTGTGAGAGTGAGTGTATGACACCAAGCGAGTGTGTGAGTGACTGTGTGGCACATAGAGAGTGAATGTGATACAGTGTGAGACAGAGTGTGTGAGAGTGAGAGTCAGAAAGACATTGTATATGAGAGAGAGAGTGTGAGCCGTGCCCTCCCAATCCATGGCCATCTGTCCCCTGCCCCCTCCATTCATCCTTTTCCAGCAATTCCCCTCTGTCCCTGAGCCCTGCCCTCCCAATCCATGGCCATTCATGTTCTCTGTCACCTGCCCCCTCCATTCATCCCTATCCAGCATTTCCCCTCTCTGCCTGAGGCCTGCCCTGCAATCCATATCCATCCATGCCCATCTGTCCCCTCCATTCATCCCTATGCAGCAATTCCCCTCTCCCTGAGTCCTGCCCTTCCAATCCATGCTCCTCTGTCACCTGGCCCCTCCATTTTTCCCTATCCAGCATTTCCCCTCTCTGCCTGAGGCCTGCTCTGCAATCCATATCCTTCCATGCCCATCTGTCCCCTCCATTCATCCCTATCCAGCAATTCCCCTCTCCCTGACTCCTGCCCTTCCAATCCATGCCCATCCATGCTCATCTGTCACCTGGGCCCTCCATTTTTCCCTATCTAGCATTTCCCCTCTCTGCCTGAGGCCTGCTCTGCAATCCATATCCATCCATGCCCATCTGTCCCCTCCAGTCATCCCTATGCAGCAATTCCCCTCTCCCTGAGTCCTGCCCTTCCAATCCATGCCCATCCATGCTCCTCTGTCACCTGGCCCCTCCATTTTTTCCCTATCCAGCATTTCCCCTCTCTGCCTGAGGCCTGCTCTGCAATCCATATCCATCCATGCCCATCTGTCCCCTCCATTCATCCTATCCAGCACTTCCCCTCTCCCTGAGTCCTGCCCTTCCAATCCATGCCCATCCATGCTCCTCTGTCACCTGGCCCCTCCATTTTTCCCTATCCAGCATTTCCCCTCTCTGCCTGAGGCCTGCTCTGCAATCCATATCCATCCATGCCCATCTGTCCCCTCCATTCATCCCTATCCAGCAATTCCCCTCTCCCTGAGTCCTGCCCTTCCAATCCATGCTCATCTGTCACCTGGCCCCTCCATTTTTCCCTATCCAGCAATTTCCCTCTCTCCCCTGAGTCCTGCCCTCCCAATCCATGCCCATCCATGCTCCTCTGTCCCCTGCCCCCTCCATTCATCCATTTCCAGTAATTCCCCTCTCTCCCTGTGCCCTGTCCTCCTAATCCATACCCATCCGTGCTCCTCTGTCCCCTGCCGCCTCCATTCATCCTTTTCCAGCAAGTCCCCTCTCGCCCTTCCATCACCCCCCCCCCCTCGCATCCATGCTACTCTCTCTCCCATGTCCCAGCCTGGCCCGCCCTCTTCTCCCCCCCCCCCCCCTTCGCATCCATGCCTCGCATCCATGCATCCCTTTTTTTTTTATTATTCTTTTTAACTTTACCTCCGTGGCGGTTCGTGCAGCGAAGCGTCAGGGAAGGAGGCGGCGCTCCCGACGTCTAGCTTTCCCTTCGCTGTGTTCCGCCTTATTTTGAAGGCGGAACACAGCGAAGGGAAGGCTAGACGTCGGGAGCGCCGCCTCCTTCCCTGACGTTCGCTTCCCGATTTGTTTGTTTTTTTCGCGAGGGCGGGGCAGAGACGGCTGGCTGGCTTGAAGGCTTCACACCACGAATCCACGAACCCTACAGCTTCAGTGACGTCAGATGGCTTCAGGGCTTCAGGGCTTCACAGAACGTTGTCCTCATTAGAACGTTCACGGTGCGTTTTATTATATTAGATGGGCCAGATTCTATATAAGACGCATTAAAAAAATCCGTCTGGAAAACATTTCCACCCAAGTGTAGCCTATAAGCGGCACCAAGATTTAGACACGGTATATAGAATACGCTTAGTTGGTATCCTAGATCCTAAATCTTCACGCCTCCATTTACACCAATGAAAACACTGCGTAAATCCTAGCATGTAGATTTAGGCCTATAACCATGTCCCTTTTTGTCTGCACATATTAAAATTTAGGCGCTCTGCATTACAGAATGCACTTAGCAATTTGTGTGCATGAATTCTAATTATTGTCAATTAGTGCACATTATTGTTTGTTAAGTGCTAATTAAGTTACGCATGCTGTTATAGAATCCGCTTAGATTTTGGCATGGAATGCTAGGCACGCTATATAGAATCTTGGGGAATATGGCTAATTTTATAGTAGGTGTTTTGCATGTATATAGTTTATAGTTTTAGTTTATTAAAACTTGATGCACTGCTGTTGTAATAGCATTGATCACAGCGGTTAACAAACAATAAAAACATAAAAGAAAGGAACGCCATAATTTGATAGGATAGAGCCATACATACATACATACCTCACGTGCAAAAGTGTGTGTGGTGCAATTAAGTGCATATTTGAATAAGACTTTAAGGGAGGCATTTTCAAGGGTATGGTTGCGGTGGAGCACTGGTAGAGTCACGATTTACAAAAAAACACACGAGTGGAAAGAACACCAAAATCCCACGAGGAAGCACACAGCAGAAGACAGGCCTGGGAGCTGAATCAGGCACTTCACATCAGGGGCATAACCAGACCTCACGGTGGGAGGGGGCCGGAGCCAGAGGTTGTGGGCACATTTTGAGTGCTGCCCCGCCGCCCTCCACCGCCTCACCTTGCTTCCTCACCCCTCCCACCGCCTCGCCTCACCTTACCTGCCCCCCCCCCCCACCGCCTTGCCTCGCCTGGCCTCCTCGGCCCCCCCCCACCGCCTCACCTCTCCTCTTTGCCGCTTCCCCTCCCAAACAAATACCTTTGCTGGTGGGGGTCCCCAACCCCCGCCAGTCGAAGCCTTCTTCAGCAACAGTCTCCGGCACAGCCACGTTTGCTGCCCTGCTCTTCTTTCTTCTTGCTCCTCCTGTGCACTCCGATGCTCCTCAGTTTCACGTAAAGGAGCGTCAGCATGCACATGAGGAGCAAGAAGAAAGAAGAGCAGGGCAGCAAACGTGGCTGTGCCGGAGACTGGTGCTGAAGAAGGCTTCGACTGGCGGGGGTTGGGGACCCCTGCCAGCCAAACCAGGGGCCCAGATGAAATTTGCAGGGGCCCAGGCCCCCGTAGCTATGCCCCTCTTCAAAAACAGACCAAGGAGCACCAAATGTGAACTAATAACTTTTATTGGTGACTCTTAATGAAATCCATTCATCGGGTAAATCTCTCTTGTAAGAATGGAGAGGTACCGAAGAGCTTCAGAGTGAATTCACTTGTAAGTCAATAAGAGGAGTTTGAATTAGTATGCGGAAACAGATAGGGAGCCAATAATGTGACTTGAGGAGAGGGCTAATATGAGCATAGCGACACTGGTGGAATATAAGTCATGGAGCAGAGTTTTGAACAGATTGAAGGGGAGAGAGATGACTTAGTGAGAGACCTGTGAGAAGCAAGTTGAAGTAGTCTAAGCGTGAGGTGATAAGAATGTAGATAAGGTTTTTTGGTAGTGTGCTCAGAAAGGAAGGGGTGAATTTTGGTGATATTATAGAGAAAGGTTTTAGCAGTCTGTTGGGTATGTGCAGAGAAAGATAGAGAGGAGTCAAAGATGACCCCAAGGTTATAAGCTGATGAGAGTGTTATCCACAGGGATAGAGAATATCTGCATGTTTTGGAGGAAGGAAAACATGTTCTTCTTTGGTCTGAATTGTCATCTTTTACTTAATGTTCAATTAAATTGCCATTTGATTACTGGTAATGCAAGTAAGTTGGTAATCTGTCACTAAAAGGAGCATGCTGGACGTGAGGGGAAGACAGAGCAGGCAACGCGGCAGCGCCGGAGACCGATGCTGGGCAAGGCTTCAGCTGGTAGGGGTTGGGGACCCCCCACCACCAAAACCAGGGGCTCAGAAGGAATTTGGGGGCCCAGGCCCCCGTGGCCCCACATATCTAAGCCACTGATTCAAAGGCACTTATCCAGTTAGCAAGTGCTGCTAACCGGATATGTGCTGGTGAGAGGGATATCAGTGACACTAATGGGATAGCACCATTGAATATTTCTTTTGACTACCTCAGCACTACCCAGACAATGCCAGGGTTGTCTGTGAGCAGAACGTTGGCAGAGCATGAGGTTATTTAGTAAGAAGAGATATTCAGACCTCTAATTGGATAGCTAACTGGATAAAGTTAGAAAAACAAAAAAGTTAGCTGTTTGGGAGTCTGAATATTTCCACTAACTGGAGAGCACTACCTGTCAGCACTGATTTTCATATATTCAGAGCGTGAGCCTCCACGGTCACTGCCCACCACTCCACCACTCCACCATTGCCCCTTTCCCGCATATCACAGCGCCCCCACCACCACCACAGTTGCCCCCCCCCCCCCCCACACACACACACTACAGAACCCTGCAAGTGGGTCCTTCCTTGAAGGGCCAAGGTGGTCTAGTGGCCTCTGCAGGAGCAGGAGAGAATCCCACTCTTTCATGCCCACTGCCGCTACTCTGCCTGTGCACTTTCTGCAACTACTCCCTGCCTGCTGCTGCTGCTTTATAGCAGGAGGGCATTGAGTAAGGGCTTGCATTATTTGACTCAAGTTAAATTGCATAAATAATGTGTATTAACATGATAGCACAGATTAGCACATGAGGCCCAAAGTATGGAAAAAAAGATGGCATTTCCTTGAAATCCTGTGCTGTTTTTTCCCTGACACACTTTCTGTAATAAGGAGATACAATTTTGTAGTATATAATGCCATCTTGTGGTGATTTAGTGAAATATCATAGGATACATTAAAAAGACTTAAAACGAGAAGTTCCACTCTCTGTTACAAGAACCTGTTTTCAAGGACATAGGCACCAGGTTGACAAAGCCTAAACCCTGTCAGTGTCTTCATTCTCACTTTGACATGTCACGGGACATAAATATACACATCCCACAGTGATTTCATTTGCCTTTTTTCCTTTCAGAAAGTAAGATAACAAGGACAAACAGCATCCTTATCTTTCAATAAAGGGTACATTGCCATAACTATTCATGTGTTTTCCTTTATTATTTTTCTGTTCATTAGTTCTGTCAATATAAAAAACACCTGATTTTAAGCTTTACTCCAGTGTAAAGCTGCTCTCTTCTGCCCCCAATTTCCATACTGAAGATCTTGAAAGAAGTAGGTGATGGATAAAGGTGGGGGATGCTGTTATAATGCCTTTGTATCACTCCATGGTGCAACCGCACCTCGAATATTGTGTTCAATTCTGGTCGCCGCATCTCAAAAAAGATATAGTGGAATTAGAAAAGGTGCAGAGAAGGGCAGCAGAAATGATAAAGGGGATGGGCCAACTTACCTATGAGGAAAGGCTAAAACAGCTAGGGCTCTTCAGCTTGGAGAAAAGGCGGCTGAGGGGATATATGATTGAGGTCTATAAAATAATGAGTGTAGTGGAACGGGTAGATGTGAAGCATCTGTTTACGCTTTCCAAAAATACTAGGACTAGGGGGCATGTGATGACGCTACAAAGTAGTAAATTTAAAACAAATCGTAGAAAATTTTTCTTCACTCAACATGTAATTAAACTCTGGAATTCGTTGCCAGAGAATGTGGTAAAGGCGGTTAGCTTTGCAGAGTTTTACAAAGGTTTGATTAGACCATTATTAAATTGGACTTGGGGAAAATCCACTATTTCTGGAATAAGCAAACTAAAATGTTTTGTACTTTTTTGGGATCTTACCAGGCATTTGTGACCTGGATTGGCCACTGTTGGAAACAGGAGGGCTTGATGGACCTTTGGTCTGTCCCAGTATGGCAATACTTATGTATATATATGTACTTATGATTCACCTGGCATAGAGAAGAAGAGAGCCCAGAAGGGAGGATCTGAGCACTATAGTCCTTTAGGTTTTAGAGTTGGGGGTAGAGAGGGGCTGGGACTGTACTGGGATATCAGAGTCCTTGGTGTACCGTACCTGTCAGAAAGGCATTTTAGGAGATGGCAACCTTTTGCTGTATTGTCTCTCAGTGCCTCTTCCTTTCTCATACCCGTGTAGAAACATTTCTAATGCAATAAATTTAATTGAATTCATATATTCCAAACCAATCCAGTATGGGTGCAGTGCTATAACTTAGCACTTCCATTTAGATGCTCTCAGAGTGCATGATAGGAGCTTATTGTAGAAAGAAACTTAGGTGCTAACCCCAGGATTCTATAAACAGTGACTAAAGATGCGAGTGCACATCAGCATGCAACTTAATTGCTTAACAAGCCAATCAGTGCCAATAATTGGCTGCTAACAACCAATTATTAGCGTCAATTGGCCTTAATTAGGATTTACTTGCAGATCACATTCTATTGTGATCCACACATACATCCTAATGTGTGTAAATTTGGGGGGGGGGTTTGGCTAGGGACATTTTGAGGGTGTTCCAAATATAGAATTCAGCCAAAATGCACCTAATTTAGGTGTTGGCAGTTACACCTGCATTTTTAGCAGGCATAATCATTGGCCCCTGAAGTTAACATGGTTTATGACCTAAGCACTACTCTATAAAGGACACATAGAGGGGCAAAATCGAACGGCGCCAGCCATCTATATGGCCAGCCATCTTCGGGGCCAGCTCCGCAAAGGGGCAGAGCCAACTGTATTATTGAAAAAGATGGCCGGCCATCTTTTCTTTCGATAATACAGTTGGGGCCGGCTAAATCTCAACATTTAGGTCAAATGTTGAGATCGCTGGATTTAGAGATGGCCAGCTTCGGTTTTCGGCCATAATGGATACCGAGCCCAGCCATCTGAAACCCGGCGAAATGCAAGCCCTTTGGTCGTGGGAGGAGCCAGCATTTGTAGTGCACTGGTCCCCCTGACATGCCAGTACACCAACCGGGCACCCTAGGGGGCACTGCAGTGGACTTCAAAAATTGCTCCCAGGTGCATACCTCCCTTACCTTGGGTGCTGAGCCCCCCCAAATCCCCCCCAAAAACCCACTCCCCACAACTCTACACCACTACCATAGCCCTTAGGGATGAAGGGGGCACCTACATGTGGGTACAGTGAGTTTTGGGGTTTTTTGGAGGGCTCAAATTTACCACCACAAGTGTAACAAGTAGGGGGGATGGGCCTGGGTTCACCTGCCTGAAGTGCACTGCACCTACTAAATACTGCTCCAGGGACCTGCATACTGCTGTCAGGGAGCTGGGTATGACATTTCAGGCTGGCCAAATTTTTTTTTTTTGGGTGTGAGGGGATTGGTGACCACTGGGGGAGTAAGGGAAGGTCATCTCCGTTTCCCTCCGGTGGTCATCTGGTCAACTGGGGCACTTTTTTGAGACTTGGTCCTAAAAATAAATGGACCAAGTGCAGCCGGTGAAATGCTCATTAGAGCCGGCCATCTTTTTTCCATTATCAGGCAAAGCCGGCCATTTCATAACCATGCCCCGTCCCGCCCCACAAGACATAGAGCAGTACTTGACACAGGCCAGGCTTCCAAAATTAACAGAGGCTGAGAGGCAGGCACTGAATGACCCATTGACAATGAAAGAATTGCAGGCAGCCGTGAACAAATTGAAACTGTACTCAGCGCCAGGGCCTGACGGGTACTCGGGAGAGTACTTTAAGCTGCTACCATTGAAGGCTAAAGGTGCATTGTTGGAATACTATGATGAAGCTATAGAAAAAGGAGTCCTCCCTCGATATGCTAACACCTCCACTATCACACTTATCCCGAAGCCCAATAAACCAAAAGAGAAGGCGAGTCCTATAGGCCGATATCACTACTAAACGTAGATACAAAATTAATAGCGAAGATCCTGGCAGAGCGATTAGCTTTAGTTCTGCCTGGACTGATAGGGCCAGATCAAGTAGGGTTTGTCAGGAATCGGTCCTCCTCTTGGAATGTCAGGAAAGCGCTTCTAGCCATGGCCAGTTGTCAAGAAAGAGGGGACCCGGCGGTGTTGCTGAGTCTAGATGCGGACAAAGCATTTGACAGAGTAAGCTGGGATTTCCTCTTTCAAACTCTACAACACATGGGACTCGGGGAATGGTTTCAGAAAGCTGTAAAAACACTGTATAATCAGCCCAAGGCAGCCATAGTAGCTAATGGGGTCAGCAGCACAGACTTTAATATAGAACGAGGTACACGTCAGGGGTGCCCCTTGTCTCCCCTCCTGTTTATACTCTCCTTAGAACCTCTGCTGCACCACATAAATCAGGCAGGGGCGGTGAAGGGAGTAGAAGTGGCAGGACATCATCTTAAAACAGTGGCCTATGCAGATGACCTGCTGATAATGGTTTC
Organism: Microcaecilia unicolor; assembly: GCF_901765095.1. Lineage (NCBI taxonomy): Eukaryota > Metazoa > Chordata > Amphibia > Gymnophiona > Siphonopidae > Microcaecilia > Microcaecilia unicolor. The sequence goes on along the minus strand of NC_044032.1, from coordinate 238,820,322 downwards.
AGATGTCCGAAGTTCCCTCAAGCCACTGTTAGAGCTGTTAGAAATATACGGGAGAGTGGCGGGATTCACCTTAAATTTGAATAAGTCCCAAGCCCTAATACTCACATCTGACCTGACGACAAAAGAAATCTTGGGGCTGCCAATCCCAGCAGCGGAGGGAGTGTTGAAATATTTGGGTGTGTCGATCCCGGCAGTATTATATCAGCTATATACAATTAACATCCGTCAGCTACTAAAAGACACAAGGCAGAAATTACAGGGGTGGGAGTCCCTTCCACTGAATCTTTGGGGAAAGATAGCAATGTATAATATGTTTGTAGTACCAAAATGGTTATACATTTTTCAACTATTACCACTGTCACTGAAATACAGTGATGAATGTAAACTGAATAAAATGCTGAGACGCTTCTTGTGGTGTGGGAAAAAAGCACGCATATCTTTGCAAGTTATGTACACACCAACCGAGTATGGCGGGATGGGACTAATTAGTGTAAAGAGCATTACCGTGGCAAGTAGTATGCGCCACATACGGGACTGGTTCTGTTGGACATCTTATTACTCAAATACAGATTTGGAGCTGCAACTTCTGCCGCAAGCGCACTTCAGTAATTGCTTGCATACAGGAGGAGCGGAGATTCCAAAAATTTTGAAACTAACAGGGATCATGAGTTCCGCAAAAGCAGCCTGGAGATGGATATGTCGTCTACATCGTTTCTCCACTAAAGTAACACCGTTTTTGTCGGTGGCCAACAACCCGGACTTTCAACCAGGGTGCCTTTATTCAGCCTTTAGTCGTTGGAAACAAAAAGGGATTATATACTTGTTGCACGTTCTGACTGCGGATGGAAACCCTAAAACGTTCCAAGAACTGGAAATGGAATATGCAATGTCTAAAGCAGACAACTTCCATTATATGCAGTTGAGACATTACCTCCAATCTTTACCCTGGACAGACTTAACGGAAGATGTACAAGAAGAATTATCATCAGCCTTTTCTTTGGCGGCACAAGTGAAAGTACCTCTAGCCTACCACCACCGTCATATAAAGGATACGGTATCTGAAATGGATTACAAGCGACTGGCGGAAAGCTGGGAGAGAGACTTGTCAATTACACTAACGCCAGATCAACTTAGAGAACATATAATATCTATTCGACGACTTTCGGCTTATGCTACCCAATGGGATATACAATACAAAATAGCTTTGAGGATATATATAGCACCAAGGAGGGCATTCCACATGGGAGTGTCCCCCTGGGGCGAATGCCCGAAATGCAAAGCAGGAGCAACATTGGGCCATATGTTATGGTCGTGCAAAGGCATCAGAACTTTTTGGAGGACACTCATGGCCCAAGTATCAACTTTGTGGAGGGTACGTTGGCACAGCGATGCCAGGCTGTTGCTGGGCCGCTGGTCAATTCCGCAACAGGGCCCAAAGGGTATGAAGGCCTGTGTGGAAAAAGCTATTATAACAGCAAAACAATGCATCCTGGCAGAGTGGATTACAAATAGATACCCCACTTTGCAGGGGTGGAGACTGCGGATGATCCATTTAATTCGGATTGAGAGGATGGGTATAAAACAATTGTCCTCGGAAAGAGGCGAGAAGTGGATAAACTGTTGGAGCCTTTTCTTGGATACCTTGACACCAGCTGCTCGAAGCCGCCTTATGAACAGATAGTTGTTTAATTAGTACTGGTGGAGTGAATGTATTTTGACTAGTTAATGAAGGGGTTTAATGGGAAGGTTAGGGTGGGAAGGGTGGGATAAGGAAACGACTTTGACTCAAGATTGGGAATCTTATCCGGAAAGAGTAAGATGGGAAAAAGGTCAAGTCGGGGGACAGGGAGCTGGGGTATAAAAGTTACAAAAAGGTCTTCAAGTTATAATGCTATGAATATACGTGATATGCTGATTGGTAAAATGTTTAGCTTGAAATGTCAGTTCTGTTGACTAATAAAAACGATTTAAACATAAAATCATTTTTTCTAATGTCCCCACATGCATGGCATCATTTTACGCACTTGATGTCAAACCAGCACTGATCATTTTGTATGCAGTGAACAGAAATTCTAAATACGGCATGGAATTTTAGTGTATTTAATATACTGCGTGGAACAGGACAGGTGTACAATTGTAGGCACATCCTATACATGGACTGGAAATAATGTGATTATAAAACATGCCCCCAAAATAAAGGCAGAAAAGAAGCACTTTATGTAAAGTTTATTAGTTGGAATATGTCAGCTTTTGGAAATGTGTATCTCTGATACCTTTAGCATTTGCTCAAAACAAAAGGAAATGCATTTTTGTTTCTATTCTACAGTGTTTCGCTGCGAGCTGCATAGCTTGATGTCTTGATATTTCCAGTTCTGCTTTATATCCAAATGGGAAAAGATTTGGTATTAAGAAATTGAATGTGTTGTGTTTTAGAGATTTCTATTACAATTCATTCTATGATGAATGTGACTTGTGTTAATTTTAATTATGAGATTATGAGGAAAGGACAGCAAAAGACCACAAACAAGAGAGAATGATGGGACAAGGTGGGATTCAAGAGAGAAAAATGATTGGAAAAAGTCAGGGAGGCGAGAGAGAGAGAGAGACTGGTGGCATAAGTCTAGGTAAGGCTGTTAAGCGAGACACAGACTCATGAGGATGGATGTCATTGGCACACACAGGTTGACGTCGGTCCCAAAGTGGCTATTAATGGACTAGTATCATATAGGCAGGTATTTCTGATATTGTCCCTCCTCAAACTGTCTGAACAGGGCAGGCTGGCACAGAATGTAGGAGTCATGTGTGCTGCTTGGGATCCTTGCCACCACATTGGTTATGACCATGTGGGCAACACACACACACTACGTGCACATTGATGGAATGGTAGTGCTTGCAGTTTCAGTAGCTCTCCTCCTTGTACCCGGGTAGCATGAGAACCATATGAGTACAATCTATGGCACCTAGTACTTTGAACAGCCCAAACAAAAAAAAGATGGTTTCCTGCACTAGCCATTTTTGTCTATCTTGGAGAAGTAGGAATAGGTCCTGACCTGGCTTTCAGAACCTGGCCGGAGAACCCGGAGGTTTGTGATATCCAAGCCACAATGACTACTATATTCTGCATGAACCAAAGGCCAGTAGGCGAAACACCCATAATACCTTCAAAAGTGCAGGACTATGTAAGACTGGCTGGTGAGTGGTTCTAAGTATTCCTTCAGCACTTCACAGTGGTCCACAGTAGACTGTGAGCTCAGCCGGTACCTACTTCCCACTTCATTCTTAGGTATTCCCAGCAGTGGTTCTGGAACAAAAGATACACTCTCGCCTTTGCTTCTCTTCCCTCCATCAGCCTTGTACAGGTGTCCACTGCACTCCCTGCTCAGTCAGGGGGTGACTGATTCTCTTGATATTGTGTCAGCTGGTTTGCAATGAGCAGCTTGTATTGCCCAAACACCCAGCAGCAGCATTTTTTTACCCTTTGGAAATGCAGCCTTTTTATTGCTGTGAGAGTGTCTGGAGGTGTCCCCCCATCCTTAGCTCATATCTGGTTAGATACAAGTGGAAAGATCAAGCCTACAGTAATTAAAGGTGTAATTAAATTAATGAGCAATTTTACCCTAAGTGTGTATTCAGTGTTTTAATATGTGCAATACACTGTTCCCTCTATGCTGAGCGGGTATCCTCCAACTGCATTGCTACCAGTAGGGGGTGGTTCTTCAATATTGTGTTTTCAGTCACTAGGGACAGGCAAATTCCCTGGAGTCCTGCAGGTCTTGTCTTTCTTGCACTATTGAAAATGGGATAGTGAAACAGCACCCCCTACTGGCAGGACTGTAGATGGAGGACTCCCACTGAGCTTAGAGGGAGCAGTGGTGCTATGTTTTATTCATTTTTATTTTTAAAATTTATATCCTGCCTATCCCAAAGTAGCTTACATCATAAAAACATACAAAATAATTGAAAACATACAAAACAGATCAAACAAAAATACATTTTAAACATCATATAGAGAAAACGTTAGTTGGAGGACTACCTAATTAAGTCTCAGGAATGAACAGTAGCCTGTACATACAAGTGTGTCTTCAAAACTCATCTAAATAACTACAGTGTCGAACAAAAATGAATGTGCCATGGTAAATGCGTTCCATAACTTCAGACGCCACTGAGAAGGCACAGGCCGATGTTACCACATAATAAAAATTAGTCAGTGCAGGCACAGAAAGTTTCCACTCAGTGACAGACCGCAAAGCATGCAATGGCATGTACAATTGTATCACAGAAAAAAGCTCTCTCCCTCCAAAAGGGGGTCTTGAGTAGACTAAAGAATCCACCTAGTCTCTCCCCCTGGGCACATCCCAGTTGGATACCCAAGTAGAAGAAATTCTAGGTGTTTGTCTCCCTGTGCTGCTTCCAGGGCAGTTCCACCCCTGCAAGGGCATGAGATGAGAATGTCCATCATAAGTTAGAAGGGCCTTAGCAAAACGTGGGTCACACTAACAAAACCGAGGCCCTTGCTGTAGTGGGTCTATGTAGTATTGGTGGCCCTGTAAGTTATTTTACTCTTCACAAAATTTTGGTTTCCGGAAAAAGTCTGTGTGGTTCTCTGATGTTCTGCTATCCTATGCAATTTGATAATGATGCTGTATGGTCCAGACTGATTACCAAAATGTCATCCTTATTCAATATTCATAGCCTGAGAGAATATATTCAGTAACCTCACTCAGTTTTCTTAATGCCATAGATTCCATGTTTTGGTCATACATGATATCACATGGAGTTAAAAGAAGGTCCAAAGTCATGCATAACATCTTTTAAACATTTTCTGTCCCCAAAAAGATGTAACGCTTGACTTTGGGGTCCTGTTATCTTCATGGAATGTCAATCTGAGTTGCCATCACTCTGGTGAAGAATTGTTGCGATACAAGATTCAAAATTAATTTATATATTTCCACAATATACACATGACATTTATGTACCCCTAATGCAGGCGTTCGCTGAAACATGGCCGTACCTGGTCTTTTTTCTTGATCTTATTGAATCATCAGTAAAAACCCTAAGTTTGTCATACTGGTATTTGGTTCTGTTTTGCACCTGGGTTTGCTACCCAGTTTCCTCCTTTTGGGGGGTTACTTCTGGTGTCTTCCTTCCTCTTTACATCTTAGACAAAAAGTCTCAAGCCCCAGACTTCCTTCCTGATCCCTCCACCTCTGGAGTCAGTAGGCAGCGCTAGGGGTTAGTCTGCCAAATAAGCGAGAAAAAGGACTTTCTCCCCCTCTGGGGCTATTTGGTCCAGAGCACCAGCACATCCTTTATTTGGCATACTGTCCCCAATGATGCATCCCAATGTACTACTGCAGGTTAGGTACCACCATTTTCAAAGACGGCAGTAGGATGAAGAGGATGCCAATGGACACCTCCCAGAGAACAAGTAACTATTATTGGTCCATAGGGAGCAGGGTGCCACAACATTGAAGGCTTTCTGGTCAAGGGACTATTTGTGCTGGGTGCCCAAGCCATGCCTGCCCATTTCAGAGATGCCTAGGCCAGCTAGCTCAAGGGGAAGTTCTTTATTCTTCCACTTAGGCCATTGGGGATGCTTTGTAGAGGCAAGGGGATGAGGGATGAGTAGTAGTGGGTAGGGTTGGGATACTTGATGATAGTGTGGGGGGGAGGAGGGCAGTGGGGGCATCTGGGGTCTGGGCTGAATAACATCACCTGAAGTTTAGTGCCACTCTTCTACTCAGAAAACCCTTTGCTGCCACAGTGCAACTTAACTCAAGATCTGAGTTGGAGCAAAAATTCAGTGGTACAAGGGGAATATAGAATCATGCCACAATTTTATGTGTTTGGATTTGACCTTTAGCATGTGTTTTACTTGCATGCTGCACTGTCCTTTAGCATGATGGTTATACTCCGGAATTTTCCAAAATAAAAAATCTTGTTGTATTGGCCCCTATCGTCTTTCTCCTCTTATCTCTGTCCCTTTCTTTTCATGCATCTGTTTGACGTCTTTCTATTGCTTCTGTCTCTCTACTTTGCATATCTCTCTTCTCTTTTCTACATTGTCATAATTTCAACTTTTCCTCTCCCTTCCTGCTTTATTTTCCTTTCCCCCTCTATTTCAGAACTTCCAAATTACTCAGTTCTAGGAGATACATTTTAGGCCAGCCCTGGATTTCCTACAACCCCACCGTGCTGCATTTTGAGACCTGCAACACTGATTTCAATAAGTAGAATCATGGACTACCAATAGCACATTACTTTGGGATGTAAGTTCAGAACCAGGACTGGCCAAGAAGTCTCCCTAACTTGGGAGATCTGTGTATTCAGTTTATGATTCTATAAGAGTAGTGAAGAAATGGTTATCATCTGAGTTTTGAAAATTATTGCAGAGAACCAGCAGAAAAGAGAGGAAAAGAATGCAGAGGCTTCAAAAAGGGTAGGGACCACCTCCTGCTGCTCCAAATTGGAAAAGAGGAGGGAGCCTTACAGGCTTATTTTCGAAAGAGAAGGACACCCATCTTTCAACACAAATTGGAAGATGGGCGTCCTTCTCACAGGGTCGCCCAAATTGGCATAATCGAAAGCCGATTTTGGGCCTCCCCAACTGCTTTCCGTCATGGGGATGAGCAAAGTTCCCAGGGGCGTGTCGGAGGCGTAGCAAAGGCGGGACTTGGGCATCCCTAACACATGGGCATCCTCGACCCATAACGGGGAAAAAAGGGCGTCCCTGACGAGCATTTGGACGACTTTACCTGGTCCAGTTTTTCTTACGACCAAGGCACAAAAAGGTGCCCAAACTGACCAGATAACCACCGGAGGGAATTGGGGATGACCTCCCCTTACTCCCCCAGTGGTCACTAACCCCCTCACACCCTCAAAAAAGAACTTTAAAAATATTTTGTGCCAGCCTCTATGCCAGCCTCAAATATCATACCCATCTCCATGACAGCAGTATGCAGGTCCCTGGAGCAGTTTTAGTGGGTGCAGTGCACTTCAGGCAGGCGGATCCAGGCCCATCCCCCCCCTACCTGTTACACTTGTGGTGGTAAATGTGAGCCCTCCAAAACCCACCAAAAACCCACTGTACCCACATCTAGGTGCCCCCTTCACCTGTAAGGGCTATGGTAGTGGTGTACAGTTGTGGGGTTTGGGGGGCTCAGCACACAAGATAAGGGAGCTATGTGCTTGAGAGCTTTTTCTGAAGTCCACTACAGTGCCCCCTAGGGTGCCCGGTTGGTGTCCTGGCATGTCAGGGGGACCAGTGCACTATGAATGCTGGCTCCTCCCATGACCAAAGGGCTTGCATTTGGTCGTTTCTGAGACGGGCGTCCTTAGTTTCTATTATCGCCGAAAATCAGAAACGACCAAGTCTAAGGACGACCATCTCTAGGGACAACCTAAATGTCAAGATTTGGGCATCCCCGACCGTATTATCGAAACGAAAGATGGACGCCCATCTTGTTTCGGTAATATGGGTTTCCCCGCCCCTTCGCCGGGACGTCCTTCGAGGACGTCCTCAGGAAAATTTGGGCGCCCCTTTCGATTGTGCCTCTCCTCGTGGCGCAAACATGGTCTCCTCTGAAACCTTACCAGAGTTGCCAAATTACTGTTACCCAGTTACAGGAGGGCAATTTTTTGGTTAGTCCCGGTTTATATTTATATCCCAAAGCAGTGTGGGTATTGTAGTCACTGGGCCCGATATACAGAACACGGGAGTTAGCTTGGCGAACTCCCATGGTCAGCGCTGAGCCCAGATATTGAATGCCAGGAGTTTCCAGTAACCATCATTGAATATCCAGTTGATTTTTGGCCTGTTCAAACTTAACCGGCCAAGCCGATATTCAGCGCTGGCCAGTTAAGTTTGAACCGGCCAAAGATAGGCCTGGTATTCATGAAACCAAATATGGCCGTCAAACTTAGCCGGTGATGTGCTGAAAATTTACAGCTAGTCGGTTATATCGTATGATATGGCTATCCGTCAGCCGCTAACCACAAATTTTCAGCAGGTTATGGCCAGCCATGTCCCACTGAAAATTAGTGGATAGCAAGTTATGGAGCATTTAACCAGCCAGGTGCTGATCTTGGCCAGTTAAATGCTTTTGAATAACAGGGGGGGACTGATTCTACCCTTTGAAATCAGAGCTGCAGGTCCCATGATACATCAGGTTAAGGATGTGAAAAATCCAGGACTGGTCTAAAATTCTTCTTGCTGGAAATGGATAACTAGCTCTACATTTGGATTCTTCTGTTCACTTTTTCCTTTAGCCACAGGCAGTAAAATGAAAAAATACCAGCAAGATCAGATGTAATCCATCTGAATTGGTTCAATTTTACCCATAAAAATAGAAAACTGGATGCCCAGCTTCTGAAGATACTTGTTACCACTTTGTTGACTGGTGTTTTAAAAAAAGACATATTGCATACATGGCACACTCTGTGCTGGAGCACAGTTTATAGCAGAAAGACTGAATTCATGTCTCTCAAAGGAGCAATTTTCCATCATGCTCTTAATATCTCAATATTAAAAGCTTCAGTGTGAAGAGCAAGGTAAAATTATTAACTTTCTGTGCAAATGGTGTTCTTTTCCACGTGTGATTTTCAGAAATATACAGTCTGTGTGTAACCAAATAACTTGGTTAAAATAAATCAGATTTTTTTTTCTTAAACAGAAAATGGCATATCCAGGGGTTTTAGTCCTAGTTAACTCCTCAGTATTTTGTGTTAATTTGCATCCCTCTACGGCAGGGGTTCTCAACCCAGTCCTCAGGACACACCTAGCCAGGTTTTCAGGATACCCACAATAAATATACATGAGATAGATTTGCATACAATATCTCATGCATATTCATTGCAGATATCTTGAAAACCAGACTGGCTTGGTGTGTCCCATATCCTATCTTTCATCTTTCCCCTTTCCCTTACTATGGGCTGGTATGTTTCCTCCTATCAGCAAGACCCCCAAGATTCATGGTTTTAACTTTTCCCACCAAATTCCCTTCTTCCTATGAAATTTCTGTCTCTGGCCAACCAAAATTACCAGAGAATTTCACCTTTTCTCCAGGTCAGCTGCAAGGTGACCTAGGCAAACCTTCAGGATTGTGCCCCACTCAATTAACATTAGGAATTCTAGACCCCTCACTGAGAGTTTGACAATTAAACTTAACAATTATGATCACCTCAATGCCACCTATTCTATAATGATCCTGTAAATGTACATAATTGGCCACCATATTTTTAAATCTTACATGTTGTTTTGTGTATATCTATCAATATCAAGTGTGGGCAACCTCGATCTTTGAGGGCCACAACCCAGTCAGGTTTTCAGGATTTCTCCAATGAATATGCATATTACTATTTTAACACAAAGTAACCACTCTAATATTTTATATTGCTTATAAAATATTTATTTTCAAGTTCTTACAAACCTTTTCCTCATCTTTATTATAAATCAGTTATTACCATGAATATCTAAACCTATTTTCTTCAATGCTTACCAGTGGCGTAGGAAGGGGGGGGGGTGGGAGGGGCAGTCCGCCCCGGGTGCACGCGCTCGGGGGGTGCCGGCCCCGCTGGTTCCCTGCTCCCTCTGCCCCGGAACAGGTTACTTCCTGTTCTGGGGCAGACAGAGCAGGGAACCAGTGGGGCCGACGCAGCTCCGAGTGACGTGCACTTGGGGCGGATCGGCCCTCCTGCAGGTAAGAGTGCGGTCCGGGGGGGTTGCGCTCCAGGGGGGGTGCACCGCAGAGGGGGGTCACGCCGTGCTGCACCCGGGGGGAGGGGGGCGCAGCGGCAACCTGCCCCGGGTGCCATTAACCCTTGCTACGGCACTGATTCTTACATGCACTCAATCATCCATTCATCCCTTAATCATAAGTACATAAGTAATGCCATACTGGGAAAAGACCAAGGGTCCATCGAGCCCAGCATCTTGTCCACGACAGCGGCCAATCCAGGCCAAGGGCACCTGGCAAGCTTTCCAAACATACAAACATTCTATACATGTTATTCCTGGGATTTTGGATTTTTCCAAGTCCGTGTAGTAGCGGTTTATGGACTTGTCCTTTAGGAAACCGTCCAACCCCTTTTTAAACTCTGCTAAGCTAACCACCTTCACCACATTTTCCGGCAATGAATTCCAGAGTTTAATTACACGTTGGGTGAAGAAAATTTTCTCCGATTTGATTTAAATTTACTACACTGTAGTTTAATCGCATGCCCCCTAGTCCTAGTATTTTTGGAAAGCGTGATCAGACGCTTCACATCCACCTGTTCCACTCCACTCATTATTTTATATACCTCTATCATGTCTCCCCTCAGCCTTCTCTTCTCCAAGCTGAATAGCCCTAGCCTCCTTAGTCTTTCTTCATAGGGAAGTCGTCCCATCCCCGCTATCATTTTAGTCGCCCTTCGCTGCACCTTTTCCAATTCTACTATATCTTTCTTGAGATGCGGCAACCAGAATTGAACACAATACTCAAGGTGCGGTCGCACCATGGAGCGATACAACGGCATTATAACATCCTCACACCTGTTTTCCATACCTTTCCTAATAATACCCAACATTCTATTCGCTTTCCTAGCCGCAGCAGCACACTGAGCAGAAGGTTTCAGTGTGTTATCGACGACGACACCCAGATCCCTTTCTTGGTCCGTAACTCCTAATGTGGAACCTTGCATGACATAGCTATAATTCGGGTTCTTTTTTTCCCACATGCATCACCTTGCACTTGCTCACATTAAACGTCATCTGCCATTTAGCCGCCCAGTCTCCCAGTCTCGTAAGGTCCTTTTGTAATTTTTCACAATCCTGTCGCGAGTTAACGACTTTGAATAACTTTGTGTCATCAGCAAATTTAATTACCTCGCTAGTTACTCCCATCTCTAAATCATTTATAAATATATTAAAAAGCAGCGGTCCTAGCACAGACCCCTGAGGAACCCCACTAACTACCCTTCTCCATTGTGAATACTGCCCATTTAACCCCACTCTCTGTTTCCTATCCTTCAACCAGTTTTTAATCCACAATAGGACATTTCCTCCTATCCCTTGACCCTCCAATTTCCTCTGTAGCCTTTCATGAGGTACCTTATCAAACGCCTTTTGAAAATACAGATACACAATATCAACCGGCTCCCCTTTGTCCACATGTTTGTTTACTCCTTCAAAGAATTGAAGTAAATTGGTCAGGCAAGATTTCCCCACACAAAAGCCGTGCTGACTCAGTCTCAGTAATCCATGTCCTCGGATGTGCTCTGTAATTTTGTTTTTAATAATAGCCTCTACCATTTTCCCCGGCACCGATGTCAGACTCACCGGTCTATAATTTCCCGGATCTCCCCTGGAGCCTTTTTTAAAAATGGGCATTACATTGGCCACCCTCCAATCTTCCGGTACCACGCTCAATTTTAAGGATAAGTTGCATATCACTAGCAGTAGCTCCGCAAGCTCATTTTTCAGTTCTATCAGTACTCTAGGATGAATACCATCCGGTCCAGGAGATTTGCTACTCTTCAGTTTGCCGAACTGCCCCATTACGTCCTCCAGGTTTACCGTGAAGTCAGTAAGTTTCTCCGACTCGTCCGCTTGAAATACCATTTCCGACACCGGTATCCCACCCAAATCTTCCTCGGTGAAGACCGAAGCAAAGAATTCATTCAGTCTCTCCGCTACGTCTTTGTCTTCCTTGATTGCCCCTTTTACCCCTCGGTCATCCAGCGACCCAACCGATTCTTTTGCCGGCTTCCTGCTTTTAATATACCGAAAAAAATTTTTACTATGTTTTTTTGCCTCTAATGCTATCTTTTTTTCGTAATCCCTCTTCGCCTTCTTTATCTGCGCCTTGCATTTGCTTTGACACTCCTTATGCTGCTTCTTGTTATTTTCAGACGGTTCCTTTTTCCATTTTCTGAAGGCGTTTCTTTTAGCCCTAATAGCTTCCTTCACCTCACTTTTCAACCAGGCCGGCTGTCTTTTGGAGTTCCGTCTTTCTTTTCTAATTCGCGGAATACGTATGGCCTGGGCCTCCAGGATGGTATTTTTGAACAGCGTCCACGCCTGTTGTACAGTTTTTACTCTCTCAGTTGCCCCCCTAAGTTTTTTTTTTACCGTTCTTCTCATTTTATTATAGTCTCCTTTTTTAAAGTTAAACGCTAACGTATTTGACTTTCTATGTACAGTTACTTCAAGGTCTATATCAAAACTGATCATATTATGGTCACTGTTATCAAGCGGCCCCAGTACCATAACGTCCCTCACCAGATCATGCGCTCCACTAAGGACCAAGTCTAGAATTTTTCCTTCTCTCGTCGGCTCCTGCACCAGTTGCTCCATAAAGCTGTCCTTGATTTCATCAAGGAATTGTATCTCTGTAGCGTGTCCCGATGTTACATTTACCCAGTCTATATTTGGATAATTGAAGTCACCCATTATTATCACATTGCCCATTTTGTTCGTGTCTCTGATTTTTTTATCATTTCTGTGTCTACCTGCTCATCCTGGCGAGCCGGACGGTACTACACTCCTATCACCATTTTTTTCCCTTTTATACATGGAATTTCAACCCACAATGATTCAAAGGTGTGATTTGTGTCCTGCTGAATTTGTAATCTATCTGAGTCAAGGCTCTCGTTAATATACAATGCTACCCCTCCACCAGTCCGGTCCACCCTATCACTACGATATACTTTGTACCCCGGTATGACAGTGTCCCACTGGTTATCCTCCTTCCACCAGGTCTCAGTAATGCCTATTATATCCAATTTTTCGTTTAGTGCAATATATTCCAACCCTCCCATCTTATTTCTTAGACTCCTAGCATTTGCATATAGACATTTCAGAGTATGTTTGTTGTTCTTATTTGCATGATGCTTAGTACCTGACACTATTGATTTGACATCTTTTGTCTGATCTTTAGTTGTATTTAAGGGCACCTGGTCTACCACAGTCTGTTGTGCAACCTCACTATCCAGAAACCCTATCTTCCCTGTTTGTGAGGTATCTTTGCAAGATACCTTTTCCCGAACCATGCACTTTTGAGCGACTGTCGGCCTTCCCCCCATTTCTAGTTTAAAAGCTGCTCTATCTCCTTTTTAAATGCCGACGCCAGCAGCCTGGTCCCACCCTGGTTAAGGTGGAGCCCATCCTTTCGGAATAGGCTCCCCCTTCCCCAGAATGTTGCCCAGTTCCTAACAAATCTAAAACCCTCCTCCCTGCACCATTGTCTCATCCACGCATTGAGACTCTGGAGCTCTGCCTGTCTCTTGGGCCCTGCACGTGGAACAGGTAGCATTTCAGAAAATTCTACCCTAGAGGATCTGGATTTGAGCTTTCTACCTAAGAGCCTAAATTTGGCTTCCAGAACCTCTCTCCCACATTTTCCTATGTCATTGGTACGCACATGTACCAAGACAGCGGACTCCTCCCCAGCACTATCTAAAATCCTATCTAGGTGACGCGTGAGATCCGCCACCTTCGCACCAGGCAGGCAAGTCACCAGGCGATCCTCACGTCCACCAGTCACCCAGCTATCTATATGCCTAATGATCGAATCACCAACTACAACAGCTGTCCTAACCTTTCCCTCCCGGGCAGCACTTGGAGACATATCCTCGGTGCGAGAGGATAGTACAATCCAATAAGTTTATCCAATGAATATGCATGAGATAAATTTGCTTGCACTGCCTTCATTGTATGCAAATCTATCTCATGTATATTTATTGTTTGATTGAGACCTGTTTGATTTTTAAATGACAGTGGTACAAGTGGACATGTCTTAGTCGGAGGCTCACTGAATAAAGATTTGGTTTCATTCGCCATACAAAATTGATGATGTAGACGAAAGATTTCAACGTTCCAACGTGTCAACTTTTGGATATCTGAATCTCTCTAAGCAGTTAGAGTGATTAAAGATTAATATCGTGGAAAAATCTCAACGTCTTCAAATTTCGGATATTTATTTCCTTAATCAGTCAAAGTGATCACGGATTGAAAGTGTGGCTAAAAACTTTTACGATTGGAGTTTCAACTGAACATTGAATGAACAGATTGAATGATTATTGTGTTGTTGGACCTTCCTTTTTGGACAAAGTCAAAGGATCCACACTCGGAAAGATAAGAATAATTTCTTGCTCATTGCTTATGTTCAACTGTTTTGTGAAACTATCTCATTTCAATGCTGACCCCATTTTTGAATGTGTTGTGTAAGTTTTGTTAAATAATAAATATTTAAATAACTGGCATTTCTGAGATGCTGTGGATATTATATTAAGTAATGAAGTAGTTTGATGTTACTAATAGTCCTGCATGTTTTGAACAATGAATATGCATGAGATCTATTTTTCATAAAATGGAGGCGGTGCTTGCATATAGATCTCATCAGGGGTGTAGCTAGACTTCAACGGTAGGGGGGTCCAGAGCTGAGGTGAGGGGCACATTTTAGCCCCCCCTGGCGCTGCCGACCCCCCCATTGCCGACACCTCCCCCCCGCCAGACATCAGGACGTCAGACTCAGAAGAAACCAAACAAAGGAAGAAGACTTCGGCTGGCGGGGGTTGGAGTCCCCCGCCAGCAAAGGTAGCAGGCGGCGGGTTGGCGGCAGGCGGGGGGGTTGAGAGGGTCGCTGGAAGGGGGTCCAGGCCCAAATCTATGGGGGCCCAGGCCCACGTGGCCCCATAGCAGCTACGCCCCTGGATCTCATGCATATTCATTGTGGAAATCCTGAAAACCCAACTGGGTCGCGACCCTCGAGGACTGTGGTTGCCCACACTTGATATTGATAGATTACTATATATCTATATCTATCTATCTAGATATATGGATATTCTAAATAAACTATCTGAAAATTGCCCACCCAGATAAAAATATGTACTGATGGTTCTTTGGCTATCACAACCTATTGTTTTACTTTGACTGCAGCTGTTCTCTGCTGACGCCTAGAATGGTGGTTCTCAGCCCAGTCCCGGGGCATACCCTGCCCGTCAGGTTTTCAGGATATCCACAATGAATATGTTTAAGATACTTGCATACCAAGGAAGCAGTGCATGCAAATCTATCTCATGCATACGCACTGTGGATATCCTGAAAACTTGCTTGGCTGGGTGTACCCTGAGGTTCAGGTTGAGAAGCACTGGCCTAGAAGATGCCACCCGTGATGAATCCTGAGTCTGATTAATACAGGGGCACTCAACCTAGTCCTCAGGACATAGCTATTCAGATTTTCAGGATATCCAAAATGAATATTTATGAGCTAGATTTGCATACACCGAAGGCAGTACATGTAAATTTATCTCATGCGTATACATTGCGATATCTTGAAAACTGACTGGCATAGTGTGTTGAGAACCCCTGGCCTAATAGTTAAGCCAATCGTGCTATTCTCTGCCTTCCCTTGTCTCACTATTTCCTACTGACATTCTTTGGTCTTGCTTCCTGTACCAGTCTTAGCCCAGGAGAAAAAGTGCTGAGTGAGGTTGCACTAGAGCAGAGGTTCTCAACCCAATCCTTGGGAAACACCTAACCAGCCAGGTTTTCAGGATACCCACAGGATACCCACAATGAATATGCATGAGATAAATTTACATGCACTACCTCCATTATATGCAAACCTATCTTATGCATATTCAGTGTGGATATCCTGTAAACCTGACTGGCTGGGTATGCCCAAGGACTGGGTTGAGAAGTACAGCACTAGAGTGAGGGATTGAAGAGAAAAGAGAGAGGTGCTGGAGGGAGGCTAAAAGAGCAAAGGGAAGCAGGAGATGCTAAAGTAGTGTTACCATATGGCTCCAGAAAAAGGAGGACACATTGATCCAGTCCAGTTTTACGGACTGGATCAATGTGTCCTCCTTTTTCTGGAGCCATATGGTAACCCTATGCTAAAGTATATGAAATTTTTTTTAAAAAATCATAAACAATAAAGGACCTACTCTCTGACCACCTTCATGGGCGGGCATATTTTTACAAGATCATCATGACCCTGCTACCTAGCACCACAGTTCTTCTGTCCCATGATCTCACCTAGAGTAAATAGTCCAGCTCCACATTGCAATGCTCATTGGCGTGCCAGCCTGGATCAATAAAGCTGATAGCTTAATTCTTCTAAAAACACAGTTCAGGCCTGGTATGGACAGCTAGGAAACAAAGCCTAATTTAACCTAACCTCCCTATAGCCTACATGCCTAAAACTACCCCAAAACAAGATGAAAACTGTGCAGCAAAATTGTCAGTTTTGGATTACAGAATATTTGAAACATTTTGCAATGAATCAGTTCCTGTTAATCGGAATTCAGTCACCCCTTTCTATGTTACACTCAACTCCAGAGGCTTTCATAGCATCAGTCTCATGCATTAAAATTAGTGTCTCTGCACATGCAAATGAAGGAGCTGCACATGCAAATAAAGCTGTAGCATGTGCCATGTAAATAACATGAAGTGTTTTTCTTACAAACTATATAACAAGTGCTTAGTAAACCTAACATTTAACACATCCCTCAGACCAGGTATTAAATGTTTGCTGTGCATGCTATAGCTTAAAGCACCTATGTCCATTATGAGAAAGATTTGCATTCACTTCACTGCATGCAAATCTCTCTCATAAATATTCATTGTGGACATCTGGAAAACCAGGTTTGGGAACCACTGGTGTATGCAGTCACCTGCCTAGACATCCTGAAAGCAAAAGAGTGACAGACATAGCAGCTAGAGTCTCTTAGTCTAGGTAGCCTTCCAGGGAGACAGCAGAAAACTGATAAAGCAACAGTAGCTATATTGCTTATCAAACACCAGCCCCTATAGATAATAGAATAGCTTGCCTATCAAAGCTACTTTTAGTCAGCACTGACAGAAGGCTGCAGAGAGCTACTGGAAGGTAGAAGAGGAGAATAAAGCACTAGAGACGGATGTTTACTGCACAGGCTCTTTTAGCACATTCTAGGCATTAGTAAGGGCCAGCACTTATGGTTAGGGTGCACTAAAGTCCACACTTACTGCTTACCGCACCTTAGTAAACATGTCTCATATAGTGCGTGAAAGTGAAGCACATGTCCGTGTGGAAACTGGAAAGGGAATGCTAGGTGCAGTGGCGTTCCTGGGGGCGGGGGGCGGTGGGTGCAGTCCGCTCCGCTGCCGCTGCCGCTGGGGGGGTGCCATGTGCCACGCTTCCTGTTCCGGGGCAGAGGGAGCATGGAACGAGCGAAGCCAACAGGCGCACGGCACCCCCACCCCAGCAAGTAAAAATGCACCCGGGGGGGGGGGGGTGGTGTCATTTCGCCGGGGGGGGGGAGGTGTCATTTTGCTGGGGGGGGGGGGTGCATCGGCGATCCGCCCCAGGTGTCATCCGCCCTAGGAACGCCACTGGCTAGGTGTAACCTTTGGTTTGTTTAAGATTTATGATAGAGTGAGCCTTGGGTAGTTAGTCACTAGGGGACTGACTGGAGGACCTGGGAGGAGCTGACAGGTTATAAAAGGGAAGTTTAGGGGGAAAAGATTGTCCTTGGTTGCCTGAGGTCTGAGCTACCTATAGCTCCCTGCCAGGTGACCCGTTGCCATAAAGGGAGGGGGGTCCTGTAGTGCCAAACCCAGTGGACTGGATTCACAAACAGTAAGCTGTTACATTGCATCAGCCATTTGAGGAGCCAGAAACTCAGCGGATTGGGGAGTCCAGACATTACCGGGGCTTGGGTGGTATGCAGTCTACCCATGGCTGAGGCAAAACCTTTGGGGTGGCAGCCCAAAGAAAGGAGTCTAGCCCAGTGGCGTAGCCAGAAGTCAATTTTTGGGTGGGCCAACAGGTTGGATGGGTGGGCACTAGACAGTGGTGTGCTGGTAAATGTTTAACAACATGCTCTATCCCCGGTCCACCTCTGCACCCCCTCCCCCCACCCCCACCCCACCCCCCCCCCCCCCCCCCCCCCCCGTCCACCTGTGCACCTCCCCTCAAAATTGCAGAGCTGGCTATAGCCGGGGAGAGAGCCTGGGGGGGGGGGCAATGCATTACTCTCTCCAGGAAAAAAAAAATTAAATGATCCCAGGTTTCAATTTAATTCATGTTTAATGCGGGATAAAATGCCATAAATAAGTAAATAAATATAAACTTTTAATGTTGAGCACCTGATTCTCAAAGTGGACATATTCCAAACATTATAATGAAAATAAAATGATTTTTTCTACCTTTGTTGTCTGCTGACTGTTTTTCTGATCATGCTGGCCCAGTATCCGATTCTGCTGCTATCTGTCCTCTTAACTCCGTTTCCAGGGCTTCCTTTCCATTTATTTCTTTACTTTCCTCCTTTCTTCTTCATTTCTTGCTCTATATCCATAAGTAAAAGCTGGGTCCTCCGCAGACTTGACTGTCCAGTGGATCCAGCTTCTGCCTATTTTCTTCATCCATGTGCAGTTTTTCTCCTCTCTTCCTTTTCCCTCATCTCATCTCCTTCCTCACTCTTCCATCCCCTCCATCCATGTCCAGCATTTCTTCTCTCTCCCTTCCCTCTCTTCCATCCATGTCCAGCAACCCTACTCTCCCCTGTCCTTCCCTCCATCCATGTCCAGCAACCCTCCTCTCCCCTTCATACACCCATGTCCAGCAACCTTCCTATCTCCTCTTTCCTCCCCTCCATCCACGCATGTCCAGCAACTCTCCTCTCCCCTCCAGCCATCCATACCTAGCAATTCTTTCTCTCCCCTGCCCCCCTCTATCCATCCATACCCAGCAATTCTCTTCTCTCTCCCCTTGTCCCCTCCATCCATCCATCCCCAGCAATTCTCTTCCCTCCCCTGCCCCCTCCATTCATCCATACCCAGCAATTCTCCTCTCTGCCCTGCCCCTATCCAGCCATACCCAGCAATTCTGTTCTTGCCCCTGCCCCCCTCTATCCATCTATACCATACCCAGCAATTCTCCTCTCTGCCCTGCCCCTATCCAGCCATACCCAGCAATTCTGTTCTTGCCCCTTCCCCCCTCTATCCATCTATACCATACCCAGCAATTCTCTTTTCTCCCCTGTCCCCCCTCTATCCATCTATACCATACCCAGCAATTCTCTTTTCTCCCCTGTCCCCTTCCTCCAGCCATCAGCGATTCTCCTTTCGCCTCTCCCGCCCCCATCCATGTCCTGCGATTCCACCTGCCCGCCCGGAGCCCTCTTCTCCCCCCCAAAAAAATTTACAGTGCAGGCTGAGCTCCATTCCCGCATCTGCCTCCCTCACTCTCACAGCAGCACTTCCCAAACGCTGCCCACCGCCGCCACGATCGCAGGATCTACCTCCCTTCATCTCAGCACTCAGCAGCAGCGGTAGCAAATCATACACGCTGCCTCCTTCTAACCCGGAAGCGTCTCCTCTGCCGCTTCCGGGTTAGAAGGAGGCAGCGTGTATGGTCTAGCCTGAATGATATTGAAGTACATTGGGAGAGTGAAATCCACTCTGGGATTCAATTAGGCCATAGGACAGGAATAAGGGGTTTGCACATGTGTTAACCCAGAAAGACTATTGCTTGTGATCATCATGGAAAGAAATTGTGAGTTAAAACCTGGACTGTATTAAGCTTAATGCAGTGAAAATCATCAGTTATCCAGTTCAATAAATGTTCCAGTTATTTTTATCCTCTGAGTGTCATGTGGTTCCTGACTGAATGAGCTGACAGGACCGGGACCTAAATAAGTGTGACCAGTCTGTTGAGCCCCCCTAACCCGGGATAGTAGGTCCGGGTTACACTGGACATGCCCCCAACAGCTATCGCAGGGCTTTTGCACTTAAGGCACAGGTAAAAGGGGAGAAACAGGAGATGGAAGTATAGAAAAGAAAACAGGCGAGAGGGGAGGGAGTTCTAAAGAAAGGAAGCTTCCTTCTCATCTAGAACCACTAGATCTCGACAGTGCATCAAAAGCCATGAACAGAGAAGGAACATAAACCCAGAATCCATAGCACCTATTTCAGAGTAGTTTAGAGCCAACTGACTCTTCAACTGCTCCTTTAGCACCCCTCACCACTCTTGTTTCAACAACAAAAAAAGAAGAAATAGGCAACAGTGACCTTGAAATATTTAGAATAATTATTACTCTCCACCACACAGACTCCACACCCAAACTGGAAGTAGGATAGAAAATGGTGAAATGAAATATTTTTGGCAAATGTATTCAAGCCCTCTAACTGCCAGAAGGTTTACTACTACTACTCATTTCTATAGTGCTACTAGATGTATGCAGTGCTGTACCAGTGGCGTAGCTACATGGGGCCATGGAGGCTTGGACACCCTCAAATTTTCTCTGGGCCCCTGGTTTTGCTGGCGGGGGTCCCCAACCCCCACCAGCTGAAGCCTTCTCCAGTGCCGCTGCGTTGCCTGCCCTGCTCTTTCTTCCCCCTCATGTCCTACATGCTCCTTTTAGTGAAATTGAGTGTCACTAAAAGGAGTGTACAGGATGTGAGGGGGAAGAGAGAGCAGGGCAGGCAACATGGCAGTGCTGGAGAAGGCTTCAACTGGTGAGGGTTGGGGACCCCTGCCAGCCATGGTATTTGCTGTAGCAGTTGGTGGGGAGTGGCAGGGTGGTGAGGTAGTGTGGGGGGGGGGGGGTAGCAGTGGAACAGCAGACCAAAATTGCCCCCCCCCCACCTTGGGCTCTGGCCCCCTCCCACTGTGAGGTCTGGCTATGCCCCTCTATGCAGGTACTTTCTCTGTCCCTAGAGGGCTCATTGTACCTGGGGCAATGAAGGATTAAGTGACTTGCTCAAGGTCACAAGGAGATGCAGTGAGAATCAAACCCAGTTTACCAGGCTCAAGACCTGCTACAGTAACCATTAGGCCACTCGTCCTCCTCTCTTTGATAGAATAATTGTGCACTGCAGTGAATAGTCAAATCCAATTATTTGCATATTTGAATCTTGGCAGCATGCTACCAGGTTGAATCAGTCAATACACATTTCAAAGTCTAAAGCTTTACCAAGAGATCCAGGCCTGGTGTTATCAAGGTAAAAGTTTTCACTTTTGCATGTCCGCTTCTTCCGCATTTTGATTAATTGACTTTGTACATGATGGCCCCAATAACAGAGCACAGCTTTTAAATCAATGAGTTTTTCATTCTAAATGACAGCCCTTGCTTTTTATTAGTGTGGTCTTCTCTTTCTAAACTTTATGATGCCAATATATCATGTAAACACTTTAAAACAAGTTTCATACACATCATAAATTTCCTGGCAAGCCGGCTATGATTGTAGGCACTCTTGAAATCCCATAGTGTGAAGTTGCCAAGACAAAAACTTGAGAATTTGTTGGCTGGTATACACACTGCCCTCAGTATACAAAATGAGCAAGTTCATTGAAAGACAAACACATTTCCCATGTAAATATACTCTGGTTGTTGGAGTATGCAGGATGTTTCTAGGGTTATTGTTTAATTGAATGGCAAAAACCTGATTCAAGTGAACATTTTGATCTGTATAATTATTACGAATGTGCATTTATTTAGAAATGGATGGAAAACATGACAAATAGAGTCATTTTCAGTTCATTTCCCTTACAACAAACCAAATGGGTACTGGTCTTGAATGAACTGGAAATCATTCATTTTTTGAGCCATTATAGCCAGGAATACAGCATTTATTTTGGCTTACACTTAGAGCTGAGACACATTTGGGAGGGACAAGAAAGAAGAAGGAGCCACGACCTGTCAGGATGAAACTTTATGAAAGCAACTAAACGAGCCTGTTCCAGACTAAATACTTCTAAATCCCATGACTGATAATGTCGTCATTTATCTCAAGCAAGCACCATTTTGCACACATTTCTCTGCTTGATTTCATATGGAAGAGATGTCTGTTTTAAGGAAGTGAAAGCTACAGAGTTCGAAGAAATGACAAGGTGTGAAAAATAGCAAACTTGTAGAGGGAAGGCGTACACAGGGCTATGACAGGCATACTCAATGTGAGTGTATGTCTGAGAAAATGACTTTTAAAACTCTTTCAAGCCCTTTGGGCCCATCAGGACTGAAAAGTGACTGGCTCTGCAGTGTCTGTCTACTTTCTTTATATTAGTACTGGGTGTAGCATTGTTACTGTGTTGCACACAACACTAAAGTCCCTAGATATTACACAATATAGAGATACTGAGAGTGATCTATTGCTCTCTCATTGAGTTATACCAATGGTTGCAAGGAGTAGGCTTGGGACTGAGACAAGAAAACGAGCAAAAATAGTTCAACTTCCAGAGAGACCTAGGGCTAGAACCAGTAATGATCAGAGACTTGAGACCTAGAAACTCTGTAGTCCATCAGCCAAGATAAAGATAATTTTTAAGAGGAGAGTAGCAGCTATAGAGATAGGTTCAGTGAAATGCTGAAAGACAAAGTGTCTGCTTTCATTTTCCACATGGGGTAAAAGAAGGCAGATTTAGCAGCACAGTGCTAGGGGCAAGAGGGCAGAAGGTAAAGCCAGCAGAGTGCAGTAGTAAGTACACCCTGTACCCTCCCAAGAAGCATATGGAACAAGTTTTGACAGATTTTGCTTAGAGTAAATCATCATATGAGAGATTTCATGAATCATTTAGGGAGGTAGTTACTAATGTGCATTACGGGAATAATGCGTAATTTTTGCTTCTTAACGTGTTAAACTGCAAAATTGTGCATTATTTTACTTTAATGCATGTTAGTTTAAGGTGCCATGGGTTACATATTGAAAGAGATATTCCTATCGAAACTTTGTATACAAAAGGGGTATCAACATAACCCAAAATCAAAGAAGAAAATCTTCGTGGACTGCCAAAGCGCTTTGGAATATCTCTTTTCACTACCAGCATTACAACATAAGATTCCTGAGGCAGGCGCTTAGGTGTCGAAACACAGCTGCTGTGTCGAGTCGATTTTGATGTTTTGTAATAAAGACTCTTATCCATCTACACGTCCCCTTCGGTGTTTGAGAAGAGCCAACTCTCCCTTCTCCTTTTCTGCTCTGATTGTTTTCGCTTAGGGAACCAGCGCACCTCCATCCTTTGTGTGGTTTCCCCTTGCACTTGCCGCTCAGCCATTTTGGGGAGGAGCCTTTACCATCGCCCATTGAGATGGCAGTAAGGGCTCCCACTGGGAAGCATGCGGCACTACCCGATTACCACCAGGTACACACTGGCACTACAAAAATTAAAACTTTTGTAGCGCCAGATATGACGGTGCACTGGGGGTGGGAACTACCACCGGGCTGCTGCAGTAGCCTGGCGGTACTTCCTTTTTTAGTGAGTGGTAAGCCCATGTTGGGCTTACCGCCACTTTATAAAAGAGCTCCAAGCTGCATTATTCTAGGAAAAAATAATTGCATCTCAAACAGTGGCATAGCCAGACTGCCAATTTTGGGTGGGCCTGAACCCAAAGTGGGTGGGTACAAAATTTTCTCTCTACCCCCCTCCCCCAGCAAAATTTAGTCACACTAATCAGATGCATTTGTCACACAGGGGTAAAGTGCTGCTTTTCAGTACATCAGGTTTCAGAAAATAATTTATTTAATAGCCTAACACCCTTTTCAATGAGCTTTCAGAGGCCAAAACCTCCTGCCTCAGGTCAGTATAATGCTGTTGTGGTATCCTTTCCTGACCTAAGGAAGTATTGATCTCTGAAACGTTATTGACACAGGTACCATATTACTTGATCCTAAATTAAAATTAAAATTATTTTCTTTACCTTTGTTGTATGGCCATTTACTTTTTCTCATTGTGTTGCTCCCAGTCTCTAGATTCTACTTTCCTTCATTTTCGTTTAACTCTTAAACTCTTCTGCGCCATTTGTCATTTTTCTCTCCTTTTTCTTTACTTTCTTCAATATTTTTCAGCCTCTCTCTCTGTCCAGATTTAATTTATTCTTACTATCCATTCTTTAATTTCCTTCTTTTTCCTTCATCTACCTATGGCTTTTCATCTTTTTCTCACCCTTGTTCTCCCCATGCCCCTTCCTCTTATTCTCCAGTCTTTCTCTACTCCCCTTTTCCATTCAGCAGCTCTCCTTTTTCTATCCCCATCCTTCCAGTATCTCCCCTCTTTCTCTCCCCATCCTTCCAATGTCTCCCCTCTTTCTTTCTGCATCCTTCCATCAAGTGTCTCCTCTTTCTCCCTACCCTTCCATCCAGCGTCTTCCCTCTTTCTCTCCCCATCCTTCCACCCATCTACCCTCGCTCCTGATCCTTCCATCTAATGTCTCTTCCCCCCTCCTTCTATCCAGTGTCTCTCTCTCTCTCTACCCTTTTCTGTTCAGTGTCCCTTCTCTCTCCACATCCTTCCAATCTCTCCCCTTTCTCTCTGCATCCATTCATTCATCTCCCCCTTTCTCTCCCCATCCTTCCATCGTGTCTTTCCCTCCTCATCCTTCCATCTGTTTTCCCTCTTTCTCTCCCCATCCTTCCATCTGTCTACCCCCCTCTCCCAATTCTTCCATTCAGTGTTTCTCTCTCTATCCCCTTCGTTCCATCCAGGCCTGCCCACCCAACACAGACCTGCCAAGTCTCCCATGAAACACGCGGTGCCAGCTCCCATTTCCGTCCACTGATGCTTCTCCTGTTGAGCAGTAGCGGCCGCTACAAAAACAAAAGAGGTAATTTAAACAAGCAAAAATGTTTTTAAAAAGCAAGCACGGCACCGCAGGCAGCCATCAGGCATTGGCTGTCGGGTCTGCAGCCACTCCTCTTGCCTCTCACGTCACTGTCCCTGGAGTAAGACCCCGGAGGAGCGCAGCGACGTGAGAGGCGAGAGGAACGGCTGCAGAGCTGACAGCCAATGCCTGATGGCTGCCTGCAGTGCCGCCCTTGCTTTTTAAAAACATTTTTGCTTGTTTAAATTACCTCCTTTGTTTTTGTAGCGGCCGCTGCTGCTCAACAGGAGAAGCATCAGTGGCCGGAAATGGGAGCTGGCGCCGCATGTTTCACGGGAGACTTGGCAGGTCTGTGTTGGGTGGGCAGGCCTGGAGGGAAAGTGGCTGGGCCTGGGCCCGTCCAGGCCCGCCCATGGCTACGCCCCTGGCAGCCAGACCAGCACCGATTGGAGGGTCGTGAAAGACTGGGTGGGCCTGAACCGAGAATGTACAAGACTCACCCAACCTTACAGCATGTACCGATACACATGGGGAATACAGTACAGATATTATGTTATTACTCCGTGTGGCTACAGGGGCACTCTAAAAATAAATGAACTTTGATGATGAAAATATAAGTCTGTGAAAGCAAAAGTTCAGCTGACCAAGGTCATAAAGTACAGGACTTTCGGAAACAGGCAAGGAAAAGCTATTCAGCACGATTCCTAATGACCTGTCTATGAGAAATCCATTACCTCAATCAAATGACAGAATGGATTTATAAAGAGACATTGCGCAAAACTTAAAAACCACTGCATAGGTTGACGCTCAAAGCTATACTCAAAACCACGACTGCCATGATCTAAACTGTGGCTTTGAAAACAAACTGTAAAGAAAATATACACAGGCTTACCTTAGAAATGTCTCAACCAAAGTAGGCGCACAAACTGTGCAGGAAAAATAGAAGGACTATGGCGTCATATCTTTTAAATGTACCTCCATCAGTAGGAGACGCGGTATAGCACAAGAGCAAGGCTTGAGATGGACTGCAGTGTGTTAATGTGTATCAAGTATGAAAACGAGGCCTGGATATGGACATAATAGTAACCCACATACATGAGAGTACAAGGAAAAGTACATTTAAAAATGTGCTGCGTAGACAACCTTGTTTGTATCGCATTAAGGTTATTTGCTAAACCCATATATAAAGTATAATAAGTTAAACAAAATTAAATAATTCATAAATTGAATTGACAGATATACCATACCAAAACTAAAGCTCAAGTAACAAAAATCAGTAAATTAAAAGTTGGTATGAGTAATAGGAAACACTGTCATATCTATATTGAAATTAACATGAACATAAAACAAATCTGTGTAAAAGGATATATGACATAAATACATGGATTTAAACATGAAAACTATAATGTAATGTAAGCATAACAAGCATATATTAAAAGCACATAAACACATATAATAGGTAAAAGTCATTATTAACATACTAACGGAATGATTTAAATAAATAAACACTTATAATAGAAGCAAACTCATTTAAAAAAGGTCATAGATCAATGTTCTTATTCAGACCATATAGTTTGATATAATTGAACTGATGATTGGCATGATCATAAATAAATAAGATATGAAACATTCCTTCTGTAAAAAAAGCAACACATGTATAAAACAAATCTATATAAAAGAAGTACATAAATGAAGATAAAAACTGTGACCATTAAATATGAGCATTAAGAAACAAAACAGAACAACGTAAACCATATATAGTACATAAATACAGTTAAATGAAATTTGATAAAAAATGAAAATGAAATTTACAAAAATATAAAAAAGATTTCAAATCAATGTCTACATTCAAACCATGTGGTGTAATGGAATCAAACTGATAAATCAGTCAACCTCCCCCCCCCCCCCCCCCCCCCATTTCAAGTCCTTGGATACAATTGCAATGTCCATCCTCTGGTGGACTTTTTTTTACTGCATATGAACATTTTATGTTGGATTTTTGGATTTTTATTATGACTGTTGTGACTTTCTACTCTTTATTTCTCCTTTTAGTGAATTCTTTGGTCTGCCTCTATTTTGTGGTTTGGTGTAAGAGATGACTGAAATCATACTTATTTCAAGAGGTGTTTTCTGAAGAAATTAATTGAAGAAAATGGGCACATAAACGTATGATGTTATTTTTCATACGATGTAATGATTTTGTATTTTATGCTTTGTTTTTTGAGTTATTGTATTTTACACATTTTTATTATTTATGTATGTTCTTTTGTAACCTGCTTAGATGGGTCAGATAATGAGGGATATAAACGTAATAAATAAATAAAATGTTTCTATGCAAAGCCCCATTTGCAAGTTTACTGCTCTCCACATAATAAACTGTTGTAGGTAATTCATTATAAGAGCAATTCTATAAACTAGGTGTTCATATCTACGAGTGCATTATGCATGTAAACCTATATAATAATGACATATACATGTGTATATGTGCTCATATTTCATAGGAATGCCAATATTTTGCCTAAATATTATTCTGCAAATACTAAACTTAACATACAACATAGTTGCAATGAGGTGTATTTGCAAAGGGGCAGATCATGGGCGGGACATAATCAGGGTTCCCACTTATGCATGTAACTGAAAGAACACTGTAAGTTATATGTGTTCCTGCCACATTTAAGTGATTGCACTTGTGCCAGATCTATGGCTGGAGTAAGTGTGGGCACCTCCATTAGGTGAGCCAGTACCAGTTTACGTTAGTATTCTATAATGGTACCTATGTGCCCTGGTTCTTTTATAGAATAAGCTCCTATTGTGCAGTCTCAGGGTCATAAATGGAGGCATTCAGATATAGACTTACTCCTTCTATGTGAATTGTTACTAAAATTCTGAATTAATAGGCTGACCTCCAGTCCTGTTCTCTTGCTGTCCCTGCAAGGTCAGAGGATGAGGAGGGGTAGGCAGTGAAAAGTGAGGAAAAAAAAAGAGTCTCAGAAGGCAGAAGCAGACGGTTAATGCTTCAAAGGGAGAGAAGGAACTTGGGAATCCTTTTACTAAGCTACACTGAAAAATGGCCTGTGCTAGTGTAGGCACATGTTTTGGACGTGTGCAGATCCATTTTTCAGTGCGCCT
Organism: Microcaecilia unicolor; assembly: GCF_901765095.1. Classification (NCBI taxonomy): domain Eukaryota; kingdom Metazoa; phylum Chordata; class Amphibia; order Gymnophiona; family Siphonopidae; genus Microcaecilia; species Microcaecilia unicolor. Next base: position 238,792,635 of record NC_044032.1, on the reverse strand, counting down.
GTAAAAAAGGCCTTTTTTTCCCCAGAAAATAGACGTGCGGCAAAATAAAAATTGGCGCATGACCATTTTGGGTCTGAGACCTTACCGCCACCCATGGACTTACATAAGTACATAAGTACATAAGTAATGCCATACTGGGAAAAGACCAAGGGTCCATCGAGCCCAGCATCCTGTCCACGACAGCGGCCAATCCAGGCCAAGGGCACCTGGCAAGCTTCCCAAACGTACAAACATTCTATACATGTTATTCCTGGAATTTTGGATTTTTCCAAGTCCGTTTAGTAGCGGTTTATGGACTTGTCCTTTAGGAAACCGTCCAACCCCTTTTTAAACTCTGCTAAGCTAACCGCCTTCACCACTTTCTCCGGCGACGAATTCCAGAGTTTAATTACACGTTGGGTGAAGAAATATTTTCTCCGATTTGTTTTAAATTTACTACACTGTAGTTTCATCGCATGCCCCCTAGTCCTAGTATTTTTGGAAAGCGTGAACAGAAGCTTCACATCCACCTGTTCCACTCCACTCATTATTTTATATACCTCTATCATGTCTCCCCTCAGCCGTCTCTTCTCCAAGCTGTATAGCCCTAGCCTCCTTAGTCTTTCTTCATAGGGAAGTCGTCCCATCCCCGCTATCATTTTAGTCGCCCTTCGCTGCACCTTTTCCAATTCTAGCGGTAATGTCTCACGCGTTAACTGGGCAGTAATTGTCTACGAATGTACACTGCTGATTACCGCCCACTTAGCGCCACACATTTGAAAATAAAATATATTTGTGGATGCACACAGCGGACACATGTAAAAATTGGAATTTACCGCCAGAGCCACACTGTAGCCGGGCGGTAGTTCCAGATTGACACGTGTTGTGTGCGTGTAGGCGACTACATGGCTCAGTAAAAGGGCCCCTTGGTGTTGTGTAGGAGAAACCTAAAATTGGAAGGTACCAGAATTCTTCAGATTGTTACTGGCTCTGCTTGACTTGTTGAATATGTCCTTCATAAGCTTCACAAAACTTAGTTTTATTTCTTGATTTTGCTGCAGAGTTTTAAACAGTGAAGCAAATCATAAAGGGATTGCTTTTAGTTATCAAGAACCAGTGTCTGTGTACACAAAATGAGAAAGGAACCAGTAGCCATTTGATATATCTTATTTGTCCATTATTTTCAGGTACTCTGTGTCTTCTGTTGATTGTCTGGAACACTGCAGTCCCCAGATTCCCTTTCCAGTCTTTTGATACAGAAGCATCCATATGTCTGAGTATCCTGATTGTACCTTTTCTTATGAGTAGGTTCCTCTCTAACAAAAAAAGTAGTTAGGAAATGATTCAAGTCAGAAGGTACATTTCTTTTCTAGCACACTGGTAGCAAGCGTGTTAACACTGTCTGCTTTGTTCAGTTTATAGATGAAGACATCACCTATTATCACCCATCCAAGGTCGTGCATTGGGCATAGGAGGCATTGTGTGGGCCATTACACAGCTGATAAACATTATGTAGTCTCACTATTGGGCTCATTTTCAAAAAAGAAAAATGTGGCATAAGTCTGCATTTGGACGTTTTTCTCACAAAAACGTCCAAATCAGTATTTTCGAGACCTCAGATATGGATGACAATGAGAGGCATAATCGAACGGGATGACTAAGTTTTTCTGAGGACGTCCTCACAGGACGTCCGGCGAAGGGGCGGGGAAACCCGTATTATCGAAACAAGATGGGTGGCCATCTTTTATTTCGATAATATGGTCGGGGACGCCCAAATCTCAACATTTAGGTCGACCTTAGAGATGTCGTCCTTAGAGATGGTCGTCCCCGGTTTTTGGAGATAATGGAAACTGAGGACGCCCATCTCCGAAACAACCAAATACAAGCCCTTTGGTCATGGGAGGAGCCAGCATTCATAGTGCACTGGTCCCCCTCACATGCCAGGACACCAACCAGGCACCCTAGGGGGCACTGCAGTGAACTTCAGAAATTGCTCCCAGGTGCATGGCTCCCTCACCTTGGGTGCTGAGCCCCCCAACCCATGGGCGTAGTTTGTTTCATTTGGGGGGGGGGGGCAAAGGATGGGGCAGAGCATATTAGCATATTCATTTGCATATATATATATATATATATATGCAAATGAATATGCTAATATGGAGGAAGGAAAAAATCCTTAAAATATGAATACCGACAAACAACCACAAAATAAGTTTAGCTTAACTGATATATAGGAAGAAAAGGACCTCAGAAGTCTATGGCAAACCTGTTGAATTTTTCACATTGTTCCAGAATTAAGTGGAGTCTAATTGTGGAACAACGCAATTTGTCAGTATTGGCATTCGAAGAAGGTTTTTTTCCCCCTTATTTATTTTTGTACACTCCCTCAACATAGATATGCTTGCCCTATATGGTATTTAAAACCAAATAAATTCTACATCCACAGAACAGACTGGCCCTTCTTTAACAAGGGGTTCAAAGCAGAGCTAGGAAATTTCTCATTCTAGTGTAACCTCAGTAACAGCAACATAAACCCTCTCAGTAGCAAGTTTATTATGAAGACACAGAAAACTCTAAAGTAATTCAGGACCTAAAGCAAATCTACCATGTTAGCACTGATTTCAAAAACAAGGACCCTTCTTGTGAAAAACTAATGTCCTAAATACTCTATTACAATGGGCTCTGGAACAAGCCAAATTACTGCAGATTGGTAAATAGAAAATACATGCTAACAGAATACCTGCCCAGAGTTACATACACAGAACTGAGATACCAAATACAGAATAACTGATCACAAACTAGAAACAGATATGAAGGGGGCGGAGTCAAGATGGTGGCATGACCTGTGTAAGTGTTGCTCTGTATGCCTGCAGCACTTGTTACTGAAAATGTTACCCTTAAATTTAGTTATCCTCATATTAGGAATAGAATGGTTAAATTGTTACCACAGCAAGTTGAACTTCCACTCCAGTGCAGCAGACAATCGAGCGCTATGCTACAAGGACCCCCGAACTTACTGGAGCTGAACAGTCTATTGTTCTTTCTTGTGGAGGAGTGTCAAAGAGCCTAGACCTAGAATTTTCCTTTTCTCCTCTGGCTTACAATGCACCCCCCTGCCTAGCAGAAGTGAAGCGAGTGGCAACGGCTGGACCAACTTTGGAAATAGCAACCAGAATGCTGTTGGAGGGAGCCCCCCCTTCAGGTTAACAGCTCTGCTGACGATTCGATCGCTGGAGGGTCAGTTCAGCGGCGAACAGGCAGGCGAGCGAGCGAGGGTTGTAAAAGCAGCAAGCAGACACGCTCGTCTCCGTCCACTTCCCTGCCCTCTCAGCGTCCCGCCTGCCCGAAAGGAAATGACATCAGAGGAAGGCGGGACGCAGAGAGGGCAGGGAAGCGGATAGAGACAAGCGTGCCTGCTTGCTGCTTTTACTACTGGCGCACCGCCCGCCAGTTCGCTGAAGCGACTTCGGGTAAGTCGTCGTGGTCATCATCGTTTGGGAGGGCAATGCCCCCCTCGCCCCCCCAGTCTACGCCCATGCCCCCCCCAAAACCCACTCCCCACAACTGTACAACACTACCATAGCCCTAAGGGGTGAAGGAGGCACCAACATATGGGTACAGTGGGTTTCTGGTGGGTTTTGAAGGGCTCTTATTTACCACCACAAGTGTAACAGGTAGGGGGGATGGGTCTGGGTCCACCTGCCTGAAGTGCACTGCACCCACTAAAACTGCTCCATGGACTTGCATACTGCTGTCAGGAGCTGGGTATGACATTTGAGGCTGGCATAGAGGCTGGCAAAAAATATTTTTAAAGTTTTTTTTGAGGGTGGGATGGGGTTAGTGACCACTGGGGGAGTAAGGGGAGGTCATCCCCGATTCCCTCCGGTGGTCATCTGGTCAGTTTGGGCACCTTTTTGAGGCTTGGTCGCAAGAAAAAATGGACCAAGTAAAGTCGGCCAAGTGCTCGTCAGGGATGCCCTTCTTTTTTCCATTATCATCCGAGGATGCCCCTGTGTTAAGCACGCCCCAGTCCCGCCTTCGCTATGCTTCCAACACGCCCCCGGGAACTTTGGTCGTCCCCACGACGGAAAGCAGTTGAGGGCGCCCGAAATCGGCTTTCGATTATGCCGATTTGGGTGACCCTGGGAGGACGCCCATCTCCCGATTTGTGTCGAAAGATGGAACCCTTCTCTTTCAAAAATAAGCCTGAATATCATACAGCTTCTGCTATAGGAATTTCATCCCTATGATTTGGTATCCACTTACATTTTATAGAAGTGGGAAGGTGTGATCTGATGCTGCCATCTACAGCCTCTATCACACACCCATTCAGTCCTCTTCCTGTTGTCTCAGGGCCCCTTTTACCAAGCTGTGGCAAAAGTTTTACATGCATGCCAAGGTCCTCTTTTACCGCAGCTGGTAAAAGGGAAGTCTCGCTTTCTGACAGGAAATGGCCAGGCGGCAAGTAAAGCACTTGCCACATGGCCATTTTGGAGCAGGGGGAGAGCCCTTACTGCCACTCACTGAGGTGTACCGCCGGATAAATTTTTGTAGTGCCAGAAATAAAGCCTCGCTAGGGGTGGGAAGTACCACTGGGTTGCTGCAGTAGCCCAGCAGTACTTCCTGTATAGTGAGCGGTAAGCCCGCGTTGGGCTTTCCGCCGCTTAGTAAAAGGTGCCCTCAATTACTCATACTCATGTTTTGAGCATATATGGAGATCAGTCTTCCTGTACATCAGAGAACTCATAGAACTTGGACCTTTCTAGTGATGTGTTCCTTTGATCATTCTATAGGACATTGCCACTTCCCCTTAAGGATACTCCCTCACAGTGTCAGAGTCACCTTAAAACCCATAGTCCTCCTGATCAAGGGGGAAGTGACACTGGAGGGGTGGAGCCAGAGGGGTATGGTATAGGAAGTATAAAAACCCGGTACACAGCTAGGTTAAGAAAGCACAGAGGGAAGCCACAATGTTCCACTGAATATGCCTCCACATCTATGTATAAACTGCAGCCACTACAGTCAGGTAGGCCAAGTTTGACTTGGAACCAGTGGCGTAGCTACGTGGGGCCATGGGGACCTGGGCCCACCCCCACATTTCATCCGGGCCCCTGGTTTTGCTGGCAAGGGACCCCAACCCCCACCAGCTGAAACCTTGTTCAGTACCGGTCTGCTGCATCGCCTCATTGTCTGCCCAGCTCTCTCTTCTTCCTCATGTCCTGCATGTTTCTTTAAGTGAAAGTGAGCATGCATGCTCAGTTTCACTTAAAGGAGCATGCAGGACGTGAGGAAGCGAGTGTAGGGCAGGGAATGTGGCGGTGCCGGAAACCGGTGCTGGAGAAGGCTTCAGCTAGTTGGGGTTGGGGACCCCCGCCAGCAAAGGTATTTGCTGCTGTGGGGTGCGGCAGGGCGGTGGGGGGAGTGGCAAGGCAGTGGGGGGGGCAGCAGCGGGGCAGCAGACTAAAATGTGCCCCCCCCCCCCACCTTGGGCTCTGGCCCCCTCCCACAGCAAGGTCTGGCTGCATCCCTGCTTGGAACCTTGAAATTTGGTATCTTTGACTCAGCTGGTCACAAGACAGCCTCACTGAACTGTTAATGATTGTACTGGTAACGCTGGAGAGCCAAACCAGAGCTCAGTAGCATATGTTGCACATCATGGCCCCACAGAAGGACACTCTTGCATGAAAGGACTAGTTTTTGTGTTCACTTTTCTTCCCCACATGTGATTTGAACTGGACTCCTACCTGACACCTTCAATAAAATTTTATTTTGTTCACCTTAAACCTGCTGTGTGGCTCCAGTTTATCTTGGCTCCAGGGCCTGCCCCTCATTCATAATCACCTATGATAATGTGCATCTTGACTAACATGCACCTTTATTGACCCCTCAGGCTGCCCCCTTGGGTATATACCTTCACTAGGCATATCTTAGAACAGAAACTTCTAGAATGGTGCTTTCTGTAAATTTTATTGCATTAGGAGTATCTTTGGGTATTGGCCTCCTTTCTTCATTCTTCGTTTTACTATGCCTCAGGATAGGGTAGAAAGTTCAGGATAGTTAGACCCTGCAGCATACAGAAGTAGAGCAGTACGTTTCTCACTGTATACTGTGAGCCCTTAACTGCTTTTCAGTCTCCAGTGACATGGTTTGTAGAAAAACAACAATTGAAACAGATTCCGTACTCAGAGAATATTTTTACAATGTTCCAGAGGTTTCTGTAAAACCATGGTATTCCTTTAGAGGGGGAGATTTATTGTGCAAAAAGCATTATCTGGGTCTTTCAGATTGTGTGGAATACAATTTTGTTTTTAAATAAATCTCATTTGAAGTGGAAATGAGGGTAGAAATTGAAAATGTTGTGGGTTATAGTTATGACTTGTATACAGATATATATTCAGTTTACAAAACTGCTAGAAGGGAGGAATAATTTGTACTTACACATAGATAGAATAGTGATGTCCTCAGGTATGCGCTTTATTGCCTTGGCCCACGGTGAACCTGTATTCAGTACTTTTACTGAAAATAAGAACATTCAATTCTTTGGAGAAAGGAACAAAACTTTTTTTGGTTTTGTACAGAAGTATTACAGAATCAAAAACTCCAAGCAGATAAAGTCATAGGCATCCTAACCGTGGGGATCCATTCGTTTTGAATTACAGGTTATTAGTTTGCATTCTGCTCCGGTGTTCTCACTCATCTGGGGAAGATATAAAAGGTGCTGATCCTTAATTTGTTTTTCATATTTGGAACTTTCCATTTACTTGAAATGTGAGCTCAGAGTACAAGTGCCTAATGAGGCTGTAAAATATTTCACAAAGTAACATAGAACATCACAGATGTAATTAAAAAAAACAAGAGGAATTAAGCCTGTATCCCACTGTATCCCAGTTCTTTCCTTTTTTTTTTTTTAATAAACATCATTCCAAGGTGATAAATTTAACAAATATTGGTCTAAATAAAATAACATAACCTGCTGTATTATACAAAACATCTAACTATCTTGGTAGAATTATGTTCAGTGTCACAAACATAATCTGTCTCCAGCATGTCAAAGAGACTGTCTCTAGTACACCTTGGTTTTCTTTATTTTTACTAATATCTACCTTAAACAACACAAGACTTCAGTGCTTTAATCAACCTATGAAGAATAATCTATCCACGTATTTATCCAAAATAGTAACGTAGAATCATGGGACAGCCTTCTTCAAATAGTGGGGACAAAAACAGTATAAGAATTCACAAAGATAGGGAAGTGAGGATGATGAAGTTACACCACCACCTACAGGAGGCTAAGCTCCTGGGAGAGTTTTGCTGGGGTGAACTTCTGACTTCCTACCAGTTGTGTCAGTATACCTCATCAGATAGGCTGATTATATCTGTTCACACCTTGGCTGCTGTTTCCTACCAGAAGCCATCTTGTTCCAATGTAGACTCCTATGTAAACCCAGTCACTATTTGGTTTCCTAGCCAGTGCTTGAACTACACTGTTTAGTATCGTTATACGCTGTGGCTGTTTGCTTCTCAACAGATCTTACATGCCTTGTTAGATGCTTCTTGATCCTGAGCTATTGTCTGCCGGACCTCTGCCTTACTCCTGTTTTCCTTCTTATTAAGTGTACTGCACTTATCTCTCTATTGAGGTTCTAGCCTTGGATTTTGGGTTCAGTCAATGACAGGGGCGTATCTGAACTGCGGCGGTAGGGGGGGCCAGGGCTAGAGTGAGGGGGCACATTATAGCCGCCACCACCACCGCCATTGCCGATCCCCCTCCCCCCAGCCGCTACCATTGCCAACCCTCCCCCTCCGTTGCTCGCCTACCTTCGCTGGCGGGGGACCCCAACCCCCGCCAGCCGAGGTCCACGTCCTCCTGCCGCTGCCGGCTGCCTTTAAAGAATTCCGTCAGCTGGCGGGGGACCCCCAACCCCCGCCAGCCAAGCCGAGGTCCTTTCATTTTTCCACTGAAGCTGGCGCCGACGAAAGTTTCTTTTGAGTCTGACGTCGCTGCACGTTGTACGTGCAGGACATCAGACTCAGAAACAGAATGAAGCTGTTTCTGAGTCTGACGTCCTGCACGTACAACGTGCAGCGACGTCAGACTCAAAAGAAACTTTCGTCGGCGCCAGCTTCAGTGGAAAAATGAAAGGACCTTGGCTTGGCTGGCGGGGGTTGGGGGTCCCCCGCCAGCTGACGGAATTCTTTAAAGGCAGCCGGCAGCGGCAGGAGGACGCGGACCTCGGCTGGCGGGGGTTGGGGTCCCCTGCCAGCGAAGGTAGGCGAGCAACGGAGGGGGAGGGTTGGTAGGGGGGTCCAGGGTGAAATCTGCGGGGGCCCAGGCCCCTGAGGCCCCACGCAGATACGCCCCTGGTCAATGAGACCTGGTTGCCATCAGCACGAGGGTGCAGCCCACAGACAAGATGACCATTACAAGTGGAAGACCCTATACTACTTCCCCTGGACCTGTGGTGAGCCTGCTCATCTCTCCTGGGTCTCCTCTACTGATGGGAACCATTACAAGGTTAAAGCCGGAGGTAAAATTAGTATCTATGGTATTACAATAGGTAGGGGCTTGGTGCATATAAGATGACCTTTGAGGTCTTTATCATCCTCTTCCTTCAAAATGGCGATAAATAAATCCTAATAAATGAATAAATAAATAAATAAATAATGTTTCTAAGAAAGAAGAAAAGACTGCAGACTGGCACTGCAAACTTTCATTGTTTCAAAGTAAACAGTAAACTATTGTCACAGGTGACAGATAAGGACCATAAGGTTAAGTCTGCCAACTGGATCCAGATTCCCAGGACAGGGTTGATCCAGTCCTGGGTTTACTTCAGTGCATGCAGGGACTTGTAGTCTTGCTTTTCTTAGGGAATACAATGGGGAAATCAAAACTACAAGCCCCTGCATGCAATGTGGTAAACTCAAGACTGGATCAACCCTACCCTGCAACTCTGGATTCAGTTGGCAACCGTACACATGGTCCACATAGTCTGCTCAACGTACTTCACTCAAATATGCTCTAAATCCCATTTGTTTCTTCCCAAGTAGGGCTCCTCTGTGCTTATCACTTACTGTTTATTTAACTACCGCTGTCTTCTTTTTTGTGTCTTCCTAGCTACTCTGCTTGAGCTCTGTTCCACCTTGCCCCGTTGTATGGATCTGCCACCACAGGTGCCAGCTCTTTGGGTGTTTGAGCACCCCCAGTACTGTGCTCCGGGAAGGGTAATTTCCTTTGGGTTGGCTCCTATGTCGGCCACAATCCCATTAGCTCCTTCCCTGATGACCTGCCTTGAAGGTGATATCCTACAGCTCTCTGCTTAGTTTCTCTGTCTTCCCAACAGTGCACTTACCAGGGGCGTAGCCAGATAGTGGATTTTGGATGGGCCTAGACAAGAAGTGGGTGGGCACCAAGTGTCCTCCCCCCGTTATCTTAAAAAAAAAATCTCAGCTGGCAGGAAAATGCTGCTCTCCACCTCTGTAGTCTGCAGCAGGCATGCACTGAAAACTGAGCATGCGCAGCTTAGGAAGTTCAGACTGCTGAAGTGGAGAGCAGCATTTTTGGCACCAACAGAGGGAGGTCTTCAGCTGGTAGAGCTTGGGATCCCCACCAGCTACTGCTAAGGGTGTGCTGCTGTTGGGTGGGCTTGAGCCCTAAGTGAGTGGGCCCAGGCCCACCTGTGGCTACGCCACTGGCACTTACTGTTTAAGTGCTGTTCTCTCTCTCTCTTTTTTTTTTTTTTCTTTTCTTTCAGACTGCCATGCTTGTACTCTGTTCCACCCTCCCCTGTAGTGTGGGTCTACTCCCTGACCTGCCCCAGAGGGGACATCATAAAGCCCTCTGCTTAGTTTTTCTATCTTCCCAGCAGTGAATACCAAAGGTGTGTGCTAAAGGAAAATGTTGCGCTCCTTCATGCACCTCTTATTACCATGTTCATTATGTTTTTTTTTCCCTCTCATCCACCTTCCCTTTCTTCAAGTTTTCTCCCCCATGATTTCTGTAGTTTGGGGACATTATCCACCTGGTCATAAGCATCCTCAGTCTCTTGGGAGGGTAAGTTGATTGTTCCTTACTGTAAAGCTACCAACTGGATCCAGATTCGCAGGACAGGATTGATCCAGTCCTGGGTTTACCCCATTGCATGCAGGGACTTGTAGTTCTGATTTCCCCATTGCATTCCCTACGAAAAGCAAGGCTACATGTCCCAGCATGCACTGAAGTAAACCCAGGACTGGATCAATCCTATCCTGTAAATCTGGATCCATTTGGCAGCCTTAACATTAGAAGGGCATAATCGAACAGGGCGTCCAAGTTTTCCTGAGGATGTCCTCGCAGATGTCCTGGCAAAGGGGCGGGGAAACCTGTATTATCGAAACAAGATGGGCGTCCATCTTTCATTTCGATAATACGGTCGGGGACGCCCAAATCTCAACATTTAGGTTGACCTTAGAGATGGTAGTCCTTAGAGATGGTCATCCCCGGTTTTCGGTGATAATGGAAACCGAGGACGCCCATCTCAGAAACGACCAAATGCAAGCCCTTTGGTCGTGGGAGGAGCCAGCATTCGTAGTGCACTGGTCCCCCTCACATGCCAGGACATCAACCAGGCACCCTAGGGGGCACTGCAGTGGACTTCACAAATTGCTCCCAGGTGCATAGCTCCCTTACCATGGGTACTGAGCCCCCCCCTCCCCAAAAAAAAAACCTACTCCCCACAACTGTACAACACTACCATAGCCCAAAGGGGTGAAGGGGGGGCACCTAGATGTTGGTACAGTGGGTTTCTGGTGGGTTTTGAAGGGCTCACATTTACCACCACAAGTGTAACAGTTAGGGGGGATGGGCCTGGGTCCACCTGCCTCAAGTGCACTGCACCCACTAAAACTGTTCCAGGGACCTGCACACTGCTGTCAGGGAGCTGGGTATGACATTTGAGGCTGACAAAAAATAAAGTTTTTTTTTTGTTTTTTTTTTAGGGTGTGAGGGGGTTAGTGACCACTGGGGGAGTAAGGTGAGGTCATCCCCAATTCAAAAATTGTGTATTCTTTATTTAAGAGTTTACTCATAATGGAGGCCTTTTGCCCATGATTGTTCCATGCACAAGAGGTGCAAATTGTAATGTGGTGTTCCGAGGTTTTTTTTTCCTCATTCACACAAACGTGAATACTAATGGTGTCAAGTTTTTGTTCTGGATTTTGCTAGTGTAGTTCTCTAACACATCTGGAAGCTTTGTCTTTCAAATAGTGTCTTCCTAGTCACTTTTTCCCAAGGGTGAGATGAGATACAAAGTCATTAGTTTGCCCTCTGCATGTAGACGTGTGCACTGCTTTATGACTGTCGACAATTATCCAGAATATTGGCACCTCTGCTCTCTCATGAACAATATAGCCACAGTCTAAGTACTTCTGTAACATAGGCCATCTCCTCCAGGAGCAATGAGCTTGAATGATGCTCTTTCTGTCCTTTCCAGATGGCCAGTTGTTGTGTATTCTCATCACATATTGCTTCCTATGGCTACTCTCGCTTCTTAGTGCTGTAGTTTCAGTGGGGTGTGTGTGTGTGTTATCTAGGAAGCAGAGGATAAAATGTCTGTGATAGGAGTGCTACTGTTAAAGCCCTGAGGACAAATGGAGTGCAATGTGTATGGGACACACTTTGGTTCTGTTTTTATACTTTTCCAACCTCAAAGAATGTTGAAAAGAAATTTTACATAAAGAGCTGAGAAGGTTTGTCTGTCTTTCTGGAGAGGGAGACAAAATAACTCTCTGAAGATTTAATTGAAGAGGATAAAATCTGGTATGAGGGAAAACCAGGAAAAAGATATATCGAGTTTGGAAATGGACCAGATTGGATCAGGGGCTCCAGAAAGAGAAAGTTATCAAAAGAAAAAAAAAAATAGCCCAGTGTGTTTCTTTGAGAGAGGCAATTTCAGCACCTGCCACATCGAAACTCTGATACATTGCAACATGGTTGTGAAGAAATTGATCCTTTCAAAGTACCCCTGACTTTTTCTCTCTTGGTCACAGATGGATGTGCAAATGCACACAGACAAAATACAGACATACACATACAAACACAACAGATTTATTTATTTATTTAATTTATTTTATTGCATTTGTATCCCACATTTTCCCACCTATTTGCGGGCTCAGTGTGGCTTACAATACATTGTAAATAATGGAAATACGATTTGTTACAATTCAGTTATGGATTACATAGTGAGAATTTAAGTGAAGGCAGAGTCAAGGTATTGTTAGGGAATAGGACAAGGAAAAGAACAGTGGAACAATGGAAAGAGACAACGGGAAATTAATAGGGTAATAGAACCTTAGCAAATGAACATTCGGTATAACATTTTTTGTGAGTGAAGGTTTAATTGTGATAAAATTACGGGGGATGAGAGTTCAGAAAAGAATGTATTGGTGTATTTCTGGAACAGTGAGTGTGGACTTCATGTGTATTGATCCTTACAGTAAATTTTATCAAAGAGATGAGTCTTCAGTAATTTGCGGAAGTTGGTTAGTTCGTGGATTGTTTTCAAGTTGCGTGGTAGTATATTCCAGAATTGCGTGCTAATGTAAGAAAAGGTTGATGCGTGCAGCGCCTTGTATTTTATGCCTTTGCAATTAGGGAAGTGGAGGTTAAGGAAAGTTCGAGATGATCTTTTAGCGTTCCTGGGTGGTAGGTCTATTAAGTCAGACATGTAGGCTGGAGCTTCACCGTGAATAATTTTGTGGACTAATGTGCATACTTTAAAAGTAATGCGTTCCTTAAGTGGGAGCCAGTGTAGTTTCTCTCGTAAGGGTTTTGCACTTTCGTATTTTGGTTTTCTGTAGATGAGTCTGGCTGCTGTGTTCTGGGCTGTTTGAAGTCTCCTCAGTATTTGCTCTTTACAACCTGCGTATAGTGAATTGCAGTAATCCAGATGGCTGAGTACGAGGGATTGCACTAGGATGCGAAAGACGGATCTTGGGAAGAATGGTCTTATTCTTTTCAGTTTCCACATGCAGTAGAACATCTTTTTGGTTGTGTTGTTTGCATGGGTTTCGAGTGTTAGATGGCGATCGATAGTGACTCCAAGGATTTTTAAAGTTTCTGAGATTGGAAGGTTTAGTTTTGGTGTGTTTAAGGTGGTAAATTCATTCGTGTTGTATTGGGAGGTGAGTATTAGGCATTGAGTTTTTTCCGTGTTTAGTTTCAGTCGAAATGCATCTGCCCAGGTGTTCATGATGTGTAGACTTTGATTGATTTCGTTGGATATTTCTTTGATGTCTCGTTTGAAAGGGATGTATATTGTTACATCGTCGGCGTATATATATGGGTTGAGGTTCTGATTTGATAGGAGTTTTGCCAATGGGATCATCATTATGTTGAAAATGGTTGGTGAGAGGGGTGATCCTTGCGGTACTCCACATTCAGGTGTCCATGAAGCGGACGTATTTGTGTTTGATGTGACTTGATATGACCCACACAAGCAAAGAGATTGGGAATTATTAGAAATGCATATGGTGGGAGGGGGGAGTCCAAAAATGACAAAATGAAATTTCGTGCACAGAAGTTAATTCTATAAATTGGTGCTGAGATGAATGCAGTAATCACTAGTTACATGCAAATGTGCACTAGACACTGTTCTCTAATGTGTTTAAGTGCTACAGCACATAACTTCAGGGGTCATTTAAATAGTACACGAAGACCACATGCTATTGACATGGCATAAATAGTTTTACCTAAACTGAGGCCTGCGCATATTGACTGACTTTATTGTCCTATGAGAGCATCTGGGCGCACGGATGCCATTATAGAATCAGTATCCAGCATACAGCCATCAGCCTACCTAAATGGAGGCACCAATTTCTAGAACTGCCTACTTAATGCATTGAGCCATGCTCTGTATTTTTCCCCACCTGGCTGCTGCACACACACAATAGATTTCTATTTTTCATTTAGATATATAGTGGCAGTACTGTGGTTAGACAAGCTGAAGCAATCACTTCTAGTGTGAAATTTTTTTTTTTTTTTGGAGCAGCAGCAAGTAATCTTAAAAATACTTCTCTGGTGGCTACCTCACTTTACTCCCAGCAAAGCAGAGGAGATGGGGAACAACAGCAGCACCCCAGTGTCACAACCATTCCAAGGAATGTCAGTGCTGCCAGCCCACCTGCCCACAGCAGCACATGGCAAGGGAAGAGGAGCACTCTGTTGCCTGAAGGAACAGTAACTGCCTGGACAATGTTCATATGTAGACTTTGGAGGAGCAAGCTGGTTCCCACCAGTGAGTGTTAGCCTACATCCAACATATTTCAGAATGATAAAAATTAATTTAGGGGGTAAACACATAAGCGTTGCCATACTGGGATAGACCAAAGGTCCATCAAACCCAGTATCCTGTTTCCAACAATGGCCAATCCAGGTCACAAGATCCCAAAAGAGTAAAACAGATTTTATGTTGCTTATCCTAGCAATCAGCAATGGCTTTTCCCAAGTCTATCTTAATAATGGCTTACGGACTTTTAAGAAATTATCCAAACATTTTTAAACCCCACTAAGCTAACTGGTTTTACCACATTCTCTGACAGTGAATTTCAGAGTTTGATTTCATGTTGAGTGATGAAATATTTTCTCCAATTTGTTCTAAATTTACTACTTAGTAGCTTCATTTTATGCCCCCTAGTCCTAGTATTTTTGGAAAGAGTAAACAAGCAATTCATATCTACCCGTTCCACTCCACTCAGTAATTTATTAGACCTCTATCATATCTCCCCTCAGCCATCTCTTCTCGAAGATGAAGATCCCTAGCATCTTTAGCCTATAGGGAAGTCGTCCCATCCCCTTTATCATTTTTGTCATCCTTCTCTGTACCTTTTCTAATTTCACTATATCTTTTCTGAGATGCAGTGACCAGAACTGCACACAATATTCAAGGTGCAGTCGCACCATGGAGTGATACAAAGGCATTATAACATCCTCATTTTTGTTTTCCCTTCCTTTCCTAATAATTCTTAACATTCTATTTACTCTCTTAACCACCGCTACACACTGAGCAGAAGGTTTCAATATGTCATCAATGATGACACCTAGATCCTTTTGCTGGGCAGTGACTCCTAATGTGGAACCTTTCCTCACGTAGCTATAGTTTGGATTCCCCTTTCCTACATGCATCACTTTGCTGTGTTAAGTAGCTAGTGTAGCTTTTACTGTGCAGTACACATTAGCACAGATCTACACTAGCATCTACTGTGTGTTAAAACTAGCAGAGAGGTACAAAAATCTGCAATAGCTGGCAAAGGTAGGTCAGAGGAGTGGCCAGCTGTGACAGCTAGTGTGTGGGTCACGACTGATGATAATGTGGCTGCACTTACTGCCACTTCAAGAGGAGACAGTAAGTGCAGCAACTGTGTTGCCAGCAGTCTGGTAGCATGGCCACAGACTCGGTCTCATAGGTCCAAGCACCCCCTCCCCCATTGCTGAACCCCCTGACATCCAGAAAACCCTCCTCCAAAATCCCCCCATCTGATCGGTCAATGTCAAGAGAGGATCAGAATAGGGGGTACATCTCCAATGTAGGCTGTGATTATGTCTTTATTTGCTTATGTAGGATCCTGCACCATGTTATGCTATCTGGCACTGCAAGAAATGTGGTGCTGTGCAGTAAATATCTGTCTTGGGCGGAAAACGCAGGGCAGATATTAGATCTGCCCTCTGCATTTGCCACACAAGCTTTGCATTGACTGTATGCTAGTTTTTGCTACTAACACAGAGCAAATGCAAACCTTTTCCAAATTTTAATAATAGAACCCTCTAGTGTGATTAACTGTGTTTTACTCAATTAGCACATATTTAAAAATGTATTAAAATAAATGTGTGAAACAGACATTTAAAAAAATCCAAAAATCTGAAAAAAGCCCAAAAAGGAACTGAATTTTTGCACTCTGCTTTTCCCTGGAGAATAATAAGAGGGTAGTAAGCAGATGGAAGCTACCATGGTCTGTGCTAGGCCATGGGGACTTGGAACATGAGAGTGCTGTGTGAGTGGATTGCTCTGCCAGCTGTGCCCTGATTTCCCTGCAACCTGTAAAAAGGTAACCCACCAGTTGCTCACCCAGGCAAGAAAGAGTTACAAAAGTAAACTCAACAAGGCCATGATCTGCCATCTACTGAAATCATAAAAATAAATCAAATACAATATTGTGCAGCATAAATTATTACTGAGAGAATTTTACCTATAAGGACACAAGGCCAGAATCAAAACAGAGCGATAACAACCTTTATATGGAAAAATATACTGTCAGTGATAGATGGGTACTTCAAAGAATCAAGATCACCAAAGATAATAAAAAAGATTCTAAACATTAAGACAAAATATGCTGCATGAGCAGAAGCTCCCTAAATTTAAAGTAACAGCAGAAGCACAAAAGCTAAGGATATATGAAGAAAATAGAAAACAGAGAAACCCATATAAAATATTTAGAGAGAACTCAAAGCAATTCTAGAAGGAACTGGGGAAAATATTAGTACAGTTAAAGAACCATCCACTGAATCTGAAACATAGACATTCTGGAGAAACTTATACAACACAGGTACCAAGTTACGCAGTACCAGGAGAGAGGCCTTTATGGTAAGGCCTGGTTTTTGAACTCGCATTCCCAAAGCAGTGTGGGATTTATAGTCCTTGGTTCTACCCATTGAAATCCATGCTGCAGGTCCCATAATGCATCATGCTAGGGTTGTCCGAAAGCCAGGACTGACCTAAAATCTCCCTCTTAAAACTGGGTAACTTGGCAGTTCTAAAAGGAGACCTCATATAGCACAATCAAAACGGCAAAAGGCCAAGATAAAAGCTGTGGGATGTCCTGAAGTAATAAAAGAGCTGAAAACCAGTTTAAAATGAGTTCCAAACTGAAAGAACCATGGCCTAGATGGAGCACCTAACGTTTGGCTCTTATGGATTAGTTTAGTTTAATTTATTTAAATTTCCTAGACTGCCTTTTGCAAATGGTTTACAGAGTTAAGAATATACATCCACATCATAGTAATATAAATCTATGGATAGCCATCTAAATACAACATAACCGTTCAAACAGAATATGAAAAACTGTGGGTAGTAGTCTAAACATCCTGACAGGGGGTTCAGGGAAAAGGGACTTAAAACTTTTTGTTAAGTCCATGTTGGGTTAACATCTCTCCCTCAAGAAATGACAAACTGTCAAATGAATTGCCTTACCAGATAATGTCAGATCTTTATCTATTTATTTATTTTAGTTTATTTATTTATTGGTTACACTTATACCCCACACTTTCCCACTCATAGCAGGTTCAGTGTGGCTTACATAGTGGTAGGTTACAAAGTGTAGTACAGAGAACGAATATTATAGTGCATGTGATATGAACAGGGGAAGGGGTAGTATTAGCGGGAGAGAGGCGAGGGATAGAGTGGAATTAACAGGGGATGGGGTATGAGGTAGATGTGGGATAGGTAGGGCGAGGATAAGGGCATTAATAGAGGATGAGGTCTAAGATAATATGGATTGTTTGTCTGATCTGTTGTTGTTGTGTGGGAGGGCCCCTAGGCTAAGTTGGGTCATTTGGGTAAGCTTGTTTGAAAAGGTGGGGTTTCAGTAGTTTCCGGAAGGGTAGGTAGTTGTTGATCGCTCGGATAGATCTTGATAGGGCATTCCAGAGTTGACTGCCTTTGAAGGAGAAGTTGGTTTCATGGGTAGCTTTGATCTTTATAAAAAGGCTATGAAAATCCAGTAGTTTCAGAAGCATGGTTTGGGATAAAGTTATATCTAATAACTACCAGGGCCGTGCCAACACGGTAAGCGAGGTAAGCACGGCAGGAGAGCGCCGTCCTCTGGGGGGTGCCCCGCCGCGCCATGCTTACCTCACCCTCCCGCGTCCCAACTGCCCGCCCTCTTCTCCCCCCCAAGATTCCTTTTAAATTTACTTCCGTCCGGCAGCGAAGGCGCGCCACAGCATCAGTGAAGGAGGCGGCGCTCCCGAGTCTCTACTAGTCTTCCCCCTTCACTCAGAGTTCCGCCTTCTTCTGACGTCAATAACGGAATGTTCGACCTTGCTAGCATCTTTTGCCTTCGAATCCGATAGAAATCACGTATTTAGACTTTATTACAGACATATTTCAGCTTTATTTCTGGGATCAAAAATTCAATTTTTTCCTGATTTTAACAAAACTACTCAGAGAAGGAGAAGAGAATTTATGGGTCTTAGATCTCGGGTTCTCTATCTAGGAGGCACTTTTAAGTTGAAATATGCTTGTAGATGTATTATTTCCTTAAATACAATATTCTATGTATTTTTTGACCCAGAAAAATTGAAGCAGTTTATAATTGCCAAAGAAAGTGGGGGCGAAAGAGTTCTGGACATCCCAGAGGGGAGCTGAAACCACTGGCTGGGAATGGTCTCTATCCTCACAAAATGTTTTACTTTTTGTTTAAAGAGTTAATCTTATTTCCTTGTATCTTGATCAAACATATTGTGGACTAAGTAACAATGCAATTTCTTTGATCCTTTATGTAAAGGACATAATATTTTTTCTCTACTTAAAATTTTCCTGATTTTCCTACATTTATTTTATGTAAATGTTTATTTTTGAAAATGATAAATAAATAAAAAAATCAGCACTGAAAAAAAATCAGCACTGAAAAACCATACGGTTAGCGTGATTCTATAAGCTATGCCTAGGCGTAGCTTATAGAATACACTCAAGTGCCATTCTTGTGACTAAAATTTAAGTGCATCCATTTAGGCCACATAAAATCAGGCCTAAATACCTGCAGCTAAGTTAGGTACAGATTGGGTGTTTTCTATAATAGTGCGCATAGTTTTTTGAAATGCCCACAACCCGCTCATTCCACACCCATGGCCATGCCCACTTTTCGATATGATTGATGTCTACAAAATCCTGAGTGGTGTAGAACAAGTAGAAGTAAATCAATTTTTTACTTGTTCCAAAAGTACAAAGACTAGGGGACACTCGAGGAAGTTACATGGAAATACTTTTAAAACAAATAGGAGGAAATATTTTTTCACTCATTGAATAGTTAAGCTCTGGAACTCTTTGCTGGAGGATGTGGTAACAGTGGTTAGCGTATCTGGGTTTAAGAAAGGTTTGAATAAATTCTTAAAGGAAAAATCCATAGTCTGCTATTGAGACAGATATGGGAAGTAACTGCTTGCCTTGGATTTGTAGTATGGAGTGTTGCTACAATTTGGGTTTCTGCCAGGTACTTGTGACCTGGCTTGGCCACTGTTTGAACCACTGGTCTGAACCAGTATGGTTACTCTTATATTCTTATGAATCTCCATGCACCATGTTATTAAATACGTGCTTGTAAATTCTAATTAAAGCCAATTAATGCTGCTAATTGGTTAAGTACCAATTATCAGCACTGATTGGCTTGTTAATTAAGTTGTGCACGCAATTTGGCCATACTGCCAAGTTAGCACGCACAACTTAAGGTGCCATATATAGAATTTGGGGGTTTGTCTTCCTAGAAGATATTAAATTATACGGACCGTCTAGTACCATCTGAAGGCATTTCAAGTGTCCCCCGCTGTTCATTTTGTCAAGTTACTTTTTGAAGCTAAAAGCTTTGACCATCCCATTACACAGACTTTTTCCAACTGGCATTTTACTAGCTACACCTGCTTCTGTCCTAATTTATGTAATGGCTACCAAAAAGCTCATTACACTGGTATGTGCCAACAGTGCATACACTATCCCAGTCCATTAATCAATCAATCATTATTGTACATGTGTGTGTGTGTGTGTGTGTGTGTGTAATATATAGATAATTTCAATGACTGTGCTAGTGAGGCCCTTGTAGTAAATAAGGGGAATGATACACCACACTCTACTGATGAAAGAGACACATAAATAGTACAATGAAGGCCTGATGCTCAAAAACAAGCAGAGCTCCTAAATTAGCTTCCTAGAGTTCTGCCCTATTTTCAGCCATATTTATGAGAATAATTTGTCAGCTGAAAACTCCTCTTAATTTAGAAGTTTAAAAGTCATGGACCCAATATTCAGCTGGTGGTGATCAGCCGTTAAGGATAAACCTGGAAATTCAATGCCAGGCCGTGTCCAGGCACCAGCATTGAATTTCCAGGTTTCTGGATCTGCCTAATGCGATATTCAGTACATAACCAGCTGTGGTTTACTGCACAAAGATAGGACTGACTTTTATGCAGGCCAATTTATGCGATTAACCTGGCTGGTTATTAAGTGCTAATAGCACTAATCAGCTAGGTCAGCTAGGTGTCGACTCTACCCCCCCCCCCCCCCCCCCCCCAGGATGCTTCCAAAATAACTGGTTTTCATTTCAGCCCTACCGGGTTATTTTCAGCCATGGCACTAACCAGTTGGGTGCTGCTGAAAATTAACGGTTGCCCCAAACAGGCTTTTAACAAGCCAGGAGCTGTTTCTGGCCGGTTAAATTGCTATGAATATCAATCCCCCACACTTACAAATTTAGGTCTGTCATCCATTTGCTGAGATTTATGAGTCTCATTTATGTCTAGAAATGAGGGCTAGGCTCCTTACTTTGTATCCCCGCCCTTTTGTCGCTCCTGTTGCCACCCACTTTCTATGCTCCTAAATTTCAGAGTTTAAGGAAATTGTGAGTATAAAGTTATGCACTCAGTGCTAGTAAATTTTCAAACAGGCCAATTTATGAGCATAACTCTGGAGCATAAATCTTTTGAATATCAGGTCTTACATTTTGTTCTACTGACTTGTCTTATATTATGCCAGGTTGACCTTGTGCTGGCACAATTGAAGACATGTCCCTGAACATAACTTTCTTATTTACTTATAATGTGGCTGCCATATGGCTCCTTTAAATATTAATATATAAACACAATTAAGATGAAGCAAGAAAAGAAAAGTTAATTTGATTGTTGGTAACAATTCTAAATGTTTGCATTGAAAGCATTTTAACCTGGTGTGACATCTCTTTTTTTCAAAAGGTCTGCATCTGTTGAGAATGCCTGTGTATGCTTGTTTCTGAAGCATACCAGCTTCTTTGTCTATGATAGGAAGTTAAAGAAACAAAACTATTTATTAAACTAATCTTGTTCAAATTATATTTGCATAATATAAGCAAAGTCATGTATGTTATTGCTGTTTCTGTGGCGGTGCCGTTTGGTTCAGATAACAATTTTTGCTACCCACTGTTTCAATATATAAATATATGAAAGGATTAAGGAGGTGCTGGTTTGGATTTAATCCATGTATGATTCAGTGAGATACAAATTACACTGGTTGCAGTTACTTCTGTCTGATGCAGTTCAAATTAAACCTGAATCATCTTGGCAAGATCTGCCAGAATTCTAGCCAACTTCTGGCCTGAATCCGATCCAATTTCCAGTCTGATTTATGAGTCTGAATACAGTGGTCGGTGCACTTTACATATAACTTTACATATAACCAATATTAGGTCAATACTCAAATGCCATGGTTAGTGTATTTAGGTGACAAGTCGGGCATTTAAATCTTCTGTTCCACAAATGCAGCACCACTATCCAGGATCACGTACAATATTCTCAGCAGTGACTGCCACTAGCTCTACAGATAAAAACAATATTCAGGTACCATCCAGATAGTTATGTGGTTTAAGTTAGGACATTCTTTTTGCTGGTCTTTTATCTACTTTGTTATCCTGATAGCGGCTGAATTTTGCTGACTAGTTCTAATTAGTTTATTTTATTCAGTTTTTTATATGTCACCCTTCAATCCAAAGAACAAGCAAAGCAGTTTGCAAAACACAAAGTTTGAAAAGAAACAGTAAATCTGGAAAAAAAATTACAATATCTGCATCTTGTATCACTAGCCCAGGCAGCAAGTCATGGAGGCCACTGTACATACCGGTATTTGGGAAGCCCAGCTCAAATAGATCTTCAAGCCTACCTTAAAACTAGGCTTAGAGGTCTCTGACTTCAAAGGACCAGGGAGAGCATTCCACAAGAGCAGGGCAGCACAGCTACAAGCTGTACGTCTTGTGTTGCTTCTCAGTGGATTGACATATAGCCTGGGAGGACTAGTTGATTCACATACAGGATGGCTCAACAAAAAAGGGAACAGTAAGAGTAGCTAAATAGGAAGGAGTACCAAAGTAGAGTGCCTTATGATTCAGCAGTAGTATCTTATTGCAGATTCTGAAAGCAATGGGCAGTCAGTGGAATGGAGTAACATGGTTGTATCTACATGCCTTAAAAGTATTTTGGCAGTGGTTCTCTGGATTAATTGTAGGCGGCAAATAAAGATTATATTAATGCCGCAGTAGTGTAGTGCTGTAGTCTAAATGTTAAGGAGAAGGGCAAAAACTGGAATGAGAGAGTCCATGAATTAAAGAAAGCTCAAACTGCACAAATTTGCTGCAGTTATGCATCAGAGGGAATAGGACTGGCAGAGCCTTTGAGGCACATAGTGGCAGATTTTGGGAGATGCCACAGCAGTGGTATTGCCTGGGGTGGATAATGAAGATGGGAGATGCTGCTGAACACCAACGAGAAGGGGGAGACAGGAGATGCTGTTGGACATAGGGAAAGGGGAGCTAGGAGATGCTGGACACAGGGGAGCATAGGGATATGAAGGGTAGATGCTGGAAATAGGTGGCATAAGGAAATAGAGGGTTGGTACTGGAAATGGGAGGAGCATAAGGAGTTGGAGGGGAGATGCTGGAAATGGAGAGATTACATAAGAAAATGCTAAAAATGGGAGGACACAGGGAGACAGAGAGGAGGAGATGCAGGATACAGGAAGGGGCCATGGGGAGATGATATGGAAGCATAGGGAGAAAGAGAGATGCCTAGTATGTGGAAGATGGGGGATATGCTAAACATAGGAAGGAACATGCTGAACACAGAGGTATAGGGAGAGAAGACACTAGACACAAGAGACGTTAGGGAGAAAGAGAGAGGAAAGAAGCTGGACTAGGGATATGGAGATGGAGGAAATGCTGGGCATTGGGGGATGGATGTTCTAGGACACACTGCAATATTTAGGGTGTTAATTTTTATGAGCAAGCTCTTTGTTTGAGTTTTGGAAGATGATGCTGTTATAGTATGGTAGATTTTTTTTCCCTATAGCTCCTGAGTGATTTTTATAGGGTTTTTGTATTACTTCACAATATGGCTAGTAGTGGCAATAGTTTATACTGCTGTTACTGAGATGACCCCAGAATCAAAAATGTATTTTTTGTACATCGAGTTCTATAAGGAAATGCTCTAGTTCTGCTCATCGTCCATTGTTGGATAGAGGTCAACCGAATTTCGTTTTCAGCAAAACCAGTCCAAAATCTGGATTCAGCCATGTTTCGATTTCAGACAAAAATGCTGGTTCATTTTCAACTGAAACCCCCCACTCCCCCAACCCCAGCCAAAAGTGGAGCCCACTCTCCCTGTCCAAAAGTGCTGCCCTTCTACTATCCATAGGCCCTTCCCCAGCCCACCCTAGAAGCCTTAACCTAGTGTCCTAGTCGGAGCAGGGAACTGACCTCCAGCCACTTCTGTCCATAATACATAAAGATGGCAACTGTCAATTGGGATCTTAATAGCTCATAATTGAAAAATAGCTTAACAAGACCAGAGAAGCCTGTCAGCAGTGGTTCTATTGATTATTCTGGTGAGAAAATGTTTTTTTACCAGAGTTTATACCTGAAGCATGATTAGATTATAATCTAAACCCTGACGAGGGCGAAATACCTAACTCAGACAAAAAGAATCTGCTCAATATTTATTAGGGTTTATATGTTTAGTAGGTGCAGTATACGGTTAGGAGGTAATTCTGTAAAGTAGGTGCTAATATATACATTTATTTATTTATTTCAGAATTTGTACCCCACATTCTCCCACCTAATGGTAGGTTCAACATGTCAATTACATGCATGAATATTTAGAAAACCACATATATAAAGTGTGGAAGTGCCAAAAATCTGCCTAAGTGCTTTTCTATAAATCCTTACATATCTTACATTGTATGAATTTGACTGGTAGGCTTACTAATGGTTGGAGTCTGGGCACAGCATGGGTAGGACACACTTACGTAACTTATAGAGCTATAAATTACACACGTATCTTCAGTATTTAGGTGCAAGAACTTACACCAGGCTCTATAGCTGGTATAAGTGCTTGCGCATAAGTGCATATAGGTGCCTACTTTCCTTTATAGGATATTCTCCTACCAAGTATGCTTTAGGCATCTTTGTATAGGCTTGTTGTTATAGAATTATCCCCATAGTGCACCTGAAAAGTCTTACAGACCAACTTGGCATTATCTGGATAGTGCCGGGGCAGAGCATGGGGAGCACACCTATCTCTATGGATAGTCAGTGATATTTAATCACTATCCATATAGATATATGGATAAATTCAGGTATAGCCCACTCATCTACAGTTCTACAGCATAGACTCACAATCTTTTACACAAACCTTAAATACAAAGACAATGTCACATGAAAACAAAACAACTGCTTTCCATGACAACAGTACAGTCAATGATTCTCTTCCTAATGAATATTAAAAGCTCTTTGGAACAACCCCCCTCACACACACACACACACACACACACACACACACAACCGTTTACAATGCCGTGCTAGCGGCTGCTGGTGCACTAATATCGACACAGTCCATTCACTTTGATAGGCTGTGTCGGTATTGCCGCTCAGTTTTGTAAACAGGCCGCTCAGCTTTGTAAACAGGGGGGACAGTCTTTAAAGCCTTTATAAATTCAATCAATCTTTATAGCCCTTACCACTAAAGGCAATGAGTTCCAGAGTTTTAGTCTTGCAATACAAAAAATAGAATTTCTATACTCATCTAGGTAGACTAATTTGAAAGATGGAAAATCGAGAACATTACAGGAGGCAGATCTCAAGGATCTAATCGTTTGGTGTAAATGTAAATTTGATGCAATAACAGGAGAGATTTTACTGATCATCACTTTTAAAAACCAACATAAAATTTTATATTGGATCCTATAATCCACAGGAAGCCAGTGTAAATGAGCAAGTGCAGGAGTTATATGATCACATTGCCTCAATCCCAATAGAATACGTGCTGCAGCATTCTGTGTCATCTGCAAAGAATGCATCACATTTTAAGGCAAACTTAAAAGTAAAGCATTATTTTGTTTATTCATTCTTGTGTCCCACAATTATCCAAAAACAAGTTTCGGTTCAATTTGGCTTACCGTTGGCCGGAGAAATTACAGTGATATATTACAATTACAATAATCAAAATAACTAGTTGAAAGTTTTCAGAGGACAAATAGTCCTTCAAACATCTAGAGATCTTTAATTTAAAAAAGACCATGCTGATAATTTTAGCCACCTGCAACTTCATACTCAATGTAGAGTCCAAAATCATTCCCAGGGCTACAGCCGGATCGGGACTGGATCTTGAAAACTTTCTTTAAACATAGACATGAAGTCTTTCTGAATTGCAAAGTCAAAGTATTTTCTGATATTGCTAGACAAACTCAGAAAAGACGTCAGTCTTTTTTGAAACTTCGTGATCGTGTATTGTCACAGGGGGGAATTTTCTGGCTTAATTTTCCTTGCAAATGTGTTGTTAAATTTCAATCAATTAAATATGTTTTCTTTGAGAGTGATCAGTTAGCAAAATTCCTGGACTCCAGACAAGAACCAGCCGTAAACTCTCTTGTGCTTCCTCCATTAGTATCTACTCCGTGATAGGATAAGTGGGAACATGTTCTACTCATTTTTTCCAATGTTAACCAATTTTTAAATTGTGCCTTGCCTATAATTGTGGACTTTAGCAGTAATTATCATTTAATAGATTTTCTTTATAAAATATTTTCTTGTATGGTATGATAATACTCCTTTTCTGTACAAGTGTATCTTGTAAAATCCATTAAAATTACAAATAAATCAAAATCATTCCCAGGGATCAAATCATTTTACTAAATGTTATTTCTACCCCATCAATTAAAAATGATTTAGGGGCATCAGTCAATGAATTACATCAGGATGACCTAAGGAAACCTGTAAGAAAAGAACTTCAGCAGGAAGGTATATATAAATACCTAAGAGTACAAGAAGGTACAACAAATTACTGAGAGAAAAGATAAGCAAAAAATATTACAGAAGACTGAAACCGATATTGACAAATGCTTTAATATCATAGAATAAAATTCAAGCTATCAATCAGTAAGCAATCTTCATTGTCTCAAAGAGCTTTGGAATCCTAGATTGGGCTAATTAAGATCTTGAAAAACTAGATACAAGAAAAGAAAACTCTTTCATGTTCACCAGGAAACCTATAAGAATTAGTATATGCCAGTGTAGTGCTTCCTTACAGTGGAGTGAAGTTTGATCCTGAAGAGTACACAAAAATTGTTGGTAAAACACTGAGCTGGAAATGGTTACACGTCTCATCATTGGTTTTGACATGCTGATGTAAGAAAGCTGGTACACAGAAAGGTACAATAAGGTAATAGGAACCATCCACTGGAAACTGAGTAAACACTATAACACCACTCTACCAAAAAAAAAAAAGTAGGATCATAATAGTAATGGAATTATGGAAATTAAAGACGTGATCACCTGGAACATTCCAGTTCCTACCAATAGCTAGATCATTTCTAGGAAGCCAGACATTGTAGTAAAGGAGAATAGCATAAGGACACCATTACACGTACATAAGTATTGCCATACTGGGAAAGACCAAAGGTCCATCGAGCCCAGCATCCTGTTTCCAACAGTGGCCAATCCAAGTCACAAATACCCGGCAAGATCCCAAAAATGTACAAAACATTTTATGCTGCTTATCCCAGAAATAGTGGATTGTCAGTAACAAGTGACTCTTCTGTATTACTGGTATGTGTGAAGAGAAGTTTCTTAAGTAGCAACAGAATGCAATAAGAAACCAAGAAAATATGACAAAAAGGTATAGAAGTTACCTCAGTTGTATTGAGTGCCAGTAGCCTGATTATAACTTCCAAGCACTTTGATATGTTGCTGTATATATTATTATTAATTTAGATTTTGCTCACACCTTTTTCAGTAGTAGCTCAAGGTGAGTTATATTCAGGTACTCTGGATATTTCTCTGTCCCAGGAGGGCTCACAATTGAAGTTTCTACCTGAGGCAATGGAGGATTAAGTGACTTGCCCAAGATCACAAGGAGCAGCAGTGGGATTTGAACCGGCCACCTCTGGATTTCAAGACTGGTGCTCTAACCACTAAGCCACTCCTTCACAAAGGAAACAGTCACAGCAAGGGTGACAAAGGAAAGGGCAGCAGACGATGTCCAAAATAACACCTTTATTGAAACATCCAGAGACTCGACACGAGTCATGTTTCGGTCCACAAAGGCCTTCCTCAGGAGTCTACAAACACGTATATGTACAAATTAAAATCAATATAAATATAAAGTACAATACAAAATATATTTAGAAGATTGTTTGACACAACATACATCCAACTAAAGGTATTTACTTGGACCATATCTGTTTATATACATATACATTTATTGTCACATTCATATTTTATTCATTATCATTATTGCTATTATGATTTTACATTTCTTTTATGTTCTGTATATTAGAATAAATGTTGCTTACATGTTTATCTGTTCATTTTACGTATTTATACTGTGTCAAACAATCTTCTAAATATATTTTGTATTGTACTTTATATTTATATTGATTTTAATTTGTACATATATGCTTTTGTAGACTCCTGAAGAAGGCCTTTGTGGGCCGAAACACGACTCGTGTTGAGTCTCTGGATGTTTCAATAAAGGTGTTATTTTGGACATCGTCTGCTACCCTTTCCTTTGTCACCCTTGTTGTGGCTGTTTCTTCTGTGTGTCTACAAGGGTTACTGTTCTTCTGTTTTCCTGCTCTATATATTACTCCTTACAAACTCCAGAAGGTGGCTGTCTTTTGTATAAAGCAAGTGTTGAAATGAACATTAGTAGTAGATTTAAGAGACAGGTCATCTCTCATACAGCCTGGCCAAGTGAGGTTCTTTCCTGTTAAGAACATAAGAGTAGCCATACTGGATCAGACTAATGGTCCATCTAGCCCAGTATCCTGTTTCCAACAGTGGCCAATCCAGGTCACAAGTACCTGACAGAAACCCAAATAGTAGCAACATACCATGCTACCAATCCCAGGGGCAAGCAGTGGATTCCCCATGTCTGTCTCAAAAGCAGACTATGGACTTTTCCTCCAGGAACTTGTCCAAACCTTTTTTAAACCCAGATGTGCTAACTGCTCTTACCACATCCCCCAACATTGAGTTAAAAGTATTTCCATGTGATTTTGAATGTCCCCTAGTCTTTGTACTTTCTAAAAGAGTTAAAAAAGATAAAGCTTAATAAGGATAAGTAAGTTCCTTAGTTTAGGTCATACTGATAATATATTGAATGATAATGTTTAAACACTGAGCAGTCAACATTTTGAGCCCTGTTTACTAAGCTGCACTGTCTCTTTGCGTTAGCACACACTAATTTGTAGCACATGCTAAAAAACTCTACCTCACCTTAGTAAACATGGCCCTTCCATTTTGAAGAAACTATTAAGATTTTGAGAGTTACAATATCTGGATCCTTCACATTAGAATCTCGGGTGAATTCTTTGGTAAAGATTTTTTCTCTTAATGAGAAAAATTACAGAAAATCTGTAATATGTTGAACAAACATACCTTCTGATTGGCTTTCAGAACTTATTTTTGTCTATTCTAATTACACTAATAGTATCTATGCTAGCTGTCAAAGGAAGCTTTTGAAGAAAATTATAACAGAATTAATCAGCTTGCATGATTTTTTCTGCCCACAGAAGTGCTAGAGTTACTCCTTTGCTGGTAGCTCTCCATTGGCTGCCGGTAGAAGCGTGTGTTCAGTTTAAGGTTTGTACAATGGTTTTTAAAATTCTTTATGGGTTAGCACCAGGCTATCTGTTTGAGGGTTTGACGTACTTCTAAAAGTAGAGGCCTCTGCGATAATTTTCCACACCACTATCCCTCCTCAAGCAGATTGAAATATAAGATTTTCTGCAAGTCTTTTTGTACCAAGCACCATTTATCTGGAATTCCAATAGGTTTGAGAAAAATAAAAAATTATGTTGTTTTCAGGAAACTTATCTGTTTAAGAAATTCCTTTCTTAAACATGTTTGTAAATTACTCTTCCTGCTGTAACAATACTTAGTAATTCCTTAAACTATATGATTATGTTTGTTAGCTCGCAGGGTCTGCCTGTTTTTTCTTCCTTGTGATCCGCATTAAACTCAATTTTGAGAACTTGCGGAATATAAATGTAAACCCTAAGGGGTTAAGAATAAAAAAATTTAAAAAGTACCTTGTAGGTGCGCTGCTAAGCAGTGATTTCGGCAGGGGCGGGGAGTTTCAGCTGCATCTGTTGCAGCAGCACATTTTTTAGCACTGCAGGGGTGCCTCGCGGAGGGAGAGACAACTGACAGCATGAGCCAGATGCTGGATCATGGCAGAGCCGTGCAGCGGGCATGTGCTAGAAAGAAAACTGAAAATGAAACACTTCAGAGGATTAAAAGGTATGGAAAATATGTTTAAATATTATTTAAATGCTGGGTAATGCTATAATGTTATAATTTATAGTAAAATTTGTGTTTTGGAGCTGTTTAGTGGACTTTGTGCTAGTGCATGGGCTCGTGCTGGGCTCGTGTCAGGCTATGATATACAAAAGGTTCTGAACTGTATTTTGAGTCAGTTGGGAGGTGAGTGAGTTAGTGAACAGACCTATGTTAATGGTTTCCATTCAGGAAAGTTTAAAAAATCTGTTTAAAACAGATTTAAGTGTTAATTAATTTTAAGTAAGAGTGAAAGAGTGTTTGGGCTTAGATAAAAAAATTAAAGAAGCCTCGCTTGTTAATTTTGACTTCTAGTGGAGAGTTTGAGAATTTTAGTGAGACTCTTGAATTAAATGGTATTAAAATTTATTTTAAATTAAATCAAGCAAAGTACCTCATTGCTTGAGAAGATATATATTTAAATAGCTTAGCACTGTTTGTTATAGAAGCTGTCAGAGAGAAAAAAAACCCTCTAATAGACTGCCAATATACTTCTCACAGATAACAGCTGTGAGGGAGTTTCTTTTAAAAATAAGTAGAGGAGTGTGGTAGCCGTGTTAGTCCACTCTTAAGGTTATCAATAGAAATCAAACAAAATAAAACATGGAAAAGAAAATAAGATAATACCTTTTTTATTGGACATAACTTAATACATTTCTTGATTAGGGCAACCTTCGAAAGCTAATCAAGAAATGTATTAAGTTATGTCCAATAAAAAAGGTATCATCTTATTTTCTTTTCCATGTTTTATTTTGTTTGATTTCTATTGATAATTTTAAAAATAATAATTTACCCCTGAAAAAAAAATAAAAATTACTTGAGAGAAGTAATTTAATTAATATTGGGGTATAGAACAGCTATAAGCTGGCTACCTTTAGAGGATTTTAGCTTCCTTGAATTAATAAAGCCCTAATATTTTATTTGAAAATAAACACTCTGAACTGGAAACTTTTCTTTGAATTTTTTTTTATGTGGGTGGATTAAAGAGTAGGGAGTCCTAATAATCTGTTTATTTTTCTGGGATAGCTAGTTTAAAATACATATATAAATAAATTTATAAATTTATAAACAGGGAATAGGTTGGTTTTTTTTTTCATTTAAATTGTTTAAGTTAGTGTAGTAGGTACCCCGGAGCTGGTTCCTGGTTCCTCTCTCCATTTCATCTCTGGTACCCAACGTGAAAGAAAGGAGAAGAGCTGAAGAAAGTCAAGAAAGCTTGAAAATCAGCTAAGTTCAACCAAAAATAAGAAAAAGAAATAAGAAATTAAAAGAAATAGAGTGCAGAAATTAAGTCAATACTTACCTCTGTAGTAGTGAAGAACCTGAAACAGAAAGAAAAATACACACAAAACATCAATTTATTTTAAAATTGTATTACTCTGGGTTAACCTAAATATATTAAATATGTTCTATAACAAACTTTTGTCATATATAAAACAATTATACTTATCTGATAGAGACTGCAGCAGAAATCTCTTGATTTGATTGGGTAGTGAACTGTTAAAACAAGAATACAAAATATTGATTAATATATTTAGAAGTAAATTTAAGCAATAGAACGGTGGGGCTAGTTTCAATAATTGTACTTCACCTCCGTTTTTGATGAGAGTTTACCTGAGGTATTCATTCGGGTATTATAAGGTAAACAATCATTCTTGAAGGTGAGGTCACATAACCAACAAATTAGATTAGATAAGAAAAAATTGATTCACTCCTACTCATTCTACCCCACTCAGGGTTTTGTAGACCTCAATCATATCGCTCCTCAGCTGCCTCTTTTCCAACCTGTTATAGTGAGTGCAAAACTAACTCCTTTGGAGAAACTACCTTAGCAGTGTTTTTCCTCCAAGTTTATGCAGAAAAGAGCCAACTCCAAATTCATTGATACTCTCACACACTCTGTTTCTGGAACACTCTAGAGGTCATTGCATTATTTGCTAAAATGATTCCTTATGGCGTCTCTCACGGAGGTGTTTTAGCAAATTGAGCCAAATATGGAGAAAGAAAGAATGAGAATGATGTGAAATACTAATAGGAAAGACATTATTTAAAAAAGGTTATAAAAAACTATTCCCTGTAAATACTAGAATTTAGGGGTCCTCTTACTAAGCTTGCCACAGCGTAAAATGGCTTCATTTGTACTGTCCAAAGTGGGTACTCAGATCGGACAATACTTGTTTCCAGTTGTTTCATTTGGGGGTCCGACAGAGTGAAGTAAACTCCCTGGAGCCCTCAGGACTCAGAAGAACTAGGGATTGTTTAAGAAAGTGTTAAGACAGCATTTGTTGCTGCAGGTTAATTAGTGACTTTGACGGCTGATGGACTCAGTACAGTGACGCGTGTGCTTTTTTTGTATTTAATGAGTTTTGTTATGTAACATTATGTATGTTTAATTTGTACACCGCTCTGGACAAGGGAGGTATATAAATGCTAATAAATTAAATGGAAAATGAAAATGAAATGTGTTCAGGTATCTTGCGGTAAGTTTGAAATCGACATGCGTAACCACACACAAAAATATATTTTTTTTACTTTTGCATGTAGAGAGCGTGTCTGGGGGGCAGAGAGTAGGCATTTCTGTACTAATCAGTTAGCACAGCTACATTACCATGCACTGATTAGTGCAAGCTTACTGTGTGAGCCCTTGCTGCCTACAAAACAGGCATCAGCAAGTGCTATCTCGGTAATTTTTCTAATGGCCATGCATTAATTGACCATTTTACTGCTGTACTACAAATGGCCTTAGCACATGGGAAAAACCCACATATTGAATATGCATTTTTCTGCATATTAAATATTATAAACTGTATGTAACTTTATGTAAATATTAGAGCTGTAACGAGTAGTATATTTTACTATTCAGCCAAATATGAATAATGAAAAATATTATTCGACCGAATCCGAATACAAATATCAAGTGGAGATCAAGTGTTTCAGTAGGATTTAGCACAGTAGAGCCCCAGATTATTCGCATTCGAATTTAAATCACTATTAGCTGAATAAAAATAACGTATTAGGGGCACTATTCAGGGCCAAATCAAATATGAATATTCAGTAAAGCCCTAGTAAATATAGCATGAACACTGCAGAATCTTGAAAAATGTGCAGCAAAATGCACCCCATAAATACTTCAGTCAGAAAGTATTCACTTTGGGTTGTCCAACAAGGCTTCAACAGCAGAATTCCACCTACATGCAAATATGGACCCCATTTATAAGGAACTCCTGTGTTCTGTGTATCCATCATTAAAAGCATCATGTAAATAGTTGGCTTTACACAGTCACAGATTGCATATATTTGTTTTTCTAGGAAGATCACAAATAGCTGCAGCAGGAGGAGGAACAACCTATTTTGCAAATAAACTCTGGTGGAAAGCCAGCAGATGGTTGAGCGCTATAGAGTTTACACTGAACCCTGTTCTGAAATTTTAGATTTTCATAATTAGGAAGAAGTCCTGTGAGAAAGCATTGCTTTCTTAAACCCAGGAATCAGTACTGAATGCAGCAAACAGATAATGACTCCACCTCCAACAGAAGCCTTGAATAAGTACTATATACACGGATGACTATTTGCCTGCTCTGGGCAAGAAAAGAGAGCGAACTGTAGCTTAATAAAATGCAAAAAAAGGAGGTTAATAGCCATGTGCAGATGAGGTTTGTTATATTTTAATACACTGCAAAGATGCTTTCTTTAGTGCCATCTGGCTCTTCCATATCCAAAACTACTTGTCCTGTTACACTACTTGAAAAATCGTGCTTTGCACAATCCTAAATATTAAAGATTGGCCAAAATCTTGTGGCTTGGGCTTTGGCACAAAACCGTTTTGGGCCCAATATTCACCCGGTAGCGATCAGTGTTTTGCTGACCGTTGTCACCAGCATTAAATCACAAAAGCATTGAATTTCCAGTTTTGCGGAGCAGGTTAACGCATAACGGATTAAGTGCAATACTCAGCCCTTAACCAGCTATGGGGCACCACATGAAAATAGGACTGATTTTTATGTGGTCCTATTTATGCAGTTACCTTGGCCGGTTAAATGCTGAATAATGGCACTTAACCAGCCAAGGGCTGACTCCACCCCCTGGAATGCCCCAAAATAGCCAGTTTTCAGGTCGGCACTAACTGCAAACCTGCTTTTGACCTAGTGGACCACTCTCTTCTTCTTACCTGGCTCACAGCTATTGGGCTCTCGGGCTCTGTTCTCTTTTGGTTTACTTCCTTTCTTGTAGGGTGTTCTTTTTTTGGTCTCCACCCCCTCCTCCTCGGGGGACTTTTCTCTTTCCTGTGGGCTTCCACAGAAAGTGGAGGAGTGGCCTAGTGGTTAGGGTGGTGGGCTTTGGTCCTGGGGAGCTGAGGAAGTGAGTTCAATTCCCAGCACAGGCAGCTCCTTGTGACTCTGGGCAAGTCACTTAACCTTCCATTGCCCACTGCATTGAGCCTGCCATGAGTGGGAAAGCACAGGGTACAAATGTAACTTTCACCCCCTACTCTTTAATATCTTCTTTGATTCAGAGTTTCAATATAAAGTTTTTCATTTACACTAACTTATTCTTCTGATTTTTCCAACTTCCCTTTTACAGCCTGATCTCAGCTGTCTTCAGTTATGTTTTTCTGCTCTCAGTTGCTGACTGAACACTGCCTTGTCCTTAACAATTCAAAGACTACTACTTGCTGGATTATTGGCCTCTTCTCCAAATCCTCCTTGATTCCTTTTCTTTTTAAGTCCTCTGTTCCTACTGTTGACTCTTTTTGATACCTTGGCATCATTCTGGACTCCGCTCTTTCTTTAAACTCACAGGTTTCTTCAGCCCTTCAGCATGGGTTCCTCTCCCTTCATTGTCTCCGATCTAGCACCAAATTCCTGAACTTTGCTCAGTTACACACCCTGGTCAATGCTTTTGTTACCTCATATTTAGACTATTGTAACATGGCTTATCCTGGCCTATCCGCATTCCAAATTCATCATCTTCAAACTCACCAAAATGCTGCTCTCCGGTTCTTTGTAAAGCTCATAGAACTGATTCTGCACTGATCTACACTAATCTGAAAGATTAATATAACTGCATGTGTAATATGTTGGCATGACAACAAGATCCTTGAAAATACGAATGTTGAAGCACATCAGAAGACAGAACAGAAAAGAACCACTAGTGAGCCCCTCAAGGTGTGCTAATTATACCACAATGCACGTGGCCTCCCCAAGACCCACCTGCATGAGCAGCCATCTCACTACAAGGTCCCAAAGATTTGCCAGCACATTTTCTAACAGCCTCACCAATTGTAAATTATTGCAAAGTCCTCAATTTTTTGATCCTCAAGTTTCTCCAACAAAAACTGGTATCTGTCCTCTAGTCCCCAGAATCTGTGCTTCCAGCATCCCAGTCCCATTTTCCTATTGCAAGTTGCAGCTCTGCATGACCTTCCAGGCTGTCTTTGTCATCTCCAGGGGCCTGGAGTTTTGCCAGCCTTTCATCAAGCATTACCATTATATTCCGCATTAGTTCACAGACTGCCTCCTCCTGTAAGTTAAAACTTGTGGAGAGATATTTTCGAAAGGGATGTCCAGGTTTTGATATGGACGTCCTCGCAAAACGTCCCGACCCAGGGGCAGGGAAACCCATATTTTTGAAACAAGATGGACGTCCATCTTTCATTTTGAAAATACCGTCAGGGACGTCCAAATCCTTAAATTTGGTCGTCCCTATACTTGGTCGTTTCTGATTTTCTGCGAAAATGGAAACCAAGAACGTCCATCTCAGAAATGACCATATGCAAGCCATTTGTTCTTGGGAGGAGCCAGCATTTGTGGTGCACTGGTCCTCCTGACATGCCAGGACACCAACCGGGACCCTAGGGGGCACTGCAGTGGACTTCATAAATTGCTCCCAGGTACACAGCTCCCTTACCTTGTGTGCTGAGCTCCCCAAAACCCACTACTCCCAACTGTACACCACTACCATAGGGGGCACCTATATATGGGTACAGTGGGTTTGAGGTGGGTTTTGGAGAGCTCGCTGTTTCCTCCACAAACATAACAGGTAGGGGGGGGGGTATGGACCTGGCTCCGCCTGCCTGAAGTGCTCTGCAGTACCCACTAAAACTGCTCCAGGGACTGCATACTGCTGTGATCGACCTGAGTATGACATCTGAGGCTGGCATAGAGGCTGGCAATCAATATTTTTAAAGTTTTTTTTAGGGTGGGAGAGGGTTAGTGACAACTGGGGGAATAAGGGGAGGTCATCTGGTCATTTCGGGCACCTTTTTGTGCCTTGGTTGTAAGAAAAACATGACCAGGTAAAGTCGTCCATGTGTTCGTCAGGGACACCCTTGTTTCTTTCGATTATGGGCAAGGACGTCCAAGTGTTAGGCACGCCCAAGTCCCACCTTTGCTATGCCTCCGATACGCCCCCTTGAACTTTGGCTGTCCCTGCGACGGAAAGCAGTTAAGGATGTCCAAAATCGGCTTTTGATTATACCGATTTGGATGACCCTGTGAGAAGGATAGGCGTCCTTCTGTTTCAAAAATAAGCCCGATAGTAACATAGTAGATGACGACAGATAAAGACCTGAATGGTGTATCCAGTCTGCCCAACATTCACATTCATTATCAATTCATGGTTAAACTAACAATGAATGTGGTATAAAATACTTGATCCTGTTCTTTCCTTACCATTTCTGGGATATAGATTGCAGGAATCCACCCAGCGCTGTCCTTATGTTCCAACTACCGGAGTAGCCATCAAAGCCCACTCCAGCCTATCCCAATCTGTCTTGTCCTATATGGGACATAGACCATAGGAGTCTGCCTGGTACTGGTCTTAGTTCCTCACATCTGGAGTCACCATCTAAGCACCCCTTGACATATCATACACATGCAGTCATTTAAATTTTGTTTTTTATACCATTCATTTTCTAATTAGGGATCCTCTGTGTTCATCCCATGCCTTGATAGCCTCAGCTGTGCTCTTCTCTCTCCCTGGCTATGGGTTCTTATTGGACATAGCGTGTCAAGACAGACTTTTCAGAGCACCTCCCTGTGCTCTGACTACTGTTCCCTCTAAGCTGAGCGGGAATCCTCCACCTACAGTCCTGCCAGTGAGAGACAGGCAAGCTCTACAGAACTTCAGGGAACTTAGCAATTGAAAACACAATATTGAAGCAACACCCTTACTGGCAACAATACAGTTGAAGGACTCCTGCTCAGCTTAGAGGGAATAGTGGCTCTGATAGTGCCACAGGACTTCCCCTGTCTCATAAAATCTGGTAGAGATGCAGAGGTAAACAGGTTGCAGTAGAAATTAAAGATATAAGAAATCCAGGAGCGGAGCTGGAGTCAGGAGCCTCTGTTCAGGTAGATGTCATCACATGACACCAGCACACAGTATCGTTTTTTTTAAGGTGCCCTAATGAACCAAATGCTCAGTAATGAATGGATATCCATATTACACATACAGTTATATTAATCTTTCAGATTAGTGTGACTGGAATATAAATTTATAAAGTCCCTCAAAAAATCTACAAAAGCTTTTGCTACAAGTTCAGCCTATGCCACATGCCTTGCTAACTACTCTACGACCACAACAAAGGTTTTGCATTGAAACACCATTTTGATACTTGAACAACACACAAAATAAACTGAGCATTCAAGGCAGGTAAATTTGACTGAAATTATTTTTTGCACAGCGGCTTGTATTTTCTGGTCTTAATTACATCTACGGACCTTCATTTGTTTATGGTTACCTAGTATACTGTGGGGCCTATTTGCATTTCCAGATGGTGCATTTCCATGAAGGATGCATGCTCAGAAAGAGAGGAATGGCTCGGTCATTAAATTCAAACATTAAATGCACAACAGTGAATATTTTCATAAACTAGTCCTGCCTGAATTCTTAATCCTTGTCTTTGCCAAGTTCTATTGATATAACAGTTGAAAGGCTGCAGTTCCAGGAGTCAGCTGCTAAAAGACATACTAAATGGGGTAGGGTCAGGAGATTCAAGTGCTACAGTTGCAAAGCAGCAGTTCAGAATTAGTTAAATTTAACGAGCACTGGGCAGACTTTTATGGATGGTTCCTTTTACTTTTTCCATATTGACCATTAGCCTTTCTTACCTCTCTGCCAGCCTATTATTGCAGCTTTTGTTCCCTACTGATATATACTATATCATGTGATTTTGACGTTTTAAATATTAATTTCCTTAAAAACCCAGGAAAACAAACCCATATATATAAGCACTATTTCTTAGGATTTTACAAAATATATTATAAAATTTCTGAAGGTGCTCAGAAACACAAAGTGACCAAAGAGAAGCTCAAATTTGCTATACCGGACCTATCATCGCAGACTCTGACATTCACTAGAAAAGAGAAGTCATTTGTTATGGATCTTCAAGACCTTTTCAAGCTTTTTTGTGGGTGATTTAAACTCCAAGTGTGATTTTGATGACTTTAGACTTTAGCTTCCTATTTTGTAGGATTTTAACTATTTGTGCCTTAAATTAATGAGGAAGATCGATGCTAGAAAAAGTTGGCTATTTATGTGAACAAAATAGCCAAATTTTTCAGTTTGGTCACAGTGTGTTTCTGACCACCTTCACAAATTTTATAATATATTTTGCATTATCCTAGGAAATAGTGATTATCTACTCTGATAAGAGGACAACACACACTGCCTGCTTCCCCTAGCCCGTGTAGACAGGTGTAAGCATAGCATGCAGTATCTTCATCTTTCCAGCCTATATAAGCTGGCACAAGGAGTGATGTTAAGGGCCACTTCCTTGTTTACACCTTCAAAAAAATCTAATAAATTGGTAAGGCAAAACTTGTTGTCTTTGTTGAACTCATGCTGACTCTGTACTTAGTTTTAGAACATTCTTAGTTTTTAATAACATTTTGTAGTATATTTCTCTAAGTAAGATTGGCTACAGGATTACTTCCTGGCACACCAAAGTAATGATCTCTTTCCAAGTAAGCTTTCTCCTCCAAGACAGCACAGTGGCTGTCAGACAGGAGATGGTATTCCTCTACTATGTCCCTGAAGATCTCTGCTATATACCATTCTATCTGCCTCAGCTCCTCCAAGCCTGCTACTCAAACTTCCAGAGACTGGATTCATTCTCTGAGAGCCAGGAGCTCTTTTTACACCAAGTGCATACATACAACCTTTCAGCAACTGGGAGATAATCATACATGTGACACTCAGGGGACCTTTTTACTAAAGGGTTGCCACATGGTAGTCCAGAACTACCACCGGCCCAACGCACGTGCCGGCAGAAGTCCCATACCCAGTGTGCATCATTTCCAGTTCTAGTGGAAATATTTTAAAAATATTTCTGCAGAGGGTTACTCGGCGGTAATCGGGCAGCATCATGTGCTGCCCAGTTACTGCCGGGTTAGCATGCAAGCCCTTACTGCCATCTCAATGAGTGGTGGTAAGTGCTCCCTCCCTGAAATGGTTGCATGGCAAGTGCACACGACCGATTCTTTTTTCGGCCTTTTTACCTGGCACGCAGCAAAATTGGTCACCGCTACTAGCGCAGGGCCCCTTTTACCGCAGCTTAATTAAAGGGCCCCTCCGTGCACAAGACTAGATAGCCCCCATCTCACTGCTGGATTGCTGTCTGTATCTTGCTGTTGGAGAGTTCTTTTGTTGTTTGAAATGGCTAAGGGAATAGCGATAATTAAACTAATCTTAAGGCCCTTAGGATTATTTAGTATATTTTATGTTATTATTTGGTGTGTACTTCTCAATTAACTGCAAATAATCTCTGATTAAGGGCTAATCGTATGCTGATGAAAATACTCTGTGGTGACAATTTTCCTTTTCTCTTAATTGGAATAACTGACTATAAATGGATATTACTGAGATGAGTGTGAAAAAGACTATATAAAGCTAGCATAAATTGAATTTAGACCCCTAAAACAATACTTAGGGGCCCTTTTACTAAAGCTTAGTATGTACTAATGGAATTAGCATACACTACATGCCACGAACCCATGGGAATAGAATGGGCTTCTTGGCATTTAGCGTGTGCTAATTCTGTTAGTGCACGTTCAGCTTTAGTAAAAGGGCCCCTTAATTTGCATGCTCCTGGGCTCTAAGAGAACAAATTCTATTTTAGACCCTTTTAATAAGCTAATCATAATTGTTGCCTTTTAATAAAATTACACCATGGAATTTATTAGTAAAAACCTCAAACTTTCTCTTCTATCCCAAGCTTCAAGTCACCAAATTTCCCAGCAAAGCAATGCTCACTACCTGCGGAGGCTTCATCTGCTCTCAGTATTCCTTCAGGAAGCATGTACAAAAGCAGCGCTAGTACTAGAAGTAGGCAAATAGTCACAAGAGAAAAATGGTTTGAGGTTTCTCAAGGGTGCTGAACTTGTCCCTGCCCCTGGGCATCCTTCTCCTCCATTAGTAAACTCCTGTGGGTTCCTCCTGGGACCGTATGGACTCCTTTTCCTTTACTCCATAGACAGTGGGATGCACTGCTCTTCGTGTTTCAGTGGATTCCAGGCTGAAACTCCAGCTTCTGTTTATGCCATAATCACGCCTTACTCCCAATAAGCACATTCTTGTAATAAACAGGCCCCCATGCCTCTTATTCCTGAGGATCTGTCATCTTCAAGTCATCAGTCCTCTCCCCACAACCCCTTCTCCCTTGCGCTTGGGTCTGATCTGCTGAATTATACTTGTCATAAACACACTAACATACTGTTAAAGTGCTATGTAAAATAGTATTCAAAAGTTGAGGGATGTGGAAAACTGCAAAACATCTTTTTTAACCACATTGTTATCATAAACAGTAAAATCACCACACTGACCTGAGTAACCACAAAGATTGCTATTTTTTTGTGCCAAGATTACAAAACTTAACTCTTAGGGTTAGATGTGTGGCACAGATCATAGAGCTGTAGACCATAGCAGTGGAGGAGTAGCCTAGTGGTTAGTGCAGTGGACTTTGATCCTGGGGAAGTGGGTTTGATTCCCACTGTAGCTTCTTGTGACTCTGGGCAAGTCACTTAATACTCCATTGCCCCAGGTACCTGTATATATTATGTAAACTGCTTTGAATGTAATTGCAAAAAGGAGGTATATCAAATCCCTTTCCCCCTGTGTGGCAGAAATGTTTAAATCTGGGTGCTCCTATGAAGATGGTATTTTCAGTTCAAGGAAGTAAGACAAATTGACGGTTACTGTTGTGGCCAATGACCATACGCTAATCTGAAACTACCTCCCATCCAACGTGGGCACCGACAATAGTTCCAGACCCAGCACGCACCATTCTCACACTGGGGATAATTGGGCAGCGCTGCCGCTACCGGGTTAGTGCAGGAGTCCTTAACACCACCTGAATGGGTGGTGTCAATTGCTCCCACCCCACCCCCACCCTCAGCATGGCCATGCGATAAGTATAATCTTACTTTTTGGCCTTTTTACCCACTTCAGAGACCACAGCAAGGGCACAACGGGAGGATAGCAGAATCTTAGCACAGGGCCAGTGTAAAAATATTAGGCACTCTAGGCAAACTTTCACCTGTGGCCCCGTCTCAATTAATTTTCAGACTCCTAGGCCCATCACTCCCCCTGAGATTTTGGTCATTAAGCACAACAATCATGCTTAGTTCAACATCAACTTTCCCAGAACAATCTTGTACATACAGTATATATAATTGGATATCATACTTACATTAAACGTTTGTTTATATACTAAATACATATTGAGAATTTCCAAAAACTAATTATTTATTTATTGATTGATTGGGATTTATTAACCAACTTTATGAAGAGATTCATCCAAGGCAGTGTACAGCAGGCACAGTTTAACATAAAACTTACAATTTTGTAAACAGCATAACAATAGTAAAAATGGCCAAATGTAAACATGAATACAATAAATTAGGTAAACTTGAGAACAGCAAATTAAAACCTAATAGAACTACCATGAAACAGTATCAAAAATATATCCGTTTAATAGCACTGAAATTCGAATAACATATAATATGATGTCAGCATAATACTAGTGAAACATCTAATAAACAGGCATTAGAACATTCAAATTACCAGATAAATGGACTATTTGGAAATTGTTCTTCATCCTATGAGTAAAAATACCTTTTGAATGGTTCTTTGAGTTTGTTTTTCTTTGCTGCCCCCAGTGACTGGCATACTGGCAACTGCCACCCTAGGTGACCATCTAGTTTGCCTAATTGTTAAGTTGGCCCTATCAAGCAGACAGTTTGATTACCAAGAAAAACAGGATCTCAGCAGGGAGTGAGGATCCTGAGAGTAACAAGATTGTGTCATAGTGGCCAAGCTCTGGCAAAGAAGGCAGGCCTTCAAGACCCTAGGAGCCCTGAGCACAAGGATTCCATTTTTGTAGAGGTTGTGGCACTCACCAGGTAGGCATACCCACCAAATACACTAGTTTTAGGATTCATTCCTTAGTAGTTTGTATCATCATATTCATTTTGTTTGTAATCTGTTCCTCTTTATCTTCCTCTCTCCCCCCTGGATGTTTCTATCCTCCTTATAAGAATGAGACCTCTTGTTGCAGCTGAATACATTTGTTTATAGCAGACAGGGTGGTAGGTACACAAAAAAATTTGATAAATTTGGGAAGAAGGAGGGAACTAGGGGGGGGGGGGGAAGAAAACATGAAAAACTTTGTTGATTGTAGACCTTATACGGCTTACACCAATGTATGCTAAAAGTACTGATGTAATGTCTAGGAGTTTAATGGTTGTACACCTTTGGTTGACCTATATGCAAAAACTGTTGAAACATGAACGTGTTGGGGAGGGGGAGAGGGGAGGAGAAGGGGGTGGAGCGAAAAATTGGTAAAATGTTTGATGACGGATCTTATCACTTAGTTTGACTGTGGATTTTGATTTTGGCCTTTTTGTTCAGGCCAGAATGGAATGCTTTGTACTATGTTGTCATCAATAAAAATGTTAAAACATAAAAATTTGATACATTTAAAAAAAAGCACGCCTGACATGGTCGTGTTTCTAGACATTACTGGCAAAACAAATAAAACCAATGTATGAGAACAGTAAAATGAAAATCATAAAAACATAAACAACTGCAATAAGATCATCAAACTGAAAACACTACTAGACCCTCACATATATAAAAAAAACTAGTAGAAAAGGCCCATTTCAGATACAAATGAAACGGGCGCTAGCAAGGTTTTCCTCAGAGGGTGTATGTTTGAGAGAGTGTGTGTGAGAGTGACTGTGTGAGAGAGAGAGTGAATTTGCGAGTGTGTGTGTGTGACAGACTGAGTGAGACTGTGTGCGAGTGTGTGTCTGTGAGAAAGAGTGTGTGTGGCTGGGGCCCCTCCCTCCCACCCACTTCCAGTGTCCCCTCCCAACCAGTTCCAGTGTCCCCCCTGTGTCCATGTTCCAGGGTCGTCGTCGTCGTCCCCTCCCCCTCTGTTCCTCCGAGTTCCAGGGTCGTCCCCCCGTTTTTGTTGTTTTTTTTAGTTTTAGTACAGGTGATGCATTCCCCCTCCTCCCCTCTCATCCCCTCCTCCAAATTCCAGAGCCCCTTCCCTCCCCAGTTCCAGACCCCCCTCCCTCCGAATTCGACCCCCCTCCAAGTTCTCGACCCCCCTCCCTCCATCTGAATTCCAGACCCCCCTCCGAGTTCCAGAGCCCTCCCTTCCGCTCTCCGAGTTCCAGACCCCACCTCCCAACTTCTCTCCCTCCGATTTGCAGACCCCCTCCCTCTCTCTGAGTTCCAGATCCCACCTCCCTGCCTTCCTCCCTCCAATTTCCAGACCCCTCCCTCCAATTTCTAGACCCCCCTGGTAGTTCCTGACTCCTGGACCCCCCCTGCCGCGACCCTCTCGAGCCCCCCTTCCCGCCACCAACCGTCCCCCGCCGCCGCCATCACATACCTGTGCTGGCGGGGACCCCAACCCCCACCAGCCGAAGTCCTGTTGTCGGCCGCGCAGCATGGAGTCATGGACAAATGATTAAATTTGAATCAGTTTGTGTTCGTGCGTCCAACATCAGACGCACGCACACAAACAGATTCCAACTTCATCACGTCATTTGTCCACGCCGTGAATCATGGCATAATGGGTCAAGTGACGTCAGCTGGGGCTTCGGAGCCCAGCGAAGAAAGTTACGGACACAGGCAGCAAGGCTCGTAGAACGTTGGTGGTGAGAATTATATATATAGATAGATACCTACATAATAGTATATGTGAGGTTCTAATAGTGTTTTCAGTTTGATGATCTTATTGCAGTTATTTATGTTCTTACCACCATGTCTGCTCCGATGCCTTCATTCCTTTTGGAAATTGATGACCACTTGCCTGTTTGTTTTCTGTGTATTTGTTTATAGACTTTTTCTAAATGTATTGAGCTTTGTATCCTGCTTGGAACTTCACCTGCTGTAGGCATGAATACGAAACATGGCATGTTCAATGATATTAATTGTTTTTATTTTTAATTACATGTTAAGCTTAATAAGTTATATACTGGGTGCTATTTATTTGGAATTATACACGTATATCTATTATTGGCCTTGTGCAAAAGTCTACTGTGTCGACCCTGCTTTTTTTTTTTTAATTCTTTATTTATCATTTTAATTACATACTCAAGGATAAC
The DNA here is from genome assembly GCF_901765095.1 of Microcaecilia unicolor. Classification (NCBI taxonomy): domain Eukaryota; kingdom Metazoa; phylum Chordata; class Amphibia; order Gymnophiona; family Siphonopidae; genus Microcaecilia; species Microcaecilia unicolor. The sequence goes on along the minus strand of NC_044032.1, from coordinate 238,748,446 downwards.
CTTGTTCAGAAATGCAAGTCAAAATAACATACCAATCCAAACACTTTCCATATCTTATTTAACATCATTAATCCTGTGAAAATTAAATAATTAAAGTGTTTATACAGCCATAATAATTTAAGACCTTTCTTAGACCTCAAAACCTATGCAGGGGAAAAAGAGTTAGAGAAGATTTACATGAATAAAAATAATCAAATGTATAAGAAAAAGCTGCGTTATTCCAGGATATATTTCATTTCACTTGTTTCAATTCCAAAAACGATTTAAGTTGGTCCGGTGAAAAGAAAGTATATTTTGTTTGACCAAGTTTAACTATACACTTGCAAGGATATGCGAGAAAAAAGGAAGCTCCTATATCTATTGTCCTCTGTTTCATAGCAAGAAACTGTTTCCTTTTTTGTTGAGTAAGTTTAGTGACGTCTGGATAGATCCAGACCTTAGAGCCATAGAATTGAGCTTTAAGGTTTTTAAAATAAAGCCTCATAATAGTATTGTAGTCCTGCTCAAAAACCATTTGTACTATCATGGTAGTTCTGTTCATTATAATATCTGCGAATTGTTCCAGAATATCAGAAATATTTTGTAAATCCGGAATATCTTTATCAGAGCCATTTTCTCCACTTCTAGACCAAGGTATTGAATATATTTTATTTAACGGGGGTATTGCCTCTGAAGGAATTTTCAAAATTTCTATCATATATTTCCGGAAAGTATCTGTCAGAGTTTCCCCCACTACTATAGGAAAATTCAAAAAGCGGAGATTTAGGCGCCTGTTAAAGTTTTCAATTAATTCAATTTTCCGTCTGATATAGAGTCTTTAGCAACGACACTTTTAAAGTCTTTTAAAGTATCCACCTCTTTTTGTATTGATTGGACTTGTGTTGTTAAGTCATTTTTAACAGAATCTACAGTTTTATGCAGTTCTTCAAATTTAGTATTAAGATTGAGTACATCACCAGACGTCTTTTGTAGTGTTATAGTAATCTGGTCCAACATCACCTTAAGCGTCTTTAGAGTCACCTCCGAGGTCTGCGTTGTGGAAGAAGCACTTCTCTCAGTGCCCCGAGCCGTTGTTTGCATGCCTGGGTCCTCACTAGACGCCCCTATCGACACATCTCCTGGGTCAACGGGGTTTCCCGCCAGGGCTGCCCTCGATGCCGGGCTGGGAGGGATCAGTAAATCAGATGAAGGAGACAGGGAGACTTCCTCTCCCGGCGGGGAGTCCGCTTCTCCGGACACCCCCGCAATGGGATCTTCTCCCCGTAAGAGCCTGGAGGCACCAGGAAAGAAACGGTCCAGGGACGTTTGAGCCGGTGAGGAGGTTGAGGTAGGTGCAGGCGCTAGTCTCAACACCCCTTTTCGCTTAGAATGAGGCATTTCAAAAACAAGAAGAAAATCTTAAGCTCAAAGTCTCACAGGAGTGTCTTCAACAACCATCTGGTGCGGCAGCCATCTTAGTTCCCCAACCCTGCTTTTTTTTTATGAATTTTCTTTTTCATTTATGCATATACATAAAGTCAGAAATACAGAAATAAAAATTACAGTATTAACACTTAATAAAGAAAAAAATGTTTCCAATATTAGACCACAACAAACAGATCCAAGATCAAAGAAATATTATTAATAAAGGAAAAAAAAAGAAATACAGAGGCGGAAGAATTCTCTTTGAGCACAGCCGATACTTAGCTTTCAATTCAAGGCATGAATCACTATTCTTTACTCGTGATAAATTCTAGAAGTTTCTCAGGTTCAAAGAAAATATAATTCTGAGAATTAAATAATACGACACATCTACAGGGATACCTAAGGAGGAAGGAGCCTCCAATACTGAACAACCTAGGTTTCAAAGTTAGGAACGCCTTCCTCCTTTTCTGGGTATCCCTGGACAAGTCTGGGAAAATCTGAATTTTTGCTCCTAAGAATTCTTCATTAATATTACGAAAGTATAACTTAAATACATTATTACGGTCAAGTTCAAATGCAAAAGTCACTAACATGGTGGTTCTTTCAGTTATTAATTCAAGTGAGTTCTGAAGAAATTCTGTTAAATTCATTTGTGGAGCTTCCCCCACCACCGAGCGAATACCAGATATATATATATATTGGATCTTTGTTATTGGTGGTAAATTATCCACTCGACCCTGCTTTTTTTAGGTTTTTTTTTTTTTGTTGGTTGGTCAGGTTTTTGTTTTTGTTTGTTTTTGTAATCTACCTGTGCAGGTTGTTTTTGGCTTTCTGAAATCAGAGACAGTGACAACATCAGATCTATAACAGATGTTTAACATTTTTTGATATAAGTCCAAAGTAATATGAGCTATCACATCAGACAGAAGCAAGCTGCTCACCAAGGGTAGGTGATTTACTGCCCCTTTGTGGTAGAAAAAGATAACAAATGCAAAATGTGAGCAGGTGCTATTCCTTCTGTTTAGGTCAGGAGATACTAATGAATTGTAGCTCTGTTTATTTTTAGGCAAGCTGTTCTCTGACAATGGAAGCACATAGAATTTGCATGTGGGTTTATCATGCTAAGATATCAACAAGACCTGTGACCGTGTTCCTAATTCTATTTGCATGAGGGAACAAAATAAAATAAAATTTAAATGTGGTGTAGCCTTTTTTTTTTTCCCCAAACCATTGCTACTCCACAGCAGTGATTTTAAAAAAATTACATTCCCAATCATTGCATCCATAGAAGAAGCCTGCAGCCCAAAACTGTCATTTTAGAACCTACTGCTATTTCTTTTTTCCCTCTTCCCACATGCAGTGAGAAGCACAGTAAAAGAAGGTTGCAGTAATGTATATCTATCCTGTTGACACTGTTGAAAACTGGGGCAGGTACAATGTGAAACATTTAAGGATAGAATGTGTTTACTTCTGTTTGTGGATAACTACTTTCCTCTTCTTGCACACATCTGGAATAATATTATTAGGCACATTTCACTGGAGCAAGAGCACCTGTTAAGGAAGGTCTCTTCATCTGTCTGTTTGTCCTTCCATCTGTGTTCTTTTCAGCAGGTCAATGGCTTCAGTTTCGGTGGGCAGGAACTTCAACCCATCATCCACATAGAAGTCTATTTCCACAAACTGCTTGGTGCCAGTACTGTGTTCCTTTTCTCCTTCCTGTGCAGTTCGTCGGAGCCTATAGGTGGTCACTGTTGGTGATGGGCTGTTCCCAAAGACATGGATTTGCATCCTGTATTCAATGACATCTCCACTGATGTCATCGTTGTGTAACCACAGGAACCTTAAGTCATTTTTGTAGTCTTCGTGGACAACAAAGCAGTAAAACATTTGCTAAATGTCGGCTGTTATGGCAATGGGTTCTTTTCTAAAGCGGATCAAAATCCCCAGTAGACTGTTTGTCAGGTCGGGCCCAGTGAGCAGCATATTATTCAGCGAGGTCCCTTGGAACTGGGTGCTGGAATCAAATACAATTCAGATTTGCCCTGGTTGCTGTGGGTGGTATACCCCAAAGGTGGGTAGGTACCAGCACTCTTTGTTCTCCTTTAGAGGTGGTGAAAGCTCTGCATGGCCATTGGCGAGCATGTCCTGCGTGAAAGTCTCATGAAATGCTGTCTCATCTCCAGCTTCCTCTTCAAGGTTTTCTGCAATGGGGCCTGGGCTTATGAAGAGGTGCCACCCCAGGGGCATAGCCAGACACCCAATTTTGGGTGGGCCTGGGCCCAAGATGGGTGGGCAGAAGAACTCCGCCTTGTCCCACAAGTGATTTGGTCTCTCCCTCACTTGCCTGCATGTCATATGGTCTCTCAAACATCCCCCTATCCCCTGCATACCTTTTAAATAGCAGCGAGCAGCAACTAATACACACTGCTCAAGTTGCCCCCACAGCCTTCCCTCTGATGCAACTTCTTGTTTCCGCATAGGCGGAAGTATATCAGAGGGAAGGCAGTGGGGCTGGTTTAAGCAGTATGTATCAGTCACTACTCACTGCCGGTGAAGATCTGCTATTTACAAGGTATGCAGGAGGAACAGTTGTTGGGAGTTTTCGGCTGCTGGGGCTTGGGGATCCTTGCCATCATAGGTGTGCTGCTACTGGGTGGGCCTGAGCCCAAAATGGATGGGCCTGGGCCCACCCTTGGCTACGCCACTATGCCACCCAGCTGTTTGATTCATCTTTGCTGAACTCTTTGTTCATGATGTTCAGGAACTCTTTATCTTCTATGGAGAAAAGAAATGGTTGTCATCATCCTTGGTGATCTAGAAAACTGAAATTCCCAGGTCTTCTCCTAAATCTGTTTTACAGTATTGGGTCAGAGCTCCATTCCTTAAAACTGGGATCCTCCTTGGTGGTTAGGTGGTTGGGACATGGTCCGAACAGGGAGATGCACCCACTTTCTAGGACATTGGTAAAAAGTATGACACTTGGCCTTTTTGTTTGATTGAGGCAGACATCACCTACTATTGTCCAACCCAAGACAAGTCGGTGTGCATAGGGAGCGCTGCATGGGCCCTTGCGCTGCTCATGGATGTCCAGCAGTTTTGATGTATCTCTGCCTAGTAAGAGCAGGATCGCAGCATCTGGATCCAAAAGTGTGAGGTGGTTGGCTATAGGCCTCAAGTAAGGGTGATTCCAACTTCTGGAATGGGAATTTATCCTTGTTGTCTGGTATCTGGTCATATTCAATTAGCATGGGTAATCCGTGACCAGGTGCTGCCATCCATTGCTTATATTACATAGCCATTTGCTATTCTCCCGCACAAAGCTGAATAGTCAATGCCAGTGCCCAGACATAGCCTGGCACTAAATATCTGGGCATAACCCTGCTGCCGACCAAAAAAACGCTGACTGCTGCTGGATGAATATTTACCCCTAAGATTTTATTAATATCCTGTGACTACAACATATGTTTAACACTGTTGAATGTGTATATGTGTTAAAAGATATTTTGGGGCTCATCTTTGAAACGGAGAAATGTCCAAAAAAAACCTGCTCAAAGCAGCAGATGGATGTTTACCTTGCAAAAAAGTTCACATCGCTATTTTTGAAACACATTTTAAAGATGTTTTCCTATGCTGTTCATCTGCAGTGCATCCAGATTACAGCGGGGCATGTCGGAGGTGTGTTAAGAGTGGGATTTGGGTATTCCTAACACTTGGACATTTTTCTACCATAATGGAACAAAACAAAACATCCAGGACTAAAACTAAGGCATTTTGAGCTAGACCTGTTTCAGGTCTAGCTCAAAATGCCTTAGTTAAGTCATAAAAAGGTGCCATAAATGACCACATGATCACTGGAAGGGTTAAGGCATGACCCTCCCTTACCCCCCAGTGATCACTGACCTCGCATGACCCTCCCTTACTACCTCAGTGATCACTGACCTCCCCCCACCCCCAAAGATGTGAAAGAAACAGCACATACCAGCTTCTATGATACCTTCAGTTATGGCCAGTCCTATTAGAGCAGCGTGCACGTCCCTGAAGTGCAGTGCACTATAGAGAAGGGGATCCAGGCAAACTCGGCAGCAAAGCACACACTGGCACCATTCTTCTGCGCCTTTAAAATATAAGCTCTTCAAATTTTTTTCACCTGAAAAGCTTATATTTAAGAACAGAAAACAGATGCCAATGTGTGCTTTCACTTTCAGATTTGCCCTAACTTGTATATATTCATCTCTCACTTCAAGTGCTTAGAGGCTTGCACAGGCTTCCTTTTGCTTTCAATTTAAATAAAAAGTGGCGGCATTTAAAGAAAAAAATCATGGGACATCTTGTCTTCTAACACCCCAATGCATGTTCTGAGCTGGCGTTAGGTTTTCAGCAGTAAGGGTCGGCTTTGTTTTGGGCACCATTCTCTGAGCTTTGGGAGGGAATAGGAAATGACCTCATTAACACTTGTTTGACTACATTTGCATGCTATTTGCGCTAATCATTGGCACACACATTGCTGTGCTAGAGAATTCTGCACTCATTAATGCCAGCGCTAGTCCAGTGCTAATCACTTCTAGCGCTGGCGTTAGGTTTTGAGAATTGGCCCATTAGATTGTGAGCCCACCAGGGACAAAGAAAGAACCTGCATATTTATTTATTTGTAGCATTATATCCCACATTTTCCTACCTATTTGCAGGCTCAATGTGGCTTACATTGTTCCGTAATGGTGATCACCAATTCCAGAAAAGAGAAAATACATAGTTAAGATGGAGGTGACTGAGTGGATTAGATATTTCGCAAAGAAAGTTCATTTCATGCTGAGAAGTAAAAGGTATAAGATTAAACTTCAATCATGATAAATCAGTTTGAACAATCAGAAATAATAAGCTTCAATCGTGAATAGATTAGTTTGAACAATCAGAAAATTAAAGGTTACATTTTGTGTAGTTCCGGTGGAAATTTCTTACTGGTGTTTAGGATGGATCTTTGTGATATGCCTTTTTGAATAGGTTGGTTTTCAGCAATTTTCGGAAATTATTTATGTCATGTGTTGTTTTTATGGATTTTGGTAATTCATTCCATATTTGCATGCTTATATAGGAGAAACTGGAAGCATATATTAATTTTTATTTTAGACCTTTGCAGCTGGGATAGTTATAATATATGTAAACTGCTTTGGTTGTACCACAGAAAGACAGTATATTAAAAATCTAATAATAATAATAAACACTGTTGGTACTATGAACTATGTGATACTCGTTGTGCATTATGTTTGGGTACAGTTTCAATACAGATTGTATCTGCTTCTGCTACATTTGTATTTACTGGTTTGTTATCCCATTGACTTGATTAATTAAGTAAAATCAGAACACAAATGGAGTTGACCGAGTTATTTAGTGGAAATTATCAAAAGTATGAACTGCTTATTCGGCCTCCCAGAGAAATCTGGTCCTGACCTTTGTCCCATTAATAAATATATTTATTTGTGTACCTGGTTCTCACTCCATGGGGAATGTACTAGGCATCCACCTAAGCACATTCTACAAACCAGGGTTACAATACCATCTGTCTCAAGGATTGATTTAGGAAAAGAAAACAGGGGGGGGGGGAGAGGGAAGGGGGTACAGAGAATCACATTTACTTCCATTTTAAACCTTCTCAAGGTCATATTGGGTATCTTCAGGGGTCCTGTGAAATTTTGACACTGGGGAACTCAGTCATAACACACATTTATTATTTCCATCACTTTTCTCTTCTCCCCCTCACCCCAGATTCTTCTATTTTCATTTCCTATTTCCTATCATGTTTCACACATCCTCTCGCTTCTCCCTTACCTTTTTGTCCTCACACAGTCCTGGCTGTGGTCAGTGGCAAGCAAGCAGCACAGGAACACAAGAAGCATGTAATCCTGACTTTATAATTACTCTACCCATTCCTTCAGCCTCATACTACTACTACTATAAATCATTTCTATAGCGCTACCAGTCGTATGCAGCGCTTCACAATTGAACATGAAGAAAAGACAGTCCCTGCTCAAAAGAGCTTACAATGTAAATCAGGACAGACAGACAGTACCAATAAGGGATAAGGGTAGGGCAGACAGAAGGACACATGGGGAAAGGGACTATTGAAGAGAGGAAGACAAGATAAAGGTTACGAGCAAGTGACAAGTTAGGAGTCAAAAGCAGCATCAAACAGGTAGGTCTTTAGCCCAGATTTGAAGGCGGACAGGGATGGAGCTAAACGTAACGGCTCAGGAAGCCTATTCCAGGCATAAGGTGCGGCGAGATAAAAGGAACAGAGTCTGGAGTTAGCGATGGAGGAAAAGGGTGCAATTATGAGAGATTTGCCTAGTGAATGGAGTTCCTGAGAAGGAGTGTAGGGAGAGATGAGGGTGGAGAGGTAGTGAGGGGCTGCAGAGTAAATGCACTTATAGGTCAATAAGAGGAGCTTGAATTTTTTATACGGAAACGGATAGGGGGCCAGTGAAGTGACTTCAGGGAGAAGGCTGATATGGGCATAACGACTTTGGCAAATATTAGTCGTGCCAGCAGAATTTTGAACAGATTGAAGAGGAGGAGAGGTGCTGAGTGGAAGACCTGTGAGAAGCAAGTTGCAGTAATCTAAGCGAGAGGTGATGAGAGTGTGGATGAGGGTTCTGATAGCGTGTTCAGAAAGGAAGGGCGAATTTTGGCGATATTATAAAGGAAGAAACGACAGGTTTTAGCAGTCTGTTGAATATGTGCAGAGAAGGAGAGGGAGGAGTCAAAATGACCCCACGGTTACGAGCAGATGAGACAGGAAGAATGAGCATGTTGTCGACAGAAATAGAGAAAGGGGGAAGGGGAGGGGTTGGTTTAGATAAAGCCTCATGTGCTTTACCTTCAGAGAGAAGCAGGTGGGAAATAAAGCAGCTACAGGACCAAGCAAGATAATATATTCCTTCAATACCTGGGTTGCTGCTGCCAAAACGGATGCCATGGTAGTGTAAGAGGAGGCAAATGTTGAACTGGAACCAGAACTCTAAATTTACCCTGAGATATTCACCACAAGAGAGAACCCAGTGACCCAGTAGTTGCCTCATGCATCTCCTTACTTAATTTGCCCGTCCTAATTACCTTAATAAAAAATATTGGGACAATTCTATAATGTGTGCCAAAACTGAGGAACCAAAATGCAATGCACTGAGGGCAAATTCTATAATGGCATCTGGACATCCAGATGCCATTCAGCATTTACATGCTTACATTTAGGCACATGTGTTGGCTGAACACAGGAATTCTATGAAGGAAACAAGCAAAAAAAACAAGAAACGAGAGACAGAAGAAGGCTCAGCAAACAGTGGGACTTAAAAATGTAGAACAATCATTTAAAACCAACAGTCAGGAATTGAGGAAGCAACAAAGAGGAAACCAAAGTTGATTCAACAAATCAAGTCTATTACTTCAAGAGTGATGTAAGCCAATTGTCAAAAGGTTTGACATGACCATGTTTCAGCAGTGCCTTCACCAAAAGAATAATCTAATATAGAAATAAAAAAAATAGATATTGATAAATAAAAGGTACACCAATGAAGAACAAAATGAAACAATAAACAAATAAACATAGCCTTTAGTCATAACAGTAACAGCAATGCAAGAAAAGTCTTTTACATTGTTATCACTAAGGGCTATTTTATATGTTCTATTTATATGAATTAAAGTATTGTTAAAGTATTGTTCCACATTTAAAGTCCCATTGTTTGTTGTGCCTTCTTCTATCCCCCACTTCTTAAACATAAGAGTAACCATACTGGGTCAGACCAATGGTCTATCTAGCCCAGTATCCTGTTTCCAACAGTGGCCAAGCCAGGTCACAAATACCTGGCAGAAAACCAAGTCATGGCAACATTCCATGTTACAAATCCCAGGGCAATAGCAGACTATGGATTTTTCCTCCAGGAACTTGTTCAAACCTTTTTAAACCTAGATACGCTAACCGCTGTTAAATAATCCTCCGACAAATAATTCCAGAGCTCAACATCTATTTCCATGTAACTTCTTTGAGTGTCCCCTAGTCTTTGTACTTTTGTACTTGTGGAACGAGTAAAAAATCGATTTACTTCTACTCATTCTACACTCCTCAGTATTTGTAGATCTCAATCAGTTCTCCCCTCATCCATCTCTTTTCCAAGCTGAAGAGCCCTAACCTCTTTAGCCTTTCTTCATAGGAGAGGAGTTTCATCCCTTTTATCATTTTAGTTGCTCTTCTATGAACCTTTTCTAATTCCACTATATCTTTTTTGAGATACGTTGACCAGAACTGAACGCAATACTCAAGGTGTGGTTGCACCATGGTGTGATACAAAGGCATTATAGTATTTTCAGTCTTATTCACCATCCCTTTCCTAATAATTCCTAGCATCCTGTTTGCTTTTTTGGCCGCCGCTGCACACTGAGCAGAAGATTTCAGGGTATTATCTACAATGACACCTATATCTTTTTCTTGAGTGCTGACCCCCAAGGTGGACTCTAGCATCAGGTAACTGTGATTCGGATTATTCTTTCCAATGTGCATCATCTTGAATTGTCCATATTACTTACCATCTACCATGTGGATACCCAATCTTCCAATTTCCTTAGATCTTCCTGCAATATTTCACAGTCTGCACGTGTTTTAACAACCTTGAATAGTTTTGTGTCATCTGCAAATTTAATCACTTCACTTGTCATTCCGATTTCCATATTATTTTAAATATGTTAAATAGCACTGGTCCCATACTGATCCCTGTGGCACTCCACTGCTCACCCGCCTCCACTGAGAGAAATGACCACTTAACCCTATCTTCTGTTTTTTGTCCAATAACCAGTTCCTAATCCACACCAGAACACTGCTTCCTATCCCATGACTCTTTAATTTTCTTAGGAGGCTCTCATGAGAAACTTTATCAAACGCTTTCTGAAAATCTAGATACACTACTTCAACCAGTTCACCTTTATCCACATGGTTTTTTACAGTTAGGCACACCCACTTTTGTCATATCAATAGCAGGCATAAATGTGTGCGCTTAAATGTAGCACATTTAGCATGCAAATGACAGTATTCTATAACCTATGTGCTTAAATCTTTGACATGCCTATGCACCGCTCATTCACCTCCTCTGTGCATACCCCCTTGCATTTACACACTATGAACCAGATTCAGTAAATGGTGCCCGAAGATCATTATGATCCATGCTTAAGATAGTATTCTGTAAAGGGCACTCTGCGTTTCTCCTGCCTAACTTTGGACGCCAGCACTTATACCTGCCAAAAGCTGGTGTAAACCACGTGCCAAACTGATGGCAGTTAGGCACACAAATACATGTATTCTAAAACATCTGCCTAATTTCTGGGAATACCCCTGACCCACCTATGGTCACGCCCCTTTTGAGTTGCACACTATGAAATTTAAGGACACATGTTATACAATAGGGGGTAGAACAGATCTTTGCCAATTAACAGCTTGTTAACTAATTGATTGTTAGCACCTAATTAACTAATTACTTTGTGCAGAGATCTGGGTTCCGCACCCATATTTGGGCAACCTATACAGAATCCGGGGATATGTGACTTGCACACTCACACTATACAATACCTCTGAGCACAAGCCTAGCACTTACAGAAACATAGAAACATTACAGCAGATAAAGGCCAAATGGCCCGTCCAGGCTGCCCATCCTCTGTAACCACTAACTCTTCCTTTTCCTAAGGGATCCCCCATTATACACATTAATGTTATATTCCAAAGTGTAAGTTCCTGTATTCTACAACCTTAGGAGCCCTTTTATTAAGGCACACCCAAAAGTGGCCTGCGCTGGTATAGGCTGTGTGTTTGGATGCGTGCTGGTCCATTTCCTGAACGCACCTGGAAAAAATCAGATTTTTTTTTATTCTGCTGGAAAATAGACGTGACAAAATGAAAACCAGCACGCATCCATTTTCAGCCTGAGACCTGAACGCCACCATTGACTTAGCGGTAAGGTCTTACACACTAAGCGGGCGGTAAGCATGCAGCACGTGTGAACTGCTGATCACCACCAGGTGTCACAATCGTGGCAAGGGCAAGGCCCAATGCAGCGGTGTGGCTGGCCACTGCAGCGCTGGCATGGCTCCTTCCCATCTGGCTTCCGGGGTCGGCTCAGCGGTGCAGACAGCCACTGGAGCGCCTATGCAGCTTTCCCAGACAGGTCTGGTGCGGCAGCATGGGCAGCTTTCCTGGCTCCTCCCCTTTTTGGCATGGCTCCTCTCGGGTGGGGGCATCGCATTGCTTACATCAGACGCCTTCATCTTCAGCGTGACCGACCGTGAATGGAAAATATTTTCTACTGTGTGTTTTGGGCGCACGCCAAAAATGGAATTATCACCCGGGGCACGCGGTAGCTGAGCAGTAGTGCCAAGTTGACATGCATTGGATGCGTGTAGGCACCTACAACACCTTTGTAAAAGAGCATTTTAAGGAGTGGAGGAGTGGCCTAGTGGTTAGAGCACCGGTCTTGCAATCCAGAGGTGGCAGGTTCAAATCCCACTGTTGCTCCTGCTGATCATGGGCAAGTCACTTAACCTTCCATTGCCTCAGGTACAGATTGTGAGCCCTCCTTAGACAGAGAAATATCCAAAGTACCTAAATGTAATTTACCTTGAGCTACTACTGAAAAAGGTGTGAGCAAAAATCTAAATAAATAAAATTATGCTTACATTTAGGCACTAAGGTTATAGAATTAGAAAGATAGTGCTTCTTAATATCGGGCAAGCAGGTATGAAAACAATACAGCATGACCCATAGCTTTGCAGACATCCAAAAATGCAGCTTGACAGGCCACTGAAGCAACTCCATTATCTCAAGGAAATGAAGAAAGAAGGAGAAACAGAAGAGTTAAAACTGAATTTGAGATTGAGTGGAAGCACAACATAGTCGAGCGGTTGGCTGTTCATTGGTTTTTCTGCTTGTTTCATTCTGTTTTAGTGTTAAGTTAGTAATTAAGGTCTCACTTTCAGCAAGAGAAAATATTCCCAGCTGTCCTTTGTTACAAGCCAGAGATCACAGTGAGCTTGTGAAATGTACTTGTTAGAAGACTTCTAATTTTGGATTGTATCATGGATCTATATGTACTAAGCTGCAGTAAGCTCACAGTAGGAAAATATATCTTGTGTATTTCTTTCCCTTAACAACCCTTCCAAAAAAAACCTAAATATATATTATTTATATATAGATATAGATATGCACACATGAGACTGTTGATATGAAGGCTACTATTGACCCCCAGAACTGGAAAATGAGTACAAATGATTAATGGAACTAGCTGCAATTACATATTGTAGAAGAGTCGCCTTTATTCTATTAATTATATTTAACTGCACTCATTTCAAGAACCAACCATTCATTTACTAGTTGAATGACAATATTTTCTATTGCTGCTTGGTAAAGAATTTTTTTAAAAAGGTAAATTGTCTCAGAAAGGATTCTGCTGGTTTTTTTTTTAATTTCATTTTTTAGTATCAGAAATGTTGGATAAGAGTATTAAAGGTCACAGCCTTATATACATACCATAATATTCCTGCACCCGCCGGTTCCACAATATGATTTCAGTGGTGTGATGACAGGACAGTACATACAGGCTTTCCTGTCCATGGCAAAATGCAGGGAACATTGTGGTAAGTTGCTTCTGAGTGATACCCAGGGCTTTTTTGAGGGGCTACTTGGGGGTACTGAGTACCGGCACCTTTTTCATTGTCTGCTAAAATTGACCCATGGTCCCCAAGTTTTAATGAAAGAGCTTAAGGCCCTATACACCAATTCTGCCTTGTCATAGATTCTGTGACTGGTTGTAAGGCAGCTGGCTATTGTGGGGTGGGTCCCTCAGTGATCACCCATCCCTCAAGGGTGGCCCTGGCATTTGAGTACCGGCACCTTTTTCGCTAGAAAAAACACACTGGTGATACCTAATGGGTAAATGTTGCTGCTGCTCAAGCAACACACTAAAAAACCAGGACAAGATATACCTCTGGCCATGGTTAGTAATCAATGGTTTAGAGAAGAGCTCCTAATGAAATATTCCACCCAGAATACCCAGACGTCACTGAGGGAGCCCTATATTTTCAGCTATCAGTGTTAACCTTTTTGATTCTTTTCTCAGTTTTTAATATTTTTCAGATATGGAACAAATGTTCATGTCAGCTTTCAACTCACTCAGGGGTCCTTTTACTAAGACGCGCTGAAAAGAGTGGTCTGCGCTAGTACAGGCGTGTGTTTTAAGGATGTGCACAGATCCATTTTCCAGAGCACCTGTAAAAAATGCCTTTTGGTGGGGTGGGGGGGGGGGCGAAAATGGATGTGCAGCAAAATGAAAATAGGCACGCATCCATTTTGGTTCTGAGACCTTACCGCTGACCCATTCACCTAACGGTAAGGCCTCATGCGTTAACCAGACAGTAATGGTCAACATGTATTCAAATGCTCATACTGCCCGCACACCAGAAAATAAAATTATTTTCTAGCGCGCATAGTGGACACTCGTAAAAAATGAATTACTGCCTCGCCATGCGGTAGCCGGGCAGTAATTCCAATTGATGTAAGCGCCTACACGGCTTAGTAAAGGCCCCCTCAGATAAGTACATAAGGACATAAGAATAGCCTATGGTCCATCTAGCCCAATCCAGGTCAAAGTACCTGGCAGAATTCCAAATAGTAGGAAAATTCCATGCTGGCAACACCAGGGACAGCAGTGGCTTTCCCCATTTCTATCTCAATAGCAGACTGTGGACTTTTCCTCCAGGAAACCTTTTTTTAAACCTAGATACAGTGGGGGAAATAAGTATTTGATCCCTTGCTGATTTTGTAAGTTTGCCCACTGACAAAGACATGAGCAGCCCATAATTGAAGGGTAGGTTATTGGTAACAGTGAAGAGATAGCAGCATCACAAATTAAATCCGGAAAATCACATTGTGGAAAGTATATGAATTTATTTGCATTCTGCAGAGGGAAATAAGTATTTGATCCCCCACCAACCAGTAAGAGATCTGGCCCCTACAGACCAGGTAGATGCTCCAAATCAACTCGTTACCTGCATGACAGACAGCTGTCGGCAATGGTCACCTGTATGAAAAGACACCTGTCCACAGACTCAGTGAATCAGTCAGACTCTAACCTCTACAAAATGGCCAAGAGCAAGGAGCTGTCTAAGGATGTCAGGGACAGATCATACACCTGCACAAGGCTGGAAATGGGCTACAAAACCATCAGTAAGACGCTGGGCGAGAAGGAGACAACTGTTGGTGCCATAGTAAGAAAATGGAAGAAGTACAAAATGACTGTCAATCGACAAAGATCTGGGGCTCCACGCAAAATCTCACCTCGTGGGTATCCTTGATCATGAGGAAGGTTAGAAATCAGCCTACAACTACAAGGGGGGAACTTGTCAATGATCTCAAGGCAGCTGGGACCACTGTCACCACGAAACCATTGGTAACACATTACGACATAACGGATTGCAATCCTGCAGTGCCCGCAAGGTCCCCCTGCTCCGGAAGGCACATGTGACGGCCCCGTCTGAAGTTTGCCAGTGAACACCTGGATGATGCCGAGAGTGATTGGGAGAAGGTGCTGTGGTCAGATGAGACAAAAATTGAGCTCTTTGGCATGAACTCAACTCGCCGTGTTTGGAGGAAGAGAAATGCTGCCTATGACCCAAAGAACACCGTCCCCACTGTCAAGCATGGAGGTGGAAATGTTATGTTTTGGGGGTGTTTTCTCTGCTAAGGGCACAGGACTACTTCACCGCATCAATGGGAGAATGGATGGGGCCATGTACCGTACAATTCTGAGTGACAACCTCCTTCCCCTCCGCCAGGGCCTTAAAAATGGGTCCGTGGCTGGGTCTTCCAGCACGACAATGACCCAAAACATACAGCAAGGCAACAAAGGAGTGGCTCAGGAAGAAGCACATTAGGGTCATGGAGTGGCCTAGCCAGTCACCAGACCTTATCCCATTGAAAACTTATGGAGGGAGCTGAAGCTGCGAGTTGCCAAGCGACAGCCCAGAACTCTTAATGATTTAGAGATGATCTGCAAAGAGGAGTGGACCAAAATTCCTCCTGACATGTGTGCAAACCTCATCATCAACTACAGAAGACGTCTGAACCGCTGTGCTTGCCAACAAGGGTTTTGCCACCAAGTAGTAGGTCTTGTTGCCAGAGGGATCAAATACTTATTTCCCTCTGCAGAATGCAAATAAATCATATACTTTCCACAATGTGATTTTCCGGATTTAATTTGTGATGTGCTATCTCTCACTGTTACCAATAACCTACCCTTCAATTATGGGCTGCTCATGTCTTTGTCAGTGGGCAAACTTACAAAATCAGCAAGGGATCAAATACTTATTTCCCCCACTGTACATTAACTGCTGTTACACACATCCTCATTAAATATTCGCGTGAAAAAAATATTTCATCGTAATCATTTTAAAAGTATTACCGTGTAACTTCATCCTAGTGTCACCTAGCTTACTACTTTTTGAAAATATAAACTATCAATTCCTGTTCTACACCACTCAGAATTTTGTAGACCTCTATCATATCTTCCCTCGCCATCTGTTTTCCAGCTGAACTATTAAGCTTTTCTTCTATGAGAGGAGTTTCATCCTCTTAATCATTTTGGTTGCCCTTCTTTGAACCTTTTCTAATTCTGTATATCTTTGGGGGGGATAAGGTGACCAGAATTTGCACACAATACTCATAGTAAGGTCACACCAAGGAACCGATACAGAGGCATTTTAGTATTCCTTTTTTATGTTTTCTATTCCTTTCCTAGCATTCTGTTTAGGTTTTTTTGCACACCAGCCAAAGATTTCAGCATGTTGTCCATGATGACACTTGGGATGCTGATTCCTAAGGTGGACCCTAGCATCAGGTAACTATGATTTGGATTATTTTTCCTAAGTGCATCACTTTGCACTTGTTTACAATAAATGTCATCTGCCTTTTGGATGCACCAGTCTTCCAATTACAAAGGTCTTCCTGCAATTTTTCACAGTCTGCATGCGTTTTAACAACCTACCCTCTGTTTTTGATCCAATAACCAGTTCTTGATTACAACAAAACATTGCCTCTTATCCCATATGTTTTTAATTTCCTCAAGAGACTCTCATGACGGTACTTTGTCAAAAGCTTTATAAAACTCTAGGTACAATAACCAGACGTTCAAATATTTGAAGGTATTATCCGCAAACGAATCTTTTCCGGAGATGGGAAGGCGGTAGAACGAGAGAGCCATGAAATGAGATTGAAGGGGGGCAGACTTAAGAAAAATGTCAGGAAGTATTTTTTCACGGAGAGGGTGGTGGATGCTTGAATGCCCTCCCGCGGGAGGTGGTGGAAGGAAACGGTAACGGAATTCAAACATGCGTGGGATAAAACATAAAGGAATCCGTCAGAAGGAAGGGATCCTCAGGAGCTTAGCCTTGAATGGGTGGCAGAGACGGTTTGGGAAACGGGGCTAGTGCTGGGCAGACTTATACGGTCTGTGCCAGAGCCGGTGGTGGAGGGCGGGGCTGGTGGTGGGAGGCGGGGATTAGTACAGGGCGGACTATACGGTTCTGTGCCCTGAAAAAAACAGGTACAAAATCAAGGTAAGGTGTACACAAAAAACTAGCACATAGAAGTTTATCTTGTTGGGCAGAACTGGAGGGACCGTGCAGGTCTTTTTCTGCCGTCATCTACTATGTACTATGTAATACATCAACCAGCTCACCTTTAGCCACATGTTTATTCACCCTTCAAAGAAATGAAGCAAATTGTGAGGCAGGACTACCTTTGGCTGACCCCACTCTGTCTCTGTCCCATTAAACCATGTTTATCTGTGTGTTCATAATTTTATTCTTTATAATTTGTTTTCCACTATTTTGCATGGCACTGTCATCAAGCTTACTGGTCTGTAATTTCCCGCGATCACCCTGGAAGCCTTTTTAGAAATCGGCGTTACATTGACCACATTCCAGTCTTCAGGTACTACAGACAATTTTAACGACAGGTTACAGATCACTAACCTCAGATGTTTAAGTTCTTTCAGTGCTTAGGGGTGTATACTAGCCAGTCCAGATGATTCATTGCTCTTTGTCAGTTTGGCTCAGTACATCATCTAGGTTCATTGAGATTTCTTTCAGTACTTCAGTTTCTTCTTTACTTTTATCTCTTCTCTTAATCTCTCTCCACTCGATATTCAGCCAGCAGCAGGCAGCATGGTTAACTGCCTCCACCTGCGCTGACCCTGGATATTCAATGCGGGCTATATCTAGTGACCAGCATGAATGTCTGGTTTCAGTTTTGTCTAGCGGCAACTTTAACTGTGTAGATAATATTCAGCACTAACGCCAAGTGCTTTAGGGCTAGACTTTTATATATGGTGCCTGAAAATTCTCTCCAGAAAGAAAATACACCTAGGCTATTCTCTCAAGTATGCCTATATTTTATAGAATAGGCTTAAATTTCTGCGTGGTATATAGAATACACTGAGCGCCATGCAACCAAATTTAGTTGCGGCCATTTACATCATGTTTACTTGACCTAAATTCTGATCCTAAATTAGCAGCAGAGTGAGTGTATTCTATAGCAATACGCATAGATTTTAGAAACGTCTTTGCCCCACCCATGGCCACATCCCCTTTTCAACTATGAGACTTAGAATGTATGTGCACTATGTTACAGAATAAGCTTAGCGAGTTGTGCACGTAAATCTTAACGCCAATTACTGCAGATAATTGCTTGTTAACATCCAATTGTTAGCGCTGATTAGTTAGTTAACCAATTAAGTTATGCACTATTATAGAATAAACTTTCATTTCCGCGTGGAAATTAAGGTGCAATATATAAATCCAGTGGTTAGCGGTGAAAGATAGGCCTGCTATTTATGTGGCCCATCTTTACCGCTACACTTATCTAGTTAGCGTTGAATATTTGCATTTAACCAGCTAAGTCGCACGACATAGCTGCTTATTCAGCAGGGATAACCATCTATCTCACCTGAATATTAGCAATTAGCCAGCTAAGCACTATTTAACCATCCAGGAGTCATTCTGGCCAGTTAAATAGCGCTGAATATTGTGCCCTCTGTCTCTTTGCTCTATTGTCTGCTTTAAGTTCTGATCAGAGTGAATGTGTTTATAAACTCAAACTCAGTCCATTAGCGTGTGGCAGTGATGAACTTATCTGTTCTTTGTTCAAGCTCTCTTGTTTTCAGTTCTCCTCCTTTCTTGAGTAGAGAGGTGTGGTAGCCATGTTAGTCCACTCTTAAAGGTTATCAATAGAAATCAAACAAAATAAAACATGGAAAAGAAAATAAGATGATACCTTTTTTATTGGACATAACTTAATACATTTCTTGATTAGCTTTCGAAGGTTGCCCTTCTTTGTCAGATCGGAAATAAGCAAATGTGGTAACTGATAAGTGAAACATCCAAGCATTTCATTGACAGTCTAGCAGGGTGGGGGTGGGTAGGAGGTATGCATGGGGGCATCAAAGCATTTCATTGATAGTCTAACAGGATGGGTGTGGGTAGGTGAGAGGAGGGTGATAAACAGAGAAATACAACTTTATGGTTTATAATGGGCTAGAAAACCCAGATCCTTGTTAAGTCCTGTCTGTTGGGTGTCAAAATATTCAATCATTCTGACTTCAATGGTCTTACGTTCCTGTATTGTTTTAAAGTTACCTTTCAGGATTCTTACTGTGAAATCACTGGTGCAGTGTTCTGGTCTTGTTTTATTTTGTTTGATTTCTATTGATAACCTCCTTTTTTGAAAATACGTTCGGATCCTTCTTCTTTGAAGATGAAGATGTTCCTATAGAACCTACTGCCTTTCTCTTTAATTACAATAAGAGAATTGGACTTCCTCTCACTTTGTGTGTATGTACCCTACTCCTCCGTGTGTTCCTGTGGAATACAGGATAACTTTATTTAATGGAAATCTGACTATTTTAAAAATAAAGATAATTTGTTTTACTGACTGTCTAGTATTGACTTTTATTTCCCTAAACCAAATAATTTTTCTTCTTGGTGGGCTTCTTCAGGACTACCCTACTCAGAATCACATTCAAAGAATGGAGTGACTTTAGGAGAAAAGCAATGAGCTTTGCATAACCATCTCCACACCGCTGTTGATGTTGACAAAATCAAGGTTTTCTGCAATACCTCCGGGATGTTTTGTCTACAACCATGCAGATAGCAGCTAAAATGGATCTGATCAAATAATTTTAATTTAATACTGGTGGCAGAAAAGTCAGTTGTCTTACGGAACCAATCATTGAGATGTCTTGCTCCACATGCCACTGTTAAGTATCTCACACTCAATAAACTCAGTCCTCCATATTCCTTTGGTATCTGAAGAATCGACAAAGGCAGCCTCGGCCTTCTTCCTTTCCAAAGAAACTTTTGCAACATTCTGTTAATTGACTTTAATCTTGTTGTGTAAGATACAAGGGTAAAGTTTGAAAACATACAACCAACGAGGCACTATCATCATGTTATATAGTGCTATTCTCCCCAGCAGCGAGAGTGGGTATGCTTGCCACACCTTTAGTTTGGCAGCCGTATCCTCTAACAGCTTATTCACATTTAACACATACATTTGTGACAAATCTTGTGGTATCTGTACTCCCAAGTATTTAAATTTCCCATCTGCCTTCGCCAAAGCCCTGATCTCTGGTCCCTTAATGTCTTCACCCTGAGGTATTGGTAATATTTGGGATTTATGTATGTTTACCTTAAATCCTGATAATAAACTATATTGTTCCACCCTATCTAACAGCCGTGTCAGAGAAGTAGATGGGTTATCTGTCACCACAAGCAGGTCATCTG